>NC_056061.1:46882500-49382500 GCF_016772045.2 Ovis aries
CCGTCCATGGGATTTTCCAGGCAAGAGTGCTGGAGCAGTCTGCTAATTAAAGAAAGGAATTGTCTCAAAACTCAAAGAATGGCACCAGGTGAGTTATCCCAGGCCATAAAATGATTGACATGAATCTTGAAGAAAGGCAGATTACCATACAAATATATAGTTTCATTAACTAAGATTAGGAGAACAATGTATAACATACTGGTTTGTCAAGTCAGTTCTGAGCCTAAATCTGAGCCTTTAGGAGGAACGGACTTGGAGACAGAGTCTAGGGTAAATGCATAGTATATTAACATAGATTAAGACAAACATTTCCATAAGAAAAATGCTTTGGTTAGCTCAAGGTTTGAGAAAAGTTAAGTTCAGGTGGAATCAGGTGTCATTATGGCAACACAGAATTTTAAGAGAAACCTCTTTTTAAATTTGTATAGAGAAGGGGAAAAAATATAACACTAGTTTGTTTCCTCCTGACGCTTAAGAGAGAGAGAAAAAATGTCTGACACTTTCAGCCTATTTCCTCTGTTTGGAGACCCCTGGCCTTCCTGCCTGTTACCCTCTCATTACCTTGAGCAGAGAAGGGTGACATCATCCTGAGAGAACTTGAAGATTGGGAGAGGGGTGAGTTGACTGAGAAATCACTTCAAAAATCTGCATCAACCTGGAAGTGACTCAGAGGTTTCAACATTAGCAGCAGGACTTGAAATGGAAATAAAGCTAGTGATAAAAAATAATAATAAAGGTACGGTTGTTGCATAGAACTTGGGAAATGTCATAATCACTGTCTATGTTTTCTGAGCCCATTAAAGAGAAATGTGTGGGTTTGTATAAAAACGTGTTGAAAGGAATAGTGTATTTTTTATTTACACTTTATATGTTTCTATATACAGCCTAAAATATTTTACAATGAACATATGTTTCTTTTGAGACTACAGAAAATTATGAAACTAATTCCATTTTGAGAAATGAAAAAAATGTAAGTTCGGTACTGTCACCCATCACGCCCTCCCAGCACTGTCTATCCAGAACCTGAATTAATTGTAGTGTATTTTTCGTCTACATGGGGGTAACATTTTTTTTAATTCATTTATTTTTAATTGGGGGAGACTATCAAAAAATTTTAAATGAACTATGTAAGCCAACCATATATCCACCAGTTAGAGAAAAATATGATTAATTCTAGTGTAACTCTCTCCCATAAACAGTAATTTTTGACCATGCATTTGGGGAAACAACAATTTTTTATTTTAGCATGAATTTCAAAATATTTCCTCATAAAAATTTCAATGTTTCTGAAAATTACATTAGGTTTAAATCTTCAGAAAATCCTTATTGTAAGAAAATAAATTTGTTTGACATGAGTAAGAAAATTATTGCTTGATGTTTTAATAAATGATCCAGTTTTGTGCAAACTGATTCCCCAAAATAATAATCATTGGGAAATTATTTACTATTAAAGGAACAGGCTTGATATTAGCATTTATGACCTAAAGTCATTTCTTGAATTATATTTTCTGACTTTTTCCCTAGGTTTATATTTATTTTAACACTTTATTAAGGAATATTTCAAATACATATTAAAGTAAACGGAATGGTATAAAAAAAATCTCTGTAAGACATCACTTAGCTTAAATAGTTATCAATTTGTTAGGTAGTTAGAATAGGAAAAGGAGTCCAGAATGGCGGTGGCTAAAAGACAAGGAAGGGAAAAGCCTGGCAAAATAGAACAAAGGAAGTTCGAAGGACTAGAGTGAGGACCTCAGGTAGAAAAATCAGCACTCCTGGCTAGCCCTATTTACATAGGGCAGGCCCAGGGGGAGGAAAAAACATATAAAAAGAGGAGCCAAAGGGCCGGGGGTCTCTCTCTCTCTCTCTCTCTCTCTCTCTCTCTCTCTCTCTCTCTCTCTCTCTCTCTCCTTTATTTTCTAAATAAAACTGATCTTTCTGAGAACTATAACACGGTCTGTCTGAGAGCTGTGACAGGCAGAGGGCTTTAACGACCCTCACTTCAAATTTTTGTTGAGACGAGACAGAACCGAGGAGATTACACTCTCCTGACAAATTCATAGCCAATCTTATTTCATCTATATCCGCAACACTCCTCCTGCTCATGACTATTTTTAAACATCTCAGACATGATATCATTTCAGATATTCTAACTTTTTGCTAAATAGAACTTATCATTTTAGGCAAAATATTTAATTTTACTTATTACACTTCTAACATTGAAATATATCATATTAGATAAATTGTTTTTAAGATTAAAATGTAAAAGATAAGCAAGAAGGCTACCAGTAACTTGAAGCAAGAACAAAAATCTCATAAAAGTGATTATGAAGTGATACTAGAAATTAATAAGAAAATGGTTGGCATTTTAAAGCATAGTGTACATGAGATAAAAGTATATGATTACTCCTGAGGAACAAATTAATGACCTGAAAGATATATGAAAAACTCTGCCAGAAGGCAGCAGGAAAGCAAAAGTAGATTGAAATAGAAAGAAAGGAAAGATGAGTTTTTGAATATAGAAATACTTCAAAGGGTCTTCTCTGGGAATATAGAAAGCACAGACGTAGAAGAAAAAATAAGTATTACTATGCAATTCTTATTCTTTGCCAGCCATAGGCATAAATTTCACTTAACTTTTATTAAAATCCTAAGAAGAAAGAAACATTATTATTCTCATTCTACAAATGAGGAAATTAAGACACAGGATAGAAACTGAGTGATTCACAGTTTAATAAGTAATACAGCATTCAAACCTAGATCTCTCTAACTCTAAAACACATGACCTTATCTACTACAATATGCTCTCTTTAATGGAAGAAAGTAAATATTCCTAAAATAGTGACTATATATTTCCAGGAATTAAAGGAAGTTCAAAACTTCAATTTTAGAAATGGTCATAGAATGCTTGACAGGATAAATCAAGTCTCCACTTGAGAAGATTATAATAAAATTTTAAAATATAAGAGAACAAGAGGAGAGACTAAAATCTTACAAAAAGAAAAAGCAGATCATTTATATAAGAAAGAACATATACAAGAGAATAATGGAATAATACTTCTAAAAGAAATAAAGAAGAAAAAATTTTGATCTGTTTTATATCTAGCTAGAAAAGAATTTAAATGTGAGCATTTAATAGACATCCTCAGAAGTTTTATGACATACTGACACACTTTGAAAACACTTTTGAAGGAATTTTCAGCTCTGCTCAATTTCTGAATGTATTGAGATAACTTCCGTCCTTGCCGCTGCTGCTGCTAAGTCACTTCAGTCGTGTCCGACTCTGTGCGACCTGATAGACGGCAGCCCACCAGGCTCCTCCGTCCCTAGGATTCTCCAGGCAAGAACACTGGAGTGGGCTGCCATTTCCTTCTCCAATGCATGAAAGTGAAAAGTGAAAGTGAAAAGTGAAAGTGAAGTCGCTCAGTCCTGTCCGAATCTTCGCGACCCCATGGACTGCAGCCTACTAGGCTCCTCCGTCCATGGGATTTTCCAGGCAAGATCAGTAGCAAAAATAAACCCTCTCTGGAGGAAGATAATGCCATACAGAGGCTGAAATTACCCATAAAACTTTTCATACACAATACTTGGCCTGCAATAAAAAACAATTACTAGGCATACAAGGAAATAATACCCCATGGCCAAAGAAAAACAAACAATAGAAACAAACCCAGAGGGGACTCAGAGATTGACATTATCGTATTTGGACTTGAAAACAACTCTAATTAGTTTTAGGAATTTGAAAACAAAGTTTCACCAGAGAGTTACCAAATATAAATTTGATAGACTGTATCAGTATTACCCATGGACATTCTAGGAGTGAAAAATACAATACCAGAAAATAAGAATTTAATAGTAGAGCTTGAAGCAAATTAGTCGCAACTGAAGAAAAGATTAATACACTGGAAAATGTCAGAAGAAATATGCGGACTGGAAAAAAAGAAGTAAAACTATCTGCAGAAAATCCTAAAATGCCTACGCATATACACGCTATTACAAGCAATAAAGAAAAGTTCAGCAAGGTTGCAACATTCAATATGAATACACAAAAAATCTATTGTATTTCTATGCCTGGTCAATAAGCAATCCAAACTAAAATTAGGAAAGCAATTTCATTTTCAATAGCATCAAGAAGAATGAAATAGGTATAAATTTAGCAAAAGAAATGCAAGACTTGTACATTGAAAACTATCAAACATCAGTGTAAAAACCAAAGAAGAGCTAAATAAATAGAAAGACATTCCACATTCACAAATCAAAAGGCTTAATATGGTTAAGATGGCAATATTCTCCAAACTGATCTACAGATTTGGTGTAATCCCTATCAAAATCCCAGTTGCTATCTTGACACACTAATTCTAAAATTTAGATAGAAATTCAAGGAACTCAGAATGGCCAAAATATCTTGAAAAAGAGGAAACCTGCAAGACACACCTCTTTTTTAAAATGTTTATTTATTTATTTGCCTGCATGGGATCATAGTTGTGGCATGCAGGATATTTGGTTACAGCACATGGGCTTCTGTCTGTGGTGTGTGGGCCTAGTTGCTCTGTGGCTCGTGGGACCCTACTTCCCCAACCAGGGCTTGAACCCAAGTCCCCTGCATTGGAGGGTGGACTCTTAACCACTGGACCACAAGGGAAGTCCCGGAAGATTCAGACTTCTAATTTCAAAACTTACTACAAAACTACAAAAATCAAGACAGTGTGGAACTCAGCACATTGAGAATATAGAAATGAAACCTTGCATTTACAATCAGTTGATTTCAGCAGTGGGCCCAACCCAGTTCATTGGGCAAAGAATATTCTTATCAACAAATGGTGCTACAACTGAGTATCCATGCCAGAGAAGGAGGTTGGACTCATAACTCATGCCATATACAAAAATTAACTCAAAATGAGTCATAAACCTAAATGTAAGAGCTAAAACTTAAACTGTAAAATTCTTAGAAGGAAATAAGGAATAAATCTTTGCGAGCTTGGGATAAACAATGGATGTCTCAGATATAACACTAAAAGCAAAAATATACAAAAGAAAGATAGACAAATTGGGCTTCATCAAAATTTATAAACTTTTGTGCTTCGAAGGACATTATGGATAAAGTGAATAAGGCGGCCCACAAAATGGAAGAAATTTTCACATCTTATATTTGATAAGGAACTTTTTTCCAGACTATATAAACAACTACTACAATTCAATAATAACCAATTAAAAATGGGCAAAGGATTTGAATCAATATTTTTCCAAATAAGATAACAGAAACATGAAAAGATCCTCAACATCATTAGTTATTAGGGAAATGCCAGTCAAAACTTCAACATAACATCACTTCATACCCACTGCTGCTGCGTCCCTTCAGTCGTGTCCAACTCTGTGTGACCCCATAGACGGCAGCCCACCAGGCGCCCCCGTCCCTGGGATTCTCCAGGCAAGAACGCTAGAATGGCTAAAATAAGACAAACAATAACAAGTGTCAATGAGGATGTGAAGAAATTAGCACATTACTAATGGGATTGTAAAATGATGCAGCTGCTATAGGAAATAGACATTAAAAAAATTAAACATAGAGTTATCATACAATAAAGCAATTCCACTCCTAGGTATATACCCAATAAAAATAAAAACATATGTCCACACAAAAACTTGTACGTAGAGGTTTATAGCAGCATTAGTCACAATAGACAAAAAGTGGAAACAAGCCAAATGTATTTTATACCAATAAACAAAATGTGGTATGACTATATGATGGAGTATTAATTGGCCATAAAAATGAATGAAGTATTGTCACAAAGTGCAACATGGAGGAATCTTTAAAAAAGCTTGTTAAATGAAGATGTTAGCTACAAAAGACCACACGTCTATATGATTCCATTTATATGAAAAGTTCAGAATAGGTTAAATCAATGGAGGGCTTCCCTGGTGGCTCAGAGGTTAAAGCGTCTGCCTGCAATGCGGGAGACCTGGGTTTGATCCCTGGGTCAGGAAGATCCTCTGGAGAAGGAAATGGCAAACCACTCTAGTACTCTTGCCTGGAGAATCCCATGGACAGAGGAGCTTGGTGGGCTACAGTCCACGGGGTCGCAAAGAGTCGGACATGACTGAGCAACTTCACTTTCACTTTCACTTTAAATCAATGGAAACAGAAAGTACATTAGAGTTGGCAGGGGCTGAGTGTAGAGAAGGAGAGGAATGGCAAGTCATTGCGTATAGGTACAGGATTTATTTTTGGAGTAATAGAAATATTCTAAAATTTGGAGGTGGTGATAGTTGCACAACTCTGGGAATACATCAAAGATCACTTAACTATACACTTCAAAAGGGTAAGGTTTATGGTATGAGATGATCATGACTTTTTATCCTTCATCCTGTTAATGTGGCATATGTTGAGCCGTTCATGCATCCCAGGGATAAATTCAACTTGACCATAATTTATGAATCTTTGTGCTATTGAATTCAGCTTACTAATATTCTATTGAGTTTTTTCCTGCATTCAAGTTTATCAAAGATGTTGGACTGTAATTTTTTTCTTGTAGTGCCTTTATTTGGCTTTGATGTGAGGATGATGCTGACCTCATAAAGAGAGCTTAGTGTTTGCTTCTCTTCTATTTTTTGAAACAATTTGAGAAGGATTGGTAGCAATTCTTTCTTAAAATATTGAATACAATTCATCAGTAAAGCCACAGGTTCTAGACTTTTCTTTGTTAGGAGATATTTGATTACATATTTGATCTCCTTACCTGTACTGATCTGTTCAGATTTTCTATTTCTTTATGATTCAGTCTTGGTAAATTATATGTTTCTAGAAATTTAGCCATTTCTTCTACATATTCCAAATAGTTGCTGTATAATTGTTCCTAGTACAGTTAACCCTTGAACTGAGAGCTTTCGGATTGTACAGTTCCACTTATTGAGGTGATGAGGGTGGAAGAGGAGAGAGAAAAAATCTGGCTTAAAACTCAACATTCAAAAAACGAAGATCATGGTGTCTGATTCCATCACTTCATGGCAAATAGAAAGGGAAAAGGTAGAAACAGTGACAGATTTTATTTTCTTGGGCTTCAAAATCACTGCGGATGGTGACTGCAGCCATGAAATTAAAATACACTCGTTTCTTGGAAGGAAAGCTATGACAAACCTAGATAGCATAGTAAAAAGCAGAGACATCACTTTGCTAACAGAGATCTGTATAGTCAAAGCTATGGTTTTTTCCAATAGTCATGCATGGGTGTGAGAGTTGGGCCGTGTAAGAAGGCCGAGTGCCAAAGAATTGATGCTTTCAAATTGTGGTGCTGGAGAAGATTCTTGAGAGCCCCTTGGACAGCAAGGAGATCAAACCAGTCAATCGTAAAAGAAATCAACCCTGAATATTCATTGGAAGGACTGATGCTCAAGCTGAAGCGCCAATACTTAGGCCACCTGATACAAAGAGCCAACTCATTGGAAAAGAACCTGATGCTGGGAAAGATTGAGCACAAGAGGTAAAAGGAATAGCAGAGGATGATATGGCTAGATAGCATCACTGACTCAATGGGCACGAGTTTGAACAAACTCTGGGAGATAGTGAAGGACAGGGAAGCCTGGCATGCTAAAGTTCATGGGGTGGCAAAGAGCTGGACATGAATTAATGACTAAACAACAAATTAGTGAGGATTTTTTTTCAATAAATACATATTATAGTACTACATGATCTATGCTTGGCTAAAACTGCAGATACAGAACTTCAGATATAGGGCCATACTGAGTTATACATGGGTTTTTGACTGCACAGGGTGTTAGCACCCCTTATCTCCACATTGTTTAAGGATCAACTATAGTCTGTTATAATCCTTTGTATTTCTCTGGTTTCAGTTATAATGTCTCTTTTTTTCTTAGTCTAGCTAAAAGTTTGTCAGTTTTATCTTGTAAAAAAAACTCTGTTCTTACTTTCATTGATCTTTTATTTTGTTTGTTTTTCTGGTCTCTATTTCATTTATTTATATTCTGATCTTTATTTCCTTCCTTCTGCTGATTTTGAGCTTAATTCTTTTTCTAGCTCCTTGAGGCTTAAAGTTAGGTTGTTTATTTGAGATCCTTTTTTTTAATGTAAGTATTTAATTTCGTATATGTATATTCTATTTCAGTGAAAAATTTACCTCCAAAAAACAGCATTTCTTTTCTGTACTGATTTTCCAAAGTAACCAACCAGAAAATATAACAAAAAAGAATTAAATACCATTGTGATTATTTAATTATATGTGAACATTCATTTATTCTCTAACTTGGTGGTTCTCAACTGGTGACAATCCAGAGGATCTTTGGCAATGTCTGGAGTCATTTCTGATTTCCACAACTGGGGATGTCTACTAGAAGCCAAGAAGCCTACAAAATATCCTACAATACACAAGATAGCACCCCCCCCAACAAAGAATTATCTAGACCAAGACATTAATAGTGACAAAGTGTCCTCAGACTCCTCCAAAGCTGTAGATTCCATAAAGAGATTTATGGATGTTTATAAAATGTTTATATCTCTATACCTAAAACCCATCAAAGTGCCTGGCACAAAATAGGCTCTCAGTAAAAAGTTGGGGAATTAATAAACGGATCTCTCTTCCTCCCCCACCTCTCACTCATGCATGCGTGTGCATGAGAATACATGCACATTTTATCCTGCATCTTCGAATACTTCTGCTCCGTTGAGCCTAGGTGTTTTGGAAGACCTTGTCTTAGAAAAGCCAAGCAAATCCCAGGAGGCAGCCCAGAGAAATTTATGCCTGGGTCCAACCTCCCAGACCCACATGCAGTAGTGGTAGAAGACTTTCCGGATCACGCACTTCAGGACAGTCACTATGAAAAAGAAGCTAAACAAGAATTTGAGATTATAATCTGAGATGACATTTTAAAATGTGATTTTTCCCAGAGAGTTCTCTGCCCTTTTAATCTTTTACATCTTTCAGGAATTTAGAAGAGTTAGTTATCGCTCTGATCTCAGGTGGCCTCAGCCTGCAATGACTTGAAGCAAGGCTTGGGTTCCCAGCTCGGGACTGAGGCTGGTCACAGGGGGGAAAGCACCAGATCCTAGCCACTAGACCCATGGTCAGTGATGAGGGATCTGGCCTTCAGCTTCACAGGAGAGAATTTCCACAAAGAAAAAAAGTAGTGAAGCAAGTATTTATTAAGAGGAGAAAAAAGTACAGTATGTATAGATAGACCCATGGGCGGACTCAGGGAGAGAGACAGTGAGTCACTGAGTCATGCCCTCACAGCAGTTTGAATTACTTCTATGGGGTATTTCTTCCAGGTTTCCTTTGGTCAATTATTTTGATTTATGTGATTCACAAATCAAACCACACAAATCCATATTTGGTATATCTCAGGATCCTCACATGTGTGCACACACATCTCTTAGCCAAGATGGAGTCTATCACAAAGGCATGTGGGTAGGGAACAACCCTTGACATATCTCCCTTTGGCCTCCAAGGAGCCTTTTCTGCACTTGTGTGGTCAGGAAAGTCTCCAGACTTCGAGAAAAAAATATGCGGTCTAGGCAGAGCCCAGCCTTCTCACTTAATTGTCCTGCTATTCTCTTCTTGGAGTTTCAGTCAATAGGGAATGAATCTTTCATTGCTTTACACTGTGAGGAGACGGGGGGGAGCATCTGCCTCCTGCTTTAGCTCCACTAGGTGAGCAGTTGCCTAAAATATTTAGAATCGTAGTTATTTGTCTTTGACTAATAGTCCACATCTCCTATTTTGAGAAAACCTCTCATAAAATGAAATTTGTGTGGGATTAATGTTAAAACTTTTTCTGATATTCTGAATGGAGGTTCTGGCCTCTACCATCCTCTTTCAAACCTAAAATAGCATTTAGAAGACATGAGTAGTTTGCAAAGAAGCTTAATAAAATGCCTCTCAAATCATAAGTATGAATTTGGACAAGTCAGTTAACTACTCCAGACTTTGGTTTTCTCATCTGTAAATTATGTGAATTAGACTAAACAACCTTCAGATCCTTTCACCTGAAACTTGATGACTCAATGATTTAAAAGGCAGAAATTACAAGGTTTAACGAGGTGACACTTTTGAGCTTTGCCAAATCTCAGGGTTTTTCTAAGTAGTTCCCCTATTACAGCAGAGTGCAACAGCTTCGTTTGATACCACCAACAGGTGTGTAATTAAGCCTGATCTTTCTCCAGCATAGTTCATTTTCCACAGATGGGTCTACAATTAAAACAACTCCCTCCCCAGAGAAGTATACATCCCTGTTATACTTTTCATCATTAATTACATTGGTTGAAGATGAATAAATGCGCCCGAGATCCCAACTGGGAGGGAGCGGATTCATTAGATGGTTATAATATGCCATCCAGTCGGCATTTCAGGTTACTGTCTCCGCACAAGGAAGATGGCCTTGGACAATTCTACTCAGATATATCAATGATTAAGTTCACTCACTACTGCCTACCTTTGCATTGGAAATTGACAGATATTAGAGATCCAGACCTTTCAAAGAGATAAGTACGGCATCAAGGCCAAGGCTATTTTTCTACATCAGTGCTTTTTAGTAGAAGGGCCAAAATAGCCTGTTCACACTTTGTAGTAGGAAAGGGAGAGTTTCCAGATTTTCACCCTACCACCCCCTTTCTCAGTCAGTCTCAGTCAGCACCTTCTTTTTTCTCATAAGCCTAATACGATCTGACTTCATCTATTCATTTATTTGTTGACTTGATTATTGTCTGGCTCCCTTCATTGGAATTTCAGCTTTAGGTCTGGAGGATAAGAGCATCTGTTTCTTTTAAGAATTATATAACTACTTGGAGCACAGTGCCTAACCCATGGCACGCATTAAATATTTGTTGACTGAACAAATAAATATTGGTTCAGAATATTTCATTTAAACACACTTGCTGGTGGAGGTTTGGGGTTTGAGGAAACTGATGTTGAGCCAGTGTACCAAACTTGACATTTCTCTGGCATTATATTTCCTCTTAAATCCTTGGTAGGTTTTGGTTTTTTTAGCCAACTCAGTGACTTGGTATTCAACTCGCGGGATTTGGTTAGGCCATCGTTTTCAAAATCTAGAACCCAGCCTGGGAGTTTTGTCTTTTAGCAAGAGTTTAAGTGCTCAGCCCATCCTCTCTGGGCTCAACCTAACCACATCCATCTTAGTTTCTGCCTGGGGGGCAATTTGTCAACAGGGTGCTAATTGCCCTGTGCCCAAAACTGCTTCTCAGATATTATAAGAAAACTGATCTCTTTTATAAGGTAGGAAGGCATAAAAGAAGCTGCTGAAAAGCCCTGGGGCATCAGACTTTCCCAGGCCTCCATCTTCCTACTTGTTTCCCTGATTCCTGCCTGAACTCACCATCCTGACTGTGCATATTTTTAATTTGGAGATTAGGTTTAGGATTTTTCAAACCTATAAAACCAGACTCAAACAGTCTTGGATTCTGGGCTGTGGGCAAAACAGCCTCTATTAACAAGACATGCTTTTCTCCCTCTCTGACTTCAGACAAGACAGTTTCTATCCAAGGTTATCTTTTTTTTTTTTTTTGGTAGGACATTCTTGAGGCTTCAAAATATAGTCCATAAAATTCAGTATCCTGACACTTTGCTATCAAACCTCTTAATTAATGACTCAGCCTCAGTAAGCACATGGCATGAGCACCAAGATACCAAAGGTAAGGCTTTAATCATCTGCTTCATTATTGCATAGCACACCTTTCCATTTCTGC
This sequence comes from Ovis aries, assembly GCF_016772045.2. Taxonomy (NCBI): domain Eukaryota; kingdom Metazoa; phylum Chordata; class Mammalia; order Artiodactyla; family Bovidae; genus Ovis; species Ovis aries. The sequence continues at coordinate 46,894,214 of NC_056061.1, forward strand.
CTCCTGAGATGACATTAAGAGCGACTTTTTATTAAAAGTGTGAAGTGCTATGTCATCATGATTCTTCCAAAGTCAACTGTTTATCAATGGCGATTCTGCCCCTGGAAAACTGCTCCATGACTGTCAGACTGAGCAGCACATCAGCACCTCCACCCGAGTCAGTTCCCCAATTCCTATCCTACTCCAGTGAGTAGTGAGTGCTAAGTCGCTTCAGTCGTGTCCAGCTCTTTGAGACCCTATGGACTGAGGCCTGCCAGGCTCCACTATCCATGGGATTCTCCAGGCAAGAATACTGGAGTGGGTTGCCATTTCCTCCTCCAGGGGATCTTCCTGACCCAGGGATCGAACCCAGGTCTCTTATGTCTCTGCCAGTGTAGGAGATATGAGACATGGGTGGTTTCTTTACCACTAGTGCCAGCCGGGAAGTTCCATTCTACTCTAGTAAAGAGACCTAATTCCAGGCATGGAACCTCTCCTGGACTAACCTGCCCAACTGTAGGTAACTGACTAGGAACTATGTCAGTTATTCCCAAGACACTGTGCTCTCTAATGTTGCAAACATAGCCCTTCCTTCAAGCCTAACCTAACCGCCACTCTCCTCTCCAATTACTCTCAAGGAAGAAACTGACAGTGCATCCCCAACCTAATCTAATTCCTTCTTTTTTATATTCCAGTAATACATAGGCCTATATAATCTATTTGGGAATTAATCATACACAGCCTTTTAACATACTTTCCACTTCCAATAAATATTTGAATCTGAGTTCATATAACTTTTCATATCTTGATTCATCTATTTCAATAGTATGGAAGACAATCATTCACAGAGGTTAAGAGCATGGTTTCTGGAGTCAGTGTGATCTCTGGATTGCAGGGTTTTTTATTTAAAATATGTCATAAAGATTAGTTATACATATAAAGCATTTTAAACATTATATTTGTATTTATTGTATGACTAGAAAGTCTGCATTATTTTGTAAATATTGAAAAAGTGTTTTTGTTTCTTTTCACCTCAGATATTTAATATCTTATAGTTTCTGGTACATCTTCAAGGCTTCAGTTCCAACAGTGAAGGTGTATAAGCAAACAGCCTGCAATGGAAACAAGCAAGTAAGCAGGACTCTGTGAATAAGCACACAGATGGCATCACTGGGCCCTATATTTCGTGTAAAAACTCTTGGCTCTACTTGTCACTGTCAGCTGGTCATGGAAGGCCTTGGGAAAACTAGTTCTGACCTAGGACAAAGGTAAGGCTGTCCAGTCACAGAGCCATAGGTTTTCAAATCTTGCCCCCGATTTGACTCATGCCTGGAAATGAAAGGATTATTTTATAGCATTTAGGTTTTTGTCTCTGAGCTGCCAAAAACAATTCACACAGGGCAGTAGGAAAACATCAAAAGGTAAAGTAGCTTCCTTTTTTGATTAATTTTCATGCTTAAAAAAGTTTACTGCATGCTCTTGTAATGTCCTTCAACATATTCATTTGTGATGGGAAACTATAAGGCTAGATCAAAAGTGAATAGGCACCATGTTTAGAATCATTAAAATTTCTACGAACTTTGTCAGCAATGTTGGTTGCCTGTCACCAAATCGATGATGGTGGCTCAAATGCCCCTTCCCCTCCCTCACTGTATTTCAAATAGTCAGGATTTGCTCAAAGTATAAGCTAAGGAAGAAAGCGGCATGCATTTTCATTTGAGTTTTGAGTATGATGGATGTTATCATTGCAAGACCTCTCAACCTTGGGGGGTATGATACATGATTTCCCAATTAGTGTGGCCATGAAACCCATCCAAATTTTTTCCCTTTTTAATTTCCCAGTATGTCTTTCAAGAGCAGTGTTCTCTAGGACACCAGCCCAGAAAGCACAAAGTTAAAAACCATTCCTAGGATATATTCAGGACTTACCAGGTGGCACAAGTGGTAAAGAATCCACCTGCCAATGCAGAAGGCTTAGGAGACTCATGTTCGATCCTTGGGTCAGGAAGATCCCCTGGAGGAGGCCAAGGCAACCAACTGCAGCATTCTTGCCTGGAAAACCCCATGGACAGAGGTGTCTGGAGGGCTACAGTCCATAGGGTCACAAAGAGTCAGGCACAACTGAAGCAACTTAGCATACAGGATGTATTCATGCCTCCAAAACTTAGCTTGGAAATATCAAGTAGCCTGATGTAAAAAGACCTCAGACAGGTTTGACAGAAAACAATGAAATTCTGTAAAGCAATTATCCTTCAATTAAAAAATAAAGAATTTTTTTTAAAAAGAACTCAGACAATTTGACTTCAAGCCCTTACTAAGTTTTCAAAGAAGAATTGTATTAAAGTTGTTTATTAGATTGAGTTTTCATTTTCAGGCAAGAGAGGCCTTGTCTATATGCTTTCCAAGCAAATATTCTGTGACTTTCTGCATTCCATCAGGACCAGGGATTTTCAAAAACTTTCTACCCCAGAGCAAGGGAGAGATATGAACTGTTCACATCATTTTTAGAGTGTGATTGACACAGGATAAAAAACCCCAAGGCCATGTCACCTGCCAGGAAGGAGGTGGACCCAGCAGGATACCTGAAGAGGGAAGCATGTTTGAAAAAGCTCAGATATTCCTCTACAACTGCCAATTGTCAAACAGGCCCAGGCAGGGATGGTCCCTCTGCTCCAGTTAATAAGCCCGAGTGTCTACTGACTCATGCTCCCTTCTTCAACAAGACCATGACTACTAGAGAGCTTCAGCTCTAACAGAATTTGTATACACAAGTAGAAAGCTGAGAAATAAGAAGTATATCTTCTCTAGTGTTACATGAATTCATTTTCAAGCAAATAGGTAACAACCATTAGATAGTCGAGTTTATTTTTCATTATTATTATAAAGCTGAGGCCCAATAAAAAATTTTTGGTGGCTGGAATTTCAAAAGCTGGGAAGACATAGAATAACTACATTACAAGACAGTAATAGAAATAACCACTCACCTTTCCATCCAAGGTAAGAATCAGTTTATTCAAAAAGGATAAAAATGAATGCTAATTTTGTTCATTTTTATCACCAGAGTAATATAGGTGTTAGGGCCAAGGCATTTGTTTCATAAGTGAGCTAACAAACTTTTCGTAGTTATTTATCAGGCTATTATAATGTAATCCTTGCTATGAATTTTAAGTCCCATAACTTCCTTATTTCTTAACTTCAGAAGGTCAGCAGCATAATGGAGTTGAGAGATTTCCTCTGCTACTAAATCCCCAGAGCTGAGGTCTCAGTCTAGAATGCTTTTCTTTTTTCACCTCACTGCAATGTACAAATTACCAGTCAACAGAAAAGAAAATCCCAGCTGTATAATCTCTTCACATTAATTTCTCTGGCTATGTACTGGATTCGATAATCTAAATAACATTTCTTTTAATGCTACATTTTTCTTAGAAATTTACATCAGAAACAACTCCCCAGGCAATGTTTAGGATAACAGATGAGAGTGTCTAGATGAAGGACTACCTAGAACTTTCCATGCTCTCCTCAATCAAAATGCAGTTAATAATGAACTCCATGTGTGACAAAATATATGCAATCTGTCTCAGTGAATAAACACAGTGAAGGCAGGGGTTTCTCATAGAGGAGGTGGTTTATACAATAACAATATTCACTACAGTTAGCAACATGATAGCTTGTATTTATTAAATTTCTGTTGTCTGACATATGATTCACAGTGTGCTCTGTTCATTAATCCAAAGCTCCAGAGCAGCATGTAAAATGATTATTAGAGTTTCCATTTTTATTAAAAGTATTTTAACTCAAAAAGTTGTCTAAACAACCTGATGAAAACATGGGCAGAAGACCTAAATAGATATTTCTCCAAAGAAGACATGTGCTATCAGGCACATGAAAATGTGATCAATATCGCTAATTATTAGAGAAATACAAATCAAAACTGCAATGAGGTACCACTTCACACCAGTCAGAATGGCCGTCATCAAAAAGTATACAATCCCACTTCTGGGCATCTATCCAATAAAGCTGAAAATTTTAACTCAAAAAGATACATGCCCCCCAATGTTCATAGGGGTGAACATGGAAGCAGCTGCAGTGTGCATCAGCAGATGAATAGATAAAGATTTTATATATATATAGGCAGATAGATATATACATACATATATATATACATATATATATATAGGAATACTACTCAGCCATGAATAAGAAATATGGTCATTTGCAGCAACATGGAAAGACCTAGAGGTTATCCTACTAAGTGAAGTTAAGTCAGACAAACACAAATATCATGTGCTATCACTTATATGTGGAACCTAAAAAATGATACAAATGAACTGATTTACAAAACTGAAATAAATGCATTTGAGTCAGTTCTGATGAGGTGGATGAACCTAGAACCTATTATGCAGAGTGAAGTCAGTCAGAAACAGAAAGATAAATACTGTATTCTAACACATATATACAGAATCTAGAAAAATGGTACTGAAACTTATTTACAGGGCAGCAGTGGAGAAACAGACATAGAGAATAGACTTATGGACATGGGGAGAGGGGAGGAGAGGGTGAGACGTATGGAAAGAGTAACATGGAAACTTACATTACCATATGTTAAATAGATAGCAGTGGGAAATTGATGTGTGGCTCAGGAAACCCAAACAGGGGCTCTGTACCAATCTAGAGGGGTGGGATGGGGTGGGAGATGGGAGGGAGGTTCAAAAGGAAGGGGATATGGGTATACCTATGGCTGATTCATGTTGAAGTTTGACAGAAACCAACAAAATTCTGTAAAGCAATTATTCTTCAATAAAAAATAAATTTAAAAAACAGATGCACCAGAGGGCCTAGAGGAGCTATTCCATGTTCAAGGTCAGGAGGGGCAGCAGTGAGGAGATACCCCTTGGCCAAGGTAAGGAGCAGTGGCTGCGCTTTGCTGGAGCAGCCGTGAAGAGATACCCCATGCCCAAGGTAAGAGAAACCCAAGTAAGACAGTAGGTGTTGCAAGAGGCATCAGAGAGCAGACACACTGAAACCATAATCACAGAAAACTAGTCAATCTAATCACACTAGGACCACAGCCTTGTTAAACTCAATGAAACTAAGCCATGCCCTGTGGGGCCACCCAAGATGGGCAGGAATCGTGGAGAGGTCTGACACAATATGGTCCACTGGAGAGGGGAAAGGCAAATCACTTCAGTATTCTTGCTTTCAGAACAGCATGAAAAGGTAAAATGATAGGATACTGAAAGAGGAACTCCCCAGGTCAGTAGGTGCCCAATATGCTACTGGAGATCAATGGAGAAATAACGTCAGAAAGAATGAAGGGATGGAGCCAAAGCAAAACAATACCCAGTTGTGGAAGTGACTGATGATAGAAGCAAGGTCCCATGCTGTAAAGAGCAATATTGCATAGGAATCTGGAATCTCAGGTCCATGAATCAAGGCAAATTGGAAGTAGTCAAACAGGAGATGGCAAGAGTGAACGTCGACATTCTAGGAATCAGCGAACTAAAATGGACTGGAATGGGTGAATTTAACTCAGATGACCATTATATCTACTACTGCAGGCAGGAATCCCTCAGAAGAAATGGAGTAGCCATCATGGTCACAAGAAGAGTCCAAAATGCAGTATTTTGATACAATCTCAGAAATGACAGAATGATCTCTGTTTGTTTCCAAGGCAAACCATTCAATATCACAGTAATCCAAGTCTATGCCCTGACCAGTAATGCTGAAGAAGCTGAAGTTGAACAGTTCTATGAAGACCTACAAGACCTTTTAGAACTAACATCTAAAAAAGATGTCCTTTCATTATAGGGGACTGGAATGCAAAAGTAGGAAGCCAAGAAACACCTGGAGTAACAGGCAAATTTGGCCTTGGAATGCGGAATGAAGCAGGACAAAGACTAATAGAGTTTTGCCAAGAAAATGCACTGGTCATAGCAAACACCCTCTTCCAACAACACAAGAGAAGACTCTACACATGGACATCACCAGATAGTCAATACCGAAATCAGATTGATTATATGATTTGCAGCCAAAGATGGAGAAGCTCTATACAGTCAACAAAAACAAGACCAGGAGCCGACTGCAGCTCAGATCATGAACTCCTTATTGCCAAATTCAGACTTAAATTGAAGAAAGTAGGGAAAACCACTAGACCATTCAGGTATGACCTCAATCAAATCCCTTATGATTATACAGTGGAAGTGAGAAATAGATTTAAGGGACTAGATCTGATAGACAGAGTACCTGATGAACTATGGACTGAGATTCGTGACATTGTATAGGAGACAGGGATCAAGATCATCCCCATGGAAAAGAAATGCAAAAAAGAAAAGTGGCTGTCTGAGAAGGCCTTAAAATAGCTGTGAAAAGAAGAGAAGTGAAAAGCAAAGGAGAAAAGGAAAGATAAAAGCATCTGAATGCAGAGTTCCAAAGAATAGCAAGGAGAGATAAGAAAGCCTTCCTCAGGGATCAGTGCAAAGAAATAGAGGAAAACAACAGAATGGGAAAGACTAGAGATCTCTTCAAGAAAATTAGAGATACCAAGGGAACATTTCATGCAAAGATGGGCTCGATAAAGGACAGAAATGGTCTGGATCCAACAGAAGCAGAAGATATTAAGAAGGGGTGGCAAGAATACACAGAAAAACTGTACAAAAAAGATCTTCACAACCCAGATAATCACAATGGTGTGATCACTCACCTAGAGCCAGACATCCTGGAATGTGAAGTCAAGTGGGCCTTAGAAAGCATCACTACAAACAAAGCTAGTAGAGGTGGTGGAATTCCAGTTGAGCTGTTTCAAATCCTGAAAGATGATGCTGTGAATGTGCTGCACTCAGTATGCCAGCACATTTGGAAAACTCAGCAGTGGCCACAGGACTGGAAAACGGCAGTTTTCATTCCAATCCCAAAGAAAGGCAATGCCAATGAATGCTCAAACTACCGCACAATTGCACTCATCTCACACACTAGCAAAGTAACGCTCAAAATTCTCCAAGCCAGACTTCAGCAATACGTGAACCGTGAACTTCCTGATGTTCAAGCTGGTTTTAGAAAAGGCAGAGGAACCAGAGATCAAATTGCCAAAATCCACTGGATCATCAAAAAAGCAAGAGAGTTCCAGAAAAACATCTATTTCTGCTTTCTTGACTATGCCAAAGCCTTTGACTGTGTGGATCACAATAAACTGTGGAAAATTCTGAAAGAGATGGGAATACCAGACCACCTGACCTACCTCTTGAGAAACCTATATGCAGGTCAGGAAGCAACAGTTAGAACTGGATATGGAACAACAGACTGGTTCCAAATAGGAAAAGGAGTATGTCAAGGCTGTATATTGTCACCCTGCTTTATTTAACTTATATGCAGAGTACATCATGAGAAACGCTGGGCTGGAAGAAGCACAAGCTGGAATCAAGATTGCCGGGAGAAATATCAATAACCTCAGATATGCAGATGACACCACTCTTATGGCAGAAAGTGAAAAGGAACTAAAAAGCCTCTTGATGAAAGTGAAAGAGGAGAGTGAAAAAGTTGGCTTAAAGCTCAACATTCAGAAAACGAAGATCATGGCATCTGGTCCCATCACTTCATGGGAAATAGATGGGGAAACAGTGGAAACAGTGTCAGACTTTATTTTTGGGGGCTCCAAAATCACCGCAGATGGTGATTGCAGCCATGAAATTAAAAGACGCTTACTCCTTGGAAGAAAAGTTATGACCAACCTAGATAGCATATTCAAAAGCAGATACATTACTTTGCCAACAAAGGTCCATCTAGTCAAGGCTATGGTTTTTCCAGTGGTCATGCATAGATGTGAGAGCTGGACTGTGAAGAAAGCTGAGCACCGAAGAATTGATGTGTTTTCAACTGTGGTGTTGGAGAAGACTCTTGAGAATCCCTTGGACTGCAAGGAGATCCAACCAGTCCATTCTGAAGGAGATCAGCCCTGGGATTTCTTTGGAGGGAATGATGCTGAAGCTGAAACTCCAGTACTTTGGCCACCTCATGCGAAGAGTTGACTCATTGGAAAAGACTCTGATGCTGGAAGGGATTGGGGGCAGGAGGAGAAGGGGACAACAGAGGATGAGATGGCTGGATGGCATCACTGACTCGATGGACGTGAGTGTGAGTGAACTCCGGGAGTTGGTGATGGACAGGGAAGCCTGGTGTGCTGCGATTCTGGGGGTCACAAAGAGTCAGACATGACTGAGTGACTGAACTGAACTGATATATATATCCAGGAGTTGGTGATGGACAGGGAGGCCTCACGTGCTGCTATTCATGCGGTCACAAAGAGTCGGACACGACTGAGTGTCTGAACTGAACTGAACTGATATATATATATATATATATATATATATATATATATATATAATGGAATACTTCTCAGCCATGAAAAATAAATATGGATGTTTGCAATAACATGGATAGACCTAGAGATTATCCTACTAAGCGAAGTTAAGTCAGACAAACATAAATATCATGTGCTATCACTTATATGTGGAACCTAAAAAATGATACTAATGAACTGATTTACAAAACTGAAATAAACTCATAGACATAGAAAACAATCTTATGGTTAATGAAGGGGAAGGAAGAGGGATAAACTGGGAGTCTGGAATTCACAGATACATACCACTATATGAAATAGATAAACAACAAGGACCTACTGTACAGCACAGGAAAATATAATCAATATGTTATAATCACCTATAAAGGAAACAAATCTGAAAATGAATATATATATACACACACACATATATGAATCACATTGCTATACACCTGAAACTAATACAACATTGTAAATCAATTATACTTCAGTTTTAAAAAGGGGGACGAAATTATGCTAATCAGCCCCAATTCACATAGCTGGTAAATGCCAGAGCCAGTGTTCAAACCCACTGCTTCCTGGAGACTTTTGTGAACATCCTATTTTCAATTTGTTTCCCAAACTAAGTGTTCACTGATTTAAGTAAGAGCTTATGCCTTGACTATAAATCCTCTAAAACAGTTAAATTACTGTGAGGTTTTTTGTTTTGTTTTTGCTTTTCCCTCCTCTCCAATTTTTGCTTTCATGAGATTTGTGCTTTGTAGTAAGATGCAAAAGCCAAGAAGTGTTTCTTTGTGGTTATACTTCTGATAAGGGCTCAAATCTTAATTAAAGAAAAATAAATAATTTTCTTCAAGAGTAACTGTGGACAGAAAAGCAAATTAATAATTTGCTTACTTTTCTGCCTCACAAAGACGTTGGTTGACTCTGAGTTTTAACAATATTCAAACAACTGTGTAGAGGCTGGCACATCTGCTTTGATGTGTTGTGATTACTGTGTGACATTTTTACTTGTAAATTATAGCAAAGAATGCTGCTAATAAGTAACTTTTATCATCTATATAGTCAAATAGATACCTACAAAACCTACCTTGACTAAGTAGTAATTATTTATGCTACTGCTAAGTCACTTCAGTCGTGTCCGACTCTGTGTGACCCCATAGACGGCAGCCCACCAGGCTCCCCCGTCCCTAGGATTCTCCAGGCAAGAACACTGGAGTGGGTTGCCATTTCCTTCTCCAATGTATGAAAGTGAAAAGTGAAAGGGAAGTCGCTCAGTCATGTCCGACTCTTCGCAACCCCGTGAACCACAGCCTACCAGGCTCCTCTGTCCATGGGATTTTCCAGGCAAGAGTACTGGAGTGGGGTGCCATCGCCTTCCCCGAGTAATTATTTATAGGCAGCATTTTTTCTGTTTGTTAATGAAGAACTGTAATAACAAGGAAGACAGGAAATAGGAAGTTTCAGTTTAAATTATGTTCACATTCATAGCATGAGACACTAAAGCCACTTAAGTCTCCTTTCAGTTTAAGTCATACATGCCATATAGTTATCTTCTAAAAAGAAACTACCGAACTCATTAGAAATTTTCATTTTTCACTGCACTGAAACTTGAAACAGCTTTAAAAGTAATTGTATAGGGCTTCCCAACCAAATGCTTCTTACTATTTCACTTGCCTACAAGGAAAAATAAGGCTTTGAGATAGTAATTAACTTGCCCGTGATCACATTGCAAGTAAGTGACAGAGTCAGGATTTGACCTGAATTTGTTTAATTCTGACTCATACTATATGAACTGCAAAGCAACATAGGTTTCTCTTTGCCCTGTAGAAGATCACATTCTTACATATAAAGTTCTGGCCCCTCCACACAAAAGCCTGAAGCTCATTTACCAAGGCAAAACTTATTTGCAAAGAGATGAATTCTATTCAATTTAACCTATTTGATCCCTGGGTCGGGAAGATCCCCTGGTGTAGGAAATAGCAACCCACTCCAGTATCCTTGCCTGAAAAAAATCCCATGGACTGGGGAACCTGGAGGGCTACAGTCCATGGGGTTGTGAAGAGTCGGACATAGTTGAGCATGCACGCAAAGCATTTAATTCCTAATTTAATAAATGCTTATTAGAATCCCTACAGCTCATCTAGGCCACACGCTTGGTGCCTGGAGTGACACAACTGAAAAGGACATGAGCATGTTCTCCGGGCTTTAGAATCCGGTCACAGTGTGTGTTATCTCCACTAGTGGAACTGCAGGGCAGCAGCATTTCTGCTCCTGAATCTCTCCTCTCCTTTCCTCTCTCCCGGGCATCCTGCATCAGCCTGCCTCCCTTGAAAATGCTCTTCAGGACTATTCACTTACATTTAACACGCCCACCTTCTCTTTTAATGGTTATTTGCATACTGCTTGGGACTCTATATCAGTGGTTTTGTTCTTTTTCCACCATTTCTATCAGTGGCTGTTGGCATGAAGAATCACCACCTGAGGTCACCAACAGCCACTGCCCCCTCCAGCTTCACTGAGCCACATATGACCTCGCCATACTCCTCCACTCACCACCTGCTCTCAGTCTTTCCAGGGAGAGCCTAGGTGTCCCATCTCAGCCTACCTGGCAACACAAGCCAGACGCAGGGGAGTTCATGCCCTCCAAAAAGACTTGAACCAGTGACAGCAAGAGGCAGAAAGGCTCAGCACAAAAGCCCCACACGCTCTCTTCCACCAAGACTGTCCTGAGCTGTACTAGGAACAGAATACCTCCTCGGAGATACAGCGCTACCAAGCTGTGTTTCTCATGAAGCTCAGTAACACACTTCCTTCCCTGCCTCCTTTCCTTGTCCCTGCACTCTTGCTGACTTGGTACTGCACCATCCACCCTAGTAAAGCTTCAGCAGCTTCCCCTCAGATGTTCTGTTTTCTAGGAATCATGGATAAGACAGTTTCAGACTTTCCAGAAGTTCTGTGCAGTTAGTCATCTCTGGACCAGTAACTCTTCTCAAACAGTATTTCCCAGAATATGAGTGCATGTAAGACATAACTGTTTTTTAACATTCCTTTCTTCAGCATCTCTGTGGGCACCTCCAATTCAATGATGAATTTTGGAGTGAAAATTTTATTCACAAATCATTAAAGTAAAAACACGTTTATGGCATCATGTTTAGATTCATTCCTTTGTTTAAGCATTTATTGTCTCAGGCGTTCTCTTTACATTTTAAAATTCCCTTGGGCTTTCCTGGTGGCTCAGACGCTAAAAGAATCCCCCTGCAATGTGGGAGACCTGGGTTTGACCCCTGGGTTGGGAGGATCCCCTGGAGGAGAGCATGGCAACCCACTCCAGTATTCTTGACTGGAGAATCTCACTGGACAGGGGAGCCTGGCAGGCTATAGTCCATGGGGTCACAAAGAGTTGGACACAACTAAGCAATTAAGCATAGCACAAGGAGGATAAACATAACATTATTCAACATAATTTGTGTAAATTAAATGATCTGATTGATTAATTGGGATTGATCTAACCATAACATTGTGGTCAGCAAAGACAGTATAACATGTCTGAATAAAGTTCCCCTACATCCAACATAGGATCTGAAAAACTGAGGTGTCAGGAAACAGGAAAACAGTGTAAAAAGATAAGATGGGTGAACAAGGCAATGAGGCACACTTCAGACTTTACCTAGGGAAAAGACCTACATTTACAAATTAATAGGTAGGTTTCATTGCTTCATTCTCAATCGTTAGTTTATCTGAGAGGTTCCTATAAACTATTTTTAAATGAAATTCCTTACACATAGATAGAGATTTATAAAAGTGAATTCTTTTGCTATGTTCACTGCCATTTGGAATACTTCATTGGCCAAGACCTTCTTGGTCTCTACTGGGTGAAATGGAGGGCAGAATAGAAGACTAGGGAGCATCTCTACAGCAAGAAGGAGAACCTTCTGGAAGACACTGCTGCTGTGAATGGTCATTAAATACTTTTGCTACTGCACAGTCTATAAACAATCATGTGACTAGAACCAAATTTCAAGTCCCATAAATAATAGCAGGCTTATGTCTAAGGGCCAGGGTAGAAATCTGAGAACATGTAGATGGTGATTCACTTGGCATGACTCACAAAGCAACTGTGTGAACATAAAATTTTAAAAAGATAAATCAAAATTGCATTCAATCTGAGATTTCATAGCCACTCACCATAAGCAGTTAGTTAATCTTCACTGATTTATAACTCCCATATTACTCCCAAACCCACTGTGGTGTCAGGTACACAAACTAAGAAAAAGCCTTGGTGTTAGCAATCAATTTTTCTTTAAAAACTATGTGTTGCTTCTTTCTGAAACAGAATTCTCGACCTTTTTTCTCTCTTTTGTGTCTCTTTTTAAATTTCTTCATTCACCTCATTTTAGCAAGCTTGTATGTTATCGTGCTCAGGCATACTCATTTTTCTTGACAAAATGAGTATGGCTATTTAACCTCTTGGTCATGGAATGGTTTTCAGGTGATATAATACTCTTTCAAAATTTCTTCATGATCTTTACCTGGAAACTGACCTTCATTAGGTTTAAGGTATACTTACATATATAACCTGGTTTGACACTTCTGACTAACTTGGCAGCTCACACACTTGATTCATAGCTGCCTTCTGGCATTTCCAGAAAGAATTTTGCTGAGTGTCTTGATTGGATAGAGAAAAGTAGCTTCTTTGAGCAGATGTAGAAAGCTTTCTCAGACATAATCATAATATTCTGTTTGATTTTCTTCTAACATTTCAAAATATTTTCACATCTATTCTCTCATGTAGTGCCTAGTTTGATGTGGGGAAATTAAGGGAGGCCAGAGTAAAAAGAATATAAGAAGAGAAACTTAAGGGACCCAGGAGAAATTTGCTTTACTAGAATATACAGGAAGGAGAATTTAGAGACCACAAGAGAACATGAGTAGAGCTGTCATGCTGGGAAACTCACCAGAAATATCAATACTTTAACTTGTTGATGGAGAACAGTGAGGAACTGTTAATACTTCATTATACTGGAAGGTGTAATCATTCTTATTTGATATGGTATGTTGCAACTTAAAAGCTCAAAATTTGTTCTATGGTACACAGACTAGCATAGGGATTTGGAGCATGGTCTGGTCCCAAGCAAATCAGGGTTTTGAGCTTTAACTCTGCCACTTACAAGCTGTTTGACCTCAGAAGAGTCACATGTCTTTTAAACCCAGTTTTCTCATCTGTCAAACTCATCAGTTTTCTCATCTCACACTGTAACAGGATCAATGCCATAAAGTTATTCTGGGATTACATGAATGTGAAGTGTTTATACAATGTCTGTTGCATATTAAGTGCTCAATAAATGGCAGCAACTGCTACACAGCATATGCATATGTTTTTGGTATTATCATCTTTTTCAAAAGAGCCTTGGGAAAGAATGACCAGGTAATAGTCAGAGCCAAACAAGAATCTCATCATGGTCAATAAAAGATTCTCTTTATTGAGTTTCATCAGTTCTCCCTACCTTTGGGCAACTCTTCTTCTTTATGGAAATGAAAATTAAGTGAGGAAGTAATTAAATTAATTAGATGAGCATAAGATGTCTATGGCCAATTCCAGATGCATGGATATACCAACTCTACCCCTAACTCCACCACTGTGGAGCAAGAAGCAATGGCCTATGGACACAGCTGACTCTTCTCTAATCAAAAGTTGGTGGTGAATCCAGAAAGGATCATTTAAGTACAGATTAAGGACTTCAATCTAATAGGACCTTTCTGTTCCTTCTCCATTCCACATCATCTCCTCCAAAATACACCTATCCTTTTTACTGGAGGAGGTGATGCTTAATTAGCACTTGCATTTGCTAAGAATTGTTTCCATATGTGCTTGAATAACTTTGCAAAGGCATCGCTGATCTCCAGCAGCAGCTACAAGGCTCTATAGACTCCTACTTAGTCCATCACTTGGAAATTCAAGTGAAATGGAGTACTATGGAAACCCTTCTTGGATTTAAACTATTATATGTGCTAATCATGGTCACTCTTAACAAAATCTGAGCCCTTGAGCCCTTCTTCCTCTAAAAATATTGCTACTTGGGGTCCAAGTGTGCAACAGAAGACAATTTCTGTGCTTTCTAGCCTGGGGCTCACCTGCTGAGTTCAAAGACTCTTTTTCTCCTTAAACAACTTAGTTACAAATAGAAACACAGCCCTGCATTTATCTCATTAAAAGAACTGAGTCCCCAAAGAAACTTTATGTGTTTCCTCATCCTACAAAGACAGGCATGATGCCTCTGTCTGGTTTATTATTAACATTGCCCAAGGACTAAAGTAGTCCTTTATTTCCAGATAAAGAAATTACAATATAGCTTGTAAAATGAGATCAGGCTCAATGCATACATTCCTCTCCCTAAAACCAAGTGCAATCATATTAAGTGAAGTGCCAGATGTAGGGTTCAGATTATATTTTCAGTTACTAATTTTAAGTATAACTAAATCTCTTCTGGGTTGGCAGTGAAGAGGAAAGAGTTAAGCAAGCTCAGGGAAAAAAAAAATTTAATGGCTCCTAAAACAAAATCTTCCTTATAAATTAGCATTTGTTGTTTTAGTAGCCACAGTGTCAGAAGCTAGACTATAATTTGGTCTATAATACTATAGATTTTCAAACTTCCTATTTATTCATGTATTTCCCAATGGTCATTTAAAATGCCCTCTGCAGAGCCAGTATTAAGATGCCTAAGAAAATTGCTATTAACTTCATTTTGAGTTAAATGGAATGGAAACAAAGAAATTGATGTGACTGAAAAATGCCAATGTTAGAGGCCAAATCAAGGATCCATATGTCTTAAAGAAAATTCCCTTTAAAAACAGACGGGACCACCCTGGAGAAAGGGTGGCACTGCCTGCACTGTCTGTCTAGGGCCTTATCAACAAATCTTTCCTCCCTGATCATGTGCTTGGTGGCTCAGTTGTGTCCAACTCTTTGCGACCCCATGGACTATAGCCCAGACTCCTCTGTCCATGGGGATTCTTCAGGCGAGAATATTGGAATGGGTTGCCATGCCCTCCTCCAGGGCGATGGATCCTAAATGGGCAAACACCCCCTCAACCTCCTCAGCTTTTCTAGTTTTCAAGCATGATTTTCTTCCAGACAACACAACCATCAATTCTCTCTGCTGTCTTCTGGCAGCTTCAGAAGACTGTTCCTTGCCCCTCTCTTCACTCAGCTCTGTCCTTACCCCTGCTACTTGCTGGCTAGCTCCACGAAGGGTCTCTCAGCCTGTCCACTTCCATTTCCCTGTGCCTCTCTGCTGACTCTGCTGACCTTCCCTTTCCCTGTCTTGATTCTAAGAATACTCACAACCACTCACCTTGATCATCCCTCTTCGCATGAGTTCTCTTCACCACACCATTCCAAATCTGCAATGCAGTCTCATCTATTCTGGCCTTGGTCTGATCCCCCTCCTTGGTGCAATTAGAATGGTGCTTCTGAAATATGCGTGTGCACACAGATCCCCAGGATCTTGTTGAAAGGCATATTCTGACTCACTATTTCTGAGATGGAGCACGAGGCTCTGCATTTTAATCAAGCTCCCAAGCGATGCTTTTGCTGGTGACCCCAGAACCACACCTTGAGTAGCAAGAATATAGCATCACAGAAGATGTGGGCATGGAAACCCAGCTGCCTCTAGCTTTGTCTGCTTCTTGATCCACATACCTCTGGATTTTTAGGAATCCTTCCACTTCTATGGCAAGTACAACACTGAGTCTTTACAAATTTTGCTCCAGTTATTTCAGTGTTCAAAAAGCACACTCAAAATAGCTCACTGCATCCACAAGCACCCTTCTGTCCCTTCACTTGTTCCAAGATTTGTGGAATCCATCAGTGCTCTGGGGGAAAGCTTTGAAATGTAATTGAACAGGGGGTGCTGCCTAGCATATCAATGAATCCTGTAAGGGTTTTTTCCCTCTTTTGTTATTCACTGAATTTTTGAAAGATAAAAACAGACTGGAAATAAAACTAAATTTCCAGGTGCTCTTGCCTCAGTCATTTACTTCTGGGAGCACCTTCAAGTGCCAGCTGCCTCTGAGCCTCAGTTTCCCCAAACATAAAGGAGAGGATTTTCTACTCAGCCCTGTTAGAGTAGGATTTACAGTCTCTAGTGAAACGTGCTATGGAAAGATGCTATTAAAAATGTAGAGTATTACAGATCACATCTGCACCAAGACCAGAAACTTTTTTTTTCAATAGAAAAAGGACTTAGTGTTCTCCATTCTCCACATTTTTTTTTCCTCTAATGAGGTATGGAACTATGCAGACCATAATGACTACAGCTTAAAGGGTAGGTTCAGTTACTATGTAATCTCATAAATCTCTCCTAGCTGTAAGTAACAGCTAACCTCTACTTCCTCTGATATTTTATTTACCCTGTAAATCAGCTCTATTCTTTCACTTCGCACAAAGGGAGTTGGGAACACCAACTCTCATAGGAATGCAGAGGCAGACAAGCCGCTTTGTGTGTGCCTCTGATCCAGGAACCCCCACTGCAAAGCAGACCACCCCCGCCCCAGATGCAGGGCGTGGAATCCCATCAATCACCTAAGGAGGGTTATGCCAGCGAAGTCCTGGGAGGTGAGGAAAAGACAGGGCTGAAAACGGCAGCTGCCTGAATTTCTGCAGCACAGCCAGCCAGAACTGAAAATGGAATCACAGAAGTGAAAACATTAGTGAAAAGCAATTGATTGGCATCCAAGTGCGTATCTTACTTTCTTTGACTTTGCTTTCAATTAACTTCAGTCACGCCTGTGCATGTGTGGACACAATGTGAGCAAACCTGTAGTTTCCCTTTAGTGCAGTTTTGCTCTCTCCCTGGAGATCTGTTCCAGCTGGGGTGAGGTGCTGAGGCTTCCTCCATCTCTGGAGGTGCAGGATGCCCAGTGGCTAGGATCCCTGCACCGTTCTATGGAGCTGGCAAGGAGCTTTGACCCTCCTCTGTTTGTCTTCCTCCACCCACCACTATGATCCAAGCCAAAAACAGGGAAAGATATTTGGCATAAGTAGAATTCTAAGAAAAAAGACTTGATTTTTTTTAGCTTATTTATTTGTTTTAATTGGAGGATAATCACTTTACAACAATGTGATATTTCATCAGTATGACTCAGCCTTAGGTATACGTGTGTGCCCTCCATCCCGAACCCTCCTCCCACCTCCTTCCCCACCCTAAGACTTGTTAACCTGTTTGTTAGACAACTTTGATTCCAGTCTATTAGTGAAAAGCAAAACTGTCCCTAAACTGCTTACAGGAATATATTTCCGGCACCAGTATAATGAAATCCAGTACCCTTTTATTTTTTTACAGGCCATTTAGTGTCCGATTTCACAGACTTCAAAGGGAGTTTAATCACACTATGAAAAGAAAGGCGTATAATAAAATTATTTACATGACTCCTTGTTGCAACTATGGGGAGATGAAGAGAGAAGATAAGAAAGCAGGGAAAGAAACTAAAGGAGAAAGCCAAGGTGAAAGTGAATAGTACTAGCGGTCAAAGGTAACTATGAGGTCAAAGACAAGATAGACTAAATCTGAAGATATATGGAATCTGGTGTTTGGTTTTAAATTAGACCCAGGATAAACTTAGAAGTTAGGTAAAGGAGCTCAAAATTGAAGGCCAACAGAAAAAGTAGAAAAGTGATCAATTTTCTTAAATCACTTTTTGACGCTCTAAGTTTTAAATAAACTTTACCTATAACATTAATGTCTGCTACTGCTAAGTCACTTCAGTCGTGTCCAACTCTGTGTGACCCCATAGACAGCAGCCCACCAGGCTCCCCTGTCCCTGGGATTCTCCAGGCAAGAACACTGGAGCGGGTTGCCATTTCCTTCTCCAGTGCATGAAAGTGGAAAGTGAAAGGGAAGTCGCTCAGTCGTGTCCAACTCTTAGCGACCCCATGGACTGCAGCCTACCAGGCTCCTCCATCCATGGGATTTTCAAGGCAAGAGTACTGGAGTGGGATGCCATCGCCTTCTCCGGCATTAATGTCTACTGGATGTTTAATGTGTGCAGTGTGTGTGTGTGTGTGTGTGTGTGTCCATGATGGTTTCAGAGACTTAAAACTCTGATTTTCCCATAAGTTTCGATCACTGACTCATGCTATTGCTACATGGACAATTTCCAAACTGAGCATTTTCTAAAGACCAAAGCAAAACTACAACTGCTTTCTGCAAAAAACATCCCAGATCCCTTTCAGCATGGTTGTCTCCTACGAAGATAAGAAAATTCTACACTGCTTGTCCAACCCACACTGAATCTTGATGATCCGCCAGCTCACACTCAGCTGCTAGCTCTCTCTGCTTTTAGCTTCTACACTGAATAGTACACTGGAGAACACTGACTGTACTCTCAAATCTACCAGGATGTATCTTTTCAACCACCTAGAAATTGAAGAAAAGTCATAGTTTTGATTACTGATCTGAGGTTTGAACCATTGTGCCAGTCCCTTCTTTTAAAGGTCATAATTCTGTGTTCACTTTATTATCCAAATTTCCCTTGTGTACAGTTCAGTTCAGTCACTCAGTCCTGTCCAGCTCGTTGCGACCCCATGGGCTGCAGCACACCAGGCCTCCCTGTCCATCATCAATTCCCAGAGTCCAAGGTATTGGAGTTTCAGCTTTAGCATCAATCCTTTCAATGAATTTTCAGGACTGATCTCCTTTAGGATGGACTGATTGGATCTCCTTGCAGTACAAGGGACTCTCAAGAGTCTTCTACAGCACCTCAGTTCAAAAGCATCAATTCTTCGGTGCTCAGCTTTCTTTATAGTCCAACTCTCACATCTATGGACATGACCACTGGCCACCTGATGCGCAGAGCTGACTCATTGGAAAAGACCCTGATGCTGGGAAAGATTGAAGGCGGGAGGAGAAGGGGATGACAGAGGATGAGATGGTTGGATGGTATCATCGACTCAATGGACTTGAGTTTGGGTGGGCTCTGGGAGTTGGTGATGGACAGGGAGGCCTAGTGTGCAGGGTCGCAAAGAGTCGGACACAACTGAGTGACTGGACTGAACTGAACTGAGGTTGGTCATAACTTTCCTTCCAAGGAGTAAGTGTCTTTTAGTTTCATGGCTGCAGTCACCATCTGCAGTGATTTTGGAGCCCCCCAAAATAAAGTCAGCCACTGTTTCCACTGTTTCCCATCTATTTCCCATGAAGTGATGGGATCAGATGCCATGATCTTTGTTTTCTGAATGTTGAGCTTTAAGCCAACTTTTTCACTCTCCTCTTTCACTTTCATCAAGAGGCTCTTTAGTTCTTCACTTTCTGCCATAAGGGTGGTGTCATCTGCGTATCTGAGGTTATTGATATTTCTCCTGGAAATCTTGATTCCACCTTGTGCTTCTTCCAGCCCAGCATTTCTCATGATGTACTCTGCATAGAAGTTAAATAAGCAGGGTGACAATATACAGCCTTAACGTACTCCTTTTCCTATTTGGAACCAGCCTGTTGTTCCATGTCCAGTTCTAACTGTTGCTTCCTGACCTGCATACAGATTTCTCTAGAGGCAGGTCAGGTGGTCTGTATTCCCATCTCTTTCAGAATTTTCCACAGTTTATTGTGATCCACACAGTCAAAGGCTTTGGCATAGTCAATAAAGCAGAAATAGATGTTTTCTGGAACTCTCTTGCTTTTTTGATGATCCAGCAGATGTTGGCAATTTGATCTCTGGTTCCTCTGCCTTTTCTAAAACCAGCTTGAATATCTGGAAGTACACAGTTCATGTATTGCTGAAACTTGGCTTGAAGAATTTTGAGCATTACTTTACTAGTGTGTGAGATGAGTGCAATTGTGCGATAGTTTGAGCATTCTTTGGCATTGCCTTTCTTTGGGATTGGAATGAAAACTGATCTTTTCCAGTCCTGTGGCCACTGCTGAGTTTTCCACATTTGCCAGCATATTGAGTGCAGCACTTTCACAGCATCATCTTTTAGGATTTGAAATAGCTCCACTGGAATTTCATCACCTCCACTAGGTTTGCTCATAGTGATGCTTCCTAAGGCCCACTTGACTTCACATGGCTGGCTCTAGGTTTACAGTCCAGTTTAAAGAGGATTTTATGCTTTTTTCACTTTTCCTGTGTATAAGTGCTTCTTATGCATAATTTTTAAACTTTGAGAACATTTGATGCTGTTTCTTTATTGAAACGGGGTAAAAATGCTCATAAAAATAGATGGAGAACATCTCACCTGATATCAGTATTTATTTACCCATGTATTCATTCACTCAACACACCTTTGCTGGGTTATGTAGGCACTCGACCCTGATGGGGAGACAAAAGTGGAATATGTACTCCAGGAGGGCTATATTAAAAGTCACCACAAAAGCTGGGGGAAGACCTCATGGGACTCTGCACTATTTTTTGAAGCCTCTTGTGAGTCTATAATTATTACAAAATAAATAGTTTTGTTTTGTATTTTAAATAGGGTGACCAACTGTCCAGGACTCTATCCATTTTGGCACTAAAATTCCCTCATCCTGGAAAACCCCTTAAATCCTGGAAAACTGGGACAACTGATCACTTTATGAAATGAAGTAAGTATTGTCTCTGTCTTCAATTGCCTTATATCTATTAAGAACATAATAAATTAGTAGAAGGAAAAATACTAGTAATTCATGGCACGTGTGTGACTGGACCTAAATCTTTCACTGGTGATAGATATCACTAACAGATCACAGATTTGTTTCCTGAGCTGAGACACAGCCTCAGAATCCTTCCAGATAGCAATTATTTTTTCTTTTAATTTTAAAATCCATAAGTTTTTAAAATAAGAATATACATTTTTAAATCCATAAATTCTTTAAAATCCATAAGTTTTTAATTTCAAAATCCATAAAAATAAAAAATCCATTTTATTTTTCTTTCTTTCTTTTGGGCCACATGTCATGTGGGATCTTAGTTCTCTGACCAGAGATTTAACCCATGCCCCTTGGAGTGAAAGTGCTGAGTGCTAACCACTAGCTGCTGCTTCTGTTGCTAAGTCGCTTTAGTCATGTCCGACTCTGTGCAACCCCATAGATGACAGCCCACCAGGCTCCTCCGTCCCTGGGATTCTCCAGGCAAGAATACTGGAGTGGGTTGCCATTTCCTTTTCCACCTAACCACTAGAACACCAGGCAATTCTCCCCAGATACCAACTATCAATGAACTGGAGTTGGCAACAGAATTGAAACCTATATACTATTCTTACATTCTTCTACAGTGTCAAAGAATTTTTCAGGCATTTTTACTTTCATAGACAAGCTTAAGATGAAAGCTCCAATTTCCAGGCCATGATCTGCTCTTGACTGGAAAAATAAACAATTATTAAGAGTTGCTGGGCATCCCTGATGACTCAGTGGTAAAGAAACCTCCTGTGAAAGCAGGGGACACTGGTTTGATTCCTGGTTTGGGAAGATCCCACGTGCCTCAGGACAACCAAGGCCATGAGCCACAACTACTGAGTCAGTGCTCTAGAGCCTGTGAGCCGCAACTACTGGGCCCACACACCACAGCTTCTGAAGCTTGCATGCCTAAAGGCCATATTCCGTAACAAGAGAAGCCACTTCAATGGGAAGCCTACACACCTCTGCTGGAGAGTAGCCCCCACTTGCCACAACTGAAGAAGGCCCGCAGGAAACACTGAAAGCCAGCACAGCCAAAAATAAAATAAACAAATAAACCTTTTTTTAAAAAAGCAAGTTACTATGCATAGTTTTGTATTTCTTCTTCAATGTCCTCTCATTATTGTACAGGTGATCCAAAAATTAGTCACTTGTTGTCAATCTTAAAATCACAGCACTTTTTGGAGATGCTCTTTAAACTCCAACATATTTCTATGAGAAATATACATACAGAAGTAAATCCTTCTTCAGTGAAAGTGGTGATAGACTTTCACAGCATATGGTTTATTTTTTTTTTAAACGTACAAAATAAGCACCTCCTTCAGACCCTCAGTATCTGTGTATGAGACTAAAACTACCTACAGATTCGCACTTTTACATTGTTTTTGTACTTCCTCTTTCTTCGATGCATCTTTCAGACAAATAAGTAGGCAAACAACACTTACTTCAGTCTTATTAAGTACAAGTATATCTGACAACAGTGAAGCCTTTCATTCAGATATACATACAGTGCTCCAGACTGGATCTAATCCTTTAACATTTTTCAACATTTAATGCAGGAGAGCATAAAGAGGTTTTAAAGCCACAGTGGGTTAAGTTCAAAGCCTGGCCCTGCCGTTGTCTAACTGTGTGATATTACTCTCCTTGAGCTCAGTTTCTTCATCTATAAAATCATTAGTCTGGATTCACTGACTTACTGAAATGTTCAATGAAACAGCATGCATAAAGTACATGTAAAAATAATAGTGTTCATTTATTTTGTCATTATTGCTACAGTTAAATTTTTGTTGTTTTCCCAGTAATAGCTGAATCAAAACCTATTTACATCACTAGACCATCAAAACTTTTTAGAATTTTAATTTCTTTTATTTATTTACAATTAGCTTAGTTTTATGGAGAAGGCAATGGCAACCCACTCCAGTATTCTTGCCTGGAAAATCCCATGGACAGAGCAGCCTGGTGGGCTGCAGTCCACGGGGTCACTAAGAGTCCGACACGACTGAGCGACTTCACTTTCACTTTTCACTTTCATGCATTGGAGAAGGAAATGGCAACCCACTCCAGTGTTCTTGCCTGGAGAATCACAGGGACAGGGGAGCCTAGTGGGCTGCCGTCTCTGGGGTCGCACAAAGTCAGACACGACTGAAGCGACTTAGCACCAGCAGCAGCAGCTTAGTTTTACAGCATCTCTATAACTAGTACTCATATGCCATCCAATATAAATCATCGTATTTTAATAAATATTTTTAAATGTCTGCTCAACATTCAGACTGTGTATATGCCACTGAAACACTGCTGAGAGGATGCCCACCAGTTGCCATAATTGGACAAAATTGGAAACAAATTCAAATTTCAAATAAAAGATAACATATTTTCCTCTTCTAAATGATCAAAGATTGAACTGTCTAGTATCTTAGCAATACTTAAGTGAATGGGTGATAAGCATTTACTTTCAACTTTTAAATCTTTGTATTAAACTACAAGAATGAGATTTTTAAAGAAATGAAACACTAAAGGATTGAAATGTTCTCTCTTTCTTCTTTACACTTGTCCAGGACATAGGAGATTTTTCCAAAAATGCTGCTGCCAACTGGCTGAAAAGCAAATACCATTGCAATTAAATTTATATATTTGGTAAATTATATAATTTCTAATCAATTCACTCAATTCACTAGATCTCTAAATATTCAGTAGTGTGATGGGAATGCATATTACAAATGATGTATTGTTTGAACCTGGTTTCCTTTGATCTTATTGAGCATTGGAATTTCATGACTAATAACATATATATTTTTTTCTTTTTTAAAAAATATAAATTTATTTCTTTTAATTGGAGGTTAATTACTTTACAATATTGTATTGGTTTTGCTATACATCAACGTGAATCCACCACGGGTGTACACGTGTTCCCAATCCTGAACCCCCCTCCCTCCTCCCTCCCCATACCATCCCTCTGGGTCATCTCAGTGCACTAGCCCCAAGGATCCAGTATCATGCATTGAACCTGGACCGGCGATTCATTTCATATATTAGAAAAAAAAAAGAATAACATATATTTTTAAACTGAGTTTATATTCCCAGTATGATGTTTGACCTAATTAAGAAGCTTAAAATGTGAACTATAGAGAGGTTCTAAAAATAAAATTCAGTCATAAGTCTCTATTATTAATTTAGATATTATCGGAAGGAGCACAGATGCAAAGGCTACAAAAATAACGTACAAATGAACAGACGAGCTAAATCAATCTGATCATGTAGGTGTTAAAGTTTCCTTCCGACTCGCCCTCCGGTTGAAAAGATCAAAGTGAGGCCTGGAATTATCATTGCATTGGTCTCAGTCATCCCAGTTTCACAGCGCTCAGTCATTCTGTGTGTTCTATATTCAGTGCAGCTGTTGTTGTGGCTCTTGAGATGTTAGACTCACTAATAAGTTATTTTCCAGTCTTTTGGCAAGAACGGGGCTATAAGAGAAATGGCTTGTCTTGATGTGTTCCAGCTGGAAGTAAATATGTTCTCCCATTGAAAAACAGGTCATTGCCTGGAGGCTTCCAAATTTTACCTAACTGAGCACTGGATTAGGAGTTGCCAAGGAATCCAATGGTTATATGTGATTAAGGAAACAGAGGGACATACTGATCCAAGCCCCAGGAAGAGGTTAAAAACTCTTAATTTCAATCCCAGATTTCCCTGCTAACATGTTTTACAACCTTGAAAATGCCACTTAGCCTTTGGCTGTGCTTCCATAGCCATAACCCTAATTATTTAATATTTATTGAACATTCATAAAGCACTGGTTCCTGAAGAGAACATAAAGCAAAAGCAACTAGCTTTGTCACTCCAGTGTTTATTTTATAAGGATTCCATTAGCAGTATTTCACAGCCTACCACTTTGAAAATGCTCTCTGTACTACTAAAGATCACTCAAAATTTAGAGAATATTCATTAGTGATTTTTTCATCAGGACGAAAGAGAGCAGATGGAATTGGCTTACATTTTTGACCCAGTGCACAATTCCAAGAAATCCTTGATTCAGAACAAAATAAATGAAAGACTTTATTCTGATAACTAGCATCTGCGCTATGAAGATGGACCAAGGAAACATCCAAAACATGGGGGCACTTGTGAGGTTGTAATTCTTTGTCTTTGATTTAGTTGGGATTTAATGTATTTTCACTTATTTTGTCAAAAACACATTTGTGTTGAAGCCAAGAAAAAACAGTGCTCACCCTCTGCAGTGAGGAGGCTGTCTTATATTGAAATGCACATCCCATTTACCTTGACCCCTGTCACCAATTCACTCTGTCCTAATCTAGCGAACACTGTTTGCATAGATAGCACCAAAGTTCCTAAGAACTATTTGGATCTGCCACTGTGAACAGTCACAGGCATTTGCAATATTCAACCTGATGCCACGGTGTTGCAGCTTCTTCATGGATGTGTATGACTGATTGGTTTTCCCTGCAGTGAGGAACTGTTTTCAACTGCAAATCATATAGGCCAGGATCTTTAAAATAGTTACGCTGGAGGTTTTTTTCTTTCTGTTTTGCTTGAAATCCTTGTTTCAGAATGAGGTTCTGTGATTATTTATCCTAGCTTTGGAAGCCATGGAAAAATGTTACATTTGAGGAAGACGATTAAAGAAGATGACACAAGCTAGAAATCCCTTAACCAGCTAGGGGAATCATTTTCATCTGTTTTGGGTTCAGTGTGTAAGTACAATATACAGAAAGTATTTTTTCTTTCATTCCCTTTTCATGCTTTAAATTTTTACAAGAAATGTGCTCTGTAAAGATGGATGTGAATAAAGGTAAAAAAACAGTTACAATATCTAGTCATCTAACTCCTTTTGCTTTCAAAATTACATCCTTGAAAACCCATCAGTTTAGTCCCTGCTACCTCATACTGTATGATTATTTGCGAAGAGCTATCCTAAAGTTTACTTTAGTGCTATCTGTGAAAAAATAATATTAATAATAGATTGCAAAATCAGTAAATTTATCTAGTGTCATTAAAGAATAAGAAGTTCCCTGTAGAAACATTTACTTCTTTAAGAACCCAAACTTTTATTGGACATCATTTCAAGTTTTCGTAATGACAGTGTTAGCATTATAAAAATAATTATTGCAAATGCTTTAATATAATAGTAGCCTCATGACTATTAAACATGCAAGCTGTTTGCCCCTACACCAAATGGTCCCAGGCTGCTTTCTAATGGGGGACTCAATGGCCTCAGACTTCTTTGCCTTTCACTGTGAGCTGTGTCATTTTTCAGTATTTGGACTCTCACAGCCCTGCCTCAAAACAACCTTTGCTTCAAAGGTGAAGTTGGGGAAATAAGTAAACTCCATATAAGTTTGGACTCCCTGCTCAGTCTATCTCCACTGGAAGAAGATTTCAGATAGGATACTGAATTACAAAATGAGGGAACAACTGAACAGAAAACAATTAGAGGTGCGCAAATTATGTTTTCTGCTAGAATGTATACTCGTCGTTATTTCCTATCTGATCTTTGTACAAAGTGCTTTCTCTGTAGATTTAACACTATGATCTTGTCTTTACCAGACCTCTTCTGCTTTATCTATTTCTCTAGTTTCCCAATAAGATTTCAAATCTTAATCCTATACCCTCAAAGTTCTGCCCACTTTTGTATGGACATCTGATGGCCCCATGGGTTAGATTTTCTGTTCTAGTCATACAGGTCTTGGATGAAATTCTAACAGTTTTACTGGATTCAGTCCAAGTTTGTTTTGAACACTAGTTATAACCAGTAGCTATAGCTTCTAATGTTAAAAATGATCCTTTGAAAACCTCATTAGAGAAAATCTCATGACTTATCTATAAGACCCTGCCATGGCTGAGAATTTGATTCTTAGCCTCTCATTTAGTTCAATGAGCCAAGACAGGCTGTCCCTGACAAACATTACCATCACCTCAGCACACAGTATAACAAAGCCAAGGAAATTCCAAACTGCCATCCATCACCCATGTGAGAGAAATACTTTATGACCTTTCAAGTGGGCCTTTGTCCATTAATACAGCTCTCTGACAATGCTCAACACATTTATTCATGGTGGATTTGACTCTTGGCTCAATGAGATCTAAGGGAAGTTAAAAACACAGAAAGACCATTTTTATCGCTTATTTCTGTGGGAGCCTAGAGAATTTGTTTAGGAATCCAAGTCCTATGGCCTCAAGTACTCAAACTGTCACTAACACACAGCAAGTTCATAGACTGGTGAAGACCGCACAGACCTCTCAGTTTCCCCCTAGGGAAATCAAATCTGTCCTACAGCTGTGCAGAGATATATTTTAATAGCAGCACTATTCTTTAAAATTACTGTCTGTTTCAAGCCTAATTTTACAGTGAATTCTGTGTGACCATCAAGTCAATATATTCCTTTGCAGCATGCAGGACTCACTTCACTTTCAAAGTTAGGGTTCTTTAAAGCCACATTATTTTTCTCTTGCAGAACAGCCAGCTGGTTAGAACTGTTAAAATCACCCTCAAACAATTATGTTTTATAATGTGTTTTCACATTGAGCAAAGGTAGAAGTGGGGATGTAAGCCAAAACTCTCCATCCATAGGAAATGTAAAGAAGGCTAATTGAAGAGGTCACATGTCTAGAAGCCAAAGTGACTTTAGAGGGCCGAGATCAGAGCTCATCCTTTGGTCGACTACAGAGGGGGCTCTGTCTTCACCTGGGGTCAGTGTAAGCTGGGGATCACACGTGACACTGGAAAGGAAAATAATTATCATGCAGTACCTAACTTTCACATCATGAAAGTCCCACTGAATTATGCCTGGGTGATCAGAAACCATACCTAGGTGCCCCCATCACTCCTCCTGCTGGAAGCCCCTGGCCACCCGCCTCTTCGAAGCCCCAGCCAGACCATGGAAGGGACCAGCATGGCTCCAGCGCTCTGCTTTCTTGTTGGTTGTTCTGTCTCTAAAGAATGGAAAATCTTTCTTTCAACTCTAACACCCACTCCCCATTTCCCTGCCCCTTTTCTCCCAAGCAATATAACTCAAGCTGAAATACAGAGTCATTCACTTTTTTTTTTCCCCATCCTGTTGCATAAAACGTGAAAGGGGGAGACAAAAGCCCCCGTGAACTTTGGAGATTAATACTTCTTCTGGTCCCAGCTGTCAGATTTATTTCTTCTTTGTAGCTAAATCAGGTCATTACGCTACAAATCTTTATTTTAGATGAAAGATTTAAATCTCTACAGAATTGGGGGAGCTTGGGGGCGGGGGAGCATAATAAGCCATCCATAGTAATTGGCTGTAGTTTTATCTGGATGTGTGTATGCAGGCTGCTATCAAATTCCGATAAACTTTTCCTGACCCTCTTCACTTTCTGGAGTCCCTGGGAATCCCAGTAACCAATGCATTTTCCGGGCACTCAGGTTGCATGCTCAATTATAAGCTGTCTCCACATCCAAGACGTCATGTTTCTACAGAGTACTTTAAACAATCAAAGAAATTAAAAGATCTTTGTGTTGCTTTGGAATAATAATAGTAATTTTTTTTTAAGTTTCTGTAACTCAAGCATTTGTCCTTGACGTGTTCTGAATTATTTCCTCAGAATTTAAAAAAAAAAGAGAAGTAAGAGGCAGACATAATAGAAGGCTTAGAGATTCCATTCAGCCACTTTAAAAGCAAAACCAAAGAACAGCGGTGGCAGCAGAAGTCTGAAAAGGCATTAAGTCATCAGAATCACCATTCAGTGGAACAGCTTTGGAACAGATGTGTCTCCCATCGTCTTTATCCAAAGAACCAGAGAGGGGACATTGAATATATTAATAAAGATAATAAGGCAACTGGCCCTGAGTCAGTGTCGCCTTTAGTCAGGTATTCTTCAGGCAGACTCGTTAAATGGCTCCGAAGCACCCACTGTAGTTTTTGCTTCATGTGGCAACCTCTTATGTGCCCTGTATTTGGGGAGGAGGGTGGTAAACGGATAGAGCCCCAAATCAGGAGACTTGTGTTGTACGTGCAGAGTGGGAAAGTAAAAACTCATCTGTAGTTCTGATTAGGTTGCCAGAGCGCCGTCTGGTTCAGGAGCTCCGAGCACAAATCCAGATTTCTGCAGAGTTTTTTGTGTTCAGATCTCTAAGAGACAGTAATTACTATGATTCTATGTGGTCAGCACCCCGGAGCCTAGGCAATGCTGAGGCCCTGGACTTAGGGACTTAGGAAAATCTCCACTTGCCACATTTTTACTCATGTTTCCTATTTTCAATTGTTTCAAGAGCAGGATACTCTGAAGGAGGAAAGGTGGAACCTATCAAGGAGCAGGCAAAAATGCTCCAGGGTCACTGTACTTATGTCAAAAGTCCTGTGAGAGCTGTTGGGATCCTGCCATAAATGTTTGAAATCCTGACTGAGAGAATGGCTAGAAACTAGGGCTGCCCCTGCTCACAACCTCAAGGCCCCATCTGACAAAATTATCTTTGACCTGGTCCTGTCATAATGTCTGAAATTGCTCCCTCTGAAGACCTCGTCCCTGTTAAGTGCATCCCCTCCAGAAGGTCCCAATTTAAATGCTAATGTTTTGCTCACCCAATATCAGTCATTAGTTTATCACATTAGCCTTAGTCACCCTGGGAAAATGGAACTTGGTCGGGTAAGCACTAATGAAAGGCAAGGTGAAAGGGATGTTCCAGAACTTGTGTGGGGAGCAAAGATGTGAAAGCAGGTAGTTAAACAGAGCATACTGGGGTCAGAAG
This sequence comes from Ovis aries, assembly GCF_016772045.2. Taxonomy (NCBI): domain Eukaryota; kingdom Metazoa; phylum Chordata; class Mammalia; order Artiodactyla; family Bovidae; genus Ovis; species Ovis aries. The sequence goes on from NC_056061.1 coordinate 46,923,903, forward strand.
CTAGAGTGACAGGCAATAAACCAGTACATGCCCCACCCACTTAGAAGTGGGGTACACAACATGCCTCCCGGGGGAATTTGCTAGAGGGAAGATTAGGGGAGACTTTAAGCAAGCTTTATCTTCATTATATTTTTGTTTAGAGCTGGTCCTAGCTGGAGCTAAGTAAATCCAATAAACAAGACATAAAATACTAACCCTAATCCTAACAAAAAGAGGTGGTCAAACAGTCCATATGCCTCCAGAAGAAAGAACTCAATTGGGAATTTGAAGCACACACTTGGCCCTTGCCATTTAAGATGATCCACTGCAAACTAGGCCAACTCTATTTGACAGGATGACAGCTATTCCCACAGTGGCTTTGGGATGTTATTTGAAAATCAGATTATTTATTTTTTAAAGGCAACATCCATTGTTCAGCTTGTTTTTCTTTCAGTTAATCTAAATGGGAACATCCTTATCTGCAAGGGCACAGATACCTTTTTGCAGAGCTCTCTGCAATATACAAATGTGTTGCCTGGTAATGATCTTTCTAGCTAAATTAAGATGTTCTGTACTACAAATACCTGTGTATACAAACAACACGGGTTAGACAGAAGAAAGAACTATTCATTAGGTGCCTAAAAATGCAAGATGAACAGCACAAGATGGCATATTTGTGCAAACCTATTTTTTGAAATATTTAAAATCCAACTTGTTCTATTAATTTTTTTTAAACGATGCTTATTCTTAACATGCTCAAATATCTCCCAGAGGGAAAAGCAATCTGCAGAAAAGCTTTTGATCTTCATTCATTTTCAAGCATCTGCAAATTAAAAGACCTGTTGGGGAGATGTTCCGCTCATTTGTTGGCTGAGAGGCACTTTGTTTTCAATGGGAAGAGAGATGTTCATTTAAATTTGGAGGAATCTCCTTAAATTTAGGAAATAGCAGTGCCTTCGTGTAAATAGGAATATGCGATTTCACAGATATTTTCCAGCGGCTCTCCACGAGAAGGGAAATTTCAGAATATTCAGCAACTAGGGCAGGAACACTTATCCTTCAAAGCAGCAGTCCCCAGCCTTTTTGGCACCAGGGATCCATTTCATGGAAGACAGTTTTTCCACAGACCAGGCAGGGGAGAGGGGAGGATGGCTTCGAGATGATTCAAATGCATTTCATTTATTGTGCAGTTTATTTCTATTCTTATTACATCAGCTCTACTTCAGACCATCAAACGATAGATCCCAGAAGTTGGGGACCCCTGCCTTAAAGTATCTCTGTGTTAAAGTTTCTTTGCACTTATGGTGTCACCTGCTGGCAGTGGGGGTTTGTTCTTGGGCAGAAGGAAGATGACGTGGTGAGACAGAATTGTGTAGTGTTGGTAAAGACAAAGCTTTCTGGTCAAACTGACATGGAGTTGAGTCCTAGTTCTAACATTTCCTGGGTAGGTTGAGGCTGGAGAAGTCACTTAATCCTTCTGAACTTTAGTTACACTATCTGCAAAATGGGCACAAGAATAATCCCTCCTTTATGAAATTGTTGTTCCACATTAAAATGAGATAATGCCTATAAGTGTTCATGAATATGAATGTACAGTGCCCTGTGTACAAATGTATACACTAAATGACAGCAACCTGCCGCATCACGATTCATCACTGAAATTTTAATCAAAGACTATATCAAGTTCATAATATGGACATTTTTGGTCAGAACATTTTTGTGGAGTGAGGGAGGTTTAAAATAGGGAATCATTTACATAGAAACAATACAAGCATTCTCAGAGGCTAGTGTGTACTTTTACGGTTGAATTCTTGAGGCCACACATAAAATGCCCCAGTCCATCGTTGCCCTCCACTCTGATGACACACGCCCTTGGCACCAGACCTAGAAAGAAGCCATCAATGCTCTCTACAGTAGTTGCTCCAGCGGCCTCTGAGATACCTGTGAATTAACTGTGAACTTGTATCTGTGTCATCAAGAGGGACAGAGACAATTTGAAAAGGTTACTGTCACGTGTGGCTAAACCCTGATTTTTCAGTTGGCCTGCTGCAAATATCTTAACAAAACAAAACCAAAAAATCACTGATTTGGCCATGCCTGTTTCCACCAAAATCATTTTCCATCTGTCAAAGAGACATAATCTCAATACCATTTGTTGAGTGTCAGCAAAGACATGAATAATCTTTGGTGTCCCTGTTATTTATTCTCTAAGGAAGCTAAAGATCAAGGCCAAATATCCAGAATTCCACTTGTGTTTCTCGTCAGATCTTAGGGATTTTCAGGCATGCCTAAACCATAAAGAAAGATCATAAAGTTCATCCCTTATACTTGTACATATGAAAAAACAGGCCACAGAGAGGTTAAGTAATTCGCTTCAGGACAGAAGGCTCATTATAGATGAGGCTGTATTAGAAGGCATGGCTCCAGAGAGTCCATCCAGGCCTCTTTGCACTTTCCTCCCATGACTTAGAAGGAAGACTATTTCTTTTTAGATTGCACAGAAAGAGACTCACAGATTTGAGGGGAAAGGCTGAAGGGAAGGGATAGTTAGGGAGTTTGGGGTGGGTATGTACACACTGTTATATTTAAAATGGGTAACCAACAAAGATCTACTACATAGCACAGGGAACTCTGCTCAGTGTTGCGGCAGCCTGGATGGGAGGGGAGTTTGGGGGAGAATGGGTACGTGTATATGTATGGCTGAGTCCCTTCATTGTTCATCTGAAACTATCACAACATTGTTAATCAACTATATCCTAATACAAAATAAAAATAATTTTTTTAATGTTTTAAATAAATAAAAGGGCAGGAAAAAAGAAAGCCCAGAGATTTGCATCTCTTCTCATTCCAAAGTACATGAGTCATAAGGAAGATTTCCATGGGGAGTTTCAAATCAGATGACTCTAGTAAAACCAGCAACATTATCTAATGTTTATTAAACAGATCAAATCACGCTACCCTTTTAACTTTGCCTAGAATCCTCAATATGTTATGGTCAAATGATAAAATAAAAGAGTATGAAACTACTTAAGCAATGAGACAAGGCAGACCATGCTGTATCAGTGATTAATGCACAACTTGAGTATTGGGAGAACTGAGCTGAATTCCACTGATGCACTCAATGAAGGCGTTAACTGGTACATTACAATGTTAATAACCCTGTTGAAGACATAAAAGTTTTACTTTCACAAACTGATAGGCCAAAAATGAATCTGATTTTTAACTATAAAGCTCTTCTTGTAACATGTTTTTGTAAAAACAGAAAATTACTTCTTTGTAGTTTTCTCTAGGTAGCCCAGTTCCTTCCTCAGTCACTTTTGTGAAGTCAACACACACACACACACACACACACACACACACACACACCCCTCCCACATCCCTCCCTCAGTTCTGCCAAGAACTGAACACTGCAGGAATCTCAATAACACTTCCGCAGAAAGGACAGTTGCGGGTTTCTATTTTGTAAACAATTCTGATTTGTGGTAAAGAAGGGAGAAGTCAGAAGTCTCTCTAGGTAGAATGAAGAACTTCTTGGCTACTTCTCAGAGCCAGGAGGGTGTGTCTGTTGGAAGCCAAAGAGAATTGAAACATCAAGTAAGAATTTCCCTGTTGTCTTTCAGTCTGAAAACGAATATAGAATTGGAAATGTTGCTTCACGCTTCCTTACCTCAATATCTGCAAAGCTCACATAGCACCCTATAATTCACACAGGGAATGAGATGGCCCGGGGCGCTGTGTGAACGAGTCAGGAGCCAGGCAAGGCAGAGTGAATTCAAGCTTCCCTGGTACAGATATGACAACCGTTAGCTTCCACTATTTCTGACTTTTCCATGCTGGCTATCTAATTATGTTACATCTTGAAAATGCAGCAAGGGAAAATTCTATTTCAGCTCTAATAATAGAAAGGGTAATATTTACCACTATAACAGATTGTGCTGTGTGGTGAATGAAGGCTGCCTCTTCAGCCACATTATATAGATGAAGTTGATTCGGCAATACTGGAACATACGAGAATTAGAAAACTAAGTAGACTATGGGAGCAATGTGATTTTAAGAAAGTAATTTAATCTAAATCGTGGTGTTAAATGAAAATCTCATCCATAAAGAATTGTATGCAGGAGAATCAACTAAATGTCTAAGTAGGGAGTAAAAAGGCAATTTAAAAATTTTTATTTTAAAGTATATTAGACTAAATCCTACTCTATCGAAAAATCAGATCATTTTCCCAAACAAAAGCAGAGTCTATAAACTTAGTAAGAGCAATATGCTGCACTAGCCAAAAATAGAAGGAAATGCCAAGACGTCCTTGAACTGCAAGTAGAAACAAAATGACTGAATTGTATTCTGTATAAACCACAACAAATATAGGAGAGTGAATGAAGATTAGAATAAGGCTGTCTGAGAAGTATGCACCTTCTCTGCATCTAATCTCTCCTTTTTTAAGTCTACAATAGGCTGCAAATTTCAGATTTTCCACCATGGTCAGCAATGAATTTCTCCATCAGAATTCAACTAGGAATTGGCTCATGGACGCTCACTTGCAGGAAATTAGGAATGCTCTGAGCATGTTAGAAACAATCCGCTATTCCCCAGGTCACAGTTAAGGACAAGCAACATCAGCTAGCGCAAAGCGCACCAGTCTGCTTGGGAGGAGTGGGGGGGGCGGGCCTACACTGGATACGATGCAGTCAACCTGCAGAAAATAAACTTCTTGAGATACAAATGAAGTTCAAGAATTGAGAGAGAACATTATCTAAGAGGAACAGCAAGGGATTAAGTTCTGTGTTAACACTCAACAATGCTTTATTGTGCCATGTTGTACCCTAAGAGCTGAGTGGGGCCTAGCCAGGTAGCACCTGCCTTGCCAGGATCCTAGAGTCAATTATATTAAGCTTTAGGTCCCCTTGACATTACTGTTCTCAGCAGGTCCCCTTCAACACATGTGGGGTAAGTGAGATAACAGAAGATGATGGCTCTCCATTAAAAGGTAGCCCCAACTCATCTTCGACCTTCATCCACTCACTGCAGCCCTGCTACCTGGATCCCCCCTAGCCATTGCAGCTGCTCTGAATCTCTGGTATAATATAGTAAACAAGAGAAGAGAGCCTCATTATGGAATCCTAGGAAAGAATGCCACTGCTGTGATACACAGAAGCATTATAAGAGAAAATTTGTAGATGTCTACATCAAAATCTGTGAATGTGTAAATCATTTTTTTTTCATTATGCTACCTTGTATATAACACAGTAGAAATTGAGATTCCCAGGTGGCACAGTGGTAAAGAATCCACCTGCCCAATACAGGAGACTCGGGTTCAATCCCTGGATTGGGAAGATCACCTAGAGGAGAAAATGGCAACCCACTCCAATAGTCTTGCCTGGGAAATCCCATGGACAGAGGAGCCTGGCAGGCTACAGTCTGTGGGGTCACAAAGAGTCAAATATGACTGAGCACATGCACGCATGCACGTGGGCCCACACACAAATACAGTTGAAATTGAAGTGCAAATCGTCTAGAAATCACATAGAGCCAAGTATGCCTTATAGAGACAAGGACTATGCCATATATAGCCTGCAGAACACCATGAAAAACCTCATTTTATAAGTGTAAATTGTGGAAGCTAGGATAAAAGAAAGTGTTTCACTTGATTTATAAGCTTTAAAATATTAAAAATAAGGCACTCCAAGAATCTGTGGATACAGAAATTCTTTTTGAAATTTTTTAGGGGAGTACAAAAGCAAAATTTGAAGAACATGGAATTTTGCCTCACTATAAATACCAGATCTTTTCCAGAATCAAACCATTCTTTGGGAGTCAGAGATACTGCAAAGGCTCTGACTAAAGTTTTATGAAGAGTAGAGAAGAAGCAACACCCTATAAAGGAAAAGAGATGTGGTAAAGAAAAGAAGGCGGAAAAACATAGATGAGACTGCCTGTTTCATAATTTTGCCCATGGTTCCTCGCAGCAGCCATGAGAACACATGTTGCAGCCATCCCACTACAGGGAGTGAAATTGATCCAAGGCCTTAGTCGCTGTGCTGTGAAATTCTTCTGTGCCTTTGCCCCAAGGCTGTATCCCTCACAGACAGCTGTCTGCCACTGAGCAGGTGCAGCATACTCAGGTGGATAGGTTCCTGCTTCCGAGGAGACATGAGACTCCTTTATTGTCCAGGTTGGGCTCAAGGCCCAGACAAACCTTCCTTAGACTGCACAGCAGTCTAAGGCGCTTCCTTCCAATCTTCTCTCTCTCTCTCTCTCAGCATCAGGCTTGCCTCATGGACTGAATCTCCCAGGCTTATCCGACTCCCTTTCTATTTCCTTTCACAGGCATCTCCCCTAATAAAAGTCTTGCACATTAAATTCCATTGCTCTCTGCCAGAAGACAGCTCACAAGTGACCTAGAAGCCAAAAAGGAATTCTTTGTTTCCTGCAAACCCTACTTTGCCTCATATACATAGCCTCCAGAGATTTTTCTCCATTTTCTCCAGAAAAACTGCATGGACTTTAAAAATTCATCTGGGTCAATTTCCCCACCTTGTGAACTGTTCACATCTACTTGGAAGACAATTTTCAAGAATGCTTTGAAAAAGCATTCTAATCATAATGAGGCCGTTTATTCAGACAGCAAACTCATACAGTCAAGTATTGGTTAAATGTTGGAAGCCAGGTCTTGGTTTGCGGTGCTTTATTTTTAATATTTTAAAGTTTATAAATCAAGTGAAACACTCTCTTTCATCCTAGCTTCCACACTTTACACTTAGGAAAATGAAGTCTTTCATGGTTGTTCTGTAGGTTATAAATAGCATAGTCCTTGTCTATTTAAGGCATATTCGGCCATATGTGATATCTAGACAATTTGGCATTTAAATTTCAACTATGGTGCATTTAAAATATGCAAGATGACATAAGCCATAAGCTGAGATTCTAAACTTTGGGGGTTTTATGAATGATATTTAAAATGTAGCAAGAGGTTAATACCCCACTTGAAATTGTCTCTGTGTTTTTCTACACACAATTGATTTAACTGTTATGACTGTCAAGATAAATTAGAAAAGAGTTGAGCCAATTGTGCCTTTAGACACAGCTTTAAGTATCCCTACAAGAGATAAAAAATAAAAAGGTTAAACTAGAAAACTTCTAAGGTTTCTCTCAGCTTTAATAACATAGGATTCTATAATTCTAAGGTTTAATGCAATCAGATACATTGAGTTCTCCCTCCCCAACCACGAGTTCCCTTTACATGAAATCTGAGTACTACATAATTTCCTCCTCTAAACATTTTCAGCAACCATAATGATTTCAGTTCTAATATATGAGAATTGAATGGGCCACTCCTGTAACTAGCCTCAGTCAGATGATCAAGAACCAGCGCTGGCTCTGAAAAGGTCAAGACCCTCTAGCCTCTGTCTTCCTTTTTTCTGTTGCTGCTTTGGGGGAAAAAGGATGGAAGAATTCAAAGGGCTTGCAACACAGTCTTCTCTAAAGATCATACTTTGTGCAGTCAAAAGTTACATACAGAAAGTACCTTCTGAAGAGCCCAAAACACTGAACAGTGGCATTTAACCATGATTAGCCACTAAAGTCCCCTAATGGCAAAAAGGACAACTAAACTCAAACTTTCACTTAAGTGATGAGAAATAAAGAACCCTAGGTTTAAGTATGGGACCCTTGGGACTCAGCTCCCTCACTTTCCCAACCAACCCCTCCTTCAAAGACCACTCGCACTCTGTACCTTCAGAAATCACTGGAAATTAAAGATAAATGAGAACAAATTAAATACTTGTTATTATCACTCAAAAGAGTAATATCACTGATAGTCTTACTAACTAGTGTGATTACTATTTTATTTAATATCTATTTTAATTATACATATACACATTTTATGCATAAATATATACACACTTGCATATTTATATATATAAGATATATATATATATAAGCTTTGACATGTTAACTCTTTAAATCTTGCTCTCCCTATTCTCTTTATCCCAGGCCCTTTGCCGCATAGTCAAAAAATAAGTAAATAAAACTTTAAGAAACTCTCCCACCATGAAGATTTAAGAAACAATTGCAGGTGAAATTGAATTTATAATTTCTAAATACCTGTAAATGTAGGAAGGATTTCTTTAAAGTCCTCAAATTCTGTTCAAGGTTACAACTTTTTCAACTCTATACACATAGTTGTTTTATAAAAATAAAATTAAAACAAATCATTGCTTACTACTTTTCTCTCCACACAAAAATTCCATCTTAGAAATTAGTTGAACTTGATACCAAAATGTTAATAGCTCAAATATTTTATAATATGCAGTATTTTTATATCAAATTGGTTAGCAATGTTAATAGCATCCTGTTACTTTAGGCTCCATAAAGCAATTTAAATATTCCTTATCTTAATTGTGTGACAATGTCCAAACTCACCAAGCAACCAATGCTTTTCATTTGTTTATAAATGTTATCACGTGTGGACAGTTAGCTTAGTTGATTAGAGGACAGTACTAATGAAACCAAGGTTAAAAATTCCTTCTTTTATTGTTATTAACCAGATAACCGCTCTTAATCCTAAGATTAAAGTCTCCATCCAGGGACTTTCCTGGTGGTCCAGTGGCTAAGACTCCCTGCTACCAAGGCAGGGGGCCTGGGTTCCATCTCTGGTCAAGGAACTAGATCCCACTTGCCACAGCTAAAGATCCTGCATGCCACAACTGAGACCCAGCACAGCCAAATGAATAGATATCTAAGACTCCATCCAAAGTCATAGCTACTACCTCAACCTTATGTTGTGGGTCACAGTAAGGAGTAGATAAAAGACCTTAACATTTTTTACTATTGCCTCCATTTAAAAGGGCTTCCCTGGTGAATATGTAAACTTTGACTATGAACTATTTCAAACAAATTGAAAAGTACAGATAAAAATATAACAAAACACAAAGCATCCTCCCCCCTAATTTAACAAATGTTGATTTTTGACAATGTTTGCCTCCTATATTTGTAAAATAAATGTAGCAGATACAAATAAACTCTCAGAGATACCACTCCTTCCTTCCCAGACACTAATATGAACACTTCTAATTCATATTTTTACTTTTTAGTATTCTACTAAGTTCTGTTTAATTTATCCATCTCCTTAAACAATTATGTTGCTTCCAATCTTTGCTAATACAACAATGAGGCACTGGAATTTTTGAGAGTGCCTCCTCATTTGAGCATTCAACCAAGATATATAACTTAAGAGTAGAATTGCCGTCTTGTAGGGTACACATGTTTTCAGCTCCACAGGTTTTGTTAAATTATTCTCCAAGGTAGACGTGCCAATGTATCCTAAGACCAGCAGCTTCTGAAAGTTTCTATGTTCCCATATTATTGCCAACACGTCATACAATCAGTTTCCATGTTTTGCCAATCTACTAATTATGAAATATTGCCTCAATTTTACTTTCATCACTCCTAATAAATAATCAGTGAGGTTTTGCAACATTTTATCTATTTATTGACCTTAAAGATTTCTTCTTATATTAATTGGTTCTCCATATCCTATGGAGAAGGCAATGGCAACCCACTCCAGTACACTTGCCTGGAAAATCCCATGGGCAGAGGAGCCTGGTAGGCTGCAGTCCACGGGTTTGCTAGGAGTTGGACACGACTGAGCGACCTCACTTTCACTTTTCACTTTCATGCACTGGAGAAGGAAATGGCAACCCACTCCAATATTCTTGCCTGGAGAATCCCAGGGATGGGGGAGCCTGGTAGGCTGCCATCTATGGGGTTGCATAGAGTCAGACACGACTGAAAGCGACTTAGCAGAAGCAGCCATATCCTATATCCATTCTCTACTGAAATATTTCCTTTTTATTGCTTTTACGGTTTTATTTAATATGTATTTTCTTTCCTAATCCTTTACTGGTTGCTTGAATTATAAATATTTTCTACCAATATGGGGCTTATCTTTCCATTTTGTGGTCTTTTTTGTACAAATCTTTTTTATTTTAAATAGCTAAAGTTATCAATTTTTTTAAAACCTTGTGCTTCTCTTTCTTCAACTGAAAGTTTGTCCCTTTTAATCTCCCTCCCCTATTTCTTTCTTCTCCCACTACCTCCCTTCTGGCAACCACCCGTTTGTTCTCTGAATCCATAACTCTGTTCCCATTTAGTTATGCTTGCTTCTTTGTTTTGTTTTTTGATTCCACCTATAAGTGAAGTCACACAGTATTTACCTTTTCTGCCAGACTTCACTTACTTAGCATAATACCCTCTAGATCCATCCATACTGTCACAAATGGCAAGATTTCATTCTTTTTTATGAGTAATATCCTATTGTGTGTGTGTATAGTCTTGTATCTTCTTTATTCATTCATCTATTTGATGGACATTTAGGCTGCTTCCATATCTTGGCTATTGTAAATAATATGCATTGAACATAGAGGGGCATTTATCTTTTCAAGTTAGTGTCTTAATTTTCTTCTGATAAATACCTAGGTGTGGAATTTCTGGATATGGTAGTCTTATTTTTAATTCTGAGGGCATTCACCATACTGTTTTCCATAGTTGATACACCAATTTACTTTCCCATCAACAGTGCACCAGGGTTTCCTTTTCTCTACATGAGGTCTGTGCTACTTAAATCTGTGTAAGAGCTTTTTAAACAGCTTCTAACATCATAAACTTTCTTACTTTTCTTAACTTTTACATGTAACTTTCTTAATATAAATCTTTTCTTAACGTAATTTATCTTTACCTTTTTAATCCATGTAGGATTTATTTTTATTTTTATGTATGGTATACGGTAGGCTCACAAATTTATTTTTCCAATGTAACTAGTCAGTTTTATGATCATCACCTACTATTTGATCTTTCACCACTGACTTGAACCTACTCTCTCGTATGTTCATTTCTCATATACACACAGCTGTTTGTAGGCCCCCTGTTCTGTTACATTGATATATTTGTGCATCCTTCTGGCAATATAATACATTTTAATGACTATCCCTTTATAACAAGTCTTGATAAATGATTGAGTTCATTCTCTTTAATCTTCTTCAAATATTTTCTTTTAGTTATCCTTGCCCCTTTATCCATCACCCATTTAATCTTTGAAAAAGTTTGTTAAGTCCTGAGAAAATTTAAGAATCAGATTAAACTAACTTTGGCTTTATAGATTTTTGAGAATCAAAATTTTAAAATACCAAGACTCCCTATCAAAAAAACTTGGCATAATTCTCCATTTGTTTAGATCTCTTTCTATATTTTCCTCTGGAGAAGGGCATGGCACACTCCAGTATTCTTACCTGGAGAATCCCATGGACAGAAGAGTGGATTGCCAGGACTTGGACACGAGTGAAGCGACTTAGTACAGCACACAGCACAGCATAAATGCTTCAGTAATATTTTAGGTTTCTAGAAGAGTCCTATACGTAGTATGTTAAATTTAATCTCACATATTTTATAATTTTGTGGCTAGAAAAATAGGCTATTTTAACAATTCTATTTTTAAACCAATTGTATTTGAAGTAAACAAGTACTATTAACTTTGTATACAGTTTTTGTAGATAATAACCTTCAACTGTCTGATTATTTCTACTAATTTGAAACTAGATTCTCATAAATTTTATATGTGCAAAATTATACTATCTATGACAGTGATTGCTTTCTTCCTCTTCTTTTTTTTTTTTTTTTTTTGACTGCTTCACACAACTTGTGGGATCTTAGTTATCCAACCAGGGCTTGAACCCAAACCCTCAGCAGTGAAAGCACAGAGTCCTAAATATTGGACCACCAGGGAATTCCCTGTGACAGTGGTTTCTTATTTTTTCCATTCCTTATGTCATGTTGACGGAGAAGGCAATAGCACCCCACTCCAGTACTCTTGCCTGGAAAAATCCCATGGACGGAGGAGCCTAGTGGGCTGCAGTCCGTAGGATCGCTAAGAATTGGACATGACTGAGCGACTTCACTTTCACTTTTCACTTTCATGCATTGGAGAAGGAAATGGCAACCCACTCCAGTGGTTCTTGCCTGGGGAATCCCAGGGACGAGGGAGCCTTGATGGGCTGCCGTCTATGGGGTCGCACAGAGTCAGACATGACTGAAGTGACTAATCAGTAGCAGCAGCATGCCATGTGGTGATAGCAGGCATCCTAAATTATTCCTGACTTTAAAAGAATGTTTCATATGTTTCATCATAAGTGTGAGATTCACATTAAGTTTTAGGTAGAAATCTTTCCTTTAAGTATCCTTTTATTCATGGTTTTCTACGATTTGTTAACCTAAGATGAACAAAATTTTTCTCTGTTGATAGTTAACATGGTAAATTCCACTAGACTTTATAAAGTTAAATTATCTCTGTAATCCTAGAATATGGGCTTCCCAGGTGGCGCACTGGCCAAAAATAGACAAGGGTTCAGTCCCTGGGTCAGGAAAGACCCCTGGAGAAGGAAATGGCAACCCACTCCAGTATTCATGCCTGGAAAATTCCATGGACAGAGGAATACAGTGGGCTACCATCCATAGGATCGCAAAGAGTTGGACACAACTGAGCACACGCATGCACACACACACACACACAAAATCCTAGAATAAACCCAACTGCTACCTATTCAGTTCTGAAAAGTTCTTAATCTCTATCAAAATATTGTCTCTTTCTTCATTCTACTTTATCTTTCTGAAAATATATAAAATTTATATATTTATACATACGTAGATGTAGATACAGCTGATACAGAGAGAGGAAAAAAAGAAGATTCCTATTGGATACATGTTGGATCATCTTATTCAGTTGCACCCATTCTATTTTATTCTATTTTACTTCTTTTCTTTCTAATATTTTATTTCTAATTTCTTTGCTACATCCTGGACAATTTCCTCAAGTCTATCCTAAAGTCATCAATTCTTTGTTAATCAGAATCTAACCAGATATTAAAACTCCCACTTAAGTCTTAATTAATGATTACTTTTTTTGTAATTTCTAAACATTTTATTTAGTTCTTTTTCAAGTGAAAGTGAAAGTCGCTCAGTCTTGTCCAACTCTTTGCAATCCCATGGACTGCAACCTGCTAGTCTCCACTGTCCATGGGATTCTCCAGCCAAGAATACTATAGTGGGTAACTGTTCCCTTCTCCAGGGGATCTTCCCAACCCAGAGGCCGCACCCAGGTCTCCTGAATTACAGGCAGATCCTTTAACATCTGAGCCATCAGCAAAGCCCATGAAATTGGAGTGGGTAGCCGATCCCTTCTCCAGAAGATCTTCCTGACCCAGGGATCAAACTGGGGTCTCCTACATTGCAGGTGGATTCTTTACCAGCTGAGTTACCAGGGAAGCCCTCTTTTCAATCTGTATATTATATTCTTCGTTCATAGGGCCCTAATATTTATGGCTCATATTACTTCTTTTAGTACTTCATTCATTTCACACATAATTATTTTGTAATCACTTTCAGATTACTTATGTGTCTCGTGTATCTCAAAAGCTTATTTTTCTGCTTATTGTTTTTGCTAATATCTCAGTCAGGGTTCACTCAGAAGACAAAAACCATATCAGTATTTTGAATGAGGACAACTTAATATAAACAATTATTAATTAAGGTGGTTAATAATGAAATGAGAAAAAAAGAAGACCAAAAAACACAATTATAGTGAATATAGAGAACAACTAATACTTCTAAGTTGGGATAACTTAAAAAGAAACAAATTTGGAAAAGGACCTCCACCACCCCAGTTCCCCTTAAGGCTGAGATTCAGACCTCAGTCCTAGAGAAGGTATGATTAGAGCTTACTGGTTGGCAAGGTTTCTGGGATGTTGTAGGCCAGAGCTTTTACACAGGAAGCTGTCCAGTGACGTGCCAGCATAGTTCAGGGATGATCTTCTGGAAGTTGCTTACTGGGGTATGGCCAACTCAGAGTGGCATGTAGAAAACTGCCCATTGGAGTGCCAGAGAAACTCACTGGAGGGTGAACTCCACTGGGTCTCCCTGCTACCACTGATAGCCGAGCCTTAGGAGGAAAAAAAAAAAGACACAAGAATTGGTAAGAAAAGTCCTATTATCTGTTTGCCTTGCGGGTTCCCTCCAGAGCCATCTCTTGACAAAGCCTAGATGGCTGGATGGCATCACCAACTTGATGGACGTGGGTCTGAGTGAACTCCGGGAGTTGGTGATGGACAGGGGGATGTGTCGTGCTGCAGCTCATGGGGTCTCAATGAGTCGGACACGACTGAGTGACTGAACTGAACTGAACTGAAATGAATATTGCCCCAGCTAGCAAAAGGTCCAACTCCATTACCAAAAATCAAGGCAACAGAGGTAGATTTGGATCTGATAATTAATAATCTGATAACTAGCTGTCTTAGAGAAGTTTGTGTACTCCTTAATTTAGTATAAACCTCATGACAGCTCTGTGAGGTCAGTACCATCCCCACTGTACAGGAAAGAAACAGGTTTACAGAGGTGAGGTAATTGTCTACAGCCATCCACCTAGTGAATAGTCAGAAGGCTGGACCTAGATTATTTGATTCCGGAACCTTCTTTCTTAAACACTGCACTCTCTGCATCCAGATTCACCTGAGTAAGGCAACTTAGAGAGCCGGTATGGTGGTCCTGGGCTTTCCAGGTGGCACTAGTGGTAAAGAACGCGCCTGCCAGTGCAGGAGACATAAGAGATGCGGGTTCAGTCCCTGGATCAGGAAGAGCCCCTGGAGGAGGACATGGCAACTCACTCCAGTATTCTTGCCTGGAGAAGCCCATGGACAGAGGAGCCTGGCAGGCTAGAGTCCATGGGAACGCAAAGAGTCGGACAAGGCTGAAGCAACTTAGCACACATGCATGGTGGTCCTGGCCTGGCCTGAAAAGGCAGTCATGAGAACATTGGTGAAAATAGCTGGGGGAGACATTTCAGAATAAGATCTGATGGGTTTTGGACCAATTACATAAAATAGTTACCCCAGGATAATCTCAACTTCATATGTTTTATCCCATGACCCATATAGACATTTGCATTTTACAAACTCTGGGTTCAGAAAATATGGTCCTCATAAATCTAACATAGACATGAAGGTCAAAAAATAAACCCTGGGAGCAGCATAGAACAAACTCCAGCATTCATTTTATATGATTTTGTATAAGATTTATAACCAATAAAAATGTTTATATGGAATAATTACACAAACACACAGACACACTCACACACATAAGCCCTCCAGCACAATATTCTTAGGGCTGAGTTTGTTTTTACATATACCATAAATATTCTTAAGGTTAATTGAAAGCAGAACATGTGCACAACTTGGTGTAAATGTTGACTCCTGTTCAAGTTCCTCTTTTGCTTAGCTTTTCTTAGCCTTTTTTTACTTTCAGTGTCAAAAGATCAATATACAATAATAAAATGATAGAGAGGATGTCTAATTAGGCTTTGTTTATACTCTAGACATCCTCTCAATCATTTTTATTGTTGTATATTGACCTTTGAGCACTAAAAGAATGGACAAACTCAAGACATCACCTCCTCCAGTGTATCCACATCCTAAGTCCCAGAATTTGTGAATATGTTCTAGCACATGGCAAGGGGGAATTAAGGTTCCAGATGGAATTAAGGTTGCTTTAACCAGTTACCCCGAGATGGAGAGGTGAGCCTGGACTATCCAATGTAATTACAAGGATTATTATAAGTGAAAGAAGGAGGCAGGAGAATCAGAGTCAGGGTGACACCACATGAGAAAGACAAATTCTTCCCTGGAGCCTCTCCAAAGGAGCACGGCCCTGCCTACACCTGAGACTCATTTCAGACTTCTGACCTCCAGAGCTGGAAGATAATAAATTCATGTTGTTGTAAGCCACTAACTTTGTAGTAATTTTTATAGCAGCCATGGGAAACTAACACATCCTGCCCCAACATCTGAACAGGAGAAAATTTTGGATTTAAAGCCTTAAAGTCCCTGTTCAAATCATAATCCCAAGGATGAATGAATAAATCTTACTGGCGGCACTGACATTCCTTCCTTGCCTGCTCAGATGCTAAGGCCTCCCTTTTGATTTTTCTCTCTTCCATCGGCAAATTGTTCCCTAAGTCCTACTGCTTCACATTCAGAACTACTGCTTTAAGGTAATGTCTCATTCACTCACTCCACTAGTCAGTGAGTCAACAAGCGTGTAGACGGCTAGCCAGACCTCTGCCCTGGACCTCAGATACAAAAATCTAACTCATGCCCAAACAGTGTTTCAATTTACGTCCAAAACAAAATTCCTGATGTTCCTACCCAATTCACAGCTTTCTGAGGCATCTTCACTTCAGTGGATCCAAATTCCATTCTTCTACTTGTTTAGGTCAGAACACCTGGAGGGTCCTTTCCTCCCCTCTTTCCCTCACATTTCCCGTATAATCTGTCAGTGTGTCCTGCCTGCTTTGCATTCAGAATACACACACTCCTCACAGCCTCACTGTCCATCCATCAGGCCACTGTTTCTTCTTGCCCGAGAGCCTCTAACGGGTCACCAGCTTTGTGCCCTCCAGTCTGTTCTCAAAGCAGCAACCAGACTGGTCACATGTAAAACCTAAGTCCAACCCCTTCACTTGTCCTGTCAACGACTCCCATCTCTTCTCATCTCACTGGGAGTAAAACCCAAAGGCCCTGCTCCCTCCTCTGCTGTCCACTGCCCTCATTTCTGTGACTCTCTGCAGCACCCACTCAGCTCCAGGAACACCAGCCTTCTTGCTGTTCCTGGAACAAGACAAACACATTCCTGCTCCAGGGGCACTGGGCTTGTTGTTCCCTCTGCAGGGCTCACTGCCTCAGGGAGGTCGTTCCTGCCCACCTTATATAAAAAAGCAAGCCGCTCACGCCTCACCCCTTTTCCTGCTACTTCCTGAATAACAACCTGTTTTATTTTTCTCCACATCGCCATCTCTTATGTTACATATTTACTTGTTGATTTGTTGTTTCTTCAATTCCCCTAAACCATACTAAAATGCCAGCTCCATGAAAGAACTGCACCTGGCACATAATAGGCATATATACAAATGTTTTTTTGAGTACATAAATGAGTGAATCAATCAATATTGAGCTTCTGCTACATAAATACCTGTTCAGGGTGGGGATACAGAGATGAATTAAATACAGTATTTGACACTGAGGAATTTATGATTTGGAGCAACACTGTTTGACAGAACTTTCCATGGTGATGGAAATACTCTATCTGTGCTATCCAGATTAATGGCCAGCAGCAGCAAGTGGCTACTGAGCACTTAAAATGTGGCTAGTGTGACTGAGGAATTGAGTTTTTACTTTACTAATCTTAAATTTAAACGTAAAGGTTGCATGTGGCTAGTGGCTACCATGCTGGAGAACACGGGTTTAGAAGCGGAGGTAGACCTATTAACCTGTACTACTGGTAAGAATGCAATACAACTAGTGCACAGGCAATACAGCGCCATGGGAACACAGAGGAGAGGGCCGCTAATTCTGCTTGAGTGTAGTTTCCTCCAAGAGACTTCCCAGGAGCACTCAGTGCTTCTCCCTCTCATCATTTGGCATTCCTGTAGTTATTATCTATTTGTAATCATTTACCTGATGCTAGTCTTTGTTACTGACTGGAGAAGGAAATGGCAACCCACTCCAGTATTCTTGCCTGGAGAATCCCATGGACAGAGGAGCCTGGCAGGCTACAGTCTATGGGGTCACAAGAGTCGGACACGACTGAGCGACTAAGCACAGCACAGAACCGTCTTTGTTACTAAGCTATGAGAACTGGAAACATGTGACAGAATGCTTTGCAAGTAGTGAAAGTGAAATGAAAGTCGCTCACTCATGTCCAACTCTTATGCAACCTCAAGAACTATACAGTCCATGGAATTCTCCAGGCCAGAATACTGGGGTAGGTAGCCTTTCCCTTCTCCAGGGGATCTTCCCAACCCAGGGATTGAACCCAGGTCTCCCGCATTGCAGGCAGATTCTTTACCAGCTGAGCCACCAGGGAAGCCCACAAATACTGGAGTGGTAGCCTATCCCTTCTCCAGTGGATCTTCCTGACCCAGGAATCAAACTGGGGTCACCTACACTGCAGGTGGATTCTTTACCAACTGAGTGCAGGTGAGCAATAAATATTGGTTTGACTGACAGCTGAGATGGTTATAGGAAGCTTCCTGAGGATATTACATTTGAGATGGATTTTAGAATGTGAGTAGGAATTCAGTAGGCCAAGGCCAAGGTGAAGAGAAAGTAGGCAGGGAAGAAAATGCAAAGAAAGCCAGACAAGCATGGGTGTTTCAGCTCTTCACTAGTGGACTTGAGAGTACACTGTGGTTGTAATGATTGTATTAGTGTAAACGTGCTCACTTTATACTACTTGACCGTTCAAGCTAGGCAACTTTGTAAAAAACCTCAAAAGACAGTATGAAATTAAAAGTTGGGCAGTTGTTTAGTGAATTGTGGCAAAGCAGACGTAGACTTTTGCACATCTTTAGCCCATAAAAGCCTTATAATAAGTATAGACTGAAGTTTCACTAGATCTTTCCTGATCTAGAATATTCTGATATTTCAGCTTGTGGGGACCTTAGAGATTATTTAACTGAAGCCTTCTCAGGTCAGATGACAGAAGACAGAGTTAATTAGTGCAGAGGTAGGACCATAATCCAGATGTTTTGGCTTGCTGTCTGGAGACATTACCAACATACGGCAATTACACAACCACATTTCATCCTCTCACTCTGACACAAAGCAAGTTACAGGTCCCACCATATGTCCATTAATAACCCCAAGTCACCTTACAAAATACACAGGAAGAAGACTCAGCCGTAAATTCTCTATGTATGAGACAAAACATCAAGGCTGCTTGATACAAAGCAAACAACCATTTAAGTCTCAATAAGCAGTAAACGTTGAAAGAATTATTTTAGCAATGCACTCTGAACTGAACTGCTATTTTTGCAAGCAAAACAGGGTGCCTGTTCTGTGCAGTGTATTAAATGACAATTGGACCACAGATCTGGTTTCCCATGCTGAATAGACCACTCTCTATCTGGGTTACCTAGCACAACTCAGACAACCTCTCTGAGCCTCCACATTTCTTAATTTCTAAACAGCAGAAACTGGATATCCAAGGTCCTCCCCAGTTTTATAGTTTTCTTGTGGTTTTTCTAAGTAGAAATGAAAGAAAAAGCAGCAGAAAAAAATTCCACTTTGACAGAGGTTCATTTATGCTGCTTCTTTGCAGTCAAACCAGCAGCCCTAATGATATTTCTCTATCAGTTTATACATTTGTCAAACTATACATGTCACATAGTACAATATTGGAACTAACATTACACCCTTTACAGTATTCTGCACTTGATGTGTGCTCCAGAAATGCTATCAGCTAACCGTTGTCCTGGGTCTTACCCGTGTTATATCAGCTGGCCAAGGTTCAAGACTCATTCTCTGAGATTTCAAGCAGTCTTTCTTTGCAAGCTGTTTTGTCTTTATCAACAAGTTAAAACCAATTTTCTTACACTAAAAATATATTGACTTCCCTCGGTACAGATGTGATACAGACTATGCTTTATCCATCTTCATATTATCTTCTTTTAAAATCTCTTGGGGTCCCAGAGAACAACAAAGCTTACTTCATAACAAACAAGAAGAAATAAAAATAGCTTATTGCTATGGAAGCAATTGTGTCTTACTACATGATATGCATATATATGGATCCCTAAACAGAATCACTATGGTTTACCTTTGACTCTTTCCACCACAGAAATAGAACATTTATGTCCTTCTTTTCAATTTAGTTCTATCTTTCATACACAAACAAAGGTAAGATTTTTCCTTTGACTAATTTCTTTTAACATGCATGATGTTGATTCCTACTTTCTTGGGATCTCTTAGACACGTACCTAAGCATTCACAGTACAGTCTCTTAGAATACGAGGAGAATCTCATGCAAGCGCAATTAAGAACAGATGGTTAAAAACTGCAAGGTAGTATTTGCATAAAAAGATCATCATACTTTGACACTGTAGTTTTATATTACTTTTAATTGTTTTCCTTGAAAGGAGTACTCCCACCTCCCTTAACCAAAAGATAACAAGAAAACATGGCTTTTTTTTTTTTTTTTTTTTTTTTACCAGAAAGGAAACATTTCATAGCAAATACACTCAGGAGTAAAAAGTATACAAGTTCATAAAGGACTATGACATACTATGAATAAAACTGGCACATATGGTCAAATGTACAAGAAACATGGAGTCTAATAGACGTTAACCACCTAACCTGCCCATACACCAGAAGTAATCCACAAAGCCTGTGCACCGACATAATGGACTTATTCTAAAAAAAAAAATTGCTTTCAAAGCAGAGTTCATTGACTTATTCTCTTCTCTACGTCACTGTAAATTAAGCTTACCAACCTGGTTACCTTATGTTCCCACGGCACCTCTGTCTTGTTCTGGTTTATAGATGGAAGGCTAAATAACAATTTAGCAGCTGTGAACAACGTGATAGAAACAGGGATAAACTATTGAAAGCAGACATAAAGAACTGAAGGAGGAGAAAGAAAAAAAAACAACAATCTGGGCATTACAAAAGTGATTAGTAAAATTTAGAAAATTTGAATGGCTCCTTCCATAGGCTGCCCTGGATGATCCTGTTTGGTTCCACACAGAAATCTGCCACCCAGACCACAGCTGATTGAATTAGGGCTGGTCACGTGATGTAAATACAGCCCAAGGTCAGCTGAACAGTAAGTTTCAGGGTGACCTAGTACAAAAGACATTAGAAAGAAAAAAGATTTAGTAAGATTCTTGACAAAAGCAAGGAAGATTCCAATCAGATTCCAGTTCTACTTGGAGTTGGATTAATGGAGAAAAATCAGACTGTTGGCAACGAGAACTGAAGCTGAAAAGATGATCTGCATAAGATCCTTGAGGGGTCAAGAACAAATCAAAGTTATAAAGAAATCAAAGACATAAGAAGCACAAACCAAAAGTAAGCAATGATATTGATAAAAGAAAAGAGAGAGGCAGTGATTTATTAGATGAGAAGAAATGAGACACACATTAAAGAGGAGATAAATGGAGTCTCTGCTGTCAAAATCCCTAGAACTACCTTTCACTTCTAATCTTGTGTTAATTTCCTGTGCTTGGATTTTTCTGAGACTCCATACCTTTTATTTATTTTTCTAAAAATCCATAGTTACTTAAAATAGCTTGGAAATATCTTCATTTCTTAAAATCAGAAATGCTTAGTCTTTTGTCTATAAACTCTGAAGATTTATCACTTTCTCACTGGTTTATTAGCATTCTTTGCTCATCAGGTCTATAAATCTGTAGTATATGGTCATCATTTGACTTTTAACATAACAGTAGACAGCAGTTATCAGCATTTATTATGTTCCATGCACTGTAAAAACCACTTTACAGGAATTATCTCGCTGAGTCCTCAAAATAACCATCCATGAAAAAAGTATGGCACCAAGAGCTTAACAAATTTGTCTAAAGTCATAGAGCTAATAAGAGGAAAGAAAGGTAGGGAAAATCTTGTGTGTCTGACTCTGCAACTGCTCTTAAACATTCAGCATCACCATTTCTCTTATTGCTACTTTTTAAATTGTGTTAAAATATGCATCAGGCTTCCCTGGTGGCTTATATGGTAAATAATCTCCCCGCAGTGCAGGGGACCTGGGTTTGATCCCTGGGTCGAGAAGATCCCCTGGAGAAGGAAATGGCTATCCACTTCAGTATTCTTGCCTGGAGAATTCCATGGACAGAGGTGCCTAGTAAGCTACAGTCCATGGAGTTGCAAAGAGTTGGACATGATGAAAGAAACTGAACATGCACGCTAAATACACATAACATAAAATTTACCCTCTTAACTATTTTTCAGCAATATTAAATATATTCACACTGATGTCCAACTGTCATCACCAGTCATCTCCAGAATTCTCTTCATCTTTCAAAACTGAAACTCTGTGCCCTTTAAACAATAACATTCCATTTCTCCCCAGCCTCTGATAACCACCATTCTACATTCTGTCTCTATGAATTCGACTACTCTGGGTATCTCATAGAAGTGGAATCATACAGCATTTGTGCTTTTCTGACTGGCTTATTTTACTTAACATACATAATGCCCTCAATGGTGATCTATATTGCAGCATGTATCAGAATTTCCTTCATTTTTAAGAGTAAATAATATTCCATTGTATGGTTATACCAGATTTTGGTTATCCATTCATCAATCTGTGGACACTTGAATTGCTTCCACCCCTTGGCTATTATGAATAATACTACTGTGAGCTTGGATGTACAAAAATCTTCTTCAACATGTCCTTGCTTTTAATTCTTTGAGTATGTACCAGAAGTAGGATTGTTAAATCTTATGGGAGTTTTATTTTTAATTTTTGTAAAAACTGCTATACTGCTTGTCATAGCAGCTACACCATTTTACATTTGTACCAACAGTGTACAAAAATTCCAGTTTTTCCACGTCCTCACAACACTGCTTTAAAAAAAAAATGGTAGCCATCTTAATGGATGCAACATCATTCTTCTCTTAATTTATGTGTTTGGGAAATTCTAAAGTTTTTATGTAGATAAATTAGCAATTTATATCTTTTCTCCTGCATTGGCAAGCAGAGTCTCTACCATTGAGTCAGCAGGGAATGGGATTAATCATGTGAAGTAAAGACTAACCATTAATTCTTCAGTCATAATCATTGAACTATTGTCCCATTGTCAGTTTTAAATACTCTGTCCTTCTCAAGTAGTCTGAAATTCCATATTCAGTATATGCTAAATATGTATATGTATACATATATATACATATATATGAATAAATTTCTGGACTATATGTTCTGTTTCTGTACCATAAACACAGTGTTGATTACAGTACCTTTATAAGGCATCAAAGTATGTGGTAGGACCAGTATCCCTTCATCACTCTAGTTTATCTGAAGTGCTCTAGGCTATTCTCACATATTATACAGAGGTAAAACATTTCCACAATAGTTAATTGCCTCCCAAATATATTGCCACATTATAGAATAATGCAATATAATTAATGTTCACCAAAATCACTGCAGATGATGACTGCAGCCATGAAATTAAAAGATGCTTGTCCCTTGGAAGAAAAGCTATGACCAACCTAGGCAGCATATCAAAAAGCAGACACGTTACTTTGCTGACACAGGTCTGTCTAATCAAAACTATGGTTTTTACAGTAGTCATGTATGGATGTGAGAGTTGGACTATAAAGAAAGCTTAGTGCTGAAGAATTGATGCTTTTGAACTGTACTGGTGTTGGAGAAGACTCTTGAGAGTCCCTTGGACTGCAAGGAGATCCAACCAGTATATCTTAAAGGAAATCAGTCCTGAATATTCATTGGAATGACTGATGCTAAAGCTGAAACTCCAATACTTTGGCCACCTGATGCAAAGAACTGACTCATTGGAAAAGACCCTGATGCTGGGAAAGATTGAAGGCGGGAAGAGAAGGGGACAACAGAGGATGAGATGGTTGGATGTCATAATGTCTCGATGGACATGAGTTTGAGCAGGCTTTGGGAGTTGGTGACGGACAGGGAAGCATGGTGTGATGGACAGGGAAGCATGGCATGCTGCAGTCCATGGGGTCACAAAGAGTTGGACAGGACTGAGTGACTGAACTGAATGAATTAATGTTCACAGTGATCACTTCAAAAATCATCACAAAAACTTTAAATCTGCTTAACAGCATTGACAGAAATAAGCAGAAAAGAATACAATGCATTTAATGATATTTATGTAAAATAACAGTATAAAAAAATAAAATTTTAGCTTCTTCAAAAACTAAGGGACAGAGATCATTAATATTATGTATTTACAATTAAAAAATAATAATCATCATTTAGGTGCAAGGATACACTGGTGGAAACTGGGCCAAAATTCAATTAGCACTTAGGGTGCATTAAAATATCCTTTCCTGAGAGAAGAGGTCCCAGAATTCCCCAGGGACCCAAGGATCATTGCACTTCCTTTCTCATTAAATCATCTGAAATCTTTATATCCCGACTATAATTTCTCTCTACTCTCCACCAAACAATTATCGCTTAGTCCTCCCAGCTTGCAATGAAAACTATGATGCACTTTCTAATTTCAAAGAATGTCCAGTCATCCTGTTAAAGTCTCTCTTGAATCAACTCCTGAAGATGACTGAACTACCACCTCATTCGCGTTATAACACCCAACACGACGTTCTTTCTTTTGTCTCTTTGCCACACGTCTAGCGCAATCACTGGCACATCATCTGTCAACCATCATGAGTCAAAAATTCCCTCCAGAACACAAATGGCACAAACACAGCCCACATAGGAAAGCACATAAGTTGCAGACACATGTATCTCAGGAGAGCACGGTAGAAAGCTCATTAACCAATAATATTTTTAATACAACGTGCTAACATCTCTTTGTGGTGTATTTCACAAAGTGTCCAATATGGTAGAGAAGAAGCAAAGCAACTTGAGCACACACATATATGTTTTAAGAGCATACTTTGGCAGAAAGAAAGAAAGATTGGTAGCAAGGAAACTACATTTCAGAAAGTAATCCCAAAGTCTATGGCAGCAGGAATGCAGAGGAATTCACGATGTATGATTGAATACAGTTGAAGAATAAGACAGAAGATTTCTTAGATGACTCCCAAAATTATTCTTAGGTTATCTCCACATATTCATTTATTAATAGTAAATCTTTATTAAAAGAATGAATAAATGAGTGAATGGTTTGTCTAGAACCATGTTTATTTCTGTTCAAAGTGGGGTCTACAAGTCACTTGTCAAAGTGTTGTTTATTATTAATCCAAAACAAGATAAGGAGCTTGCTTCTGCAGGTTGGATTATGATGTATACTATTTAGTTCAACAGTTTTATTATTCAGTTCAGTTCAGTCACTCAGTAGTGTCTGACTGTTTGCAACCCCATGAATCGCAGCATGCCAGGCCTCCCTGTCCATCACCAACTCCCAGAATTCACTCACACTCACATCCATCGAGTCAGTGATGCCATCCAGCCATCTCATCCTCTGTCGTCCCCTTCTCCTCCTGCCCCCAATCCCTCCCAGCATCAGAGTCTTTTCCAATGAGTCAACTCTTCGCATGAAGTGGCCAAAGGACTGGAGTTTCAGCTTTAGCATCATTCCTTCCAAAAGAACACCCAGGGCTGATCTCCTTCAGAATGGACTGGTTGGATCTCCTTGCAGTCCAAGGGACTCTCAAAAGTCTTCTCCAACACCACAGTTCAAAAGCATCAATTCTTCGGCACTCTGCCTTCTTCACAGTCCAACTCTCACACCCATACGTGACCACTGGAAAAACCATACCCTTGACTAGACGGACATTGGTCAACAAAGTAATGTCTCTGCTTTTGAATATGCTATCTAGGTTGGTCATAACTTTTCTTCCAAGGAGCAAGCATCTTTTAATTTCATGGCTGCAATCACCATCTGCAGTGATTTTGGAGCCCCCAAAAATAAAGTCTGATACTGTTTCCACTGTTTCCCATCTATTTCCCATGAAGTGATGGGACCGGATGCCATGATCTTCGTTTTCTGAATGTTGAGCTTTAAGCCAACTTTTTCACTCTCCTCTTTCACTTTCATCAAGAGGCTTTTTAGTTCTTCTTCACTTTCTGCCATAAGGGTGATGTCATCTGCATATCTGAGGTTATTGATATTTCTCCTGGCAATCTTGATTCCAGCTTGTGCTTCTTCCAGTCCAGCATTTCTCATGATGTACTCTGCATAGAAGTTAAATAAGCAGGGTGACAATATACAGCCTTGCCGTACTCCTTTTCCTATTTGGAACCAGCCTGTTGTTCCATGTCCAGTTCTAACTGCTGCTTCCTGACCTGCATACAGATTTCTCAAGAGGCAGGTTAGGTGGTCTGGTATTCCCATCTCTTAAAGAATTTTCCACAATTTATTGTGATCCACACAGTCAAAGGCTTTGGCATAGTCAATAAAGCAGAAATAGATGTTTTTCTGGAACTCTCTTGCTTTTTCCATGATCCAGTGGATGTTAGCAATTTGATCTCTGGTTCCTCTGCCTTTTCTAAAACCAGCTTGAACATCAGGAAGTTCACAGTTCACGTATTGCTGAAGCCTACTATGAAGCAAATAGTACACTGATTCACTTTGCTGCGTAACCTCTTAATTACATCAGGAACCAGCACTTTGATGATACGTATGATTCTGGTTGGATCCTGAACAACAGGCCACTAAATCTGATTTATCTGGGGATCCAGAGGTGGTAAAGTCTTCTGACAATGTCTGTGGCTGCTGCTGCTAAGTTGCTTCAGTCGTGTCCGACTCTGTGCGACCCCATAGACGGCAGCCCACCAGGCTCCCCCGTCCCTGGGATTCTCCAGGCAAGAATACTGGAGTGGGTTGCCATTTCCTTCTCCAGTGCATGAAAGTAAAAAGTCAAAGTGAAGTCGCTCAGTCGTGTCTGACTCTTAGCGACCTCATGGACTGCATCCTACCAGGCTCCTCCATCCATGGGATTTTCCAGGCAAGAGTACTGGAGTGGGAATGTCTGTGGAGCCGGTGCTAAATAAAGAAGCTTTTAGTGTCAAGAGGTGGTCTAGGACACTTTTGGAAATGGTAATCTGATGGTTCTAAGGAAAAATGTATTTGTTTGATAAATAGGTATACTTAAAGAACAGTTCTTGCCTTGAGCTCAGTGAAATGGCTGTGCTGATATTTCTGTGAGTTATGATTGGATTAATATCTACAAAATTGCACAAAAGCCAAATCGGACCCTATAATCTAATGGCTATTTAAAAGATCTTACTCATTGAACTGAGAGTATCAAAAAATTATATCTAAGGGATAGGTTTGGGCCATCTGCAGAAATTTCCTTGGTGGATTGTGAATTCGAAGTAAATTTGTGAAAGTCATTGTTCAATTAATATGCTTCTAGCTGCATGCATCTGAAAACCTAAATCAAACTGGTTCTCACAAAGAAGGAATGTATTTGCTCACATAAGTGAATGTCCAGAAGTAAGCTGGAGTTTGGGCTTGAGTGAATACACTGACTCCCGCCCCATTCCCCTGCATTGCTCTATGTTCATTCCCCCTGCACGGGTACTTCACATTTAGATTGGCAGAAAAGTAGTTACAACCATTCTACCCTCACACCCTTACTCTTTCTATGGATCCCTATTAAAAGTAGGTGATTTTCACCCCCAGAAATGCCCCTCCCCTCAGTTCACATCCCTTTGCCCATACTGGAGTACATACAAATTCTTTGACCTATCTCTCTAGCTAAGGAAATGGCAGACCAACTTAAGTCTGGCATACTAAAACTGGTGCTGGCTTGAGAGTAAAGCTTTACTGTGATTCCCTTAGCCTGATTAGAGCTCATCCTTCCAGCCAAGGTCAATGCCCCAAACATTTCAATGCCCCTGCTGTGAAATGGATGACTCAACCCCAACATTCAACACAAGGTCCAATCCCAACTTCATTAAGGAGTAGACAACCTACAGTGTAAGCGAGTAAAGGCAAACAATAACTTAGCATGTTGTAACATGAAGGATGCCACAAGTGACGCCTTTGATGATAGATATATCCAGAAGAGAAATACTGCCTAAAGAGAATTGGAAGGTTAGACTGTCAGTGTGTCTGAGCCTAACAGTGACCAAAGAAAATTATGTTGTGAGTCTAGAAGATGGATTCCAGTAATTTAGGAAGAAATAACCATAGGGCAAAGAAGGATTAACTCAAAATTATATTATCCTGAAGAAACTTCCCTTGGGCAAAACCTAATCTCTTTGCTGTAAATCCTAATGTTCACCAAGCAAACTTCTGAATTATTATTTGTCCTTCTGAGTGGCTGAGCCTCCACAGAAATACTCCTTGTTAAAGAAATAAACCTGATTTTAAAAATTGATTGTATTTCCCATGGCAAGTGGGCACTGTGGCTTATAAATCACTGGCTTTTGTATTTTGTTAGAAATTTCTGAGTCTATCCTGTGAACCCTAATCACCCTGACAAAATAGTAAAAGTGAGATCTTGAAAGGGAAAAGCTGAGGCCCAGACACAGGGCCATATCGTAATTGTCAAGGTGGAATCTGCATGAGGCCTGGCCTAAATCTGCTCTTAACATCACCCCTACAAGGGAACTCTAATGTCTGAGAAACCCAGAAGACCCACCATGCACTCCCCTGACCTTTAATTGAGCCCTCTTAGAGAGGGGCTTAAGATTGGGGGTTATGGATCAAGTCTCTAGAATCAGTGAGATCTGGGAATAAACTCTGGCTCCTCTGACCAGCTGTGTGACCTTAAGCAAGTCATTTAACATCTAAAACTCAGTAGCCTCAAATTATAAAATAGTGAATATTACATAGAGTTGTTACAATGATTAAAGACATATAGTTCACAAAGTGCTTGGTACATGATTAATAGATTCCATTCATACTTTTGTAATAATATGGACTAGTGTTATCAGAGAAGGCAATGGCACCCCACTCCAGTACTCTTGCCTGGAAAATCCCATGGACAGAAAAGCCTGGTAGGCTCCAGTCCATGGGGTCGCTAAGAGTCGAGCATAACTGAGCGACTTCACTTTCACTTTTCACTTTCATGCATTGGAGAAGGAAATGGCAACCCACTCCAGTGTTCTTGCCTGGAGAATCCCAGGGACAGAAGAGCCTAGTGGGGCTGCCGTCTATGGGGTCGCACAGATTCGGACACGACTGAAGCGACTTAGCAGCAGCAGTAGCAGCAGCAGCAGCAGCAGCAGCAGTGTTATACTACGACTTCTGTATTGAACTAAGAAATATATGCTAACCTTTCCAAGTACAACACTCCACAAGAAATGAAGCTCAATAAATGTGGCTAAAAGACACAATTGGAGAACATGGGAGAGAAACACACTGAGACACCAATATAATTTGTAACATCCCATCTTGATCTAGATTAAATCAGTGTGAGACCCCAGCATGGGTAAAATCTGATTATCGTCTGCTTCCTAATCAAAGGAAGTATCTGGCATTAAAGTATCTCCATATAGCTCTTATTTATTTCTGAGTTTTTTAGAAAGCAACTAGAAAATACCATATAATATTAATTTAAATAATTAAAAGCCTGGAAGCTGTGTTCTGTGAGTGATATTTAAAGAAATTAAGACTAAAAAATAAAAATATACAAAGCAGTTAGACTATTTGCAATATAGAAACAAAACACCAAGAAAGAAAAAGTGCAAAATGTTAGCCTTCCTGAAAGATTTGGAGGGTTATCACGTAGAAGACGTCATTGAGAAAATCCATGGACTTTTTACTTGTCTGTTTCTCCCATTAGACTATCAGGTTCCTTGAGGGAAGTGAATGCATTCCATCCATCACCGTATTCCCAGACATTGGCTTGCTGGGAACATAGTAAGTACTCAATAAATGTTTGTTGATTGAATGAGAAGATCGATGGGTGGAGATGATGAAATGAATGGATGTTAGGATGGAAAGACGGACAGATTGATAGATATCATTTAAATCATTATAAGATGTTAATGTTGGAATGCACTTGAGAGAAGAGGAAGCTGAGGTTCTAAAATAGTGAAGGATTTTCTCAATATCATTCAGCTGATTTATATAAATGCTGACTAGACCACAGCAGCCAGGATATTCAATATTCTTTTGATTACCTTCCTTTTTTAAAAAATCTGATAGAACTGAGAGTATCATGAGAATATAATCCTGATGTGGGTCACTATCGTTGGTTGAGTTCTGTCCTCCTGAAGTTCATATGCGTAAATATTAACTCCCAGGACCTCAGAACATGACTTTTTTGAAGGTAAAGCCTTTAAAGAGGTAATTAGGTTATATGAAGTTCCCTAGGCCTGACTCTAATTCAGTGTCTGGTATCTTTTTAAGAAGAGGAATTAGGACCCATCCAGACAGAAGACCACGTGAAGACAACTACAAACCAATAAGAGAAGGGGTGGACCAAATGGGTGAAGGTGATCAAAAGATATGAAATGGCTTAATAACTTCCTTAAGTAAGTTCTGGGGATGTAATGTACAGCATGGTAACTGTAGTTGACAATACTGTACTGTATATCTGAAAGTCACTAAGAGAGTAAATCTTAAAAGTTCTTATCACAAGAAAAAATATGTAACTGTTTGAGGTGATATATGTTGACTACAGCTTTTTGGTAATCATTTCTTAGTATATGCATGCATGTATTCTAAGTTGCTTCAGTCACGTCTATCTCTTTGTGACCCTGTGGACTGTAGCCTGCCAGGCTCCTCAGTCCAAGGGATTCTCCAGGTAAGAATCCTAGAGTGGGTTGCCATGTCCTTCTCCAGGGGATCTTCCCAATCCAGGAATCAAACTCACATCTCTTATATCTCCTTTATTGGCAGGCAGGTTATTCACCACTAGCACCCCCTGGGAAGCCCTTACACTCCTGTGACCATCTTGTCCTGCATTGCACTGCCTCTCCAAATGAGAACACACA
The DNA here is from genome assembly GCF_016772045.2 of Ovis aries. Lineage (NCBI taxonomy): Eukaryota > Metazoa > Chordata > Mammalia > Artiodactyla > Bovidae > Ovis > Ovis aries. Next base: position 46,954,329 of record NC_056061.1, read on the forward strand.
CATACGCACACTAAGAAATGGTCAGGCAGTCATGATAAATCTTCTGAAAATAAATCAAAAGATGATTAATGATTCTACTTAATCCTAGAGCCATCAGACTCTAGGGGATGTTGCTTTTTTAATGCACACAAGTTTGTTTAGGCTCTCAGTAAGGCTACTACAATGTTTTGCCCCCTAAGAAAAACTGATATTTGAATTATAAGACAGAAGTCAGACCTCTATAATTTATCATTAGCATCTACACCAGTGTGATTCATAAATTAAAAATAATAATAGAGAAAGAGAGAGTTCTCAGAAGAAACAGTCCTGCTGACCCCTTCATCTTGGATTTCTAGACTCCAAAACTGTGAGGAGTCTGTTTTGAAGCTGCCTAGCCTGTGGAACTTAGTTATGGCAGCCCTAGCAAACTTGAACAGCCTCAGAGCCCTTCCCCACGCAATGCATGTTTGATCTGCGTATTCAATAGCTCTGTACTATAGCACTGAAGAAGGCACTTTGCCTGATAGCCTGCTGCCATGTATATTACAGACACTTTGCCCTGTCCTCATGACAACACTGCATTTCTGTCACCTGAGTCTCAAAACAACCAGGTAATACCAGTAAGAATCTTAGGACATTAAGGCTTAGACCATTTTAGTGACCTAGTCAAAGACATAAAACTGGTTAGTGGTGGAGCCACACAATTCAAAGTCAAGTCTTCTGCATCCCTCGCTCTCTAAGAATAGCTGCAGATTTTCAACTGAGCACATATTATGTGCCAGACTACTTTCATTACCTTACCCAGTCCCCACAACAAACACAAGGACTAGATGCCATCTCAGTCTCCATCTTATAGATAAAGAAGCTGAGAATTCGAAGCCTAAGAACTTTCTTATGATTGTGGAGTAAGTGGTACTTGACCTCCTCAAGTTTTGAATGTAAGCCATCTCCTGCCAAAGTCTGCATGTCTAACCACTGCACCTCACCATCTCTAATTCATCTCAGTCTTCTCTTCACAAGACTCCTCCTCCACATGCCAGCCTACAGAATGTTCGCTCACTATTTTCATGTAATGTTCCAGCTGTTGCTAAAATACCCATCCTCCACACCTCCTGCTTTGCAGAGCAGGTGCACAGGACCCACCTCTGGAGTCAGGAACTTCCTGCCCTCTAACTGCAGTGGGTGGGTGACCTGGGGCTCGACCTTTGTTTGTCGATGACTGACAATCTCTGATGAAACCACTTCAGGGGCAGCAGGGGTTTGATGCGACTGTATTTTTTCACTCAGCCTTCAGTGGCTTTCCTCCTTGATTCAGGATCACAGCCAATTGAAACTGAAATCCTCTCTGACAACGTTTGCTGGATTGCCACAGTGTATTAGTCCAGATCCCCATGGACTGTCTTTTTCTTTGTGCCAGCTTGTCACAGTAGCAGCAGCAAGGAAGGTGACCTAGTGCTTTTAGTCTAGACATGTAGTCATGAGAGGCCCTCGGGTCTCTGGGCAAATTTACAAGCTTTTGAGGCAAGGGCTTGTCTGATAACAAAACCAACACCTGATAATTGACACCCTCAAGATAGAGAGCTCTGCAAAGAAATGTAGAACTGACAGTCTTCTCAGCACGTCACTTTTCCCAGTCTACATTTGCTCAGTTTGATGGTGTCAGCTTCATATTCTGAGCCCTCTTTCTAAAAGGCTAGGTTCTTCTCTTTGGCTCCAGAGGTGCTCTCCCTCCCTCCACTGCCTTTTGGAGTCCAGCGCAGCCCCTGATCTCATCAGCAACCCCCACGGGGCGGGTGGGAAAATCCTGTCGCTCTTACCACCAATGCCCACCATACTTAGAACAAGCATGTCTAAGGAAAGGCCTGCAAAAGAAACTGGCTATCAGATACAGGTCTTTATCTCTGAAATCTTGTCCAGATTTCCATTCAGGGACAGAAGGGGCTGCTACAAAGGGGGAAGTGACTGCATAGGACATGAAGATGCATAAGAACCCTGTTTCAGACCAGGGAGAATGAAGAGTATCTCTTCTTGAACTTAAAAAATATTCTCTACCTCCCAAAAAAAGCAAATAAAGCTAAATGAAAGTCAAGAATCTCTCTCTCTCTCTCTCTCTCACACACACACACACACACACAGAGTCTCTGAAACCTCCCATTTTATTTATCGGAAGGCCAGGCGATGCGCTAAGGTGTGAATTCCTTATAAAACGCAGGCAACATGTGCGGGAAAGAGCCGCAGACCATTCTACCCAGTCACTCTGGCTGCACTGCAAGCCTGGGCTGGAGAACTAAAAATCTATCTCAGATAATTGACATTTATTTGATTGAAACAGCAGGGTGCCCTCCATCACCATGGGAGGAGACCATATGGAAGAACAGTGCGAGTGGAGATAATGTTTGTCTACTGAGTGTGCCAATGTGTTTAGAGATTATTCACAGGGCTCTGGGGACTCCAGTATGATAATGTTTCAGCCAAATTAGAATCAGATTAATTGCTCTAATCTAATGAAAAGACAATGTTTATCAAATCATTGCTCTTTTCGCCACATGATGTTGCAGTGTCATTATTCTTTGGGTTTAAGAAAGGAAATGAAAAGACTCTTGTAGCACATCTGTTCAGGAGTTCTACGATAGTGCTTTTCCCACTGCACCCAGGACTGTAATACAGTCGGCAATTCTGTGAAGTAACCGATAAATTAAAGTAAAAGATCTGCAGTGGATAAATCTGCTGGAGTCCTATGATATCAGTTCATATTTTGATAAGACAATCTAAAGTCAGTTAGCTTGTTCCAGACTTGAGAGAGTTTCTTCTTCATTTTATGTAGGGAGTGTTTTCCTCTATAAACAGGGAAGTACTTTTTTAAAAAAACCTTAAGTGGCACTTACAACAAAATTCTAAAACTCTTTTTTCAAAATATCAAAATCAGCCCACTTTTTTCAACACCCAGAGAGGAAATGGGACTCTTATCAACTTGCGGTTCATAAGCCTCTGTGGATTCAGGAGAGAGGGTTCAATCATCTTTTCCCCCCAGGGCACGGAGGACTGGGTCAACTCCCAAGCACCAAAGGAAGTGCCCTCTGGCTGCCGCCCTCTGGGCCACCGATTACATATTGGAAAATTCTCAGAGGCTTCATACAGTGACCAGGGCTCACTTTGGAGAGGTTGGGAGGGTCACATCCGAGCCAGTGGCCTCACAGAAAGGTGCTGGCAATCAGTCTCAGCACCTACTAGGCTGCTCGCCTGTCTCCAACAGGGAATTTTGGAGAGAGTTCGAGGAAGATTTTTCTGCCAGCCACCTCTCCATAGGGGGCCCTGTCGGTCCCCGCAGAGCAGGGAGGAAGGGTCAAGCAGCACAATTTGTATGTTCACTCTTGTGTGCACACCGATTATTTCAAAACAACGGCAGCGCAAAGCCCTCGGATGCTCATGAAGGCTGTGGGCAGGTAACGATCAGGTTTCTTCTGGGCCACGTGCTAAGTCCAATCCATTGCCTTTTCTTCTGAAGCCAGTGCTCTTATACAGAAGGATCTTACTAAAGGGGGCCCATCAGAGAAAAAGATGAAAGTTATCATCATCATTATTAATTCTACATTTATGTGATAATTCTATAGGAGGCAGAAATCTTACCACCTTCTCTCTTTTGTGATTAGCTCTTCAATATTTAGTGCTTATAAAATACTGGTATCATTGGAGTTCCATGGACTGTATAGCTCATGGGGTTGAAAAGAGTTGGATGTGACTGAGTGATTTTCACTGCCACTTTCACTTTGATCATTAAAGTTGGAGATACTTTTACTTACCTACCTGCTGTCTCTTTCCTCAAAAGTTTGCTACAGCCTTCTATTCAAGATGCAAGCACAATAATCATAATTATGGCAAATTCATAACCACACAGGCCAAACTAAGATTCAGGTCCAGAGTGTATAATTTAATTTATGCTGTTGCTAACTTTTCCTCACTTGTATCCTAAAGTCATTCATAGGGCTTGAAAAAAATTTTAAAGGCATGATTATACTATCGTTACTGAGTTGGTCTAAACAATGTCTCAGATGTCATTATAGCCCACATTTGTGGGGTATCAAGACAAGGTTAGGCCTATGTGAATAGAATCAATTGCTCTCTGATCCCGTCCAAGCTCAAATCTCGCTGTGATTTTCATGTTGCTGCCTCAACAAAGGACTCCCCTGTGTGAAAAAAGAGTCATTCTTGAGAAATAAATGCGGAATATCATAGCTATACCAATGCCTCTGAAAACAGTGTATGTTTTCCAAGACAAAGCACAGAGCTGTAGATCTTCATTAATTACAATGCACTGGAACAAAAGCAAGTGAAACCACTATAATTAACAATGCAATGCCTCTAACCCCCATCTAAATGCTTTCACTTCACTATAATTTAACTGTAAGAGCCTGAGAAATTATTTTAATCCTTATTTTTGCAATTCATTTTGGAAGGTTGTGTGACTCAGTCTGAGGCATATTCATACATTCATTTACACTTCTATTTTAAATGCCTTCATTATCAAACTTCTTTAAACCCTACCCTATCATTTAGAACTGAATTCCGAAACTTATTGTAAACCAAGTATTTGCAGTAACATCTGTGGAAATCACACTAATATTGTGAATACGACGAGCATGTATTTTACCCCTTCACGTGGGAAAAATAAATCCATTCTTAACTAATTCAAAGGAATAACTTCAGCAATATATTCAAGTAGTTATCAATTTGGGTCAACTTCTAATAAACATCAAAGAACAAGCTGCCAACCCGCACATACTTATCTAATGCTTATAATATATAAGTGAAATGTTTAAAGGAGGGTGAGATGTCACCCTGGCCCACAAGTTAGGCAAAATGAAAAGTAATGAACAACTTAGAGAGCAGTTAAATGTTGATTTAAGTGATTCTGACTGTCATTATGAGAGCAATTCAAAAGAGAGACAAATGAGTTGGTAAAGGGAAAGATTACCTTTCTAGTGAAAGTAAGGTTTATGTTGTCCTTAACAGCTAAATATGATTTCAATAAATGAAGAGATGAGTCAGAAAAATAGCAAAATCAAGCTTAAAAGAAGGGCAAGAAAAAAAATAAAAAAATAAGGGCAAGAATGAAAGGCCCACTTGCTAACTGGGAGGATATGGAGAGACTGAAAACAGGAGAGGAAATGTAGTGAGAGGGTATGGTCCACAGGAAATGTCCAAAACTAGCAGATGTACCAAACTTGGTACAGTAGGCAATGCTGGAAGCAATGAGGGAGATAATAGCTGAGGGAAGTTGGTAGTTGGATGGACTCGAAAAAGGAGATCCTGCCATCAAAGAGGTAAGACAAAAAGTGGTAAGATTAGGATTTCACCAAAGAGAGCGGCACTGGACTTTCATTCAAGTGAAGTAGGTACCCATGGTGCTACTGGTGCTAAGTCGCTTCAGTCGTGTCTGAAGCGACCCTATGGACTGTAGCCGGCCAGGCTTCTCTGTCCATGGCATTCTCTAGACAAGAATACAGCAGTGGTTGCCATCTCCTCCCCCAGGGGATCTTCCTGATCCAGCAATAGAACACGTTTCTTACGCCTCCTACATTAGCAGGCAATCGGGGGGCGGCAGTGTGCAGTCTTTACACTAGCACCACCTGGGAAGCCCAGGTGCTCATCAGTCAGTCAGTTCAGTCGCTGAGTCGTGTCCAATTCTGCGACCCCATGAATCGCAGCACGCCAGGCCTCCCTGTCCATCACCAACTCCCGGAGTTCATTTACACTCACGTCCATCAAGTCAGTGATGCCATCCAGCCATCTCATCCTCTGTCGTTGCCTTCTCCTCCTACCCCCAATCCCTCCCAGCAGCAGAGTCTTTTCCAATGAGTCAACTCTCCGCATGAGGTAGCCAAAGTAGTAGAGTTTCAGCTTTAGCATCATTCCTTCCAAAGAACACCCAGGGCTGATCTCCTTCAGAATGGACTGGTTGGATCTCCTTGCAGTCCAAGGGACTCTCAAGAGTCTTCTCCAACACCACAGGTCAAAAGCATCAATTCTTCAGTGCTCAGCTTTCTTCACAGTCCAACTCTCACATCCATACATGACCACTGGAAAAACCATACCCTTGACTAGACGGACCTTTGTTGGCAAAGTAATGTCTCTGCTTTTGAATATGCTATCTAGGTTGGTCATAACTTTTCTTCCAAGGAGTAAGCGTCTTTTAATTTCATGGCTGCAGTCACCATCTGCAGTGATTTGAGAGCCCAGAAAAATAAAGTCTGACACTGTTTCCCCATCTATTTCCCATGATGTGACGGGACCAGATGCCATGATCTTCATTTTCTGAATGTTGAGCTTTAAGCCAACTTTTTCACTCTCCTCTTTCACTTTCATCAAAAGGCTTTTTTAGTTCCTCTTCACTTTCTGCCATAAGGGTGGTCTCATCTGCAGATCTGAGGTTATTGATATTTCTCCCAACAATCTCGACTCCAGCTTGTGTTTCTTCCAGCCCAGCATTTCTCATGATGTACTCTGCATAGAAGTTAAATAAGCAGGGTGACAATATACAGCCTTGACGTACTCCTTTTCCTATTTGGAACCAGTCTGTTGTTCCATGTCCAGTTCTAACTGTTGCTTCCTGACCTGCATATAGGTTTCTCAAGAGGCAGGTCAGGTGTTCTGGTATTCCCATCTCTCTCAGAATTTTCCACAGTTCATTGTGATCCACACAGTCAAAGGCTTTGGCATAGTCAATAAAGCAGAAATAGAGGTTTTTCTGGAATGCTCTTGCTTTTTCGAAGATCCAGCAGATGTTGGCAATTTGATGTCTGGTTCCTCTGCCTTTTCTAAAACCAGCTTGAACATCAGGAAGTTCACGGTTCACGTATTGCTGAAGCCTGGCTTGGAGAATTTTGAGCGTTACTTTACTAGCATGTGAGATGAGTGCAATTGTGCGGTAGTTTGAGCATTCATTGGCATTGCCTTTCTTTGGAACTGGAATGAAAACTGACCTTTTCCAGTCCTGTGGCCACTGCTGAGTTTTCCAAATGTGCTGGCATATTGAGTGCAGCACTTTCACAGCATCATCTTTCAGGATTTGAAACAGCTCAACTGGAATTCCATCACCTCCACTAGCTTTGTTCGTAGTGATGCCTTCTAAGGCCCACTTGACATCACATTCCAGGATGTCTGGCTCTAGGTGAGTGATCACACCATTGTGATTATCTGGGTCTTAAAGATCTTTTTTGTACAGTTCTTCCATGTATTCTTGCCACCTCTTCTTAATATCTTCTGCTTCTGTTAGGTCCATACCATTTCTGTCCTTTATCAGCCCAAATTGGCATGAAATGTTCCCTTGGTATCTCTAATTTTCTTGAAGAGATCTCTAGTCTTTCCCATTCTGTTGTTTTCCTCTATTTCTTTGCATTGATAGCTGAGGAAGGCTTTCTTTTCTCTTCTTGCTATTCTTTGGAACTCTGCATTTAGATGCTTATATCTGTCCTTTTCTCCTTTGCTTTTCACTTCTCTTCTTTTCACAGCTATTTGTAAGGCCTCCTCAGACAGCCATTTTGCTTTTTTGCATTTCTTTTCCATGGGGATGATCTTGATCTCTGTCTCCTGTATGATGTCACGAACCTCTGTCCATAGTTCATCAGGCACTCTGTCTATTAGATCTAGTCCCTTAAATCTATTTCTCACTTCCACTGTATAATCATAAGGGATTTGATTGAGGTCATACCTGAATGGTCTAGTGGTTTTCCCTACTTTCTTCAATTTAAGTCTGAATTTGGCAATAAGGAGTTCATGATCTGAGCCACAGTCAGCTCCTGGTCTTGTTTTTGTTGACTGTATAGAGCTTCTCCATCTTTGGCTGCAAAGAATATAGTCAATCTGATTTCAGTGTTGACCGTCTGGTGATGTCCATGTGTAGAGTTTTCTCTTGTGTTGTTGGAAGAGGGTGTTTGCTATGACCAGTGCATTTTCTTGGCAAAACTCTATTAGTCTTTGCCCTGCTTCATTCAGCATTCAAAGGCCAAATTTGCCTGTTACTCTAGGTGTTTCTTGACTTCCTACTTTTGCATGCCAGTCCCCTATAATGAAAAGGACGTCTCTTTTGGGTGTTAGTTCTAAAAGGTCTTGTAGGTCTTCATAGAACTTCAGCTTCTTCAGTGTTACTGGTTGGGGCATAGACTTGGATTACTGTGATATTGAACAGTTTGCCTTGGAAACAAACAGAGATCATTCTGTCATTTTTGAGATTGCATCCAAGTACTGCATTTCGGACTCTTTTGTTGACCATGATGGCTACTCCATTTCTTCTGAGGGCTTCCTGTCCACAGTAGTAGATATAATGGTCATCTGAGTAGTAGATATAATGGTCATCTGAGTTAAATTCACCCATTCCAGTCCATTTTAGTTCGCTGATTCCTAGAATGTCAACGTTCACTCTTGCCATCTGTTGTTTGACCACTTCCAATTTGCCTTAATTCATGGGACCTGATATTCCAGATTCCTATGCAATATTGCTCTTTATAGCATGGGACCTTGCTTCTATCATCAGTCACATCCACAACTGGATATTGTTTTTGCTTTGGCTCCATCCCTTCATTCTTTCTGGAGTTATTTCTCCACTGATCTCCAGTAGCATATTGGGCACCTACTGACCTGGGGAGTTCCTCTTTCAGTATCCTATCATTTTGCCTTTTCATACTGTTCATGGGGTTCTCAAGGCAAGAATAGTGAAGTGGTTTGCCATTTTCTTCTCCAGTAGACTACATTCTGTCAGACAAGCTGCTTATTTTCAGAGTTCCCTATTAATGGTAGATGATATCTAAGATTGAGAGCCTTCATTACTTCAATACAAAGCTTGATTTAATTTTTAGAAACTTGAGTCACAGTAAAAATAATAGTAATCATACTGGGTAATGTGATAAACTTCTGTCAGCTATTCCTACCTCAAGGTAGGCAGTTTTCATTTTTGGAAAGAGAATTTTGATTAGAGGAAGGCAACTCTCAGCACTCTAAATTTGAGGAAACAGGAAACAAACATCCCTAGGGGTGCTCAGGATCTAGAACTGTTTGGTGAGGGTCAAACTTCACAGGCTTCTGGGTTTTTTTGTTTTTTCTGTCTTAAATTATGAAAGTGTGATATTTATAACACATTTACAAGAGACTTGGAAAATACAGAACAAATTTACATATAATTCCACTATTTGTTGTTGTTCAGTCACTAAGTCATGTCTGACTCTTTGCAACCTCATGGACTGCAGCACAACAGGCCTCCCTGTCCCTCACTCTCTTCTGGAGTTTGCCCAGGTTCATGTCCATTGAGACGGTGATGCCATCTAACCATATCATCCTCAGCCACCCCCTTCTCCGTTTGTCTTCAATCTTGCCTACCATCAGGGTCTTTTCCAGTGAGTCAGTTCTTTGCATCAGGTGGCCAACGTATTAGAGCTTCAGCTTTAGCATCACTCCTTGCAATGAGTATTCAAGGTTGATTTCCTTTAGGAGGGACTGGTTTGATCTCCTTGCTGTCCAAGGAACCCTCAAGAGTCCTCTCCAGCACCACAATTCAAAAGCATCAATTCTTTGGTGCTCAGCCTCCTTTATGGTCCAACTCTCACATCTGTACATGATTACTGGAAAGACCATAGCTTTGACTATATGAAGAATTATTTTTTAAGTAAATAAGATTTTTAGTTGGAGTTTCAATATCAAACTCAAAAATTAATAGAATGTACAGAATATACATTGTAATGTACAGAATATACAATGTAATAGAATATACAGAAAAGTAGAAAGATATCGTAGAACTGAAAAGCACCATGAAACAATTCAACATAATTAACATTTATACAATTTTCACACTACAGTAGGATACAAATTTTATACAAGGTCCCATAGACTGTAAGCTAGGAGATACTGGAACATATCCAGGGACATAAAACAAGGTGTAAAAATTTCATGGTCTAAAGGTATGGAAATCATACAGAGTCCATTCTCCTATCACTATGAAATTATGTTAGAAATCAGTATGAAATATATTTGAAAATAACCCACATATTTTCAAGTGCAATGTCATATTTACCAAGTGAGATCTTTGACTCAGCCATTGAAAGTCTCAATAAAGTTAGAGGACTGAAAAACACAGAGGCTGCTTGCAGAGAAGAAAACATTTAAATGAGAAATTAATACCAAAATGAGGAATTAATATCAAAGATATCTTTAAAAACCCATGCATTGGGAAATTAGGCTTCTGTTTTAATCAGGATAGTCTGTGCAGAATATGGACATGCAGAAAATACAAAAAAAAAACACTTTTAAAATAAAAGACAAAGCTAGTGTAGATTGCATGAATGAGAGAGAGCATATAAAATGTAACTTCAAAGTTACATGACTGTAACATTGGTCACTAAGAGAAATAAAGTGGTTATAAGAAGGAACCCATTTTAGAGATAAGTGAAAGGTTTCAATTTTCCTCCTTCACTTATGCCGGCAACAGTTGGAAATGCATTATTGGAGTAAGGGCAGAAGCTATATTAGTAATGCGTATTCAGAAGTTATTCAACATAGAATTGATATCTGAAGTCTAGAGAGGTACATGTGGGAAGCAGAATAGAGAATATGCATTTGGCTTTGGAAAACAGGAATAGGGATGAACTGAGAGTAGCATGCTGCTGCTAAGTCGCTTCAGTCGTGTCCAACACTGTGCGACCCCATAGACAGCAGCCCACCAGGCTCCACCGTCCCTGAGATTCTCCAGGCAAGAACACTGGAGTGTGTTGCCATTTCCTTCTCCAACGCATGAAAGTGAAAAGTGAAAGTGAAGTCGCTCAGTCGTGTCCGACTCTTCACGACCCCATGGACTGCAGCCTACCAGGCTCCATGGGATTTTCCAGGCAAGAGTACTGGAGTGGGTTGCCATTGGCATAGGAGACAGCAAAAGACATGGAAAAAGAGCAGGGAAAGAAAACAGGAAAGCATATCACTATAAAAGTCAATGAGAAGAGAATTTTTTTAATGGGTAGTCAGTGTTATCAAATGTTTGAAGAGTCAAAGAGATAAGAACCAAGGAAAGTTTTTTAGATATGGAAAGAAAGAAATCAGTATTCATTTTTGGAAAGTGAAACTCAATGCTCAGGGGTAATACAAATACAAAACAAACATCAAGTGATTAAGGGATCAAGTGTCAGAGAAGAGAATGATTTGGCAGAAGAAGAACAAAGAGAAATGGTTTAAAAAAAAAAAATTATGTCCAAGAATATAAGGGAGCCCATAATCAGAGCCAAAAACCTGCTATCTTTGAGTTTCAAAGATGGGATGGGAGTGGAAGGAGGGTGAGCGATTTGCTAGAATGAAGCAGAGGATACAAAGATCTTAGGGTTGGTTTCAACACTGAACATCTTGAATATTCTCTATTATATCATTTTTCTTAATCTTCTGTGTAAAATCAATATGACCTTCTTGGGAGTTTAAAAGAAAAAAGGCTAACTCCTATGAAGAATATTTTGGGTCAGTGAGAGATGAAAAGAGCTGACAAGCATAGCGGGGGCTGATTAAATTTGGACCCCATGTATTAGCTATGCTCTAGATGTATGTGGCTCAGTGTCTCATCCAGCATGAGAGCATGCTCAGTTGTGTCCGACTCTTTGCAATCCCATGGACTGCAGCCCACCATGGAATTTTCCAGGCAAGAATACTGAATTGGGTTGCCATCTCCTACTTCAGGGGATCTTGCCGACTCAGGGATTGAACCCACATGTCTTGCATCTCCTGCATTGCCAGGTAGGTTCTTTACCACTGGCACAACTTGGGAAGCCCTCCAGTCTCCTCCAGTAGTGGGTGGAAATTAGTCAGAGGAAAAGAAAAAGGCCCCGGAGGAATAGTCTCAGGCAGAATTAGCTCAATGAAGCCATAAATAATGGACGTAAGGAAATAAAAGACGCTGGAGAATATAGCATTGCAGCAGCTCACCAGGGTATCTGGAGTGGAGGTGCCTAATGTATCTTAAAGAAGGCAATGACATTAGCATGGGCTTGGGGAAGGACAGATCTAATTTTCGAGTCTAGCTTCACCACGGGTGAGTCACATTTCTTCATGAAAGTCATTTAACCTCTCTGAAATTGGGCAATAGATGTTCCTAGATCACACTGATGTTGTAAAGATTAAGTACTTTGAGGCATGTGAAATGCTATGAAGGATATCTGGTACTCAAGTACACAAGTGCTCCATCATCACAAGTACACCAAAAGCAATAGTTGTGATGGTCACAGCTGAATTCATGTTAGTGCCCTGAGAGAAGGTAACAAGCAGCAGATGGAGCAGCTGTTGGCAGAAAATGAGAACCTAAAGTTCAAGATCTCAGTGGTATCACTTGGTAAAGTTGGTTGGGGTCACAGTGGAGTCCTGAAAATGGGCTATAATAGAAAACATGAGACTTCAAAAATGATGAGAGTTTGCCTGAAGCTCACATTTCCCCGAGCTGACTGGCTGTGCTAAATTCAGCACTAGGTGATCTGAGTCTGTGAAGAAGCATAGGACTTGGCAATGGCCACTGGGTGGCGGGGGCGGGGGGAGGGGGGGGGGGGAGGCGGTGGGGGTGGGTGGAGGGGGGAGGAAGGGGGGAATCCCTGGTGTTCCTCTATGTCCCTTCTTCGCCCAGTCTTTAGAACCTGTTCTCAGTGGCACAGACAAAAGTCACCCAGTCCCCCACTGCTCTTTGATGCCACACTACCTAAAGTGTGTCCCAAGGCAGGACATATGGTGGTGTGGGAAGATTTCCAGGAATATTCTAAAAATCTGGCAGGGAAGAGGTAAGGAACTACTTCTCTCTATGTATGTGAGAGTATCTAACAATCTATTCACAGACAAAGGGCTTCTGAGTTCTCTCCAAAACCTTGCTGGAACAGGGTCAGGTTGAAGGAAAGAAAAAAAAAAGAGAGAAACTAAGAAACAAACCATCATCTTACTGTCCCAGATTTTCAGAAGGGGCTGTTGTTCAAAGCTAGCTCAATGCGGCAGTCACATGAATCCCATAAAGAATGGGTTCCAAGGTTAGATAACTTTGGGAACTACTGAATCCAGTGAAGTTGAATAGGTCTCTTTCCTGCAGGGTTCCTCAGAGCCTTTAACATGTTACTGGCGTATTCAAAATCTCCACAATGAGTTCTTTATTTTTAGACCTCTGTGACCATAAAACACTTGTTTTCACCAGGCATCTAGAGGGACAGTGGGGAAGTGTGACACTGAGCCCATGGATAATAATTCAATGCCTACAGTCCCCGAGCCAGGGTCCTCATCTACCACCGAGGGGTGAAAATCACAGGGCAAAAATCAAATATAACCAGTAGGGAATTTTCCTCTCTTTCTGGGATAGATACACAGGGTAATATCTAAGGACATGCCAAGAGATATCAGACCTACTGACCACCATACACTCCTACTGGACTGTGAAGGGATGAAGGACTGTGACAGAAAAGACTCAGGCATCATCCTTGGAACAGACAGCAACTAGCTACACTCATGTATGAAAACAGTGTGACCAGAGGCTCACAGGAACCTAACCCTTTATTTCCCCTAGGAACAATGATTCAGCATGTGCTAATTTAGGGTTTGTGGTGACTTTATAGAACATAGTACCTTGAATGGTGAGAATCTATTCACTGTTCACCTGAAGCTATCATAACATTGTTTGCTAATCGACTATACCCCAATACAAAATAAAAACAGTTTCAAAAAAAGAGAAAGAAAACAATAATCTTAGCTGAAAATTACTGCACACTTATCAGGTACCAGGAACAACAGCATGTACTCTATGCGGATAATATTCTTCAATTTCTATAATAATCCCATGAGACCCATAGTTTACCCCTTTCACACAGGAGAAAACAGAGGCTTAGACTTTATCTGAGGTTCTAGGATTCAAACTTCAACAGCTTGACTCCAAAATCTGCTCTCTTAATCCCTCTGCTATACAGAGTCTCACTAGTTTTCTCACCCTGAACTGGTAAGATGGTGGGATTTTCCCTGATCACAAACAGCCCACACCTAGGTGCTTGTTACTGTGTTTCCTCACCTGCTTATGCAAACATACACACACACACATATTCAATAATACTGTGAGAGTATTATCAACTTTGCACTAGATTATAAAAGCTGGGAGAATATTGTGTTACTTTCCAAGTCTCACATGCACAATGCCCATCAACCTTTTAATAGTTCATTAATGAGACCAACTGATGCTGCCAAGCAGTCCTCCTTCCAGACCAAAGAAACAGCGCTTACTGCTCATTCTACAACAGTGTCTTCCTCTGCCCCAGTCATTGCAGCCAGTGAGAAAAGGAAAAGAGCTGAAATATTACAAGACAGCCTTTCCTCCAGGTCCCCAGATCGCTGAAAACAGAGCTCTCCCTGCATCCTGTTGCCTCTTTGTTCTCAGGGCTCTGAGTTAATGGATGGCTCTGTGACTAAGATGTTGATGAGGCAGGCTCATGAGATATAATCAGCAAGTATCTTTACTTTTGCCTTCCGGGGCACTAAGCGCGCCCGGCCAAGAGGAGTTACCCCATGTCCGAGATCAGGGGCAGCGGCCGAGAGTGCCAGGCTGCGACGGCGCAGGAATGGCCGGGAGGAGCTACCCCGCGTCTGAGGCCAGGGATCACAATAAACTGTGGAAAATTCTGAAAGAGATGGGAATACTAGACCACCTGACCTGCCTCTTGAGAAATCTGTATGCAGGTCAGGAAGCAACAGTTAGAACTGGACATGGAACAACAGACTGGTTCCAAATAGGAAAAGGAGTATGTCAAGGCTGTATATTGTCACCCTGCTTATTTAACTTATATACAGAGTACATCATGAGAAATGCTGGGCTGGAAGAAACACAAGCTGGAATCAAGATTGCTGGGAGAAATATCAATAACCTCAGATATGCAGATGACATCAATCACCCTTATGGCAGAAAGTGAAGAGGAACTCAAAAGCTTCTTGATGAAAGTGAAAGAGGAGAGTGAAAAAGTTGGCTTAAAGCTCAACATTCAGAAAACGAAGATCATGGCATCCAGTCCCATCACTTCATGGGAAATAGATGGGGAAACAGTGGAAACAGCGTCAGACTTTATTTTTCGGGGCTCCAAAATCACTGCAGATGGTGACTGCACCCATGAAATTAAAAGATGCATACTCCTTGGAAGAAAAGTTATGACCAACCTAGATAGCATATTCAAAAGCAGAGACATTACTTTGCCGACTAAGGTCTGTCTAGTCAAGGGTATGGTTTTTCCAGTGGTCATGTATGGATGTGAGAGTTGGACTGTGAAGAAGGCTGAGCACTGAAGAATTGATGCTTTTGAACTGTGGTGTTGAAGAAGACTCTTGAGAGTCCCTTGGACTGCAAGGAGATCCAACCAGTCCATTCTGAAGGAGATCAACCCTGGGATTTCTTTGGAAGGACTGGTGCTAAAGCTGAAACTCCAGTCCTTTGGCCACCTCATGTGAAGAGTTGACTCATTGGAAAAGACTCTGCTGCTGGGAGGGATTGGGGGCAGGAGGAGAAGGGGACGACAGAGGATGAGATGGTTGGATGGCATCATTGACTCGATGGACGTGAGTGTGAATGAACTCTGGGAGTTGGTGATGGACCGGGAGGCCCGGCATGCTGCGATTCATGGGGTCGCAAAAAGTTGGACATGACTGAGCAACTGAACTGAACTGAACTGATACTATTATAGGGCTTCCCTGGTGGCTCAGACAGTAAAGAATTTTCCTGCAATGTAGGAGACCCAGGTTCAATCCCCGGGTCTGAAAGATCCTCTGGAGAAGAAAATGGCTACCCACTCTAGTATTCTTGCCTAAAGAATTCCATGGACAGAGGAGCCTGTCAGGGTATAGTATATGAGGTCACAAAGAGTCAGACACAGCTGAACAACTAACACTTTCGCTTTCATACTATTGAAATGTATTCAGTGACGGACAGTCCTTTCTCTCCCCCAGAAGCAACCCTGGGCAATACTATACTTTTCAGTTCACTATCAGAGTACAAAATGCTTCCAAGCACATTAGATCACAAACACGGGCTCAATCTGGTAACTACATCATCTTGGCTTAGCTTTCTCTTCCTCTCCCTCCAAAACCTCATCCCCATCATCTTGTCCTGCCTGGACATACTGGAGGAAGGTAACAGAGGAAAGAAAGGAGAAAGGCTTTCTTTGATTGGTAACATGCAAGATAGCATCATGCCCTCTGGATCTGTCAAGTGTTTAAAGCTCTTATTTTTGAGGCACATTTGAGAGCTCCTTGGGTTCTCAAGCATCATCACCCCTCTGTTGCTACTTTTTTGACTCAAGCAATGAGTCTCCAGTCAGGCTGGTGACTTGATTTATCCTGCAGTTGCTAGGACTCCATCAGTGACCTAAAGCTCACTCTGCCGGGGTGCCACCAACCCTTCCAATCTGCACTATCAAACAGGACCAAAGACACTACATCCAACTCTCTCTCATGAATAACCCACATTTCCCATGGGAAACGCTCACAAATTCTTTACCTGAACAAATTCAGGGGATATAGGCTAATCCTAGTATTACTGTCAGAGAAGGCGATGGCACCCCACTCCAGTACTCTTGCCTGGAAAATCCCATGGACGGAGGAGCCTGGTGGGCTGCAGTCCATGGGGTCGTGCAGAGTCGGACATGACTGACTTCACTTTCACTTTTCACTTTCATGCGTTGGAGAAGGAAATGGCAACCCACCCCAGTATTCTTGCCTGGAGAATCCCAGGGATGGGGGAGCCTGGTGGGCAGCCATCTATGGGGTCACACAGAGTCAGACACGACTAAAGTGACTTAGCCCCAGCAGCAGCAGTATTAATATATCAGAAACAATTAATTCCTCCAGGGCCAAGGCAGTTAGGCAGCCCATACCTCATGTTCTAGATTCCCCACGTATAATAGGAGGCAAACCCTGTCCATGGTGTCTGGCTAACTACAGGCACACTTTTAAGATCTCCAAGTACAGAAGTCCCCTACATACAAACCTTCAAGTTGTGAATTTTCAAAGATGTAAACAGGCTTTCCATCAAACTTCAGGTGTAAAACTGCAGCTTGCCCTCCATCTCCTATTGCTGACGATCCTTCAGATCTACCATCTTCCACCTCCTCTCCCCACTCTAGTTGGTAACTCTTCTTGCTTGTGCGTTCAATGCCAGCCTCTGTATGCCAGCTGTTGTACTGTATTCCTGTACTTTTCAAGGTCCTGTACTGTAAGATTAAAAATGCTTTATTTGTGTTTTTGCTTGTTTTTTTAATGTATAATTTGTGTGAAGTATAATAAACCTATTGCATACAGTATTACCTACCTGATTGTGTCAATTGGGTACCTAGGTTAACTTTGTTGGACTTACAAACTGGACTTACAGATGTACTCTTGTAATGGAACTCATTTGTATGTAGGTAACTTACTGTAGATTTGTTGAAGACCAGAGGCAGTTACCTTCTAAACCTCGCCCTTGACGGTAGAGAGGGCAAAACTCATAACTCAGCCAGCACCTTCCTCCAAAGAAGCCCTTTACAAAAATTCCCTGTCCATGGATAGGAACCTCCTCAACTCTTTCCTACACGCAAAGTGAGTAAAAGATTGACGAGTCATAAAACCAGGTTTTAAGCGCCTACTTCGAATTTCCAAACAGATGCTCTGTCTCACAACTCATTCTGGTGTCTGATATCGATCATATCTTGGTACCCTGGGTAAGCTTCCAATTTAACATTTTGTCTATCTATATATTCCTTTTTCCCAAGACATAAAAAGCATTTTCCAATCACTCAAGAATTTGGAAAGCACAGTCGCATGTGGATGCCATGTTGTAAGCCATTTGCAGTTACACAGAGTAGTCTTCAAGTTTTTAAATTTATTCTGTCTTCTAAACTCACACAATTACAGTAATCGAAAAAATTATAAAATGAAGCAATAGACTTTTCACACAAATTCTTCCTTCAAAAGTAAACCTGTAGGCTTAACAGAAGATGAAGTCCCTCATGTACTGGGTACATGGTTTGCAAAATAAACTAGCACAGCACTTTTATCCAAAATGGTTATTAAATTTTGCCTAGGTAGGTATTGTTTTGACAACTTCTATTTCTCAGGAACCAACTCCATTTTTTTTTCTCTCCTTGTTTCAAGGTCAGTGGTCGGCTCTTTATCTTCATATGCTTATATTAAAGAAAAACACGAGAATTTTTCATTAAAGATTAAAAGGGTATAACTCTTCAAGCAACTCTTAACCTAGAGTCATTTCTCATTTCTTTAATTCTTCTCCCTCTTTTTAATATGGAGTCAGAGCTAATAATTCTTCCTCTTAAATCTTTAGTGTTAATAGGGTCACAAAAAGCATTTACCCTGACTCTTGCAGAACCCAACTATTCTTATTTCGACACTGAGGTGCTTAAGTCACCCCAGTGGTCTCCTTGTTCCCAAAGCAAGTTATTCTCTAACCTAAAGGGCAAAGCCTATGGACTTATCAGGGAACTTCCAGGGGCCTCAAGCTACTAACAAGGCTAGACCAGCCTTCACAAGGCTCAGAGTGGCTGCCTATTCAAGATATTTGGATAACATTATTTAAAGCCAGCTAGCTTATTTATTTGAATATGTACACAATAAAAACTTTAGGAGAATATTTGAAATGTCTACATACAAAGTCACAAAATATAGTCCCCAAAATAAATTGGACCTGATCATGTCACCCACTTCTAACAACTTGTGGTTTGCTTTCCACTACTCAGGGCAGCAGTCTCCAAAATAAGGTGTGTGCACCAGGGGGTGAACAAGATGAGCCACTGAGAACAGAAGTAAAATGTCAGAACCCCTAGTCTTAGATACCTAACCTATAAAAAAGGCAGCTAAGGATTTCTAACATTTAAGATGTGCATTGACCTCAAGGATTTGACAGTGGAGCCCTCAGCTATTCAGTTGCTTGAACACAATACAACAGTTCAACTCCCATATTCCAGGCCAAGTGGGTTTACAGGGTATAAGGAACACCTTTAACTAGATCAGCCATCACAAAAGGGACAAATGGCTTAAAGAGAGTTTTCAAAAAAGCTGTAGATTAAAGAAAATGCAAATGAAGCCAATGAATAACAAGAAAATGCCAAGACAAAGGTTTCCCCCATTTACAGTCTGAACTCTCCGGTCAACCATAAGAGGGAGTGAATGCAGCAATGAAATAATCAGACTTGTCACTGAGTACAGTTATTTTTAAAAATAAGCACAAAATCTCTTCCCTCTACATAAACGTGATGGTGTAAGGAGAGAGGAAATAGTTTATTTCCTGGAGAAACCTCTAAGAGAGCATTTCAAAATAGAGGTTTAGAGATATTTTCTTTGTTATATAATTTTTGTCGCTGGTCATGATATGTATCATCTTCAAGAACTGCCAAAATTAGAGACTTAAACTTCCAATTTCCTAACCTGTTTTAAAAATTTCCAGGTGAACAGTTCCAGTGGCTTGAACACATTGTAAACACATCATATAAAATATGAAAACACAGCACTTTCAAATTCATTTGCATATTGACAAGCCATTGACAGCAGGGGAGGTGTAAACACAGCAGACAAATTAAAACAAAAACTCTGCATAATTGGTGGATAGTTTTGAAAAATACCTATTATAATTTGCAAGTGAAACCAACGATTCATTTCTTTCACTTGCATCCATGTATCTCTGTGAGTTATCATTTTGGCTGTGATGCCATTTAAACTGCACATTAAGGAAAATTAATCTTGAAATAATAACTTTAAACAGCTGTATCAGTGTGAAGCCAAGATTTTCAAATATAATTAAGCATATTCACTAACATCACTCTCATTAAGCATCATCATTATTATAAGGAAGCCAAAAGATTTTGTAAGCCATTAATACTTAAAATAAAAATTTTAAGATATATTTTAAATATTCATTCTACCTTCAGTTTATCTTTTTTTAATTTCCCATATTTGTATATTTTATAATGTATACAGTATAGTACTAATATAGTGTTACATATAGATAATTTATGGAAAATATAGTTAGAACAAATGCTCAAATTATTTAACTGAGAGAGAAGATGGACAAACAGAAAGCACAATTTGTAAACTGAAGTTCAGGCTCCCCGGTCTGGCACAGTCTCTTTGCATTCTAGAAGCCTCTTTATCTGTCAGTTTCTGCCCATTGTTCCCACAACCACTGGCATCATGTTTCAATCAGTCTGACTAGCTACCTCCTAAACGCACCACGCTCCCTCCTAATGCACCAAGCTCCCTCATACCTCTGTGTCTCAGCCTAGAATGTTTTGTCCTTTCTTGTCCATGGCAGAATTCCAACTTTTCCTTTAAGACTTAGACCAAAGGAAATTTTCACCTCCTCTATGGAAATTTGCTGCTCTCTCCTAGACATATGTCAGCAGGGAGATTTGGTTTATGGGGAAAGATGATAAAGGAAGTGTGGTGACTTTAAGTCTCAGTTCTGCCGCTTGAAATCCGGATATGAGGTCATTGATCTTCAGTTTCCTCACTTGTGAAATGGAGATTCTGCTACCCCATATATAGTAGGGGTCAGCAGACCTTTTCTTTAAAAGGCTAGAGAGTAATTATTTTTGGCTTTGCAAGCAAATCTCTCTTGTAACTACTCAATTCTGCCTTCCGTAGCCCAAAAGTTGCCGTAGACAATATATTAACAAATTGCTGTTGCTGTGATCTAATGACTCCTTACCGACAAAAACTGTTGACATGCTGGATTTAGTTCATGGACCACTTGCTAATTTCTGCTTACAGAATTGTAATGAAGATTGAAGTAACCCACACTACCTAAGTAAGGACCCTGGCATATAGTGGGTAATCAGCCTCTTATGTGCTAGACCTGGGGAAACATCAGTGCACATGATTCCTGCAGTCACGCAGTGGGGAGATGGATATGGAGCAATCACAAATTAAGTAAATAAACCCTCCCGCCCACCTCCACACGCTCAGAGTGAAACTGATCACTGTCATGAAAGGCCTGTGAAATCCTCTTCTATTGTCTTCTTTTGTTTGCCACAGTTCTATGAAGAAAATGCAGATGGTGTTACGAGTATGCATAGCAGCTCTGTGGAAATGACACTGCAACCTGAGCCACTTAAGGGAAGGGAAGAGAGAGGAAGTGTGCTTCAGACAGAGACACGTGCAAAGGTCCTGAGGAGGAAAGCAGTTCAGCCCATTTGCAAAACAAAACGAAGCAGAGTCTAGACATCAGGCTATGTAGGTATAGAGGAGTCAGAGGCCTCATAGGATGTGTAAAGGACTTGGAATTTGATTGCAAGCCTCAAAGGGAAGTCTTGAATAGTCTTTAATGATCTCATTAGTATACCCAACATACAGAAGTTAGTGTGATTATTATTACTATAGAAGTTAGTGTATTATTATTAATAAGGCAACACAAAAGTTTGTGAAGCATTAATAACTAACAACACCTGTGAAAGGAATTCCTCCTTCAAACTCTCCCCGAAAGCCCTTTCCACTGGACCCTCTGTTTCCTTTTGGGACTGTCTGATGCTGGCCAGTAAGAAAGTTGCTTCAGTCCTGGAGCGAAAAGTGGCGCTGGGATGTTCTCCCCATTTCAGAGGAGGATGAAGCGGGGCAGCAGCCACTGGGAGTGTGGACAAGAGGGCTCATGGTCTCCAGGGCACAAGGAGTCTAATCCCGCACAGGGGTCAGTGTGGCCACCAGAGGCACAGGCAGCTGTGGTGAGTCGTTCTGCCCCATGTGACTGTACAAGCCAACAGCAAAGCTCAAAGGGGGCCCAGTACTGGTAATCTGGTAATCTAGTGGGTAAAATGTTTCTGATTTTGGGGGGTGGCTGGAACCTCTGATCTCTGTGTGGGTCAGAGGCACAAGTGACAGCCTGAGCTGTCGATTGACATCTGAAGCAGGGGATAGTCTCGCAAGATTGAGCCCTTAACCTGTGGAATCTGATGCTGCCTCTGGGTAGATGGTGTCAGGAAGGAGTGGTCTTGGCAGAACAGTCAGCTGGCATCCGATGGTGGGGTAGTATGGGAAAACCCCCAGACAGCAGAAGTGAATGCAGAAACCCTTCAGAGGGGACCAGATAGCAACATGGAATACCTAGAAACAAGACCCACAGAGGGGGCAGAAGCAGAAACCGAGAGAGGCCGATGAAGATGGACAGACAGAGCCCGAGGGAGACAGCGTAAGCTCAGTAGATTTCTGAAGTACATTTATCAAGGTAAATTGTTTTTGTCACATCCCGCTGTTTGTGAACATGAGTAAGTTGTTGCCTGTTATCACTGACCTTTACGATGCTGATTAGCTACTCAGCAATTAACTGGTAGTCCCCTGACGGCCTTAACTCTGCACTAGAGGAGAGAGCCACAACACGTCCCTGGGGTGGAGGAAGAGGAGAGAAAGCCTGCTGAGGAGGAGGTTCCTGCACTGACTGTAGAACAGTGAGCCCCATAGGCTTCTGTCTGTGGTTCTAAAAAGGAATAATCATACCATGCATTTATTAAATTTAAAAATACTTTCTATCATTGGCAACATAGCAGAGCTCTCCTCCACATGCTATACCTAAAACCTGAGGCTGAGATGGGTTAGTTACACATCAAACATGGCACACACCACAGGGACCCAGAGCTGGGAGGCACGTGCCCGCCCTGGCCCTGAGCCCCAGGTGCGTTCTCATCTGCCTCACCTCCTCAGTAACCAGGTAGAAGGCTGGATGCCTTGTTGGAAATCAATGTGGAAACGTTTGTTCTTCTTCTGAACCTTCATTTCAGAGCACCTTCTTTGACTCTGGTTTCAGGCAATAAGATTAGTGGACGGTTTCTCCAACACAAAGCTAAGATCTTGGCAACGCTTTCAAGCACTATTTTTAGGTTCTCCCCACACACACAAGAGAAAGAGGAATCTGAGGCAGAGAGTGTAGACTTACACAAAGAGCTTCCACACAGGGCCTAACGTAGAGATCTTCAGTCACTCAGCACACCTCTGGCTCTGCCATACTTAAAATATCCAACACTGAGCCCGCAGGCCATTGCACACTCCTCAGCCTTCAGAGCAGAAAGTTCTAATATGATGAGGAAGATGTAGTCCCAGGATAATAATATATAAATGTACTAAGTATAGAGTCATCGCACAATCACCCTAATTGAAAAGTGAGACAAAGTACACATTTATCCTATCGACACCAAAGGAAACTTGCATTTTGGTCTCTATCCACATAGATGCACCGTGGTGCCTTGGTTTAGAAGTTTCTTTAAGGAAGAAGAGAAGTTAAAGCTATTGTCAATATGTGTTCATGTCCACCAGTGATGCTAATACGATAGCTCTGAGATCGCGACAGCTCCAGGATGAATCTCATGAAAATGTTGTAGAAAGTGAATGGACTTAGGGCCCAAGTGAAAGGCATGGGGATGTAAGCCGATAACCAGAGCATCCACCTGGGCCACTGCCCCTCTTCACAGATAACACTGAAACAGCGGGGCCAGTGTGGTTTTATTACTAAGTCCTCATGGCATGCAGCTCTGATCAGCATTAGTGGAAGAGAAGAATCTAGAAGGGAAAAAAAAAATTATTGGTTACTCTCTAACATTCCTGAGAAGTAGTTGAAACCTTGTTCCCACCTTCATTTCCCTAGGAGTGGGGATGTGAAGGAGAAGGCAATGGCACCCCACTCCAGTACTCTTGCCTGGAAAATCTCATGGACAGAGGAGCCTTGTAGGCTGCAGTCCATGGGGTCGCTAAGAGTCGGACACAACTGAGCAACTTCCCTTTCACTTTTCCCTTTCATGCATTGGAGAAGGAAATGGCAACCCATTCCAGTGTTCTTGCCTGGAGAATCCCAGGGACGGCAGAGCCTGGTGGGCTGCTGTCTATGGGGTCGCACAGAGTCAGACACGACTGAAGCGACTTAGCAGCAGCAGCAACAGCAGGGGATGTAAATGAGTTCGTGTGGATGAGAACGGAAGTCAGCAAAGACCAACTGAAACAAGAGGCTGAATTGCTGACCCCCAGTGGCAGATGCCACCACCCAGCAAACACAAGGCAGCAG
Organism: Ovis aries; assembly: GCF_016772045.2. Classification (NCBI taxonomy): domain Eukaryota; kingdom Metazoa; phylum Chordata; class Mammalia; order Artiodactyla; family Bovidae; genus Ovis; species Ovis aries. The sequence continues at coordinate 46,978,351 of NC_056061.1, forward strand.
AAATACCACCCAGCATTTTCCTAGCCCCCTTAACCAGTTCTCCAGGCAGGGATAGGACAAGTGTCGAAAGGTGGAGATGGAAATGACAATGGAAGGCACAGATTTTTAAGACAGGACAACGGAAGAGCATATATATGGAGCTGGGAGAGGCAAGCTTAGTTCTTATGTGTCTATTAACTTAAACACAGTATGGGGAGACTTCGCCCCAGCTTCCAGAGCAAAACTTGGTCAGTGAGCTCATTCTCTCCTTGGCCTGGTCATAAGCACAAGGGAGATAACAGAAGGAATGATGGCAGGTCTCCTCCCCTCAGCATTGGAGCCAAGGTATTTCCACAGTAGCCCAGTTACTCCTCACAACAACCACAGGATGTTAAGCACTACTAATGGCCCCATGGTACAGAACAGAAACCAGCACATCCAGAGGCTAAGCCCTTACCCAAGTCCTATAGCCAGTAAGCAGCAGGTAGCAGACCAAAACGGCCTTCCCAAGTGGCGCTAGTGGTAAAGAACCCACCTGCCAATGCTGGAGACTTAAGAGACATGGGTTTGATCCCTGGGTCAGGAAGATCCATTGGAGAAGGAAATGGAAAGCCACTCCAGCATTCTTGCCTGGGAAATCCCATGGACAGAGGAGCCTGGAGGGCTACTGTTTGTAAGGTGGCAGAGTTGGACACAACTAAAGCGACTTAGTGCACACACACACACACACACACACACACACACACACACAGAGCACACCAAAACGAAAATGTGTCTGATTCCAGAACCATGTTTCCACTGCCACAAAGCAGCTCTTCTCCAGGGAGGGAGCAGAAATGATGGTATGGGGATTACTATGTTAATAATCTAACGTAACTATTATTGTTATTTGTAAAATAACAACAATTTGGTGTGGTTCAATGACTTTTCCAGGGTCACATAAAGTATTAAATTTTTCAAATTTCTCCAAACCTGATTTCATCCAGGAATTATGGTAAGGCCAGCAAGGCCCAAATTGGGTTGAATTTAACTTATGTCATAATAGTGACAATTGCTTTAAAGAAATAAAAACTTTGCTTTGAAATACCCCCCCAAAAAAATTGAGGGTATGTTTTGGTCACTGAGAATTGGTGAGTATAAGACCCAGTGTGCCTCCTGATTACAAAAGGTTAGATGTCCTTGCCACAGTGGACTACTTTTTGTTTCTGAAAGGGAAAACCCTCCTGTTTTCTTCTACTCACCTCACCACTCCCGACACCAACGTTCGGGCTTTCCACACCAAGCACTTCTGACACTAACTACCTGGAGTCGGCACAGACCCCATAAGTAAAGGGCTCAGTCCCACAAGACTGACCTCCCCAGATTATTGCCTGTGCTTCGGACAAACCCACTATAAAGTACTCAGGACCTCTTCCTCAGATTCGATAACTTTCTAAAACTCAGGAAAGAGGGGACGTCCCTGGCGGTCCAGTGGTTAAGACTCCGCACTTCCAGTGCAGGGGATGTGGGTTTGACCCCTGGTCCTACCGGCCATGTGGTACCACCAAAAAATAAAAATAAATAAACTCAGGAAAGCACTTTACTTACTATTACATGTTTATTATCAAAGATATGACTCAGAGGGACTTCCCTGATGGTCCAGTGGTTAAGAATCTGACTTCCAATGTAAGTCCCAATCCAGCTAAATAAATAAATAAAATCCCAACTCTCCTCTAATCAAACAGTAAATATGCCATTATCTTCTTCCACCCACCCACACACAAATAATTAAAGCAAAAATAAAGATACAACTTGGAAACAGCCAACCAGAAGCAAAGCATTGAGCACAGTATTGGTGGTGGGGGGTGCACAGGGCTCCCACGCTCTCTCATAGGGTTTGCCACCCTCCCAGCACTTCATGTGTTCACCAGTCCAGAAGGGATCCCTTCTGTTAGGATTTTTATGGAGGTTTCATTACAGAAGCAATGTTGATTAAATCACCGGCCACTTGTGATTAAGTTAACCTCCAGTCCCTCTCCCCTCCCCCAGAGGTCAGGGGGTGGGGTCGGAAGTCCCAACTTTTAATCACTTGTTTGGTTCTTTTGACAACCAGCCTCCTTTCGAGGTTATTCAGTAATCCCTTAGCCACAAGCATCTTGTTAGCATACAAAACAATACTTGTCACTTCAAAAACTCAGAAGGTTTTAGAAGCTATAAGGTAGGAAATGGGAGCAGAAATCAAATATATATCTTATCACACGATATTTTCTTTGTCCTTTTTTTTTAATCACAGGAAAATGTTTTAATCTTTTCTTTTTCTACCCTCCCCAAACTTTAAACTTTTTCTTTTGTATTGGGGTACAGCTGATAAAAAATGTTGCGGTAGTTTCAGATGAACAGCGAAGGGACTCAGCCATACATAATCATGTGTCCATTCTCCCCCAAACTCCCCTCCCATGCAGGCTGGCACATAACATTAGAAAAAAAGGTTGAGTAACAGCAACATTTCCCGCCCCCATCCATGGTGCTGTGCTAAGTGCTAAATTAATTCATATTAAATTGTTTTTAAAAATCAAGTCCTTGGTCTGAAAAGGCCTCATGTTTATACACAATGGGTTTAGGCTGGAAGCTCTGTTTAGGATTAAGATTCCCTTTGCAAGAAACTAAGCCTGAAGTTTTTTCTTGCAAAGGGAATCTTTGCAAGAAAAAAGATTCCTCTTCCTCAAAGTCACATTGCCAGCAGTTTTACAAGGCCTCTGAAAATGATCAAGTTAACTGAGAAGATAAAAATTTGCCAGATAGATGTCCTTGGCAGTGCACAGCTCCTTGTCTGAAATGAGACACAACAGAAAACTTGAAAATGCAAAGTTTGTGAGAATATAATGTATCTAATGGACAAAACCAACTTACTGTGTATGATGAAATTAAAAGAATGTGTTTTCAGGCAGCAGCTCCTTGTTACATATTTATTCTATTACAGAGCAAATTGCTACAGTGACCAGACAATCTAGAAAAGAAGGAAGAGTCGGTTTGTCCAGAATCATTGATATAACCTTAGCTTTAACGGTCCAAGTATATGGTTTCTATTCGTAATTACAGACTCTCAGAGACACCCATGTACTCCACATCTGTCTCTGGAAGAAAAAAAAAAATCCTTTCTTAAATTGATTTGCCCTTTGTCACTGTCACAGATATGTTTTCCCTGTTTTGACAGGTAGTTGTAATTCTATTAGCAGCCCATCGACTTCCCTGTGAAATCGATCTGTGTTGTGCTGGCTGGGTCTTCTTAAACTGGCTGATTTATTGCTTCTGCATGTTTTTAGAAAGAGAGAGCACGTGCACGCTCACAAGTGAGCTAAAGAGTCCAGGGGTGGGAGAGGAAGAGGGAAAGGCAAAGAGACACTCTTCTGTTGCCACAAAGTATAAAGTATCTAAACAATTGTTGAAAACAAATCATCTCCAGCCTCACTGTTGGTTGTCTCGATGGCAGGTGAGTTGTGACCTTTTGTCGACAGCCTAGTTGAGATGCCTGCTGATGCCAGTCAGAATAAATGACTGTCACTCTCCCTTATTAATTTATCTTACTACCTCATGTATAAACTAGAAGGACTTGCTCACCTCAGATGTCCTCAGTGTCAATCTATCATGTTTGCCTAATTCTCCTCCCAGCTCACAGTAACCAGAACACAAGTAGCTGCCTCCAGTGCCCCTGTCTCTGCCTGTAATCTTGCCCATGAAAGGAAAGCACTCAGCCCAATCACAGGAGATCACAATTAGCCAGAGGTCAGAGACAGAAATCACCACTGCATTCTGTTTAAAGCCACATCAGCAAAGAAAAGAAGGGAAGGGAAACTTAATAAACACCCTTGTCTTATTAAGGTTCTATCCAAAGATTTATAATGGAATCAAGCAGTGCTAGATGAAAATAATATGTGTGAAGACCAGGCAACCTAAAAATAAGTTGATTTTTCTGATACTAAAGAACAAATCATTGCAATTATATACCTTTACAAAGTGAACATGATTCTAAATATTCTCATGTTAACTTCATGAACATAAATATGAATTGTAACGTCTCACGAGTACCATTTGTAATTTCACCCTTGAGCAATATAGTGGAGAGCCTAATTCTAAGCAGAATTATTACCAGGAAATACAATTAGGTAGGCAAATTCCACTTTGCACTCTTTCTTCTCCTTTTATATATGTATAGGTACCAAGATACTCAACTCATCCTTAACTTCCAGGATAACACTGGAGCTTTCTCTGTCTTCCTTACCCAAACCTTCTCAGATGTCAGGCCAGCAAAGTGATAAGGGCATGTTTATATAAATGATAAACTAGCAAGGTTTAAAGTATTAACCCTCCCAGTAAGATTTTGCATTTTAACTGGGAATTTTTATAGATATAATACTTAAACCCAAGATGGAGATGACTGGTAAGAACCCTGGGCACCACTGAAGACAGATTGGTGGATGGAGGGATGGTGGTCGACAGGTTTACCTTTCAATCGTCCTCAAATGACACTACTAGGACAGTGCTGGTTCTGTTACAAACTGTGACTCTTCTTTCCTACACAGCCCTGTAGAAACTGACAGTCCTATGCTATGCTATGCTTTGTCCACTCAGGTTAGCTGAGAACCCTGAGGTTTCCAGGTTAAAGTTGGCCAACAGCTTTTACTCTTGGAAGGTGATCAGAGTCTGACATAGTAGCAAACAGATGCAGAGGAGCCTGGTAGGTGCCAGCTTGTCCTCACTCTGCTCTCTTCCACGTTCAGCTCTTCTTGACAACTGATGGCCCTACTGGCCAACAGTGGCCCCAGGCACATCATCAGTTGCTCCGCTGTAGACCCTCAGCGGGAGTAACCACATAGACTCCAGTTTCCCAAAGACTTTTCCACTTGGCAGCCGGATGAGCTTAGCTTCCCAGATCAGTCAACACAGACTTCCCTGTAAGCTCTGACTTGTTTATCCAGCCAGCACTTCAGGCAAATTGGTTAGGAACTCCTTGGATCCTCCAACTCCTTGGACCCTACTTTCCAGTTTCTCCCATGTTTGTTTCAGGTCTAATTGCTATGAGAAATCTCCTATTCCCACAATACTCAGAGTGGCCCTGCTGTGAACTAACCCCTGACTGATACGGTCCCTTGCAGAGGGTCTTTACAGAGACCTATCATACACACGCAAGGCCATGCACATGTGCATGGTTCCCAGCTAAAAACTATTGCTTGTTACCAAGAACCATAATCAAATCAAGGCTATATTATCTGTCTGAGCCTGTGATTTGTATTTTGTGAGATATAATTTACAATTTATTTTTTGAATTATCAATTTTTAAGTCTTGCTTTTTACTTTTATTTATTTGGGAGGGAACATACCACACAGCATGCAGGATCTTAGTTCCCCGACCAGGGATCAAACCAGCACCCCTTGCACGGGGAGCATGAATTCTTAACCACTGGCTTTCCAGGGAAGTCCCATTTTATCATTTTTAAAGCTGAGCCTGGGGCTTCCCTGGTGGCTCAGTGGTAAAGAATCCACCTGCCAACTCAGGAGACACGAGTTTGATCCCTGGTCCAGAAGATTCCACATGATGTGGTGCAACTAAGCCCATGTGCCACAACAATTGGAGCCTGGGCCCTAGAGTCCCACGTGTGCAACTACTGAAGCCCAGGCGCTCTAGAGCCTGCGCTTCACAAGAGAAGGCACGGCAATGAGAGGTGCACACACTGCAGCTAGAGAGTAGGCCCCTCCCCACCACTAGAGAGAAGCTTGAGCAGCAACGAAGACCTAGCACAGCCAAAAATAAAATAAATAAATGGAATGTTTAAAGAAGCTGAGCCTGATATTCAGTATATGCTCTCTATGCATCATCCTAGATTAAGAGGTTACAGACTCAAGTTTCAAAAAATGAATTACAATGGCAAGATCATCAAGAACCATCTTGAAACCCCAAGCTAAATAGATCATTTTCTCACACACATGTCTGAATGTTGAGTACAAGGCATAATGGCGAGAGCAACTGGGAGGTAAATTTGGAAGGGACATAACGGTCAGTTTATAAATGCTGCCATTTGGTCTGATGTTCACAACTGGGCCAATCAGACTTGGTCAGGGTCAGGTTCATCTGCTGCAGTGGAAAGCAGACCACTCACAAAAAAAGCTACAAAGGTGACAAGTGTTATTGGACCTCACTTAGTGTGACATCTGTTTTTGGCACTTAACATGCATGATAACAAACTGGGCCTTTAGAAAGAAGTCTTTTCAGAATGGAAAAACACAAACTCCTTCCATGAATTGTACACCACTTACTGCGCAGGCTGAAGAAAAAAATTCAAAGAAATGCATCAATATATACTGTAGTCAGAGAACTCCAGTTACAGTTTATTCTTCAGAGTAGGCTAGTTTTTAAAATCCTATTTTTAAAATCTTTGCAGCTAGAAAAATAACTATAACATACAGAGGTTTCTTGTTTGCCATTAATATCAAGTGCAGATCAAGTGCTCAAAATTGCATAAGCCATACTGCGAAGCACAATATCTCCTCTGAAAATGCAAATGCATTTTTCAGAAAAGAACTAAATAGCACAAATAAAAGAAGCCAACTTCTCTGAAGTTACTCAGGTGTCTTATTACATCTGCAAAATCAAAATTATATCACAATATTCTTGTCTGATTTTTAATTTGCTTTAAGTCAAATAAACATGAATAATGAGAAAGAAATCTCAGGCTAGGAGCTGATAACATCATAAACCATATAAAGGACACTTGGTTAGTTTCTGTCATAAAATGCCATCATAAAATCACACCTGCTTGAAAAGAAAGTTTTTGCTAGTTTCTGTCTTTTCCCCTCAAAATAGCCATCCCTGTCAAAGGACATTCAGTTCAGTGTCTGGAACTATCAGTTATTAGGGCTTGTCAGCAGTCAGAAATCATTCAAATATATTTCCTGTTCCCTTCCGAAGCTATAAATAAAAATTGTACACTAGCATCTACTGACCAAAAGGATGTATGCCTAAATGACAGCAGTCAGGATTTAGATTAGATGGTAAATATTTCATGACGAGGGAAGTTAAGATATTGGAAAGAATCATATTGAGAGGGACCAGAGCCTCCCTACCCCAAAACTGTTTGAAAACAAGATGCGTTATTCTCCAGGATCCCATAAATCAAGAACTTAGGTAACAGTAGGGCTTTGTATGTAATAACGAAAAATGGTTTTATCAATTCATTGCTCTATTGATTATCAAATCCTAAAATTCTATGATTGAATCAGAAAGGTAACATAGGGAGTCTCAGTCCTCATCCTCATTTTCAATGAAATGTGAATCCTTTCACATTTTTATCATCATTTTCCCCTTTGAATGTGATGATTAACAAGCCTGATAATACTAACCCAAGAATAACAGAAAGATCTCTGGACTTTAGGTCAAGAGACCTGGGTTCCAGTTCTAACAGCATTTTATTAGATATGTGATCTTGAGGAAAAAAATCAGTTAGCTGCTCTGAATCTCAAATTATTCATGACTAGAATAGCTTCTGGCCCTACCTACCTCACAGGCTTGTCATAGGATCATAATGTCTGTGACAGTGCTTTGTAAAATATAAATTATGTGATGGTGTAATTATCATTAGAGGACAAGTGGCTGTACAATCACATCCAAATTATAAAAAAGCAGATTTTTCTCAGTTAATAAGAATATATCATGCAGATGCAGTGAATAGTAAGTAAACACCAGCAGGATGGGGGGTAGGGAATGAAAACCAACTGAAATGTTTACCCAAGTGGTTTTTGAACAGATGGAAACCGTGAGGTCTCTGCCATACTTCATATTCTCTGGGTCTCTTGTGTTTTGAGAGACAGCTTTGTCCCCTTCAGCTTTTTAATCCTTGATATGGTTTTCCACAACTTCTGCTACACTGAGAACCACTGTGGTAAAGACTGCTGACACCTGCTCTCAGGAGTCTAGACACTTTTTCAACCTTAGAGAACATAGACTATGGTTATGAATCATGGTTCTCTTTAGAATCTGATCTTCAGCCCATGAGGGTTTACATTTAAATTCTGCATGTAGGTTGGCCCGTCTTTGCTCTGTGGTTCATTGTTAATCTGGGAGACTTTAAACTTTTTGAAGTTTAGCAGTGTCACAGCTAAATAAACTTTCTTATAAATAGATGACAGCCAAAAACTCAGAGATACCAGAAAAAGTCTTATAGAATCAAACAGTATTACTGCAAGCTTGTCATGACAATTAATATTACTTCAGGGTGCCTTGAAAAAATATAAAAGTACTAAATAATAATTACAAAACTAGCTAAGAGTTTGATGACAGATGTGGAGAAAAGATGAGCAGTGGCTGATAAGTTCTCTTCTCTTCTGAAATATAATGTAATAGAAATAAATTTTTTAAGTCCAAAGAGGCATTTAAATTTCAAAACTCAGCTAAAATATTACTTGGGGCATAATCAAGTAATTTATGGCCTATTTTGTGGCTGCTTTCTTCAAGTAATTCATAGAATCTATTTGAAACCTTGACCTGTTAAAACAATATATATAAGTTGAAATTGCACTAGATACTTTCAGTAGTTAAAAGTGACATCCTTAAAACTAAAGTGCTTTTATCAGAGCATAGACAATTCAGTTCCTAAATGCACAACTTCTAATGACAATACTTGACCCATAATGCCCAAACCAGTAACTGTATATAAATACAATAAAAAATAATTTGAGTTAACTTTCTATTTAATAGACTATTTAGGCTCTTCAATTACCTATGTGCACTGTAGCATATGATTTTTAAATCATCTTACAGGTTATCTCTCCAACAGAGCTCTGGCTTTGTTATTTTGTTTTGCTGTCTCAAACATGGAGGTTATAGCCTTTTTCTTATTTTAAGAAATGAGTGTGCTCCTGAAAGCTAATAATCCAGCATATATTTATGGTGCATTAGGTTTCATATTCTGTGAAGTGGTGGCAGATACAGAAGATGGTCCCCACACAGAAATTAGTCAAAAGTTAAACCTATGGATTAAGTGCTAAGTTGCATCACAGAACACAGCTGTTCTTGGAAATCAGAGAAAAGGTGAATGCTAAGTAATGGAATGGGTGAGTATAATCTCCCTGGAGGAGAGAACTTGAGTTGATATTTGAAAAATAATTTAGGATTCAGGGGAAGTGTCCTAGGTTTTCAAATGGAGAAAAGATCATGATCAAATTATTTGAAGAAATCAGTCAGAAGTCTAGACTGGAGATAAGAGATGATGTTAGAAGGTAATGAAGGATAAGCTTAGCTAGGTAGAAATCATTTTCTAGAACCTTGATAACTAGACAAAGAAGTCAGACTTGATGCAATAGATAAAAGGGAGCCACTAGTTTTTGAACAAAGACATAAAATAAAAAATTAGTGGTTAAGGAAGTTTCTGGTGACTAATATATGCATGGGATTGGATAGGTATAACACTAAAAACTGGAACAGAAGTTTGGAAGCAGTTACATAAACCTAGATGGTAGTATCAGAATCAGCAAGAAAAAATATAGACTCAGACACTTAGAGAATTCACTATGTAAGTCAAACTCTTTTTTCTTTTTCAGATTTGAATATGAGGACTTAGTAAGGTGCTATGGCTTGTACAAGTTGATTATCTTCCAGTTAGCAGCAGAGTAAGGACTGAAACTAGATTTCTGGGCACACAGATAATTCTACTAAGAAATTTTGAAGAAAGAAACTGTGGGACTTGTTAAAGACTAGTTTGGCAATAACGATAAAGATGAAAAGCATTAAGTTTGCATCTGTGGCTTAGAGTCTAGAGGTGAGTGGTTTAATAGTACCACAGTTAGCCATGAGGGAGCTAACAAACTAAGCTTGGGGGAAAAGTTGATTAGTTAGAATTGGATTATGTTGAAGTCCAGGTGATAACAGAATACCTAGGTAGACATGCCCTACGATAATTGAACATAAGGAACTGCTCAGGGCTGACAGCCCAGTCTACAGCTCCTCCCAGACCTCTCTCCAGATTCCCAGGATCATTATATATCCAACCCCTCATCTGACACCGGCACCTACAATTTAGATTCACCTAAATTGAAACCATTATCTTAACTCTCAAGTTTGGTTAATACTGTTATCCATACTGTTCATTCATTAGACAAATACTTATTACCCTTGAAGTTAGAAAATGGGACACATCTTCATCTCCTTCTTGTACCTCACTGACTGCAGCCAATTAGTGACCAAATCCTGCTTGATTTCTCTTCCTATTTCTCCATCCTTATTACTGCCATTGTGGCTTAGACCCTTGGCATCTCATGCCTGATTTATAACTAGTCTCCTAAATAGTTCCACTTTCTCTACCCTGGATTCCATTTTAGCCTTTCTCCACATAATTATGTGCTTAGTCGCTCAATTGTATTCGACTCTTTGAGACCCAGTGGACTGCAGCCCACCAGACTCCTCTATCCATGAAGATTCTCCAGGTAAGAATACTGGAGTGGGTTGCCATGCCCTCCTCCAGGGGATCTTCCCAACCCAGGGATTGAACCCAGGTCTCCCACATTGCAGGCGGATTCTTTACCATCTGAGCCATCAGGGAAGCCCCTAAATTATTATAATGATTTTCTAAAATGCAAATCAGATCATCATATATTCTTTAGTTACTATTCTCATGGTCTGTCTAGAATTTAAGGTCCTCAAAATCTTATCCTTTTTTCCTTAAGAGTTCCAAACAATGAAAATATATAGCATTGTCTGAATAGTCTATTGGGTTTGCATCTCAGTATCTTTGATTGGGTAACTCACTGCTTGGCATGCCCTTCTCTCCATATCTCCCCTACTGATACTTTCCACCTCTTTCATCTACTGAACTCTTATTTTAAAATTCCCAGATGAGTTGCTTCAGCAATCTAGATGACAGTTAAGGTCCAAGAATAGTGCAGCCAAAATAAGGCACACTCCCACATTCTGACTTGATAGAATATATGATGCTAATAAAGAGTTAAATATTATATATATATACATATTTATACACACACACAAATTCTTTGACATAGTGCTAAATTAAAACGAAGAAAATGTGGTATAACTTATTGATTACAAACATATAAAGATTATAAGCTTACATAAAAAGCTAGAGATGAATAAACATAGTTACTGTTCTAAAACAAAGGGATTAAATAGATTTCTTCTGAAATATATGTATATTTCATTTAAATGTTTAATTTTCAAAATAATGGATGTTATCAGTATTAAATTCAATTAAAAAGCTCAAAGTTATTTATAAATAAAATTATGCCTTATCTGAGCTTAATAGTTACTACTCAAAAGTGTATATCACTGATTTTTTTTACAAAGTAGCTATACAATGCATAACAAAATTATTGTCATAATATCTTTGCTTTATAAGCTCATATTTTATGTTTTGGGTTTTTTAAAACAAGGCATACCTGCACTGACAAACGTAAGTGTTATTTTATGCTTCTGATGATCCTCTATTTAAAACACAGATAATTAAGATTTGATTTTACCAGTTTTGTTTCCTGGATTAAAATTTCCAAAAGTTCTTCGTAAGTCAGTTACAAGAATGCCAAAATGGAAACAATAAAAAAGCAGGGTTTATAATCCTAATATAAAGTAAAAGCTAGGCCAAAAGGCAACATTCAAGAAAACTAAATGCACTATGCAATGCTGAAAGCCAGAGTTCACAAAGAAGATAGGATAGTTATAAATACTTATATCCCAAATAACGCATAAAGTTCTAATGCAGATCAAGAACTATTGATGACATAAGGAAAACAGATGGAAACGCACTTTCAGTACAAAATAAAAGGAAAAAATATAAATAAGAACATAAAAGTTTAAAACAATAATTGGATATGTCTTTAAATATATATAATACTATCCTTGAAATAAAAAATAAATTCTCTTAGAGTACACATGAAAAATTCACCAAAATTGTTAATATGTTATTTGACAAAGAAAACATCATACAGTTACATACAGTAAAAATGTTACAAACAACACACACTGATCAGAATGCAATAAAATTAGAATTGATAAATACAATTAAAAATGTAAAAAGGCTTCCAACCTGGAAAATGTTTACTTTGTTAAACAACTCATAGAAAAAAATTGAAGAAAATGGAAATTACCAAACTTCTGAATAATATTAAAAATGAAAATACTACATGTCAGAGAGTCTGGTGGATATACAAGGCAGTGATCAAAAGAAAATTCATAGCCTTGAATATCTCTATTAATTAAAATGAAAGAATAAAAATAAATGAAATTTACAATTCAGAACTAGAAGCAAGCACTAAAAATGGAGATAAAAATAAAAGTAGAAATTAAAGATGCAGAGAATTAGGGGGAAAGGGATTAAAATTTAAAATCAGAGTTTTGGTTCTTTAGTTGTTCAGTGGCTAAGTCATGTCCAAGTCTTTGTGACCCCATGGACTGCATCATGCCAGGCTCCCCTGTCCTCCACTCTCTCCTGGAGTTTGCTCGGATTCACGTCCATTGAGTCAGTGATGCTTTCTATCATCCTCTGTTGTCTTCTCCTTCTGCCTTCAATCTTTCCCAGCATCAGGGTCTTTTCCAATGAGCAGGCTTTATGCATCAGGTGGTCAAAGTACTGGAGCCACAGCTTCAGCATCAGTCCTTTCAATTCAGGGTTGATTTCCTTAAAGATGGACTGGTTTGATCTCCTTGCAGTCCAAGGGACTCTCAAGACTCTCCTCCAGCACCACAGTTTGAAAGCATCAAATCTTCTATCCTCAACCTTCTTTATGGTCCAACGCTCACATTTGTACATGACTATTGGATGGCATCACCGACTCAATGGACATGAGTTTGAGTAAACTCAGGGAATTGGTGATGGACAAGGAGGCCCGGCATGCTGCAGTCCATGGGTGTTGCAGTCCATGGGACATGACTGAGGGACTGAACTGAACTGACTGGAAAAAACCATAGCTTTGGCTATCTGGACCTTTGTCGCCAAGGTAATGTCTCTGCTTTTTAATACACTGTCCAGGTTTATCACAGCTTTTCCTCCAAGGAGCAAGTGTCTTTTAATTTCATGGCTGCAGTCACCATCTGCAGTGATTTGGGAGCTCAAGAAAATAAAGTCTGTCACTGCTTCCACTTTTCCCCCTTCTATTTGCCATGAAGTAATGAGACAAGATACCATGATCTTAGTTTTTTGAGTGTTGATTTTCAAGCCAACTTTTTCACTCTCCTCTTTCACCCTCAGCAAGAGGCTCTCTGCTGCTGCTGCTGCTAAGTTGCTTCAGTCAAGTTCGACTCTGTGCGACGCCATAGACGGCAGCCCACCAAGCTCCACTGTCCCCAGGATTCTCAAGGCAAGAACACTGGAGTGGGTTGCCATTTCCTTCTCTAATGCATGAAAGTGAAAAGTGAAAGTGAAGTTGTTCAGTCGTGTCTGACTCTTCGTTACCCCATGGGCTGCAGCTTACCAGGCTGCTCCATCCACAGGATTTTCCAGGCAAGGGTACTGGAGTGGGTTGCCATTGCCTTCTCCAAAAGAGGCTCTCTAGCTCCTTTCAGATACAGCAATCTTGATTCCAGCTTGTGATTTATCCAGCCCAGCATTTCACCTGATTGACAAATTAGACAAATCAAAGAATTGTATGAGTTATTTATATTGTATAAAAATAGATTTTCAATGAAAATCTATTGAATTGTATGAGTTCTTTACATATTTTGGATATTAATCTCTTATCAGATATATGATTTGAAAATATTTTCTCCTATACCAGAGATTGCCTTTTCATTTTGTCATGGTTTTCTTTGCTCTGCAGAAACTTTTCAGTTTGATGTGATCCCACTCCAGTACGCTTGCCTGGAAAATCCCATGGACAGAGGAGCCTGGTAGGCTGCAGTCCATGGGGTCGCGAAGAGTTGGACACGACTGAGCGACTTCACTTTCACTTTTCTCTTTCATGCATTGGAAAAGGAATGGCAACCCACTCCAGTGTTCTTGCCTGGAGAATCCTGGAGACAGGGGAGCCTGGTGGGCTGCCATCTCTGGGATCACACAGCACAGAGTTGGACACAATTGAAGCGACTTAGCAGCAGCAGCAGCAGCAGCACTTATTTATTTTTGCTTTTGGTGTTTTTGCTTCCAGTGGTAAATCCATAAAAATCACCACCAAAAAAGATGTCAACAAGCTTACCCTCTATATTTTATTCTAGGCTTTTTATGGCTTCAGATCTTTGATCCATTTTGAGTTGATTTTTGTATATGGTATAAGATAGGGATCCAGTCTTTATTCTTTTGCATGTGGCTGTCCAGTTTCCCAAGCACTATTACTTGAAGAGACTATCTTTTCTCTATTTTTGTACTTGCTACTGGTGTCAAAAATTACGTGTGGGTTTATGTCTGGGGTCTCTGTTCTGTTCCATGGATCTATGATTGCTATAAGTTTGAAACCCTTTATTAAAATTTTCAGTTTAATTATTATATTCAGCTCTGTAATATCCATTTGGTATTTTCTTACACTTTCTATCCCTGTCGAAATTCTCAGTTTATTTATGCATTCTTCTGCTCTCAGTGAACATTTTTAAGATCACTATTTTTAATTCTTTATCAAGGAAATTAATTATCTTCATATCATGAAGGTCTGTCTCTGGAGTTTTATCTTATTCTTTAGTTTGGAACATATTCCTCTGTTTCTTCATTTTCCTAGACTGTCTGTGTTGGTTTCTATTCATTAGGTAAAATAGCCACCTCTCCATCTTGATGCAGTGGTCTTATCTAGGAGATGAAAATTATAGCCCAGTCCTAGCTCATTTGTCTGTCAAATCTTTTGTTACTATCCAAGTTGCCTTCTTTGTTCTTAGGATTTCCAGAAATCGAAGCTGTGCCAAGACCTGTCAGTGTCCCAAAGAAAGGATCTCCATCAGCATCTAGATGCAGGCTGATGGGAAGCCAAACACTTAGGCAGCAGCTTTTAAAGAAAGACCGTGAGCTGGGCATTTTGTCTGCCCGCTCTGCAGTGAGTCTTGGGGCGATAGCCAGTTAGGAACTCTCTGTTTCCTATAGTCCTGTGGGATCCATGACCACAAGCCCTACTGGCTACCAGATGTGGACTATCAGGACTTCATCCTCTGAACTGCAACCACAAAAGCTAGGGTACCAGACGTGTGCACAAGCTCCTTCCAAGGAGACACCAGTGACCTGGGGCAGAGCAGAGGGAGAACATGGAGACAGTGCCTACCAGCTTCCCACGGCACAAGGGACAATCACAGTCATTTATAAGACACAACTAAATGACTAACACACACACACACACACACACAGAGTAAAATTTACAAACAAATCTGGAGCTCATCTTGGTAGGTTTGTTTTTGTGGTGGTAAAATGTATGAATTCTTAAACTATTTTATATGCATTGAAGGGATAAGCAAATGAGCAAATGTGTTGATGTTGAGAGAAGCCAGAGTTCTCACTGCACAAGAAGAGATAGGCAAGTATGGAAAGAAGAAAGGCAAGTAAAGAACTTGTGAATTTGGATTAAAATCAGAGATATCAGCATGAGCTCATGGTTTCTAATACACAAATACACACAAGTTTAGCAAGAGCTCCTTGCAGAAATACTGATGTATGTCTGGGGCAGGAAAAGTTTAAGATCAGCCTTAAACAACTTTTTTATATCAGAAATTAAGAAAGCACTCCAAAAAATGATGGAAGCATGTCCAAAAAAAAAAAACAACCCACAAGAGCCAGCTCAAAGGGCCTCCCACTGACCAAATCTGGGTCAATTTGAGGATGAAAATAATTACAATAAGAATCACAATCTATTGAATAAAATAGGGATTCATGAATACTAGATAACAATGGTAATGATAGGTGACACATACATACCTATATAATTACATAAACTTTTATAGTGTATCTTATTTCAATATTAATTTCTTTGGTTGTCAATAGCAATGGGTTTCAGCTCCCTCTATTTCTCCTTTGAAATATCAGCCCATTTCTTTTCCCCTTATTTTGATCATCATAGTATACCTATGATGGCAAAACTTCATATTTTGCAACTAAATTTGCAACTTGTCATTTTCCTAATTTGTCATTTTCCTTTTAACAAAACTTTATCATATGAATTGTAACTATTTTTTCTAATTTGTCATTTTTCTTTTAATAAACAGGAATATTTTGTCTTTAAAAACTCCTTCTGACAGTATATGCATGTTATGAAAAATACTTCTTGTGTTATATTCCTTAATTCTCCTTCATAAAAATAAAATAAAACATCCCATTAAATCCCTAGAAGGCACTGCTAATGCTGAAATGGAAGAGGAAAGGAAAGAGACAGAAAAGAGGGAGCCAAACTGTGAGGGTTAATGAAAGAGGAGTCGTATTCCCTCTGTTGTGCCTTAAACCATTCAATTGCAATAAGGAAGGACATCAGAAGAGAAAAATGTGATCCCCTTCCACAGAGAAATTAATTACTTTCTTAGATTTGAAACCTTTCCAATGAAAAATTTCCTGTTGCCCAGAAGCACCTTTCTAATTAATGATCTTTAGTTTCTCAGGTAAGCTCACGCTGCACAAATCCCTTCTCAGCTTATAAGGGAAGAGGCATTTAAGGCCTGAACTGCAGGAAGAAAGGACAGGAAAGTTACACAGAGGAAATGAACTGAGCCAGACACCCCATTCTTAACGCTTGGAGCCAACGATAGGCTACAAAGATCTTTGCCCCCTGGCTCAGTGGAGAGGAGTGTGTGCTGACTCAAGGCTCTGGCGCATTCTTGAAAAATCACTGCACAGTTAACTTCTAAATTACTGAGAACAATTGTAGAGATCAATAGAAAACATCAACCTCTAAAGACATTTCCTACAGCATAATTTGAAGAAGTAGAATACAGGAAGCAGTGAGCCAAAGAAAATCAGGTCTTAGCACTAATTAGAAAATTTTCTAAGCTTTCTCTCTCAAGAAAATCAGTTCGTCGGTCAAAGGACCAATTTGAAACACGGCTTACAAATTTTCATTTGGGCTGAAAAAAATTACAGCCGGATATTTGAACCAATGTTCTAAATAAAATTGTGAGACTAATTACTTACTGTTAATAAAATTGTAACAGAAAATTGATTATTCACTAGTAGTTAAAATCTGTTTTCCACAAGTCAGAATGAAGACAGCCTATGAAGCAAAAAAAAATAAAACCTCACTAGAGTATCTCGTTTAATCAGAGAGGGGAAAAAGGAGCTTAATACTGGGTCCCCAGAAACATAACTTCCCCTTTAAACTATGATTTTATAACATTTACTTCCAACAATTTAATAAATGCTCACCTTGTGACTAGCTATTAATCCCAACTAGCATGGCCGTCTTTTTTCTTTTACTGTGTAGCTTGATCTTGTTTGACCTAGAGTACAGATGCCCCAGAGCACTATAACACATATGCAAATCTGTGTGGGTGTTTTGGGGGGCACATTGCTTCTCGAGCAAATAGTTTAGAGGCTTATTCTGCTCTTCCCATGGATGAAAATCCCTACCTAACCTCCACTCAAATCTGCCCATCTCATTTGATTTTTGTATGAGTGGTCCAACTGTTAACACTGATGTGAACTGTGCCCTGAAAATACACCTGCCTAAAGCTACTCTTCTTTTAAATAAAAATTAGAAAATAAATTTTCCTTGAGCAGAACAATTGGTCCATGCTCTCACTTCACTCAAAGGGTTACTGGCTTATAGAAATAAGCAGCCAGGGTGTTAGTTAGCCTGTCATCTTTCTTTAAAGGAAAATCACGCTTTCTGTCCTAGGTGATTGGTTTGACCAGTCCCCACCATCACTACCAATAGGTCTACCATCCTCCTCGTGTGCAGACTCAAAACGTGGTACAATTTCTATCTATTTCCTTTCATTTCATCCTTGCTGCATGTTAAGATTTTAATACTTGTTATAATAAAATATGTAAATACAAAAACAGAGTTTAAATGAATAAATAAGAATTGTTAAATATATACTGGGACAAACTAGATATCTGCAAGAGGACACAGTTGTATTCTAAAGTCATGTAAAGATTTTCCTGATAAACATTAGGCAGATTGGAATATTAACATATCCTAATTAAATATATTTGCCGTAGAAAGTTAGGAAAATACAGATATGCCTAAGAAAAATGAAAATCTCTCATAACTCCACTCCCTGAGATGATCACTGTTAACATTTGGCATATATCCTTTCTGATTTTTTCCATTCTTATATATGTTGCTTTTTCTTACAGTAGTAGGTCTCATACTGTATAGCCCGCTTTGTAATGTGTTTTCTATTATCAATAAACATACCTCTAAAACATCATTCTTTATGGATGGATTTTATGAATGCCCTAATTTAGTTATCCAAACCTTCAAGCTTTTCAGATGCTATACCTGGATCTATTTTTTGTATATAATTTTGACTCCATGACTGCTTTGTGATAGTTAATACATACTGACCAGGCTCCACTGAAAGCCTAGTATTTTATCAAAACATTAGCAATAATGTTTAGCCTTTAGAGGAAACTATGCAACATAATGTGAAATCCAGCTAAATTATTATTATTTTTTATTGAACTACAACATTTAGCTCCTCAGGCTCATCTGCTATCAATTAGGGTGATAAGCAGGCACTCAAAAGCTGGCTTTTCAATTATGTTTTCTACCTTTCAACCGAAATGTTCCTGTCATTGCAAATCATGTAGTAATTTTGTAAAGGCTTCATCGTAGCAACCAAGTGATAACTTTAAAATCAAGAATCTAAACCAATTAATTTCTAACATTAATTACTTCTTCTAAAACAAAAGGCACTTTAAAGTAAGTGACTGCAAATATACTTTTTATCCCACTAACCATCCTTATCTCTTTTTTCTCCAGCTCACAATTCTGTTGACAACTTATGCTCAGACTCAAATCATCATTCAAATCATAATTAAAGCATAATTCTGAGCTCTCTTTGTACATGCTAATTCCACAGCCACCAGATGTAAAAGCCACACAGAAATTCCTATAGAGTATTATTAGCTTGCAAGGAGCAGAATTAAGATGCATAAAAGTATCTTGTATAGCAAGTAAATATTTTGGTTTTAATTGCATTATTACCTTGTTTTATGCCACTAATTACTACAATTTATTGTATAATTGACTCTCAGAAAAAAATGTTACCAAAGTTCTGCATAAACTGAAGATAGTCTATACTAATGATTTGGCCTAACTCCTCTGTTCCCTTAAAAATAAAATGTAAAATACTTTTATTGTAGATTTGACAAATCACTTCCCTATTTTCCCACTAATAAATAAAGTTTATCATATGCTACAGTTATTTGTTGATTTATTTCTCATAAATCACAGGGTAATAAAAAATTATATTGTCAAGCTAGGGACAATACATTAAGCTGCCTTTAGTCCTTACAACCCATGCTAGAACTTGAAACTTAGTAGGTGCTCAATTAATTTTATTAAATTAATGAACTAATCATGTAATGCATTCATTTCACTCAACATAATAAAAGCATCATTGTTAAATACTAGCTAGTATCTATTTCAGCCTTTACAGATTAAAAGCCTGCAGCCTTAGAGCAAAAGACTGAACATTAGCAATAATAACAGTTTGCTGTAGATTGAAAACAAATGAACTCATTCTGGGACTGCGCAGTCATTCATAAGCCACTTGAGGGGCCTGCCCTCTTACAGTTTATGACCCCAGTCAAGTCTTTCTAGTGAAATAAAGCCTTGTGTTCACTCTGGGGCCATCCATTGTTCTCTCTATAATTTGTACCAAATTGTAAAGGTTATAAATACTTGTGGTGAAGCTGCCTTCACTCACACTTAGGTGCCATTTTTTTTTTTAATAACTACAAGACCAGGGACTAGCATTTACCTACTTCATAATAACCTAATCATACATACCTTTGAACTCAGGATGTTCTTCAAATGCCATGATTTATTATGTCCTTCTTGGTCACATAATAGTGAACCTCATCAAATTCAACTAGGCCAACTTCATTCTCTTAGGAGTAGTAGCTAGCAATAAAAAGTGAAGAGTCATTTCTTAAACGGAACTATATACACTTGAATTCTTTCCAGATTTAAAAAAACTAATAGATTATGTTGCAAGTGACAATAAAATGAGTGAAAATAAGCACAGTTAAATACAGAAATTTTCTCTGCCTACCACTTCTAAGCCTATTTTCTTTTGTTGCTGTGATTTTAATTTTTCTTGAACTAATGTGCCCTCTAATGGTTAAAATAAAGATATAATCAAAACCATAAAAGAAATGCCAACTTATTAACTGCCAGGAATATTTCTATTCAAAAAATACTTCTTTAACTTGAACCTATGCCTTCAAGATATATCTTTAATAAATACCTAGAACATGCATTTTATGTATTCTGTACAACAGATAATGCAAACGAGGAACAGCAAACAGATCCTGTCAAATAGATTTAAATGTTACTTCCTACTTTTAAAAAGTATCAAATTTTTTTAATGATATCTATAATTAAGTCTTACATGTGATGAAGTTGAAATACAGACTGGGGTTATACCTATTCTAATATAACTTAAGCATTTAATTAAAAACAGCTATTACTCCAAAATAGATTATTTTGGTTCTTCCTTTATTTTTATTTTTCATGAAATGAAAGTCTTCCTCTAACCTCTAAAATATGTAAACATATGCACACACGAAAAAATTAAATACAGTTCTATTTGTTCACAGTTTACCTTCAGTGTTCATGCTCTCCTACTTTTGGTTCAGCTGTAATACTAGAAAGTAATAGAAATTTAGTAATTACCCAGTTAATGTGACCAATGGCAATAGTCTTCTGAGCTAAGGAGAGTCAAGGAGAAATTGCTTGAATTATTTACCTTCGTTTACTAAATTCAGGAAACTTATTGCAGCTTTATAATACAATTTATTTTGAACAAGAATGTGGTCAAGACAGGAAAACATATATACATAAATTTTATTTAATTCTGTCTATCCAGAAGAATAGAATTGAAATCAAAGGCAAAAACAGAGACTACCATGTTTAAAGATTTTCTGCCTTGTTTAACCATTACTGTTAGTACTTTAGATAATTTGCTTCTTATAAAAATATGGTAGTATGCTCATAACATGGAATTTTCAAGTCCCTTCCAACTTGAAATGTATTTTAAAATTATTAATGTATATTTTTTAAAGGCAGCCTTTTTCTTGCCTCAGAGAGTAAAGACATTATTTTTCCCTATAATAAACATAAGGTAACTGTCATTGAGGTGAACTGACCTACCAAATACTGCACAAAAACAGTGACAGAAGCTAGACTAGAATTTAGAATTATTGGTGCAGATTGCTGATTTTGGCTGGTTCTTTGTGTGCATAACAGGAATGTGTTATTTTGTTAGAGAAAAATTACATCTTCCTGAATTATACTTCTGCTTTTAACTTTCAGCATAGTTTTATAGAGAACATTCTGTATTCAATACATGGTATATTAATTTTTCTTATTTTAAGTGAAGGAAAAACTACTGAAAGGGCTGCAGGTTGAGGGGCAGGAAACCTGGGTTCCAGTTCAGTTTGTACTCCTAAGTGAACTTCCATAGATATGAAAGATGCTGAGCCTTGACTGCTCACCTGATAAAGAAGATTGAATTAGATAAACTCTGATCTCCCTCCTAATTTAAAACTGGAGCTTCTTTTTTTAAATAGTAAGATAGAAAAATAGTATTTTTGCAAAATGGTCAAGTACAGTGAAAACATAAAAGAAAAAAGTTTGATTATCTTAGAAAAGCTAAATAGCATCCTGAATTTTAGATTACAGTTCAGTTCAGTGCAGTTACTCAGTCGTGTCCGACTCTTTGCGACCCCATGAATCGCAACACGCCAGGCCTCCCTGTCCATCACCAACTCCCGGAGTTCACTCAAACTCATGTCCATCGAGTCGGTGATGCCATCCAGCCATCTCATCCTCTGTCGTCCCCTTCTCCTCCTGCCCCCAATCCCTCCCAGCAGTAGAGTCTTTTCCAATGAGTCAACTCTTCGCATGAGGTGGCCAAAGGACTGGAGTTTCAGCTTTAGCATCATTCCTTCCAAAGAACACCCAGGGCTGATCTCCTTTAGAAGGGGCTGGTTGGATCTCCTTGCAGTCCAAGGGACTCTCAAGAGTCTTCTCCAACACCACAGTTCAAAAGCATCAATTACCAAATGCCTATTAAAGATCCACCTCCACAACCACGGATCCTAGACACATGAGAGGCAGAATAAGGTGATGATTAAGACATGAGACTCAGGAGGTAATGGAATTGGGTTTGAACCCCAGCTCTCTTAGCTACTAGTTTTATGACTTTGGACAAGTAAGTTAACCTTTCCAGATCTTAGTTTCCTCATCTGTCAAATCAGGAAAAGAGTGGCAACTTCATGGAGTTATTATGAGGATTCATCGTATTTTTATGAATTAAATGCTCAGAATACCAACCAGTACAAAATAAATGATCAAAAAAAAATGTTAGCACTTTTAGAATGGCCAATTTAACTTTTTCCCTCAGTCATAATGGCAGAACACTAAAAAGGCAATTGAGTTAGTTTTAATGATTCAGCCATCTGGCAATCTTAATTTCTATTTTTGATTATCAAGGTGCTCATAAATTCTAGTTTCCCAGTTTATACATGTTGTCCTAGGGTATTATGAATAACAACCTCTTTTATTCTCAGTGTCTAGATTTGGACAAGAAAGTATGTAACCATCCTGATTATAAAACGGATTACTCAATTGTTCTCCTGCACAATGAGGAAAATAAATTAAATGGCCTCTGAGGTCACATAAAGCATAGGTTACAATATATTGGATATGAATGGAAAGAAATGTTTGGATGTTTTGTAAATAAAGTCTAAAATATAAAGAGCTATTAGCTGTTATCAAGATGGCATATTTGATAGCTTTGTTATATTTAAATAAAAAGTTTGAATTGTGTACGGAGGGCTACTTTTATTTTGCTTGTTCCAAATGCATGAAAAGCTCTCTGGAACTGGACCTCACTCTCATTCAGGTCTTCCTTTCTT
This sequence comes from Ovis aries, assembly GCF_016772045.2. NCBI lineage: Eukaryota > Metazoa > Chordata > Mammalia > Artiodactyla > Bovidae > Ovis > Ovis aries. The sequence goes on from NC_056061.1 coordinate 47,001,351, forward strand.
CTTCCCCACCTGCTTTCACTGTTTTCTCCACTAGATGTGAGATGGGTTGAGGAGTGGGCAAGAAGAAAGAGCTTCTCCCCTCTCTTAAACTCAACCATTAAATTAAGCTTCCCCCTAAAACTGACCAGTCTCCAATCCTAGCCTGGTAAGCAATCACTCCTAAACAAATATTAACTGAACTTCTTAAATATAGGAAAGAAAGAATAGATTCATAAAGAGTCCTATGTCACTGCATGATATCTACAGAAAGATAATATCAAACCTGAGAAGTAATAACATCTTCATTTAGCACATTGTTAACGTTTTAAAGTATTTATCCAACAGCATGCCCATGCTGCACCTCCACTTTATCATGCTGTTGTTTTGTCACTAAGTCATGTCCAACTCTTTGTGACCCCATGGACTGTAGCCCACCAGGCTCCTCTGTCCATGGGATTCTCCAGGCAAGCATACTGGAGTGGGTTTCCATTTCCTTCTCCAGAGGATCTTCCCGACCCAGGGACTGAACCTATATCTCCTGCTTAGCAGGAGGATTCTTTTTAATTTATTTATTTTTAATTGAAGGATAATTGCTTTAACGTTGTATTTGTTTCTGCCATACATCAACATGAATCAGCCATAGGTATACATATGCCCCTTCCCTCTTGAACCTCCCTCTCACCTCCCATTCCATCCCAAACCTCTAGGTTGTCACAAAGCTCCAGATTTGAGCTCCCTGAGTCATACAGCAAATTCCCACTGGCTATCTGTTCTACACATGGTAATATAGATACTTTCATGCTGCTCTCTCAGTTTGTCCCACTGTCTCCTTTCCTCACTGTGTCCATAAGTCTGTTCTTTGTCTATGTCTCTGTGGCTTTGGCAGGCAGATTCTTCACCACTGAGTCACCAGGTAAGCCCCCACCTTATTACATTTAATGTTAAAAGGAACACCATCTTAAACCACAAGTAGAATTTGAGTCCTCAGATAAAGCTAGACTCTAGTGCTCACACATTTACCAGATATAGTATTAAGAAAGATGCCTTCTCTGTTTAAAGATTTGTCTAAAAGAGGTCTTGTGTTAAACAGATTCTGGTCCTAATGAAGGCTGATGTTCTCAAAGGTATCTGCCCTAACAGAAATGCCAGTTAATGAGGATGGCAGCTTGAGAAATGATAGTTTCATGGCCCTGATTGTACCAACCAAAAAGGGGGATGATTAATAATACAATACTGTAAAGAGGGAAAAGAGGGTGAAAATGTACCTCTCACAATTCAAAAGGGAGATCAAGAATTACATGACCTAAAAATCTTGGAAGGTCAAATTTGGTAGGGGGAAACATTCATCTCAAGTTAATTTCAATGATCTGTTCCATTTGATTTTCCTATAAAGAAGTTTCAGCTAAAATATGGAAGCATCTTCTTCAATTCATGCCATAGAAAAGGAGGTTTATTTGAGTGTTTATTCTGTCATTTGATCAGTAACACCAATGCAGAAAGTGTAAGCGAATGTATTATTAGAGACAACAATATCTAAAGAGCAATATACTGATTCACAAAGTGAACTTCCCTATCATATTACCTCAAGTAACTTAACTGTTTTGATTGATTTCACTAAGAGTACTTCTGTTTTTCCTGGATGATCTGTGTTTATATAAAACCATTTGGAAGGAAGCAAATGCAGTTCTTGGCAGTGAGGTCCCAGTCCTGGTGCCCACTTCATCAGTCCCTGCTGGAAAGGAGTCTTTCTGTCCCTTAGACAGTTCTTTCTGTCTGCTTGCAGTCCTACACCCTGCTGGTCCTGAACAAAGGTATGTTACAATCTTAGATGCATTGAAAGGCTCCCAAAATAGTGCCCATCAAATCTAGTACTTTATCAGTACTAGATAAAAGCTCCCAGGTTTACAACTTTTCCTGTGCCTTGAAGGATTGATTCCAGAAGGCCCTTATTAAAATACAAATACTTACTGGAAGAACTAACATTTTATCATCCACTGTGATAGCAACACCAGCTTTGTAATTTCATAAACTCCTTGTTAGAAAAGGCTTTGAAAAAATGAGATTAGTTTCCATTCATTCAAACATATATTGTCAGCCTACCACAGCGAGACTAATTGCTGGAAATCTCAAAATAAATAAAACAGTGTCACTACCCTCAGGGAGTTTACTGTCTGGTGGGGAAGATGAACATATACACAATCATTTTTATAAAGTATTGCATGATGAGTCTTAATAAGAAGTCATTTGATAATAAGGAACAGAAACTCAACTGGTCAAGTTAAATAAGAAGATATTAGCATAGATTTGAGTGTCTAAAAAGCAGCTGCAGCATCAAAAGGGACTCCAATAGGAATTGACAAGCCACCAAGAATCAAGACAAGTCCCCACTCATTCTCTATTTGTTTGCTCATCACTTACACATGCTTTTTCTTGCAGTTTGCCCATTTTCCTACCTTTCCTTAAAGATCATCTCTCTTGGCTTGCACATATGACCACATCAACCCTTGAGACCATAAGACCTTACTCATCCAACACCCACAGCCAACTAACTGACTCTCTCTTTCCATCCCCATTATCAATTCCTTAGAAAGAGAAACTGACCTAATCCTACACTAATCCAAGAATAGATTCTTGGCTTTTAAAAAATGTGGGAAATAATCTCCATCTCCAAACCAATAAGGTAATTTCAAGGTGAGTCTTGGAGGAAACGTAGGCATCTTCCACAGAAACAAAGGGAAAAATGCAATTCAAGCAAACAGATTGTCATGTTCAAAGGTATATGGATGAAGCAAAGCAGCACATATATAGCCCCATGTGGTGGTATAAAGATCCACAGCGAGGAAGCTATTGATAATGCTGGGAAGATAGCCAGGGACCAGATAACAAAGTATCTTTGTATGCTCTGCCAAGGTATATGATTTTTATCCAATAGCTGAGGGAGGTGGGGTGTGAAAATTTTTACTGAAGGGGAGACTGAAGCAGACCTGTGCTTTAGGATGAAGACAAAAAACAAAAAAATCCTCTAACAGCAGGGTGAAGGGTGGACTATTAATACAAGAAGACCAGACTGAATGTACCACTCTGGAAGCCACTTTAGTAATTCAGACAAGAGACGGTGTAGTTTCAAAATTGGACCATGGCAAAGAGGATATAGAGGAGAGGAAGGATTCAAGAGCATTATGAAAGCAGAATATAAAATGAAGTAGAGTCACTTCAGAAAAGCAAAGAATCACAAACTTTGATACAGGGAGAAGGAAAGTCTAACCTGAACCCAAGGCTGGTGCTAAAGGATGCACCAGACACAGGAAAATAAAACACTGAGGGGGGGGGCGGGGCAAGGAGAGTCACTTCGCATCCTTTCCGATCTGTCCTTAGAGTTGCCTTTCCTATGATCTCTAAATATCTTAATCCACATAAATAAAGGCAGACTCCAAACCTTCAGGGCATGAGCCTAAGTGGCATCAAAATAATTAGTAATCAAACATTAATCAGAGCCATATTCAAGTTACCCTATCATTTTATTAAAATATCTGTCGATTGAGTCTACTACATAAAGGGGCAAGAATTCATTCCTGGTGAAGACTTAACTCGCCAGTGCAGGGCCTTGTTTCATTATGTATTCAATTAGAAGTTTTCATGGTGTTGTTTTCCTTTCAGTTCCAAGAATAAAAAGTGAAAAATGAGAAATGTGAACTTCTCAGAAGCTCCCTGTGACTTTGAAGCCACATATCTGAGTAAATGATCTCTTGCTTTTGCATTTAGAAGCCCTAGGGAGCAACATTATCAGACTGATTATGAATGCGTATATTTTCATAAGAATATGCAATCTTAGCCAGCTCAGCACAGGACACTGAAGTGACTAAGTATCAAATTAAAGATTATTCTTTTTTGTGCAGAATTCACTCCAGCAAGAAATTGAACAAGGGGATTTAAAATCCAAAAACAGTGGGACCACCTCCTGAGACATTATTAATTATTAGTGGGCCCCAGTTTTCCAGTTTCTTATCTCCCTATACACCCAACGCTCCCATTGCTTTAAATTATTATCATTATTTGTTAAATGCTTTCAATGTGCTCGGTACCCTGGCAGGCACAGAAAAAAGTTACCGTACCTGCCCAGGGGCTTTCTACCTAAATTGCACAGATATAAATTAAGTTTGAAAATGGGTTGTAGTTGTCAGTTACAGTCTTTTCTAAGGCTTAGAAGCAATAGAACAAAACTAAAAGTATTTAAGTTTGAACACCTCCTTTCTCGGCCGACTTGGGTCTTCTTTATGTTCCATAGCCTGGTCTACTAACCCAGAAAACAGTATCACAGAAACATGCCAAAGGTCAGTAATGAGAGGCCATCAAGCACTCAGAGAAGATTATCAACACTTAGAAACAATCCCATGTGTCTGACTTCTCACCCTGCTCCCTGTTGTCCTGGGAGGGGAGCCTGTGGTTCAGAAGCAATAGCAAGTGACGAAAGTTGAGTTGAGGGAAAAGCCTCAAAGCTGACTTCTTCCCTTTGACATCCCACCTAGTTAAAGCCAGCAGTGCCCACACACTTATTCTAATCCTTACTCTCCTCTCGAAAGCCCATTCTTCCCAGACATCTACCCCAACTCCTGTGACAAATATCTAGAAAAGTGGAGTCAGAAATTTAGTCTGACTCGGGTCCTTGTATATATATATTTGTGTTTTAATAAAAACGTAGCTGTATAAATGAAAAGAAAATGGGAGTACCCTTTCACCTCTATGTGTGCCCTCTACTCCCATTACTAACAAAACCAATCCTTTTAAAAAATTAAAAAATGCTTTGTTTGCCTCAAGGTCTGATGGGAGACAGGGCAAAAGCAATGAACAAGGGCTCTATTTCACCAACAGATGGAGAAAACCCAGACAAAAACCACTTGAGACAGCTATGGAAGAGAAAACCAGGGAGACCCCCAACTTGAGTCAGAGAAGACAATAACTGCAGGGGACAGGAGGAGAGGGGAGGGTATGGGAAACGGCCTGAGACTCCAGAGAATGACGGGGGGTGACTCTACCAGAACCGCAAAGGGTTCCCCACATTGTAACTCCACTGCCATTGCAGCCACCACCAAACCAACAAAACCCCCCAGATCCTAGCCCAGCTTCCAGCAGTGGCCTTGGGGTCCACCACCAATGGTTCATCATCAGGGCATCCCCTACTTCATCCATCCAGCAGAGAGGAAAGGGAGGAGCTCTTCTAGACCTCGCTGAGGGGAACCACAAGGTACACCCAGATGTTCAATCACTGAAAGTTATTTTCTGACACAATATTGTTACACACAATGAATTACCTAACTTTGGACATATATATTTTTCCTTTGAAATACACATTCCTTGAAGACAAAGCTCCTGAGCATGAATACAATGAAAAGTGCATAAGAATACATTTCCAAGGGATAAGTACTCATATATCACTTCATTATTGTCTACTGGCTTGAACCTCTGCCTTGAGCCCCACAAAGCCAGCTCCTCAGTCACTTGCATGCATGCCTGCCTGCAAAGTTGTTTCAGTTGTGTCTGTATCTTTGCAACCTAAGCACTGTAGACAACCAGGCTCTTCTGTCCATGGGATTCTCCAGGCAGGAATACTGGAATGGGTTGCCATGCCCTCCTCCAGGGGATTTTCCTGACCCAGGGATCAAATCCCAGTCTCCAGCATCTGCCTGCATTGGCAGGAGGGTTCTTCACCCCCAGCACCACCTCAGTGCAACCCAGCAAAGCACCAACCACGACCACTTCTACAGCTAACAAAGTCTCTGTCGTCTCTGGCCTTCTCTTCTGTTTTCTATCTGTATTCACCACTCTTGCATTTCCTCCCCCAAGCAGGTTTACCCGCACATTCACTATTGATGTAAAGATTATGTGCTGAGTGCCTACTGTATACATAACACTGTACTGACTACAAAGCATTGTTAAGTTTGGAGTCCTGGGAGTTTTAGCATTCTATTCACGTCTGCTCTAACCTACCAATTTCTAAAATGTCAACTAGGTCTTAGTCCACTGATGCAATTGGAACCTAAGTTCTTACTCCTTACACTCCTGGCATTTGTCTGGAGATTCTTGAATGCAAGCATACTTCTTTTTTCTTACTGATCCTTTGCCATCTTATTGTGTGGACCACCAAAAAATCCTGACCTATTTTCTCCGAATGAATCTCAGTTGTTCATTCAAATAAATGAAATTGCCTTCAATAAGAAGCTCAGTGAAACTGTATATTACAGGGATAGTATGAAAGTAACTTTAAAATGTTTATATCCAGAGATAACTCTGAAGAGAAGAAGGAAGCAAAAGGAAATAAAAATTGTAATAAAAGTAAAAGAAAATAAAAATCACTAAAATCCTGAGAGTAAGAGGTACAACTGTGCCACATTTACTTGAAAACATAGATTAAAAAAAAAAAATTGAGGCAGAGGTAATTTTTCACCTGACAAAAATATTTACAGTATCACTTTGCAATATGAAAAAAGTATGGTTCAATTAGTAAAAACAGGATAAACATAATTCTTTTCTGGTATATAAGGATCTGTAGTATTTATACACTAACCGCTCAATATAAGTTTGTTAAATAATGGATGGGATGCCCATTTCTCAATTTTTAGCTCCCACTGCATCTTAAAAACCTTGCCAAATCTCTAAGAACATAAGAATAACCAGGTGGGAAGTGTATTTTAAGAACAGGTTAAATGATTTAAGATTGGATCAATCCACTGCTTTCTCTTAGCTGCCCAGACAAAGGCTAATATATGATTGTCAGATCTGGAATCCATAAATGTCACAAGCACAGAGCTAGAAAATCCGTATCAATGTGCGGGCAGGAGGTTGGTGGATACGGAAGACAAGGGAGAGAGAGGCAGAGAGATTACATTTAAAGAAAACACTTTATAGTTATGGTTTCTAAATGTTGGTTAATGGACTGCTTTAATCTTAATGTATTTTTTCCTAGTTTTCATACTGCCTAAATTCATTTTATCCAAATTACTACTTAGATGTTATTCTTTCTTACCAGTAAAGTCCCTTTTTTCCATCTATCTCTTCTATAGATCTTTATAAGGTTTTCTCATCCTTGCCTCTTCTCCCTTTATTAGTCTATGCAATTTACTCTTCTTTCAACCATTCTTTTTTGTTTTTGTTTTATCTTAAATCTGACTTGAAAACAAACAAACAAAAAATCTGATTTGTATCAATCAGGTCTGTAAACACCAGTAGAAGCTAATATAGGATGCTAAAATCAAGTATATGAATAATCATCACCCTACTTTTAATGTATATATTTTTAAAAATCAGCTTTTTGCTTTACTCAGAGAGGATTCTGTCTTGCATTCTTTTTATTGTTATAACCATCTTTACTGAGTTTAAGGTAAAAATGTGAGTCAGTACTTCCAACAAGAGCCCAGATCCTAAACTAGGAGCCCAGAGAATTCAGGGTCTGTGAAAACTTGGGAGGTGCCTCCACTTTTGATGAGAATAGATCTGGGTCTGGATGAAGTCACCGATGTGTCTCTGAAGAAACAAATGTCAGCGCGACCTATTAAAGTCAACCCCGAGCTAGGTAGCAACAATGAGCTGGGGATTAGCATTGACAGCTCGCTTAATGTGATTCTTTTGGACAGGGATTAATTTAATGTGTTGCTGTCAAATGAAACAAAAAACGAGATGGATTTACTAATGACTCTATTCTATACCACACACTTTTCCACCCCTGATCTATGTCAGAATGAATCTGACAGCAAAAGAAAATAATTTTTAAAATGAAAAGGAAGAAGACATTGCCTTCTGGAGAAGAAACTCAAGAAGGGAGTTTTTTAACTGGGCTCCCAGCAGGAGGATGGGCGCAGGGTGCAGGGCCAATTTAAGTGAGAGACAACTGAGCAGTCAGGCCACCACCCCAACCAAAACGGGAACGCCAGGGCGGGACCTAGCGTCCGGTCCCAAGCTATGGCACAAATTTACAAGATGCCCCTAATTTCTCCAAGGCCTCACCTACCTTCCGTGTGAAAGTAAAAGGTTGTATTACGAGGCTTCTAAATAACCTCTCGACTTTAAATTGCTAATCTCTAAAAAGGGTGGCGTGGGGAGGGTGGGGGGGAGCCAAACCTGCCTGCCAGATCATTAGCCTTGTTGCAAAGACAACTTACAGTGAGATTGTGACAGAGAGGGGGCGAGTCAAAGAGCGAAGGTTGATCTTTATTTTCGCGAAACGGTTTGCCAAGTCAAATGCTAAAGCCTCCTTAAAATAATTTGGGTTCTTCTTTGTTCTCTCTAACAAAGAAACTTTAATTCGCAGTTCTCTGCGAGGAAAGACAATGCAGACAAGCCATTTTTAGGTGAAAGGTGTCTCGTCAATTAATAATCATTGAATAATCACTAAGGATTGGCAGGAGCTTTTCATCGAAAACGGTACTCAGAACATGAAAATTCAGCGATTTACAATGCAGACCTTTTGCCTGTTATTCTTCTTTGTGGTTGTTCTGCTTTTACCTCCTATGAAGTACATACGTCCCTAGTCTTGTTTCTGTGTATATTCTTGTTAAGTTACCGTTAGGTTGGTAAATACCCGCGATTTCCAAGAGTCTGAGTCAGGTCTCATTGACAGGGACGCGCTCCACCGCGGAGCTTGTGCCGGGGCTCTGGGAACCGTAGTCCCCGCCAGGTTCGTGAGTCCTGAAGTGAGCGGTTAACTCAGCAGGAACCCCGGGCATCCTCAGCCCGCAGACCTCTGTGTTGAGCGCCCCGCCAGAGGGCACCCCGCCACGGCGTGGCCAGGGGACCTTGAAAGCGACGCGAAAAGTCTTTGCGCCACGGGGAACCTAGAGATGGGGCGCTTCTACCCTCCCCGGAACCCAGGGCTGCTAGCTTCTCGTTCCGATGCCCAAACAGGCTGGGAAAGACTTCGGGCCGCGCCCCCTAAGAAGCGCTCTTGTTTAGAGAGGTAATGATCGCGTCCGCCCCGCCGCCTCCACGGCGTGCTCCAGCCCCGGGCCGCGCCTCCACCCGCCCTGCTTGTCCTTGTTCCCGAGCGGCTGGCGCGATCCCGCCAAAGCCCAGATCCCGGTTGAGGAGCGATGAGAATTCTGACTCTGGCATTTAGCTCGGTGACCTTGAGCAGTTTCCCAACCTTTTAAGGTCAACGTTTTCCCACCTATTAAGCGGAACCGAAGACACTGTTTCCGCGGGCTACCCGCGGGATGAAATGAAAGAATGGATGGAGCTCCTAGCGCCCTGCCCCGTCTTCTTTTATTCCGCTTCTTCTCTGCGTTTTTTTTTTCTTTGCCTTTTGCTATCATTTTTGACTCGTGTGTTTGCCCTGGTTTTGTCTCCCCAATTTCCCGAAGAATTCGTTTTCTTCTCCTTTGATTTCTCCCTTTCCTCTTAAGCTCATTATTGTAACCAACAAATTCATTAAAGATTTGTCTCCACTTCCTATTGGACCCTAGACTCCCCAAGATAATAAATGCCCATAATCTCCATTGGCCCCCTCCCTGGGTCACCCAAATAATCGGGCAGTCAAGGAAGAACTCTGCTTATTGTGTAAATACGGTCTCAAGACACAAGTCCCTTCGCCCTACTCCCAACCATTAAATTTCTGATCTCTGGGACCCCTAAAAGCACCAACGTGCCTTGTCATAACGTCCTAGACGCCGCCAGGCCCAGAAATCTATGCAAGGGCTCAACAAACGTCCCCAAGCGCCTGCGAACGGTACTGGGAAGCTGAAACTGGAACCCAGTCTTGAATTACTAGTCTTGGTTTCTTACTAAGAGAAAAAGCAAATTCATATATGATGGTCCATACTTACACAGAAATATATTTTTTAATCTTCAAATAAGCTCAAAGGTACAGCTTTAAAAAAGCACAAGATACACTCGTGCTTTTTAAGCATGTTCTGTGATTTTTACCTATAAAACCGAGATTTAGATCAAGTTATTTATTGGGAGTGGTTAGAGAGAGAAAACCGGACTGCCTAAAACTTGAATTGCCTAAAAATGAGCTGACTTTATATTCATTTATTGAAACATTTTAAAGATACCTGAAAATATATTATTTCTTTGTAACAAAATTCCACTCTTTAGCGTATAAGCATCATAAACTATAACCAAAGTTCGTATTTACAAAGAAGCAAAAAGCTAAGGCTAAATAGAGAATTTTTAATTACTTGTCAGTTACTTCAAACCTAAAAGTATCAAGTTTCCTTTGAAATTATTTCTCATTTTTATTAGAATCTAATTGAAGATCACCTGTAAAATGTTGGGGGAAGAAAGAGAAGTGGAGAAATATCAATTCTATGCTGAGATTTCTGAAAGAGTAAAAGAACCACAGTACCACCTTGTGGGGAAGAGAGATTTTTTTTTTTCCATCTTCTCCATTACAGTTGTTTTATTTCCTTCCACTATATAGTCACACACACGTTTTTAAAATAAAAATAAAGCCATTAATAAAAACTTGGGTCTATGTGAATAAAATATAATATATTTTCACTATTATTTTAAACACACCAGCATGTTTATATCAAAATAACATAACATTTACATTAAATTAAATATAACAATATATGTATAATATTAAGAAATTGTGCTTCTAGTAGTACAAATAATTTCAGAAATCAAATGTTTGGCATGCAATGGTAAATATAAAATTATGCATACATTCTAAAAGAAGAATAATTCTTTAAAAAATTGTTTTACATTTCAGTATAAAATACTATTCGTGGGTTTTTAACATGTAGTTAGTTCTTTGTTCAGTTGTTTGGACCTGGAAAAGCCACACTTAGATAAATACAAAGTAATGTTTTATTTTTTTAAAGTTTTTTGTCTCATTACATTTAAGATTGGCAGAACAGTCAGATATTTTTAGAACCTATATGAGTTGGTTTAACAAAGCTGTTTTAGTCACTTTGAGAATATAAAAAGGGCATAGATCATAAAACTTGGAATTTAAGAAGTAAGATTATAAGACTCCAAAGCCGAGAAATGCAAAATAAAAACTGTTTCTCTTCTATTGTACATCTGGAAATATCTTACATGACACAAATGTTCCCTGCTCTAAACGTGTTTTCTGTAAAGCAAGAGAGAATTCCGGGGTTACCTGTAGGCATTCTTTATTCTCTATGCTTTAGAATCACAGAGCTGGTATATCCCTCTGACCTTCAGGAAGGACTAAATCAAAAGCATCCTGGGAAGAGACCAGTGTATTTCAAACTGTGTTCAGCAGAGCCCTAGGGGCTGTCAAAAGATTATAAGGGGAGGGGAACACTGAGAGAAGCCCCTCACTCTCAGCTTCTACCAACTGACTCTGCTTTCATCGCTTTCACATACAGGAATTCTGCCTAGGATTGAGGTTAAACAACAGGCTCCACATCTCTAGAAATGTTAGAAAACCACTAATCTAATCTATTTTGTCTTAAGTCTAGTAAATAATTGCTGTGAGAAATGTTCTGATGCTTCTTGCACATTTGTTAAAAAATGCACCTTAAGAGCAGCCCACTGTGATTACACATACCATATTTTCTTTCTTTAGAAAAATAGTTCATTACAAAATACATACAAAATTGACTGTTAAAAAAAGTTAAAACTGAAATATATTAAATTAAAAATCTTTATATCTCAGTCCTAAACCACTCACTTCCCAGGAATAACACAGCTATCATTTTGGTTTGCACACATTCAATTTTTCCCTGTGGGCACAGGTACAAGCACGAGTGGGCTAACACACACCCATACTGAAGATTTCAAGAACACAAAATCATATCACCTGCATTTTGTCCCTCAATAATATCTCTCTCTGTGTCAGTAGCCACAGAACTACCTCATTCATTATTCAAAGAATGGATGTATACAAGTTATCTAATCTCTATTGTCGAATATTTGGATTTTTGTTCTTACCTTGTATATTTGTACTCGCTCTTCCTTCTATCTAAAATACATTTCCTACTCTCCACCTGGCCAACATCTAGACCCCAGAGTAACAACACTATCAACCTGGAAGAAGCCACAATTTCAAAATTTTAAAACATAATTTCTTAATACAATGTAATTCTTTACCCCAACATTTTAAACACAATAAAATGGGTTTTTTTAAAAGCCTATTAATTTCTTCAAAAGAAAAAAAAAAAATCTATATCCTTTTTAGATTTTCCCAATTCCTCAAGAATGGAATTTATGCTTTTTGGAGAGCAATTTGGTTGTATCTATCAATATTAAAAATGTGTATATCCTTCAATCCAGCACCAGAGTAGCTTTCTAAAGGCATATTCACACAAATTCACTAATTCATTCAATACAATTACTGAACCTATCTAAGTGTAGGTCATTTTATTAGGTTCTTCTGGAAGTATGGTTAAAAGAAGAAAAACTCAGAGAGACTACAGTGTACTGGGATAAATCCTCATTGGATAAATAATCACATAGTATGTTTATCATTTATAAATTGTGATAAATAGTAAGAAATATTACATTATAGTAAACCACTTTAATATTGAGTTTTCTTAAAGAGCTACAAAACTGTTATAAAATCTCTATTACACTTACCTTTTTTGACCCAATCTTTGATGGTATATTTCTAAGCATCCCAATATGTTCTTTTTGAAAAAATACACCTGAACCTACAGACAACTGAAGTTGAATGAGCATCTGATATTGACAAATCACTGCTTTCAAATCATTTAATAATTTTCATCTTTATCCCAAATTTATTATTAAGATACATAGGCCTTTGTTTCTTACCAGCTCTTTCATTTTTCTATTGTGAATTCATTTTTCAAATAAGGATAAAATAGAATATTCAAATATTAAATAAATACTGCTGCTTAGATAAGGTCAAGAAAAGAGGTGAAGTTAAATTTTTGGCTGACAGTGCCAAGCCCATTCTATTTCAAAACCATTGCTGATAAGGTGGCTTAGAAGAGTCCAAATTCAGTGCACAGAAGGTAGGTGTGGGTTTGTTAATGTTTAAGGTATGAAAGTCTGCACTTGGTGAAAAGGAATGTATGAGAGCTAAACGCCAACATAAAAAATAAAGTGTTTCCCATTGTACTGGAGGAGTAAAGGCTAGAAAAAAGGTATGGCCCTTAGCTATGGTTTAGTTTTGAAGGATGTCATTTGTGATAACAGCAGCAGCTACCAAGGTGAAGCTGAGCCCATGAATCCACAGGAAATTCAGACACGTGTGAGTATATCTAGAGCACAAATGAGATTTGGCCATCAAGGGTCCCTTTCTGAAAGAGACCAAGAATGCTTCTGGAAAGTAATTCATCTTCAGGTTAGCAGAGACTTTAGGAGTATCAGTTTGAACCAAGTAAATGTGGTAAGCTAGTGTCAACAAAAAAGGGGACGATTTGGGTCATGTTAGGAAACTTATGTGACATGTGGGGACTGCTTGAAAGCACTGATAAAAATTTAAGAGGCCAGAATGACCTTGGAATTGACCAGGGAGAATGGAGGGGAGGTGTTAAACAGAGAAATACTGTACTGTTTCTGCAAGTGTGACCTTTGACCCTATTTTTATTCTGTGTCTCCTCACCCCAAGGAAAGATGAGTTAGATCACCTAACACTAAGGCCCAACTGCAAGAAGTCATCACAAAGCTGACACTGTGCCATCTTCTCTCTTTCTTTTTTCCCTCCAGTTTTGGTTGATTGCAAATTTTGGAAGCAGAGTTCTTTTCTATTTGAATCATGAGAACAGGAAACTGAAGAAAGATTATTTGAGAGCTCACTAATGATATTAACTGGTACAAATCAATATTTTGAAACTATTACTTTAAAAAACAAAACACAACAGCCCTGACCTCTATTGGTTGGGCAGAAATCAACTGGGAAAGGGCATGAGGGAACTTACTGGGATGTGGTAATGTTTCATATCTTGATAGGGTTTAGATTATATAGATGTATTCATTTGTCAAAACTCAACAAATGTACACTAAAGACATATGCATTTATCATATGAAACATTCACCTCAAGAGAAAGAAATGTAAAAAATACTGAGCTCATTAGTGATATGAATGCTGAAGTATTTATGAGAAAATGTACCAACGTCTGCAATTTACTTTCATCAATGAATACATCAAAAATTAAGATATACTAATGGGTGGATAAAGTACTAAATACATGGACAGAGTTGTGATAAAACAATAAAAGTAAAATGTTGATAAAACCTAAGTGGTAAATTACAGGTATTCACAATAAAATTATTTTAAGTTTGCTGTATGTTTGAAACTTTTCACAATAAAATGTTTGAGGGAAAAGTTACTTCCTTGCATCCAAGAAGGTCTAAAGTCTAAAAGGGACCAAAGTAGAGTAAGATACTATCTATCTATACTGCATTTAAAAACAAACAAAGAACCAGAATGGGATAGGAACAAGCAAGATCAGTCTGTCAGCTCCTATTTTCCCTGCCTCTGACTCCCCAAGAACCGCACCCCACCCCCCAGCACCTCAGGTTATATTGATTCTCCAATTTTTTCCTGGTAACCCAGACATTCTATGCGTTAGGCAGTCAGTATGAAAACAGATACAGCTGTCCATTATATAACACTTCCCACCTCAAACCATACATACATCTTACTCCAAAAAACGAGCTTAGAAGCTGACACACTTGCCCATATTCCCAGGCTCAACACTGGCTTCCATGTTGCTGCCTGAGCCTCTTCTGCCCAGTCAGGCTTACGATTCACTGCCCCCGTGATGACCCATGGGCTTCTGGGATTACCCTACCCCTTTCAATTTCAACTCTAGGAAGCTCTAGTAATAAGGGCGGGGTTTCTGTTTTGGTTTCTGTTATCTCACCAGCTTTCTGTGATCACTCTCCCAGTTTGGCTCCTGAGGCCCAGCCTATCACATAAATAGATGATGACTGCTGTACCACAGTGACCCCGAGAATAGACAGCTAAAGGAAAGGGCTACAAAGGGTCCTTCACTGGGAAGGCATGAGGCTCAGAAAAGGGTTGAGACAGTAGAAGCTACATCTCAAGAGCCCCGGTCAAGCCAGTTATGCAACAAATTTATTTAAGTCCCTACAATGTGCTAGGCAATATGCCAGGCACTGAGTAATTCGGTGGTGAACAAAATATAGTCTCTGACCTTACAAAGCTTACATTAGTGGGAGAAACAGTAAATAAGCACTAAAAATCAAATACCTATACATATATCCTTTAGAATTTATTACACATACTATGAAAAGTAGGGTTCTCTGATGGATTATTAAGGAGATCTACTTTAGACTAAGTGGGGAGAAAACACTGAGGAAATGTCATTTATGTTGTGACCATAAGAAGTATCAGAAAGCAGAGACAGTCAAGATAGAAAGGAGATGTGAAAGTCTGTGAGACACAGCAAAATTAGAGGAAAGGGAAGAAGGCCTGTTTAAACTAGAGCAGCATGAGTAAGGGGGTATAAGCTCTTGGATGAGGTTTCAGACTAGTGAGCACAGACCAGATTTGAGCAGTTCTGATAAATGTGCCAAGGCTTTGGATTTTACTGAAGTACAATGGGAGACCCTGGGTTCAAGTCAGAGGTTTGAATGAAGTCTTCCTGAGTGCCACCTACCCCAGAAATCACACCAGTTCTGCGGACCAATATTCTGGGATAATAAAACAATGTCAGCTCCAAGAGGTCAGGGATTCTTATCTGTGTTGCTCACTGCTCTATTCCATGCCTAAAATAGCAGGAACTTGGGAAACATTTGTTGAATCAACAGGGTGTCTCTAAGAACAACAGGTCTTCCTTATGACTGTAGATTTTGTTTCAATGGCTCTGCTCTCCTTTAGGCAACTATCGTTTCAACATCATAGCCACTTTTTACTGCTTCACAGCAAAGAAAAGCTTAACTCTCTAGCACATACTCCAAGAGTCAAAATGTTTTTAAAATAGAAGTCTATTTATTTGGTGTTTTGATCCAAAAGAGTTGTTGAGGGAGGGAGAAAAATGGTTTCATATGGTTCATATAGCAGATATTAGGAAACTTACCGTGGAAAGTGAGGGGAAAAAAAAGCAAACTGTGAAGAAGTTGCAGGAAAGCGTTGGTGGAACAGTTGGAACATAACAGTTCACATAAGTAACAGTTCAGGGTAGATCCCTAGGTACCACTGAACCCAAATGCTCTGACATTGTCCTCAGGAGTCTCCACCCACACTCCAATTTCCGTTCACAGGCTTTGTTCTCAAGCAAACTTGTTCCACAAAGATACCTACTAGGAGCTTTAGGTATACTGACTAAGAGTCTAGCAAACAAGCAGAAAGAGAATGCCTCTTTCCCATGGTTTTAGCCAAAGTCTATCGGCTCTTATTGGTCTGACTTGGTTTACACATCCTTTCTTGAACCAATCACCATGGCTACAGGGGTATACAACTCTTCATGGCCATACCAAGATGGTGTTCTTACCACTGAAAGGGGGAGTGAGTAGTCAACCTCACCTTAAACCCAAGTAAAGAAAATGGTCATTCTCCAAAGAAAAATGAAGACGCTAATGCCAGAAGAATTTCAGGGAAGTGACTGTTTGGGGGACAAATAAGAAGCAACTACAGAGTGTTAAGAATTATTTCTATGTACAAAGAAGAGTAAAGAGAAAGAATGGCTAGAAATTGCTTTTTTTTTTTTTTAAGGAATGCACAGATTATATTACAAACATTCAAATAACAGACTATACACATAAACTTTCTGTAATGTTTCCTCAAGTTTTGGCTAAGTGCAAGTTTCAGATGAACAATCCAATCAATGCATGCACATTAAAAAAAAAAAAAAGCATAGCTTTTAATTTATATATGTTTACCCTGACATGTGACAGGAAGGCAATAACCATTTACAAGAATTTTATGCACCTCAAACAAAGATTTAACTTGATATATTTTTAAGCTAAGCTGAAAACTGCCACAATGTGGAAAGCTAAATGTGGCAATTATTTCAAACTGATAATACACTATTCATTATAGTATTACCTGTATTTTGGACCACTTCTTTACTTAATCAAAAATGTATACAATTTTGAGCATTTTTATACTTAATCAAAAACTTCAAAAATCTTAACTACAAAATATGGCTTAACTGGGAGTTCCCAGGTGGTCAAGTGGTTGGGATTCTGGACTTTCATTGCCATGGCCCAGGTTCAATCCCTGGTCCAGGAACTGAGATCCCATAAGCCATGTAGTGCAGGAAAAACAAAAAAGGCTAAACCAAATACAAGAATACTGAAAAATGAAAAGCTCAATGAGATTAATGAAATAATAATATATTCCTTAAAACAAACAAAATTCTACAATAATGAAAAGTCACTGGAAGAGAGTTCTTGAAAGGAAATGACAACTGAAAAGGAAGAAGAAAAGAATTAAGTAGACGGATGAGATATGCAAATCAGTAAGCTGTGATCGATACAAAAGTATTACAGAGGAAATGCATTACAACTCTGAGTCGTGCAACCTAAGTACTAGGAGAAAAATTAAACACACTGAGCAAAACCAATAATCTTCTATTAAAAACTATCAAAATTTGCAAGCACCGCACACATTTGTAACAATAGCATATAAATAGACCTGGAAACAACAACACAAGCTCAACTTTAAGCTTTTGTGAGGGCAAAGAGGTAAGACTAAGTAATCATTCGTCTTGTTCACTGACAGATCTTTAAATGGGCTTCCCTTGTGGCTCAGCTGGTAAAGAATGTGGCTCAGCTGGTACAATGCAGGAGACCTGGGTTCGATCCTTGGGTTGGGAAGATCCCCTGGAGAAGGGAAAGGCTACTCACTCCAGTATTCTGGCCTGGAAAATTCCATGGACTGGATAATCCATGGGGTCGCAAAAGAGTCAGACATGACTGAGTGACTTTCATCTGGCACATAAAAAATGTTCAATAAACTTTGTTCAGTTGAAGAATGACACATATAATCATTCTATCCAGTTATTTCAAGTAAACAGTTTGGTGGGCCATTTTGTGATCTCAAAATGAAACCAGTTAATCCAATACAGCATTTATGTGACTATGAATCTATAATCAAATAAACCCAGAAAGACTCTACCAGTCATATGTTGGGGTATGTAAGTTTCAGATTGGAAAAAGATATAAAAATTCTACCCATTATGTGTGTCTTGTAGACCTGCAGTGCCACAACCAAGATTCTACCTGGATTGGTTGCAGAACAAGTTCTTAGCTTGGCTTCTAGAAGCAAATCCTGAGACAAGAACTGAACATATATAGCTTTTTAGAACAGTTGACTCTGACGAGGAAATATGAAAATGATAGAGAAAAGGAAAGGCAGCCATTAGAGGGTGTATTATTAAGCCAACTAACCCAGTGGACATCACAGGGAAGCTTTAGAATTATTTCAGCAAAGGAGTGGAGAGCCTGGGAATTTATACCTCTACATCACAGCTCCACTGGGTTAAGGGCCATCACCTGAGGGAGACAGTTCTTATTTACTTTCAGCCTACCCAAGCATGTACACAAAGGGGGTTTTGGCAACCCAAGGCTAGTCCAACAAAGATGCAGTTGCTGGCCCCTGAAAGTCAGGCTGGCACGCATGGGAGAGTAATAGAATCTGAGGGGATGTGGGTAGAGCACTCACAGTGTCTGCTACACCAGGCAAGTAATGGCAATATGTATATAAATGGGAAGAGGTCCTAGAATAAAGATAGGATATGAAAATAAAATATAATTGTAATTTCTTAGTATTAGGTTAAATAGCCTTTAAAGGCACTAAAGTACAGTAGCTACCACTATCTGTGTTCAATAAACCACTGTTGTTGATGAGGGAGTGAACCAATGATTTAGGACTGAACTATTCAGAAACAGATATACCAGAATTTCACAGTCATAGCAGCTCAGTTACACTGAGCTTTGAATAAATATTTTCTAAATTTCACTTTTGACAACCTAGCTAAGAGAGGATAGCTTTTATGTAGAACTTTTTATTCTATACAAGTTACACACTCTGTTTTAGTCATAAAGTATCAAAAACAACAGATTAAACCCTAACCACTTTCCCTATATGAACATGATTATACAATCAAAAATCTAAAGTCAAAAAGCATCTTGAAAGAAATAAAGTCATTTAACTTCTTGTTCTCTATATATCCTAAACCTTGTAAATCTTAAGCTTACATTCTCAAGCTCTAATGACTTTTAAAGTCTTAATTTTTTAATCCAGATTTCATGTCTTAGTTCTACAGATAAAATTTGTTGCTTTCAGAAATCATTTGTATGTATGCCAGTTCAATATGCTTCAATCAGAGGTGAATTATCAATTCTGATTTTACCTTTTTTTAAATAAATTAAGCTAGAGACACAGGAAATAATGTATTCTTTGTTTCCCAAAGGGGATCAATCTGAGGTTTATTAAAGTTGATAATGAGTCCCTTAGAAAAAAGTAGAAATCAATTCTGAGCAGGAAAGTTAAGGTAAGCAATATTACATGAAACAGAAACCAAAGATGACTCCACTTTTGTTTAATAACCACCATATGTCAATTCAAATATGCTATTGTTTTTCTTCTAATGAAGATGGCTTATATTGATTAATAAACTCTTGAATTGCCTGCATATATGAGGAGGTGTAAAACTTGCTCTCATTTAGATTGATCAAGAATTGCTTAATTTGATCTCAGAATAAAATTCCCCTTCAGGCAGCGAATTGCATCCAGTTTGGATTAGGATAATGACACACTTACGCAACTGCCATTTATCAAGGAAACTGGCAGTAATTACTAGAAAACTTACAGAAATTTAGAGATTTAAAACCTTAACAAAAACTGAATGACAATATTTGCTATTTTTCATTCTCCCCAAAATTATCAATTTCTATTCAAAGGCATATAGTATATTTGATACATTCATTATAATATGACCACATTCCTAAACATCCTTGAAGATTCATTCCTAAGGACTAAGTGACCTTTCACTCTTTAAAATATTTCAGTCTACTTAAATTTCAACTTCAATTTCCTCTCCCTGAAACCACAGAATCTCACCACACCAGGCACAAGTTTAAGCATGTGCATACATGCTAAGTCACTTCAGTCATGTCCAACTCTTTGCAGCCCGATGGACTTAGCCCACAAAGCTCTTCTGTCCATGGGATTCTCCAGGCAAGAATACAGGAGTGGGTTGCCATGTCCTCCTCCAGGGGATCTTCCCGACCCAGGGATCAAACCCACATCTCCTACACTGCAGGCAGATTCTGAGCCACCAGGGAAGCACAAGTTTAAGCTGGCCTTAAATGAGTAGTAAATGATCAGATAAGAAAAGAGAATACTATTAGGAAAATCATAGTGATGTAATCCTAAGGTATAATTATCAATCAAATAAATGAGTAGGAAAGGCCCCATATTATTTTTTCAGGGAAGGCCCATATTCTTCAAACAAATAAGATTATAATTAATCATCTGTCTTAAGGAAACCCAATATACTCCAAAGTAATTTAATCATCTAATAGTTCAACAGAAGCCTAGAACTAGTAATCTAACTCCACAATTTCAGGCAAAAAGGCTTTGGTGACTTTACAAGGAACCTCTGAAGTAGGTGAAGTCACTCAGTCATGTCCGACTCTTTGCAATCCCATGGACTGTAGCCTACTAGGTTCCTCTGTGCATGGGATTTTCCAGGCAAGAATACTGGAGTGGGTTGCCATTTCCTTCTCCAGGAGATCTTCCCAACCCAGGGATTGAACTCTGGTCTCCAGCATTGTAGGCAGATGCTTTACCATCTGAGCCACTGGGGAAGTCAACCTCTAGAACTCAATAAAAAAGATGTCTTCTTAGGGTTGCAAGCTAGTTGTCTTTTTAAGCAGTACTCTGGTTGATAAAAGATTATAAGACACTAGTAAGTTCATTACAACTGTAGCAATCTCTTTAAATATACCACTCCTCCAGCCTCCTTTTGTTAATCTATAGTATTATAATTGTCCCTGCTTAACTATACTCCCTTTCTCCAGCCTTATCCTCAAAAGGACTAGTATACAGTATTGGGTTTTTAGTTCACATGGCCACTAGTGGTTTTGGAAAGGAAGAATCAAAAATCTAATTGTTCTTAAAGCAAACCACTAAAACTGAGTTACTGAATTTACAAAACGAGAGATTACATCCAAGACCAATATCTCCTCTCACTAAGGTGAACTGCTGTTCCAAGCACCCTACTGGAAAGTCCTGAACTTTAGTTAAATGTATTACAAAATAAGAATAGAATCACTAACATCAACTTTATTTTTTAAAACAACAGGAAAATGGGCCCAAAATTAAAATGTTATCAGTAATTTTCAGCTCTTCAAAAATGAATTATTAAATTTATTTCTTAAAATATATGCTGCTGCCTATATGTTACCCTAATGGTTCTCAACTCTACAACTGGGCTGTGAAATAGAAACTCAGGCTGCCTCAGTCACAGCTGAGACCTGCTGGATCAGAATCTCCAGAAGTAAAATTCACTGACTAATCTGTAGGCTGTGGCTAACTTTTATGGACACACCATGTCATGTCTCTCTATGCCTTTACACAGCATTTCACTCATATTAACATCTTTGGACACCATATAGGTTCTAGGCACTGTACTATATACTTTCACATACCATTTGGAATACATTAAGATTTAGAGATAGAATGATATTTTAATATGTAACATCAATATGATTCATATTCCTATTAACAGAAACAAAATATTTTAATATTGATAGGACTACAGCATATTCATTTAGCTCAATATTGACAGCATGGCTAAGTCAATCTTTAAATATTAAAGACTTACCAGATTACTTCTTTAACAATTCAAGCTAACACTTCTAACATGGGTTTAATAATCCATGCAAAAATTTCTGTACTTCAGGTAGAGATTCCATTAAGGAATAGTTGTCAAAAACCACTTCTTGAATGTCTTCTAATACTTTTAATATTTCTTCAAATATCTGAGCACTACTGATTTCCCAAACCTATCAAATGTGATAGAACAAGTAAATATTAAAGGTCAAACTATTTATTACAATCACATTTAGGAAGGGATTTTCTGTCTACACTATTTCCCTTAACTTTCTGGATGCCTCTGGGCATAGCTGATAAGACCCTGTTACTTTTCCTGTACCATGTGTTAAAGTTTAAGTGTGTTACATAACTGATTAACAATTTTTAGAAGATTAATTAGCATCCCAACAGAAATTTAACAGAACTTTTCATTAATACCTTAATCTTGATAGTACCAATTTCCCCCTCAAAACACTCTGAATTCCCAGAGATGGCTTCCAAATACGGAGCCTCTATTTACTTAATGGAGCTTTGAGCCCCTGAGAAGAGCTCTGTAGGGTGCTGGGGAACTCACAGGAAAATGTTAAAGGGGCAGCTTACAAATAAGAATGCAAAGTAGACCCTCTCAGCCTAGCAGGTTTCAAGTACTATCTATCCCTTACCCTGATTGCAACTTCAGCAGAGAAGAGTGGTTTGTTTGCTGAAATAATGAATAGTAGGTGGCATCCATTTTAGTGGAAAGTTTTAATTTGTGATTCCCTGAGGCTGTGTGAAATGAAACACCCTTATTCATTCCCGTAAATGAAGCCAAATTGTTTCTGGAATTTCTTCTGAAAAAGGCCGTCTAGGAACACTGATCTGACATATTGGTCTGTGAAAAAAACATTTAATGAATGCCCTTTTGTAGTGAAAAGCACTATTTCTATGAAGACCATTTTTATTTCTGAAGTATGTTGTTATCTGATTAAATTTCTGCTTTTCAAAACTGATGCTGAGGTACAACAGAATGTTTAAGCTTGCCTCAGACATTCAGAAAATAAAAACGTCTATCCTGTCTGATTTTGCATCTGTTTTAGTTAAAATACAAGTTACGTCCGAAAGCAATCATCAATGCCACAATAACACCTTATTACTAAATTTAAACAAACAATTCAAATGGATTAAATAGTAGTGAGTATTGGGGAAGAATGAGAACAAAAGTTTACCCTTGCAAAACATACAAGGTGAATTATCTAACCATTAGTCATTTTAACAGTAAAGAGAGGTATAAATTGACTGATAGAACAAAGCACCTTCAAAATTCTCAAATACTTAAGAAATCTCTGTGATAAATTAGGTATGCTACTTGTTATAGGAAATATTTAGTTAATGTATTCCTTACACCTGAAATAAACAGCATTTACTTAGAAATGTGGATACTCACTTAAGTTTTAGAAGATTATTAAGTGTCTACATTTCGGGTGCAGTTCTAAATCCTGAGACAACAGTGGTGAACACAATGCTTACGATCAATCCCTGTCCCAGTGGAACTGACATCCCCTGGAGTGGGGAGAGGGTGGGAGGACAGAAAATAAACAAAGCAATAAAAGTAAATAAGATAATGTCAAATAGGTAAAGGGAGAGAAATAAAACTGAGTAATGGATAAAAAGTGAAGCGGTAGGAAGCTGAGGTGGAGGTAACTGAGCCAAGATCTAAATGATAAGATGGAGACATCAGTGGGAAATTAGAGAAACTGCAAACCGGAGTTGGGAATTGCAAATCTACCTACCTGTAGACCTGTATCCATGAAATTAAAAGATGCCTGCCCCTTGGAAGAAAATTTATGACAAACCTAGACAGCATATTAAAAAGCAGAGATGTCACTTTGCCTACAAAGGTCCCTATAGTCAAAACTATGGTTTTTCCAGTAGTTGGATGTGCGAGTTGGATAATAAAGAAGGCTGAGCATTGAAGAATTGATGCTTTTGGACTGTGGTGTTGGAGAGGACTCTGAATAGTGAAGTTGAACAGAAGGATATTAAGAAATAACACTTCAAACAATGTCCCATAAAACACAAAAAGAAACTGAAGGAAGCAGTCAGAATTCTGGGGGATCTGGCTGAATATTCATTGGAAGGACTGATACTGAAGCTGAAGTTCCAATACTCTGGCCATCTTACACAAAGAGCCAACTCCTTGGAAAAGACCCTGATGTGGGGAAAGACTGATGGCAGAAGGGGACGACAGAGGATGAGATGGTTGGATGGCATCACTAACTCAATGGAGATGAGTTTGAGCAGACTCCAGGAGATGATGAAGTACAGAGAAGCCTGGTATGCTGTAGTCCATAGGGTTGCAAAGAGTTAGATACGACTTAGCAACTGAAGAACAAAAACAACAACCTGTAGACCACTGCTGCTGCTGCCGCTAAGTCGCTTTAGTCGTGTCCGACTCTGTTCGACCCCAGAGACGGAGCCCACCAGACTCCCCCATTCCTGGGATTCTCCAGGCAAGAACACTGGAGTGGGTTGCCATTTCCTTTTCCAATGCATGAAAGTGAAAAGTGACAGTGAAGTCGCTCAGTCGTGTCTGACTCTTTGCAACCCCATGGACTGCAGCCTACCAGGCTCCTTCGTCCATGGAATTTTCCAGGCAAGAGTACTGGAGTGGGGTGCCATTGCCTTCTCCGTGTAGACCACTAGTACATGAGAAAAGAAATCTAACTCATATAAAAGCAGGCCTTCTCCTAACATTTGCAGGGCCCAGAGCAAGAGTACAAACAGAGGCTCACATATGTAAGTCAAAACATTAATATTTGTAACTTCTAACTCAAAATAACTGGTAAAGGGAACAAATTCCATCTTGCACCAGCATGCAAGTGGTATGAGCCCCTGACCTATCCCCACTCCTCCTATGCTAGACCTAATTTTACACTGCAAGGAACCTTACACCACCCACAAGTGGACACTCCAACCTACCCACTGGAGCCCATTCCCACACCCTCCCTACATAGAGATCTGCCTTGGCTAACCTTCAGGAGACAAGACCCAAATCCAATGGGCACTCTGAGTTTTTCTCACATTTAGCTTCTTGAAAAGTAACACTGAAATATCCTTTTATATTGATTTCCACATTACAGTTTTTAGTTTTCCACAAATTTCTTTGGCAGTTCCTCTGCCTCTTCTCCTACCTTAAAGATTTTACCCCATAAGGTTTTAATTCCTCTTCTTTCTCATTTTATACATCTTCACTAGGTAATCTTGTTCATTTCCATGACTGAAATTACCATCAATATCTGTTTCTCCAGGACTGCCTTTTTCCCTAAGATTAGTTGCCTACTTGATAATTACACTTGGAACTCTCTCAGGCATCTCGAGCTCAGTGGCTTGAACTGCTCTTTATTCTCCTCTCCCCCAATCTTGTTCCAGTCTTCCCTGCTTCTGAAAATAGCACCCTTCCCAACTGAGTTGCACAAGTGAGAAATCTGGGAATCATCCTTTATACCTTTTGCCCTTTCCTTTGTCTCCTTCCCCAACATCCCACCAATTCTGTTTCCTGAGTATCTCTCAAATCCATTTATCCATAACTCCTGTGGCCACGATCTGTATTGTTCAAATCACTAACACTTCTATTACTACTGCAACACTCTCCTAGCATCTCAAAATTTTCATGTCATGGTAAAGGTTAAAGATGATAATATTGCAAAATATTCTGGGATAAACTGGAAAACATTTTAAAGAATCTATTTGGGCTTAATTAAAAAAAAACAAAACAAAAAACCTGCTTTTCCCACATTCAGTTATTTTAAAAAATAAAGCATTACAACATCTAAAGAGTCCTTGTAAACATCAAACATGTTTTTCCAAAATTTTAAGAGGAATTTTTATAAGCTTTCCTTCATAAATATAACTTTTTAATATAAGATTTTATATTGTACTTGAAATACCTACTAACAATCCTAATCAAGACTTTTTAAAAATGAACTCTTCAAATTCTTGATAGTCATTATCAAAGAGAACATATATTCATACAAGAAAATGAAAATGTTTAAATATTTTCACAACCATTTAAAAATCTACAACAGCTGAAATAGTAATTTAAAACTCTCTAAACAATTCTTCCTCTTATTTAAATAGCAAATACAATGTTCAAACTCCTTGGGATAATATGAATAGATCTTGAAACCAGCTACATTGTTTCATATCAAGAATTTCAAAAACAAAGATGCAAATTTTATCTGCAGGACACATAGGCACCATCAAAGCAGTTGCCTTGCCACTAACACAATTGATGGGGACAAAAAAGAACATCAGCTGCAAACAGAAATGCTAGCTTTGTACAATGTCAGAGAACATCCTGGAGCTGCACCTTTACTCTACTTTTGCAGGTAAACTCTGACCAGTCACATTGTGGACACTTGGAACACAAACCCTCCCAGGAGCCCAAAGACCTAGAATGAAGACGTGGGGAGTATATGGAATAAAGAAACCCAAATATCAAAGAAATGCACGAATTTGGGGAGCCACTCTCCAGCACTTTAACAAAATTGCTAAGGGATTGGCTCTTTTCTGTGAGAAAACTGCAGTTTTGAATACAGTGGAAAACTACTTCTGAACTTTCTATAAAGAATATTTGACTGGCGGGCTAGTTTGGTTCTGGCACACAGTAAAGACACACTTTCTAAGTATAGAGCACAACCTGAATAGACATATAAATAATGAACATTTGTTGGCTGCATTCCCAGCAACCATTCCGTGCTTTGCTTTCTTAAAAGTCTCTAGATCTTTCTTCTGGTTAGCAGCTCCTTCTTCTCAAAGCTCACAAGTTGGTGAGTCCTAGATCTAAGATAAAGACATTCATAACTTCAAACCCCATCTCCATTCTTCAGTCAACGGTATAGTTGCCGAAGTTTAAAGTTCCCTGTTCTTCTGAAGCAGCTATCAAAAGAGATGCTGTCATTGTACTAGACAATGGGATATGTCACATGAAAAATGAAACTGCTACAGCATGCATTCTTAATGGGGGTGATATCATCTCCCAGTGGGTGAAATTGGAGAGGAAAAAAATCTTACTGTCTTTACATATAAAGCAAAAATATGCATACAGTACATAAACAGATTACTAAGTATATATGTAGTAGTAAAAACTCTGGGGGCTATTAAGAAAAAGTCTTAAAAGGTTACATGGTGATTGCAGCCATGAAATTAAAAGACGCTTACTCCTTGGAAGGAAAGTTATGACCAACCTAGGTAGCATATTCAAAAGCAGAGACATTACTTTGCAGACTAAGGTCCATCTAGTCAAGGCTATGGTTTTTCCAGTGGTCATGTATGGATGTGAGAGTTGGACTGTGAAGAAGGCTGAGCGCCGAATAATTGATGCTTTTGAACTGTGGTGTTGGAGAAGACTCTTGAGAGTCCCTTGGACTGCAAGGAGATCCAACCAGTCCATTCTGAAGCAGATCAGCCCTGGGTGTTCTTTGGAGGGAATAATGCTAAAGCTGAAGCTCTAGTACTTTGGCCACCTCATGCGAAGAGTTGACTCATTGGAAAAGACTTTGATGCTGGGAGGGATTGGGGGCAGGAGAAGGGGACGACCAAGGATGAGATGGCTGGATGGCATCACTGACTCAATGGACACGAGTCTGAGTGAACTCCGGGAGTTGGTGATGGACAGGGAGGCCTGGCGTGCTGCGATTCATGGGGTTGCAAAGAGTCGGACACGACTGAGCGACTGAACTGAACTGAACTGAACTAAGGGATTAACAATGGGAAAAAAGATTGAGAAACTCTGTTCTAGAATAATGGCAAATATCACAAAAAGCAGATGACAACAATGGAAACTCAATTACTGATGTTACCATTAACTTTATCATTCAAATGACACTCTAAGTCGGTTCTAGCTCTTAGCTTTCAACTTAACTAAGCTAATAAATCCCCTTTATTGTTTAAGCAATGTTGTCTTGAGTTGTCTGTTACTCATAACAAAGTCACACTAACAGGTAAAATACAGAACTTGTTCTGTTAAGTACTGACACTGAGGATGGGTGGTACAGAGTGCTCAAACTGGGAGGGACTTCAAGTCCAGTTTAATAGCTTGATATTCAGTTCACTTCAGTCACTCAGTTGTGTCCAACTCTTCGCGACCACATGGACTGCAGCATGCTGGGCCTCCCAGTCCATCACCAACTCCCGGAGTTTACTTGAACTCATGTCTAAGTCAGTGATGCCATCCAACCATCACATCCTCTGTCATCTTCTTTTCCTCTCGCCTTCCATCTTTCCCAGCATCAGGGTCTTTTCAGATGAGTCAGTTCTTCGCATCAGGTGGCCAAAGTATTGGAGTTTCAGCTTCAACATCAGACCTTCCAATGAACATTCAGGACTGATTTCCTTTAGGATGGACTGGTTGGACCTCCTTGCAGTCCAAGGGACTCTCAAAAGTCTTCTCCAACACCACAGTTCAAAAACATCAATTCTTCGGTGCTCAGCTTTCTTTATATTCCAACTCTCACATCCATACATGACTACTGAAAAACCATAGCCTTGACTAGACAGACCTCTGTTGGCAAAGTAATGTCTCTGCTTCTTAATATGCTGTCTAGGTTGGTCACAGCTTTTCTCCCTAGGAGTAAGCGTCTTGTAACTTCATGGCTGCAATCACCATCTGCAGTGATTTCGGAGCCCAAAAAAATAAAGTCTGCCACTGTTTCTCCATCTATTTGCCATGAAGTGATGGGAACAGGTGCCATGACCTTAGTTTTCTGAATGATGAACTTTAAGCCAACTTTTTCACTCTCCTCTTTCACTTTCAAGAGGCTCTTTAGTTCATCTTCACCTTCTGCCATAAAGGTGGTGTCATCTGCATATCTGAGGTGATTGATATTTCTCCCAGCAATCTTGATTCCAGCTTGTGCTTCATCCAGCCCAGCATTTCTCATGATGTACTCTGCATAGAAGTTAAATAAGCAGGGTGACAATATACAGCCTTGACATACTCCTTTCCCAATGTGTAACCAGCCTGTTGTTCCATGTCCAGTTCTAACTGTTGCTTCTTGACCTGCATACAGATTTCTCAAGAGGCAGGTCAGGTGGTCTGGTATTCTCATCTCTTGAAGAATTTTCCAGTTTATTGTGATTCACATAGTCAAATAAAAAAGAAATAGATGTTTTTCTGGAACTCTCTTGCTTTTTTGATGGTCCAGCAGATGTTGGCAATTTAATCTCTGGTTCCTCCGCCTTTTCTAAAGCCAGCTTGAACATCTGGAAATTCACAGTTCATGTATTGTTGAAGCCTGGCTTGGAGAATTTTGAGCATTACTTTACTAGCGTGTGAGACAAGTACAATTGTGTAGTAGTTTGAGCATTTTTTGGCATTGCCTTTCTTACGGATTGGAATGAAAACTGATCTTTTCCAGTCCTGTGGCCACTGCTGAGATTTTCGCAAATTTGCTGGCATATTGAGTGCAGCACTTTCACAGCTTCATCTTTTAGAATTTGAAATAGCTCAACTGGAATTCCATCACTTCCACTAGCTTTGTTCATAGTGATGATTCCTAAGGCCCTCTTGACTTCACATTCCAGGATGTCTGGCTCTAGGTGAGTGATCACATCATCGTGATTATCTGGATCTCTGGAAATTTGTGGAGACGCTATAGACAAGTGACTAAAGTTCACATGACATTGTGAGGTCTAAGCTTCCATCCTTAACTCATGAAAGTTAAAAAAGTTAAAAGGAATATGAAGTCAAAATTCAGGTGAACTGAGACAAATTCCCCTCCCTCAATTCTCTAGATTCAAACTATATTATTTGATTCTTTGATCGCAAATAACAAAAATACAACTTGAATCAGCTTAAATGAAAAAATGGGAATGTACCAGCTCATGAAATTAAAAGACGCTTACTCCCTGGAAGGAAAGTTATGACCAACCTAGATAGCATATTCAAAAGCAGAGACATTACTTTGCCAATAAAGGTCTGTCTAGTCAAGGCTATGGTTTTCCCAGTGGTCATGTATGGATGTGAGAGTTGGACTGTGAAGAAAGCTGAGCACCAAAGAATTGATGCTTTTGAACTGTGGTGTTGGAGAAGACTCGAGAGTCCCTTGGACTGCAAGGAGGTCCAACCAGTCCATCCTGGGTGTTCAGTCCTGGGTGTTCTTTGGAAGTACTGATGTTGAAGCTGAAACTCCAATACTTTGGCCTCCTCATGCAAAGAGTTGACTCATTGGAAAAGACCCTGATGCTGGGAGTGATTGGGGGCAGGAGGAGAAGGGGATGACAGAGGATGAGATGGCTGCATGGCATGACCAACTCGATGGACATGAGTCTGGGTAAACTTGGGGCAATGGTGATGGAAAGGAAGGCCTGGCGTGCTGCGATTCATGGGGTCGCAAAGAGTCGGACAGGACTGAGCTACTGAACTGAACTGAACTAGCTCATAAAATCAAATCACAGAATGAGAGAGGTACACTGGACCTTAAGGATGATAAGATCCAGAGTCATAAGCACTGCTGAGAGAGGGGACTTAAAAAAAAAAGAAAGAAAGAAAAACTGCAAGCAAATAGCATAAGGATTGATTTTAGATTACCATCAACATCAGAAGTCCGAATCTGTGCATAAAATATAGAAGCAGAAGTATTAAGGTAGATGTTCAAGATCATGAAGGAGATTCACTTTGAAATGCATCCAACGAAATAAGAAAGATGTACGCATGAGAGGATGCATAGACAGATATGGGATAAAAACAAGTATAGTAAAATGTTAATGATAGCATCCTACCAGTAAGTATGTAGTGGTTTACTGTGAAATTCTTTCAACTTTTCTGTATTTCGATATTTTTCATAACAAAATTTTTGGGGAAAAAAAAACCCAAGCAGAACACCATCATGATTATGGTGACTAATCCCTTGTCTGCCTTTAGTTCTAAACTGAAGGTACAGAAAACAGATCATGCACTCCATGAAAGTTAGGACTGGCAAAAGTATTCATTCAGCCAAAACATAAAAGAATTATCTCAATTCCCACTTGGTAGCATCCACTGTTTTAAGATCAAAGTGTTAAAGAAAAAGTAAATATGACCTGTGAGTGAAAGGACAAGGTTAAAAGTTGACCATTCTAGTTTGGGAATTTGAGTAAAGAAATGACAGGTAAAAATGGTTATCCCATTAATTTAATATGTTTCCATTTGGTGGTTGTTTTTTGTTTAGTTGCTCAGTCGTGTCCGACTGGAGAAGGAATGGAGAAGGAAATGGCAACCCACTCCAGTATTCTTGCCTGGGAAATCCCATAGGTTGTAGCCTTCCAGACTCCTCTGCCCATGGAATTTCCCAGGCGAGAATACTGGAGTGGGTTGCCATTTCCTTCTCCATTCTATTTGGTTATTAGTGCACTAATTAAGCATCATTTTGTTGTAATACACATAGAAATAAAGCTCTGATTTCTCACTTGGACAACTGAGTAAACAATGGGATCCTTCATGGAGACAGAAAATGCACACAAAGAATATATATGTAGTGGGTGATAACTTCTGAATTTGTTTTTGGAATCTTAAAGTTCATATGCTAAGTTACGTCTAAACAGAGATGTCCAGTAGGTCCAGAATTCAGGAAAAATTTGAAAACTGGGAGAGATTGTGAGTTATCATCATAAAAGTGGTCAATACCCTGGGTAAGATCACCCAGAGATTGCTCTGTGAAAGAAATTATTCTTCCATTCTCTTACCCATTCACCAAATTATCATTGTTATTAACACTACAAATAAAAAAACGACACCCTGTCTTCCAGGAGGTCATAACTTCTTAATTGCCAAATTCAATGACCTATTGGCAATCCCAATGTTGGTTAGCTATTCCTTACTTGAAAAACTGTCCGCCACTGATATTGCCATCACCATTCCCCTCACTTTCTCCTTTCTGACTGTTCCCTTTTTGGTCTCCTACTGAGATAGAACTTGACCTTCACAACGTTTCATTCTTAAACCTTCATCTCTAACTCCAATTTTCCCAATTAGCCTTTAGGTCAAACTGACTGATGCTTAACAGATAGTTTAAAAGTAAAAATTGTGTTGACAGTACAACGCAGGAAATACTTCTCACCTTGGAAATATACTGAGCTAGGTGCTTGTGAGAATCATAATTGATTTACTCCAGAGCCTGTCTACTCCTGTCCTGAAAATGGCAACAAAAATATTTAATTTGCAAGGCTACTGTTAATGATAAAATAGGGATACATAAATGCAAAGCATCCAGCACAAAGCACTGCACTCCGACATGTACCAATACATCCTATATGTTCAAATGAAAGACAAATTATGCCAAATCATAAATATCTACCTTACCTAAAATTAACTTCTGTTCGTGAGCCTATATTGTATTATTCAGGTTACATACGCTGGCTCGCTGTGTATTATTTTCTTTAGAATCTCTGATAGCATCAGGGACTGGCTCAAAGTAACAGTAGCAATCGCTTCCCTCCAAACACAAAATACATTTTCCTAGGCTTTTGAAGAAATAGTGCAGTTTAGCTTAGGAGTGAAACTGCATAGTAAGCTTCATCACAAAAACTCAATCCAATACTACCCCGTCCATCTGCAGGTCTCTGACAGAAAAGGGAGCGGGGTCAAAACATACTTCACCCAGCAAGGCTGAAACTGTAGCTTTTATCTTTCCCGCTGGTTCCTAAAGGACCAACCGTACTGAGATTCCATCGTGCTCTGCGCCACTTCCGTTCGCGCGTTTTAATTACGTCACATGTCAGCTCTCGCGGTATCATCACTTTGCTGAAGGCCCTTAATAAAGGTCTCGCGAAATTTGTCTCTCAGGTCCAAACTAGCCTCCCACCCTCCCCAACTCCACCCCTGCGCCACCCCACCCCCAACCTGTCCTTCCTTTCTCTGTCTCAGTCACCGAATTCTCCCCTCCCCTCCCTTGATCTCAAGGCCCTCCTCTTGTTTCCGATTTCTGGCCGGAACCGGAAGTTTGGTGGGCGGGGCCGGGCGGCGGAAAACGCAGCTGAGCCGGAGCCGGGACTCGGCTGTGGCCGCTGTCCCTGTCCCCGCCACGGATCGCCGTGGCTCCAGGTTGAAGGTCGGTCCGGAGGCGGGTGGGCGCGGGTCTCCCCCGGACTGTCCGGGCGGCAGCCTTCCCGGGCCCCCCGGGCTCCGCGAGGGATCATGTCTACAGCCTCCGCCGCTTCTTCCTCCTCCTCGTCTTCCGCCGGTGAGATGATCGAAGCCCCCTCCCAAGTCCTCAACTTTGAAGAGATAGACTACAAGGAGATCGAGGTGGAAGAGGTGAGCGAGGCCCGGCACGGAGGCTCGAGCCCTGGCCTGTCCCGGTCTCTGCCTGGTCCTAACTCTTAAGGCGCCTCCCCAACCTTTCTATTTCTTGAGACCCACCCGGGAGTCTCCACACCCCACAGAGACCGGGTATAAAGGGGCTCTCCGCGTTCAGCTGCTCCGGGGTAGCTCTCTTTTTTTCTCCCTTTAGCACTCTTGAGTTTGGATTTAATATTCCGGTGCTTGGAGTTTGGGTCATCTCAAACGGAAAAGGATAAACTGGTGCGATCGTCTGGTCCACCAGTTCTAGAATCTGTAAGTAGTAAAATATATCAAAGACCATGGCCGTTTTGGAGTTTTAGTTCTCCAAAACATGGTGTTCTTAAGGGTCAAGGATTATATTATGTTCGACTTCTGGCTCAGCATCTGGCACGCAGTGGGTGCTCAATGGATGCTTCGTAAATTAATACATCCACAAGTCTAATAGTTTTTCCAAGTACCGAATAGCTGTTTTGCCGATTCCATAGAGCAGTAGTCATATTAAATGTTATTTAATAGCCTTCAATTAGACTAATTTAGGCTAATTTCACCAGTAGTAATGTAGACTGGTTTAGGATGAAAAAATGTTTCGAGTAGCATATTCTGAAGAAATAACGATTGATTTCAGTGACAACTAGAATGTGAGATCAAACCAGAAATCGCTGTTATAAAACCCGAATACATCCTTTATTCTGCAATATTTAAAATTATTTTGGAGCAAGGTAACAATGTGCCTTTAGCACGTTGCTTTTCAATGCACAGAGGTTGGTTGTATAGACCATAAAATTTAGAAAACTGAAAGCTATGTATATTTTAAAGACACTTTAGAAAGTATTAAAACTTTGGTTGGAAATAGTATTTATTATTTACCATTTGTTTATCATTTAAGAAATTTACTAAGTACCCTGCATTACATACACCCACGAGAATCCTGCATGTTCTCAAAGAATTATCTCTATTTTAAAAATTTTAAGTTACTTTTAGACAGTGGTAAGCTAAAAGTAGATAATTATCCTTCGACGAATAATTTTTTTTTTCTATGCATGTTTTGGAAGAATAATGGATTACTTTATTTTTACTTGCTTAAAATAATCTTAAAGATCGCTGAAAACAGCCTCATTTTACAAGATAGTGTAAGTGGGAAGAGCAAAACCTTTGGAGTTAGATGATGGTTCAGTGTATCAGCTATGCCATTTATTAGCTGCGTGATCTGGAGCAAGTTTCCTGACTAACATTTTTGAGCTTTAGTTTCCTTAACTATAAAATAATTATAATTTCTACTTCATTTTATTTGTATGAGACTTTATTAGGCAGTACATGCAAAACACCCAACTCAGTGCCTGACACACATTATTAGGAAACTGAGTTCCAGAAAGGAACTGTGACCTGCTTTAAGGTCATATGGCTAAAAGAAGGACCCATATTTTGGAAGGGGGGAGTTTTGTGTGTGTCTTTGTGTGTGTGTGTGTGTGTTTCTATTGAGACTATGATAAATTCTTTTTTCAGAATTGGATAGTTGATCCCGCTTTCATGGCTAACATTCTTTCTTTTTTAAGAATAAAAATTCGGTGAGTCAGTATAAAAGAATTGCAGTTTTTAAATAAGCATTTACGTCTACTCTGTGGCGAACTGCTTGCTATGCTTGTAGACTACAAATTGTTATATAATAATAACTTGTACTTCGTGGTCTACCAAATGTTTTCAGAGACTTACATCATCTGATTTTTACAACCTTAGTTTTCCCGCACTGCTTTCTGAAGCATTTTACATTCTTGGTTATGAGACTGTCCTTTAACTACTCTTCCCCCAAAGCTATTTAACTTCCTGTTTGGGTTCTGTTTCCAAAGACCCTTCTTTTAGTTTAGATGATGTTTCAACTATTCTTTAGTAGATTTAGGACATTCCTAAGGAGTAAATTTTTGTTTCTAGATGAAATTTTCTTACATTAGGTAGTCTTCTAATTTTGTTCTTTTCAGTTTTTATTACTCAGTTTATTTTCATGTTAAAGATTTGAACTTAGACCTTTCTAATGTTAAAACCATTACATAATTTTCATCATATTCTTTATTTTTACATTAAAGCAGTATTACTATATAATCTAGGAAGCACCATGGGCACTCATTATTTCTCAACTTAGATTCTGCTCTCAGCTTAAAATCATGAATAAGAGAAAGATGACTAGAAACAAAAAGTATTTTATATTGCTTTCATTATTTCATATGGTACCAGTATATTGCCTACAAATGAAGAAAATCATATTCTGTTTCTCAAATAACAGTGTAATTGAATCAGCATTATACTGATTCAGTTAGAAACTGTATAAAGAAAAATACTCTGACCATAGGCCAAATATGCACTCATTTCACAGATGCATATTTTTAAGGCATCAGCTGATTTTAATCCTTACATTTCTTATACCATGACTCAGTAATAGTCAGTGTGAAACTTTCTAAATTCAGTTTTGATATCAAATTATGTCAGGTCACAGCATTAGAAACCTATGTAGGTATTTTTTAAATTTTTTAAGTCATTTAACTCTTATCATTCTGGATCTGACTGAATTATGAGTTATGTATCAGTCCATTGGGGACTAGGTTGCAAGAAGTGATAGAGGCAGTGTGGTGTGGTTAAAATAAAAGTGTACTGGGCTGGGTATTTAGAAAATGTAGATGCCATACTGATTCTGCCATCATGTATTTCAATAACTTTGAGCAAGTAACATGATTTTTCTGAGCTTCTTGATTTCTCACGTAAAAAGAGAGATTGAACAAGATAATTTAAGGTTTCTTCCAGTTCTAAAATGAAATCACACTGTTTCACACTTTTTCTAGCATTTATGCTCTGTTTCCACAGTCAGCTTTAAGGACAGTGATCATGATGAAATGTAGTTTATGACTGCTGCTGCTGCTAAGTCGCTTCAGTTGTGTCCGACTCTGCAACCCCATAGATGGCAGCCCACCAGGCTCCCCCGTCCCTGGGATTCTCCAGGCAAGAACACTGGAGTGGGTTGCCATTTCCTTCTCCAATGCATGAAAGTGAAAAGTGAAAGTGAAGTTGTTAATCCTAATTAAATAGGGCAAACAATACTCCCGGTTTACAGATACTGACAACTAGTCATAGAGTTTGATTTGCCAGAAGCCTTATATCTAAGTACATGGTAGAGCAGGGAATTGAGTTTGAGATTTCACACTCCTGAGTCATTTGCTCTTTCCTCTTGGATTTATAAGGTACCTTTGGTTCTTTCTGAAGTTAGTTTGTAGCCAAACCTTATTGTAAGAATGGGAAACAAAATACCAATTTCATTTATAATAGCTGGTCTCCAGCACCTAATGAACATTCTTTTCTGTGCTAAAATTATGAAAGATGAGTGAAGAATCCTAAGGTTCTCTCCTTAAAAACTTGACTTATCCTGAGACTAGATTTTCAGAACCATAAATTAAAACTATGAATGTAATGTAAATTATACACTTAAGCAATAATTTGAAAGTAGAGTTTATCACAGAAGGCTCCATTTAGTGGGAAAAGATTTTGAAACTAGATTTTGAATAAAGTAAGCATCACAGATTGGGAAAGATACTAAAATGAACTCTTTGTAGTTGTTCCTCTGCCTCTAATGCTCTTTTCCCTAGAATTTCATTGACCTGTTCTCACCATTCAAGTCCCATTCAAATGGTGGTGCTGGTGGTGGTATATTTGTTAAATCGTGTCCACCTCTTGCGACACAGGGACTGTAGCCTGCCAGGCTCCTCTGTCCGTGGGACTCTCCAGGCAAGAATACTGGAGTAGGTTGCCATTTCCTTCTCCAGTGTTACTTCCTTCGAAAAGCTTTCCCTGAGCAACCTAGATCTTTGTCAGTTCTAATAGCCTTCATGATACTTAGCTGTCACTGAAAGTAGGTATCCCTCAGCAAAGTTTATCCTTATTCACACTTTAAACTCCAATGCCTGGCATCTAAAGATTTTCTATAAATAGTTGCTGAATGAGTAAATGAAGTTACTGCAGCATAATCATGAGAATTCTAGTGTCCATCTGGTTCTCTTTATGTGAGCTGGTCCTTTTATGTGATTAAACCAGAGGTTAAGATAAGTTAGTGATTTGACTAACACAGTATTTACACTAAAAATAAAATCTGATTCTCTTTGCAAATGTTGATTTCATTGCAATTAATTATACCTAGCAAATAGTTTGGTTTAACCAGGGGTAAAAGATTCTGCAGAGGGTCAGGTGCTATAACAATACAAGCCATGTATTAGTGGGCCTTTACTAAAATGCTAAAAAGACCCTGTTTGGCATGGTCACTTTTTAAAGGGGAGATCCACAGTGTTGACATTAAGAATAGCATATGTGCAATGCGCATATAATAATTGGATACTTTATATGTTCTTAGAGACATGCAGAGGTTTTGTTTTAAATTGAAATACAGAAAGAGCTTTGACAGTGTTGTACATTTTGTGATTTTTTTTATGTTAAATGTGTGGGCAACTGATGATAGAACCTAACTTATAGTGGCCTGAATAAACTCTATAGATTTGTTATTAGTATTAATATTAAGAATATTCAGAATTATTAATAAGTGCTTCCATGTGAATCTTGATTGTTGGTTTAGGAGAAACCTGTAATTATTATCACAGTGAAGAGGTAGCCTCAGTGATAACATTTATAGTGTGCCTTTGTAACTTAAAAGATGACATGAGCATATTATTTGAAAGAAAGGCCTGTTTAAAGGGTCAGATGTCTTATGAGCTGGTTTTAAAAAGTCTGAATAATCAACTTTACTTCTGTGTTATAAAGTCTGTCTTGTCAGCAGGTGGCAGTTCTACTCTGCCACAGTTAATTAATAGATATTGAAGTTCTGAAATAGTTGGAGGCTCCAAGTTCTAACTAATAAATGTTCAGATCTATGCTTGTTCTGTCATGTCCCAAATTTCTAGCCAGAGCAATGGCGGCATGGCCAGGGTCCATTCACATAGATCACAGGTCAGAGCCAAAGCAAAATGACAGCTACTGTCATTGAACTAAAAATAACATGAATTGGACACAATTAAGAATTATTTCATAGTAAATTAAGAGTGCATGGGTGCACACCCTTTTCCATTTAGTTTTCCTTTAGTTGGGTTTTTTTTGTTTTTAAAAACCTGACTTGACAAAGGAATGGAGTGTTTGTCCATCTTAAAGAAATTAGTTTTTAAAGGAGTTGCTTTCTTTGAACACATACACCAAATTTTGATTTTGGCATTTTTGCCTTTTAATATTAATTGCATGGAAATATTTTTTTCTGTCATTTCATATTCTTCTGCTGCACTTTTTTATATTCAGAAATTAAATTTAAATCTGCTTTCCTACATGAGACTAAAATTGTGGATCCCAAACCATGAGGGCTAAACCACGGAGGGAGAGGTACATATAATAAGAGAATTAATCTGAAAACATTTTAATTTAGAAAACAGTCATATGTTCAGAAGGAAATATTTCAATTTGACTTCCCTTTTAAAACCAAAGTTCTCGCTGCATTCCTTTGTTTTTCTATTTTTATAGATGAGGGATTGTGAAAAATACCTGAAATATTTATTTTTGGGTTCGCCATTTTGGATGGATGTTTGCATTGGGGGAGATACTTGTAATTTGGACATGTGCCAGTTTTTACACTCTTGGTGAAAACTGATCTTTGGGGAAAGCTGTCCATTCACAATAATTGTTAATAATAATATGTCAGAGAAGCTTACTCAGATATGAGTACAATCAAAAAAGCATATTTGATTGTGAACTTGAATTAGAAATTTGGTAGTAAGTAAAGAGTGACTTCCTGTCATTGTTTTGTAGTTTAAATATTGGTTTCTTTTATTATTTACCTCAGTTGCCATTGTGTCTCAGCGTGCCATCTGTGCCACTCTCTCCTTCTGATCTACCATGTGTCAAGAACAACAATGCGTTGCTCTCAAGAATTCCCCTTTTCCTTTCTTCCTGCTGAAGATATGTCAGTGGTCTGGAAAACTTCCATAGACCGTATCAGCAGTAAGCGAAGGCTCTCTGGTCTGTGTGATGGTTTCCAGTGAGGTATTTTGTCTTACTGTTAGTTATGGTTTTAGTATAACCTGATACAGTCATTCTCAAATATCAGAATCACCTGAAGGGCATGTTAAAACACAGAATGCTGGACCCGACCCTCAGACTCAGTAATTCTAAGTGGAAAACTGAAAATTACATTTTCATAAATTTCCAGGTGATGCAAGTACTTCTGACCCAGAGATTACACTTAGAGAGCCATTGACGTAATGCTCTTGCTGTTTTTATATTTGCTTTCTTTTTGCTGGTTTCTTCTTCCCCTGTGTTCTAAATGTTGAAGTGCTTCAAAGCTCAGATCTGGGACCCCAGTGTTCATGTGCTATTTTTTGGTCACCACACCCAAGGGATTGATTCGAAGTACCAACTAAATGCTAGTGACTCTCCCAAGTTTTTAATATTCTGCCTGGCTTCTTGACTCATGTTTCTCTTTCTTGATATCTCTACTCAGATAACTAAATAGACATCTTAGGCTTTATATGAGTAAATCAGAACTCTGTGCTATTAAAAAAAAAAAAAAGAAAATCTGCTTGCTTCATCCTTTCTTATCCTTTCTTAAACTGTTTCTGAATCTAGACATTATAATTGACTCATGTCTTTTCCTGTCCACCTGTCCTGCCTGCATGCAGATCATCAGCAAGCTCTTTTGACTTTACCTCTAAAACATATGGTTTATGAGACGGTTGGATGGCGTCACCGACTCAGTGGACATAAGTTTGAACAAGTTCCAGGAGATAGTGAAGGACAGGAAAGCCTGGCGTGCTGCAGTCCATGGGGTTGCAAAGAGTTGGACACGACTTAGCTACTGAACAACAACTAAAACATATTCCCCTGCTTCCCTGATGACTCAGCAGGTAAAGAATCTGCCAGCAATTCAGGAGTGGCAGGAGACTCAGGTTATATCCCTGGGTAGGGAAGACCCCCTGGAGTAGTAAATGGTAACCCACTCCAGTGTTCTTGCCTGGGAAATCCCTTGGACAAAGGATCCTGGTGGACTACAGTCCATGGAGTCACAGAGTCGAACATGACTGAGCACAGGAGCACAAAAACAAGCTAAAACGTATCCCAGTTCTGCTCATTTTTCTGTACTACCATCAACCTTGTTCTCAAAGCACTTCTCTCTTGCTTGGGCTGCTTTTACAGCCTTCTGCCTGATCTCTCTCTCTATATAAGCTAGCTTCCTTACAGTTCATTCTTCACACAGAGCCAGAATGATTTTTTTTTAATGTAAAATCCTATCACATTCCTCCTTAAATTCCTCTAATTGCTTCCCATCACACTTAGACTGAGATTCAGACTCCTTTTCATTGTGCCAAGAACCCTCCAGGATCCAGACTTTGTCTGTCTCTCTGGCTTTCTCCTTCCTCACTCTTCCCTTTTCCCACTATGTCCTGCTTACACCAGACCCTCCAAGTGTTTCTCTAGGTCATCGTTAAAATGTCACCTTTCTCAGTAAGGCCTAATTTAAAATTGGAGTGGGAGGAGTGCATGAATGTGTACACACACAGACGCAATTACGTTTCTTTTCTTCTTGGTGCATTTATCATTTTCTTGAAACATTACGTCTTTTATATATATATATATAAACCTATATATACACACATTTTGCTTCCTCTTTGTCTCCCTGCACACAGAGAATATAAGTAGTTAGAACAAGGAGTTTGGTTTAACTTGTTTACTTCTATATCTGGAATATGTGGGATAATGCCTAAACTATAGCTGGGGTTCAAATGTTGAGTAGGGATTGTAGGTTTTTCCCCCTTTAGGGTCTTTACATTAGTAGTTTCTTTGGTTCATTCCTTGTGTCCTTCAAATATGAAATTAGTCCGTGGGGTCGCTGAGAGTTGGACACAACTCAGTGACTTCACTTTCACTCATCCCAGAAGGAAATGGCAACCCACTCCAGTGTTCTTGCCTGAAGAATCCCAGGAACGGTGGAGCTTGGTGGGCTGCCGTCTCTGGGGTCACACAGAGTCAGACACCACTGAAGCAACTTAGCAGCAGCCGCAGCAGCAGCAACCTCCTCAGATGCCTTTTATACTATCCAGCCATAAATTTCCACATAAGTCTGTCCCATTATTCAACTTTTTCTTTTTATCCATGACAGTTTTTTATAAGCTGTTACTTATCTTATTCATCTTTTTATCTCACATGTTTGCGAGCTCAGTCATGTCTGACTCTTTGCAACCCAAAGAGTAGGCTATAGCCCACCGGCTCCTCTGTCCATGGGATTCTGCAGGCAAGAATACCAGAGTGGGTTGCCATTTCCTCCTCTAGGAGATCTTCCTGACCCAGGGATCAAACCTGCATCTCCTGCGGCTCCTTCATTTTCAGGCGGATTCTTTGCCACTTGAGCCACATGGGAAGCCCCATCTTTTTGTCTATTGACTGTCTTTTCTTTCTTCTCCCTATCCCCCACTCAAATTGAAAGTACATTTAATGTGAATCTAGGCCTTTGTCTTATTTATGGCTTATCTCTTGTATCCCAGATGGTAGCTGAATATAGTAGATATTCAAGAAATATTGGTTTAAGGGAATAAATGCAGTTCATTGTTCTGTTGGCTTTAGCTTCACTTCACCTTTTGAAAGCAGGAGACCTTACCCATTTCTCCCCACCTGCTAACTGGACCCTCCCCTTCGGCTTTCATTGATCCTCTGAGATGCAGCTGAGCGCTGCATTTAGCTTCCTGTATTTTGAGCTGTCTGCCATCCAACAGCCTCCTTCCTGCAGTCAGAAGACACTTCAGTGTTCAGTTATCCTGTTTTTCTCTTGGCAGGAGTTTTTCTGTTCTGTCAAGGCTGAAAGAATGGGGGGCCTCCCTCTGACTGTCTCCTTTACCACACTTAACTTATTTGCAGCTTCCCATGTTGGCAGAGCCTGTCCTGTGAGGCTGCTTTCTCCTACAGATCTCAGTGAGAAGTTGAGGGGGAGGGGGCATGGAAATAAGTCTTCTCTACCCTTGAATCCCTAAGTCTGTCCTGAAAGCCACCATCATAGACTCTCATCTCTGGCCCTTTTCAGCTGGGAAGTGTTTGTGTGTGTGTGTGTTATTGTTTTGTCTTGAATTTCTTCTCTACCTCACTTTCAACCCTTGAAGGCAGGGATCAGTTCTTTATATATTTTTTCTTTTACCCCTAATATTTATGCCATTTGAAAAGATGGGAAGTTACATTTTGATTCTGTGATATGGTGATTTACAAGAAATATGAAAAGAATCCACCTGCAATGCCAGAAACCCTGATTTGATTCCTGGGTCGGGAAGTTGCCCTGGAGAATGGATAGGCTACCCACTCCAGTATTCTTGGGCTTTCCTGATGGCTCAGACAGTAAAGAACCCATCTGCCATGCGGCAGCCCTGAGTTGGGAAGATCCCCTGGAGGAGGGAATGGGAACCCACTCCAGTATTCCTGCCTGGAGAATCCCCATGGACAGAGGAGCCTGGCAGGCCGCAGCCCATGGGGTCACAGAGCTGGACATGACTGAGAGACTCAGCACACATGTACTTGGTCATTCAGATGACCAAAATATTTCTTAAATATATTTGGTCTTTGTCTGCAGTTTCTGGCTCACAGCTCCCAAAACCCTCTGAATTTTGTAAGTGCTGAGAGATAAAGATGTCCTGAGGTTAATTTTGGACCACACCTAAGAACAGGGCTGCTTGCCAGGAGAACCGACAATGTGATTAGGGGGTTGGAACTTTCAACCCCACCCCTCTGACCTCTGGGGAGGGAGAAGGGCTAGAGGTTTAATCAATCAGCAGTGGCCAGCAGCTTAATCATTCACGTCCATTTAATGAAGCTCCACATAAACCAGAAAGACGGGTTTCAGAGAGCTTCCAGGTTGGTG
Source organism: Ovis aries (assembly GCF_016772045.2). NCBI lineage: Eukaryota > Metazoa > Chordata > Mammalia > Artiodactyla > Bovidae > Ovis > Ovis aries. The sequence goes on from NC_056061.1 coordinate 47,044,254, forward strand.
AACACATGGGCACAGAGAGGGCATAGAAGCCTTTGGTGGGAGAGAGGGAGGGTACAACACAGTCTCGCAGAACTGAGCCCTTAACCTGTGGGATCTGATGCTCTCTCCAGGTGGATGATGTCAGAATTAAACTCAGTGGTAGGCTGTCCAGCAGGTATCTGAGGAGTGCTTGAAAGTGTGGGGAAATCCCCCTCTACATACTGGAATTTAGTAATCAGAATCATTGCATACACAGAAATATAATTCATTAAGCACTGATTCTGTGCCTCTGAAGGAGAAGGTAATGGCACCCCACTCCAGTACTCTTGCCTGGAGAATCCTATGGATGGAGGATTCTGGTAGGCTGTAGTCCATGGGGTCGCTAAGAGTCGGACACTTACTGAGTGACTTCCCTTTCACTTTTCACTTTCATGCTTTGGAGAAGGAAATGGCAACCCACTCCAGTGTTCTTGCCTGGAGAATCCCAGGGACAGGGGAGCCTGGTGGGCTGCCGTCTATGGGGTCGCACAGAGTCAGACACGACTGAAGCGACTTAGCAGCAGTAGCAGCAGCTGTGCCTCTGACCTTTGAATTATTACAGTTATTTTTTCTGTTATGTATTTCAGTTTACCTGTACAACCTCAGGCATCTTGGACTTTATTTAATCGTTTTAGATCTGTTGTTTCACCATACACGTGAAATATCACATGGCCCTGATGCATGCAGAGGCTTCTTAATAAGTTCATGGACTCTTATCTTACATGAAATGCCTGTTTTATATTTCAGAGTGTTTCCAAAAAATTGCTTTTGTAAATGAGAGGGAGAAAGTTTATCATGTCCTTAGTTGCCCACATTGTGTTCTCACGGTTTTAAGTTGCAGGCTCAGGTTGGCCATCATCTCAGCACTAGGTGGCACTTGAGCATCGCAGTGAGTCGTGCACACCTTACACAGTTTTTGCAACAGATGCACGATACACAGATGTAATGTTTGAAATCCCTGTGGGGGCATTCTTGAGAATAGCAAAATGAAACAAGAGACTTGCTGAGTACCAGTGGCTTTGAGGTATCTGTAAATACATGAAAAGGGAAAGAAAAGTGAAATTACTATCCACTAAGTCCTGTCTGACTCTTTTGTGACCCCATGGACTGTTGCCTGCCAGGCTCCTCTGTCCCTGGAATTCTCCAGGCAAGAATACTTGATTGGTTAGCTATTCTCTTATGAAGCCATTCCTTCAGGAATTTTCCTGACCCAGGGATTGAACCCATGTCTCCTGCATTGGAGGCAGATTCTTTATTGTCTGAGCCACCAGTATCAGTATCAGTTCAGTTGCTCAGTCGTGTCCAACTCTGCAAGTCAGACCTGAGCCACCATTTATTAATACATAGTTGGAGAATGTATTAAATTACTTCCCAATCATTATTCATAGTACTGTTAACAGATAGACTGGTCTCTCCATCCTTTCTTTCTTCACCTGATACTGTCATAATGTTGAAATTCATTTTAGGTGTGCTGTTCATTGTGGTTAATTTGAAAGAAATAAGTAGTATAACTCTTCAAACTTACTCATACCCAACTCCAAGCATTTATTATTATTTTGTGGTATATAAGAAAATGTCTGATTTTGACTTATGAACCCTATAGATAATATGCTGAAGAAAATGTAAACATCTCCCTTTTACTGTTGAGAAAACAGAATCTCAAAGACATTAATTTGCCCAGTATTGGTAGCTAGCAGGCAGACAGAGTCTATATTTAAACGCAAGTCTGTTGGGTTTCAGATCCTAGGTGTACTCTTGCCATTATTCCAGTGGTACCAGGTTTAGCCAATCACTGTTCATGTTAAAGTAACTGGATGCAAAGTTCGAATAAGTGACATTGACTCCTTTCCCTATGAGAGGTACGGAGGAGGGCCAGAGCCTAATTAGCAGGGGGTCCCTGAGCACCAAGGGCCAGGAATGGAAAAAGAAAAGTCGCCAGAATCAAGACAACTCAGTTTCCTTTAGGCTGATGGCATACAGGCTTCCCAGGTGGCTCGGTGGTAAAGAATTCACCTGCCAAGCAGGAACGCAGGTTTGATCCCTGGGTTGAGAAGATCCCCTGGAGGAGGTCATGGCAACCCACTCCAGGCTTGCCTGGAAAATCCCATGAACAGAGGAGCCTGGTGGGCACCAGTCCACAGGGTCACAGATGAGTCAGACACAACTTACAGCCTAAACAACAATGACATCAAAGGTTGAATATAAAGTGAATTGTTTATGTGTTTCAAATCCTGGCTTCTCTGACTCTGTGATCTTGGGCAACTTGGCAACTGTGTGACTCAGTTTACTTACTTTTAAAATGGAGGAGGATTAAATATGTTAATGCACTAAAGCATGTAGACTAGTACTTGGCACATGGTAGACATTCACTGAATGTTAACTGTTTGGGTAGTTTTATACATTAAGCAGCATGAGAGATGTCCATACTGCTTTTTGTAATGTTTGCAGTGGAATTTGAGTTATGGCTAGAGTGGCCATCCATTTCAGCTTACAACTAACTATCCTGGTATTTACTAGCACTTGTTTCTCACTCTGGAAAGAGTACCTGTTCATGTAAGTTTGCCTGAAGTGAAGACTTCCTCCAAGAGCTGTAACTGCTCCTTTCTGACGCATGATACAGATTTGCATGCGTGCATGCGCAGTCGCTTCAGTTGTAGCTTACTGTTTGTGACCTCATGACCTGCCTGGCTTCTCTGTCCATGGGATTCTCCAGGCAAGAATACTGGAGTGGGTTGCCATTTCCTTCTCAGCTCAGTGCTTACTGCATAGAAAGTACATCATTGGTGAGAACTGTAGATTTTTCCCTTAAGGAAGTACTTAGATCCTTTGGAATTTGAAAGATTGAAGTAAGTGGCACATAACTAAGGTCATTTTCAGTGATAAAAGACTGATTTTATTCTAATAAGTATCAAAAGCTATTCTTTTGTTGTTGTTTTAATATAATGGCGAATTTCAAACATCAGTAAAAGTAGAGTAGCTTGAGAGAGGAATGAACTTGAGAGCTACCTGTCAGCTTCAACAATAATACAACATATGGTCGGTTTTTATTTTGTAACTTAAAAAGTAACTTTAATGAGATATATTTTACATATCACAAAATTTAGCCATTTAAAGTATACAGTGATTTTTACAATTTACTAGTTGTGCAAACATCACTGGAAATCTGTTTGCAAACATTTTCATCGCCTTGGTAGGATTCCTCCTACCCATTTACAGTTACTCCCAGTTTCCACTCTCAGCCCCAAACAACGACTGATCTACTTTTTACCCCTAAAGGTTGCCTTTTACAGACATTTCATATAACTGGAGTCATACAGCGTGTGGTCTCTTGTGTCTGTCGTTTGAGCTTAGTAAGGTTCATCCGTGTTGTAGCATGTATCAGTAGTTTATTCCTTTTTCTTGACGAATAACATTCCAGTGTATAATATGCCGTGTTTTGTCCGTCCTTCACATTGGCCAGTCTTTTATCATCTATATTTTTATCCTTTCCCTTCTACTCCCTACCCCACTGAACTATTTAAAAGCTATTTTTAATTTCATAAATATAAGAGCTTAAAACATTGATTACATTTCTGCTTTCTATTTTTGTTTTTCCAAACCATCTTCTCTGTATCTTCTCATTCATCTTGCCTGTTTTAATTTGTTTTCTGTCTTTAAGAGTCCTTTTTTTTAGTTTTGGTTTTGAGAATGAAGAGGTGTCTAGAGCGTAAACTTCCAAAGATAGAGACAGTGCCTTTCATTGTCTCCTTGTTTTAACGAAAATTCATACTGGCTCTGTGGCAAATCCCGATCGTGATGATTTCTAAAATCTTTAACCTTTCAGGTTTGCTTCAGCATTATATGTGGGCTGGATCTATTTGTTTCTGATTCTCATGGGTTTTTTTTTTTTTGTTTGTTTGCTTTTAACTCAGGTTGTTGGAAGAGGAGCTTTTGGAGTAGTATGCAAAGCCAAGTGGAGAGCAAAAGATGTTGCCATTAAACAAATAGAAAGTGAATCTGAGAGGAAAGCTTTTATTGTAGAGGTAAGTTGAAATGTCATTTCTGTTGTGTAGTTCTTTACCTAAGATACTCTGTGAATTTGATATTTGTGAAAAACAAAGTGTTTCTCAATTGTCATTTCTCTGGGTTCTTAAACATCAGCAATTTAGTTGAACTAAAGGGAATGCCATAGGAACATATTTTCATTCATACTCTTAGTTCTGATTAAAGATTAGAAGATTTAGCTGCATAAATGAATTCATCCCTGAATTAAAATACAGTCTCTTCCATGTAATTCAGATCTATTTCAAGGCATAGAATTTAAATTTTAAAATAGAAAAGAAATGGTAATCTCTCCCATTATCTAAAGTTAAGAAGGGAAATTTTATGCATTCATTTTTGACTGAATGTTTTAAGAAATTCGAATGAGATTATTTTAAGGAAAAATTATGTCAAATTGGCTTTTCTCATTTAGCATGAAAATTTATAGCTGTTCTCTTACAGATTTGATGATGGAGAATTCAATAATCATGAGATTATTTATTATCAGGTTCATTCTTTTATGCTGTTTTGTATATTAGATTACAGTATTTGAATAAATCAGTGATTTTATAACTTTTTAACTTCATTGGCCAACAGAAGTGTTCTTTACCTTATAAACTTTCTGAATTTTTATCTGTGATTTTATTTAATTATAATGTCAAAATGTACTTCCTGATATTTTTAAATGCATAACATGAAGTAGATTTTTGTAAATTAGTTGAATGAATTGAGAGATACTGATGAATGGTTTGATGTCATCATGAGGAAAAATGATCTGTAGTCCAGCAGTCTGGCTTTATCTTGCCTTACTCAGTTTTTGTTTATGGTTTAAATGAGGATGTTGATCAGATACTGTTGTATTGGCAGTTTCCTAAAACTAGATAAAATCATATGTATTAAAGTCTAGGAATCCAGTCAAAAAGATGATAATAGCTTGGAGAAAAAATTTTTCATCAAAGTTATAGATACACATAATTTAAATTGTTGAATGGTTCTCCATGTATTTTTATTAAAAATCCCGTGTATCTCCTCCCATCAAGTTTTCTTCAAGTTTTCTCCTTCTCAGAGGCAACTACGTTGAGCTCATCCTTAGTTTTGTTTGATGTCCCTCAATCCAGACTCACACCTTCTCTATATTTCTACCTCTGTGTTTATCTCTGCATTAAATATATATCTATATTTAGAGAAGATATTATTATACCTTCTCTAAAGAATCAACTTCTAATCTTTTTTTTTTTTAACTTTACAATATTGTATTGGTTTTGCCATACATCAACATGAATCGTCCACAGGTGTACACATGTTCCCCATCCTGAAATCCCCTCCCACCTCCCTCCCCTTACCATCCCTCTGGGTCATCCCAGTGCACCAGCCCCAAGCATCCTGTATCATACATCGAACCTGGACTGGCGATTCATTTCATATATGATATTATACCTGTTTCAATGCCATTCCCCCAAATCATCCCACCCTCTCTCTCCCCCACAGAGTCCAAAAGACTGTTCTATACATCTGTGTCTCTTTTGCTATCTTGCATACAGGGTTATAGTTACCATCTTTCTAAGTTCCATATATATGCATTAGTATACTGTATTGGTGTTTTTCTTTCTGGCTTACTTCACTCTGTATAATAGGCTCCAGTTTCATCCACCTCATTAGAACTGATTCCAATGTATTCTTTTTAATGGCTGAGTAATACTCCATTGTGTATATGTACCACAGCTTTCTTACCCATTCGTCTGCTGATAGACATCTAGGTTGCTTCCATGTCCTGGCTATTATAAACAGTGCTGTGATGAACATTGGGGTACACGTGTCTCTTTCAGTTCTGGTTTCCGCGATGTGTATGCCCAGCAGTGAAATTGCTGGGTCGAATGGCAGTTCTATTTCCAGTTTTTTAAGGAGTCTTCACACTGTTTTCCATAGAGGCTATACTAGTTTGCATTCCCACCAACAGTGTAAGAGGGTTCCCTTTTCTCCACATCCTCTCCAGCATTTATTGCTTAACCTCTAATCTTTGGGACAATAAAGAAGCTTTCACTAGCTGTTTGAAGACAGGGAAGGAGGGAATCTTTGGCCTAATTTTAAGCAATTTCTCTGCCCTTTTATTAGTAATCGCTTATGTGACTAGCTACCTGGTACTGTCACCACTCCCCAACCTTTTGGAGGTTTTAGAGTTAAATCTGGTTGCTTCTCACTTTTTCTCATTTGGTTTTAGATCTGTAGTGTCAGTTATTGCTTCTCATTTGCTTTCCAACTTCCAAAAATGTGTGCTGTTTTCTCATATCACGTTTTCTTCATCTTTCTGAGTTTGTCTTGAAAAAAAGTACCTTTCCTCTTTTGGTAGTATTTGATGGGGGAGCAAGAGTAAATGCTTGAACAATCTGCTATCTAAAGCTCAGTACTTCAGAATCTTAACAAGGTGAAATATAATAAATAGTGATATTAAGTCTCTTAGGATTAAAAATCTAGAAATGTTGGCTGTAGAAAAGTTCAGCTTTCTAGTAGCATGTGGCAAAAAGGTTTACCTTTGGGCTTCATATGAGCCAGCAGTATTATGTAGATAATAGAGAAGGAGACGGAGAAGGCAATGGCACCCAACTCCAGTACTCTTGCCTGGAAAATCCCATGGACGGAGGAGCCTGGTGGACTGCAGTCCATGGGGTCACTAAGAGTCAGACACGACTGAGCGACTTCACTTTCACTTTACACTTTCATACTTTGGAGAAGGAAAGGCAACCCACTCCAGTGTTCTTGCCTGGAGAATCCCAGGGACAGGGGAGCCTGGTGGGCTGCCGTCTGTGGTGTCGCACAGAGTCAGACTGAAGTGACTTAGCAAGAGAAGGAGAGGAAGAAGAAAGGGGAAGAAGCAGAAAAGGGGGAGAAGAAAGAGTAGGGAGCAGTTAGGGGGGATATGTTAATATTAATTTGAGATAAAGAGCAAGAGAAATGAGTACAGCCAAACCACTCATGGATCTCACTATGAATCATTGGATTGGATTTGATTGGATAAAACTGAAAGTACGGAGACCAGTTAGAAGGAGGCTGTATAATTACTACATTGGTTCAGATTGGAATTGCTAAGGCAAAGGCAGTTGTAATGGGAACTGAGAAGAGGGAATTAACTCAGGAGATAGGAGGTGGAGGGAAAAGAATGCAAGAGTGCAGATTTTAAGTCAGACAGACCAAAATTCAAACTCTGGTTCTACTACTTCCTAGCTCTAGGGTATTTAGCAACTCATTTAACCTACTCTGAGCCTTATCTTCAGGGTACCTCATCTTTAAAATGAAAATGGTAATACCTGCCTTGCAAAGTTGTGAGGATTATACAGTATCTGTGAAGTGCCTCCCAGTGCCCAGCATAGAGTAGGTAGAGTATTCCTTCAACCATAGCTATGAAGATGAAGGTGCCGATGATACGGCTTCCTCTGGTTTGGATAACTTAGCTCAGTGCCATCTCAGGGATGGCCTTCTAACATTTCTTGGCAAACTTAATTGCTTCTTATTGTACTCACGCCTTGTTCATAACTCCTGTTGTAGCACTTTGCATGTTGCTTTAATTATTAGTGTATGTATCTCTCCCACAACTAAACTGTGAGAACTCCAGGGCAGGGATTCTGTACCATTGTAGGCAGGTGCTTATGATCATGGTGCCTGCTACTTAGGAAACAGTGACTGTTGAATGATTAAACTAATGTTTTGTACAACCTTAAGACTTGAATGATACTGTGAGATCACTTCCTCAAAAGTTAGCACTTTTCGAAAGGAACCTTTTTTTGTTACAGCTTCGACAGTTATCGCGTGTGAACCATCCTAACATCGTAAAGCTATATGGAGCCTGCTTGAATCCAGTAAGTTTGTCATTTTTTCATTTTTCTCTGTCTGTGAGAAAAAACATGGCAAATACATGCAGCTGTGTAGTTTATGAAGCTGTTTTGATCTGGTGTATTATTTCTAAAACAAAAAAAAATCATACTGTGTGTGCTTCTAATCTATTAGCAACACAGTATAAGGGAAGAGTTATCTTGGTGGTCTTATCCAGTAGCTTCATCTTCTTTGGAGATTCAAAATAACCTGTGATAGCCTCTGTTCATTTGCACTGGAAAAAATCCGCAAAGATCTTGTGATTATGTTTTTATATACATCTTCACTCTTAGACAGCGGGCCTCTAGAAGGCAAGGTCTTAGATCACAGATACCTTTTTTTTTCCTCTAGTGCTATTCAGATACTGGGGACCAAAAGAATGATTTTTAAATGCATTTATAAAATCAAAGCTCAATCTAAGTTGTCTCTCAAGTTCCCTAGGATGCTGTAGCTCTGTGGTTATTCTGACATATGTTTCCTTCAGGTGTGTCTTGTAATGGAATATGCTGAAGGGGGCTCCTTGTATAATGGTGAGTGTCATTAGACCTGTCTTTATTAGACTAAAATAATTGAAAAGCTTTTAATACAAACTGTAAGTTACTTAATGTTCTTCACAATTTATCCTCAGAGTCCCAAAAGGAGATAGTTAAGAAAAGAAATCTGCCAAAGATTAAAAATCTGCTAAAGACAAGAGGCTACAACATTAGTATGTGAAATTTAGACGTCTAAGTATAGTAATCTTTTAAATTGATGGTACTCTTCATAATGTTAAAAGCATTACTTGCTTTTTAAATAGATTTTAAAGTATCTTCATACTTAACAACCTTTTCTTTTTGCCCTGTCTTAGCTTTCAGTCTCCTCATTTTAGAACTTTTTAGCTGCACATCCTTATTCTGCTTTATTTTGCCTTTTTTTCCCCCAAAAAGTAAATTTGTGAAAATGTTCACTTTATGGAACATTTTAGCAACAATGAAAGGAAACTGTATTATTTAGTTCCCTTTATGGAACAGAGCTAATCCATTTAGTTAGCTGTGTAGAACAGAGCTGTTTCACTCTAAGAAACACCAACCATATATATAGTCTCTTGTCACACAATTTTCATAACATGTAGCATTTTATGTAGTTGTGTCTCCTGCTCATGTGTTTGTCATTGTTAATGGCTGTCTAATACTTCTGTGTTTTATTTTGAATTACTTCTAGTTTTTAGCTATTATAGAAAGCATAATTGTAAACATTTCAATGCACATTATTTTGTTTTCTTCTATACTGTTTGTAGCTCTCTAAAAGTACAGTATGCTATCAGATGCTTGTAATTTATATTACTGCGTGCAAGACTGCATCTGTTGAGATTAAAAAATGTGGTAATATATATGAATTGTATTTGAATGTACGTATAACATTTAATAGATGTCCTATTAAATGTTAGGTACTTATGTGGTAGTTATCCATTTGAAATCATTAGCTGTTTCTATCTTTTTATTTAGAAAAGAAGGAAAAGCATGAACGTTGGGAGCCTGTGCAGGAGAATACCCAGTCATGTGTTCTGACAGTGCTGGTATTCACCTTGTGTCTTGTTATATGCAATAAAGTTCTTTTTAGTTTGTGCCTTTCTCTTGCAGTGCTGCATGGTGCCGAGCCATTGCCATATTACACCGCTGCCCACGCAATGAGCTGGTGTTTACAGTGTTCCCAAGGAGTGGCCTATCTTCACAGCATGCAGCCCAAAGCTCTAATTCACAGGGACCTGAAACCACCAAAGTAAGTTCTAATCTTGTGGTCTCTCTCTCAGCACCCCCCACCCATTCCTGAATTTAAGCTGGTCATTGCACATCAGTTTTTCTTTTCTCTTCCCTTTTAGCTTGCTGAAGAATGTTTATTTTTATTCTTTTAACATTGTTTATTTTTAACACTTCTCCATCATTTAGCCATCTAAACTTGCATTTTAGAACGTTGTCTTCAGTGGCATTTTTATTTTAGTGGCATTTTTATTTTTAATAACTTCTGCCTTAGATGAGCGTACTTCTAGAATCTGTTAGTCTTTGCGTCCTGTTTTGTGCCCACAGTATATATTGGTTTCCCTGAACAGTTTCATGAGAGCAGAGACAATCTTGTCTTGTTCCCCATTGTATCCCTAATAAGCACAATGTCCACACAGAGTCAACATTCCACCAAACTACACAGGGTGGTTATTATTTGCATTTTCAGAAAAAGGCAAAGGGCATTGCTGGCACATCTGAGTAGAAACTGAAAATACTCTGGATTTCTTTATATTGTGGATCCTGGGACTTTGAAAAAACTTCAAAATTCCTTAAATAAGTATTTTTAAAGGCTAAAACTTCAGAGATTCCTCTCGCCCCAGGGGTACTCGAGTTAAAGAAAACATACATATTTCTGTCCCCATTTCTCTCTAATTTTCCTCTTTTCTCTCCACCTGTAACAAAAATTCCCCCTGTGCCCTTTCTCTTCTACTGCTAGCCATCACATGGGTTCTTAGATAAGAGGTTTCCCCTAGGAAACCAGTCAGAAGTATTCCATTCTCTTGACAGTGATTTAAAGCATCAAAGTATCCCTTCCAGGTAGAACTTCTCACTCTCCTTTCTAGTCTGATGCACTTTACATAGGTTTCAGCTCTTGGAATCTCCATTCTCACGAGTGTACCTTATTTCCACCTCCAGGCTTAAACTGACTTCTCATTCCCTGGGTCCTTGGTCAAATAATGTTTAAGTCCCAGGTTTATGATACTTCTTTTTAACTTGACTCCCAAGATTGTTGCAGCTACCTATCTTGGCTAGTAAAGAAGAAAGCAGCTTTTTTGGTCCCTGTTTTGGGAGATTATGTTCTTTCCCCCCTTCCCCAGATTAACACAGAGTTGAATTAGCAAAGCAAATTTGTGAAAATATAGCTCTTACCCAGGAACAATGAGGTGTGAAGGTATTATGCCTTCATGATGCAAGTATGAGGCATGAAGCATTGTTTTCCTAGAGGAGCCAGAACCCATTCGATGCAACACCTGTCTGCACTGGGGCATATTTGGCTTTGAAATGACTAATCAGTTATTAAACAATATACTTTAAAATAATCTCACAAGAGATGTTTTTTAACATATGTTAGATTCCATAATTACACAGCTTAAACATCTATTTCCATTCTCCATTCAACCACACCCTGTAAAATCCATAAATTTCAGGTTTATTTAACCAACCTATTTAGACAGACCAGATATGTCTTACCAACGTCATCTGCAGCTAGGGACTCTCGTTTTGCTAATAAATACCATTAACATATTTACAAGAGATATAGTCTAGGTCATTCATTCCTCTCAGTCATTCTTACAGTTGGACTCATGGTGTAGTGTTGAAAATTGCCTGTGGGGCACCCTGTATACAAATTGGGCTTTATCATTGAATTTATTTTTTAGAAGGTACTGGGGAAAAGGAAACTCTTTGGAATGGCTGTACTTTCATATATAATTGTATATACAGACACATATGCCCTATCTTATTGTCCCTGGAAAACCTGTGGAGTCTTCAGTCAGGAGGAATTTTTAAAAGATGTTATGGGGAGGGAGGTGGGAGGGGGTTCATGTTTGGGAACGCATGTAAGAATTAAAGATATTAAAATTTAAAAAATAAAAAACTAAAATAAAATAAATAAAAAAATAAATAAAAAATAAAAATGGTACAGAAAGAAGGCACCTGATGATACAATTAGGTGTTTCATACAGTATCAGCTTGTGCCCCTACTTTAGTTACCTTTTTGTTAGTTCATTCAGAATCTTATGAATAAAGGGGTATTCATTGTAAATAGTAATAATGTAAAAGTCATTCAGAAAAAATACTGTGATATTTTGAATATACTAGGATGAAACCAGGAAGTCAATTACAGAATTCTTCTCTTGGATAAAGAGTAGTAAGAACTTAGCAACAGTGAAACAAGGAAAAATTTTTTGTTTGTTGAAGTGTATATAAAGGTAATTTGCACTTAGCATTCTTTCTACTTAAATTATCACAGTATTTGTGGCATTATGGAGATATGAATAGTAGTTTATCTGGCTTATTTTGGTCATGATGGACTAAAAAAAAAAACTAATATTCTAAATAATCTGTCCAGTTAGAATTTTAGAACAGAATTATATGCAAAGAATTTATAACTTTATGTAAATATCTGTATATAATGATATAAAAAAATATCCCAGGAAGGGGATAAAGCAACATTATGTATAGTGTAACCTATACATGCTCAAATCCCCATATACTGCTCTTGACAGTGCTCACAGTGCTCATATAGTAATGTGGCTTTGACTCTTAAACTCACATGAGAAGAATTTTGGTCCTCCAGCAATATGGCAAACTGGGTAAACTGCAAAAACATCCAGCAACATACCCAGAGGTGCTGCATATAACCACAAACGTCCTTTACATGCATAGGTGATCTTACAAGAAGATAAGGGCATCATTAAGCCAAAAGATAGAGAACTGAACCCTAAATGGGTTCGGTGGTTTGTGGGTTTTGCTCCTAAAGTTCAAAGTGAACATTCCTGATTCATGTCCCAGATTCTGTCTTATAGGTCAGAATCCTCTGCATTCAGTGACATATAGGGAAAGGAACAGGAGTGTGTGTGTGTGTGTGTGTGTGTCTGTGTGTCTGTGTGTGTCTGTGTGTGTCTGTGTGTATATGTAGGAGATTTTTATGGATCAGGCTTGAAGGTGAAGTACATCACATTGTACTGGCTAGAATGGTCATAATAACCATACCTAATTGCTCAGAAGGCTGAGAAATGTACCCAAAAAGGAAAGGAAATAGGGTCAGTGAACAGCTAAGCAGGCTTGCTATGTTAGGCTAACCGAAGACTCATTTCTGTTCACGGTAAGGCTAATCAGAGCAGAGAAGGTTTGGAAACTTTTGGCACCATGATCCACAGTAGGAAGTACTTCACAGTCTGTCGTGTGTACGTAATCATGTGTGTAGGCCTGAAACTGAACTTTCCTGAGACAGTATTTAATCTCAGTAGTCGTGATACACTTTGATATTTTCTATTTTTTTTTTAATGCTGTCGTAATCTTCTAGGTTGTTTTGCAATCTAGGTCCCCAGATATGTGATCTAGAATTTTTATGATTTAGATTTTATGACTAGGTTTCTACGTGCACCTTAAAAAACACTGGGGTAGGCAGGTAAAGTATAGGAGCCAACAGTTAATGAAGGTATTGATACCCATCCACTCCCATTTCAGAACACCTTAATGTTCCCTTACTAGATGTTTTTTAAAACCCCATATTTTGGCCCAGAGAGAAGCATAATCAAGAAAGATTATGGAGATAGAGATGGAGACATCAAAATTTGAGTCTAGCAGTCACCCGAAGAACTGGCTTAAAGTTAACTTTTGCCAATATTTCTCTGTATTATTAAGCTATTACAGGTGACTGGTTCACATTTTACAGAAGTTGAATGGTGACATTTTGCTTATTAACCTTTTCTATTTCCTCAAGTGTCTCTTTTATTGTAGAATCAAATACTGGTCTTATAACCTTTAATTCATTTTTTGGCTTATTTTTTGTCTTGTTTGTTTTTTAAACAGCTTGCTGCTGGTTGCAGGGGGGACAGTTTTAAAAATCTGTGATTTTGGTACAGCCTGTGACATTCAGACGCACATGACCAACAATAAGGGGAGTGCTGCTTGGATGGCACCTGAAGTTTTTGAAGGTAAAATAGCAAAAGCGTGATGTGACTGATAATCTGCCTTATTACCCCATGTAAATCCAGTGTGTTTATGGCTTTCCCCTATTTACATGATTTTATTTCTACATGGCGTTTACACAAGATACTTCCTAAAGTCTAAGGAAGTACTGCACAAATACAACCTAGGATCTTGAATCTCATAGCAAGATTTCGGTTGTCTGTAAAGTTCAGGCATATGTACAGTTGATCCTCATGCTCACATTCCATAACTGCAAACTTGCCTATGTGACCCCTAGAATCAGTATTCATAATTCTTTTCATAAGTTACTCACAGGTATGCATAGAGCAGGAAAAAATTTTGAGTCGCCCAGCACACACATTCCCCGCTGAGGTCAAACAAGGCACTGCTCTGCCCTCTTGTGTCAGTTCTCATACTGTATCACTTCTGTGATCTATCGAGTGCCTCATTTTTTCCCCTTTTTTGTACTTTGTGTTGATGATTTCACAGTTTAAAACAGCCTCTACGAGTAATACTGAAGTGTTTTCTAGTGTTCCTAAGTATCAGAAGGCTGTGATGTGTCTTACAGAGAAAATGCACTTGCTAGCTAATCTGCATTCAGGCATGAGTTACAGTGCTTTTGGCCATGAGTTTAATATTAATGAATCAACGATTTATATTAAAAAGTGTTTTAAACTGAAACACATGAAACAAGGTTAATATATTGATAAGTTGACAAAACCATTGTGAAGAGGCTCACAGGAACCCAATCATGTATTTCCTCCTGGAGGAAATGATTCAGTGTTTACAAATTTTAACAGTTCAGTTTAGTCACTCAGTTGTGTCTGACTCTTTAAGACCCCATGGACTGCAGCACACCAGGCTTCCCTGTCCATTGCCAATTCCTGGAGCTTAGTCAAACTCATGTCCATTAAGTTGGTGATGTCATCCAACCATCTCATCCTCTGTTGTCCCCTTCTCCTCCTGCTTTCAGTCTTTTCCAGCATCAAGGTCTTTTCAGATGAGTCAGTTCTTCGCATCAGGTGGTCAAAGTATTGGAGTTTCAGCTTGAGCATCAGTCCTTCTAATGAATATTCAGGACTGATCTCCTTTAGGATGGACTGGTTGGATCTCCTTGCAATCCAAGGGACTCTCAAGAGTCTTCTCCAACACCACAGTTCATGCGCACGCACACGCAAACACCACAGTTCAAAAGCATCAATTCTTTGGTGCTCAGCTTTCTTTATATTCCAACTCTCACATCCATACATGACTACTGGAAAAACCATAGCTTTGACTAGATGGACCTTTGTTGGCAAAGTAATATCTCTGCTTTTTAATAAGCTGTCTAGGGTGGCCATAACTTTTCTTCCAAGGAGCAAGTGTCTTTTAATTTCATGGCTGCAGTCACCATCTACAGTGATTTTTGGGAGCCCCCAAAAATAAAGTCTCTCACTGTTTACATTGTTTCCCCATCTATTTGCCATAAAGTGATGGGACCGGATGCTGTGACCTTAGTTTTCTGAATGTTGAGTTTTAAGCCAACTTTTTCACTCTCCTCTTTCACTTTCATCAAGAGGCTCTTTATTTCTTCACTTTCTGCCTTAAGGGTGGTGTCATCTGCATGTCTGGGCTTTTTGATATTTCTCCCAGCAATCTTGATTCCAGCTTGTGCTTCATCCAGCCCAGCTTTTCTCATATAAGTTAAATAAGCAGAGTGACAGTGTTCAGCCTTAACGTACTCTTTTCCCTATTTGAAACCAGTGTGTTCCGTGTCCAGTTCTAGCTGCTGCTTCCTGACCTGCATACAGATTTCTCAGGACGCAGGTCAGGTGGTCTGGTAGTCCCATCTCTAAGAATTTCTAGAGTTTATCGTGGTCCACACAGTCAAAGGTTTGGCATAGTCAATAAAGCAGAAGTAGATGTTTTTCTGGAACTCTCTTACTTTTTCGATGATCCTTTGGATGCTGGCAATTTGATTTCTGGTTCCTCTGCCTTTTCTAAATCCATCTTGAACATCTGGAAGTTCACGGTTCATGTACTATTGAAGCCTGGCTTGGAGAATTTTGAGCATTACTTTAGTAGCGTGTGAGATGAGTGGAATTGTGTGGTAGTTTGAGCATTCTTTGGCATTGCCTTTTTTGCTGCTGCTGCTGCTAAGTTGCTTCAGTTGTGTCCGACTCTTAGTGACCCCATGGACTGCAGCCCACCAGGCTCCTCTGTCCTTGGAATTTTCCAGGCAATGTGGTGCCATTGCCTTCTCCATGCCTTCCTTAGGGATTGGAATGAAAACTGACCTTTCCAGTCCTGTTCACTGCAAACATTATAAGACAATACAGGGCATAACGAGAACCGAGTATACTTTGTGCTGGTTTCCTAGTGATTAAAAATTGGCCGTTCAAAGCTTAAATGAGCATGCCTTAGGAAGAATGCAAGTAACTGGACAGACGTGTGATGCTAAGGACAAGTAAGGGATACCTTATGCTTACTTTTACATCTGTGTGTCTTAACTCAAGTTTTAAAACAGTGATCCATAAGTTGCATATGAGGTTTCTGTATAAGAACATCAATTATCTTTTAAACAATTGAGAAAATTTGAACTGCAGACATGTGATTCACACATTCAGTTCAGTACACTTCAGTTCAGTCGCTCAGTTGTGTCCGACTCTTTGCGACCCCATGAATCGCAGCACACCAGGCCTCCCTGTCCATCACCAACTCCCAGAGTTCATTCAGACTCAGGTCCATCGAGTCAGTGATGCCATCCAGCCATCTCATCCTCTGTCGTCCCCTTCTCCTCCTGCCCTCAATCCCTCCCAACATCAAAGTCTTTTCCAATGAGTCAACTCTTCACATGAGGTGGCCAAAGTCCTGGAGTTTCAGCTTCAGCATGATTCTCTCCAAAGAAATCCCAGGGCTGATCTCCTTCAGAATGGACTGGTTGGATCTCCTTGCAGTCCAAGGGACTCTCAAGAGTCTTCTCCAACACCACAGTTCAAAAGCATCAATTCTTCAGTGCTCTGCCTTCTTCACAGTCCAACTCTCACATCCATACATGACCACAGGAAAAACCATAGCCTCGACTAGATGGACCTTAGTCAGCAAAGTAATGTCTCTGCTTTTGAATATGCTATCTAGGTTGGTCATAACTTTTCTTCCAAGGAGTAAGCGTCTTTTAATTTCATGGCTGCAGTCACCATCTGAAGTGATTTTGGAGCCCAGAAAAATAAAGTCTGATACTGTTTCCACTGTTTCCCATCTATTTCCCATGAAGTATTGGGACCAGATGCCATGATCTTCGTTTTCTGAATGTTGAGCTTTAAGCCAACTTTTTCACTCTCCTCTTTCATCAAGAGGCTTTTAAGTTCCTCTTCACTTTCTGCCATAAGGGTGGTGTCATCTGCATATCTGAGGTGATTGGTATTTCTCCCAGCAATCTTGATTCCAGCTTGTGTTTCTTCCAGCCCAGCATTTCTCATGATGTACTCTCCATAGAAGTTAAATAAGCAGGGTGACAATATACAGCCTTGACGTACTCCTTTTCCTATTTGGAACCAGTCTGTTGTTCCATGTCCAGTTCTAACTGTTGCTTCCTGACCTGCTTACAGATCTCTCAAGAGGCAGGTCAGGTGGTCTGTATTCCCATCTCTTTCAGAGTTTTCCACAGTTTATTGTGATCCACACAGTCAAAGGCTTTGGCATAGTCAATAAAGCAGAAATAGATGTTTTTCTGCAACTCTATTGCTTTTTCCATGATCCAGTAGATGTTGGCAATTTGATCTCTGGTTCCTCTGCCTTTTCTAAAACCAGCTTGAACATCAGGGAGTTCACGGTTCACATATTGCTGAAGCCTGGCTTGGAGAATTTTGAGCATTACTTTACTAGCGTGTGAGATGAGTGCAACTGTGCGGTAGTTTGAGCATTCTTTGGCATTGCCTTTCTTTGGAATTGGAATGAAAACTGACCTTTTCCAGTTCTGTGGCCACTGCTGAGTTTTCCAAATGTGCTGGCATATTGAGTGCAGCACTTTCACAGCATCATCTTTCAGGATTTGAAACAGCTCAACTGGAATTCCATCACCTCCACTAGCTTTGTTCATAGTGATGCTTTCTAAGGCCCACTTGACTTCACATTCCAGGATGTCTGGCTCTAGATTAGTGATCACACCATCATGATTATCTGGGTCATGAAGATCTTTACATTAGAAGGTATGAAAGCCCATGAAATTCAGAAACATTCAATAATTGAATTCTGATCTTGACTTTAATTTTTGATGAATTTAAAGGTTTTTGTTCTTTGTTTTTAGCCACCAAGAGAAAGAAATTTGTTCTGCAGCTGGTCCCTTGAGTGGAGCTATTTTGCCACAAGGTTCAGTTAAAAAGTTTGTGGAAAAGCCAGTGTTCAATTATATAAGGTTAAATAATGCCACTTGTTTTAAGTTTGTATGTAGAATACACATAATTGGCCTTGTTTTGAAATTATTTATTTAATTTGACTTTCTTGGAGTTAAAATAGTACAGTTATTACCATAGTGTGCAGAGCAGAAAGATTTGTTTTTGCAGAAGAACCCAGAAATGAAAGTTACTCTTAATTGTTTAGAGCAACAAAACTCAGACTATTAGGCTATGTAGATTTCTTCATTTCTGAAAGATGTCAGCACCTATGCTTCAGATCAGACTGGAATGTCACTGTCCGGTTTATAGTGCACAGTGCCTCTGGCACATGCGAAGTGCGTCTGTAGCTGCTGCTGTAATAATCAGTCATTCTCACAGTGGGTTGTTCATGGGCTTTAGGGTTTTGTTTGTTTGTTTATCAGCTGATTGACCAACCAACTTATAATTATGTACATTTCCCCGCGTATATCTGCTTACTGTAAGTTTGGTATTTGTAGTTTTCCTGCTTACAACTTACTTTTAAGTTTTCAAGTTAATAATTTATCTCATCAGATATTTTGGAAAAAAAATCTTCACACTAGATTAGAAATTTCTTCTGCTTTGATAGTGTTTTCCATCAAGAGAATGGGAAAAGAAAATTTTAAGATTAAGAAATTACAGAAAGGAATAAGAAATTACAGAAAGGAATGTATAAGTTGTTTTAATTCTCTGCCCCAGAGAAAATATGTTTAAATAAAAGATAAGGTCTACATTTCTTGACAAGAAGGTAGAAAATAACTAACTTTCTAAAGTGGGTTTTGTTTTATTTTCTCTTTATTGGATGATAATTGCTTTACAGTGTGGTGGTCTCTGCTGTACATCAGTTGAAATCAGTCATAACTATACATATATATGTGTGTGTATGTATGTGTCCCCCCTTCCTTCTGAACCTCCCTCCCCTACCCCCCACTCCCAAGTCCAGATCATCACAGAGTGCCAGGCTGGGATCCCTGTGTTATACAGCAGCTTCCTGCTAGTTATCTATTTTATACATGATAGAGTAAGTTTTTGAGTACATTATTAATACTTAACTCATTTTAAAAGTATATTTATTGCAAAGACTTGAGGTCTTCAGAAAGAGTTTCTCAGCCCTACCTGTGGCATTCTCTTGTTTTTGTACATAATGCTTATTCTTAAAATTTATGAAAGCCACTACTTCTGTAAGTCATGTGGGGAAAAGTCTTGAAATATTACTACCTTTTTTTCTAGGTAGCAATTACAGTGAAAAATGTGATGTCTTCAGTTGGGGTATTATCCTTTGGGAAGTGATAACACGTCGGAAACCCTTTGATGAAATTGGTGGCCCGGCTTTCCGTATCATGTGGGCTGTTCATAACGGTTTGTGAAGTTTTTCGTCAGTATATTTTGTATATTTCTTATTTGGAAATTGTTTCTCCCCTAAAGAAGACCATTTATCCCCAGTATTAAAGTTTACGATTTCCTGTAACCAGCCTCAAGCCCTACCTGCCCTGACACTGATCGAGCAGAGCTGGGGCAGTCCTGGCTGTGGACAAAGCTGAGAAGGTCTGCTGGCTGTACCCACGCGGAAGAGGCCGTCAGTTGACAGCCAGAGCCAGCTGCCTCGTTGCCTCTCTCCAGCAGACAGGAACACGTTGGACTGGATGCTATGGGGAAAAAAAAAATTCTCACATGGTTAAGATAATTAGGGAGCTATTGCTTCTTTCTCTTGAAGAAACAGTGTCTCACTGAGGAGAGAAAGCAAAACATATTGAGTACGAGTTGTTACTGAAGCTATTCATAAAGGCAAAACGTGAAGTGCATCATGTAGTCTTGCTTTTTAGCTTCTCATTCATCTTTATGATGTGAGTGCTGTTATTGCCCCATTTTACAGCTTTCCTTATTAGGAAGCTGAGACCTAGAGAAGCTAAGTAATTTTCCTGGGGTCACAGGTTTAGTAAGTGGTGTTGCTAAGATTAGATCTGGATGTTTCTGACTCAGATGTCCATATTTTTAAGTTATATTCATTTATGGTCACAATGTCCTTGCATCCCTCCTATTCCCTTTATACCTCTAATTACAATGTTTCTAACCACTCATGATACTAGAATACATCTCCTTCATTAATCAATTTACTTTGCAGTTCCTTTGGGAAAATAAACTTCTTGAAAGGAAATTGCTGAATCTTTTAACTTTTGCTATCCTTCTCTGTTGTTTAATTTCTATCTCTTGATTATAATTACTCTGACTAATGGCATTTTTGGCACACTGTTCCACGTGTGATAGAACAAATACCTGCCCCACTGTTTTGGTCATTCATAGACCTGTCAAGGAGTCCATGGGAGTAATCTTGTGTGTTTACGGGTTTCCAGTTCATTGTGTTACCTTTTTTGTCGTTATGGAGAATGCTAGAGCATTGACCAGGACAGCTTGTTTTCTTCTTCTATCATGTGTCAGCAAAACTGAATGTCAGTGAAGTAAGAAATACAAGAACTAACTTATTAATTGATAAATTTACAAAGATTTCATTATAATCGAGCCCTTCTTTTAAGTTAGGGACCTTGCTATACAAAAGTTGGCCGTTTTCGGCTTGTGAAATGACTGACTCACAGCTACTGTAAGGCCTGCCTCCCACAAAAGAACCATTTAGAAGTCAGTGAGTGTAATACTATATAATATATCAACTGTGGTAGATGACTTTTGATATATGGAAGATGATTTGTCAAACATTGAAATTTTTATGATAAATCTGAAAATACAGGTCAGATAAGATGACCTTGAGTTACCATTCACACGTTAAGCTGTTAACCATTTGTTAAAAGAGTGTTTATAATAAATGAACTATTGTTAACTCAGTCATAATGCATGTGAAAATTTTAATTTGGTTTCTCAAAAGGTGTAGATTCCCCTTTATGAAAATGTAATGTTAACCTAAAGGACAAAATAAATGTACTTTTATTCCTCCTAAAAAAGATCTTGATTTAGAAAATAAATACCATGTTAGAAACTTATACTATTCTTTGAGTAAATACATTCTTTTCTCCCCTCCTGTAACTTTTAATTGTTAGGTACTCGACCACCACTGATCAAAAATTTGCCTAAGCCCATTGAGAGCCTGATGACTCGTTGTTGGTCTAAAGATCCTTCTCAGCGCCCTTCAATGGAGGAAATTGTGAAAATAATGACTCACTTGATGCGGGTATAATCCTTCTTTTGAGGGGCTTTGGGATTAAGGGACTTTTATATATACTGAGTTTTAATGAGATTTTAAAGTAAATGGGTATCATTTTTTTGTTTGTTTAATGCATTTTTGTATTTTCCACTTTAGAATGGGTATTCATTACTCACATAATCAGAGGAGAAAACATTATTTTGGAAAAAAAAAATCTAGTTCTTTATAATGGAAAGATGGCTAGACTAGGTCTCTGAACATGCTTTTTTGCTTCTGCTTAACTTAGTAGATGTATTTGTTACTGGGCCTGTTGCCTTATCTGTAATGTGAGAGAAGTTGAATTAGATGATCTCTAAAGCCTTTACAGGACTTGGGTACTTTATAACTCTAATTGTTGCTGAGTTATAAATTTTCTTTAGTACATATCTTTATCAAGCAGTCATTTATGTAGCGCACTAGAGAGGCTACATTCCCAGACACTTCTATTTAAGTGATTTTTACCTTTTGGTTTTTCATTGTGTATTTTCAGCTTTCCACTTGCCATTAAAAAGTTAAACTTTTTTCTAGGATCTGTAGAGTTTTAGAATTTAGAAGAATCATTTTAAATGATTATTAGAATTTCCCAGTCTATAAATCAAACACTTTTGTTAAGAATTATTTGAATCATTCTAGGCCTCTGGTTTTTGATGCACTAACAAATCTGTCAAGTAGTACCTTGACTTGGAAATGTTTATGCACTTGCAAAAGTGCCTGAATTTCAGAACAATTTGCTAAGTAGAAGAATCTTTCAATCTCTTCGAATATAGATTAAGTGATTTCCTAAATGGCCACATAATTAATTTGTTCATTCCATTGAAAATAAGTTAGGCACAGCAGCTTAAACTCATCTTATTAAAGCTTAATTTCATATTTGGAGAAGAGCTATATGTAGAATCCTGGGACCTAAAGATACACTGATAAGAAAACAACTCAGTAAAAATTAAAATTAAGAAGTATAGAAAACAGCTTGGTCTCCATAATCAGATACCTTAAAATTTTGGATTATATAAATTATTGAGATTTTGATTGTGTGTATATGTGCCTTGTCTAATTTCAGAAGAAAACGTTTCTTTTTTTTCTCCCGAAATTCTAATTTTTATCCAGCAGATATATCCAATATTTTACCTCTGATTCATAGAGTGACATTCATAATCTATCCTTGATATTTAAAATGTCTAACAAATTATTCTGTGGCATACCATCTCAGTTGTCAGACTCGGCCATTTCAACACTTTAGAGATTTGCATCACTGCTATGAGAACATGAATAATGTTTCATGTAATTATGAGGAATGATACTACTGTATTTCATATGTTCCTCTAGAAGAATATTGGCTGTTTTCTTCAAGATTATCTAGGCTCTATGTAGGTAGATATATGGCACTGATAACAATTGAAATCTAGAAGAGTTAGCACATTGTTGTCTTTGTATCTACAAATTTCCATGTATGCCTTAGTGAAAATAAAGCAGCATCTTTGCTGCATTCAGATCTCAGCAAGGAAGTAATTCAAACATACTTACTCTGTAAGTTAATTTTCACACGATTTAATTTGTATTAAAGAAAGTTTAAATTGTTATTTACTTTTTATATATAGTACTTTCCAGGAGCAGATGAGCCGTTACAATACCCTTGTCAGTATTCAGATGAAGGACAGAGCAACTCCGCTACCAGTACAGGTAAATGGATAGATTGGAATGTAATAAGCTGAATTTTTGTGTCTCTGTTCCTGTGAAGTGATAATCAAGAAGCAATGAATGATGTCCCTTTTTGCATTTTAATTTACTCCTTTAATATGATTGCAGTTTGAATTTCTAGGTACATCATTCTTCATGCAGGTACCCAGGGTTAGTTAATTGAAAACCCACTTCCAAGTTTTGAAATTCTTACACAATTGTATCTAAAAAGACTGGATATTAGATTTCTGTGGATGCCATTCATTACTTGAAAAATAATTCTTACACAGATACAGTTAGATCAAATAGTATCAAAAATTATTATAAATATATATATATAACAGTATATTTCCTATCTCTTGATCTTTGTAGAAGAATTCATGCAGACATTCATTTAAGAAGCTGTGTTTTAGTTCAGAGTTCCTCAGTTCCATAGTTTGTGGTCATCAAAAACAAAACCAGTAAAAGTAATACTCTAACTTAGAAAAATTTTACTTCTCAAAATATATGGTATTATGAACATTTCATTATTAGTTTGATTAAAACTAAAAGGCATAGGTGTGTATGTACACATATACTTAATGCATTCTTAAAATTTTATTTTTACTGGTCTGTTTCCCCTACCTCCCAAAAAATTATATTTAAACTGATTCCAGTTTTACTGAAAGTCTTTCTGAGATGCTCTGAATTCTAAAGTGAATTTCTCTAAAAACATTTGCTTGCCACTCCTTACTCTCAGCTGACCTTCTTTACCATTTCTCTGTGATCAAAAGACAGCTGCCACAAACTCCCCCTCTCCATGTGCCCACCTGCCTGTGTCTGCCCCTCTGCTCTGCACTCTCTTCTGTTCCCATGCTGAACTGTCCATGCTCATAGCCAGAGGCAAGCCTGTCCCCTTGTGCATCAGATCCCATCTGCTCTCCTAGCAATTCTTCCTGTCTCTTGCATCATCAGTTTTAGCCTTTGTGCTGGGATCATTCCCTGAGTATATATACTGTCGTCCCCCCTTGTCCACAGTTTTACTTTCTGCAGTTTCAGTTACCTGTGGTCAACTGTGATCCAGAAATACTAAATGAAAAATTCCACAATGAAATAATTCATAAGTTTAGATTGCAGCTATCTTGAGCAGCATGGTGAAATCTCAATCCATCCTATGGATCGTCCTTTTATTCAGTGTATCCTATCCATTTGTCACTCGGTAACCCTGTTGGTTTTCACAGTCACCTGTCAAGGTATCACAGTGCTTGTGTTCATGAGACCCTAATTTTATTTAGTAATGGCCCCAAAGCACACGAGTAGTGATGCTAGCAATTCTGATATGCCAAAGAGAAGCTGGAAAGTGCTCCCTCTAACTGAAAAGGTGAAAATTCTCAACTTTAATTAGGGGGGGAAATAATCCTGTGCTGGCTGAGGTTGCTAAGATCTGCATTAAGAACTTCTATCCATGAAATCATGAAGAAGGAAAAAGAAATCTGTGCTTGTTTTGCTGTCATGCTTCAAACTGCAAAAGTTAACAGCCATAGTGCAGGATAAGTGCTTAGTTAGAAAAAGGTATTAAATTTGTACAGTAAGATATGTTGAGAGAGAGAGACCACATCATTTGTGTAACTTTTATTACAGTATATTGTTACAGTTGTTCTGTTTTATTTTTACTCTTGTTAATCCCTTACTGTGCCTAATTTATAAATTAAAGTTTATCATAGGTATATATGTATAAGGAAAAACACAGTATGCAAGGGCTGAGTACTATCTGAGGTGGCAGGCATCCACTGGAGGTCTTAGAATGTATCCCCTGTGGATAAGGTGGGGACTGTTAAAGTCTGTATTTGCATTTCTCTAGCTTCTCTCTTGCCATTCTCTCTTGTGCTCACTCCTTTCAAGCTTTTATTATACCGCTACTCTAGAATTGCTCTTGTCAAGGTCACCAGTTATCTTCACATTACTAAATCTAAATGAAGGATTTTCAGATCGAATCTTTTTTGATTATCAGTAGCCTTTGACACAGTTTGTTGCTGTCTACTATTTTCAGCACTTTGAGTTGGTCTCCAGGACACCATGCTAGCCTGGGCTTCATCTTACATCTCCGATCACTCACTTTCATGCTTTCCTGTGCTGGTCATTCTTCATCTGCCCAACCTGTAAACGAAGGAGTGCCCAGGGCTTAGTCCTTTGACTTCTTTTTTTGTCTAAACTCATTTCCTTAGTAATCTCATCCAGTATGCATGTATACCATGTATTTGCCAATATTTTTGTTCCATCCCAAATTCAAACTCCATACCCACATATCCAGCTACTTGATTGATATCTGCTATGAGCTCAAAATTACCATTTTCCTAACTGAGCTCCCTTCTGAGTCAGTCCTTCCACAGTCTTTCCCATCTTGATTAATAGCCATTTTTTTCTCTCAAGCTAAGAATTAGTCATTATTGACTATTAGAAAACCATTTAGGCACTTCTTCGATTCCCTTTTTGTGCTATCCTGAAATATCATTTAAAATGGGTTTGTTTGTGTATCTTCATTAGCTTGAAAAGTCTAATTTCTATTCGTATCTTGCTAGTTTAGA
Source organism: Ovis aries (assembly GCF_016772045.2). Lineage (NCBI taxonomy): Eukaryota > Metazoa > Chordata > Mammalia > Artiodactyla > Bovidae > Ovis > Ovis aries. The sequence goes on from NC_056061.1 coordinate 47,069,671, forward strand.
AAAGAATTTAAGTTACATTTTATTGAATGAAGCATTTGTGTTATTCCCAACCTATCGTCATAAATATTTTTGCTTTCCTAGGCTCCTTCATGGACATCGCTTCTACAAACACCAGTAATAAAAGTGACACGAACATGGAACAAGTTCCTGCCACAAACGATACAATTAAACGCTTAGAATCAAAATTGTTGAAAAACCAGGCAAAACAACAGGTTTGTTTTGTTATTAAAAGTAAAATCTTCTGGTAACCTTACCAGTAGTCATGAAGTCCTGAACGTTATACTAACAAGTACTGTTTGCCTTCTTCGACTATACAAGTCCTGAATCTTGTTCCTGAAGCAGACAGATAGGCTTAAGAGTAGATGTGTGTAATGAGATTCTCCTGAAATTCTTTATAATTAATTGTTCTCCCATCTGATGATTACTGCCTTGGACATTTGTGCATATCTTCCTTACGATGGTCTCTAACTTGAATAGTTGATGGTTACAAGTATAAGATGGAGATTTCTTGGCTGTACTACCTGGTTAAAGGAGTTCTTCTAGATCCATCATTTCATGTTTCCAGATTTATTATACTTTTGCTGTTACTGTTTTTTAAATATTTTAAGGAGTGATTTTATTTGTCTTCCTTGAGGCATTTAGGATAACTAATAATTGGGACATTTAACTCCTAGCTCTAGTGATCACCTTTTCCTAAAGGCCAGTGTCTGTAGCTTGTTCTTCCTCACTCCTACAGCTCCCTTTCCCTGAAAACTTGCCATTTCTTTCAGAACAGAACCCATAAAAATCCCAGTTGGTATCTCCCTTCTTCTAACTGCCCAGGATTTTTAAATGTAAAGAGCTTCAGTCATTCAAATTGACCTATGTTTCTAACAGAGTGAATCTGGGCGTTTGAGCTTGGGAGCTTCTCGTGGGAGCAGCGTGGAGAGCTTGCCCCCAACCTCTGAAGGCAAGAGGATGAGTGCCGATATGTCTGAAATAGAAGCCAGGATTGCTGCAACCACAGGTAAAAAGGAAGTAAAAGTCTGAAGAGGAACAAAGATGGTAGTTTCAGTTGTTTCAGTCATGGGAATGTCAGGGGCTTTTTGTCAGTGTCCTAAATTTTCTTAAAGCAGGAAGTTGATTTATAATATACTTCCTATGCTTCTAGCAGAAAGCATCTCAAATTCCAGATAAACCAAGCATGATTTGTAAAATTATCTGCATTATAAAGTTTAATTTCTTATCACAGATTTTTATCAAATATAATTCAGCTCAATATGAGCTGAAAATCTAAATGAGAAATTGAAATTTAGCCAATACTAGGATGTTTTAGGAGGATTTTGAGTGATTCTACTAGAGTTTTGTGCTGAACTCAAGTAATAGCAAATGTTTTGTTTTGAATTTAGCAGAAAAATGTGCTCCAGATCAAAATATGATTTGGCCTTATTGTCTGCTGCTGCTCCTTTCAGTGGCAAAAGTAGCTAAGTTTGTGATTAATTCTTTTAATTGTAAAATAAAAGATCATAGTAATTTGATCTGGAAAAAGCTAGCATTTCTCTTCCACTTCGTCAGTACTTAAATGATTAATTGTGGAAAGACTGGTCAGCACAAAAATAATTACATGTTTTGTTACCTTAGTGAACTTCTAACCTTCTTTTCTAACCAGGTTCGTTTAGTAATGGTGGGTTAAATTGTTTTCTTTCTGATTTCCCTAGAGGTGGAGAGGAACTGATTATAAATACATTTCTATTGTGGAAAATGTAGAAATATAAATCTAAAAAACCTAGTCTTCCATAATTGTCCCACTAAAAAATAAACAGCATTTTTGTGTATTACCTCTAATCTTTTAAACTACGTATGTATATACAAGTATATTCCCTAATGTATTAGCATTCTTTTTTAACTTAGCTAACCAGGTTTTATGGGATTTTGTTTTGTTTTGTTTTAAGATCTTTCTAAAAAGAATATTTTCATTTTGTGTGAAGTTCTTTTAAGAAAGAAGTTGTCCAGAGGACCATCCTAACTCTTCTTGTCTTCAACTAATCTTGGTCACTTATTTATCAGTTAGCATTAGAATCAGTTAGATATTATAGAATATCCAAAATAACAGTGTCTTTAACACAAAACTTTTTTTCACACACAAATCTGGAGGTAGGCTCCTCGATCTTTGGTGCCTGGGTTTCTTCTGTCTCTCTGTGTTACAATCCCTGTTGTGTGGCTTTCATCCTGAAGGTGACTTTGTGCTCCATAATGGCTGTTATAGTTCCAGTCATCACATCCACAGTCCCAGCATCAGGAAGCAGGAGTTAGGGCAAGGGCTACTTTTTCAAAAAGCTTTCACAGAAGTCCCTCCTAACAACTTCCACGTTTATGTCATTGGCCGTAGCAATAGGGTCAGATGGCTCCCTTTGGACTCAAGGGAAGAGGGCATCTGCAGTCTTTTATCTGGGAGCATTGCTGTCCTGAGTACAGTTGAGGTTCTGTTGCTAAGAAAAAAGGGAAAAGTAGAGATTGGCCGGTCTCTGCCACATAGATGGAATCTTCAGAAACAGTCAAGTTGAGTGGAGGGAGGTCACTTGAGTCACAAGTGTTTCTGTGTGCAGTGGGGATGTCAGAGTACAATGTCTGATGAACAGTGTATACAGAAATGCAGCCTAACACTTTGGGAGTCCTTTTCATTTCAGGAATATCTTTCAAGTTAGAGCTGCCAAATAGTGATTGCTACCTTAAAACAGGAAGCGTTCTGTAATGTAATAGTAATAATTTTATATCTGCTAGTGTCAACTTTTTAGTCAGGTAACTGGTTTATAATTAATCTTCACATAAGTGATATTTCACCAGATTAAAGGTAACCACGTATATTTAAATAACCCTATCCTTTCTCTGCCTAAATGTGAATAAAACAGATGGGCTGAACATTTGTTGGTGAATTGTCTTACTTTGACAGGTTCATATTCTCCAGCCTTTCAGAAATATTCCAGTTTAGCAGGAATAGACCCTAAACTTTGGAAACTACAATAAATACTCTGTTGATCAGAAGTATGTTTAAATATTTATAATTATAAAAGCATATACATTTCATACTTTGATTCAATAATTATCGTATAATCACTGAATTGTACTTTGTAGCACACTTCAAGAAACACTTCATTGAACACATATTCCTGTGTTTGTTTAATTAAAACAAATATGACAGCTTAGTTCTTTTTAACTCCTCTTTTCTTCCCATTTTCATCGTAGACCCGCACTGCCCATCAGTGGTTGCATTTAGATTATTTCTATGAACGTGTTGGAAATCTAGCTTTCTCATTACCCTGCAGCTTTGTTTGTCTCTGTCCTTTTTTTTTTTTTTTCCTGCTAATTAAAGCCAGTATGTGAAACATCTTGTATTGATAGTTGTTTGCTCCTTAATCATGCCTTGTGTAAGCATGGACAAAGGGTTTGATAGTTCTGCATGCCATCCTGCATGAAGTGTTATTAACATAACTATATGAAAAGTATTCTGTTTTTGTTCACCGTTTTCTGTGTTACTATTTGTGGTTGTTTGCATGTATACTGTATGTGTGTATTTTTGCAGCCTTTTCCAAGCCTAAACGGGGCCACCGTAAAACCGCTTCATTTGGCAACATTCTGGATGTCCCTGAGACCGTCATAGCAGGTATCACGGACCACCTGGGTTGGTCTAATAGCTGTAAAACTGGAATAATGATCCCTAGTACTTATAAAATGCTTCTTGCTCCAATTTGATGGAATGTGAAAATAGATACCTTGCACGCAGTCCTTAGGGAGACAGATTAAAAACTGTACACATTTATCTGCACTGAAGCCAGCTTGGCCAGAAACCTCACATCTCCAAAATTGAGGATGAACTAGAAGGTAAAGTAATAAGCCTTTTCGTGGAAGGAGGCATACCAGCCCAGAATTCTGCCAACCTCCTCTCATCTTTTAAATGAGCGGAATAGCTGAACCCAGACCTTTTTTTCACCCAGCAGAAAGGAAACAATCCTTTAAAAAATACTTGTTGTCCTTGGCTCCTTTTCTTCCTTCATTGCAACTTGGCGGCTCCCTCTTGGCATTCTGTCCCAGCCTCTTTCTGTTGGTAGCAAGTAAAATACAAAGTTGAGAAAAGAGTAACTGAATACTATTTCGCCTTAACCTAGAAAACAGAAACAAAATAAAAACTAAATGAGATTTTCTGTTTTGCATGGTATCTTGCCAAATAATTATAGTCACTTCAGATTCCTATGTATTATTAGGAGGATCTTCCTGCAAATTATGTTTTTATACCTAACTCCCACAAGTCTCATATGGTTAAATTGCTTTCATTTCTTATGGTGATGATCTCATAGATGAATCTAAATCACCATGCCTAGTAGTTCTTGTCTCCTCCAGTAAACTGAAACCTGAGGATAGAGACTATGTCCTTGTTACTTATTATTGATGGCATCAGCCATGTCTGGCTCAAGACCTCACACATAGTGTTTAATAAATATGTGCTGGTTATGAAAATGACCCATTATTGAGCTCCCAGTGGGTCAGAACTAGTATACATGTAAAATCTGTAAATTACAGATGTATATAAAATATTTCAAACAGTTCTTAGGGCCCATTCCATATACAAAACCACTTTATTTCTAGAGTAGTTCTTTGTTACTCTGGTTGTTCAAGTGGTTTATTTTACATTTTCATTGTTGCCCTTCAGAGAATACAGTTAATTTATTCCTTGCATATTTTTATTGAGTCATGGGCTGCTTTCAAAATTAGTAAAGTACTTAGGATCATTTTACTTCTGCTCTGAAAGATACCAAGTTTAAGGGAATAATACTCTAACTGAAGAAGCAGCAATGTTTAAATATTCATATTGCTGAGCTATGATTATCTTAAATGTTTGAGAGTATCAGAAAAATTTAGCCAAATGGCACACTAATCTTAATCTGGGTCTTATGGGTAAACATTAAGAACAGATACACCCACACATAGCGAAATAGCCAGTGATGTATGTGATAATGAGTAAGGGAAAAGAGGAGAAAAACGGTCGCAGAGGTTCTGGGACAGGGTGGATGTGTGCACCACACCACACCCTACCAGGGGACATTTGGCACTCTCTGGGAACATTTATGATTATCAAAACTAATAGGTGCTATTGACATGTTAGACAGAAGCCGCATTGCTGCTAAACAGTCTGGAGTGTCTCAGGCAGCCTCCCACAGCCAAGAATTACCCATCCTGAAGTGTCAGCAGTGCCAGGGCTGAAAAACCCTAGTTAGATGTGCTGTGTGGCCTGTAAGGTAGTTTAAAGCACATCAGCTTAATAGCCATTTTACAGATGAAAAAGATCCAGTGAAGTTGAATGGTTTTCCCAGAGTTACATAGCCAGGATCCCATCGTGGGTCTTCTGACACCAGATTACACCCTTTTTTTTTTGTTTTGTTTGAGTCACAGAAGTTAGAGTAATTCTGTGCTGCTCCTACTTAGGGTTCGTATTAAATTTAACTGAGCTGTTCATCCAGGAGATACTTTTTAATGACATTGGATCCTTATGGGGTCAGGAAAGCTTAATTCTGCTGCTAATTGCCAGAGTACCAATGCTTGTTAAGTGGAAATAGTATTCAGTAATACATTTTGTTAAATATTCTTGTTGGGTTTTTTTCCCCCAGATATTCAAACATTAACCTAGTAGTTTCGCTTTTTTTAAATAAAGGATGCAACCACTGGAATTGAAATAATTGGACATAAAAGTCAAACATTAATTTATTATTAGGTTATATTTTTAAATTAAACATAAAAGATATAACCTGTGCTTTGGGAATATCTCAACTATCTTACATGGCCATTTTAATTGTAAAGAAGGATGAAATTTAATTCCCTAAATTTCTTAATACCTTTTAGAACTTTTTTACTTGAGGTTGATTCCCTACAAATTCTGTGGTTATATTATCAGATACTTCTTGATATATCCAAACTGGCATTAATTAGCATTGGATCCCAGCTGTAAGTATTTTTAAAATATAAGCTCTATTTTTCATCTGTTATGGATAAGTATTTTCAGTAATATTTTCCTTTGACCAAGTGCCGTATACTGAGTTTAATGTACCTCTTGGGATAAACTGCCTCTTTTTATTAGGAGTGCTCCTTTAAGCATCAAGTAAGTTTTTAATGTGTATATATTAGCAGTGTACAATTGTATCAGTTTTGAAGTGTTGCTTCTTGCATTTAAAAAAAATTTTACCAAGTTTTAAAAGTGTTTAAATAGGCACTGTTACTCTAAAAAAAATTTTTGTAATACAGTCTTTTTAATGACTAAAATGCCTAACCTGGTCATGGGTCAACAAATTTAAATCTTGTTTTTTGCTTGCTCTTCAACACTGTTAAATACCCTGCCATCCACAAATGAGGAACAAGCAATCTGTGGCTAACACCAGCATTCATCAGTTTAACAGTCTCTCAGGTCATGCAAAAATGGACCTTTAATGCCTCAGGACTTCTGTGGATCAAACTACACAATTTTTTGTGCCCTTGCTACTTTAGGCCTGGCTCTGAAAGAGGTATTGGCAACTTTGTTCTGGTTAAGTCTTCTTTCTGCTTTCCCCTGCCCACAGAGTGGCTGTAAATCTATCTGGCTTCTTTTTAGCAAGCAAGATACATAATAAGAGTAATTGCCAGTACAGAATGACATTTTGCTAACTCTTCATTTGTAGAGAATGTCCTGCCAAATAACTGTGCAACCTAAGCAAAGTTAATGTAAATGCAGACATCTCTTGCTCATAATTGAAACTATCTGATCTATAGTTTTCTAATCCATTTTATGTTACTTTTATTGGAAGAAAAGAGAGTGGGTGGCAGATTATTGGATTGCTTTAAATTTTTCTAAAGTTTTTTCCTTTAAGGTTTTGATAAAAACATGGATTTTTGTTTATTTGGTTCTTTTACTTGGATTTTCTTGACTTTCCCACATTTTGCTTTTGTTATTTCCTGAGCTTCCAAGGGTCTATTTTCCCCCCATCTTCATTGTGAATTGGGAAACTATAATACATTTGATAGTAACATTTGATCTGGTGTTAGAAGAATACCTAAATTTTACATTTCTTTTAAAATTTCACGTGTCAAAGTTAAACAGGTAAAATGTCAAAAAGTTACCCAACGAGAGTAACAACCTTTTCCAGTTTCATAGAGTAAGAGACTGAGTCGGCTTCCCTGGTAGCTTAGTGGTAAAGAATCCACCTGCCAATGTAGGCGACGTGGATTCAATTCCTGGATTGGGAAGATCCCCTGGAGAAGGAGATGGTAACTCAGCCCAGTATTCTTGCCTGGGAAATCCATGGACATAGGGGCCTGGCGGGCTGCAGTCCATGGAGCTGCAGAAGAGTCCAACTTAACTTAGCAACTAAACAAGAGACTGAATAGTTAAAAGATATTTTGTTCATGGCTCTGGTGTCTGTTATCAAGGGGTATCAGCAGTCCTGCTCTGGAGTCCTTGTGTGAAGAGTTAGAGTACTTAAGAAAGTCAACTGTGATTATAATGTATTTTGAAATCCACTGGATGAAAGTACTGTCAGATACATATACACATACCACCTGCAAAAGACTTAATTGAAACATAAGTCTTCTGTACTTTCTCCCTTTCTGTTGTTAAAAAATCCTCATACATAGTTTATACCAGATCGATTGCTATTATGAAATGAAATAAATTTCCAACATATGATTTGCAAAAGTAAATTTTTCCAAATACTGATATTGATAACTGTTGTTAATTATACTATAAAAGATAACTTTTTAAAATAAGCTAAATTGTAAGGTTTTATAGAATATATTTAAACAGTTTTTATTAATACTACTATAATATCATACTCAGTGGTTCTTAAGTTCAGACTAAATTACAATACTTGGCTTCATTTTAAACACTTGAAATTTTTCTCCTCTATTCTACAGATTAGCATTGGCTTCATGTACTTCTGTTTGAGAAACTTGAACAGTGAGACTCTAGTGTACCTTTTGCTATTTCTAAGCCTGGAATAAGATGGTATAACATTTTAAACTGATAGAACGCTTTGACTGAAAAGCATTATGTACTGTCTTAAGGATTTGCTAGAGAAGGCTGAATATGCAAGTGTTTTGTTGAGTCAGTCTTAATACACATAAAATATTTTTGTCTAGGTCTCTGAATTTAATTGACATTTGTTGTTAATAATATTGTTGAAACTGAAAAGAAGCTTGAGGGAGTCCTTATGGTTTCAGCTGCATTTAGATCTCTTAACTGAGAAAAATTTAATGACTATTCATTCACTTTAAATTTCAGTCAGATACACTGAACTCTATTGTATATTGGTTATTTACCAAAAATGTGATAAGTAGTTAATTAAAATATGAAAAGTGTTGAGTGATAAACAGTGCAGCACCATTATGAGGAGACCATGAGGTAAAAGAATTGAGCTTTTCTAGATCTCAAGTTCTTACCTTGCACAGATAGTGTCATTAACACCTGCCTTTGTTTAGGGACACAGGGGCCCAAGGAGAGCTCTTCTAAGATGTATTACATCTGCTTCTGCCAAGTGCAGACACTGCTCCTTCAATAAAATTCTGTATTTGTGACTAACTAAATAGGAAAGTGCATATAACTTTACAGGAAATATTTTGGTAGTCTCTTTCCACCTTATTGTAGTCTACCAAGATCACTTTTTAAAGTATGAAAAGGATAAGTGTCCCATAATTTTTAATATTCAAAACTTAACAAATATCAAAATTTCCAACATTTTGATTAAGAGATGTCTCCAAGAAAATGTGTTGATTTTTACATGAATCGTGTCTTCAGAAAGTTTGAACCTAGAAAAATGTAAGTAGTTTAGGTAAGGAAACTGATAAGAAAAACCACAGGAATGACCCTCTGGGACCTAAGCCAGCGGTCTCTGGAAGGACTCTGATGACTTTCAAATACTAGCTCAGAAAATCAGTTGTACTTAAAAAGAACAGCTTTTTGGAGAGATGGATTTTGTTTGTGTTGTAAAAGCAGTTGCCCTATTAGCTGCTGTTCCAACCACCCTTTTAGGGGTGGGGAAGAAGGCGGGCTTAGGGATATAGTATATTCCTTTTGTTGCTCTTAGAAAAGTTATTTTTTAAAATATCTTTTGTTCCCTGTCAGAAGTCCTGAACATTTCAAAATTCATTACAGATTAAAAAACTCAAGACATCATTTATAAATTCCATATTTTTTGATTAAGCATTGACAATATGATATCATATTGTCCCTTATTTCTACTTTTTTCCTTTATACTGCTGTGTTTAATACAGGTATGCACATATTAAAGAATCATGAAAAAATGTAAAGTAAATGAGTTTCTAAATTGGTGTTTAGTTACCAAAAAATTCAGAGTCAGTCTAAATTTACTGAGCACACACTCAGTAATTTTCATTTGTGATAATAGGAGCTTGATGTTTTTTACATTCATATTTCTAAATTATGGCTTGAAACTTAATATTGGAGCAACAAGTATTTGTTGATTGCAATCCTTTTTTGCTTCGTCTGAACTGTATGCCAGATGGTTTCTGCCATGGTTATGCTAATGAAAATGCATTGCCTAGTATTGCTTGCTTTTGACTCTTGCTGTAGCTTAAAGATTTCTCATTTTATGGCATCTGTTAACTGTCAGTTCTCCTTTCCCCTACTTAAAACTTTTTATTCCCCTTTCCTCCCCTTCTCCCCCGTCTCCCCTTAGAGCTTGTCTTTGTTGTTATTGCAGTGGTGATGTAATGATTTTCAGACACATGTGCTGGGTGGTTCCCCAGATTCACAAATGTTGCTAATCTGAAAAGAGAATTCCAGACACTTTTACAAGCCTGTCTCATCTCAGCTAATTTTAGAATGATTGTGTTGAATGAAATGTGCCTGAAATTGCTCATTAGTCATGGTAGTGGGGATCCTTTTTGTTCTCAGGAAAGTGGGGATAATTAAAAGTTTTCAGAGAAATATCTTAGTGTGCCCGATTCCATAAATGTGCAGTTTGTTATTATGTCAATTTGTAATTGAAAGTTGGAGCTTGGAATAAAATGAAATGTGAAATAACTTTAAGATTATGCAAAGAATTCTAAAACATAGCTTTAAATACTGGAGTTATACTTTTGAGGATAGCTATAAATTTGAGTTTTTATATTCACTGAACGTACTATTGCATTAAACATTATTCTTCTGTTGTAAGGTCCTTTTAGTGTATGTACAAAATAGTAGGTTCACCTTGATTAAGATGCTAGGATATATTGCTAGTTGGTTTAAAATAAGATAATGAAGGTTATGGAGATATAAAATTTTAAAAATGAATTCTGTTGGCTGATCAGGCCACAACTATTAGAGTACGTGGTCTGAGCGCTGCCCACTATTACATAATACAGTCTTCAGAGTCAAAAGAATTTTGACTATTGTGTCAGCTGTTACTCATAGTATTTTGGTGTTTCCTTTTAGACAGCTGATCTCTCATCTTAGAAAATAACTGTGTAAACAGCCCTATTCCCAAATAGAAGTGCTGAGTGAAGCTATTGTTCAGTTCACCCCATGTTGCTGAAGACTTAGATTTGTCTAGTTCTTTCATAAACTGATTTTTAAGTCAGTTATGCTTAGCATGGAAGTTCCTGAAGCAGAGTTAACACACTAGCCCATTTCAACAACCTGTATATCTGAGAACGGAATGAGAGTCATTCATCTCCACTAGGAATTAAGAGTTGTTGTTCACAAATAATAAATTACTAGATTCTGACAAAGACTAATGGCATTAGGTAAGTGTGACTCAGTGCAATAAATTCAAGCCTAAGCATCCTTTTAAGCTCTGAAACGAACAAGGTACTGCTGTTGGTTAAAGCCAGTCATGGCTCACAACTTGCTAGCTGTCTTGCTGTAGAAACTGTAACGTAAGGCCCTTGAAATAGATGCCGTCATCAGCCCCAGCCCCCAAGCATTCATCTATTTAAACACATGACAGAAGATGGTGGAAGAGAATTCAGCAGCTCTTCGTGTGGTAGGAATGGTTATTGTATTAGGACACACTTTATTGTAAGCCAGCAACTTTTGAGTTAAAATACTATAGCAGTTTCTTTCTTTACTTACATCTTTCTTTCTCTTTTTTTAACTATGAACACACTTGTTTTTTCTCACATTCTGTGTAGATCCAAGGAGCAGCAAATTCTAACTTCCTACTGTAGCAGTTAAACCCTTCTTGTCTCTGAATAGATTTCAGTATTTAAATTTTTTTTTTTTTTTTAAGGCAACGGGCAGCCAAGACGTAGATCCATCCAAGACTTGACTGTTACTGGAACAGATCCTGGTCAGGTAAGACTTAATATTCGAATTCTCTGTCTTTGAAGATGAGTGATGGGCACAAATCAAAAATTAACTGGAGTATGTATCCTCTGCAAAATAAGCTTTATAAGTTGACCTAAAATGATAATGGAGAAATTCATTATCATCAACTTAAATATGTAAGGGGAAAAAAGTATAGATGCCATTATTAACTTGAATCTAAGAAGAGATTGGTTAATTCAATAGTGCTATGTGTGTGTTATGTGGTTTTCATATATGCTTTAATAAGGAAGTATTCGGTTTTGTGCTTAGGACAATTTGTCATTAACACTGTCCTCCAAAATATATCATTAGTGTTAACCTCCCTTTTACTAAAGAGATTAAGTATTCCCCCAGTAAAGACATCACTTCTCTGGGGTCACAGGCACTGCCATACATGGTGGACTCTAACTAATCTTTTAATTTGTCATATCCGCTGCTACTGCTGCTAAGTCGCTTCAGTCGTGTCCAACTCTAGATTTACATTTTTAAACATCCTTAAGACAGTATTTACTAAGCAGATGGATAAACTCTAGCAGGGCTTCCATCCCAGTTGTTACAGGTTTTGTTCTTCATCTTTATATTTCTGGATGCTTTTCTAAACTCCCCTTACCTCTTTGAAGATGTCCCAGACAGTGCTGCAGTTTAAGCCATTATTGAACAGGTGCAGAGTTTAACCAACCAAGTATATAAAAGTAGCAATCATTGCCTTTTTTATTATTTACATCAATAATTAGCATATATAATTTATATCATATTCTTAAAATGAAGTGAGAACTAATTATGAGGTTTTGTTGTTGATTTGCTTTCAGTTGTGCCGAAATAAATTTTAATACTGTAGCATGCATCTGAAGTGATAAAAATACCACATAAAAAATAACAGGATTATGTGATTTAATTTCTGGTAAAATGTGTTAGTACTTTTCGTCTTAAAAGATGTTTTATTATTACTTCTTTTTTATAGCATGCTTGAAATTTTAGAGATTCTTTGTAGCTGTTAGTAAAAATTTGGAAGCCTTTTCTAGCCATCAACTAGCTTAACTAACAGAAACTACTTGAGATATTTAAATAATAAGTATCTTTGATCTTCACTTATATCTGGAAATATTTCTCATAATGCCCACACACACCTTCAGATTCATATATGCACAGCTGTGTGCATATATATGCATAAATATATGTGTGTAATGCTAATTTATTATGATATTAAGTTATCCTAAATCTTAATTTTATTAATTTAATAGCATCTTTTTCAGTATATCTGCTTTTGTGAGATCTCAGAACTTTTAAATGAAATTTCCCACTCTCTCCCCCTCAAATACTTCAAGTATTAATCAGGGCATTTAGTAATAGATAGCTTGACATCTGATACTCGCTTTGATTCCTTAAAGGTTTGATGAACTCAGCCTTTTTAATGCTGTTTACTATTGCCATTGCCATTCCAGTTATGAAAAACTCTAGCAAAGTATTCTCCCTTTGATTAAGAATGAGAGGCTTGCTCTAAGACAGCTCAGGAGCATCTGCCACTAGGATAAAGGCATCGCTGTATTTCAGGACTGACCTGACCATACCAAACCTTACTTATTTGCTCACAAATCCTGTATGACCTGAGACTTCGATCATTACCATTTGTGTGTATATTTATGTGTACATGAGATAGTAGAACTCTGGAACTGAGGCAGACTTGCATGCATTGTCACCGAATACTTCAAAGGTTTAGAATAAGGGGTATTTGATACAGTGGTAAAATTCGTTGTGAAACAGGTTCTGTACAACCATTGCCTAGCCAGTGTTAAAATTGATCCACTCATTCAGAATTACTTACGTATGACAACCTTAAAATGCCTAATATCCAGTTAGGGATGAGAGTGACAAATAGTAATCTTAATATACTATGAAAACGTTTTCCCTTGAAAATGTTATTTATGATAAATGACCATTAAATCTTTCTAGTTACTCATGAAAATAACATTATTTGGAGAGGAAAAGTATGCAAATCTGGATTTTCAAAATTGAAGGTATAGTTTTTTTTTAAGTCTGGCTAGGCAGTGATTAAACAGATGCATAGGGGTTTTTTTGGTTTGTTTTGGCCGTGGAAATTGATAAAGAACATAAAAGTATTTGCCCAGCCAGTATAGTCATCAGAGGAAAAGAGAGTTTCCTGATGAAGTTCAATATTATATCTCATAGAGGAAATTGATCGGATAGGCGTTTCTGCTTTGACTCTTGATTCAAGATTGATCTTAATAAAATCATTTAAACTTTCCATCTGTCAACTAAAATCGGCAGTTTTTATACTGCCACTTCTATGGAGAGGAGGAATGGTGAACATAGCAAGCTTCTTAGTTAAAAGTGCTTGTGTAATGTTCATGTAAAAGATTGAATCACACAGCATACATCTCAGTTTTAAATTAACTGAGGTTTCTATTAATTCAGGAAGCTCATTAAGCATATGCAATGGATCTGGCCTCCATTTGAGAAAAAAGCCACACCTGGTCGAGGAACTGATCTCATACTAAAGCCTTGGTGTTGTTAGAAGCTCGAAATAAACAGTATCTCAGAACACCAGTAGACAAAGTAACTCTGAGACCATGAAAAATGATACAAAACAGGGCCATTTTACAGTGTTGTCTAAGCACAGATGGAAAACAGGATCACTGTGCCACCCACAGAAAACCAAACACTGCCCTCTCTCGGCAGATATGAGTGCCTGCTGCTCCTCTACTAGTTACCAGCTTTACCCTCACTCTGCTCTGGCCTCCCAGTAGAACTGCCGCTACTTTCTGACAGTAGCCAATCTAGAGTGAACCCCTTCTTCCTTGTGGCCTCCTTCAAATCACTCACCGAAAGCCTAGACCCTCTAGTAAGTGAAAGTGAAGTCGCTCAGTCGTGTCCGACTCTTTGCAACCCCATGGACACCAGGCTCCTCTGTCCATGGGATTTTCTAGGAAGAGTACTGGAGTGGGTTGCCATTTCCTTCTCCAGAGAATCTTCCCAACCCAGGGATCAAACCCAGGTCTCCCGCATTGTAGACAGACGCTTTACCGTATGCTGCTGCTAAGTCACTTCAGTCATGTCTGACTCTATGCAACCCCATAGACGGCAGCCCACCAGGCTCCCCCTTCCCTGGGATTCTCCAGGCAAGAACACTGGAGTGGGATGCCATTTCCTTCTCCAATGCATGAAAGTGAAAAGTGAAAGGGAAGTTGCTCAGTCGTGTCTGACTCTTAGCAACCCTGTGGACCGCAGCCTACCAGGCTCCTCTGTCCATGGGATTTTCCAGGCAAGAGTACTGGAGTGGGGTGCCATCACAGAAACACCCCCAAAGTGCCTCGGGGAGAGTGCTTTGCTTTACTGCAACCGATACTAACGGAGAAGGCAATGGCAACCCACTCCAGTAGTCTTGCCTGGAAAATCCCATGGGTGGAGGAGCCTGGTAGGCTGCAGTCCATGGGGTCGCAAAGAGTCAGACAGGACTGACCGACTTCATTTTCACTTTCATGCTTTGGAGAAGGAAATGGCAACCCACTCCAGTGTTCTTGCCTGGAAAATCCCAGGGACAGGGGGAGCCTGGTGGGCTGCCGTCTGTGGGGTCTCACAGAGTCAGACACGACTAAAGCGACTCAGCAGCAGCAACAGATACTAAACCCAACTCATTCCACTACAGGTAGGTGCATTCGTGGTAGGCTTTGACCAGGGTACATTGACAGACCAAGAAGGCCCAGACTCCCAGGAGCTTGTTTGGGCAGATCAGACTTACACCCAGATCAGCTGGAGAACTTCAGTAATAACAACTGCCTTTTATTTACTGTGCACCCATTTTGTGCCTTTACTGCCAGGCCTTTAATATGTTATTGACATTTTAAGTTGAAAGTTTGGTACTTTTTATTTTCCCCATTTTGCAGATAGATAAACTGAGCCTTAGAGAAACTTACCTAAGTCTTACTTCCCTTGGCACTGGCTAGTATTTGCTATAATCAAGTTTTAAATCCAGATCTGCTTCCAAAAGCACACAAACTCTACACTCTATCGTTCTGTCTTGCATATAAAACTGAATGCAGTGCATGGTAAAGTAATCCTAGACCCCTTCACTTTCAAGTGTTTTGGCTTCATTTGGTCTGCATCATCACTAATTATTTCAATACTGTTTATCAGTTTTTACCGTATTTTTAAGCAAGGCTAATCCTCCGTGATAATAAATTTCTAGATCTGTTTTCAAGATTTCTCTTGGAGGGTGCTGCAGTCAATGACAAATTACAGCTGCAGTATGATACGATTGTGATTATTCAGAGAACCAGACATACTAATTTTTATGTGAACTCAAGAATCTACCTTTACTGACCTGATACATGGCTTTGAGCAAGTCCTTTATTTCCCTGAGCTTCAACACTATCTACCAGTGGGGTCAATAATGTCCACCTCTCAGGGTTCTTACAACATGTGAAAATACCAGACACACCAGTAGATGCTTGGTACATGCTTGTATGCCTACCCCCATGTTGTGCCTTCCAGCTCTCTTACCACATATTCTCACTACAGTACTATAGAAAAATAAAGCAGAACTACTACTTGAAAAGATGTAAAATCCGTTGGCATTCGTTTCTTTCTGTATCATAAGGGAAGCTTCTGTACAGAGACTATAGAAAGTGTCTGCTTTAAAGGCCTTCTGTCACATATCTAGAGATGTACTATCATACATTGTCATTATTTAGTTACGGAATACAATTTTTCATACTATTTCTTTTGTCTATAATAATGTTCTGTTCAAGCTCTAAATCAGAAGCCTACATAATTATATTTCCTAAAAATTCCTAATTCACAGTGTACCTTCCTATTGGAGAATTTAAAGACCATATAAGAAAAATAAAATTCTAAAATTTGTCTTGTAATAAACTGTGGTGAAGCCAGAATTAGATTGAGCCCATAATTTTGGATTAAAAAGAATATTTTAGATTTAATTAATTAGTGATTATCGTGATGGAGTAAGTACTCTTGTAAATCCACATTACCTACTGATATCCATTTCTTTTGAATATTTATGCTCTTCAGATGTTACTTCACAAAAATATCATAGAAATCAACATTTAATCTCTGTGTTTCATGCTCCTATAATTTTAGCAACTAAGATGATTCCTGAGGGTTTTAAATAGCTTTCAGATGTCAGTCTAATAGTAACCCTGGCCGTAGATTCTTGATTTATGAAAATATTTTCCCAGTCTTTCAGGTGAAACATAAAAAGCAAAGCTTTATTTTTGTTTGTAAATAACTCCCAATTCGTTTTTATAAAGTTTTGGTCCAAGTCCAGTTTGGGTTCGTGTCTACTGATGGTCACTCGCCCTGCAGTTTAAATTTGGCTTAGTATTCTTTTGCTTCCTTAAATTGCTGTGTGGCATTTCTGAACCCTCATAACCACTTTCATAGCCAGTCCTTGTGGTAAGTCAAGTTTCTCTATATATTTCTTATTGAACTTTTCCGTTCCTTTGAGAATAAAGGAATTATAAATGTCTTGAAGCAAATTGTAAATGTCTTGAAGGAAGGAGCAACCTAAATGAGTTTTAGTAGTTTCAGAGCATTTATGGCCATCAGTGATTTTTTTTTTTTAAACAGCTACTATAAAAATAAGACTTCCTTCATACTCAATTGCCAGCAGTTTGATACTTTTTTAAAATTATCAAAGTATTACCTGTCCTGATTTATGCCTTGGATTTTTTCAGGTATTCAAAAAATAAAGTTATGGTTTGCTTTTGAATATTTCTTTAGTTTGTTTTTTTTTTAATACAAATGTTAGCATATTGTGTTACTTGTTGAGATGCTCATTCCTTGAAATATAAAGACTGGTTTAGTTAATTTATGGATTTAAATTTAAGTTGTAGCTTTTCGCATAGCCTTGAGGAAAGACCAGTTTTGAGATGACCTGAAATATTAGCCTTATTTCTTAGTTTTATAACTCCTGGGAAATCTGAAGTAGAACTACTGAGTGTGCGCATGAGATGAGACGAGAGAAATAAAGTAGCAAAGAATTCTCTTGGAAAAGATTTAAGTTTAAGGAATATAATAATTCGTACTAGGTTCAAGTGGGATTATTTGTTTTAATACCACATACTCAGTGACCCTTTTTTTTAGTGTACAGAATTCATTCTTATACTTTGTATTTTATCTTGTTTAATTTCTCACAACTGATACTGGTTCTCACATGTCACAAATATTTATATTTAAAATATTGACATAAAATTAGGCTGACTGAAACCCTCTTCTTCTAGCACTCTGAAGAAAAATTGCTCTGTATTTGCAGTAGAAATTATAACTGTGGTCATATCACTGTACTCTTATTAAATCAAGACTTGGCTTTCAGACAAAGAAGGTTAAAGGACTGAGGAATAATGTCATATCTATTTGTTTACAGAGGTTAACAGCATCCTAAAAATAACAGTTGATTATTTCATCACCATTCTCTATGGTGTATATTTTCATTCTTATTATATATCAGTGGTTCGGTTCAGTTCAGTCGCTCAGGCATGTCCAACGCTGTGACCCCATGAATCGCAGCACGCCAGGCCTCCCTGTCCATCACCATCTCCTGGAGTTCACTCAGATTCACGTCCATCGAGTCAGTGATGCCATCCAACCATCTCATCCTCTGTCGTCCCCTTCTCCTCCTGCCCCCAATCCCTCCCAGCAGCAGAGTCTTTTCCAATGCATGAGGTGGCCAAAGGACTGGAGTTTCAGCTTTAGCATCATTCCTTCCAAAGAAATCCCAGGGTTGATCTCCTTTAGAATGGACTGGTTGGATCTCTTTGCAGTCCAAGGGACTCTGAAGGGTCTTCTCCAACACCACGGTTCAAAAGCATCAATTCTTCGGCGCTCAGCCTTCTTCACAGTCCAACTCTCACATCCATACGTGACCACAGGAAAAACCATAGCCTTGACTAGACGGACCTTAGTTGGCAAAGTAATGTCTCTGCTTTTGAATATGCTATCTAGGTTGGTCATAACTTTTCTTCCTATCAGTGGTAAATAAACCTAAACACCAGTCTTACATCTGAATGCCAAAAGCTTGTGTTATTATTTAATGAGTCTTATATGGTTCTTTACCATGTATGTGGTTTTTATTCATTATATGATTTATTCAGCAATCTCCTTAATCCTGGAGTGACCAGTAGAAAAATACACATGATCTATGCCCTTAGGAGATTTGCATGTTTTTGAGGAATCACAGACTTTAAGAGTAATATAAAGCATTTCAGGCCCAAGTTGGAGTTCATGTCTGAACAGCCTGTAAATACACCCAAAGAGAAAAATACCTTTGTGACCAGGCTTGGTCAGTGTCTATGTTTTGTAAAAGAACTGTAATTTTGAACTAGGAAAGGAATTGTTAGGTGCTACAAGTCTACTCACATATTCCCATCTTACAGTTACAACAACCTAATTATCTGCTGCTTAGTGAGCATTTTTATCATTTTGCAAAAGTGTTCCATGGGTGCTTGAAAAGAATGCATAATCCCTTTTGTTAAGCATGTGTGTGTGTGTTAAATCACTTTAGTTGTGTCCAACTCTTTGCGACCCTATGGACTATAGCCTGCCAGGCTCCTCTCTCCATGGGATTCTCCAGGCAAGAATACTGGAGTGGGTTGCCATATCCTCCTCCAAGGGATCTTCCTGACCCAGAGATTGAACCTGCATCTCTTATGTCTCCTGCATTGATAGGCAGATTCCTTACCACTGTGCCACCTGGGAATCCCTTCTTAAGCATAGGGTTCACAAGTATGTTTACACCAAACTTGCTTTCTATGAAGGTCAGGTTTTTACTGTGAGCATAGTTTGGTTTTTGGACCCTTTTATATATCACAAGAGTATCAAAATATCTCACCAGGATGGTAAATTCTTTTGATAAGAGTCTGTGGGTGGTAACCTCAGGTTTTGTTCATCTGAGAATGTTATTTTGACCTCATTCTTGCCATTTTTGATGACTAAACAAATCTAGGGTGACAATTGTTTTCTTTCAGCAGTTTGAACATATTCTGCTTCTGTCTTCCTTGTTGCTGCTGAGGATCTAACTGGTATTCCTTCATGGATGATCTTTTCACTCTGGCTGCATTTTACTGTCTTCTATTTTCTTTGTTTTCTAGAATTTGACTGTAATATGGCCTGTGTTTAACTCTGTAATGTAGGTTTTCTCCTTATGTTTTTCTGCTTGGGCTTTATTATGGTTGGAATTTGTCATATCTTCCATCAAGTTTGGAAATCTTTTATTGATTGATGGCAGCTACATTTTCTACCCTGTACCCAGAGCTGCCACTTAAGGTCGACAGATTTACTTGTTACCGCTTTTGTAGGGTAGGCTTTGTTGCTTTGTTTTTCTAGTTCACTGAGAATGAGGCCTGCTTGGGTTTAGCTTTAAGCGGGAGGTTCTCCAGTCCTACTCCCATTGTGCAAAGACCCCAAACTTTGCGCCTGTTCCTCTGAGGATAGCAGGCAGTCAGAACAGAAGCTCCAGCCCATTGGGGTTCAGCTGAAATGCTCAGGGCTAGCAGCTTAAGCACTTGCTAGACTTTATTTCTGGTCTCAGAGCCTTTCCCTTACTTTCTTGCAAGCTTATTGGTTTCTAAGAGATATTATGTGTGAATGCATATAAAATGTTAGCATACATATATTAATATAATATTCCCAGAGGATCTATTTGATTTCTTGCAAGTGTTTTAGAACCTCTTCTGATAAAAGTAGAAGTCTTTCCTTTGCCTTAGAATGGAAATTTTCTCTTGTTGTTTTTGTTTTTATATCAAAATCACACTTTGTTCCTCCTGTTATTTCTTCCTACAGGTGAGCAGTAGGTCATCCAGTCCTAGCGTCAGAATGATCACTACCTCAGGACCAACCTCAGAAAAGCCAGCTCGCAGTCATCCATGGACCCCTGATGATTCCACAGGTGACCAGTTTATTTCCTCATTATGAAGTTGAATCTGTCATGTTTATGTTCATTTAATCATGTGATTAGTCTAGTGTTTATAAAGACTGGCATTATACTGTAGTTTAGATCTTCCTATTAATAAAATCCTAAAATAAAACATTAATAAAATATTTCCTATTACTACAATCCTAAAATAAAATATTTAGCAATAAATTTTAAAATATCTTTTTGACTACTAAGACAGAAACTACTTTTCCTCATGTGGTTCTCCCCCTACGTCCCCCATACTAAACCTGTATTTTGAAGATGGTTTGTTTGGGGATTTTTTAAGTAGGAAGATACTCTCTTCTTGATGTTTCAATCTGATTTTTTATTACAATCTATCCTTCTGGTAGTAATGATAGTAGTAAACTCTCATCTTTTGAATAACTAAAAACAAGATGGTAAAGTAATCATCTTCATCTCAGTGTTTTGTTTTAAAAATACAAGATATTGTGTACCTCGGTGAGAAAAAAAAATGTTTTTTTCTGACCTTTGACCTTTTGAATCATTTTTAACTGAGAGGGAGACTCATTTCAGTCACATAAATAGTCTGTTAAATAGATTTTTAAAGGCCTGTAAGAGTTATTAAAACTCCCCAACATGAATAACTTAACTAATCAAAATCAGAATATAAGAATTAAAATCTGTCTGTCTGAAGGTAGTAATGAAATAGTTTCATTATGGGTAACCAGGAAATTATGTGCCATAAGAAAATTAACTTTTCTTTAGCATTAAGAGGATACCTTGATAAATATGCAGAATATTCTTCTATGAAAATTATTTATATGTTATTGTGTCAGAGAGGGAAGATGATCTCTTAGACCTTGAAAAACTAAACCATTTGGGATTTTATATCAGATCAACAATGGAATTAATAATGGTGATTAAATTGAAATTGAAAAGTCAGCTTTCTGTCTTTACAAACTGAAATTCTGCTTATAAGTATTTTTAGATATTTGACATGGTATCGTCAAGTCCATAATGTAATTTCAAAAAATTAACTGGGTGGCTTTTCTCTGTGTCATGTAAGATAGAACTATATTTAGCTTTGGGTGTACTCCCTAGTTTTAGAAAGTTTAAATTTAGTGGTGGCAAAAACTCCTAAGTTTCACTCCCATCACAGCCCAGCCTCCGATTGCCCAGAACATTCGCCACTACTCAGCACATGTTTATCATGACATGCTTCTCCTCAGAAAGGGACAGGGAAATGATCTTGACAGATTTGACTGTTAACATTCAGGTAGTAGTAGCTCTTTTCGATTGACACATCCTTCAATGAGGGTGTACTTGCCCTGGCATCACAGCATTTGCTGGGTCTCCTCATTTCAGCCTGGACTAACCTAGACATCCCAAAGTGGGGCAGGTAGCAGATTCATGAGGGTAAAATCAAGGTTCTCCTACATCTCTCTCATTTAACTGCCGTGATTCCATTTCATGTGTTCTTCTACTTCCAACTTCCATCTCTTTTTATTCCTTTTCTGGAACCTAAAATACTGCAAAATACCAATAGCTAGACATCATACATAAGTCCAGGTTGCAGTATCAACTAAATTTCATCTCTGCTGTGAAATATACTATAAATGTATGGTTATTGTTTTTAAATAATTTTGAATATAATTATAGGTATTGAGAATCTGGTTTAAGTTTGTAAATAATAAAGTTCAGCTTTGCACTGTTTCTAAGAAAAATATTGATAATGAAGCTAACAGAATAAATTGTAGGGAAGAGACAGGTAAAACCTTTTTCTTTCAAGGCCCACTGACCAAGAAAAAAATGTAGAAGTGCATATGTTAAGTTAAAACAACCTAGTTAATTGGGTTTTTTAATTTAAAAGGGCAGCAGTTTTTTGTGTTTTTCAGAGGAAAAGAACAAAATAATTAATAATTGTAATGCATAGTGCTCTTGTAATACGGGTTTCTACTTCTGGTATATTGGGCATACCCAAGAGCAGCTAGTAAGAGAGATACTTGGATCCAGTAGAGGGTGCCACAGTGGTGAGGGGACACTCGCTCAAGAGATGGTCCTGGACCTAGTACTTTGCAAAGATTGAAACATAAATCATGCCCCATTTGTTTGTATTCTGATTAGAGTCATGGTACTGACACATTAAAAGTAAACTCATCATGGTATGTAACAGACTGCTACATTTACGGTATAAGCTGAGTATTTTACTAGTTATAGATAAGACCTGACATAGTCCATGACTTTTTTAAAAAAAATAGTGAGATTTATTATTTAGTCATAAAGCAGAAAGGAGAAGACAGCATTCCAGTTGAAGGGATCATATATTTAGAGAATATGAGATAGTGATGAGTTTCGTGTTTAAGAGACTGGACGAGAGGTTTTGCCTAACTTAACCAACTCAATATGAATTCTGATATTTAGGAAAAGAGGTTAGATTTGATCAGCAATTAAAACATTATAAGACAAACTTTCATGGAATAACCTTGCTGTCTTAAAACCAGAAAGTAAAAGTTGCTCAGTCATGTCCAACTCTTTGGACCCCATGGACTGTACAGTCCATGGAATTCTCTAGGCCAGAGTACTGGAGTGGGTAGCCTTTCCCTTCTCCAGCGGGTCTTGCCAACCCAAAGATCGAATCCAGGTCTCCTGCATTGCAGGCAGATTCTTTACCAACTGAGCTATCAGGAAAGCCTTGTAACCAGAAACTGAAAGCTGAATTTCAATTTTAAGTGAGAAGGTGAAATCTCACTTCTTGGATTCAGAGAACAGATGAAATTTAGTAAAGGACCTTAATTCCCACCATCAGAGGGCTTTAAAATTGTTTGAAAATAGCACAATCCTTGGACTTTTTTTTTTAACCCCAACAGTACTGTGAAACATTGATATGTTTAATTCTGAAATACATATTGGGGAAAGGGGACTGATTAAATATGATATATGAAGTATCAAAGATTTAAGAAAGAGTGATAAGAGTGGAAATATTAAATTAAATTTGAAGACACTTAATTTTTCCAGTAAGTTCAGAGGAAATCACTTAATAAGTTTAATTTTGTGAAAAGCAGTATTCAGTGGAGGCATTATTTGAAACTATTGTAGGGGGTGGGGAGAGGTTTCATCAGAGAAATAAAAGTATTTCTTGTTTAGCTGTTTCAAAAAAAAGCCTTTGCATTAGTATATGATTTTAGGGTAAAAGCTCTAAGGCAATACTCTTATTCCTTCTTTATTGAACTCCAGCACACAACTTAGCCACTAAACAACAGCAGCAGTTTAACATGACTTTTTAAATCTGAAATGTAAAGCTGAATATGTTACATTGCCCTGTTTTCCCAATTCTTCACCTAGTGTCAAAGACAATAATTAAGAAAGAAGAACCACTGCCATGTGTTGAGTCCTCCCCAGAGGCTAGCTAGCACTGCATGGTATTTCTTAAATACGATATCTCATCCGCTCTGAATTAGCTTAGCTTTTGGAGTCATTTGAAAACACATTCTCAGTGGCTTTAAAAAAAAAAAAAAAAAAACTGGAATATCAGTCAGCAGTAACTTAGGAGGTTATTGAACCATCTAACTGTCTTAGTTTTTTATTGTATTTGAGGAAGTGCCTGGATGTCTTCCTGACCTTGCCTTCATCTCTACCACTCTTTCCTGGAGTCTCTAGCAGAAAAAGAGTGAATAGCTCACTTGCTTAACTCGTTTATTCTCTGTTAATACTGGGGAAGCAGCTACTTCTGAAATAGGAAAGTCTATATTACCTCCCAGTTATCCTTCCTGCTCCTGGAAACGTATATACATGTTCATATTGGGAAGAGAGCGAGCCATGTTTCTCCAGCAAGTTGTTGTGGTAGTTTTACCTCTTTTTGAAATACAAACAAAACTTGTGTGTTCAGATATTTTGATAAATTGGCTGGTTGGTTATTTGAGTTAACCCATTTAATTGTTTTTTGACATGACATTAAATCACACTTTTCATGCTGTCCATGTGTGTAATACACTCCCATCAGTAACACCTCTCGTTCTCTGCAGTGATTCTCATTGGCAGGAGTGGGATGGACAGTTAGAATCTTTGCTAATTGAGGATGACCCACTGGAAAAGAATGTGCCTCTTGCTTTCCCCCTTTCCCTGTGAAGGAACACTGATAATTGCTGGAGTTGACATAGCCTTATAGTAAACTTAACGTGATCAAGGAGAGAAGGAATGTGAGGCTTGGTTAGGTAGAGTCCATAAGACTGAATTTAAAATATAAAGGTCCCATACGACTGTTTTTGATTTTAATTAAACAAGGGCTTACATGCTTTAATATATGATGTTCAGTTCATAGCCACCTTAAATTGTAGGCATGAGAGTATGGTTGTACGCTAATTATCTGTAATTGGATGTCCTCTGTTTACCTTTAGAAATAAAACATTACCAGTAGCAATAACTTTCTTCTAGGAAAAACAATCATCTGCTTTCTTGCTTTTTGTTTTTAATTATTTATGACAGAAAATAAATAAAACACATGCTGTAATTCCAGATACCAATGGATCAGATAATTCCATCCCAATGGCTTATCTTACACTGGATCACCAACTACAGGTAAAGGAGTACTCTCTCAGCGGTTTCCTTTTTCCCTTTTAGAGAAGTTTGTCTTTAAAGCTGGTGGTTGTGTTCTTATTTGTCATAGTGTGTGCATTTATTTATGCTTTCAGTTGGCCTCCTTAAACTTTTAAAAATCAAATTGAAATAATTGATTCTCAAGTCAGTGAGATTGCCAGAATCATATGTTTCTAATCCAACAATCACCTTAAAATACTCATATCTTTGTTCAGCTGCCAAGAATAGGTCTTGGCTCTTCATTGTTAGTGTATTAAAATTTAAAACTCATGTAAGCTCATTTCTCCTTAATAGATTTTGTGATACATTGGCATGTTCATGGTGACTAAAATATAAGTAATACACTTCTCTGCCTGAGTGTGAGAGCTGTAAACATCTTTCAGTATAATAAAGTTTGGCAACTGAAATGTAAAACCAGAGGTCAAGAGTACTGTAGTCATGGTTCAAAAGTTTGAAAACAGCAAGTATAAATTTAAGATCTGAGTTAACACTGACAAAAGGACACCGAGATTTTTCTAGGCCTGGTTTATTTAACGCTTATTTTTAAAAGATCATTGCTTCAATGCTATAAAAGGCTTATTACAGTCTCTGTCTTAACGCTCAAATAGATATTGAGATTTGATTTAATTATGTTTTTAACATTTGTGATTTATTTCCAGCCTCTAGCACCATGCCCAAACTCCAAAGAATCTATGGCAGTGTTTGAACAGCATTGTAAGATGGCACAGGAATACATGAAAGTCCAAACAGAAATTGCATTGTTATTACAGAGAAAGTAAGTATCTTTTATGAATAAAAGTAAATAATTGGTATTTTGAGTTTAAAATCTGCTAAGGTGCAATATAATCATAAGGGATTTGATTTAGGTCATACCTGAATGGTCTAGCGGTTTTCCCTACTTTCTTCAATTTCAGTCTGAATTTGGTAATAAGGAGTTCATGATCTGAGCCACAGTCAGCTCCTGGTCTTGTTTTTGTTGACTGTATAGAGCTTTTCCATCTTTGGCTGCGAAGAATATAATCAATCTGATTTCAGTGTTGACCATCTGGTGATGTCCATGTGTAGAGTCTTCTCTTGTGTTGTTGGAAGAGGGTGTTTGCTATGACCAGTGCATTTTCTTGGCAAAACTCTATTAGTCTTTGCCCTGCTTCATTCCACATTCCAAGGCCAAATTTTCCTGTTACTCCAGGTGTTTCTTGACTTCCTACTTTTGCATTCCAGTCCCCTATAATGAAAAGGACATCTTTTTTGGATGTTAGTTCTAAAAGGTCTTATAGGTCTTCATAAAACCATTCAACTTCAGCTTCTTCAGCATTACTGGTTGGGGCATAGACTTGGATAACTGTGATATTGAATGGTTTGCCTTGGAGACGAACAGAAATCATTCTGTCGTTTTTGAGATTGCATCCAGGTACTGCATTTCGGACTGTTTTGTTGACCATGATGGCTACTCCATTTCTTCTGAGGATTTCCTGCCTGCAGTAGTAGATATAATGGTCATCTGAGTTAAATTCACCCATTCCAGTCCATTTTAGCTCGCTGATTCCTAGAATGTCGACGTTCACTCTTGCCATCTCTTGTTTGACCACTTCCAATTTGCCTTGACTCATGGACCTGACTATTACCAAATTCAGACATAAATTGAAGAAAGTAGGGAAAACTACTAGACCATTCAGGTATGACCTAAATCAAATCCCTTATGATTATGCAGTATAAGTGAGAAATAGATTTAAGGGCCTAGATCTGATAGAGTGCCTGATGAACTATGGAATGAGGTTCGTGACACTGTACAGGAGACAGGGATCAAGACCATCCCCATGGAAAAGAAATGCAAAAAAGCAAAATGGCTCTTTGGGGAGGCCTTACAAATAGCTACGAAAAGAAGAGAGGCGAAAAGGAAACATATAAGCATCTGAATTCAGAGTTCCAGAGAATAGCAAGAAGAGATGAGAAAGCCTTCTTCAGCGATCAATGTAAAGAAATAGAGGAACAGAATGGGAAAGACTAGAGATCTCTTCAAGAAAATTAGAGATACCAAAGGAACATTTCATGCAAAGATGGGCTTGATAAAAGACAGAAATGGTCTGGACCTAACAGAAGCAGAAGATATTAAGAAGAGGTGGCAAGAATACACAGAAGAACTGTACAAAAAAGATCTTCACGACCCAGATAATCATGATGATGTGGTCACTAATCTAGAGCCAGACATCCTAAAATGTGAAGTCAAGTGGGCCTTAGAAAGCATCACTACAAACAAAGCTAGTGGAGGTGATGGAATTCCAGTTGAGCTATTTCAAATCCTGAAAGATGAAGCTGTGAAAGTGCTGTACTCAATATGCCAGCAAATTTGGAAAACTCAGCAGTGGCCACAGGACTGGAAAAGGTCAGTTTTCATTCCAGTTCCAAAGAAAGGCAATGCCAAAAATGCTCAAACTACTGCACAATTGCACTTATCTCACACGCTAGTAAAGTAATGCTCAAAATTCTCCAAGCCAGGCTTCAGCAATACGTGAACCGTGAACTTCCTGATGTTCAAGCTGGTTTTAGCAAAGGCAGAGGAACCAGAGATCAAATTGCCAACATCCGCTGGATCATGGAAAAGCAAGAGAGTTTCAGAAAAGCATCTATTTCTTCTTTATTGACTATGCCAAAGCCTTTGACTGTGTGGATCACAATAAACTGTGGAAAATTCTGAGAGAGATGGGAATACCAGACCACCTGACCTGCCTCTTGAGAAATCTGTATGCAGGTCAGGAAGCAACAGTTAGAGCTGGACATGGAACAACAGACTGGTTCCAAATAGGAAAAGGAGTACGTTAAGGCTGTATATTGTCACCCTGCTTATTTAACTTCTATGGAGAGTACATCATGAGAAACACTGAAGCACAACCTGGAATCAAGATTGCTGGGAGAAATATCAATAACCTCAGATAATGCAGATGACACCACCTTTATGGCAGAAAGTGAAGAGGAACTAAAAAGCCTCTTGATGAAAGTGAAAGAGGAGAGTGAAAAAGTTGACTTAGAGCTCAACATTCAGAAAAGGAAGATCATGGCATCTGGTCCCATCACTTCATGGGAAGTAGATGGGGAAACAGTGGAAACAGTGTCAGACTTTATTTTGGGGGGCTTCAAAATCACTGCAGATGGTGACTGCAGCCATGAAATTTTAAAAGACGCTTACTCCTTGGAGGAAAAGTTATGACCAACCTAGATAGTATATTCAAAAGCAGAGACATTACTTTGCCAACTAAGGTCCGTCTAGTCAAGGCTATGGTTTTTCCAGTGGTCATGTATGGATATGAGAGTTGGATTGTGAAGAAGGCTGAGTGCCGAAGAATTGATGCTTTTGAACTGTGGTGTTGGAGAAGACTCTTGAGAGTCCCTTGGACTGCAAGGAGATCCAGCCAGCCCATTCTGAAGATCAGCCCTGGGTGTTCTTTGGAAGGAATGATGCTAAAGCTGTAACTCTCGTACTTCGGCCACCTCATGCGAAGAGTTGACTCATTGGAAAAGACTCTGCTGCTGGGAGGGATTGGGGGCAGGAGGAGAAGGGGACGACAGAGGATGAGATGGCTGGATGGCATCACTGACTTGATGGACACAAGTCTGAGTGAACTCCTGGTTTGGTGATGGACAGGGAGGCCTGGCGTGCTGCGATTCATGGGGTCGCAAAGAGTTGGACACGACTGAGTGACTGAACCTAACTGAACTGAAGGTGCAGTATTGTTTAAAGACATGAAAACCATAATTCTTAGTATTAATCATGAAGTACATTTCTCATGTGGAGCTTTTCTCTATGTTTATGTTTTTTTATCTTCTTTTTTATTTTTTTATTAACGGATAATTGCTTTACAGAATTTTGTTGCTTTCTGTCAAACCTCACCATGAATCAGCCATAGGTATGCATATATCCCCTCCCTTTTGAACCTCCTTCCCATCTCCCTCGCCATCCCACCCCTCTAGATTGATACAGATCCCCTGTTTGAGTTTCCTGAGCCACACAGCAAATTCCCATTGGCTATCTGTTTTACATATGGTAATGTCAGTTTCTACGTTATTCTTTCCATACATCTCACCCTCTCTTCCCCTCTCCCCATGTCCATAAGTCTGTTCTCTATGTTTGTTTCTCCATTGCTGCCCTAATTCTTCAGTGCCATTTTTATAGATTCCATATATATATGCATTAGAATACCATATTACCTTTCTCTTTCTGACTCACTTCACTCTGTATAATAGGTTCTGGGTTCATCCACCTCATCAGAACTGACTCAAATGTGTTTCTTTTTATGGCTGAGTAATATTCCATTGTGTTTATGTACCACAACTTCTTTATCTGTTCATCTGTCAATGGACGTCTAGGTTGCTTCCATGTTCTAGCTATTGTAAATAGTGCTGCAATGAATGGGATACATGTGTCTTTTTCAGTTTCGGTTTCCTCAGGGTATATGCCTAGGAGTGGGATTGCTGGGTCATATGGTAGTTTTAGTCCTAGCTTTTTAAAGAATCTTCTATGTTTATGTTTTTTAAACACCCCTGGCTAATTTTCCATGTACAACTGAACTCTTGACTGAATTTTATTATATTAGCAAGACATAAGGGAAATAAATAGGTGCTCTTAACCATGTATTTTATGTCCTTAGAATTTAAAAGTTAAAAGCTATTTAGATTTATTGGTAAACGGATTTATTGTCCTTGGACACAGGTAAAGTAATTTGATTTACTAATGTTTAGTTGTGCTTTATCTTAGAAACATTTTGGTAGATATAGTCTCTCCAGGTGTATGTTTCAGAGAGTAGAATGACTATATTAGAGGGCTTTATTTCATCTCTGAGTGTTTTTCTGAGGAGTTCAATAGTCACAGGTTGCTCTGGGAAATAGACTACTTTTCTCCCCTTTTAAAGAATTACAGTCCCATTTCCATTCTTCTCTACTAGAGATTCTTAAGAAACAATGTTTCCGTTTTCTTAAACATGACCTTCATGAAATTTTACTCCTTTGACACTGATTTATGGTGGTATTTTCAAGAAGGGAGAAAAAGGGTTTTTTCACAATTTTCTAATACAATGATTTTGAATTCAACTTAACATTTTAAAGGTAAAGCTAAATAGATTAAATATTAAACTGTGTGAACTGTAGAATAATGGAATTTTGTCACACTTTATGTTAAGGAAAAAAGCTATTTCTTATGTCACATGTTTAATCTGTACTGAAAGAGGAATTCTATGCTGGAGGAAAAAAAACAGGATGAATTGAGGGACACTATAAAAAATATGGCAGTTTTAATCTTTTTTTTATTTATTTTAATTGGAGGTTAATCACTTTACAATATTGCATTGGTTTTGCCATACATCAACATGTATCCACCACAGGTATACACATGTTCCCCATCCTGAACCCCCCTCCCTCCTCCCTCCCCATACCATCCCTCTGGGTCGTCCCAGTGCACCAGCCCCAAGCCTCCAGTATCATGCATTGAACCTGGGCTGGCGACTCATTTCATGTATGATATTATACATGTTTCAATGCCATTCTCCCAAATCATCCCACCCTGTCCCTCTCCCACAGAGTCCAAAAGACTGTTCTATACATCTGTGTCTCTTCTGCTGTCTCGAATACAGGGTTATCATTACCATCTTTCAAGTTCCATATATGTGCATTAGTATACTGTATTGGTGTTTTTCTTTCTGGCTTACTTCACTCTGTATAATAGGTTCTAGTTTCATCCACCTCATTAGAACTGATTCAAATGTATTAATGGCTGAGTAATACTCCATTGTGTATATGTACCACAGCTTTCTTATCCAGTCATCTGCTGATGGACATCTAGGTTGCTTCCATGTCCTGGCTATTATAAACAGTGCTGCGATGGACACTGGGGTACATGTGTCTCTTTCAGTTCTGGTTTCCTCAGTGTGTATGCCCAGCAGTGGGATTGCTGGGTCATAAGGCAGTTCTATTTCCAGTTTTTTAAGGACTCTCCACACTGTTCTCCATAGTGGCTGTACTAGTTAGCATTCCCACCAACAGTGTAAGAGCGTTCCCTTTTCTCCGCACCCTCTCCAGCGTTTATTGCTTGTAGACTTTTGGATCACAGCCATTGTGACTGGCCTGAAATAGTACCTCATTGTGGTTTTGATTTGCATTTCTCTGATCATGAGTGATGTTGAGCATCTTTTCATGTGTTGTTAGCCATCTGTATGTCTTCTTTGGAGAAATGTCTATTTAGTTCTTTGGCTCATTTTTTGATTGGGTCGTTTAATTTTCTGGAATTGAGCTGCTGGAGTTGCTTGTATATTTTTGAGATTAGTTGTTTGTCATTTGCTTCATTTGCTATTATTTTCTCCCATTCTGAAGGCTGTCTCTTCACCTTGCTTATAGTTTCCTTTGTTGTGCAGAAGCTTTTAAGTTTAACTAGGTCCCATTTGTTTATTTTTGCTTTTATTTCCAATACTCTGGGAGGTGGGTCATAGAGGATCCTGCTGTGATATATGTTGGAGAGTGTTTTGCCTATGTTCTCTTCTAGGAGTTTTATAGTTTCTGGTCTTAGATTTAGATCTTTCATCCATTTTGAGTTTATTTTTGTGTATGGTGTTAGAAAGTGTTCTAGTTTCATTCTTTTACAAGTGGTTGACTAGTTTTCCCAGCACCACTTGTTAAAGAGATTGTCTTTAATCCATTGTATATTCTTGTCTCCTTTGTCAAAGATAAGGTGCCCATAGGTGCGTGGATTTACCTCTGGGCTTTCTATTTTGTTCCATTGATCTATATTTCTGTCTTCGTGCCACTACCATACTGTCTTGATGACTGTGGCTTTGTAGTAGAGCCTGAGGTCAGGCAGGTTGATTCCTCCAGTTCCATTCTTCTTTCTCAAGATTGCTTTGGCTATTCAAGGTTTTTTGTATTTCCATTCAAATTGTGAAATTATTTGTTCTAGCTCTGTGAAAAATACTGTTGGTAGCTTCATAGGAATTGCATTGAATCTATAAATTGCTTTGGGTAGTATACTCATTTTCACTATATTGATTCTTCCGATCCATGAACATGGTATATTTCTCCATCTGTTAGTGTCATCCTTGATTTTTTTCACCAGTGTTTTATAGTTTTCTATATATAGGTCTTTAGTTTCTTTATAGATATATTCCTAAGTATTTTATTCTTTTCGTTGCAATGGTGAATGGAATTGTTTCCTTAATTTCTCTTTCTATTTTCTCATTATTAGCGTATAGGAATGCAAGGGATTTCTGTGTGTTGATTATATCCTGCAACTTTACTGTATTCATTGATTAGGTCTAGTAGTTTTCTGGTGGCGTCTTTAGGATTTTCTGTGTAGAGGATCATGTCATCTGCAGACAGTGAGAGTTTTACTTCTTCTTTTCCAGTTTGGATTCCTTTTATTTCTTTTTCTGCTCTGATTGCTGTGGTCAAAACTTCCAAAACTATGTTGAATAGTAAAGGTGAAAGTGGGCACCCTTGTCTTGTTCCTGACTTTAGGGGAAATGCTTTCTATTTTTCACCATTGAGGATAATGTTTGCTGTGAGTTTGTCATATATAGCTTTTATTATGTTGAGGTATGTTCCTTCTATTCCTGCTTTCTGGAGAGTTTTTATCATAAATTGATGTTGAATTTTGTCAAAGGCTTTCTCTGCATCTATTGAGATAATCATATGGCTTTTATTTTTCAATTTGTTAATGTGGTGTATTACACTGATTGAGTTGCGGATATTGAAGAATCCTTGCATCCCTGGGATAAAGCCCACTTGGTCAAGGTGTATGATCTTTTTAATGTGTTGTTGGATTCTGATCGCTAGAATTTTGTTAAGGATTTTTGCAACTATGTTCATTAGTGATATTGGCCTGTAGTTCTCTTTTTTTGTGGCATCTTTGTCAGGTTTTGGCATTAGGCTGATGGTGGCCTCATAGAATGAGTTTGGAAATTTATCTTCCTCTACAATTTTCTGGAAGAGTTTGAGTAGGATAGGTGTTAGCTCTTCTCGAAATTTTTGGTAGAATTCAGCTGTGAAGCCGTCTGGACCTGGGCTTTTGTTTGCTGAAAGATTTCTGATTACAGTTTCAATTTCCATGCTTGTGATCGGTCTGTTAAGATTTTCTATTTCTTCCTGGTTCAGTTTTGGAAAGTTGTACTTTGCTAAGAATTTGTCCATTTCTTCCATGTTGTCTGTTTTATTGGCATATAGTTGCTGATAGTAGTCTCTTATGATCTTTTGTATTTCTGTGTTGTCTGTTGTGATCTCTCCATTTTCATTTCTGATTTTATTGATCTGATTTTTCTCTCTTTGCTTCTTGATGAGTCTGGCTAATGGTTTGTCAATTTTATTTATCCTTTCAAAGAACCAGCTTTTGGCTTTGTTGATTTTTGCTATGGTCTCTTTTGTTTCTTTTGCATTTATTTGTGCCCTTATTTTTAAGATTTCTTTCCTTCTACTAACCCTGGGGTTCTTCATTTCTTCTTTTTCTAGTTGCTTTAGGTGTAGAGTTAGGTTATTTATTTGACTTTTTTCTTGTTTCTTGAGGTATGCCTGTATTGCTATGAACTTTCCCCTTAGCACTGCTTTTACAGTGTCCCATAGGTTGGGGTTGTTGTGTTTTCATTTTCATTCATTTCTATGCATATTTTTATTTCTTTTTTGATTTCTTATTGTTTTGGGGTGAAATGTCTTATAGATATCAGTTAGGTCTAACTCGTCTATTGTATCATTTAAAGTTTGCATTTCCTTGTTAATTTTCTGTTTATTTGATCTATCCATGCTTGTGAGGAGGGTATTAAAGTCTCCCACTAATTATTGTTAATTTCCCCTCTCATACTTGTTAGCATTTGTCTTACATATTGCGGTGCTCCAATGTTGTATGCATATATATTTATAATTGTTCTATCTTCTTCTTGGATTGATCCTTTGATCATTATGTAGTGTCCTCCTTTGTCTCTTTTCACAACCTTTGTTTTAAAGTCTATTTTATCTCTTATGAGTATTGCTACTCCTGCTTTCTTTTGGTCTCTGTTTGCACGGAATATCTTTTTCCAGCCCTTCACTTTCAGTCTGTATGTGTCCCCTGTTTTGAGGTGGGTCTCTTGTAGACAACATATATAGGTGTCTTTTTTTTGTATCCATTCAGCCAGTCTTTGTCTTTTGGTTGGGGCATTCAGCCCATTTTCATTTAAGGTAATTATTGATAAGTATGATCCTGCTGCCATTTATTGTTTTGGGTTTGAGTTTATACACCCTTTTTGTGTTTCCTGTCTAGAGAATATCCTTTAGCATTTGTTGGAGAGTTGGTTTGGTGGTGCTGAATTCTCTCAGCTTTTGCTTGTCTGTAAAGCTTTTGATTTCTCCTTCATATTTGAATGAGATCCTTGCTGGGTACAGTAATCTGGGCTGTAGGTTATTTTCTTTCATCACTTTAGGTATGTCTTGCCATTCCCTCCTCGCCTGAAGAGTTTCTATTGAAAGATCAGCTGTTATCCTTATGGGAATCCCCTTGTGTGTTTGTTGTTTTTCCTTTGCTGCTTTTAATATTTGTTCTTTGTGTTTGATCTTTGTTAATTTTAATTAATATGTGTCTTGGGGTGTTTTGCCTTGGGTTTATCCTGTTTGGGACTCTCTGGGTTTCTTGGACTTGGGTGATTATTTCCTTCCCATTTTAGGGAAATTTTCAACTATTATCTCCTCAAGTATTTTCTCATGGTAGTTTTAATCTGTTTTAAGTACTTTAAGAAATGTTACTAGTAAATTTTTGTTGGAGAGCCTTTCATTAATTATTCAGTTGTTTCTAGTAGGGCCCCTTTAGGAACTAATATATACTATCGTTTAAATAAAAGGCACTTAAAGAAGTTTATCAAGCTGTAAAAGACTCTGGTTTTTCTCAAAAATAATTGCAAGTGTGGTACTTTGTATTCATTTCATTATTTTCAAAGTAGGAAATAGATTTAAGTTAGATAGCACCTATTTTAATTATCTTGCCAATGTTTTATTAGCTACCACTGCATTGTAGTTGAATAGAATTGTGACTTCAACTTTGCATATGAAAACGGGAATGTGAAAGTCAAATGTGAATGATTAAAACTTCCAAGGGTTACTTCCAAGTGTAGCCAGAGTAAGCTCTTCCCAGACTTTTTTCTTCCTTCCTACATACAAGGGATAACAAATGAAATTTTCTGGAACTTTATTATACCACTTTATCTGTTTTCACTACTTATCTCAGTACAGTTAGGCTTATTAAAAGGAGTATGATATTTGTATGGGTATGCTAGAAGAGTAGATGATAGTTTCTATCATAATTGTGTCTGACTAGTGTACCTAACCTCCATTCCTGGGATTTTCCAGGCAGGAGTACTGGAGTGGGGTGCCATTGCCTTCTCCATTAGTAGCAGCAGCAGCAGTGTACCTAAGATATATAATGATAGACCCAGAATCAAAGTTCTAATTAATTAGAGCTTTCATCACCAGCTGTTAAGGTAGGAATATTTCCATCCTATGTAATGTGTGGTATTTGTTTTTAGGCAGGAACTAGTTGCAGAACTGGACCAGGATGAAAAGGACCAGCAAAATACATCTCGTCTGGTACAGGAACATAAAAAGCTTTTAGATGAAAACAAAAGCCTTTCAACTTACTATCAGCAATGCAAAAAACAGCTAGAGGTCATCAGGAGTCAGCAGCAAAAACGACAAGGCACTTCATGATTCTCTGGGACCCTTAAATTTCAAAATATGCAAAGAAAGACTTTTTTTTTTTTTTAAAGGAAAGAAAAACCCTTATAATGACAGTTCATGCGTGTTAGCTTTTTGGCGTGTTCTGAATGCCAGCTGCCTATATTTGCTGCATTTGTTTCATCGTTTATTTTCCTTTTCTCATGGTGGACATGCAATTCAACTGTCTCCTTACATCACATGGGGGCATCTGTACTTGAATAAGCAGCAGTTCGCAACTTCAGAACAGATGCAGTGAACCATGCCTGTATATGCATGCTCGTTGTGTGAAGGCTAGCCTAAGGAAAACAGGGGTGTCAAACTAGCTGCTATGAGCAAACATCGTCTTTTTTTCGAGGTGGAACCTCAAGAATGATTTTGTTCTTGTATCTCATCTCAAACAACCAGTAATCTTTTTATCTAAAAGATGGTATATACCAAGTTAAAGACAGGGTATTATAAATCTAGAATAATTGGTGGTACATTATAGAAATGCAGAAACTTTAGGGATAGTTGAAAGGGAGGGCTTTGATGCCAGCATCCTTGGATCAGTACTGAACTTTATCCATAAACTTTAAGGTAAGTGATGGCCGCTGTATTTAATAGAAGTGTATTTCTTTAGACTTAAATTTGACTATGATACATTGAACAAAGTGGAACCCTTTTTTTAAAAGGTATAAAGATTTTTAATTCTGTGATTGCGTGTATGTGTGCTGAAACTATAAAGCTTTTATGACTCTAATGTTAATATCCTTTAAATGAAATTAAAAGGTAAATGAACATGATCCAACTTAACCGATCATTCCTTCCTGCAGTGATTATTGTATTGTTTTATTGTATATTTGAAAAACTGAAGAGAAATCATGGAAAATGGAAATAATTGCTCCAGCTAAAAGGCTCAGGCCTAAACTACTTATATGATACCAAATGAGTAAAAAACCTAACAAATCAGGACAAGTTAGTGAGGAAGTTAAAGGAATAAGTCTCAATTCATCAAGTATCCTATTTATCAATATTGGAATGATTGATTTTCCTTGCAAGCCCATCCTAGAATGCCTTTCAACACTTTTAAAGGAATTTCACTTATAAAGAAAAAATTTATATTGTTAACAGTAACTTTGCTACCAACTTTGAAAGTAAAAGTAATAATAAAATTTCGTTGAAATAATAGACTATATAAGCTCTATTTTTTCAGTTGGTATTAAAATAAACTACGTTTTGATACCAGTACAATGTGTCTTTTAAATAGGGATGTCATCAACCTCATTTTTATAGCATTAATGTTTTATGAAGAGAAAATTTAAAATGAAAGCATAATTGCTATGATTATTAGAATTATATTGTGATTGTATTGTAGTTTTGCTCTGTTTCAGATAAGCAAGTTGATCTAAGAAGTTATCAAAACTATTCTTAAAAATACTAAAGCAGGTAACTTTTTCTTCCATTATTTTTTCCTCTTCCCACTGAGTTTTATAATGTATTCCTTGTGTATACAAGCAATAAAGGTAAAGGACAGTTTGTACTTAACTGTGTCATTTTTAGCTTCTTCAGAATCTATTATTTAAAAGTTTCTGGCAAATATCAATAAATATTGACTATTACTTCATTTAAATAAATAGAGGGTTTTCATTCCCAAATAATTTAATTACCTAGCCAAAGGTGATATTAGGCTCAATGTATCAGTAGTCAAATAAAATTGACATGGAGAATAACTTTACGGAAAAGCTTCACTCTTTCATAGTATTGCGCTTGTTTGTACATCTGTCACTCCACCAAAAGGGACCTAGCCAGTGTTTAGAGACTTTTCTAATCATCTCAGAGCATGAGATAGCCAAGCGTGGATGCTAAGATGGAACTTTTCCATTAGGATTTAGCAGATTGCAGATTTTATTTCTGGTCATTAATGTGTTTTTGTTATACATTACAAAGTTAAAGGGAAAGTTTATTATTATTATCATATGCAGTCACTTCATAAAAATATCCCAAATAGGTAAATGGAAGAAAATAGTAGTTTTAAGTCATGGTGCCAAATGCAGAAAAGGCTGTTAAACCCTCATGTGTCTGTTCACAGTATGTTCCTGGGGTTTCCAGTACTGCAGTTGTCCTGCGCACTGAGTACAATTCAGCCTTACTTTGTTTCTAAGTTCTTGCGTTGCCAGGCTCATGTTTTTAAGTCCTTATTGTTCTTGATGAAGGGAAAAAAAAGATAGCAGGGTTAGTTAAAATCTGTATCCAGTTTAACCAGTGTTCTTACCCGTCAGCCCTTCAGAGATGTTAACAAGGAACCAAATTTGTTATTAATTCTGGTTTTACCATTTCTTCTAACTCATGTATTTTGGGGGGATGGAAATAGCTAACAGACATGGAAGTATCTAAAAGGTCCTAGTCTGAAAAATTCTCAAGCAGTCCTTGAATGAGCACTAATTACATTTTATTTTTGCCTCCAGGGGAAGAAAACAAAGCTTTTATCTAACTTACAGGGAAATGCTCCTCAGCAGTTAAAATAGACTTTTTGAGTCAAATAAAAATCAGTTGAGAATATTTACCTTATAGCCACATAGTATATTGGAGAGATCTGTTTAAAAGTTGTTTACAAATGTTTGACTATTTTTGCTGAAGTATTTTAGAGCATTGAATGTCTTTTCTGTTTCTCCAAGTTTCTTTTGTGTTCCTAGTTTCAGCTCCTGCCTGTAGCCAGAGATCACAGGCCTTGCCTGTGAAACTTTTGTTTCTTTCTGTAAATGTGTGTGGTTTTCAGCGGTCAGCTCCTCTCTTCAAATGGTAGGAAGTTCTACTTCTGTCATTCAGAACATTTTATGTAAAATGATGTAATGCAGAAATCCTTGTGCATACTATGTAATTGAAGGAAGCTTTTTAGATTTATTTTTGTTTGTAATAAAATTCAGATTGTTACTCTAAACTTGGTCATAAAACTGGTGAATGATTTATATCAGCAAAAGAGCCATGAGGTGTTCAGCTCCAGCAGCCTGTTTGGCTTATACAAAATAGAATAAAAACTGAAAAGTCAGACTCCTAATACTTAATGCCATCTTAAAATTTTTAAATGATTTTTGAGAAGCTTTCCTCAAATTCAGATTTTTGGTTAATTGGATTCTCTTCACAATTTCAATGAACCCTGATTTATATGAAGTATAACACAGTGTACATCATTATACTTATGCGCATTAGCAACCTGATTTCTTGTAGTCTATCTAAATTACATTACTTCATTTCTTTATCAACCTGTTAGCCTTCTAACCTACACATCTATGCATACACATCCTTATAAACTCTGCCTTCACTTTAGTAAATACATCTGCTTATTCATCATTCCTCCACAAATACTTATTGGGCACCTGTGATAAGCCAAGCTGCTGTGGCTACTGCCAAGTGACATGTCCATTTCAGTCACAGGGTGGTCAGATGATATTCCCATTTCACAGATGGAACAGTAGGCTCCTAAAGGTTGAGACTGGTGCCTGAGTCTACTTTTCCATCATCATCTGTTTTCAGCAGAATCACATGCCTGAAGATTGTGGCCACTGCCAGCCCATGTGAAGGAAAATTGAATGGCAAACCAAGGAAGGGAAAGTGAGGTAACTTTGATCTTGCAGTCCCAGG
Source organism: Ovis aries (assembly GCF_016772045.2). Taxonomy (NCBI): domain Eukaryota; kingdom Metazoa; phylum Chordata; class Mammalia; order Artiodactyla; family Bovidae; genus Ovis; species Ovis aries. The sequence goes on from NC_056061.1 coordinate 47,108,805, forward strand.
GACTTAGTGAGCACTCTACAGATAGCAACAGTGCCAACATTGAGACCCACGTGTATCTCTTTTAAGCCTAAGTCTGTGTTCTAAACCACTTTGCTGTGCTGTAGTTTAAAATGCTCGCTGAGGACAGAGGTGCTGCAGCTTTTTCATTCACTTATTTGACGGGTAGGGTGTCTTCAGTCTTCTGCCCCATCCCCAACCCCCACACCTGAAGAATGTGCTAAAAATGGGAAAACAGGCCATGGGCTTGTAAGACCTGGTCTTTAGACTCCTCCGTTCTTCAAAAAAAAATGAGACTTTACCCAGGGTTTTTTCACTTTTGGTTTGTTCTTGTTTTCTTTTTTGCCCTTTTTGGTGTGTGCTAAGTCACTTCAGTTGTGGCGGGGGCAGGGGGTCTCATTAAAGAATAATAGGAGTGTAATTTTTAATACAATAAACTGTATCTGTTTAAAGTGTGCAATTTATTGAGTTTTGACATATGTACATACTTGTAAAGGGACTATCCCAGGTGGCTCAGTGGTAAAGAATCCACCTGCAGTGCAGGAGACACAGGTTCAATCCCTAGGTCAGGAAGATCTCCTGGAGAAGGAAATGGCAACCCACTGCAATATTCTTGCCTGGGAAACCCCATGGACAGAGGAACCTGGCAGGCGACAGTCCCTGGGGTCGTTAAAAGAGTCTGACATGACTTTGCAACTAAATACACTTGTAAAATCATGCCAGCAACCAAGATCCCGAACATTTCCATCCCCTGCAAAGCTTCTCTCATCTCTTACAATCTATCCCTCCCTTCTCTCCAAGCCCCAGTGTTCTCTCTAGCAATATAAAATAGTTAACATTTTCTAGAATTTTACATACATGAAATGATTCAATATGTACTCTTTTTATGCTTTTTCCTCCTCTTGAGTTGTTTTAATTCCTTTGAGAGGAATTTTTGATTTTAATCATTTTTAGTGATGCTTGAAAACCTTTCAGTATCAGTTTTTGAGGGAAAATGTAGGTTTTAAGAGGTTGTAGGTATGTCCAGTATGGCCTATTTGATTGTACAGTGTTACCGTCTTCTGAAACATTTAGGATCACTTTATATTTTTATAGAACTTTAATACTTCACTCACAAAATCCCTTGCATTTGTTTGTTTTAAGCTTATTTGTATCTGTATTACTTCAGGTGTTAGAAATGTGAATCGTCATGGCGAGTAACAGTAAATATTCAGTCCTTGGTGATTTTCAGCAAATATGATTGATAAGTATAATTTCTTTTCAGATTTTTGGGTTTTTTTACATTGTAGCTGCTTTTTTCTTGATCAAAAAAGGAAAGATTAGGTTGGTTACACTGCAGAATAATATGAAGAACAACATTTTAAATAACAAAACAATCTTCTTTAAAAATTATTAGGTATGATATCTCATACAGGTGCTATCAGTGGTCCTATCTATTGCTTTGGCAGAGTGTAAATTGCTTACCAGCAGGACCTATACTCTGTTCATCGATGACTAATCCTTAGTTTTCAGAGCATCTTATGCCCCTGCCATGAGGTCCCACCGAAATTTAGACTTCTGTTTAAATGAGCTACCCTTCATGTCAGGGTTTTTTTTGAAATATTTTTTTGTTTAATTGTTTATTTGACTGTGCCAAATGTCAGTTAGAGCACATGAGATCTCTAGTTGCGGCCTGTGGGATCTAGTTCCCACAACTAGGGATAGAACCCAGGCCCCCTGCACTGGGAGCACAGTCTCGGCCACTGGACCACCAGGGAAGTCCCTTCCCTTCATGTCACTTTTTTCAGTGAAATTTTTCTGAGAAACAGTTAATGTTATCTGATTTTCATGGTGCTTTTACATTTCCAAGTAGTGAAAAGCATTCTTCATCCTGTAATTTAATGGTCAGCAATATCTTATAGATGCCATAAGGTAGCAGGATAATTGCCTTGAAAGCACCAGAAATTACTGTGCAAATGCTGACTATTTATCTTCTGGAAGTCAACAGTTCACAGAATGAAGTTACATTTATTGCTTATTTTCTCTCTGTGGATACCTGACTTTTCTTTAGTTATAGGAATGGCTGTATTAATCATTGGTTGATACATTGACCAAATTAGAGACTGAAGAAACCTGGAAATGGACATAACTTTATGGTTGAAGAGGAAATGGTGATATTTCTTCATCACACACACACTAGACCCCTTCTGACTTTCAGTGTTTCCTACAAAAATAGTTTAAAATATGATGAGCATGAGAGATCCCTTAGTTTTAATGATCGTTCAGGATAGTCTCCCCATTTCCAAGACTTCAGATGAGTCTGCAGTTTCCAGTATTGGCCATGCCAGCTATCACAGGTAAAACTACGTGATACTAACTTCCGTGACTATATTAAAATCCAAGAGATCATGTGCAGGGGATGTTCCAAGTTCCCCAGTAGATGCCTGAAACTGCAGATGGTACTGGACCCTTTCACAAAGTTTACTTTGTCTGTTATACACAGAATATTGGCACTAATAATAAAATAGTACAGTTATTACAATATACTGTAATAATAAAAGTTCATTGAATGTGGTTTCTTTCAAAACACCTTATTTTACAAATTTGTTGCTCTTCCATCTTAACTATGCACTTTACCATGCTAGTTCAAATGTTTTTCCTTCTTTATAGTTTCACAGGTAGAAGATTTATTTCTTCCATAGATCTTAGCCATCTCAGCATATGGTATTTTTTTCCTTATTAAATCAAGAGCTTTCACCCTTTCACTTAAAAGAAGCAGTTTACAGTTTCTCTTTGACATATCCAAATTGCCAGCATCACTGTTCTTGCATGTGGGGGCGATTATTAAGTAAAATAAAGGTTCCTTGAACACAAGTACTGTGATACCACAACTGTCAGTCCAACAAAGGCTATGACTGTTAAGTGACCAGTGTCACCATGGGAACACCAGAAGGATAGACGCTCAAGTCCCTGGCACGACATCACAAAATTTCTTCACAGTACTCAGAATAGCTCGAAGTGTAAAACTAATGAATTGTTTATTTCTAAAATTTCCTATTTAATTCTTTGGGGCCGTGGTTGACTTTGGGTAACCAGAAAGCAAAACAGTGGGTAAGGGGGAAATGCTGCAGTCTTTGGCCAGGTCTGTAAATCAAAAAGTACAAGAATTCGGCATTTATTTTCCATTCTTGCTGGACAAACTATTAATAGTACCTGAGCCAGTTTTGCTACATGAAATGTTTACACATTCCTGTAACTGTCCCCTGGAACTTCATTTTAGGATCCAAAAAACCTGCCTTTCCCTTAAATACCATCCTGTGACAGATGTGGAGGTGGTTGGTCTACAATGTGAGCAGGCTGCATCTCAGCAAACTGTTCCATATGAGAGCAAGAGGCACGGTCACTAACACGAAACAGTCAAATGTGCCCCCACCTCCCCCGCACACACAGTGCTTCGGTCTTTAAGGAAGAAAAGGTCTTGTTTTACACTTAAAAATAGCCAGACTACTGCTTGTTACTTAAAAGATTTCCTTAACCACTCTTGTCCCAAATTCTCTTATTCTGCTGGCTGTTAGGGAAGAGACATTTTATTGTCCTCTAAAAATAACATCTCATCCCGTAGGACTGCCCTCTACAAACTGACTTCAAAAGCACGTAGGTATGCTGCTTTTTACTTTTCCTTGGTGAATAGCCATCTGTTTGTTTTTTTTGTTTTGTTTTGTTTTTAATGTTTTGGCTGTGCTGCATGACATGTGGGATCTTAGTTACCCAGCCAGGGATTGAACTGGTATTCCCTGCATTGGAAGCAGAGAGTCTAAACCACTGGACCTCCAGGGAAGTCCCAAGCCATCTATTTTGTGTGTGTGTGTGTGTGTGTGTGTGTGTGTAAAGAAAAGGAGGAAAAAGCTGAAGTAACAGGGACAAGATCAGACTATTGACATAATAATCTCCAGTTTGTGTTATTCATAATTCTAAGATAGGCGTGCCAGCTATAGACGGTGTAATATCATAAGTGCATTTCTGCTTTCTCTTTTATCAGCATTCATCTGATTGCCCCTGGATTCAGGGAAAGGCACTATAGTCATCAAATGAGCTTAGCCTTGGAACCTGAAAATGGGAAGGGTGTAGCTGACTGGGAGGGGATGACGGAGACCTGGGAGGCAGACTGCCTCTGGTCCTGGCCACCCTTTTGTTGGGAGACTCTCTTGGGAGAGAGGAGACTGAGCCCCAAGTTTCTTCATTCATAAACACAGGAATGGCCTGGGTCCAATTCTAAATGCCTGTCATCTCTGTATTTAGTATTACCTTTCCCATTCTCTGCTAGGACTAAATTCATAGCGTCCATCACATTATATACCTCAGGTGCTGATAAGAGAATGATCTCAAATGTTGGGGGGAAAATAGAATTGAATGTGTATTTGTGGATTTCTTCTTTCAGAAAAATATTCTAAATCCTCTCATTTACAGTTGCACTGTTGTTTCCATAAATTCTCCACAGTCCTTTAAAAGAATGTTACCTTGACTAGGAATCATTAAATATCCCGGGAGGGCTTCCCTGGTGGCTCAGTGGGAGAGAACCCGCCTGCAACGCAGGAGATGCAGGTTTGATCCCTGGGTCGGGAAGACCCCTGGAGAAGGAAATGGCAACCCACTCCAGTATTCTTGCCTGGAAAATTCCATGGACAGAGAAGCCTGGCGGGATACAGTCCGTGGAGTCACAGAGTCGGACACGACTAAGGTATGACTGACTTAACGACTAAGCAGCAATAACACATCCTGGGAACGAAAAGTAAAAGTCAGATTCCACGTGGAAGATCTCCAGGACTGTAGGGAGAACCTGGACTGAGGGCAGATTACTGCTGCTCTGTTCTCAGGATGTGTTGCAAGCTCAGCACAACGGGAAGAGTCTCAGATCAAATGGCAAGGCAGCGTTGCCACGTAACAACATGCAACCAACTGTAAGTCTCGCTGTATTACACCCGGGGTGCTGAGGGAAAAAAACTGCCTCCAAACATGAGTGGAAATTGAACTTAATACTCTAATCACCATAAATTGTAGTGACTATTTGTGTAAAACCATAAATGTACACTATGACTAAATGAGTCATTTACAGAATATCCTTTCAGTTATTAACTTGGCATAAATACTAATCCCTAAAAATGAAGTTGAACACTAATCACTGGGAGCATTTGGGGACCTCTTGTAATCCGAGGATCGTATTTACATAGGGTAATTACCCCCATGGTAGCGGAGTAGGGCAGCTCGCTCCTTTGTAAGTAGTAACATATGAGAAGGATGCTATAACAAGGAATGGATTTTCATCTCTTCTCCCAACCCCTCCCCTTCTTTCCCAATTTGAGCCTAATTAAAATTCCTCAGAACTTGGCTCTGCTTAACAAGCGGGCAAAGCCAGTCCTTTAAACACTGACACCTCCTCTACTTCTACCCATTAAGGGTCATTACTGGAGAGCACATCCGAGGTGTCAGGGCTACAGGTCAGAGGGCAAGAATCCTCAGAGCTAAGAAGCAGAACGCACCACAGCAAGTAAACCTACCATTTGCCTGACTTTTAAAATGCATTTTTAAAGACGAATTTTTTATTTTTTGATGTAATCCTTGAAAGTCCACATAGCTTTACATCACATTTATCTTCTACAAAATGAGCAGCTGCTGCCCCACCCCCACTCTCGACCCCTTTTCTCTGCCCCACATTTGTAAGTAATATACTACTATTTCTTGACTTATCAAATTTGCATTCCAAAATTCTGGCTTCATCTCACAGTAGCCGGGATTCAGCTAACACAGGCACATCTCTCAATCTCCTCTACTTCTTCCAAAAATAGTCGATCTCAATTTTAAATCTGCCACTATTACATTATTGTGACCATGTAACTAGAACTCACTGTTGAGCCAAGTAAAGTATGACTATAACTATGTTGCCTTTCTCTGCAAACCATGTTTCTCCTAGTACTATTTTTCTTTTGCCTTACAGGTTTATCACGTTTACATACTTCGAACAGGTATGTCAGCCATCAGTAATCTTTCATATTCTCAAGCACAATGGCCAGGTCCATGTCCCCTGGAGAGCCACCAGTCTCCCTCTGAGTTCAGGACCAGCTCCTGACCGGCTTGGCGCTCTCCAAGCTGCTGCTCAGCTGTCATCCTTGGTCCCCTCCATCACTACTTTCCTGGGCTAGATCACTTTCCTGGACTTCATGTCTGTCTGTCTGATGGTTCACACCCTCATTTTGCTAACGTATGTTATCCAATAGCTTCTTCAGAAAGGGCAGAAACAAACTTTTTGATTCATTATGTGGCTGAAAGATGGGCTTCCCTGGTGGCTCAGATGGTTTTAAAAAAAAAAATCTCCCTGCAGTGTAGGAGACGGTTTGATCCCTGGATCTGAAAGATCCCCTCGAGAAGAGAATGGCAACCCACTCCAGTATTCTTGACTTGAGAATTCCATGGATAGAGGAGACTAGCTGGCTATAGTCCATGGGGTCACAAAGAGTCAGACACAGCTGAGCGACTGACACACAACACTTGTGGCTGAAAATGCCCAATGGCCCTTATATTTTGCCCCGAGATACACACTGGTCTATATTTCTGCATCCCCTGAAGACAGGACCTCCAGGTCAGAGGACTCTAAAATGTCCCTCTTGCTCAGCTGTTTTCTGGACCATTTTAGACTGTTTTTGTGTTAATCATTCAGTCGTGTCTGACTCTTTGCTACCCCATTGGACTGTAGACCACAGGCTCCTCTGTCCATAGTATTCTCCAGGTCAGAGTACTGGAGTGGGTTGCCATTCCCTTCTGCAGGGGGTCTTCTCGACACAGGGGTTGAACCCAAGTCTCCTGCATTGGAGGTGGATTCTCTATTGTCTGAGCCACCAGGAAACTCTTTTAGAGTAGGAGGGAGAACTTATCCTTGTAGCATTCCAGACTCCTCCTTGGCATATAAGAAAATTCTTCCTGCCGTAGTTACATACTATTTTTTATTGTATCCTTGGACTTTTTCTGTCCAAGAACATGGATTGGGGAGAGGAGGGAGAAGGCATAAGTAAAGAACTCAACTGCCTGAAATTGACCCTCCTTGGCCTCTGAGGACTTGACAGTTTTCCAAGACAGTTTTCCAAGGGGAGGTGCATGTAGGTTAGTCTTGTGTCAGGCTGCCACTTGCCCATCCACACCACGAGTTGTGATGTAGCTCATGGGCAAAACACCTGACCTTAAAAGAGTTCACATTAGCCAATCTCAAAGGAGTGAGCTGTAGACCTCTGAGAACATCAATACCATTTTTTTTTTTCCTAAAAGAGCCAAAGCAATTTAAGTTACACCTGAGAAGGAAGAGGGAAAGGGCTTCTAGGATGTTGCTCAAATTAAGGGAAAAGCAAAGGGGGAAAAGGTTTATGTAAAAAGGAAATAAATATGAAAAAGATGTGCAGCAACTGCTGTCTCCATCGTGCTTCTCCCTTGCCTGTCTCTCTGCATAAAAGCTGGAAACACAGGACTTGCATTTCAAGCTCCATTTACCACTTGGAGTGACTGGCCTACCTGAGACCAAGGGGCAGTGGCAGGGAGACTGCTGAGGAGCTCCTGAAAAGGCTTTCTCTTTTCCAGACAGAGGCTCGGAAGGAAGCAGCCTTTGTTCCTTCCGTCCTTCCTGCATAGGACCCTGTGTGAGGACCTAACGTGGAAGCGTCATGTGAAAACTGTGCTAGAGGTCCCGCATGTCAGGATGATGGAGATGAGGATGGGAATTACCTGGATGATTTACCCCACCAACCCTGAGATCACAGTCTCCGGACAGAAGCAGTGAATGTCCCATACTTCCTTGGTGAATCCTTAGTCTCAATCTAAAGTAGACTCCTTTGCTGTGCCTTTTTTTTTTTTTTTTTTTTTTTGAAGTGAGATTCACATAATGAAAATTAACCACCTTGGCTTTACAATTCAGTGGCATTCACAGTGTTGTGTAATCCCCATCTCTAATTCCAACACATTTCCATCACCTCAAAAGAGCCGTGCACCCATGAGGCAGTCACTTCCTGTTCTTCCCTGCTCCCAGCCCCTGGCAACCACAATCTGTTTTCTATCTGTATGGATTTACACGTCTGTATATTTCATATAAAAGGAATCACAATATGTAACCTTTTGTGTCTCACTTCTTTCGCTTTGCATGTTTTCGAGTTTCACCCATGTTGCAGCGTCTATCAGCACTTCATTCTTTTACATGACTAAATATATAATGTCATAGATACCCTGTATTTCATTTCTCCATTCGTCTATTAAGGACTTCCCTGTAGCTCAGATGGTAAAGAATCTACCTGCAACGCAGGAGACCCAATTTCAATCCCTGTGTCAGGAAGACCCCCTGGAGAAGGGAATGGCAAACCACTCCAGTATTCTTACCTGGAGAATCCCACGGACAGAGGAACCCAGTGGGCTACAATCTGTGGGGTCGCAAAGAGTCGGACTCAACTGAGTGACACACTACTGTTCATCGATTGGTGGGCACTGGAGTTGTTTCTACCTCTTGACTAGTGCAAATGATGCTGCTATGAAGTTTCATGTATAAGTGTTTGACTGCCTATTTTCAGCTTTTGGGAGTGTATACCTTGGAGTGGAATGGCTGGCTCATCTGGGAATTCTCTGTTTGACTTTTTGAGGAAATATCAAAGTATTTTCCTTGGCAGTCATGTTTTTTAAAAATCATCCTATGCATCTCCTTGTATCTGTGTCTTACCTATCATGCCAGCTCTGTAAATGTCCTGATCATATCACTACACACTGTGTCCCCAAATACTACTGAAGTAGGCCCTCAAACATACGTGTTGACAACAAAGAAATGAGTGAGTGTGAGAAAACTGATTCGCAATTTAAACAGACCACTGTGGATGCAGGTGGTGGATGCATCAGAGGGGCCAAGGATGTGGCAGAGAGCAACAGGAGCTGTGTTCATCTGGAGCCGTGGACCAGGTGAGATGCTTCGCTGCATGCTGACATTACCCCGGGAGCCCACGCAGCTGTCTCACACAGCCCAGCAGCTGCATTGTAGCTGTCTGTTTATCTTCCCCCACTGGGCTGAGTTCTGTAAGGACAGCCTCCAGGTTTTTTTCATATTGCCAGTTGCACAGTAGATTCTTAACCAGTGTTTGATGAGTGAATGAATGAATGGATCTGAATGGAGAAACCGATAATAGCTGCATGATCCTAGGTAAGATACTTAACCTTTTAAGTCTTAGTTCCTTCAGTGGTAAAGTGGTTCCTGCCTCAAAGGATTCCTTTGATGGGTAAAAGAAACAAAGCTGCCAGGGATCTTAGCACCAGGCTGCCCATGGCAGTCACCCAGGAAGTGATGCCAAAACACTCCTTGTGACTCTGCAGACATAACTAGAACAAATGGGCCCAAGGTGAGGGGACAGGATTCAGCCTAAAAGAAGAACATTCTAACGTAAGCTAGAGCAGGACCATGTCCATGTTGTTTCCTTTGGTATACCCAGTGCTCAGCACAAAGTGAGAACACACTGTTGACTGAACGTGTAGTAAGTGAGACTGACAAATGTGGAATGGGCAGCCTGGGGTCAAAAGCCACTCATCGCTGGGAGTGATCAGGCCAACACTGAATGTTCACTTGCCTGAGATGGAGGGATAGGGAAGCCTGCTCTGGTAGGACAGATGTGTTGACTGCAGAGATCCTTTATAATTCTGGGTGGTTCATGTTTGATGACCCTGGCGAGACAGCAAATTCTTCCAGGGCAAGAATTCGCAACAAAGAAATCAAAAAATATCTCTAGAGATAAGGGCTACCAAACATAGTACTTTTATTATCTTTCACGAGAAAAGGAAAGCATTCAAAATGCCTCAAAACTGAAGATGATAAAGTGAAATTTGGCATTTTCTCAGTAGTCTAAAGATGAAGGAAATCATAGAAAATGAGGAGCCTGAATCTCAAGAAGATACTTAGACTCGCAAGTTCATGGCAGCATTATTCACAGTATCCAAAACACAGAAGCAAGCTAAGTGTGCGCCTATCGACAAATGGATAAGGGGTGTGTGTGTGTGTGTTGTAATATTATTCAGGCTTGGAAAAAAAAGAAACTCTGCCACTTGCAATAGCATCAGTTCAGTTCAGTTCAGTCGTGTCCGACTCTGCGACCCCACGAATCGCAGCACGCCAGGCCTCCCTGTCCATCACCAACTCCTGGAGTCTACTCAAACTCATGTCCATCGAGTCGGTGATGCCATCAAGCCATCTCATCCTCTGTCGTCCCCTTCTCCTACTGCCCCCAATCCCTCCCAGCACTAGGGTCTTTTCCAATGAGTCAGCTCTTCTCATGAGGTGGCCAAAGTATTGGAGTTTCAGCTTTAGCATCAGTCCTTCCAATGAACACCCAGGACTGATCTCCTTTAGGATGGATAGGTTGAACCTTAGGTGAACCCAAAGGACATTATACTAAGCAACTGTCCATGGAATTCTCCAGGCAAGAATACTGGTAGCCATTCCCTTCTCCATAGGATCTTTCCAACCCAGGAATCAAACTTGTGTCTCCTGCACTGCAGGTGGATTCTTTACATCTGAGCCACCTGAGAAGCCCATAAATAAGCCAGACACAGGAAAATACCACAAATACTCTCTTATATGTGGAATATAAAATAGTCAAACTCATAGAAGCAAGAGTAGGATGGTGGTTGCCAGGGCCTTAGGGTAAGCTGGGAGGGGAATCAGGAGATGTTGGTCAAAGGATACAGACTTTCAGGTTAAGATGAGTAAGATGTGAAGATGGCATGTATAGAATGGTGACTATAAATAATATTGTATTGTTTACTTGAAATTCACTAAGAGGATAGATCTTAAGAGTTCTCACCACAAAAAAAGAAAATGGTAACTATGTGAGGTGATGAATGTGTTAGCTTTATTATAATCATCATTTCACAGTATGTCCTTACAGTAAGAAATCAAGTTCAGTTCAGTTCAGTCACTCAGTCGTGTCCCACTCTTTGTGACCCCATGGACTGCAGCACACCAGGCCTCCCTGTCCATCACCAACTCCTGGAGTTTACTCAAACTCATGTCCATTGAGTTGGTGATGCCATCTAACCATCTCATCCTCTGTTGTTCCCTTCTCCTCTTGCCTTCTCTGTCGTCCCCTCCTCTTCTCACCTTCAGTCTTTCTCAGCATCAGGGTCTTTTCCAATGAGTCAGCTCTTTGCATCAGGTGGCCAAAGTATTGGAGTTTCAGCGTCAACATGAGTCCTTCCAATGAACATTCAGGACTGATTTCCTGATGGACTGGTTGGATCTCCTTGTAGTCCAAAGGACTCTCAAGAGTCTCTCCAACACCACAGTTCAAAAGCATCAATTCTTTGGCGCTCAGCTTTCTTTATAGTCCAACTCTCACATCCATACATGACTACTGGAAAAACAATGGCCTTGACTAGATGAACCTTTGTTGGCAAAGTAATGTCTCTGCTTTTTAATATGCTATCTAGGTTGGGCATAACTTTTCTTCCAAGGAGTAAGCGTCTTTTATTTCAGGGCTGAAGTCACCATCTGCAGTGATTTTGGAGTCCCCCAAAATAAAGTCTCTCACTGTTTCCACTGTTTCTCCATCTATTTGCCACAGATTAGGATGATGAAAAATCTTTGGAGATGGGTAGTGGTGAGGTTGTATAATAATGTGAATAGACTGAATGGTACTGAACTGTACACTTAGAAATGGTTTAAAATGGTAAACTTTGTAATGTATATTTTACCACAATGAAAATAATATTGAAAATTTCCAATTTTCAAAATTGGAAAATTTCCCAATTGGAAATATCTCTGTAATTGCTAAAGAAGTGCACATTAAGCAAAGCAATCATACCTCAGGATCCTAGCTTTCCCCCCAACCCCAACTTACTTAAAAAAAAAAAAACAACTAACATTTGTATTTCCTTTTCCTATTTTCCTATAGGAAAAGACATCAAGTGGTATACCTTAAATGTATACAAATTTTAGTGTTTTTTTTTTAAAGTAAGTTGGGGGGAAAGCTAGGATCCTGAGGTATGATTGTTTTGCTTAATGTGCACTTCTTTAGCAATTACAGAGATATTTCCAATTGGAAAATTTTCCAGTTTTGAAAATTGGAAATTGTCAATATTATTTTCATTGGGGTAAAACATACATTACAAAGTTTACCATTTTTAACCATTTCTAAGTGTACAGTTCAGTACCGTTTAGTCTATTCACATTATTATACAACCTCACCGTTACCCATCTCCAAAGATTTTTCATCATCCCAATCTAAATATTATTCTTTAATATTAATATTTTATCTAACAAATTTGTTCAAAAGCTAGAGCTAAACTATTAATCAGCAATTAGCTTTTTAACAAAGTAAAACCAATAGAATGTTGTTTTTCCTATAATCAAATGAAATTGCTTTCAAAAGGAGTGAAATAGCTGGATTTCCTGAGAAGGGAAAGAGCTATTGAAGAATTTTCTATACTTGTAAACTGTTTTAAATGTCATTTATTTGAGTAGCTAAAGAGATTAAAAACCATATAGATTTCATGTATATCAATCACACTGGTCAACAAAACCCAAACACCTTTTATTCCCAGAGACAATAAATGAAGCTTTATAAGCATAGATGCTACTGGAAAAATTTAAATCATCAGCCTCAGGTAATTTGGTTACTTGCTTTATTGCACCTATTTGAACTGCAGCTGCTTTCACGGAAGGGGTATGATCAATTCCACGTGCCCATATCAGAATCTCAGAGATAAGACTTGAAGTTAACAATCAAAGTCATTTTTGATAACAGAGCTGCTTCCCATTTCTTCAGCTGACCTCACGGGGTCTCTTCCAGCACCTCTTCTCGCGTGCCAGGCTCCGATGCCGGACACCAGTGCAGAGGTGTGCCTGGATCACACAGACTCCAGACACCCAGGCAGCTCACAGGTCCTGACGAGTGTGCACAGCGGGGCCAGTCACACCGATTATAATCAGCTTCATATTGTTTCATTTTACTTCCTCCATTCGATAGAATCACCAAATTCAAAAGATTACTGGGCAGCAAAGGTGAATGAAGCAAACAGCTAATATCAGACACCATTTCAAAAGCAACTGCCTGGATAAGCCTTTAATAGAATTTCCCAGTTTACAACTCTGAAATTGAAGAAGGCAAGTTACCATGGAAACAAATAGTCTCTTTAAAGAGAGACGGCCTCCTCTCCTGATCTAAGCATGTTCCAGAAGGGAGGAGGTGGGAGGGGAGGGAAAACGCCGGCCAAGCATTTGCCACTGGAACAATGAAGGGAAGTTTTCTTCTCATTAAAATCTTCCGAATGAAATAAGCTTGGAGGGTCAGCTCAGGACTTGTTTTCTTGGCTGTACTATTAAACCTTAAGCCAGAGATTTTGAGACATTTGGGCAAAATGACATTTTATTGGTAGTTTCTTTTTTTTTCTTTATTCAAATAGTGACACGTGCTATGACAAGTGAAACCCTCAGTACATGACATAAAAGGCAAAGAGGACTCACTTTTCCTGGTCTTCTATCAGCAACAAATACCCACTGAGGTAACAGGCCATTGATTGCTTTTCTCTGCCTTTAGCCTCTTCATATGTTTGTATATATACATATATATACAAGCAATATATACAAACAAAAAAAAAAAACTAAAAATTGGGCAAAGGACTTAAATAGCTATTTGTCTAAAAAATGTATACAAATGACCACATGAAATGATAAGCACATGAAATGATGCTCACCATCACTAGTCATTAGGGAAATTCAGGTCAAGGATAGATTTTTTTTTTTTTTAATTAGTATTACTGAAGATGTGAAGAAATTGGGAACTTTAAACACTGATGGTGCAGCCATCATGAAAATGATAGTATGATACTTCCTCAAACAGAATTACCACATGATCCAACAATTCCACTTCTGAGTATATCCCCAAAACAGTTGGAAACAGACCTGAAAAGATGTTTGCATACCTGTGTTCATAGCAACAGTATTTACAATAGCTAAAAGATGGAAGCAACAGTAATATCCATCAAAGGATGAATGGATAAACCAGTGTGGTATATACATACAGTGGAATATTATTCAGCCTTAAAAAGGAAGGAAACTGTGACACAATTAAGACATTATGCTAAGTGATCGAAGCCAGCCATAATAATGTATAATTCCACTTCTATGAGGTACCTAGAGTACCTCTGAAAAGAGAAGGTATTAATAGCAGGGTGATTGAGAGGAGGCAGGCATGGGAAGCTGTTAGTGTTAACTGGGTACAAAATTTCAGTTTGGGAAGAGAAAAAAGGTCCAGAAATATATGGTGATGATGATTATTCAACAATGTTAACACACTTAATGCCATGAAAATGTACATGCTAAAGTGGTATTTTTTTGCATGTTTATGCAAATATGCATATTTGAGCACAATAAAAATTTTAGTTCAATATATATTTACGTACAGGAGTATTTTGTATATATGGATGTTTTGTATGTATAGATGTATAGAGACTTTGTTTTTGCTCTTGACTGTTGGCTTTTACTAAAAGAATTATACTACACACTTACTCCTTATGAAACAAACCCCAAACCTTACTGGTATAAAGTAACCATGTAATTATGCTTAGATGAGACTTCCCTGGCAGAGAAGGGAAGTCACCATATATCTCAGTGCATGCGGATTTGATCCCTGGTCAGGGAACTGAGATCCCCTTTACCATGTGCAGTGTGGCCCCCAAAAAAATTCTTTAAAAAAACCTATGCTTAGAACTAGGGAATCTATGAGTCAGGAACTTTACCTAGGAAGAGAAGGGACAGTTGACTCATCTCCATGGTGTCTGAGGCCTCGTCTGGGAAGACTCGAAGCCTGGAGCAGGAATCATCTGGAAGGAAGCTTCTTCACTTAACTGTCTGGCAGCTGATGTTGGATCCTTACTTGGGCTGTCAACCAGAATATCTATATGTGGGCTCTCCACATGGGCTGTGCCTTCGAGCTTCCTCACAGCATGGCAGCTAAATTCTATGGGCAGCATTCCAAGAGAAGAGAGCATAGCATGTGGCATATTTGCAATGGAACATTAAAGAGTCCTTGGCTATCTGCAACTGGTTTCAGAGAGGTGATGCCAATATAACCTTTGGAAAATACAACCTGTTATAGCACAGTGATTAGTTTCTACTTGCATATAGGATATTTCATTGACATCCCTTTAAGTCAGTAAAGACATAATTCTTCAGTTTTTCTCATTTCTTTATAATTACAAAATTACTTTAAATTCTAAAAGTGATATAAGTACAGCAAAAAAACTTGGAAAACATAAAAGAAAAAACTCTACCTGCAATTCCCCTTCTTCAACCAATCATAGTAATCATTTTTAGACTTTTTATTCCATAATTTTCTCATAATGTACATAGAGTATATGTTTATTTTTTAAAATTTCCCCTTAGCACATAATCCCCCAAATTCACATCTAAACATTAAGTTATCATCTTTATTTTTCTTGTGTGGACAAAGTAAAAATAAGAGGAGGGTACACCAGGGGATAAAGACCTCAGGTAGGTTCTTGCTTATCTAATCCTACTGACAGCTATCAGGGAAAATCACTTCAGGGCTTTCAAGGTTTCCATCTTCGTTCCCAGGAGCATAAGGCAGACACACTGACTCCAGGAAAGTAATGTCCTGAGTGAGCTGTGCTTTTTGTCACACTCATCTAAAGAGATGACTGACCTGGTGTGGAACGCCAGCTGGTGGCCTTTTACTCAGTTTTCTGCCACCCTGACTTGGCATTGGGGTTTCGAGAAAATGCGTGGATCTAGCAAATAAAGTTTGGCAGAGCTCATGTCTCCCAAACATGACTCCAAACTGTTACTGGTTTTCATTGGTCTGCTGTGAAATGAGAAAAATGACCATGGGGTGGGTGTTTCATGAAGCTAAATGGATTCAATTTTTTGAAAGTTAGGCTTTATTCAGAGGTGATGAAAATGTCAATATCGGGAGTTCCTTGCTGGCCCAGTGGTTAGGACCCCACGCTTTCGCTGCCATGACCCAGGTTCAGTCCCTGATTGGGGAACTATGATCCCACAAGCCAAAAAATAGCTACAAATAATAAAACTAAAAATGTCAAAATTTATAACATTATTCAGATCATAGATTTTCTTAGCATTCCTAAGTAGCAAAGTAAAAAGCTGGCAAGTCTAAACTGAGTTTCAATCATTTGCCTGATTTGTGTTGCTTAGTCGCCGAGTTATGTCCAACTCTTGCGACCCCACAGACTGAAGCCCACCAGGCTCCTCTGTCCATATGATTTTCCAGGCAAGAATACTGGAGCGGGTTGTCATTTCCTCCTCCAGGGGGTGTTCCCAACTCAGGGACTGAACCTGCGCTCCCTGCATTGGTAGGCGGATTCTTTGCTGCTGAGCCACCAAGACAAATGGAAACACTGATCCAGTCGCCTTACGAAGAGTCTTTGAGTTTGAGGTACAATATTTGTCAAAAGGAATTACACTCAGGTCGATGGGGGGAAAAAGCTGCTTGACATGGGAGAAGGATGCAAACTCGACTGCTCGGGATGGTCAAGTTGTGTGGAGGTACAATATTTGTCTAAAGGAATTACACTCAGGTTGATGGGGGGAAAAAGCTGCTTGACATGGGAAAAGGATGCAAACTCGACTGCTCGGGATGGTCAAGTTGTGTGGCCTTGGCCATGTCATTTATACTGAGTCTCCTCAACCATCACGTGAGTTGGGGTTAAAGGCTTATCTGTGGGAAGTGCAAAGAAGTGGGTAAGTGCCGAGTGTCTTGGGGCTGCACCCTCGAAGCTTTCCCTCCCCAAGGCAGCTGAGCGGGTCCTGTAATAGCTGGTGAAAAACTCAAGAAGGGACTTTCTACCATCCCAAGTATTTCCCTGGGAGTTTCCTAATTTCAATGAGAAAGAATATTCTTTAATTAAAATGCCGCCACAGAAATTTTTTAAAGAACAAATTGCCATCTAATTTCCCTTTGATCTGTTTTTTTCCACTTGGGTTGCAAGGTTTTACAGAATTTTCCCCAAACGCTTGGAGTCTGCAGTAATTTTATTTCATTCTGATTAAACTTCAAAGGAGAAAACACCAAGCCACCAGAACAAGCTAAGCTTTTTTTCCACTTCATTTATTGGGTAGGCATTTCGGGGGCATCTACAACGTGCCTGACGTTGTGCTGAGAGCTGGAGATACAAAAATGAATACATACAATTTGGCCCTTGCCCTCACTGCGTTCAGTGTTTCCAGGACCTGAGCAAGCCACAAACAAAACTTTGTAATGCAATGGGGAGACAGTAGAAACAGCATCATGTAGTCATCTTCTGCAGGGCCTTGCAGGAGCCAAATGGTGGCCCTGGCTGAGTTGACGCTTTCAATGAAACTTAAAGGATGAATGAAATGAAATCAAAAGAGGACATGAAGGATAACTGAGGCAGAAGAGATAGCAGAAGCCTAGGTCCAGGGGTGGAAAATCACATGGGCTCTGGTGTGTGTGCACGTATGTACATGACAAGATATGTCCATGTATGTGTAGATATATGCACCTATGTATGTGTGCATGCCTCTGTGTGTGTGTGTGCAATTGTCTCCATAATAGGAGAGACCTAGAGTGTCATCCAGAGACTCCACTGATGGCATGGGGGCAGGCAAGTTAACTTGAAGCAAGTTGCCAGGATCTTCTATTATCTGTGGAGCTTCCCTGGTGACTCAGACAGTAAAGAATCTGCCTGCAATGCAGGTGACCTGGGTTTAATCCCTAGGTTAGGAAAATTCCCTGGAAAAGGGAATGGAGACCCAATCAAGTATTCTTGCCTGGAGAATTCCATGGATAGAGGAGCCTGGCAGGCCATGGGTCCCAAAAGAGTCAGACACGACGGAGTGAATAACACACACTTTATTATCTGTGGGTGTCAGGGAAAGAGAATCAAAAATTTGCTTTAGAGATCCTGGAAAGAAGAATGAAAATACTCCAGCATGGGTAAATTTGACTTTAATTTTGACTGACTAAATCAGTAAGACACCAGCAGTGACCCTGGAAGGAAGAACCCAAGTTCTCCTGTAGAGGTGACGTGAGGATCCAATCCAGGGCTTCTCAAGCCTGGATGTCTATTTGAATCCCTGGAGATCTTGTCAAGATGCAGATTCTGACTCAGTGGGCCAGGATTCTGCATTTCTAACCAGCTCCCAGGTGATGTCAGTGCTGCAGGTCCACAGAGCACACTTTGAGTAGCGAGATCAAATGCACTTGTTGCCCAGTCTTGATGCCAACCTAGACTCCACTGGGGAGCCACTGACATCAACTCAGGGCAGAGATCTCCAGAGGACTATGTTCAGTCCCTCACTGCAACCAGGTACAGGGCCCCATCTGGCAGGAGTCCAGACCCTCTGGTCTAAAAGGGCTGCTGGCTCCACAGACCTAGAATCAAAAAGTGAAAGTTGGGAGGAAGGAGGCAGAAACGGAGGGCTAGAACTGGCACTTGCTCAGAAAATAGGCCCAGAGAGCTCCTAACAGGAGCTAAGTAAGACACTAAGGGCACAAGTAAAGGAAGCAGGAGCTTAGGCAAGGGCCCAGGCCGAGCCTCAGACACTGCACACAGACCATCTGCTCAGTGACTCTTTGCTCTACGCAGATATCACAATCATCTTCACCCAAAGCCACTGCAAAGCCGACCATAAATCCCTGCTAACAGATGAGGCTGGGAAAGTGCAGAGCAGTTCAGGGGATCACTCAACCTCCCAGCGGATATACAGGGGAGCCGCAGTTCACACCCCAGTGTGCAGGATCTGAAAGCCCAAGTCTTTTGGGGACCATACACTGTCCGGGGTCCTTTTAATGATGAATGAGGTCCAGGCTCTGTGCCCCAGGGTATGGTCTTTCGATTATCTGAATCCGAAACCAGTGATGTCAGCCATGAGTGCCAGGCCAGGAGGAAGCCAGTCAAGAGAAGCCAGCATCTGAAGAGCTGGTATCAGGAACGGGACTGCTCTTGGACAGAGTGGCCCAGCCCTCTTGGTCCTAAAGGAGATCTGCCTCCATGTGGGCCAGCCAGGTGTCCAACACGGCCCTCGAGATCTTGGTAGGTGCAGAGGTAGGCAAACTGGTTAGCAGACATCTTAAAGCCATCTTGAGTAGAAATCTTGGCAGAACTGGAATATGTACCTGAGAAAAAAGAAAACAGAGTGCTAAATGGGAAGAACTGCCATCTGACAAAGTGTCTGAACATAGCGTGCAGTCAGGAATTGGGAGTTGCTGTTGCTATTATTATTATTGTTTTGGGGTGTTGTTTCTGTGTATTGCTATGGAACCAGTGAGTGATATACTAGGAACATGCTCGGGCATAATGAGATATTTCATTCTCAGGAAACCACAGTCTACAGGAGTCCAGCCAGGTTGCTAAATGAACGAGCTGAAGCTTCATACAGCGTGATGGAGAAGCATTCACCCCCCCTCCAACATTTTACAGTCACAAATATTTAGCTATCAGAATGCTGCTTGCCCGTGGTCACTGCTCACGGCCACTGGTTCCTCCTGGTTGGGCTATCATGGTCCAAAAATTATATTTCTAAATGCCAGGAGCCTTCCTATAAAAAGAGCCTCAGACTGGAGTTGAAAGAACCACTCTGCTCCTCACTGACACTCTCTCCGTCTTCTCACCTTGGGAAGGGAGACGAGCATCTGTGCTGCCTGCCTCGGGACCAAGCCAGGTGCAGCAAGTGGAAGGAGGTAAAGACTGCTGTCCTCCATGCAGAGAAGCCCTGATATTACCCTGCCCAAGTCTTACCATTCTATTCTATTCTCTTTTTTAATGGTATTATTATTCTTATATCCTCTATGTTTTCTCTAAACTGCCTCCATCCTTTGAAGAACCAGACGGCATTTACTTACATTCATACATCCATAAAATAAAAGTCTACATGGAACCTAAAAGCAAACTTCCATGTATAGATCTAAATACACCTAATATATATATAGACATGGATGCATATATACAGGAATTTCTTGTTGGCTCAGAGGTAAAGAATCTGCCTGCAGTGCAGGAGACGCAGGTTTGATCCCTGGATTGGGAAGATCCCTACGAGGAGGTAATGGCAATCAACTCCAAAAATTCATGGACAGAGAAAACTGGCAGGCTACAGTCCCTGGGGTCACAAAAGAGGCGGACACAAATTAGTGACTAAACAACAACGTATGTATACAGACGTGTGTGTGTGTGTGTGTGTACACCAATATATACACACACAGAGGTATATATATATATATTTGATTTTTCCCGTGTACTAAACTCAAAGGACTACTCACTAAAGCAGGTGAGACGTTTCCACAATTCGTTTAAAAGATTATTATTTAAAAATGGAAATAGCTTGGAGCGGATGACTGGAAATCATTCCTCACTGCAACTCACATGGAGGAAACTGTCTAATTCTTGGAAATTTAGACATACTTCTCGTAATTTAGCACAAAAATGGGTCTGACTCAATCTGCTCTTCACATTTTGGTAATTTAAAAGGACATACGGAATTTTATTTTAATGGTAATTGCAAACTCATGCAGAAAATGTAAATGAACATTTCATGATTAGCTTACAGCATAAACTATGGCTTCTATTAATGTATTCCAATTTGTAATTCTTTTCACAGTATGAGATTTGAAAGCTGTGATTAAAATTAATTAGGTTAAGTAAAGTTTATTCCCCCTGAGCACTGCTGTTGGGAAAGAGCAAGAGGAAAACTGCGCTCTGCAACTGGCTCTGCAGGAAGCCGTGTCTTCGAGAGAAGTCGACCGACTCCTCTTCTCCTCACGGAGGTCGCCTGCTGCTTATTTGGCATATCTCAAGCACCATGTATCTCCTCAAGGAGCTAATTGAACCATTCAACTCTTCTTTGCCAGATCACAAAACCACATAGCTGTGACTGCATCATCTTCCAATAAGGACATTAGTTAGATCCATCGATTGTTAATGCAGGAAAAGATTGAAGAAAGGAGGAGAAGGGGACGACAGAGGATGAGATGGTTGGATGGCATCATCAACTCAATAGACTTGAGTTTGAGCAAACTCCAGGAGATGGTGAAGAGCACAGAAGTCTGGCATGCTGCAGTCCATGGGATCGCAAAGAGTCGGGTACAACTGAGCTACCAAACAACAATGGATTGTTTAAACACGGTACATCGTGGAGGGAAATCCGTACATCCTGTAAAACTAAGGTAATGTGGCCACCAAGAATTCAGAACCGTAACTGCTGTGAAAGAGGTGCCAAATGAGGGAACAATAAGAAAGATAATAAATAATCCCCACCTGTACAATTCTGTTTTTGCCCAGAATTGTCTTAAATATTGATTACCTCCTTTGATCGCCTCAACAATCCTGACAAGAGATCTTTGCTGTTGTCCCATTTTACAGATGAGAGTACTGAGGTTAAGTGATCATTCCAGGATCAAGGAATGATGGAGGTTAACCCAGGGCTTCTGAGTTCCCATCCTATACTCCTTCCATGGCTCAGCTCTATAGCTACTAAAAACAAAACTGAAGTAAACTTTTAACCTATAGGTTGCCTGTGTTTACTCAGTGGGTTGAAATTCATTACCTAGGTTCCTAGGATATGAACTAAGGCAAACTTAAACAATTTCAGAATGGTGTTGTGCATCTCAGTAAGCAGAGCATCAGTCTGGAAGGCTAGGACGACACAGAGTGCAAAGCTGGCAAGGGACACCCTCTTCTTACTGGAGATCTTGATTCAAGTTATTCGGTCTTCCCTAATTGTCCTTCAGCTTCATACCCAGCTACTCAGGCTACCCCTGGCTCCTCTTATTTCCTTTGGCACAATGCAGTCTCTGGTCCTGGCATGGAGATACAGACAAGGATGACATACGTCCCGCCTCTGGGCTTGCCTGACCCGTGCCCTGAGTCACGATAGAGCCTCATCTCCTGTGACTCATCCTTCTTGGCTCTGCACACTGCCTGACCTGGTTTCTTCCAAAGAGGACTAGTAGCTTTTGAGTGTGGAAAACTGGGTTTCATCCAGCCCTTGAGTGAAGGGTATAATTTCTTCAAAATCAGTGCTTTTGTCTATCAGCACTACCTGATAGAAATTCTGTGATAATGGAAACTCCCACTTCTGAGCTTTGAACATGGTAGCCATTAGCCACAAGGGACCCCTGTGTGCTCATGTGTTCTCTCACTCAGTCCTGTCCGACTCACTGCAGTCCCATGGACTGCAGCCCCCCAGCCTCCTCGGTCCATGGAATTTTCCAGGCAAGAATACTGGAGTGGGTTACCATTTCCTTCTCCAGAAGATCTTCCTGACCCAAGAGTCAAACCCACATCTCCTGTGTCTTCTGCATTGGCAAGCAATTTCTTTACTTGTAGCACCACCTGGGAGGGCTTCCCCAATGCCTCAGCTGGTAAAGAATCCTCTAGGTAATGCAGCAGACACAGGAGATGTGGGTTTGATCCCGTCAAGAAGATCCCCTGGAGGAGGTAATGGCAACCCACTCCAGTATTCTTGCCTGAAAAATCCCATGGACAGAGAAGCCTGACAGGCTAAAGCCCAAGGGTCTTGCAAGAATCAGACATGACTGAGCGACTAAGCTCGAAAAGCGGCCATTAAGCCCTTGAAATATGGCTAGTGGCTGTGAGAAATGATCTTTTTAAATTTATTATTTAATTTTAATTAGTTTCAATTTAGATAGCCACATGTGGCCAGTGGCTGCTGTGCTGGGCAAAGAAGGTCAATGATCTCTTCATTCTGTTCCATCATTAAAGCTCTGATGCTACTGCTGCCAAGTCGATTCAGTCGTGTCCGACTCTGTGCGACCCCACAGACGGCAGCCCACCAGGATCCCCCATCCCTGGGATTCTCCAGGCAAGGACACTGGAATGGGTTGCCATTTCCTTCTGCGATGCATGAAAGTGAAAAGTGAAAGTGAAGTCACTCAGTCGTGTCCGACTCTTAGCGACCCCATGGACTGCAGCCTACCAGGCTCCTCCATCCATGGGATTTTCCAGGCAAGAGTGCTGGAGTGGGGTGCCATCACCTTCTCCGCATTAAAGCTCTGTATAAAATAAAATCTAAAGCTGGCAATCTCTAGCTTGTATGGTAGTAGAGTGGTGAGAAAGACGGGGGAGTAGATGGGAGCTAGTAATGACCCTTATATCCAGCCACATGGAAAACCACAAGCTCCCAGAGATTAAATACAGAATGAATCTTTGCTTTTAAGGTGGAGGATTGTGTAAGAAGGGACTTTATCTATTGCCAGTGGAGTTTGGGCCAAGGAAGCCAGTTAAACGTTCCTATGTAGATAGTTCCTATACACAGAGCTGGTGTGGTGTGAGCATCTGCTAAAATACTAACAAGTAAGCAGGGACGAGTCTGCAGAACCCTTTGCCTGCAGAGGCTCATGGTACACTTGCTCCTTCCTCCTGCTGCCTATCAGTAAAGATCTTCTGCCCAACTATGAGAAACACATTACCCGGAAACATGTCTTAGCGCTGCTGGGGAATGACCTTCTATTCATATTAAAGATGTTTGAACAGACTAAACTTCTTTACTAAAATCCATTCAGCAAACAGGGATGGAACCTGGGCTGCAGAAACACAAAACATAAGATAGGTGTGAAATCTAGCCTGTGACCTTCAGGCAAGGACTATCCAGGGAATGAGTGAGAATTCACTGTCCTGGACTACTAGTTAAAGACAACAAGCTATTATGGAAAGTTTACAAACAAGCTTAGATTTTTAAAACATGTTTGCATATTTCTAAATATCCCCTATGAGCACTAAACACTTGAAGATGGTTGGATGGCATCATTGATTCGACTGACGTGAGTTTGAGCTAACTCCGGGAGATGGTGAAGGACAGGGAAGTCTGGCGTTCTGCAGTCCATGGGGTCACAAAGAGTCTGATAGGACTGAACGAATGAACAAGCGTGGGCTTTGAGGGCTAGAAGCAGAATCCTGGGGAAGAGGGAACAAGATGCTATTAATAGAAAGGGAAGAAAACCATACAATTTATAAAGGAGCTTCATACTCAAACCTCAGTCACCTAAACCCTGCATATTGTTAGCTTCCATTTTTCTAAGAGAAAATGGGAGATTTTAGGCATTTCCCCGAAGTGGAACAGTGAGCTAGTGACTCGAGTGAGCCTTTAGACTCCTAGGCAGGGGTTTTTGTCCCTACCGTGAATCTCACAGCATTTCATTGCTTTAGGGGAGTGATCAAATCAAATCAAACTGCATTATGTAACTAGGTTGTAAATCTGTGAATAAAATGTTCATATTATAAAATTTCTGTGAGGACGATGTTGGGTCTCGGTAATCATGACACAGGTGGGTCTGTCTGACTGTGAGGTCCCGAATCCTTCCCAGACTGTCTTGCTTTTGATAACCAGGAGGTGGCAGTGCAAGCACAGCCTTCCAGGGCCTTCTTATCATGGACGACCCAGGGTGGTGACAAGCGAAGTTTCCTACGCCAGTCTAGGGTGAATCATTCCGCAGCTCTAGGGTCGTGGTATCGGTTTCAGTGTGTCTGCTTATCTGGAGTTTTCTCTGTGCTCTCCAGTCTCACCAGAGGCTGCTCTATTTGCGTAGAGATACCTGCTGTGGGATCTTCTACTGAATTATGTAGAATTAGTGAATGAGGGAGACGCTTAACGGGGCTGTCCGCCCTTTGAATGCCAAGTAATTGTCATCCTTCTGAGTAAGCAGGGCTGCCTAGGATCCTAGAAGGAAAATTCCAGGTCTCCTTCTCTGTGTCCCGAAACCAATTCTCAGGCTATGTAGCATCTTGGTCGCTTTCCGTTGCGACTGGTTACAGAGTAAGTGCCATTAATAATAGGAAATTGGAGATTCGGAGGTGCTGAGCTTATTTCTCCCAAAATACAGTAAATATTCTCATTGCAAAGAAAGGTATCTTTGGGGGGGTGACCCAGCCTGCCTGCTTCTAGAAAGGAGCATCCTGCACAAAAATTAATTATGCTATTAATGTTAGTTAATAGGGAGTTCCCTGGTGCTCCAGTGGTTAAGACTTTGCCTTCCAAGGAAAGGAGTTCAGGTTCAATTCCTGGTTGAGGAGCTAAGATCCCACATGCCTGGTGTCCAAGAAACCAAACCATAAAACAAAAGCAATATTGTAACAAATTCAGTAAAGACTTTAAAAATTGTCCATATCAAATCTAAAAAAAAAAAAAAATAGTTACTGCATATGGGAGAAGGCAATGGCACCCCACTCCAGTACTCTTGCCTGGAAAATCCCATGGACAGAGGAGCTTGGAAGGCTGCAGTCCATGGGGTCGCTAAGAGTCGGACACGACTGAGAGACTTCACTTTCACTTTTCACTTTCATGCATTGGAGAAGGAAATGGCAACCCACTCCAGTGTTCTTGCCTAGAGAATCCCAGGGACGGGGGAGCCTGGGGGGCTGCCGTCTATGGTGTCACACAGAATCGAACACGACTGAAGTGACTTAGCAGTAGCAGCAGCATTGAACTCACAGAAAGTTCTGTGTATACACTTCCTATAGGTTACCTCCTTTACTCTGACAATGGCTAACAGAGGCAAATGTTAACATGATCCCGATCTTCCAATGAAGAGACTGAGAAATTATTTACGCAAGCCATGGAATTTGAGTGAAGGTCTCTGATTGAAAAAACCTAACATTTGTGTCCATCTGTGAGTAGTTAGCAGGTTTCCCTGGTAGCTCAGAGGTCAATGTTCTTGCCTGGAGAATCCCAGGGACAGGGGAGCCTGGTGGGCTGCCATCTATGGGGTCACAGAGTCGGACACGACTGAAGTGACTTAGCAGCAGCAGCAGCAGCAGCAGGAGATATGGGTTTGATCCCTGGGTCAGGAAGATCTCCTGGAGAAGGAAATGACAACCTACTCTAGTATTCTTGCCTGGAGAGTCCCATGGACAGAGGAGCCTGACAGGCTGCAGTCCATGGAGCTGCAAAAGAGTCGTACACAACTTGGCGACTAAACAACCAACAATAAACAGATGTGAGTGCTTATCATGTCCTTGAACTATGTATAGGGTCTCACTTCACATCTGTCACACAAGCGGACTCACAGGTGAGGCCCCATGTTCTAGTGCAGATCCTTCGGAGTAGAGCAAGATGCCAAGATGCCCACCAGCTGGGATGGGCAGGAAGTCCGCACAGGCCTGGCTTAGCTGAGGTTCAGCTGGACAGGCCCACCCCTAAGGTGAGATTGGCCTGGTACAGGCAAAGACAGAGGCGGTCTAGACTATCAGGCAAATGGCTGGACAGCGCTTAAGCCAGCACCGGTGCAAGCACACGAGCTCCCTGGCGTGTCTGTCTGGAGATGAGACAGGGCAAAATCCTGACTTCACTCAGAAATGGCACGCTTTCCTCTAGGTTTATTTCCTAAAGTCTTGATCATGATGACTCTTTCACTGGTTTGCATGAAAATGAGCACTCAAGGACAATGTGGTGAGTTTTTTTTTTTTAATCAACATTTATTACAGAGAAGATAACCCCTAATTTTGAGATTCTGCCCTTCCTGTTTATGGTTAAAATGTTTCTCTTAGGAAGACATGGAAGTTGATTTATATCTTAATAATGTTCCCTCGAAAAATAAAAACTTGACATACCTACAGAGTACTCCTCTTTTCTTCTTCTTTATAAAAAAGTTGCAGATTAAAATCTAGAACTCCATCTCTGGGTGGTCCTCAAACTTTTCCTCCCCTGAGCAAGTTAGGAGTATTTCATATACTGCCATCTAGTGGTCAGCCTCTGTCACACTCGCTGACTCTCTGAGAAAATAAAGTGTGTGGAACACAAGGGGTGGGTGTGTGTGTGTGTGTGTGTGTGTGTGTGTGTGTGTGTGTGTGTGTGTGTGTAAACTCAGGTGCCAACAAGCAGAGATGTGTTAGCATGGAAAAATGCAGGTTTTGAAAACTGTGTAGAAAGAATCAGAGTGAACAGACCTCCTACTCCAAATCCATGTGGGCAGAATTGAAAGCAGGTGTGTGGGATTAGCACGCTGTATTTTTTCCAACATCCACCACCCAAAGGGCAGCCGCACAGAATCGTTCATGCTCAGGAGCGCGATCAGCTAATGGGACGTGAGACGGTGTAGAGAAGAAGGTTTCAAGACGAAACTTGAACCAAATGTGTTCACGGTGTAACTCATACCCTTTGAATAACAGAGGTATCACTTCCAACTCTGGGAGGACCCCTCAACCTTTCCAAAATGGGTGAGTATAGATTTTTGCAAGTGCCTGGTGCAGCTGGGAGCATAGCAGAGAATGGATTTGCAAATAGCAGGCAGCCTGACCTTTGAAGATGGCTCCTACTAGCAGCCGGTACTTCCCACCTCTGTCCTTCACTGTTGCTGCAGCCTCTGGGCTTCTGCATCTGCAGCCTCCTGCCAACCCCCTCCTCCAAGCTGGCTGCTCATCCTCCTTTCATACTGCTAGAGAGAGTGAAAGGGGGACAGGGAGAAATGCAAAGAAACCATGTCTAGGGTAGAGAGGAGACAGAGGTGCTTCCTGAAAAGTCCAGAAAACCCCTTCTTCTCAACCCCAGAAGACTGTGTAGAAGAGTCTTAAACTACATGGTGTTCTGTAGCTCTCCCAAGTGGTCCTGAACTGAGTCAGCTAATTCAGGCTCTGGACACTAGTGCAGAAGCCAATAGTCTATAAGTTGCTAACTGACTGTATTCCGAAAGGTTACGTGTATCTTGGGCTTCCCTGGTGGCTCACTGGTAAAGAATCCAACCTGCCAAGGCAGAGAACCTGGGTTCGATCCCTGGGCTGGGAAGGTCCCCTGGAGGAGGAAATGGCAACCCACTCCTATATTCTTGCTCGGAAAATCCGAAGGACAGGGGAGCCTGGAGGGGGTCAGAAAGAGTCAGACGTGACTTTGTGAGTGAGCACACAGGCACATACACGTATATTAGTCCCATTTGAAATTCGAAATATATTTACACATAAAACCAGTGAGCTACAGTGCTTAGGTTCCCAGGCCGGCTTGGGAAATCCACTTCTTCTCTGCATCTGAGCTGTGCTGCGACCTTCTTTAGGTCACCTGTGCTTTCTCTGAGTGGGGCGCTCCGTGGGGAGGGAGAGAGGGAGGTTCTGCAGAGCCTTAATCATTGATTCTTTTAATAATTCTCAGGAGAAACTCCTTAACACATCAGAAGAATATCCAGGGGGGTAAAACTAGAAATAAAGAAATAAATCTGAATGCACTTGCCAAGAGGATGTGTTCAAAGAATTCTTAGATAAGATAGCAGCAGCAGTCAATAATTACAGGAAGAAAGGGCAAGGGTACAAATGGGTGCCCTGCCTCCCTGGGCTCTGGATACCCAGGGCTCACCTGTGCTCCTTAGAGTCTTCTCATCAGCTGTCTGTGTGCTTCAGGACAGCTGTGCACCCCTTAGTTCTGGCTCATAGTAGGTGCTCAATAAGTGTCAGATGAGTGGAGCTGCCAAAAGCAGGCATAATTTCTTGCATTCACTTTATACATAGTAATCAGTTATCTGCTATGATGTGTGTGTATTCTAAGTACTGGATCAACAGTGGACTGGGAAGTTGGGTCCCTACTTTTGTATCTTGTGGCAGGTTGAATAATGGCTCACCAAAGTGCCAGCATACTAATCCCTGGAACCTTGAGTATGTTGTTATGGACATAACATGGAAAAAGGGATTTTCAGACATGACAAAGTCAAGGATCCTGAGATGGAGAGAGGATCTTGGATTATCCAGGTGGGCCCAATGGACTCACTGAGGTTCTTATGAGAGGTCACAGTGATGCAGGCCCACAAGCCAAGGAATATAAGCGGCCTTGAGAAGCTGGAAAAGGTGGGAAACAGATTCTCCCCTGGATCCTCAAGAAAGACCACAGCCCTGCTGACACTGTTGCAGAGAAGACGCCAATTCTGACTCCATATTGGAACTATTTCTTTGACTTGCTTTTCGTTGTTTTTGTTATCATAAGCACACAGTATGGCCTGCCTCAGAGAATCCTGCCCCTCTGTCTGACTGTTAAACGTGCCTTTGTTCAGGACCCTGTCCACCTGTAGATAGCAGGAAGGGAGAAACCGACACATCCCCCGCCTGAGGCTTGCCATTTTAGGAGATGCTTTCTAGATTAATGGTCTTTTTACTTTGTTCCCTCACCTTCCCCCATCTCTGATCTATAAAAGAACCTGGCAACCAGGCCCCAATAAGATGATTATTTTGAGGTGCTAACCTACCATCTTCTTGGTCAGCAGGCTCCCCACTTAAAGTCTCTTTGCCTCACCCCTCACCTCGCGGATTCATTGACCCATCGTACAGTAGGCAGAGTGAGCTTGGACTTGGTAACAACAACTTGAATTTAGCTCTGGAAAACTGCTTTCAGGCTTCTGATCTTCAGATCTGGCAGGTAAGAAGTTTGTATTTGTGTTGAAAGGCACTCCATTTACGGTAATGTGTTACAGCAGCAATAGGACGTGAATATAAACTGAATATCGTTATAACTTATTAGCTATTTTGTATAAAGTAGAACAGGCTTCCCTGGTGGTTCAGCGGTAAAGAATCTGCCTGCCAGTGCAGGAGATGTGGGTTCGATCCCTGGGCCAGGAAGATGCCCTGGAGAAGAAAATGGCTATCCCATGGACAGAGGAGCACAGTGGGCTACAGTCCATGGGGTCGCAAAAGAGTCAGACCCAACCGAATGACTAAACAACAGCACCATAAAGTATAACAGACGTTAAAAAAGTAGCCCCAATACATCATCATGATAGAGACAGTATAGAATGATGTTCTCTTCACAGGTGGGCTTAGTAATTCGTTCTTCTGTTTACCAGTCAGAGGATCTTTTTGAGGCTGTACCTTTCTGGGGTAGCAGAAATTCACTTTACAGCTTCCAACATCAGATTCTGAATCTCCAAATGCTCATATATATATATAAAAAAGAAAGAAACATTTCGATGACAAATCCTTCCCTAGATAACAACTTTTACTTTAGGACGAATATTGTTCCTTAATTGACAATCAGGTTCAACTTGGAATTTTCATCACAGCACCCTAAGAAACAGGGAGGAGATCTTTGCCTCTCATTTCTCCAAGGAGGAAACAAGCACAGATCTGACCAAGTTGCTTCACCGCCCACGAGCAAGAATATGAACTCAGCTCTTCTGACACCTCAACCAAGGGCGTTCCCCCAGTCTCAGCTCTAAAAGAGGCTTTAGACACGCGGAGGGCTGGGGTTGACAGCTTGCTACAGGGAGAGGAGAGGAACTCCAGAGAAACACCAGTAGTCAGGACCTCTGGAATAAGAAAGCCTCCAGTTTTTACATTAAAACGAGGGGGAAAATGTGACAATTGGATGAGTTTCACTTTGAAACTCATTTAACCCGAAAAGTCAAAACGAAACTCCAGGGGTGCAAACCCACAACAATCAAAATAAAAACAAGTTTTCACAAGCCCATTGCAAAGCTAAATATAGATTTTTTTTTTTCAGATGGACCCCACTCACCTTCAAATTCATGACTTTTGAGAACTATTTCAAACCTTATTTTAAAAAAGAATGTCAATCTAAAGAAAAATAGTTTCGCGGGGGAGGGAGGGTGAGGCTGGGCTTGTATGTGTGATGGGGGAGCATTTCTCTGACTTAGCTCCCCCTGCAAAACCATCAAGCTGTTTTTAAATACCATTTGTGGTCACCTGCCCTGGTAATATTTTCTAATTGTGGTCAAAAGAAGCTGACTAAATATTTGTGTGTTCGCTCCAGGGGGAAACTGTCAAAAGTCAGGGCCTTAGTGGATGGCCTTCCGTCATGTTATTT
Organism: Ovis aries; assembly: GCF_016772045.2. Lineage (NCBI taxonomy): Eukaryota > Metazoa > Chordata > Mammalia > Artiodactyla > Bovidae > Ovis > Ovis aries. Next base: position 47,139,586 of record NC_056061.1, read on the forward strand.
CTCACCTAGTTCTTGGGTGCATCTGTGAGAGCCCCCTCTGCGTTCTGCCATTGTAAACAGCGTAATTCAAATTGGACACCAAAGTACTCTGGCTGCAGCAGGGGCCGTGCACATGGCTTTTTCCTTTTCCTGTTCCTCTGGCCTCACCTCTGTGCCCAGGAGGAGGCAGACAGCAGGGGCTGGGATCACCTGGGGCCTGAGGGTTGCCCCGGAAAGATGGCCCCTTGGCTCCTCAACGTGCGGTGAGGGCTTTGAGCCAGGATGTTTGAACTGCTGAGCAATTTCGTATTAAGACGTGAGCACCCAAGTGTCAGCTGGAGCTCTAGGCTTTTATTTGTGGTGGGCTGTTTTCCTGTCACGGTTGGTGTGGTTCACCGTCTACCTGAGTGTTCAAAACTGCTTTGCAGAATCCAGTGGCTGAGCTCCAGATGGGTACGGCGGCTCCTTCCCCACCCACCGGTGGCCCCCCGGGACAACAACCCCAGGGTGCATCTCCTCCTCGGCCCTACTGCATTCCCATCCGGAGAAGAATCGTGAGAAAACAGGCATGAGAAAACACACTGTCAGATCTTCAGTGTGTATTTCCAGGAATGGTACTTTGGGGAAAACTGAGACAGGTCTCCAGACTGCTGTGCCAAAGAATTCAGACTGTGATTTCCCGAAACAGACGATGGAAATCAATTGTAACCCCATGAAGTCCAAGAATGGAACTGGGACTTCAAAAGCCTTAGAATTTTGGGAACCACAACTCATTTATGCTAAGGAAATAAACATGAATATGTAAAACATTTTCGAAACTAAAGATACAGGGATATTTATTAGGAGTTCACCTATGCTAACAAAAAATGGGAAAAAATCTAAATGGCTAATAAGTTATTGATCAATCACATTACGGTATAATCATATTTTTTGGTCATCATCTGTAACCAGCATTTGTTGAATAGTTACTGTGTCCTGGATGTTATGTATTAGCTTTATGGGTGTTATCACACTTAGTCCTTAAAAAAAAACCCAAGAACTTACACTCAGAGAGGTAAAATTCCTCATCCAAGAGCACAATACTAATACAGTGAGATAAATAGTAACCCCCTACCACCCCACCAAATTCATGGCCACCTGGAACCTGAGAACATGACCTTATTTAGAAATAGGGTCTTTGCAGAGGTAATTGCTAAAAACAAAATCTCCCCGGGCCCATCTCTGACTGGCAGCCTTAACATGAGAAGAGAGAGAGTGATTTGAGCCCCACAGAGACACAGACAGAAGTCTACGTGAGGGTGGAGGCAGAGACTGAAGTGATGTGTCTACAAGGCAAGGAACGCCAAGGGTTGCTGGCAGCCTCCTGGAGCTTGGAGGGAGAGGCACATGGAGCAGATTCTCTCTGAGAGCTCCAGGAGCAACCGGCCCTGCTGACACTCTGATTTCAGACTTCTCGCCTCCTGAACTATGAGAGAATACATGTCTGTTGTTTTAAGCCACCCAGTTTGTGGTAAATTGTTATGGCAGCCACAGGAAATGAATACAGATGAAGAGAGTAGTACACAGAGGATTTGAACCCAGGCTGACTCCAGAACCAGAGCTCGCCCTCTGTGCTATGTAGCATCCCACAGCCGGGCTTCACATGGTATATTTAACATCACATTTGGGTAAAAAATTTGAATATATGCATAGAAAAGAACTGGAAGAATATATGGTGAAATGTTTATTTCTGGATAGCAAGAATCCAGATGGATTTTAATTTCCTTCTTTTTGCTTATCTGCTTTTTCCTTTTTCAGCATCAAAAGCGATACTTTTCATAGTAAGATGCACATGGAATGATGTAGGAATGAAGGGGCATCATGCTACAACTTGCACACAAATAGTTCAGACAAAAAAAAACTAATAAATATGTATCTACACAGAGAGAAAGTGATTAAGCAAATGTGGGAAAATGTTAATCATTGAGAATTTGGATAAAGGGTAGATAGGAATTCTTTGTATTGTTCTTACAGCTTTTTAGAAATTCTTTCAAAATTTAAAAGTTGCCCCTACCCCCAAAAAAGAGTCCTAACATGGAAGACATTCAAACTTGAAACAGAAACAACTTTATAAACATAAATGCCAGGACATGGCCAACTACAGTACTCTAAGAATCAGAAAAGTTTATTTGTGGATTAAAAGCAAGTATATGCATTACAGCAAAGATGACTCTCCAAAGGAAAAAAAAAAAAAAAAAGGCAGAGATAGAAACAGAGTATCAGGTGATAGAAAGTTGTAAAAAGAAGTTCCTGTGGAATTATTGCTGTGGGGCTTGCACAGCCGTGCAGCCCACCCCAGCTCTCCAAGGTCGTTTTTGGCACATGGCTGATAAATAGTGATGGAGTCAGAAGATGAGACTTTGCCCAACCTGCCGGGGAGCTATGTGTCTGTCTCTTCACAGTCCCTTCTGATGGCAGCTTTGAGTCACTGCTTACTAGTTCCCCAGAGTAGTAGTGTGTGTTGCGTGGCTTCAGTCATGTCCAACTCTTTGTGACCCCATGGACTGTAGCCCACTAGGCTCCGCTGTCCATGGAATTCTCCAGGCAGGAATACTGGAATGGGTTGCCATTTCCTTCTCCCAGGGGATTTTCCCGACCCAGGGATCAAACCCACATCTCTTATGTCTCCTGCATCAGCAGGTGGGGTCTTTACCACTAGGGGAAGCCCCCGTTCCCCAGTGGATGGTCATCAATAATAACTATCCAGGTTACATGTTTTAAAGTATTTACTTTTATTTATACATTTGGCTGTGCCAGGTCTTAGTTGCGGCATGTGGGATCTAGTCCCTTGACCAGGGATCAAACCCTGCCCTCTTGCATTAGGACCATGGAGTTTTAGGCACTAAATCACCAGGGAAATCCCACGTATGTGGATTATTATATTTTATATTTTTAAAATAATATGGATAGACAAACTAGAAAAGAATTTCTAGTTTATTGAAATTAAACTATCATTGATGGGCCACTTGATATTTTTATTTTAGTAGAACAGAAATCCTAATGTGCCAGTTTTAAAGCTCACTTCCAACCAACACATCTAGTTTACCATCTGGGCGAATACAGGGAAGGGTATGTCCATAATTTGGGCTTATCTGGAAGGGAAAAGAGTCAAATTACTAAATGGCATTATTTCAGATGATCCCTTTCTCTAGCACTAATTCCTATAAAAATCTGTGCCTATTATGAAAAATAACAGTGTTATTGGTATCATTTTTGTTCAGTATATTGTGTAACCGGGCTAGTTCTTATCCGTTTACAGGAGCCATTATTTCCTGCCATTCCAAGGTGGGTGAGTGGCAGGGCTGATGTGAATGAGTCTTGCTTAGAGGTAGCCCCACCTTCGGCCTCAAACAGCATAAATAAGTATATGGTTTGGCAAATGCATATTGAATATATTGTGTGCCCTTAATTGAGTCAAAGAATAATAGGTCCATTTTTATTCCATTCTCAAGTTGTTTCACGTTCAACATTCCTTTCTCACAAAGGTTAGCTAATTGTTCCAATTTGCAGTGCCAAGTAATTTGTGCCTAGTAATTCCATAAATGTTTGTATTTCTGGTTTCTTACAAAGCAATTCCACTTCACCATGCTTCTAGGAAAAGGATCCCCCAAAGACCCATCCAGCTGTCACACTTGCGTATTCTGACTGTCCCCAAAACCATGGAGAGTATTGACAGCCCAGGGCCTCCCATGGGTCATACAGAGAGAATCACCAGCCAGTGGGAAGGTGTCTGAGTGGGAGGTTTGGTGTATGTGTAGATATTTTTCCCTAATATATTTAAAACTAGTTTGAAGTTCAAGTGGGAAGAGTCCCTTTCTAGCCTTTCCTTTATGGAAAGAAAAAGCAGCTTCTTGGTAAGATTCCAGACCATCAGCCCCACCTCCATGTTGACCTCTTTTCAACTGGTTTTATTAACATTTTCTGCTTAATGACATCCTCATAGTGTACGAAGAATGTGTCCCTTTGAGTTTTACATCTTCCTTCTCAAGGGTAATATCCTCCCAAAGCCTGGCCATGGCCTTTTGGATTTTTGTTCTTATTTTGGGGGTAAAAGCAATCATGTTTATAAATTATGCATTAGAGCATGACCTAGTGATGTAATGAACCCTGAGTTCATGGGCGGTATTTAAGCCCTTTTGGTAAGTCAGCCTTAATAGGTGAGTATCATTGATAAAGACACTTGCATCCATCCTAGACCACTAGCCTCACAATCCTGAGAGGAAGGATGCAAGCCAACCACTGAGAAGTCTTCAGTTGACCTGATGACTAAGTTAAAGCCTTTTTTTGGGAACTGACATTAAAACAGAGTTATCCTTGTCAAACACAACTAAGGTTTTCATGAATTTGGGGGCGACTGCTATCATATTTAACTCTATGCACTTAACCCACATACGTTCTTGTGGTCTTTCAATCTGCCTTGTAAAGGAGGAGGGAGCCAGGTTCTTGCAATTCCTTGCTTAGTAATAACACACAAGGATTATGCTGTGTGTAATGAATTCTAATTTTTCCATTTCCAGCAGAAGAAATCTAGGGTCAGAAAGCTGATTTTCCTGCAGGTTTACACAGAGTTCATGACGCTTGTGGAGAAGGCAATGGCAACCCACTCCAGTACTCTTGCCTAGAAAATCCCATGGACGGAGGATCCTGGTAGGCTATAGTCCATGGGGTCTCAAAGAGTTGGACACAACTGAGCAACTTCACTTTCACTTTTCACTTTCATGCACTGGAGAAGGAAATGGCAACCCACTCCAGTACTCTTGCCTGGAGAATCCCAGGGACGGGAGCCTGGTGGGCTGCCTTCTATGGGGTCGCACAGAGTCGGACACGACAGATGTAACTTAGCAGCAGCAGCAGCATGACACTTGGGGCCAAGGTCTCTTCCAGGGCTCCTTGTCTCTTGGGGACCTCAGGCAGTACTGACTCCTGGACCTGCAGTCCATGATGGTCACCAGGTGAGCAAAGGTGCCTTAGGTTCGGGGTAGGGGCTCTCAAACTCCAGTGTGCATAAAAATCACCCAGCGTTGGGAATGGGGAATTTTAAAAATGTGGGCTCTGGAACCCCTACCCAAGTATCAATTCTGCAGGCTAGGGGGCATGTGCATTTTTAACAAATATTCTGCGTGCTTCTGATGCAAGTAGTTTGCAGTAAGAAGCACTGTCCTATAAACTGGGATGAAGCATATTCCAACATGTGCCTTAATTCATTGGTTTTTTTTTGTTTGTTTGTTTCCATATTTTCCACTCAAAATTCTATCATTTCAATGTTTTTCTTAATGGGCAAACACTTAGGACAAGAAAAGACACTTAGGGTCATTAGTCATTGGTGGTGGTGGTTTAGTTGCTAAGTCATATCTGACTCTGTGTGATCTCATGGACTGTAGCCTGCCAAGCTCCTCTGCCCATGGGATTTCCTAGGCAAGAATGCTGGAGTGGGTTGCCATTTCTTCTCCAGGGGACCTTTCCAACCCAGGGATCGAACTCAGGTCTCCTGTGTTGCGAGGCAAATGCCTTACCTCTGAGTCACCAGGGAAGCCCCATTAGTCATCGGGGAAATGCAATGGAAAATCCCAATGAGATACTGCAGCGCACCCATTAGAAAGGCTGCAATCAAAAAGACAGTACCGAATGGAGACAGAGGATGTGGAGAAACTGGAAGCCTGACATACCGCTGATCAGAGCATAAAATGATAACACCACTTGGAAAAGAATGTGGCAGTTTCTTAAGAGGTTAAACATGTATTTACCCTATGATCTAATAATTCTTCTCCTAGGTATGTGCCCAAGACAAATGAAAACATATGTCCACACAAAGACTTGTGCATGAATGTTCATGGTAGGTTTATTCATAATTGCCCTAAATGAGAAACAACCCAAATGTCCACCTACTGATGAACAGATAAACAAAATGTAATATAGTTATACAGTGGAACATTGTTCAGTATTTTAGAAGAATGAGCTGCTTATATATGGCACAACATGGATGAATCTCAAAAACATCACATAAAATAAGCCAGACACAAAAGACCACAGATCACATAATTCCATTAAGATAAAATTTCTAGAAAAGACAAATCTATAGAGATATAAAACAGATCAGTTGTTGCCTGGGGCTGGGAGCTGGATTGACTTTGAAGAGACAAAAGGGAACTTTATGTCAAGATGGAAATATTCTAAAACTGGATGGGAGGAATGACTACAGAACTCTGTAAAGTTACTAAAAAATCATTAAGCTACACAGTCACAATGGTGGAGTTTTAAGATACATGATTTATACCTCAAAAAAGGTGTTTAAACAAACAACAGACTCTCAGAAATGGCAATTGAAGGGTACAGGAGTGAATGAATCAATCAAAAAACATTTCAAAGTATTTAGGAGCTGGTGTTCAAAGAAACCTATCTACATATGATTAAGCTCCTTCCGTTGCACACTGTCATCAGCTACAGCCTAACGTGAGCCTCATTAGTTGGTGGCTTTTTTCTTTTCAGCTCGCTCTGAGTCACAGTTTCAGCCTCTGCCTTCACTGACTTATCCCCAACTTTCCAGCTGCTCTCAGCTTTTCTCAGCCTGAACCACCACTAGACTCTCTCCCTTTAAGATAATAGGCAATTTTAGCCTTTTAGCTTTCTTAACAAGCAGAAAGGACCGTCCACCATTCCCTCTGACTCATGTGCTTTCTTTTCCGTGTGGCAGGAGAAGAAAAAAAGAGTTTTCAGTCCCACCATGTGTCTCTGTGTCAGCAATTCAATTGTTCCCTTAGCAACCATCGCTTTTACTGCCGGCTTTCCAATGCACACAGCTTTCTCGAAGAGCTTAAAGTCACAGAATATCTGGTTCATGCCAGAAGCAGTTTTCTAAAAAGACCAGTATCTCTTCTAGAGCCAACTATTTTTAAAACAATATTCAAACAAAACACACAGGTTTCAGACAAAGCCAATGATGCAGACAGTGCTGGGGAGATGATGCCTCCCAGGAACATTCAGCTGAGATAAGGAAGGCTGAGCAGTGCTGGTCTGCCTGCTCTCCTCCCGGTCGGTGGATGTTGTGGGTCACAGGGGAAATCAGAAGTGGAGGAGGGAGGATCATGCTGGGCGGGAGAAACCCAGTGACTCTCCTTTGCTGATGCAACAATCGAGGCATTATTTTTGTGTTAGACACTTTCCAGATTTTCCATTTTTCAGTCTGACTCCTTATGGGAGCATACTGTCTTCAATGTGTTTCTACATCCAGGTAAAAACTAAGACCCAAGGTTAGCTCAAAAGTGTGGTTTCCTTTATTAGTCCATCCATTATTTATGTTCCAAGAGGATCTGTAAGTTGTTTTTCCCTTTAAAACAAACAAAAAAAAAGAGAGATATTTCCTATGTCATGTGAGAAGCAAAGGGGTCATGTGCATACCCTCTCCAACACCATGAGAAGGATCTGGAGTTTGTGATATTCTATTTCATAGGCCCATCTACAGAGATAAAAATCACTCAGTAGCAATGGTAGTTTCTCCTTTAATTAACAAGAGTGAAGGGGTATTTTATCACTGTTTGAGAACACTGGCTCTTCAGCATTTCGGAACACCTGTACTTCAAACAGCTAATACCAATATCGTGGTGAAGCCCTGCTGAATAGTGCACTGGGGGTTGAGAATATGGCTTTCAAGATTTAGGCATCTGCCTTTTAAAAAAAATATGGACATATATATGGTATTCTTTTTTGTTTGTTTTGTTGTACTTGGCTTTATTACACTTTGCAGAGACCACGCTTACAAAGTTTTTTTATTTTTTATTGAGGTAATAACATTGGTTTATAACATGACATTAAATTTCTTGTGTACAACACTGTATTTCTACTTCTGCGTATGCTACAGTGTGAACAAGCCCAACCAAAACAAAAGGGTAGCTACAGAGAACAGAGTAGTGGGGTTTTGTTTTGTTTTTTAAATTCTTTCTGTTTCAACTTTTTCTTTCAATTAGTTCTGTTCCTAATTTAGGCCAATTTTCCTTGATATTAGCCCAAATTAAGACGACTTCCATATACACATATGGGTCCCATATTTACATATATTTTCAACACAGAAGCTCTTGACCCAGTGGGCTTGTAAAATAGGAAGAAATGCTCTGGTGCATTTTATAACCTTTAAGGATAGATACTCACAGTTGTATACGTAATCCTGCAGGTCCCAGCTCTGTGGCCTGGACGTCCCCAAACCAGTCCTCCAAGGCATTTTGAGAGGTTGTACTTAAGGCCAATCCACTCCCTCAGCGTTTCCCAAAATAATGCAAAGTCACCAAAAATGAAACACTCAAGGTTCTAAGTCCGTCCCCAAGGCCTTAAGGATAAAATTCACAGGCGATTTATCACAAATAGCCTGTGGGCAAACACTGCCAACCATTCCCACACAAAGCGAAAGAAGCAGCTTCCCTGGTGGCTCAGTGGTAAAGGATCCACCTGTCAATGCAGGAGATGCAAGAGACACAGGTTTGATCCCTGGTGTAGGAAGATCTCCTGGAGGAGGAAATGGCAACCTACTCCAATATTCTTGCCTAGAAAATCCCATGGATAGAGGAACCTGGCGGGCTATAGCCCATGGGGTTGCAAAGAGTCAGAAATGACTGAACACACACACACCTCTTCAGTTCAGAAAGTGTAAAGAGAGTCCTCCCAATTGGAGTTTGCGTTGGAGGAATCAACAACTATCTGTTTTATTATGACAAAACAAGGATAAAATAGTCCTACCTCTGAGCTGTGCTGTGCTTAGTCAATCAGTTGTGTCCAACTGAGCCTCTATATGCCTTGAAATCTGTCACTTGGAGACTTAGGCAGGTGAATGAACTTGGGTCTGATTGCTGTCCCTGAACTGCTAAAGAACAGGATTCTTCCTTTTTAATGTTTCTGGGCATTGGTTTCCTCGCCTGCTGAGACAGTGGGGAGGAATGAATAGCCTCCAGGCTCTACCATGGCTATAATCTGTGTTTCTACTTCCTCCGGGTCTGGACTGTGGAATTCCGTGATTTTCTGTATGTCTGCCCCAGCTGCCCCAACCCTCTCTGGAGCCCTTTCTTTCTCCAGGAACCAGGCATCTCTCACATGCATTGTTCATACACTCTGATTCACACAGCCTTTCTTCACACCACCATCTAAGTCCGAGGTGTGAAAATGAAGAAGGAAAAAATATACACAGACTCATACATGTAAATATATGCTCTATAAAACCATGTGTTTCAGGGAAGCCCACGGTCACCCAGAGCTCAGTGCTCTGAGCCTCACCAGGTGACTCTTCTCTGCAGGAAGTGACCCGTCAACATCCTGCTCTGTCTCAGGGGCCCATCACACATCCTGTTCCTGGCTGGGCTGGCTCCTCTGCCACAGCCTTGCTTTCTAGGCTGGATGGCCAAGTGGGGTGCTTTTAACGGCAATTTCTGAATCAAGTTAGAGGACAGTTTAGCTCAGGATCTGCCATGCCGCTGGTCCAGTCCCATGCATGCAACCTCCCCACTCACTCCTCTTATAAGAACCACATGCTGGCAACTTGTCTCCCCAGTGGAAAGTTGCCCTGAGTTCAAATATAGTGGGAGAGTCTAGAGCAATTCTGCTGTCAAAGCTGACTGATTACCCTACAAACAGTCCTATTAGTCCTAAGGACACTCATTCAGGAAACAAGTCTCCTGGTCTCTTTTCTCTCAACCCTTTTTTTTTGTTACCCACCCCTTTTTCTGGCTCATCAGAAACAGGTGAGAGTTTCAAGATGATGCCCATGGTGGGTGGGAGCGTCAAGGCTGTGCCTTGGAGTCTTGTTTTCTCCCAAAGGAATGGATGGATGATTGACTGCTATGTGACCACTGAGGTAATACTGGTGTTCACTGGATAAATAAATGGCTTTCTGGGCTGTGAGGACATGTGCCAAGACAGTGACCACAGGGACAGGAAAGGTGGGGAGGAGGGGACTAATCAAAATAGGGAAAGAAGTATGAAGACCACACTTCTGAAAGCATATATATTTATATACATGTGCATGATTAAATTATATCAAAAGGTCTTGAAAGAATCAGAAAACATAGACTAGTTCCAGGGAAAAATAATCTATAACTTTGCCTCCTAGAGAGAATCATTGCTGACACTATAGTGTGTTTCATTCATCTTCGTTTCCAATGGAAATGAAATTTAAGAATTCAGTTTTGTGACCTGTTTTCTTTCCAGTTGGTAATACATCCCAGATCACTTTCACCACTCGTCGCTGTGGGCCTGAGGCAGGGCTAAGCCCCTTCATTACTCCAGGAACCCCCGCCCCCTCAAGGGGTGTATTGTTTATTTTTTGACTTAAGATAAAGCCTTTGGTTTTGACCTGGGTTCAGTGACAGAATCACTGAATCCTCAGACCTGCAAAATGATAGCCTGAGATTGTGCAAATCAAACGTGTTTCGCAAATGAGAAAACTGAGGCCTGAGCCACAGCCAAACGCAGGACTGGATCCACGTTGACCAGGCCTGGTCTGTTTACCCTACACCACAGCCACACTCGTGAAAAAGCTTTCCTTTCTGCAAACAGCCCTTGAGAAGCCTCAAGGTGGGAAAGGGGTGTGGCCTCCCCAGGATTAGTGGAGGCTGCTAAGCCTCACCCAGTAGAGGCCATGGCTGGAGAGCGTGAATCAGGGGACTGGGCGGGGTACAGGGAATTAAGAGTCTAGCCACTCTCATGGAGCCTAGGGGAGACTCCTCCATTCCAGGGTCTTCACCTGTCGGAGGTGCAGCTCTGCCTTCTAGACGCAGCACTGGACCACTTCTCACAACCTCCTCCTCTGCTGCCCCTTCAGCCTCACCTTCTTCCCCTGGATTATGGCAGGAGCTCCCCACTGGGATTTCAGCTTTCTGTTGACCACCACCACCCCCACAATGATTGCCTACAACAGCTGTTGCATGCTGAGTCGCTTCTGTCATGTCCAGCTCTTCTAGACCCTGTGAACCGTAGCCTGCCAGGATCCTCTGTCCATGGAATTCTGCAGGTAGGAATACTGGAATGGGTTGCCATTCCCTTCTCCAGGAGATCTTCCAGAGCTAGGGGTTGAACCTGGGTCTCTTGGGTCTCCTGCCAGTGCACCACCTGGGAAGCCCCACAACAGCTGGTGGGCTCCTTTTAAAATATTAAAGTGCTCCAAAGCTGCATTCAACCTTACTGTGGTTAAAGACCAAAGTTTTTACAATGTCCACGGGGCCCTTCCATCCCCGCCCATCTGCCTCTCTCTGTCCTCCTACGTTCCTCCCCACCTTTCTGGGCTCCTGCCACACCTGCCTCCTTGGTCTTTCTCACACTTGCCTCAGAGCCATGGCACTTGCTGGTCCCTCTGCCTGGAGTGCTCTTCCCCACATACCATCCTGGATTGCACATCACATTTTCAGTGGGGCTTTCCCAGAGCATTTGAAGTTGGGGTCCCTAGTCAGGATTTTAGACGATTTCCTTCTAGAAATCTCTGCTCCCTCCTTCCTGAATTGACTCTCCCAAGCCGTGATCACTTCTGGACACACCACGTATTCCACTCACTTTCCTTGTCTGTCTCCCTCCACTAGAATGCAAGATCTAGGAAGCCTGGGGTTTTGTCTGCTCACATAATTAGTGAAAATCTTTTCTCACAAGTCATGGGAACCAACTGCAGCTTAAGGGGGAAGGGAGGCCATTTATCCCAAGGACTCATGAAACCCATGGGCAAAAGGGAAGGTTGGACTCAAGGAGGGACTGGGACCGAGACAGCTCTTGCTCCTCTCTTTGGAGGTCTGCTTCTTTCGCTTCTATGTGCATCCTGACTCTTCTGCTTCTCTAGACCATAGAACAAAATATGGCCCCCCAGTTTTCATGCATCAAGTCAACTGGGTATAGGATATACCAGGCACTGGCCTAAGTGCTCAGGGCGCCTCAGTGAACAAAGTGGAGTCCTGCCTTCATGGAGTTTACATTCTAGTGCAATAGAGGGATGCAAACATAATTAATGAGCAGAGACTATATTATATACAGCACATTAGATGAGAAGATGGAGAAAGAAAAACGAAGCAGAGTCAGGAGGTGGGGGACCTGACACATGGGGTAAGGCACCCTGGGTACAGTTTTAAACATGGGTCAGAGGAGACCCCAGGAGGAAAGTAAGATTTGAAGAAAGATTTCCAATCACCATACAACGTGGCTCAGAAACTCACTGCTAAATCCACAAAAGAGAAATCTAATGGATCCAGCTTAGACCAGGTGTCCAATCACTAGGACAGAAAGGCAGGGTCACAAAAAGCAGGCCACATTTCTGGAAGCCCCTGCTGTGGATGAGACGGGAGGAGGAAAGGCATTCCTAGAGGAGGGGGAATTATCTTGAGCCGGAAAGACATGGCCAAATGGATCTGCCCCTGGAGAGAGTTGGGAACATTCTGTTTGTGCCACTGGAGCACCAGTGTTGACTTTAGAGGTTAAAAAAATAAAGTCCCAATCCAGTTGAGTTGTTCGTGTGACCTCACTTGCTGGAGGTTTGTGGTAAACCAGTCCCCCGATCCTGCCACATTTACGGGAAGGCATTGTGCTATCCAAGTTGCCCAAGACAAGTGGACAGAGATGGTGAAATCACCAAGAACCTTGCTGAATGTGAACTGACTCAGAAAATAATGTACCACTTCTCCAACTGTTGGGCTTGTTTCTGCCTCCTCGGGAAGGGTTGCCCATTTTTAGCATAAGCAGACCTGATTCTCATCTCTATCCTCAGGATTATTTTCCCAAAAGAGCAAAAAGTCACAAAGAATTAAGGGAGCAGGAAGGAATAAGGCATGGACATACTGGATGATAGAATGGCAGAAACCATGACACTCAGGTTATTTCCTACTGAGGGAGCCAAAAATAGCAATGGAAAATTTTATAAACCCCAAGTCATCTGCTGCTTTGCAAGAAATGCCTGAGAGAATTTTGAGCCTGGAGGATTAGCTCAGAGGACCCTCCTCAGATGTTTATAGACTCATGTGAATTGTCAGCCTTTGAAAAGGAGACGAGTAGTATTTATAAATTTACGAATTTAGAGGCCTCAGGCCCCATTACGAAAACCAAGGAATGTAAGATGCTAGTCAAGTTTAAACCCAAAATGTAGGTCATCTCAGGCTGTGAGGTCACAGCAGAGCTCCTGGCTGACCATTGAACATAGATTGTCCCCCATCGCACCCTCACTGCACCAGTGTTTGCAGGCAGTAGAGAATGAGATCCTCACATGTGGATGAAGATGCCAAAGGTAAGGTAGAGAGATGGCAGAATCAAAAAACTGTCCTAGCTTGCCACGACCAAAAGAAGGATAAGTCTTTATGTGGGCTGTCAGCCCCGGGGGCTTTATATGGGGCTGACTGCAAAAACCATCCATGCTCGGCATGGAAAAAGCAGGTCCAGAGTCTGTCTTGCACCAATCCAAGAGTCAGAGGCTCCTAGGAGCTCCTTGGAAGACAGAAGAGGCTTTGAGACTGAGTCAGCTTTGGTCACCTGCCTCCTCAGAGCAAGCAGTGAACACACCACCACAAGCAAAACTAAGTATCTGCAAGAGTCCAAATCAAGAAGATATTTTCTAATTCGCTTCTGAGTCTCAAGAGAATTTTAAGCACTGACTAGCCAGCAAAACGGAGAAGGCACTGGAGACCCATTCTGGTACTCTTGCCTGGAAAATCCCTTGGATGGAGGAGCCTCGTAGGCTACAGTCCATGGGGTTGCTAAGAGTTGGACACGACTGAGCAACTTCACTTTCACTTTTCACTTGCATGCTTTGGAGAAGGAAATGGCAACCCACTCCAGTGTTCTTGCTTGGAGAATCCCAGGGATGGGGGAATCCTTGTGGGCTGCCGTCTATGAGGTCACACAGAGTTGGACATGACTGACGTGACTTAGCAGCAGCAGCAGCAGCCAGCAAATACAAGTTGTTATTATACTTACCTGGGCTTCCATGGTTTGAAATAGATCCCTCAGGGACTGTCTCTCTAACCCCACCTCTGACTATTCAAGAGACCACACAACGGGGACCTCAAAAATGTCTTTTGGAGAATTTTACTGTGATCAGAAGCTGGTTTCTAAAACCTGAGAATCTTAGCTTTATGAACCCGGCAAAGAAGTGTTTCTGAGGTTATCTAGAGCTGAAGGAAAGCTTCACAAATCCAAAGATTCCTCTTTATACCCAAAGTTCAATCTAAGGAGCTGTCTGGAGGTCAGTTTCTCTGCTGCATCTTGTCACATTTCTTGTAAATCAGACTTAAATAAGAAAGGGCCTTCTACCTAAGGTGGGTCCACTCCTTGGTCCAGCCTCCTGGAGGCTGGGACCCAAGGGTTGCAGAATGGTCTTGTGGAGCGCCCTGCTCATCATCACCAAGCACCATTGCTGGGTTGAGTCTGCCCCAGGAATAATGACTTGACCTTGGCAGTGTAAAATCTGTTTCTATGCCAGAAAGGAACACAGCCATAGCACTTCCTCTTCAAATTGCTTGTCCCAGCATTTCCCAGAGACCTTGCTGAATTCCTGGAAAGACTGGCAACACAAAGCTGCCAAGAGGGGCTTCCTGCAGCAAGAACGCAAGAGCAGAGGGAAAGTACATGTGGGGCCACAGGGAGGGAGAGTAGGACGAGTCCCAGGCAGTTGGCTGCCCTGACTAGTGACCACAGCACTTGGGAGACGTCTTCAACATCAGGATGACTTTGTTTCCTTGAATGACTTCAAGGAGTTGTAAGAGACACCATGTGAGTATTAGATGGAGCCTGCTGTAAAAAAATGTGTGGTGATTATGACAAATCTATATTTCTTTGTGTGTGTATGTGTGTGTGTATGAATCACTAAAGACTAATTTTGAGCCAAGGGTAGAGGCCCTGCCTGCCCAGGGAAGGAGCATACGCTTTGGAGCCATAGAGACTGCAGTTTAAATCCCATCTCCTTCAGTTCCTAGAATGTATCCCTGGGCAAACTATTTACCTTCTCTGAGTCTCAGAGAGACTGTCTACTTATCTGTGAAATAAATAGTGGTTTTCACCTTGCAGGGCAGATTCTTGTATTAATAACTGGATTAGAGGTGAGAAAGAAGAATCTGCTAGCACAGTGCCTGGCACATGTAAGTAGTCAATAAATGATATTTGCAGCTGCTATTGCCATTTTTAATAAAATTGATGACATTTAAAAAAAACGGCAGGATTCAGAGAGGTGTATTAAGACACTTTCTCTGATGTCAGGGAAGCTAATGGACTAGGCATATGGATATACAAAATATGACAGTCAGTGCTGACTGGCATTCTTAACCCTCTTTCCTCCTTGTCTTTTCACTCTGGAGGCCAGAAAAGCTAAATTGTCACTTTTCCAACCTCCCTGGCAGCCAAAGATTGCTGTAAGACACAGTTCTGATCAAAGTGATGTGAGCAAGATCTTCTTCCCTGATAGAGACTTGGCTAGTGCTACTCTTTCTTTCTTTCCTCCTGCCTTGAATGTGGACCTGATGCCTGGAGCAGAGGCAGCCATACTGTAGCCATAGTGCAATAAGCCACACGGTAGGGATGTCAGGAGAGAACAAAAAACAGGTCCTAACTTCTTGTTGACATCACTGATCGCTGCATCAGCGCTGGGCTACCTACTTCTTAGTCTTGTAAGAAAAATACCCTTCTGTTTGTTTAAGTGACTCAGATGGGTTTTCTGTTGCTTACTGCTGAAAACACTCTTATCTGATAAAGAATTTGGTGATAAGCTTCTGAAATACCTTGCTGACCTAAGCAGAAAAATCCACAGTCACTTTGACTCTCAAACTCTCAGAGCATAAGCTCTGTAGACATTAAATAATCTTAAATTTTTGAATCCAAATGAGCATATGTCTAGGAATGTAAGATACACACATATATTTCTATAGCAGCTTATAAAACCTTGGAGGTTTTCATGTCTCAACCTTTGGAGAGTGTAGTCACAGTGGAACATGCTCATTCCTGGGCTCTAGCCCTGGAGATTCTAGCTTCACATTCTTGGGAAGAGTTCAGGATATCACAAAATTTTGCACAGGTGGTTTAAGGAGGCACAGGACTTAAGGAGACCTATGCTATAGCCTTCCTTAGCAGGGATCTAAGCTCAGCAAATCCTTGGTACTAAAGAGTCCAAGAGTCAGACTGAAAAGGTAAAATAGCTTTACAGGGAGCATGGCACAGTTTGCTGTTTTAACTCAATGGACTTACTCCTCAAATTACAAAAAGTTATCAAGTTTCATAAAAACATAGGATTTATATGCAATCCTCTACTGCCAGTTATACAGGCTTCCTGTTTAATTCTGCATAGCACTTGGTCTGGATAAACCAGCATTCAACCTGCGCAGGGATCAGAAATAGCAGCGCTGCTGCCTTATGACCATATTTTAGTAGCTGGGATGACTGTGATAGAAACTCCATAAGACAGTGTGGGGCTCAACAGCTAAGCCTGACATATTCACGTATAGACAGACTAGGGCCCTTCTAGGGGGTGCTTCCCAGATGGTGCTAGTGGTAAAGAATCTGCCTTCCAATGCAGGAGAGATGCAGTTTCAATCTCTGGGTAGGGAAGATCCCCTGAAGGAGGGCATGGCAACTCACTCCAGTATTGTTGCCTGAGAATCCCATGGACACGGGAGCCCGGCAGGCTGAAGTCCATGGGGTCACACAGAGTTGGACAGGACTGAAGCTACTTAGCATGCACGCAACAGGGCCTTTCTAATGAGAAGACAGCCAGATACCTCCTTGTCTTTGGAAATGTTGCCATAATGTGATGTAAAGTACCTACATGGTAAGATCAGAATAACTGACATTGTGACCCAACATGTTTACTCAGAATTCGTAGTTTTTCATATTATCTATAGTCTCTCTGTCAGAACTACATATGTGCTTATATTTCCTGAATAAATTTTTAAGTGAGATCTTTATACATATAAATAAGGTCTTAGGTGGTGCTAGTGGTAAAGAACATGCCTGCCAATGCAGGAGATGTAAGAGACATGGGTTCGAGTCCCAGGTCGGGAAGATCCCCTGGAGGAGGGCAGCAAAACCCACTCCAGTATTCTTGCCTGGAGAATCCCATGGATAAAGGAGCCTGATGGGTTATAATCCATAGGGTGACAAAGAGTGGGACTCAACTAAAGCAACTTAGCAGGCATGCAAGGTCTCGAAGGTTGTTTTCTTTCTTTTTTTTTTTTTATTTTTAAATTTTATTTATTTTTAATTGAAGGATAATTGCTTTACAGTATTGAGTGTTTGTTTTTTTTTTTTTTTTAACCCAGCAGAAAACTGTTTTAAGAGCCAAATATATTGTCTTGTAGATTAGGCTGCTTTCTAGTATCCCTGGTGGCAAATACTGCTAAATAGTCTTAGGTTCATATATAGAGTACTGTGTAAATTCCTTTATCAACTCACTTTTGAGAAATAATTGCTGAGCTTCACATTTTAGTATCTGTTGATACAATTTACAGCAGCCCATCCTCATATTGCATTTTTAATTTTTACTACTGATAATAATAGTATAACTTTAACAAGCCCTAGCTGTATACCAGACCCTGTACCATACTCTTTACATGAGGTATTTTATTTGATCTCACTGCAACCCAGTGAGGGAGGGTACTGTTGTCATGCCCATTTTACAGGTGAGTAAACTGACTTTGGGAAAGTTAAATTACTTATCCTCTGACAAAGCCTGAAACTCATCAAGCCAAGTTTCGAATCTAGGGAATTCTTTTCCCAAAGTCTACCCGCTTAACCACCAAGTGCCATGTATCATCCACACTTATCAACTGCATTTTTCTTGCGGTCATGCTGTAAGAATCTTTGAACAGTTATTCTATCGTGAATGATTGTCCTCAAGTCTGGCAGCCATATTCTGCTATAGCATCATCTATACAATCTTTTCAAAACAAGTATGGCCATGGGTCTTTTACTTGTAAAACCGCTGTGTTTCTGTGTTTTTAAACCTGTTTTGAGTCACTTCCATAGATGCTGGTGATATAGAAGAACACGAGTTTTGGAGTCAGATGCTTTGCTTATGTGGCCCAAGCTGGACATTAATAAAGCTACAGTTTGCACATCTTTAAGGGGAAGTGTTCATGCTGCCTTCTCACTCCCCAGGATTATGTTCTGGCCAGACAAGCTAGTGGATGTGAGAAATGCTTTGAGAATGATGGAGTGATATAGACATTATTATTATTTAATGAAGTGCGGTTGATACAATATTGGGTTAGTTTTAGGTACCCAGCCAAGTGATTCAGTTTTTTTTCCCAAATGATGTCCCATTTTGAGTTACTAAAAGTTATTTACATCATTATTTTGTAACTTTCATTTCTATACAACTTTTCTGACTAGTTTCACTATAATTCACAATCGCAAAATCTCCAAGTGTCCTGCAAGCAACTTAGCATGCACGTAGGTGAGCTTTCCCATTCGCCGAAATGACCATTTTGCATGGTCGCCCTTCACAGGATACCCACCCCAGATTTAGCTAGGGACCTTGCCTCCTTGCACTTCCTCAAGAAAGCTGCAGCAACCCAAAGGGCCTCCCTCATCACGTCACCACCGTAAGACCACACTGTGTCCTCAGGGCTGCCTTCTGGTCACCAGGGATCAAGTCTTCCTCTTTCTAGGGACTATCCACCCTCCGGCGCCCATCTCTCCTCGTGCTTCTCAGGGACTTTGTTCCTTCTCTTCGGCTCCATTCATTTCACTTCCTCTACCAGAGTGTGATCCTGTGCCTCCCATATTAAAAAATAGACACAACAACTCCCTTAGGACACGTTTTCATATAGCCCCTGTCCTGCTTGTCTGCTCTCCCTAGAAAACTGTTAACACACTCTCCTGGTTCTGCTGCCTGTTTTCTGGCTGCCTCTTGTTCAAACTTGCTGCTCTTTCATTAAATTTGCTTCATTTTTCTGAACCTCCAAGTACTAGGGTTTGGGCAGTGACCCCTAGTCTTCCATGTCCTCATACATTCTCTAAGGAGTCTCATACAGTGTCATGACTTGGGAAAAACCCTGATGCTCTTGTGTGGTACCATTCTCTCATTTAACCTTGCTCACTCAGGTCAGGTCTTTGTGTTTTTGAAATATACCAAGCTCATTCTCAGAGCCTGGAAGTTTTTTCTCTACCTGGAATGTTCTTTCCCTCAACTTTGTGTTTATTTCACTTGGGTTTTCCCTCAATGGTCTGATATTGACTTCAAGGTCACCTGCTCAAAGACACCTTCCCCGAACACTCCCAGTCTCTCTCTCTCTCACTCCCTCCAGTATTTAACTCTTTGCAAATCACCTACCACTCCATGAGTTTCTTATTTGTGTGTTATCTTTGTTGTTGTTTAGTTGCTAAGTTGTATTCGACTATTTAGTGACCCCATGGACCATAGCCCTGCCAGGCTCCTCTGTCCACGTGATTTCCCAGGCCATAATATGCAGTGGATTGCCATTTCTCCAGGGGATTTTCCCTACCCAGGGATGGCAGGCAGATTATTGCTGAGCCACCTGGGAAGCCCGTGTTATTTTATGCCCCCATTAAACTGTCAGCTTACCAGAGCAGGCATTTCTTCACATTCACAGCTACATCCTTTGTGCCCTGAATCGTGCTGGCTCAATAAATAGATGCTGAGTGAAGCTGAGTGTTTGTTATGTATTTGGATAATGCTAGAAGTTACTCCCATATTGAAATAAATCTCCTAGTAATAGAATCTGCCTCTTATCAGTCATGAGTACCCTTTCCTATATAACTCTAGGGTTTTCTGTCTTGGGGATCATTCTGGTTACATTCAGAACAATGGATATTTTGTTCCATTTCCTATTTTCTGGGAAGCCAAAGCTCATTAAGCCCCTTCCCCATTAAGACCCTTGGGACCAAAGCAATTACTAGGAGGACAATGGGTATTATGTGCTCCTGCACTTCTCAGAAATGATGCCTGCATCTCATAAGTGGCAGGACCAGGGTCTGCAGTGATTATTTTTATTCTCATTGTTTTGACGCTACAGATGAAATAACTTCATATGCCAGTTCCTAAGAGCCGTACAAGAGCTGTAGCTGTCCTAAGTTGGCACCAGGAGAGAAGTTCAATCCTGCTGTCTTCTGCCAGCACCGAGTGGGGCCTCAGGTTTGCCATTTGAATTCTCCCTGGCAGCCGCTTCTCTTTGAATTTAAAGAGTGGTGCTTTCAACTTTGTGAATGAAACGTGGGGCCAGCAGAGTCAGAAGCCCGGGCCTCCTTCCCGCTGGCACCCAGTCTTCATGGTTTCCTGTGTTAGTTGCCTTCATGAGCAGGAGAAACTCGAAGGACAATGCCATGTAAAAGAGACACTTGATCTGTTCCATGAAACTCAGACCTATCGTCATCTTTCATGCACGCCAGGAGGCCTGTCAATAGGACTGCCCTTCAAAACTGCCCCCAGATGCTCAGGAATATTGCATCTCCCTGTTAAACTACATAAAGGGAGGATGGGATAAATGTGTGCTGACATTGAAAAGAAAAAAAAGGTGTCTCTCAGTGTTTGCAATCTCAGAGAGGTCGGTGTTGCTGCAGATTTGCCGGAACAGATGTGCACAGTGAGAGGGTGCCGCCTGGAGGCTCCGCTGGGCAGATGGATTCATTACACCACCTAATGAAAAGCAGTGACTCAACAGCGGCCTGAGGGAAGGAAGGTTAGAGTCATACAGAAGATCCAGGCACTTGGACACATGTGCACACAGATATATGCAGATGGGGGAATGACAGGATGGGCCAGGTAAGAGATGCTTGTGATCCTCTGAAGTTGGCCAGAGAGCTCTGCCTGCATCCAGTTTATATCCAGACCTGCTGCTGCATGGGAGCCAGTGTAGCAAGGTATCATGACCAGAAATAGTCACTACACATTATACAAACCCATGATGAAACGATAGATGGGAATAGGCTGAAATAGATGTAGGCAGGTACAGCCTGGTGGCATCCTGCTTCCTAATAATTACCAGCTGGCCACCTTGGGCATTTTAATTAACTGCCTAAGCCTCAGCTTGCATGCTCCTGCTTAGTTGCTAAGTTGTGCCTGATTCTTTGCAACCCTATGGACTGTAGCCCGCCAGGCTCCTCTGTCCATGGAATTTTTCTAGGTAAGAATACTGGAGTGGGTTGCCATTTCCTCCTCCAGAGGATCTTCCTGACCCAGGGATCAAACCCACATCTCCTGCATATCCTACTTGACAGGTGAGTTCTTTACCACTGAGCCACCTGGGAAGCCCAAGGTGGAGCTTGGGAGGTAATGGAGGTAGTAATAGTATCCATCTCATAGGGTTAATGTGAGGGTTAAAGGTCAGAATATACAAAAACCTTAACTTTGTATACTTTGAAACACTGAGCTTGCCCATTTCTGGACAAAGCTTCTACCAGTTCCAAAGGCAATAAATGAATCCCGCTGTATCTGTCACCCTGACTTCCCAGCCCGTGCACTATCTGGACATCTGCCTCCAAAAACCCATATCAGCATTTTTAGCAGTTCCTCCAAAAGTTGCTGTTTGCTTATAAGCCCAGTCTTTCAACCCGAAGGCAGTTCACTGGATTTTATAAACAAGAGCAAAACAGAGATGAGAGACCATCCTTTCTAACGCTGAGTAGTGTTATTCACATGTCAAGTGACCTGAGTCTCAATCACAGCACTGTCATTGCTGAATAATGCTGTAGACAGATAGGAATTTAGTACACTGCCCTGGGATAGGGAGTATGGTGATCTCCAGACAACAAAAGCAAGGAGTTAGATCATACGCTTCTCCTGCCTCGTTCTGAAGTTTTGTTGCTAATGATGTTTAAATTGTCCGGCCTGTAAGCTTAATGGCCAGTAAAATATTTTAAAATAAAGTTTTCAATGACTTGTATTTGTTGCATAAAGACATTTCCAGAAAGGTTAAATGCATCGTTTGGGACTGCAATAATTTCACAAGTTTCTTAAATCCTGAACCTACACATGGTTTACAAGTAGTAATAACATTACTACAAGTAGTATGATAATCATTATAATTGTAATAGCGATTGTCAGGATTGAAGTCACCATTTCTTTGCAAATATTACTGCCAGATATTAAGAGTCAGATAGTATTTCCATTTTTACATTCCAGAGAACTAAGATCTGGCTCCTGATACGGTGACCATGATTAAACCTCAGGAACAGCTCAGCCTGTCAAACCACCCAACATACACACACATACACTGATATTAAATTTGGGTTCACTGCTAAATGGGCTAAAAATAAGAATAACTTCAGTCAAATGCAACCACATCAGAGAGTTCACACTAAAACAGTCGCTTTCAGAAAAGGAATGCACTGAAAGGTCAGATGGAAATTTCCCCTTCCCACCCTCAAGTGCTCAAAGAGTGAATAAATATATACCTTTCTATTAGGCCAGGATCTTCAAGGAGGTGGCTGTGGGCAAAAATCATGACTCCTTTGATCTGTATAAACTGTTTTAAAAAGAAACATGAAAATAAGTGCAAGGATTCAGTGAGGTGGGAGTGAGGTGATTTTCCACCATCTCAGGTCAAGGGTAGAGGATGTCATTTATTTCCTATATAAACCTCAAAGTCAACTTTCCAAAATAGAAAAAAAGAATTAAAAGTGGAGTTGCATGAATTGATTCTCAGGCCCTATATGATTTTTCTGTTCTCTTTGTTGGCATTATCCATCCAAGTTAACTTACCACTCAGAAAAAGTGATGAGAAAAACTAGACAATGTCTTCAGTAAGCCCACATTGTTTTAATGGTCATTCACTTTTCCTCGATAATTTTGACTTTGTTAATAAAGCTTAGGCGATAGTATTGTACTGGAGAAGAAAATGGCAACCCACTCGTGTTCTTGCCTGGGAAATCCCATGGACAGAAAAGGCTGGAGGGCTACAGTCATGGGATCACAAGAGCTGGACACCACTTGGCAACTAAACCACCACCAGCAATAAGCATTGTGCTGCTGCTGCTGCTGCTAAGTCGCTTCAGTCGTGTCCAACTCTGTGCGACCCCATAGACGGCAGCCCACCAGGCTCCCCCGTCCCTGGGATTCTCCAGGCAAGAACACTAAAGTGGGTTGCCATTTCCTTCTCCAACGCATAAAAATGAAAAGTGAAAGGGAAGTCGCTCAGTCGTGTCCGGCTCTTAGCGACCCCATGGACTGCAGCCTACCAGGCTCCTCTGTTCATGGGATTTTCCAGGCAAGAGTGCTGGAGTGGGGTGCCTTGCCTTCTCCGAATAAGCATTGTACTTTGAGGTAAATGTTAAACTAGACCAACCCACCTGTGGGCAGCCATTCTTTTCTAGGAAGTGAAGCGAATAATTAGAAAAATGGAGAAACATTTCCACAACCCTTGCTTCCTGCTTTCCCTTCCTTCTTTCTGTGTAGTTTCCTCACACAAAGTACTTTCTTTGATGTGTGTACTTAATGAGGAGCCTTATCTCTTGCCCTGAAATAATCAACCAGGTGAAGGGAGTTCTCTGTTTTAATTTTGTCTCTCAGAGCACTGCTTTTGTCTTTTTCCCTTTTTCTATTCTCTCTTTCAAAAGAGTTGGTGGAACATTTCAAATGTGCTATGTTAATACACAGCAGTAAAAATACGTGTTCCAATTGTTCCATTCTGCCATCTTGAAAGAAAATCCGATCTGATAAATGTTTTCAAATGCCCGTTTATCTATAACGCAACACTAAAAGCATTAAATACAAGATGAACCCAAATGAGTTCTATGGGGGAAAAAAAAGCACCAGCTTATTCAAAGAGTCTTATCTATTTCTTCTTTCAGCTAAACATTCATTGCCTTGCCCCCTTCCTCCTCACATTTTCCATCTCCACAGGATGGACATTAACTCTGAATGTTTGAGAAAACCATCTTAGGTACAGCACAGTTACGTCTTATCCAAAGTGTTGTTTGCAATTTTTGGCTGTGCCACGAGGCATGTGGGATCCTAGTGAGCTTCCCCCTGCACTGGAAGCTCAGAGTCTTAACCATTAGACCACCATGGAAGACCCTGTCTGCAGTTTTGCTTTCTGAGGTTTCAGTTATTTACAGTCAACCAAGGTCCAAAATATTAAGTGGAAAATTCCAGAAATAAAGAACAAGCCTTTTTTCTCCTTCAGATTTCTTTTTTTTAACTTTTTATTTTATGTTGGAGTTCTCTTGATTCACAACATTGTGTTAGTTTCGTGTGTAAATTGCATGCTGTTCAGACAGGCATGAAGGACTCTTGTGCCCAGTCACAGTGAATCATCTCTTTGTTCAGCGCATCCCCATGCTATATTCTCTGCCCACCCAT
Source organism: Ovis aries (assembly GCF_016772045.2). Classification (NCBI taxonomy): domain Eukaryota; kingdom Metazoa; phylum Chordata; class Mammalia; order Artiodactyla; family Bovidae; genus Ovis; species Ovis aries. The sequence goes on from NC_056061.1 coordinate 47,163,851, forward strand.
CAGTCACTAAGTGGCCATCTGGGTTGTCAGATCAACTGCCATGGTCTTGCAATGCTTGTGTTAAGTGACCCTTACAACTTTTGTTACAGCTAGTATAGCGTCATAATTGTTCCATTTTACTATTAGCTATTGTTAATCTCTTCCTGTCCCTAATTTAACATTTTTTAAGTTTATTTTTGACTGTGTTGGGTGTTCCCTGCTGCTCAGGCTTTTCTCGAGTTGCGGTGAGCAGGGGCTGCTCTCTCGTTGTGGTGCACAGGTTTCTCACTGCAGCGGCTTCCCCTGTTGTGGACCGTGAGCTCTAGGGCGAGTGGTTCCCAGGCTCGAGAGCAGGCTCAGTAGTTGTGGCACAGGAGCTCAGTTATCCCCGGGATGCGGAATCGGCCCAGATCCAGGATTGAACCCATGTCTTCTTCACTGGCAGGTGAATCTTTACCACAGAGCCACCAGGGAAGACCACCCCCCCTCCGCCGCCTAATTTAACTTTATCATAGGTATGTAAGTATAGGAAAAAACATGACATATATAGATAGGGTTGAGTACTATCCGAGGTTTCAGGCATCCACTGGGGGTCTTGGAATGTATTTCTTGAGGATAAAGAGGGGCTACTGTATTTTATTTTTGTAGCTTTACGTAACTCAATAATGCAATTTATAGCGTCTACAAGAAACCCTGCATGTTCTAATCAATTGCAGCTCTTCCGCTGCAAGTACCAGCACCAAACGTTATGTTTCCCACGAGCCTGTGATTAACACAGCACCAGTGCCCCAGACAGAAACTGAAAAAGCAGCAAAGACATAAAACTTTTTTTTTTTTTCCAGCACCGATTTAATGTTGGTCTAGCAGAAAGAAATTGCATGGAGAAGTTGACTATCATCACATGACTGGCTCTTTGAGACTGATGTGAGTTTTCCACTTGAAGGATTCTAAGCACTCAGAATGTCATGTGTAACCTCAAAACATCCTATGCAGTGGCCTGGTTCTCAGAGACTGGGTTCAAGGAGTTCTATCTCTCAAAATCAAGCTGGAGCCGGAGGCCTGGGAAGGGCTGTGACTGTGCTCTGAAAGAACCTTGTCCAAGGTATGTCAGAAAAGAAACTTCACATGGCCTAGGGAACATCAGGAACCTCTCATGCTATTTCAGAGTAAGAAAACGTTAGAAACCCTACTGCCATATGACTCGCACGCTAGAACCTTCTGGCCATAGACACAAACACTTGTACAAAGTAATCTGACCATTCAAGACAAGCTTTTGGTGAATTCAGACTTGAGCACTGCATTTAGCATAATTTAACCTGAAATTGTTTTCCATTTGATTCCACTTTTCAAAGAGTCTGGGATTTAAAAAATGCAACCTTCAAGCTCTACCCTGAAATAAAGTCATGTATTTTACTAAATAAATATAACCAAGACCATGCAAAACTCAAAATTGTTTCCAGGTTGTAACTACTATTGCTTGTCTACCTGTTTTGGCTGAGTGCCAAAGCATTGATGCTTTCAAACTGTGGTGCTGGAGAAGTCTCTTGAGAGTCGCCTGAACTGCAAAGAGATCCAACCAGTCGATCCTAAAGGAAATCAACACTGAATATTCATTGGAAGGAATGATACTGAAGCTCCAATACTTTAGTCACCTGATATGAAGAGCTGACCCATTGGAAAAGACCCTGATGTTGGGAAAAACTGAGGGCAAAAGGAGAAGGGGGCAACAGAGGATGAGATGGTTAGATAGCATCACCAACTCAATGAACATGAACTTGAGCAAACTCCAGGAGATAGTGAGGAACAGAGGAGACTGGGGTGCTTCAGTTCGTTCATACAGTCACAAAGAATCAGACACAACTTATCGACTGAGCGACAGCAAAACCTGTTTCTGGCTCAAGCCCTTAATGCCTGTTACCGAAGCACAGGCAGTGAATCAGTATGCTCGTCTAAGGATAGGGAGGACCGTAGCCCGAGACCAGGAAACCTTAAGATGTGAAGAGAAGACAAACTGGGAAAGACAAATGCCCAGTCTTAAAGCATATGGACTCTGTGTATAGCCCTGACTTTTAGCACAAGACTGTAAAATAGTAATTATATATGTGTTTGTTGTAGTGGTTATTTAGCTACCAAGTCGTGTCTGACTCTCTTGCAACCCCATGGACTGTGAATCAATAACAATCCCTCCATCTATACTTTGTTGTTGTTCAGTTGCTAAGTCATGTCCGACTCTGTGGATCCTCTGTGTGGATCCATCTGTACTAAGTCAGATCAATTATCTTCATGAACTCATCACCACTGACTGCTGTTTCTTCTCTTTCACACGCTCACTCTCCCATCTCCCTCCAAGTCTTTCCACTTCTTCCTTTGCTCCACCCTTTTTTTCATATTCCAAGGCCAATGCTGTTATTACACTGAACTTGACCAAGTCACCATTGCCCTATGTTGTCTGACTGCCTCTAGTCTTTTTCCAATCCATCCTATTGTTGTTGTGTTAGTAACTCAATTGTGCCTAACTCTCTGCGACATCATGGACTGTAGCACACCAGGCTCCTCAGTCCATGGGATTTTCCAGGCAAGAATACTGGAGTGGGTAGCTTTCCGTTTTCTAGGGGATCCTCCTGACCAAGGGATCAAACCTGGGTCTCCTGCATTGCAAGCAGATTTTTTTTTTTTTTTTTTTTTTTACCGTCTGAGCCACCAAGGAAGCCAACCCAATCTATCATACATCCCCTCATTGAGCTATTTTCTTAAAATGCCATGTTTTCATCATGTTAGCTCCGTGCATAAGAACCAACAAGGACTTGTCATAGCTCACAATCTTCAGTCTGGTGTTCAAGAGCTCTTCTCCATCTGGCTCTGTTCTCATCCTTACAGCACCACCCCCCATCACTCCCTTTGAGGGAATGGCCTCCCTCCCATAGTCTGTTAGGATGTTTTCCATTGAAAGTCTGTCAACCTGAGATTCTAAGTGTTCACTTCTACTGGGAAACGGGGGAAGAGATTGAAAGGGGCTGAGCTTCGAAAGAGCAGACATTCTTTGGATTTTAAATCCATCAGATGTCTTTGCAAATGAGCTGGGGATGGAGATGCCTCCCTCTCAGATTGGAAAGGGGAATTCAGTGGGGTGTAGTGTTGGGACGGGTCTTAGAAACAGAGCCTTCTGGTGGCTAAGGCTGGGACTGGGCTTGAGGCACATGGCTCCATTGCCTGTCTGCAGAGAAGGCAAGTCTGATGTCAGCTCAGTTGCCTACTCAGAATCATGGATGGAGACAGAGTCAAGCATTACAACCTTAACAAACTGCGAGTGAATACACTTCAGGTAGAATTCTCAGTGCTGGGTCCTATGGGAAGCCTTCTCTGACCATATGTCCTGTCTGTACAACCTCACCTGAGCCCTTGTAGCATCCCATAGTGACCTGAACCAGAGCTCTGAACTCACGGACGGTTAGTCTCTGTTTTCTCATCTGTCTTCTCCGCTCCTAAGGATACACGCCGCACAATGTCTGGGATGTGGGGCAGCTCCATAAATGAAGCCAAGCTGTTCTGAAAGGAAAAGCCAGGGCAAGAGTAAAGTGGGTCGGAAGCTTTCCTTGTGAGCGGGACTTTGTCATTCACGTCTTCCCTCCGCAGAACCACACACAAAGAAGGCACTCACTGAGTGAGTCAGTGACCGATAAGCCAATGCCATTTTTAAAAAATGAACTTATTTTAATTGGAGGATAATTACTTTACAATATTGTGGTGGTTTTTGCCATACATCGACGTGAATCAGCCACAGGTATACATGTATCCTCCCACTCTGAATCCCCCTCCCACCTCCCTCCCCACCCCATCCCTCTGGGTTGTCCCAGAGCACTGGCTTTTGGGTCCCCTGCTTCATGCATGGAACTTGCACTGGTCATCTATTTTACATATGGTAATATACATGTTTAGAAGCCATTTTTAAAAATATTGTTATTGGACCCTTATACTTCTTTCTCAGAGTAAATGTGAAAGTCCAACACTGTGACTATTGTAACTCTAAGAGCTTTGTTTTCAAAACTAATCTTTACAATGATGCCAAGCCAATCTTCACACCTGCAGCTTTAGTGCAACTATCTCAGCGCACAGACGGGTACATCTAGCCTTCTGCATCATGCTGCCCACGACTCTGGAGCATTTGCAAGGTTGCTGTGACTTCCAGACGGGGCTGCAGCAGCACCCCAGAGCTCCCCTAACTGGACGTGTTGCTAGTGAGGGGAGGGGTCCGCCGTCGCCTTTCTGTGTACACATTGCTCTCTGGGGCACACGTGCTCTTGTTTAAAACACAGCTTAGACTGCTGGGCGGGCAAATTCTAGCCTGCAGTGTCCAACTTCAAAAACTGAAAAAAACGAGAACTCCCAAGCCTGGTTTCCACTTCGGCCTTAACTAGCTCCTATTGTGCTCCATATGGCAGGACATATGTTTCTCACTACACAAATTTAAAACATCTGAAAATAATATTTTCCTGATTGAGCAGCCATTAGGGATGAGGCAGCATTTTCTGAGCGAAAGCTTGAGTCAGTGGCAAATCCAAGAGGCAGCAACCCAAGCACAAGGGTCACAGTTCACTGTGGCTCAGCTCCAGTCCAAGGACAGCCTACAAGTCCCGGGATAGAAAGCTGAGCATCATCACACTGCCCCCAACCCACACCGCAGGCCCACAAACACGCTTCTCTGCCTGGAGTATGAGCTTCATCATAAAAAATAGAACAAACAGTGCACATTATGTAGAAAACAGTATTGAAATATACTTATTTGAATAGATTCATGTTTGTGATCTTATCTCTGTTCTCCATAAACTAGTCTTTAGACCTTGGAGAATTGTGGGAGAAGAAGTGGAAAACTTTTCTCATAAATTACCCTGGATTGGGCTGGAGCAGGGAAACTGATACATGAAGAAGTGATACAGTTTTGCTGCTGATATGGTCCTGTAACTCCCTGAGATTCTGGAAGGAACTGCTTGGCAAGGAGAGGGAAATCCTCAGGTAGGAGATGTTTGGCGTCTTCTGGTTAGGAAAGGGTAAACGCAGAAAGAATAATGCTAAAGCCGAAGGCAGCCCCATTAATTATGGACGCTGAGCTGGACAGCTGAACACAGCAGTAGCAGCAGCATCCCATAAGAGGCCTGGGGTGAGGGCAACCTTCTCACTGAATTCCTGAGTCAGGGAACTCTGCAGAGTCAGCATGCAGCCACCCTAGTAAAGGAGTTTCCAGTGAGCCAAGAGAGCTGCCATGGGTCCAAATAGAGAGGAAGAAAGGAAGGAGGGACAGCAGGAGAAGGAAAAGAAAGAAGGAAGGAAGAAAAGAAGAAAGGAATGGAGGGAAGGAAAGAGGAAGGAGGGAGGGAGGAAGTGATTTGGAGAAAGCCTGGAAGATAGGAGCACATTCACACCCGCTGCAGAGCAAGGGCCCGTTTCTCTCTCACCGTTAAGCGTCACCTGACCATTCAGATACCCACTCCAACCCTTAGTTTTCCTACCATAGTGCGTAGTTTTCTTATCTTGTTTCCTTCCTCCCTGACTAGAACACTAACTCCATGAAGATAGAAAAACACTGTTCATTTGGTTCGCAGTGCTGTGCCCTCTAAAATGAAGTGGCCCAAACTTTGCCCTCATTCCAGTTGTCCTCTCACGGCCTTGAGCTGATGAGGGAGGCACAATCAATCACACGCAGGAGAGGAGGCAAGGAGGTCAGTAGGAAACTCCTGGAGCCCTAGATGGGCGAGGAGGGAAACCTCTCCCCAAAGGAGGCAGCTGCCAGGTGGCTCCCACACTTCCAGCACTCTTAGTCCAGCTTGGACGACACACCTCACCCACACCAAGTCCTCTTGTTCTCCCAACAGCCCTCTGAGGCATGCACTATTTCCAACTTTGTATTTTACATAAGATGGCTGAGGAGCAGAGAGGTAAAGAATCTGATCGAGGCATTTATAATACTGTTGTCATTTTTGTACCTAAAAATGATCAAATATGGGCTCTATCATAAAGTCTGACCTAACTGCATGCCTGAGATCATTAAATTTCTTAAATGGCAGAAGACAGATGCAAATGTATGTCTGTCCACCTGACTCCCAAGTTCAAGGGCAAGGCCATTCCTATGGAAGGATGCCATGGGGAACTCATGTCCTTAGATCTCGTTAGAACAGTCACACAATGAGGCCTTGGAGAGAGAAGAGAGGATTGGAAATAATTGCCTGTGTGAACTACAGCCATATGGTCTTCCTAAAATACCTCAATTTTAAAATGAAGACTCCTTATTCAGCCTTAAAAAAGAATGAAATTCTGACACATGCTACAGCACACATGAACCTTGAAGACATTATGCTAAGTGAAACAAGCCAGCCATAAAAGGACAGCGCATGATTCCACTTATATGAGGTGCCTACAGGAGAGAGACTCATACAGACAGCAAGTAGAATCGTGGCTGCCAGGGGCTGGGGGGTGGGAAGATGGAGTGGGAGGTTATTGTATAATGGATCCCGAGTGTCAGTTGGGAAAACTAAAAGTGTTCTGGAGATGGATGGTGGTGATGGTCATACAACAATGGGAATGTACTTAAGGCACACTTAAAAATGGTTAAAATGGTCAATTTTATGTTTCGTATATTTCACCCCAATGGGGGAAAAAAGGAAGACAGTTCTTGCTTCAGTTGGAATCTGTCCAGTAATGAGGATCATTGGATACTTTGATGCTTAAAAAAGAGACTATTTCAAGTTTATGCCTTTATGACATAAAGCATACACATGTATACAAATACATCTGTGTGTACTCTCTGCAAATACTGCTAATAAAGATAGCTAACACTTATCCAGCATTCGCCTCTTGCCATACTCGATTAAATGGTACACGTGTAGAAGGCATTCCAAACTCACAAGAGCCCTGCAAAACAGGTATCTGGATGGTCTGTTTTGTTTCACATGCCTTGCCTTATAATGAATATACATGCAAGAGTCCAGTCACCTTTTTCCTTCTATGCGGAGAGCCCCTGGAGAGCTCCAAGAACAAAAGCCTGTACAGAAAACAGATTCAAAGCAGAGGCTTGTCCTCAATAAATTTTTATTAAGTGAGTAACCGCACAACCCAAGAAGAGTTCCTTGGGTTTTCTGATTATATTCTTTAATGTTTGTGTCATCAGAGCTTTAAATAAGGGGTATGTGAAAGAAAAAAATATCATGGTGAAAATTTCTGCCAAAATGCATTCTGATATTTTTACAAAGTAGAAACATGACTAAATATAGCCTACAAAAGCTGGCTATATTTAGAAACGGCCTTTTTGTTTGTTTCACCCAAAATGTAGTATTGTGAAAAGGTCTAAGCCTTTTCCAGTGAAGGAAATCTCGTGCAACGGTTTTGGGGAGTCTTGCTGTTGTTTCTGTGGGTGATGTTCCCACCCCTCGCTACTCTCAGCCCAGCTCCTTAGAAGCAATGCTCTCATAGTTTCACAGGACATTTTTAGTTTCTTCTGGCACAACGAACTGGGTTAGGGTAGTCGGCTAACAATTCTCTATAATTGTCACACTTACTGCTCAGAAACCAGGGAGGTGGGGCAGGGGGGGAATGATTGAAGCTTCAATCACAAAGCTCCTGGTAAAGGTGTGATGTCTGTCAGCTCTTTAAGAGTTAAGCAGCATATCTTGCACTTTCAAAGCCTGTTGTTTTGCAAGAAGTCTTAGGTGCAAACAATGAGACAAAAGCATGCTTGGTGAAAGACAATGACATCCATTCAAATGCCTCTCATTATAAGCTCCTATTTTGCAGAGCCTTGTATCCAAAATTATCCTGTTCTATTAACTAGTCTGGTATAGTCTTAAAAAAAGATTTTTTTCCCCTTAAATGTGGAGTTAGGGGGTGGAGAAAAAATTAAAACAGAAAGACATCTCTTTCAATTCATTCAGTCCCAGCGATTGCGGTTGGAGAGATGGTTTCTAGTCACAGTCCCTTTCAGCTCTTTATGGGAAGAGCTCAAGTCTTCCTAGAAGTGTAGATTCTCAAGTGCCCACTTGAGGTTTACAATAACCACTTCTCTACCAATGGAGTAGCCCCCACAGTAAGAGACAGAGACAAAAGTTCTTCTGTTTCTTTTCTCCCTTTTTCTTCCTTCCTTCCTACCTTTCTTCCTTTCATTCAACTTGTTGAACATGATTCGTTACAAAAATCCTGGAAATTGGGGAGGAGAACATCTCATTAGTTCTCTGGAATACTCCATTTCTGCCTCCTTCAACACATTCCTCAGAGATTAATTCCATCAGACCTTAAATTGGGTGAACGAAGTCATGCCCACCACTTCCCAGGGAGCTGAGCCCACAATTTATGAGATTTTGTGGTCAGGATGTTTAGACTTTTGGTCTGTGGTTCCAGCTTATTGCAGTTTGAGTTCACAGGGCCTCAGAGTGTGAGGGAAATGAATGGCAGGAAGCTGATCTTTAGGCAAAGCCTACAGCAGGGAGGTGACAGTGGAGGGACTGGCTGATCACTGAGCTGGGGGCCTGGATTAGGGAGAGGAGTTTTAAGGACTCCTGGATGAGAGAACGGGGCACCCTGGGTGCAGCCCGTGTGATTCACCTGCCAGTGGACAGCCCATCAGACTGGGAACTCTGAACTCAAGGCCCTTTACAGACTTCACCAGCAGGAGCAAACATAACCAGTTCAGTTCAGTCACTCAGTCACGTCTGACTCTTTGCGACCCCATGAATTGCAGCACGCCAGGCCTCCCTGTCCATCACCAACTCCCGGAGCTCACTCAAACTCACGTCCATCGAGTCAGTGATGCCATCCAGCCATCTCATCCTCTGTTGTCCCCTTCTCCTCCTGCCCTCAACCCCTCCCAGCATCAGAGTCTTTTCCAATGAGTCAACTCTTCGCATGAGGTGGCCAAAGGACTGGAGTTTCAGCTTTAGCATCATTCCTTCCAGAGAAATCCCAGGGCTGATCTCCTTCAGAATGGACTGGTTGGATCTCCTTGCAGTTCAAGGGACTCTCAAGAGTCTTTTCGAACACCACAGCTCAAAAGCATCAATTCTTTGGCACTCAGCCTTCTTCACAGTCCAACTCTCACATCCGTATATGACCACTAGAAAAACCATAGCCTTGACTAGACTGACCTTAGTCGGCAAAGTAATGTCTCTGCTTTTGAATATACTATCTAGGTTGGTCATAACTTTTCTTCCAAGGAGTAAGTGTCTTTTAATTTCATGGCCAATGAACCACTAAACAAGATGAGTTTCCACCGTGTTCCATGTGAAAAGGTCCAGGTTGATGGTGTTGATGTATAAAACAGTCACAACCTAAAAGTTGAGAGTTGTCTTATTCGGTGGGAAGTTTTAGTACTTCAAGACCAGGAGATAGCATCTCAAGTGACCTGGAGAGAACTGCTCTGAGGAGGTGAGGGGAGAAGTCAGGTTATAGAGAAGTCTTACAACAAAGGCCAAGTAGTTTCAACATCAAAAGATTCTTATTAATTAAAAGGGGTATCTGCTTATTAATTAAAAGCAGATATCCCAAGTTAAGGAATTTAACACTTTTCTGAGAGTCCCTTGGACTGCAAGGAGATCCAACCAGTCCATTCTGAAGGAGATCGGTCCTGGGTGTTCTTTGGAAGGAATGATGCTAAAGCTGAAACTCCAGTCCGTTGGCTACCTCATGCGAAGAGTTGACTCATTGGAAAAGACTTTGATGCTGGGAGGAATTGGGGGCAGGAGGAGAAGGGGACAACAGAGGATGAGATGGCTGGATGGCATGACCGACTCAATGGATGTGAGTTTGAGTGAACTCCAGGGGTTGGTGATGGAGAAGGAGGCCTGGCATACTGCAATTCATGGGGTCACAGAGTCGGACACGACTGAGTGACTGAACTGAACTGAACTGAACTGTGTTTGGGCAGGTGCAGGGGTCTGGGCTCACTAAAATCATTCCTTTCTCAGGCATCTCAGCTCTCTGGGGCCAGTATCCTGTATTTTTTCACCTCCTGAGTTTCTCAGAGTTCACTATAGGGAGTGGCTGTAGCCTGATGGCTACTGGATTGCAGGTATTGTTCTCCTTCTTGTGTGTCATTGGGTGTGCGTTAGTAGCTCAGTCCTGTCTGACTCTTTGTGACCCCATGGACTGTAGCTCACCAGGCTTTTCTATCCATGGAATTCTCCAGACAAGAATACTGGAGTGGGTTGCCATTCCCTTCTCCAGTGGATCTTCCGAGGGGATCGAACCAAGGTCTCCTGCATTGCAGGCAGACTCTTTACCATCTGAGCCACCAGGGAAGCCCTTGAATGTTCTTAGGGCTCAGGAATTCACATTTGGAGGGCTGGAATTGCTGATGACTGTGACATCCTTGTTTACTGATATGGCAGGAAATACTCCATTTCTCAGTGGGCACACCATGGCCCTGCCCATCGTGGGTGATAATTTCCTCCTGCAGGTGATAATTTCCTCCTTTTCACCTAAATTATTAAAGGGTTATATTTAATATACCTATGTGATTGCTGTGCCCTGGTTCCATCAACCTGCAACAATCAAGAGAGGTCATACTGAGGCCTAAATGACAAGGGCTCCAAGCCTCCATGGCTTACAGCAAGACTTCCAGTTTTTTCCAGAGTAGCTTTCCAAACATTTCAGTACTTCTCTAGAGCTGTCTATATGTATCTAAGAACGAGAGTTCATTATCACCCCTAGACAGTAGCTACAGAAACCCAAAGAGAGCCCTCTATGCCTGATTCCTGGATCTCTGGTCTGCTCTAGCAGCATGCTCAGCTAGCATTCCAAGGACCATAAGGCCACGACCAACCTACTTGTCCACTGATCCTCATGCCTTGCTGTCACCACTATCACCAGCTGCTCCAACACAGAACCACCCACCTTCACCAACCCTGGGGTAGACTTTTGACAGTTTTCCCGGCTAGTGTAGTTCCTGGTGGTGAATGGAGATGCTCCTCTGTTATTCTCTGCACCATTTCTTGGGCCCCAAACATCATAGCATTTTGACCAAATATCACAGCTCTTCCAGTTGCCATGTTTGCAGCTATTTCCCCAAAGCTATCGCTTGGCAACAGGTAGCTACCTCTGCAGAGTTGCTTGTATCTTTCCCTGGATCAGCCCTGGCCAGTACTGAATCCAGCTTACTTCTTAATACCCTCCTCTAGCCAGAGGCCCCACTATTGTCTCCCTCAAACTTATCTGGGGGCTTCCCTGTTGGCCCAGTGATTCAGTCCACCTGCCAGTGCAGGGACACGAGTTCAATCTCTGGTCCGGAAAGATCCTTGGGGCAGCTAAGCCGGTGCCTCACAGCTACTGAGCCTGTGCACCCTAGAACCCGTGCTCACCAACAAGAGGAGCCACCACAATGAGAACCCCAAGCACCATAACTAGAGAACAGCCCCACGTGCCACAACTAGAGAAAGCCCACCTGCAGCAATGGAGACCACGCTCAGCCAAAAAATATATATACAAAGGTTCATTTGGGATGCTGCAGGCCAGAAGTCAAAGTTTTATGCCTCTATTTCTCCTTTGTAAGGCTTCCCTGGTGGCTCAGACAGTAAAGCATCTGCCTACAATGCAGCAGACCCAGGTTCGATCCCTGGGTCGGGAATATCCTCTGGAGAAGGAAATGGCAACCCACTCCAGTACTCTTGTCTGGAAAATGCCATGGACAGAGGTGTGTGGTAGGCTACAGTCCATGGGTTTGCAGAGTCGGACGCGACTTCACTTTCACTTTCACTTTGGGTAGGCTCCTCCACCCCAGTGTAAATTTGTGGCAGGACAGAGTTACATAAGGGGCTTCCCAGGTGGCACTAGTGCTAAAGAAGCCCCTGTCAATGCAGGAGATGAAAGTGACGTGGGTTCTATCCCAGGTTGGGAAGATCCCCTGGAGTAGGAAGTGGCAACTCACTCCAGTATTCTCACCTGGAAAATTCCATGGACAGAGGAGCTTGGCAGGGTACAGTCCATGGGGCCCAAAAGAGTCAGACATGACTGAGAGCACATGCACACAGGGTTACATAAAGCCTCAAATACAAATGGCTATATTGTGGGGGAGATAATGCTTTTAGTATCTGAGCCCCAGACACTGAGTTAGTCAATATTATCCTGGTTTGAAAGCAAACTGAATCAGATTCTCTTTGTGCCCAGTCAGACTGTGGAGATCAAATATCTATGACCATTCATTCGCCATTTATTGATCCAGCATTTATTGAACACCTCTTGGGTGTTCAATAAGCCTGGCACTTTCTTAGGCTTTGGAAACACAACAATGAATAAAATAAGATCCATTAACTCAAAGGACTCTATGGGAAAAGACAGCTACATCCGTTTTCTTACAATATAGTGTTATAACGTTGTCTGTAATAGGGCTATACCATGCTATAGAGAGCAAAAAAATGGAAGATTCCTTCTGTCCGGCAGGATCAGAGATCTCAGAATCAGCTTCTCAGGACAGAAGACATTTAGGCTGAGTACTGAAAGATGAATGGGAGCGCCTTAGGAAACAGGAGTAAAGAATTCCAGAGAGGGAGCTGATAACAAGCATTGGCCCAGAGGCATGTAATGTCAGCACCTACTTAGGGAAGCATTGGAATTATGTGTGGCTGGGTCACAAAGACAAAGAACAGACTGGAACAGCAGGAACAAGGTTGGTCAGATTTACTGGAGTCACTCACAAAGCATTCAATATGTCCTTCTAAGAACCTGGGATTTTGTTCCATTCAGAAAACATTTCTTAAGCACCTACTAGATATCTGACATTCTGTTGGATAATACCAAGAGTAGAAAGATGACTACAGTGTGGTCCCTATATTTTAGAAGGTTAAGTCACTTGGGGAGACAAACTTACAGAGCTAATTTCAATATGAGGCTAGGACATGGGTACACACAGGATGCTCTGGGGCAAACAGACTGGAGGGAGAAAGGGTGGGGGCATGTCAGGAGCACACTTCCTGAAAGCATTCCAGCTGAAGTTTAATTTTGAAGGATGAGTGGATATAACCCAGCAATGAAAAAGGAGGAAAAGCTGTCCAGGCAGATGGAAGAAAACCGCTGTGAGCAAAGACACAGTGACACCCAAAAGCATCATTTATTGTTTTTCTTTACTTTGGAGGAGGAGATAAGTATCTCAGTGTTGCTGAAATAAGAAGCGAGAAGTTGGAAATCACAGGAGGTAAGGATGGGGAGACAGGAAGAGCCAGGGCACTATGGGCCTGATATGCCAGGCTAAGACCTTTAGACTGTCTTGTAGGAAACAGGGAGCTATATAGAAAAGTCACAAGTAGAGGAGGGATGTGATCAGTTTTGCATTTTAGATGGATCACTCCAGTGGCAGTGGTACGAGGCTACTGCAATGTCCGGGCAAGAGACACAAAAGGCCAAAAGGAAGGGGATGCAGCCAGAGATGACTTGGTTGTTTGTGTTGATGTTTCCTATTGAGATAATTTCTTAATGACACTACTGGGCTAAATTTGACACTTTAGGTCCATATCTGTTGTTAGTTCCTATCCCCTTATCAGTTCAGTCGCTCAGTCGTGTCTGACTCTTTGTGATCCCTCAGACTGCAGCATGCCAGGCTTCCCTGCCCATCACCAACTCCCGGAGCTTGCTCAGAATCATCTGCATCGAGTCTATGATGCCCCCCAACCACCTCATCCTCTGTTGTCCCCTTCTCCTCCTGCCTTCAATCTTTCCCAGCATCAGGGTCTTTTCCAGTGAGTCAGTTCATCGCCTCAGGTGGCCAAAGTGTTGGAGTTTCAGCTTCAGCATCAGTCCTTCCAATGAGTATTCAGGACTGATTTCCTTTAGGATGGACTGGTTGGATCTCCTTGCAGTCCAAGGGACTCTCAAGAGTCTTCAACACCACAGTTCAAAAGCATCAATGCTTTGTAGCCCCTAGACAGAAAGAAAATGACAGCTATAAGAGTGAGTCTAGAACCCATGTCCAAAGCACCACTAGTCACCTCAGCCAAAGGTGGAAGCAATCCAGATGAATGGATAGAGACCTCCTATGTGATCCAGTGGCTAAGATTCCATGCTTCCAAGGCAGAGGGCACAGGTTCAGTCCCTGGTTGGGGAACTAAATCCTACAGGCTTCAACTAAAGATCATGCATGTCTCAACAAATATCTAAGATCCCCAATACTGTAATTAAGACCTGGCATAGCCAAATAAGTAAATATTAAGAAAAAAACAGATGAGGGATAAACAAAGTGTGGTGTACACACACAACGAAATATTATTCAGCCTTAAAAATGTAGGAAGCTCTGACACATGCTTCCACTTAGATGAATCTTGAAGACATCATGCTAAGTGAATAAGCTGGACAGGTAAGGACAAGTGTATGATCTCACTTATGTGAGGCAGCTGGGAGAGTCCAATTCATACAGATGGAAGCGGAATGGTGGTTGCCAGGGGCTAAGGGAAGAGGGGAGAATGGGAACTTAAATTTTTAATTGTGATGGCATTTCAGATGAAAAAGATGAAAATTTTCTGGAGATGGATGGAGGTGGCGATGACTATACGATAGTGTGAGTGTACTTAATGGCACCAAAGTGCACAATTAAAAATGGTTCAAATGGTCAAATTTCTGTGTATTTGACCACAATTGAAGAAAAGAGTACTGAAGGAAGTTAAAGTTGTTCAGTATTTATGATAGGTATTGATATTTTTAGAGGCTTCCCTGGTGGCTCAGATGGTAAAGAATCTGCCTGCAATGCAGGAGACCTGAATTCAATCCCTGAGGAGGGAAGATCCCCTGGAGAAGGAAATGGCTACCCCTTCCACAGGATTTATATGTAATCTGCTACTAGCAGTTACACAGGCTTCCTCTTTTTCATAGCATTTGGTCTGGATAAACCAGCATTCAACTTGCACAGGGATCAGAAATACTGGAACTGCTGCTTTATGACCTTATTTCAGTAACTGGGATGACCATGATAGAAACTTTGTAAGACAGTGTGGGGTTCATTAGCTAAGCCTGATATATTCACATGTAGACAGACTAGGGCCCTTCTGGGCAGGGGGTGGCTTCCCAGATGGTACTAGTGGTAAAGAACCCGCCTGCCAACACAGCAGAGATGTGGGTTCAATCCCTGGGTAGAGAAGATCCCCTGAAGGAGGAAATGGCAACCTACTCCAGTATTATTGCCTGGAGAATCCCTTGGACAGAGGAGCCTGGCAGGCTATAGTCCATGGGGTCACAAAGAGTTGGACAGGACTGAAGCTACTTAGCACACACAAACAGGGCCCTTCTAATGAGAAGGCAGCCAGATAACTCCTTGTCTTTGGATATGTTGCATAATGTGATATAAAGTGCCCACGTGGCAAGATAAGAATCACTAACATTGTGACCCAACATGTTTACTCTAAATTTGAAGTTTTTCATATTATCTATAGTCTCACTGTCAGAGTTACATATGTGCTTACATTTCCTGAATAGATTTTTAAATGAGATCTTTATACATATAACTATGTATAAGATCTTGAAGGTTGTTTTCTGTTTTGAGTGGGTTTTTTGTTGTTGTTTTTTTTTTTAACCCAGCAAACTAGACCAATGCTTGTTACCAGCTCTCTCTCTGGGATTCCTTACACCCCCTCTTCTGAAGGTACTCCCATTCATCTTTCAGTACCCAGCCTAAATGTCTTCTGTTCTGAGAAGCTGACTCTGCGATCCCTGATCCTGCTGGACAGAAGATGTTTTTCAAATAATTAATAGAAATGAAGAATTGCAAGAGGTAGGATGATATTGTCTTAGTAATCTAATTCATGGGAAACCTCAGAACCAAGAATGATGTCTGTAATCTACCTTGAACTGTGAGATTTACTAACACTAAAATTTAATCTTGCACCAATTCTTACAAAAAAAAAGAGTCTAGACCAGCCAACCACCTGTTTTTATAAATAAAGTTTTATTAGGACCCTACCACATCACACCTGCCATGCTATGTATTGTCTGTGGCTGCTTCTGCTCAACCATGGCAGAGCTGAGTAGCTGTTACAGAGACTGTTGGACCTGCAAAGTCAAATACGTTTACCATCTGGCCCTTTCCAGAAAAAGTTTGCTGAGCCCTGTTCAAATGACTTGAATGCAGACTGTATATTGAATAATAGCTTTGTGCCAATGTTAAATTTGTGGTTATTGGTAAGAATGCCCTTGTTCTTAGGAAAGAAATGCTGAAGATGTAGAAAGAAACATTCAAGTGGTAGATGACAGATAGACAAGCAGGCAGACAAGCAGACAGAGAGATAAAATATGGAAAATATTAACACTTAGTGAATTCTGTTGAAGGGTAGAAAGGTGTTAATTGTATTATTCTTACAACTTTTTTTAAAGTTTGAAGATTGTCACAATAGGAAGGAAAAAAGAATGAATCTACCTCTATAGTTGAATTCCTTCTGTCCTTCTCTGCAGCTTCTTGGACACTGGCGATTTTTTTACTTTAAATGATTGCAGATTAGAATAAAATTAGAAACCAAGTATAAGATCATGCCCCACAGCCTTGTGAGGAGTATATGCCAGCCAGGCACAACCCGTTCCTTCCTAGATTCTTTCTGGTGTTAATTTCTTCTTCTTTTGGATAATTGTGTTTTGGACTCTCTACATGTCATACAAGTCATGCCAGCAAATCCTCCTGTGGATGGGTTGTAAAAATAGTAAGTAAGTGGCATAATTTCCCCACTTGTATTCCTATAGTCACACAGAAGTGTAATGATTCTTCTTGTGTTCCACTTGGCATTTTGAGTTTCTACTTACCCCAATGTTGGACCTGATTTCTCTGTAATTTTTTGTTTTAAGATCTAAAAGTTGACCCCTTGGCTCACAAGCTAACCTGGGACAGACAACAAGTACCCAGAAAGAGATTCTGGGGGATAATAAGCAATGAACATACAGTTTAATACTCCGTCTCAATAATTCCACTCCTTGAAGAAGCAGTGCTCAGTCATGTCTGACTCTTTGCAACCCCATGGACTGTAGCCCACCAGGCTCCTCTGTCCATGGGATTTTACAGGCAAGAATACTGGTCCAGGCTGCCATTCCCTTCTCCAGGGGATCTTCCCAACTCAGGGATTGAACACACATCTCTTATGTCTTCTGCACTGCAGATTTCTTACCACTAGTGCCACCTGGGAAGCCTACCACAAGCTACAAAGTGACACAGGGCCTTTCTTTGCGTTGCTGGTGGGGAACTGAAGGGAGTCTGGGGCTCAGTGGGGCCTGACCTGGAAAAATGTGGCAAATACCCTACGTGGAGCATCTCTAAGAAGCACAGGGTAGATCTGTGCATAGCGAAACCGGTGCTTGGTTAAACCAGTGCGAGACAGAGTGACAGACAGTGACACAACAGTATTCGTGGAAACAGAAGTACATGCATATAGACTAGTACACGTTTTTACAAGAATACTTAGAGCTAAGTTCAGTTCAGTTCAGCTCAGTCACTCAGTCATGTCTGACTCTTTGTGACCCCATGGACTGCAGCACACCAGGGGCCTCCCTGTCCATCCCAACTCCTGGAGCTTACTCAAACTCATGTCCATTGAGTCAGTAATGCCATCCAACCACCTCATCCTCTGTCTTCCCCTTCTCCTCCCACCTTCAATCTTCCTCAGCATCAGGGTCTTTTCCAATGAGTCAGTTCTTCACATCAGGTGGCCAAAGTATTGGAGTTTCAGCTTCAGCATCAGTCCTTCTAATGAACATTCAGGACTGATTTACTTTAGGATGGACTGGTTGGATCTTCTTGCAGTCCAAGGGACTCTCAGGAGTCTTCTCCAACACCGCAGCTCAAAAGTATCAATTCTTCAGTGCTCAGCTTTCTTTATAGTCCAACTCTCATATCCACACATGACTACTGGAAAAACCATAGCTTTGACTAGATGGACCTTGGTTGGCAAAGTAATATTTCTGCTTTTTAATATGCTGTCTAGTTTGGTCATAACTTTTCTTCCCAGAAGAAAGTGGTTTTTAATTTCATGGCTGCAGTCATCATCTGTGGTGATTTTGGAGCCCCCCCCCAAAATTAAGTCTCTCACTGTTTCCATTGTTTCTCCATCTATTTGCCATGAAGTGATGGGACCGGATGCCATGATCTTAGTTTTCTGAATGTTGAGTTTTAAGCCAACTTTTTCACTCTCCTCTTTCAATACCATCAAGAGGCTCTTTAGTTCTTCTTTGCTTTCTGCCATGAGGTAGGTGTCATCTGCGTATCTGAGGTTACTGAGATTTCTCCCAGCAATCTTGATTCCAGCTTGTGCTTCATCCAGCCCAGTGTTTTTCATGATGTACTCTGCATATAAGTTAAATAAGCAGGTGACAATACACAGCCTTGACACACTGTATATTTGGAACCAGTCTGTTGTTCCATGTTCAATTCTAACTGTTGCTTCTTGACCTGCATACAGGTTTCTCAGGAGGCAGGTCATGTAGTCTGATATTCCCATCTCTGTCAAAATTTTCCAGAGTTCATTGTGATCCACACAGTCAAAGGCTTTGGCATGATCAATAAAGCAGAAATAGATGTTTTTCTGGAATACTCTTGATTTTTCAATGATCTAGAGGATGTTGGTAATCTGATCTCTGGTTCTTCTGCCTTTTCTAAGTCCAGCTTGAACATCTAGAAGTTCACAGTTTACGTACTGTTGAAGCCTGGCTTGGAGAATTTTGAGCATTACTTTGCTAGCGTGTGAGATGAGTTCAACTGTGTGGTAGTTTGAGCATTCTTTGGCATTGCCTTTCTTTGGGATTGGAATGAAAACTGACCTTTTCCAGTCCTGTGGCCACTGCTGAGTTTTCCAGATTTGCTAAGTAATACACACTAAATATTTTAGAACAATTGCCAATGAAAAAAGGAACTAGGATAGAAAAGAATATATAATTAAACTAGACATTTCTTAATTCTTAAAAAGAGAGAAGGGCCTTGGAGCACCAATGATGAGGATCAGGGAAAAGAAAAGAAAACTCCTCAGAAGAGCCAAGAACCAACATTCCATATATATGTGATGAGTGCGTGAAGCAAAGAGGTAACCAGAGCAGGTGGATATTGGGGAAATCTTCTTGAAAAAGGTGACTTTTAGGCAGAGTGCTTCTTCCCTCAGCCAATATCATCCTCCTGATACATTTATCCATTCCACAAAATAAGTACTGCATTATATAAACTAATATTACTTAATAATAACAGTAACTATACTTGGAACACTCAAAAATGCACTGCCAAAAAATTCTAAATAATTTACACACATTATTTAATTCAACATCCGCAAGACTCTTATAAGGATTATTATCATCCTTTCTCACAGATGGGGAAACGAAGCTATGTCTAAGAAGACGTAGCTAAAAAGTGGCAAAACAACATTGACACTCAGTCCTGTTTGACTCCAAAGGCTGTGCTCTTAATATCTTTTCTGGTGATGATACATAGTGAGTGAGTGAGTGGTCAGTCGTGTCTGACTCTGTGACCCATGGACTATAGCCTGCCAGGCTCCTCTGTCCATGGAATTTTCCAAGCAAGCATCCTGGAGTGGGTCACCATTTCCTACTCCAAGGGATCTTCCTGACCCAGGGATCGAACCCACATCTTTTGCATCTTCTGCATTGACAGGCAGATTCTTTTCCACTAAGCCACCTGGGAAGCCTGATGATACATAGCAGACACTCAGAAAACTGCCATATCACATGGCAAACACACTCAAAACAAAGTGTTGCTTAATCCCAAACCAAGGAAGGCAATATTGCTTTTAAGCTTCCTTTCCAATTTAAAGCCACATAGATGGCAGCCAAAACAAATTTCTGTTAATTAACATGCTTGTTAGGACATGACAGGTGGTCCCAGTCTTGGAACTGTCCATGTTCACTCATTCACTGAACCTTTGGTTCACTGAATTCTTTGATTTGATCAAGAATCTGCAATGGGCCAGGCACTTTCTGAGGTTATAGCAGTGAACAATTCAGGCTACTTTCTTGCTTTCGTAGGTCACACTGCAGTAGAGTGGGACTGAAAAATGACACCAGAATGAACAAGAAAAAGTTTCTGAAGACTGCTCAGAAATGAAAAATGAGTGGTAAAGTCCTACAAAGAGATTTTAAAACAGGGGTGGGACATACCTTGGGGATTGGTTAAATTAGCTGGTCAGGAAAGAATCATCCGAGGAGGTGATGTCCATGCTGATATTTGAATGACAATAATGAATCAACGATGAACTAATGAGGGGGGAAAGAGTCTATCAGGCGCTCTGTTAGATGGTGCCAAGTCTTAAGGCAGGAACCTTATTCAATGAACAGAGAGAGAAGGGCTGAGAGTGGAGAGAAGAGGAGTCATAAAGATTCCCATGATTGCAGAGAAAGGCCAAGCTTAGGTAGTGATGGACTTTGTAGGCTACAGTGAGTGTTATAATGTGACTTAAATTTTTATAAAAGCACCCATTTCTGGGTGAAGAATAGATTGTAGGCCATGACTGGGAACAGAAGGCCCATTCAGAGGCTTGTAGAGAAGGCCAAACAGGCTTCTAGTTCTGGCTACAAAAGAGAGCTTATACCATATTCATCCTCCTACAATAAACAGATGTAAACCCCAAACACATACAACTCTTTTCAGACACTGAACAGCAGCTAATGCAGAGAAACACACCAAGTGCACCTGACATTCACCTTAAAATCATTTTCCAAATGGGCACATAGAAATCAAGCCCAAGCAACAAATGGTGGTGGATTCTCAGGAAGAGGAAACACAGGTGGGAATCCGAGGCTGCTGGCATGGCCAGAATTTGGGAGATAGGGTACTGAAAAGGACTCTCACACAGAAAAAGAGACTTCAAAATTTGGGTGATGATTCCTCATATTCTCAGTTGCCTCTGTGATGATTAATTTTCTGTGTCAAGTTGTCTAGGTCAGACTACCCAGATATTTGCTCAAACACTAGTGTAGATATTACTGAGAAGATTTTTTCAGATGAGGCTAATCTTAAAAGCAATAGACTTCAAGAAAAGCAGATTACCCTGCCTAATGTGGGTGGGCCTCATCCAATCAGTTGAAGGCCTTAAGAGAAAATAGACTAAGGTCCCTGAGGAAGAGGGAATTCTGTCTCCAGAATGCCTTCAGACTTGAACAGCAGCATCAGTTCTTCCCTGGGTCTCCAGCCTGCTGGCCTACTCTTAGATTTTGGACTTGCCAGCTGCACAATTGTGTGGATCTCTCAGTCTCTCTATCTCTCTCACACACACCCTACTGGTTTTGTTTCTCTAGAGAACCCTGTCTAATATACCTCTTAAGCTGTCCATGCATAGGGTAGCAAATATATTATAAGTCTCGAGAACAACCAACCTAGTTGGAGCAGAAAGGAAGGAGCTATTAAAGATCTTCTTGATAAATAATGGAAACAAAAGATTATTCAGAAGGTTGAACTATATAGAAACCATAGGAAGTTGTAGGGAAATTAATCCATCAAGTTCAAAGCAAATAAAGCCAGTGAAAAACTTCAATTATTAGCTCTAAATAAAAAAATGTAGCTTTCTAACTCAGCAGTGAACAACAATTACATACTCATAAAATGAAAACACTAAATATGGATTTTATTAACAAGTATAATAGAAATATATAGGCAGATGGGAGGGTAAAGGGGTTATATGAAACCTGAAAATGTCATCTACCACAGTAAGTCAAAAGATAATTTAAAGTATTAAGATGTAGTTATGCACTAAACAACAACATATACATATATTATTTAAAAGATACATACAGGTAAATGTCAGAGGAAACAGCTAAAAGTATTTCATGTAGTTGCCTCTTTAGAGCAAGATTGGTCTGTGTGATGTATATGGCAATATTTTTTATGACCTTTTATTATTAATATTGTGACCTTTTAAATTGCACACACGCATTACTTTGTTACGACAAAAGACACAACAAAGCTACCATTCACCAAACCAGGAAGGACCTTGAAAAATACAGGCAAATATGACAAATGAGTCGTGCTTTATTTTTTCAATTTATTCACAGCCCTGAAGGCATCAGAGAAATACCTTCTTCCTCCAAGTGTTATATCACAAAATTTCAGAGGATTTACTATCTATTCAATACATAAGAGGACTTGAGACCTATAATTTTAATTTCAAGAAAAGATGGAGAAAATTTGTAAGGTCATACAACACATTTGCTTTCTATTTGGATATTTACCCCCCAAAAAAGTGTGTTCACAAGAAGCCGCATTTAAAGAACTTTTAATTAGTTCAAATCACTAACTACCAGCAGAGTCAAATTCAACAATCACAGGTAAAGGATTTGCAAACAGGAAGACTAGCTGGAAGACTAACTAATCCTGACAGATGACACAGAACTAGCTGCATATTAAGAATGATTGGTGAAGATCTCAGATTATTTCAGAAATGATAAAAGAAACTAAAGTCAAAATTCAACTTCACCTTTTTAAAAGAGGCATGTACAAAGAATGTAACACAATGGAGGAAATTGCCCAGGATTTATGTGACAATTACATGAAGCCAAGTAGGTGTGTGTCAGATTCTGACACTGGTGCATCACCTGTCCTGAACTGTCATCTCAGCTAACGCCAGGGGAATAACTATAAAAATTCCCAGCACTTACCACTTAGATTTTCCTGATTCTTTTGTCTCCAGCTTCACTGTCATATTTTCTGCAGTAATAGTCAATTAAAGTAATTGATTTGAGGAGATTCTAGATAATTTGAAGAAAGAGCCCAAGATACTGACAGTTTGGTAAATAATTCCAAAGAGAAAAACTGAAAGAGCTAGAGCAATGATGTCAGAACAAAGATAAGAGAACATACCGGGTTTTTTCTTCAGTTGCTTTGTCCTTCTATTAATTTCCCAGACTACATTCCCAATGGCTTCCTAATAAATTGCCACTGTTGTTTAATCACTGAGTCATGTCCAGCTCTTTTGCGACCTCATGGACTGTAGCCCACCAGGCTCCTCTGTCTGCGCCCATGTAAGAATACTGGAGAGGGTTGCCATTTCCCTCTCCAGGGAATCTTCCCAACCTAAGGCTCAAACTACATCTCCTGCACTGGTAGGCAGATTCTTTACCACTGATTCACCAGTAAAGACCTACTAATAAATTAGTCCTAATGAGATAAAATAAATTCTAAAATGAACCAGTCTTCTCTCTCCTAGGATTATATCTAGGTCATTGAAGATAATTGACAGGGCAAAATCATAAGGTTACTTTCAAGATTTAATCTGTACCAAGCAGCTCAAATATTATTAGTTTTCAGGCCATACATTTCCCTGAACAAATAGTAAACGCTTTCTTGCCATCTTTAAATTTAGAGATGCAGGCATGATTTTGAACTAGACAGGAGATTTCCACATTTTTGCCATCTTTGCTTTGGTAAAATTCCTCAGTTTTACCCAGCAGTGCTTAAGAAATCCAGACTCCTGACTCTAAGAAAGGAAAGAATAGAGTATTATAGTTTCATAGAAACTTAAATTAAAATGTCATGTATTGTAGGCACCGTTCATAAAACAACACATGAATTTATCAAAGAAACTGGAAGAGGGAGGAATAGGAAGAAGAAACAAATAAGGCTAAAGATATGGTCATCTGAATCAGGATTGGAAGTCAATAAATAATAATGGGTAGGGTAGAAGACGATGGCAAGAGAGGAGGTAAGTTTTTAGCTCAAGTGACTAGGGAGATGGGGTTCATTTAAAGAGATGTGTAGACCAGGGTCAGGTGTGAGGCTGGGACCACTTTAATTTTGTGGGCATTTAAATTTTAAGGTGCCCAGTAGACAATGGAGATAGAAGGTGGAATGTTAGATACATGACTACTTTGAAGTTTCTGGGAGAGGTCAGGATCATAGGTACATATTCAGGGATCACAGTTAACATAGTATTTAAAGCCATGGACCCTGGGGAAATTATCTGGGGACAGAGTGTAAATATGAGAGAATTGTGACTGTGGGGCTAAGCCTCAGATATGTCACAGTTTAGAGGTTTTACAAAAAAGAGGCAGCAAACGAAACCAAAAAGGCGTGAAGAGAGAGGAGGAACACCAAGAGTATGAATGATGTCATAGAAACAGAGAAAAGAAACTGTCCCTTCCCGCTGAAAGATGAGGCAAAATGAGAAAAGAAAATGACCTCTCACTTTGGCTATGCGAAAGTCAGTGGGCCACTGGTGACCTTGTCTAGATCCCTGACATGAGTCCATGGACTATCAGGGACAAAAGTCTGAACGGAAGATGAGGAAGTGCAAATTGTGTTTAAGAGTCAGATTCGTTAAGAAGTTTTGCTTGGAAAGGAAACCCAGAAGTGGTATGGTGGTGAGAGGGAACTGTTAGGCCAAAGATTGGCTTAAAACACCAAAAACTAATTATTTTGGCTGTGCTGGGTCTCCGTTGCTGTTCTAGAGAAGGCCCGTTGCCCCAGGCGTTTCTCTAGTTGCAGCGAGCAGGAGTTCTCTCTAGTTGTGGTGCGCTGGCTTCTCTTTGCGATGCCTTCCCTTGTGGACCATGGGCTATCAGGTGCAGGCTTAGTTGCCCCGTGGCATGTGGAATTTTCCCAGACCAGGGATCAACCCTATGTCCCCTGCATTGGCAGGTAACTTCTTAGCCACTGAACCACCAGGGAAGTCCAAGATTTGCTTTGTTGATGCTACTGTTTTCACTGTTTACTTTGGGAGCATTCATATTTAACATATGCAAAACCCAGATGTTTTGCATATGTAATATTATTTATGTACTTTTCATGAACACATCACTCAACTTCAACAATTATCCATTTGTTGCTTGTTTCATCGAATGCCCCATTTAATTTTTTTTTAAAGTTTAGTAGAATTTACATATACTAAAATTCACTCTTTAGAGTGTACATTTTTATGAGTTTGCATAAATATATATAGCTAAATAAACACTACCAAAATCAAGACAGAGAACAGTCCTACTACCCCTAAATTGTTCCTTATGTCCCTGCATAGTCTACTTTTCACCCACAGCCTCGAGCAACCACTGATGGGCCCATCTCTGGTCACTACAGTGCTACCTTTCCAGAATGCCACATGGTATGCAGCCTGTCTGCCTTCTTTCACTAAGCATAATGCAAATAACACTCATCCATGTTGCTCCCTGTATGGGTAGACTGTTCCTTAGTATTGCTGAGCTGTGTTTCACTGTGTGAATGTACCAGAATTTGTTTATCCATTCAACAGTTGAAGAACACTCGATTTGTAATCAGTTTGGGGCCATTGTGAATAAAACCTCTACAAATATTCACATATAGGTTTTGGTGTGAACATGTTTTTATTTCTCTTGGTTAATAGGTAGGAGTAGGATTTACGACTTTTATAATAAGTATATATTGAAATATGTAAGAACCTGCCAAACTATTATTACAGTGGCTTATTATTTGTAATCCCTTCAGTAATAAATGACAGTTCTGGTACCCAGCAGCCTTGTCAGCTGTTGGTAATGCCAATTTTTTAAAATTGAAGCATACCTGATTTATTGTATCATATTCGCTTCAGGTATACAACATAGTTTCAAAAATTTTACAGATTATAATCCCAGGCAAGAATACTAGAGTGGGTTGTCATTTCCTTCTCCAGGGGATTTTTCCGATCCAGGGATTGAATTTATATCTCCTGCATTGTAGGCAGTCTCCTGCATTGCAGGCAGATTCTTTACCACTAAGCCACCAGGGATTCCCATATTCCATTTAAAGTTATTATAAAATATTGGCTTTATTCCCTGTGCTGTGCCATATACCCTTGTAGCTTATTTATTTTATACATGGTGGTTTGTACTTCTTAACCCTTTCCATCTATCTTGACTCCCCATTTCCTCTCTCCATTGATAACCACTAGTTTGTTCTCTGTATCTGTGAGTCTGTTTCTGCTTCATTACATTCGTTTGTTTGTTATACTTTTTAGATTCCACATGTAAGTAAGTGATATAACATCCAGTATTTGTCTGACTTATTTCATTAAGCATAATACCCTCCAGGTCCTGCTACTTGTTGCAAATGGCATTTTTTATTTTTTTATTTGTTTTTTTTAATTTTTATTTTTTTTTATGGCTGAGAGTAATATCGTTTTTAAAAAGTTTTACCCATTTTAATACATGTCTTGCCATGGTATCACATTGTGGTTTAATTTACATTTCTCTAATAAATAATGATGCTGAGACTCTCTTCAAGTGCCTTTTTTTTTTCTTTTTTCTGTCTATGTATCTTCTTTGGTGAATTATCTATTCAGATCTTTTAAACAGTTAGAACTGGACATGGAACAACAGAATGGTTCCAAATAGGAAAAGGAGGACGTCAAGGCTCTATATTGTCACCCTGCTTATTTAACTTATATGCAGAGTACATCATGAGAAACGCTGGACTGGAAGAAAACAAGCTGGAATCAAGATTGCCGGGAGAAATATCAATAACCTCAGATATGCAGATGACACCACCCTTATGGCAGAAAGCGAAGAGGAGCTAAAAAGCCTCTTGATGAAAGTGAAAGAGGAGAGTGAAAAAGTTGGCTTAAAGCTCAACATTCAGAAAACGAAGATCATGGCCTCAGGTCCCATCACTTCATGGGAAATAGATGGGGAAACAGTGTCAGACTTTATTTTGGGGGGCTCCAAAATCACTGCAGATGGTGACTGCAGCCATGAAATTAAAAGATGCTTACTCCTTGGAAGAAAAGTTATGACCAACCTAGATAGCATATTCAAAAACAGAGACATTACTTTGCCGACTAAGGTCTGTCTAGTCAAGGCTATGGTTTTTCCTGTGGTCATGTATGGATGTGAGAGTTGGACTGTGAAGAAGGCTGAGTGCTGAAGAATTGATGCTTTTGACCTGTGGTGTTGGAGAAGACTCTTGAGAGTCCCTTGGACTGCAAGGAGATCCAACCAGTCCATTCTGAAGGAGATCAGCCCTGGGATTTCTTTGGAAGGAATGATGCTAAAGCTGAAGCTCCACTCCTTTGGCCACCTCATGCAAAGAGTTGACTCATTGGAAAAGACTTTGATGCTGGGAGGGATTGGGGGCAGGAGGAGAAGGGGACGACAGAGGATGAGATGGCTGGATGGCATCACAGACTCGATGGACGTGAGTCTGAGTGAACTCTGGGAGATGGTGATGGAGAGGGAGGCCTGGCGTGCTGCGATTCATGGGGTCACAAAGACTTGGACACAACTGAGCGACTGAAGTGAACTGAACGGAACTGAACTGAACCCATTATTTATTTGGCTGATTGTTTTCTTATTAAAAAGTTCTGAGAGTTTTTAAAATTTTTTCTGGAAACTAGTCCTTTGACAGATATTTTTTTTGCAAGTAATTGCTCTTGACCTGTGGCTTGTTTTCCTTTCTCTTAACAAAACTTGTAGAGAAGCTTTAATTTTGATAAAATCCAGTTTGTCAATATTTTCTATTATGACATGTTTTTGTGTCATATTAAAAAATAGTTGCCAAAGCCAAAGTCACAAAGATTCGTCTCTATGTTTTCTAAGCCTAGAGTTTTAGATTCTTACATTTAGATCTATGATGTATCTTCAGTTAATTTTTGCATAATGTGTCCAGTATGGGTTAAGGTTAATTATTATTTTTTTTGTGGATATCGTGTCTAGCTATTTCAGCACCAGCCATTTGTTGATAAGATTATCCTTTCTCCATTAAATTGTCTTTTAACTTTTATCTAAAAAATAGCAATATACTGTTACACTGATCTATTAATCTCTCATTCTACCAATTTGATATTATTTTAATCACAATTTTGATATTATTTTAGTCACAGCTTTATACTAAACTTTGAAGTATTGATCCTCTTTGGTCTTTAAAAAAATTTTTTTTAGCAATTCTAGTTCCTCAGTTTTTCCATGTGAATTTCAGAATCAGCTTAGTCAATTTTTTTTTAAAGCCTACAGATTTTGATGGGGACTGAATTGAATCTTTACCAGTCCTATGACTTGCATTTGAGAACTTATCCTGAGTGAAAAGATGGTGATCCAGTGAGCTGGAGCTTTTCTGTGACCCTTTGGAGACAGGATCATGGCCTGTGTGCAGCTAGGTCACTAGAAAATATAAAAGACTTGAGTTATTTAGTAGCCAAGTTCACATAGAAAGGTAATGCCCCCAATGGAAAATGGCACTTTCATCTTTCTGTTCACTGTGGCCCTGGATCACCATTTGGAAAAGAGAATTATTTAAATCAGTTTTGTACAGGAACACAAAGCTTACTGGAGGGAACAAGGAGATACATTGTCCAGAAAAAAGAAAAAAGATTAAAAACATGGAAAAACCAGGAACCCAAGCAGGTAGTAAACAGAAGTATAGAAAAGAACTTATATAGAAAAAAAAAATGAATGAGAAAAAATAGATCAAACCATTGAAACCAAGTCAGTTTGACAAGGGGGAAAAATGCAGTAAAGGAAGCAGGGAAATAAAAAAACACAGATGATGTACTACTCGGCTTTTATTGCTCTGCTTTATGTGCAGATTTTCTGCCAAAATATTAAACACGTGCAATCATGGTTTACATGCTATGTATAAAATGAAATAAAATAATCATGGCCTTCAAATAAATGGCCCTTGTCTTTTACTTGTAATCAATAATACCTCATGATTAGAAGCATCTGGAATATCATATTTAGACACTTTTTGAAAGCAGGAAACAACAAAATGTTCTTTGACATATGTAGAACAGATATCAGTGTATTAATCATATATGTATGTGACTAACATTCCACTTTTTTAAATTTCTGGGATATTTTCAAGTATTGTCCTTAATATACCTCTTACACACTGCTAGGGAAATACAAGCTGTTTGAGAATTAATTATAAGAAATTAGGGAGAGTAAGTTATATGGAGTGGTGCCTATTTTTAGCTCCCCAACCCTAAAACTACACATCTGATATTTTGAAATGAAAATCAAATACAATTCTCTTGGATGCCTGCCTCAGCTCCCGCCTAACACGTGATCATTTTGGTCACGGCTCTGCTCGCAGCGTGTCTTTACATGACAGGATTTTTTCTTTCTGTTTTCAAGCATCACCTACATTCCCAGTCTCTCTGGACCGCTCTAGGCATGTTGTGGTCCGGGCTCACCTCGTGGCCCTATAATTATGTTGTGTGCTGGAAGCAAGGTAGAAAGCATGGCAACTGTAGACATGTCTGCCAGCAGATGAGTAAAAATGTATCTTCACTTGCCTTTATGCACTGGGAATATCTCTGATGGAAAACAAACACATAGATACCCACATGTATATGTATACGTAGATGACCTCTGTGATGTTGTCAGGGCAGCCAAGCCCACTGTGATCTGCTATGTGGATGTCAATCCCTCCATTTTCAAGTGCTTAGAGACAGACTGAAGCTCAGGACTCAAATGCAACCAAAAGTCAGCTCTCTGAAATCTAAGTAAAATGCACCTATTTTCCTCCTTTCTCCACCTATCAAGGTTATCTGGAAATTTTCAACTGTTTCTATTTATAGATCCTCATTCTGTATTTTATCATTTTGAAATTTCCCCTAATCACCAGGCAACGGCTCAACATAATATTGCTGTAGCTTGAACAGTCACTTCTAGCAAGATGATTGATCACCTTAATGGTCCTGTGACCTTTAGGAATAAGGACTATATAAGTACTCACTGTTTCCTTTAGAAGAGTGTTCCTTTTAGAAACAATGTTCCCTTCCATCACAAAAAGATATATATGATATATATATAAGATAAAGCTAGATACAGATACAGATATTGTGTTCATATATTGACTGTAAAGTACTCAAACCCATTCCAAACTTGGAGAGAAACTGCTCTGCATTTGTGGTTATACTGTCTGACCTTATCCATTGAATTTATCCATAAATTCTCTGTGACCACAGTGGACTAAACCATCACACTTTCTGAAAATACATTGGCATAATTTCCAGTAAATATGGTAGTAGATTTAGCTGAGACGTTCAGGCTAACTTCCTACTTAAAATTCCTAGATGAAATAAAGCCAGATTAAAAAAAGTAAAAATTATTTAGTTAATGCACAGTTAAGTTCAAGCTAAAGAAATGTTCCAGAACTGAAAAAGCAGCAGTCATCACAACCTACAGCGGCAAGAACTGAAGTATAGCGGACCACACAGCCGACAGGCCCTGGCATAGACCTGTGGGGCTGAAGACGAAAATGTTAATACCTTTACAGGAACAGAAGAGTCAAAGCCTTAGATTATTGAGAGTCAAGGTGAAGGAACAGAGAATCATTTTTCTCCAAGTCATCTGTGACGTAAGATCCTGGCCAGCTCCACCCGCAAAGATGAATAATCACCTCCTACGTGTTAGGTAAAGAGAATCACCTGGGAACAGTCAGACGCCTAGGCTACTGCCTGTGGTGTCTGAATGTGCAATACCAGCACGGCATAGGAACTGACAAAAACCAGTCCAAGACAGACAAGCATCCGAGGGTCTCTGCAGAGGAAGACATAAAGACATCCCAACTCCAGTGAGGCTGCCACAGAAAAGAACTTGCAGCAGAGCCGTTTACAGTGAAATACTACATTCACAGAAGGAAACGAGCTCCCACAAGAAAGAGACAGGATGGGCAGAACTAGGAACCTAAGATCACAGAACAATCAGAAAAGGCTTATAAAATAAGTATGATGTCCCAGGCCCCAGGACACCTTCCTCTGTTACCTACCTGCCTCTCCCTCAGTTCATGCCTATGGTATCATTTGGACAATGGGTCCCCCATGACCAACTTATTGAGCAGGAACAGTTGAAACTTAGTTAATGGTGAATTGGCTTGGTATGATGGTACAAGATGACCATGGGATGCTTCCGCACTATAACACATCTCAGGGTGTCTCAGGAGGACAGCCCTGGGGGGAAATCCCTCGGATGAATAGATTCAGATGATGTACTTGATCATCTTAGTTGTGTAGAAAGCATAGTGACCCGGCATAAAGATTTACATGGACTCGTGGGCAGTAGCAGATGGCTGAGCTGATTAGTCAGAATCCTGGAAGGATTAAGATTGAAGTATTGGCCCAAGGAAGGGTGGGGATGGAGCCTTCATGAATAGGCACAAGGTGTGAGATCTTCCACTTCTACACCAGAAAGTATGCCAAAAACAAGAGAGAGCCAACAAGCTGGAGGAGATATTTGCAAACCAGGATGCCAAAAACCCTTGGAAAATCCTACCATGCATGCCAAGGCTGTCAGACGTCTACTTGCTATCTTACAATTCTTCTGTCCTGTAGGAGGAGATATAACCCTGGCACTAGCATTATAAGAAGCACTGTACACAAAGCCTTCGGGGTTTCCCAGGTATCTCAGTAATAAAGCACCTGCCAGCCAATGCAGGAGATGAGATGCAGGTTCAGTCCCTGGGTGGGGTAGATCAGCTGGAGGAGGAAATGGCAGTCCACTTGAGGATTCTTGCCTAGAGAATCCCATAGACAGAGGAGCCTGGAGGGCTACAGTCTATGAGGTCACAAAGAGTTGGGCACAACTGAGCCACTGAGCATGATGATCTAATATCTTGGTTATAAAACAAAAGATATTTGTTTGAAAAACCTTTAAGTTGATGTTTGTCCCCTGTGTTAATTTGTATCTCATGGTTTCATAAAAAAACCAACTAATTAATTTGTGCCTGACATAGAGCAGAGCATCCTTGCTGCTCTTGCCAAGTCATCCTGAAATATCCATAAAGCTAATAAATGGTCACTGTTCAGAGTCCTTGAAGATCTCTTATAGATAAAGAAGACTGAGAAAACCCAAGAGAGAAAATGGAAAAACAGTTCACAGAAGAAGAAAACCTGAATGGTCAACAAAACGCATAAAGAGATGTTCACCTTCAGCAGTCATCAGAGAAATGGAAATTAAGACAGTGGCAAAATGTTACTTATACTTTACTGAATATTGACAAAGTTCTGGGGGATGAGAATTCTCATACAGTTCTTGTGGGTATGGAACCATCTTGGAGAGCAATTTACTAATAGCCAGAAAGTAGAAGCTTTGCCTACCACATGTACACTAGAAATACTATCATACAAGTGCATGAGAAAATATACACAATATTTTTGAGTCATGTTGCTGTCATAGAATAAAAAATTGGAAGCAATCCAAATGTCCATCAGTTGGGGAATAAAAACATAATTATGATGCATTCCCAAATGGAAAACTATGTAGTAATTTAAAATATGAGCAAATGAGTTCTATAAGCATCAAAATAGGTAAATCTTGGAAACACCATGTTGAAGGAAAACAGTAAAATATGATTTATGTAAACATTTTAAATATATCCAAACAGTACTCTATACAGCACTGTGTGTAAATCCATACATATGCCATAAAAATGAAAGCAGGGACAAGAACTAAAAACCTATTGTAACAGAGTGGTTCACTCTGGGGAAGGAGAAAAAATTTCTACTGTCTATGTAATTTGTTTATATTCTAAAAAGAAATCATCTGGGGACTTCCCTGGCAGTCCAGTGGTTAAGACTCTGAGCTACCACTGCAGAAGATACAGGTTTGATCCCTGGTCAAGAAATTAAGATCCCAT
The DNA here is from genome assembly GCF_016772045.2 of Ovis aries. Classification (NCBI taxonomy): domain Eukaryota; kingdom Metazoa; phylum Chordata; class Mammalia; order Artiodactyla; family Bovidae; genus Ovis; species Ovis aries. Next base: position 47,196,336 of record NC_056061.1, read on the forward strand.
CTGCTATGTGGCCAAAACAAAAAGAGAGAGAGAGAGATGATCTGAAGCAAATAGAGCAAAATACCAGCATTTGTTAAGTCTGGGTGGTGGAAACTTTTATGATTGTTTGAAATGTTTTGTTACTTAAGAAAAAAGTTTCAATTGATTAATTAAATTAAAATCAGAGACAAAGCAGAGCAGACTCCAGGCCTGCTCCAGGCCTCCTCTCCAGGCCAGAGAAGAATCGTGGAGCTCAGGAGAGCCAAGCCACGATGCAGTGTGGGTCCAGGAGCCCTGGCTGGGGCCGCGAGACAGCCACAGCGAGCAGGGGCTGGTGAGGTGCATAACGCTTGGTCTGGGTTGGGTAGGACTAGGCTGGAGGAGGAAGGAGTTGGGCCTCAAATCTGGGGCTCTCTGGGTCCAGCTGAGTCAGGACTGGTGAAGGGGATGACATTTGGGGTGAGCATCAAAAACCTGCCAGGGGAAAGTTTCGGGGCCAACTAACGGCTGCTCTGATCCTTCCTTCCCCCCTTCCTGTTCCTGCGGCCCTCTCCTGCCTCCTCCTCTTCTCACCCTCTCCCTGGCTCAGGAACCCTCTTCTCAGGAATTCCCTGGTGGTTCAGTGGTTAAGACTTTGTCTCCCAGTGCCAGGAGTGTGGGTTTGAGCCCCAGTCAGGAAGCTAAGATCCATGTGCCTTGTGGCCAAACAATCAAACAAACCCATAAAACAGAAGTAATATTGTAACAAATTCAATAAAGAGTTTAAAAATGGTCCATCTCAAGAAAAAAATCTGAAAAAAAAAAAAAATCTTCCCCTTTCTCCAGCCCTCCATCACCAGCACTTCGGTTTTGTCTACGCTATAGTATTGATGTCTGTATTAATGCATTTGCTCTATTTAGTAAGAGGCTGGGGTTCCTCATGCTGACTTAAAATAAATTGGTTTAATTATTTTTGTATCACTAGAAATTAAAATAATTTTTTAAGACTCTGTGTCTTCCAATAGATATTCCCTTACTCCAGTCCTGCTCAGCAGCCTTTGAGAGAAAAGTGCTTGTGGGGGGCTGGGGATGGGGGGCTCCTCTTCCAACATATACTTTGCTTCAAGTTTTTTCTAAAAATAGTAGTCCATTAAATATCTACTGTGTGCTAACCCTTGTGTGGGCTCAGTACTTAACATGAATTATTTCACTTAATTCTTGTGAAAAAAAAAAAAAATCCACAAGCAATCCTATGAGGTAGCAAAAAATCCCCAAGTTACAGGTTATTCCTATCTCATGAATGTGAAAACTAACGCTTGAAGGGCTTAAGTAACTTAAGTAAGTTCTAGAAAATGGCCCAACAGAGAGTTAAACCCCTCAGCTTCCAGAACTCACCCCAACGAGGGAAGAATTGTCTCTGATGGGAGGTCTGGACAGGACTCTTGAGCATATCTCTCAGTATTATAAGGTTCAGAAATTCATATTTTCTGGTAAATTTGGGACTTTGTGCCCTCTCAGTATAAGTACTCAGATGGTTCCATTTTCAACAACACAACAGAATCTTATTTTTAGGGTGTTACACCACCCTCAAATGTGGAAAACTATATTATAAAATAAATATCAAGCATCTTACTCAAATACCCACTTCTCTCTCTCTCCCACACACACTCACTCACTTTCAGGCACCCACACTTCCGGATCTACTAACCTAAATCAGCAGGCTTAAGGGTTTCTCAGAGACTCCTCTCAGCATTAAGGATGCTAATTGCTACTCTAGCAGTTACTGGAAGATCAAAGAACCGCCCACAGAGCAGGGCTGCGCTGTTTCATCTTCCAGAGACCAAACACTAATACCGCCCATCCCCCGCCATCCATCTCTCCCTCTCAAGCTGCTACATTGGACCAATTCCTCTTCCTCTTCCCGACACGCTCTCCCCGCCCCTAAAATAGCTCTATGCCAAAAATAAACACTCAAAAAATTGCCTGTGGAATGAATGGAGAAAGGTAACTTCACTATCATTATGCTCCCCTTTTAATTACCATGGTTTGTCTAAGGACGTGCTTGTTTGTTTGTGATAGCGATTCAGAAACCCGTCGCAGGGAACCCTGCCCAGTCTCTATCCCAGGAGTGGGGACAGGCGTGCAGTGCCCTGACACCACTGTGGCACTGAAGGCTCTGGACAAACCACGCATCACCACCCTGCCCCCTGTCCTCAAGCGCGGCATGAAGCCAGAGAGCTCTCACTCAGGCCAGTTCTGCATCTGCTAGAGAGCAGGGCTATGAGAAAGGGTCCCGCTTTCTGGAGCAAGACATCCATCCCCCTTTGCTGGCAGGCACAGTGGAAGGGGACTTCCATTCAGTCTCCGTTGCAAAGTGGAGTTGGCGCAGCCAGAGAGATTCGATCCCTCTTAAGGCGTAAAATGTGACCTCAGGAGGATGAATGAGGCTCTCTCCACACTCTCGGGGTCTCCAGAAAAACTGTTCCAAATTTCCTCGAGAGGAAAAATGAGATTCAATTACACGCAGGCCAGGGAGCCCCTCGGAGTGAAGACAGGGGGAGTCTCAGAGTCTCCCTAGGGAGCTGGGTTAAGGAGACTCTGAGAGAGGCGGCCCTTGCTCAACAAGTCATCAGGGCCCCTGACTAAGATGGCGCCTGTGCACTGCAATGGGCAGCTTGAGTCCTCAGGAAGACATCGAGGGGCATAGAAACGGGTCCCACTCAGGCAGTGATGTGCTTCCTTCCCACTCCCTGGACAAGGGGTCTCTTCCCTGCCATCCCAGGCCGGCAGGCTCAGCTCCTCTGATGGATCCAGCCTACGTTTACACCTGGGTCCCTGTCCAGGGCTCCCAGAATCAGCCGAGCCCTGTTCCTAGACCGCCTCTCCTCCAAAATGGGGTCCTCGTGTCCTGGGGCCACACGTGCGCATGCCCTCCTCCATGGTGCATTTCCTCAGTCTGTTCTGGCCTACAGAGATTTTAATGTTGTTTTTTCCCTTCCTTCCTTCTTGTCTTTTCTTTCCTTCTTTCTCCCCTTCCTTCCTTCTTCCCTTCCATTCTTCTCTCCCTTCCTTTCTCCCATTCCTTTCTTTCTTTCCATGGTTTTCCCCCAGAGAAGACCTTCTAAAATCCCTCCCCACCTTTCCACAATCTGCCTCAGTGTCTGTGGTTTAAGGGTTTGTCTCTCATGGAACCATCAGTCTCCTAACAGGTCACCATCTGCCGGTTCTGCTGGCAAGTCCATTGGAAACCACAGCCACATGCAGTCTTTTATAGGCATGGTCTGTGCATTGCACTCTCCTGCTCAAATGCCCTCAGTGACCCCTATCAAGGCTTTATTATTTATGCTGTGTCAAGGATGCCAGTGTGGAGGTATGTAAGGGAACCATCAACCTTGAATTCTAACTGGCACGTTCTTTGTCTCTGGGCAGGTGGACTTGCCCTACAGAGGTCCAAGCTGCAGAAAGGTCCTAAGAGCTTGGGAACAAGATACAGTCTAAGTGACCAGGTGTTGGCTTTTGGCTACCAAAATGGAAACCCCTGAGCTGTTGCTGGGTAGGGAAGGGACATAACCCCAGGGGCTAGAGATTCCGGACATACATGATTATTCTAGGAACGATGGATAGAGGATATTTGAATGTATACAGGGTAGAAGTGAAGTGAGCTGAAGTCACTCAGTCGTGTCCGACTCTTTGCGACCCCATGGACAGTAGCCTACCAGACTCCGCCATCCATGAAATTTTCCAGGCAAGAATATTGGAGTGGGCTGCCATTTCCTTCTCCAGGAGATCTTCCCAACCCAGGGATTGAACCTGGGTCTCCTGCATTGCAGACAGACGCTTTAAGTCACCTAAATGGTTAACCATCCACAATTCCTCATCTCTACCCTCCATGCTAGTTAGTGCCAGCTTCCTGGGATAAAAAGTGAAAAGAAGATAGAATGAGAACGAGTCGAGTGCAAGATGAGAAACAGCAGGCGGCCGGCTGCCTGTCTGACATGGGCCATTGCAGTCAGAGAGGGGGTGAAGAAGCCAAGTGTTCACCGTGGAGGTGGCAGCTCGAGTGGCAGAAGCACCCGTGAGTGGTGACATCGGCACTACAAGCCCAGGCCGCTCAGAGAGTCACAGAAAACACAAAGTTTTAATGTTGAGTTCCCATGTGACACACCCTGGAATCCCTTGAATGGAAAGGCAAGAGTATGTGAAGATCCCTCTCCAGGTGGGATCTGAGTCAGGTCCATTAGAGTGACAGTCATTTTTCATCTACATACTCAGGCTGGTATACTGAGGGGATGGGGGTTGTAGCTGAATAACTCATAAATTTAACAAAGTTAGCATGGATGGAGGAGCCTGGTGGGCTGCAGTCCATGGGGTCGCTAAGAGTCGGACACAACTGAGCAACTTCACTTTCACTTTTCACTTTCATGCATTGGAGAAGGGAATGGCAGCCCACTCCGGTGTTCTTGCCTGGAGAATCCCAGGGATGGGGGAGCCTGGTGTGCTGCCGTCTATGGGGTTGCACAGAGTCAGACACAACTGAAGCGACTTAGCAACAGCAGCAGCAGCATCCACTTTTGGCCCCTAATCCTTGGACCAAATATCAACTTCTCAGCCCTCGATGAACATACCCCAAGCATCACTGCTACCATGCTTTTGTTCATGCTGTATTTAACTGGAGTGCCTTTCCTTCCTCCACTTCTCTGAATTTACTTCTGAAACTATTATCCATTTTTAAGGCCCAATTTATATGCTACCTCTTACAGGAAGTCTTCCATGATTGCCTCAGTTCTAAGTGATTTTTCTCTGCCGAGTTCACATGACTGTTTGAACTTGTGTGATGACTCCTACCACATCCCACTTTATGATGGAGCTAATCATGTGGGTCTCAGGTCACAGTGACTCCAGGTGTCCAAATCCTCTGGGATAGCATATTTAGCTGTCATTTTAGTTGATCTCTCAGTGGTATTTAATACTGTTGAATATATTCTCCTTCTTGGAACACTCATCCCCATGGCATTTGTATTGGGTTTGCCTACCTTGTTTTGCTACCTTCTTTGGGTAACAGCACCCTGCTTTTCTTTTGATGAACTTTCTGGCCAAGAGGTGTGGGCATGACTGATGCCAATCTCCAGCTTAGTGATGAACTCATAAACTGAGTCACGCCAACAAGAGTGATACCTGGTGTCTTGCTGGAACCAATAAAAGAGAGAGTTTTTCTTTATCTTGTGTGTGTGAGTATGTGTGCATGCGTGCACATGCTTAGCTGTGTTCAGTTCTTTGAGACCCTGTAGACTGTAGCCAGCCAAGCTCCTCCATCCATGTGCTTCTCCAGGCAAGAATACTGGAGTGGGTTGCCACTTCCTTCTCCAAAGGATCTTCCTGACCCAGGGATTGAACCCGTGTCTCCCGTGTCTCCTGTGTTGGTAGGTGAGTTCTTTACCAGTTAAGCCACTGGGGAATCCCTTTCTTTACCTTAAGTAAGATATAAGCCTGAAGTTTCTGGCAGTGACCTGATCAAGCCACCACATGGAATAACCAGTTCAGCAAAGAACTGAGAGATGGAGAGAGAGGCAAGTTCCCAGGGACCTGTGTATGTACTTGGATCCAGGCATGTCTGACTAGTTCTAAGTTCAGGTTATGAGTCAGTGAATTATTCGTCTTCTTTTTTTTTTTTTTAATCAACTGAAGGTGGATTTCAGCAGCATGTATTTGAAGTAGCTGAAAGAGTCTAGTTCAGAACAAAACACGCTCTTGGCTCTCCCCCTGCCTCGTTATTCTGGCTCCATCTCCTTTGCTGACCAGTTTTCCTCTACAGTCACAGTGTTTGTTAGTCACTCAGTTGTATCCTGCTCTTTGCAACCTCATGGACTGTAGCCTGCCAGGCTCCTCTGTCCATGGGGATTCTTCAGGCAAGAATACTGAAGTGGGATGCCATGCCTTCCTCAAGGGGATCTTCCCAACCCAGGGACCAAACCCGGGTCTCCCACGTCACAGGCAGGTTCTCTATCTTCTGAGCCACCAGGAAAGCCCCAATCCTCCTCTATCCAGTCTTTAAATGTCATAATCCATCCAAACTGGTCCTATCTCTCCTGCTTCATGTCTCCCTTCATGTCTCCCTTCATGTCTCCCTTGCAATCTCAGTCACACCTCTGGCTTCAATCACTGTCTCAAATTTATAGCTTTAACCCAGGTCTCTCTTAAGACAGCAGATATATCAATTCATCTGGGTGCTCAGTGTGTCTACTTGAATGCCTCAAAGGTGTCTTGGAGCAGTCACATCAATCATGAATTAGGATTTTTTTTTCTCCCCAAAGAGCTTCCCTCCTCTGTTCCTATCACAGAAAAGAGCACAAGACAAAAAATAAGGTCTTCTAAGCGATCCTCCACACGTTAGCCAAAGTGATCTTCTTAATGTAAATTAGACCATGTCTCTTTTGCCTAAATGCATCTAGACCCTTGCTATGGCTCCCAGGATACATCCGGAACAAGGAACATAGAGCCAGAGGCCTGGCCAGTGTGGTTCCCGCCCATTTCATCTTTCAGTGCTCTGTGCCTCCCTCCCTGAGCTCTGTCTCTGATCTCTTCCTCAGAAGTGGCATGCTCAGGCTTCTACCTCAGGGCCTTTGCACTAACTCTTCCCTTTGCCTAGAACCCTGCCCTCATCTCCACCTAGTTCACTGCAGCCATCCTCAGGTCTCTGCTAGAAGATCCGAGACTTGCCTGACTCTTTCCGATTGCATCAAGCACCCCCAACCCACTTTCCTAGCCCCTGGTAATTTTCATTCATCATACTCATGATATCTGTTTGATTCGTTAACGTCTTTCTTCCCCAGAAGACTAAGCTCCAAGGGGCAGAGACCATGTCCGTACTTCTCATTCATGTTTCCTTAGCACTCAAACCTGATATATGACGGCCAGTAGGTACCAACGAACATCTGTAGAAAAAAGTGCTGGATCCTTGATATCTCCTGCTACATAAGTAAGCTCTTGGAGACACACGGAAGCAGGTGGGTATTAGGAGGGCAGCGTCAAAGCAGTGGGATTGCCAGTGTTGAGGAAAGAGAGTGGAAAAGGGAATTTCCGAGGGAAATAGCGCCCCAGTGGGTGGATAGAAGCCTTCTGAGCATCAGGGCAAGACCATCCTAATTAAAATCACACCACTAAGGGGAAGTAGGGTGAAACACGATCACGGGACAGTGAGTTTGTAGATAGCTATTTGCTTGGCTGGGCTGTTTAGTTGAGAATGGAGTGGAAAGTCCCAGGTGATATTTTCTAATGCAGATACATTTTGAAGATAAGCATTTGTAACCTAATCAAAGAGCTTCTTAACACATGCATGATATGTATCATGGATAAGATTAAAAAGGTGGTCTGGGCTTGTCATGGATTATTCTGTTATGTGATTTAAGATGTGTGATGTACCTGCTAACATTGTGTGTTAAAACCTTAGAAGGAAATGTGACCAAATGGTGTTAGAAAACTAATAATGCAGGGGCACAGAAGCATCACCCTCTGTAAATGATCTGTGCCAAGGGATTTTTCATGTGCTACTCAGTCAGTAAAGAATCCCTGCCATGCAGGAGATCTGGGTTTGATCCCTGGGTTGGGAACATCCCCTGGAGAAGGAAATGGCAACCCTCTCCAGTTTTCTTGCCTAGAGAATCTCATGAACAGAGGAGCCTGGTGGGCTACCGTCCATGGGGTCACAAGAGTCAGACACAACTTAGCAACTAAACCACCACCAAGACCAAACAATGCATGCCTCTTGGACAGGGAAGTCAAGAACAAAATAAATGAAAGGATCATTTTTAAAAATTGAATAAGTATGTATTAGCTAATTTATGCTATCTTTGCAACTTCCTAAATCTCTGATTTCATTTAATTTCTTTGGGTCTCAGTAAAATTGGCATAATAAAGATTGTTAGGAATATTAAGTAGATAACAGTACATTGAGGTCTTAAAAACAGTGCCCGGACTAATATAAATAATTTAAAAGTTAACTGTTTTTTGTTTGTTTGTTTGTTTTTTTAGTTTTTTTTTAATTGCTATACAGAGAAGACACTTTAGAGTTCCTTGGACAGCAAGGAGATCAAACCAGTCAATCCTAAAGGAAATAAGTCCTGAATATTCTTTGGAAGGACTGATGCTGAAGCTGAAGCTCTAATACTCTGGCCATCTGATGCGAAGAACTGACTCACTGGGTAAGACCCTGATGCTGGGAAAGATTGAAGGCAAGAGGAGAAGGGGACGACAGAGGATGAGATGGTTGGATGTCATCACTGACTCGACGGACATGAGTTTGAACAAGCTCCAGGAGTTGGTAATGGACAGGGAGGCCTGGTGTGCTGCAATCCATGGGGTCGCAAACAGTCAGACATGACTGAGTGACTGAACAGACTGATATCCAGTGTCCTTTCTAAGAACTGAGGTTACAGTTGTGAAGAAGACAGATGGAACTCTCATGGGACTCATTTCTATTCCAGTTAAGAGGGAGATCAGTTAGTAAGTAAACTAGTAAATGAGGTCATTTCAGAGAGGGATAAATGCAAAAAAGGTGGTGGCGTGGGGCATTCGTGTGGGCAGAGGCCCCTTTCAAAAGGGCAGACAGGAAAGCCTCTCTGAAGAGGCAACATTGGAGCTGAGATCTGAACAATGGAAGACTCGAGAAGAAGCCTAGCAAAGGCCGCTGAGGCCAGAGGCACAGCAAATGCAAGGGCCCTGGGGCAGAACTGAGCTGAAGTGTGAGAGGCAGGAAAATGCAGTGTGCCTGGGGCATGGTGAGAGAGGAAATCAGCGGTAAGAAATGAGTTCAGATGCAATGAAATGGAGAAAACCATCAGCACCAGGCTGGACTGATCAAGGAACAAATAAATAGCAAGAATCATGATGGCGCATTCCTGATAGATGGAGGCTACGGTTCAGCAGTGTGGGCCCAAGGTACCCAGGAGCCAGGGTCCTGAGCCTAGAGAAAAGAATGGCTGGTACTGAGGCAGAGTCTTGCCATGGGTCTTGGCCTCAGAGGAACTATCAAGGGAGTGTGTAATTTCCTCGGTCCTGTCTCATCACAACAAAAATTTGAAGTGACAGACCAGCATTAGAGCCCTTGGATAGGCCAGTGTTACAGCTCTTGGACAGACCAGTGTCACAGGTCCCTGTTATAGCTCAGAGGAAAATACATCCTCGAGGCGTGAGGGCATGCCGACCCAAAAGATGACAGAGTCCCTGGCCCTTCGGCTCCTCTTTTTATATGTTTATTTTTTCTCCTCCCCCTGGGCCTGCCCTGTGTAAACTGGGCTAGCCAGGAGCGCTGTTTGTTCTACCTGAGGTCTTCACTCCAATCCTCGGACCTTCCTTTGTTCTATTTTTGCGGGCTTTTCCCTTCCTTACCTTTTAGCCACCGCCATTCTGGACTCCCTTTTCCTATCCTAACTGCCTAACAGAACCATGGCTTCAAGAAGGCAGGACCTTTCTGTTGGCCATTGATCTTCCCACACACCTGTTATGGCAGATACAACAGAGAGTTATCAGTGTCCATGCCCTCTCTTTTCCTCATTAGCAGAAGCTTGATTTTGTTCACAGCAGCTTTAGTCCATCTGCAAGTGAAACAGGATTAGTCTAACCTAATCAAAACAAGTCTGCAACGTGAAGCCTGTGGTAACTGGGTGCTTGGGAACCCAGCCCCAAGGAAGTTTCTCTCTTAGGTGTGAGAACCAAAACCATCTCCCCTCCACCCAGCCTGGACACAGAACTGAAACTCCTCCATGCTGTGTGTGCTCACATGACTTGGCTATTCCACTGTCTTCCTTAGAATGACTGGACTATTCCAGGACTGTCTCACCTGAACGTCATAAGACCCATGCACTCCTCGGTGGAAAGCATCAACAGTGTTCACCCTAAGCTTCTGTCATGCCTCCTCTGTGAATCCTTACCTTGCTGTTTCCACTGTTACCTTTAATCAACTTCCAATTCTCAATAAACTATGATGTCACCTACTCTACCCTGAGACCCTGCCCAAGGTATCTTGGCAAGGGTGTGTTTCTGTGGAGGTGTATTTCTGTTATCGAAAGGTGCTGTTGGCAATGCTTTGGAAGCCAGCCTTTGACAAATCTCTCTGTCAACACAGGCTTTGTCTAGTGTTATGTGTATGTCTGTGTGAGTGCTTAGTTGCTCAGTGGTGTCCAACTCTTTGTGATCCCATAGACTGTGGCCCGCCAGGCTCCTCTGTCCATGGGATTTCCCAGGCAAGAATACTGGAGTGGGTTACCATTTCCTTCTCCAGGGGATCTTCCTGACCCAGAGATCGAACATGCTTCTCCCACATCTCCTGCATTAGCAGGCAGATTCTTTACCACTGCACCACCTGGGAAGCTTTGCCTAATGTTAGCTACAAGTAAACACATACAAGTTATATGTATATTTCAAAAGCTAAAGATTTCCAAGGGGAGAAAGAGGCCTGATTTAAAGGAGTGCAAATAAATATGCATCAACTTTTGGATATCCCTCTGAAATTTGTTTAAATTCCTCCTACCAGAAAATCAGGTTATAAATCTAGCACAATTTCCAGAAGTTCTCAATTAGATACCAGAGGCCACAAATCTTTTTTTCTTAAAAAAAAAAATTTCTTAAAGTTTGAAATCACCTACTGTGTAGATTTATGTTTCTTAAATCAGGACAGATAACAACTACTAACAAACAAAAAATACTACAAAGTTAACTGATCTTTATTTTTTTTCCTATGGTATTAAGATCAGAAAGCATGATAACATCCTAAGTTTTAAAAATCATTTCTATATTTGTCACTCTGAAGAATGGTTCATTATTATTATTTATGCATAAGTACTCTTTGGTTGATAATTAATTCTTTAAATTGTTTGACTTTATTTTTCTGTTTGTTTGACTTTACTGATAGACCAAGTTCCATGGTCAATGGACTTAACAGGTTTTACTTTTTTTATTTTTTGCAAAATGAAGTAAAGGGTCACCTTGTGTCTTGTGAAAAAATATTCAAGGGAGAAGTCTTGGCGACTGGTTTTACAATATACAACAAACTCACGTCTTTGAGTGTTTTACTCTGTGAGGCAGATTCATGGGTGAGAGCCCTTGGGGGAGGATAAAACACAGGAGTCTGTGAACCAAAGTGTGATCCTGGGGTTACTGCTGACCAGGGGCCAGAACCCAGGCAGGAGACAAGCATATTTTGTAGATTATCTTATCATCAACACTCTGTGAATGAGGTACAGAACTGCTTGATGTGCATTTTACTGAAGGAAAAATTTAGGCACAGAGAAGTTAAATAATACACACAGAAGATCACACAGCCAAGTAAGCTCCAGAACCAGAATTCAAGGTGAGGCCATCTGTTATAGGCTCTATGAAATAACACCTGTTTGTGGTGGTACCCTAGCAGGGCCAGAGGAGAATGAGAGAGAGAATTGAATGAGCCAAGGCTGGGAGCCTGGGAGAAACTGTGGGTAGATTGGGAGGCTCATATTACACATTGCTTCAAGCTTGAGGCCAAATTCAAGGAGCAGAGATAAGATTCTCCCTGTTTCCAGCTGTGAGATTTGGGCCAGGCCCAGAAGCTGCTGCACGCTCCTGTAGCCGTCCACACGGAACACTCAGTGTCAAGGGGGTTTTGTTAATAATGCAGACCTGTAACACAAGCAGGATGGCAGTTTGGAAGAGATGCCTGCCACTGCCCAGCTCCCCTCCCTGAACACAGGCAGAAGGCGGATGACAGCAAGACATGCGAGATGCTAGGTGAGCTGAAGGCAGTCAGCCGCCAAGAGGGTGGCCTGCAGACCCCATTAGGGTGTAGTGAGAAATAAGATCCAAGGAGACTGCAAGCTGAGGACGTAAGCATGAGGCAGGAGACAAGAGATTGCTGAGAAATGTCAGTCAGAAACGGGCTGCCTGCTGAAACGAGTTAAAAGAAAAAGGCAGAATAAAGAGCAGTAGGTAAATACTAGGGAAAGAGCATGAAGAGTGTGAAAACAGACAAGCAGGGATCACAAGAGCTGACGCTGTAATGGAGCAGGATACTAGGGGCCTTCCCAGGACAGACTTCCCCTGGTCCTCTGCTTCTTGTCTATAGCAAACTTTTGGTCAAAGAATAAATTTAATCCGAGAAATGAGAAAATACAGAAGCAAAGGAAAACAGTGAAACAAGACAAAGTAATAATAGTTCAGGCATCACACAAAGTCAAATACGTTTAGTTTCTCCTCAAGAGCAATAGATCGGAGAAGGCAATGGCACCCCACTCCAGTACTCTTGCCTGCAAAATCCCATGGATGGAGGAGCCTGGTAGGCTGCAGTCCATGGGGTTGCTGGTGGGCTGCCGTCTATGAGGTCACACAGAGTCGGACACAACTGAAACAACTTAGCAGCAAGGGCTATAGATAATATTCTGAGCCATATCCTTTAAGCTGTTTTGCAGATACTAAAACCCCCATCAGGTAAAAGCATTAACTACATGGTGACCAGACTATACCCATGACATAAGCTGCCACAATTCTGAGAACTGGCTTCAAGGAAATGGGAACAAAACCAACCCTGGAATTGAAGATTAGCTGTACTTAAAACCATCAAGATGACACTGATCAGACCACGGCATGACCAATTTCAAGACGACAGTCAGGCTGACTGTGCTCTTCTGCACGGAGCCCCCTCCCTCTGCCTATATACCCTTAAAACTCTCCTTTAAAAGCTCTTGACCCTGATCAACAGAGGGGAGTTGGCTTTTAGACATGAATCCACCTTCTCCCTAGATTGCTGGCCTCCTGAATAAAGCAACCTTTAGTTTTTCTACCAACATTTTTATCTCGAGTATTGACTTTCAAGCAGCAAGCAGACAGACCTGAGTTTTGTACAACAACTCCTTTGATGGGGAAAAATTTCCTGGGGATTAAAGTCATTAGGACAGAAAAGAACCCTCAGTTGGGGTCTGCTTGTGTGTGACATGGTTCTGGTGTGACGTATGCATGTGATTATTGTGGACACTCCTTAGCTCATGTAAATGCGATACGATGCGTCTGCTGCCAGCATCACTGGCCTCATATCTGTGAGGATGTAAGCTCCACGGTAGTCAAGGCTATGATGATGTTACTCAGCACTGCAGCTCCAAAATTCAGCATAATGCCTGGGACGTGGTATCTGTTCAATAGTATTTCTTGGGTAAAATAGGAAAGAAAGAAGTAAGGAAAGAAGTAGGGGAAGAGGGGAGGAAAGGGAGGGAAGAGGAGAGGAAAGGGAAGAAAGAGGGGGAGAAGGAAGGGAGAGAAAGAAGAAAGCAATAAAGAAGGAAAGAAGGCAGGAAAGGGAAGGGAAGCTGTGACCCAGGGCAGCTACACTTGGCTAGCCAAACTGACCATCTTTTTGAAAGTGAAAGTGTTAGCTGCTCAGTCATGCCTGACTCTTTGTAACTCCATGGACTGTAGCCCATCAAGCTCCTCTGTCAATGTGATTCTCCAGGCAAGAATACTGGAGTGAGTTGCCACTCCAGATCCTTCTCCAGGGGATCTTCCCGACCCAGGGATCAAACGTGAGTCTTCTGCATTGCAGGTGGATCTCTTTACTGCTCTGAGCTACCAGGGATGCCCCATCTTCGGGAAGGATATATGCAAATGGCTGTAAGAAGTTCTCCCCACCTCCTCTCCCAACACACACACAGAAATTCCATGACAACTGTTCAAACTACAAAAGGGGGATAAACAATCCAGGGTGCGCATAGCAAAGCACTAAGTGGGCCTTGGGAAGCCTGCATCCCCATGCCTAGGCCTCCTGGGTCATCCCAGTGCACTAAGTTAGTCTCTACCGTCTCTATGTGGAGTTGACCTCTGGGCCTCAGGAGTCTTCAAAAGCCAAGCCAACCCAACCACACTCTGGTTTAACACACACTCCCAGGTTCTGCACAGCCAGTGCCACACCAGGAGCCTGACAGAGTCTCCCCTCTTCAGACAAACACTGCCCCTGCTTGTGCACTGGAACACCCTTGGCATTACGGTCAAGGGAAAGAGGGTTAGACCTGCTGTTTTAGTCAGCATAGGTTAATTTATGCTGTGGTAACGACTCCAATAGCTCAGTGACTGAAAAACAAAATGTATTTCTCACTCACACTACCTGTTCTTCGCCAGTTGGCTGAGGCTCGATTCTCCATGCCTTTCCCTGGAATGCAGGCTAAAAGAGTAACCATCCTGTGTCTATGGTAGAAGGAGACAGAACTTCAAAGACTCTCACAGTGGCATTTAAATACTTCAACATGGGACGTCTCTGTCAGTCCAGTGGTTAAGAACTCCATGCTGCCAATGCAGGGGGTACAGGTTCGATCCCTGATCAGGGAACTAAAATCCCACGTGCCTCATGGCCAAAAAGCCAAAACATCAAACAGAAGCAATATTGCAATACATTCGATAAAGATTTTTAAAATGGTCTATTCCCCCAAAAAACCTTTAAAAAATAATAAAAATAAATAATAAATAATTACTTCAGTCTGGAAGTCACAAACACATCAATCACTTTCACACAGTCATTGACTGGAAGAGTCACTCAGACCCCCCCACCCCCACAGCCCCAAGGGGTCTGGTGATATAGTCCTGCCACAGATCAGGAAGGCAGAGAGCTGGAAAGAGTGACCCTAGTCTGGAACTGAGCCTTAGACACGCGACCCAATCAATCCTAAGCCCCTTCCCCTTGGCAAAGTGCTGAGAGCTGGATGCCTTCCACTGAGGAAGTGTGCAGAGGCCCAGCCTAGAAGGATGGAGGTGCTTTCTAGGAAAGCTTGATGCATGGGGGGGCCCTGTCCACACTTTCACATCTGGTAAGTGGGGGACAGGGGTTGTCTCCACGCTCAACTTTCAGTAGTGCTCCAGAGAGCAGCACTGAAGTAAGCAAGTACATCAAAGTGGCTGGCCTGAAGATATGTTCTCTTTTTAAAAAAGATAATATGCGGACTTCCCTGGTGTTCCAGTAGTGAAAACTCTGCCCTTCCAATGTAGGGGGCATCAGTTCAATCCCTGGGTGGGGGGTACTGCGCTCCCACATGCCTCACAGTGAGGAAAAAAATATTGATAATAGAGAAATAAAAATTAATATGGATGTTCCCACCTCCTTTGTTTCAGGAATCGAGCTACCTTGTTCCTTACTAAACAGTCCATGTGTTAAACCTGAGATTTGCCTTACATGCTGGGATGGGTTTAAGTGGAGGTAGAAAGGAAAGGGAGGTGTTGGGGAGAGAAACACAATCAGGCCGAGTCAGGCTGAGGAGGAAGGAGGCAGCAGGCGACAGCAGAGGGCGAGGGATGCGGAAAGAGACAATGTGCAGGGAGAAGGTCAGAGAGCAGGTGCTGTTATCATATCCCTTCTCAAAGTCCTCCCAGCAACCGCAAAGGTGAGTTTACCCTTTACCAATGGTTTCTCTTTCTTGGAAATGGCAACCCACTCCAGGATTCTTGCCTGGAGAATCCCATGGCCAGAGGAGCCTGGCGGGATACAATCCACGGGCTCACAAAGTCAGACGGGACTGATCACACACACACACACACTCCTGCAAAAGAAATCACATGGCATCACCATTCTTAATGCAAACATTTAAATTATCTTCCCTTAAAGTCAAAATCAAGCCAAAAGTACAGTTATCACTGCTGTTGCTGAAGACATTGCTCGGTATCTTTAAAAATGCTTGAGGACCAGGAAAAGATAGAAATACTTTTTGATTTAGATATAAAGAGATGTCAAAATGGCCTTGGTCCAAGATGATACAGTCGTTACTGGAAAATTCTGTGAAATTCAACTGTGTCTCGCACAAGCTTCAGCCAAGGCCATTGACTGTTTTGCTCCCTGGTTTCTGCTCATTTACATCTCAACATTTCCTGCCCCAAATGCGGGAAATCACTTCAGCTTACTGAATACTCCCCCCGACCCAAATCTGCGAGCTCACCCCAGAATCTATCACCATGAACCTCACAGCTTATGGAAGCAGAATAGAGCCTGGAAAGAAAGACTGCAGAGATGTTTTAGTGACCCACGCATGCATGCACCTCTTTCTTCAAAAGTGGATCAGAGGGTCTGTGCCTGAAGGACACATACAGCCCTGGGCTGAGCACCCCATCCCTGGAAAAAGCCCCTTGCAGAAGAGCCACAGAAAACTTAGTTTCAGAAGAAGGGCAGCAGAGGAAGACGTTTGGACACCAGAGGTCCAGGGGGAGCTGGCCACATGCACGGACTCCTCCCGCGCCAGGGAGAGCTCAGGATGGCTGAGGAAAACTGAGAACCAGAGGTCTTAAAAAGATCAATTTAAGCCCAATCTAACATTTGGCCCCATGGACAGAGGAGCCTGGCGGGTTGTATAGTCCATGAGCTTGCATAAGTGTTGGGCACCACTTTTAGTGACAACAAGCTTCTGGTCTAGACGCAAAAGAGCTGAACCAACTGACTTCTGCCAGAGCTTTTGATTTGGGAGTTCTGCGTGGCTTTTCTGTGCTTGTCTTATGAAAAACTGGGTGGTTGCAGCTCGCTTGGGTTCTGGAACCTTTTAGAACCTGCATTACCAATATGGGCCTTAGAAGAAAGAAATCTCAAAATATAAAGAAAGAAAGGGAAAAAAAGGAAGCAAGGAGGAAAAGAGGAGAAAAGAAAGGAAAAAAGAAAGACACCACCCCCTTCACTTCTCCCCTCTGCCCATACAAAAACCGGTGATGCTCGCCACACAGCCAGGCTGCACTCTCACTAGCAAGACCATATCTTTATTAAACATTGTGCTCTGGGCCCACTGACAGAAATCAGAAATAATCAGGCTCCATCAAAACCCATGCTACCCTGGAGAATGGGTACGATTTCCCCTGGGGCCTCCCTAGTAATTTTCCCTCTCTGAGCAGGGGCAAGATGGAGCAGCTGCTCAAACACCAAGAAAGAAGCAGGAAAGAGGCTCAACTCTCTGAGAGAGAGGACAGCCCCACGGTGGTTAGCCAGGAAGGGGACCGACAGCACAGGGCAGCCCGCTGGGGCGAGGCTGCCACAGGCTGGCTGGGGAATGTCCCCGCCAGTGGGGTGAGAAAGCTTCCGTGGCCATGGAAATCTTGATAAGAGATGACTCGCCCCACAGCAGCATCCTGGAGGAGGCCTGTCCGCCCACGTGCCCATAGTGGGCAGGCGAGTCACGGCAGTCATCCTCCAAGGCGGCAGGCACCAGGCATCCTTATTACCAGGGGAGCAGGCTCAGATCACCCCTTTCTATGCCAGCTCTTGATTTCTTGGTCACCTCCCCCCCCCAACCCCAACCCCCACCCGCCTTTTCCATAACTCAGTTGAATGGATCTGAAAGATGTCCAGAACTGGGTTGTCACTGGCAAAAGGGATACAGAGATGAGGAGTTTCATTTATGCATCCTCTTATTGACTGAATAAGTATCTGTTGCATGCTTGCTGTATACCTGGTGCTGTGCTTGGTGATACAGAGATTCTCATATTTGTGTCGATTTGGCCAGAACTTGCTATCCTTTTCTACGTTGAGGGGAGGTGGGAGCAGTGATATTTGAACATCACCACGGGGCAAACTGAAGATAATCCCTGCCCAGAGGAGGCTGCCTGGCTCCTGGGAGTTGAAAGGGTTGGGTGCCAGTTCACAACTTTCGCCTTGTTTCCACTAACGAGGTGTAAGGTGGTACCTCTAATCTGGGTCTGGCAATCTCCTCAAATGCCCTTGAGGGAAATGTTCCCTACTGCGGCCTTTTCTTTCTCTTTTTAGTTTTGAAGGCTTGTCATAAAGGAATTTAGGGGCTTCCCCAGTGGCTCAGCAGTAAAGAATCTGCCTGCAATGCAGGAGACCTGGGTTTAATCCCTGGGTTAGGAAGATTCCCTGGAGAAAGAAATGGCAACGCACTCCGGTCTATTTGCCTGGGAAATCCCATGGACAGAGGAGCCTAGCAGGTCACAGTCCAGGTGGTCGCAAAGGCTAGGACACAACTGAGTGACTAAGCACACGTGTACCCACCCGCCCCCCCCAACACACACACAGAAAGGAGTATGTACAGAGAAATGCTGGCCTTAGGGTTAACCACATCATGAAGGTAAATGATTTAGCCTAATTTTCTCTGCAGTTGGGAATCTCAAATTAAGCCTGTAGGAATCCTTTAAAGAATAGGTATTCAGACTCTCATAATCATTAATATGGGATTATTTAGAAAATGGACTGGAATGAATATTCTCAAACTCTTGGTCCTCTTGATCAGAAAAGCCTCCCTCTTCTCTGACTGCTGAGACTAGGAAAGCAGAACGTCACAGAGCTGGTAGATCATATATTCCCACAGCTAGACAGTGCTCCAGAAGGTTTTCCCAGTTGGACTCTACGTATTCCTGAGATGGGCCTCAGGGGTTTCTGGGAGTGGGCACCTCTGACTGCTCCTGCTGCTCTCACCCAAAGAAGACCCATGGTAATGTTAGTTTTCCTTTCCTAGGAAATATCATTTGAAGAAATGTTTCCTGTATTAAGAGAAAGGGAGAGAGAGAGAAGGAAGGAAAGAAGGAAGGAAGAGAAAGAAAGAAGGGGAGAGAGAGTCCAACCCACACATTCACCGGAAGAGGGGACGAAAGCCCAGGAAGGACACAAGACTTACCAGGCTCATGCAGCTTCACAAAGCTAGCACTGGCGTATAGGCGGACTTCCCACCGCACATCTAAGTTACCTTCTCTGTTTAGCCAAAGACACCAAGGCCTTTGATTTCACTCCTGTATTTTAAGGGAGTGTGTAATATACTGGTTTTTGTTTACCTTTTATTTAGCAATTTTCATATAACATTCTATCAGACCTCTGCTGATTTGCTTCATTAGAGAGATTCTTGAGGAAGAAGGCCCGAGCTGTATATTTTTATCTGGCTAAGGACAATCTTGTTATGTCAAAGCAAGGTGCTATGATGAACCCCGTCAGTCAGACTCCTGTTGTCTCCTTGGTGGCGGGATGAGGGGAGCAGGCAGCCTGGGAAGCTCAGCTGTAGCTTGCATTATTATAACCTGCACCTTCCTCCACAATATTTTAGAAGATAACCTTTGTGGGTAGGAGAGGAGGCAGATGCTTGGGTTAAACCAACATATATTGTGACAATATCTCATCAAAACAAATTATTTCCTTCTCACCATTACCTGACTAGTCAACTTTTCCATTATTGCCCAACTTTATCTTTCTGTCAGCACAAAAAAAATACCAGCATGAGGTACCATGTGCATGGATCCTACAAAAAGCATATCGTCTGGAGGTTTCACTCCTGCAAACAGGCCCTCATATTCCCCCATTTCCTCCTGCTCGGTGCTTACATTCTAGTGCTTGGCAACCTGATGCCTGCTGTGGTAGCTTACACAGAGGGCAGGCAAGAGGTGATAGCCCAGGGGAATCCCCGGGAAAGAGCAGATCTGCCAAGGGCTGCTATCAGATGAGGTGGAGGTTGTGCAGTGACTCAGACACTCTGAAAAGGCATTATTCATTTATAACCATACTTCCCTTTATCAGAAAGCATGCCCTTGAAATGCTGTGTCTAAACAAAGTTCTGCAAATCCAGTCCTGTGTTAAATGCACTGGAAAAACTTGCTATTCACACCATTCCTATAAAGCAGATTTTATCCACCAAAGCTGGAGGAGGAAATGGCAACCCACTCCAGTATTCTTGCCTGGAGAATCCCAAGGACAGAGGAGCCTGGCGGGCTGCAGGCTACCGGGTCACTAAGAGTCAGACAACAACTGAGCGACTGAGCACGCACACACACATATCTACCAAAGACATCATTTACTTGTTGATTCATTTATTCATTACATGAACATAGGTTTATTCAAGACTTGGATCACAGCACTGGGTCAGTCACTGATAATAAGGGAGTGGGGGAGATATGACTTTTCCTGTGCTTATGAGCCTCAAATCATTACATGAGCACTACAAGAGAAATACTGCTGACTGATTTTTTGCAAAAATGCATCTTCAGAGATATCTGCTTATCAGCAGACTGGTGACTAAATAAATCATATTCTGAGGCACCTTCCCCTCCTCCCTGACCCACACAACTGCCATCCCCAGCAGTTTGTTCTTCCAAGGCAGCATTTCCAATCATTTTCCCCAACATGTTTTAGTTTCGTTTTGATCCAAACCTTTTCTTGCAGCCTATTTGAAGTCCAGTGTGATCCATGAGCTTGGATCACAAGCACAACTGGGAACATGACCGTTTGAAGAGAGAGAGCAGCTTTGGAGATGAGAGAACCTTGTTTGTGAAGAAAAAGATCATTGGAGACATCTCATTAACAAGTTGGTCTCTGTTTGTTTATGCGCAGGTACTAAGTGAGTGACAAGAGAGTAATTAGCAGAAGGTTGAAAGATCACGCGCCAAGGTTGATAGGGCTGCTGCACTGCTGAATGGTTGATCTGTCAGCAGCAGAAACCATCATGAGGACCTGACGTGATGTGGTCCCTGGAAGAAAAAAACCAGCCACTTGGTGGAAAGTTGATTTCACCCTGGGGTGGGCTAGGGTAGGGCAGTAATTTGTCCCTGCTGAGATTGATACAGGTGTGTCTTCCTGCCCACAGCACCTTAGCTTCGCCTCACCATCTGAGAATCCCCAGAGGATCTGATTCGCTGATCTGAGCTCGTACATCCCATTTCCTCTCACCTGGGAACCCACTTTACAGGCAAGGAGGTGCGAGGATGGCCTGTGATCTCAGGATCCATTACTGTGCTGTCAGGAGGCTGCCAGAACAGCCTCCACAGGGCCCAGATCAGGTGCCAGCTCTGGGATAAAGCCCTCATTCAAGCTGCACAATATACTCTGGATATTCTGAATGTGGGACAAAAGTGGCCCCTCTTCTCAGGTGATCTAAGTCACTTATGTAAGTCACGTAAGTGATCTAAGTCATTTATGTAAGTGACCTATTAAGGACTTTGTGCTTCTTATTCCTTAAATGTACAATAACCAGAGGCAGTCAGAGCCAGGCAAAAACCTGGTAACCAGAGAGAATGAGATTTCTAAAAAGGTTGGGGAGGGGTCTCAACTAGATCAGCAAAACTGCCCTCTGAGAAAATGGGCATTAATCAGGCCTAGGGGTAGCATCAGGGACATTGGTTCCTCCAACCAACCTTCCCGATGTTTGTTTGTTTAAAGGAATTGAGAGGAAAACCAGCTGAGTGTGAAGTAAGCCAATATCTTAAAGAATTAGTGATGGGGCCAGAGTGAATCTAACATAAAGTGTGAGTAGATTTGAGCCACGTGAGAGGTGGACGGGTGCCGAGGCTATCAGTGCCTGACCCATCAGTTCAGTTCAGTTCAGTTCAGTCGCTCAGTTGTGTCCGACTCTTTGTGACCCCATGGACTGTCGCCTATCAGGCTCCTCCACCCATGGGATTTTCCAGGCAAGAGTGCTGGAGTGGATTGCCATTTTCTTCTCCAGGGGATCTTTCCAACCCAGGAATCGAACCCGGGTCCCCCACATTGCAGGCAGACGCTTTACCGTCTGAGCCACCAGGGAAGCCCAATAGACACACCCAAAGCATCTTACTGAAAGTGCCTGCTGCTGGAAGCTTTTTCTGGACTTTAGGGGTGCTCAGCCTTGCCCAGGGCAGCCCCAGGGTGCTGAGGAATTGATGCACCTGGAAACAGGCTGCAGTAAATCACAGCAGGTGGTGTGACTGGGAAAGGGGCTTGGAGAACATAGAACAGAGAAACGGAGTGCCCAGGAATGGCCTCTCTGAGACGCAAAGGAAGAGAAGGCGGAAGAAGAGTACTCATAGGCACAGAAGCAGGTAGAAGGTGCCTCCAAGGAAATAATAGAAGCACAGAATGGACAGGAACAGGCAGGACTTGTACTATGGAGGGTCTTATCATCCTTGTTTGGAAACCTCAGTTATTTCCTATGAGCAACAGAAATCCACTGAAAGGTTGTTTTGTTTTTTTCACAGAAGGTTACAAGATCCAACTTATGTACCATTTTTCTAAAGTCTACACATATGCCTTAATATACGATTTGTTTTTCTCTTCCTTCACTCTGTATGACAGACTCGAAGTCCCTCTGCCTCTCTGCAAAGGAGCCAGTGCCATTCCTTTTCATGGCTGCGTAGCATTTCACTGTATATGTGTACCGCGCCTTCTTTATCCCTTCCTCTGTTGTTGAACATTATGGTACAGATGAGCCTATTTGCAGGGCAGGAACAGAGACATAGATGTTGAGACTAGACACACGGACACGGGGAAAAGGGCAAGGGTCGGGCACACTGGGAGGGTAGCGTTGACCTATCCACACTACCATGAGTAAAATAGCTAGCTAGCGGGGACCCACCACATAGCGCAGGAGCTCAGCTCGGAGGTGGCTGACCTAGAGGCCGGAGGGCGGCCCAGGAGGGTGGCGGTACATGCATACACATAGCTTATTCACTACACTGCACAGCAGAAACTAACAGAACATTGTAAAGCAATTATACTCCAATAATAATCATAATAAAGGATCTAACGTGGGAGATTGCTCTGGCATAGTATGGAGAAAGTTTTTGTAGGAACAAGGCTGGAGACAGAGATTCCATCTGACATTTAGGTATACGAGTCTGCTGTACAGGGACATGGCATGACCAATGATACCGTCATTAAAGCCCTCTATCAAGGGGATGAGATGTTCCAAAGGGAATGTAAAAAAAAAAAAATGAGTGGCCAGCCCAGACCTAAGCCCCACGGACATAAACATTGAAGGAAAAGTTAGAGGCAGAGAAGACCCCAGAGGAGACCAAGGAAGAATAGCCAGAAAGGCAGATGAAAAACCGGAGTAAGATGGCAGCTAGGAAGCCCTAGGGAAGAGAATATTTGGTCAGTAGCATCAAGTACTATTAAGAGGATAAGCAAGATTAGTCTCATCCACTGCTTCTGACAAAATATTATAAAACACAATCTTTTAGGAAAATTATTCTTGAGAATCATAACCTAACTCCTGGGAATTTATTCAGAAGAAATAATTCAAGCAGAGAGGAAAAAAAACCTACTTAAGTGACTATGATGATATTATTTATAATGGCAAAACAAATAGACAGTAAAAAATTTAATGCCTCTGATAGAGAATTGACTCAGAAAAATTATGACCCATAAATTTATTGAAATATTTTGCAACCATTAAATATTATAATTATGACTGCCATGAAGCAACATTAAAATGAATATAAAATAGCATCAAGTGAAAAAGTAAAATGCAAGATTCCACGTAAAAAAGTAAATACGTATACAGATAAAGACTGAAAATTCATGGAAAATATAAATACCTCAGATGTTAGAGAAGTAGAGTTGTGAATTTAAAAAATTATTTCCAGTATTACTGTTATATACTATATAGACAATAAATTACAATCAGGAAGGGAAAAAAATACTATGGAGCAACTTTATAATAGGTAGGAAAACCTAACACAATGTCAAAAAAACTTGCTGTCTATGTAACGATGGGTGCATGCTAAGTTGCTTCAGTCATGTCCATCTCTTTGCAATCATATGGACTGTAGCCCACCAGGCTCTTCTGTCCATGGAATTCTCCAGGCAAGACTGCTGGAGTGGGTTGCCATGCCCTCCTCCAGGGGATCTTCCCCATCCAGGGACTGAACCCGAGGCTGCTGCGGTGGATTCTTTACCACTGAGCCACTGGGGAAACCCCATGTAAGGATGAGAAAACAACCATAAATTTTTCCACCCATAACAGGGTTTTGTGGAAGTGTCTGTTGCTTTCTGGACCAAAGAGGATCGGATAACTTAAAATACACCTGATGTTCATCTAAAGAGAATAAATGTCCAAATAGCCCAGAGTGTGAAAACTGTTTACTTTTGGAAGCTATGAAAATAAAAGGAAATTAAGTTAAATGCAGCCTGATAGTCCCCATATTCATAATATTCACAATAGATTCTACATACTCTCCCACTTACAAGGAGGAGCAAGGGAATTCATATCATTTGAGGGCCAACATGGGCCAAGAATACTACCGGTCCCTTACACACAATAGTGGGTAGCCCCCTGAGGGAGCGTGAGGACCCATGTGTCCATAGGGCTCTCCATCCACAGATTCTGCTCCTTCTTTCTTTGCCCCTTGTCAGCTCCTCAGTAGGGAATTCAGTGGATTTCAGTGACTATCTCGCACACCTGGACAAGGTTGCTGAACCTGGACAAAGCTGCTAAGCCCAGTGGAGACATGGCTTTGTTTCCCTAACTTAGTAAATTTCAAGGTCATGGTTGTCTTGCCACCTCTTCCCTTTCCATCTCCTCCTTTCTCTCCTCTCAACTCTGCCTTCATAGTTTTGAAATTCATTCATGCGTGACCCTGTGGCTGAATCTTTGTTGTGTAATGTTCCTTTATTCTAGTAGCTAATCTCTTCATCTCACCCACATGCAGCATTTGAGCTCCATGCCAACTACAACGTTGTGGAATGTCAGGGCTCTCCCTTCTGGTTGACTTCTAAGGAGGATTTAATTTCATCCCTGATAATCACATCCTGGTTTTATTCACTTTTCTAATAACTCTATTAGAATGTTTGGAAGATGACGTGCTTTTAATTGTTTCCCTCACCCCCAGTGATTGGGAGAGTTAGTTTCTCTAATGGGCTTTGTAACTCCCATCCTTTATTTTTTATTGCTAATGGACCCTCTGGTAATATAAAATGACTGATGAGTGCAGTCAGAGAAAAGCAGAAAAATCAATACCTGCCCAGACTCCATATTAGTTAAAAGCAGGTGAGGAGCTGAGGCTGGCAGACAATAGAATTTTCTCTGGCTCTAAAGTATCTGAAAGAAGGAAAAATTAGCTTAGATGGGCTGTAAAGCTCTCAACAAAGGAGACTTTTCTTTATAAACACAGGGTGTTGGAAGAAGAGAATACCAGAATAGGTTGGGTGTTCTTTGGACAGCTGTGCACACTCTCTCCAGTAGAGGGCAGTGGTACACGCACACGCCGACCACCAAACTGGTGCTGCCTTTCCCAAGCGCCTCTCCTCCCCTTCCAGTAGACCAGGCTGCGGGGATTTGGACCAGATCCAAAGCACACTCTGGGGCAGACACAGTCATAGTTAGCAAAGCCTCAGAGACTGCAGGTTCTCATTCGGTAAACCAGGTTCTGTGCAGCAAGCCGACTAAGCATTGTACACACATCACCTCATTTAGTCGTCACGACAGCTCTATGATTCAGGTACTATTATCATCATCGTCTCCACCAAGAGATGAGAAAAATTAGGTTGGTCAGCTTGCCCAAGGACCCCCAGCCATGGTTAGAACTGATACTGGAGCTGGTTCTAGTCTACAAGCCACCATGCTGTGAATGGCTGACCCTACACACTGTTCCATTCATGTGTACTATTTATCATCTTGCTGTAGGAACTTGCTTGACAGCAGAACCATAGGTAACTCATCCTTGCATCCATTCACAGCTAGCAGAGGGCTTTGCACATCGTAGGTGGTCGATAAATAAGTCTGATTCATCATTCATGCTTTAGTGTATCTTTTGATGGTACTGTGATGGCTGGGTAGTTTCAAAACACTCTGCATTTTGTCTTCATTCACATCCTAAGATAGGTGATGGCAATGACGCAGATGACCCTGCTGAAGGCATAAAGGGAGAAGTGAGAAATGAACTAATACCCAACTGGATGAGGAATTTAGATTACAAATATAAACCAAGGGCAAAAGGCTAAGGTGATTTTCTATGCCTGTTTCTTTCACCTTCAGTTCAGCTCAGTTCAGTCGCTCAGTCATGTCCGATTCTTTGTGACCCCATGCACTGCAGCATGCCAGGCCTCCCGGTCCATCACCGGTGAACTCCCAGAGTTCACCCAAGCTCATGTGCATTGAGTCGGTGATGCCATCCAGCCATCTCATCCTCTGTTGTCCCCTTCTCCTCCTGCCCCCAATCCCTCCCAGCATCAGGGTCTTTTCCAATGAGTCACCTCTTTGCACGAGGTAGCCTAAGTACTGGAGTTTCAGCTTTAGCATCATTCCTTCCAAAGAACACCCAGGGCTGATCTCCTTCAGAATGGACTGGTTGGATCTCCTTGCAGTCCAAGGAACTCTCAAGAGTCTTCTCCAACGCCACAGTTCAAAAGCATCAATTCTTCAGCACTCAGCTTTCTTCACAGTCCAACTCTCACATTCATACATGACCACAGGAAAAACCATAGCCTTGACTAGACGGACCTTTGTTGGCAAAGTAATGTCTCTGCTTTTCAATGTGCTGTCTAGGTTGGTCATAACTTTTCTTCCAAGGAGTAAGCGTCTTTTAATTTCATGGCGGCAGTCACCATCTGCAGTGATTTTAGAACCTCAAAAAATAAAGTCTGACACTGTTTCCACTGTTTCCCCATCTATTTCCCATGAAGTGATGGGACCAGATGCCACGATCTTCATTTTCTGAATGTTGAGCTTTAAGCCAACTTTTCACTCTCCTCTTTCACTTTCATCAACAGGCTTTTGAGTTCCTCTTCACTTTCTGCCATAAGGGTGGTGTCATCTGCGTATCTGAGGTTATTGATATTTCTCCTGGCAATCTTGATTCCAGCTTGTGCTTCTTCCAGCCCAGGGTTTCTCATGATGTACTCTACATAGAAGTTAAATAAACAGGGTGACAATATACAGCCTTGACGTACTCCTTTTCCTATTTGGAACCAGTCTGTTGTTCCATGTCCAGTTCTAACTGTTGCTTCCTGATCTGCATATAGGTTTCTCAAGAGGCAGATCAGGTGCTCTGGTATTCCCATCTCTTTCAGAATTTTCCACAGTTTATTGTGATCCACACAGTCAAAGGCTTTGGCATCGTCAATAAAGCAGAAGTAGATGTTTTTCTGGAACTCTCTTGCTTTTTCGATGATCCAGTGGACGTTGGCAATTTGATTTCTGATTCCTCTGCCTTTTCTAAAACCAGCTTGAACATCTGGAAGTTCACGATTCATGTATTACTGAAGCCTGGCTTGGAGAATTTTGAGCATTACTTTCCTAGCATGTGAGATGAGTGCAACAGTGCGGTAGTTTGAGCATTTTTGGCATTGCCTTTCTTTGGGATTGGAATGAAAATTGACCTTTTCCAGTCCTGTGGCCACTGCTGAGTTTTCCAAATGTGCTGGCATATTGAGTGCAGCACTTTCACAGCATCATCTTTCAGGATTTGAAACAGCTCAGCTGGAATTCCATCACCTCCACTAGCTTTCACCTTACCACTCTGCTACTCCCAGGTTTCTAAAACTTTCCATTAAAGTGCAGATTAAAAAAACTTTGGATCACTGTTTCCATAATTTTCTGTCAGCTGCTACCCCCAGGGCAAGCTAGGTTTGAGTTTCTGCCCCCAGCTTTTCCTTTCAAGATTTCAGCCAACTATGACTCTCCTGGTATCTCTCAGAGTTTAGTACCATTCATCCCAGAACACTCACTCGCCCTCATCACAATTCCTATCAAAGGCAATGAGACTAAATCCATGCTTATCTATAATTTCTTACCCTAGTTAAGACTATATAGATAAGCACATTTTAATGTGTCTACATGTCACCATTTTATCACCTCTATTACAGGTAGAGCTTTTATACCAATTCATTAATACTGTGCTATAGTCTTTAAAAAAATACCAAATGGTTAACTAAGGTAATCGTGGATAGAATCAGGACATATTTTTGTACTTTAAAAAATTAAAGAACATTATACTGTAATGATGTCTATAAATAGCAAAGAGCTCAACAGTAGAGAATTCAATGATTGTTTCTCAAATTGGAGCTCACAGATGATTTCTCAGAGGTCCTAGGTCACTCTAGGAGAAATTTTAATGTTGTGTTTTTATTATATTTCATGAAAAATTAATATAAGTGTATTTTGGTTATGGTTCCCTTTGAGAAGCTGTAGAGCATGGTGGTTAAGAGCCTGATCTTGAAGCAGACTGACTGTGTTTACATCCTGACTTTGCTGTTACTGGCTGAGTGACCCTGGAAATTCTCAGCACCTCAGTTCACTTTTTTGTACAGAGGGCTATTTCATAGGGTAGTAGTAAGGGTTACATGGATTGAAACACAGAAAGCACTTGAAGCAGTGTCTGATACACGGTAAGGACTTTATAAATGTTAATCATTATTTTAATTATTACCAAAAATGCCATATGATTTCAAGGTTTGTGTTTGTGTATTTATAATCACAGAGTAACCAATTCTACTTGAACTTCAGCACTAAGGGTCAGGGGCGGAAAAGAGCTTGGATACATAAATGATGTGTTCACACCAAGTGAAGTCCAAACGTTATCACAATATGCCATATGGTGATGGATTTTTAAGAGTTTGAATGGAGAAAAGGAGTGGGAGAATTGAGTCACTCTCAAAAGCTCACAGCGGTAGAGAAACACTGAACTCGAAAAAGAAAGTGTATCATCACTGCTATATTTTAAATGGATAACCAACAAGGACATACTGTGTAGCACAGGGAAACGGCTCAATGTTAGATGTCTCACGGGTGAAGAAGCCACCTGCAAGGCAAGAGATGTGAGTTCGATCCCTGGGTCGGGAAGATCCCCTGGAGAAAGAAAGGACAACCCACTCCAGTGTTCTTGACTGAGAAATCCCATGGATAGAGGAGCCTGGCAGGCTACAGTCCATGGGGTCACAGAAGAGTCAGACAAGACTTAGTGCCTCAGTTCAGTTCAGTTCAGTTCAGTCGCTCAGTTGTGTCCGACTCTGCGACCCCACGAATCACAGCACGCCAGACCTCCCTCTCCATAACGACCTCCCTCTCCATAACCATCTCCCGGAGTTCACTCAAACTCACGTCCATCGAGTAGGTCATGCCATCCAGCCATCTCACCCTCTATTGTCCCCTTCTCCTCCTGCCCCCAATCCCTCCCAGCATCAGAGTCTTTTCCAATGAGTCAGCTCTTCGCATGAGGTGGCCAAAGGACTGGAGTTTCAGCTTTAGCATCATTCCTTCCAAAGAACACCCAGGGCTGATCTTCAGAATGGACTGGTTGGATCTCCTTGCAGTCCAAGGGACTCTCAAGAGTCTTCTCCAACACCACAATTCAAAAGCATCAGTTCTTCAGCACCCAGCTTTCTTCACAGTCCAACTCTCACATCCATACATGACTACTGGAAAAACCATAGACTTGACTAGACGGACCTTTGTTGGCAAAGTAATGTCTCTGCTTTTCAATGTGCTATCTAGGTTGGTCATAACTTTTCTTCCAAAGAGTAAGCGTCTTTTAATTTCATGGCTGCAGTCACCATCTCAGTGATTTTGGAGCCCCCCAAAAATAAAGTCTGACACTGTTTCCACTGTTTTCCCATCTATTTCCAATGAAGTGATGGGACCTGAGGCCATGATCTTCGTTTTCTGAATGTTGAGCTTTAAGCCAACTTTTTCACTCTCCTCTTTTACTTTCATCAAGAGGCTTTTGAGTTCCTCTTCACTTTCTGCCACAAGGGTGGTGTCATCTGCATATCTGAAGTTATTGATATTTCTCCTGGCAATCTTGATTCCAGCTTGTGCTTCTTCCAGCCCAGGGTTTCTCATGATGTACTCTGCATAGAAGTTAAATAAGCAGGGTGACAATATACAGCCTTGAAATACTCCTTTTCCTGTTTGGAATCAGTCTATTGTTCCATGTCCAGTTCTAACTGTTGCCTCCTGACCTGCATATAGGTTTCTCAAGAGGCAGATCAGGTGATCTGCTATTCCCACCTCTTGGTGCCTAAACAGCAACAAAATGTGGAAGCCTGGAGGGGAGTTTTGGAGGGGAGTTTAGGGGAGAATGGATACATACACGGCTTCCCTGGTGGCTCAGGGGTAAAGAATCCACCTGCCAAGTAAGAGATGCAGGTTGGATCCCTCAATAAGGAAGCTCCCCTGGAGGAGGAAATGGCAACCCATTTCACTGTTCTTGCCTGTAGAATTCCATGGACAGAGGAGCCTGGCAGGCTATAAGTCCATAGGGTCGCAAAGAATCAGACATGATTGAGCAAGTGTAAACAAACATGGATCATATATACATATGGCCAAGTCCCTTTGCTGTTCACCTGAAACTATCACAGCATTATTAATTGGCTATACTCCAATATAAAGTAAAAGAATTTTTTAAAAGAATGTGTATCATAGTGGACAATACTGTATTCCTGTGGCAAGAGGCATTTTAGTCTCAGTAAAATCTCATCCGTCAGTATTAATGTTGTGATTTTTACCGTTCCTTTTATTTTTACTTAATTTATGAATTTCTTTTTAGAATCGTATAAGCTCTTTCGGCAGGAGTCTATGTCTCCTTGTTGTTTTACATATTTAAGTATTTTACATATTCTAGATCAATACTGGGACTCCGGTGGAATTTAAAGAATTTCCAAACTTCTCAAGCTTAAAAACGCTGTTCTAATTGCTACAGTCTTGCCCTTTGGTTTGACAGGTAGACCAGCAATGAACTAAGTTCATTTAGGTCCAAGTAACTTGGACCTGTGAAATTTGAGGCATATATATCCCCATAACACCCCCCTTCTTGTTATTATTTACTTACTTAACTTCAAAGTCTCAACTTTCAATGTTTAGAAAAATGTTTCCAACACTTAGAATAGCTTGTCTTACACACTATATATTTATTTGAATATGCAAACATAAACAGAATAGCAAGAAGCCACACTGTAGAGCATGGTCCTGAAGAAATAATCATCCGTGCGTCCAACAGTCTCTGTATTTCCATGACAAGAATTCAGCTGGGAAAGTCCCTGAAAAGACGGGACCTCCAAGTGGTGTGAGAGTTTGGCCAGAGTTGGGCTGAGGTAACTAGCCCAAGGTCATAGTCACTCTGATGTCTTCCTCATGCTTCCCAGTTTGGTTCCACTTGGAAGACTCTTGACAATATAAAGGAATAAGACTACCTCATTTTTTTTTTTTCCTATTGTGCCCTGCTCAGTCCTCCCACGGACTATACATCCATGGGATTTTCCTAGCAAGAATACTGGAGTGGGTTGCCATTTCCTCCTCCAGGGAATCTTCCTGACCCAGGGATGGAACCCTGCATTGCAGGCGGATTTTTTACTGCTGAGCCACTGGGGAAGCCTTTTTCTTGTACCTTTACGCTTTTACTAATGCTCCTAACATGCATACCTACCAAGTGTTCCCATGCCGCAGAGAAAGCATTGTATTTAGAGGCCATGAGGTTTTAATTAACTGGTCTAAATTGTTGAATAAATGCCGGCAGCCCTAGGGATCAAATCCCAGTTGAATAAGAGGAAAAGAAGCTAAGCACATCCACTGAGACCAATCCCTAGGAGTAATGTCTAATTAGTGGCTCTTCATTTACCCAAGAAGCAAAGGACTCTTGATGTCACCCTTAAATGTAGGCGTTTTCATGAGATCCTGAAGAAGGTAGATGTATGATCCGTCATTTTCAAGCTGAAGAATGTGAGGCAGGGGTGATATTCAAATTAGTTCACAGCTGGGAGGGAAAGGAGGCCCAACAGCAAGCCAGTTGCCCTGAAGGCCCAGCTGCACCAGGTGTGAGCTGCTGGGTGGCTCCATCCTGAGGTGGTCCCGTGGTCCCAGAGGAGGGCGAGGGAGGGATACCCAAGGGGCTCCGACCACAGCGATTTACCAGCCAATGGAAAAATTAAATGTTATTTAGTAATAGCCTTGACTATAGCAATGTTCGCTGGCTAATTCTCAGCTTGAATTTACCACACCTTAGGGCCCAAGCTGGGGGAACAAAGACGTTGCTCAGGTTAGGAGTTTAGAAATTTGGTTATTTTCCATAAAGGCATGAGGACAGGAGCATTTTTCAACACCAGGCAGTTGTGACTAATGGACTAAAGGTTAAGAGGGTAACTGCAACATGGGGAGGGGGTAGGGTGTCAGAATTTACCTCATTGTGAGGGCAAGGTCTTGGATTTCTGCTGAAGTGTCATCACTCCCGGACAGATGGTAGGTTTTAAACCACGTTTGAGATGTACAGTTAGTCGTCAAGTGACAGTTTTCTCTTAGATGGGACTCCAATTCCAAAGCATCTGCTTGGTGGGTTCTTTTTTTAACATTTTTTTTTTTTCTAGTTGCGCTGAGATTTTGTTGCTGCAGGCAGGTTTTCTCTAGTTGCAGCGACTGTGGCCTCCTCTCCAGTTGTGGAGCACAGACTTCTCATTGTGGTGACTTCTCTTGTGGAACCCTGGCTTCAGTAGTTGTGGTATGCAGGTTCACTATTTGTGGGGCAAAGGCTTAGTTGCTCCAAGGCATGTGGAATCTTCCCAGCCTGGGGATCAAACTCGTACCCCCTGCATTGGCAGGCAGACTCTTATCGACTGTGCCCCCAGGGAAGTCCTGGTGGATTTTTCTGAATGCATATTCTCTAGCTAATATCAAGCCAGTCACAGAAACCGATGCTCACTGATCAGTGGAGGAGGCAAAGTATTTTTCTGGGGCTGTTTTAAATGTGCTGCAGGCCTAGAGCATGCTGTTTTCTTAGCCCTTCTGCCAGTGAAGCCATTTTAGGCTGAAAGGGAGAAGTCGTCAGTATACTCTTGAAAGGGTGAAGCCAAGGTAAGCTTCTGTATGAAGGCGAAGCCTGTGCTTTTATGAATGGGAGGGTGGGTGTTCCATAGATAATTACTTTTTGATCTGAGTGATTGAAGGAAATGACTTTTCTGAACCAACCTTGCACAGAATTCAGTCAGTCGGGGCACAATTTCTTTCACATGCCACGGTTCACCCGTCAATCCCACCCCCGGCTCCCCCGCTTCCCCGTGGACCCTGCCTGGTGTTCGAGGCAGCCCACGCCCGCGTTCCAAGCAACATGAGAGCGGCAAAGGACAGCAAATATGCTCTCACCAAACCTGAAGCTGTCAGCTAAAACCATGACCCCCAATCCCTTGTCGCCAACAGAGCATTCGGTCCAGGCAAAGTCTTTATGCTTTTTTAAATGAAGTGCTTTGAGGCAGGTTATTTGAAGCAGTCATCCAAGCTTGTCATTTAATGGAAACTGTGTGTAGGAAATTGCCGAGATGGAGATCTTTGAGTCAAGCAGTTCCCTAACTGGGGGGAGACAAGTGAAGCCAGTTCTCATCTCCATTTCTGAGTTCTAGTGGGGAGGGTTATTAAGAACACTGGCCCCCCTCCCAGGGGATGGGAGGATGGCAACACTGGCTTTAGTATGGAATATCTGTCTCCTACATACACATATCCCCCTCCACACACACACACATCCACACACCCGCCCCCACACACCCCAAACTGCACTTTGTCAGAGCTACACATGACTGCCCCCCTCTACTCCCACTCCCTGGGAAAGAAGGAGGGAAGAACAGTTCAAAAGCCATCTCTACTCCTTCTTTCTCCCTTTCCGTGCCCATACATTTGTTCTAGGTGATAGGATGAACTCCGAGACTGGGATTGATTATACACACTATTGGTACTATGTATAAATCAGATCACTAACGAGAATCTACTGTGTAGCTCAGGGAACTCTACTCAGTGCTCTTTGGTGACCTAAATGGGAAGGAAATCCAAAAAAAGAGGGGATATATGTATAAGTATAGCTGACTCACTTTGCTGTACAGCAGAAAGTAACACAATGTTGTAAAGCAAATACACGCTAATAAAAACTAAAAAAAAAAAGAAAAGGAAAAAGGCAGTGCCTAAACCCAGGTTTAAGAATAAGTTGGACAGATCATTCTGGTGACTGTAGTTGTCAACATTTATGATCCCAGAAACAGGTTTAACTGTCTTCTGGAAATTAGGTAGTCTTGTATTGAAAAACAGGACGAAATGATGACTATCTCATGCCCTGATCTGGCGTTGAAACATCCTGTGCGTGCTAATTAGCAGGTTCTCATATCCAATTTGTGAAGGTGAGTGAGAGGCCCACTCAGTGGACCCAGGAGGTGGGAACGAAGGCTGCCACTTTGCAGCTGCCACCCTGCCTTCCATGGCAGCCAAGGTGCCCAGTTGCAGGGCTTCCACTGAGCACTGAGCCCCAGCAGAGGAATTGTGTGTTCTGACATTCTTTGCTAATGATCCTAGACACCATGCCATTTAAAAGCCCTCTGATGGCAGTTTTCCTCTGATGGCAGTTTTGAAAGGAGAGAAAGGGGAATGGAAGTTAAGCGAATGCCTCTTCTATACCAGGCAGTGGCTTATTTAATTTTCCCCAGAGCTACTATATCATTTTCCAGATGAGGAAACCGAGGCTCACAGAGATATAAAATGGATTAGGAAAAAGGGATTCAGTTATGGAGGAAAAAGAGAAACCTTCCCACCCCTGCCACCAAAAAACAAAATCAAAACCAAAAACCAACTCTGAGGTCCAGCCAACTTACATAACCCACCAAAAGTACTTTTTTCCTGTTAGCACCAACCAAATCTAGGATCCAAATCTCCCAGGATCTCCACCCTGTCCTGTATCCAGTATCGTCTAATCCTAACAGGACTGGTGACTGCCACGGTCCACGTGGTGTGCCGTTACCAGCCGTGCTCCATCCTTACACCTCTCCAGATGATGTCTGTCCCGTTTCCTTTCTTCATCACAGGATGCCTCACCTCATGAAATCCAATCCGCAGCTGATGACTTGCCTGGCAGACAACTTTTAAGTACTCGCCACTGTAGTCTGTAAAACCTGGACAGTAACCCTAATCCTCACACCTAGAGATTTTGCACACTAACTTGTTAATGGTTTGGCAAATATTAACCCCACCGTAAAGGCACAGATAAAACTCAGTCTTCCCTCTCAGTTCTTTTTTTTTTTTTAACTCAAGCACATATCTTCCTGCCTACTAGAAAGCTTATATTTTCTTTTCGATAACTATAAAAATTAGCAACTTGGATGCACTGGAGAAAAAAACTAAACTGCATATGTTCTTGCTTCTCTTTTTATCTAAGCGAACAGTGCAATGTTCCCGGGACACAGACGCCTGCTCTGTGTAAGGGATTGTCATATTGAGCTTGGCATCCCCCATCGATCACACTGCCCTCTATGTATTTACAGGGTTTTGAATAATCAAATCTTGGGGGCTGTATACCTTCTTGTTGTCCAAGTTCATTTCACAGCACATTGGTTAAGATAGATTTTTAATATGTCATCCAGGTCAATGTCAGTGAGCAACTCAGAAGGCCTAATGAAAGTGTTTCAGGAGATGAAAGACTGGCAAAGTGGTCCTCGTTTCCCGGAGGCTCTCTCCCTGAGCAATTCCACCCCAGCCTTATAAACACACACTTTTCCATGCAAGTCTCCCTTGAGTCTAGGCTGTCAGTCATTCCCAAGCCAGCAGTGGTTTTGTAACGTGCACAAAGGGTAATTACAGAAAGACTCCCACTAATTTTCACATGTAATCTTACCCTGGGACTTGAACCCAGGCTCCCACTTGAAGGGTTTCCTACATAACTTCAATGTGGCAAACACAATGGAATGTAACTGCTTGGAGGGAGAGAAGGAAGCAGGGGGTGGAGGTGGAAGTTCAGACTAGCACAGCCCTAATCTTGAAGATTATTATAAATCCTTGAGCACTGTGGAAACAATTAGATCTCTTGATTGGCCTTAACATTCCAAATCCCATAAATTAGCCTGGTGGGCACCTCATACTGTTAAGCAATGTGGTATAATGCTCCCACACCAACATCTGGCTAGAGGAGACCAGACAGATTTTAATTTTAGCACTAAGAAATTATACCTATTCCAGGCCTTGTGACAACCTCTATGTAGAAATGTGGCTTTTTGTCACTAACGTTTTATTTTTAAAAATTACTTTTGCTTTAGATATCCCATGAATACAAATTTTAAACTGTGCTCAGTTTCAAAAGTTGTTTTCTTCCTCAAAATTTGGAAGAAGATATTTTGAAATGATAAATTTCATTCAAAATAGACTTTTTTTTCTATCACCATCATTTACAAGTTGCAAATTCTAATACTCCTAAGATGCAAATATTCACACAGCATGAAGTACCATGCTATCTGCCATGATCACACTAAAGCAAATGGAACATATGGTCCCTGGTGCTTTTTAAGTCTCCTGAAATACAAAAGCAAATAAACAAATAAGCACATATATCCATCATAGAACCCATAAAACTAAAAAGATATATGTCAAGTTCATTATTAATTCTCACCTGTGTCTCGAGAAAGATAGATGAGACAGACGAGAGAAGCATACGGAGGAGAGAAAGGGATCAGGAGGCAGAGAAGGCAAAAAGAGAGAAAGAAAGAAGCACAAAATCAACCACTGGCACACCAGAGCAGGACTGAGGCAGGGGGACGGCAACTTTTTCCATTACACCCCAGACTGGCAGAGGCAGCAACAGGTTTGGCAAGACGGGACCAAAGATGGTTGATTATGTCACAGTAATCAACCCTTAGATAATGCTGTGTGCCAGGCACCTTAAATGGATCACCACCTAAATCTTCCCAACAACATATGAAATTTAAACCCATTTTCAGATGAGTTTAAATACAAGAAGTCTATGTAACTTGCCCAGGGTTGGCTTCCTAGGTGGCACTGGGGGTAAAGAACCCGCCTGCCAATGCAGAAGACATAAGAGACGTGGGTTCAATTCCTAGGTAGGGAAGACCCCCTGGAGGAGGACATGGCAACCCATTTCAATATTCCTGCCTGAAGGGTCCCCTGGATGGAGGAGCCTGCCAGGCTGCAGTCCACAGAGTTGCAAAGACCTGGACATGACTGAAGCAACTGAGCATACACACACGTGGACCCAGAAAACGGCTGAGTCAAATCAGAACCCAGAAGAACTTCCCTGGTGGTACAGTGTATCAGAATCTGCTTGCCAGTGCAGGGGACACAGGTTCAGTCCCTGGTCTGGGAAGTTTCCACAGGCAGCGCAGCAACTAAGCCTGCGTGCCACAACGGCTGAGTCCATGCTCTAGAGCCCACAAGCCGCAACTACTGAGGCCCCCATGCCTAAAGCCTATGCTCCACAAGAGAAGCCACCGCAATGAGTTTCACTCACAACTAGAGACAGCCCACTCACAGCAATGAAGACTCAGTGCAACCTCAAATACATCAATAATTTTAAAAAAAATTAGAATCCAGAAGACAGGCTCCAGGAATCCCTGCATTTAGCAGCCTCTGAGCTCCATTGCAAACACACTAGAAATTACCCTACCAGGTGTATTACTCCATCAGGCCAGTCATCTCTTCTGCCTTTATTCTAAAGACTTGCCTAAACATACGCTCAGCTTTTGGGTCAGCCCTGTCTTTGTGATACAGCCCTCTAACTCTGAAATTAGCTTATTGAAACTGGAGTTTTTAGAACTACTGAAAAGCAGAGCCATGCATGGCAAATCGGGTGGGCTCTGAAAATAAATTCTTAGATGAACAACAGTGGGTGATGGTGAACAATGTAATTAGATTCCTTGAGTGGCCTAGGAACTTTGATAGAACCCAAACAGGGGGTCTATACGTGCTGCAGGCAATTGCATGCTGTTAAAACTCGCATGCCGGAGTCATTGGGATCTTTCTGAGAAGTTTGCTTGTTGTGATCACTTTCCAGTCGCCTCCAGACTCTACCACTTCTCATGGTGTCTGAGGAGTGTTCCACTTAAGTATAATATTGATTTTTAGTACTGTCTTTTGTAACTTTAGCGTTCCCACAAAAGGCATCTAGAGCACTCTTGTCTTTCCTGAGAAACAAACAAACAAAAAAAATTGGTATAACAACCTTTGTGGTTTAGTTGCTAAGTCATGTTTGACTCTTGTGACCCCATGGACTGTCGCCTGCCAGGCTCCTCCATCCATGGGATTTCCCAGGCAAGAAAACTGGAGTGGGGTTGCCATTTCCTCCTCTAGGGGATCTTCCCTACCCAGTGATTGAACTGGCTCCTCCTACATTAGCAGATGGGTTCTTTACTACTGAACCATCAGGAAAGCAATAATGACCTTGGGAGGCCTGATATAAGAACCCGGTTCTTTTAAACTCTGATATCTAAGGAGAGGTATACTAGAAAGATGTAAAATGATTTCAGTGCCCAGACTTCACAGGCTGTAGTGCTCTGGGACTTCCCCAAATCTAGGAGGTCAATATTTCTGGCTCTAGGACTTGAATTTATTAGTTTGTGCAGAATTAAATAGGATGAGGGGAGCTGACTCCCACTAAATCTACACATTAGAAACTGACGTATAAATCAGACAGCAATTTATTTATTTGCCAGGAAGGAATTGTCCTTCCCGTAATTATACACCCTATTGTGACCAAGCACAGCATATTTCCCCAGTGTGTTAAAACTGATTTCTCTCTTTCTGGATGTCAAGAAGGCTCTTGATCTTTTGTCACCATTCCATCACTTCAGATTGTGGTCATTACAACAGATTAGACTATTAATACTACATTAGGTTATTTGCTTCAGCCATTTATTTTCTTCTATGCTTGGTCATCTTAAATGGACTAGTTATTTCCCAGACCATCTACAACTCACCTCTTGATATGGGTAACCACACAGAATTTCTCAGTTAGTGACCTGCGTTTCTAACTTGGTATGTTAGAATCCACCTTTATAGTACTGAGTTTAAACTAAATAAAAACAAAAATGTAACTCTTTCCTTCTCACTAAAGACAATTACAGTAACAGCTGACTTTGTTGAGTTCCTCCTATTACACAGGCTTTGCTATAAGCATTTTGACGGTATTAACTTATTTAACCCTCACAACTACATAGAAGTTAGCTTCCATGATTTTCCACATCTCGTACATGAGGAAACCGATCTGATAAATAACTTTCTCAGGGTCAAAGGGTTAATAAGTGGCAGAGCTAAGATGTAAACACAGTTCGATGCCCACACTCTTAACCACAACACTAAATTACCCTCTTAGCCTCTCTGCTACTTGGGTGTTATGACTATTACAAATGAAAAAAAAAAAAAAAGGAAGCAGCTGTTTTTCTCACTTGCTCTGACTCTAGCTAACTGTTCTTGACTTTTTTGCATTTTATCCATGCGGAACAAAGCTATATTTGTATTAACTCCAGATAAGTAAGTACCTGTTTTTAGCAGGGTCAAACATTTGAGAAGGTTTAGCAGAAGCTGGTAAAATATTTAAATTCAGTGATGGAATGGAAAGATTCTTTCCTGTGTTATCGAAACCTAAGGATATCCATCAATTCTTCCATTCTTCGCTTTCATTATAGATACTGAACCCCCTTCTCCAAGCTTCTGGGGCTTCCAGCTAGGGACAGCTACACCTGAGTGTGAGAATAGGGAGCATGGTGTCTGCAAGCAGAACAGCCAGCCAAAGGAGAACAAAACATAACGGAAATGTTGGGCAGCTGCAATTATTGTTCACTTTTTTAATTAATTTATTTAATTGGAGGATAATTACTTTACAATATTGTGATGGTTTTTGACGTGCATCAGCATGAATTGGCCACAGATACATGTGTCCCCCTCCATCCTGAACCCCTCTCCCATTACCCTCCCCATCCTATCCCTCTGATTGTCCCAGAGCACCAGCTTTGGGTGCTCTGCTTCATGCGTCAAATTTGTACTGGCCATCTATTTTACATACGGTAGCGTACATGTTTCAGTGCTATTCTCTCTGACTGAGAAATCTTAGTTGGCTCATTTAATTATTCTGCCTCCGCTTTTCTCCCTTTGAAATGGCATTAGCAGTACTTGCTTCTGCCCATTTCATTAACACTAAAGAGAAAATGCTTAGAAAAGGACTTTGCCCTCTTCAGAATGTCCAAATGAAATCCAAATTTGTTGTGTATTTTCCTGCTGCTGAATACCTGCACGAGACTATTTTTAGGCTATTTTCTTTTTTAGCCTTCTTAGAGCAGCAGGTAGATTTGGACAGTTTGACCTTGGCACAGCCTTTGAAAAAATGATTCAACACAACAAATGGCCTGAGTTGGTGATGGCTAAGGTGTGGTGGGAAGGACTCGGAATGAGGTCAGGATGCTTGGGTTTGAGTCCTGAGGTCAGACCCGGCCATCTGAGTTGGGTGAAATGGAGGCAGTCTGGCATCCTCACTGGGACTCAGTTTCTTCATCTGTAAAATGGGGGCTCTGTTTCAGAATTGTAATGAAGACACAGGGGGATGAATATGAAGGAGTGTCGTGACTGCACAAATCTAACTCCCAGTTTACTTCTCCTTGATTTAGCATTGGAAGAGACCTCATACCTCACCTGGTCCCATCCTTCTATTTTACACGTCAGAAATCTAAGGCTCAAGGAGGTCAGATGACTTCTCCAGGGCCTTGCCTGCCGACTGCTGACTCCTGTTTTCCTGCCCTCTCCATTTCCCCTGGTTTGTGAGTGGCTTCTTAAAACAGAGAGGGCAGGACACCTCTGTGGATAAGCAACCCCTGAAAAGACAGTGGACACCGTCCCAGGATACTAGTCGGCTTGCACCTCAAGTACATTCTCTGTACAAAAGAGAAAAGTCTACACTTAGATATCAGCCGGAGCTTGGAAGAAACAGATTCAGCCATTAAAGTAATCCTCTCACACCTCAGTGAGTAAATACAGTCATCCATATAGGAACCAGGTAGGAATAAAACAACAGGTGCTTTGAGAGAATTACAACATGTATTTGTACCAGGGCCATATAAAAACCTTTTCCAAGCCAACAGGAAGGGCATTTATTATTTTCACTTAACATTTATTCAATAAAGAGTGTTGCAGAACAGGCTCACATAATCTGAGCCCCCTTTGACTGTGTGTATAGCTTTTCAGATACCTGAAATTTTCTTCCTCTTACTTACAAAGATGCTCATTGAACTGCAAGAGGTGAGTAAACAGCTGGAGAGATCTCAGAGGAAACCTGCTGAATGGTTCAAGGCTCTCCCTAATAGAAAGGATCAGATAGATATCTGACCTTCAGTGTATCCCAAAATATTCCAGCAGAAGGAATTAAGTCTTTAAACGTTCATAGGCAGAAAGTCGCAGAAAAGGCAGACAAGGTCAGGGTGGAAAGAAACATTATGATGGGGTCTAGATGCCCTGGGATCCTGTTAAAATGTAGATTCTGGATCAATCAGTCTGCAGGTGGATTCTGAAGTTCTGCTTTTCTGACAAGCTCCCAGGTGATGTTGACACCTGTTTGGGATATTTTCAGTAGCAACTCCATTCTCTATGCACCCATCCTTAGCTATTATTAGATAAAGCAAATAAAGTCTTGCAAAGGCTTTTGGGGGCTTGCATGAAGTAAAAATATAAGTTGATCAAGATATTGCTTAAAAATGGTACAAATGAACCTATTTACGAAACAGAAATAGAGTCACAGGTGTAGAAAACAAACTCATGGTTACCAAGGGGGAAAGTGGAGGGGGGAATAAATTGGGAGATTGCATTTGACATATACACACTACTATATGTAAAATAGATAACTAATAAGAACCTACCGTATAGTACAGGGAACCCTACCGAACATTCTGTAATGATCTATGTGGGAAAAGAATCTAGAGAAGAGTAGATATATGTATATGTATAAGTGATTCACTTTGCTATAAACAGAAACTAACACACTGTAAATCAACTAGAGCCCAATAAAAATTAATTTAAAAAACTGTCTCTAGGTAGAGGCATAACAAGGGCTATCTCTATCAGCAAAAAGAGATATCTGAAAATCCTAACTAATATTAGGGTACTTGCAATTTAATATATCATTTTCTCCAAAGGGATCTACCTTTGAATTAGGGCTGGAGGGAAAGGAAACTGCTGAAGGCAGTTCCTCTAAGAGTGCCGTGTCAGGCCTGAAGGGCAGTTGGTGAGAGGTGTATGTGAGTGGATATGTCTTTTCTAGCATCCCCCAGCCACTTTCAAATACTCTGACTTCAAATATATGTCTTTTGACTCCTGTACCTGAAATAGCCAAAAATAAATATTCATGTGTTATGTCATAGGCATTTCAGTCAATTCCCAAGTGTAGAATTTTAACTTAAAAGACTACAGTCACCACAGCTCAAGTACCTGAGCATTTCCCACAGTATTTAACACCAATGTGTGTGCTGAGTCACTCCAGGCTCCTCTGTCCATGAGATTATCCAGGCAAGAATACTGGAGTGGGTTGCCATGCCCTCCTTCAGGGGACCTTCCTGGCTTAGGGACGGAACCCGGGTCTCTGACCTCTCCTGCATTGGCAGGCCAGTTCTTTACCAGTACAGCCACCTGGAAAGCCCATTTAGCACCATGCCTTGCTCAAAGTAAAGCCCTAATAAATATATTTTGACTGAAAGAAAGGGTGAGTAGAAATTTATTTATAGCCCTGGGAGGTATGGTAATTGGAAAAACTACTAGTTTTCCACTGGTCCTCATAGGCAAAATTACAAATATAAACTTAATAATTCAGTTCGTTTGCCCTGAAAGGATCAACTGATCTCGTATAATTAGCTTCAGCCTTAAACTTTTTCCAGTAGGTCCTGGATTCAGCCTCTGTTCTACACGGAGAATTTCTTAGGGCTTCCCAGGTGGCACAGTGGTAAAGAACCCACCTGCACAGGTTCAATCCTTGAGTAAGGAGGATCCCCTGGAGCAGCAAATGGAAACCCACTCCAGTATTCTTGTCTGCAAAATTCCATGGACAGAGGAGCCTGGCGGACTATAGTCCATGGGATCACAAAGAGTCAGCTATGACTGAACACACACACACACACACACACACACACACACACACACACACACACACGGGGGCTCATATGGCAAAAGAATGTCACCAAAGACCATAAAAATTTCAATACTCTTAAAAAGATCCAGTGTAGACAGCAGATCAATGAATGAAAAGATGTCTTGATCCTTGAAGAACTCTACAATCACTGAATAAACGACATGAAGTTATTTTCATTATGAACAACTGTATTTCAATTTTCCTTTTTTCACCAAATATTGATTAATACACTGAATTCAAAACACCACCTTTTCTTCTATTGAAGAAAGAACTTCAATCCTAAAATGACAGATTAAAAAAATTTTTTTAAATCACAAACCTTTTTATTAAACATGGGGGGAAATGAGTTGCGTTAAGTTAACCCTAGAGTTTTCAAAATGTAATTATTTCGTATACAGCTCAGTCACGAAGTTCAGTGAACTTTTTTTCCCCCCAATCAGTTTTACTGAGGTGTGAGTGAGAGTGTGCAGCTTGATGAGTTTTGACAAACATGCCTCCACTACCATGAAGATATAGAATACACATCTTGTCCCCCAAAGTGCCTTCATTCTTCTTGTGATCAATGCCCACCAACCCTGATGACTACAGGTCTGCTCTATGTCACTAAGGTGTTGCATTTTCTAGCTGTTTATATAAGTGGAATCACACAGTAGTTAGTCTTTTTTGTCCAGCATCTTTCACTTACTTAGCCTGTTGCTTTCGAGATTCAGCCTATGTTGTTGTGTCTTTCACCAGTTAACTCCTTTTTATTGCTAAGCACTGTTCCGTTGTGTGGATATATCATAATTGGTTTATCCATCCAGCAGCTCATGGACATTTGGGTTGTACCTAGTTTAGGCCTATTGTGGACAAAACTTCTATGAACATCCATGTACAGGTCTTGGTGCTGGACATAGCTTTCCTTTCTCCGGGGTGAATACCTCTAGGTGGGAGTGGTGAATATGAAAAGGGAAAGGGTTAGACCCTCAGTCGTATCTGACTCTTTGCGACCCCATGGACTGTAGCCTACCGGGCTCCTCTACCCATGGGATTCTTTAGGCAGAAAACTAAAGTAGGTTGCCATTTCCTTCTCCAGGGGATCTTCCCGATCCAGGGATTGGAGCTGGGTCTCCTGCATTTCAGGCAGATTCAGAGCCACCAGGGAGAAGGCAATGGCCCCTCACTCCAGTACTCTTGCCTGCAAAATCCCATGGATGGAGGAGCCTGAAAGACGGCAGTCCCTGGGGTCGCTAATAGTCGGACACAACTGAGCAACTTCACTTTCACTTACCACTTTCATGCATTGGAGAAGGAAATGGCAACCCACTCCAGTGTTCTTGCCTGGAGAATCCCAGGGATGGGGGAGCCTGGTGGGCTGCCGTCTATGGGGTCACACAGAGTCGGACATGACTGAAGCGACTTAGCAGCAGCAGCAGCAGCAACAGAACCACCAGGAAAGCCAGGACTTGCATGGTGAATATATCAGTTCAGTTCAGCCGCTCAGTCTTGTCCAACTCTTTGTAACCCCATGGACTGCAGCACTCCAGGCTTCCCTGTCCATCACCAACTCCCGGAGCCTACTCAAACTCATGTCCATCACATTAGTGATGCCATCCAACCATCTCATTCTCTGTTGTCCCCTTCTCTTCCTGCCTTTGATCTTTCCCAGCATCAGGGTCTTTTCCAATGAGTTGGTACTTCACATCAGGTGGCCAAAGTATTGGAGTTTCAGCTTCAGCATCAGTCCTTCCAATGAGTATTCAAGACTGATTTCCTTTAGGATGGACTGGTTGGATCTCCAAGGGACTCTCAAGAGTCTTCTACAACACCACCATTCAAAAGCATCAATTCTTTGGTGCACAGCTTTCTTTGTGGTTCAACTCTCACATCCATACATGACAACTGGAAAAACCACAGGTTTGACTAGAAAGACCTTTGTTGTAATGTCTCTCCTTTTGAATATGCTATCTAGG
Organism: Ovis aries; assembly: GCF_016772045.2. NCBI lineage: Eukaryota > Metazoa > Chordata > Mammalia > Artiodactyla > Bovidae > Ovis > Ovis aries. Next base: position 47,240,816 of record NC_056061.1, read on the forward strand.
TTGGTCATAACTTTCTTTCTAAGGAGTAAGTATCTTTTAATTTCATGGCTGAAGTCACCATCTGCAGTCATTTTGGAGCCCAAGAAAATAAAGTCTATCACTGTTTCCATTGTCTCCCCATCTATTTGCCATGAAGTGCTGGGACTGGAAGCCATGATCTTATTTTTCTAAATGTTGAGTTTTAAGCCAACTTTTTTACTCTCCTCTTTCACTTCATCAAGAGGCTCTTTAGTTCTTCTTAGCTTTCTGCCGTGAGAGTAGTGTCATCTGTGTATCTGAGATTATTGATATTTCTCCTGGCAATCTTGATTCTGGCTTGTGCTTCATCAAGCCCAGCATTTTGCATGATGTATATAAGTGAACTAAGCAGGATGACAATATACAGCCTTGACATACTCCTTTCCTGTTTGGAGCCAGTCTGTTGTTCCATGTCCATAATAAGTGTATATTTAACTTTATAAGAAACCGCCAGACAGTTTCTCTGAAAGTGGCTATGTCATTTTGCATTTCCACCAGTAGATTACGAAAGTTCTAGTTGCTTCATTCAGTTCAGTCGCTCAGTCGTGTCTGACTCTTTGCGACCCCATGAATTCAAGCACGCCAGGCCTCCCTGTCCATCACCAACTCGCGGAGTTCACTCAGCCTCATGTGCATCGGGTCGGTCATGCCATCCAGCCATCTCATCCTCTGTTGTCCCCTTCTCCTCCTGCCCCCAATCCCTCCCAGTATCAGAGTCTTTTCCAATGAGTCAACTCTTTGCATGAGGTGGCCAAAGACTGGAGTTTCAGCTTTAGCATCATTCCTTCCAAAGAAATCCCAGGGCTGATCTCCTTCAGAATGGACTGGTTGGGTCTCCTTGCAGTCCAAGGAACTCTCAAGAGTCTTCTCCAACACCACAGTTCAAAAGCATCAATTCTTCGGCACTCAGCCTTCTTCACAGTCCAACTCTCACATCCATACATGACCACTGGAAAAACCATAGCCTTGACTAGACGGACCTTTGTTGGCAAAATAATGTCTCTGCTTTTCAATGTGCTATCCAGGTTGGTCATAACTTTTCTTCCAAGGAGTAAGCGTCTTTTAATTTCATGGCTGCAGTCATCATCTGCAGTGATTTTGGAGCCCCAAAAGATAAAGTCTGACACTGTTTCCCCATCTATTTCCCATGAAGTGATGGGACTGGATGCAATGATCTTCGTTTTCTGAATGTTGAGCTTTAAGCCAACTTTTTCGCTCTCCACTTTCACTTTCATCAAGAGGCTTTTTAGCTCCTCTTCACTTTCTGCCATAAGGGTGGTGTCATCTGCATATCTGAGGATATTGATATTTCTCCTGGCAAACTTGATTCCAGCTTGTGTTTCTTCCAGTCCAGTGTTTCTCATGATGTACTCTGCATAGAAGTTAAATAAGCAGGGTGACAATATATAGCCTTGACGTACTCCTTTTCCTATTTGGAACCAGTCTGTTGTTCCATGTCCAGTTCTAACTGTTGCTTCCTGACCTGCATACAGATTTCTCAAGAGGCAGGTCAGGTGGTCTGTATTCCCATCTCTTTCAGAATTTTCCACAGTTTATTGTGATTCACACAGTCAAAGGCTTTGGCATGATCAATAAAGCAGAAGTAGATATTTCTCTGGAACTCTCTCGCTTTTTCGATAATCCAGCAGATGTTGGCAATTTGATCTCTGGTTCCTCTGCCTTTTCTAAAACCAGCTTGAACATCTGGAAGTTCACAGTTCACTTATTGCTGAAGCCTGGCTTGGAGAATTTTGAGCATTACTTGACTAGCATGTGAGATGAGTGCAATTGTGCGGTAGTTTGAGCATTCTTTGGCATTGCCTTTCTTTGGAACTGGAATGAAAACTGACCTTTTCCAGTCCTGTGCCCACTGCTGAGTTTTCCAAATTTGCTGGCATATTGAGTGCAGCACTTTCACAGCATCATCTTTCAGGATTTGAAATAGCTCAACTGGAGTTCCATCACCTCCACTAGCTTTTTTCGTAGTGATGCTTTCTAAGGCCCACTTGACTTCACATTCCAGGATATCTGGCTCTAGATGAGTGATCACACCATCATAATTATCTGGGTCATGAAGATCTTTTTTGTACAGTTCTTCTGTGTATTCTTGCCACCTCTTCTTAATATCTTCTGCTTCTGTTAGGTCCATACCATTTCTGTCCCTTATCGAGCCCATCTTTGCATGAAATGTTCCCTTGGTATCTCTAATTTTCTTGAAGAGATCTCTAGTCTTTCCCACTCTGTTGTTTTCCTCTATTTCTTTGCACTGGTCACTGAGGAAGGCTTTCTTATCTCTCCTTGCTATTCTTTGGAACTCTGCATTCAGATGCTTATATGTTTCCTTTTCTCCTTTGCTTTTCACCTCTCTTCTTTTCACAACTATTTGTTTTTTTGCATTTCTTTTCCATGGGGATGGTCTTGATCCCTGTCTCCTGTACAATGTCACGAATCTCATTCCATAGTTCATCAGGCACTCTATCTATCAGATCTAGGCCCTTAAATCTATTTCTCACTTCCACTGTATAATCATAAGGGATTTGATTGAGGTCATACCTAAATGGTCTAGCGGTTTTCCCTACTTTCTTCAATTTAAGTCTGAATTTGGCAATAAGGAGTTCATGATCTGAGCCACAGTCAGCTCCCGGTCTTGTTTTTGCTGACTGTATAGAGCTTCTCCATCTTTGGCTGCAAAGAATATAATCAGTCTGATTTCGGTGTTGACCATCTGGTGATAGTTTCACCAAAACTTGGTACTGTTAGTTCTCATATTTGCCACCCCAGTGTGGGTGTAGCAGTATCTTGCTCTTTTAATTTGCATTTCCCTAATGACTAATGATTCAAACATCTTTATTTTGTGATTGGTCATTCATATGTCTCCTTTAATTAGCAACAGTTTACAATGGTTTTACAGTAAAACCTCACTTTAAACATCAGTGAACTCAGGTCAAGAAAAGAAAATATATGCACTCATGTTCATGCCACAGAGCTCCTGAGACAATGTCCTCAGGAAAGAAATGAGAGGTTTTATTAAACGGTTAAGAAAACTGGTATGTGTGAATTTCCACAAATGCATTTGCTAGCCTACTTAATAGGTAGATAGAGATTTGGCAGCTTCCCTGGTGGCTCAGTGGTAGAGAATCCACCTGCTGATGCGCGTTTGATCCCTGGTCCTGAAGGATCCCACATGCCACGGAGCAACTAAAACTCTGCACAACTACCGACCCCACCCCGCTCTAGAGCCCAGGAACCACAACAACAGAGCCCTCGCGCCTTACAGACTGTGCTCAGCAACAAGAGAAGCCACTGCAATGAGAAGCCCGAGCAAGGAAACTGTGGAGTAGCCCTCGCTTGTCACACCTAGAAAAAAGCCTGCACAACAGAGAAGACCCAGCCCAGCCAAAAACAGTTAAAAAGAGACTTTTTTCAAAAAACACAATAGTATAATTTTCAAATGAGAAAAAAAATTAAATCCTAAATTAAAGAAGGGAAAGAAAATACTTTAAAATGTTGATTGACAATTTTAAACAGTATCAGCTTTGGGTCAGATTTTGATGTAAAGAGAATATAGTATGGTGGGTTACAGTGCTGGTGATAAAGCCAGTCTGGATTCAATCCTGGCTCTGGCACATGTGTGCTGATAAGCCAGGTTGCTGGGGTCTCGGAGTCCAGTGTCTTTATGTATAAAATGAAAATTATAATAACTACTGCAAAGGCTTGTTGAGATAACACATGAAAAGTGTTTAGAATGGTATCTGGCATGTATTAAGTGTAATGTAATAAATATTAGACATTGTTATTCTGTTGATGATATTATTATATACACTCTTGAAAGCATGAGATTGAAATGTGCAGCCACCAAGCTAAACAAACACGAGATTTGCTCTATAAATAGACCCTTTACAAGATTGACACTTGAGATCAATCCAGGTCACCACTGGTGGAGTAAGGTCTATTTTCCACCTCAGAGCACATTTAAGGAGGACTCATTTCTGCAAAATCATCTCCTGTAATCTGCTAGATGAACTGTCCTCCTTTCTGAGAGGAAGACGTCACCTCTTCCAGTACTAAGAAAGAAAACTATGGTTTCCTGAAAACAAAACCATAATTTGATCTTCTTCAACCCCAGTAATTAGCTAATGGCTCAAAAGGAGTTTCTTTGTAAGACATTCCGTATATGAGGCCAATCACTTGCTAGAACAGCAGCTTCCAACCTTAGATAAAAATAAAAAATATTATAGGTTATTAATTATGAATGAATCATAATTAATTATGCTTTTACTTTCAATTTTTATTGAAATATAGATTTACAATGTGTTAATTTCAGATGTACAGCAATGTGATTTAGTTATACATATATGTATAAATGTATATATTCTTCTTTTACATTCTCTTCCATTATTACTAATTGAGTACAGTTCCCTGTGCTATACAGTAGGTCCTTCTTAATTATCTATTTTGTACATAGTAATGCTGCTGCTGCTGCTAAGTCACTTCAGTCATTTCCAACTCTGTGTGACCCCATAGATGGCAGCCCACCAGGCTCCCCCATCCCTGGGATTCTCCAGGCAAGAACACTGGAGTGGGTTGCCATTTCCTTCTCCAATGCATGAAAGTGAGAAGTGAAAGTGAAGTCGCTCAGTCGTGTCCAACTCTTAGCGACCCCATGGACTGCAGCCCACCAGGTTCCTCCGTATATGTACACTTTAATCCCAGACTCCTAGTTTATCCCTCCCCCCTTTTCCCTTTTGGTAACCATAAGTTTGTTTCATATGTCTCTGTGAATCTATTTGTATTCTGTAAATAAGTTAATTTGTATCCTTTAAGTTACCACATATAAGCAATATCATATGATATTTATCTTTCTCTGTCTGGCTTACTTTGCTTGGTATGATAATCTATCCATGTTACTGCAAATTGCATTATTACATTCTTTTGTATGACTGGCTGACAGTCCATTGCATATATGTACCACATCTTCTTTGTCCATTCATCTATTGATGGACACTTGGCACCAATGATATTGTATTTAAATTAATATTTCAGTAATAATTTCATTTTCTACCTACTTGTGGAAAATAGTACATGTGTATGTAGGACATTAAATCAAATAAAAATGTTTGCTGAGGACACTTGCAATCATTCTCCCAAATTGGAGAACCTCTATAACAGAACATACATGTAGATTTTCTCAACCTTGCCTCCCCCATCTTGTGTCCAGAGACATCTTCCTGCCCTAAAATTATAACAATTTCCCCCAAATGTTTTGTGTTTATCATGCAGAATGTATGTATAGCACATAAACAATTGTAAAGACCTCCAAGCCCAGAAGAGACCATCCAATTTCTCCAAATACTGAACTGTTCTCTTGACTGTGTTTTCTAATATCTTCCTTCTGATTCTAGCAGGATCTTTTCTGTAACTGGTCCTTACCGCGTTCTGTGGGGATGCAGAATGGAGAGAGAGTTTCAACTTACTCAGCAAAAGCCCTCCAAGTCCTGAACTCTTTTCTTCCGCATGATAAAGATGAGACTTCTTCGCTGTAGAGATCACAGGTGCATCCGTACAGGTGTGAGTCCCTTGCAGGCCCTTAGGAGAAGCTCTGTGTTGTGGGGTCAGGTGCCTTCCATTCACCTACTCTTCACACAATGGTGGAAAACCAACATCATTAACATAGGCAGGGAGATGAGTCCGCAACAAACTGTTCTTAAGGATCAAAGTCCAACTGGTCGTTTGCCTTTTTAGTGAATTCCAAAAATCTGGAGTCATTTGAGTCCAAAGGGGGAGCTTGTGAGAGTAGCGGTGGGGCAGGGGGAGCAAGGGAAAAATAGAATCAACTAAAAATACACCTTCAGTGTTTGTGCTGCTCATTAGACCAGCACTGAACCAGGACTAGTGTGGACTGAGTAACTGAGACTTTTTATAAGTAACTGAAGCACTATAAAAAGCATAGCATTTAAGAAAACAACAAACAGCTGTGTCGAATGAGCAAGAAAACTCTAAAGAAAGAGCCTGTCTGGGTGGCAAGAGGTCACACTGCTTCATGAGGAAGTACTAAAACATCATCAACATTTGCTACCTCAGTGTGTTTTCCTGGCTGGTCATACTACTCTTCCTTCCTCAGCCCCACTTCCCTATTGAAATAGAAAAACAAATGCATGTCACCAGAATGCTCAGCAATATTTCCTGGAAACAGCGTTTCTCTTCTGTGCATCTAACCATGGGCTGGGCAGTGGTACCCGTGAAGGCTTCCAGATCAGCAGGGTGAACATCTTGCACATTCAGGCTGAGCCTCACTGCCCTGCGACCCCGGGGCTTAGCTCACATGTGTCTGAGGTCCTGCACAGCTGCCCTTCACTTTAACGGAAAAAGCCATCTGCAGGTACCGCAGCTAGCAAAAGGCAGCCGGAACCCTCCCTGCTTCCTCTGGTAATTATCCACAAACTCAATAATGAGGCAATTACCAGTGGGAGGCAGCGTGGTAAGGTGATCAAATACATGGGCTTGGGGCTCTGATTTCCAGGTCCAGCACTTACCCCTGGGTTGCCTTGAGAAGTTAACTAACCTCGCTGCACCCTGCTTGCCTTTACAGTAATTAGTAAGTCAAACAAAGTTCTCTTCCCCCGTCCTTCAGCTGAGCCTCAGGTGGACTTGTTAGGCAATGGTCTATGATGACTCTAAGAGGGCATACAGACCTCTTCCCAAATTTCCACGTTTTAGACACTTTTTCTTAATGGTACGTAGTAAGTGTTAGTTGGGACAAATAGACAGTGAATAGTGGGTACAGATGAGCCTATTTTCAGGGCGGGAATGGAGATGCAGATGCAGAGAATGGACATGAGGGCACAAGGCTGGGGGGCAGGAGGGAAGGGTAGGACAGACCGCTAGAGTAGGACTGACATACACACCGCTGCTGCTGCTAAGTCGCTTCAGTCGCGTCTGGCTCTGTGCAACCCCATAGACGGCAGCCCACCAGGCTCCCCCATCCCTGGGATTGTCCATGCAAGAACTCTGGAGTGAGTTGCCATTTCCTTCTCCAATGCACGAAAGTGAAAAGTGAAAGTGAAGTCACTCAGTCGTGTCCGACCCTCAGCAACCCCATGAACTGCAGCCTACCAGGCTGCTCCGTCCATGGGATTTTCCAGGCAAGAGTACTGGAGTGGGGTGCCATTGCCTTCTGACATATACACACTACCACGTGTAAAACAGAGGGTAGGAAGCTGCTGAGCTTCCCACAGGGAGCTCAGCTTGGTGCTCTGCGATGACCTAGATGGTTGGGATGGGAGGTCCAAGAGAGTGGGAATATATGTATACATACAGCTGATTCACTTCATTGTAAGCAAAAAACTAACACAACGTTGAAGAATTATATTCCAATTAAAAATAAATAAAATGCATTACATTTTGTAATTTCAAAAGAAAGTGAATATGAAAATGATAGACCTAGATCCAATCATATCAATAATTACATTAAATTTTAAGTGGACTTTATTTAGAAAACAGGTGGTCAGAACACAGAAAAAGTAAAACCCAACTAGGTATTGCCTATATAAGATATACCTTAATCATAAAGGATTCGGATCAATTGAAAGGAATTGGATGGAAAAAGTATGCCAACAGTAAGCATAAGACAACTAGAGCAGCTATAGTGATATTAGATAAAGTAGACTTCATTACAAATAATTGGCCATAGGAAAAGAGGAACTCATAATTCAACATAAAGATATAATAATTATAAATACCTATGTATCCAGTAACAGAGCTTAAAATCAGTTCAGTTCAGTTCAGTTGAGAGCTTAAAATCCATGAAATAAAATAGGCAATTAAAGGGAGAAATAGAAAATTCTACAATCATAGCGGGAGGTTTTAACACACACACCCACAACCATTGGTAGAATAGCTACACCAAAAAAAAAAAAATCCATAAAAATGTAGACGATCTGACCTAACTATTAACAAATATCAGTTATAATTTTCCCTTGCTTCCATTCACATTTTCAGTCACTTGCAAAGCTGCCAGTTCTGGCTTCCCGCCCCCCAGCAAGGAAGCCACTCAAGCCTTTGTCCCTTCAGAAGACAGAGAAACGTGGATGGCATTATGCTTGGAGAAGCTTTTCAAAACTTAGTCTGCAGAGAACCTTCTGAATGCTGTAAGGTGGCTACATTTTTTTTTTCCCCCCTCAGACTGTTTTGTATGAACCAAGTCTAGAATCACCAGTCTGTTCCCACAGCCATCCTGCCATCTGCTAAGCTTGACAGCCATTGCTGAAGCTCTCAGAATACTTCCCTAAGATATCTGCAGTGTAGCCACAACAGATGTTTAACCATCACATTTCATACACGCTGCCTAGGGCAGGACCTCCCTCCATAGGAGGACAGTGCTGGAGGTCATGTGGAACATTACAATCCTTTGAGAGTGTCCACGGCAAAAGAATTTACACTTTGGCTCTACCCCTTAGGTGAACTCTAAACAAATACAGCCCTCATTTATCTTTATATCTATTAGCAATTACTCAGATAAAATTGAAGATTGTATTTGAAAGAAAAAAAAAAGACAAAAATATTGTCCTTTTGAAAACTGTGAAAGATAAGGTTGCTCCTTGGGTTTCCCTGGTGGCTCAGAGGTTAAAGCGTCTGCCTGCAATGCAGGAGACCTGGGTTTGATCCCTGGGTCGGGAAGATCCCCTGGAGAAGGAAATGGCAACCCACTCCAGTATTCTTGCCTGGAGAATCCCATGGACTGAGGAGCCTGGTGGACTACAGTCCACAGGGTCGCAAAGAGTTGGACATGACTGAGCTTCTTTCACTTTAGAAATATTTGCTCTGGTTTCTTTTCTGCGCAAGGCTGTTGTTACCTTGCAGCATTCCATTCCATGGAGAGTCTCCAGAGTAAGATATGTGTGATCCAAGGGCCTTATTATTCCAGCTGAACTGAGCAAAGGCTTCCCCAAATAAGCAACTGATTTTTTATTCACCTGAGGACACAGACGTCAAGTAGACCAAGTTTCACTTAAAAAGTCTGCATGCAGAGAATATGGCATTTCCAAAATTTGTGGATTTCACATGTGTTGGCATCTTTAAGTACCATAAATCTATCCAGCATTCCATTCATCCCAACAGCCCTTGCTATGCCAAGGCCACAATTAAGGGTAGACAAGTCTAGGGAGTATAGATGTGAAACAAGAGGGGAACTTTGTGAAGGTTTTCTTGAAGACCATAATTTAAATAGTCCATTCAGTCATAGATAATGGCATTAATGGAGGTGGAGAAACCATTTCAGAATAGTAAAGTCTTCCCTTTTCAGGATGTGCTCCCAACACAGCATAGCTCCCAGAGAGAAGAGTCTACTACTTTTCAAGCCCTTTTACCTCCAATCCCATTGGCAACTTTGGTGCAAGCATGCTAAATCACTTCAGTTGTGTCCAACTCTTTATGACCCTGTGGACTGTAGCTCACCAGACTCCTCTGTCCATGCAATTCTCCAGGCAAGAATACTGGAGTGGGTTACCATGCCCTCCTCCAGAGGATCTTCCCAACCCCGTGAGCGAACCCACGTCTCTTAGGAACAGCCTGATCGGCAGGTGGGTTCTTTACCACCAGCACCACTGGGAAGCCGGGTAACTTCCATGTTCTCTCCTTAGAGAACACTCCTAGCACTTCAAATGGCAGCACCAAAACTCAGCAGCTGCAGAAGACTTGGCCACTTGATCACAAGATCTTTTCCCCCTTTAGGATCTTGTTCACCTGGACTCTTCCTCATGATACAGCCTGTTAAAAGGGGACAAAATTATACGATTATCCCCTTCTTCAACAGAGTAGTATTCTTTGCTAACCAAAAAGAGAGTCTGGTTCATTCCATGATTAATCTTTTTAATGCTCTGCAAGGATGAATAGGTAACAAGCACAAGGGTAAAGCATTTCCACAAACACATTTTTTACTGGAACTTGTCCTGTTGCAAAGCTCTTCTGCCAGATTCCATTAGGAAATTGCAAGCAGATTCATACATCCAAGAGCTTCTCTCTCTCTCCTTCTCATAAATATATAGACATCACGTGGCAGGGAGGGGGAGGACACTGAGTCTCTTGCATGGCATACCCTGCACAGCAGACGTGCAGGCAAATGCGAATACTCAACACGGCGGTGCGTGCATATATGCATATGAATATATATCATGTTATTACTCCTTGGCAATGAGATTCCAAGTAGCTACAGAAAGGGGAGGGAAAAGTCATAATCAATACAGCTGCACTTCAGAATGTCAATTGAAAGCAGACAATGATAAGAAGATGGGCAGCCTGCCCCTAGCAACATGAAAATAAGAGCCAGGACCACCTAAGGATTGATTAGGGACTGGGCCAAATTCCAGCCCTAAACTCATCACAAATTATGCTAAGAGCTCCCTAGGGAAGGCGCCAATTGGTATTTTTGAGCTACACGTCCCATTCTTTTGATATAGACATCAGGACTGCCTGGGAGACTATCAGAGAATGAAAAGGCAAAGCAAAAAAAAAAAAAAAAAAAATTGGGAAGAGTTGTGCTCCCATCCAAATGCTTTCAAGCTTCCAGAGAAATCCTTCAGCTTCTTTCAGACAAGCTGAAATTATTATTCCACTTTGTCATTCACGTCCCTAATGAAGGGCACAGCCACCCCGTAGAAAGGTAAAGAGAACTGTAGATGAGCATGTCAGTGGACAAGTAGGAAGGGTGCAACCTGGCAGAGCCTTCTAGCTGAAATGGGAGAAGTCCCTCCAAATCTATTTTTCAGGCAATGTACTTCAAGATTTTTTTTTCCTTCTTCTTCCAGGAACACTTAGGTCCTGTCTTTTTGTAGACAGAGACATACACTTAATCGTAAGCATATTGTATGAAAGAAAAATGTATAGACCTTCTAGACCCCCAAATACATAGCAACGGTTCCAATTTTCATTACCAGAAATAACCAGAGGAAATGAGAAGCAGGTGTGGGAAGGCTTCCCTGAGTGATGCCAGGGCTTCATTTTAATTCAGTCCTGTATGGTCTGCCGCTGCCTCCCCGCCCCGATGCTCACATGCTCAGAGGTCAGGCTATTTAAATCAGCCCAATACACTCAAATTTGTTTCTTTTAGACCCCCACTCTACATGGTTTACCAACAGAATACTGCACCAACTTCTGGCAGAAGCATCACTGTACCTCTTAGGAAATAGAGGCTCTTTTTAGGTGACATGAAATCTTTGGGGGCATAGCTTTGAGGAGCTCAGAACTTATCCAAGGAGAAGAGCTCATACATAAAGCATGGAACTACTTTTGGGTGGGTGGTAGAAATATAAAACAAGTTCCATAGTTCTTCTATTGGTAAACTAAATTTTAACGGAGTATGGAATATGGGGCTTGTTGTTATTGGGAACTGTTCAGATCACATCAATTTCAGATAATAAACTTTGTTTGAGGGCGACCGCCTGGAAAAGAGGAAAGTTGATGTAGATCTGAGGGTCTACTGTTTTTTTTTTCCTTTCCATAAATAACCCACATTTGCTTCTTTTATGCCCTTTAGGCAGCCCTTTTAATTCTTTGAAAATTTAGCATCGCCCACAAATTAAAAAGACATTAGCATCTGCTTTGAATGTATCTATCAGAAACCAAGGCCCACAGAGAAAGAATAACAGCTCATTTACTGGACAGGATTCCCCTGCAAGTGCCTGTTGTAGGATAACTCTATGTTAGTTTACAGCCCAGCTCTGGGATGACCACATGTGGCAATTTCAGAAGAGAAAGGGAGGGTCAGGAATAGGCTCAAGTCCTGATTCTGCCACTTCCTGGTGGCTGACCTTTGATGAGTGACTTAACCTCTATAGAACTTAGTTTCCTAATCTGTAAAATGAGGGGTTGAACTAGAAGATTTCCAAGGTCACACTCTGTTATAAAATTTTATGCTTCTAAGTATCCAGGCCTCTTGAAAAAAGCATATCTGGCTGTGCTTGCATGAATTGACTAAACTTCTCACTCTAATGAGCTAAGAAAGATTTTAAAGTGACAAACTATTATATCTGACAATAAGTGTGTAGCCGTGACCTTAATGAATGAATGTGCTCATAATTCACCTCCATGGAAGGGTCAGAGACACAACAGTGGTCTTCAGCTATGGTAGACTGTTTGGGGGCCAAGCCTCAGCAAAAGACGGTGCCACAGAGAAAAGTCAGAGCCTCCACTTTAGTGCTTCAACTCACCTCCCCTGGAATTTCACCCACTGGATGTCCCAAGAATGCCCACTCTCCCTTCCTAAGCCTTGAATCCAACCAGGAGACAGGCTGTGACTTCACATGTGGATGTTCACATGCAGAGCCCCTGGATGGATAGGAATAAGCCCTTGATGAAAGGATGGGTAATTGTATTGGCTGGCCAATGTACTTTCAAACCAAAATGCTCGTGTTTAGTGTTAGTTTTAGTGGATAGAGGGCCTCACTCCTTCTAAGACCTAAAACTCACCCAGAACTGCATGTATTCTTAGATCCGTATTTCTGCTCATTTTCCCCTTTAACTATGGTAATCCCAGTGTTTCTCTCCCTTGACTACACACATTCACCCTGATTTACATGATGGACTTCTAAGTGTTGGAAACAGCAGTGACACAAATATGCACCCTGCACTCACTCACAGGGGGTAGATGTACATGGATGCACCCACACACGAGTGTACTTTCTTTTCAAAGAGTATCATCAAAAAATAAATAAACAAGCTCCTTGAACAGCCTCAAAGTCAAAGTCTTAACGTTTTGAACTGTGGTATTTGCATTGATAAATACCAGTGTTTTTACAGGGTACTGTACCCTGGTGTTTCAAAAAACCTGTTTAGTTGGATCGCTCTTTTTCAGATTAGAGAGTCTCCGTCAATTAACATTGGTACATGTGTGCCCAGTCATTTCAGTCATGTCCAGCTCTGCAACCCCATGGACTGTACCCCTCAGGCTCCTCTGTCCATGAGATTCTCCAGGCAAGAATACTGGAGTGGGTTGCCATGCCCTCCTCCAGGGGATCTTCCCAACCCAGGGATCGAACCTGTCTCCTGGGTCTTCTGCATTGCAGGCAGATTCTTTACCTCTGAGCCATCAGGGAAGCCCCATTTAAAATAATTAATCCTCATATATGAAAAACATATTCAAAATTTTTAGAACTCTGGACTTTTCTTCTGAACTTAATATAGACAATAACATTGACTACTGTGGAATTTTATATGAACCTACTGGGCATGCCTATGTGCTAAGTCACTTGAGTCATGTCCAACTCTATGCCATCCTATGGACTGTAGCCCGCCAGGCTTCTCTGTCCATGGGATTCTCCAGGCAAGAATATTGGAAAGGGATGCTAAGCCCTCCTCCAGGGGATCTTCCCGATCCAGGGATCGAACCGGGCCTCCTGCATTGCAGGCAGATTCTTTACCATTGAGCCTCCAGGGAAGCCCCCATGCACCTACTACTTTTGGAATAAATTATCCCTGGCTGATAGATAAGCAACCATTATGGGCTGAATTTTGTACTCCTCCCCCAAATACACATGCTAAAGTTCCAAGCTCCAGCCCCTGGGAATGTGATCTTATTTGGAGATAGGGTCATTGCAGATGTAATTAGTTGAGATGAGGTCATAGCGGAGCACAGTGGGCCCCAATCCAATATGACTGATGTCCTTATCAAAGGGGAAACTTGGAGACAGACACATACAGGGAGAACACGATGTGAAAATGAAGGCAGAGATCCTGGTGTTGCTTCTTCAAGTCAGGGAACAGCACCGTTTGCCAGCAAAACACCAGAAGCTAGAAGAGAAGCATAAGCCAGATTTTCCCTCACAGCTCTCGAAGGAACCAACCCTGCTGACACCTCGATCTTGGACTTCTAGCCTCGAGGACTGTGAGACAATAAACTGTGCTGTTTAAGCCTCCGTTTACAGCACTTCATTATGTCAGCCACAGGAAACTGAAACAATAACCAAATTTGGGGATTTTCTCCTCTAGGCTTATTTCTAAATTATCAAGTCCAAATGACTCAAACAATTTGTATAAGGCTGCTTTGTTCATTCTACTAACTGCACACACACAGCCACGTCCATACACGGAGAGGAGTGACTGGACTTGGCCCTATCGAGAGCCGTTGCCGGGAATGCCCCACAGACCGTGCTGTAGCTTAGACGTCAACAGGGGTGGTGTTTTCTTACTCTCAGTCTTGAATCAGTAAAAAAAGAAGAAGAAAAAAAAAGCACACTTGCGTATTCACGGGTTTGGGCCCAGTCATGATTCCTTTAAAGACGCTGCCAATAGATTTTAGTCATTCTCTGGCAAAGGTTTCTCTTCGACCGCAAACACTGCATAGTTGCGGAATGACTCACCACTTTGAGTGATCTAATTCCTTGACCAGCACATGCCTGCTGCTCTCAGCACACACTGTCTTTAGTGGTGTGTTTTGTTTTGCTCTTTTCTCCCAGGGCTTCTTTCATAGTTTCGTAAGGACATGGTAAGGGCTTTACTCTGAGTCCTCAGAGAGGATAAATCTTGCTTCCTCAGCAGCCTGCGACCTGGCTACTCATCAAGAACCAAAATGTGAAGTCTTATTAAGCTTTCTCATACCATGAGCTAAGCTAGAGGTGGCGTGATTATTGCAAAAAAACAGTTAAGTGTGGGCTGAAAAAAAATTTTTTTCCCCAAACTGGAAGCCGTTTGCTAAAGAGTCCAGGGGAAAAAACAAAAGGGAAGATGCTGAATGGTGTTCCAGGAAAGATGGTGGAGTGAAGTTCACCCCACGTTACCAGCCAGGGTCCCACAGAGATTCAACCTGCATCACCAAATAACACCCAGAAGTTATTTCTATCAATAAAGTTTAAAGAAAATAAGCTACCTCTGAGCTTATTTTCACATGATTTTATTTTAATGTGTGTTACAGGTATTTTCCCATCCAATATACTATATAAGCACAAGCTGTTTTGTTCTTTAACCAAGAAGTAATTTTTTCTCCAAGGCTGATAGATTGAAACATTTTGAATATTTGTAACATTTTCTTTCAAGAAGAATTTGTATGACTTTCTGGCCAGCACTTTTTTGAGTGGTTTTTTTTTTTTCTCTTTTTTCTTCCATGAGTGGGTTCCAAAATTCTAGAGATAGAAATTGGAGAAATGAAACCATCTACAAAATGAAAAGATAACCTACTGAATGGGAGAAATATATATGCAAATTGTATATCTGATAAGGGATTAATACTCAAAATAAAGAATTCATATAACTCAAGAGCAAAACCCCAAATGATCCAATTTAAGAATGGACAGTCAGTCAGTTCAGTCACTCAGTCGTTTCCGACTCTTTGTGACCCCATGAATCACAGCATGCCAGGCCTCCCTGTCCATCAGCAACTCCCGGAGTTCACTCAAACTCACATCCATCGAGTCAGTCATGCCATCCAGCCATCTCATCCTCTGTCGTCCCCTTTCTCCTCCTGCCCTCAATCCCTCCCAGCATCAGAGTCTTTTCCAATGAGTCAGCTCTTCACATGAGGTGGCTCAAGTATTGGAGTTTCAGCCTTAGCATCAGTCCTTCCAATGAACACCCAGGACTGGTCTCCTTTAGGATGGACTGGTTGGATCTCCTTGCAGTCCAAGAAACTCTCAAGAGTCTTCTCCAACATCACAGTTTAAAAGCATCAGTTCCTCGGTGCTCAGCTTTCTTCAAGAATGGACAGAGCAACTTAATAAACATTTTTTTTTTTCCAAAGAAGATATACAGATGGCCAATAGACACACGACATGATGTTCAATATCACTAAGCACCAGGGAAATCCAAATCAAAACCAAAATGAGATACTAATGTATACCCGCCAGTATGACTAAAAGGACGATAAATAACAAGTGTTTGCAAGGACATGGAGAAAAAGGAACCCTGATGCATGGTTGGTGGGAATGCAAATTGGTGCAACCATGATGGAAAACAGTAAGAGGTACCTCAAAAAATTAAAGCTAGAACTGCCATATGATTCAGCAATTCCACTCTTGGGTATTTATCTGAAGAAAATGAAAACACTAACTTGAAAAGCTATCTGCACGTCCATGGTCACTGCAGCATTATTTACAACGGCCACGACATGGAAACAACTTAAATGTCCATTGATGGATGAATGGATAAAGAAGATGGGGTACACACACACACACACACACACACACACTGGAATATTATTCGGCCATAAAAATAAAATTGTGTCCAAAAATAGGTAAAACCTTGTCATTTGCAGCAACATGAATGGACCTTAAAGGCACTGTGCTGAGTGAAATAAGTTGGAGAAAGGCAAATACTCCATGATTTGATTTAAATGTGGAATCTAAACAAACAAAACCAAGCTCATAGGTACAGAGAACAGACTAATGGTTGCCAGAGGTGGGAGATCAGCAAAAGCAGGTGAAGGTGGTCAAAGAGATACGAACTTCTAGTTACAAAAAAAAAAAAATTCATAGGGATGTAATGTACAGCATGGCAACTCTAGTTAATAATACTGTATTGAATATTTGCAAGTTGCTAAGAGAGTAGATCTTAATTCTCATCACAAGGAAAAGAAGTTTATAAGTATGTATAAGGATAGAAGCTAACTAGATTCATTGTGGTGATCATTTCACAATATACACAAGTATGAAATCACTATGTTGTACACCTGAAACACAGATATAATGTTATATGTCAACTATACTTCAAGTTTTTTAAAAAAAGAAATTGCAGAAATGAAAGAAAATTTCTTTAAATTAATTTTTGCTATGCTTCTCTGTTCCACAGCCAAATATAGGAGAGAGAAAGACAGATCTTTAGTTTATGCTGTAAATGGAGATGCTTTCAGAACAAGCTGAAGAGTGGCTATTTAATAGTATTATTTATAACTTATACTGGCATGTTAACACACAACTCTCACAAAACCCACTTCACCCTCAACACAGCCCTGAGAACTAGATATATAACCACTGAGGAAATAGAAGTTCCCAAGCTCTTTTTCTTTTCTTTTTTTGTGAATTAATTTATTTATTTTAATTGGAGGCTAATTACTTTTAAAAATTGTAGTGGTTTTTGCCATACATTCACATGAATCAGCCATGGGTGTACATGTGTCCCCCATCCTGAACCCCCCTCCCACCTCCTTCCTCATCCAAGTTCTATGGAAGGTGTTGGAGCTAGGACTCTCAGCTTAGTGCTCTTCATTCAGCATCCTCTAAGACAACTCACCCTAGACAGGAAGCATAGCTATCTGCCACAGAGAATTCCCTAGTTAACGTAGGATCAGACTCCTTTCCACCTAAGGACGGCAAAGGGAGCCACGAAACTTCTTTTTTTTTTTCAGTTTTTTTATTTTTTTAATTTTAAAATCTTTAATTCTTATATGCGTTCCCAAACATGAACCCCCTCCCACCTCCCTCCCATAACATCTCTCTGGGTCATCCCCATGCACCAGCCCCAAGCATGCTGAATCCTGCGTCAGACATAGACTGGCGATTCAATTCACATGATAGTATACATGTTAGAAACTTCTTTAAACTTCTGTTTTCTCATCTGCAAAATAAGGACAATGCCACCAATCCCCATAGGATCAGATGAGAGTAAAATCCAGTGGTACCAGTGAAAGAAGGTTAATAAACCATAAAGCATTAGGCACACGTTATACAAATCCCTTTTCCCAGAGCTGTATCACAGTGAGTAAGGACACTTTTGAACATTTGACCTTAGGCAAGTTTCTTAATATGTCTAAGGCTCATCCTTATCAACTCATCCTTATCGAACACGACTAGGACCTTGCCAGTAAGATGATGGTTGAAACACAGAGGAACTGATCCATGCCAAGTACCCAGCACTGGTCACTGCACGGACACAGCAAGTTCTCAACAAATGCTAACTTTCATTGTAAAGCTGTTTGTATTTGATCCCAGCCCTTTACCAGTTGAAATATAAGCAAACAGCCAAGTTGTGTCTATCCAGACTCTTCATTCTGATGGCTCTTTCAACCCTATCTTCTCAAAAGACCTATTTGGATGAGTTCCACTTACCCTTTGTTTTGCAAAATTAATATCTCTGGTCCATGGCAAACTTTCAGCCACTGAGCATGGTTTCCTCTCCTTTTATTCCTTCATGGCACAGGATCTGGTTGGATAGCCAGGGAACAGAACCATCCTGATAGCCAGGGAACAGAACCAACACACTCCTCAGCTCAGGGTTCCTCCCCAAAGAAGGGCAGCATGACAATATTACTTCAAAAGTTAGCCTGCAGTTACAGAGCCAAGTTTTTGAACACACAGGAGAATATATCATTTTATGTACTAACTAGGAAAAGTCAACTGTAGCTGTCAGTGAGGAAAGGAATGTAAAAAAGCAGCAAGGCGCCTGACATAATTGGCACTTAAGACAAGCTGGGCTAGAAGAGAAAAAGTAACAAATTGTCTTCCGGATTGGATCGGTGTCTGATCATAACTTTAAAGAATGTTTTCACAGGAAAAGAAGAATAAACACCAAGCACAAACTAATCTTAAAATCTCGTTCGTCTCTGGCTATGAACACTATTTCTTAATCAGGTAACTGCATTTTTCTGTAACTTAGATCATCCAAATGTATGTATATGTATATATATCTTAATGTACTTCCTGAGGGTCATGTAGATTACACACATCAACACTCACATGAATGGAAGCTGTTTACCTGTGTTCAGGTACGATGGTGGTGCATGGGCTGGTTCCTCAGACTAGCTTTCAGGGAATGCTGAAACTCTGAAATGGCCCAGTGATTTTCAGAGGAGAGAAAGTGAAACTTGGAAACTAGATGCAGATGGAAGCATCCTGAAATCCTTGCCATTGCCTTGTTCCTGAGTGTTTCAGAAGTCAGTGTGTTCATCCTCAAACATTTCACGGTTCTCCTAATTCTTCCCTCTGGGAGGTCTGTGTTTCAGATCTTAGACTTCCTACCCTATCCATTTGGTTTTTTCCAGAACTTCAGCGTTTGAACTTGCGACTTGCTGTCACTGTATGGGCTCTTGTTTCAGTCAGTGAATATTTATAAAGTGCCTGCTACTTATCAATAAAAGGCACTGTACATACAGGGCACTTTATGTACATTACAGAATACATAGTTGATACTGTAACCCCCCAGGTATCTCCAAACAATGTTGAGGGCCAGCCATGAAGCAAGCCCTGAAGATATAAATTTGAATAAAGCCCAGAACCTTGCAGTCTAATATATAGACAAGTGAGGGATGCAGGCAGATAAATAATTACAACACAACATGAAAAGTGCAAAACAACCAGCCAGGCTGTGGGTTTGCCCCACTTGCTGACTTTCTGGTTGAAATTCATGAATGGACTTGGGGGTGATGTCTAAGGACCTCCTGGGGAAGCAGGACACTGAGCTCCAGCCGCAGAGTAGAACCTGTTCCTGCAGTCGTCTGCCCGCATTCCCACAGAGCATATTTCTCTTTTTTCTCATAAGAGCCGTAGCATTTCCCTTTGGATCTGGAGAGAAAGCCTTTCACTGGGGCCTCTCACCTGTGCCATAATTCCCTCTCTGGTCTCATTTTTTCTCCCCCCACACCCCATGTCTGTCTCTTGGTGTCTGTGGCTTCCTTCCTGTTCCATTATTCCAATGCTGTCACCCCCTCATCACACTGGGCCTCCCCTAAATGACATCTTGTAAACAGCTACCTCCCTGGAACATGGGGAAATGTGTCTTTGCACTATGGGTAGTTAGAATACGTAGCACTGAAAATGTCGGCTTCTGTTGCCGCTAAGTTGCTTCAGTCGTGTCTGACTCTCTGCAACCCCATAGACGGCAGTCCACCAGGCTCCTCTGTCCCTGGGATTCACCAGGCAAGAATACTGGAGTGGGCTGCCATTTCCTTCTCCAAAAATGTCTGACACTATCCTGTTTAGATTTTGTATTTTTATTTTTTTAATTATTATTATTATTTTTTAAGGTTTCTCGTTAGTTACCTGCTGCTGCTGCTGCTAAGTCGCTTCAGTCGTGTCCGACTCTGTGCGACCCCATAGACCGCAGTGCATCAGACTCCACCATCCCTGGGATTCTCCAGGCAAGAACACTGGAGTGGGTTGCCATTTTCTTCTCCAATGCATGGAAGTGAAAAGTAAAAGCGAAGTTGCTCAGTCATGTCCGACTCTTAGCAACCCCATGGACTGCAGTCTACCAGGCTCCTCCGTCCATGGGATTTGCCAGGCAAGAGTACTGGAGTGGGGTGCCATTGCCTTCTCCAATTAGTTACCTAGTTTATACATAATAGTGTATCCCACACCCCCACTACGCTTTTCCCCCTTGCTGTCCATATGTTTGCTCTCTATGTCTGTGTCTCTATTTCTGTTTTGCAAGTAAGATCATCTATACCATTTTTCTAGATTTCACATACATGCGTTAATATACAATATTTGTATTTTTAAACTGAAAGCAAACATCTATAGATGAAATATCTCTCTTTCTAAGACAAAGAGTAAGTCAAGGACAACCCCAAAAAGCCTTCACGTGACGCTGACCCAAATGAAAGCAGTAGGAAAAGAGAATTACATAACTCTGAGCACTTCCTCTCTGTTTCAAGAGGGATACATTCTGGGGGGAGGGGCGGGAAGAAATCAAGAAACAGACATGCATTCTAACATGTATACTATCATGTGAATTGAATCGCCAGTCTATGTCTGACGCAGGATGCAGCATGCTTGGGGCTGGTGCATGGGGATGACCCAGAAAGATGTTATGGGGAGGGAGGTGGGAGGGGGGTTCATGTTTGGGAATGCATGTAAGAATTAAAGATTTTAAAATTTAAAAAATAAAAAACTAAAAAAAAAAAAAAAAAGAAACAGACATGCAAGAGACAAGCTGAGCCGGGGTGTGAGTGTCTCTCTGTGGTGGGCCCCTCAGGGGCTGCGGCTTTTGACGGCTGTCTCTAACTGAGTGAGACAAGAATGCCATTGCTGCTCTCACCACAGTTCTGGGAATGAAGAATAGCAACTCCTTTATTTTCACATCCCAGTATAATCTCTTTATTCAAGGCCTACATTTTATTTTATTTAATTTTTTTATTTTTAGTTTTTTATTTTTTAAATTTTAAAATCTTTAATTCTTACATGCATTCCCAAACAAACATTTTAGAAGGTCTCAATCTGAAATGTGGATCTTGGAAAACCCTGCCTAGTAATCAGGAAGGCAGCAGGGGAGCCTTGGAGATTGAGCTGCACTCCCAGCTGTGTGGATGTTCAGGCCTCTGACCTGAGGCCAGGTGGTCCCAGTCCCCCTCTGCTCCAGGCCAGCTAGGAGGTAGTGCTGTACTTCTGGGGTGCTAGGGCTGCGCCCAGACTCTAGACCCTGACAGACAGTAGGCAAACCTCAGCTCCATCACTTACAATGTGACTTTGGGTCGGTTATGAAACTTCTCTGTGCTTCAGCTTCGTCCCTGTGAAATGGAGAAAACCACAGAACCTTATGGTGTCCTCACAGGGGTAAAGTGAGTTAGCACTTATGGGACTCCCAGGGCTGTGTTGGACATGTTTACTATTATAATGTTCACGAATCCAAGAGAAATCTAGTTAAGGGCAAAATGGTCTCCTTTATTTGGACATAAACTATGAAATACCAACATTCAATAAATTTAAATCTCAAGTCACAGAATGACCGATCCAAAAGACAGATTTTTAAAAAGGCATGATTCCTGGTGATACTGTAACCAATAAATAAAATAGAGGTGCTGTGCTGTGCTTAGTCATTCAGTCGTATCCAACTCTTTGCAACCTCATGGACTGTAGCCCACCAGGATCCTCTGTCCCTGGGGATTCTCCAGGCAAGAATACTAGAGTGGATTGCCATGCTCTCTTCCAGGGGATCTTCTCAACCCAGGAACCAAACCCAGGTCTCCAGCACTGCAGGTGGATTTTTTACCATCTGAGCCACCAGGGAAGGGCTTCTCAGGTGGTGCTAGTGGTTAAGAACCCCCCTGCCAATGAAGGAGCTACAAGAGACACTGGTTCCATTTCCAGCTCAGGAAGATCCCCTGGAGAAGGGCATGGCAACCCACTCAGTATTCTTGCCTGGAGAATCTCATGGACGGAGGAACCTGGTGGGCTATAGTCCACAGGGTCACAAAGAGTCGGACATAATTGAAGCGACTGGGCATGCACACACACACAGCAACACAATATAAGGATTCCACTGAGCCATTTCAAGGCAAAAGAGGCATCAACACAACAAGAATAGGTTTGTGTTCTTGCCCTTGTGTGTACATGCCTTTCAGGACTCAGGTGTGAATGTGGTTCCAAAAAAATGGCCCTATTGCAATGGACAGACTTTCTCCCCAGATTCCTGGGTTCAGAGAAACTCACAGTTCACCAAGGCAGTTTGCTCAACTCTAATTAGGAATCTGATTGCTGGTTGGCCTTGCACAAAGGACTTTTAATTAGGGCTGAGAACGCTTAGAAAAATCCACTTGGCAAGTCAACTCCCTCCCTCTATCTCTTTTTTAACATCTTGCCAAGATCATAAGGAAGGGGAGAGCTTAATTACAGTTGGTGTATATATCTTTAAGAAAAAAATACATTAAGTGCTTTAAAATAGGCTCTCTTGGCTCTGTGATCACAAGGATTTTACTCACTTCTTATCCCTGATTGGTCTCATTCTCAGTTACAGATGAATCAGACACATTTTGAGCAGCTTTAAGATTTGCTTTTCATCCAAAGCCAAGTAGGCAAATGGCAGTGAATTCACAAGCTTTTCCAAATGATCTCATAGGTTCCTCCGGCTCCATGGTGGGGGCCGTTTGCACTCTGCGATGCTGTTATCTTAAACACCCCCAGCCTGCTTGTGTCTAAGGGGAGGCCGCCTCGTAGGGCTGGGTGAGGCGCTCCACTTTCTAGAAGGTGAGTTTGAGTACCTTCATAGGTGCATGTGGTAGCCGTGACCTGAGAAAGAAGAATAGCACAGGGAAGACCCTCAGCCGGGAATTTGGGCCTGGAGGAGCTGGGGTGGACACAGAGCCTTGGAGATGGATGCTGTCCTGAAATCAGCATCTCTTCACGCATCAGGAGAATCATCCTCTCATTAAGTCTCCCAGCCTGAAAACAGGTGACCCACACTTACCCCTCCATCCACTGGAACTGGGTCCTGGCAGCCCGTGACTTTCTCATTACTTGTGTGAAATAGCTGACAGCGCATGGAGCGGCTGAACCCGTGCAATATACACACAGGGCGACCCTGGGAAGTTCAAATCAGCCCCTCAGAAGCAGGAGAGATTTTCCGACTGAAGTTTGTGTTTTATCATTCCTTTAGTCCCTGCCTTTTCTTTTTCTTTTTTTTTTTTTTTTAACAAGTCTTTGTGCCTCGGTGCTAAGGATCCCTTTCATCTAGTCTCAGACACCTGAAGCTCTGCTATTGAATTACATCTCTTCACTAACTATTTATGTTTGATGCAAAAATAAGAAAGCGAGTGGAACAGAAGACACTGTCACTTGCATCTGAAAGGGATCTGTCCATCATCCCTGAGCTCCATCCAGCTCTTTCACACTTCTTCAACATGACGCTTCTGTGCAGACTCTTGACTTTGGCTCCGTAGAACGCTCTTAACATTTAGGCACATCCTTCTCTGTTGAGCTCGTACTGATCACGATCAATAGGAATTTTTAAATCTTCTGCCTTTTGACATAGACAACTGGTAAGGGAGGGAGGAGCCAAGTTGCTCTGAAATCGTTTCCAAGCCCTGGGAATATGTGCCGGCTACCCGAGTGCCTTCCGACACAAATATCTTTCTAAGGTCTCACTGGTTCTGTAGTGGCAGCTGTGACAAATATATTTCATGATTTTATGATGAAATGTCACTGGACTAAGAACTCCTTAATACCAAAGAAAATATTGGAGGGAGAACAGCTTTCTAATTCAAACCAGGTGAGTTTCCAAGATATGAGGCTGATTGATCGCACCATATGTAGCCTCTCCTGGACATTACTGTTACCCCATCTTGAGAGAGATCAGACGTGAATTTACCACCATTGCGTTCTTCCTGCTTTTGGAAAATAATCAGGTTTCTGTGTTACCTTCTTTCGCAACTGCCAAGAACACACTCCAGAACTTCGCATTAGCTCTTCTGATAAGTTGGAGAGGGAAATGTCATTATCCTTGTTTTACAGATGGAGAAATCTGAGGCTCAGGGAGGCTGTTTTGCCTAGGGTGAAAGTGTTGTTTTAATCCTTGACTTTTATTTTTATCTCTTCAGATTTCTTCCTGAGGGTGGTAATGAGCTCGGAGGATTCATCAGGACTAAACCTTGTCTGAAGACTTGTTTATAAAATTATTTCAATAAAATCCACAATCAGATTGGCTGGGGCGGGTCTTCAAACCAAGCGGCTTCCCTAATGAGCACACTCGTCAGGGCGGCAAAATCTCGTTACCAGCCGGCTTCTCCCACACTTTGTCAAGGCGGGTGGTGGGGGATGGTGGAAATTTATTAGTAATAAAGACCAAAGCTCTAGGAGCTTTTATACGAGAACCTCTTTTCTTTTTTATTTCTTTAATTATTTTAAAAGTTAGGTTGGAAAATGGTTGTGGAGCAGCTAATAATGTGACTTCAGAGCAAGGTAGCTGGGCCCATCCCACTCATTAGCTCTGAACCAGCTTCGTGCTGGCTTTCCTTAGTGAGTTACTGGCTTCCAATTCCTCTTTCTTGGGGTTGTGCTATTTGCCCCTCTGATTCCTATCTGATTCAACCATCTAATCCTCCTTGATTCAACTCACACATCTAAGTTACATATACAGAAGACTGAATTCTCAATGTAAAAAGAAACCCAGAAGGAGGGTTTTTATGTTTCAGAGCCCAGGGCTTCAGAATCCTCATGGGTCTGGAAGCCACCATGGGTTGCGGTTGGTTAGAAGTTTGTCTTCCATGTTTTCCATATTTGCGATGCTTTGAAAGATAGGGTCTTTGGTTACTCACAACAGGACAACACCCCTGAAGACAAGAGGCCAAACTATACACCACTGAGGGGCTGGGTTGTCAAAAGGCCCCTCACTCAAAGACTGGAAAGTACTTTTCAGTCCTAAGGATCCACCATTGCTTGAAATAACCCTTGTTGAGGTCTATTCATGTTTTAGCATGTTATGATAGCACATATTTCTTTCTTTTTTGATTTAATGTTTAATTCATTTTTATCGACCAATTCTTTAGTGTGGATGTATCTAATTTTCTCTCTTCAACAGCTGATGGGCATCTGAATTGTTTCCAGTTTGAGGTTGTTATAAATAATCCTACTATGAGTCTTTGTGTAGATGTTTCCTTTCTCTTCCCTGGTGGCTCAGATGGTAAAGCGTCTGTCTACAATGCGGGAGACCCGGGTTCGAGCCCTGGGTTGGGAAGATCCCCTGGAGAAGGGAACGGCAATCCACTCCAGGACTATTGCTTGGAAAATCCCATGGACAGAGGAACCTGATAGGCTACAGGCCACGGGATCCCAAAGAGTCGGACACGACTGAGCGACTTCACTTCCTTTCTCTTGGTGGACTCTAGGATTAAAATTGCCAGTCCTCTTTCTAAATGTCCATCAACAAAATTTAGTAGATTTCAAACTTTACTTATGTTACTGGATAGTTTAATATCCAGTAGAAATATAGAAACATAGAAATCACATGTTTTCTAAAACTTTGCAAGATTCTTAATAAGCCATCAGGACCTGAAGAGTTTTTGAAAGGAGGTTTTTTTTTTTTTTTTTACTTAATTTTTTGATAACTTTGTCAGTTCCTTCTCAAGGTTATTGGTTTTTTCATATGTATAATTTGTTTAATGAATTTTAGCAATTTCCCACAGAAAATCATCCATTTATCAATATTTTCACATGTATTAACATTATCTTTCACATATAACATTACCTTATTTCATTTAAATCACCTCTGCAATATGTCAATATCCATTTTCTGTATATTATTAGTTTGTATTTCCTTTTTTTCCTAGATTCAAATGGTGAAAAGTTTTTCCATTTTGTTAGCCTTTAAAAATATGAAAACACTTGAATCAATTGATTATACTTTACTTTCTACTTTGTAAATTTCTATATTTTTCTTTTTTGTCTATTTCTGTTTATCTGGATTTATTTTATTCTGCTATTTCTAATTTTTAGTCATATAATTAGCTTTTAAATTTTCATTTTTCTGGCTTAATTTTGATAGTATTTGAAGCTGTAAGCATACTCCTTGGTACTGATCTGGCCACATTCCATGAATGCTTATATATAATTTTTATAACTTTCTAAATAGCTTGCAATTATGTTTTGATTTTCTAATGAAATGCTTATAAGGAATTTTTAAAGTTTCCAAGTGGTTGAGAGTTTAGATATTTTTATTCTTATTTAAATTTATGAAAGACTTCTTTGTGGTCTTATATATTATTTGTTTTGCTCAGGGTTTCAAATAATAGTTTTTAAGAAGACTCATTTTTTGTTGTTATGGGCCAAAATTCAATATTGGCCTGTAAATCAACTTTCATAATTGTAGTATTCAAACTTTGGTGTCCTCTTTTTTGTTGTCAAAATCTGGTATTTCGGTCTCCTAATGATTTATTATTTTTCTGTCAATTTTTTTTCTTAATGTTTAATTCTGTGCTTTCATCACATGACTTTTATCATTGTAATATTTTCATTCCATGTTATTCTTTTTATCAACATTATATACCAAATGGATCCTTTATTCCAAGGATTGCTTTATGACTCTTAATTTTTCTAATTATTTCTGCCATTCATCTTTTTATTTCTATCTGCTTTTTTAAGATTTGGCTATTGTTTTATTGTTCTAGCTATTTAGAGTGAATTTTAACACTTACTGATATTTTTCCTAATTTTCAAGTGAATTCATGTTCACTGCAGAAATGCTGGCAACTACAGAAAAAGACAGACACACAAAATCATTCGTTACCCAGAGTTTTCTCTTTTTTCATCCCCTTGTTTAAAAATTTTCTTTGCTATGTTCAAAGAAAGCCAGAAGAGTCTACGTCAGGGCCTACAGGTCACAGGCCAATTAAACCAGAAACCGGATCCTTCCACAGTCCAGAGCGTGGAGAGACAGAATTATCAAGAAACGTGCTCCCATTTCTGCTTCATTTTTTAAAATTCAAAAACAGCAAACCACATTCCTCTCTTGTCTACTGTGGGAGCGGAGAAATAAAGTGATTAGATTGCCAAGGATTCAAAGTAGGAATGATGTGAATCTGCCGCTCAGGAGGAAGCCAGGCACCTCCCTCATGTCCGGAGCTAAGGGAAGGTGATTCCAGGGGCCACTGCTGAGAAGCAAAAGCATGGCTTCAGAACGGCCCTGGGTGTGCGTCAATGTATGTGTGTGTTGCTGTGTATTTGTGTGTGTGTGTGTGTATGTTGTGTTTTGTGTGTTGGTTTTTTGTGTGTATGTTTTTGTGTGTGCATGGTTATCTGTTTATTGTCGGTGTGGGTGTATGTGGGTTTTGTGTGTATGTTTCTGGTGTGGGTGGGTGTTTTCATGTCTGTTTATTCTTGTTTGTATGTGCTGTTGTGTGTTTGCATGTGTGTATTATTTTGTGTGTGTGTGTGTGTGGTGGTTGTTGTGAGGAGGGAGGTTAACAGTAGCAGAAAGGGTTTGGCAGCAGCCCAGAGGTCCTGCTGAGGGTAAGCAGATAGTCAAAACAGCTAACTTGTTTTCTTCACAGTCAAGAAATTGGGTCTGAGAGCTGTCTCAAGTCATGTTCTGGCTGAGAAGTAAGGTCCAGAGCTTAAGCAAACATGTATCCTACGTCAAAGGATCTGAAAATAGGCTCTTCAAGGAAAGGTTAAAGGGTTCAATCCCTTTAACCTAAAGGAAGAAAAGATGAAATGGCTACTTAATTACTACCATCAAATCCACAAAGATTCTCCTAGAGAGTGTGCACTGGTTTTCAACTTTCTATAGAAGACAAGGTGAAATGCAATCCACTTAAAACAATGGCAAGATGAAGGAGTTTTTCAAACCTCAGATTTGTACAGCATGAAACAGTCTTCAGGGAAAGATTACAGAATTCCCAGCCCCAGCGATCTTTGAAGAGAGATAAATAGCCCTCTAGAATACAGGTTCCATGACCTATAGGAAACCAGCACAACCTCTGGGTCAGGCAGACCTGGGCTAGTGTTCCAGCTCTACACAAACCCCAAATATTACCACCCTTTTTACTCTTGGCTTCCTCATCTGTAAATTGGGCATAATGACAAAATCTGTAGCACAGACTTTTGTTGGGTTAAATCAAATGACAAGCTACGTAAATCCCTCAGCCTCAGTACCTGGTACATAGCAGGGTCCCAACAAATGTTAGCTTCCTCCCCCATTCAACTAGCAAGTGATGAGCAGTTAACCTTGCACATCCTCTAACCACTAAAGAGAAACCTAACTCAAATCCATTTACTAAAGATTTAGTGAGCACCTCCCTTATGTAAGGTACTAGGGCAGAGATTTCACTCCCCAGCATCCACTTGCCTTATCTTTGGTATGCCTCCAACTTTTGTGTGTGGGTGCATGCATGCACCCCCAGTCAGTTTGGTTTTGCTGGAGCTTACTGGGTTACACCTGACCCAGACATTGCCAGTCAAAGCATCTGATTGTTCTGTCAAGAGTGATTGGTTCAGGAATGGGAATATGACCCCATCAGAGGCAGTGAGCCCCAAGGGGCATTATTTAAGTTTGCTGGACAGCAGACTTTAGTTTCTCCCAAATTCTAGGAGACTGAAGCTAGCACACCCATCCAACCTGCTCAAGAGCCTGAGAATTACAATATATAGAAGAGAGCAAAGCTGAGTCTAGAAACCAGAGAGAATCCAGCTCAATCCCTGTGTTTCTCAGGTATATGACCCAGTAAATCCCATTTTTTGTTTAAACCAGCTGAGTTGGAGTTTTATGTTGCCAAATGTGTCCAAACTGATAGAGACTATGTAAAACATACAAAAATAAATAAGGCTGAAAAGCTTATAAGTTATACATAAGATGTTTACAAAAACAATAATAGTACAGGTCAAGTATTTCTTATATACTATTTATCTAGGGCTTATTACGTGTCAGACAACACACTAAATTCTTTGCACACGTTGGTTTATTTACTTCTCAGGACAGCTACTTTTATGGAACGAGCAGTGTTTGACTTTGAACTTGAAAAATAGGTAGAAATTGGGTGGGTGTGAGAGGAGAGAAAAGAGGGTAAGTAGAAGAGGGAACAGATGGAGACAGGAAAACACAGGGACAGTTTAGGGGCCAGCCAGCAGTGCTATTCCTTGGGGCCTGGAGAGCAGGAAGGACAGTAATGTGGAATAAGACTGCAAAGGCAGACTGCAGAGGCCAACCCATTGGGAACTCAGGAATGTCAAGGCAAGGAGTCTGTTGTTAACACGAGATTTTTCAAGCAAAGAAGGAAGAGACTTCCAATCTGCTCTCACACAGCTTAGATTTACCTGGGGAAAATACTCTTATGCAGGAGATAAAGATTGCTCCCAGGTGGGTAGAGAAGGAGAAATAATGAATATGGAAGTAGTCCCAACTTTTGCCCCCATCCCTAACTCTGATAAAGATTGACACTTCCTTTTGAGTCAGCAGTCAAATGCTCTCAACTGTTTAGAGTCTAGGTGATGAGAAAAACACAGCAAAGACAATCTGAGACGGTCAGTTGGGCAAGGGAGATGGACAACAGGCTTGAGTTGGAACTTATGGGGCTGGAATTTAAGGAAGAAAAACAGAGAGATTCTTAAGGAGCTGTTGTCATCCATATGAAGGAAACTGGGAGAGAGGGTTTTTTGAATGTGGTGCTGTGAGGTTTCTTGAGAGAAAAAGCCAGGGTTTGAGGCACATCCTCATAATTACTTTTTCACTTCCAGATTGCAGATGCTGAGATATGTTATCATTAGGAGGAAGAGTTTGTTTTAATATTTACTGAAGAGTATGGCTGACTGACTGAAGATGGGGAAGAGGGAAAAACATTTTGAGTTCAGCTTGAGGGAAGACCAGGGATGAGTATACCCAGGGAATGCTCGGAGAAGCAGTCTTTCTGAGAAGAGGCACCCCCCAAAAAGTGAGAACAGAAGGTGTGGGTATGTCAAAACCATATGAGATGTTCCTCTGAGAGTTAAACCAAGAACTGCCATATGATCTAGCAATTCCACTTCCAGGTACAGACCCAAGAGAACTGAAAGCAGAGGCTCTAATGCACACTTGTATACCAGTGTTCACAGAGCACTGTTCACCGAAGGCAACGTGGAAACAGTCCAAGAGTCTGACAGCAGGTAAACGGGTAAACAAAATGAGGTATATACAGTGGAATAGTACTCAGTCTTCAGCAAGGAAGCAAGTTCTGATATATGCTACAATGTGAATAAATCTCAAAAACATTATGCTAAGTGAAATAAGCCAGACACAAAAGGACAACTACTGTATGTTTCCACTTATATGAAGTATCTAATACACGCAAGGACTTCTCAGGAGGCTCAGTGGTAAAGAATCTGCCTGCCAATGGAGCTGCAGGAGACTCAGATTCAATTCCTGAGTCAGGGAGATCCCCTAAGATAACATGGCAACACACTCCAGTACTCTTGCCTGGAGAACCCCATGGACAGAAAAGCTTGGCAGGCTTCAGTCTATAGGACTGCAAAAAGTCAGATACAACTGAAGCGACTTAGCATGCATGCTTGCATATATGCAAATTCCTAGAATATAAAGAGACTTCCCTGGTGGTACGGTGGATAAGAATCCACCTGCCAATGGAGGGATCGAACACTGGTTCCCACACGCTGCGGGGCAACCAAAGCCGTGTGCTGCAACTACTGAGCCCACACTCTGGAGCTCACAAGTCACAACAACTGAGGCCTTGTGCTGCAGCTACTGAAGTCCGCGTGTCCTTGAGCCTGTGCTCCGTAACAAGAGGAGTCATGACAACGAGAAATTTAATCTAATTCTCTACAATTAGAGAAATCCTACAAAGATCCAGTGCAGCCAAAAATAAATAAACAATTTTCTTTTAATTCCATTTTTAAAAAAATGAAGTAAAGTAAAGGTGACCAGGTCTTGGAGGAGGGGAAGAGGAGATGAGGAGTTATTGTTTAATGGGTACCAAGTTTCTGTTTGGGATGATGAAAAAGTTCTGGAAATGGAATAGGGTGATGGTTGCACAATACTGTGATTATTAAGGCCACTTAAAATTGTTAAAATGGTAACTTGTGTGTTGTGTATATTTTACCACAATTTTTTTAAAACCACATGGGATATAAAGCTATTGATGCTAAGAAGTGGGGGTTGTCTACTGTCCCCAGACAGAAGTCTGGATCATAAAGGAGAGCTATCAAGGGTTGTTCTAAGGAGATTAATCAATAGCCATGAAAGAGAGAAGTTTGGACCAATGCCAACCACTGGCCGAGGTTGTGAACTTTTAAACTAGTGTGTGTATGTGTGCTTAATTGCTCATTCGCACCCAACTCTTTGGGACCCCTTAGACTGTAGCCCATCAGGATCCTCTATCCATGGGATTCTCCAGACAAGAATAGTGGAGTGGGTTGCCATTCCCTTCTCCAAGGGATCTTCCCGACCCAGAGATCTAACCTAGGTCTCCTACCTTGCAGGTGGATTCTTTAGCATCTGAGCCACCAGGGAAGTCTTCAAACCAGTAAGAATGGGATAACTCTAAGAGCTAGACAAGAGGAGAATTGAAGGCATTTTTGATCACTGGATGGGGACAGAGACACTGGGGAAGCCAGGCATTTCTCATGACTTAAGCATTTTTTTCCTTACAAAACATTTGCTGCAGTGGTTAATTTCCATTTTTTACCAAACTAAGTATTTCCTTCCTAGTATTACCTAACTTTACCTTTCTCCACTGCTGCCATAAATAGAACTCATCAACCACAAAGTCGCTAGAAAACTGTCAACCTCAACCGATAAAGAGCACTCAACCATATGGAAAAAAGTGGGCAGTCATGACTCAGGCAAAGTGACTCTGCTTTTCTGAATGGAAAAAAACATTCCACATTTTGATCTTGACCAAGAATGTCACTGAATGCAACTCTGAGGTCTGTAAATAAACCTTTTTTCCCCCTTTGGTACTGCAATGTTTCCTATTGCATAACCATATGCTTTGACAAGAGACAAATGTCAAACTTTCATCTGATCAATATAAAAGCCATCTTACAACCTGTTTTTCATGATCTCCTTTTTCACTCCTTATGTTTTGTAACCCTACTATTCCAGTAATATTTTAATTTCAATTTCTTTTATATCTTTACACAAAGTCCAAACCAAAGTACATGCTTATGTAAAAACCTGAATTCTTCTTACAGGTTCAAAAACAATTTTGCTGCTCCCTCAGACACAGCTTAGTTGTGTTTTATTATTGAAGGGACCCTGGTGTCTCTTAACCGCAAATGAAGTTAAAGCAGTTAACCTGTTTACCCCACTTATCACCCAGTGTCACAAAGTGGCATAGCAGAGTCTTCAAAGACTGGGAAAGAGGGAGGTATGTTTTGGTAATGAGGAGAAAGGTCTGACACCAAACCAGTTTAGTGCCGCAGTGAGAAGCTCTGAGCAGATCACAGAAGCAAAAAGACAGAACAGAGGACGAGGGTGCTGGCAATTGATATGATACCTCTGCCTTCATCACCCCATATGTTATTAATACATGCAAAAGGAAAAGATTAGCTGGACTGTACCAAACTAGATCCCTCCAACAGCTGGAGGTGTAGGCGATGTTCTTCTCCATGGCATCTATTCACATACACTGATCTTTGTGGAACTTTGGGGGCCTTATAGGGAAAATACTTGAGCTTTGCCATTTCAAGAAGATGCATATATATTCACTGCACAAATACTTACTGAGTACTTCCTACATGATGGTGTGATCACTAATCTAGAGCCAGACATCTTGGAATGTGAAGTCAAGTGGGCCTTAGAAAGCATCACTATGAACAAAGCTAGTGGAGGTGATGGAATTCCAGTTGAGCTGTTTCAAATCCTGAAAGATGATGCTGTGAAAGTGCTGCACTCAACATGCCAGCAAATTTGGAAAACTCAGCAGTGGCCACAGGACTGGAAAAGGTCAGTTTTCATTCCAATTCCAAAGAAAGGCAATGCCAAAGAATGCTCAAACTACTGCACAATTGCACTCATCTCACATGCTAGTAAAGTAATGCTCAAAATTCTCCAAGCCAGGCTTCAACAATATGTGAACCGTGAACTTCCTGATGTTCAAGCTGGTTTTAGAAAAGGCAGAGAAACCAGACATCAAACTGCCAACATCCGCTGGATCTTTGAAAAAGCAAGAGAGTTCCAGAAAAGCATCTATTTCTGCTTTGTTGACTATGCCAAAGCCTTCGACTGTGTGGATCACAATAAACTGTGGAAAATTCTGAGAGAGATGGGAATACCAGACCACCTAACCTGCCTCTTGAGAAATCTATATGCAGGTCAGGAAGCAAAAGTTAGAACTGGACATGGAACAACAGGCTGGTTCCAAATAGGAAAAGGAGTACGTCAAGGCTGTATATTGTCACCCTGTTTATTTAACTTCTATGCAGAGTACATCATGAGAAATGCTGGACTGGAAGAAACACAAGCTGGAATCAAGTTTGCCAGGAGAAATATCAATAACCTCAGATATGCAGATGACACCACCCTTATGGCAGAAAGTGAAGAGGAGCTAAAAAACCGCTTGATGAAAGTGAAAGTGGAGAGCGAAAAAGTTGGCTTAAAGCTCAACATTCAGAAAACGAAGATCATTGCATCCAGTCCCATCACTTCATGGGAAATAGATGGGGAAACAGTAGAAACAGTGTCAGACTTTATTTTTCTGGGCTCCAAAATCACTGCAGATGGTGATTGCAGCCATGAAATTAAAAGATGCTTACTCCCTGGAAGAAAAGTTATGACCAACCTAGATAGTACATTCAAAAGCAGAGACATTACTTTGCCGACTAAGGTCCGCCTAGTCAAGGCTATGGTTTTTCCTGTGGTCATGTATGGATGTGAGAGTTGGACTGTGAAGAAGGCTGAGTGCTGAAGAATTGATGCTTTTGAACTGTGGTGTTGGAGAAGACTCTTGAGAGTCCCTTGGACTGCAAGGAGATCCAACCAGTCCATTCTGAAGGAGATCAGCCCTGGGTGTTCTTTGGAAGGAATGATCCTAAAGCTGAAGCTCCAATACTTTGGCCACCTCATGCAGAGTTGACTCATTGGAAAAGATTCTGATGCTGGGAGGGACCAGGGACAGGAGGAGAAGGGGATAACAGAGGATGAGATGGCTGGATGGCATTATGGACTTGATGGACGTGAGTCTGAGTGAACTCAGGGAGATGGTTGGTGATGGACAGGGAGGCCTGGCGTGCTGCGATTCATGGGGTCGCAAAGAGTCGGACACGACTGAGTGACTGAACTGAACTGAAATGAGTACTTCCTACTCTGCCAGACACTGTGCAAAGTCCTGGGGATAAAACTGTGAAGATAAGAACCCTGTCCTTCAGGAGCCTACAATCTTAGTGGAGGAGACCACAATAAATAGAATAATAAACAAGTAATGTTCATGAGAATTACAATGAATGGAAAGAACAAGAGTGAGGAAGTAAATAGAAACAGCAGCAGGCCACCTCAGATGGGTGTTCAAGGATGTGCTTAGAAGGGGGTAACATCTGAGCTTGATCATCAAGGATGAGAGAGAGTCAGCCAGTCTCCCCTTGGGGGAGCTTCCCAGAGCAACACAAGTGCCAGGCCTGGGAGCACGTGCTCAAGAGGGACAACAGACACTGCGGTGGCTGTGACTGTGCTACAAGATGATTTGCAGCGCTGGCTAAAGCCAGATCTTGAGGATCTTGTAGACCACACAGGGGTGGTCCGAAGCCACAGAAGAGTTTTAAGCAGGAGGCCAGGGCTTCCCTGGTGGCTCAGTGGTAAAGAATCTGCCTGCAATACAGGAGACCCAAGTTTGAGCTCTGGGTCGGGAAGATCCCCTGGAGAAGGGAATGGCAACCCACTCCAGTATTCTTGTCTGGAGGAGCCCATGGACAGAGGAGCCTGGTGGGCTATGGTCTGTGGAGCTGCAAAGAGCTGGACACGACTTAGCAACTGAACGATAACATGCTTTTATTTACATTTTTAGATGATCACTCTGACTGCTATGAGGAAATGGAGGTGAAAGTGGAAGCAGATCACTCAGGAAGCCACCATGAGGACCCAGAGAAGTGCTGATGGCAGTTCAGATTAGGGAATGGTGCTCAAAGAAGGGTCCCCAGCACCTGGCAACTTGCTAGCAATGCAAATTTCAGGCCGTACTCTGCCCCAGTGAATCGGCGTCTCTGGGGTGGGGTTAAGCCATATGCATAGTAACAACTCTTCCAGGTGATTCTTTTATTTATTTATTTTATTTTTGGCTGCACTAGGTCTGCGCTGCTGCTCTCAGGCTTTCTCTAGTTGCAACAAGTGGCTATTCTCTAGTTGTGGTGTGTGGGCTTTTCACTGCAGCAGCTTCTTTGGTTGCAGAGTGCAAGCTCTAAGCTACTCATCTCACTGGCAACTTTGTAAGGGTCTCTCAATTATTCCTGGCCTCTGTCCTCCTCCACTGCAGTGGGTCACTCCAGACCACTGCTTTACCCACCATGCCCTGCAACCTCATTAATAAATTCTTAATTTATAAATTCTTAATTAATTAGTAAATTCTTCAGAATAAAATTCAGATGATTAGACTGATATTCAAGGTCCTACACATTTTGTCTCTCCCTATTTTTCCTAACTTGGGCTTCCCAGGGGTAGAAATCTGCCTACCAGAACAGGAGCTGCAAGAGTTGAGAGTTCGATCCTTGGGTCAGGAAGATTCCCCTGGAGAAGGAAATGGCAACCCACTCCAGGCATTTTGCCTGGGGAATCCCACGGACAGAGGAGCCTGGCGGGCTATATTCCATGGGGTCTCAAAGGATCCGACATGACTGAGCAACTGAGTAACTGAGCATGCACATTTTTCCTAACGTACCTTCTTATACTTTCCAATATATACCTTATACTCATAAAAGGCTGACCTATTTGTAGTCCCCGGAGCATGCATCATGTAGACCCACCCACACCGCCTCTGCCCTAACCTAGAACGCCTCTCCTCTCCACTTTCTCCCCAAATCATTCCCTTCCCTTCAGATCCACTTCTACCCCACCTCTCTTGGGAAGTCCTCGTTGGCTTTCCTTACCCGCAATGGTCTCTCCCTTCTCTAAATCTTTAAAACCCCTCCTGTCTGTGCCAGTCATCTTATGCTCCTCATGGGCTGCCTAGCATGACTCGTTTCCTGTTCATGGGCTTGGGCCTTATCGCATCAACCCGATCATAACCCCACTTAGAGCAGATGCCACATTCTACACAGTGATTCACCACGATGATTATGTGACCTCTTATGTCTCCTAGACCATATGGTGGAGCATGATGGACAGCACAATGAAAACTCAGATAAGCAAGGATATAGCAAATGGGTCTCACTGTCTGCCCCATTCGTGGCCCCTTCTGAGAATCTTTTGCATCCCTTCAATCCAAAACAGCAAGTCCAGTGTGAGAAAAGCAGGATGTGGCCTGATGAGGCACTTCCGTATGAGGTTCTGCCTGAAGAGACAGAGGTTGTTGTCAGTTGGTGGTGGCTCCTGGAGCTTGGAGATCATGACAGAGGGCTGGACTGGCAGCTGTGCTGATGAAGGAAGCAAGATGACTGTGCAGAGGAGACTGGCTTAGGTGGGAGGTCAACAGAGAAGATGCCCAGAGACAGCGACCGTGCAGCTCCTAGAGACAGAGAGAGAGACTCAGCTCCTGGTGGCCAGCTGGTTCTCAGGTCCCGTCTGTCACTCAGCAGGGTTGGGTTGTATCTCCTGTCCATGAGGTTCCCCTTTACCATTTCAGGACATTGGAGCTCACTGGGATGGCTCTCTGGTTTTTGCCTGCAAAGGTACTTTGGCTGGAAAAGAGGCGGCACAGGCTGATAATAACTCTACCTTCCATTTCTGCTACTCCTCCCAGGATGGGCTCCTCAGGTCCTGCCCCTTCCCTTCTTCTAGGATTGTCACAACAAAGCATGATTACTAGATTCCTAGCATTGAAAACCAAGAAGCAATTGCTCAAATGCTGTCAAAAGTGACATCCAAGTTTGAGTGACAATGATGGCTTTGGTCCTGTCCCCATCCACTTCTCTATTTTTAGTTCCGCTCCTGCTCTCTGCAATTACAGTGCCTAGCGCTGAAGCAGTTGCCAGGAGTTATTTAACAAGTACCTTGCCCTTCTTTGAAGACGGTGCTTTGATCCTGAGCTTACATCCTCCTCTCAGTAACAGAGATTTCAGAATGTGCCATTTCACAAAACACTGAGCCTCTTCTGGTGTTTTCTTTGAATGATGGGCTTGAGCTCATGGACTGATCATGGACACTGGGGTTTATCAAAAAGAAATTACCCCAAACGCAGTGTCTTCAGCTATTTCCTCTCCATCTCTAAAATGGGACTAACATGGCCAAGTTTTCTCAAAAAGGCCAGGAAATGAATCAATATAATGGGTAGAAGTGAAAGTATGAGAGTGTTAGTCACTAAGTCATGTCCGACACTTTGTGACTCCATGGACTGTCCACCAGGCTCCTCTGTCCATGGAATTCTCCAGGCAAGAATACAGGAGCGGGTTGCCACTTCCTTCTCCAGGGGATCTTTCCCACCCAGGGATTGAACTTGAGTCTCCTGCATTGCAGGCAGACTCTTTACTTTATTCCACATAGTATTATTTTTCTAATTACCAATGTCCATTTATCTTCAGGAAGATCATTCAGGGTGTAAGTGTTATGTTCAAAGAACTATGAAACACTTAGAGCTGTGTTATGATGCAGGGGCTACTTGAGTCCCCTACTAAATGATGCTGATGGACGTGCTGCAGTGGCCACTCCAGCACGCGCATGTATTTATCCAATATTTGAATTTTTACATCGAGCCCAAATTATTTATCCCATCAGAAAATCCTATGTATAAATTAGGGATCAATCAAGGGTAGGAAAATTGGGGAACCACACCTGCAGGAGAGTGAAGAAAGCCAGATAGGGAAAGAGAATTTGGACTTTATTTCATCACAACAAATGCCTCAATGGATCCTGAGGACACTGGGCTGACCCTGAAGACTTGTCCCAAATGAAGCCAAGAGGCAGAACTCTGTACCCCTGCCTGTCAGTCACTGGGTACAAGCTGCCCCCAGGAAGGGGTATCACCTTCATCTGAGAGCAATTCCTGGGAGGGGTTACTCAGGCCAGCCGTAGGCTGGGGAATGAGCTTAAAGCAGATGCGGAAGCAGGGGTTGCCAGGATCTGAGCACAGTGCAACATCTATTACAGCAAGTCAGAGTCACCTTTGTGTCTTTCCATGTGTCAATGAAATAAGAACTAATAAGGAATTCCCTGAAGAAAAGGTGGTCTTCACAACGGTTTTCTTACTCCAAGGACACACTGTAGTGGATGGAACATACCTCTGACTACCTGGTATCTGATGCACAGGGCTAACAGGAGAATCTGTGGCAAGACAGGAAAACTCCAGATATGACCCTGCGCCTACACCCCAGCCTACAGCACACACCACTGGCACCTTAACCCACAGACTCACATCTCTCATCACAGGTATTTCATTCCAGGAATGAGGTCCTGACCTTAGCTCAGCTCAAAGGGATATTTTGCTTTTCATGTTCGCCATCTCCCCTAGTACACACACCTAAGAGCCGACAGTGTTATTACTTCAAAAAGGCTTATGGCTATTACCCTGAAATTAAACGGAATTATCAGAAACAACTGGGAGAATTAAAAGATCAAAAATAACATTTGAAACCTTTGCAATTCCCCCATTAAATGACAGAATGTGGTAAAACTCATCTACGCTCCATTTTGCAGGAGGAAATCCTCCCAGGCTTTCTTGAACTTTTACACATATTTATTCCTTGCAACATTTTTATTAAACTTACTGAAATATGTTGTAGAGAAATACACCCTTGATCTTTATCAAAATTGTATATTTCTTTTAAGTCCTGAGGAAGGGTATTCTCTCTCACCTAATGAAACTGTAAAGTGGCAGCTCTAATGGCCTCTTTGTCCCGTCTTGCTGTCCCGTCCAGCTCAGAAATTAATCAGTTCAAAAAGATATATTAACTTCCTGGTTAATTCAAAGATCGGATTCTATGATTTTTGTTCACCTATAATGGACAATGCGTCCAGGTTATTATCCCCTAAGAGGATCACCATTTAAGCTTTTCCTAGATGCTCAATTCTTCTTTGTCCCTTTGCTAGCATTTTTATCTTCAACCAGGAAAAAAATGTACATTGTCCTACGTTCGTGGTTTGGCAGATTATAAGCGATCATTGTTCCTTTCTCTTTTTGATGTTCTTCAGATTTTTAAAAGTGAGTTTAACAAGTACTTTGAGTTTCCTCGGTCCTTTCCAATTTATCACCATCCTAATTGCTGATGTACCTCATTGACAGACAAATAAACATTTATCTTTTTTGCCTGAGTATGAAACCAGTCCCTACCTGCACTTGTTGGTATGGGTAAATTCTCACCAACGTGTGAGGCTATAGAAGTTACTGGCTAATAGCATGGATTCTTTTTTTTTTTTAATTGAAGTTGATTTACAGTGTTGTGTTAGCTTTAGGACATGTGTAGTAATCATACCTGAAGTATCAGCATCCAGCCCAATGCCCTCTTCAAAGAGGGTACTCAGATGTTTATGGTAAATGAATGGATATTTTAATTAGCTTGAGTATCATCTTTGGGGTGCCTGTGATATAGAACATGATCCTGTCTGAAACAGAAGAGAATGATTACACCAAGTGATCCAGATACATAGATATAGTCTTTTTCAGATTCTTTTCCCATATAGGTTATCATAAGATATTGAATATAGTTCCCTGTGTTACACAGTAGGTCCTTGTTGTTTATCCATTTTATTTCATTTTAAAAGAGGGAAGGAGACACAAGTTTGGGGGTGTTTTTTCTGATATGTTGTTGTTTAGTCGCTGAGTCAGTCATGTCCCACTCATTGCAACCCCGTGGACTACAGCCCACCAGGCTCTGCTGTCCATGGGATTTCCCAGGCAAGATACCGAAGTGGGTTGCCATTTCCTTCTCCAGGGGATCTTCCTGACCCAGGGATCGAACCTGTGTCTCCTGAGTTGTAGGTGGGTTCTTTAACACTGAGCCACCTGGGAAGCCCTGTTTATCCATTTTATACATAGTATTGTGTATAAGTTAATCCCTAACCCCTAATTTATCCCTGCCCTACCTTCCCTTTTGGTAATCATATGTTTGTTTTCTATGTCTGTGAGTCTATTTCACTTTTGTAAATAAGTTCATTTGTATTATTTTTTTAAGTTCCGCATGTTAAGCGATATGGTATATCTGTCTTTTTCCATCTGACTTACTTCACTTAGTATGATTAATCTCTAGGTCCATCCAATATAGCATGGATTCTTGAGCTGGATTGTCTGGTTTCAAATTCCACCTCTGCCATTTAGCTCTGGAAAAAATCACAACTTCTTTGGGCTTTAGCTTCCCTGGGTATACAGAATATCTATTCACAGGGTTACTTAAAATTTTTAAGTTTTAAAAGTTTTAATTAAAATTAAAACTGTTAGAATTAACTGGGTTAAAAGCAGTATCTAACATGTGATCTACATATTTTTATATGTGTGCAGGCATATGTATACTACTTATTATTACTAGTATTACAACACAAATTTAAAATTATTATCAATCATACAGCTAAATTATGATATTTGTCAATAATAGCACAAAATTTATTATGATATAATAATTTTCTTCTATTTCAGATGGGATCATGTTCTATATCACACTCACAGGCACCCCAAAGATGATACTGAAGCTAATTTAAATATCCATTCATTTACCATAAACATCTGAGCGCCCTCTTTGAAGAGGGCATTGGGCTGGATGCTGATACTTCAGGTATGATTACTACACATGTCCTGCCCTCAGAGCACCATTCCTCCCAGAGGTCCACAAACACTAGCCCTTCCTGAAGTCAAATAGTGGACCTTCAAGCACATTTTCTAATCTCAGATTTATTCTTAAGCAGTCATTATTAGTGAATGTCTTTATATTCTGTCAAGAAACTTCCTCTCAGGTCATTGAAAGCTTAAAGGAGATAGATATTCCACATTAGAGAGTAGGAGAAGATTCCAAAGAAAGGCTTTAGCAGGTGCAGTGGTATTTTTCTATAAAATCACTGTGATATCTCCACTGTGATATCTCTTTTTCTAGGCAGGTGCTATATTAATAGACCACTTTTTATACATCTGCAGCCGAAGAGGACTAACAGAGCTAGTCTTTCCCACTCCAGGCTTCCCAGGTGGTGCTCGTGGTAAAGAACCTGCCTGCCAGTGAAGGAGATGGAAGAAACAGGGGTTCATTCCCCAGGTCAGGAGGATCCCCTGGAGGAGGGCTTGGCAAACCACTCCAGTATTCCTGCCAGGAGAATCCCCTGGACAATGCAGCCTGGAGGGCTACAGCGCCACTCCATATCATTCCTTGGATAATGGTTTGCTGTCACAAAACCACTTGTTCACTGTAATGACTCTCTAGTGTTTATTGGGAATATAACTAATTAAGTCAGCTGCACAAATTCCATACTTATTGTGTGATAAAAATTATACTATATAAAGTGCAGGAGATAAAAATATCAAAAGCGGTGTTAACCAAAATTTATAATTAAAAAAAGAATACAAAAGTCATTACAGTACATTGGAACTAATCAGGGACAGCTTTTAAAAGGAGAATTTTAAGCCAGAAAGGTTACATGCATGGACTGGTGATATTAAAAGCAGACAAGGGGGTTCTGGTATCCAACAAGGTACAGAGGAAGGCATTTGAAAATCTGTGCTTGCACGCACACTCACACACACTCACACACACTCATCTGTCCTTCCCAAACTCGTGTGCGTATGTCGGCAAAGACAGTCTGGTCAATGAGCTTGACAGATGGCTGTGAAGTGTGTGCCACGTGGCTGAACTGGAACCCATGATAGTGTGGACCCAGATGAGAATGAACTTGTCAAGCTTCCTAGGTGCCGGACATCCCTGTGCACATGGATCCCTGTGCACATCAATAGAGCTCTCACCCATCAGGTGCTGGAAGCATCTGTCCTCGACCATCGAGTAGTCGAGGTAACTCTCGACTCTGGTAACTCTCTAAGGTCCTGTTGCCTGGGGAGTGCTCCCTAACACAATACAGAAAGAATTTCAGGGCTGCCCATCCAGAAATCTGATGCAGGGAGCTCCTAAGGGGTGTTAAAACTGCCCTCCTGTGGCCACAGTACGAGAAAGAACCCAGACCTGGAGAAACCACACACTAAGAGGGCTCAGATTAAGAGCTCAGAGAGCCAAATATCTTGCTCGAGTGCTCGCTGTAGGCCAGCGAAGCCTGAGAACTCTCTGGAAGCTATGATGAAGGCCAAGAAGTAAATGTCTACGGCAGCAGGCAGACAAGCTGGCGACAAGATCAACGCAGCACATCTGAGTATAGGACCAGAAAGGCTTCCAGCAATTCCTGTGTGAGCAGACACTGTGGCCAGACATCAAAAGCCATGCTTTTGTGCAATCTCTGGACAGAGAGCAAGTTCAAGCTCTTTCAACCAATTCTTTGGTCTTCATAGAACTTCTACTTAAAACATCCCGTCATTATCTATATATATATACCTGGACCCAGTGGTCACTTACCTTGAGAGTTAAGTTCCCAGGGCCTGGATCAAAGCAAACAAAATGGGCATCTCCTACCCCCTCTACCCACTAAGGAACTGTCCTAAAAGAATGATCTGTATGTCAGTGTGCCACTGACTTATACCTGGAGTGGCTTATACCTGGAGATGAATCCTGTTCCTCCATTGGGCTGGTCTGATGGGCCAGCCTTTCAGGGGCAAATCTGTACACCTTAACCTCCTCTAACCTTGAACTTCCACTCCAAGGCTGCCCCAGTCAACCCGGTATCGGAAGAAGGAGAGACCCAGTTACTTGGGCATTCTCCCAGCTTTCCTAATTAAACTTGATTCTGTATTATCTATCCACTTGTTCATTCACGCATCCCTTCATTCGCTTTTTAAAACTGGAATATAAGCTTTACAGCAGTGTGTTAGTTTCTGCTGTACAGCATGAGTCAGCTATATGTGTACATGTACCCCCTTCCTCTGAAGCCTCCCTCCCACCCCTGTAGGCCATCACAGAGCACTGAGCTGGGCTCCCTGTGTTATACAGCAGCTTCCCACTAGCTATCTATTTTACACATGGCGGTGTATAGATGTCAACGCCACTCTCTGGATTCATCCCATCCTCTCCTTCCCCCCACCCTGTGTCCACAAGCCCATTCTCCATGTCTCCACTGCTACCCTGAAAATAGGTTCATCAGTACCATTTTTCTAGATTCCATGTATGTGTGTTAATACACGATATTTGATTTTCTCTTTCTGACTTCACTCTGTATGAAAGACTCTAGGCTCATCCATATCACTACACATGAGCCAATTTTGTTTCTTTTTATGCATTCATTTATTTAAAAGGCTCATATACAGCACTCACTAAGGGCAGGACATTCCTCTAAATACTTTAGGAATTAATCCATTTACTTCTTACAGTTCCCTATCTCTCTCACACACACACACACACACACACACACACACACATGCATGTGCACACACATACACACATGCGCACACACATACACACATGCACACGCACACACGCACACATCCTTTGCCCCTCAAGTGTTTCTACTTCTTTGTCTGTGCCTTGTATGTGATCATGTATCATGCCCTTATTTATGTGTTTGCATTATCTCAAACTGGATTAACAGCTCCTAACAGGCAAGAATGCTCTGCGGACACTTACCAAATGCAGTGACTAGCGGGGACATCAACAGTTAAGTTCCCTTCCTGGAAATTGCTGAAGAGGGTGCCACTGGCTGATGCTGTAGCTTCCTGAGGATAAAATAGCTGGTTCCCCTTTCTCTTTTGGGGGGTGTCTGTCTAAACCATCATCATTGTTGCAGGTACTGCTGTTTCCACACACTCCAGCCCACACACAGGTAACAGCTTTGCTGGGATCCCTGGAAAGATGTCATTTGTCCTGTCAAGTTACAGGACACTGTGGATGAGGGGCCACAGAGTTTGCTCCTGCATCCAGGCCTGGCTCCATCACACACAGCTTTACCGTGGCAGGGAAATTCTCTTTATGGAGTTCTGAGTGCAACAGTCTGGCAACTGGGGGCTTGACAAATGTTTTTTCATGATACTGAAGCTGACGTTCAGAGGAGCAAAATATTTCCTGGAACAAAGGGGTACATTGTGAGTGAATTCACCTTTTATTAAGGGCTGTCTGGCCAGATCCCTCTGTGCCCAGCATGCAAGGAAAACAGACTACAAACACGAATGCAGGACTGGACATGCAGAGACTGCGACTGAGCACCGAACTCTTCAGCATCAAAACGTGTCTACAGTGCAAAACAAACCCTACATTCAATAACCAAGTTGGAGAACTATGAACAGACATGAAGGATTAGGAACTCACAGACTGGCCTGAGCAAAAACTCCCAGCTGATTCCAATCTCAATAGCAAGTGTTTACTAAAAAACACTATAGCAGGCAAAATGTGGGTTCATGAAACAGCACTCTCCAGAAAGTGAGGAAGGCTGGAGAATGTGGAGTGGGGGCAGTGGGGG
The DNA here is from genome assembly GCF_016772045.2 of Ovis aries. Lineage (NCBI taxonomy): Eukaryota > Metazoa > Chordata > Mammalia > Artiodactyla > Bovidae > Ovis > Ovis aries. The sequence continues at coordinate 47,285,549 of NC_056061.1, forward strand.
GAAGTAAGACCATTTCCCTAGTGAGAATGATGAGAGAACTGCTTGCTCAAGGGCAAATTTTATGGAAAATCATGATCCAGTGCTAACAGAGGAGAAACCTTTCCAAAGAGTTAATGGAGCAGTTAGAGAAATTCAGGTTCAGTAAATCATGAGGACTGGGAGTATTGATCAGAACATCCTGGTGGATGAAAATATGGAGCTGAGCTGCTGACCAAACTATATAATAGAACAGCTCTTTCACAGAGGATAGGGATTTTTAGTTGCTGAGCTGATGTTGCAGTCTTGCCCACCCGGCTCTCCCTCTCAAGCTGGTTCTCTTAAAAAAAAATGCTTTCCACTCTGTCCTGGAAGTTGGTCGACTAACCTCCCATTCACATAACTGCCCTTCTCATTTCTGATGAGTTCCAAATCCACAACCTCCAGCCCAAGCTCTCATCTGACCTCCAAGGGGACAGTTCCAGGTCTCCCAGGGAATTGGGTAACTCACTGTCACAACTAACTAAACGCTCATCCTGCCCAGAGCCCTCACCACCATCATCAATGAAAAAACAAAGCAATCAAAGAAACCATAAATCATTTCAATCGTGCTTCCTGTCTGCCAACTTTGAAAATATGGGTTTACCTGTAATCCCGCCCTTTTTCAGCTCCTCTACCCAAACTGTCAATAATATCAGCATTTCACCTTGGCCAGTTATTCCAGTGATTTCTCTAATTCTGTTATGTCTTCTAGAAAATGAGAATAAGAGACTGGCATGAAGACTGACCAAAAACCATGTGTGTGGAACACTCAGAATGATACTAGGCATTTCGTTATCACACACAAGCCATCATTTTGACCAGCACTGGCACTGCAGGAAAACATTTCTCCAGTTCTTTCCTCTAGACACTCCACCAGCATCACATCAACACCTTCATTGCCTCAGCCATTGGCGTTTGGGATGTTAAGTTTCCAAGCCTTTAAAGCCAGGAGACTCCTAAGAGAAGTAAAGACCAGTCCTTGCTGCTTGCCACAATCTACTGGGAGTTAAAAAACAAAATAGATACCAAGCCCCAACCCCAGACTTGCAGAATCTAAAACTTGGGGGAAGGTGTGCCTAGAAGCAGTTTGCTTTTTTCAGCAGCCTCTCTGGGTCTTCTACTGCAAAGTCAGGTATGGGAACCACTATATAAGACAAGGCTATTGGAAATTCTCATTCTATAGATGAGGATACTGAGGCAGAGAGAAATTAAGAGACCGAATTAAGGACACAGAGCTGGGAGGTAGCAGAGCCAAGAGGAACCCAAATCCCAGGGTTCTCAATCCAAGGACCTTCATGTCACCACCCTGGCTACTCTTAGCCTTCTGGATGCCATAGGTCCCTCCCTGATCTTCTCCACCACCATTGTCACACACTCTAAATACTTAGTCTACATTGACCTCTGTTCAAGAACCTAAAGTAGTTCTCCAGGGCAGGACTACTCTCCATACAGAGAAGGGTATATATAAATAATTTTGTTAGAAAATTAATCCATGTAAGGTATAGTGATTTACTGGTGAAGATTGAGAACAGTGGGTACTTATCTGTAGCCCAACATGAAAATTCTCATCTTCATCACCTGTGAATGACAGCTACTCCAAATCAATGTCACACCGTTCTACAGGTCAAATGTTATGTAATCTTACAAAAGAAATAACTTGCTGGACAGTGTTACATGATCATGCTGATCTCCTGCATCAGGCACGATCTGGGCACTGGGCTACCAGAAATAAGAGTTCTAGAGCTCCTTTGGATATCTGGTCAACCTTATAGACTGGATGGACTAGAATAGCATCCTGAAGAGAAGAAATGAGTTCGGGCTTAGACTTCATCCAAATTGTGTTGCAGGCTGGTGATTTCCTTTATGGAAAGCCATACAAATCATGGGGATAAGTGTGGGGACCCAAGGCCAGGGGTCCTCCCCATGGATAAGAGGAGTACCATCTCATCAGTTGGTTAATAGACGGGGATCTATGGAAGAGTACTTCAGAGCCACTTTTCAAAGCTTTATATAGATGTCTGGCCAACTGCATTATATGTTAAATAAGTAGGAACTTGGAGGCATTAAAAATTAATAGAAAGCTGTATGAATAATGAATCTGTGACAGTGTATAAAATGATCATACACTACCTCCAGGTTAGGCAATGCATCTTGGAAATGGTACGAGCTATGTGAACTTACAGAGTTTTCACTGGTGGCTTGAGAAGAGGAACAAAGGAGAAGGTAACTGAAATCTAGGCTGAACGAAGGCACAAGTTACTGATGTTTTGAAGCAGTGTGTCTAAGGATCTCCACATACTCTGTCCCAATTGGAGACATGTACCACAGCCCTGAGCCCAAATTACAGAGGCTGATTCTGATCTCCTATGACAGAGAGAGACCCCTTAGGATACAAGTAAAACAGGCTATAAGTAAAGGTTACAAGTACCCCCTTGGGTTACAAGTAAAGCTAAAGGCAAAGGAGAAAAGGAAAGATATACCCATCTGAATGCAGAGTTCCAAAGAATAGCAAGAAGAGATAAGAAAGCCTTCCTCAGTGATCAATGCAAAGAAATAGAGGAAAGCAATAGAATGGGAAATACTAGAGATCTTTTCAAGAAAATTAGAGATACCAAGACAGAACATTTCATGCAAAGATGGGCTCAATAAAGGACAGAAATGGTATGGACTTAACAGAAGCAGAAGATATTAAGAAGAGGTGACAAGAACACACAGAAAAGCTATACAAAAAAGATCTTCATGACCCAGATAACCACCATGGTGTGATCACCCACCTAAAGCCAGTATCCTGGAATGTGAAGTCAAGTGGGTCATAGGAAGCATCACTACAAACAAAGCTAGTGGAGGTAATGAAATTCCAGTTGAGCTATTTCAAATCCTAAAAGATGATGCTGCGAAAGTGTTATGCTCAATATGCCAGCAAATTTGGAAAACTCAGCAGTGGCCACAGGACTGGAAAAGGTCAGTTTTCATTCCAATCTCAAAGAAAGGCAATGCCAAAGAATGTTCAAACTACCGCATGACTGCACTCATCTCACATGCTAGCAAAGTAATGCTCAAAATTCTCTAAGCCAGGCTTCAACAGTACATGAACAGTAAACCTCCAGATGTTCAAGCTGGATTTCGAAAAGGCAGAGGAACCAGAGATCAAATTGCCAACATCTGTTGGATCATTGAAAAAGCAAGAGAATTCCAGAAAAATATCTACTTTTGCTTTATTGACTACACCAAAGCCTTTGACTGCGTATATCACAACAAACTCTGGAAAATTCTTAAAGAGGTGGGAATACCAGACCACTTTACCTGTCTCCTGAGGAATGTGTATGCCAGTCAAGAAATTAGAGGAATTCTAACTGTATGTAGTTAGAAATGGATATAGAACAACAGGCTGGTTCCCAATTAGGAACCGTATATTGTCACCCTGCATATTTAACTTCTATGCAGAGTACATCTTGCGAAATGCCAGACTGGATGAAGCACAAGCTGGAATCGAGATTGCCAGGAGAAATATCAACAACCTGAGATACACAGATGACACCACCCTTAAGGCAAAAAGCAAAGAAGAACTAAAGAGCTTCCTTATGAAAATGAAAAGGAGAGTGAAAAAGTTGGCTTAAAACTCAACATTCAAAAAACTAAGATCATGGCATCTGGTCCCATCACTTCATGGAAAATAGACCAGGAAACAGTGGAAACAGTGAGAGGCTTTATTTTGGGGGGCTCCAAAATCACTGCAGATGGTGACTGCAGCCATGAAATTAAAAGACACTTGCTCGTTAGAAGAAAAGCTATGACAAACCTAGACGGCATATTAAAAAGCAGAAACATTCCTTTGCCAACAAAGGTCTGTCTAGTCAAAGCTATGGCTTTTCTAGTAGTCATGTATGGATGTGAGAGTTGGACCATGAAGAAAGCTGAGCACCTAAGAATTGATGTTTTTGAACTGTGATGTTGGAGAAGACTCTTGAGAGTCCCTTGGACTGCAAGGAGATCCAACCAGTCCATCCTAAAGGAGATCAGTCCTGAATATTCATTGGAAGGACTGATGCTGAAGCTGAAACTCCAATACTTTGGCCACCTGATGTGAAGAACTGACTCATTGGAAAAGACCCTGATGCTGGTAAAGATTGAAAGCAGGAGGAGAAGGGGAAGAGAGAGGATGAGATGGTTGGATGGCATTACCTACTTGATGGACATGAGTTTGAGCAAGCTCTGGATGGTGGTAATGGGCAGGGAAGCCTGATGTGCTGCAGTCCATGGTGTCTCAAAGAGTCAGACAGGACTGAGCAACTGAACTGAACTGAACTGAGGGCTTCCCAGGCAGCACAGTTGTAGAGAACTCGCCTGCCAATGCAGGTGACGCAAGAGAGGTGGATTCAATCCATGAGTTAGGAAGATCCCCTGAAGGAGGAAATGGCAACCCACTCCAGTATTCTTGCCTGGGGAATCCCATGGACAGAAGAGCCTGGAGGGCTACTGTCTGTGGGGTTGCAAAGAGTCAGAAATTACTGAGCAACGCACACCCATGCTGGTAGTTTTCCATGCTTCCTTTTCATCCTGCTAGTATCCAGTTACTTGGTCATCTCCCCTCTCTCTCTCTCTCTCTCTCTCTCTCTCTCTCTCTCTCTCACTCACACACACACACACACACACACACACACACAAGCAATGCTGGGATATGCTGGCTTTCAGAGTTTTAGATACTATGTTGGCTCAACATGAAACAAGCAGTCCAAAAAAAAAAAAAAAGAGCATTTCCTGCAAATTAAAGACAGGCAGAGCCTGGTAACACAGGTGATGGGGTGAACATTTACAAAGTCTGCCTCTCAACACTGCTTCTTTAATGCACTTTATTTTGCCCTAAAGGGATTTCATGGTAATGAAATCTGTACTCAAAAATCAAACCTTCCTAACTAGAGATACCTTGGGACTGTTTGTTCGCTGCTGTGTAGCTGTGTGTGGTATGACCCTGTTACTGAGTGTGTGTTGGGGGTGGGGGGGAATGTTGCTATCGATGTATGATATAAGTCTGCTTTGAAAGCTGATTCCATGGGGTAAAGTAAGATACAGATCTAATTTGATGAGACGGTAAATTTCGACCTGTCTTACCTAACAGAATTCTGATGCTTGTTTTTTCATTATAAAGATTTGGGGTAATAACTTTATTTAGTGCTTGCTCTTCTCCTCCCCTGGATTTCTAGCAGAAAGTCAAAGATCCTGATTTACAAACAGAGGTTTCTTAAGTACTATTTTTAGAACAATGCTGTACCAGATTTATAAGGGGGGGTTAGGGGGAGAAACTCCAGTCACTTTCGAGCAAAGTAGCATTTCACTGCATAATAATGAAGTACTAATTGCTCTTTGTCATCACTTTTTATGCAAATTGCCCTGGAGCATTTGCCCAATATGCATTTTACATTTTAACAAAGAAAGTGGAGTCTTGACAAACAAGAATAGTATACCCAAGCAAAAATAAAAATATCAGCTATAAAATAAAACTGCTTAAGGTGCATTCTCTATGGGTATAAATTTTTCTATTATATCATTCCCATTATTAGATCTATTTGACCAATAAGATTTCTTTGAATCTAAAATAGCAGTTTATGTGTCAGGCAAAAAATAAGTTGGTGGGCAAAACCTGCATATTTTGCTCATCATACAATTTACAAAGGAAGTTTGATGTGAAAATTATGTTCCCAGCAGAATTTAAATAGACCAGGTCAAAATCTAGACTGTCAAAGGAATCCAGTTGTGTCAAAGCATTTATAACAGGCACAAATTTTTAGAGGTTTCAGTTATTCTAATGGTTCCCATTTTCATAGAGACAGTCATCAGCGTTATATTAAAAAAAAAAAAGAAACATGATTTGCATATCACAAATGGGTAGAGAGGTTAAAACATATTTCAGGATGTGTGCGTTCAGATTCCAGTCTGGAGACAGTTACTAGTCACTATCTTGGTGACCATCAGGCAGTAGAGAAAAAAAAAGAGAAATGTGATTTATGAGATTTCTGAGACCTTCGGAGTAATCTAAAATTCAAACCTGGTCTTCTAGGTCATTATGAAGATATATTTGTCAAGGTAAGAGGATAGAACATATTTTATTTAACAGTCTGTTAGTTTGATCTATACCATTTAAATATTTAAACATATGGTATGTGGGCCTCCATTTGTACTGTTGCCCTAGGCTCCACAAATGTTAGAGGGAGGCCTACTTCCTAGAACCACTCCTCCACTTCCAATTCACAAGCTTCCATCAAATCTGGACCTGCTTATTCTAAAAACAGAATACAGTTGGCTCAAGGCAACTGATGTCCAGAACTATCACTATGCTATTCAGTAAATCCATAGTTAGCAAATCAAAAAATACATTATGTGACAAGGTTCACTGTTTATAAAGAAATAGAGGATTTCTTTCCAGATGTACAGAAATGAGCTGTTGCCTTATTAAATGACCATTGTAGAGTAGGATAATTCCTGGAATAATAATGAATAATGGGAAGCCTTGAAATGTTTAATTCCAGACTTCTAAGCCATTTACAGTTCTAAAGTCATTAGTCCACAATCCCTTCTTCCGAGCTGGATCCAGAAGGTGTGAGCCACTCACTTTTACAATCACCCAGGCCCAGAAAAGTATTGCCTAAAGTTACAGCATGAGTCAGGGGGCAAGTGAAGTGCAGAATCACTCATGGTCCCAGACACCCTCCATTAGACAACCCGATTATGAGATGAAATACTGGTAAACACAAGCTTCTGTACCCAGGAAATGCACTGTGAAGGGCATAATGAATTACTTATGCTGCGTAGTGTATGTATAAATCATATTAAAGCATGCTGAATGGTACATTATCATGCTTCTATTTTGCATTACAAAAGTAACTAATGTAAGCTGCAAAGTGTACTTTTAATCCATTATTCATTTCTAAAAGTAGTCAGACCACTATTCAAGTACCATAAAAGGCTACCAGGGTAAGCAAACCTGCTTTTCAATGGATGAAGATGAAACAGCAAGATTTTTAAATCAATTTTAAATTAGTCAGGCTGTATTTATCAAAACGTATCAAATCTATGTATTCCCAGTTCAGATGGAGGAATTATGACAAACCATAACTTTTTCTCCCCCCCAGCCCCCGCCCCGGCCACACACACAAAAAAATTCTATTTCTCCAGTCTAGCATCAATATAATTACTTTCATTATGTGTGATTCTCTGATACTGTTTATTTTACCTCATTTTTAATGTTCATACTGGTTCAAAACATATTTTTAGTTTTCCTTCTCATTTCAGTTCAGCTCTGTACACTCTAGTTTTTCCACAGGGGCTGCCTCAAGGAGTTAGCACTTTTTCTACAAATGTTTCCCTAACACAAAAGCAAGAACTTGGGGTGTCTCTATCACTCCATAGAGTGCTAGGGATAAAGCATCCCGCAAAAGCTTTTTCAGTCAGGGTTCAAAATACAGGAGCCAAAGAAGAAAAGGCTGATAGAAATAGATATAAAAGCAACATAAGCAGGAAACCCAAATGTCAAACTAAGAGAATGTTTGCACCCTAAATCACAAACAGTCCAACCGCTTAATGTTTCACGAGTCTCAGAAATTGAGAAGGATTTCCCTGGTGGCACACTGGATAAGAATCCGCCTGAGAAGCCAAGCACCACAAAAACTGAAGGACCTAAGGTACTCCATTTTGTAAGGTTCTGGGAAAAGAGCCTTTGGAAATCCAAGAGCCTTTGGAAATCCCCTGACCTCACCCCCACCACCTGCGAACCAATCAGAACCCTTGGCCAGCCCAGGAAATTCGAATCAAGCCCAGGAAATGGGAACCAATCAGCACCCGTGGCCAGCCGGGAAACAAGAACCAATCAGAACTCAACACCTAACCCTTCACCAGAAGGTGACCAATCAGACTCGGAGACTCCCATTTTTCGAATTTTTTGTGCGAGAATACCCTATATAAGCAATGTAACCCAGAGCTTAGGGCTCCTCCCTATAGCTGCTGCGTTGGTATCGGTATCAGTGGGGGCCCCAGCTCGAGCTTGGTAATAAAAACTCTCTTGCTTTTGCATTGGATATTGGCTCCCTGGTGGTCATCGGGAGATAGCTCTCACTCATTGCAACTAGAGAAAGAACTTGCAGAGCAACGAAAACCCACTGTGGCCAAAAAGAAAGAAATAATTGCTTTAAAAACTATTAAAAAGAAAAAAAGACATTGAGAAAAGTCCAACAGCCTAACTGAACAAAAGTCATGAACAAAACATTTACAGAGGGGGAAATACAAATGAAATACATATGAGAAAACTTGCAACTTCATTTGTGAAGTTCAGTTCAGATTAAAGCTTCACAATGAAACCATTTCAAATTGGCAAACATTTCCCCAAGTTTGATAATATAACTGTTTACAGGGCTGTAGGGGAAATAAACACGTATGCTGGTGGGACTGCCAGTTAGACTAAATCTAGTGGAGGGCAATAGGGCAACTCCTTACAAGGGTAACTCCTTATCAGAGTTACTTGCTTTGACCCAGTAATCCCACTTCTGGGAATTTATCCTACATAGAGATTCATCTGCACCCTTATGAAATGATATATATGCAAGGTTATTCACTACAACATGATTTGTAGCAGCAACACTTGGTCCATTAATAGATGTGATGGCTAATTTTATATGTCAGTTTGACTGGGCCACAGGCTGCAAATTATTTGATCAAATGTTATTCTGAGTATTCCCATGAGGCTGTTTTTGGATGAGATCTGAAGCAGTAGATTGAACAAAGCAGACTACCCTCCCTAATGGGGTGGGCTAGTTGAAAGTCTGAACAGTACATATTAGAAACAGTACTCACTACAGAAAAACAAATGGGGATGACCTTGGTGAGACCTAGGACACATTAACTAAATAACTGTTATGTATAGAACAAAATGTATTAAATGCTCACCTTTACATGAAAAGGGAGATAAAGATACATATAGGTAATTGCTTATATTCACATTAAGAAATATTCAAAGAAACACAAAAGCAGCGAATAAAATCATTTCACTAGGGTCAGAGTGAACCAGGATATATATGCATAAAGAGATACTTTTTCAATCCTTTTGCTTTTTGAATCATGTGAATATATTACTTATTCAAAAAGGCTAAAATAAATTTTAAAATAACTAATAGTGTTTCTTGATCACATCACCCTAATTGATTTCTTATATGGCACTATCACCATCAGAGATATTCTTGTTTAGTTACTAGTTTCCCTGTTTTCTGTGCTTTAGGACAGGGGTCAGCAAAGTATAGCCCATGAGCCAAATCCAACCCTCCTCTTATTTTGTAAATAACATTTCAGCAATAAACAGACATGCCCATTTATTTTCATATTTCTCGGGCTGCTTTTATGCTACAGGGGCAGAGATGAATGGCTACGACTGAGACCAAATGGCCCAAAAGCCTAAAATATTTACCATCTGGCCTTTTCCAGAAAGCGTTTGCTGACACTTGGTCTAGAACTCGAATTCCTTCTTAACAGAATGTGAAGGTAGGGGCTTCCCAGCTGGCTGGTGGCAAAAATCCTGCCTGCCAGCACAGATGTGGGTTTGCATCCTGGGTCAGGAAGATCCCCTGGAGGAGGGCATGGAAATCCATTCCAGTATTCTTGCCTGGGAAATACTATGGACAAAGGAGCCTGGCGGGCTACAGTCCACAGGGTCACAAAGAGTCAGATGTGACAGAGCACGCACACACGCACAAGGGTAGGAAGCTTATTTGGTCTCCAACATATTCCTTCAGTTCAGCTCACTTCAGTCACTCAGCCATGTCCAACTCTTTGAGACCCCATGGACTGCAGCATGCCAGGCTTCCCTGTCCATCACCACCTCCCAGAGCTTGCTCAGACTCACAAAGTCCATTAAGTCAGTAATGCCATCCAACCATCTCATCCTCTGTCTTCCACTTCTCCTCCTGCCTTCAATCTTTCCCAGCATCAGGGTCTTTTCCAATGAGTCAATTCTTCACATCAGGTGGCCAAAGTATTGGAGTTTCAGCTTTAGCATCAGTCCTTCCAATGAATATTCAGGACTGATCTCCTTTAGGATGGACTGGTTGGATCTCCTTGCAGTCCAAGGGACTCTCAAGAGTCTTTTCCAACACCACAGTTCAAAAGTATCAGTTCTTTGGTGCTCAGCCTTCTTTATAGTCCAACTCTCACATCCATACAGGACTACCGGAAAAACCATGGCTTTGCCTAGACGGACCTTTGTTGGCAAAGGAATGTCTTTGCTTTTTAATATGCTATCTAGATTTGTCATAGCTTTTCTTCCGAGGAGCAAGTGTCTTTTAATTTCATGGCTGCAGTCACCATCTGCAGTGATTTTAGAGCCCCACAAAAATAAAGTCTTTCACTGTTTCCATTGTTTCCCCATCTATTTGCTGTGAACTGTATTCCTTACAATCTTGAATAGGGTCTAGGTTGATTTTTCCGAAAAACAAACTCTGAGCTGGAGATCAGTGAACAGCAGGCTTCTTAGGGCTGCTCCTAGGATCACCTGAGGGAAGGAAAGGAGCCAAGAAGCAGGGAGGAGTCAAGCACCCCCACTCTGCCCCCTCCCCCCAGTCTCAAAGGACTGTCTCACCTGACCACAGCGGTGCTTCCTGAAGGTGGAATGACCTTTCAGAGCTCCAGATGAGTTGAGAGGGCTAGGGCTTTCTGGCCCCACTTGGATCTGTCATTGCTTGGGGGTGTCCTGGAAAGGAGGTATGACTTCTTTCTTCAGTCGAAACAAATCCTGAAGCAGTGTCACCAGTGACAGCTGTCTGCCAACAGGACTCCCCAAAGCTGGGATGTGAAAGTCAAAGTGTTAATCACCTAGTTGTGTCCCACTCTTTGCAACCCCATGGACTGTGTAACTCGTCAGGCTCCTCTGTCCGTGGAATTCTCCAGGCAAGAATACTGGAGTGGGTTGCCATTCCCTTCTCCACAGGATCTTCCCAACAAAGCAATCAAACTTGGGTCTCCCACAGTGCAGCAGATTCTTTACTGTCTGAACCACCAAAGTGGGATAATAAGGATTTAATTTGGGATGGAGGAGCATACGACATAACATCCATCACAACATAGCATTCATCCCTGACAATATGTGAGCAACTGTGTGAGTGTGTGAGCATGTATCTTCCAGTGATGACTCCATCTCTTTGGAAAGTCTCCTTGAGTAGATTTTATTCTCATCATCTTTCTTTGGGTTTTTTAGTACGTGTCTTAGTTTGTGTATGCTCAGATGCAGACTCTGAGACAATGACTGGAGTTCAACTACTATATATATATATTTAAAATTTTTTTAATTTATATATATATATATATATATATATATATATTTTCCCCCCTGAAATGCAGGGAACACCAGTAGAGGAAAGAAGTCAGACAGAGAAGATAAGGCAGTTAACCCACTGCCTGTGGCAGCAGAGTCATCCCCTGGTACCTGAGGGCCATTGGTTTCAGGACCTACACTAGACACCACATTGCACGGAGGCTCACATGCCTTGTATAAAATAGCATGGTACTTGCATGCATCCTACACACATCCTCCGTATACTTTATATCATCTCTAGATTACTTGTAGTATCCAATACAATGTAAATAGTATGTGAACAGTTTCTGGTAAGTGTCAGATTCAAGTTTTGCGTTTTGGAACTTCCTGGAATTTGGGGGGATTTTTTGGAATATTTTTTATCCTTAAACCCACAGAGGCAGAACTTGAGCCACTTGTATGGATTACTGCTGCTCAAAGTGAGGCGCAGGGAATAGTGCCCATCCAGGAATGGTTTGTCAACAACTACAGTTGTCAATTCCACCCCATTCTGATCCTCAGATTCTGAGCAGAATTTTTCCCCCATTCACTCAACATCATTAATTACCTTTAACTTAAAGTTAAGAGCCAATGTCCAGTGGAAAACCCTGCACCAATTACAGATTGGTATTTTTCACAGTTTTCTAGCAGGTGAAATAGCTCCAATCCCGAATAAGTTTTTATCCTTTGAATCTAGACAGTCTATATTTCTCATTGTAAAACAATGGTTCCCATGGGAACAAAGTATCAGATTCTCTTAGCAACCACTGCAGCTCCTATAACATTGATAAACTTGGTATCAATATCAAATGACTAAGTGCTTATTGTTACTGTAAAACCAAGCTTACCATAATTTTACTTTAAAAAATCTAAGCAGGATATAAAACTTCATATAAACTGTGGTATGTACAAAATAAAGTATGTGTAAAGTAAAAAAAGACCTCAGAGAAATAAACTAAAATATTAATTCTTTCTCTCTTGATGAACGTGTGTTCTAAATTTTTGCTTTGTGCACTAAATAACTATAACACCAAAAAGAGAGAGAACTCTAAACACAATATAATATAAACACATCTTTTAACTCATAGATGAAGAGTGGACGTATCATTAAGCTCTAAGCTGTTGGTCACAGCATTTTCTTCTCTTGACTTCATGACTATATCACTAGATGAGAGGGTACCAATCACTTAACCACTGGCCTTTAGATTCTTTCCATGAAGAGTGATGTCTAAGTTTCTCTTGAACTCTAAAAGTCAAAAACTTTATAATTTTACTTCTCCACAATAATTATATGTGGAGGCTTGCCCCAATAGTATTGAAGCAGTTTGCAGGTTTTTGAGAGCATAATGCTAACGAGGGGAATAAGAAATAACAAGTGTTGATGATATGGAGAGAAGAGAACCCTTGAACACTGTTAGTGGAAATGTAAATTGGTGCAGTCATGATGGAAAACAGTATAGAAGTTCCTCAAAAAATTAAAAATAAACCTACCGTGCAATTCAGCAATTTCACTTCTGGGTATATATGTAAAGAAAATGAAATCGCTGTCTGGAAGAGATACCTGCACTCCATTGTTCACTGCAATATAAATTACAATAGCCAAGAGGCAGGAACAGCCTAGCCAACCAGGCTCACATGGGTGGACCTTCAAGGCATTATGTTAAGTGAACTGAAGTCAGACAGAGAAAGACAAATACTATATATTCTCACTTATATATGGAATCTAGGAAAAAATGAACTCATAAGTATTGAAAGCAGATTGGTGGTTGAAAGAGGTAGGGGGTAAAGGGTGGGCAAAATGGGTAAAGGTGATTCAAAGGTATACTTTCAGTTACAAAATAAATAAGTTCTGGGGATCAATATACAACAATACTATGGTGTATATTTGAAAGTTGCTAAGAGAGTAAATCTTGAAAATTCTCATCACAAGAAAAATAATTATAGCTATGTGAGGTGATAGATTATAACTAAACTTATAATGGCAAACATTTTTCTATACAAACCTGTCTAGATCATTATGAAGGTTGTACACCTTCAACTAACACAACATGTCAATTATATCTTGACAAAACTGGAAAAACATAAAATAAATAAAAAGGAGAATCTCCAGGAGAGTTTCTTATAAGCTGATGACTGGGCTGCACCCTCAGATTCTCCGTCAGTAGTTTAGACTAGGGCATTTTTATCATGTCTTCCCAGAGGTTCTAACATAGGTCACATTTGGGCACTAATCCACAATCTATGTGCAAATCTTGAGACTTAAAAATCATCAAGAAAAGAAACCATTTGACATAAGAGAATGAGTCTTCCTTGAGATCATCCCAAACTAAGTGGTACAACTGGAACTCAGGGCAGTTTGGGTCCTAAGGTATTTAACTGAGACTCATCTATTCATTCCAGACCCTTTGTTACATTCATCCTAGACCTCAGCTCCATCAGTATTTTCTTCACTTTTTGCAGCGTCACTCTGCACCAACTGTAATATCCTCTGTGACTCATCACAGAAACATAACAAGACTCTTCACATGTGGGGCCGGACACCTGGAAATAGACACGCTTTTCCCTCAGAGACGAGACCTGCCTCACGCTCTCTAACAGAAACAACGCCTGCTTTGTCCAATGCAATATCAGCCGCCGACCTGCCACTGGCGATATGAAAGCTAACAATAAAAGATGGAGACAAATGTAAAACAGTTTGTGTAATATATTTAATCCTCCATACTCAGAGTGAGTGAAGTCGCTCAGTTGTGTCCGACTCTGCGATCCCATGGATCGGTAGCCTACCAGGCTCCTCCATCCATGGGATTCTCCAGGCAAGAGTACTGGAATGAGTTGCCATTTCCTTCTCCAGGGGATCTTCCAACTCAGGGATTGAACCCAGGTTTCCTGCATTGTAGGCAGACGCTTTACTGTCTGAGCCACCAGGGAAGAACACCATACTCAGAAGCAGTTGACAAACTAAACTACAAAACCAGCAGGCTTTTACTGGAAACTTTCTTCTACCGTGAGTATGAAACAAGGATCCACCTGTGAGCAAAGAGGAAAAATCTTCCCTAAAGGGGTCATTTCTTGAAGATAAGCAAGTTTTTTAAATCCACAAAAAATGTCTTTCCTAGGTATTTACTGCAAAAAGATAGTTTTTAATTTAGTAACCAGGAGAAAGCACTCTATGAACTGTATGATGCTGAGTTTTGATGTGAGGTTGGAATGGGAAAGGTGTTCATGTCTGTTGCTTATTATTGTTCAACATAAATTCTATTTACTTAAAAAGAAATTTGTTTTGCCTATTCTCAAGTGTTTTTACCGAATTACATAACCATCAGGGATAGATGAACGACCCCCATGGCTGCACATCACTGCCCATGCCTGATGATATCAAAGTTTTAAAGTATCTGCCAAACGTTGGATGGGGGAAAGTGTTTTATTATTGCTTCTATTTGTCTTTATATCATTACTATAAAGTTGATCAGCTTTTTTAAAGTCCACAAGCCATCTCTTGCTTCTTTTGTGAAATCATATATGTTTGCTTTGCTTATATCTCTATTGGATGTGTTCTATTTTTATTTGCATGAAGATGTGCTTTGTAGATTCTGATGTTGGTGCTTGGCCATAGCTTCTCTTTAAATGCATCATGGGTTTAAGAAAACATAAGATCTGAAAATCAGTGCATAAAACACAGTGGAGGATAATGAAACACATTTCAAGTGCATCCTTACCTTTACAAAAAGGTTATTTACATACACTTTGAAATAAGCATAATCCCTTCAGCATTTAAAATATCATTAGTTTGGTTATAATTTATTTCTTGATCTGGGTGCTGGATATATGTATATGTGGTTAACTTTGTGAAATTTCATGGAGCTGTAAATGCATAGGTTGATACCCTTTCCCGTAAGTAAGCTGTATTTTTAGTTAAAAGTTTACCTAAAAGTTCATTAGATTTATATCCCAATGTGCATACAACTTTCCATAGATGTGAATTAGCTATAACTTTTGTTGAAGATGGTACATTAGAAAACTCAGCGACGGAGGGAAAAGATAACAGAACAGAATGAGTTTCTGTGAGTTCAAATGAGGCCACAGGAGGTAAGAAAGAAGACCAAGGTCAAGGTAACCCAGTGCCAACAGGATGGCATGCTGTCTAATACAGCCATTTTTAGGATAAAGTCAAAAGTCAGAACTGATCATTTTTATTAGTATCTCCCATTTAAACAAGACTAATAAATCAAGATACAGATTGGGGCCATGAAAGTAAAAATGTCTTGCCTCTGGAATATCATTCCTAAGAGAAGTAGAGTGAAATTACAAAAGACAGGATTTGAAAACTGAACTGGCTACTCCCTACTCACCTGAGCCCTTGTTTATTCATCTGTAAAAGGCAGATAATAAAAACAACCATGTGGGGTTGTTATGAAGACTAAGAAAAGCACACACATGAAGTATTCGTCCAGTGTCTGCCTCAAAGTATAGTAATTATGATTGTTTCTGTCCCAAGATGTGAAAATTTTGAGGGAAAAAAAATGCTTCTATTTTGAATTACTTACATTTGTTGAAAGGCAAAATAGAATTTTCTTTTTTCCATGGAGCACTAAAAAACACTTTCAGGACTGATATATGATTCCTATGTGATGAAAGAGTGTGACTTGGTGTTTTTCCCTGTTAGTTTTTGAGTATGATGTGGAGCATGCAGGCTTCTAAGTAGGTACTGATGATTAGTGCTTAAGCTCTTAGCAGTTAATATAAACCTTGGATTTACACGGCTTTCAATTTCCTTTGTAACAGTTGCCTGAGTCGGGTTTATCACCCTTGTCCTGGTGCACTCAGGAGGACAGAGAAGGTGAAAAGAACAGTCAAGCTGGTGAGGCTGTCTTAACGTAAAAATGTTTTGAGCAAGCAGTAGCCATAATTTTTCTGCTCAAATCAAAATCTCATGAAGTTGTGTTTAGACAGGGCTTAGTTCTACACCTCAAATTTACTTGTGTACACTTATCTAAATACCTAAGGATTCAAGTGGGGTTTCCCTCCCGCCTATAAATTACCTTACGGCAATGATATGCTGCTTGGTTAACATCAAATAGATCTCTATCTACAAAAATCTTTCTCAATATAAGTAGGAATCTGAACATAAAAACCCTTTAAAATAATACTGGAGCCCAGATTAAACTCACAAACACTAGGAGGGTTAACAGGGGTCGAGGGACACCCTCTCCTCCTTCGCTCTGCTGTTGTGATTGTTGAGACTTGGTGAACTGGAACGAAATTGACAAGGGGCAAGCTTGTCGTTTCAAGTCTCCCAGATTAAATTGACACCTTGTTTTTAATTTCATTTCCTTTTTTATTTAAAAAAAGAACTTGTTATTCACATCTTGAAATTACGCTAAATAAGTTAACTGTCCCAGCAGTCTCTCTGCCTGGTTGCTCACTGGACAAAACACAAATGTGTTATCAAAAATAGCCTCTCAGCCATAAAAAACGAATGAAATAATGCCATTTGCAGCGACATGGGTGGACCTAGAGATAGTCATGCTAAGTGAAGTAAGTCAGACAGACAAAGACAAGTATCTTGTGATATCACTTATATGTGGAATCTTAAAAAAAATACAAATGAACTTAATATAAAACAGAAGCAGACTTACAAACACAGAAAACAAACTTCCAGTAACCAAAGGGAAAAGGAGAGGGCAAGGAATAAATTAGGAGTTCGGGATTAACAGATGCTACAGATAAAATACACAACAAGATCCTACTGTATAGCACTGAGAACTCCACTCAATATCTTGTAATAATCTACAATGAAAAAGAATCAGAATATAAATAACTGAATCACTTTGTGGTACACTTGAAACTAACACAACATTTAAAATCCACTATAATTTTTTAAAAGTTTAAAAACAATAGTCTCAATACATCAACACAGGCAGCTCAAGACAAACATTAATGTTGGCTGAGGAGGGGTGTAAGGAACGAAGTAACCTGCATCTGGAAATCCCCTACCTAGTGTGCTTTGCAAAACATCACCAAGATCTTTATACTCAGGTTCACTGCAGGTACTGGAAAGCAGAGGCAAGAATTCAGTCTATATTTTAAAAGGAAATTATCGGGAAATGGAATTAATCATTGATTTGGGCAAAGATTTGAAGCTAACAGACCTCTGGCTGCTAAACCTTGACTCTTATTCTTCGTCATTCTCAGCAAGATTTCGTGACTCCATTTTACTATCTATGACATGAGAAAAACACAAGCATGCTTTATCTTCTACAATTGTTGTGCCCTTGAAAACTTGTGTGAACTGAATTGTGGAAAATAAAATTATAAGCTCTGAATTTATCAAGAGAAAAAAATTAAAAACCAGGAGCATCGTGTGACATGGATACACATACAAACATCATTCACAAAACTTTGAATGAGTAAGGTTTGGATTATCTGAGATTTTTATAATGGAATAAACAGTACGTGTCTATTTCAGCTAAAGAACAGCAACTGCTTTGAGTTACTCGTGGTTTTAAATAAACTAATAATAGATTGGAGCAATTTTTATTGCATTTGATTATGTATTTGGGTCAGATTTTTCTCTGGACCCTCCTCTTTAGGTGAACAAAGGATGCTGTTACATCAGGTCTGACTTTTTCATAAGCCACGACAGTTACTGTTGTGGAATACTAAATGTGACCCTAGTGGCCCAGTGGCATTAGGGAATCTTCCAAAAGTGCCCACTGTTCTCCTTGAAAATAATTTCATCAGTGACAGGCTGCAACTGAGGAATTTCTGATAAGCAACGAGCACACATCAAATCCAGGTGTATTATGCAAGGGTTTACACTGTTAGCCGAGACATAGCGGGGGTTGCCTGTTGAAAAGCATCTGTGAAAAACTTCTGCTATTATTATGGAAGCAGTAGGCAATATTCAAATAGAGGTGACTCAGTCGTTTAAATAAATGTGTTTTTAATCATAAAATGTTACTGCTCTACCGACTCGTTTTTTCTATTAACATGTTGGAGATACTGTTGATGAGATTTAGTGTTTTAAGGGCAAAGTCTTATGAAAGGCAGCATAAAAGGACACAGCAGTATTCTTCTGAAGCTGTGAATCATTATTTATCTGTGTGAAACCTAATGGCACTTAAATCTGTATTCAAATCATCTAAGCAACAAAAACACAGACTTAGATGACCACAGAAGGTGTGCCCAGCAAAACGCTTCTCCTCTTTGTTACTTTTCACACCCCTGCCATTGCCGCTGCTGCTGGTTAGTTGCTAAGTTGCATCTGACTCTTTTGTGACCCCACCAAGCTCCTCTGTCCATGGGATTTCCCAAGCAAGAATACTGGAGTGGGTTGCCATTTTCCCTTCCAGGGGATCTTCCTGACCCATAGATGGAACGAGTCTCCTTTTTGGCAGCCAAATTCTTTGCCACTGAGCCACCTGGGAAGCCCCTTCATACTCGCAAGAAAAAACAAAAACAAACAAAAAACAAGGTTGGAAGTTGGAATATTGGGGTTGGGGAGGTCACAAGTTAGTATTTCAGAAGACAGTTCATTTTTGACGTATGAATGTGTTTGAGATATTGATTACAGCTTATATCCCAACAGTCCCCCTCAAGAGAGAATGACCTACACACATGGCTGCTGGGGGGGAAAACTTGGATGACCTTGTTCCTTGTGATGCCCTTTCCCTCCCCCCAGCCCCCTCTCCCACTTGGTAATTGTTGATTGGATCAGAGGTGGGCTTCTAACCCACCCAAGGCAGCCATTCTGGCCATCTGATGTCTGGCCATCAACTACACCAATCAGATTTCTTCTCTCACAATGTTGAAATAAGGAAGACTTAAAAACAAAAAAAAATCTGGAAGGGGATTGCCCTGGAGGTTCAGTGGTTAAGAATCCCTGCTTCCACTACAGGGAGTGAGGCTCCCATCATTGGTCAGGGAACTAAGAACCCACAGGTTACATGGCACAGGCAAATTAATGAATTGGTCAGCTTTCAGATATATTAAAAAAAGAAGAAGAGTCAGAGCCTTAAAAAGGCAACATTTGCTCCTGAAACTTTCAAGGAACAAAAATGATGGGTATAAAGGAGTGTCTTGGAGGGGTCACATGCTGAGACTCAGCTAGGCATGGATGTGACTGCAGGTTTCACCTCCCGAACAGTCTCTGCATTCAGTTGCATTGCCCAATTTTCCTGAGGTCACACATACCCATTTGATGAGCCAGAGGAGGAGAGAGGAGAGTAACAGAGGCTGCATCACAAGGAGCAACCTCAGAACCCCAGAGAGGAAAGGAAAACAAAAACCCCTAAACAATGAAGAAACCCACTGGGCAGGAAGGGTAGGCTGGATGCTGCTATGAGAGCTTGGGTATCAGGAGAGAATTTTGGTTTGGGGTACAGTCTGAGAACTCTACCTGAAAGCTTGAAGCTGTCTTTCCCAGTCTCCCTTCCTTCATCCAACGCTTCCCAGGCAGGGGGAGGATGTATAATACAACCCAAGATCACTATCATTTGCCATGGCAACCACCCAACCCCAGATCTCCTGGCCCAGAGGAGACTGGAAGGAGAAGACATTTCTCCAGGACAGAGAAGCATAGGAGCGTGTAAGCAGAAGCCCTGGGGTGTATCGGAGGGCAAGGCTGGTCTGTGCTGCCATGCGGCAGCGTGGGCTATGCTGGTGGGAAACCTCAGTGAGGGTTAAACTGGCAGCCAGCACAGCAGAGGGCAGAGCTCAGAAGCTGTGATGGCTAATCTTATGTGTCAACCTTACTGGGCTCGGGGATGCCCAGGTAGCTGGTAAAACATGATTTCTGGGTGTGTCTGTAAGAGGTGAACAATTGAATCAGTAAACTGAGTAAAGAAGCTCATCCTCTCCAATGCGGGTGGGTACCATCTAATCCACTTAGGGTCTGAACAGAACAGAAGGCAGAGAAGGGGCAAAATTTCTCTTTCTCCAGGAGCTGGGACATCCATCTTCTCCTGCCCTCGGACGTCAGATCTCTTGATTCTTGGGTCTTTATCGCGTGTGCATATGAAGTCACTTCAGTCATATCCGACTCTTTGTGACCTCATAGACCATACATAGCTCGACAGGTTCCTCTGTCCATAGGATTTCCCAGGCAAGAATACTGGAGTGGGTTGCCATGCCCTTCTCCAGGGGATCTTCCTGACCCAGAGCTAGACCTGCATCTCTTGCATCTCCTGCATTGGTAAGCAAGTTCTTTACCACTAGCACCACCAGGGAAATTTGGGCCTTTAGAATCTAAGTCAATAATTCCACCAGCTTTCCTGGTTTTCCAGCGTGAAGATGGCAGACTGTGGGACTTCTCTGCTTCGACAATCATGTGAGTCAACTTCTATAATAAATTCTATAATAAATCTATCATCTATCTATCCTGTTAGTTCTGTTTCTCTGGAGAATCTTGACTAATACATAAGGTAAATGAGTCTCCTCCCTACACACACCTTAAGGAGGAGTAGAGCTGAGGTTTTGCCATTTGGCAATAGAAGACTAGGAATAAGGTGACAACTAAGTGGGTGATGTTCCACAAAGATGATGGAGGAAGTGGAGGAGATGAAAGCCAGTCACAGGGAACCAAAATCTCACCTTGCTCCCTCCCCTCACCTTAAAGTGACTTCCCCCTTCCCACCGCACTCCCCCCCCACCAACCAGGTGACAATAACAGACCTGGTCCCCATGCTCACTCTCACCAAAATAAAAGGCACAACCGAAAGCAGAATAAACCCAATCTGAGAGCCAGGGAGTCTAGAAAGCAATCTTTGGCGTTTTGTCAGCAATAAAATGCGAGTTTCCGTTTTTAATTTTGGGAAATTTCATATTGCACAATTTACTATGTCTCCTTGAGCTGCCAGTACTATTTGCCATCTATTTGGTATCTGGACCAAACCCAAGTATTTACTGGCAGAGGTTGCTTTTACTGGTTTGGGCTGTGTTGCAGATTAGTTAGAAAAACAGGCTCTGGAGCCAGACTTCATGAGTTCAAATCCGGCTTCAGTTACTTGATGGGGGTGCCTCTTAAGGAAAGCACTCCACTCCTCTGTGCCCAGATTCCTACTACCCAAGGCGGCTGTGAGGTTAAAACCAAGCGACCAACTTTCCTGGTTTGCTCAGGACTGAAGGGCTTCCCTAGGATGCTGGACTTCCAGTGCAAACACCGGGAAGGTCCTGGGAAAATTAGGATGTTCCGATCACCTAAGGGAGAAATAAGCTATTGTAGGTAAAGCACTAAAAACAATGGGTGCTCAATAAATATTAGCCATTGATACTAGTGAACTCGCTATGACTGTGACTATTGCAATGGTCATTGCTTCCCCTGAACCTGGAGGTCTTGGACTAGTGTCCTGGTCTTTTCTGAAGGATAAGGTCACTTCCATTTCTCCAGAGCTCTGGAATCACCGGAAACAGAGGCAAAGATGAGGCTGGTGTGCTTGTCTGCACGCACAGGGAGGATGAGCCAGACTCCAGCCTCTTCTTCTGGCCTGGGATAACGCCGGAGGTGCCCCTGACCCTCCCCTAGTGTCCTCCCCACTCTGCCATAGGCCCACCTGAGCCATCCTGGCTGGCTGGCTGGTCTGCACTGGAGATCTACGAACAGAGCATGATCTGCCGAGTGAAGACTTCTAGTCTTTGGAATCAGATTTCTCCTCGGGACACCCTGAGTCTCCCCAGAATTTCCAAGTGAATTTCGAAAAAATGAAAGGACCATATGCTTGCACACTCTGATCTGGCATCCTGGGAGTTTCTATTTCTCACAAGCTCTTCAAACATTTTATCAGTGAGGGGTTTGTGAGTTTCCTCACTGCCTGGTCTCGAATATAAGGGAGAATGATGTACATGAGAGGCACTTTGGTGCAGAGCTTAAGTGTTTAGGGATTCTAGATTGCTTCAGGGTGGTCACGGGCAGCTTTTCCCCTTTAAATCTTGGTTCCCACAATTGCCAAGTTGAGATCATAATTGCTAAGATTTACAAAGCATTTACTATGTGCTGAACAACTAATATATCTTAATTAATCCTTTAAGACAAATCAAAGGTTATACATTTTAAGAATCCCTTTTATAGAAATCTGAGGCACAGAGAGAAGTAACTTGTCCAAGGTCACACAGCTTGCAAGGAGAAGAACCAGATTCAACTTGGAGAAGCCTGGCTCCAGAATTCAAACTTTCAACAAAGTGTATTCTGACTCTATGCCCACCTCACTGGCTTGTTGCAAGAAATAAAGTAACACAAAGATTCTTAGCATACAGTAAGCATTAAGTAAATCTTTGTTTTATTTATTTTTTTCAGGGTAGGGGGTTGAAAAGATAGTCAAGATAAATGGTTCAGCATAATCTTCATCCACATATAAGAACAGACAATGAGTCTACTAAGCTAGCCTGACATTATTAGAAAAGTTTAACTAGTATTTATTGAGCATACACCCAGTGACTATTGCTATACAAAGAACTTGGGGTGGAGTTGTGAGTGAAACCAGACACTGTTTCTACACTCCTGAAGATTATTGCCCCGAGAAAGAGATTAAAATTGAGCAAACCGTTCCACTCAGAAAAGAGGAAAATGAACAATCCAAAAAGGAAATTAAGAAAACTGGCAATCATTTTTTGGACATGACACCAGAAGCACAGGCAACACACATAAAAGTAGATAAACTGGACTACATGGATAATTAAAAACTCCTGTGCATCGAGAGACACAATCAAAGGAGTGAAAAAGCAGCCTATAGAACAGGAGGGAATATTTGCAATTTATATATCTGATAAGGAGTAAACACCCAGACTATACAAAGAATTCCTACAACTCAACAAGAAACCAAATAACGTGATCAAAAAACTGGCAAAGAACTTGAACAGACATTTCCCCGAAGAAGATACAAATGACCAACAAGCACATGAAGAAGTGCTCAGGGTCGCTAATCTAAGGGAAATGCAAATCAAACCACAGTGAGATACCACCTCATACTCCTCAGGATGGCGACTGTCAGAATCACAAAAACAAAAACAACAAGCATTGGCAAGGATGTGGGAAAACTGGTACCTAATGTAGTCAGATTCACAGAGAAAACAAGAAGAGTGACTGCCAAGGGCTGAGGAAGGGAAGAAATGGGAGTTGATGGGTAAAGAGTTTTCATTTTTTAAAAGATTGTTTTGATGTGGACTGGTTTTAAAGACTTCACTGAATTTATTACAGTATTGCTTCTGTTTCATGGTTTGGTCTCTTGGCCGGGAGGCATGTGGGATCTCAGCTCCCCAACCAGGGATGGAACCTGTACCCCCTGCATTGGAAGCTGAACTCTTAACCACTGTATCACCAAGGAAGTCTCCAGAGTTTTCCTCTAGCAAGATGAAAGGAGTTCTGGAGAAGGATAGTGGTGATGGCTGCACAGAAATGGGAATGTGCTTAAAGTTACTGAACAGTACACTTCAAAACAGTTAAGATGGTAAGTTTTATGTTACATGCATTTTACCACAATTTTAAAAGATACGTTTAAAAAGAGCAGTGGAACGTACGTGTAATGAATGCTGCAAAGGATTTGGGTTCAAGGTACACATAAGGCAGCCCTGACCTGCGTGGGAGGGTGGGTGAGAGAAGTTTCACTACCTGCAGAGCTGGGTGAGTACAGAGCTGGGTGAGTAGGAGTTTGCTGGGGCAGGAAAGAAGCAACGAGAAAAGCACTACAAAGTCCTTGTGAGGTGAGGGTGCTTCATTCATTTGGGATGGTTTATTAATTATCATGTAAGCATCATTTATTTCCACCTGGTTATTTCTACCTTTTTCTTTTTAAACTGAGACATAGCATACAAACAAAGATTGCAAAACCTTAAATGAACTGCTCAGTATATGTAGTACCAACACTTTGAATCAAATAATAGACAAAAGGAGTATTGCCATGCTTCCGTCCCCCTTCCTGGCCCTTTCTCTGGAGACAGTAGGGGGCAGAGGCGAGGAGACATCAACAGAGAGCTGGTCCAGAGGGAAAGAGACCAAAGAGATGTGACAGCTAAAGGAAACCGTGATCCTGAACTGGATCTTGGACCAGAAAGGAAAAAGATGTTGTTGGGACAGTCGGTGAAATCTGAATAGAGTCTCTGGATTGGCTGCCAGGGTTACAGCAGTGCCGACTTCCTGATTTGGATGCTGCATTGTGCTTATGGAGGAGTCATTGTCTTTCGAAAATATTCTCTCACGCATTTAGCGGTTGATGGGCATGATGCTGAAGTGAAGTGAAAGTCACTCAGTCGTGTCCGACTTTTTGTGACTGTGTGGACTGTACAGTCCGTGGAATTCTCCAGGCCGGAATACTGGAATGGGTAGCTGTTCGCTCCTGCAGGGGATCTTCCCAACCCAGGGACTGAGCACAGGTCTCCCACATTGCAGGCGGATTCTTTACCAGCTGAGCCACCAGGGAAGCCCATGATGCTGAAACTTGCTTTCAAATATTCAGAAAAAGAATAACAATAATTAAGTGTGTATGCAGATACCTATAGATAAAAAGGGGGAGAAAGAGAAAACACACAAATGCGTCAAAATATTAACAATCGGGATATCTGAGCTGGAGGTGATAGGGGAGTTCTATGTATTAATCTTGCACCTTTTCCAAAAGTTTGTAATTATTTCTAAGTAAGATATTTTTCAAAGATATTCTTTATGATTGAAAGGAACCCACAGGTGAGGCTGTAGGTAACACAGGTGAGATCAGAAAGGAACAGCAACTTTGTCTACCACTGAATTTGAAAAAGGAAAGTTTGGGAGAAAAGAAATTCGTAGCGTTTCCTGTTCTTTTCAGAGTGAAGTAGGCTATCCTGAAACGAACTTCCTGATTCAGCATCTGCTTGGGTTCACATGAACTAGTCATCAGACCTGGGAATCTGGGTCCCTTTTCTGGAGCACCGCCCAGCACGATTCTGAGACATATCCTAGACCAACCTTCACACCGCCCTTTGCAGCCTCAGAAAAATGAAGGATGGAGGGAACCTAACAGGATCTGGCTGACGATGACGACAAATCTGGGCAAAGTTGTAAATCCAGAAGCTGCTGAAGTGAAACTGGAAGAAACACAGGGACTCGGTGTTTTCATCCATCTGCAAGATCACCCAACGCCCCGTTCAAGTCTGGGCACGAGTCACCAGGTTTCCACATACACCTACCCCCTGAAGTGCAGTGAGCACCTGGGTGTGTGGTGCCGAGGGAGACTTCTGTAGGAAACACCTCGGGAAAATGGAGAGAGGGGAGGCCCGGATCTCGGTCATCCACGCAGGCGCTGTGCCTGATGCACGCACGTGGGTGCGGGACAGCTGTGCTGACCAGCGCGTGGCTGTTACCAGCGTTCAGGTTGGATGCCCTTGTGTAATTATATCACGTAAACAAGTTTGTTTTTTAAAAACAGATTGAAAGCTCTAAGTATAGCCTATTAGATTCTTTGGGGGAAACTGCTATAGGATTAGTGAACTCAGCTCTGTGCCCCTCAAAACTTCAGAAGCTGGATTGAGGGTGGGAGGGGGAATGTAGAGTTAGTATTAATGCATTGGTATTAGAATAAAAGCATCTAGGCTTTCTTTTCATAGTCATGAGAAAATTGTCAGATTACTTCTGTCTACAACCAAACTTATTCAAGTTTCTTAAGCAAATATGTAATGATTGGTGAAAATAATCCATTTATTGACCAAAAACATCTTTGCAAGGTGGGCAAAGGAAGAGACAAACATTGAAATTTTACTTATTTAAAAAAAGCTAAGCATCGCAACAAGCTTGGAGGGGAACAAGAGAACATTGCTAGAGTTACTTATTTTAAAAAGGGGAAAGGAAAGCAATATTATTATTATCATTGTCATTATTATTACCAACACTATTATTTTGCTTATTTGAGCTTTGAACTCATCACCCTCTTCCTGTGGGGGAAGAAAAAATCCAGCTCTCAACCCCAGTTTTCTTACTTATCCTTAACTCTCAAAATTTTACCATTGTCCTTTCTTTGATGATGATCCAGTTCATTTTCAGGTTCCACTTTTCCGAGTAGATATCTGACAACCGCCTATCTGTCCCCCAGATTATGTTTAATGCTCAAAATGAGCACAAGTGTCTGCGTTTCTCCAGTCCATCCATGGCTACTCCTGCCCACCCAGAGTTCTGGATTCACGCTGTATTTCTTCCTTCATATCCTGTTTGTCTGCCTTTACCTACTCCATCCTTTCATCTCCAGTCTCTTCTTCCATGTAGGTTCCTACCTCTGTGTCTTTCTCAGTCCTTCCAGGGACCCACATCTCCCATTCATTCTACCCCTCCCCATGAAGTGGGTCTAGAACCTCCCTACTGTCCCTCCGGACTTTTCCTTTTGGTGGGATGCTGTTCCCAGACCCCTCCTGGAAAGGTCCTCCTTGCTTTCGTTGATGTGCATATCTCTGGACCATCTTCCCCTCCAGTTAGCTCCATTCCTGCCCACACCCATCCTCAACACTGCTGTTAGAGTTCTAGCCCCAGCCCTCATTCCTCTTCACTTCACTTTACCAGAGTGCTTTTTCCCTCCTCCCACATCCCAGGATCAGCTCTTCCCTCTGGTTGTTCCTCACTCTCCCCATTCGCTCATGCAGGTGATCCATACATCTTGAATATCTCTGAATGTCTTTCAGTAGACCCCTTCCTTTTGGTCTTAGTCCCATTCCATGTGTTGGTTTGAGCTCTTATCATCTTGTTCCTGGATCTCTGCTACTGTCTCCATATCCTCTGGCCCCTTCATGCTGCCGATGCTATGTTCTTTTCTAAAACCAAAACTGATTATGCCCCTCTGACAGCTGGCAACTGGTCGTTGAAAGCCACCCAGCCAGGCTTTCCTGTATCTCTGAGCATCTTTGAAGACACAGATAAACTCAGAGCATTTCCTACAGTGCATTGATTTTAATAAAAGATTTTGAGTGTGGGAGAAGAAATTTTAGTCCTAATGGACACCAAATTATTTAAATAAGATTGTATAGTAAAATCAGCTCCTGTTCATCATAGAGGCAACAGAAGTTTTGTTGAATTAACATATAACAAGAGATTTCACAGACACGCTATGCTTGGAGAAGAGCATTTGGGGCCATTTTCCAGGATTCCTAGCTGTTAGCATCCTATCTCTGCCATTTTACAAGCACGTCCCTGGAAAGTTGAAGAGGCATTGTGCCCTATGGATAAAATTAAATCTTCATGCTTTTGATCCACGTCCACCTCTCTAGTCTTATATTGTGCTACTGGCTGTTACTTTTAACATCCTACAGTTCTTGAACTTTCACTATCCCAATTTCCCTGCCGAGAATAACCTTCCAACCTCTATGTTTGACAAAATCTCCTTGTCCTTCAGAATCAAGGAATCAGGGAATGTATGAAAGAAGTGAAGGCAGGCAGGTAAGTGATTGCTTTCTAACAGATAAAAGGTTTTGGCCAATGAGAGAGGGTAGGAAGGAGAAACATATTTCTCAAAAGCCTTGTCATCATGACAATGGCCCTTCCTGGCTGCAGTACCTGAGGGCTCCTTGTTGGCTGTCACAGCAGGCAGTGTCTTCCATAACTTTCTGATCTAACTTTCTTGATGTCATAATGTCTTAAGTCCTTCTTAAGACTCCAACACATGGATGGTTTGGTCAGACCAAAGTCCACCCTCTGGGGATACTTTGGTGTTGAGTGTCCAGCCACTTTTCCTCCTCTCTGAATCCTTCCCAGCCTTGATGTTCAACTCAAATTCCATCTTCTCAGTGAAAACCTTCCTGGCTGTTTCAACCCTCATAAAAAAAATTTTTTTCCCTCTTAACACCTACAACACTTAAGTTCTTATTAGAATTTAATTACACACATCTTGAATTTTATAACTTTTATTGGATTTCTTTATTGCAGAAGTAATACATTTATATTAGAGAAAAAAAAAACAGTTAAGCAAAAAGAAAAACCACTCATAAGCTCTACTTTAACACTGGCTGTATATCCTTCCACACTTTCTTTCTATGGCCACTTAGACAGTTTTTCCACTTTGGGGATCATACTGTTTTGCAGTTTTTAAAGAAAATGTACTAATAAAGCACTAAAATACCAATATATATACTTTTTCAATGTTATTTTTTATGAATCTGTGATATTCACTTTTATATATAAGCCACCACTAATTCAGCCAATCCTCTGCTGTAGGCGTTTAGATTTTTCCATTTCTTTTTTGCCATCATACAAAAAATCTTTTTGTATATTCTTAATTTTTTCAATAGTATAAGTTCTAATAAATATCATTTATATGTAAATAATTTTAAACCTTAATATAAGTAATGCATGAAATGATTAATAAAATTAATTAAATATAAAATCACATTTGTCCACTGTTTCATTTATGTTAGCTTTGACTTTCTACCTAAATTTAAGTGTCTTAAGGATAGGATCTAGCATTTTCTAATTTTTCCTCTCTCATCAGCACAACAGATATTCAACTGTGCCTGAAGAAGAATTAGTTTATTTCTCTTAAATTTTTAGATAATAGTGGCATCAATTCTTCATTGTAAAAGAAGATCTTCGGGTATGTTACCATGGATAATGATGTAGGAACATTTTTTCCTCCTAAGGACTATTTCCAGTCCTTCTTAGGAACTGAGGTGAACTTTGGGGGAGATAAAGATGTGATAAATAAGACGAATGAGTAGTTAAAAAGCAAGAAGGCTGCCAGCTAAATTTAACAATAGCTAGCAGTAAAATTTCTGCATGGTCCTAGTTACTCTGAAAAATGACAACACTCTCTAGTTTGGAATACATTGATTATTTTTCAAAACTTGTATGAGAGTTTATATGATGAGGAATAAGTCTTCTTGGCAATGTTATGTCCATAAAGACTCTAGTAGTGACCCTCAAACTCCATCTGAGCTGCCCAGTAGTCCTGCTACATTGTGCTGGACTATGGGGCAGTCCATGGGGTCGCTAAGAGTCGGACATGACTGAGTGACTTTGCTTTCACCTTTCACTTTCATGCACTGGGGAAGGAAATGGCAACCCACTCCAGTGTTCTTGCCTGGAGAATCCCAGGGACGGGGGAGCCTGGTGGGCTGCCGCCTATGGGGTCGCACAGAGTCGGACACGACTGAAGCGACAGCAGCAGCAGCAGCAGTCCACTTTTCCTCTCTCCTCCAACTCCTACACCCTTCCCTTCTCCACCATCAGCTGATGACCTCACTTCTCAATCTCCTAAGAAAATAGAATCAGCCAGACAAGGACTCCTGGCATCTCCCGCCACCCCAGACCAGCCTCCCTGAGCATCTCTGCCTGAGCCACCTGCCTTCCTCTCGTGGGGGATGAACTGACCCTACCTGACTCAAGAACTTCACTCTAGAAGTTGTCCACTCTCTCTTGACTTCAACAGTTTCCCCTCTTGACTGGATTATTCTTACCAACAAGGTCTAATTTCTCCCATCACCCTCTACCCATGTCTCCATTTTGTCTTTCACAGCAAAGCTCCTTTAGAGAGTGCCTCACACCCACTGCCTCTACTTCCTCTCCTCCCAGTATCTCCCAGACTCACTTCAGCCAGGGTGAGTCCATATCACTCGCTGCTGTCAAAGACACCAGCGCTCTTCAGATCATTAAAAGTCAGTGGGGGGACTTCCTGGGTGGGGTCCAGTGGTTAAAACACTGAGCTTCTGATGAAGGGAGCAACAGTTCCATTCCTGGTTGGGGAACTAAGATCACATATACCCTGTGGCACAGCTGAAATAAACAAAAAATAAATAAAATATTCAACTTAGAAAAAAGTCAATGGTATGTTCTCATCAATAAGACCTCTCAAAGCGCTGGCACAACTGATTAGCCCCTACTTCTCAAAACATCCACTTTCACTTGGTTCTAGGGTGCTACGCTGCCCACTCCCCTACTCTCACTGTTGCTGTTTCTCAGTCACCCTGGCCAGATCCTCATTTTATTCCTCTTCTGACCTCTAAATGCTGCCCTGCTCCAGGGCTTATCCTCAGACCTCTTCTCTTCTCCACCCACATTCCCAGATTTTCTGTGTTGATGACACACAGATTTCCAACTCTAGTCTAGATCTCTCTTCTGAAGTCTCAGTCTCCCATGTTTAATTGTTTACTCAGTGTTTTCACTTAGACGTCAACAGGTGTCTGAAGTTTGGTGGTTAGTTGGTTGGTTGATGATTTAGTCGCTAAGTCATGTCAGACTCTTGCAACCCCATGGACTGTAGCCTGCCAGGCTCCTCTGTCCATGGGATTTCCCAGGTAAGAATTCTGGAGCGGGTTGCCATTTCTTTTCCAGCAGATCTTCCAGATCCAGGGATCAAACCTGGGTCTCCTGCATTGCAGGCGGATTCTTTACCAACTGAGCCACCAGAGAAGCCTGAAGTTTACTTACTTTCTCCAAATGCAAACATTTGAACTTCTCCCTCCCCATTACCTGTTTCTTCTGTAGCCCTCCCCATCTCACAAAATGGAATTTCTGTTAATCAGCTATTTAGGCCAAAGTCTAGAATTTCCTTTGACTCCTTATTTCTCTCACATCCCACAGCTGAATCAGTCAGTCGCATCTGGTTTACTTTGAACATATATCTAGATTCCATTTACAGCTATTATTGCAGTCGGAATTACCATCACCTCCCTCTTAGCCTATCTCAATAGCCTCCTAAGTGCTCTCCGTGTTCACACTCTTGTTGTCTCCTCCATTTGCCAAACAAAATGCTTTTTTAGGAGTCAAGGCCAGACAGGGTCCTTTCTCTGCAGAACCCCCTGTAAATTTCACCTAAACTAAAAGCCTGGCTAGCTTTCTGGCATCGTCTCCTGCTACTCTGCTTCCTGCTCTTCTGCATCAGGCACTGTGGCCTCTTTGCTGTCCCTGACCACCCTACCTTAGACCTTTGCACCTGCTTTTCCCCATGTGTGAAAAGCTCTCCCCCAAGATAGCTCTGTTCTCTGCTCATTTATGTCTCAGATTTATATATATATATATATATATGGTCAAGTAGTATGTTTTTTATATATAAATATATATTTGGTTCATTGTCTGTCTCTCTCCCCCACCCCAATCTCATCACTAGAATGAATTCTGCATGCCAGCTCATAGAACAGTGCCTGCCACAAAGAGGTGGCTTAACAATTACTGAACAAAACACCACTCAAAACTATTCAAATCTCACCAGTTCTTCCAGGTGTTACTTGTGCAGTACTGAGCTGAGATTTTATGGCTTATATATACTTCAAAACATCTGGTTTTGAAATAATAAATCTCAGGCATAATTTTGAGGAATTCGCCCCGTGAGTAGAACTCAGAACTTTCTTAACAGAAATTTCCTCCAGTGTTTTGCCTCCTTTTGTCTTTGATATTCTCCCTCTAAACATCTTACTCCATTCTCTCTCATCTGATTTTAACTTTGCCCTGCTACGTCTTGTTCAAGGTACAGCATTTCAAATTCTGCCTAAGCAAAATGATTATATCTTTTCAACATCCTTAGATCCTTTAAGAGGGATGCTGGAGAATGAGAAAATCAAAGACTTGAGAACCGCTCACTTTTTTCTTCTGTCTTCCTTTGTTCTTTTTGTTTCCTGCATATTTTAATCTTTCCTGTTTTATTTTATAAAATCAAGATTTATGGGGACAAAAATTACTGACTTCAATACTATGGTACAAATTATTGTCTCTGGAAATCATATCCTGCCTTTAAGAAACATATCACAGATGAAGCCCCTATTCTGGATCAGCACACACATCTAATTAGGTAAGAAGAAAAGTATATCAAGAAAGGTTGAAAGTTGTAGGCATGGGGAATAAATTGACTTCTACTCAAGTTACCACCATGAATATACAGAGGAAAGGACCTGCATCTGTTTCACATTGTAAAAGCCTTAGTGCCCAGAGCAGCATTTCAAGCCCAGGGGATGGCCGACAAATGTTCATGACAAGGATGCTAAGGCCATCCACAGCCTGACCTCTGCAACAGTTCTGATAGAGTGTCCGGTTCTTGATTTACCATCTTAATTTTATGTGATTCTGAATATGCTTTACAGGCTTTAATTCAAATTACCCACTTCTGACTTTGAAAATGAAATAGCTAACTGCCTACCAGACTTCCAGCTCCTCCAGGGCAGAGATTTTGTCTGACAGAAGCCCATGATTGCAGTCCCAGACATGACTTAGAGGTCAATTCTTTCTAATTCCACCTCCCTGAATAACTAAATGAAACAACCTATAATAGTTGCACCTCTAATTGCTGTCCCGTCCCATACTTGAGAATTTCAAACTAAGAAAGCTCCCCTTCTGAGTCTTTGGCAAATAGGCTAATTGGAATGACCTAATAGCCTTTCTTGTATCCATATCCAACCTGGACCAGAAACACGGTGGCAAGATCCGTTTCCACCAGCCACTCCGCCCCAACCCCACCCTCTCACCACAACCTATGCCAACCTCCACCCTCAACAATCTACTCTGATGCACCCAACTCCATTCACAGCTGGGTGGCCACAATTTGTTTTCAAAACAAATTAATCTACTCCACCCTCCTAGCGATCTTCTCAAGCCTGGCACTTAGGAGAAAACATTGCTTGGTTCTACTAAAAAGCAAAGTTATCACATTGACACTCACATGCTTACAAGAAGGAGGAATGCAGAAACATCACTGTTCAGAAGACTATAAGAAATGGCCCCGCCAAGGCAGATCATCAGAATTCTGTCCTGACCCTGAGGCCAGGTAGGAACCTCTCAGATGCCAGGATATTTTGTCAAAAGGAGCACAAGATTCATCGAATCAGGGGACTGAGGGCTGCTCCTACCCCTGGGACTGCTGTTCATCCGAAAAGTAGAGATGCTAGCAGAGGAAGATACCCAGTGTGGGTCTCGACCTATTCCAGGAGGCTCTGCAATGCTGCTAGAAAAATTACCTTGGCCCCTTCCGCTTCCTTGCAGCCATTGGTTAGCTTTCCACGCAGACGTTCAAAATGGGGCCTTTGAAAACTCTGCCCTCAAACGAAGGTGGTTCAGAGCAACACTTTGGCTGATATCACAAGACTCCCAGGGCAGCGCTTCGCTGCTTCCTCAGCATATGCCAGTGCCCATTTTACAGGGGCGATTTATGGTCCTTCTCTCAGTAGAGCGAGCCAAAGTTTTATAATCTTCATTAAAAATCAGCACCACATGTAATAATACAGAATACTGCCTGTACACAAGGGGGCCAAGTTATAGGTGTTCAGGGAAACGTGGCAGAATTTCTTGGCCTTCGCAGGCGTAAAGTTGCAGGCACCAGCACTATACTAACACAACCTCCTTTTATTGCAAATGTTCCTTCAGTCGAAGTCCTAATTACTTTCTGTAAAACCCTAACCACCATCAAGCTTTCTTCCGACAGGGCAGCCGCGCGATGGCCTTCAAGTGCAGCAGCAACACCCTGGCGGCCTCTCGAGTGGGCTGCGGGGGAGGGGGCTGGAACCCAGCAGGACTGGGGCAGCAGCTGCGAGGTAGGCTCTTGGGTGAGCTTCGCAATCGCACGCGCCCCTTTTCAAACCCTGGCGTGTGGACTTAGAGGCCACCTCGGTGGGACAGGCGGAGGCCCTCCTGGAAAGGATTCAAAAGTCAGTATCAACGTTAGGTCAGAGGCTACTCTTTCTCACCCCGTCTGCTCCCAACAGGGGGACCGGTCAGCTTTGAGGGGCCCGCAGAGCATCTTTTCCTGCCCCTTCTTGGGAAACCGCTAGGCAAGCCCGGAAACCCAGGTCTCGAGGTCCCACTCCCCTTCCAGGGTCTAGTGCCCCGGCTCTGCCCGCTCCCCACGTGACACACCAGCCATCACCTCTCCAACCACCCCTCTCGCCCCCAGTCCTGGCCTTTCAAGGCCCCTGGGCGAGTCGCCGGCCAGGCCGGACCGACCAGGCGGCTAGGAGAGCCAGGAGCAAGGGGCTCTCCAGGCCGCGCGGCCGCACAAAGCGGGGAGAGCAGCAGCGGCGGCGGCGTGAGGCGCGCCCCCTCCCGCGAGTAGGCCGAGCGCGCGCCCGCCCCCTGTCCCTCCGCCCTAGCCCCCGGAGCGCCATTCGCGGAGCGGCTTACGCTAGTCGCCGGGCGTACGGCGCCCCAGCGGCCGGGGAGGTGCGCTGCCCGGCTCCCGTAAAGTTATTGTGAATGGGGAACGGGTGACGTCAGCGCCGAATGTCAACAATGTAGCGATTGAGAGTGTGGGCGTTCCGGGGAGAGCGCGAGCCGCGCGGCGAGGAGCAAACAGCGCCGAGCAGCCGCCGCCTCGCCAGCAGCAGCAGCAGCAGCGGCAGCAGCGGCAGCGGCGACCGTGCACGCCCGGGCTGCGGTCGCAGCAGCGCTAAAGCCAGCGCCCGCCGCCGCCCTCGCCACCGCGCCTGCCCACTCCCGCGGCCGCCGGGCTCTCGCTTTCTCCCCGGCCTCCCCTCGACCCTTCCCCTCCCCCTTCCCGCCACTCTCGGGGGGCTGGGGACGAGCTGCCATGTGATGCGCCTCCCCTCGGTGAGCCTTCGGTGACCCCCACCCCTCCCCGATCCGCCGACCGCCGGGAGGGGGCTGCGGGCTGGGAGGACGCGGGCAAGAGGAGACGGAAAAGAACGCAAAGTTCTCTGGCGAGGTGAGTCCGTGGCCCGCGAGTCCCGGGCCCCCGCGGCGGGGCAAGTTGGCCGGGGAGGGGGCGCGGGGGGAGCGGGCTTGCGGGACTGGCGGGGAGGCGTGAGGAAGCGGCGCGGGAAGGGAGCCGCGGCTGCGGGGTGCGCACGCAGCCGCCAGCCGAGCGCCCTGCCCGCTTTGATGGCATTTTCTAGGAACGGGAAGGGGGTGGGAGCTGAGCAGGCGGACGCGCGGCTGCGGCCGTGCGCTCTGTCGCCCGGCTGTTTACGGCGGGCGAGGAGGCATTGTATTTTGCTCGCGTCGACGGGTGTTTTGGAACAGCAGGGGGAGGAGGAGCAGAGGGTAATAAGTCAGGCGTGGGGCGGGCGGGCTGGAGGGAGGCGCGCGTCCGCGCGACCGGAGCAGCTGTCAGACCCACGGCCCTGCACTCGGGCCCCCAGCCCGCGATCGCGGTGCCAGGCCGGGCGGCCTCCTCCCAGCTCGCGGCGTCCGCGACCCGGGCTGCTCCGCGAAGCTTTGCGCTCGGCTGTCAGTCGCCGCCGGGTAGCTGAGACTACAGCGACTGGCGAGGTATCAAAGCCCAAGTTTAGGGTCCCGGGAAGAGGCAGCCCGGGGACTCTCGGCGCAGACCTCGGGCTGCGCGCTGGGTACGATCGCTATTAGCCAAGGACCAGGTCATTGGCATGAGTCCCGGGGAGCTCGAGCCGAAAGGCTCGTGCCTTCAGACAGAAAAATCTTGCACCTTCCTCTTCCACGATTCTGCATGAAATCAAAGTGCAACACACACCCCCTCTTCTCCCTGCCTGCACTTCAGTCTGCAAACCCCTTTTGGGCTCCACCTAGGAGAGTTTATCCAGGGGACACCGCTCCACCGCCCCCTCGCCGAGGCGCCCTGTAGGGTCTCGCAGTTTTTCTCCTCTCACCCGGTGAGTGCTCAGGAGCCGAGCACCCATGGAGAGGGAGGCGGGCGGCGCTCCTTGGACTACCCTAGCTGCCCGCGAGAAGGGACTCGAGTGAGCACCTCGGCGACCTCGGTTTGGCCGGGGATTTGCAAGAATTCGGACCGTGGGAGGAAGCGGACAGGGCCGGGTGTGTGCGTGTGAAAGGGACCGCGCACCGCAGGCTTCCAGGGTCGTGGGCGCGCGAGGTATCTGCAGCACCGTCTCGCATGTAGGCGAGTTTGATAACTTGGGGGGAAGTTCCCGCACCGCCGTCAGATGGTTTTTGTCTGTGGCCGGGGAAGGAGCGCTTCGCAATTTGCCTGTCTGGTCACCGTCGTCTCGATGACCCGTGACCCCTGCGAAACAGGAGGGACGAGGGCGCCCAACTCCGGGCAGAGCTGCGCACTCTCGGCCGCCTGGCGAAGGGAGCGGCGGGACGCAGCGTTCCTCGGCTTTCACCTTCGCGGTCTAGTGCTGCAGTCTCTCACTCCCGGTGTAAATTTCATCTGTTGAGTGTATTTAACTAAAATGAGTAATTACTTTAGATAAAAATCCTTTCCTGCCTAGTGGGAACCTTGGCGGAGATGATGCCTAATGAGATATTTTGCTTTTGTCTGTTTAGAGTAAAATTAGAGATGTTAACTCTGATAACGGTTTTCTCAGATCATTAAAATGTAACATGTAGGAAAGGCATGTTGAGCTGCGAAGGCTCTGGCTGACATGAAAGAAGCTGTGCGGGGAAAGGCTGCCACTCGGTTGGTGGAGGGGCTATTTTGGTAAGGCAGCGGTGTCTCGCTTACAATGTGAGATTGCCCCACCCTGGTGCTCCGGCAGCTCGCAGCTTGTGAGTAAACGGCGGTTTTCATTCTTACAGGTAATAATAAATGTGAGTCAAAATGACATCTTGTTAGAATTAGCCTTCAGTCTGTAAGAGAGATGGCTAAATAACAGTGTTGCATTCAAACTGCTCTCGTAAAAGGCCTGTCAGCATTTCCGTTATAAATGCAGTTTTTCAGGAGTTTATAATTTCACCACAAAACTTTTGAGTGGCTGAAATGTTTAGTGTTCTGCTTTTAAAAAAAAATGCGATAATTGCCCACTTCCATCCTGTTTGCTGTTCCTGAAACTTGAATATCATTCAGATGAGCGTCCCAGAAACAGAAAACACAACCGTGGAATAGAGAAGTTTTGTTAGAATATACTTTATTTGTGCCGAGTAATATTTTCTTTTTGGATTTTGGAAGGCTTTACGTTTGCCATTTGGTAATCATTAATGTGTTAATTCTGGTATCTGTCAGTTCTGCAGGTGGATTGAAATGTCAGTTCGTGTTGTATATGCCAGGATTACATGGAAGAGCATTCTCCTCATATATGTGTCTGTGAGCTCATAGCTAAATTATATGCACATCTGTTAGTTACTTATCAGTTCTTTGTATGTTGCAGGCGAAGATCTGCAATAAAGGAGAAGTAAGGCAGAAAGAAAGGGAGGGAGTCAGGGACCCCCTTTTCCCCACCCCCATAACTTTTCAGCATTTCTAGTGCCTGAGAGAAAGCCATTCATTTTCTTTCTTTTGAATTATGCCTTTGACTCAGTGTCTTCAGGCCAGTCCCTTTCAGTCACTCACCTCTGGCTGCAGTGTGATGAGGGGCTTAATTATTTGTAAACTGCTCTGACATCCCTGGATGAAAGGCACTGCAAAAGTGCAAAGTATTGTTATCCCGATATGGAATTTAATAATCCATTACAGTTCATCAGGAAAATGCACTTTGCAGCGATGGTGGGAAATGTTCCCACCTGATAGAGGGTAATAATAACTGCCTAAAAGTAGGGTCAGATTACAGATGAGACAATTAACTCTAGCCATGTGCTCTTCAATTTGTTGCAATTCATTTAGTGATCAAAGTAAGTCGCAGAGAGCCAGATGGTCAGGTTCACATCTCTCCTAGGCCAGCCCTTCACTTCTGAGCCCACTGTCTGCACAAGCAACAGGACTTACTCATTAGTGCTTGTGAACTGTTCCTCGGAATTTGTGATCGAGGCTCCTGGGACGCTGACAAAAGGGCTCAGGCCAGTCTGTATTGTTGAGAGCAGTTTAATTTTACTTGGATTAACTCATGCTTAGTGTCTCTGGGATGGATCCAGCCTTAACAAGGGAAGAGAGAGATCCTAGTGGCTCTCTAGCTCAGCGGGGCTGGGCTTCACTGCCCTACTTTTTTGTCTACCTCAGATTTCAGGGGGTGCAGTGTCTGGCTTCTCGAAAATGTTGGCTTATACTCAGATACATAAATACCCTCCTGTCTGGCTGAGGGGTGGGGAGCAGGACCAGCTTGGTGGGCACGTGACCTGCACCATTGCCCAGGCCCCCTCCCCTCTCAGAAGGACCTCACACATGGTTTAATCTTCTGCTCTTGTTCTTCTTGAGATCCTTAATAATTCTGGAACATGGGGCCCTTCATCTTTATTTCACACCGTCTTGAAGAGGAGGGGGCATGGCGTGGAGTGGCAGGCAACCACTGCACCATCTCAGCTACTTGTCATCAGGCAGGAAGGGGTGGGAATAGTGGCTTTGTGTCTCCACACTGTCTGATTTTTCTGAGGGAAGCTGGATATCAGGGTTTTGGTGTGGAATCCCCTACTTTCTAAATATTTGCTCACACTTTTTTTAATAACACCAGGCAGAAACATTATAAGTGCCGGAGCTGGCCTGTAGACTGTCTGGCTGCCCATTACTGAGTGAGCTAGAACATCTTACTGTTTAATATTTCTGTTTTTGTCTATTTTCTAAAGGCCTGACAGATCGTAGATGATTTTTGAGTCTACCCCAAGTGAATGGTTAACTGTGGTCAGGAAAATTGAAAAAGGGAAAAAACCCCAAACTGAATCAAATGAAATCAACACTGAGTCCCACTCAGGGATTGATAGCTTTCTTTTTAACAGAGAATACAATGTGAAAGGCCATATAATTAATACCAAGGGCACCGTATAATACTCCGCAGGTAAATAATCTATTTCTTTGGGTCACCTGCCCTCTGTTTAATTGTTATTGACCAGATCAGGTAACATGGCTGTTTAATGCCTGAGGACTCCTCCAGGAGAATTTGACATTTGCCAGCACCCACTAAAACAATAGCTGTGATTTGTTGAATGTTCACCATGTGCCAGAAACAGTGCTGACTCCTTTCCCTGAACATGGACTCCTCGTTTCCTTCCTTGACTCATCGAGGCAACCCTGAGAAGCAGGCATTGTGCCCATTCTACAGAAGAGAAAGGTTCTCATTGGAAAGGATTTCATCAGAAGGCAGTGTGTATTGCCCTGACTGTCTAAAGGTTATTTCCCTGTCTTGTATACACAGTCTAGCCCAGAGTCAATGACTGGGCATGGCGTTGGGGGTCAGAGCACGCAGAGAACCCAGGCTCTACCCTAGAGTACAAGGAATAGGGAACAATGTAAGATGCAACATAATCTGTCAACATCTGTGACTCATACAGCAAGCACTGCATCTGCCTCCCTGTCTCCTTTCCGTGTCAGGAAGGTTCCAGTGACATAGGACCCTCTCAGAGGCACAGGCAGTTCAGAAGTCAGGGCTGGTTGCAAAAACTGGCATTACTCTGGAGAAGAAAAGAAGCTTTCGGCAGAGCTGAAGCCGTGTTAGGGAAAGCAGTACCAAGGCCTTTGGAATGATAGAAAATCGCTCCTGGATTGCCAATGACAGCATATGACCTATTCTTGTCCTGTTTTTAAATTTCATGTAAATATTTACACATTGTTCAAGTCAAAACTGAAACCTGCTGTAAATTAAACATTTTGTAAACTCAGATTGCCCAGAATTATTACTCATCTTTTTTTTTTTTTTTGGGTCTGTGGTGATATTTAATAGAAAAGTAATTCTTTCTTTGTCAATTTAAGGTTTTTACTACCCCCAACCTTTTTTTTCCCCTTGTTAATTTCAAGTGTCAGTTTCTCTAAGACTGAAACTTACTCTCACCATCAGCATGCTACTCAGCTTCCCTAAAGCTGGAAGTCTCAGAAGCACCAGTGTGTCCTTTTCAAGGACCATTTCTTTTCTAAAGAATATGGAAATTGAACCCGGTCCTACCAGTGGCACTACTTCAAAAATCAGGCAGGAATGTTGCTTTTGTTTTTCCTTGAGCTACTTTTTTCCAAAATAATAAATCTTCCCAATCTGAAAGCATTTCACGTACTTCTTCATCCTCGTCATTGGAATTACAGCCAAAATGTCTCTCAGTCTTCCCTAGTGACCTCGTAATCACGGCTTCTCCAGCATATTACCCTGGTTAACTTCCCTTTTGTTCCTCAGCCTGATTATAAATTGGCCTTTGGTTCTGAGATGTGTCATTTGCCTCCCTGACCTCTGTGCTCCGCTCCTGGTGGCAGGAGGACGCGGCACTGATGCCCCTGCCCGTGGCTGCCTGGTTACTGGTCCCCTCTCCTGCTTGTGTCAGCTTTCACCTTCCCTTTTCCCAAGCATTGCCATCCTCCTATTTCCA
The DNA here is from genome assembly GCF_016772045.2 of Ovis aries. NCBI lineage: Eukaryota > Metazoa > Chordata > Mammalia > Artiodactyla > Bovidae > Ovis > Ovis aries. Next base: position 47,325,916 of record NC_056061.1, read on the forward strand.
GTTTTCCCATACTTCTCATGGTGATTATCTTCATTTATTCCCAAGCCTACAGCTGGCATGTGGACAAACTCCAGCTAGTGCAGAGGGAAGCGTTCTGCATTTCCAAGTCCGTTGTCAAAACTCCAGTCTTATTCCATCCTTTTGTCTCTCCCTCGCCACTTTCTGTGGATGCTTCAGGAGTTTCCTCAGGCCGCATGTGTCTACCCCATAGAAGGCTTAGACTTTGGAGTTTAAAGCTGGGAGAGCCCAGTGTGGCTATTCCTGTTCTTATACATAGAAAAACAAAGTCAAGGTGCTGCTCAGTGAGTTTGCCTAGTCTCCCAGGATCTACAGATTATAGGCAGGTTTTATATTATTCCCATCCTGTATTCTCCTAATTACCGGGAGCTCATGGATGGCATAAGATGGGCCAGGTGTCCAGAAATGACATTCTTTAGAGGCAAGTGGCTCATTCATTCACTAAACAGATATTAAGTATCCCTTACATGGCAGATGTAGTGCTAGGTGAACATGATGCTTTGGGAGAGCAAACCCCATCCCGGCCCTGACCTCATGAAGCACCCCATCTAGTAGGAAGGATGACATTTATCAGATAGCCACAGATGACTTATTGCAGACTCTGAGAAGGAAAGGTATTATATGCACTGGAGGATGTATTGGAGGGACGTGACCTGGTTGGGAGGTTGGGGCAGCCCTGCCCAAGGAATTTTGGAGTCAGCTGCCATCTGAACCTGTCTGAAACTAGCTAGTTTTCCCCCAGTCTCCCTAGACTGTAAAGAAGGCTGAGCGCTGAAGAATTGATGCTTTTGAACTGTGGTGTTGGAGAAGACTCTTGAGAGTCCCTTGAACTGCAAGAAGATCCAACCAGTCCATCCTAAAGGAAATCAGTTCTGAATATTCATTAGAAGTACTGATGCTGAAGCTGAAACTCCAGTACTTTGGCCACCTGATGTGAACAAAGAGCTGACTCATTGGAAAAGACCCTGATGCTGCGAAAGATTGAGGGCAGGAGGAGAAGGGGATGACAGAGGATGAGAGGGTTGGATGGCATCACCGACTCCATGGACATGAGTTTGAGTAAGCTCCAGGAGACAATAAAGGACAGGGAAGCCTGGTATGCTGCAGTCCATGGGGTCGCAAAGGGTTGGACATTACTGAGCGACTGAACAACAACAAGTCTCCCAAGCCTACTAATTCACTCCTATCTGTGGCCCTTTGGAATATTGCATAAACCATGGTATAACCTGTTGAGTCATTTTGGCCAATAATAGTTCCTGTATACAGAGTCCAGAATTGATTTATTTACCTGTGTCTTTAGAACCTGATAAAAACAGAATTAATTGCCAAGAATATTGTTTGTTTCGCTGCTGGGAAAAAAAAAATGCAAGTTAGCATTCTTATTTTGGGCATGTTGAGGGTCATTTTGACAATATTTGAGTGATTAGAAGCTGCAGGCATGCCCTCCCAGTTGTCTAATATGCGTGGGCCTGGGGGCAAGGGGCTTGAGTGAAAATGAGAGTCCAGCTGATCAGAAGCCCCTGCCTGTCCCTGGTAGGGTCTCCAGCCTCTGCAGACCCAGGCTGATTATACAGACTGTTTTTAGCACAATTTAGGAGTGCAGACAGCATCTGTGTAAAACAGACTGACTTATTATGTGCTAAAACTCCTCTATTTTCTTTTTTTCCTATGAGAGCTAACCTGTGTTGGGAGCCTTTTATGTGTTTTTCACATTAACTATTTAATTCATATAACCATCCAGAGGCAGGTGTGATCGTTAAAGACTGAGGCACGGATGTCACTTGGCTAATGAGTGGCTGAGTTGGGTTTGGACATGAGGTGTCTGATGCTGGAACCTGTTCTCTTAACCACCTGCTGGTCTGCACCCCCTCTTCCTTTTTGCTCCGTCACATCTCAGAAGTGGAAATATAGGCCATCTCACTCTATTGGATATTTTATTGACATCTATCTGAAAGATAAAATTGAAAAATAATTTCTCAGTGAGCCTGGGTGAATGCATCCTTTGTCTTTCTCCTTTCACCTAACTCACTTTCTGATAATTGCATTCCTCAGTTCTCAGTGTCCGTCTGAAGATTCAGAGGATGGAAGTGATAACATGTCAAGACACAGGAAGAATTAGAACATGAATCCTATGACTCTGTTCCCAGGGTTTTTCTGTAACTCATGCTCCTACCCTCTTGCTATGTGAAGAATTTGTTTATAGCTTTCTTTCTTTTCTTTTTTTTTTTTTCCCTACTGAGGAGTAAGTATTTCATTCAGAACCAATTCCATCAGAGTTCCTAATGAGAAATATTAGCTGCTAGTAACAGATAAAAACAGGTAACCTTTGCTCCATTCTAGTCAATTTCAGGAAGAGATTATCTTGCCAGATTAGCATGTTGCAACTGTCAACAGGAGATTTGAATGATTTTAAAGGACTCCGCTAGGCAGTTGGTTTGGTAGTGACCCTGATTGCCCTGGGTTTGCAGGGTGACTGTTTAGAATGCTGACTCAGCTGTGTCCTGGGCTGGACGTCCAAGTTGTCATCTTTAGTCAAGTGGCATTATCCTTGGAGCTGCTGGAACATTAAGCATATGCTTGAAGCTCAATTTGGGAAATGATCAAGCATATGACTGTACTGTGCTTATTTTTCAGTATTTAGTTCAAATTTTGGAGATGGCTAAATGGGGAGATGCTTAGTGTGTCACTGTTGGAGGTTTTACGTGATTAAAAAAATCAAGCAGATGAGTGCATAAAGATTTCTATGCAAACAATGATGAGCTTAAATTAAAGCTGCTGATTTAGTGTGAGAATTACTTGCACTGATTTGTAGAACATCTATAGAGGTTCAGGCTTCCATATTATGCAAATGAATGAGCCCTGAAGAGTCAAACTGTGGAAAAAAATGAAATTAACTATAAAAGATATTATTACCCGTTCAGCAAGTGGAAAATGTAGACTTACTTAGAGTTAACCCTTTTCATGTACCTCCTTGAGAAGATTGGCATTGGGGTGATGATCTCGACCGCACTGTAAGGAAGCCATGCAAGGCTTGCTCTTAGTCCTCCCAGTGTCCGCTTTCTATCCTGACTTCACTCTCTGCTCTGCTCCCTTTAGGCCAGCCAGTGCACTTAACCAGTCCCCTCCTTCCCTTTCAAAACCAATCTCAGAAAAGGATTTTATGAAAACTGTCTTTTGTTGTTGTTTAGCTGGGGAGTGTTGTGTCCGACTCTTTGGGACCCCATGGACTGAAGCCTACCAGGCTCCTCTCTCCATGGCGTTCTTCAGGCAAGGATACGGGAGTGGGTTGCCTCCTCCAGGCGATTTTCCCAACCCAGGGATCGAGCAGCAACAACCTAGTGTATTACTTCTTTCTGAAACATCAGCTTATGAATAGGAGATAAAGTGAAAGAAGTAAAAAACCCTAGCGATGGGGCTAGCAGAATCTCAGACACTGGTAACCTGGTGATGGTAGGAAATTTCCGAGTAAAGAGAGGGCTGTATATAAATCCAACCGTGGAGACAGAATATGGACAAGCAGATTAGAATGTATAAACCACAGTAGTATTAAAAATATGAAGAGCAGATGATTTTTAATGGGATAATACGTTTGTCAGAAAGCATCACCTTTCTCTTGCCAGACACTCGATCTGATTGCATCAACCCGGGTAGCAAGATGGTGTGTTATTTGACATTTAAAGGGAGGTTCAGGGGAAAACCACTTGATCTATAACTAGGAATTTTTGTCAGTTAGTCAGTAGCAGTGAACCTGAAATACTCTATTATCCTTAAATGTTGAATTTTAAAAGAAAAAAAAAGAGAGAGAGAATGGATTTCACCCATCTGCCTCCCCACCCTACACTTCTATTGATTAAAAATTGAGTTGGTAAGTCTATTTCAAAAGTGACATGCCCCATGCTATGAGCATGACTGGTGGTGACAACTGGACATTTGGAGAGGCTGACTGTTTAATGAAATCATGCTTTTTACATTTTTATTGTTTGGGCATGTGAGATCTTAGTTCCCTGACCAGGGATAGAACCTGTGCCCTCTGCGTTGGGAGCGCTGAGTTTTAACGACCTGACTACCAGGGAAATCCTAACCCGGCTGCTTTTATTTTTTTTTTTATTTTTTTTTTTTCATTTAAAAAAAATTTTTTTTTTAATTTTTTTTATTTTTAAATTTTAAAATCTTTAATTCTTACATGCATTCCCAAACATGAACCCCCTCCCACCTCCCTCCCCAGAACATCTTTCTGGGTCATCCCCATGCACCAGCCCCAAGCATGCTGCATCCTGCGACAGACATAGACTGGCGATTCAATTCACATGATAGTATACATGTTAGAATGTCATTCTCCCAAATCATCCCACCCTCTCCCTCTCCCTCTGAGTCCAAAAGTCCGTTTTAGATAGACGTGTTGCCTTCTGAACACCCAGTCGTGATGAGTCTGAACTGGCTTCCATTCTACCCCTCCCCCATGCAGACTCCTCCAGCAACCATGCTATGTTGAGTTGATGGCGCCATCTAGTGTCAGTCTGTGGAAATGCCCAGCACTCATCTTTCATGCTCTGGGGGTCTGATCTCTTGGGTAGCTGCAGTACACTGTCTATAGGGGGACCTCTCCCTAATTCGTACTCGTCTTCTGTCTTCTGTTTAGTACTGCCTCTGTGCCTTTCTCTGTCCATGACGCCATTTCTTTCTGGTCTCCTCTCTCTAGTACCCTCTCTCTGTAGCTCTTCTTTTTCTTTCTGTTCCAACTCTTGGTGAATTTTTTGGAACAACAGCAACAAAATTGAAACTCATAGCTGATAAAAGATTTTCCTGATGAAATGTTATGGCATAATAGGAGAATTAACCACGAAAGGTCATATTGGAGAACCAGAGTGAAACTGCACGAAGTCCGAAAGCCTCACCTAGAAGACTGCCTCTAATTAGGTGTTTCAGTCACTCAATAATGTTTTCTTTAGTTTTTAATTGGCTTTGGAACTATTGTTATAGCATTATTTTCTCTTTCAAAACTACAAATGTAACCTCTGACTTGAATTTTAAATTTGAGACAACCTTCATGGGATATCCTAAACATCGTGGTGTTTCTGTGTGGGATGATGTGTTCTGAGTTCCGAATAATCCCTTTTCCTCTGGAGTTTTGGGTCTGGTATTAAGTGAGAGAAAGGAGGTGAAAAGATATATAGGACCTAGCCTGAGATGTGATTACACCAGGACGTTCGTGGGATCCGAATTCGTGTACAGGTTTAAGCTCCCACATCAAACAATAAATTTTAAATTTCCACTTGTGTTAAACATCTCTGCATTGTGGGTTTGAAAGTAAGTCCCCTCTGAAAAACAGGAACTGTGCTTGTCTGTTACCAGTTTTTGTGGTCGATCGGGCAACTATTTTGATTTTTGTCAGAAGGGAGGAAAAGCAGTTAAATCCAGTTAAAAACTGGTTAAAATGAACTGGCTCGTGAGATTTGAGTGCAGCTGTTCCCCACATCACAACACGGAGAGTGAATTGTTTATTACCACTCTTCAGTATTATTAGTTGTCACCACTGCTTTTTGAGCATCAGCATCTCTGCTCTGTGTCTGTTCGGGGTTTAACCTTGGAAAATAGGAGCTGTGAGGGGAGAGAGGTTCCTGTTTGTCGATTTGCATGGACCTTGTTTTTGTTTTTGCCGGGTAGGTGTGTGCGCCTTCTGTCTGCGAGAGCCATTTAGCATGTCAGCAGTTTCCTAGCAGTCGCGCGTGCTGACTCATGCAGCTGTTGAGCCCTCAGCTGGCCCCACTGTGATCGGCCCACAGCACCAGCGCCGCCTTGGAGAGCACCTCGACCATTTCGCTGCGGGGAGACTATTTTCAGATCTGTGGTTGCTGCCGAGCTGGGTTCCCTTCTCCCTCCAGCAACCAGACAGAGCTTTTATTTCCCCAGGGTAGAAAACTGGGCATATTTCTACCTTGGTGACTGTGTGAGCATCACAGTATTTCTGGGAAGCCCCTAAAGAAAACCGATTTTTTACTTCCTTTTAATTCTCTGGGGCTCTTTATAGGGAGAGGGGAGTGGGGATGAGAGCAAGAGAAAGGGGACTCTGCTGTTATTTCCTCCTTAGCACCAGAGGGAACTCTTCTGAACAGTTAACTGAGGTTTTCCTGGTGTAACCCAGACCTGAGCCACTTCTCTGCGTGTCGGGGAAGAGTGTGTGCCCGGACCGGGGCAGTGGGCAGGAGGTGTTCAGCAGCCAGCCCCACTTTGTTTTATGTGGTTCAAGTCCTTAAGTAACGACAGATTTTGTTTGTATCTGTGGCATGTTATTAAGGTTAAAAAAAACTCAAACCTGACCTCGGGTCATTTTAAAGCTGGCATGTGTTTTCAGAAATGGTTTCGCTGTTTTTGGAGTTCAGTTCTGCTTATTTTCATCAGAAAGTGAAAATGTTACTTTTTTTGAGGCTTATAAATAAACTTCCTTTTGCAGATACAAGTTGATCAGCGCATCCTAAACTTATCTTGAGAAAGCTGATTAAAGTGAGATCAGCTAGGGAAAGGAAAGCTTTATACACCCTTGTGGAGTTTACCTCCATTTTTTTTTTTTTTTTTTTTTAGCTTCAATAAGCATTCTGAAGGAGCTTTGACCAGTAATAAAGAAAAAGCCAAGCCACAGTGACTGTGTGTAACATGATGTTGATGGAAGTTCTTGGTTTCCGCCGATACAAATGACTCATCAGTATCAATAGAATTGTGACTTCTAATAATAACACAGTGCAAGACCTTCAAAACATGTGGTTTTAGCCCTAGCTGTTAGTGAAAGGTTGGAAAATATTAGTTTGAGCTTTTTTTTTTTCTGATCTCTTGATTTCACCCAAGTTTAAAGTTGTTTTTTGTAGGTGTGATGATCACACTATTGTTTTTTCATCTTACTGTTTTTAGTTTCGTTATGACCAAGTTGCCAAACTCAGATCATTTCATCGTTCAGAAATCTGTGCAGTAAGCATCTCCCGGCGGGGCTGTGTTTTGAGGGAAATGTGGCTGAAAAGCAAATCCTCCCTGAACAGAGAAAGGAAAAAACTGGTCCGGACTCTGGTCCACCAAGCTGCCAGCCTTGTCCACAGCGTCTGTTGTGGAGGGTTGTGGGACCGATGACTGGCTGATTGCCCTGTGAGTCATCGTCAGAGGAATCCAAGAGGAAGGGTAACAGAAAATGCGAGTCAGGGGAAACGGCCGAGTGAGAAGGAGCAGTTACGCAGGAAGGACGGTGCTGCCCCATTTCCAGGGCTGAAGGGCTGAGACCCGCAGACCCTGAGAATCACAGGGAGTTTAGGTGTGTTTTTGTAAGTTGCAGCCTTTCTGCTTGCGTCTATTTGTGGGCGCTTTCTTATTTTGCTGTTCAGTTTTGGTTTGTTTTGCCTGCAGTTTGGCCAGACCATCAGAGATCGCTATCTTAGCTCGGTAAGACCACAGAGGTCTTACCCCAGGGCCTTTCCTTTTTGCATTCTGTAGTGAAAGCAACTGAATTTCTAGACTATGAAATCAGCACCTACATTTACCTTTATACAGCTTTTTTTCTTCCTGAACACTTCATCTTTAGAAATGTTGCATCACTAGTTTCCTAGTTACTAGAGCCAGTGGCCTTTGCGTCTTACCTGCTATGTTAGCCTTGATCTGGGAAATACCAAACGCTTTAAAGAGAAGCGCAAAATGAGAAGGTTACTAGTTGAAATTTGTGTCAGTCTTGCCTCTCTCACAGTTCATTCTAGATGGCTCTTGTTTTTCCTTGCCATCTTCTCAGCGTTTTTTAGTTTTAATACTTAACGCCTCCCTTTGCTCTCTTTACCCTGGTGTCTTGCTCCCCGGTAGCATTTCTTTTCTTTGCCTCGTGTTCTTCCTCTCTCTTGCCAAGTCTTTACATTTCTTTCTCTATGTGAGCACACACCTCTTCTCGTTTGTTCTTGTAGATTCTTTCTGCTCCTGCCTGCCTGCACACATGCTTTCTCACATCATTCCTAGACAGACCCAGGCATGTGCGCACATATGCACACACTCTGTACGTACGTGGACACATGAGCACCAACACCACCCCCTCCCTGACCCTGGTCTCTTGCTTATGGAGGCCCCACAGCGGCTCTGGGTGCTCCTGTTGCTATCTCTTCCCAGAGCTGATTTCTGGGAGGGGTCATTCAGACAAGAAGGGAATTGGACAGGGAGCGTGCACTGGCTTCCCGCCTGTGTCTAAGAATACATCTTGGGAAGGAGGCTGGATTCTGAAGATCCAGGAAAAAACTCAAAGGAGGCTGTGACTTCAGAATCCAGGGGAGTAGGTTGTTGTCTAGTCCCTAAGTGATATCCGACACTTTGTGACCCCTATGGACTGCAGCACGCCAGGCTTCCCTCTGCTTCACTATCTCCTGGAGTTTGCTCAGACTTCTGTCCATTGAGTTGGTGATGCCATCCAACCATCTCATCCTCTGTCACTCCCTTCTCCTGCTCTGTCTTTCCCAGCATCAGGGTCTTTTTCAGGGAGTCGACTCTTCACATCAGATGGCCAGAGTATTGGAGCTTCAGCTTCAGCATCAGTCCTTCCAGTGAATATTCAGGGTTGATTTCCTTTAGGATTGACTGGTTTGATCTCCTTGCAGTCCAAGGGACTCTTCAAGAGTCTTCTCCAACACCACAGTTTGAAAGCATCAATTCTTCAGCTCTCAGCCTTCTTCATGGTCCAACTGTCACATCTGTACATGACTACTGGAAAAACCATAGCTTTGACTGTACGGATCTTTGCTGGCAAAGTGATTAGGAGGAGGTAGTCCTGAGCTTGGGGAAATCAGCCGAAGAGAACAAGGTGTTGGGATGATGTTTCCACCAGCCTTGAGCTGGAGAATCCTGATGGGGCGAGAAAGGCCTCTGGATAGGATGGGTGGTTGGGGAGTACTCAGGGGAGGAAGAGGCTCAGAACTCAGGGTGTGAAAGAGGATGGGGATCATCAGCTTGCCCTCTAGCTGTTGAAATGCCCACGGAGCCTGGTAGGTCCGGGGGAACTGGCAGGAGATCCCGGGGATGCCCAGGCTCCCTCTGCGACCTTGGGCTGTCTCTTGCCCCACAGAGAGCCCTTCCCCACCCCTGTGGAGTGGGGGGACCACCCTCCTTTCCAGGTACCCACTCTTCTCCTTCCTTTTCTCTGAGGCTCTTATCACTCTCTGACCTCTTATATATGAGGTTGCTTGTCCATCTGTCTCCCTCTCTATGAAATCAGCTCCAGACTTTGGGGTCTTTGCCTTCTTTGATCACTGTGCAAGTCCAGGGGCCTGGAAAAGTTACACTACAGGGCTACAGGGCTACTCATTACGCATGTATTTGTTGAATGAATGAACTTACTGACTGTCTCTTAAGAATCACTTGTGGCTTCTCACTGTCCATAGAAAACACTCAGAATCCTCAGAAGAGCCTTTAAAGCTCTTTACAATCTGTTCCCAGGCTACCATTTCAGATATATATTCCATCAGTGTTTTCTTCTAGCTCAACTTTTGTTAGATATCTCTCTAACTAACTTATGTTTTTATTTTGTACAGTTTCCTAACGTATGTGTTATATCTGTTGGCTCTGAAGTTCTCTTAATTTGTCCTAAATTTACTTACTGTGCAAATAGAGAATTACTTGTCAAGGGGCTTGCTCTTTGCAGGGAACTCTGTTAAGCCCAGGTTATGGTGTGTGGAATACGGACCCAGTAGAAAGCATGGTCCCAGGTGGTAGGGAAGTTAGTATTTCCAGAGATCACATGTATAAGCATGAAGCATTTGAAGTACAGTGCAAACAGCAAGATGTGATCAAGGGCCAGGATGAATAGTCGAGGTAAGTGTGGTTGGAGTTGGAAGAAAAGAGAGCTGGCAAAGATTGGATGTCAGGACGGCCTTAACAGGAGGAGTTGAATCTGTTTATGTCCTTAACATGATTGTGGGATTTGCTGAAATGGTCCTAATTACCTAGCTGATATCCTTCGAGATCTTATAGATGTCAGGTTCATCAGTTTTATTGTTCCATATCAGTCATTGTCAGCATACTTTTCCTGACCATTCCCAAGTAAGACCTTCTTAAGACGTAATTAATGAAGGGATATGAAGGACTCTTTAAGTGCAGACCTAGAAAATTCTTACAAAAAAGTTAAAATGTATGAAGAGGCCTTCACTTGAATTGTTTGAAAAAATGTGAATAGAACTTCAGTTCATTAAAACATGAGGAGTAAGAAAACAAGCCCAAGGTGGTTGGTGATATTTGTGGGACATCTGTGGTAATGTTCCAGCATATGTAAAGAACGCATGAATTGGTAAGAAGAAGCCAGACAGCCCAGTAGAAAAATGATACTGTACATTCATAAACTTGAACAAGCACTTCATTAAAGAAACCCAAATGGCTAGTTGAATAATGTATGCTAAATAAAATTACAGTAACACACCATACACTCTCTCTGGATTTGCAGACGTTTACATATGTGATATAACCAAGTGTTGGTGAGGATGTGCATGCTTGGAAGGTCTTGTACATAGTTAGTAGGAGTATAACTTGATACAATTACGTTAAAGAACAGTTTATTACTGAACCAAGTTCAACCAAGTACAATTTAGCATTCTTACTCCTAGATACACATTTTGGAAAAAGTCTTACTCATGTGCTTCAAGATCGATCAGGAAGTTATGGTACATAATGTACAATGGGATATTTGTTGCTGCTGTTAAGTCAGTAAGTCACATCTGACTCTTTGCGACCCCATGGACTCTAGCCCACCAGGCTCCTCTGTCCAGGGATTTCCCAGGCAAGAATATTGGAGTGAATTGCCATTTCCTTCTCCAGGGATCTTCACAACCTAGATCAAACCTTCGTCTCCTGCTTAGCAGGTGGGTTCTTTAACATTGAGCCCTGAGAATCCTGCAGTGGAATATTACTCAGCCATAGACAGAAACGAATTTGAGTTAGTTGAACTGAGGTGGATGAACCTAGAGTTTGTTATTCAGAGTAAAGTAAGTCAGAAAGAGAAAAACAAATATCGTATATTAATGCATATACAGGGAATCTAGAAAAATGGTACTGATGAGCCTGATTGCAGGGCAGGAATGGAGACTCAGATGTAGAGATCGGACTTCTGGACACGGTGGAGAGAAGGAGAGGGTGGGACAAATTGAGAAAGTAGCATTGAAATATATATGTTACTATATGTAAAACAGATTGCTAATGGGAAATTGCAGGGTAACTCAGCTCAGCCTGATTCTCTATGACAGCCTAGAGGGATGGGATGGGGGTGGTGGTAGTGGAAGGGCAGCTTAAGAGGGAGGGGATATATGTATTCTTATAGCCGATACATGTTGTTGTATGGCAGAAACCAATACAACATTGTAAAACAATTATCCTCCAATTAAAAATAAATTTTAAAAAAAGGAAACACTGACAAGAATGTTCAAAGAAACATTGACTAATAAGAGCAAAAACGGGAAACAACCCAGATGCTCATCAACATTGTATTCAATTAACTCATTTTGCTGTACTTACCCATTGAGGTACTGGCTGTGGAAAAAAAAAAAAAAAAGAGTCAGTAACACCACATACAGAAGGGTGTGCGAGATGTGTTTAAGAGCAAGGATTCTGCCTGTGTTCAAAATCTGGGTCTCCCACTTACTTTGTGACCTTGGGCAAGTTTCTTAACCTCATCAGTTTCCTTAAGCTTATCAGTTTCCTTACCTGTACAGGGGGATAAATGATAGTGTCTTCCTGATAGGGTTGTTAGGAAGATTAAATGAGTTAATATTTGTGGCATGATTAGGAGAGTGACTGGCATGTAATAAATCCTAGGTAAGTGTTTGTTAAACAAAAATGCATACATCAGTATGGGTTAATCTTAGAAATGTAATGTCCAGTGAGAAAAGCAAGACACAGAAGAACGCATATAGAATGATTCCATTTATCTAAAGTTCAAAAGCATGCAAAACTAAGTGGATTGCTTAGGGATGTACATATAGACGTTAAAATTGTAAAGAAAATTAAGGCAATGATTGCCAGCAAAAAAAAAAAAAAAAATCTGTGTAATGGTTACCTCTAGAGGTGATGGAGTAGGATATGGTAGGGAAGGAATTCTTTGGGGGCTTCTAGGGTCCTCAAAATGTTTTATTTTCTAGCCTGAATAATGGTCCCAAGAATGTTCTTTTAAAATAATTATTATTTTAACTGTGTGTGGATTTTTTGCAAATGCATATACTTATTACATATTAGATAATACATTTTTAAACAGATTTTGTGAGTTGTTATTTTCTGAAAATATTTCTGATTTGATCTGTTGTTTTAAAATTACCTAAGAAAATGCCAAACCCAAAGTAGCAAGGTGACATTTAGCAGGCATAAATGTAAATTCCTACATTTGAGTTAAAAAAAAAAAAATAACCTGTTCAAGCACAGAATTTGCACACCTGCTTGATACTTGTTTCCCTATAAGACTCTGAGCTGCCAGTGCAGTGTGGCCCTTGCTTCTTACTGAAGGTGACATTTCCGCAGAGCCACGTTTAGTGAGCTGTCCCATTTAGATAGGACTGTGCAGTGGTTTTACTCAGCTATTCCCAGGCCTGGTTATCCCATGTACAGAATACTGTGCCCCATTCCTGGGGACTATTTTAAGGAAGATACTGACCATGAATGGAGCATCCTCTGTGATCAAGATGTTTAAGGATCTGGAAACTGGCCACTTATAAGAGTAGCCAAGGAAGTGGGGATATTTAGTTTGGCAAAGAGAAGATGTAGGGAGAGAAAGGGTATCTTCTGTCATTAGAGGAGGAAATCAGCTTTCTCTGTTGTTCCACAAGTCAGATGCCTGCTGTGTCTGCTGGTGGAGGCAAGTTTCAGCTCCTAGTGGCTGGAGACTTCCAAACAAAAGCTATGGGCTCTCCTTTAGGCTTGACTGATCTTGGTACCTGACGTGTGGTTCCAGGCCCAGCAGCATCAGCGTCATCCAGAGCACGTTAGAATGCAGAATCTCAGGCCCACTCCACAAATGTGGAATCATCATCTGTATTTTTATCAGGATTTCCCTGGGGATTCATTTACACATTAAATTTTGAGAGGCACTGGCCTAAACATTTCTAAGATCCTTCTTTGTAATTCTTAGGATTCCGTGATTTTATTTAAAGTATATGTTCAACTGAAAATTACCAGTTCATATGTGACATTATTGATTTTAAAACCGTGACTATAGTTAATAATAAGGTATTTTATATTTCAAAGTTATTGAAACAGTAGATTTTATAAGAAAAAATAAATTTGTTTAGTATGTGTGGTGATGGATATTAACCAGACTTCCTTGGGTGATCATTTCACAGTATGTGCTGTGTTTAGTCATGTCCGACTCTGTGTGACCTCATGGACTATAGCCCACCAGGCTTCTCTGTCCATGGAGATTCTCCAGGCAAGAACACTGGAGTGGGTTGCCATGCCCTCCTCCAGGGGATCTTCCCAACCCAGGGATCAAACCCAGTTCTCCTGCACTGCAGATGATTCTTTACCAACTGAGCCTCCAGGGAAGCCCATTTCAGTATCTATCTATCTATCTATATATGTACACACACACACAAATATCAAGTCACTGTTGTCCACCTGAAACAAATACAATGGTGTATGTCAGTTATATCTCAATTTTTAAAAAGCAGAAAATAAATGCCTGAGTATGTTACATGTACATAAAGCCAAACAAGTTTTTGTTGCTGAATTAGTTTGAAATTTTTTTGTCCATTTGCCCCCTAAAGTAAATGTAATGTTACTTATGTCTTGGGGCAGCTTATAACAATCACAATATAATATAATAGTGATTTTTTTTCTTTTTTAATATATAGGATGAGATTCTTGTTTTAAAATTATATTAGTTCATTCAAATTTTTCTTCTGTAGTCTTTAAAGTTTACAGAGTGAATTAAGGTTCTGAATACCTCTTAAGAATGCTCAAAAGAGGCATTTAAATGATAAAAACATATCACATTAATTTTGTACTTTTTTTGCTTGTGCATATTCCATATTTTGACCTTATAGGAACCTTCAAAGTCTTGAGTATTTATAGTGATTCTCCACAGTGCCCTTTATCTTTTAGATACTAAACCTGAGATCAAGTAAAATAGTTGAACCTTTTTCCCCTCCTCAAAAGATTATGACTAATTTAAGCTCATTTCTTATTTTCCTTAAAGATTTGCTACTCATCCTTTTAACTGATTAAGTTCAAGTGGAACCCATGATTCATTTCATCCTTTTCCCTTTATGTAATTAGTCATTTATTCTTTTGATGTCCACAGTAAAACTAATACTTAGCATGATAGTCTTAAGATTCCAAAATAAAGAAGTTCTTAAATGACTTACAATCAGATATAAAATATGCTTTACTGTATGGCAAAAATGAATAGGGAAAACTTCTCATGAATAAAAGATGTGTTTTTTAAGGCCATATAACCATGAGTTACTTGGCTTAAGCGCATATTTCCAGATCTGTTTTTTTTTAACATGTAGGACAAAGAAACTGTACATTGATATTTGGCTTAAATATTATCTGGTGATATATGTCATCTAGATAAGATAAGATATGACAAATGGATTTATAAAATGTAAGGTACTATAGGTACTTTATTAACTTCAGTGCATGATAACCCAGTTTTCATTTTAATTTAGCAGGGTTTCCCCTCCTTTTCTGGAACTGACTTAAACAAAATCTAAATTCCATCTTAGTGTGAGTCTTTGAGTTTCGATTTCTTTATCCACAAATGATTTTGAATAGATGTCACCACAGGTTATCATATTAGTAATTGGGAGGTGGAAGGCTAGACTTTTTTCTGTAAGCTTGCTCGCTTGTTTTCTTTATTTATTCATTCATTCATCATGAATATATACTGAGAACTTTCTATGTTCAAAGCTCTGGGCTGAGTGCTCTGGTAAGACATAAAATGAATAAGCCAGTCCAAGGTACAAAATTACTTGTAATTTATAAATTTATTTTTAATAATTATCATACTTTTCTGAACTTTAGAATGTTTGATCACCATTTAAAATATTGAGGAGACGTGAGATTGATGGTGAACTTGATAGCTGGTAAAGATACAAACGTCTGAAGTATATACTTCAGCTTTTAAGAGCAAGGTTGAGCAAGAGTCCTGCATATCCATATAGAGTTTACCTGATCTTAGATTTTTTTCAGAATGCTTTGCAGTCGCATACTCCAGTCTAGTCTGTGCTGTTTAATATGGTCGCCACTTAGCTGCATGTGGCTTTTGATCACTTGAAATGTGGCTGATCCAAGTCAAGATGTGCCATGATATATACACTGGATTTCAAAGATTTAGTACAAAAAAGACAAAATACCTCTTTAATAAGAATGTTGTTTACCTATTGAAATGACAATATGTATAAAAATGTTTTAAATTTTATCTGTTTCTTTTTAGTTTTTTAAATGTGACTACTAGAAAATTTTAAGTTACGTATGTGGCTCACGTTTTATTTCTCTTTGAAAGTGCTGGTCTAGATTCTAAAGTGTAGAGTGATTGAGAGCTCTCAGAGAAAAATATCAGAGCTTAACGCAGAGAGTTTTAGAGATGAGATACCACTGACAGAATCCACTTACTCAAAAGAAGAAATCTCAGTCTGCACCTTTGCCCTGCTTTGAGACATGCCTGCTTTCCTGAGCACACAAAAAGAGCATTGGTAGAGCGAGCATTTTAATATCTGCAATGTACAGAGTATTGAAGGGGATTAAAATATATATCACACAGGTCCCTTCTTTTAGGAAAAGATCCAGCCTACTGAGGAGACAAGATATGAGCATATGACTTGTTATATCATAGAAAGAGAGAAATATCTATTCAACACTCTTTTCCAAGAACTTGGAAGCACTCAATGGAAAAGGAAAGAAATGTCACCATGGCAGGGAGGGGTGCATTGATTGGGTGCTCAAGAGTGGGTAAGATTCCAGTGGGCAGAGGGAAAGGGGCATGGCGGGGTAGGAAGGGGATTGAGTGGAAACAAGCGAGAAAAGATAAAAAAGCACAAGAAAATAGAGAGGTCAGCTGAGTCGGAGGATGGAGTATAAGGTATGAGTAGAATAAATGTTGCATATCTTTGTTAGAGTTTCCCAGGTGGCTCAAGTTGTAAAGAATCTGCCTGCAATGCTGGAGATGTGGGTTCAATCCCTGCATCAGGTAGATTTCCTGGAGAAGGGAATAGCAACACACTCCAGTATTCTTCCCTGGAAAATCTCATGGACAGAGGAGTGTGGCAGACTATAGTCCACAGGGGTTGCAGAAGAGTCAGACACTACTTAGCGACTAAACAGCAAATTTTTGTTAGAAAGTCCTTTAAATAGCAAAATTAGTAATACTGTATTTCCAGTTACATTTATACTTATATTTGTATACAATCTTATAACTTAAAGAATTCTCAATAATATAGTATCATTTAATATTTTAGACAACAGTGATCAGCATTTTTTTTTTTTGCTAAATTAAGTACACTGTTACGTCATTTTATTTTTGCTGTTGACTCCATTTTATAGAAGCAGAAAGCAGAAAAGCCTGGCTTGCATATTAATGATAAAGTCTTGAATCTGAATTAAACTCTCTAGCTCAGTTTTACTGTGCTGAGCTACTCTGAATTGCACACCTGTAATTCTGTTAGCTTTGCCTGTTTTTGAACTTTATATACATGGAATCATGCAGCACGCACTGTTTCGTGTCTGGCTTCTTTCATTCAGTGTTGTGAAATTCATTCATGTCATTGCGTATAATGGTTGATTTTTAAATTCTCTGTGCTATATAGTATTCCACTGTATGTATATACCACTGTTTGTCTATTTGTATGGTTTTCAGTTTTCTTGCCATTCTGAATGACACTGCTGTTGAACATTCCAGTACATATCTTTGGGTGAACACACAGTATGTTTCTGTTGGGCATATATGTAAGAGTAGAAATATAAAAGCAGATAAATTATTAAATTGTCTTGGAAATGAGTTTAAAATTTGGCTTTATGATAGTCTTTAGAAGAAAAGTAAAAGCTGCAAACTTTTAAAAAACTGAAATAGAGTTGACTTACAATGTTGTGTTAATTTATGGTATACAGCAGAGTGATTCATTTATATATATTCTTTTTCATATTCTTTTCCATTATGGTTTATTTCAGGATATTTAATATAGTTCCCTATGCTGTACAGTAGGACCTTGTTATTTATCTATATTATATGTAGTAAAAAACTACAGACTTCTAATCCTCAAATACTATATCAAAATAGATATCAAGGCAGTCTTTACAAAAGGATCTAAGGTGTAATAATTTTTCTGCTTTTAACACATTTTTGGATGGAAGCATGAAAATAGTAAACTTTTTCATCTGTATAGAATTTGAAAGGGGCAACCAGGTGGCGCAGTGGTAAAGAATCCTCCTGCCACTGCAGGAGGTGCAAGAGATTCGGGTTCGATCCCTGGTTTGAGAAGATCCCTTGAAGTGGGAAATGGCAACCTACTCCAGTATTCTTCCCTGGAAAATTCCATGGACAGAAGAGCCTGGTGGGCTACAGTCCATGGGGTTGCAGAGTTGGATGCGGCTGAGCGACTGAGCACGCACACCACATAGGAAAAGACTGAATTTGTATCACTAAGGTTTCCCTTACAGTTATACTTCTTTCCTCCAAGAGAAGTTTTGGCAGATAAATAGTGGATAATGAAGATGAGATTGTTACCAGGATGACATTATACTAGGGTATAATGAGCAATAAGTATCCGGATTATGTTTATTGGGAGATGAGGAATTTGAGGTGCAGGTAAATGGTAGGAAATTACATCCCAAAATCTATAATGAAAGCTACCGTTCTCAAAACTTTATTGAACTTTCCTCCAACCCTCCCTCTTTTGTTTAGGGGAATCTTCAGGCAATCAAATTTGCATTCTTGCAAAGAAGGCAATTACAAATTCCCCAACCTGTTTTTAGGGGAGAAAAAAAATGAAGGCAGACATTTATCCAGAGGCATCCTGTGTGAAGAAAGGGTAGTTCTAGGATTTGCCAACAGAAGACTTCAGTCTTTGTAGCTTCTTAACGTTAATGATGATCGTTTAAAGATGGGTGTTTTATGTTTAGACTGACCAGAGTTGTTGAACTTAAATTGACTGGACAGAGGAAGAAATCTTTCTTTTTTCTGTGCTCTGACTCAGGGTGGCCCTAGGCAGGTTAAAGGCAAATGGAAATGTAGCCTCAGTGGACAAAGAGCATTGTTGTGGTTATTGGTGGTAAATGAAAATTATTTTAGAGTGGAGAAAAGGACATTAACTTAGGGCATATCACTTATGAACTGAAAGTTCCGTTCTTCTGTTGCTATGACGGACATCTCTTGCATTTTGTAGAAAAGACCCTCCTGGTTATTGTTATGTCAGAGAAGTGTGATTACTCCAGTCTCCAACTACTGTGTGTACTTTGAGAGATTATGGGTATATGTGTAAAAGTCACATTTTTTTTTAATGTCCACTGATGATTTCCTTAGGGCTACACGGTGTGGGTCAGCATTTGAGCTTATTCAGTTTTTCCGCTCACTTTCCAAAATCAATATCAAATGAGAGCATGATGGGGGAATCAGGTTATTTTCAAGTCATATTTGAAGAACAGGTGTGTTCTTTCCTGATTTACAGTGCAGGTGCATTTGAATGTAACTGCCTAAAATGGTGATTAAAAAATTATTCAAGTGGAACAAAGCAAAGTTTTAAAAATGACTTGTAAACAGTTGCTCTTATTTTTTTTCCTGTTTTCTCTCCACTTAAAATAATGTGGATTTCTGAACACTCCAAGAACCTCTTAACAATACTCCTCCAAACATGTGAATTACACTCATTCAATAAGATCCAGCCTTTTCATTGGTAGGACAATGTCGAGTGGTCACAGGGCCCTGGATCTTTTCTTTGTCCAATCTAATTCTAAGGCGGAGAACAGTCCTCCCTGCTTTTGAATCCAGTGACATCTTTCCATTCATCACTGAACACCAGGGGGAGCAGAACCACAGGACACCCCCCCCCCCAACCCAGAATACCCCTCACCACTGTGGGCTCCTATTCTCTGCCAGGGGGTTTGTAGCTTTAGTCTTTCAAGAGCCTCGAATATTTGATGGTGAGATCCTGCACGCAGGTAGCCAGTTATCAGGCTTGTGTGGGTGTGTTTAGAGGGGTCTCCCCTAAAGCTTAGCTTTAGGTCTTGGTGACCGAATCTAAATAACACAGGTTACTCATCATGAGTTGAAGATTTTCCCCTTTTCACATTGATGCTTCTGATATAATTTTGTACGTTGGCTGATGATGTGTGCGCACTTTGTGGCTGCTGAGATGCAGCTGGAAAGTGTGGGGGGTTGTCTGCTTCCTCTGAGGCTGCTCCAGGTGGTCAGGTGGGGGCGGCGTGATAAAGGTGCGGCACCACTTCCGGCAGTTCGTCTTGTGAGTTCTGTTCACCAGCTGCCTGAACCTGGGTCCCGGTTCTCTCCTGCACACTTTATTTTTCGCCTGACGCTGGTTTATGACTAAGGTGGTGGTTCAAAATTCCCTTTTTATCAGTAGCTATGAAGAATCTTACCAGTTACTTTGTGTCGCCATTGCCCTTTCTTCTTTTGCTGTGCATTTTCTGTATTTTGTAAAAAAAGAAAGAGAGACCTGAAAAAAGATTTTAGTGCCATAGAACAGATAAAGGTTAGGTGGATCGTTTAAATCCCTCGTTAGAGCAAACGTAGAAATCATTTTATGTTCTTGGTAGACCGAGTGTGCAAAAATGCATTTTATGTTGGAAGCTGTCGGTTATTTAACACAGATATGGAAAAGTCCATTTCAGAATATTGACAGAGGATCACTAGACTTGTAAGGGGTTCATTTATTCCATCTGCCCTTCACATACACGTCTTTTGAATTTCTGTATTGCATCACTGACTCAATGGACATGAGTCTGAGCAAACTCCAGGAAATAGTGAAGGACAGTTCCCGTATGCTGCAGTCCATGGGGCCCAAGGAGTTGGACATGACTTAGAGACTGAACAACAACAACAGACCATCCTTGGAGCTGGGAGAAATGTGAACTGCCTCTGGGGGGTTTACAGTCTCCCTGGAAGGAAACCAGTGTTTCTTAATATACCTGACAAGGGGGTGATCTTATTCATCCTTTGAGAAAACTTTATCAATGAGATAATAGAATAACATTTTCAAGAAAGAAGCTGAGGGGCAGAGGCGCAGGACCCGTGTAGCGGAGCCCATAGGAAAGGACAGGCCTCTGGCTCCAGATCCAGTGCTCTGTGCAGTGTGTGCGCTGCCTCTCACCCTTGGTCATTCAGAGAATAACTTGATTTAGGGACATCCAGAAAGTATTACGGAATTTCAGAGTCAAGGACGATGAGTGCAGCCGGAGTAATGGAAGAAGACCCACTGGCTGGGTGGGAATTAGCCCTGAGCCCTAACCGCGGGTAGAAGTTGTATCCAGCAGCCATGGAGGAGAAAGGGCCTCCCATCCGGTATAAACTGAGTGAGGGCAGGGATGATCCCAGAGGGAGAAGGACATGTCTGTGTGTGTCATTCAGACGGGAGCCATGAGAAGCTAGCACTGAAGGGGTGCTCTCTGTGCGAGGCACTGTTCCAGGTTCTCTACAGCAGTGAGGTAATCCTACCCTCACAGCAGCCCTCCAGGGCAGATGCTGTCAACTCTTTGAAGGATAATGGTGGTGGCACTGGGACTCAAAAGCTGTCAGGCTCCAGAGCCTGAGCTCTGAACACTCTGCTCTATGCACCCTTCGTTACTAGGAGATGTGGATAGTGGGGAGGTTTTTTTTTTTTTAACTTTTAATTTTGTACTGGGGTATAGTCAATTAACAGTGTTGTGATAGTTTCATATACACGTATGCATTCTCCCCCAGGGAGAATGTATCCAACACCGTCCTCCCCACCAACATCTAGGCTGCCACATGGTATCGAGCAGAGTTCCCTGTGCTATACAGTAGGTCTTTGTTGGCTGTCCATTTTAAATACAGCAGTGTGTACATGCCCATCCCAAACTCCCTAACTATCTCTTGCCCTCTATCTTCCTGGTGGGGCGGTCTCTTGAATTGCTGGGGACAGTGATGGAAAGATCAAGATGGCATGGGGTGGTGATTGGGAGATCACAGTGACCGTATTGTGATGGTTGATTTGGGAAGAAAAGAAAAAGCATTTCCTCTGAGCCAAACAGGATCTGGTTGGCGCAAGTGTGTAGCAAGAGACAGAGGGGAGCTTTAACAAATCAGCAGGCCTGGAATGACTTGAACTGAAGACGTAAAGAAGGCTGTACAACTTGGAGACTGGGTGGCATTTCTGCTGTTGAAGAAATGAGTGAGATCAAGAGAGAGTCTCTTTTGAAGGAGGCAATCACACAAGGCGAAGAAATGAAGGCTTTTGAAAGGGTTAAACATGCAGTAGAGGCACTACGTGCTAGACAGGTGGTTCACTGGAGGGGAGCTGAGAGTCAGGGAGAGGAGTCCAAGAGAGGGGAGACTAATGAATCCGGGTTCTGCACAAGGAGAGAGTTGATATCCCTGGAAACAGATGATTTCTCAGCATGAGAAACCCAGGGCTTTGGGAAGTACCCTCAATCAGGCAGAGGAAGGAGAGGAGCAGCAGTCAAGGAGGACATAGGGGAAGCAGCTACGCTAGGGGAGAGAGGATAATAACAAGAGAAAATTTTAAAAGTTGCTGAGCAATGTTAGCTGTTGCAGAGAGGTCAAGGGGACAACGAGTGGAAAGGGGCCAAATAGTCTGACAAAGGGGAAGGCCATCTACACTCTGTGCAGTAGGCTTGGTGAAAATCTAGGGGAGGGGAAATGCAGCTGGGCTAAGGACTTTGGAGGTCTTCAGCAGACCTCTAAGAGCTAAATTTACAGGTTAGTTTAGCATCACTGCAGAGTGGGAGCTTTGTAAATAGCTCGGGGCTGCTTGAGACTGCTTTTTGTTACATTGGTCCGTTTGGCCTAATCCGTCTTTCCGAACACCTAATAAATTTGGTGTTCCAATGCATTCCTTCACATAGCATAAGAGGTCTGAGGGTGGAGGTGTTTAATTGATCACTGCCCATTGAAGTCATCATTTGGGTGCCAATTTGATACACCCTTAAAGCAGAGCAATTGAGGCAGAAGACTGTTCCTTGGGAACCATGCTTTAGAGGATCATCCAGCTGCCCACTGCCTGCCCCACTTCCCAGGGCCATAGACTCATCTATTTTTTAGTCTCCTTTGATGATACTGTTAGCTACAAGGAATCCAGATAGTGTCATAACACTGCCATACTCGGGGTTTCTTTTCATTTTAGGGCTCCCTTATCATATAAAGTTCAACTGATATGAAAAGAACCCAATTGTGTTTCCTAACTTCTCAGACATCCTCAAGATCCCAAACTGTGTCATACATCTTCCAGTGGCTGTGTCCCCTTTGGTGACAGTCCAGGATTTCCCAGTTTCAGCACTACAGCTGTGAATTTTAAAGCATTTCATCCGACACCATGGCATTCACAGTTATTTTTATTTACACTGCCAAGTTTGGAAATGCACCTCACTCTAGCATTAGTATAAATTTTTTTAGGGAGGAGAGAATAAATTTGCATTTACAAATGATCGTGGTTTTTTTATTTTAGCTTTTGGCTGGAAGCCTATTTGGTTCTTTCTTTTTCCAGCCAGTTTTTCTTGGTAACTATAACTTGGTGCATTCTGCTGTTAGAAAATATGTCTCCGTGTGGAAAACTCAGACTTAGGAGCATGTAAACGCTTTCTCTCCCACCCCTCCCCCACCCCTAGCGTAGATTACTGGTAAGTGAAACTTCAAAGAGTCAGCTCTGGAAAGTCAGACCCCACCGCCCACCCCTACCGGCCCCTCGCTTCTCCTTCTTACTGCCTGTCTCTGTCATCATTAGCATCTTGACTAAGAAGCATGAGAGGGGAGAAAAATGAAAGTCAGGTCAACTTTGTTTCTTATCCACAGTTTTGGCAAAAGTTTAATTGTGTTTGATTGAACTCTTGGTAGTTGGTTTTTGGAGTTGTCTGGGGTTTCATTTATTCTCCAGTTCTCTTAGTTTTCAGTAAGGAAAACTGAAATTTTAGTATAAATATAATCTAGAGTTCATTGTTCTTAATGAGAGAAACTGCTTAATCATTTGCTTAGGTTAGAAATCTGTTCTGATTACCCGAAAGTTTTCAGCAAATCAATTTGGTATCTTTTCATAAGTGTTTGATTATATTAGCATAGTCCTAATATGTTTAATACAATTTAATCTTTCATTATTAAAGCTCCTAAATATATTACTGTGCTTTATCATTATGAACATCGAAGAACTGTGCTTCATTAACCATTTTGTCATGGATGCATGATTTTATAAAATATGGTAAAAATGAATTACTAGAAAAATAAAATAAAAACATCTAAAATCATAAGATTTAAAAAAATTATTGCATTCAACAGACATAAAATTAACTCTGGAAAACTGCTAAAAAGTCTCTAAACTCTCCTCCCTGTTTCTGGCTTTGGGGCTGGTCTACGTAGATCCCACTTTAAGTCCCACTGGAATGGGATGGAATACAGACAACTTAGGAGCTATGAACTGAATCCCTCAACTTCAGGTCATACCCTCAAAGTAGGTTTTGATGAGACTGTCATATCCATATTTCTTACATTTGCATTTTTCACTCATTAAAGTCAAGTGCAAAGAAAAGAATCCTATTTATTTAAAGTTTTTCTATGTAAAAATGTAGTTGCAGGACAATTACATGATTGTTAAAATATTTCAAATGATATAAAGATAAATATCGAAAAGTTTATTGCCTTTCTTCCCAGTTCTCAGGTTATTTATTTTCCTCCCTCTGAATGTATGCATACATATATACAAACATATGTATATATGTATGCATACATATATAATATTTTCTCTGTAAAGATAAAATCATAATTAATACTCTACAACTCATTTTTTACTTAATATTGTGTCACAACATTTTTCCTTATCAATAATCATAAATCTGATGCCTCTTTTTAATATATGAATGTCCCTCATGGTTATCGGTGAACCGTCAGTTCAGTTCAGTTCAGTCGCTCAGTCATGCCCGGCTCTTTGCAACCCCATGGACTGCAACCCACCAGGCTTCTCTGTCCATGAGATTTTCCAGGCAAGGATACTGGAGTGGGTTGCCATTTCCTTCTCCGGGGATCTTCCCAACCCAGGGATCGAACCCGGGTTTCCTGCACTGCAGGCAGATTCTTTACCGACTGAGCTGCAAGGGAAGCCTGTAAGGTGCGCCATAGTTTCTTTAAATATTCCTCAGTTGATGGCATTCAGGGGCATCCTAGGTTTTTACCATTCCACAAAACACCACAGTTAACATTCTTGTGCGCATATTCTCACTTACCCAGTTTGAAGGATAGATTCCTAAGAGCTGAGTCAAAGATGATGCCAGATGACATTCCAAAAAAGTTGCATCAATGGAGAGTCGCACCAGGAAAATATGAAATACCTGGTTACCTCACTGCAGCTAGAGAGCTGGAATCTTGTCCAGGTTTCCCACTCTGATGGATGAAGAGAGATTCTCTAGTTGTTTTCTTTTGAATATCCTTGATTATCAGCGAGATTGTGCCTCTTTTTGTATGTTTAAGGGCCTGTTGGAGTTTTCTTCTAAGTTTGGGACAGTGGGGGGACAGCCCACCACAGATTTCATTTTACTGGTCTCCTTAAGTACCAGTTTTTCTGTGTGTGGTGTACTTGATGATTGGGGTTTATGTTTGGTTTCGTGGGATAGAGGAGATACAAAGATGAAAAAATACAGTGTTGAATCTTGTTTTGTTTTGTTGAGTTGGCTTAGTTCTCATTTTCTTTCTCTAACATTTTTTTCTTCAAGATCAGCTTACTTACAGGAAATCCGTCTCTGTCTATTTGTGTGTAATGTAAAAAGAGCCCAGGGTGGGGCATCTTTATGGCTTGGCGTACTGTACATTGTTATTCAAGACTGCCCAAGGAGTGCGAATTCACATATGTGTTTTTTTTTAATTGAAGTGGATTTACATAACATGAAATTAACCCTCTTAAAGTATACAATTTAGTGTGTAGCCATCACCTCAATCTAGTTCCAAAACATTTTCATCACCCCAAAGGAATCCGCATACCCATTAAAAAGTCACTCCCAATACCCTCATGTTTCATCCCCTGGAAGCCACTAACCTGCTTCCTGCTTCTATGGATTTACCTTTTCTGGATGCTTCATATAAATGGGATCATACATATGATATGTGACTTTGGGGGTCTGGCGTCTTTAGTTTAGCATAATGTTTTTGAGGTTCATCCACACTGTAGCATGTATCAGTATTTCAGTCCTTATGACTGGATAATATTCCATTGTATGCCACAAATATACCACAATTTGTTTATCCATTCATCAGCTGATAGACATTTGGGTAGTTTCCACCTTTGGCTGTTGTGAATAATTACACATGTAAATTTAGACCCCGAGTTAGTCATACAGAGGGAAGTATGAGGGACAAGCAGGAAGGCAGCTGAGAAGAGCCTTCCAGTGGGTCTTCAAGAGCTTTCCCTTCTCTCAGTGATCGGTCATTTATAGAATCTCTGGAAGGCTGAGTCAGCCTTGGAGTCAGATTGGCAGTTTGTTTTCCTTAGGCTTTAAGCTCTGGGTTAAACCAGAATATAAAGCCACCCAGTGGACCACATCCTCTGGATTTAAAAAGAAACTTACCTTCAACCCTGGGGCATGGTTGTATATTTCCCCTCCTCCAGGCAATGGGTTTCTGTAGCCTCAGTGGATACAGTGACCAGGAGGTAATATTTATGGCAGCCCCTTCCATGGCCATGACCTCTGCCTCCGGTTTCTGGCTTGAAGCTTGAAGAATTTGGTGACCGGAGAGAGGGATTGTGCTCATGATGCGTAAGGGGGTTTCGTTCCCAGCTTAGCAAACTCGGCTGTGTACCTCCCAGTGTTCTCCTCTGTGAAGTGGGGTCACTGATACGTCCTAGGGCTGCAGAGAGAGTTAGGTGAGATAATGTAGAATGAGCACTGTTACGATGCCACGTGGTCACGCCTGATGCATGCTCGTTTCCCCTTCTCAGAGCCTCCCTGTTCTCTGTTGTCCCGTGCCTGTAACACTGCGTGCCTCACAGTGTTGTGCTAAGAACAACATGAGCACATATGCATGTTCCGTAGCACCATGGCTGCCTCGTAAGTAAACACTCAGTATAAACAGATCGAAAGATACCTTGCCTTGCAATCTGTATTTCCCATTGAGAAAACACCATCTAGTTGATTGTAAGCTATCTAAACGCTTTAGGTGGTAAAGATTTCACCTGGGTTTATTGAGTTCTTATGAAGCTTAATATTTATTATTACAGACATATCTGGCTAATTAAAAGACAACCATGTTCAGGAGAGATGGATGGTAGCCAAGATTTCAGTGTGTGAGTTAGAAGTTTAGCATCATATTAGCATAAACATTAGAGAAAGTTATGTTTGTATCATGTTGTTGCAACCTACTCCCCCCCCCCAAAATATCATGTGCACAGTGTGAAATCAGCTTAGAAGCTGACACTTCTGTCTGAACTTTGAAAACAGGCGTTTAGTGCCCTGTTTTGAGTACAGTTTCGTTGTGATTATTTAGAAACCCTGACTTAGGACAAATGGAAAGTGATTTTGGAAAAAAAAAAAAAAATAGCTGCAGAGAGAAGAAACTGTCTTCTACCACGTTCCCTCTCGAAAGCATACTCTGTGAGGATGAAGGCAGTCATCCCAACATGCCTGTTGCGAGGAAATGTTTCTTGGGACTTCCCTGCTGGTCCAGAGGTTAGGACCCAGTTTCACTTCCCAGGGCTTGGGTTGGATCCTTGGTCAGGGAACTAAGATCCTATAAGCTTCTCAGTGAGGCCAAAAAAAAAAAATGCCTTTTTTCCATCTATGCCAGTATAATTGAACAAGAAAGACTGTTCATGTTTTGTCAGATATGAAGTATGATTTTAGTTCCAATCTTTTGTTTCTCTGACCAGATCTGTACTGATTAGAATAGTAAATTGCTCACGTAAGATTTATACATAAATTATCTGAAGAAGCATTTTAGACTCAGCTGAAGTTTTGAAAGAGTTTAAGAATATTTATAACACTTATCTCTTAAAATTAGGAGATCTAACACACGGTAGTATATTTGGCAAATTTGTCCTGTGTGTGTGCTTTGGATTGAGCCCCAAACCCTCAGTGAACTCCCAGGCATATCCCAGGAGCCACAGGTAGATCCTGGAGGCAGGATGAGTAACCAGGAGCTCCCTGGGAGGTAGAGACCAGGAGACCATGAGGCCCCAGCTTTCTGGAGACTTCCAGAGGCAAGTGCCTGGATTAGGGGTGCATTCGTCCAGCCCTCCATCTCCGTCCTAGATGTCACAATCAGTCCCCTCCAACACGTGCAAACTGAACCAAAGTTGTGCTCATAGAAGACAGTTAAAGGTGTCTTCCGTTGTTTCTGACATCTCTTTAGCACAAGGTCCCCCAAATTTTAGGTTTTGTGGTGCTAGAAAATAGATTTACAGTATGAAAAACTGGTATTCATTAAGAAAAGTAATTTTTTAAAACTTTTTTCCTCTTTCTTTTGAAAAATTCACACCTAGAGGAAAGATGAAAGAATAATATAAGGAACACTTTCTCTCCTCTAAGTTTATGCTCACTGATCATTAACATTTGCTATTGTGTCTTTCTGTATATACTTTTTTTGTATATGTACTGGGGAAAGGGACTTCTTTCATAGCTCAGTCGGTAAAGAATCTACCTGCAATGCAGGAGACCCAGGTTCAATTCCTGAGTCGGGAAGACCCCTTGGAGAAGGAAATGGCAATGCACTCCAGTATTCTTGCCTGGAGAATCCTATGGACAGAGGAGCCTGGCAGGCTACAGTCCGTGGGGTCACAAGTATTGGACACGACTTAGCAACTAAACTGCCACCACTATTGGGGAAAGGGGCTCATATTTTTAAAAGTTTCATTTGAAAGTAAGTGGTAGACCTTGTGACATTTTAACCCTAAACACTGCAGCATCATCTCTGAAGAATAATAACATTTTCCTCCATAACTACAACAGTATTGTAAAGTAACTCAGTTGAAAACTTCAGACAAAGGGCAAAAGGTAAAAAGGTCAGAGATTGAACAGTGCTGAGACTGAATTTGAAAAGTGTAAGGAGGAGAAATAGAGGGAGATCATTCAAATTCCTGTTTGGTTTGCTCAAGGATAAATTTTGTATGTAGCACTGAGTCACCCATAGATGCAGATTTTCCCTGAGTATTTATTTAAAGAGTTTCTCCTAGTACTCTGGAGCGTTTTAGCCTGAATTAAAAGCTTTTCAAGGGGTTCCCTGATGGCTTAGTGGTGAAGAATCCTTCTGCCAGTGCAGGAGACCTGGGTTCGATCCCTGAGACAGGAAGATCCGCTGGAGAAGGAAATGGCAACCCACTCCAGTATTTTTGCCTTGAAAATCCCATGGACAGACGAGCCTGGTGGGCCACAGTCCATGGGGTCTCAACAGTCAAACATGACTTAGCAGTTGAACCACCACCACCATAAGCTTTTCAGCCTACAAATGCATTGCTTTAGTATCATCAATCTAAAACTTGAGAGGTCACATCTACTTGGACTTGGGTGGTTATGAGCAAATTTCCAAGGGGATTTGTTGGTGCCAATAATCTGTTGGATTGATAGCATGGGACCATCAGTTATTATAGTCCATGATGGTTATTAATGGACAAGAGGAGGAAACATGGTAGTCCTTCCCTGACATTTCATTTAGGTTTGTCTAAAAGCTGATATTCTAGCATGCTGTTTTGAGAAATCATTTTACTAGCTTGGCAAAGTGTTAAGTTTGATGTCATCCCAGACTTTTTGCAGAATTTCAGTCTCAGGTTTCAGTTCCAGGTAAAACGCTACTCTTTTAAAGCTGAACAGCAGGAACTTAGTCAAGTGGTTGCTATATATTGTATAAGCATCAGTGATTTGTGTATTTTAGAACAAAGATACACATTTTCTTGATACCATTAGCTCAGAGACCATTAAATAAATTAAAAGCTTTCCTTGGACCGTGTCCCTGAAAACATCCATCTTTGGAAGGATTTAATATGTTACAAGAACTAGGTTTGGGGATTTATTTTTCAAAGTTTAAAAAAGGTATTCACTAAGCTTTGGGATGGGAACCACGTTCAGTTGTCTCATGGATAAGTACACCATGCATCATCGTGTCAGGTAGGAGAAAAAAATGTGTTTCCTTTAACAGCAGATATGTCACAGAGTTGTTTGACCCATGATTTTTCATAAAAAGTTCCATTTTCCGTAAACCCTTGTGTTTACCCAGTACGCTGAATGTGCTAACTGACCTCCCAGTGATCAGGCAGGAGGGAGCTATATCCCAGAGAGTTTGAAACTGTATATTTTATCTTTCATTCCCTTTTTCTTTTTACTCTTTTAGTACTCAGTGGCCATGGAGATTTCTAATTTTAAATTCCTATTTACATATCAAATTTACAAGCTATAACTTTTAGGATAATTTTTGTACTACGTTCTGTGAGCAAATTACAACAGCATTTAATGCAAAATGCACGTGTGGTTCCTTGTGTTTCAAAGCCACGCTTTTCTTTGCTTCATTTAACTGTCTTCTGTTTCCAATTTGTGTGAGAAAGTCCCGTGTGAAATGTGAACCCTGGTTTATACAATTACTGAGAATGAATGCATGTCCCTTGGGATAAAAGCCCTTGAGCTATCTTTGCAGTGATCTTATGTAGAATATTTGAGTCTTTCTCTTCCAGTGCCAAGTGCTCACTTTTCACATGTAAATTAAAGATGGTACTACTTGAACTTGGCCACCAGTGCGTGCCTATAATGTTGATCAGTGTCATCATGATTTTGGGCCACTCTGAGAATTTTGTTTTAAATTTTATCAGGCCCAGCTTAAGAAGGAGGATTGCATTTGCTCATCATTCATTCTTTCTATCAGTAAGCATTCATTAAGTGCCTACTTTGTGTCAATGCTGTTCAAAAAGGAACAGGACAATATTGCCATCCTGGAATCACATGATGGGTGCCATGAACCAGTACTAACTGTATAAGAGCCACTTGAATGGGCCACTTGAATGGGGGTCTGAGGATGAGAAGGGGGCCCACAGAAGGTTGGGTTAATCAGTAAAGACATCTGTGAACAAATGAATCCCACACTGAATATTGAAAGAACGTGTAGTACATTACCTCAGTTGGACAAGGGTAGTGGAAGGAGCAATCTAGGCAAAAGGTTTGTATAAAGTTTTAGACGCATAGAACCTCATACCACCTTCTGTGAATTTCAGATAGTTCAGTATGACTAGAGCTTGTCAACATGGAGGAAGATCAGGCTCAAACATAAATGGGAGCCTGACTGTGCAGGATCTTATGTACTGTTCTAAGGAGATGGACCTTTGTCCTGTAGGCAGTGAGGAACCACTTCTGAAATTTCAGTGAAGAATTTTCTTGATCACATTTGTGCTTTAGAAATATTGCCTTACAACTATATGGAGATGTGACTATGGGAATGGATTCAGAGGTTCTAGGATCAGTTCCTATGTTCCTGTAGTAGTCCATGCGAAGAGTGAGGGAACAGTGCGGGTGGGGATGGTGATTAGGAGCTGACAGTGCCAAGAGTTAGCTTCCCTGGTAGCTCAGCTGGTAGAGAATCTGCCTGCAATGCAGGAGACTCCGGTTCAATTTCTGGGTTGGGAAGATCCCCTGGAGAAGGGATAGGCTACCCACTCCAGTATTCTTGGGCCTCCCTGGTGGCTCAGACAGTAAAGAATCCCCCTGCAATGCGGGCGACCTGGGTTTGATCCCTGGGTTGGGAAGATCCCCTGGAGGAGGGCATGGCAACCCACTCCAGTATTCTTGCCTGGAGAATCCTATGGACAGAGAAACCCAGCAGGCTATAGTCCGTGGGGTGGCAAAGAGTTGGATATGACTGAGCAATCAAGCACAGCACAGCCTGGAAAGAGAGGAACTAACTGAGGACAATTCCCAGGTTTCAGTGACTGCATGGGCGATGTCATCAGTGTAGGGGTGTTCAGTTAAGTCATGAGACCAGGAGTGGGTTGAGATTAATGTGAGAGACAGAACAGCGAGAACCAACGATAGAAGCCCTGGGAAGTGGATATTTCAGGAGGAGGCCAATAAAAAAGAAGCCTTAGAAAGAATGGTCTGCTGGAGGAGGAAAACTTAAAGATAGCATGTCCTAGAACCCAAGGCAGGAGTGTCTAGAAGGAAGGAGTTATCAATAGTGTTAAGCATTTCAGAGAGGTTGGCAAGGGTTCCAGGATATTTCAACTTGTAGGTTTGTGTGGTCCTAGTGAGAGAAGTTGTGGTGTAGTACAACATAAGAAATAAATAGTCCACTCATACCACTCTTGCAAGAAGATGAGATGGGAAGGGAAGGAAAGAAAGAGGGTCAATGAGCATTTTTAGAGCTTAGTTTTTAATAACCAAGACATAGAAGCAGCCTAAGTGTCCATTGACAGATGAGTGGATAAAGAAGATGTGATGTATGTATGTATACAGTAGAATATTATTTAGGCATAAAAAGAATGAAATAATGCTATTTGCTACAACATGGATGGATTTAAGAGATTATCATAGTAAGTGAGGTAAATCAGAAACAGAGAAATATCATATGATACCACTTATATGTGGAATCTAAAAAATATGATACAAATGGGGACTTCCCTGTGGCCCAGTGGTTGAGAGTCTGCCTGCTGATGCAGGGGATGTGGGTTCGATCCCTGATCTGGAAAGATCCCACGTGCTGCGCAGCAGCTAAGCCCATTGCCACAGCTGTTGAAGCCCATGCACCCTGGAGCCTGTGCTCTGCAGCAGCAGA
The DNA here is from genome assembly GCF_016772045.2 of Ovis aries. NCBI lineage: Eukaryota > Metazoa > Chordata > Mammalia > Artiodactyla > Bovidae > Ovis > Ovis aries. Next base: position 47,357,843 of record NC_056061.1, read on the forward strand.
AGCCACCACAATGAGAAGCCCCTCTACTGCAGCAAGGACTCAGCAACAAAAAGTAAGTCAATAGTTAGTTTAAAAAATGGTGCAAGTGAACTTATTTACAAAACAAAAGTAGTCTGACAGACATAGAAAACAAATGCATAGTTGTCAAAAGGGAAAGTGGGAGAGGGATAAATTTGGGATTAACAGATAATCTGAAAAAGGTGATGCTAATAGTAAGGAATCCGCCTGCCAGTGCAGGAGATGCAAGAGACCCTGGTTCAATCTCTGGGTGAGGAAGATCCCCTAGAGAAGGAAATGACACCCCACTCTGGTATTCTTGCCTGGAAAATCCGATGGACAGGGGAGCCTGGCAGGCTGTAGTCCATGGGGTCGCAAAGTGGTCGGACAGGACTGAACTGCTGAGCACGCTGGGAAAGAATAGGTGTATATAGGTATGACTGAAGCCCTTTGCTGTATACCTGGAACATTATAAATCAACTATACTTCAATAAAATTTTTTTTAACTTAGTTTTTAAGTTTGAAAATCTTAAGCATGTTCACATACTAGAGTAGATAGAATCCAGAAGAGAGAAAGAGGAAGGAGACAATTAATGGAATGATGTCTCTAAGAAGATCTGAGGACATATTAGCTGGAATGAATGGAGAAATTAGCTTTGGACTAGAGAAGGAACAACTCTTCTTGAAAGACAGGAGCAGAGGAGGAAAGGTACGTGTGCGTTTGGGCAAGTGGAAGGAGGAAAGGGAAGGTAGGACTTGAGATTTGAAAGTTTGAGGAATGTGGGGTCCGTGGCCAGGAGATGTTTATATCTGCAGCTGGAGCATAAACTGGCTGACTGCCCGCTTGGTGCCCCTCTGGGGCCACCTCTGCATTGACTCTAGGACCACCCTGAGCCCCTGGGCTCCTCCCCACCAAAGACATGAAGGTTTCCACTGTAGCCTCATTCCTTTGGGATGCAAGATTTTTTCAGTGGGCCATGTTGGCTTAAGAACTCACATTCGCTTAATCAGACCTTTCTTGGAACTGTACTGCAGTCTGAGACTTCCTGTACATCCCTCCTTCCTTCCCTCTCACTGTCCACATTGTGGTCTGAAGGACCTCTCACCTTCTCTTGCTCCTTCCTCCCAGCAGATCTTCTCTGTTTCTAATGCTGTCTTGGTTCCTGCTTCTCAGTAGACCCAAACTAAGGCAAAAGCGTGCTCAGAATTTGAGTATTGTTACGATAAAGTTAGCTGCTTGTAAAGATAACCCCCCAAATCTCAAAGTTCATAATGGGTGTTAATAAGTGGCATTCCTCCTGGTTGTCCTTCAGAAATCCAGATTACTTTTATTTTGTAGTTTCTCCATTTCCAGTGCCTGGATTCCACAATTGTTGGGGGTTTTACAGCACATCAAGAGAGGAGGAAAGAAGATAAGAGGATCCCACATGGGAGATTTTTATGGATCAGGCCTATAAATTAGCATCATTACTTTTGCTCACATTTCATTGGTAGATCTCAGTCACGTGTCACCAACTAACTGCATGGGAGGCTGAGAAGTGTGACATGACCTAGCTGTGTGCCAGGAAATATTATATTTCATAAAATAGCCCCTCTAGGAAACAGGAGGACCAGCTGAGTAAGGGGACCTGATGCTGTGAAGCTCAGATGTATACCAAATCCCACAATTACATGATTTTTTTTTTTTTTTTTGCCTAGCAACTTCAACATTCAGTGACCTGTGGAAAAACAGAGAAAGCAGGTAGATGACTTAATTCAGTGTTTAGAGGTTCTCTTATTTCAAAACTGAGCAGCTTTTAAAGGAATCATGAGGCAAGTTTCCATTGGTAAATGTGTTTGCAAAGTCTCAGTACTTTTTGGATTGATGGGAGAAAGTCCTGGTCACGACATACGTCCCTCTGTGGGTTCCTGGTTCTGAGACTTAGACGGCTGGCCAGGATCTTCCTCTTCCTTCTTGCTTCATGCTGGTCCCTTCTGAGGCTGAGCCCTCAGTCAGAGAGTATAACTTACAGGGAGAGGAAGATCATTTTTCAAAGTCTTATTGATTCTTCAGGTGAAACATGTATCCTGAGTCCTCTGGTGTGGATGTGTGAACCTTGCTTCTCGCTGGCATTCTCCCTTACGTGCTTTTCTGGTATACGTAGTACTCCTTTGCTTATTTTGCTTTTGCAGATTTTTTTAATTATGTTTTCCCTTTAGAAGTCTTCTCTCTTCTCCATCTCTTTTCACTTTCCTTTAATCTTTGCTAGTTGGAATCCTAGACATCCCGTCTTCTCGGGGCCAAGTCATGTGACACCTCTTCCACTGCTGCTGCTGCTAAGTCGCTTCAGTCGTGTCCAACTCTGTGTGACCCCACAGATGGCAGCCCACCAGGCTCCCCCATCCCTGGGATTCTCCAGGCAAGAATACTGGAGTAGGTTGACATTTCCTTCTCCAACGCATGAAAGTGAAAAGTGAAAGTGAAGTCGCTCAGTCGTGTCTGACTCTTAGCGACCCCATGGACTGCAGCCTACCAGGCTCCTCCATCCATGGGATTTTCCAGGCAAGAGTACTGGAGTGGGGTGCCATCGGCTTCTCTGCCTCGTCCACTGTTTCTCCCCATTTACCACAGCTGAGCCCTGCTTTTCTCCTTGGCCCCTCTTGGGTCTAGGTTTCATCATTCAACTGCCAGTTGGATGCCTTGGCAAGTAGACACTTGTATATGAGCCTTTGGTCCACTAGACTGAAAACTCATGGATGTTGGGTGTGCATTTGTAGTACCCCCTACCCCTAGCACTGTGTCTTGCACAAAGTAAAATTTTAATAAATAATTGTTGAATGGAAATGAATAAATCTGGCTGATACTGGAGAGGCAACAGCAGACAGATAATGAAGTTGAGTTGGGAACATCAGTCTTGTGTGGCCACACATCATTTGAAGAATATAAAGTATTAAAAAAAAAACCCCACACATCTCAAATAGTGTGTTAGAAGAGAGGGAATGGTGTATAGTAATTTCGTGCCACTTTAACAATGCTAGGGATTCTGTTTCTGTTATATATAGGGGCTATACAAGGGGTCATATTATGGTTCCGAATTTTGTGAAGGCAGTTTCCACCCATCTGTTGTTGAGAAAGTCAGTCAATTGATTGGGAACCAACTATTTTTGAACAATCTTGACTTACTTTGGAATGTTCATGGAGGCAAATAAAGATTTTGGTTGGCTGTAGGGAATCTAAGGTATATGAATGCTCAGTTGGATAGGTTTTTTCTTTTTTTACTTAAGATTTGTGCAGTTTATTCTACATAATTTGCATCTCACTTTAAATTTTTTTGCAAAACTTTAATAAGTTATGGTGATTCTAAAAACCTCTTAATTAATAAGGTCATACAATCACACCTAGATTTTAAAATTTTCTTTGAAGGGAAGATTACCTTAGAAAGAGGTCCATGTTAAAATGTTTGGAGAAAAAATGCAAATGGAAGATTATTAATGTTTTTATTTAAAAAACTGTATGCACACCTATGTGTGGGTTTAGAGGCAAATGCAAAATAAATTTCTGGAAGGAGAACAAGTTGTTTACAATGGTTACCTTTGGATAAATGGGGGACTTTTCACTTTATTTTAAAATATATTTATTTACTGGCTGCATTGGGTCTAGGAAGATAGTTTAAGAGTTTGAAACATTAAAGCTCCTCAGGCCTTTTAAAATGTAGTAAAATACTTGTAAGCGGAAGATAATGAGTTGACAGAAGACTTCTTTATATAGCTAGAATATATCAAGCTGCTGGGCCTTTGCTGTAAATCCCCTAGCATGTTGGTTTTTGTTGGTACTAGGTTTTATTGCTTTTGCAGTTGCAGTTGGTTTGTTGTAGGATTAAAGTCCAAGAAAAAAAGAAAACAGTTTTAAATATAAGGTACATACTTATATAAGACAGACAGTATAAGTGATGCATCCTTTTTTGGCTATAAGTCTTTTTTTTTTTTCCTTATCATGAAACATATTACAAATCCAAAGATGGAGAGCAGGCAATTAAAATCTGGCCTGAAATCCCCCTTGCTGACTAAGTTTGCAGGGCGTCACACCACGGGGTGACCCGGGCCTTCCACACTACAGGTTATTTTATCACCACTTATCTTATTAGCATAATTTAATATATTGATTTCTTAATGTTTGGCAAATAGTGTCAAGTAGTTTTGAAAAGATCTAGGAAGACACACAGTTATTTTTTCACGAATCAGTTATACTCTACTTAATTGACCCTTTCTGTGGAGAGCATATACCAACTATCTGCCAAGCCCTGTGCTCAATATTGAGATTATAGTCTATTGATTTGCTTCTCTCTCTGTATTTCTCTACTATATCTTATCTTTTGGGTTTTGTTCCTGGCTCTAGAGTCTTTTACGTTAAGCTCTTTTATCTGGTTGTGATTTGTTGCTAAAGTGTCTGCATTTAAATTTTTATAAATGGATATAGATATTTTGAAAGCAGTTTTTTTCAGGATGCCAAAAAGTAAGAAAAAATTAAATATACATCCCATTACTATGTACAAATGGTCTTTTGGAATAAGAATTATTTGTATGTTGAAAGCAACTTGTGCAGTGATAGCTTTTAAAAAAAATTGTTCAGCAATTATGTTTTCATTTAATTCTGTGTACATATTGTACTGGACCACAGAAGTCCTTTAGGGTGACTGAGGCTTTCTGTGTGGCCAATTTTAGGTCAAATATGAAATATATGGTGTAGCTACTGCTGTGTTTCCTCTTTCCAGTATACTTGGACTTGTCCATGAGATGTATTAAAAATTGTTATTTCCGCTTGGGTTGCCCTTTCATTCATTAGATTGGCTGGAAAAGAAGAACTCTGCAATCCATGATGAAGAAAATCTGTTAGTGCAGCCCCAGACTAGTTCTTGGTGTTTGATTCATGAAGAATGTAGCATTCTCCCCCATGTAATTACCAGTTGTGCAAGTGGGCAGGAAGTTCAATGTCTTCAGGTTCAGCACCATCAGATGCAGATGCTTCCTTTAAGGGATCCTCATTTCTTTTTTTTTTTTTTTTCCTCTTTTTTAAAATAAATTTTTATCTCATATTGGCATGTATTTGATTTACAGTGTTGTGTTAGTTTTAGGTGTACAGCAGAGTGACTAGTTTTGCACTTATATATATCCTTTTCCATTATGATTTATCCCAGGAGACTGGACATAGATCCCAGTGCTATACATAGGACCTTGTTGTTTACCATTCTAAATGTTATAGTTTTGCATTTACCAGCCTCAAATTACAAATAAGGGATCCTAATTTCTATGTTGTAAATAAAGCTAACAGTTCTCATGGCAGATCTTCAGTTATTTGAATAAAGACAACACCATAACCTCTGTAAGTCTTCTTTTTCCAAGTTTTCATGCTAAATTCTCTTTCAGTCAGTTCAGTTCAGTCACTCAGTCATGTCCAACTCTTTGCGATCCCATGGACTGCAGCACACCAGGCTTCCCTGTCCATCACCAACCCCTGGAGCTTGTTCAAACTCATGTCCATCGAGTCAGTGATGCCATCCAACCATCTCATCCTCTGTCATCCCCTTCTCCTCCTGCCTTCTATCTTTCCTAGCATCAGGGTTTTTTCCACTGAGTCAGTTCTTCACATTGGGGCCAAAGTATTGGAGTTTCAGCTTCAGCATCAGTCCATTCTCTTTAGTATTCCTCAGATGGAGTTCATATGATTCTGATCTTTCCTCTTCTTCAGTCTTCGGTTTATGAGAAGGTGCCTTAAAATGTAGTGGGAAAAATTTAAAGCCATTCTCCATGAGTAGTTTGACTAGAGCCAAGTATGATGAGACTTGGACTCCTCTGGTCTGAGAACAGTGTCTTTATTCATGTAGCCAAAGGGACATTTTGGCAGCCTGGTCACACTGCCTCTGTTGAATCAGAAAGCGGCAACCTCTATGGATCAACTGGGCAGAACTTCACCTTGGAGCCTCCATCAACTTGACTGTATTCATTTGGGCTCATTTCTGATCTTGTAGGAACTTTAAAAATCTTATTTCTGGCATCCCTGGTGTTCTGTTTTCAAACCAATAGGTCTTTTGGATCTTTGTGATTCATCAGCGATTGGTGAAATGAGCCAAATTGGCAAAAAACAAGTCATCCTCTGTCCAGGGTGATATATCCATTGACTTTTGCTTTAGATAGAGTTTTATTGTCTGTGCCTGGGGAATTTGCATGACAAAGCAAGAAGAAGGCATGCTTTCTAGTCATTCCAAATTTTACTCTTAAGGAAAGAGAGATATTTTTTTAAAAGCTAAGTAGAAAACTTAGATTTTATTAGCATGGTCTCATACATTTTAGGAGACCTAAAAGTGTCAGAGCAAACAAAATGGTTTACACTGAAGCTCGCTTATGACTTTCCCCTTGGTGGGCTCATAGGTGTGGGATGTGGGATACTTGTGGTTTGCCCAGGACTGTCCCAGTTCACACCTGTGTTCTGGATTAATTGACAACATCCCCTTTCACTCTTGAAAATGTCCCCTTTAGACAATACAATTATGTATTCACTCTAAAGCTCTGCCTCCACTTGAAAAAAAAAAAAAAGATGATGTTTTTTAACTACTTCTCTTTGGTTTGGGCCAGAGGCCTCATGTTCCAAGAAATTTTGATTATGGAAGGTGATGTTATAAAATCTTCCCAGTTTGGCTGCAGGGAAAAGGCTGTCTGGCACCAAGCTGTATTAATCTTTATGTTATTAAATAAGCATAACTGGCAATCTGAAAATCAGTGCTTCACATTATGTGGGCTTTAAAATCCTGTGGTGGTGATGTTTGTTTAGGCCAGCTACTCCTGCCCTGTTACAACATAATGCTTCTTACACCATAGTTGGAAATTTGAAATAAATTATTTCAAATAAATTATTGCCTTTCTTTCTTCCCTCCTTCCCCCTTTCTTCCTTTTTGCTGTCCTGAAATCTATGGATCGTACTGGAAAAACAGGTCAGAGGGCATATCTCCTGTCACATAACGTTACCTTTCTGTAGCAGCTGATTTATTCTCTGTGTCCTCAGGTTAACCGGAACAACACCTATAAACTGTAGAACAAAATAACTCTCCATTAAAATCCTAACAATTGTTACAAAGGTTCCTGCCTGGGGAGCTTTTTCTCACTGCTCTGAGGTGTGTTGCAAGAAGGGGAAAGTTGCATCTTCATTAGTTACCCATGACTTGATCCAGGTGTCACCTTCTAAGTTAGGAAGAGAGGGGGCAACCTCACACCAAGTGCCCTGGTGACACATTTGGTTTTTAAGGGAGCAAAATTCTGAAACTGAAAGGATTTTCTTTTTTTATTCAACTAGCAAAATCATGTTGATTAAGTCAAGCAGGTGCTGGGTATGTGCTAAACTAGTTGATGGTTTTCAGAGTACTGAAGGGCTATTTTTAAGTGTTTCTATATTATTCTCAGCCAAGCTGCTGGATGAAAAGTACAAAGGGCTAAAAATATTTACGGTTTCAGTAATGTCTGTTTTAAAAGAAACCATCCTGTGTGATTTTTTTTTCCATTAGTAGGAAAAGCATATTATGGCTTAGAGACAAATGGTCATAAGCAGTTTGTCCAGCACATAGGTTTTCAGGTAAAATAAGTATCAGAAGGGCAGTAAGTTGGGCTAGAAATCATCAAGAGTTGAAAAACCAAGTTGAAGAATGAAAACAGATGTGACTGTAGCTACTTTACTATCGTAGTATGATTACCACTGTTTTCCTGCTATTAGCTGAAGGTCCTATTGAAAATAGTATCGCTTATTTTCAAAACTTTGTGTATGTAAGGAAACAGTTTAACTTGTTAGGAGACAAGTTGGATTGCATCTGAGCTCCATCTCTTGGATACGTGACCTTGGATAAGTTGCTTTCCCCCTCAGTGTATCCATCTGTAAAATGGGGATAATAACAGTGCCTGCTTCTTAAGGTTATTGTGAGGATTAAGTGAGATGACACTCAGAACCTGATATATAGTAAGTGCTCAGTAAATATTGTTGTCGTTGTCGTTCAGTCAGTAAATCACGTCCAACTCTTGGTGACCCCATGGACTGTAGAACGCTGTAGAAGGGCTTCCCTGCCTTTCACTATCTCCCAGCGTTTGCCGAGGTTCGTGTCCATCATCCTCTGCCAGCCTCTTCTCCTTTTGCCTTCAATCTTTCCCAGCATCAGGGTCTTTTCCAATGAATCAGCCCTTCGCATCAGGTGCCAAAGTATTGGACCTTCAGCTTCAGCATCAGTCCTCCCAATGAATATTCAGGGTTGATTTCCTTTAGGATTAACTGATTTGATCTCCTTGCTGTCCAAGGGACTTTCAAGAGTCTTCTCCAGCACCACAATTTGAAAGCATCAGTTATTCGGCACTTAGCCCTCTTTATGGTCCAACTCTCAGATCCATACATGACTACAGGAAAAACCATACCTTAGACTATATGGACCTTTGTTGACAAAGTGATGTCTCTGCTTTTTAATATGATGTCTAAGTTTGTGATAGCTTTCCATCCAAGGAACAAGCGTCTTTTAATTCCATGGCTGCAGTCACTGTCCGCAGTGATTTTGAAGTCCAAGAAAATAAAATCTCTCACTGCTTCCACTTTTCCCCCATCTATTTGACATGAAGTGATGGGACCGGATACCATGATCTTAGTTTTTTTAATACTGACTACATGTATTTTTGACCTTTTGATAATTTGTTTTAGTTTTTCCATTGTGGTAAAAAGCACACAATATCAAAGGTACCCTCTTAATCATTCTTTTGGAGAAGGAAATGGCAACCCACTCCAGTATTCTTGCCTGGAGAATCATTCTTTAAGTGTATAATCATTCTTTAAGTGTGTAATTCAGTAGTGTTAACTATGTTTATGTCGTTGTGTAAAGGATCTCTAGAACTGTTTCATCTTGAAAAACTGAAATGTTTATTATTTTTTTGAAAGTTCATTTTCCTTCACAATCAGTTCCATAGCTCTGTGGATGTAGCATGAGAATTCAGGCTCCATCAGGGTAGGCGTTCAGACTATTCTGTTCACTGTTGTCTTCCAAGTGCTGAATCCCCATGCCTGGCCCAGAGCAGGGGCTCAATTAACATTTGCCTAATTAATGAATGAATGGATGGATAGAGGGAGAGAGGGAAGAAGGGACAGGGAACAGTGAGGCTTCATTCAATATACTAGATGTGTTTTTGAAAAATTATCTCTTAAACAATAAACCCTTTTTTAAAAGTGATATTTAATACAAATGGAAAACTGACTCCTTTCACAAGAAAATAATTTTTAACAACAAATAACTACTCCTTAATTATTTATAAATTCTTATTTGGGTAGGTCAGCTTTTATTAAACTGGAAAAAAAAAGTGTACTGAATGGAGACATTCCAAAAGAAAGGAGGATTTAATTAACTGATTTGTTTAAAATTTGACCAAGATTCACTTTAAAGTGCAAACATTTTTCTTTTTTTACTTTCATTCAGAGCTGGCTGCCAGACCTACTTTTTCCTTAGGCATTTGTGAATCATCTTGTTCTTTCTTTTAGAAATCAAAAGTTTAGGTCTCGATCAGTTATTTACCAAAACTGGCGGAACACTCCCTTTCCACTGAGAGTGTGCATCACCTCTTTTTGCATCTTTTGAAAGCATGTCAGCTGAACATTGTCTAGAAATGGCCCAAACTTTGTGGGTGGGAAGAAAGGAAGGAAGAACATGTCTGTCACCTAGAACCTGCCACCTATGGGATAAATTGTAGTCTTCATCTGCAGAGTCTGCATTTAAATTATCTACTCTGCTGAGAAAAAAGATTTTTTGTTGATAGAGTTTATTTCCTTCTGGGTGAAAATAGTGTTGCTTTTTATTGTGCAACCTTATATTTTGTTTTTATAACATATTAAAAACTTCCAAGGGCTTGCCAGGTGGCTCAGTGGTAAAAGAATCCACCTGCCAGTGCAGGAGACACAGGTTTGATCCCTGGGTTGGGAAGATCCCTGGAGAAGGGAATGGCAACCCACTCCAGGATTCTTGCTTGGGAAATCCCATGGACAGAGGAGCCTGGTGGGCTACAATCTTTTGTAGGGTCGCAAAAGTTGGGCATGACTTAGCAACTAAATAACAACAACAAAATGTTCCAATGAACATTTTATTTTGTATTGAAGGATGGATCTTAGAAAGTGGGCACAAAATGTGCCTTACACAGTGGTTCACTGCATTCTCCCAGAGAGAGGGGCCCCGCACTGCCACAGACTTTGCAGTCCCAGAAGGAAGATGATGGGAAGCCATATCACCTGCCCAGATTTTTTTTGGGTCCCATCCCAACACAGTGCCTGTATGTAACCAGGAGCAAAAGTACATCTCTCCTTTCAGCTGACAGTTGACAAACCCTCACTGTTTCTGTGAGCTTCCCAAGTGGATCAGCTGTAAGAATCCACCTGCCAGTACAGGAGACCAGGGTTCGATTCCTGGGTTGGGAAGTTGCCCTGGAGGAGGAAATGGCTACACACTCCAGTATTCTTATCTGGAAAATCCCATGGACAGAGGAGCCTGGTGGGCTACAGTCCACGGGGTCGCAAAGAGCTGGACATGACTGAGCAACTGAGCATATTCGCAGTCTGTTCCCATGGCAGAGACAGTCACCCATCTTCCAAAAGGTGGCATCTTGAGTCATTTCCATTGTGATTCTGACCTGTTTTCTGAAAAGTGACACAGGAAAATGATCTTACCTTGTCATTCTTTCCCAGGCCACAAGACAGAGCTTACCTCTGAAACAGAGATCATAAAATTCTGAGAGGTCTCCACTGTTTCTCTAAATGGTTCCTATTTTTGTATCTGAATTCTGATAGCTGGAGAGTTTCTAAAATCTTGCCTGTTGTTTCAATTCCCTCTTGATTCCGCACCTAAAGACAGACAGAAGCTGAATCAAAGGTAATTCCCTGGGCTGGACTCTGAGGACAGGATACTACTCGTGAAGCAGTCAGCACATCCTACCCCTGGCCTGCCCTCCCACAGCTCCCCGCTGCCCAGAGAGTCCAGCCTCCACATCTGTGCAGTTCTGCTGACCTGGCCCCCACAGGACACTCCAGTCACATCAGGGTGTTTTCCCTTCATTGACCTCTTATTTACCTCTCTGACCAGAGGCCATTGTTCTTCCTCATGGCTGCTCCTTCTCCTGAAAATGCCACCCCACCCCCCACCAGCTTTTCATTTTTCTAACTCTGGCTCATCCTTCAGTCTCATCTTAATACTTCCTCCAGTAAGCCTTCCCTGATTCCCACCCTTAAGGAGCACCCCCATCAGTTGTTTATACTTTCCCTCCTCCTATCTTTCTTAGCCTTTATTAGAATTTTAATTACTCATTTACATCTGGATTTGTTTATTTGATGGTTTTCCCTCCCATTCGACAAAAAGCCCCATCACAGACCACAGCTGTCTGATCTTTGTAACATCCAGTTAGCCCACTTTGAAGCAGAAGTGGTGGTGGTGATTTAGTCGCTAAGTCGTGTCCCACTCTTGCAACCCCATGGACTGTAGCCCACCAGGCTCCTCTGTCCATGGGATTCTCCAGGCAAGAGTACTGGAGTGTGTTTCCATTTCCTTCTCTAGGGGATCTTCCTGACCCAGGACTGAACCCAGGTCTCCTGCATTGCAGGCAGATTCTTTGTCCATGGAACTACGAGGGAAGCCCTAAGCAGAAGGTAGGCAATGGTGACTAGAAAGACCTCAGAATGGAAAAGTAGATAGAAGCTGTACTTTAGAGGAACGAACAATTCCTCTAAGATCAGAAGAGGATAATTTTGGTTACCTTAATGCACAGATGATATTATTAGCATTGCTGTTTGATGGCCCTTAATAAATTAATTATTGCCCAAATTCATGCCTTATGTGCTGTAACTGTCCCCAATAAATGAGACTTCTTAAAAAGTCTCTTTTAAACTGTATCCATGTTCTTGTTATAGTAGTAGTGTGCAGGTTGACAATTTATATTTGGTCTTCAATCTTTATTGCAAAATAAAAAAAGTAAAAGCATTTTTATAGTATCTGACACTTGATTTGTAATTGATATTTGATTTGAATCTGACATTTCTCATTTGTAATATCAAAAACTTTACTCTTAAATGGGTATCCTAAATTGACAAATACTCTTTTCATGTGTATTAAAAGGAAACTTTCATACAACGTTAACATTAGGTTTCTTTTGAAAACTTCAACATGCAGTATCTAACAATTTCAGTGCAAATCTTCATTTTCCTGATCAAATTCAGCATAATGGCCACATTGGTGTTTGAGCAGAGATACCCTGGAATATCTGCGTTCTTAGAAAAGTTGGTTATGAAATATGATTTTATGAATCAGATTGTACTGTAATAGACTTGGTCATCTTCAAATGATTCCTTCAGTAAATCTATTTATATCATCTAGTTTATCTTTTCTAAATCTGAATTTTAATAAGTACCTATTTTTCTTGAATTGAGGGTAACTCTGCAAAGAATAAGTAAATGAATTAAGAGAATGTGTTATTTTGCTTTGGGCAAATGTATGTTAGTTAATTCACTGCCCTGCATCCGATAGCCAAGAGGAAGGGGTTGGGGGAGGCCCTCATAACTGATTTTCTCTTTTGCCTGGAAACTTGTTGGAACCTGTCTTAAGGAATTCTGAGCACATGTTGAAGGATGAAACTGTGTTTTTCAGTTTAGCTGGAGAAACTTAGTTTTAGTGGATAACAGTAATAAAAGTGGGACAATTCTATTTGAAACAGATATTTTATTATAACTTTTGGAAATTGATCATCTTCACTGTACACGCTGCACTTATAAAGAACGATAACTTACTTTGCTTTGTATCTGTTTTGTGCCAGTTATTTAAAGAGTCTTTTTAATGTGGGCCATTTTTAAAGTCTTTATTGAGTTTGTTCCAGTATTGCTTCTATTTCATGTTTTGATTTTTTGGCCGTGAGGCATGCGGGATCTTAGCTTCCCGACCAGGCAGGGATGGAACCCCCACTCTCTACACTGGAGGGCAAAGTCTCAACCCTGGATCACCAGGGAAGTCCCTGTTTAAAGGGCAAGAAGGTATAGTCAAGGCGCCCTAGGTTTGTGTACATTCTAGAATAACTGTAAGCTCGTGATTCCTAGCTCTCACTGTTCTAGTTCAAGTTAGGACCCTCTCTGTTCAGTCTGTTCCAGCAGTCATCTCTCAGACTCAACCTACCAATTTATCACTCGAGTTTAACTTCTGTCACTTCCTTCCCACTCCTCTTCTCTTGATAGCTTCTTGAGCTGTCACCCATTCTGCTTCTTTGTGCCTTGTTATTCTGTCACTGCCAGCCTCCTGTCATGGAATGAAGATCTAGGCCTGAAGATCTGAGAAACAGATTCCTGGAGAGTAGATCTTCAGAGGTTTTTATCAACTCTGTTTCCTTCAAATTTTTATTTTCAAATCTAAAATACTAAAAATTTTTTAAATTCAGACTTATTTCAGATTCAAATTATTTCTAGCCCCCTCATAGTTCATCTGTGTAGGAATGGAGCTAACTAAACTAGTGAATGTTAATGAACTTGAAAAGATACACTTGCCTACCTAAGAGAACAAATTACTTTCAGCCACATGGAAATGTCCACTTATTTTTATTAATAAAAATGAATTGCATTGAAAGGAAGAGTTTGCTATCCTTCAACAATTGTTTTTAGTGGTTGATTAAAATCAGTAGTCTGTTTTCAAAGCAAAGGTTATATTAGCGTTGTTTATCCTTCATGGTTGTTGCTTGGTTAATTTCAGCAGATTAACGTGATTAGCTAGAGCTTAAGGAACCTGGGAGAGTAGGTGGGGGCTCAGGAGAGATAGCTTTGGGCTTCCCTTGTGGCTCAGAAACGTGGGAGACCTAGGTTTGATCCCTGGGTTGGGAAGATCCCCTGGAGAAGGGAAAGGCTACCCACTCCAGTCTTCTGGCCTGGAGAATTCCATGGACTAAGTCCATGGGGTCGCAAAGAGTCGGACATGACTGAGTGATTTTCACTTTCAGGGGAGATAGAACAGCTGCTATGAAGGGGTCAAGTCCAGCAGGTGAACATGGGATGTGTCGGATATCGTACCCGACCATGCTTCCTAGGGCATGACAGCATCTGTGAGTCTCAGCCCGGAGCACTCATCTGTATGTGCCTGAGTGTAGGGGGCGAGGAGGGTTCTTATGGGTGGGCAGTAGATACACATGGAGACCCCATAAACCACTGATACTCTTCTGTCCACGTAGCAAGCAGTGTCCACAAGAATTCTGGCCTCGGTCGTTAGCCAGGGGCTCTTGGGCAGGACTGCAGTTCCTAAGAGGGAGGTTGGAGAAGTCATAGCAGAGCCCTGCTTGACTTTCCTGACCTTCAGTTTTTGGTTCTGTAAATGGAAATGATAATAAAATTATCTCATGGGGTTATTTTGAAGGCTAATTGAAAGAATATATGTGAAGACCCTAGAGTAGCACCTAGTACCCCGTAAGTATTTAAATGTTTGCTCTTCTTATTTTTGCATGAAAGTAGTAAAACAGTATTCCTTTTTAAATGTCCTACAACTGAGATTTATTATTCCTCAATTCTGTTATTTTAATCAATGAAATTTTATCTGTTATAGGTAGGTGATTTCCAGAAGTGTTTTTTTGGGAGGGGGAAGGAAACTATTTCAGTAGTAAATCTGTTCGTAAAAAACAAAAGTATTTAAATGCTGAGAAAAGAATTTTTCATTTTGGGGGCGAATCCTTATTTTTGCTAAGTTCATAGAGTTCTTCCCCAGTGGTACCAAACTGTAAAGTTCGAGGGAAAGAGGATGCAACAATTACTCCATAATGTTAGGGCAGGTGTAGAAATAAGGGATGCACATTGTATTAAGGCCATAATACTTTTCGGAAAATGTCCTCAATGAAAATATAATGTTTTCTTTTGTTAGCAGGATAAGAATTTCATGACCTAAAGCCAAAATAGCAACAAAAATAGCAGCTCAACAATCCAAGTGATTTTCAGTGTCTTAATCATTTAACATTTTCTCCAAAGTCTAGATTATAGTTTGTTAAGGTTTTATTGAAATGATACCAAAATAAAAGTCAAATGGAATTATTGATATCACAGAAATCATAATTTAAAAGATGGTCTTCATGAGTAGTTACATTTTTCGAGGCTGTAAAAGTCAGATATATTTGCTCAAAGACATCAGCTAGGGTCCTTATAAGTCTTACAAATTTGGTCTAGCTCTGAAAGTTAACTATCCTTCACTTAGATCATCGATAATATACTAGTAGTGTTTTCTAGTCACATTGTGTTGATAAAATAAGATGCACTTTGGTAGATGGATTTTTAAACATTTTAGGCAACAGACTGGTACAGCCACTTTGGAAGACAGTGTGGCAGTTTCTTACAGAGCTCATCATAGACTTAGGCAGTTTAGCAGTTGTGATTATAGACATTTACACAAATGAGTGGGAAACTTTTGTCTGTACAAATCATGTACACAAATGTTTATAGAAGCTTTATTCATAATTGCCCCAAACTGGAGGTCACCAAGATGTGTTTCAGTAGATGAATGGGTAAACTGTGGTATGTCCATGCAGTGGAATACTATTTGGCATTAAAAAGAAATGGGCTAGCAAGACATTCATTGGTGGGGCTGATGCTGGAGCTGAAGCTCCTGTACTTTGGCCACCTGATGCGAAGAGCTGACTCATTGGAAAAGACCCTGATGCTGGAAAAGATAGAAGGCAGGAGGAGAAGGGGATGACGGAGGATGAGATGGTTGGATGGCATCACCGACTCGATGGACATGGGTTTGGGTAGACTCCAGGAGTTGGTGATGGACAGGGAGGCCTGGCGTTCTGCAGTCCGTGGGGTCACAAAGAGTCAGTCATAACTGAGTGACTGAACAACAAAGCAAGACATGGGGAAACCTTAAATGCATATTTTTAATGGAAAACGTCAATCTGAAAAGGGCGTATATTGAATGATTCCAACTACAAGAAAGGCCAGACTAGAGAAATTAAAGAGCAGTGGTTGCCAGAGCCTAGGGGGAAACAGAGGCAGGCTAAATAGGTGATGCACAGTGGATTTTCAAGGCAGTGACATTATTTTGTGTGATATTGTAATGGCAGCTAGATAACACTGAGCATTTTTCAAGCCCAGAGAATGATGTAACATAAAGAGTGAAACCTAATGTAAACTGTGGATTTGGGTTGAAAGTCTGACTCTTTGTGACCCCATGGACTGTAGCCCACCGGGCTCCTCTGTCCATGGGATTTTCCAGGCAATAGTACTGGAGTGGATAGCCATTTCCTTCTCCAGGGGATCTTCCCGACCCAGGGATCAAACCCAGACGCTTTACCGCCTGATCCACCAGGGAAGCTGGATTTGGGTTAGTGATAGCGAATTAATATGGATTCATTAACTGTAACACTGGTGCCGTACTAAAGTAGGATGTTAATAACAGGAGACACTGGGAGGGAGAGGACCTTTCTGCTTTATAATTTTTCTATAAACCTAAATCCGCTCTAAAAAGACTCCACTAATAAAAATATCTTAAAAGTAACTTTTAAAAATTGGGATTGACGTATATACCCAACTATATATAAAATAGATAATAATGAGAATCTACTGTATAGCTCAGGGAACTCAGTGTTATGTGGTGACCTAAATGGGAAGGCAGTTCAAAAAAAAAGAGGGGATGTATGTATACATGTGGCTGGTTCACTTTGCTGTACGGTAAAAACTAACACAATGTCATAAGGCAACTATGCTCCAAAACAAGAAAAAGACTGTAGTCAATTATAACAGAATAGTATCTCAACAGGGAAAAGCAGAATAACCTTGGATGTAACTTTTGTTATGGAATCTGCCCCTACCTTGTATCTCTGGTTATTTTAAAAAACTTTTCATTTAGCTCACATTTTATCTCATTAGCTAGTATTGAACGGGTAGTTTAAAAAAGTAAAAGGTAGTTTTATTGTTTTTGTATAGTTCCCTGTAGCAAACCTGTCAGGTTGTGGGGAGCAGGTCAGGAGCAGAAGGGCTATCCCCCATGTGGCTGACAGGTTCCCTTCTTCCTGTCCACATCCAAGCCCTCTTTTCTATCTTTAGCTGGGTTCCACCTGTCAGTAGGGGTTTCCCTGGTGGCTCAGACGGTAAAGAATCCACTTGCAATGAGAGAGACCTGGGTTCGATCCCTGGGTTGAAAAAATTCCCCTGGAGGAGGGCATGGTGACCCACTCCAGTATTCTTGCCTGGAGAATCCCATGGACAGAGGAGCCTGGTGGACCACATACAGTCCTTGGGGTTGCAAACAGCTGGACAGGACTGAGCTACTAGGCACATTGACAGGAGACAGAACTTGTGGGGTGGTAGCTTATTGTGCTTTTAGCATTATGCCATTATATTTATTTTTACACTGTCTCTTTTAAAACTCACATTTTGTAGTTGAGGAAAGGAGACCCCTGGAGGAGCGTCTGTACACATGCGATCTGACTGTCATGACCTCTGGAGGAACATGACCCTGCCCCCCACCTGCCGTGGGAGTGGATGAGAAGCGGGGCCATTAGAAGAAGCTGGCCTCAGCCCAGGTGCCATGGGCGTGATCAGATAGCAGGACCCAGTTGGTTCTAGCTGGGGTAGATACTACTACCCCACAAACCAGCAGCTGCTGTTAAGTGTTATCTAAACCCTTAATATACATTATTAAGTGACATATGATTATCACTTATGTGTATGTATTATTGTATTTTGTATTATATGAAAATCATATGTGCATTTAGTCAACTGTTAATTTCTGGCCTCAGGGAGAAGAGTGATAGAATTAAAATGCACTATCTATTTGACTGTGGGAATAGCATTAAATTATTTTAGTAGGAATTAGCAGCTTTAACTTTTTAAGTTTGCTTGGCTGGAGCAATATTAACATTTGGGTGTTTTCTGTAGCCTGCAAATGTTTGTGATGTTGGAGACAGAGACTTGGTCCCTGGGAAAAGTGAAAGTTAGTCATTCAGTTGTATCCCACTCTTTGTGACCCTGTGGATTATAGCTTGCGGGCTCCTCTATCCCTGGAATTCTCCAGGCAGGAGTACTGGAGTTGGTTGCCATTCCCTTCTCCAGGGAATCTTCCTGGCCCAGGGACTGAACCCAGGTCTCCTGCATTGCAAGTGGATTCTTTACCGTTTGAGCCTCTAGGGAAGCCCTGGTCCCTGGAAGGGTAGAGCTATTGTGGTAGTCAGTGTTTACTCTAGCTACTCCACAGAGCTAGTCGTCTACATGCTGGAGACTAATAGTTGATTTTGTGGAGACCATGGTTTTAAAAGTTAATTTACTTTCTAATTTTGTGATAAATATTCAAGAATTTTGAACTGTGTCTCCTCTTAAGAATTTTGAACTATATCTCCTCTTATTTAATTTGTGATTCTGATAAGTTTCTGTTATAGTGGGGGATGAGAAATAACACTTTTCTTTATGTTCTTTTTTCTTAAGATAAGAATTTTGTAAAGCAGACAGTAGCAGAGAGTTTTATAAGTCTTGACTCAGTATTATGGATTTCATCCTCGACCAAAGCACAGGATTTCTGAAATGTTTGAGAAATTCATCATCACAGAAATTATGTTTCAAAATCATATAATTTAAATTTTTGAATACAGTTTTCCTCCTTGAAACATAAAACTTCCCTCATTGATCTTAGAATTGCATTACAACCTACTTTACCTTTATTATGAGGCAAAATATACTTTCAAAGGGACTAGCCTATGTTAAACTTTTTAATGTTTAATAAATTATTTATAGAAACACAGTATTTTTCATCTACTCCAAAATGTTTTGAACTAATTTTCTTTTGACCTAGTACATAACTAGTACCAACAGAACTCTTTAAGGTTACAACATACCTGTGACCTGTAAGATTAATTTTCAGTTCTTTATGGTCCTTAGCATGTCTGCAATAGTAGTAGAGGTTTGTTCTGGGATTGATTCATATATTTGTTATTCTAATCGTCCCACTATTTCACTAATGTTTATATGGTGATGTTTTAGAAATAGTCAGAATATATATGTATGTATGTGCTTATTTATTTATATATTTATGATAGAAAAACAAGCATGACCTTTGATCCCATTGGAGATAACCATCATCTCTCAGTTATATGGAAGATAAGGTCCATCTCTTAGTCATATAGTAAGATTTACATCTTAGTCGTTGACATAAATGTGTGCTTATTGCCAGAGATTACTGAAATATGTACATCCGTATGTACATAGTTTTGGAAGCAAAAAGAGAATCGTAATGTTTTATAGAGTAGCTGTATCTCTTTACTGTCTCGCTGGGACCTTCCTGGAATTCCAGAGCTGACACCTGCCTGGTTCAGGCTCACCCATGACATTTTCAGTTGATCTTCCACTTGTTTTCTTTTCTAGTTGACCTTCACACAGAAAGTTCACAGCCTCTTCTCAGCTGTTAAAGTGATTTACTTCTGTCTGGAAGTCAGGATTGTTGCTGAATTCATTGTTTGAAGGGGACTGAGGTTCTTGGTTTCATGCCAGAATGTTCCCTCCTAACAGAACTAAATCCACCAACCCCAATTTCAAAGATTCCTGGGTCTGTGCCTCATGAACATGTTAGATTCCAGGTCAAGAGATTGTTAGGCTGTTTCTGGCATATCTCACACATACTGGGTTGTCTGTTGGTTATAAGCCAGGTATCATTATAGCACTAATCAGCAAACACCCCGGTCACCGGCTTTGAGTTGGAAAAATTTAGTGCAGCCACTAACGTGCTGTTCCTTATTAAAGACAGCTGAGTTAGTGATTGTTTAGCTTTTCAATTCTTATCTTTATATTAAAACATATAATTTTTCTTTATTTTCAAAATGAGGAGTGCCAGTGTGTCCTTTTCAGGGTCCTGAGGCTCACGGGAAGTACATTATTAAATACAAGTGAAAAAGAGACATCTGATGAGCCCTGCGTATGGCAAAATTACAACTCTTAGTCCATCAGGGAGGCATTAGGTCATTGTTTCTCACACAGTGAAAAAGAATCATCTTGCCATGGAAAAAGGATATATAAGTATGTTTAATTAAAAGCAATTTAGCAGACTCACAGATGTAGAGAAAAACCTAGTGGTTACCAGGTGGGGAGAGGTAAGTTGGAGTGGGTAAGATAAGGTAGGGGATTATGAGTTACAGACTCCTATATTTAAAATAAATAAACTACAAGGATATTTTTAAAGTTTTTTTTTTAATTGGAGGAAAATTACAGTGTTGTGTTGGTTTCTGCCATACACCAACATGAATCAATCATAAAGCTCCTCTGTCCATGGGATTCTTCAGGCAAGAATACTGGAGTGGGTGGACATTTCCTTCTCCAGGGGATATTCCCTACCCAGGGATGGAACCCCAGTCTTCTTTTATATAAGGCTCCATCTCAGCCTTCCACCTCTCCATCCATCCCACCCCTCTAGGTCATCACAGCACCAGGCTGGGCTCCCTGTGTTATATAGCGACTTCCTACTAGCTATTTATTTTATACATGATAGTGTATTTTAAGAAGCAATTTAGCAGAGTTATTGTCTAGTTGGCTGGCGTGGAGGACAGTAGCAGCAATGGTTTTAAAGCCTTCAAGAGCCTCTCCCAAGCAAGACCACACTGGTTCCCTTAGAGTCCTGTCTTTGTGCCTTTACCGCTGTCACTTCAGTATGAAACAAGATGAAACAGTGCAAAGGCAGAAAAAGATGTTTTAGAATCAGCTTATTAAGAATGAATTTTTCTTCATGGGTACTTAGTAGCCCAAAAGGAGAATGAGTATAAATAATTTTTTAAATGTATAATTTCAGGTGGACACCAGCCATTGTGCTGTTGTATGGCTATGCAAATACTCTCAGAAATTTAATATTTTATCAAAAGGCACAACTCCAAAACTGATACCTACCGACTCGTTTCTATGGTAACTACTATTGAAATATGTCTAGCCAGTATGTGTCTTTCCATAATTTTTCTCTGAGAGTTTCGGGGAGCTCATTAATTTTACTTTCCTAACACTGACTGGATAGAGAGAATGAGAGAGAGATATAAATATGCATATATTTTTCAATGAGGATATGAGACTATTGCAAAATTCCCTTAGATTCTTATAGAATACGACTACATCCTTATGCATAAATATTTTTTACTAAAGCAGAAGTCTATTGTTTTATAAGTTTAGTTAAACTAGTAGAACCAGGTAAGTACTGATTTCTAAGAGAGAGATGATTCTGGCTTCCTCAGTATTTTCCAATACTTATAGGTGGAACTTTCAGATTCAGCACTTGTTGATTTCTGGAATGACCAATGTCCCTTTAAAATTAAGCTTCATTTGACTGTCTTTACAAGACCCATCAGGCCATGAGGCTTAATTTAATGGAGTTCTGACCTGGATTTAATTAACCCTCTTTGTGTCCCTTCTTCCTGATCAAAGGTGGTTTGTGGAAGTCATAGCTTATTTCTTTGAAAATCTCAGTATTTCCCAACAGGGTCACTCAGCAAAGCTGACTACAAGGCACCCAAGGAATTCCATCACATTTTATATTTAAGGTAAAATGTACTATTGATTTGTTTTGAGAACTTCCCCAACTTTTTCTCAAGGCCTGAGTATCACAAAACAAACAGATGTGGTCAGGTGGTCATCTTGTGATGTAAAATATGTGCTCACTGAGAATATTATGCTTATGGCTGGGCTCATGACATTTATCTAGTTGAATTCACAGGGAACCATTTTAGAAGGTAAAGTGGCAAGAAATAGTTACTAAGGAAACGAAACTACCCTGGGCCTGACAGGAGGGGAATCTCACTCAGTTTACAAGGATGGTGGAGAAGCCAGGATGTCCCTGAGCTTGTTAGACATGGTTGCTCATGATAATGTTTGATTACTTGCTGAGGAGGAATGAGTATTTAAGGCCCTTTGTTTCTACTTTCAAGTTCTAGGCTTCTCAAATAGAGGTGTTGCCACTCCTGGGTCATGGGGAATGGTTTTGCAGTCTCACAAATCCCATTGCTATACTGTAAACACATGTAGTCTTCAACTTATTTTTAATTGAAGTATAATTGATCTACAGTGTTCTGTTAGTTTCTTGTATACAGGAAAATGATTCAGTTTATATATACTTTTTCAGACTCTTTCTCCATTATAAGTTATTACGAGATATTGAATGTAGTTCTCTGTGCTATACAGTAAGCCCTTTTTATCTGTTTTATATATAGTAAGGTGTATCTGGACTTCACTGGTGGCTCAGGTGGTGAAGTATCCGCCTGCCGTGCAGGAAATGCAGGTTCAATCCCTGGGTCAGGAAGATCCCCTGGAGGAGGGCGTGGCAACTCACTCTAGTATTCCTGCCTGGATAGAGGAGGCATTCTTCCATGGACAGAGGGGCCTGATGGGCTATCTGTTAATCCCAAACTCCTGATTTATCCCTCCCTTTCTCTTTTGATAACCCTAAGCTTGTTTTCTATATCTGTGAGTCTGTTTCTGTTTTGTAAATAAGTTCATTTGTGTAATTTTTTAGATTCCACATATAAGTGATATCATATGAGATTTTGTCTTCTCTGTTTGACTTATTTCACTTAGTACATCATCTCTAGTTGCATCCAGGTTGCTCCAAATGGCACTGTTTCATTCTTTTACGGCTGAGTAAGGCTCCATTGTATATGTGCACCATGTCTTCTTCATCCATTCCTCTGCTGATGGACATTTAGGTTCTTTCCACGTCCTGGCTGTTAAAATGGTGCTGCAATGAACATTGGGGTACATGTCTAGACTTTTCTCTGGATATATGCCGAAGAGTGGGATTGCTGGACCATTTGATAGCGGTAGTTTTAGTTTTTTGAGGAACTTCTATACTGTTCTCCATAATGGCTGCACCAATTTACATTCCCACCAACAGTGTAAGAGTGTTCGCTTTTCTCCATACCCCCTCCAGCATTTATTATTTTAAGCTATTAATGATGACCATCCTGACTGGTGTGAGGTGATGCCTCATTGTAGTTTTGATTTGCATTTCTCTAATAATTAGAAATGGTGAACATCTTCTCTGGCGAAGGCGATGGCACCCCACTCCAGTACTCTTGCCTGGAAAATCCCATGGACGGAGGAGCCTGGTAGGCTGCAGTCCATGGGGTCGCTAAGAGTCGGACACAACTGAGCAACTTCACTTTGACTTTTCTCTTGCATGCATTGGAGAAGGAAATGGCAACCCACTCCAGTGTTCTTGCCTGGAGAATCCCAGGGTCGGTGGAGCCTGGTGGGCTGTTGTCTATGGGGTCGCACAGAGTCGGACACGACTGACGTGACTTAGCAGCAGCAGTAGCAGCAGCAGCAGAGCATCTTCTCATGTGCCTTCTTGAAATAACCAAACAGCGACAGGCCCGCCGTGTCTAGTGAGCTGAAGAAGCAAGCATAACTTCACAGAATCCAGGTTCTCCCGTTTTCTGGAATCCCAGAATCTTTCTCTTTTGCTTCATCTTTTATTCTCCCTGTATTCACGCTTTCCCACTTCTTTTCTAGATAAACACAGTAACCTCTCTATGCCTCCCAGTTTCCACAGTATGGTCCCCTCATTCATCTTCCATACTGCCCAGCAGAGTGATCTTTCTAAAAGCAGAACTGAGTCTTGTCATGACTTTCTTAGAATTTTTCAAAGATTTCTGTTACTTAGAAGAGCACATTTTCTTCCCAAGGGACCTGATATTCCAGAGTGTCTTAAGACCTACATACCTTTCCAGTCAGCATCTTTTTCCTCCTCCACCCCTGCTGTGCCCTGGACAAACCTTTGCCATCCCAAATGCCTTGTGCTGAGTGCATGGGTTTGCATGGATCTCTTCTGAGTCCCGCTCTGCAGCCTGAGCTCTCCTCATGCCTCAGGTGTACCTCTATCCTAGCACTGTTTTCTAGTGTTCGGTTGATTTACTTACTTGCCTCACTAGGCTCTTAAGTTTCTTGCTGTGTCCAGAACCTAGCCCAGCACAAGTTAGGGCTCAATATAAGTTTATTGTATGAATGAATGAATAAATGAATTAGTGATTATATCACACAAAAAGCAGAAATGGAGATGCCCCTTTTAATTAGTACGTAAAATAGACTTGAGTTGCCGTTAAAACAGATTTCAACAAGAGTGAGGCTTGCTAGTTAATCAGGGTGATCACCCTAAGGACATAGCCCTGTGGGATAAAGGACCAAAATCAGTTTTTATTGGTTTTAGAGAGATGTGATTTGCAAGAATTGACTCATAATTAAATTGATGGCAGATGAATGCATAACTGAGATGTCTTGACAGTGAGAAAGAGGGCCATCAGGCAGTACAACTGGTGGAGATCATTTGCTCAGGCCGTATCCTCTTGGTCAGTAAGTTCACTCAGGGGACCAAATGTTAGAGCTGGCTAAATTCTAATATGAGGAACTGAACTCTCTCTAATTGTCCTTAAGGGATTTTCCATCAAGCTGGATTATCTGGAAGAATGATTCTTTTCTTATTGAAGATACGTAAGTCTAGATCAGTGACTTTTATACAGTTTTTAATAGCTGTCAGAGTCACTCTTTTTTTCTTTCCTTTAACGGTCCCACCCAGGGGCCTCTGCTCCATGGCCGGCGTGGGCGTAGGCTCAGCGGGTGGAGACCCAGAGTCACTCTTTCTTTTAATCCTGATAGTGATATTTATGGTGGGCTTTCCTGGTGGCTCAGTGCTAAAAGGAACCACCTGCCAATGCAAGAGACTTGGGTTCGATCCCTGGGTTGGGAAGATGCCCTGGAAAAGGAAATGGCAACCCACTCTAGTATTCTTGCCCGGGAAATCCCATGGAAAGAGGACCCTGGTGGGCTACAGTCCATGGGGTCACAGAAGAGTTGGACACCACTTAGCCACTAAACAATATTTATGGAATGTTTACTGTTGCGTGTCAGGCACTGTTCTAAAGGCTTTATCTAAGTTGACTCAATCCTTAAAACCTTATGATGAAGTTGCTATTGTTAGCTCCTATTTTTACAGACTGGGACACTGAGACAAAGATGTCAAGTGATCTATCTAAACAGACCTTGTGAAGGGAGCTGGGATTTGAACCCATGTGGTCAAGACTCCAGCCCCTATGCTGACCAACCTTTGTAAGGAGGCAGCCAGTCTTTCTTGTGTCTGCTTTACATACTTCATTTAATTCTCATAGCAACTCTTGCAAATGAGCTGTATAACCAAGGTGTTTTTGGTTGTGAGCTGCTGACTATCTTGAGTGAAAAAGCTTTAACTGTGTCTTGTAACTAAGCTGTCTTTGTGTCGTGTGACTGGCTGTGATGTGAGGTCTTCCAGTGGATGTGGAAGGGCAGTTCTTCACAAAGGAAGAGGAGCCAGTGATGGACAAACAAAAAAATCACACGAGGAATTGGAAGCTGAGAGAGGTTAAGTAGCTTGGCCAGGCCCCCTCAGCTGGGGAACGGCAAAGGTGAAATTCGGAAAGTAGGTCCCCTGCCTCCAGGACCAGCCATTCTGTGTTTGCTCTGATTTGTATGAATCTGTGCGTTTGCCCATTCTTCTTCCACCCTCCATCTTCAGCAAGGTCTGGTAGCCTTGGTCAAGATATCTTTAAAACAAGCAAACATTTTATTCTGTATTGGGATATAGCTGATTAACAATGTTGTGATAATTTCAGGTGAATGGTGAAGGGACTCAGCCATACATATACATATATATTCTTCCTCAAACTCCCCTTCCATCCTGGCTGCCACATAACATTGAGCAGAATTCCCTGTGCTATACAGTAGGTCCTTGTTGATTATCCATTTTAAATATAGCAGTGTGTACCTGTCCATCCCAACCTCCCTAACTATCCCATCCACCCTGGCAACCATAAGTTTGTTCTCTAAACCTGAGTCTCTTTCTGTTTTGTAATTAAATTCATCTATACCATTTAATTTTAGATTCCACATATAAGGGGCGTCCTACGATATTTCTCCTTCTTCGGCTGCGTTATTTCACTCAGTGTGATAGTCTCGAGGTCCCTCTATGTTGCTGCAAATCTTAGCCAAGATACCTTTTTCTCCGCTTCATTTTAGCTTTGAGGACACATGGTGGTCACCTTCTGTGAGCCTGGTTGTTTCCCAAATGCAGTGTGCATTACTTTATTGAATCCTGAACTGGCTTTTAGGATAGTTATGTGAACAGTTAAGTTCATGTAATCATTTTACTACTTTCCACTTCAGAGAGTGAATTTTTTTCTGACCAGGCCCCAACTTCTAGAGAAATCTTTACTGAAGCCCTGTGACCAGACCAGAGCTTTTTCAGGCGAAGGTTTATGCAAAACATTGGCCTTCATGGAAATTTGGTTCTTGCTCACTTGGGTCTCGGTTCATGAGAATGTTCATCAACTCAAGCAGCAGGTCATAGATATAAAAGTACAGGCGTGGAAGGGTAGCTTGTGACCTTCCTGTCGCCTTGCAGCCCGACTGTAGAGATTCTTAGCAGGGACATCTTTGGAAGATGTACTGTACTTTGCACTTCTCAGTGTGTTTATGAGGAAATGACAGTATTTTTCAGTGTTTGCACCACCTCTGACTGACGCTCTGATCCTTGATGTGTTTAGTGTTTTACGTGTGCTCAGCTCTACATCAAAAACAGAGGAAGCCACAGGAAACTGCTGCCTGTATTTCCAGGAAATGTAACTACCTCGCCTGCTCCCTGATCCGCACAGCCCAGAAGACCCTGCTGTGGGCAGCGGCGTCTCTGATGAAGGCGGTGATAAGGAGCTGGGGGAATGTTCCCACTCTGCTGCTCTGCCAACAAAGCCCCAAGAAGACTGGCTCTTCAGACTCACAAGTTCATGCTCAATCTGGTTCCCTAAACACTCACCCTCTGAACATGTAAATGCAACCCGTGAAGTGAGATATAATTCCAAACCAGACCTCACTCTTTCGACTCAGGTGTGGTGCCTCCTGACTGGTCCGCAGGTCTGGGGGCTGGTTCCCCCTCTCATCACACAGAAATAAAATAATCCTGGGAGAGAGCCTGTTCATGGACTTGGGAGATTTCAAGAACATGAGGTGGTGGGCTCGGAGGGCGTTACGCTAAGTGAAATGAGTCAGAGAAAGACAAAGACTGTATGATATCACCTATACGTGGAATCTAGAAAAACAACAAACTACTGCATATAGCCAGAAAAAGCAGACTCACTGGTATAGAGAACAAACTAGTGGTTACCAGTGGGGAGAGGGAAGAGGCGAGGGGCAAGATGTGGGTAAGAGATTAAGAGGTACAGACTACTATGCATAAAATAAACAAGCTACGAAAATGTAATATACGGCACAGGGACTAGGGCAAATATTTTATAATAACTACCAATGGAGTATACCCTTTAAAGATTGTAGATCACTGTATCGTACGCCTGTAACTTATAATATTATGCATAGACTCTCAGTTCAGTTCAGTCGCTCAGTCGTGTCCGACCCTTTGTGGCAGACTGCAGCACGCCAGGCTTCCCTGTCCATCGCCAATTCCCGGAGCTTGCTCAAACTCACGTCCATTGAGTCGGTGATGCCATCTAACCATCTCATCTTCTGTTGTCCCCGTCTCCTCCTGCCTTCAGTCTTTCTCAGCATCAGGGTCTTTACCAGTGAGTAAGTTCTTCACATCATGTGGCCAAAGTATTGGAGTTTCAGCTTCAGCATCAGTCCTTCCAATGAATATTCATTTAGGATGGACTGGTTGGATCTCCTTGCAGTGCAAGGGACTCTCAAGAGTTCTCTAACACCACAGTTCAAAAACATCAATTCTTCAGCGCTCAGCTTTCTTTATAATCCAACTCTCACATCCATACATGACTACTGGAAAAACCATGGCTTTGACTAGATGGAACTTTGTTGGCAAAATAATGTCTCTGCTTTTTAATATGCTATCTAAGTTGGTCATAACTTTTCTTCCAAGGAGCAAGCATCTTAAATTTCATGGCTAGAGTCACCATCTGCAGGGATTTTGGAGCCAAAATAAATAAATAAAGTCTCTCACTGTTCTCATTTTTTCCCCATCTATTTGCCATGAAGTGATGGGACTGGATGCCATGACCTTAGCTTTCTGAATGTTGAAGCCAACTTTAAGCTAACTTTTTCACTCTTCTCTTTCACTTTCATCAAGAGGCTCTTTAGTTCTTCACTTCTGTCAAATCTGAGGTTATTGATATCTCTCCCAGTAATCTTGATTCCAGCTTGTGCTTCATCCACCCTGGCATTTCACATGATGTACTCTGCATATAAGTTAAATAAGCAGGGTGACAATATATAGCCTTGACATACTCCTTTCCCAATTTGGAACCAGTCTGTTGTACCATGTCCAGTTCTAACTGTTGCTTCTTGACCTGCATACAGGTTTCTCAGGATGCAGGTCAAGTGGTCTGGTATTCCCATCTCTTTAAGAATTTTCCAGAGTTTTTTGTGATCCACACAGTCAAAGGCTTTGGCATAGTCAATAAAGCAGAAGTAGATGTTTTTCTGGAACTTGCTTTTACAGTGATCTGATGGATGTTGGCAAATTGATCTCTGGTTCCTCTGGCTTTTCTAAATCCAACTTAAACATCTGGAAGTCATGGTTCCTGTACTGTTGAAGCTTGGAGAATTTTGAGCATTACTTTGCTAGCATGTGAGATGAATGCCAGTCAAAAGTTATGGTTTAATTAAATCTATGGTTATGTCTCCTCAAAGCTATGGTTTTTCCAGTAGTCATGTATGGATGTGAGAGTTGGACTATAAAGAAAGCTGAGCACCGAAGAATTGATGCTTTTGAACTGTGGTTTTGGAGAGGACTCTTGAGAGTCCCTTGGATTGCAAAGAGATCTAACCAGTCCATCCTAAAAGAAATCAGTCCTGAATATTCATTGGAAGGACAGATGCTGAAGCTGAAATTCCAGTACTTTGGCCACCTGATGTGAAGAACTGACTCATTGGAAAAGACCCTGATGCTGAGAAAGACTGAAGGCAGGAGGAGAAGGGGATGACAGATGGTTGGATGGCATCACTGACTCAATGAGTTTGAGCAAGCTCTGGGAGTTGGTGATGGACCAGGAAGCCTGGCATGCTGCAGTCCATAGGGTCTCAAAGAGTTGGAGACGACTGAGTGACTGAACTAAACTGAGATGAGTGCAGTTGTGCAGTAGGTTGAGCATTCTTTGGCATTGCCTTTCTTTGGGATTGGAATGGAAACTGACCTTTTCCAATCCTGTGGCCACTGCTGAGTTTTCCAAATTTGCTGGCATATTGAGTGCATCACTTTAATAGCATCATCTTTTAGGATTTGAAGTAGCTCAACTGGAATTCCATCACCTCCATTAGCTTTGTTCATAGTGATGCTTCCTAAGGCCCACTTGACTTTGCATTCCAGGATGTCTGGCTCTAGGTAAGTGATCACACCATTGCGGTTATCTGGGATCATGATCTTTTTTGTTTAGTTCTTATGTCTATTCTTGCCACCTCTTCTTAATATCTTCTGCTTCTGTTAGGTCCACACCATTTCTGTCCTTTATTGTGTCTATCTTTGCATGACATGTTCCCTAGAAATTAGAAATATCAAGGGAACATTTCATGCAAGAACATTTCATGCAAAGATGGACACGATACATAGACTATACATCAGGAAAGTAAAGATTGTGTGTTGTGCTATTCTTAGTTACTCGGTCGTGTCCAGCTCCTTGTGACCCCATGGACCCACCAGGCTCCTCTGTCCATGCGAATTCTCCAAGCAGTAATACTGGATTGGAAGCCAGGGCCACCAGGGAAGCCCATAAAGATCATGAGGTTCCACTGAATAACAATCATTCTTTAAAAAATGATGATAATAGATAGACAGTACTATATGTAAAATAGATAACTAATAAGAACCTATGGTATGGTACAGGGAACTTTATTTAATACTCTATAATGACCTATATGGGGCTTCCCTGGTGGCTCAGAGGGTAAAGCGTCTGCCTGCAATGCAGGAGACCTGGGTTCGATCCTGGGTTAGGAAGATCCCCTGGAGAAGGAAATGGCAACCCACTCCTGGAAAATCCCATGGACAGAGAAGCCTGGTAGACTATAGTCCATGGGATCGCAAAGAGCTGGATACGACTGAGCGACTTCACTTCACTTCACTTTAATGACCTATATGGACTTCCCTATGGCTTAGTGGTAAAGAATCACCTACCAATGAAGGAATCTCGGGTTCAATCCCCAGGTTGGAAAGATCCCCTGGAGAAGGAAATGGCAACCCACGCCAGTATTCTTGCCTAGAGAATTCCATGGACAGAGGAACCTGGTGGTCTACAGTCCATGGGTTGGCAAAGAGTCGGACACAGCTTAGTGACTAAAGAACAGCAGCAGCAGCAGCAGTGACTCTATAAGGGCAGAGAATCTAAAAAAGAGTGGATATATGTCTACGTATAGCTGATTCACTTTGCTGTGCAGTAATAGACGGAGAAGGCAATGGCACCCCACTCCAGTACTCTTTTTTGGAAAATCCTATGGACAGAGCAGCCTGGTAGGCTGCAGTCCGTGGGGTCGCTGAGGGTTGGACACGACTGAGTGGCTTCACTTTCAGTTTTCACTTTCATGCATTGGAGAAGGAAATGGCAACCCACTCCAGTGTTCTTTCCTGGAGAATCCCAGGGACAGCGGAGCCTGGTGGGCTGCCGTCTATGGGGTCGCACAGAGTTGGACACGACTGAAGTGACTTGGCAGCAGTAAGTAATAGAACATTGTAAATCAATTATACTTTAATAAAAATTAATTTTAAAAGGATGATAATGATAATAGTTAATTTTTTCGAGTGTGCCAGACATGTTACTTAGGACCTATGTGTGTTATTTAATTTAATCCTCACATAAACCCCAGTAGGGACTTTCTATACTATCCCAATTTTCAGATGAGGCACCTGGGACTCAGAGAGTGTTTAATATTTTGTCTGGGCTCACACAGCCAGTAAATACAAACCCAGACCTATGTAATGCCAAGCCAACACTGTAAATAGCTGAGTAGGTCTTACTGGAAGTGGAGCTGGCCTGGAGGCCGCTGTGCACTGGCAGACACAAGCGCACAAAGTCCATCCGAGCAGGCTGAAGACTTGTTTTCAAGGACCAGCTTCACTGTGGATCTGCCATGGTGCCACTCACATGGAAGAAAGGAGGGGTCCGGTAGTCCAATAAATCCTTTACCTCAAGGAATTTATGTGTCTTCTGGGTGCCGGTCAACATCCTGAGTGCAAGCAACTGAATACGAAAGGCTGGCTTCTCACTTCATCATGGTCCCAGCTTCCTAGCATAGCTCTCTCCTCTGTTTTACCTTATAAATTCATATTGTCATTAAAATAAGTATGAGAAATTGATGTTGTTTAGCTTCTCTGTGAACTGAAGCAGATTTTTGTTTGAGCATGAAATCTCCCATCTCACGGATTCATAAGAGGCTGTACCATAAGAGAAGCACCTGTAAATATTTGAGGCTTAATGAAGGCTGTCTAGTTAATAATACCCCATATTATTATAAAAAAGTAACATCTGGGGCTTCTGAGATATCGCTAGTGGTAAAGAACCTGCCTGCCAATGCAGGAGACATAAGAGATGAGTTTGATCCCTGGATCAAGTAGATCCCCTGGAGGAGGGAATGGCACCCCACTCCAGTATTCTTGCCTGGAAGATTCCATGGACAGAGGAGCCTGATGGGCTACAGTCCATAGGGTCGCAAAGAGTCGGTCATGACTGAAGTGGCTTAGACATTTGACTCCAAAATACGCCCCATTAAAGCCAATGACAAAAAGCGGGAAAATGAGCCTAGGAATTAATAATAATCATAAAATCAGAAGATCATTTATGGATTTGCTAGAGACATGCCAAAAGTGTGGTTTTGAACTTTCTGTCAGCTGTTATGAAAATAGAAAGAGACGTGTAGTAGAAATTGACTTTCAAAACCCCAAAGGAGAAAAGGTCTTACAGAATTTTAGCAGAAAAAGAATTTGCACTTCCACACAGGTAGTGGTTAGTGTTGGTTCAAAGTTGTTGGCAGGCAGACACCTATACACCTCTCTGCATTCTGCTTATTTTTAGGATTAAATGCCCATGCAGTGTGATGTATCTTATGTCTACTTCTGGATTACTTCAAGACTGATAATCTGGTTTGTGTATCATCTATGCCTTTCTGTCACTTTCCCTCTGCGCCTATTGTTCATCTCCTGGACATTTCTTTTCTCATCAGCAGAATGCTCAATGATAAGCAAAGAAAATAAAAACAAGCAAACAGCTCTAGCAATCAGCTTGGCTACTTACAGAGGAGGTTTTAATGTTTTTTTTTTTTAGCTAATGGGAATTTCAAGAGAGATCTTTCCCGACTGTCTTAGAACTCAGTCTGCTGGTGTGTGAACTCAGTGAACCCCATCTGGGCTCCAGTTGAAGACAGACCTGCAGGGGAAAGTTTGACCCCATTGTGCCCGAGATAAAGCCACTCTTGGAGAACTGACATAGAGCAGAAAAGGTGGAAATGTGTGTTCATCTGCTGGGGCTGCCATAACAAAGCACCACAGGCTGTGCAGCTAAAACACCAGAAATTTCTCTTTCTATGTCTAGGCTGGAAGTCCTAGAGCAAAATGTCAGCAGAGTGGATTTCTTCTCAGGGCCTCTCTCCTCGGCTTGTAGATGGCCGAAGATCACATGGTCTTCCCTCTGCCTGTGTCTGTGTCCTAATCTCCTCTTCTTATAAGAACACCAGTCAGATTGAATTAGGACCCACCCCAGTGACCTCATTTAACCTTAAGTACCTCTTTAAAGGCTCTGTCTTCAAATACAGTCACATTCTGACTTACTGGGGCTTAGGATTTCAACAGTTCAACCCATAACAAAACTGCTGATTAAAACAAGATGTTACATTATCTAGATTTCAATAATATGAATCTCTCTCCTCCTTAGTTGTAAAGAATTGAAGGTCTTGGAAAGCGCCCTTGTTGTAGCTTTCTGCCCTTGAAAGGCTTGGATCACAGTCAGGCTGTGTGTGTGTGTGTGTGTGTGTGTGTGTGTGTGTGTGTGTGTGTGTGTGTGTGTGTGTGTGTGTTTTCTCTTTTGGATCAAATATACTGTGTCTATTGAAAGTTTGAAGATCAGTGCATTTCCTTCTGTTCAGAAAATAATAATGCCAAGCTTTCACCAGAGTTCTTTTCATCTCCAAGGCACTCTTAAATATTGACTAATTAAGTAAAAATGGAGGAATTCTGGCTAAATAGCCTCTCTTTGAGGACCAGTCCAATGGACGTAGAATACATAGTGATTTGCAGTGTCTTTGAAAACAGAAGAAACTAGAAATCTTTTATTATTGGCTATAATAGTAAGTGGCATCTCTTATTATGTTTAGCAGCTGACATATCAAATTGCATTGTAGTTGGTGGTTATACATGAAGTAGTAGGATATGAGTAGACTAAAAATGAGAATTTACAGCCCTGGGACATGGGGTATCTGACATCTAGGGGTTGCCATGACAACTCATCAGGATGTTGCTTTGTAATCTTTTAGATTAGGTTCCAGCCCAGGGTCACTGGATTGGAATTGGAGGGGGGACTGGTTACTGGAGGTGAATGTTGTACTTTTAATAAGTGGTATTTGAATTTGCGATTTGGTCACATTGCTAAGATCAAGCAGAAATGACTTTGAGGGAATATTTAAATTCTGCAGAACTGAGACAAGGTCACATTTGTCAGCAAGAATATTCAGATGGAGTGGTCTGAGACTCAGCAGCTGGAAGACAGGATTTCCTGTCCTCGCTCAGTGGATAAAAACTATGCAAGTATTCCTTAATATATGTATACTGCTGAACAGTTCTGTACCAATGGAACATTGGGAAATTAAAACTTTTTTTTAATTGTCTTATGTTATGAAATTGGAACCGAACATCCCCGAGAAAACAATTTGGCTGAGGAGCAAAGCACAGCTGCTTTCTAGTGTTCCATATCCTCCATCTCAGCCGGAAATGGCCTGTAGGGTGTGGAATTTGGATCAGGGAAGGGAATTGGTCAGAGTGAGGAAGGAAGCGGTGGGGAAACAGGGCACCACATTCCTCACCCCTCACGTTGGCCTTGGCCTCGGGTACCACGTCTCCCCTCTGACAGGCGGCCTCCCAGACATGCTTGTCACCAAGGATGCTCCATGGCAGGCATCTGGAAAGTGAAGGGCTCTGTGCTGAAGTCAGATCCTGGTTCTGCCACAAAGTTGTGACCTTGGACACAACTCGTTTCCACTCTGGGCTCCCCCTCGGAAATGAGGTGCTGGCGTTTCCTCCGGCTGTCGA
This sequence comes from Ovis aries, assembly GCF_016772045.2. NCBI lineage: Eukaryota > Metazoa > Chordata > Mammalia > Artiodactyla > Bovidae > Ovis > Ovis aries. Next base: position 47,392,108 of record NC_056061.1, read on the forward strand.
GTTCTGCTGCTCATCATCACTTGGGGAGGGGCGATTTGCCACATTTTTCTTCTTTGCCATTAAACAAACCCACATTCCTATCATGTCTTTGCAGCAGAAGTACCCTCCCTGGTTAGTGGGCCTCCAGATAATGAAGAGAGAGCAGAAAGGTTCCTCCCCACCCTCATATATTTTAGGTTTTATTTCTGAAGCAAAGGTTGCCATGCCATGAGGAGAAGATGAAATCCCAAACAGAAGATAGCCAGTTCCAGTAAGTTTTTCTAACCATCGCTATTGTCAGCATCAGCCTAGCTAATATTTACTGAGCACTTCTAAGTGGAGACAGTGCTAAGCACCTTATATTCATATGCCATTTAATCCTATGACAAATAAACATGTGTATGTATGTGATAATGTAAAATTGAGCATTTGCTGTTTACCAGGTATCATGACAGATCCTTAACAGGAATCCAGTAAGGTCAAGCTTCTCGACAGAAGTGGTGCCATCCATTAGCTTCGTTTTTATAATTAATGAAACCTAACCCAAACCAGTAACAGGTGGGGCAGGGATTTGATCCCATGTGGTACAGCCTCAGAGCTCTTTCTCATAATCACTCTGGTGTGGTTCTCCACATTCATATGACACAACTTTTTAAGTCGCTTCAGTCGTGTCTGACTCTGTGCGATCCCAGAGACCGCAGCCCACCAGCCTCCCCCGTCCCTGGGATTCTCCAGGCAAGAACACTGGAGTGGGTTGCCATTTCCTTCTCCAATGCATGCAAGTGAAAAGTGAAAGTGAAGTCTCTCAGTCGTGTCCGACTCTTAGCGACCCCATGGACTGCAGCCCACCAGGCTCCTCCACCCATGGGATTTTCCAGGCAAGAGTGCTGGAGTGGGGTGCCACTGCCTTCTCCGTAGGACACAGCAGTCACCTGGAAAGCTCTTAAACTCTGTGCACCCCCCGGACTTCCCTGGTGCTCCAGTGGTTAAGACTTCGCCTTCCAATGCAGGAGATGCAGGTTCAACCCTTGGTCGGGAAGTTGAGATCCACATGCCTCATGGCCAAAAAGCCAAAACATAGAACAGAAACAATATTGTAACAAATTCAATAAAGATTTTTAAAGTGTCCACATAAAAAAAAAATCTAGGGATCCCTGGACCCCATCCAGACCTCTCAGGATCTGGGGTTGCAGCCTACATGTGGGTAAGCTGATAAGCACCTCAGGCAAAGAACCCCTGCCCTAGGTGGACCACTTGGGTCCTTTGACTGGGTAATTGTGGGCAGCCCTGCATCTAACTGGTGACTGGGCCGAGGCCTTGCTAACTCTGAAGCCAGGTCACTTGATCATGTGATGAGCAACATTCCAATTATTACTGTTGCTCTCAGGGCCTGTATCTACCATCATGCCTGGTTTCCCGTTCTAATCTAAATCTCAAAGCCTCAGGTTCATTGAGGGACTCTTATATGTGACTGGGACTCTTCCTGGTGGTCCAGTGGTTAGCACTCTGTCCTTTCACTGCAGGCAGCATGGGTTGTTCGCCAATACCTGATCAGGGAGCTAAGATCCCTCAAATTGTGCAGTGTGGCCAAAAAAACAAAAAAATTACAAAAAAACAAAAACCAAAACCTATGTAGTGGACCACAATATGAAAATCAAAGAAGATGAAACAAGGGACTGATTTCCCGCTTAACAGAGGCAGCTACCCTTGGCTGTTTGTAATTTATGCTCATGCTTAGTCAGGTCCAACTCTTGGTGACCCCATGGACTGTAGCCAACCAGGCTCCTCTGTCCATGGATTTTCCAGGCAAGAATACTGGAGTAGGTTGCCATTTCCTCCTCCAGGGGTTCTTCCCTATCCAGAGATCAAACTCACATTTCCTGAGTCTCCTGCATTGGCAGATGGATTCTTTACCTCTAGCACCACCTGGGAAGCCCCAACTTTGGACTGTAGCCATTGCCTTCTTTAATGTCAACTGTTGTGCTCTGCCAGGAGAGACTGGGACTGTGAATCCAAAACCTTGATGCACATTGGAATGACCTGAGGATCTTTAAACACCATGGATGCCCAGCTCCTACCCCAGACATTCTGATTTTATTAGCATGGAATGTGACCTGGGCAGTGAGCTTTTAAAAAGCTCTCCAAAGTGATTCTAATGTGCAGCAGTTGGAACCAGTGGGTTAAGAACTTGGTCTGTAAGTTCACAAGGGTGTTTCTGTGGCCTCAGTTGGTGAACTTACTTTTTACCTCTGACAGTGTCTCTTTTAATTTTTAGCCTGCATTAATTTACATTTAATTCTGCTCAATTCACTGCTGCTGCTATTGCTAAGTCACTTCAGTCGTGTCCGACTCTGTGCTACCCCATAGACGGCAGCCCACTGGGCTCCCCCGTCCCTGGGATTCTCCAGGCAAGAGTACTGGAGTGGGTTGCCATTTCCTTCTTCAATGCATGAAAGTGAAAAGTGAAAGTGAAGTCGCTCAGTCGTGTTGGACTCCTTGCAGCCCCATGGACTGCAACCCACCAGGCTCCTCCATCCATGGGATTTTCCAGGCAAGAGTACTGGAGTGGGGTGCCATCGCCTTCTCTGGCTCAGTTCACTATCTGACTCCAAATTCTACCTCGCTGTCAAATGATGGTTTTTCTCCAGAGGTGGTTCTTATACACTTAGGCTCTTGGAGTAATACTGGTGACATGTCTGTGAGGTATCTTTGTAAGGTTCTCAGCCTCACTGGACTCTCTTATTTTCTTTGTTCCTTTCTTTAAAAAAAAAAAAATTATTTATTTACTTAGTTGGCTGTGCTGGGTCTTAGTTGTGGCACTCCAGATCTAGTTCCCTGACCAGGGGTTGAACCTGGGCTCCATTGGGAGCATGGAGTTTAGCCATTGGACCACCAGGGAAATCCCTGGACTCCCTTATTTATGATATATAATTTCTTTTGAAGTTGTTTTACATTTTAAAACATTTTTATGATTTTCATATACATTGCTTTTTTCTTCCAAGAGTAAAATAAACACCTTTTCCACATAGTGCTTTATAATAATAAACCACTTCTGAGTCTTTCCTCAAAACAGGTTGGCCTTCGTGGGAGACAACTGACACGCCTACAGTGCTTAACAGTTGATAAAATCTTACAGACAGAAACGTGGTGCAGATTTTCTCCTTAGGGAGTTTAGAAAAGTTTGATTTAACTTATCCATTGGAAAATACAGTTGGATTAAATAAAGAAGTATTAAAGCAGAAGGGTGTGTTTGTTCACAGGTTTGCAAATGTACTTGATTAATCTGGAAATCTATTTTGCAGTAGGTGCTGGGTCTCAAACTGAGATTTTTTTTAGGGCAATAGAGATGTTATTTGGTGGGTAAGAGGAGACAGGTAGGGCTTCCCTGGTAACTCTAATGGTAAAGAATCTGCCTGCAATGCAGGAGACCTGGGTTCGATCCCACGGTCGGGAATCCCCTAGAGAAGGGAATGGCTCCCTACTCCAGCATTCTTGCCTGGAGAACACCATGGACAGAGGAGCCTAGCAGGCTACAGTCCATGGGGTCGCAAAAGAGTGGAACTTGACTGAGCGACTAACACACACACAGGAGACAGGTAATTTGCAAGTAGAACAGATTTTGGCAAAGGCTGGGAGACAGGATCCTGCTACGTGGTTGGGAAAGGTGTAAACTGGGTGTGGCAGGTGATGAGAAAGGCTTGCCAAGGTGGAGCTAGTCGTATGAGATTTCATAGGAAGAATACTTTGGAAGAGCTAAAACATATATGGTATAGTGGAAGGAGTTTGTTTTCCTTTGTGTGGTGGTCGAAGTCCAGTTGGTCTGTAATCACGTTGGTGCTATGGATCACTGAACAAGGCTGGTCATTTGGATTGGTTTTCTTGTGGGTAAAGCTTTTGAAATTAACTCTGCTTCTTGAGGTTGAAAAATTCCTCATTCTGATGTCTTGTCTATGTCTTGCTGCTGTAATCCCCGAGAAGAGAAAGGGGACTTTGGATGCCTCTCTTTTGAAAAGGAAGGGTCAGCACAGGCGGGGGCTGTTACGGTTGTTTCTCTTTGTTCAGGGCTTCGGACTTGTGAGCCATGGTTCCACCCCTCACTTTGTGAGATGTTTTCCTCCGATATTTCCTAATTTTACCCATGACGTTTCAGCCTGTTTCTTCACAAGATTGTAAGGCCTGAAAGACCCCATTGTTTTACAGAGTGTGAGCTGGTGCACATTTGCTGAGCTGGTCGGCTGGGGTCTGTGTGTGGGTGGGACGTGGCTAGGGAATCATGCAGACTGGAGGGTATATAGAGTGTATTCCTGACAATGGCAGACACTTTCTGCTTAGCAGGCGTCTAGGGAGGGCCTTTTGCTTCATAGAAGATGCTGTAGTTTTAAAATATTTTCCACAAACTATGTTTTTTCACCATGCTGATTGAGAGAAATGGGAGGCTAAGGGAAGTTCTTGATGGCAAATCAAATGAATGAAGGGCTTATCCAAACTTCATTTCATGTTCAGATAAAAGCAAACTTTTGTTCTTGTAATGCACACTCATACACTCCCACCCCCAGCACACACACAAACACACTGCTGATGTCCTGCCTGTGATTTATGTGAGTTTCTTGATCCATTTTCATCTTCTCATTACCCTGAGCATCTATTTAGAATTGCAGCCTTCCTCTTCCATCCCATTTCCAATTCCTCTGACCCCAGTCAATTTTTTATTGCTCCTACCACCTTATATTCTTGCCTGGAGAATCCTGTGGACGGAGGAGCCTGGCAGGCTACAGTCCACGGGATCACAGAGTCCAACACGTGCACCACCTTATAACAAAAGTCATTTATTACATTTCTTGTTTGTGTTTACCGTTAGATTCTAAATTCCATGAAGGTAGGGGATTTTGTCTGTTTTCCTCATGGATGTATCCCAGGTCTCAGGACGGTGCCTGACATGTGGTAGGTGCTCAGTAAACACTGCTGGGTGAATGAGTGAATGAACAATGTTGATAAGTGAATGATGTGTCTCAGATTTGAGTCATAGCCTTTTAAATTCTAATTTACTGGATAATCTTAATGCATTTTCTGCAGTTTGGTTTTTCAGCTTCCCTACTTTTTTTAGAATAATGAGGAATGGTATCTCCTCCCAGCTGCAGTATGGGAATGATCTGATGATCCTTACAGAGTAGGGGCGGAGTATTGCTCTTAGATTTACTTTTTGATCTTAGAGGCCCCGAACTAACAGTCTTCAAACTCTGGTCTGCAGAAGTTCCCTGGAGATACTTAAGGGGGTGTGCAAGCATTTATTTCATTTCCAATTTATTTTTAATATATTTTGAGCATTTTTTATAACCGTAATTTTTAAAAATGCACACTTAAATGTATTACTTACATGCCAAATTTTAACACATTGAGACCATTGACACATTGAATCAGACTGTCAAATTAACCTTGAAATTGAGTTTTTCTGCTATCTTGGCTTATATTTGAACCTGTTATAAAGGAGTTGTCGCTAAGTCTGTACCATGAATGTACCAATGTTTTTCAGATTCCAGCGAGGTCATAAATTGAACAAGTGAATTCTTCCTGTTAGATAAATACAGCATGGCCAGTTACATGCTAGGCAGGGCTAGAGAGTCTCCTCTGAGTGTAGATTTCTGGGTGGGTAAGTGGCCACTTATATAATTTTTCTGAATTCTGTCTAGAAAAGTGTTTTGACTTGGACCCTTCCATGCCATCCCACTGCCATGCCAGGTTGACTGTCCTAGTTTCCAGTGTCATCCTCCTCTTCCCTGGCCTGGACTCTGGAAGCAGCCTCACCAGCCTCTCCAAGACCCAGTCTTCCCTCTGCTTCTCCACCTTGTCGCTGCACTTGTCTCCTTGTAAGACATATCCCAGCAAGTCCATTGGCCTTCATATCCCAGCAAGTCCACTGGCCTTCATATCCCAGCAAATCCACTGGCCTTCATATCCCAGCAAGTCCACTGGCCTGCATATCCCAGCAAGTCCACTGGCCTGCATATCCCAGCAAGTCCACTGGCCTGCATATCCCACCAAGTCCACTGGCCTGCATATCCCACCAAGTCCACTGGCCTTTACTGCCTGCATGGTCAGATGCAAACCCAAGCTGTTCAGGACAGTGTCCACTGGCTACACATGGCTCTTAAGCTCTTAAAATGTGGCCAGTCTAAGTTGAGATGTGTCACAGGTATAAAACCATGCCCTATTCTAAAAAGACTTAGTCTGTGACTAGAAACTAGAGACCATTGTACTGAGTGAAGTCAGTCAGAAAGATAGATACCATACGATATCACATATATGTGGAATCTGAAATGTAACACAAATGAACTTATCTATAAAACAGAAACAGACTCATAGACATAGAGAACACACTTGTGGTTTCCATGGGAGAGGGGGCATGGGGGAGAGACGGATTGGGAGTTTGGGGTTAGTAGATAAGCAGAAAGGTCCTACTGCATAGCACTGGGAACTATAATCAGTATCCTGTGATAAAACATAATGGAAAAGAATATTTAAAAAAAAGAATATGTATGTAAAACTGAATCACTTCACTGCACAGCAAAATTAACACAACATTGTAGATCAACTCTACTTTAATAGAAAATTTAAAAACTAAAAATAAGAGTATAAAAATGTAATATAGCTCAATAATTTTTATATTAAATATATGTCAAAATGGTAATAGTTTAGATCTATTGGGTTAAATAACATATCATTAAAATTAATTCCTTCTGTTTCTTTTTACTTTTCTAACATGACTGCCAGAAAATTTGAAGTTACATAAGTGGTTCACCTTAGGTTTCTGTCGCTCAGTGTTGGTCTCAACTGTATCATGACATTTGAAGTTTCTAATAACTTAGCCTCAGTTCCCTTTTCAGTCTCAAATCCCAGTCCTTCTTCCCCTCCTCAGAATTTCTCATAACCCCCAGAACTCACCAAACCTATTTATACTTACGGGTGGTGGTTGTCGGTTTTTTGGTGGTGTTTTTTTTTTTCCTCCACATTCTGTTCCTTCATTCTGAGCTGTCCTTCTCTTTCTTTGTTAGCTGTAAAATTCCTGCTCAGATTCTTAGGACTTAATTGCCCCACGCTGCTGAGGTTATGCCCCGTCTCCCTAGACGGAATTGGCCACGTTTCCCCATAGCAAGCTCTGTACCACCATTTCTGTGATGGTCTTGCTGTGGTGCCATTAGGTGTCTTCTTCAGGGAGAAGGCTGCAATTTATTCCTCCAGTGACCCCCTGAGGGCAGTACCTGGTGTGTACTAGACATTTAATTGACATTTATTAAATTAATTTATGAATTAATTTCACCCTGCTGCACACACTGCTTTTCTCACATGCATCCAGCCTTGATCATCTGAACCATTAGCCATGCAAACACTTGGTTGCAGAGGTGGAGAGCTCTGGACGTCTCAGTTTCAGACTTTGATGTTTAATGAAATGGCCTCTTTGTTCTCACTGGTTGACTTAGAGCGATTTAAAAAATTATACATTTGAATTTATGAAATCCATGGATATTGTATAGACATACAAATGACCACTTACTATTTCATTTAGAGAGATTTCATATAAGATTTGACTTGACTGAAGATTTCACTTCTAAGCAAGTTTGAAAGCCACTGCTCTAATCCCAAATTTCATTTGTATTGCCATTCCAAAGGTTTCATTTTAATTTTAATGAGGTGCAAGTTCACACAGAGCAAGACTTTTCAACTCTGGCTGCGCAATACCTACAGCTGGGAAGCTTTCAGAAATTCTGTTGCCTAGGTCCTCCTCCTCCCCCAGCCCCAACAAGGATCCTGGTAGAATTGGGCTGGGAGCATCAGTTATGAAAATCCTAAGTATTTACTTGGCCGAAAAGTTCATTTGGGTTTTTCCTATAACTTCCCAAACAAATTATTTGGCCAGTCCAATACTTTGTAATAAATTGATTTTGTGGTGCAGAGGTAAACTATGAAAATGTTGAAGTTGTGAACTGATCATTTTTCTCCCTTTTTATTAGTGATGTTGTGATGGTAGTAATTCATCTTAAGTTTGTATTATGGTTTGGGGGTTAAAAAACAGCATTTAATTAAACCCATCTTCTATGGACAATTTCTTAAGGCTTCTGAAATTGAAAGTTCCTTTTCTATCATTTTCTAAAACCTATGGGCAGCAGAATTTTGATGTCACTTATTGGTAGAAGTAGCAAACAAAAGGCCTATTCAAATCACGAAACGAGGATTGACAAGGACAGTGGGCGTAAGATGTCCGCTCAGGTAGTGGCCTCCTGACACCCTTGTTAGCCTGAATAAACAGCGTTCCCCTGACTGAACCTCCGTATTGCTGCCACGTTGATAAAATCTGACATTCTGCTTAATCACTTTTTAATGATACTCTTCCTTTTCTTCTTGGTATGTGAGAAACCAGCCTTTTAATTTTTTTAAGGTGTGGGAAAGAATTAACTTTCAGTTCCTAATTCAGTAAAATGGGCTGGTATTACACATATAATTCTAGTGGGAATGGGGGCAAAATTATCTAATTTCTGCTTACCACTGTCTCGTCTTAAATTAAAAAAAAAAATTATAAACTACCTGAAATCATGTAAAGAAAAAATCTGAGTTAAATACTTGGGAGATGTTGCAAGAAAAGTGCCTGAATTCCGATAGTCTGTCCCCTGTTATGATTGTGTTCGATGAAAATGCCAATGTCAATAAGCATAAGTTTTGCAAATTATCAGTTTGTTGAAAAAGGCTGGGGGCTCTTATTCTTCTGAGGTGGGATCTCTTTCAGTTTAGGCTCCGTAGGGAAAGAAGAAAGAAAGAAAAATACACACGTGGGATTGAATCCTTGAGGGCAGAGAAAGAAACAGAGTCCTTTCCTTGGCTTGGTTATTTGTAGCCGGTGTGTCATCTGGGTGAGACTGATGTCATGCGAATTGAATGCAGAGGCAAATTTAGGGGTGTGTGTGTGTGTGTGTGTGTGTGGCGTTTAAAAGCTCAGAATATGGAGTGAGTGTGAAGGGCACCACAACCACCCCTGGATCTGTCAAGAATGTACCTATTTTTAACATCCTGGATCAAGTGTCAGCACTCAATAGGGGTGAGGAAGGGTAGGGACCGCGTGGGGCGGACGAGGACGGGAACCGGTCCTCTGGCGTGTTTTCAATACAGCTGTGCATTCTTAATAGCTCGGCCGCTGCCGCCAGGTAAAGTTTTCTTTGCACGTGATGAATGGCAGAGAATTCTTTAGCCGAGGGAACCAAAGGAGCTGGGAGGCGGAAAGGGGAAGGGCAGAACGGAAAAGAGAGAAAAAGAAACACAGCTCCAGAGGGAGATGGTCTGTGCTTTGCAGTTGCTTGTGTGGATAGAAACCAGATGGTGAGCTGGAACCGTGCTCTGCTCCGCTAGCTGGGGAGCCAAACATATGGTTAATGGTCGGGAGAAACAGCTCCTCGAGCCAGGGCTTTGCTGACTGCTTCATATTACAGATTGTTACAGTGTGTCATTACATTGCCAACCTAAGTGCTTAATACCCACTGCGGGCGGGCGCTGGGCATCCACTCACAAGAAAGACTTTGAGCTCTGTGCTGGCTCAGGATATAGAAGTGACATCATAGGGAGGCTTAAAATGTCTGGTGTTGGGAGGTGGAAAGAAGGGTAATTTTGTAGTGGAAACAATATTTTTTTTCTTTTCTTCTCTCTTTTTTTTTTAATGAGCCAATCCTTCTCACTACCGAACTCTACTGTTTTTCTGAGGACCTTTTTGTATATCTCTCTCTCTGTCTCTTTCTCACACACACACACACACACACACACACAAGTCCTTGGGCAAAAATCTAACCCCAGTCCCTGTCCCCCCACTTTCACCTGGACACCCCATCCCTGGCCTTCGCAAGCCCCACATTTGAAGTTTCTGTTTGGGGCGCTTTGGGCCACAGCAGGCCCGTGTTATCTAAGGAACTGCTGAGCCCATTCATCTGCTTTTCACGGCCCGCTTCCTTTTATTTTTAGCCAAATCCGTCAGGCCTGACAGGCGGGTAATTCGAGCCAGAGAAAGGGCAGCGCTCCAGGTCCTTTCCACAAAGCAATTCTTCTCCTCCCTCCTGGGAGGGCTCCAGACTTGGCCTGCTTCAGGCAGATGGATTTGTTGAGTCATGTGAGATCATTTACACAAAAACACAGTGAGGCAATGGAAATTGAAAAAAAAAAAAGCAGGGTGGGGGTAGAGGAAAGAGGAGGGGAAGGCCGGGGTGTGAGCAGGGAGCAGAGGAATGTGCGGGGAGGCAGCTAGATGAGGAATGCGTAGATTCATTTGTGTATAAGGTAATGTCTCGTTTACACTGCGGGTGGAGCCAGGCTGCAGAGGCGCCTCCAACCACTGGCCTGTATTTACACGAGGAAAGAGGTGTAGGGGAAACTTCATTTTTTTTTTTTTTTTGGCTTAATTTTTCAAGCAACACCCACCAAACAAAGACCACACTGTTGACAGCCTTGGGTTCCAGTAGCGGTAAACTACCAAGGAGATGGTTTACAGAAAAAGGAGTTTGCTCTGTGATGTAATACAAGTTGGCTTTGTCCTGGTTCCAGCATGACTGAGGCAGCAGGGGAGGGAGGAGAGGAAAATTGGAATGGGAGTCTCGGTTAATGGTTTCCAGAGATGATTTAGCAGGGCTGGAGTGGAGCAAGGAAAGTGGGTTATGGTGGAGAACTACTCCGAGGTGCCCCATAATTGCGGTAGGTAAAATAAAGTCATTACGGTGGCTTCCCTTGCTCAAGAGCCATTGAGCAATGGTTTTGAAATGCCAAGGAAGGTATCACTTTTTCCCCACCAAGATATTCATTTCCCTCTTGCCTCTGGAACATGAAAAAAAAGAAAGCCCAATTCTTACATCATGGTCAACAGTATTAACATTTAGTGAATCAGTTTTGTTTACTGTTTATACCACAGGCCCTTAAAACATTCCATTAAGAAACTGTCTCCTGCTCATTCATGAATTTTTTTTGCTCTTTCTGATTTGCTTACATGCATGTGCTGTGTTTAAAAAGGGCTTTTTCCTTCTTTTGTGGGAATGAAAGAGTTCGTGAGAGAATGATGACTGGGTTATGGAAACGTACATTCTTATATCAGATGCAATGAAAGTATGCTATGTAGAGGAAAGGGGGTGTTTTGAAACAGGTACAGAAAATTAGAAATGGGAGAATTTCAAAATAAGCACCACGATTATTTTCATTATGATACCTTTCTGCAGTTCTGCATTTATTTAGTGTCCTACCATGCAGCTGTTTTTCTAACCTTCCTAGAATGTAGGTCAACATCACCACGGTTCCTCATATTTTTGCTGGTATTGTGAAAGTTGAAGTATTTTGCCATTTTTTCCCCCCAGCCCTACATCTACTCAGGTTACATGTATGGTTTTAGTAATCATGGAGGCGAGCTCAGCAATTCCTTCTGTTTGGGCTCACCACTGAATCATGATGGTAAGCACAGAGATCACACCTTCACCTGAAATAAACACAGTACTCACGTTGATGCTGATCATGTCCTCTCAAATTCAAGCTGCTCCACTCTTTTCCAGTCAGCTCTTAATGATCTGACTCTGCGTAGTTACAAGGCAGTTTTCATTTATTTTTCTTGAAGAAAGAACTGGTGAATTTTTGTGGTGGTTCAGTTCAGTTCAGTTCAGTTCAGTCACTCAGTCGTGTCTGACTCTTTGCCACCCCATGAATTGCAGCACGCCAGGCCTCCCTGTCCATCACCAACTCCCGAGTTCACCCAAACCCATGTCCATCGAGTCAGTGATGCCATCCAGCCATCTCATCCTCTGTCGTCCCCTTCTCCTGCCCCCAATCCCTCCCAGCATCAGAGTCTTTTCCAATGAGTCAACTCTTCGCATGAGGTGGCCAAAGTATTGGAGTTTCAGCTTTAGCATCAGTCCTTCCAATAAGCACCCAGGACTGATCTCCCTTAGAATGGACTGGTTGGATCTCCTTGCAGTCCAAGGGACTCTCAAGAGTCTTCTCCAACACCACAGTTCAAAAGCATCAATTCTTCGGTGCTCAGCTTTCTTCACAGTTACTTGTGCACATTTTGACTGCATGCTCTCAACATTATTGGAATGTAATTAAGAATTGTCACTCTTTTAAACCTACCCACATCCTCGAGTGTTCCCTCTACGTCAGAATTTCTCAATTCCATCCCTGTTGACATGTTTTTTTTTCCCTTTTGAACTTTTAATTTTGTATTGGGGTAGCTACAATGTTGTGATAGTTTCATGTGAACAGAGAAGGGACTCAACCATCTATATACATATATCCGTTTTCCCACCAGACCCCCCTCCCATCCTGGCTGCCAGCTAACATTGAGCAGAATTCCCTGTGCTATACAGTAGATCCTTGTTGGTTATCCCACTCGTGAATTTTAGAGCCGACAGTTCTTAATATGGGGGGTGTTTTGTGCCTGGTAGGATATTTACCAGCATCCTTAGTCCCTACCTGCTAGACGACAGTAGCACCCTCCCCCAGTCGTGACAACCAAAAATGTCTCCATGCACTTGCAGTTCAGAACCACCACTCTGTTCTTAATATTGGTTTGTAAGTTTACCCTCTTCCTCCTGAACCAAGCGTTCAGTTACGTCTGAGATGAAATTAAAGGATGTAAAATAATTTTTTCCTCTTTCCATTTATTCTAAAAGTGGGAACCCCAGATTGGGTAAAGTTTTCCAAGGCTCAGGCAAGGGTATTTTAGGGAAAAAATTTTCCCACCAAACGATGTCGAGTTTTGTTGATGTCGAGTTTTGTTCCACGAGACAGCCTCTCTTGGGCTTCTGGCCTTAGCAGGTGGAACCCTTCAAGGCTGCACTTTCCCAGGGCCGTTCAGTCAGTGGCTCCACTGACTGCGCCTGGCGGGGTGGAGCTGACAGAAGAAGAAAGGGAACTTCACCAGTTCAGGGGCTCTCTCCAGGCTCACCTCCTTCCTGTCCAGCCCCAGAAAGAGGGGAAGAGGCAGGACCTCAGTTCTTTCTTTGGAGCAAAGCAGACATCCTCCCCAGCCCCGTGGCTGTGGTCTCTGAAGCTGGAACTCTCGTTAAGCGAGGAATGCGGAGCTCTCCCCAGGCGAAGGCAGGCATAAATTTCCTCTGTTTGTTTTGTGAGGACTAGTGTCGACTGCTGTAATGAGATCAGAGGATCCCCCGGGACGAGGCCTCCAGGTCGGCGGCTGGAGCCGTTTTCTGTGGCTGTTCTCTTGGCTGCTGTGGGAGAACTCGGCCCCTCTCCAGACCACAGTTGTGATGTGGGGAGCTGGTTGCGTCCTGGTCTCCTCCTTTGTCCTCTTTGCTTCTCTCATGCTACCAAAACGTCAGCGTGCGGTCACCCAGTTCTGGATCATTGGAAAGTTAACACCAGGCACATTCCTTTCCTCAGACCCAGGACAGACTTAGCCGGGTGTGAAGAGCACAGGGAGGTGACTGCTTCCTTGGGGTAGTTTCCTGCGCTGCTGATGCTGACTGGGAGCACAGTTCTCAGTGTTTGACCTGATCCTTAAGCTCTTCCTCGCCCAGCATTGCTCTGCTATGAGGAAAACTCAGGCTGTGAGTCATAACAATACAGCATCAGCTACAAAGAACATATTTCTGGCTCTGGCCTGAAGTACAGCCAAATAGCCACTGGATATGACAGAATTGAGGTTAGGGAAGCCCAAATGGGCATTTCTGGCAGAACAGTATCCTGAGGTCATACAGCCTGGCCCCCTTCTAACACCCAGCCCCACTCTACCTACCCCCAAATCCTTAGGTATGTGGGAAATTGGAAATAATAAGTACCTCATGAGCTCAAATCCACCTGCAATGCAGAAGATCCAGGTTTGATCCCTGAGTCAGGAAGATCCCTTGGAGAAGGAAATGGCAACCCACTGGAGTATTCCTGCCTGGAGAATTCAATGGACAGAGGAGCCTGGCGGGCTACAGTCCACAGGGTTGCAAAGAATTGGACGCAACTGGGTGATTAGGCACGAGCACAAGTTCGAAGGCAGGAAAGGGAAGTTCCCAGATGGGAAAACGTTAATACCACAGACTGGGCCATAGATTCTAGGGGCTGCGGTGGGTGTTTATACTCACACAGGAATTGCTGACCCAAAGCAGCAAGATGCATTCCCCCCAGAGTCTGTGTGGGGCTCTCCAGGTGAGTGTTGGGGGCACAGGGGTGGCGAGATGGGCACCCAGTATTCTGATGTTTGAATGACTCTGGGGGTCCCCAGGTGCACTACCTGCGAGGTATGAGAACTTCATTCATTCTGATGACACTGAACCCATTCAAGAGCATTGAAAGCCCCAGCACCCTGGGAGAAGCAAACATTAGGACACAGGGTGCCCTCATGAAGAAAAAGCCACACTGTGGAGAAGCTGGTGTTCAGAGGACAGAATTTGAGCCTCAGGAAAGCAGGAATCAACAGTGAATCCTTGAGACTGCTTTCAACAGGTGCCGGTCATGCCAAATTGAGCTTTCTTCTGAGGATTAATGAAAGGTTCTTCCAAGATGAACAAGGCATCACACTCAGTTTGGCTGGCTAAACAGATGAGTTTCAGTTGTAAGCATTTGCCCCCAATAAGACGATAGTTTCTCACTACACCTTCTCCTCAAGGTATTGTTGAGAATATTTCAATTCCTCTGTTGAAAACCTTTTGTTGGAGAGATAGCTGATCCCCTTGAGCTTCTGGAAAGAGATACTTTCAGAGTGATTTCCTTTGTCTTTGCTTCCTTTTCAGTGGGTCATTCTAAAGTCACCCACCGACTAGGCTTTCTGTTGAGTTATTTTCACTTCTCACCAAATCACAGGAAATGTGTTTGTATGAACTGTTCAGCAAACGCCCCAAAGGAGAGGGAAGCTGAGATTGTTGGAAGGTCGCTAGGATTCTTTCAGAACAAAATCAAAGAAACCTGAATCAGTCAGTCACGGTTAATAAACTTTTGTCCTAGATGAATACAGGTCAGCCTTCTCAATCCGAACTGGACAAGTGGACTGGGGATTGCCTCAAACTCTGGCCAGCCACCAAGTACACAGCAGGCAGTGACATGCACTGTTGGCGAACATGAGTTGAGGATGCTAAAATTAAGGCATGACTCTAGTTATTAGTAGGGTGATGAAATCTCTTACATTTAATTTTTTTCTTCTGAGGCATACAAAGAGTACCTAGAGAGTACCCTATTGACCTAAAAGTGATACCATACTTCTCAAGAGAAAACTCTTCAGGATTTCATTCTTAAATTTGAAGGTGCTTTTTCATTTAGCCTCACTATATTCTGACCAAGTCAGGAGTAGATATAGATTTTGACATTAAAGGATCAAAAGAACATAAATTGATAGGAAAAAGGCTCTGTTGGAGCTAGATTTAAGGAAGATCTTCCTAAATGTTTGCCAACAACAGTTTAGCCTGCTATAACAGAATACCATAGCCTGAAAGGCTAAGCAGCAGTTTATGTCTCACAGTTTTGGAGGCTGGTGAGTCCCAAGATCAAGGTGCCAGCCTATTTGATTCCTAGCGAGGGCTCTCTTATAGACAGTTGACTTCCTGCTGTGTCCTCAGGTGGTGAGGAGAGGGGGAGAAAGAATGTATGCACACAGTTGAGCTCTCTGGCATCTCTTCCTATAATGGCACTAATCCCACAATGGGAATTCCGCCCAAATATCATCACATCGGGGATTAGGCAACCTGCATTTGAGGGGGGGACACATAAACATTCAGTCTATAACATCATTATAATTAAAATTTGCAAATATTGAGTGCCTGCTGCATGTAGGGCAGTGGGATAGATGCTGGTTATTTGGGCATAAAACAGACAAAATCTCTTCCCTTGAAATACTTGTAATCCAGTAGGGTAGTTGAGAAGTAAACACCTCCATACAATTGCAGGCATGATGAGATGATGCTGAATGGTGATGGGAAACAGGAAGAGGTGAAGAGCCTCATCTTATTTAACATCATGCATCCAGTGCTTTCTTCATGTTACTCCGTTTAATTGTCAGAACAGTCTTAGGAGGTATAAAGAATTTCCTCAAATTTTACGGGTGAAGGAATAGAGACGCAGAGAAGATTAGTGCCAAGAGGCAGAGTTGAAAGGCAGACTGATGTGGCTTCTGAGCCCCGCCTTGCCCACTCTTCCCACTGGGCTCCCTGTGCCCAGGGAAGCCACAGTGGTGCAACCCGAGGAGATCAGGAGACAGGCTGGGGCCATCAGCCTTGGAGATTTAAAGGAACAAAGAATCCCCCAACCGACATGAAAGGTCTATGATAATAGACACAACCTGACCCACCAAATCCAACCTGTTTGGTATTTCCAAAGTATTAATATAAACTGCCAACATTGAAACGGCATATGATTTCATGTAATCTCTCACTGTTTTTGTCTTCCTTGAATATCAGAAGCTCTGGGGCCATGTGCCTAATGTCCCTTGTTCCTGCCTTCCTAGAGTGACACTTGGCAGATTCTCCAGGCCACCTGCTCCTCATTGTCTTTTCCTCTGGCCTGACTGTTCCCTCATCTCATTCTTTCTTGACCCCTTTCTGGTTGTTCAGTCGCTCCATTGTGTCCAACTCTTTGTGACCCCATGGACTGCAGCATGCCAGGCTTCCCTGTCCTTCACCATCTCCCAGAGTTGACTCAGACTCATGTCCATTGAATCAATGATGCCATCCAACCATCTCATCCTCTGTAACCCCTTTCTCCTCCTGCCCTCAGTCTTGCCGAGCATCAGGGTCTTTTCCAGTGAGTGGGTTCTTCTCAAGTGGCCAAAGTATTGGAGTTTCAGCATCAGTCCTTCCAATGAGTATTTATGGTTGATTTCCATTGGTATTGACTGGTTTGATCTCCTTGCTGTCCCAGGGACTCTCAAGAGTCTATCCCTTAGGCATCTGAATTTGTGTCCTCTGGATTAAATAGCCCCACCCAGGCTAGAAGTAGACTAATCCAGACACCGTCTTGGGAGTTTTCTGTATTGTGCCTCTAATTAAGATATTTCTAAATTACTTAAATTGATATTTTGTAGAGTGTTAGCCCTGAACTTGGATATCCTGACTTAGGATTAGACTACAGGGAACCCCCAGCATACGTGCCAGAAGTATTCATCTGAAAGCAGCAGTCACTCTACCCCTTGGCACTGTTCGCTGGCATGCTGCTTGCTACTCCTCATCTGGTTCTCAGGGCAGTTTTTTTGTGTTACCAGGAGTGTCTCTTTCCTTTATATTCCTTTCATTTCTTCTTCCTTATCAATTTCCTGTTGAACTATATAGCTCATATGCTAGTTAGTATTTCAGAATATTAATTTTCAAATTGCCTAGCCTACCCTTGGATAAGAAGGCTCCTGATGATGCTTGGTGGCCAGATGACTTGGGCGGTGTGTTTCCTGTGGCATGCCATGAGGGCAGGGCACAGGGGAGCAAGGCAGGGTGGCCAACACAGTCCTGTCTCTTGGGGCAGAATCAGGTTACGGCATGTTTGCTGCCTAAAGCTGGGGATGGCAAAAGCACAGAAGTCTTGCAGAGTCAGAGCCACATGTCTGATGTAACCATGAGGCTGGAGAAGGACCTTTAAGACATTTCTCAGGAAACGTTGCTCTGTCTTTTCAGGAAGAACGGACGGAGACAACCACTTGGAGAGTGTATGTACATTTAGAGTAGAGGACGGGTCTGTTTGCTGCTTCACCTTTGGATCTTTTAATCCCAGCACCATCATCCCTTATTGTGGAAGGGAGTGATTGGACTGTCTGTAATATAATGGTTTTACATTTTCCAGTCTTGCACAAGGATTCCACTTGAAGGTTGTCAGAGGTGTGTTAATTACCCCAACTCATGAAATTTACTCCCCTATGGTGGAGGATATTAGGGATATTTCTCTCATCTGTTCACGTCATTTCTGACGCTCCTAAGTCCTAGATTTAGAGAATTTCTTCTAGACTCTTACCACCTTGCCTGCTCTCCCTTTCTCTCCAAGCACCCATTCATCTTTGTGTTCCCTCGTTCCTTTTCCACAAGCTCTTGGGTCCTCATGCTTTGGCCCTTTGCTCCCAGGCTACTGGATTCAGTGATGTGAGGGGAGGGACTGGGGGCCTTGATTCACAGGCTGACCTCAGGCTGTGTTGTATGTAAAAGCCAGTGGGAACTTGGACAACGTGAGGCATGAACCACTGGCTCCTCTTGACATGTTTCCTGTAGGGAGTGCCAAAACTCCTCAGCTTTGAGTTATATCAGAAATGCCTTCTAAAATGAGCATCTTGGTAAAGATTGAGGAGTTGGAGTGGGGAGAAAAACCCAGCTCATCATATTCCATTGATTTCTTATTGGTATTTAATGCCACTGAAGGTGTTAAGTCACTCAGTTGTGTCCAACTCTGCGACCCCATGGACTGTAGCCTTCCGGGCTCTGTGGAATTTTCCAGGCAAGAATACCGGAGTGGGTAACCTTTCCCTTCTCCAGGGGATCTTCCTGACCCAGGGACCAAACCTGGATCTCCTGCCTTGCAGGCAAATTCTTTACTGTCTGAGCCACCAGAATCATTGATTATTGGTAATAAGTATTTGTTGCCTTTTCAAGGGCTAAGAAATGGCGCAACACACACACACACACACACACATACACAGCCATTTGACATGTTTAAGCTTCTCTTTAGAGTAAGGAGAAGAGAATAAAGTTGGCTTCTATTCTCACTATGCCTCTCTACACCATTATCAGTGATCCAGTTTAACATACTCTTCTCTGTGGTAGGTGGAGATTGATGGTAAATAAATAGTGGTGAAACAGGTAGGCCCGGTCTAACTCTACTCCGACTCCCACTTGCTGACACCCGAGCCCTGAGAGTGTATCATCCCGGAGAAGCCCTAGCATGTGGCGCTGTCACCAGGAGCCTCAGGACTGGCTGGTGAGGGGGTCGGCCATATCACTGAACCTGTCCCCAAGGCTCTTTGGCTCACCTGCCCTTTGCTTTTCTCCTTTTTCGTAACCTTCACCTTTTCTTTTCATTCTCTTTGCTCTCGTCTTCTTACATGTGCCCTGTCTCTACCTTCCTGCTCACCCACACTTCATAATCCGCCTGGAAAGATGAATTGCAATTCAACTAAGCTTTTAAATGCCTAAGGTTGACCATGGGCTTTGTTTTGCTGGTTGAACCAATCCTGTTAGGAGTGACTGAGTGGAAGTCACATTGGGATGGCGTTTCTTCAGCTGCCCTTGAAAGTCATCAGCTTCTTGAACAATTAAAAAGAAACATTGAAAAAATAGAATAAAAAAAAGAAACACTCCCTTAATTCTACTGTGGTAACTCTGATATCTTTTCCCTGAATGCTTTATACTTGAGTCAGTCTTGTTTTTTAAGCTGTGGATTTTTCTAAGCTTCTTCATAAATTGAACTGGCTATAAAACAACCAGGTTCTCTGTATTTCAAAGAAGATTGAAATAACTTGATAGAATAAGGCTAGTCTTTTCCGATGCTGTCCAGAAGCAAACTGATCCAGTTTCTAATTCTGTCTTTTGTTTGCTGAGGTTATTTGTGTTAATTGTGATCTTTCAGTGTGTGTGTCTGTTTTATTGGGGGAGGTTCTTTTATTTGTGGTCTTTGAACTTATTTTCATTCTATAGTGTCTTGAAATGAAGTCACTTCCAGCACAGGGTCTCCTGCCTACTACAGCATGACTAAGAAGAATTCTTTTTCCTCTCTGCATCCAATTTCCTAATTAGGAAAACTGCCACTCAAATTGATCCCAGTACTAAAGAATATAAAAATGCATTGTACAGTTTTGAGCATTGTGTAAGGTATTCTTAACAGTACTTCCTTCTTAAAAAAAATTTGTGATCCTGGACCTGGAAAGATTTTCTTCTTCTAAAAAAAATCCGGAAGGCCATTTGCAGCGATTATCAACATTGTTTTTAAGGCCTTCCATTAAGAGTCATGACATCACTCTCGGCCCTATGAGTGAGAGCAAAGAAAAAAAAAAATCTGTTCATGATATTTATTAAGAATTTTCTAGGTGATTAATGTTTCCCTTGGAGAGTTTTTATTCTGACTTTGTTGTAGAACCGACATACATGAAAATGATATAAGAACACTTGGCTGGGGTGGCGGACAGGAGAGGATCCAAAATTAGTTTACTGCAAGCTATGTAAGCAAGTTCTCAGGGCATGGGGATAGTGGGATGATTGGAACTGGGTGGGGTTTCCTTGGGGAAATTATGCTCAAGAATCCTTGTCTGTTTGTTATTATCTTCTTGTGCCCACCTTTCCTGTGTTGATAGCAATGTGTCCCTTTGAATGGAATTGTGACATCAGGCATCTCTGCCAGGTTTTTGAACAAACTTCCCAGTTCATTGTTGGGCCATAGTTTTTAAACGGATCAAGTATATATGTCAAAAAGGAAATAACATGTCTAGATTTCTCCTTTAAAACCCTGAAATTCATTAACATCTGCTTCTAGAAATTCAGAGAGTATAAGTTACATGCAGAAATTTCTTTCAGTCACTTTTAAGCTCGCTTAGAATTAGATATTGAATTTTCTTGGCTTTGAAGCAGTGATTACCCAGGTCTCGTGTACAGATGAGGGTGTTTTTGGATGTATTTAGGCTAGAGAGGCAGAATTCCAGGGTCTCTCCATGTTGTACATCATTGTTAAAATATGTTATTTCTATGACTGAATGTAATATTTTCTTTGGAATTTATGTGTCTCAAATAGCTGAGGAGTGATCGGCAGTCTCTTCTCCCTGTCTTCTGATTTATAATAACATTGTGTTTGCAGAATGATATTGTGCGTGGAGTAAGGGTTTATCTTTTGAAAACGTGTATTGCAAAATCACTTCCTTCTTAGTGAAAGATGTTAAAATGGAGAATACAGCCTTGGACTTAAGTGCCTTCGACTCAGTCAGCAGACATGCCTCATGTTGTTCTCCAATAGACGAAAGCTGGCTGCTAAAAACTAAAGGTGATGCTGGGCCAGTGGGATTCTGCATACTTCTCCCTTTTCCTCTTGAATATTTTCTACACTGTCATTATAATTAAAATAATATATTTTAAAGACACTGCAGTTGTGCTTGAACCTCGAATTCCAGGCTTTATGGAAAGATTCAGATATATAAATCCTTCCTAGCTGCAACCTGAAAACACATAGAAATAAGGGGAATATAAGGCACCTTACGATGTTTTGTTCTCCTGTCAAATCCTCTCAGAAACATCTTTCAAAGGAAAAGGCTACCAATCCAATTAAGTGGTTGAATATATTTTCTTTATTTTTCCTTAATATTTGACAAATTAAGAATCCTGGAACTGAACAAGGACCATTGTGTTCTAAAATGTAATTCAAATGAATCGAAAAACCTACCTGAAGAACCAACAATGTGGATAAAAACATGGACCCTATTTCCCATTTGAGGGGATGTTGGGTCATCTGCTTCATTTGGCCCATGGAAAACAGAACTCCTTCTGGTACACTGCCTCTCAAAAAGCTCCATGGAAGGCTCTAGCTGTTAAGTCCTGACAGTGGTACAGTCAGGCTCCAGCAAATGCTGGTCTGTTTCTTGGTTGGTTGGTTGGTTTTTTCTTTTTTACCACATCATGCAGCATGTGAGATCTTAGTTCCCTGACCAGGGATCGAACCCATGGCCCCTTCAGTGAAAGTGCAGAGTGTTAACCACTGGGCCACCAGGGAAGTCTCAACTAGTCTGTTCCTTTACTCCTGTGGGCTGCATGGTATTGAGATTTGGCACACTTGCTGCTCATATGTTAGAGCCTTTTCCTTCCCAAGGAGACTAGAGGCTGCACTAGAAGCCCTTATATAACTGACCTCTCTGGCTTACTGGTCACTGTATCCTCAGTACTCAGTGCATAGTACGTACTCAAAAAATAGTTACTGAATGAATGAGTGTTCTCCCTGTGCCTCCACAGTCACTCAGAGTATATGATATCCAACTTTTCCTTGGACGCTGGTGTGCCTGGTGTCTGCAGCCTCAAGACTCTTGATTAGACTCTCTAGACCTGCACCATCCATTATGGTAACCACTGACCACACATGGCTATTTACACTGAGCTTTAATTAAAATTACACGGAATTTAAAATTCAGCCCTCAGTTGCACTGGCCACAATTCACATACTCAGTAGCAACGTATGGCTAGTGGCTACCGTATTGACTAGCACAGGCATGGAGCCTTGCCATCATGGCAGAAAGTTCCTCTGGACACAGGACTGCTCTGAAAGATCTTTTCTTTGTTTGTGATTACAGTGCAGCTGTCTGCTTCAGGAAGTGAGGTCAACAGGAGCAAGGAGAATCTTTAAGAGCTGCCTCGCATTGTGACATGTCTGATTCCTTGCTGCAGTCCCTACAGCATGAACAAGGTAAGAGGCACTTTGGGGACTGATCCTTTGTGTCTTCTCTATGGTACCATGAATTTCCTTGGCTACGTGATGTCTTTCTGTGATGTGAGGAGGTTGTGTCTCCTGCCGGAAGCGTTATGGAGGTTGGCAAGCAGTGTCGACAGGCAGGGTCACAGGCTGCTGGTGGTGTAGTGTTCTAGAGGTGTCAGCTGTGTTCGTCGGAGGCCTCTGAGCAGCTGGACTGTCGGTTGTTAGTATAATTGTCTTGCCATGGATATTGGAAGACTGAGGCTCTAGGGCCAAGCTGCTACTGCTGCTGCTAAGTCGCTTCAGTCGTGTCCGACTCTGTGCGACCCCACTACCTGGGTTTAAATATCAGCTAGCTTTGAGGACCTTGGGAAAGTGGCTTAATGGCTCTATGCCTCCGTTTCCCCATCTGTAAAATGCTGGTGATAATGGTATGTAACTTGCAGGGTTGTTTTAAGGATGAAATGAGTTTATATGTGTCCTAGTGTTTAATACAGCCCCTGTCTATGTTATAAGCATTTGATTAGTTTTTTGCTGTTGTTGTTTCTGGTGTTGGGGACACTGTTATCCCTCAGATATTGTTGCCAGAAAGCCTTAGGTGCAGGTGGCGCCAGTGGTAAAGAACCCACCTGCCAGTGCAGGAGACTTAAGAGACATGAGTTCAATCCCTGGGTTCGGAAGACCCCCGGGAGGAGGGCATAGTATCCCACTCCAGTATTCTTGCCTGGAGAATCCTATGGACAGAGGAGCCTGGCAGGCTACAGTCCATGGGGTCGCACAGAGTCAGACATGACTGAAGTGACTTAGCACGGCCTGGCAACACTTGCATTTATTCCTTGATTGATCACTCAGCATGCAGTGATTGATTTCCAGATGGGCACTTGGGGGAAAAATGATGAATGGGGCTGAGGTCCTGCCTTTAGCAGGTGATAGACAATTTAGGGGCCCTGGGACCGGTGTGAGGTGAGTACCAGAAGCTGGAGAAGCACAGAAGAAACATCTCTCTTTGAGGAATCTGGAAAGGAGCATATAGAAGCAGTGACGTCTCGAGTTGAATTCTGTATGCTACACGGTCATTTCTTGGGCACAGAAGTATGGCAGGGCATTCCAGGTAAAGGAAACTGCCTGTGTGTAGAAGTGCAGAAGCTTCTGAGAAAGTCTGCCATGCTTAGAGAACAATAGAGTTTGTATGGCTGGGGCAGGATATCTCAACCTTGGCACTATTGATGTTTGGATCAGGAAGTCCTTTGTCATGTGAGGCTGTCTTCTGTGTTGGAGGTGTTTAGTAGCGTTCAACTTCCTCCACTTCAGTGTGACAATGAAAAATGTCCCAACACGTTGGCCAGTGTCCCTTTAGGGAACAAAAAAGGCCTGCTTGAGAGCACCTGCCCTGGCGGAAGATGGCAGCTAGGAGCCCAGAGAAGGAGGGACGGATTGCATTCCGAGAGCCCCTGAAGGATTTAAAACAGGGGAGAGACAGTTCCAGAGACTGCAACAAGAAGTAACCATGGATTGTAATGGAGTTGGACAGTGCTTTTAGGTAATTTGGTCTTAAAAACCTACTACGGGACTCCTAAACTTTAGAAAGCCCATGTAACTTGTTGAGGTTCTTTTGCTAAGATCCCTTTTCCAGGGGCAGTTTTTCTCATGGCCATTGTTCGGCCTTTTTATGGGCATGGTTGCTTTACCCCATCAGAAGGGATCAGAAAAAAGTAAGCCATTGTTTTGGGGGTTTTTTGGCCATGTTGTGAAGCATGTGGAATCTTAATTCCCTGACCAGGCATCAAACGCCTGCCGCCTTCCCTGGAAGCGCAGTCTTAACCACTGGACTATCAGCGAAGTCCCAACACTTTTTTTTTTTTTTTTTTTTTTTTGAGAGATTTTCATTTGACTGAGCCAAGCCAAAGAGAAAGAAAGCTTTGCTGACCTTTCCCTCCCTTGGGTTCAATACTTAAACCTTTTCTTTATTCCCTATTTTTTTTAATTGAAGTATAATTGCTGGGATAGTTGGATGGCGTCACTGACTCAATGGACATTGAGTGAGAAAACTCAGATAGTGAAGGACAGGAAAGCCTGGAGTGCTGCAGTTCATGGGGTCACAGAGTTGGACACGATTGAGCAACTGAGCAACAGCAACAGTAGTTGCTGGACAATATTATACAAGTGACAGGTGCACAGTATAGTGATTCACAACTTTTAAAGGTTATGCTCCATTTATAGTTATTATAAAATACTGGCTATATTCCCCACGTTGTGTAGTCTATCCTTGTAGCTTGTTTTATGCCTAGCAGTTCATATCTCCTACGCCCCTACCCTGGTATGGCCCCTCCCCCTTCCTTCTCCCCACTGGCAGCCGCTAACTTATTAGTTCTCTATATTTATGAGTCTTTCTGTTTTATTTGTTTTTGTTGTATTTTTTTTTTAGATTCCACATACAAGTGAAATCATACAGTATTTGTCTTTCTTTGACTTATTTCACATAATGCCCCCTAACAGTCTTTGAGGAGTGAGCTTTGGAATCCTGGAAGATGGGCAGGTATTCTTCCCCAAGGTCAAGGTTGGAAGTGGGGGAGGGAAGGAGATTCATCATGGCGGTCACTGCAGACCTTGGCTTCTATCATTGACAGTTTGATGTAGTGAAAAGCTAAGACAACTCTTGGGAAATCTCAGATTGGCAAGCACAGTCTGCTGTGGCAGCCCTGCCCTGAGTTTCTCTGGGGCAATGCAAGACCTGACGTCATGGTTTGGCTCTTGGCACACGGCTGGGAACCAGACTCAGAAATTTCAGAAGTCTCGGTAGGTGTGTCGGTTGCTTGGGAGGTTATGTTCTTGCCTGAATGACCCAGTGAATGTTTTATTTTATGTTATTGTAAGTCAAAGTGGTGATTAAGCATGATGTGTAACCTTCATCGGTCAGCATTTTTCTTATAGTTTTCTTGGCATAAGACAAAAAAATAGGTCACCCCCTGGGGAGAAAACAGACCTTAGCACAAATAAAACTAGACAGTCACCTCATCAGTTAGGATATATAAATTAGAACATTGGAAATATTTTTGAGGGTATGACTGATTTTCTAAGTAGAAGTGTTCCTAGAAACTTGGAGACATCTGGCTTGTACGTTTCCCACTTCCTTGGACATACACAGTAATCACTCTCCTTCCTTCCCAAACCCCAGCTCGCTTTGTGACACTTTGCCTAGGGACATGTCTGGCTGGGTGGGGGTGGGGGGCTGGGACATCCTAGGGTCCAGGGCTGCTCCTCTGAAATACCACAGCAAGTCTGATCACAGTTGGGCACTGACAGCTTCCTTTTGGGTCAGTTGGAGACAGAACCCTCTAGAAAACATAGGAATGCGCGCACGGCATCAAGAATTGGCAGCTTGTCTAACTAACCTAACAGGGATAATCTGTTAGTGAGCCGTTGGCAGCCAGGTAGGGCCTTCATTCCTCACATTCTGGAACTTCTCTGTGTGCCCGGGTCTGGAATGCACCTACCTGGAAGGGGTACACTTCTGGCCCTCAGATAGCCAGCGCAGATACCTTAGTGCTGGCAGAAAACAGAGGGCATTCCCAGCCACCACAATGTTCACTGTGAACTTAGGGCCATTTCCAAAGGCTGGCGTACGTGGGATGTGTCAGGTTGATACAGGGTGGATACCCTCACGTCGCTTCATCTTTTCAGTCTTGTAAACAGACTAATGCTTGTACATTTCTGGGCTTTGCGCTCTAGCCTCACACTTAAGGAAACTGTGTATGTAAAAATTTCCCCAGGGTTCTCATGCTCCCTGGGCTTAGGCAGACTTGCAGACTATGTTTCCAACTTTCATATTCTCCTTGGAGCTTTTTGCAAGAGCTGACTTTCCAATCTTTTGTGTTGATCAAAAACTTTATAATTAGGATTTCACTTTAAATTTGTCCAGTGTCTTTACCCTTTCTACTTTCTTGATTATCCTCTTGTTAATATGTATAAATACATATTTTACTATTATAAATTTTGCTAACCAGAAGGATTATTGTTTTGTGTTTATATTTTTTATCTATAATTTATATTTCTATGTGTTGTTTGTATGTGTTGTCATGCTGTCAAGAGAGGATTTTAGCGTGTTGTACCTTAGAAAATCGTAGCCAAATGAGAGGTTGGACAGAATGGGATTTTGTGGACATAAACTGGGCAGGGTGGTGTGCATTTAGGACGTGCCACTATGTAACACAGAACCACACTTACAGGAACAAAGTTCTGCTTTTGAAAGAGCTCTCTCCCTAGAAGAAAGCTTGGAATTATGATCCTAAACTCTTTCTCTGTGGTCATCATTCTCTTGAAGGTGCATCACATGATGTTCTCTGCCTTGAATTTATGAGGACACTCCATCTGATTGAAAAATAATTGACTTTTCCGTTATTGCCCAGAATGCTCCTCACTCTACCCCCACAGTGAAAATGAATCTTCTTAGAACTGTTTCTTCCTTGTCATGTTAAGATAAGGCTAAATCTGATTGTTACTGCCTTAGACATAGGCCATGGCATCAAATGGAGGAAGGTGGTGTCTCTTATCTCCCTTGCTGGGTGGATGCCACTATTTTGCTTACTCAGCCCAACATAATTTTTTCTCTGAATATTTCCCAATCTTCAGCACCATATTCTACTGTGCTAAGTTTGAGGCAGTTTCACCTTTACACGCAAATCAGTATCTCTACAGTTGATAGAAAAGTAACACTGAAAATTTCATTTCTGCCTTCTTTTAGAGTTTTTCTTACTTTGCCACTCCTCAGTAGGAAGTCCAGGACTCACACCCTTGGATCTTCCCAGAAACACCTGGCAGACACATTACAGCATCAGGTCCTTCGCCCTTCAGCACATTTATCATGTACACAATGCGTACCATGACCATGCTTGCTGTTCACCAGGAAGCAAAACAAAGGTCTTGACTGTCCAAAACCTTCGTTCTGGCCAACATGAGGAGTTGTCTCACTCCAGAGTTTAATA
Organism: Ovis aries; assembly: GCF_016772045.2. Classification (NCBI taxonomy): domain Eukaryota; kingdom Metazoa; phylum Chordata; class Mammalia; order Artiodactyla; family Bovidae; genus Ovis; species Ovis aries. The sequence goes on from NC_056061.1 coordinate 47,419,425, forward strand.
AGCATGCATCTGATGTTCAAACTTTCTCCATTTGAAACTTCTTCCACCTGAAGAGCAAGTTAATAGAGCTACTGGATGCAGGATAAGGGATTGGTGAACAGTAAACGTGTAAGAGCTCTCTCCTCCCCTTTCTAGGACACGCTAGGTGGTTTTACCCAGTGACCAGTCTTTATTTTATGAGTCTCCACTGTTGTTTTTCTGAAGGCAAATGGCCGAATTCCCCTCCTGGCAGACTTTGGAGAAACATCACACCCTTCAAAAACCAATGACACAGAAAAAAATACAAATACAGCTTAAATCATCCTGGAATAAGGAGGGCCTTATTAATATCTAGTGACAGAAGTGATAGAGGAAGAAAATGTATTTGTATAAAACCTAAAGGTGTTTTTAACGTCAGAAGACATTCTGAACTCTCCTACCACACAGGAGACTAGCCGGGCAACATATACAACATGTATACAACACGTGTCAGACAGTTAGCTAACTTATGAAAAACTCTTGAGCGTTAGGAAGATGAGTGATTCCTCTAATAGAAAATGGGCAAAGAACAGAAAGGTAAAGCCAATAAAGGAAGAAATGTGATCAGCAAATAATTTACAAGAAAATACCCAATCCCAGAAGTTATCAAAGTAAGACAAATTAAAATGATGAGATGGTATTTTCTACCTATACAGTTGATGAGATTCTATTTCTACCTATACAATCGAGGAGGATTTAAAACAGTTACTCATCAAAGGTATAGATAGGACTGATAGCCCTCTCTCATTCAAGTTAATGAGCATGTTTCTCAAGGGGGCTTCGTGTGTATCAAAGCCTCCAAAATACATGTACGTTTTAACTCAGAAATTCCGTTTCTGAAACTCAATGAAAATTGTCATAGATGTGTGTAAAAATTTAGCTAAGATTTTCATTATATATTATCACAGTAACTTTTAAAAAATAATAACCATAACACATCCAGACAGTAAAAATGACGAGGGATGGTAGAATATTTAGTGATATAAAAAGATGTTTCCAATAAATTGTGAAGAAGGCAAGTTATTAATACATAACAATATATACAGTTTGATCATTATTTTTTTTTTAAAGATTCCCTTCTGCCCACAGCAAAAAGATTGCAGATACACAGCAAAGTACTAAGAGCATTGTCTTCTTTTTGCTTATATGTTCTAAATTTTCTTAAGCAATATGAATTCTTTCCTACTAAAAATAGTGTTTTGAAATAAGGCCTGCAATTATCTTTAAGACAGAGACTTCACTAACTATTAAAAATATGTATGATGAAGAAGACTTTGCGGTGGGCTTCCCTGGTGGTCCAATGGTTAAGGCTTTACCCTCCAGTGCAGGGGGTGTGAGTTCAAGCTAAGATCCCACATGCCTCGATGCCAAAACACCAAAACATAAAACAGAAGCAATATTCAGTAAAGACTTACAAAAAAATGGTCCACATTAAAAAAAAAAAAAAAAAGGAAAACAGACTATGAGGATTCTACCCAGAATTCTGGCAGTGTTTTTCCCAAGGACAGGTATAAGGTATGCATGTTTCTTATTTAAGAAAATATTTTTCTGTGAGAAGAGACACCTGAGAGCTCTCTCCACTAATCCCTGCCCTGAACACGGTGAAGAAAGGCCAGATGAGGATGACATAGTGAGAAGTGACCATCTACAAGCCAGGAGGAAAGTTCTCACTGGGAACCAATCCTACTGGATTTTGATCAAAGACTTCAGTCTCCATAACTGTGCAAAAATCAATGTCTGTTGTTTAAAAAATTTTTTTCAACTTTCTTTTTTTTTAAATTCCTCTTTCTTTTTTATTTTTTAATTTTTTTGGAGGTTAATTACTTTACAATATTGTGTTGGTTTTGCCATACATCAACATGAATCTACCACAGGTATACACGTGTTCCCCATCATGAACTTTCTTGCAATTAATATTTATATGTATGATTCACAATCAGAAAAAGCAGGCATTTTACAATAAATACATTTTTAGCTGTTTTGCATTTGAGGTACAAGTGGGTGGAAATATTTAATGGCAGATAAAAAGAGAAAGAAGCATTGGTCAAATAGATCTGAATGTGGAAGTCATTCTATTTGACATATTACCAGGAAGGAGTATTTTAATGCACCAACGTTTTAGAGGCAGTAGTATATTGAGAAATGCTCTAGAAAAGATACTGTCTTGAATTCAGTGGCTATTACATCCTCTTACTCATTACATCCTCTTATTCAAGATACTGCTAAAGCGCCAAGTTTAGACCAATGGTTTTCAAGCTGTGGTTTGGGGACCCCTGGGGTGCCCACTTATGGGCCACCTGCAAGGTCAAAACTATTTTCATAATAATACTGAGACATTTTTTGCCCTTTCCACTGTCTCTCAAGTATACAGTACAATTTGAGAGGCTCCATGACATGCTGTGATGTCATCCCCCTGATGGCTGTTTGTATGTTTCCTTGTGTTTTCCTGTTCCAAGAATGTCTCCATTTTAATTTTTAATATGGTAAAGTGTGTGAGTCGCTCAGTCATGTCCAACTCTGCAACACCATGGACTTTAGCCCGCTAGGTTCCTCTGTCCATGGAATCCTCCAGGCAAGAATACTGGAGTGGGTTGCCATTTCCTACTCTAGGGAATCTTCCCAACCTAGGGATCGAACCTGAGTCTCTTGCTTCGCAGGCAGATTCTTTACCATCTGAGCTACCAGGAAGCCCCACATTGACAGAAATAACTGACCTGGACAAGGGCTCTTTAGGGTCTGCAATCATTTTTAAGCATATCCTCAGTTAGGAGTCTAGTCTTCGCCTGTGTCCTGTATTTGGCAGTAGTTGCTCTAAGAAGAAGGTGGTCCCTGGCCCCTGGTTCAGGAGGACCCTGGACATTGTAGTGCATCTGTTCTCACCTTCTGCATCTTTAAAGAAACATTGCCCTTTTTCTTTATTTTTAAAACTTTACTTTGTAGAATTTGTGAAGCTGCGTGAAACTTTGTTAGCACAAGGGTGACATGTAAATTGAATTCCGCTGAATGTGAGGTGTATGGAAATCATGAAATTAGACCTCCAGTCTCTTGCCTTTGTACTGTACTGGGCAGGTCTGAATTTTTAGGATGGAAACAGGAATATAATTTCCTTCTGAGAGGTATAGGAGTGCATATTTAAAATAAACATGACCTGTACAGATGAGCCTATTTGCAAAGCAGAAATAGAGACACAGACATAGAGAACAAATGTATGGACATCAAGAAATGGAGGGGTGAGATGAATGGGAGATTGAGATTAACATATGTTGGGATTGACATATGTGTACTATCAATACTATGTATAAAATATATAACTAATAAGAACCTCCTGTATAGCACAGGGAACTCTATAATCAGTGTTCTGGAGTGACCTAAATGGGAAGAAAATCCAAAAAAGAGCGGTTATATGTGTACATAAGGTGGATTCACTTTGTTGTACAGTAGAAACTAACAACATTGTAAAGTAGCTATGTGTGAAAGGGTTAGTCGCTCAGTTGTGTCCAACTCTTTGCAGCTGCATGGACTGTAGCCCGCCAGACTCCTCTGTCCACAGAATTCTCCAGGCAAGAATACTGAGTAGGTTGCCATTCCCTTCTCCAGAGGATCTTCCCAACCCAGGGATCAAACCCAGGTATCCCACATTGCAGACAGATTGTTTACCATCTGAGCCACCAGGAAAGCCCTAATACTCCAATAAAAATTAGTAAAATAAAAAACATAACCTAGTGGATGATCAGCTTGGCATGAAGTAGGGAGCAGACAAACTTGAAATTAACTGAGTATGTTTATGCTTATCTGTCTTTAAAATGTGTGCATGTCTAGAACTTGTGTTTGTAAACGTATGTAAAACAGACCTGCTGTTTGAGAGTTGCTTCCTGAATGATGTGGAATTCTCCCCTAGACGGTCCTCACTACTGGGGAAACAACATCAGTGCTTCCGTTTTGGTGCCAAGGCTCCTGCTCATCTCTGCTTCACCAGGAACACATTTCAGCCTCAGGCGTGGGGCTCCCCTCTGCCTCTCAGAGCAGCACATGTTGGGGCAGTGGTCTGCGCCTGCTCCTCTGAGCATGTATCTTTATGGTCTGGGGTGTAAGTTAAAAATTTGAACCTTTCTGTACAGAGAATGTGGCTTCAAAGGAAGGATGCTATGGGAGCTCTGAGATCAAGGTCCCCGCTGTGGTGCTACTGGTGGCTTGGCAGTGTCTTGACTCGATGGGCAGGCTTTAGTAGCCTCACTTACCAGCTCCCCATCATATCAGAAAAGATGAGGGAGAATCCAGATGGGGAGGAGGGAAATTAAGGCTTCAGCCTGGACTCTTGGTTTAAGACCATCCCAGACCCAGAGCAGGAAAAGGACTATGTTTTGACATGGCTGCAATCTAATTTCAAGTCTAAGGAACTGAGCTGTGAGTCACGATACAGGCTCTTTGAAATGTGGCCACAGCTGCTGTTGTTAGTCACTAAGTCACGTCTGACTCTTTTTCGACCCCACGAACTCTGTCCCTCCAGGCTCCTCTCTCCATGAAATTTCCCAGAGAAGAATATAGGAGTGGGTTGCCGTTTCCTTCTCCAGGGGATCTTCCTGACCCAGGGATCGAATCCATGTCTCCTGTGTTGCAAGCAGATTCCTTACTGTCTGAGCCACCAGGAAAGCCCTTGGCTGCGGCTACTGATCATAGAACTGTTCTCACTTGGAGGGAAGAGGATGCTTGGTCGCACTTGGTTGATTTTAGTGGCAGTTCACACACATTGTGAGCGTCAGTTTGGCAATCTTACCATCCTTATTTCTTGAGGGTTTAGAGAGATGTGCCTAGGATTTTCTTGATTACAACAAGTTTTGCTTTGCTGCTTTTTTTTTTTTTTAACTGCCCTACCAGCCTTCATGTCGAGCTGTAATTGAATGTTGACTGAACCGTGGGAGTCTTGTTCAGCAGCACCGTGTGGAACTAAGCCCACACCAGCCTGTCGCATCATTAGCCGGGTCCTTTGGACACGTGATGTGTGTGGTGAGCTCTTTCTTTGATCCTGGTGGTGACTGGGTCCCTGGTAACAAAGAGGTCAGTGGATCCTGGTCCGGGCATCATGCGGAGGAATGCCCTGACATCCTTCCAAGCCCTCGGCTCTGCCCCTTTACTCCTGGCTTTAATGGAGACAATTAAGTTACATCCTATTTAGTTAATTGGTGATTGGAAACATGACTACTCAGTTGATCTGTGTCTTGTCTGTTAGAATATTAATAATCCACTTACTTTGCCTGATTTTGTGAACACATCTCCACCAGTGCAGTCGCTGTGTAGGAGGGGAAATACGTAACAGAGAGTTTGCTTTCAACCCCAGCTTATTAATTTGAGTACCTAATACTTTGAATTGCTTTTTATCCCTCCCTTTTTGTGCTATGGAGGCCTTATAATGTGGAGTTGTTTGATGTTTTTCCCGCTTCTTGTTATCTTTTATCTCCATAAAAATAAGCCTAGCATTATTGTCTTCTGTAAGATGTTTTCAGAGAGCACTGTGCTTTTGAATGTATGTATGTCCTCAGCTTTATGTTTTAAAAACCTCCTACTGTGTGATAAAATCGATGCATGTACTAGCTAGAGGAGAGGTGCCTATTCTGAGTACGTAAAACTACATAATTTGTAGAAACTCCTCAGTTAATGCTCGGAAGACATGTATTTCTCATTGCTCATAAATGACAATATTTAGGTTTAAATGCAAACATTTAGATTTGATTAATCACAGTTTATGTATTCTTCTGGTTGATTTGCTTTTTTTAATGAAATAGTTTTCTGATTTTTTACACCTTTAGACGTTAATAAAGTAGCATTATCTTGAGAGGCTAGTCTCAATTATATATAAATGTGAGCAATTAATTAAGTTAGCCAGCACAAGCCACAGAAGTAAGGTGTCATCACATGTCAGTGATCGAGGAGCACCTGTTAATTAGAACAGTAGGAAAACGGCAATGAGTTATGGGAAAAAAAAAAAAAGATGGGTGAAATTAGCAATATCTCTTGTTTTTTCTTAAATTCTACCCATAAACAATATGTTGTGACAGCTCTAGGATGGGATTATGGCATTTCGGGTGAGGTCTGATGATGGCTAAAAATAGACGTGTATTGAAGATCAGAAGAGGAATATTAAACAATTGAAATTTTGTGAAAGACTGATGCCGTTTCATTGTAATAATTTCCCCAAAGACACATTAGTAATGCTGCTAAATACAGACTTTAATAGACTTTAATAATGTGTACTTTAGAGGCCTGATACACAAAGGAATAATGTATAAAACATTCATTATGGAAAATTGCTACCTTTTTTATTTAATAGGAAATCTGTTGAAACAAAACCATTGCACTGCCTATGGCATTGTGTTCCTGGGTGCGAGCAGGCTGAAGAATAATTGCCACCTTCTCTTACATTTTCCCCATCTATTCTAATCAAGTTGCAATCATATTTACTTCTTTGTTCCACGAATGAGATTAGATGGGGATTAGAGACTATGTATATTGGATGTACCCTTGTTCACATGTGGTCCAGCCTCTCACTACCTGTGTAATTGTGGGCAAGGACCTTAACATCAGACTCCACTTCATTTACACACTGGGGGTTGTTCTACCTACCTCACAAGGTCAAAGTAGGAGATGTGAAATGTTGGCAGGGCGGAGGCTCCACGGAACAGGCACTCAATAAAATACTTCCTATTATGATTACTTTCTGCATCTGTTTCTCTTTGTATTTCTTGTTTCTATGGGTGACCACTGGATGGAGAGAGCAGCTTGGGGGTCGAGAGTAGAAAAAAGCAATTAAAAAGAAGCCTCCGTAAGCAGCTCTGTCGCCAAGCCCTGCATTGGATTTCAATTTGATTTTAATGTGCTGCTGAGAGAGCCATGCTGTTGAAAAAGAGAGGAGAGTAAGAAGCAGATGCTTTTGGAAGAACAGTAGGGCATTTATCTCTTTTAATGAGATAACATCATTAGAGTGACAAAGTGCAGCGAATCGATACTCGAAATGGACTAGTGCTATCCTTCCAGAGTGTGGTGATGGTTACCCTACAGAGCCGAGAATCTGCTGAATCACGAATTCTGTCTTATCTGTTATTAGAGCCTCTGACTTTGATCTCACAGAATAGATCCACACCTTTGGAATCTGCCCAGGAGTAGAAAAACAGGCTAATTGGATAAATGAGAAGAATCCAGGGTGATCTATAAGCTGCTCTGTAATCAGAGAGCCTCAGAGGAGGGAGGTTGGGCTTTTTTCCCTTTGACTTCTATACATGGCTGCGCATCCTCGCCCGCTCTCCTTGCTCCCCGTCTGCTTCTTGGTGTCGTGTCAGAAACACTAATCATGTCAGGCTGTGGCACTGACAGCCCTGACATTCACAACAGAGAGACAAGAAGGGGAGAGAGGAAGAGAGGCCTTGGAGCGGAAAGGTGAGGAGAAGCAGTAGGGGAAGGATTTTTTATTTTTCTTGCACATAAACTCCATCGCTGCAGCATCACCAACATTTCTGGGTAGATTACACTCAGGGAAAATGAAGGAAGAAGCGAGGTGAATTCTGATGGAGATAAAATTGGGCAAGGAAGATTTTTTGCTACTGTTTTTTCCCTCTTCTCTTAGACTTCAGTATGTAGTTTATATGAGAGTGACTGAGGCTGTGATTTCTTCTCGTCAAGAATAAAAAGATCATGGAAAAAATTTCCCTCCTGTGAATTAGGAGTTTGGGGTGAACATATACACTCTACTATAAAATAGGTAAACAGCAGGACCTACTGTATAGCACAGGGAACTGTGCTTAATATCTTTTAATGACTATAATGAAAAAGAATCTGAAAAAGTACATAAATGTGTGTGTGTGTAAATATATAACTGAATCACTTTGCTGTGCACTTGAAACTAATACTTCATTGTAAATTAACTATACTTCAATAAAATAAAAAAATAAATTCACCTCTTCCATTATCCTAGTTTTTCTCTTCAAAACAAAGTAAAATTGAATCTTAGTAGGAACTGTGTGCTGTCTATGATTTTTCCTTTTACTGCCAGATTCCCATAGTTAAATCTGAACAATGACTACTTCAGGAAAGGGGTCATTGGTGAAGGATGTTTTCTGACCGTGACAAAGCTGACGAGGGGGTCTGGACTGTTTAGTGTCATCCTCTGGCTGTCTTACCCTTGGCCTCCCCAGCACCTACCCACTGCAGGAAATGCTGATGCATGGGACTTCCTTGGTTGTCCAATGGGTTATAATGCTATACGCCACTGCAGAGGGCACAGGTTCAATTCCTGTTCAGGGAACTAAGATTCCCACATGCTGCACAGCCAATAAATAAATACGAATTTTTTTTTTTTTTTTTTTAAGAAATACCAATGTGCTTGGCAGTTTGGAGCAGGCTGCCTGTGGCCAGATCTTTCAAACACCTTTGAGTCTCCTCTCTCCCTCGGGCAACTTTCTCCATTTGGCATCCTTCTGGTGAATGGTCTCCAGTCTCCATCTTGGATCAGTTCAGGACCTGGAAACCTGTGGCCACATCTCACATGCATTTGAAATCCAGATGCTATGATCTAAATTGAGCTCTGAGCTCAGGCTGAATCATCCTAGCTTTTTTATAAACAGGAGAACCCAGCTGCCAGCTCAGCTTTTGAGGTATTTTGAATTACAATTCTATGTCTTAGCAAGGATATCTGTCCTTTCACTTTTTCATGCAAGGGGAAAAGAAAATACTAAAAAGAAAACAGTATATTGATTCCATGTTAGTTACCCTACCACAAAGGAAGTACATTTTTTGGTCTAGTTGAGGGAAAAAGGTGTTACATGGTGACATCTCTTCAGATTAATTGAAAATAATATTAATAAAGAACTTTGGGAAAAACAGAGACTTTATTTTGCAATATTCTTGTTCTTAGTACCCAAGTAGGATTTAACACACTTGGGCCACTTGGGAGAAATGTTTCTCTGAATTTGCAAAATAATTGTTTTAAGCAAGTTATAGCATAATTTAAACATTTACACTGTGGCTTATTTAAAATTCTTGAGGAACTTCTGTTTCTACTGGCAGAGGAGAGTACATTTGTACCCTGGGGAGGGTTTGGGGGAATTACCCCCAAGTATCTTCCTGTAAACTCATATTTTCTTTGAAGTTCCCTTTTATCCTAAAAGTTTACATGGATGTTACATTGTTCTCTGTGTTCTTTGGTTTTTTTTTTTTATGTAAAAGAACTTTAAAAATTACTTGCTAGTTAAATTATTAATACTTAATTAAATCTTAATGTTATTAATACATAATCTAGCTATTATTACAAGTAAACCCTCAATATTCAATGGTTTGGCACAATAAAAGTTTCCTTTCTTGCTAAATTTTGACCCACTGTAGGTATTTCTGATAAGTAAAGTGCTTTTTACTCAGCAGTTATTCAGGAATCCTGAACCCAGCCTCCTGCCTTGTTCTGGCCTTGCTATCTGTACTGGGCTTCTAGGCTGCTGTTAGACGGTCCCACAGCCTGGAGGCCTTAAATAAAAGTAATGTGTTGCCTCACAGTTCTGGAGGCTAGGAATCCAAGATCAAAGTGTTGGCAGGGTTGGTTTCTTCTGAGGCTGTGGGAGAAGGATCTGTGCCAGGCATCTCTCCTTGGCTTGTAGGTGGCTGTCTTCTCCCTGTGACCCTTCATGTCATCTTCCTGCTGTTCCTGTCTGTCCAAATTTCCCCTTTTTATAAGGACACCAGTCATACTAGGTTCGGGCCCACCGTCTTTCAATGTGACTTTATCTTAACTAATCACATCTGTAATTATCCTATTTCTAAATAAGGTTATTTTCTGAGAGACTGGGGGTTAGGACTTCATGAGTTTGGTGGGGAAGAGAAGATTCAACCCGTAATCCCATCTTTGAGGCTTATGATTGTCTGCCTGTAGCTGGTAGAAGGGAGAGAGAGCATGAAGAGGGAACACTCCTTAATCCCCACAGCCCTGAAGGGAGTCCACATTTTCCCTTCATATTCCATTGGTAAGAACTAGTCACATTTCTCCTTCTGAGTGCAAAGGACCTGGGAAACGTAGTCCCTGGCTGGATAGTGACTGTGCTAAGTGGTTCCAGGCAAAGGCATGCGCACAAGAGCCACCCATCTTTCTAGGAAAAAGTGTCATGTATATCCTGGATCTTCCTCTGTTGCTGAGAGCCAGCCCATCCGTGGGCACAGAAGGAGATCTTATCCAAGTTTGAGAAGCCCATTCTAGCACAGCTCAGAACGCTTTTCAGTGAACACTCTAAGTACTATGTGTGAATGGGTGCCTCAGCTTGCTTACTATTTTGTTTTCTTAAGAATCTAATATATTCTCAAGGGGATTTTATTTACACTATTAATGGATACGTTTTCCTCTTATGAGACTAGTAAACTCCAAAATAATGAGGTTTTACTCTTCGCCAGAAGTATAACTTGTGGTTAGAATGATTTCTTATGGTACAGTGACATTTTTTTGTTACATGTGCTGTTATTACTGAAAAATGTTATGCATCCAAGAGGGAGAAAAGGATATTGTGAGTGCAGAGGACAATTATATAACCTGCTGTGCTTATCTCAAATGGCTAGAATTTAGTATTTAATTATAAAAGTCTTGTCTTTCCTATCAGATTAGTCATTATTTCGAAAGTTGAACGTGGGTTTTGTCAGTGACTAAGTAATTGCTTTGTATGTTCCTTTGCAGTTACAGTAAGAAGTCATGAATCCTCTACATTTAGAACTGCTAAAAATTATTGAGATTTGCCAGTTGAGTAGGTTTATCTAAAGAAGGACTTGGGAAGAAATTTCCATTGTGAATTTTTGGCTTCTCAAATTAATTTGTAAGAAATTTCACCTGAAAAAGATAGTGATAGTATCTTGAAAAGGATAAGTAGGTACAGTTTGAAAACTTGGTAGGTAGTGTGAAAACACATGAATATTAAACCATAATATTTAAGATTTTCATCATGAAATCCCATGTCAAGAAAACTGTCTCTTGTTGCTTTATGGTTTTGTTACTTTAAAACACTGATGTGATCTAATGATTTAAAATCCATCAGTGGTACCATAGATTTCCTTTTGGTCAAAAAACTGACAGTGATACTTTAGAAAGATAGTCATTTGAACAATAGCCTTTTAATTTTCAGTGGTTATAGTTTTTAATACGGCAAAATAAACTAACACAAATATTTGGGTCGTTTTCAGCATGAACTGATATATCATTTGCTGATCTGCATGTCTGTACCTCAGCACAGTATTGTCTCTGCCTTTAAGCTTCCTCTACCCAATATATTCAGTTTTGTACACTGAGGGCAACTCTTTAATGCCCAGCTCAAAAGCCACCAATATCACAAAGTCCAGTAGAAAGAGAGTCCAGAAGAGAGAATGAACTAAGTCCTCATTCACTTAGATGTCATGAATTCAGATTTTGGATTAGAATCTAGGATGACGTTTATCCTTGGTAGATATTTGATTAATAATTTAACTGTTAAATCAGTACCACCTGTCTAGATATAGCAGATCCAGTATTCGAATTTGGATTTTATTGATTCCAAAACCCAGGCACATTTTCATTCTGTCACATTGCCTCATAGGAGAGTATTTGAACTGTATTCTGTGGATTTGCTAAGATGAGAGTAAGTGCAGCATCCCAGGATGAATGTTTTAGTTCCTGAAAGAACAAGTCTTTTGCAAATGAACAAATTAATATAGTGGCTGGAAATTAGTTTCATCTCATCATTAAAGCAACTGTAGAAATTTTACTTGCTAACACTTCAGTAGACTACCACTTTCTAAATAAAGGAACAGCCTCAGATTCAGAAAACCTCTTAAACATCCAGTGTGTAACTAACTTGGGCTTCCCTGGTGGCTCAGTGGTAAAGAAACCCCCTGCCAATGCAGGAGACATGAGTTTGATCCCTGAGTGGAGAAGATCCCCTGGAGAAGGAAATGGCAACCCAGTCCAGTATTCTTGTCTGGGAATCCCATGGACAGAGGAGCCTAACGGGCTACAGTCCATGGGGTCACGAAAGAGTCGGACATGACTTAGTCACTAAACAACAACATGAGACTAACTTAGAGTTACTTAGAACTCATGTTAATTTCCTTAAAACTGGTTTCTAATTCATACTCTCACACTTGCTCACCTTTATAAATGCACCCAGGTTATAGAAAAAGCAAGAGAGTTCCAGAAAAACATCTATTTCTGCTTTATTGACTATGCCAAAGCCTTTGACATGTGGATCACAATAAACTGTGGAAAATTCTGAAAGAGATGGGAATACAGACCACCTGACCTGCCTCTTGAAAAACCTATATGCAGGTCAGGAAGCAACAGTTAGAACAGGACATGGGACAACAGACTGGTTCCAAATAGGAAAAGGAGTACATCAAGGCTGAATATTGTCACCCTGCTTGTTTAACTTATATGCAGAGTATATCATGAGAAACGCTGGGCTGGAAGAAGCACAAGCTGGAATCAAGATTGCCGGGAGAAATATCAATAACCTCAGATATGCAGATGACACCACCCTTATGGCAGAAAGTGAAGAGGAACTCAAAAGCCTCTTGATGAGAGTGAAAGAGGAGAGTGAAAAAGTTGGCTTAAAGCTCAACATTCAGAAAATGAAGATCATGGCATCTGGTCCCATCACTTCATGGGAAATAGATGGGGAAACAGTGTCAGACTTTATTTTTTTGGGCTCCAAAATCACTGAAGATGGTGACTGCAGCCATGAAATTAAAAGACGCTTACTCCTTGGAAAGAAAGTTATGACCAACCTAGATAGCATATTCAAAAGCAGAGATATTACTTTGTCAACAAAGGTCTGTCTAGTCAAGGCTATGGTTTTTCCAGTGGTCATGTATGGATGTGAGAGTTGGACTGTGAAGAAATCTGAGTGCTGAAGAATTGATGCTTTTGAACTGTGGTGTTGGAAAAGACTCTTGAGGGTCCCTTGGACTGCCAGGAGATCCAACCAGTCCATTCTAAAGGAGATCAGTCCTGGGTATTCATTGGAAAGGCTGATGCTGAAGCTGAAACTCCAATAATTTTGCCACCTCATGCAAAGAGTTGACTCATTGGAAAAGACTCTGATGCTGGGAGGGATTGTGGGCAGGAGGAGAAGGGGACGACAGAGGATGAGATGGCTGGATGGCATCACCAACTCGATGGACATGAGTTTGAGTGAATTCCGAGAGTTGGTGATGGACAGGGAGGCCTGGCGTGCTGCGATTCGTGGGGTTGCAAAGAGTTGGACACAACTGAGCGACTGAACTGAACTGAACTATGAAGATCTTATTGATTGGCTGAGACAAACACAGAAAAGGCAACCTTGAACCATAGGTAGGCCTGCCCTGAGGGCAAGATAAAGAAAACCTCACTATTTCCAGTGAGAAGGTCAGCTGGAACCCTGAGATAAAAGAAAGATATATTCCTCTGAAAACATTTCACCTTTTCTAGCAACATGATAAGCCCGACTTTTGATGAACAGGATGATTTAGAGTTTGGAAGGATACCTGCATCATTTTCCATTTTATTCCATTTGCTCCCTTCATGATCTCTGCTGTGTGACTCTGGCCAAGTCACATCCTTTGTTTGAAACTTGGGATCTGCATGTATGAGATAGAGCCATGGGAATATATTAGGAGTTGTTCGCCTGATGTTTCAGCCTAGCTTGACTTCAGGAGTTGTCTGTAAAAGATAGGAATTGAGTCCAATATTTGATGTGCATATGCATTCTTCTGAAGAGAGTGGTTCGTAGGTTATTATATCAGATTCTCCCGGGCTTTAGCACAGGAAGAAATCAAGAAGCCAGATGATTTTGGAACTCTGTAGGGCCTCTAGCATTCTAGTTTTCTACAAATTATCTGAAGCACAGGCTGTCCTGGGCAGAATAGAGGAGAAAATGAATTCATTCCATCTCCTTTCTGCAGTGTGACCTGGAAAGGAAAACCTGCAGTGCTTTTATTATAGGCAAGTGCCTCTCTCTTCTCTAGGATGAGTGTTCTGTGTACAGTAAACGTCCAGTAAATGTTTGTGGAGGGTGACAAAATTCTGTTATTAGCAGAAGAGCAGAAATAGCCTATTAGTCTGAAGTGAGGCACTTTTTGATGATCAATGAGCATTTTTTTTTTCCAAACCTGAGCATTTCTTGTAGTTATCTGCAATGGGTGTTTAAAGAATCATTTGTATTAGCACGTAACTTACTTGGAATCTCAGACACTTGAAGAGTTAGTAAGGATGTTCAGAGATTGGTTCCCAGCAGTGAGGAGGCAGAGGCCCAGTGGTGTGAGGGTGTCCAGCCATGCTCCTGGCTCACTTCTCTGACTGTGGTCCCTATAGTGTGGTATGCATGCCATCTTGCCAGAGGGCCTTCTCATATGGCTCATGGCTCAGCAGATCAGCCAGCCTGAAGCAAGAGCCTTATTGCTCAGCAGATAAACAGATGAGAGAATCCTAAGAGCACTCTGGCACCTCCCACTTTGGGTAGGGAGGAAAAAAAATTAAGCAGCATTCCCTGGCCAGCTGTGCAAGTTTGAAGCTAATGGAAGTCTGCTCTTTAATGTGACTCATGCAATTCACTGTATTGAAACAGCACACTATTCTCCAGAAAGTCCCAATATGATTAAAACAGACAAACAAAAACATTATTTCTTGACTACTTGGATCTGCCTTTCCAAAAAATCACGGATGTTGATCTACATTATTACTTCTCAACAAAAATTGTATTCCTTTTTTTTTTTTTTCTGTTGGTGGATTTTAAAAAATTGGCTTTTGAGTCCTTAATATAAACGTCTATGCGTGTGTTTTACAACCATTGACTGTCAACTTTGGTTTAAAGTTTAAGCATCTTGGCTGTTTTCTTTGGAAACTTTATACAAAGAGAATAATCATATAGGCCACAATATTATTATTTGTCTTCAAAGTTGCTATGAACAGTCATTCCTAAGATTTATTGTCTAGGCCAAGTCCACAATTCAAAGTCCAGAGCAGGCCAAATGTTCAGAGCTAGGCTTTGGAAACTGATTTAATTTCTTTTCTAAGGCTGAAAACATACTCAGAGGGCCTCCTTCTGCATTATTTTTTCATTGTTAGGACCACCAGTCCTTATTATAGGTATTTAACATGAAACTTTCATGATGATAATCACTTCAGAGTTGTTTGAGCTGGATTGGTAGTATGAAGCAATCATATCAAAATTTTCAGCAGGAACAGAAAATATAATATAAAATATTATCACCTGTATTCTTTGACATAGTTTCTTAGGATAGGTTTTTTACAAGTTATCTATGTCTCTGTTAGTCATGAGTGAGCACACAGTATGGCATGGTTTTATACCATGTATATTTATGTATTTTTGATAGATATAAATAAATTAGTGCCCAGGTACCAAATAATGAACACCCTCAAAATTTGAATTTCAAGGAACAGTGGCAGAAAATATCACTTGAAACTGAAACTTTCAGACATCAACAGAAAAATGACTGAGATTAGCTATGTGTGAAATTCCCAGAAGGTAATCCACACTCAGATCAACCCATGGTTTATCTACCCACTTTTTGATATCCTTTCAATAAAAATGAATGTAGATATTTAGACAAGTTAACAAATAGCACTACATGGGGTGAATAACCTGACACCAAATGTTTCCTGAGATGATAAGAGTATGAAGGTGTCACCTGGGAGATATTCTCACCAAATGTGTCATCAAGCCTCTGGACTTCATTCCACTTTAAAGGAAATACAGGGGTTTGAGAAGGAAGTTAAATAACCACTGCAGGAAAACAAGGAAATCAGTTTTTTTGGAAAGTATAAAGATAAATGTTTTGACTGCTTCAAAAGCCTATCTCATTAAAAAAAATAATAACGTAGAACTGGGACTTCCCTGGTGGTCCAGTGGTTAAGACTTTGCTCTTCCACTGCAAGGGGAACAGGTCTGATCCCTGGTCAGGGAACTGAGATCCTGCATTCTGTGTGGCATGGCCAAAAAATTAATTATTTTTTTAAAAAAGGGGGAACTATTCTAGATTAAAAGAAACTAAAAAGCCACAAAGCCAAAAACAAAAAAATGTAGATAATATTAATTAAACAACGTTTAAGGAATTATAGCACGTTCACATCAGAAGCAAACAGCTAGCTGCTGTTCTTTGTGTCAGCCACCAACAAGAGCTGGGGAGCCTGAAAACTGGTTATTACCGACCAACTGGCAGCTATATGTGGCCAGTACATTTTAAGTCTAGTTTAAGTCTAGTTTAAAAATCGTCAGCGCAGGATGACCTGACTCTTATCGCCACCCCCTTCTGAACGTCACACTTTCCCGACAATGAGACCCCTGGCTCCAGTATTGGAGACTGACTCTGCTGCTGCTCTTTGTGACATCAGCTGAGGCCCTGAGCCTCTCCAGGCCACAACCTTCTTGGCTCCAACATGTACACAAAAGATATTTCAAAGGTTTGTTGTGAGAGTGAAATGAGACCACTCATGTGAAAGGGCCTAGGACAGATCTTGGCCCATGGTAGGCTTTCAGTAAATGTTTTAATTTAAAAAATAATAATCCTCTGGCCCCAGTATTATGTTCTTCTGGGAAATTCTATTTCTCTTTGTAAATTGATAAGTAAGCATTCCAAGTTATCGGTCAGCTTGGCTTTTATAACTTTGGGAGGAACGAGTCATCTCAGTGCGAACAGATGCAAACGATTTCTCCTTCGTGCAAAGCTGAGTCCTCGGTGGCCCTGGCCTCCTGGTGACCCAGGAGTTGATGGGAGTTAACCCCCCAACCAGAAGAGGCCTCCTCTGCTTCACTCCTGCAAAATGGGTGTTAGTCAGAACTTTGGAGATTGGGTTGAAAACTTATGTGTTTTGTTTCTTTTTGACAGGACCAAAAAACTAAGAATATGCATGGACTATAGCAAATGAGAGAAATATGAATCCCACTCACAGTATATTTTTCAGATGCTGTTAACTGGGTTTATTTTTACTTTGACAGATACTTCCGTTTAGGGGGGTGCTTTCCACAGACAGAGTCTATTGTGCAATAGAAAATTCGGTAAATTTTGCCTCTAGATTTCCTCCAGATCTTTCAGGTGACCACACCCAAGCCTCAGCATGGCGGTGTTTTCAATAAGAGACTTGAGTTATTACTTTAGAAAGTGACCTTAGTTTCTTCCCTCTGGAGGTTTTTGTTGGCAGAGTTTGTCATCTTTTTATTTTGTTAGACATCATGCTTACTATAGGGAATGACCAACCATGTATGAGACAGACTGAAAAGTAGTGTAATTCTATCTACCTGTTAATTGATTTCACACTTCATTGGCTCCCTAAAGTCAATGTCCTTCATGGTTAAGAGTTTTCACCCTGGGAGTCATCAGACCTGCGTTCAGATCCCAGCTCTGCCACAGAGGAGCCTGGAGACCTTGGGCAATCTCCCTGACCTCTTCTAAACCTATCATTTCTAAAATACTGATGAAAACACCTAACTCCCTGGCCTCCTAGGAGGATTATGTTAGATTGTACCTATAAACACTTAACGCTCAGCATCTGCTGAGCTCTCAGTCATGTTAGCCCTTGTGATGGGTGTGAGGGAAGGGGGATGGCAGTGTTTTCAAAAGCAACTTCTCTGTTTCAATTCAATAAGTGCCTGGAATTTCACATTTGTGAAAAAATGATAACCTTGAAATGATAACCTTGAAAAGAACTGACTTATTTGCGCCAAATTTGATATATTGTGTTTTAAATTTCTAGTAAGAATTATCAGCTCCACAGACTGACAGTCATCTGTCTTCTTGTGGGCTGTTGCACTAAAAAAATAAATAAAAAGCTACTGTTTGTAGACAGCGATATACATCCTGAGAATGACTTCAGATGTTACAGTAACCGTCCTCATATTGGGGTGGAGTGGGGTGGGGTTGGGGAGAATCACTGGCCAGCACTCTGAGGGGGCCTAGCAAACCCTGTGAATGGAAGCTGTTCTATTGATTTTGGCTCCAACGTTACATGAGTGGTTTGACTTAAGGCTGTTTGGGTTTGGTTTTGTTTCTTAAGTGGAAAAACTCTTTTGTGTCTCTCTTTTCTGTTAATTCCAGAGGCTGAGTCAGTGGTGAGTCCAGTAGTTGAATTAATATGGAAATCATACTCTAAGCTAATGCTTAGGATTACTCCATTCCATAACACTGAAGTGGGCTAGAACAGAGAAAATTCCAGTACCATTTCTTTTTTCACTTTAAGGATGGTAGAGCAACCAGTCTTCTCTATGAAAGTACATGCTGCATATAAGCGGTTTTTAACAAGGATTTTAAGGCAGGAGAAAGGATGTATTCCTATTTTGTGTCCCTGTCTGGGCATCTGTATAACACTGAGGAATTTTCCAGGCTGCTCGCAGAGTGAACGAAAACCAGGTGCATTTGCATACTCATCATAAAAATTATGTTCTGCTACGTTTTTCACTGAGCAAAACTTTGCACAGAATTAGGCACAGCCTTTGCTCCCTGGGAGTTTAAATGTAAAACAGAAGATACTAATGTGTGTAGATATTTAGACAAATTTGTGTTAACATTTTATAGACTTTTCTATTTTGTGCTTTGATAGCCTGCCTCAACTCAGGTAACTCATGCATGGGTATCAATTCATCCATAGGATAATGAGTTTTTTTGTTTTTTGTTTTTTTTTTTTTTACATTAGAGAAGTTGTATTTTTCTTAATTACAAAGCTAAAACAGGTTCCTTTTAGAAAACTTGGAAAATAAAATATAAAGAAAAAACACAGTGACATGTAATTCCATCACCCAGAGAAAACTACCCAGTGGTATCTCATGGGGACATTTTTAATATCTCTTTAAAAATATATCTATGTATTTTATAAAACTGATATCTATATATACAGTTTTGCTTTGGGCTGTTTTCACTTGACGTATCTTTGTGTGTTTTCATATTATATATTTTTAAAAATTCACTTTAAGTGGTGTCATACTATTAGAATAATTTTCAAAAAGCTGAGAATCCAGCTTCTGGACATCTGAAACAGTCATTTAGTGGATTAAAAAGTCAAAGGAGCATTCTGACTGTTGAACCAGCCCATCCAGACCTGTTTCCGAAACAGGCATTGTTCACCTTAAGTGGAATCTCAGCCGACTCTGCATGTTTCCTCGGGCTGGGTTACTGTTCCACGTCTGTCTTTCCTTGTTGACTTATCAGCCTCCATGCACACATGCACATTTGTTTATACCAGCCTTCCTGATATGCAGTCACAGCGTGGGGTTTGGAAAACTGCCCGGCTGCATACCATTCATACCGGCTGATGTTCAGCTTCTGGTAACGAACTGGGTACTCTGAACTCCTTCCATCTCTAAAGAGCTCACCCTGAAGTGCCGCTGACCACAGAGCAAACGCACTCACAAACTCTGAGTGCTTATATTCATGCACACCAAAGGAAAGAGGGGTCTTGGCCTAAGCATTTTACCAGGCTTGGAGTTTACTTGTAAAAGTCATCAACACTCTGCTTACCACCTCCTCAGCCGTACCATGAACCAGTGGCCCCCACCCTTTTTGGCACCAGGGACTGGTTTTATGGAAGACAGGTGTTCCATGGACTGGCGGGATGGTCGGGACGGCATGTGGTGGTTTGGGGAGATTCAGGTGCATTGCATGCATTGTGCACTTTGCTTCTGTCATTCTTACATTAGATCCTGAAGGTTGGGGACCCCTGCCATAAACAACTGCTTGAATTCATATACCTTCAAGCTTAAGATGATGTTTCTTGAAGTACCTTGGAAGCAAGGGGAGTCTGAGGGGATTTAAGAAGAGTGAAGGAGATGGTCCCCACCTTGTGGAGGACAGATGCGCCCCCTGTGCTGGGCTCACCTCTTATGTTAGGAAGTATTGCGTCGTGCCCCTGAGCCATCCCTTTCGGAACACTCTCTGTGGTTCTCCCGCCTCCCCCCAGGAGCCGTGCTCTTCTCCATGCCTTGTCGGTTTCTCTTGGAGAATAAGCATCAGAAAAGAAAACTTTGTGGGGCTCAGTGATGGAAAGGGAATGCGAAGGGCAGATGAAAGAACATTATGCAAAGTAGAAAGATTGCCTTGTACTGGATGAGGTTCAGAATCTTTCCATGAACTCCGCACTTTTTTTCTCCAAAGAAAGATTTGGTACTTCTTTCCATCAAATAACCTTCTGTATATGCAGGGATCTGAAGAGAAAATATTCACAATAATGACATACCAGGAAACGGGGAGCCTAGATAGAGAGAAGAAGTTAAAGTGACGTTCATTCTGTTTACAAATACCTCCGCTGAGCATGTTTCAGCAGTTAATCAGAGCTTTCTTGCTTGGCACTTTCTAAAATGATATCATTATCTAGCTTGCTATTTCAGCAGTTCCAGGAATACCTTGCCTGTGGGTCAGGGTACTTGGTTTCATATAAACAACTCATAAGAGCCTTTTATAATTTCAGAGAGACAGGCAAAAAGAGAAAAAATAGCTCCACGAGTTATGCAGACAAAAAATAAATTGGCGCGATTTCTCTCCTAATACAGACACTGGGAGAAGGCATCCTCTGCTCCCTCTCAGGGGTTACATGTGACTTATTTGTCCCCCCCCCAAACCGTGTGCTGAGTTTAGTCTCTCAGTAGACTGAGTTTGGAACTCCTAGGGGGAGGCCAGGAGATACGTCCTTAATTGCTTCATGGATGATGTGAAGTCTTGGAATGGAATCTAGCCGTCACTCATTAACTAGCTTGGCTTATTAAACCTTGACAGCTAACAGAACGGAGCCAAACATCCTTGATCAGAGGTGGCTCAAGAGCAGCCGGAGTTGGTCCAGTTGAGTTGCACTGTAGAAGGAGTTACTGTATATTTGAACTTGTTCTCGTGAAATCTCAGGACGGATGATGGTTCGCCAGATGCTTTTCCTGCTTTCATTGAGGGCAGCAGGAATACATAGGTGACCATTTTCTTAATTGGGAAACTGATCACTGTTATTGAAGGAGTCACTGTTATACAAGAATGGCAAGTTTCTGTTCAAACTGTTTGGCTTGCTTGAATCTATTTATGGTAGACAATAAGGGATATACATGTTATCAAGTACATTCTGATTTCGCAGACCTTGCTTCTCACAGCAGGGATCTCCAGTCAGTCAGCATTTTCAGGCGTGGACATGTAATCAAGGCATAAACTCAACAAAGGATGTTCTGCTGCACAGTCAGCATCAGGATAAACGCACATCACGTCGATTGATTTGCTCTTTGCGCCATACCACAGAACAGATGATGTCTCTGAAAGTAAATACATTCCAAGTGTTGATACAAACATCAGCCATTATTATTTCTCTACATGATCTCACCCCGCGGAAGTAAAGGAAGGTCTGAATCAGTGACAAGCATTCCATATGTGAATACATACATGTGCATACACACACCATGCTCCGAATGTGATTTCACACCTAAAACCAACATTTGAAAGGGTGGTAGCTTGCCCTGTGGTTGCTGAGATAGGAAGAGGCAGGAAGGAAGCAACACCTGTCTGAGTTATAGCATGTTTCCTGGTAGAGATGTAGTTAGAGATTATCTAAAGGCAAGGAATTCTTAGCTATGTTCACAGAAGACCGCAGGTTGATTTGCCTGTGTGATGGAGCCTCTTACTAATTCATCTTGTGAATTCATAAGATCTCAGCTTCACAGTTCCATGAAACTGATATTTTATTGAAGGTCTGTGATACACTAAGCACCATGTTAGCCACTGGGGCAAGGTAAGGATGAGAAATGGCACAGAGATAAATAAGACATCATGCTCTTGGTCATCTCCTGGAAAAATCAGCACCTAAACCCATCATCAAAGGCTAGGTGAGAACTCCTGGGGTACACCTGTCCTCAGTGGTGTGGGCATGTGGCGGGTGAAGCACTTCTGCTTGGAAGAGGCAGGAAAACCTCGATGGAGAAGATGACATTTGAGCTACATACGAAAGAATGTAGAGGAGTTTCCCAGGCAGAGAGAAAGAGGAAGGGGATTCCAGATAAAGGAGCACGGGCCTGGAAGAAGGAAGCCTTGTTGCTTATTTAGAGATTGTGAAGATGATTCCACTTTTAGTTTATTTGGGTAGGAGGGAAGGTGTCTTTGATTCAGAGATGAACCAGTCAATAAGGATTTTGTAGCAGTGGTGATTAAAATGATGTCTATAGGATAGAGGGTTGCCCTCGTAATCAACTACAAAAGGCTGAGCTCTGGCTACACTGTCAACTGGGTTTAGTGTTCCAACCTGGAAAGGAGAGCTTCAGAGGACAGTTGGTGGTTCTGAAAAGAGCTCTGGAGTGAGAACAGATCGCAGCAATGGGCTGGATCCCTCTCTTGAAGCAGTCCATCGCAGGGCTGGTGAACTTGCCAGTGTGATCCCCAGCCCTGGTGGACCAGAGTGTAGTCACCTTGATAGTTGTGTGGGCCACAGAGTGGTTCAGAGCCCAGGCCTCGTAGCCTGAGAGACTTAGGTACAATTCTTGGCTCTTCTGCTGTTTTCCTTCCTTTAAAAAAAACAAAAAACAAAAAACCCCTTGTGTGTCCATATACTGTAAGTGGTTTTCTGTTGGTGTGTGAGTGTGATAATAGCACATACACTTTTTAGTTTCCCATTTTTGAAGTTTTCCTTTTTGAACTAGGTCACTCACTTCCTTATTCCCCCTTCACCCACTTCCTTATTCCCCCTTCACCCACTTTAACTGTCCAGGTAGCCATCTGTATTTTCTCATATTAATATAATCAGTTATATAAATACACAATCATCCAAACACCACACAACACTACACTTGTGGGAGCAAGGGTGAGAGTTGTCACAGAAGCGAAAATATATCATATGGAGTGTTCTCAAAGCATTAGTGCAGTTTTAAGTTAATAACTTTAGGATTCTAATTGCTATGGGTTTCCCTGGTGGCTCAGATGGTAAAGAATCTGCCTGCACTGTGGGAGACCTGAGTTTGATCCATGGGTCAGAAAGAACCCCTGGAGAAGAGAATGACTGTCCACTCCAGTATTCTTGCCTAAAGAATTCCATGAACGGAGGAGCCTGGCTGGCTACAGTCCTGTGGGGTTATAAGAGTCAGACACGACTGACCAACTAACACTATAATTGCTATACACTTGCAAAAGAAACATTGAAACATTTAATTATTTGCATTTATTTTACTTTGTCAATTTTGAATTTAAAAATTTGCTCTTCATTTTTTATGTGCAGCAGTTTCTGTTAAATGGAATTTTAATAAGAATTTTAAAATGTATTTTAAAATGTTCAGCATTCAACCTTTCATGTCATTTTTGTAAGTATGTAGCGTTTATACTTTTGAAATTATTAAAGTTTAAAAGCACTACACTAAGACTTTGGGGACTCCACCTGACATTTTCTTACATCCCGCTTTTTCTGAAAAAGCCACATCGAAATCTCTTCATTCAACGGGTAAAATTCTAGTCACTCTTTTAGTGGTTGGATAACACTTTATAGTGTAGTTACTATCATTTATTCCACTGTTACTCTACTGATGGATATTTACGTTGGTCCTGCCCCGCCCTTTGCTTTGTCAACATTGTAATCATAAACATCTCTGTACATAACCTTGCAAAGAAGTTTCCTTATTACCATGGCATTGTTTCCCAGGAATTGGACTGCAGCACTGAGGAATGGATGGACAGTCAGCCCTTGAATGGCATGGTTCGAACCATGTGGGTCCACTAATGCTCAGATTTTTTTTCAGCTGTAAGTACTACAGTATTATACAATCCATGTTTGGTTGAATCCACAGATACAGATATGAGGGAACTCTGAATACAGAGAACCAACTATAAGTTAACTTTGGATTTTCCAGCTGTCTGAAGTGTTGCCACCCCTAACACCCAATGTATTCAAGGGTCCACTGTAATTATTTTTTAGGATTGTTTTGATGTGGATCATTTTTAACGTCTCTTATTGAATTTGATACAATATTGCTTCTATTTTATGCTTTGGCTTTTATGCTTATGGCCACAAAGCATTGAGATCTTAGCTCCCTGACCAGGAGTTAGACCCACACCCCCTGCATTGGAAGGAGAGGTTTTGGCAACTGGACTGCCAGGGGAGTCCCAGTCCATTGAAATGTTCATTTTAATGGTATTTCTGTGAATGGCTTTAGTTGATTAATAAAAATGTCCTTGATTTTAGATTATTTGAAAAGAACATTCAAATGCATTATCTTTGATGTTCACAGTGACCTTTGAGGTAGGCAGAGGAGATATTATTATCCCCATTTTACTGATGGAAAAATAGAGGCACTGAGAAGCTAAATGGTTTCTCATAATTAACTCAGGTTGCGAGTACTTGATTTCCGTCTTGAGCCAAGTCTCATCCTAAGGAAGCCCTGTACAGTCTTTTCTTTACCTGTGTGTTTGGTTTTGATAGATCAGTTAGATGAAAAGTTTCTAAATTGATTGAATTAAGAAAAGGTCATACACCTTTGTTTATGCTACCAGGAGAGGGCAGTAGTTGAAATACAGTTATTTTCCTAAATATTTGCATCCCCAGCCTCTTTTAAGAGCCATATTTTCTTTTACATTTGTAATGTTTAATTACAGTTAATAAACTTAATAAAGTTTGAGTTTGTTGATCATTGGAATCTTAATTAAGCTTCCGTGGTTTACATTTCATCAGTGATCCGTTTCCTCTCTTTTTTTTTTTTTTTTGAGAATTACTTTTATTTTTTATTTTATTTTTCTGAAGGCTCTAAAAAACATTGTTTTACTTTATTTTTTTTTCTTTTTTAGTTTTTTATTTTTTAAATTTTAAAATCTTTAATTCTTTGAAGTTGAAACAGAGTGCATGCCAAGCGTTGTGAAAGAATGAATAGTGTTTCCTTGGTTCCAAAAGAACTTCTGGGTTACATATTTAGGTCTTATTAACTGTTCAAATTCCAGTTTGGCAAATTTCCTGAGTGTATGGTCTGGGGCAGTTCATGTAGCATTTAGTTTCCTCACCTGTAAAATGAGGGAGAGTACACCTTCCGCCTAAGGCTGTTTTTTTCATGGCATGAAGCTCACAGCAAGGGCTCAGCACACACGTGTGCATGGGTAGTCCTCATTGAACTAGACTGACCCTACTGCTCGGGAATTTGTTGGACACTGGCCACATCTCCCGAACATACAAGGGGTAGGATGTACTTTTTTTCAACAATTTTCATCTACACCATTGCCAAAATGCCATTCGGCTGCTCAGCATTTTGTGCCCAGAGCAAGTACTGATACAGCTCCCTAAGTAGAAGTGAAATTATAGGAAGGCTCATGGCGTTTCTAGGTACCACTTTTTTTGAGTGACAAGTGTGTAAACCACAGTGAAAAGTTTTGTTCCTTCAAGGGTTTGATTGAGAGGAACAGCAAAAAGAATTTTAGTTTCTCTTCCTCCAAGCGAACATTGTTTTTTCAGTTGTCGTTTTTTGGGAGACGGGAAGGAGTGGTTACTTAAAACCAATAGTGTGTGTATATAGTAGTGGCAAGTATAGTTAGCATTTGCTCGCTAAAACTAGTGGACAAGCCCCTGTAGATGTGGCTGGGGAGACATCTGTGAACAGACTTTTTTCCCTTTGAAAATGTTAAGAATCTTTGTTTCCAGCAAAACAGCTGTAGAATTCAGCTGTTTGTAACGTGATGTCCGAGCGAGGGCTGATGTTTAGATGTAGTGTGTTAATATCCAAAATGTCATTGTAGATAATAGTAAGGTGGTGAGGTAAGTGGGATGAAGCCAGAAAATTCAGTCACAGCTGACATTTCATCCTCTCTGAGGTCTGTGAAAAGGCCACAGCTAGCTTTGCATTTCCCCAGGAAGGAGGGCGGAGGTTTGGTTGCTGTCACACCCTGCCCATTGCCTAAACGCAAAGTTGTTCGTTTTCTCCTCTGTGGAGAGTGGTTACAGAAAGTGTGTCTGAGACTGACTCGTTGACATGCTGCTGCCCTGCTCCTCTCTGGTCTGCAGCCCTTGGGGAAAAGTGAGGGTCCAGGGGCCTGCTCTGAGCTGGGAACCTAAGTGGACACTTCTCTGACCCTGCCCCAAAGTGGCTTCTGACATCCTTTCTTCAGCAACAGTTTTTCAGTAAAGGAAGCAATGTTTCAAGGCCGTTTATAACTCGGAGTACCCAGATTTTTGATCCATAAGCCTTTCTTACCAGCTTTAAAGGGTCAAAAGAGTGAAGCTGTGATGTGGAATCTGTTATGTGTGGGATCCTCCTTAAGGAGGAGAGGGCGGCCCAGAGACAGCTGGGGACAGCCCTGAGTCACAGTTGACAAGTGGCAGAACCAGAAGCCCTGACACCTCCTCCAGTGTGCTCCATCAGCTTCACAGGGTGAAGGTGGGTGAGAGTTCACAGGACCTGTCGCTTGTGCGTGCATGACATCTCACCACAGGTGCGAGATGCTGACCTAAGCAGTGGAGTCCCAGAGCCCCAAGTTCTCATCAGAAGGCCACCACCTACTAACTGGAGGGTCTCCAGGGGACGTTAACCCCTAAATCTCAGTTTCCTTGTTTGTAAAAAGGGGGCTATTAACAGAATTCATTGAGTCATCATGGGAGTTCAGTGTGATAATGTGTAAAAAGCTGAGTAAAGACCTGTTTTACAAATAAACGATAACTTTTGTGGGGGTGGTGCTGTGCTACACACTGGAGATGTGAAAAAAAAAAGATATTCATGCATTCAAGTAGTTTGCAGTGTAGCTGGGAAGATAGATTTAAAAAGCAGCAAGTGTTCAGTGGAGTGATAGCAACAAGGTTCATGAGGAGTGCAGACTGGAGTGGTTTGGGAAACCTTCAGAATGGAGCTGTTTCACAGATTTTCTGAAGGTGGATAATAATTTTTTAAATTTTATTGAAGTATAGTTGATATAAAATGTTGTGTTTAGTTTCTGCCATACAGCAGCGTAACTCAGTTATACATATATATATATATATATATATATTCTTTTTCATATTCTTTTCATGTGGTTTATCACAAGATACTGAAGGTAGTGCTATCTATACAGTTGGACCCTGTTGTTTATCCATCCTATATATAATAGTTTTAAGATAAATAATAATTTTGAGGCAGGCAAATATTTTTCAAGAAGGAGTGAAGAACATACGGTAGGCTAATGTATGGACTCATAAAATAATATTTTAATATCATCATGTTAAATTAACACCACTCTTACCATATTGGAGTGCTGTGATCTAAAATGTATGCACAGAACAGCCAGAAAGGACAATAGAAAGGGGACCATATTCTGAATGATTTGGAGGCTGTTCTGTGTAGGGATGGGTCAGCACTGAAAGACTTTAAAGCTAGGAAATACATGGTGATGCTTATGTTCTGTAAAGATTACTCAGAGGGCAAATGGAGGATGAATTGCAGGAGGGGAAATTACACAGGTTGTTTGGAGATACTGAGGCATTGGGTCTGGCTTGGGTGACTGGACCCTGTAACCCAAGACTGATTTGGAAGGGTTGGTAATGAGTACCATTTGGAATATTTTGTGTGCATTATCCAGATGGCTGGATCATCAGTATCATTTTAATTATATTGGCAATTTAAAAACATTGTATGAGAAGTGAAAATATTTTCAGCTCTTTCTGACATGGATCTCCTATTATTTTGGTCTGAACAAAACTTCTCTTTCAAAGAATTCTTTAAAAGAAAGAATCAGATCTTTTCCAGTGAAAGTTGTTTTAATATAAGAATTCAAGTCTTTTGGCATTTCTTAATAGTGAATGTTCTTTCCTTAGCGTGTGGTCATTTATTGTTTTTCTTCTGTCTTATGCAGGCAGTTATGAAAACACAGAGATTTTGCTATGTACCTTTAA
Organism: Ovis aries; assembly: GCF_016772045.2. NCBI lineage: Eukaryota > Metazoa > Chordata > Mammalia > Artiodactyla > Bovidae > Ovis > Ovis aries. The sequence continues at coordinate 47,447,260 of NC_056061.1, forward strand.
AATCTATCAAGACAGTGGTAATCATGTTGCAATATATATATAAATATCAAATCATTACATTGTATACCTGAAACTGATATAATGTTACATGTCAATTGCACCTCAAAAATAAATAAATTTTTATTTATTTATAAATAAAATAGCCAAGAAAATAAATAGCCAGTCTAGAAAAAAGAAAAAAAAAAAACAACCAAAAGAGTTTCTTATGACTTTGGTGCATTTAGAAAACCATCGTGTGAGTGAGGACTATCAACTGCCCCATAAATGAATTTAAAAATAATAAATATTAATTATAAAACTTAGATATAGAAAAATAGCTTCCTTAATGACTATGTTTTCCCACTTGCAATAATATTACAGTACATTTTGGGGAGTCCACCCGATTCTGCATGTGAGATCTTAGTTCCCCAACCAGGGATTGAATTTATACCTCCTGCAGTGGAAGCACAGTCTTACCTCTGGACCAGCAGGCAAGTCCCTAGAGTAAAACGCACTTTCTGAGCAAATTCACTGGGGTTCATTTATTTCTTTGAATTAAGAAGTATACAACACATAGAGAAAAGCATAGCATATTTGCACATTTTAAAGAATAAAATGGAGACGTCCACATTTATACTACTTACCTAAGAATATTATCACTACTATCGAAATTCATATGTACCTTTCTCCTGTTGCATTCTGCTCTCCCCAGTTACTTTCCTGGATTTGGAATTAATCACCCTCCTGCTTTTCTTTAGTTTTACCACATAAGTATGTGTCTCTAAACAATGTACTGTATTATTTTAATCTTTATGTAAATAGAATCACGCTGGTTATTTTGTGACTTACTCCTGCCAAAACAGTATGTTCTGAGATTTATCTATATAGTTGTGTGTAACTTCTTTAGTTCATTTACTTTCATTGTTGTATCATATTTTATTGCACTTATTATAATACAATCTACTTAGCCATTTCAGTGTTGAAGGGCTCTGCATTTTATCATGTGTATGGCAACATTATTGGCCTCCTTATTAATAAAAATAATTTGTAGATTCTTTAGGCTTTTCTATTTAGATTATTATACCATCTATAAGAAATAATAGCTTTGATTTTTTTTTCCCCTTTCTGATTTGTATAGTGTTAATTCCCTTTTCTTGTTTTATTGAGCTGGCTAGAATCTCCAGCGTTGAACAGAAGTGATAATAAATAGCAGATTTTATCTTTTTGTTGACTTTACAGGCAATGATTTAAAGTTTTACCCTTGAATTGAACTGAACTTAAATGACGCAGGATTATTTTGTGATACCCTTTATTCAGCTGAGGAAGTTTCCTTGAATTCCTTGTTTACTCAGAGTTTTAATCATGAATCGCTTTTGTATTTTATTGAATGTTTTTTCTGCATCTTTTGAGATGAGCATATACTTTTTCTTCTTTAATCTGCTAATGTGATGAATAACACTGATTGATATTGAAGTAACCCTGTATTATGGGGCTAACTCAGACTTAGGTATGTTAATTTCTTTATAAATTAATGTATTTGAATTGTTAATGTTTTTGCATTTATGTTTATGAATAAGATTGTCCCATGGTCAGTTTCCCCTTGAGGTTATGTGAATTTTGTTGTTATACATTTTGAAGATATTGTTAGGCATGTGTTTCTCTGGTGGATTCAATATTTTTGTTACAATGTCATGACCCTTTTCATCTCTTTGCCTAATATTAATTTTGTATGGGTTCAGTTTAGTTAAACCAGATTTGGGGGCAATTGTGTGCAAATATCTTTCTCCAACTTCCTTTTTTCAAGGATACAAAACGTTTTAGATTCGTCTTTTGTAAATCACATAGCTAGACTTTGTCTTTCTCAATTAACTATGCCTGCTAGTCTCTCAGTCGTGTCCGACTCTTTGTGACCCCAAGGGCTGCAACCCACCAGGCTCCCCTGTCCATGGAATTTCCCAGGCAAGAATACTGGAGTAAGATATAATTTATATACAGTAAGACCCAAACATTTAAAATGTACAATTTGGTGAATTTTGACAAGCGTGTAAGGCATGTAACCAACACCACAATGAAGATACAGATCATTTCCATCACACCAGAAAGTTCCTCATGCCCTTTTTGCAGTCACTTTCTTTCCCTCTCATCTAGCCCCAAGAAACCACTGATCTGCTTTTTTAATCACTCTACTATGGTCTTCTCTAGAATGTCACATAAATAGGATCATACAGTATGTAGGTTTTATGGTGTTTGACTTCTTCCATTTAGCATAAAGCTTTTGAGATTCATCCATGTTGCAAAGTGTATCAGTATTTCATTCATTTTCATCTTTGAGTATCATTCTGTTGTATGGGTATACCACCATTTGTTTAACTGTTTACCAGTTGATGGACATTTGGGTTGGTTTCAGCTTGGAGCAATTATGACTAAAGCTGCTATGGACATTTATCAGGTGTTTGGGTGGACATGGTTTCTGTTTTTTAATTCAATCAGACAGTCTTTGTCTTTAACAAAAAAAAATTCTATCAATTTTTTTGTTTACAACATTGCATTGATTACATTTGTATTTTCAGTCAAACAAAACGTAATAATGAAGTAAATTTAAATTCATTTCAATCATCTCATTTTTGCTTTCTATTTGTCCTGCTTTTTCTGTGCTTTATTTTTTGTTATTACCTTTGTCTGAATTGAATGAGTTTTGTATTGTGTTTATACTTCCACGTTTTTTCTCCTACTAGTTTGACAGTCGTACATGCTATTCTCTTGCAGTGCTTTCCCTAGAGATGTCAGTATTCTATTTAACTTAATGAAGTCTTACATATAAGACTTATATATAGTGTCTTCCCTCTTCTCCCAAGCAGTTTAGGAATCTTAAAACTCTTTAATTCTGATCATTCTTTTCCAACCTAATATGCCATTGTTGCTCAGTTTTCAGTTTCATCTTATTTTTTATATTAGGCATTATTACAATTTGTATTTAGTCAGCATTTGTTTTATATTGCCTGTGTTTCTATAAATTTAGACATACATCTACTGTTTTCTTTGCTTACCATTCCCTTTCATCTCAGATCACTTGGCTTTTTTCTGAACTATGTCTGTTAGAAGTTCCTATAATTTTTCTTTTTTTAATAAACTGTCTTATTTTTGACTGAAAATGCCTTTATTTGCTTTTATTTGTGAAAGGTAGTTTTGCTGAGTATGCAGTTCCATGTTTAATATTATTTTCTCTCAATGTTTTAAATATATTTTCTCCAGATTCCTCCTCTTCTCTTGAGAAATCAAATATCAATCTAGTTATCACTTACTTGTAGATAATCTGCTTTGTCCTTGGGCTGTCCTGAAGGTTTACTTTGATAATGGTGTTCTGCAGGTTTTCAAGGCTTTATCTGGGTTAAGATTTCTATTTAGCATCCTTGGAATTCATTTGGCTTCCTGAATTTGATGATCGATAGTTCTGGAAAATCTCAAGTATAATCACTTCTAAGTCTGTCTTTTCCCTCATTTTTCCTCCATACTCCCTCCACCATAACATCTTTGCATCTTCTTTTCATCTCGCTACAAGATTATGTGTAATTTCTTTATGTCTATCTACCAAATCACCATTTCCCTCTTCAGCTATATCTAATTTGGTATTGAACTCACCCACTGAATCTCTATTTGTAATTATTTTCATTTCTAGAAGTTACTTTTGGCTCTTGCTCAATTCTGCTTAGTAATTTTTGATATCTTACTCTTTTTCATATTTTAAGATACTGTTTTCTTTCTCTAAACGCATTAAACATATCTTTTTTACAGTCTGTATCTGATATATACAGAACCTCCATCCTCTGAGAGTCTGATTGTGCAGTTTATTTTTTCTTCTTGTCCATGGTGTACATGTGCTTAGTACAACTCTTGTGACCCCGTGGACTGTAGCCTGGCAGCCTCCTCTGTCCGTTGGATTCTCCAGGCAAGAATACTGGAGTGGGTTGCCATTTCCTTCTCCAGGGAAGCTTCCCGACCCCCAAAACGAACCCGGGTCTCCTGCATTGCAGGCAGACTCTTTACTTGCTTCTTTTTGCGTTTTGAGATTTTTAATTCTGAATTCAGTTACTTGGAACTCTCTGTATGAATACTCTTTGAAATGTGGATTTAGTTCATTATTCTACAGGCCTTGAATTTGCTTCTGGTGTATGTTTGGGGGCACTGACATTTTAGGGCTTTTTTTTATCTTTAATGTTTGTATTTCAGAGAGGATATGTAATTTCTGATCCCAAACAGTGCAAGAGTGGGCTTGGAATTTTCTGAAGAAACTTTTTCTTTTTTTCCCTGACTCTGCCATCACGAATGCTTATCTTTTCTTTCTTCTGCTCCTGGGGAGATGTTTTTTAAACTTACCCAGAAAGGATCTCACATTTCAGGGGTATGGGCTTCAACCCCCACACCCTTTGTGTGCCTTTGGCTTGTCTCCTATCCCATAGACACCCAGGAATTAATTTATGACTCCAGGGTACATGCCACCTCATGGATTACTTACCTTCCTGGCTTCTAGTCTCCTTGTTATTGCCAACCTTTAATACTTTCTTGCAATTTAGCCACAAATTTTTTAAGTGTTTTTAATGCTTATACCAGTATTTTTAGGTGTTTTACATAAATTTGCCAAAGTTGACAATCAGAAGTCCTCTTAATTTGAAAGTTGAAATGTTTCCCAGAAGGGGAGAAATATTAAATTAATTAGATCCTGTAATCTGTGAATTTTACTGAAATCAAAGACTGACTTTAATTTTTACTTTCAAAAAAGTAGTAGTTGGTTTGCATAAACATTAATGTTCATTTTTTAAAATTCCCGCTGAAATAGAATTATAAAAGATTTAAGAATCAGTCATTTGTTTACTTCCCTTTCAGCAAATACTTGTTGAGCTTCTGTGTTTTGGTGGGCGGTTTTAGGTGCTGGGAGTACATCAGTGACTAAAACAGACAAAAAGCCAGCCTCTATTGAGCTCACATTCCAGTTGGAGGAGACAGACAGTTAACAAGATAAATAGGTAAAGTATATGTAGTTGAACCCTGAACAACTTAGGTGTTAGGGGCACCAACCCTCCCTCCCCTACAGTTGAAAATCTGTGTACTGCCATCTCTGCCTCAAAAGCAAAGGAACTGATAAATGACTAACTCAAAGGCAGGAAACAAACAGTTTTGATAGAATCAGAACTCAAACCCTAGTTCTTTTGATTCCTCATACTGTGATTGATTGCTTATTGCACACAAACTTTTCCCCACACTTAGTTAATTCAAAGATTTGTAAAGTGGAAATGCATACTATATTTATTGGGAAAAATCTGTATGTAAGTGGTCCCACACAGTTCAAACCTTTGTTGTTCAAAGATCAACTGTAGTATGGTAAAAGGCGATAAATGCTGTAGGGAATGATTAAGCCAGGAAAGGAGGTCTGGGAGATGTTACTATTCTTCTTCATTTTTAAAAGAATAATTTTAAGATCAGCAGGGGCCATTGCAATGAAAGAAAAACAAATATTGTATATTAATGCATGTATGTGGAATCTAGAAAAATGATATAGATGCTCTTATTTGCAAAGCAGAAATAGAGATACAGACGTAGAGACCAAATGTACAGACATTAAGGAGCAGGGGGGGATGGGGTGAATTGGGAGGTTGGGACTGACACATATACACTACTGATACTGTGCATGAAATAGATAACTAGTGACAACATACTGTATAGAGCAGCTCTACTCAGTGCTCTGTGATGACCTCAATGGGAAGGAAATCCAAGAGAGGGGATATGTGTAAACATATAGCTGATTCATTTTGCTGTACAGCAGAAACACACACACCATTGTAAAGCAACTATGCGCCAATTTAAAAAAATTATGCAACAAGCTAAACACTCTACTACTGCAGCATGATTAATTCTAACTTAACTTTGTAAATATTAAGTTGAAAATGATGTATACATTTGTAGATGTTCCTAGATTGGAAAATAAGTTGTTTTTTTAATAGTTCCTTGGCCACCTCTGAAGTAAGAAAGGAAATGATTAGAAAATATTAACCACAAGAAAACTTCAACACCAAAACTTTTAAAATTCTCAGGTTTTAAAAATAGCTTTAAACTGGAAAATGATCCTTTCTACCCATCAATCCCCACAAGGGATAAAACAAAAGACTCACCAACAGCTAAATACCAAAGGAGGCTAAATATCTATTGCACTTAACTCACTCTGGTTGGTTTTGAAAGCCCCAATTGGTGAAGTTATAAAAGGCCATTCATTTCTTTAGTGTGAAAACTGACAAACAGGGCAGAAGTAACCAAAAGGGAACAAAGAGAGCAGTGGAGACCTTTGAAGACAGCGGCGGTGGACACCAGGGTGAAAAACAGCAGGCACTGTTTTAAAAGGAGCACCGTTAATCCGGAGACTAAAGCACCGCAGACCAAGAGCAGAGGACCATTTGCAGTTCAGTTCCCACGAGAGCATGACCATGCTCTGTTACACGCACATCAGCGGAAAGACAGAGAGTCTATTGTCACACAGTTGTAGCGGCTACCTGCAGGAAGTAGGGTGAATGTCTGGGTTACTGTCCTGACACCGGTGACTTCATCCACCCTATCCAGGCAAGTTATCGAGTAAGGGTTCAGAATAGTAAGAGTTACTGCAGAAGGTTATTCAGGAGTGAGCTTTCTATCATTAAGGCAGCATCTGAGACTTGCAATTTTTTACTTACTGAAGTAGTTGATTTGCAATATTGCATTACTTTCTGGTGTACAGCAAAGTGATTCAGCTATGTGTGTGTATATACACTCACTCTTTCATGTTCGTTTCCATTATGACGTATTACAGGATATTGAATATAGTTCTCTGTGATACAGTAGGACTTGGTTGTTTATTTTATGTATAGTAGTGTGTATCTGCTAATCCTAAACTCCTAAGTTATCCCTCTCCCACCTTTCCCCTTTGGTAACCATAATTTTTTTTTTCTGTGCCTGTGAGTCTGATTCTGGTTCATATATAAGTTCATTTGTGTCATATTTTAGATTCCATGTATAAGTGATATTATATGGCATTTGTCTTTTTCTGACTTACTTCACTTAGTATGATCATCTCTGAGCCTGTCCATGTTTGCTGCAAATGGCATTATTTCATCCTTTTTTATGGTCGAGTAATATTCCAGTGTGTATATGTACCAATATACCGTTCACCCGTCAATGGACACTTAATAAGACTTTGTATTTTTAATGTTGTTTATGCTGAGACTTTTCTAAGAGTAAAAAATCCAGGCGAACAGAACATCTATCTTTTAAGAACCAAAAAAATACCTTTCATGGAGGAAAAGAGAAATCTATGAACCAGAAAGAAGTCCTCACAGACGCCTAATTGGCTGGGGCCTTGATCTTCTCAGCCTTGAGAACAGTAAGAAATCAATGTTTGTTGTAAAAGCTAAAGGGTAAAAAAAACTTCCGAAAATATGTAAATCAGTTTAATGGTTTTTCTCATTGTAAAAAGTCACAAGTGTTTATTGGGAAGGAATCAGAAAATCTTTTTTTTTTTTTTTATCATCCATACCCAAGAGAGGGCTTCCCTGGTGGCTCAGCTGGTAAAGAATCTGCCTGCAATGCGGGAGACCTGGGTTCAATTGCTGGGTTGGGAAGATACCCTGGAGAAGGGAAACGCTACCCACTCCAATATTCTGGCCTGAAGAATTCCATGGACAATATAGTCCATGGAGTCGCAAAGAGTCGGACATGACCGAGTGACTCTCACTTTCATACCCAAGAGAAATCAGCTGCTGATACTGTGAGGGATGTGCAGTTACCAAGCTGTGTGCCCTGGTGCACTGGGACAGCACAGTAAATTCATGAGGGTGGCCCAGGTTACTTTCCATCCTCACGGGACACCCTTCTGTTCAACACTGTTTGGAGGTTGTTCATGGTTTCAACATAAGATTGTACCAGATTCTTCTGATGACATCATAGCTTTGCAAAGAGCATTTTCAGAGACTGCTGAGTTTTTTAATGACAAAGTGAGCACCATGTGAAAACCAGCGTGAAACAGGAAATGCAGACAGTGGCGTCCACATTGAATCTGAAGTTTTGCTTGTCCACAAAGAATCTGAAGTTTTGCTTGTCCAACAGGTATTCCCATCATGTTGATAAATCACTAGGAGGCTATTTAAGAAAGAACAGTACTTTTAATTTATGTGGGTTATTTTTTCCAAATAACTATAAAGTTATTAGGCCATGAATACTTACTAAGTTGTTTAGACTAGCTACTGAACAAACAGCATTGTTGAATATCTGTTGGAGCCTGGAGGCACTGTTAAAAAATTATCAAGACTCTGAGAGCTTCCATAATCATTTGGGAGCCTCTAGTATATTTCTTTCCAGATATTTCCCTATGTACACTGTACATATTCTTTAAACTTTTTTTCATTTAACAGTATCTAGTGAAAATCTTTGCATTTCAATAAATATGAGTCTGTATCATTATTTTCAAAATTTAATGGCGTAATGGCGCTCTGTCATTTGACTCCATTATTTTATTTATCAAACTTGTACTTTAGAAGTTAAGCAGAACTTTACTTTTATGATATGGTATGGTCATCCTCTTTGTACATTTTCTTTGTTTACATATCCATTGATTTCCTTAGGCTGGATTCCTAGGAAGCAATTTACTAGATCAAACAATATGTACTTTCTTATGCTTTTGATATCCAGAAAGAGAGAGGGAAAACCAGATTGCCCTTTCAGAGAGATAGTGCCTATTTCTTTCTACCAACGGTTTATAAGAATACCTCAATTGAGAGGGTAGCTTTGATATATTTATGCTATCATGTGTAAAATAGATAGTGGGAAGCTGCTGTCTAGCACAAGGAGCTCAGCTTGATGCTCTGTGATGACCTAGAGGGGTAGAATGGGAGGGTGGGAGAGAGGCTTAAGAGGGAGGGGGTGTATGAATGCATATGGCTGATGTATTACATGATGTTGTACAGTAGAAACTAACAACATTGTAAAGCAATTTTATTCCAATTAAAAAATAGCAAAAAAAAACCCCCCAAAAACCTCAGTTAAAGAGGTTCTCTGGCTGATTCTTGTTGATGTTTGACAGAAAACAACAAAATTCTGTAAAGCAATTATCCTTCAATTATAAAAATAAATGAAGTGGGAAAAGGAAAAAAGAAGTGAAGCGTTGGAGAACTCCTAACCGTAAGATCTGTAACTCGGTCAAGGGTGTTCCTCCTCCCCAACGGTTAAATAAACTTAGTGCCAGTGAAAAGCTGAGTAAGTGCATTCTGGACGAGAGCTTTTGGGATCCTCAGCATACTGAAGTTCCAGCTAAAGTCAGAGGTAGCTGAGAGCAACGTCCAGGCAGATACCCACTTAGAGAACAGAAAAACCACTCGTCAGGAAACCTCTTTAGGTTTAGATTCACTCTCTAGTTTTTCAAAACTAGATAAGTCATACCATACTGCACAACTTACATCCTAACTCTGTGGAGCAGAGGTGAATGACCAAAACAGACATTGACATCAGGAATTTTTTTTTTTTTTGAGGGGATGGATTTCAAAGTATTTTGACAGTCAAATGAAGTCCTTCGTGTTCCATGGACCATAGCACATATAGTCTCATCTGCAGCCACGTGTGTATCACGTTTTGAACTACATTCAGTTTAGACAAATGAGCTAGTATTTTCAATTGTAAGTTACCAAGGAAAAACGTATATTATGTATGCAGGCTCTATCATGGAGACACACACAAAAAAATGTGATAATTTTGGAAATATTTCTGTTTTAAGTAAACTGGAGCCCTTCAGTTTTCTGGGAAACTAAGCTGTATAAGAAGACTCATTACTGAACCTCATGAATGGCTAAGATTTTTGTAATTTTCATGATGGTCATGTATATTACCTTTTTAAAAATTAAAAATTATCTACCTTTGATCTTGATATAGAAAATGTTTAAGCAATTAAATTTGGTAATTTTATAAATACTCTTATTAATACAACATTCTATATTAAAGCGGTTTGAAAAATTTGTGCTTAGATAGCTGACTCTAAAAAGATGAGTGGATTCTTTTAGGCATTCCCAATTTACTCTTATCAAATTGAAGTAAAAATTAGTGTGATAAGATGGTAGCTAAGTAGGATGATCTTACTTAAAGCAGAAATTTTGATACAGAAAAATTTAAATCTATATTATAAATCCTCATCCCTTCATTGCCTTTACCTGGCGCCTTCAATACATACCTATTTTCACTTGTATCAGAAGAAATAAGAAGCCTGCTATGGTATGTTCATCAAACAGTTGCAACCTGGAGGCCCTTTCCCTCTTTGCATAGATGGAGAATATCTGAACTGTTGGAAGCCTCCGTGGGACTCCACAGCCACAGAGTATTTCCTTTTAAATCCTCACTGGCTGTCTCTCCCAAAGTCTGGTGTGTGTGTCTGTGTCAGCTTTAGTAGGGAGCCGATTGGTTTGAGAGGTGACTTTCTGCCTTTGTGACTGGTACAGTTAGGAGAAATAAGATTTTCAGGAGTTCAGGAGAATTTGAAGGCTATATCAGTTATTTTTATTTGACCAACATGGTTGTCTTTTGTTAATTAAAAAAAAAAAAAAAAACACCGAATTGCCACTCTGCTTCCAGAGCACTGGGCATGCGTACAGACTTAAGAGACGCATGTCCAAGAGTATACTGCTGCTGCTGCTAAGTCGCTTCAGTCGTGTGTGACTCTGTGCGACCCCATAGACGGCAGCCCACCAGGCTCCCCCGTCCCTGGGATTCTCCAGGCAAGAACACTGGAGTGGGTTGCCATTGCCTTCTCCAATGCATCAAAGTGAAAAGTGAAAGTGAAGTTGCTCAGTCGTCTCCGACTCTTCGAAACCCTGTGGATTGCAGCCTACCAGGCTCTTCCGTCCATGGGATTTTCCAGGCAGGAGTACTGGAGTGGGGTGCCATTGCCTTCTAGTGTACTATAATCACGTAACCCTCATCTCTCACGCCCAGATCAGAGTTTCTTTCAGGTAGTTTCTTAACCCTCCAGGTTTTAAGTATAGAATATCATGATCATTCTTTGCTTTACTGTCCATAGGAAATGAAAATCTGATCTCTCATTTCTGAGTTTTTGAATATAACCGGGAACATTATTTCATTAAACCCCACATCATTTTTATCAGATATTTACCAAATTCATAAATTATCTGATAGATAAGAGCATTAATAACTGCTGTAAATCCAGCCCTTCACACTCATTCATTCATCAGCCAAGATTTCTGGAGCTCCACCAATTCTGGGCCCCAGAGATGAACCATACAAATATGGTTCCTGCTCCTAAGAAGTTTGTGATTGAATTGGGAAGCTTTCAAGAAAGCTGGTGGCTGAATATAAATAAAGAAGTGCTATAGAGATTCGGGAAATCTTTTAGAGCAGAGTGCCTGACCTCCGATAAGCTTCCTGAAAGGAGCTTCTGGTTTGTCTGAGTATTAACAGTCAGAGTACTCCTACTGTGAAATCCAAGTAGAGTACATTCTTCTTGCCAGATGCTCTACATTTTCAGAGCTGCAACTGACAGCCAGATGCTCGCAGGTGCCATTGCCTTGTGGTCCACTAACCACGATAGGATATTTGTCTGTTACACTTAGTAATAGAAAGGTGAGATTTTAAACATTCTGCTTTTTCTTTTCTTTTTCTCTGAATAATGTCAGCTGATGATACTAGGGCCATATTACCTACATGTAACTTGATTGGTTTTTGAGTCAGCCCTTGAATGACTTTTTAATCAGTTGTGTAACTATGCCTAATCATGATACTTTGTTTATTCACACATGTAAATAACCACATGTGTACTTTAATGTTTATATTTATTTAGATGAATTCAGAAGTTAGTCATCTGTGATTTGGGGCAAATATGAGTGGTGGTATCAATTCTCCCATTTGTCAGATTTGGTTAACAGTACCTGTATTTACCTAACAGATTAAATATTTAATGTTTATGGAATGTTTGTGTTTCATTAGAGGTATCACTATTATGGTTGTTCATATGATTTGCGAATCATTAGTACCAACCATAGATGAAAACAGCTGCAGAAAAGATCACATTTTCAGACAAATCATGACTCACTCAGATGGCTTTAACTTTTTTGTTTTTTTAATATAAATTTATTTATTTTAATTGGAGGTTAACTACTTTACAATATTGTATTGGTTTTGCCATACATCAACTTGAATCTGCCACAGGCATACACGTGTTCCCCATCCTGAACCCGCCTCCCTCCTTCCTCCCCATACCATCCCTCTGGGTCGTCTCAGTGCACCAGCCCCAAGCATCCAGTATCATGCATCAACCTGGACTGGCTATTCATTTCATATATGATATTATACATGTTTCAATGCCATTCTCCCAAATCATCCCACCCTTGCTCTCTCCCACAGAGTCCAAAAGACTGGCTTTAAATTTTTTGAATCCCAGACTTTCATTACAAAAGTTTTGGGGTCACAGACTCTCAAAATATCTCTTTTGCTTCCTCCCAGTCAAGATCATCCACTTGTCAAAAAGCTATGTGATAATTTGGCCTCTTTTGGAGAAAGCCTGAGATGAGAAATCCTTTCCTAAGGCCCAGTAACTGGTTTGATTCAGGACTCCATCTTATTTGTTTCCTCCTTGGGGTTCCTTTGTCTCAGGAAAATCCAAGTCTGAAGAACTGTACTCTGGCTAAAAAATAGGTGACGTTTTTGGAATACTGCACAGCAGTTTCTAGTGAAGAGGTGGTGTTTGTCTTAGTATCCTGACACTATGCTTTTGAAAAGCTTGCAGTACCAAATTCCCATGTGGTTTATTTTTAGCTTGAGTCTACTCTGCTAGTAAAAATAAAGCTATTTTTGTAAGTGCTACTTCTAGTACTTACAGCTACATTTGAAAAGAAGTCACAGAAAACAGTCCAGAACTATGTGCAGTGCCCAGATTGTTGCAGAATTGTGTTTTGAATAAATCTTTTTATGATGGCTGCATTTCAGCTATACCAGAGGGTTCAGCTCACATGATTGCACCCCCAGTACACACACACACACACACACAAAGGGGCTCATGGCCCCTTCCTTAGAGTACTTATTTCATCTGTGTGTTTGTCCAGCGTGTGTATGCTGGCTGTCCTTTATGCATTGTCTGCAGCCTCACTCGCGCACACAGACACTGAATAAATCTCTATGATGACGGGCCCCCTTAAGAGACAACGGATTGCTCTTTTAGAGAGTTGTGTGTTTCTATGGCAACTCCTTTCTAAAACTTTGAATTTTATCCATATATATTTTGCAGATACCAGAAACAAGCGTATGTTTAATTTAGAGACACTTTGAGTTTTGAAGAAGAGGAAATTGTAGCTCCTCAGCAGATGTCAAGAGCATGCACCCTTTGTTTGAAAGCTTGTTGAAAAAAAAATGATTCTTTTTGTGCTTGACGCTTAACCAGAAGCCAGTGTTCCATTCAGACAAGGTTTTATTGTCAATTTTTCATGCTTCTTAGAGTAAGAGTCACACAGAGATATGCAACTTGACAAAACTAAAAAGGAGCCGAGTAGGCACAATATTTGGGGGGTCTATCCCCACTTCTCTCCCCATTCCCAGTTTTGTACATTATGACGTACATTGAATTAAATTTACTTTCATCATCCACTTCCTTTTCTCTGTGTTGCCACAGTATCTATGGGTTCTCAGTTACCAGCTACATCTGAAGGTTATGTTCCTTTTCTGAGAAGGGGACCATCTCCATGGCTCAATGCTTTGTGTTTGTTAACAGTTGGGATTCTGGAAGAGATGTGGCTGTTTTCCTGAGTGATAAAATACCTGTATAACAACCATTTCCTAATTTTATAGGACAATTCAGACAAAGTAATTTGTTAAGTCTTTGAGGTCTGTATGTACGGATTTTAGTTTGCTTTTAGTTGTCTTACTTTGCTTTTAGGGTGTTTTGTTTCCTTTTATAACCCTTCTGTGTATTTTCACTCTTTCCCCTTTCTTGCTAAAACACAGATTTCATTTTCTTCAAATCAGATCAGCTGTGTGGCTGGTGCTGTTTTGCCTTTTCCACATGTGCTAATTGTTCCTTGGCTTGTTTTGTTTACTGTTTTTGCAGACCTGATTTGCCATAGTCCTTGCCTTTCATTCTACCAAACCACATCATTGATTTCCCAGTGGGGAGAAGACTGCCTTTTCACTGGGTAATTAGTTATCTCATTTCAAAAGGACCAAGTTTCTCTGAGATGCCTTTGTCACACTTTAAATGTCTGCTTGGGAGGATGATAGCCCATTTAGCTACATGCTCATCAATGTGGTGGAAGAAACGCATGGTTAGTCACCATGGAAATTCTGAAATATCTGAAGGGCAGAAGATGGTTAATTAGACCATTCATACTTAGTTATTGAAAGATTATGAGTTAGTTTATAGTGATAAGAAACCAAAGTAAGAGATAATATTTTTCAGCCCCGTGAGGAAGTGGTAGTGTTGTTTATTTCTTTGGTGTATTTTCATTTGCTGAAGGAGGACTCTCCGCCACTTTATCTCAAATAATTTTTGTGTGATCTCTTGCTAAGTAAGCCAGCATGCTCCCAAAAGGCACATGCATCTCACTGCTGTTACCTCTCCAGGATATGGAAAGAGAGTCAAAGCTAGACTCTTCACTGAAAGTGCAGGATGGAGGTAAGATTGCCCCTTAGCAGGCTCCCTCCATTCACAATGCTTTTGGGTCTTCCCGCATCCTCAGATCACCATCAATCTCTTGTTACTACACACCATGAACCCCTACCCAGGCCCCTGGCCCCATGCAGCCTGGTCTAAAGGCCACAGTCTTCCTCTACGTCCTTTTCCTGTCTTGGCCTCTTTATTTCCTTCTGTTCTCAATCAGTTACAACCAGGACTTCCCTGGTGGCTCAGTGGTAAAGAATCTGCCTGCAGTGCAGGAGAAACAGGATTCTTGAGTCAGGAAGATCCCCCAGAGCAGGAAATGGCAACTCACACCAGTATTCCTGCCTGGGAAATCCCATGGACAAAGGAGCCTGGCAGGCTACAGTCCACAGGGTTACAAAAGTGGGACATGATTTAGGGACGAAACCACACCACCAGGGTGTAGAATCTACACTTCCACTGCAGAAGCCATGGGTTTGATCCCTGGTCAGGGAACTAAGATCCCACATACCTTGCAATGTAGCCAAAAATAAATCAACAAAATGGAAAAAAAAAAATTAGTTACCACTGTGTGGCTTCACCTTTCAACCCAGGCTTCAGGTCAGCCCAGGCCTTGTCTGTCCCCTCACCTGCTCCATCTGGCTTTCTCCTTTGGGGCTACACTAAGCAACTAGAAATATTCACTGTGAAAAGACAAGGAATGGCCATTTAATATTCTCAAAGCAGCCATGCACCAAGACATTTTAGAGCCCTGTTTTGTTTCAAACTTGATGTGAACAAAAAAGGTCTAAGATTTTTACAGTTTTTAAAAATGTATGTGTTCATAATTTCTTATGCTGTGTACGACTCAGATGGTCTGGCTCCTCCCTTACCTCCTCAGCTTCATCTTGCTCCAGATTTGCCCTCTCAGTCTGTTCTCCATCTGGCGGATGGTTTCTGAATGTGTCATAGTCCATCCTTCCACTTGGCCACTCCATATGGTCCCTCTGTCTGAAAGGTTTCTCCATCCCCTATCCCCAGACCTCAGTGTCCCTTCTTCAGGGAGGCCTCCCCTCGCCCTCATCTAATCTCGGTGCCCTGTTAGAATACCATGGACCTTTTCAGCAGAGCATTTATTATAGTTGTAGCTTTGTCTTTATCTGCATGGTTATTTCATTAATTTCTGTCTCTGTCATTATCTCTAAGCTCCTGCAGAGAAGCCATTCCTTGTCACCATGATTCCAGGACCAGCACAGGAGTGGACACACAGTAGGCACTTAGCGACTGCTGTTGAGTGACCATCTGCTTCCATCTCTGGGGACCCACCCAATGGCCATTGACCTCTTTCTTGCTAGCGCAGACCTGGTTGAAGTCTTTACTCTCTTCCAGCTGCTCTTGGGAAGCAGGCCCTAGACCCAGTCCATCCCCAGGGGAATTTGGGGTTAATCTAAGCAAATCAAAATATAGTGAGTCTCCTACATATGAACCTTCAAGTTATGAACTTTCAAAGATATAAACATGCATTCACATGTCCAGTCGCTTAAGTTAGATCACGTGTCTAGTGTCCATTGCCACATGCATGCATTCTCTACAAGTGGCTGTGCTTTTGTGTACTGTACTGTACATTACTATACAGAGTACATTAGTACAGTGTCTTTATTTCAAGTCAAGGATGTCTGGAAGCAAGCATAAAAGCAGCGGTGGTGTAGCTGGTACTACTGTACTTTTCAAGGTACTGTATTATAAGATTAAAGATATTTTCTTTAATTTTTTGTGTTTGTTTTTTATGTATTATTTGTGTGAAAAGTATTATAAACCTATCACAGTACAGTATTATGTAGCCAGTTTTGTTAGTGGTTACATAGGCTAACTTGGTTGGACTTGTGAACAAACTGGACTTTGGACACACTCTTGGAATGAAACTTGTGTGTATGTAGGGGACTTAATGTACATAGAAAGATGGAAAGAACCTAGGTCCTCAATGATGTTGGTGAGCTGCTAAATAAACCATCTCCACTGTATCCAGGCAACTCTGCTGTATGAGATAGAAGGTCCTCTTATTTACTTAGGTCAATTCAGATATTTTCTGTATCTGAAAATATCCTGATATAAAATGTCATGAGTGAATGAACCCACCAATAATGATCAGCTTAGTCTCACATCTTCCCGAGTCTCTTTGTAGTTCAGTTTTCTCTTCATTTCCCAGCACATGAAGTGTTGGGCTGCTGTAGTGAAGATGTCAGCCGACATTGACAACCAGTGATGTTGCTGTGCCCAGTCGCTCAGTCTTGTCTGACTCTGCAATCCCTTGGACTGTAGCCCACCAGGTTCTTCTGTCCGTGGGATTTTCTGTCCAGGCAAGAATACTGGAGTGGGTTGCCGTTCCCTTCTTCAGGGGATCTTCCCCAACCAGGGATCAAACCCACATCTCTTGCATCTCCTGCACTGGCAGGTGGATTCTTTACCACTAGTGCCACCTGGAAAGGCTTGAACCCCAAGTAACTCCTCTGTGTTTAGAAAAGGGTTTCCTTCCACTGAATGCTCCATACCCTGAACTTGAACTCACGGTCTTCTTCACCTCTCACCCTTCGACTCCACACTTTGTTCATTGCTCTTTGGGGCAAGCTCTTCTCTAGGGAGGTGGAGACTCAGGTTAAGTCATACCTAGCAGTTTCCTGTTTGTGACCCTGGAAGCTCTTGAAGGGTGCGGGCAGGTTTGATAGAACCTGTAGGTGTTTTCAGACGCTGAGCTGGTTCATTCCCTGTGGCCGTTGCTCTCCTCAGTTCCTGTGCCAGCTCTTCACGCTGGATACTGCACAGTATCTCTTTGTGTGGGGATGAAACTTTCAAGTCCTACCCATTCTGTACATACTGTGTCTTCTCTGGAGTTTGGCAAGTTGTATTTTAGCTCCCCTCCCCCAGCACACACACACAGACACACACACTTCTCCATTGTTACAGAATGTTTCTACACAAGAGAGGAGTTCTGTCTGTTTCTTGGCATTTTTGTTGGTGGCGGTAAGGCAGAGCTTTAAATGATCCTTGAAAATTCCATGCCTGGTGGGCAGAGGAGCCTGGCAGGCTACAGTTCATGGGGCCACAAAGAGTCAGGCATAACTGAGCAGACACACACACACACACACACACACACACACACACACACACACACAGAGCTTTCTTTTTTAAAGTATTGCATGAATTTATTACTGATTCTTTTTAATGTTATTTATTGTAGTAAAAGTCACATGATATAAAACATACTGTTTTAACCATATTTAACTGTGCAGTTCAGTGGCACTAAGTACATTCAGTTGTTATACAGCTCTCACCGTCATTCATCTCCCGTATTTTTCACCTTCCTAAACTGAAACTCTGTCCCCATTAAACACACATTCCCCATTCCCCTTCCCCACCCCCTTCACCCCCCAGCCCCTGGCATCTACCAATTGTGCTTGCTTTCTTAAACCAAATAGGAATGATCTGCTTTGGCCCACCACCAGGGGCAAGTAACATTCTCCAAGATTAAGAAAATAATCCTAACCATTTCAAAAGGCAGTTAGGAGAAGAGTGAGGTATACGGTGAAAGTGGTTTTTATGCCTGGGGAGGTGCTGTACATAGTATTCAAGTTATAAGGATATAAAGACAAGCCCTTGTGAAGTATCTTTTCACCCTGCCTGGTACCTACCTGTTTCCCTCTTGACCCCCAGAGATGTGCGGAGCTGGTCATCAGTGTGGCTTCACGTACAGCAGGGCTTAGTTATCCTGGAACCTTTAGCATGAGTCAGCTGCTTCTTCTGATAGCAGAATGCACCTGCTGGCTTCTGAATTTGATTTCTTTTTTAACCTTGGTGATTTATATTGAAAAATATATATATATTCCTCGTAGGTAGTGATGAGGCAACTTCCTCATCTTGTTATCTGAAAAGGGGGCTTTTTGCAGTATTGATAGTTGATCTGTGTCTTGTTCTGATTCAGTCAGCTGGCATTTTTGCACACCTACTGCGTGCAAAAGCCACACATGCTTCCACATCCAGATGTGAATAAAACAGATGAGCATTTCTGCCCTCTTGGAGCATATATTCTACTGGATGGAAACAGAAAATAAGCAGGAAACAAATAAGCAAATTCTAATATGTTTGGAGATTATGTGTGTCCGTGCATGCTCAGTGGCTCAGCCATGTCCAACTCTTTGTGACCTCACAGACTGTAGCCCCCCAGGCTCCCCTCTTCATGGGATTTCCCAGGCAAGAATACTGGAATGGGTTGCCATTTCCTCCTCCAAGGGATATTCCCGACCCAGGGATTGAACCCGTGTCTCTTGCACATCCTGTACTGGCAGGCAGATTCTTTACCGCTGAGCCACGGGGGAAGCCTGTTTGGAGATAATAATTGCTATTAAAGAAGAGGAAAAAGTAGAGCAGGGTAAGAAAAGTGTCAGTTTGGGGATATGACGAGGTTGAAGTTTTAAGTTAGGTCGTCAAAGCAGGCCTCCTGTGTCTTTGGTCTTTGTTGTTGTCGTTTTTACAGAATGTTGTAATAATTTAATATTGCAAGTGAATTGTCTGCATAAATTAAATGTCTGAAATGAAAGTCATTCAACTGAAGACTAAAAATCTGGTCGCTAAATGCTTGAGAAAGCATGGGATACTGAACTGGCCCTTGTCTGGAATTCTCAGGTTCCCTTAGTTTAGTGTCCTTTTCCAAAAACAGTTTTTATTTTGTATAGTCTTCTAGTAGAGGGTATCGCTGACACCTGCTTCCCTGTGTTTACAGTTAAACATAACAAGCCATCTTTCCTCCAAGACCAAGAGGCTTGTCCACAGCGTTTCCCTTCAGTGTTCTAAGAAGGCTTCCCTGGTTGGCTTTGCAGCCCATAACAATGATTGGATTTGCAACCCGCTCCTGGTTCAGCCACGCAGGGAAAAAACACTCAAGTTGTGGATATTCTCCCCTTTAAACACGTGTTTTGTGTTTTGGTGGTGGTGGTTTGGGGTTGTTGTGTCTTAGGCATGGAGCTTATTATATCCATACAAGTTACAGATCACAGACAACCCTGCCTGGAATATGTATGTATGATACTGTATGTCTACTGTGTGTATGGTCTCCTTGGGCAGGGATCCTTCTGCCCATTTGCTGTGTGACCTGAAGCAAAGATGAGCCTTCTTCAAGGTCTGGAGTGTGTGTGTGCACCCTCTCCCGTGTTTGGCCTCTCCTTGCTGCACACAGCCTTTGTTTTCTCCCAGAAGCAGCTGAGTCTTGGGAGAGGCTGGCACATGGCTCCTCCCATCATTGCTCTGGGGCAGGACCACATCAGGATTGCACTTGGTTTTGCCTCCAGTCCAGTACTGAGTAGGACAGTGCTCTTCACAAGGTCAGCTGGAGCTCAGGCCATCAGAGTGAGTGTGCTCTGAGGGTTGGCAGATGTCTTTCCACCCCTTGCCTGGAAGGGAAGTTGCTCCCTGTCACTCACCAGATTCAGAGGGTGTGATGATCCGTGGAAGCGAGGCTAGAGCCTTTAGAGCGTGGGTCCTCCAGAGGCGCTGGGTGGCCACCCTAGCTCATGGCCAGATCTGAATCTGCCACTCATATTCTGAGTTGCGCAGTGCCCTTCTGTCACCTCCTAAAAAACAGTGACCTCGAGAACGTCGCATACTTTCTCTAAGCCTCAGTTTCCTCATTTATAAAACGGGACAAGGACTTCCCCGGGGGCTCAGTGGTAAAGAGTCTGCCTGCCGATGTAGGAGACAATGGATTCGATTCCTGATCTGGGAAGATCCCACACACCGCAGAGCAACTAAGCCCGTGCACCACAAACTGTTGAGCCTGTGCTCTGGAGCCCGGGAACCGCAACTCCTGAAACCTGAGCAGTCTGGATAGACTCTGTGCTCAACAAGAGAAGCCTCCACAATGAGAAGCCTGTGCACTGCATCTAGAGAGTACCCCCCACTCTCTAAACAAGAGAAAACCCCGAGCAGCAACAAAGACGCAGCACAGCCATAAACAAATAAAAGTATATAAAAATAAAAGGAAGTGGCTAATTTCCAAATTACTTCAAGATTATTTCCACTTATGTTTTCAAGGACACTATTAACTGTCCTTCTTCTAAAAATTGGCCTTTTTTATATGATGAGGCTCTTCTGCTTCTTCACTCTTTATCCTTCTCAACTCTCCATGAATGGGTCTTATTCATGATTGACCTGAAATACTGAGTTTGCACTGGTATCTCTGAGTAAGGAGTTGGGCTGTTGACAAAAACATGTTGTGGCCCAAAGTCTGTATTGCAGAAGAGACAGGGGAGTGGAATTGCATGCTCTTGTTCTTTTAGTATTCCTATTTAATTAGAAAAGAATCTTTAGCTTAGAGGTAAAATGGCCCGAAGCCATATAACATATGAGTCTCTAGAACTGGAAGACATTTCTTTGGAATATGATTCTTATCCTTGGTTATGAATTGATACCAATATCTTATGTGAAATGCCTATACTCTGGAAAATTATACTATTCTAGATATACACCTAATAAATATACCTGTCTCTCAAAAAAAGATTGGAGCCAGTTCTTTTGTCTCTAAATAGGGACATAGCAATGTGTACATTGATGGGATTCCGTCTTATTTTTAAGATTTTCAAGAAAGAAGATTTCATAACTTCTCTCATTAATCTACTCCACTGTTTAATTGGGTCAGATGCCAGAACACTCTTTTTTATCTAACTTAAATCTCTCATGCTATAGCTTAAGTATACTTTCTCTCACTCTGCCTAGGATATTAAAAGCAACTAATGGCCATTATTCATAATAATGTTCATAAAAATCCTCTGTGTATTTGAAATGTTAATACTGTAACTGACAGCAAGCATAACTCCCAAATATCAGTTAAGTTTAAAATAGAGAAGAGAGACCAGCTCATAATAAATGTAGAAGACATAGTAGTGTTTAATTTTGATGAATGAGTAATACTGTTAACTAATGTGACTTAGACTAAATGAAACACATTTATCTATTAATTCATTCACTTAAATATTTATTAGGCACCTACTTTGTGATATTGTGTTATATTCAAAAGTACTGGAAGAGGATAAATCATAGAACTGAGATGATTTCAAGGCAAGGGATTTTTGTTTTAAGTAGAACTTAGGCATATTCCTCAGATTGTGAAGCTAGAATAACCCAACCTTAAGAGGATAACTCTTGTTCTATCTAATGAACCTGTGATATGTACAACCATATCTTGAGGCATGCCTGAAAAGACAGTCTGCTGATTAGAACAGGCTTCACTGGTGGCTCAGTAGTAAAGAATCCACCTGTCAATGCAGGAGACATGAGCTTGATCCCTGAGCTGGGAAGATCCCCTGGAGAAGAAAATGGCAGTATTTCACTGCAGTATTCTTGGCTGGGAAATCCCCTATGGACAGAGGAACCTGGTGGCCTATAGTTCATGGGGTTCACAAAAAGTCGGACACAACTTAGTGGTTAAACAAGAACAATCTTACAGCATTTCTATTATATTTACAGCTGCCCCATTACTAAGATCTATAATAGGAATCAAAATTCTACTCTTCATTGTCCTTGAGCCCTCCAGTTGGTAACCCCTTCATTTCAGTGTTAATGTTGAAGAGATCCCTGTGTCTTTCCATGTATATTTGGGCATGTGTAAGCATCAGTCAGTGTAGGACTACAAGAGGTTTATCACTAGAAATAAATTACAGAGTCATGGAGCATGAAAATGATGTGCCCGGGAATGCAGAATACCAGCTTACCTTCTGCCTCCTTCCTTTATCATAGACAGCAGAGGCACAAAGGAGCAAGAGATTTATTCTGAAGCCATTTGACGCTGACCAAGCAATTTATAACAGATGAAATGCTGATTTATTGCTGCGAAGAAAAGAATGGGTGTTCTTGCCCAAATGCCATTAATAGCTTTATTGTTTCAAGTGCAAATTATATTCAGCAATTTGTTAGTCTCCTTTGGAGGCGAAGTTGAAGTAATTCAGTGTAGGCTTTCAGCAGAAAAAGGACAAAGTAATTAGCAAATGGTAAAAGAATTCATTCACCAAGCTTGGCTGATAGTTGAATTCTCTGTCTGAACTGTAAAGACGTAGAAAACATAGCATTTAAAAAATACAAGGTGATACAAGCATTTGTTTAAGACAGAAAAGCCATAGGCGGGCTCTGTAGAGTGAAGAATACAGTCTTCTGTAGGTGCTGCTGGTGGTGTCTACTATATGGTGACGTTGTGCTAGTCATCAGGCAGAAGGCAGAACTGAAAAAAGAGACATTGCCCCTGCCCTTAGGGACCTTACTCTCCGATGGCAAGAATAAGATAATTCAAAATTCATTCAAATATATAACAGGAGAGTATCAGTATTTCAAGAAAGGTACACTTGAAGTGTTTCCAAGGAGGAAAAGATGGCATTCAGAAGGTGATATTGGAAGTCAGTTTTAACAGATGCCTAAGATTTCTGTAAGTGTTAGTCACTCAGTGATGTCCAACTCTTTGTGACCCAATGGACTGTAGCCCACCAGGCTCCTCTGTGCCTGGAATTTTTCAGGCAAGAATACTGGAATGGGTTGCCATTCTCTTCTTCAGGGGGGTCTTTCTGACCCAGGGATTAAACCCAGGTTTCCCGCATTGCAGGCAGATTCTTTTATGTCTGAGCCACCAGAGAAGCCTGGTGTAGTCACAGTTTGGGCTGTAAAGCAATTCTAGACTGAGGGAATGCCCAGAAGTGGAAAGTCTGGGCTGATTGGTAGACTCTGATACCTAAGTTGTGATGGGATGACCATAAATTCCAGTTTGCCCTGGATGGTCCTTGGGCCACATGTTGTCCCAGTGTAATTATTGATAGCACTCTCTTTCACTCTTACGAGAGGGGTGAAATGAAAGGGCGGGAGAAAGGCTCAAGAAGGAGAGAAGATATATATATATATATTATATACATATTATATATATATATATATATACTTACGGCTGATTTGTATTGTTGTGTGGAGCTTCACATTGTGAAGCAATGATCCTTCTGTTAAAAAAAAAGTTATTTTATAATTTACCAGTAATATGGTAAATTATACAGTAAATTTGGTGGCCATGAAAATGTTCACTCTGCCCTCCTGCTTGGTTTAAGGAGCACTGCCAACTGACATCCCCAGCTGTGGGCCCCTCTGGACACGCCATGCCTTGGCCCCTTGACCATGCTTCCTTGGGCTACTAGGCAGGACACAGGCTTCCTCCACGGAGCTGCTTTGGCTCGAGCACTCTCCACTGGCATGGCTAAACCTTCTTGGAACCGTGCTGCTCTCTTGAGATGCTTTCCACCTAATCCCCCTCCCTCCTCCTCTCCTTGACACGTACCACACATCTCGATCTGCAGGTTTTCTGCGCTTTCCCTGCTCCCCTGCCCGAGAAACTTCTTGCACATATAATCTCATGTTAGTGTCTGTATCTCAGGAGAACTGAACTCATGCAGTGGCCCTAGTTACTGGTAAGTGTTAAATACTGCATGAGGATAAGACTAGAAAGAAAAACTGGGACCATGTGGTAGGCAACTTTGAAAAGTGCTTGGAAGCATTTGACCTTAATTCATTAGACTCTGGGGCTTCCCAAGTGGCGCTGGGCAGTGGCAAAGAACCCACCTGCCAATGCAGGAGATGAAGATTCAATCCCTGGGTTGGGAAGATCCCCTGGAAGAGGATATGGCAGTCCACTCCAGTATTCTTGCCTGGAGAATCCCCGTGGACAAAGGAGCCTGGCAGGCTACAGTCCATAGAGTCGCAGAGTCAGACACGACTGCAGTGACTTAGCACGCACGCGTGCATTAGACTGTGAGGCTCCATGGAGGGTTTATCTGTTACAAAATAATGATTAATTACTTGGTCCTCCTGATGAAGAGAAAGATCACTGAAACAAGGAGGTCAGTTAGGAAGGTTCAGCAATTGTCCAACAAGAGCCTAAATAAGAATAGTGTTTGTGATGACAAACCCTGGCGTGGCTTTGAGAGACATTGTGGAGGCAAGAGCTGTGGGTTTGGAGATAGTGACAGAGAAAGGAATCAGATTATTTAATCACTCTGTGCCTTAGTTTCCTCATCTGTGAAACAGGAACTACTCCAAGCCCTACATCACTCATAAAGTCATACTGAGAATGAAATGAGTATTTATTTCCAAAATTTCAAATATAATTTAGGACAGTACCAACTCTTAGGAGGTTAGCAGGTGGTTCTGCATTTGTTTGCCCATTGCCATATGGCAGCATCATCCAGTAGAACTTTCTGCTGTTGTGAAAATGTTTTCTATTTGTGCTGTCTGGTACAAGAACCACTAACCATGTATGGCTGTTTTGAGCACATGAACTGTGATGAGAGTGACTGAGGAATGGAATTTTTGTTATTGTTGTTCAGCCGCTAAGTCGTGACCCCGTGGACTATAGCACACCAGGCCTCCCTGTCCCTCACTATCTTCTAGAGTTTGCCCAAGTTCATGTCCATTGAATCAGTGATGCTATCCAACCATTTTCATCCTCTGCTGCTCTCTTCTCCTTTTGCCTTTAATCTTTCCCAGCATCAGGGTCTTTTCCAATGAGTAAGCTCTTCACATCAGGTGGCCAAAATATAGGAGCTTCAGCTTCAGCATCAGTGCTTCCAATGAATATTCAGGGTTGATTTCTTTTAGGATTGACTAGTTTGATCTCCTTGCAGTCCAAGGGACTCTCAAGCTTCTTTTATCCAACCCCACAGTTCAAAAGCGTCAATTCTTTAGCCCTGAGCATTCTATGGTCCAACTCTCACATCCATACATAACAGTTGGAAAGATCATACCTTTGACCCTGCGGACTTTTGTCAGCAAAGTGATGTCTCTGCTTTTTAGTACGCTGTCTAGGTTTGTCATAGCCTTACTTCCAAGAAGTAGGTGTCATTTTAAACTGAATTTTTAACTTCATTCAGCTGAAACTTGAATAGTCATATGTGGTGAGTGGCTGCATTTAGAAGTATCACCTAAATCTCAGAGTACTAAACAAACTAATAGTAATCGCAGAGTGAGAGTTGCTTCTTATATTCTCAAATGCCTGTTAAACTGCTGTGACTTACTTGTGAGTAAGCCGGTAGGCTCGGTTGCTGATCACTGTAGTCAGAGATAACCACAGAGAGGGCTGTGATCCTAATCAGACTCTGGTGAGGTGATCAGAGCAGTTAAGAGAGGAAGGGAGGAGGAGAATATTTCCAGTAACCCTGCAACGAGAAAACTACTTGAGACTTGATGGAGAGCAATCGTGCCGTGGTTTCTGCAAGAAGCTAATAGGTGGTTAAGACCTCCCGTTAGATGGAATCTGGACTGTCAACTGTCCCTTTCCCAGGCCAAAAGAGAGGAGGTGTCGCACTGCCTGCTATTATGTTTGTCTACCAGTAATAGCCAGGATAGCACTGTTATTATGTAAGGTCACAGCTGAGGACTCCCGGTAGTTCAAGGACAGCACTAATTGGAACTCCAAGGGATGTATTAGAAGGAAAGGTGCACAGATTTCTTGGTATTTGTAAGGGTAGGATAAAAAGACATTTGTGTGCCTACAGATCCAAAAATAAGACCTTTTAAATAGGACTCCTTCCCTTCTCTGCATCCCCTTGCCCTGCTTGGGCAGTGCTGGCCTTTCCAGCTCCAGGAATATCTCTCTGGATGGGGAGTTTGTGTGGGGCTTGCAGCCAGCTGCCCCCACATCGTTGACTCACCATTGAGATTTATGATGCCTTTGAAACTCCAGGTGCCTCTGCTGTTAAGTAACCTGTATGAATCAGGGTCTTTCTCTCAGGAGATGAAGGAGGCAGATGTGTAGCACAATAGCGAGAGGGAGAATTTTTAGTCTATCCGGAGAGAAGATCATAGCTGTTGATTGCTAGACCCATGCCCAGTGCTAGTTATTTTAACTTCAGTGTTCTTATCTGTAAAATGGGAATGCTGGAATTCTCAGAGTTACTTAGAAGATTACATGAGTTGACAGGAGCCTTTTATGTGGAAGTGCTGGAAGAAATGTTCATTCCATGTGCCTTACTGTACCTCTAGTCTCCTAATTTTCTTAAGTTCCCATCCATTATTGTTCCAAAACCCAGTGTTACATGGGACTCTCAATTCTGTTAAACCCCAGCTCCCAAATCACACACGCACATCCCTCCCACGCACTTGGCCTTGCGGAGCAACTTTGAGCAGCCTTCCCTCCCTCTCTTGTGGTCACTTCTAGTGTTCCCAAGGTCAGAGCCTACCTGTCCTGTACACCTTGGTTCCCCATCTACCAAACGAAGAGAGCGACGAGGGGAGCTGAAAGCCCTACAGCTCTAGCATTTGATAGGTTTCTGTACACAAGACCACCACCTGATTTTGTTCCTTTTTTAAAAACATTTGTTGATTTTTTCTCTTTATCAAACCCACAACATTTTTTAAAAATATATTTTTAAGAAGAAGCAAGCAAGGAAGGAATTAAAGCATTCTTGATTTTACCATCTCTGGAAACTCCTGTATGCATTCTGGTTGTATCTTATAATCTTGTGTGTGTAAGACAAAAATCTAATCATTTCCACTTTTTGGTAACATCCTTCCTAAATGTCATCATTTCTTGAATATTTTTTCTGCATCACTAAACATTCCTCTACCCCATCACTTCACATGCCTGTCTAGAAGGCCATGTTTGAATGTATTCTGATTTATTACTGGACATTGAGGTCGTTTCTCCACTTGTGTGAACAAGGCAGAACATTATAGAAAAAGCAGCAAATAGCATCCTCACACATACAACTTTTCACGTATCCTTGAAATGGAATTACCAGATCAAAAAGCATGCACATTTTTAAGGGTTATAGTACCACATTGTCAAGTTAGCCTGCTGAAAGGATGGATCTGTTTTCTCCTCCCATCAGGGCTCATAAGGCTTGGACCACTTGATTCCTGATGGAACCAGTAGTCCTACGGGGGGTGGGGGGGAAATGCGAGGAAGAGAGAAAGAAAAATAACGCTTTTTCCTACTCAGGTCTCATATGTTTTTAAGCTCTCCTTGAATAGGACGTCTCCTTGGCTTGAGTGGGATTCTTATTTATCACCCACTAGCTTCCTCTGCCTCCTCTAAATTGCCACCTTTAAATCAACACACTGTTCCTTTGAAGTGTCGACCCTCTGGGAAAAGCCTTTCTGCACCTCTGTCTCATCAAACTGGAGAATCTCATCAGAGTCTTTCTTTCATCTCATCTCATTCTGCAACAATATTTTTTCTTTTCTCTCATATTGCCTTTTTGATTTACTGCTTTAATTTGGCATGTGGGTTCTTTGTATCGCCATTCTGGATAATTCATGCCAGTCTAGGTTGAATATTCTATAAAAATTGTGTGAAATATTCTGTGAAAGATGTCTTACAGATTTAAAGGATGGCCAAAGAGAAAAGGCTGAGCGCTTGTGGTAACTACACAACTTGTGATTCCAAGGGCTCAGGAGACCACCTTTTCTCTAGCTGGATAAGGATAAGCAGTTTTGTTTTGTTTTGTTTTGTTTTGTTTTTTCCTGATCAATTTCTCTGGGACATAGATTGTGGCTTTAGCAGGTTGATCAGACCACATTCCATCATTTTCAAGGGTGTGAATACGCAGGTTCCTTAGAGGAAGAGTCTGGGGATCAGGCTTAGAGAAAGGCCCCATCCACCTCCTGCCTGGGATCCAGGACAGCGGGGAGCAGCTGGGGAGAGACGTAGCGCTTTTCTTAGTGTCCTGTTTCAGCGGCTTGTAGGAAGGCTTATGCTGGAGTGATGTGACAAGCTGTGAACAGCAGATCAGAGAAAAAAACGTGAGATAATTTAATTGAGGAGCTTGGGGAGAGGACAGCTGAAGAGCAGAGAGCAGGGACGTGGAGAAAAAGGGCTTCTGAGGAAGGGATAAATTATGAAAGAGCCTTCTGAGCACAGTATGAAAAAAGTGCTTCCTCATTTCTCTGGCAGTTTGGGTCAATTTCCTACCCTCACATACTTTGCAAAAAAGGAAATAATTTATTTTTATTACTGCCCCATTCTCATTATGGCAATTTTTAATATCACATATAGCAAGCCACCCATTTCTGTTAACTTCCTCTTTTTTCTGGGTTTGGTATTTACTATTTCTGCTATATTCTACCATTTCGGGAAAAAATCTTTTTTTGTCATTTTCTTTTCCTTTTTTTAAGTAGCAGTAGAAATGTGAGACTGACAAGCTACAGTGTGTTCTCTTTGAAATATGTTTTGGTGGCTCCTGGAGGTCTTTGTATTTCTTCGACTGTCATTTGCTCTGAATTCTGAAATTTTATATCTTCATTCCCAAACAACTTTTTTGAGCTTGTTTCATACTTCAATCCTTATTGTTCACTCTGATTCACATTATTTAAACACTACCTAGTCTTTTAGTAAATCTCAACTAATATCCTTCCTGGGTGCTTGAAAAAAACAACGATTCAAAAATGGCTTTCCTGGAGATTTTAAGGTAGTTGTTTATTCAAGCTGAAATAATTCATTTACTGAAATTTTCGGCTGTCCATTTCTTTCTGTGTTGAGGCCAGTTTATTTAAGAATAGCTGGCCATCTCATTTAGAACAAGGTTTTGAAAGTGTTGCCCATCAGCTTTGGACCATGGCATGATTAAAGCCATTTTAGACACTTCATCTTTACATTTTATCTAGAAGACTTTACACACTGTAAGTGACAGAATCAGTGCCTCAGCGTAAAATCATCAGCTTCAGTCCTTGAAGGAAGATTCCACTGGAATATAAGGATTACCACCACCACCCCCCAACACACACACATACACACACACACACACACACACACACAGAGCGATGACTACGTCAGTACACCATGACTTAGAGTTGAACAGTGTTTGTTGGAGCATCACTTCTGTGTTTCTGTGAAATCGTCTTTGGCCACACATAGTAACAGGAGAATATTGCTTCTAGCATATAACCCCAAATTCAGTACCCCTAAATGGATCTTTTTAAAAAATCCTTCATCTTTTCAGCTTTTGGGGATTCTCCTTCTGTGCCCATAAATCTATACATATAAATTTTTCAGGTTTAAAAAAAATTCTTATTGGAGTATAGATAATTTAAAAATTCTGTGTTAATTTCTGCTGTACAGAAAAGTGAATCATATATATATATATATATATATATATATGAAATGTCTCTACTCTCTTTTAGATTTTTTTCCCATAGATCATTACAGAGTATTAAGAAGTGTTCCCTGTGCTATACAGTGGATCCTTATTAGTTACCTATTTTGTATATAATAGTGTGTATATGTCAATTCCAATCTCCCAATTAAAGTCCTCCCAACTACCCTGTAACCATGTTTGTTTACTACATTTGTGATTTCATTTCTGTTTTGTAAATAAGTTCGTTTGTACCATTAAAATTTTTTTACTTCTTTAATTTTTTATATTTATTTCTTTTCAATTTTTAGCACTTTAATTTATTTTTAATTGAAGGATAATTGCTTTACAATATTGTGTTGGTTTCTGCCATACATGAACATGAATCAGCCATAAGTATACATATGTCCTCTCCCTCTTGAACCTCTCTACCACCTCCCAACCCATCTCACCTCTCTAGGTTGTCACAGAGCCCTGGTTTGAGCTCCTTGAGTCATACGGCAAATTCCCACTGGCTCTCTGTTTTACATATAGTAGTGGATATGTTTCCATATGTACTCTCTGCATTTGTCCCACCCTCTCCTTCCTGCCTCTCATGCCAGTAAATCTGTTCTTTATATCTGTGTCTCCATTGCTGCCCTCCAGATAGGTTCATCAGTACCATCTTTCGAGATTCCATGTATGTGTGTTAATATACAATATTTGTTTTTCTCTTTCTGGTGTTCTTCACTCCAAATAATAAGCTCCAGATTCATCCACCTCGTTAGAACTGACTCAAATGTATTCCTTTTCATGGCTGAGCAATATTCCATATATATATATATATATATATATATACACCACAGCTCCTTTATCCGTTCATCTGTCAGTGGATGTCTGGGTTGCTTCCATGTCCTAGCTGTTGTAAATAGTGCTGCAATGAACAATGGGGTACATGTGTCTTTTTCAGTTATGATTTTCTCAGTGTATATTACCCAGTAGTGGGATTGCTGGGTCATATGTTAATTTTATTCCTAGTATTTTTAAGGAATCAGATTCCACATGTAAGCAATATGATATACATAGAATCTGATGTAAAATTTTTAAAGTGAAGTTTGAATGTCAGACTCTTACTTAAGTTTCATTTGTTCCTAATTCCATGATTGAAATTCCATAGTTGAAAATTTGTTGGAGGTCAAAGAGAAAAGGTCACGAAATGGCTCAGCCAGTCACTTAAGGACTGTGTCAGTTTCCACTAGTTTCTCTCAAGCTGCCTTCTACACACACCCCATCTTCTTGCTTAAACCTAGGTGTTTTCCCTCTATATGCAAATCCATTCATGTCCTTTTGGAAGATGACACTCTTTTTTCTTGGGGTTATCATTCCTTGCTATTGAGTGGGTCAAATGGTTCAAATTAGTCAGAGGGAGACTTAAATGATGAACTCATATATTTCAATATGAATTTGATTTTAAGTCCTGGCACATCAGTCATATTTAGGAGAATGTCACTCTCTGCACTTTTGAAAGGATATACTTGCAGTAAGAGACCCTCTAGGGACCTTCAGGAAACCTTATCAAGCATTTTTCCATCTTCCTGAGGGAGCTTGGATTGTATTTTAAGTGTTTTGCACTTAAAAAGTTTTCCGTGTGAACCAATTTTGTAAAAAGCTGACTGCATACTGATTTTGTAAACCCCTTTCCTCCTTACCCTGCATATCTTCGCAAGTTTATCTCCAAGTGCTTCCTATCACCCAAGCACTTAAACAAGATTGCAGACATTTTCATCTAAGCTGGTAGCAGTTAATTGCCTGTCTTTGTCTGCATTTCAGCACTTAATACTATTTTGACAGGGGTTGCATACTCTCTGTCTTTCTGGAATTTTTTTAAAGTGCTCTTATGAGTAATTTGAGAAATTCCAAGTGTAGATGAGTTGAGCTGTTCTTTCCTTTGTTGGGTTTTTTGTTTTTTTGTTTTTTTTTTTTTTTTGGGACATTTAAAGAGGACCCACTGTGTGTCAGGTAACATGGTCTCCTCACTCCCACAAACATTGTCTAACTTTATTTCTTCTTCCCTTGGCTTTGCACCTTGAATATCCACTGTAATCTCATGGTGGGAGTAGAGTGAGGCCAGGGGGTTGCAGGAGGAGAGAAGAAAGGTCATGCTCTCTGGGCGGTACATCCATTTTGATCGGTGATTCAGTCTGCAGTCTCAGCTGCATTGCTTCTTCCATCCTCAGGTGTCTGGTTGGTGAAAATCCTGGTTGCTTATCAGCAGAGGTGATTTGTCAAAAGGATGGCAGTGGCACTCTGGGAAGTTTCAACATGAGTTTGTATCTGTTTCCTTTACAAAATCTGTGTTTGCTCACCTGCATGGTAGGTGAATGGGAGACTCAGCTCACCCAGTGGAGTGTGTCAGGAGGGATTACCGATTTCTTTATGGTTGCTTCTCGAGTATTTGTAAGAAATTGGCTTTATTGCTGTTCTCAGTAGGGCTTACTCACCCAGTCAGTGTTTCAATACCTCAGGCCTGTCATCCCAGAACAGCGGGGTTCCTGGAGGTGCTTTCCCTAACCTGAGGCATAAACCTCCCTCAGGTGCAGCAGGCCTGGCTGCAGTGTCCCTTTCCTGGCCAGGCCCCACTGTCCTCTTTTGGGCCCTGTCTGCTGACAGCTGCCCGGGCCTCCTTTACCTCAGGGATAAGCGTTGTACCTGCACTTTGCTCTTGACACCAGACTTTGATTTTTCTCTCCTTTCTTCCTTCGTTTCTCCCTCCCTCCCGCCCTTCTTTTCTCCCTCCCCTTCTTCTTCCTTCCATTCCTCCAGCAAACATTTATTGAGCACCTACTGAATACCTCACACTGCGCAAAGTCCGAAGAATCCAGAGTTAAATAAATAAGCCTTTTCTTTGTGTTGTTCGCAAGTAACTAATGAGGTTTGCCCCAAAAGCAAACCATAGGTAACTGTTTTCTTAAATGAAGGGGAAAATAGTATCTTTAGCTGAATCAGCTCCATGTTTCTAGATGGGATTGCCCACAACTTTGTTATCAGGGAGTAGGGTCTAGCATGGAGATATTTCAGGACACTATTCATCCATCAAATATTAATTAAGTGCTAAATGCGTGAGTTCTGTACCAGACGCAAGAAATATAAAGCTAGGTGAGACATGGTCCGTTTCTCCAGGCTCATATTGTAACCAAGGAAAGAGCTCTATAAAGTGTATGTTAATGGCATAATAAGAGCCCAAAAGGCTTCCCAGGTGGCGCTAGAGGTAAAGGATCCACCGTCCAGTGTGGGAGACCTAAGAGACAAGGGTTTGATCCCTGGGTCGGGAAGATCCCTTGGAGAAGGCCACTCCAGTATTCTTGCCTGGAGAATCACATGGACGGGGAGCCCACAGGGTCACACAGAGTTGGACGTGGCTCACGTGACTGAGCATGCACATAGGGTGCCGGCAGAGACTTGGACATGAGTAGGGATGAGATCAGGAGCACTGAGCTGGGTGGAGATAGAGGTTTCATTCACGAGCTATTCAGAGTGCCTAACAACCTAACACCTTTTAGGCTCTTCATAAGTGCTGTTGACCAGCCAGTGGAGTGAGCCCTCAGTCAGGGCCTTTAGGGGGTGACATTTGAGCTATTCCGAAAAAGCTGTGGAAAACATTGTCCAGCAGGAGAAGCACATTCTGGACAGAATGTGAACAAAAATGAAAGGAGCCTGGGACAGAAAGTGTGGGGCAGGGGGACCTCATAGGAGCCGCAGAGTGTCCCAGATGGCAGAGTTGGAGAGATGATTCTAAAAATGGGAGTCAGTTTGAAGGCTTTGGCCATTTTCCTGTTGGTCAGCAGG
Source organism: Ovis aries (assembly GCF_016772045.2). Taxonomy (NCBI): domain Eukaryota; kingdom Metazoa; phylum Chordata; class Mammalia; order Artiodactyla; family Bovidae; genus Ovis; species Ovis aries. The sequence continues at coordinate 47,480,842 of NC_056061.1, forward strand.
GCAAAGAAACTTGGGTGGTTTTTGAGCAGTGAAGTTATATCAGTTTGAGGTTTAGAACCCCTGCCCTGGCCCCTTTGCCCTGCACAGGATATTCTCTTAAGTAGGAAGAAACCGGAGAGGAAGGCTGAGGGAAGGTTGAGGCGGGGTCCAACCAGGCAGCTTGTGTGAAAAGAGAGAAACAAATTTGGGAGGAACTGCAGGCCCATTCTGTATCATAGAGGAGACGAGGGGGATTGCAGCTTTTAAGGGACTCCCATCCGCCCATTGACTAGCTGAACAAACTCCCGCAAGTCACTTTATCCCCCAGAGCCTTAGTGATTGCAGCTGTACGGTGGGCGCAGTTGTATGTACCTGGTAGGATTGCTGTGAGAATTAACTGAGAGGCTGGTGGTCTCAGCACTTAATGTGGCTCAGCATAAAAAATAACCAACATTTATTGAACTCAGACCAAGGCTTTTCCTGTGCTTACTTAGGCCTCACAGTAACTTTGTGAAGTAGCAAGGGTTACCATTCTTATCTCACAGATGAGGAAACCAAGGCGCAGAGAGGGTAAGTAACTTTCCCAAGGTAGCTCACCTCGTAATGGGCAGGGGTAGGGTTTGAACCTGCAGGCAGACTGCAGTTCTGGATACCTCGCTACAGGCTACACTGTCTTTATGTATGATCCATTATTGTTAGTCTGGAGAAGGCAATGGCACCCCACTCCAGTACTCTTGCCTGGAAAATCCCATGGACGGAGGAGCCTGGTGGGCTGCAGTCCATGGGGTCGCTGAGGGTCGGACACAACTGAGCGACTTCACTTTCACCCTTCACTTTCATGCATTGGAGAAGGAAATGGCAACCCACTCCAGTGTTCTTGCCTGGAGAATTCCAGGGATGGGGGATCCTGGTGGGCTGCCGTCTATGGGGTCACACAGAGTCAGACACGACTGAAGTGACTTAGCAGCAGTAGCAGCAGCATTATTGTTAGTCTTCATCAAACCATCTCAGTCCTCAGTCCTGGTTTCCTGGCTTTGGAGATTTTGAGGGGCTTGCTCCTTGGAAGAAAAGCTATGACCAACCTAGACAGCATATTAAAAAGCAGAGACATTCAATTACTTTGCCAGCAAAGGTCTATCTAGTCAAAGTTATGATTTTTCCAGTAGTCATGTGTGGATGTGAGAGTTGGACCATGAAGAAAGCTGGACACCAAAGAATTAATGCTTTTGAACTGTTTTGTTGGAGAAAACTCTTGAGAGTCCCTTGGACTGCAAGGAGATCCAACCAGTCCAATCGTAAAGGAAATCAGTCCTGAATATTCATTGGAACGACTGATGCTGAAGCTGAAACTCCAATGCTTTGGCCACCTGATGCAAAGAACTGACTCATTGGAAAATACCCTAATTCTGGGAAAGATTGAAGGCAGGAGGAAAAGGCGATGACGGAGGATGAGATAGTTGGATGGCATCATCAACTCGATGGACATGAGTTTGAGCAAGCTCAGGGAGTTGGTGATGGACAGGGAAGCCTGGCGTGCTGCAGTCCATGGGGTTGCAAAGAGTCAGACACGACTGAGTGACTGAAGTAGACTAAACTGAGGAGAGCTGGGATGTCTAGTACCTGATCTTTTGATTGTCTCTCTCCACACTCCAGTGACCTGTCCCTGACTTGGTTCTTTTAGGACTCTGTCCAGGCACAGAAACGAACCTGATCAATGAAAGTCTGCTGTGAACGGAGGCAGAGAGGGGGCAGTAGATGAATGAGTGACTTTTCTAGAAAATACATCTACATTTTAACTAACTTGCAACTAGATGAGTGACCAATTTCAAGCCAACAGGGAATTACCTTTGAGCTGAAATCACACCCTTTGGTTGATTCAGCCTGCCTTTGTTCATGCCCCAAGTGTTACTTACAAAATGTCTCTACTTTGCTCCCTTTTCTTTCTTTTTTTATTAATTAATTTGTTTTTAATTGGAGGATGATTGCGGTACAATATTGTGTCAGATTCTGCCATACTTCAACATGAATTAGCCATAGGTATACATATGTCTCCTCCCTCTTGAACCTCCCTCCCACCTCCCACCCCATCTAGATTGTCACAGAGCAAAGTCTGAGCCCTCTGTGTCATATAAGAGCTTTCCACTGGCTATCTGTTTTACATATGGTAATGTATATGTTTCAGGGCTACTCTCTCCACTTGTTCCTTTTTATTCTTTTGTTTTTCTTTTTTAAAAAACTAATAACTTTAATTGGAGGTTAATTACTTTATAATATTGTGATAGTTTTTGCCATACCTCGACGTGAATCAGCCATGGGTGGACATGTGTCCCCCCATTCTGAACCCCACCTCCCACCCCTCCCCATCCCACTGGGTTGTCCCAGAGCAACGACTTTGAGAGCCCTGCTTTGTGCATTGAACTTGCACGTGTCAACTGTTTTACATATGGTAATATATATATTTCAATGCTATTCTCTCAAATCATCCCACCCACACCTTCTTCCACAGAGTCCAAACATCTGTTCTGTATATCTGTCTCTTTTGCTGCCTTGCGTATAGATTCATTGTTGCCATCTTTCTAAATCCCATACATATGTGTTAGTATACAGTATTGGTGTTTCTCCTCCTGACTTACTTCACTCTGTATAATAGGCTCCAGTTTCACCTACCTCATTAGAACTGACTCAAATGGCATTCCTTTTTATAGCTGAGTAATATTCCATTGTATAAATGTACCACAACATCCTTATCCATTTGTCTGCCAATGGACATCTAAGTTGCTTCCATGTCCTAGCTGTTGTAAACAGTGCTGCAGTGAACACTGGGGTACATGTGTCTCTTTCAACTCTGGTTTCCTTGGTGTGTATGCCCAGCAGTGGAATTGCTAGGTTGTATGATGCTTTTGACCTGTGGTGTTGGAGAAGACTCTTGAGAGTCCCTTGGACTGCAAGGAGATCCAGCCAGTCCATCCTAAAGGAGATCAGTCCTGGGTGTTCATTGGAAGGACTGATGCTGAAGCTGAAACTCCAATACTTTGGCCACCTTATGTGAAGATTTGACTCATTGGAAAAGACCCTGATGCTGAGAGGGATTGGGGAGGAGGAGGAGAAGGGGACGACAGAGGATGAGATGGCTGAATGGCATCACTGACTCAATGGACATGAGTTTGGGTAAACTCTGGGAGTTGGTGATGGACAGGGAGGCCTGGCGTGCTGCGATTCATGGGGTCACAAAGAGTCAGACACGACTGAGCGACTGAACTGAGCTGATGGTAGTTCTATTCCCAGTTTTTTAAGGAATCACCACACTGTTCTCCATAGTGGCTGTACCAGTTTGCTTTCCCACCAACAGTGTAAGAGGGCTCCCTTTTTTCCACACCCTCTCCAGCATTTATTGTTTGTAGACTTTTTGATGGTGGCCATTCTGACCAGTGTGAGATGATACCTCATAGTGGTTTTGATTTGAATTTCTCTAATGATTAGTGATGTTGAGCATCTTTTCATGTGTTTATTAGTCACCTGTATATCTTCTTTGGAGAAATGTCTGTTTAGTTCCTTTGCCCACTTTTTGATTAGGTTGTTCATTTTTCTGGTATTGAGCTGTATGAGCTGCTTACATACTTTGGAGATTAATTCTTTGTCAGTTGTTCCCTTTTGTTCTTAACACTATTTCTCTGATGATGATATTCATTATAGTTCATTGAAGAAACTTTAAAAAGAAGCAAACAGAAGGAAGTATAACTCTCTCAGAATAATCTTCCTACATGACAGTAACCACTAAAGACTTTATAGAAATTGTCATTCTTTTTTTTCTCTATATGTACATGAAATAATCTGAATATAAGGCAAAAAGGGGGTTTTGTTTAGCCAGATATTATCCATCTTAAAAGTGGGTATTGTCTTATCTTCAGGTTCTTACAAAGTCTCTCATAAAATGGGCATTCTCTTTATAATTATATTTTGAGCAACAGGGTACTGTTTGGACAAAGACTTGTTTTCCTGAAATCACCCCTATCAGTGCAAGTTTTAGGTCTTTTAGAAATCACATGGTTGAATTGCTCTAAAAGTAAGTGATGAAAGCATGACCATCCTACCTGAAAATGTGACTTCACAGGCTGGGTTGGATGCCATCAAGAACAAGTCTTTAAATGAACACTTTTAAGAGCAATGGAGATCACATACAGATCCAATAATAATACCAATTTTCTTAATCAGATGCAAATGTGTATTTCTCACTCAGGATCAAATTTTCAGAGACAGCATCACCTACTAAGTCAAAGAGTTTGTCACTGACAGTGAGAAGTATTAGATGATTAGAAAGGAATTCTACCAATAATGAAGACATTGAAGATGAGTGTATAACGCTTGAACAACACTTTTACATAAAATATGATTTCAAAAAATTTTACAAACTAATCAATTATTCTATATGGATGCAACTTGTAATATGAATATGAAGTAAATATGTTTTCATCACATTCCTGAAAGTTTATAAACTCGAGTTAACAGAACTTTTCTTTACTGTTTTTGTATTCTCATTGATAAAATGGAAGATCTTTTATTTCAGGCTACCTTATATTCAGGTATATGTGGTAATATATATTCTTTGATTTTTAAACAAAAAATAGGATCACGATACACATTTTGTTTTGTAATTCCTTTTTATGCTTTATATGGTAGGACTTTCCTGGTGCCTCAAGACAGTAAAAAATCTGCCTGCAATGCAGTAGACCCAGGTTCAATCCCTAGGTCGAGAAGATTCCTTCAATTATGACTGTTTTCCATGACTTAATCTTATTAACCACCTCCTTTCTAATGGTTACATTAGAATGGCTGGATCAGCATTTCTCAACCAATCCCCTCTTGGTAGATGGGGAAGGGTTTTTCCCTACTTATTTACTGGTATAAATAATCTTGATGAATATCTACATATATAGGTCTCTTAAATATATCCATGGCTATTTTTCTGAAGCTAAATTTCTAGAAATGAAATTGCTGGGTTGGAGCCTTACAAAATTTTAAGGTATTTAATATCAATTGCTAGGTTGTACCAACCAATAATACTTTGAGTATATTTTAGGAGACCATTTAATTATTGTCCCCTTGTGACAATGTCTTAATTCATTCTTAGTAGCTCTTTTATGAAATCATTTTTTTGCTGTCCAAAATGTTTGTTCTGTCTCCCTCCTTCCTTCTTCACACCTCAGGCCACTGGATTAGTATTAAATACAGGTCAGAGGATTTCATGTCTGTTTTGTTGTCCAAAGGTATTGATTGAAAATATTTGCTACCACTGGGCTCAGTGAGATGTCTCTGCAGCACCATGTAATATATTACCCCTTTCCTGTGAATGACATTAAATCATTAGAAAACATCACTGAGTCCTATGAGATCGAGGACCTATATGACTTTTCTTAAACTCAGAAGAATGCTATTATTGCACTTTACCGTAATAGGGCTCTTTTTGTTTCCGTTTGCATATGCTGCTGATCTTTATACTATACAGCCTCAGAAAATAAGGAAGCTTGCAAAGCCTTCATTATATCAGAGAGAGATTGCTAGTTGGCCACCAAAGAGCTTCCTTTTCATTCTTCACCAGTTACCTGAAAGCCACATTGCTACACGCCAAAAGCCATGTTCCCCAGCTTCCTTGACCATGTGGCTTGGTTATGTCCAATGATATGTAAGAAGTTCTAGGAAGTCTTAAAAAGGATAGGTCACACCCTTCTCCACCCCTTTCTCCATCTCCTTCCTTGGAGCATAAGTGTAATGGCTGGAATACCAGCACCATTTTGGACTTAGAGGAGGAGGAGGACCATATCATAGGACTGATGGAAAGGAAAAAACATGGTTCCTGATGAAAGAGAAACCTCCATATGGTCCTTCCTGACCCTGATTTCTTTTCTATGAAAGCAAAATAAACTTCTCTGCTATTTAAACCCCTATTTTGGAGGGTCTCTTTTACCGAGAGTCTGGCATAATTCTATCTAAAACAAGGATCTTAACAATTTTATGACCATCTGTCTTCCTATTCTCTTTCCTATATTAATTTTCTTTTTCTTATCTTATTACCTGAAAGGGATTCCTTAACAGAAATAGGGCCCCCCCCCCAATCATGTAGAAGTACAGTGGGTATTGTTCATATGGCAAATAAGGACAGCCTCAGGACACTGCTTTACATAATCATATTTCCTGTGTTTATTTACATGTGCTGTTTGAGGCTGGTTGGTTTGTTGAATGACCCCTCCCTTCCTCCTCTTTTCCCCAAGAAAAGGAGCGAGAGTGGTCCATATGCAGAACTTACCAGAGCACAGCTCTATCAGAAAATAGGAGGGATGTCAGCCCCCTGGAGTATGAGGAAGCAGTTTGCTGAAACTGACAGCCCCAAGTAGTGAGCCTGCAACTTCATGGGACCTGCCACCCTGACTGTGAACCAGTTGTAGGCTGCATTTGTCTACCTCCACGCTCACTTTTCTTACTAACAATATCTGTGAGTATTTTTTAGATTTACCCAGCTCTTTCACCCAACATTTCAAGACACACAACATTTTACACAAAACATTACTATTACAAAGTTGAATCAGGACTTCCCTGGTGGTCCAATACTTAGGACTTTGCCTTCCAATGCAGGGGATTAGGGTTCCATGCCTGGTCATGAAGCTGAGATCCCACATGACTTATGGCCAAAAAACAAACAAAAATAAAACAGAAGCAATATCGTAATAAGTTCAGTAAAGACTTTAAAAGTGGTCCACATTAAAAAAAAAAACATTTAAAAAAAAGCTGAATCATGAGAATCATGGCAAAGAATAAATAAAAGAAGATAGAAAAATATGAAAGCATGGAGAAAGGAACGAAGATCAGAAAATTCCAGATTTCAGTCACGGATGTACAGTAGCACTGTAAACAAGACTTTTTAAAATCTGGTGACGTAGCAAGAACATCCTTTGATGCCTCTTTTTCAGTGAAGTCACCTTAAAAGCAAACAAGGAAGCCGAGTAGGCATATCCTGTTTATGCATCTTGTTAAGTGTGTGTGCAGGGGACTGACGAAACCTACTGAGTATTCTTTCAAAAATGCAAACCTGCTTCTATCCTGGCACCTCCTCCTCAAAGTCAGCAGGATAAACTTCACCCCACCAGTCTTCCCACCCTTGCTTTCTTAATACTAGATCATGTGGTACATGAATTAATACAGTCATTGAAGTGGGTTACAGGCACTGTGTTTACTATGTCCTACTTCAGTGTGTGTTTCACTTCCTGATAGCTTTCCTGATAGCTCTGTTGAGTGTTATTACTTAGTGGCAAGGGGTTGGTGGAGCTGAAGGGGTAAGCTTAGAAATCATGCTTTCTTAGATTAATTAGTATGTTCTAGCTCCTAGGAAGTGTCTTTTGGTGCTCTTAAAGAATTCACCTCAATTATTCGTATTGGCATGTAGTCTCCAAGCGATGGTGTGATTTTTCAAGGGTTTTTCAAAGAAAGGCTTAAGCAGATCCTTTTTCTCTACCCATTATTATCTTTGTCTGTGTGTCCCTGATCATTTAAACTGACTTTGACTGTTCAGTTCCGGTCTGTGTTTCTCCTTCTTGTCTCTAATTAAATCTTTTGGTTCTGAGAATGTGTGTCCTGGGCTTCATGGCATCTGTATATGGAAAGTTAGAGCAGAAGTTGTAACGTCCTAGATTATCAGACTCAGAGAATCTCAGAAGACATCATCACCTCTTACACTTCTTTTAAAGATTTTTTTTTTTTGATATGGACCATTTTAAAAAATCTTTATTGACTTTGTTACAGTATTGCTTCTATGTTTTGGTTTTTTGGCCATAAGGCATGTAGGATCTTAGCGCCCCAACTAGGGATCAAACCCACATCCTCTGCTTTGGAAGGCAAAGTCTCAACCACTGGACCACCAGGGAAGTCCCCACCTCTTATATTTTATAATCTCCTCCCAGCAAGGTGGGATCCTTTGTCCCCCCCTACATAAAAGTAGATTTAAGCCTCGACCACCTGGTCCTTCCCACTGTCCCACCCCACCTGGCTCTGTGAGACAATAACCAAAGCTCATCAGAAGTCTGGGCATCAGGTCCTTCCTGGTTGAGAATTGTCTTGGAATATATCATCCTGATGGAAAAGAGCACTGGAGAATTATAGAATCCCAGAGGCTTCTCCAAGATAATTCACTTTCAGCTGTTCTCAGTAAAAGCCACATAAAAATGTCCAACAAATCATAGAAAAAATGACCTCATGGAGTAGTGTTTAACCATAAACTGGACTGAAAAAATCTGTTCATCCAGAGAGAGATCTTTTCAAAAGTTGGACAAGTAAGAAAAATAGGGAGGATAAAGTGACAAGGTGTCCAGTTTGGTTCCCATTGTCTTTCTGGGAAAGAGTCAAGAAATGGTGTGGATTCTGTTCTCCTGGCCCCAGCCTCATTTTCAATTTTCTCGGAATATGTTCCTTTGAAGTTTAAGCTGATAGATTGATGGCATGTTTAGACGGTTGAAAGCCATCCTGTTTCACTGAAACACAGGTGCTTTTCTTCACTCCAGCAGGAGCATCTGAACTCTCTCCTTGGGTATTTGCAGAGAGAGAGAGCTGATCTACCTTGTGAGGCATGCACAACCCCTGTGTGGTTCACTTCACTCGCCTGGCAGCCGAGGAGGAGTTTAATAAAATGTTAGTGTGCAGATTCCTTAGAGGATATTGTGTCTAGGGTTTGAATCAGCACATGGAGGTCAGACTAGCCTGGTCCTCTGTCTGTCTGTGGCATGTTGCTCTCCTTGTGGCTTCACTCAAGCAGGCATTGTTGTGTCATGGTGCTGGGGTCACAGGATGACTTGGTACAAAAGAACTGCCTCACTTTCGGAAGGGGTCCGGTTAGTCTGCAAGTTCCTGTTTAAAATGGGAATCTGGTCTAGGTTTTTGCATATGTGTCAGTTCTGTGCATAAGGCCAAGTCTTTCTCACACACTTGTTTCCTTATATCCTGTTTCTTTGTGGGACACTTAAATAACATGACTTAGTACTCATTTTGTTGCTCATGTTGCAACATGATTATTTTTACTCACTTTGTCCTGGCAACCTCTTTCTTCTGCTTTTTGCTGCTTCTGTAGAAGTAATTTAGTTATTTTTTAAAAAACCTTCTTAATCTTTAGATTTTTATAAGAGAACAGTCCTGGTAGTATGAAGTGCCGTTTGCAGTTATTCTGTTCACTGCTGTCAGCTTTACTTAATTTTGCCAGCCATGTCCCCTCTCCTTCCCATTTACCATAGCCATCATCTGTATCACCTGTATAGGCGGGGTGCAAAGGGGTGTGTCACTGAAGGAATATTGACTTTCAGGATGCCTTCTATGTGTAAGGCTTTTTATATATTGAACCCTGATCAAATCAAACATTTGAGGTAAGAATTGCCAAACCCACTTTGCAGATACGGCAGTGGAGGCCAAAGAGAGTGAAATGACTCGCCGAAGGCTTTTCATCTCCTTCTGCAGTTGATTGGGCTTCTTTGGTGGCTCAGCAGTAAACAATCCACCTGCAGCGCAGGAGACACAGGAGACGTGAGTTCAGTTCCTGGGTCAGCAAGATCCCCTGGAGGAGGGCATGGCAACCCATTCCAATATTCTTGCCTGGAGAATCCCATGGTCAGAGGAGCCTGGGGGGCTGCAGTCCATGGGGTCTGCTCTTTGGGGTTACAAAGAGTCGGACACAACTGAAGCGACTGATCATGCTTGCACTGCAGTTTATCAGGATTTGAAACTGGATCTCTCCGACTTCAAAGTGAGGTGCTTCCCCCAGGGCCACGTTCATGTAACAGTGCCTCTTTTACCAGTCCTATTTGTCTGTAGTAGAACTGATCCTGAAAGTGTTTTTTAAAAAAGGCATAAGAAAGTAAGATAGGTACCTCTGGAAGTGAAGAAATACGGCCTAAGCAATAGCAACAGCAGAATGATGTGAGGGTTACAGCTTGGGACTGTGTTTGCAAGACTGGCTGATCACAGACAGGAAAGGGGGCCCTCTTTCTGGGTGATATCTTTGGATGAGTAACTAGTCTTAGAGAAATTCAGGAAGCTTAGGGGAAGTGATGAGAGAGAAAAGAGAAGGGACAGAGCACTGAAAAGCAATCAGCAGCGAAGATGAAAAATAAGGGTGATCAGCTGGCTGTAGCCAGACAAGAAACCCCAGTGGAGGGAGCCACAGGCCCAGGGCAGTTGATGGGAGCCAGTCATGGAGACTCTGTATCATCAGTGCCCCATTGACCATGAGACCCAAAGCAGTACATAAATGTTTGGTAAGTGAGGGAATCAATAGGAGGAGGGTTGTAAGAGAAGGTAGCGAGAGAAGATGAGGTGTGTCAGTAATCTTGATTGTAACATTTCAAGGTTGTTTGTGAGCAGAATTCTGATCAACATTAAACATTCAGTAAAACTTGGAGAAAAATGGTAGCCTGGGGTCATGGGTGCAGAAGCAGCATCATTTTCTGAACTCGTAGTGCAGATTTTCAAGATCTGATGTGAGAGAGAGATGGGTGAGTGAGTACAGGGAATGAGAAGAGAACAAAGCTTCACTGTGTTGATGATGAACAAGGCAGAAATACTGTTTTGGTTGGCTTTGTTGGATTGGAGGACAATGACAGCAACAATACAGAAATGTTTGTACAATAAGAAAACTATATTGAAGAAAAGCAGGGCTGCTTCCATAGCCTTCAGTCCTTACTTTCAGTCTCATTTTTGCAAAAATGTGGTCACAGCATGCTGCCTGAGAGATGATGGTGTTCCAAGGGCATCACCCCTTTGGGGGAGGAGACAAATGATTCAGAAGTAAGGGTGCTGCTGAAGTGATTGTACACATGTCAGTTTCAGGACCTATTTATTCCACATTTCATACCATCTACTTCTTGTCTGTATCCATCGTATATCCCAATAATTCATTTCTAGAAACCCAAGGCCCCAGATCTCCAGCTTTCCCTCCTAACTAAGCTGATAGGGAGAAATTGACCCAGCTCTTTCTTACTGCCTCAAAGGCCTTGACCGAAGCAAATACCTGTTCTTTGCACAAGACTTCTATTCAGCCAGAGCACACAGCTTTCAGTTTAGACATAAACTCAGCTAACAAGCTCCTCCACCCCCAGCCCCAACCCTTCCCTTCAATTAAGATCTGGGTTCTGTAACATAGAAAGTTTCACTTTGGAGGCCAGCATTCTGGAGATGGTTTTCACTCAGATTATTCTCTGTGCACTGCCTGTCCTGCTTCATAATTATTGCTCTCCCAACAAAATGTTACCTCAGAGCCCTGACCTGAACTGTGAGCCCAGCTCCACCATCCATTCTGGGCTAACACGTGCCTTGTTGAAACCCATCCACCAGAAAGGACTCCACCCTGTCCATCTTTTTGTAACAAAAGACCTGCCCTCATTTCTCTCCATGCCCAGGTTGATACTATCCCCAAACAGGTCAGTGCGGGGCATCATCAGAAAAAATATCGTAGAATATGAAATGTGCTCTGCTCTGCTTAGTTGCTCAGTCATGTCCAACTCTTTGTGACCCCATGGACTGTGTAGCCCACCAGGCTCCTCTGTCCATGGGGATTCTCCAGGCAAGAATACTACAGTGGGTTGCATGTCTTCCTCCAAGGGATCTTCCCAATCCAGGGAACGAACCCAGGTCTCCCACATTGCAGGCAGATTCTTGACCATCTGAGCCACTAACAAAGCCCAAGAATATGGGAATGGGTAGCCTAAGCCTCCTCCAGGGGATCTTCCTGACTCAGGAATTGAACCAGGGTCTCCTATATTGCAGGTGGATTCTTTACCAACTGAGCTACCAGGGAAACCCCAATATGCAATATATCTAAATAAAAGCTGATTAAAGGTGAAGTCATGTGTTTACACATTTAGGGAAAAATACATTTCTGTAGGGGAATTCTTTTATTTCCTCCTCTCCCTCCCTTACATTACTGAATTATAACTCAACTCCACAGTTATTACTAGACTTAACATCGGTGAGGGTGTTTGGCAGTGTTGAAGATTTGCTGACCGCAGAAGTACTGAATTCTGAGTTCACTGAATTCCATTGTGTCATCTACCCTGAGGGAGCCAGTGATGTCTCTGCTGATTTTACTTTTGCATTTCATTTAGATTCCCTTCCAGAGTTCTCCTAAGGACATAAATAAAAAGAAGTCTTTATTTATTGAAGTGGCTCCATGGGTTGTGAAGGAGGAGGAAGACAAGGGATAAGGGTAGGCAGAGATGATACAAAGAAAGAGAAAATATAGTCTTCTGGGAGCCATGAGAAATTCAGCTGAGGAGAGAAGAAATTAATGGATTTGCATTGGAATAGCATTAAAGCAGTAAACATTATAAAAGAGGTCACCAGGAGGAATACCACTTATCACCAAGTGACTGATCAGGGTTGCACGTCCTCCTGGAGAGGCCAGAGCTGCCTTCCTGGAGGAAACATGCCTTACCTGAACCTTGGTGGGTAGGCAGATTAAAATGGGTTTGGATGTGAGCAGGGGATGAGGTTAGGGCAGAGCAAAAGTGAAAAATAGGATTGGAGGGGCAGCTTGGTTGCCACATTGTTGAGGGCCACGAATACAAGCTGAGTTTTGAGTTGCCCCTGGAAAAGGCCACTGTAATAACCTGGAAGTGGTGGCCCAGACAACTGGTGGGGGCAGAAGCCAGAGGCTCAAGACCCGTCAGGAGGTTTTTGTGAAGGTGTAGCCATGCCTGGACAGACCAGAGGAGTGGGAAGGACCCTGCACAAAAATGGTAACGGTAGGAGGAGAAGGTAGAAGTAGAAGTGAAAGGCACACATCAGGGGAGTAGTCAGTGGGAATTTGGTGAATACTGATGGAGTCAGGATGGAACAAGAGAGAGAAATCAGAGAAGACCCAGGGTTCTGAGTCTGGGTTCCTGAAAGCATGGGAGGTAGAAGCATGGATGAAAGCATAGGAAAGTGAGATGTGTGGCTGTTATTTATAAGGCGGTCTTGTTCTGGTGCTTCCATTAGATCTGCTAAAAACGCTGTAGGGGCTGTGACTCCACTAGAAGAATAATACTCTGCCTTAGGGAAAAATAGATGGAGACCAAGTCAGGTTGACCCATGTTATAATATACATACCTGTTCACCCATTGTTTGTAGCTGGAACTCATAGCCACTTGGAGAGGAGTATAGTTTATCTTCTTCAACCAGGTGAGATGTCTAGGGTCGAGATAACTTCCTCTCTTAACCACTTACCACTCTATCATAACCATTCTTTCTGCTAAGTCATAGTAGCATGTTTTCATTTACTTTTCAGTAGCCAGCAATGTGCCTAGAGGCCATTAAGCCTGGATGTGGCCGTGTCCATCATCAACAAGGGTAACATTCCTTTTGATATCCTGGCATGAAAGTAATGCCAAGGAGAAGCAGTCTCTGAAGCTCTGTTTCCGTGTAGCTTAGGAAAGGTGTCCCTTTCATTGGCTGGCATTACAATAATGAGCATCATTTCTCAGTTGTGAGTGAAGGCAACTTGCTCTGTGTTTGTGGACTTGGCACTGTCTTGTGTGTGGCAGCTAGCCCACTGACCTCATCATTTGGATTCCCCGTTCTTGTAGTGGAACCAGCACCACAAAAGTGAAATGCTGTATTTTCCAGAGTCACCCTACATGTGATTGTTTGTTTACGATGACATAATGCTTTAAACGTTAGTTCGTCCCTCCCCAAATGGCCGCAAATGTGGTGGTTTGAAGGGTGAGCTCATGCGGAGGAAAAGGATGCAGACTGTCTGTAATAAAGGGTTCGATGAATCACTGCGGACTGTGCTTCTGGAGCTCACCTATCCATTCAGAAGCGTTGGCTGAAATTTAGGCCATTAGAAGCAGAAAGTTTAGAATCCTGATGGCTGCCCCTGGGTCTCAGCAGGTCAGTGTCTTTTTCAGCTACTTTGGGAGAAGCTACTGCATTTTGGAATTGTTACAAAATGAGGAGTTGACTGCCCAAAGGTGACCGTCTTTTTTGAATCCGGTCTGCAGTGTAACAGGCATAAGTGTTATCACCAATAAGAAAATGATGCCTCATAAACTCGTCTAGTTCAACAGCTGACATGCAGGTCTCCAGGCAGCCTGTGAGTGTGGAAAGGATCACCTACTCGGAATTCACTGAACGTTCATGTCCATCATCCACGTATCACAGAATCCATCTTCACATGTTGGCTTTTGGGTTGAAACTTCCTTATTACTGGTAAAGAAAGAAAGTGAAGTCGCTCAGTTGTGTCTGACTCTTTGTGACCCCATGGACGGTAGCCTTCTACGTTCCTCCGTCCATGTGATTTTCCAGGTAAGAGTACTGGAGTGGGTTGCCATTTCCTTCTCTAGAGGATCTTCCTGACCCAGGGATTGAACCTGGGTCTCCCACACCGTAGGCAGATGCTTTACTGTCTGAGCCACCAGGGAAGTCACTACTGGTAAATGCCAGTATAATCAGCTAGTTGCTGCTCTCTTCTTCCCAGTGGTCATTCTGAGACTCTTCTCTTGGATTTTCCCAGGTTGGGCTAGTTGGTACCTGTGTGAAGGTTAGTTTTCTGCATGCGTGCGTGCTCAGCTGCTTCAGTCACGTCTGACTCTTTGTGACTCTATAGACTGTAGCCCACCAGACTCCCCTGTCCATGGGATTCTGTAGGCAAGAATACTGGATTGGGTTGTCATGCTCTCCTCCAGGGGATCTTCCTGACTCAGGGATCGAACTCGAATCTTCTGCATCTCCTGTACTGCAGGCGGATTCTTTACCACTGAGTCCCGGGGAAGCCCGGAAGGAGTGATGAAAGTGAAAGTGAAGTCGCTCAGTCGTGTCCAGCTCTTTGTGACCTCCTGGACTGTAGCCTACCAGGCTTCTCCATCCATGGGATTCTCCAGGCAAGAATACTGGATTGGGTTACCATTTCCTTTCCCACCAAAAGACTGCAGTAATAATAACATCTAAGCAACCTGTGTGTCTGAAAAAATTTTTCATGTTCCTTATTGAATACTCACAAATAACTCTGTGAACCGGGAAGTATCAGATGAACTCTACAGATGAGAAAATGGAAGTTCAGAGATTAACTTCAGGTCAAAAACTAGCCAGGTAGAGGGTCAGGATCCTAACCAGACCTGTCTGCATTCAAATTCTATGTCCTTACTCCTCCTCATTCACATGAGAAGAGGCTTTGGATCCAGGATATGGCTTCTGGGTGTTCCATCATGGTAAATCAGGGTGCTGACAGGAGCTGGTTGTTCACAATTTACACTGGTTTACACTGGAGTGACGGAGAAGGCAATGGCAACCCACTCCAGTACTCTTGCCTGGAAAATCCCATGGACGGAGGAGCCTGGTAGGCTGAAGCCCATGGGGTCACAAAAAGTCGGACTCGACTGAGCGACTTCACTTTCACTTTTCACTTTCATGCATTGGGGAAGGAAATGGCAACCCACTCCAGTGTTGTTGCCTGGAGAATCCTAGGGATGGAGGAGCCTGGTGGGCTGCCGTCTCTGGGGTCGCACAGAGTCGGACACGACTGAAGCAACTTAGCAGCAGCAGCAGCATACTGGGGTTGAAACCACTGAAGATGATGGAAGGATACTGGTTCCAGAGTCAGTTGCTCTCAGTTCCAATCCTGTCACTTTTTGTTAGCTGTTGTAGCCTTAAGCAAGTTACCTAATCTCTTGGAGCCTCAGTATCCACCTTGGGAAATGAGAATAACAGAACCCCAGGCTCTCTAGGTTTTGGAGGTGGACCTCAGAGATATTATGGATTTGCTTCCAGACCACTGCAACAAAGGGAACAGTGCAATAAAGGAAGGCACACAGTTGGGTTTTTTTCATTTCCCAGTACATATAAGTTATGTTCACACTACACTGTAGCCTGTTAAATGTGCAATAGCATTATGTCTAATAAAACTTTGAACATAACCATAATTAAAAACTACTTTGCTTCTGAAAAATGCCAGCCATCATCTGACAACACAGGGTTGCCACCAACATCCTATTTGTAAAAAAAGACAATATCTGCCAAGTATAATAAAGCAAAGTATAATAAAACAAGATGTGCCCGCTTTGGATGAGTCTACATACATAAAAGCACACAGCACGATGCCCAGCAGAGATGAAATGCTTTAGCAGTGTTAGCGCTGGGTCAGCATCATCATCATTGGTGGGACCAGTTCTTCTAACGCGTGACTTTCACCATCAAGCCAGCCTCTTGCTGGCTACAGATTTAAACACTTGAATACTGGGCTGGACTATTCAGGTTAAACAGACCACTTTATCCTAGATTTCCAGGCACTCTGAGAACCCTTCTCTCCTCTGTGTTTTAAGACTTCTCTGTGCATCTCATCCTCCAACAGGAATACCACCAACTCAAGGTATAGTCTAAGAAACCCCCAAGACTTAGGGGGATGACTACTTTATCCCACCAGTCATTTCTTTACTAAAATGACTCTTTCCTCTGCCTTCTTGTTGATACCAAACCAGAGGGGAGTTTCATGATGATGAAGAATGAGAGAGAGGGAAAAGGATGGGCCAAGGAGGGGGTGAGTAACAAAATTGGAAGAGCTCTCTGGGGACCTCTGGACTGTGGCTGGGCCAGTAAAGATGGGGGTGAGGGGCTTGTGTGAAAAACATCCCTGGGGAATCAGAGAATATTCCCCATTCACAGTTTTCCTTTGGGTCAGCTCCATACAAACTTTATTTTCAACAGATACTAATACATAAATGTAGCCTACCTAAAGACAGCTCTTGCATTGCTTAGTTTTGACATAAAGAGCAATTTGTGATCCCAGGAAGCACAGTTACCATTGTCCCCCAGTATCCATGGGGGGTTCGTTCCAGGATTTCCTCAGTTACCAAAATTCACAGATGCTCGAGTCCCTTATAGAAAATGGCATATTATCTGCATCTAACCTATGCACATTCTTCTGTATATTTTAAATAATCTCTAGACTACTTATAGTACCCAATACAGTGTCAATGCTATGCAAATAGTTGCCAGCATATAGCAAATTTAAGTTTTGTGCTTTGTGGAACTTTCTGGAATTTTTTTCCCCAAATATGTTCAACCTGTGTTTGGTTGATTCTGGGTGGCGAACCTGAAGATCCAGAGGACCAGTTGTAGTAGTCTTCATTTTCTAAGGCACGTGACTCCTCACACAGAAGACACTCTGCCCAACCAAAAAAAAAAACCTTCAAACACAACACCTTGACCACACAGCGCAGTACTGAGCCAGCCAGAGACTGTAAAATGTCAAGGAGAGAAGGCCAAATATTTGCTGTCCCACCTGGCTTCTTTTTTCACTCTAATTATCTCAAGTGGCTGAAGATCACTGAACCACACTGCATTCTTTCTGACTTTAATGTAAATCATCTGTGAGCTAGCGAATGGTATCTCCCCAGCCTCCCTGAAGTCCTAATAAGTAACAGAGTGTTGTTTTAATCTTATGGTTAAAAGAAGGAAGGAAAGGGGAAGGAAACCTGGGTCTCCTGCATTGCAGGCAGGTTCTTTACCACTATGCCACCGGAAGTCCCTAAAGGGGAAGGAGGAATATGGAGAAACTAGGACTTTGTGAGTAACATATACACACTGCTGCTGCTGCTGCTGCTGCTGCTGCTGCTGCTGCTGCTGCTGCTGCTAAGTCGCTTCAGTTGTGTCTGACTCTGTGCAACCCTATAGACGGCAGCCCACCAGGCTCTGCCGTCCCAGGGATTCTCCAGGCAAGAATACTGGAGTGGGTTGCCATTTCCTTCTCCAAACATATACACACTACTATATAAAAATTGGATAACCAACAAGGACCTACTGTATAGCCCAGGGAACTGCATTTAGTATTTTGCCATAACCTATAATGGAAAGAATCTGAATAAGAAAAGGCATATATGCATGTGTGTGTGTGTGTGTGTGTGTGTGTGTGTGTGTGTGTAACTGAATCACTTTGTGGTACGCCTGAATGTAACACAACATGGTAAATCAATTATTTGTGCCTTGTGAAACCTGAGGAGGTACCCTGGCACCACGGCCAGCGCTGCAGGGAGGGGCTCTGGAAGGGAGAACTACCACCGTGACCAGTTGTCACTGACGCTGCGTGAGAGGCTCAGCACCCCCGCATCCCCTCAAAACCAGGGCCCACCTTCCTCTCGCACCTCAAGCCATCACCCCCAGAACGGGCCGTCCTCACCTGCAGGGTGGCATTCAGCCTCTCAGACACAGCTCCTGTGTTCTCTTGAAAGCAACTTTGGATGTTGTATGGGCTGGAAAAGAGGGAAAGTGTTGCTTTTTTTAATCTAACAACTTATAACTGTGTCAACACATAAGACAGTCTGTCAAAGCTTTCTTCTCAGTGTTGCCGCTGTGAATTAATTTTGAGCGGCACTTGTGAGCAGTAAACACTTTTGCGGTGTGAATAACTCTTTGTGCGGGAGGAGTTGTCAGCAACTCGCTGTCCCCATCCCCTACCCTACCCCGTAAGCGGGGAAGGGAACAGAGGATGCCTCTTTCCCGGCCAGTCAGGTTGACTGAGGTTGGAGGAGCAAAAATTGGCCTCCGCGCTCATGTTGTGATTCTGTCTTTTTTGACCACTGGGCTGTCAGATCCTCAGACTGGAGGACAGCCTTGGTGTATTGAGTTGAGAATCCGCAGGACGAAGCCTGATCACTATGTTCTGATCATGTCCAGCCAGTGCGTGACATCTGACCCCCATCTTTTTTAGTTGTTTCTGAGCCAGGAACCTGTTCTATACCCAGTGAAATGCATACAACACTTATCTTTCCTCAAGAGTGAACATTGGGAGAGAGGTGTTCCTTTTCGCCTAAACCAGGCATCTGGCCGCCTCTTACTATTTTAGAATTGGTTCTAGACTGAATGGTCCACATCACTTTTGCCCTTAAATTATTCAAGAAGGTATCACCGTTTAAGAGCAGGACAAAAAAACTCAACAGTACACGTGCCAAACACTGATAGAGAGAGATCTTTCACAGTTTTTATACTGATTTTCTGTGAAGTTAAATATTCTTTTTGAACCTTATTCACAGAGATAGAATAGCCATTCACTTCACTTAGGTCATTATACACACACACACACACACACACACACACACACACACGTGTATGCTCAATTGCTCAGTCATGTCAGACTCTGTGACCCTTTAGACTGTAGCCCACTAGGCTTCTCTGTCCATGGGATTCTCCAGGCAAGAATACTGGAACAGGTTGCCATCTCCTCCTCCAGGGGATCTTCCTGATGGAAGGATACAACAAACATCTGCATTTCCTGAATTGCAGGCAGATTCTCTACCTCTGAGCTATCAGGGAAGCCTACACACACACACACACACACACACACACACACACACACACACACGTATATATACTTATATGTATGAAATATTCGCTATTACTCTTTTTCTCTTTGTTTAAAGGCCATTTTTTTCTGCTCTTTGCATCCCTTGTCCAAATATTCCAGTTTGCATCGGGCAGCCCCCGGGCTCCCTCCCTGCTGCACTCTGACAGGAGTGTGGGGAGTATCTTTCAGTTATAACAGTGAGCTTCCTTGCTCTGACCCACATTTTGGAGCTGTGTTCCAGAGTTCCCTGTCCCTTTAAAACCCGGAAGAATCTATTGTGCACAACACTCCCATTCTAGCGGCTATTGAAATCTATTTTAGGCTGCATAGTTCTGAAGGCTTGTATGCTTCATATGTTTACACAGGACCTGCTGTAGAAGGTCAGGCTTAGCTTTTTATCCGAAAATTCCTTTCTTCAGGCTCTACAGTGGGACCTGCTCGCTTTCACTTCCTGAAATGTGGTGACTAAGACCTCCGTCAGGCTGTTCACATCCCGCAGAGTGGGGTCTGAACACTTTCTCTCCTCGCCACCCTCTCCCCAGTGCCTGGCACACTGCTGTTACTGTTCATGAAAAATGCTCAGTAAATGAAGATGGCTGGTTTGTTACCGTTCGGTCTATAAGCAGAGCTGTGGCCAGCAGAGGATGGCAGTGGTGGGGGAGTTGGGTTTTCATCATCATGACCACCAGGCTGTCAGACATTCAGGTTGGAGTGCGGCCTTGGTGTACTGAGTTGAGAATCTGCAGGACAAGGCCTGGTCTGCATGTTCAGCTCGCTTCCAGCCAGTGCATGATGTCTGACCCCCATTGGGCATCATCTTCAGATTGAAGGAGATTTCTGGGGGCCTTGTGAGAAGACCCCTGCCATTTGTCAGGGCTAGAGGGTCTGTGTACAAGGTGTGAGTCTGTGGGGGATGCCTCTGTGACCAAGCAGGCAGGGAACATGAGGGCAGCACACGTCCTGGGGAGTGAAGCCCGCTTTGTATGCCCTGCTTATGTCCAGCCCATCCACCAACTCTGACCCCCATTTTTTTCAGCTGGTGCCAAGCTGGGAATAGTTTTACTCCCAGTGATGTGGGTACAGCTGTTCTCTTTCCTAAAAAGTGACCATTTGGAGAGGAGTGTTCTTTTTCAGAGGCAAACACTGTTTCTCCTGCCTGCCCAGGGGGAGGTTTGCTCATTGTTCCTGACTCTAAGAGAGATACTAGTAGGGAAACCATATCATGCCAGACTCCAAAGGGTTAACTAATGATGCCTTTTAAATGGGAATCATCATGAAATGTATGTAACATAAAAGGCAAATGCAAAATGCTTAAGTGACAGGTGGCGTCGTTTGAAAAGGATGTGGGGGCTGATCCCAGAACTGCGATCGTACACAGCTGCATTAATTTGCCTAATCACTGGATTGCTGTAACCAGTGTCTATAAATAAACACACAAACTAATCTTTTGATTATCCTTTTTATGGCACGTTCTCTGCTCCCTTCCTTCTTTTTCTTCTTCTTGTCTTTTCATTGTGATTAGAGAGTATTTCAAAACTCTGTAATTCTGCAGATTCTTCATCCTGGACAGTTCACAAAGAGAGTGATACAGATGGCCAATAAATGTATGAAAAGATTTTCCATTTTTTATCATTTTTAGAAAAATGCAGGAAGATATCAATGAACTGCCATGTTTAAGTATCAGATAGGCAGAGATTAAAATTATTGTGATAACCCCTGTGTGGCTAGTGTATACAGTCTATGCACTGGTGCAGTATTTGGCAAAGGTATCCGGCATTATATATCCAAACAGTAAGTGTGCCTATCACTTGATTTATCAAACATACTTCTCAGGATTTGCCCAAAAATAATATTGGCAAGACAGAAAGATGTATTCTCGAGGATTCCTGTATCAAGAGTGTTTGCAGCTGTATGAAAAATGTGTGAAAATAGAAATCATAGAAAGGGGACAGATTAAATAAATTCTGGTACATAAAAGAATATCACATACCCATTAACAAAGATCATATAGCTATGTGTTTATTATTGAGGACAGATGTTTATAGCACCTTGATGTGTGAAAAAAAGCTAGTTAAAGAACAAGTGTATTCTTTGACGTAGTATGTTGTCAGTTATGTGAAATCAATGCTTCTCAAATACATGCAAATGCAGGTTCCAATTCAGAAAGATTGGGTTGGGATCTGAGGTTCTGAGCCACTGTCAAAACTGACAATTCCCCAACTCTTTGCCAGTGCTGCTCGCCTGTGGACCGCACTTGGAGTTGTGAGGTTAAACTGTACACATACATCTGGGTGCCAGTAAATGGTGGGGATAAATGTGTGGAAGATGGTGAATCTGGGTGATTTTTACTTTCATCTTTGTGCTTTCCTGTATTGTTTAATACTTTATAATGCATCTCTATCGTCTTTCCTTACACAATAGATTGGATTTTTAAAATAAAAACTAGCCTATTAAAAAAATTAAAAGACGCTTGCCCCTTGGAAGAAAAGCTATGGCAAGCCTAGACAGTGTATTAAAAACAGAAGTATCACTTTGCCAGCAAAGATCTGTATAGTCAAAGCTATGGTTGGAAGGCATCACCAACTCGATGGACATAAATTTGAGCAAACCCCTGGGAATTGATGATGAACAGGGAAGCCCAGCATGCTGCAGTTCATGGTGTCACAGACTCTGACATAACTGAGCAACTGAACTGATGGTCTTTCCAGTAGTCATGTACGGATGGATGTGAGAGTTGGACCATAAAGAAGGCTGAGTACCGAAGAGTTGATGCTTTCAAACTATGGTGCTGGAGAAGACTCTTGAGAGTCTCTTGGACAGCGAGAAGATCAAACCAGTCAATCCTAAAGGAAATTAACCCTGAATATTTATTAAAAGGACTAATGCTGAAGCTGAGGCTCCAATACTTTGGCTACCTGATGTGAAGAGCCAGCTCATTGGAAAAGACCTGACACTGGGAAGGATTGAGGGCAGGAGGAAAAGAGGGCAACAGAGGACGAGATGGTTGGATGGCATCACTGACTCAATGGACATGAGTTTGAGCAAACTCCAGGAGATGGTGAAGGACAGGGACGCCTGGTGTGCTGCAGTTCATGGGGTCACAAAGAGTCAGACATGACTTAGCGACTGAACAATAGCAACATTAAAAACATGTCTGTTTTTAAAAAGTTGGCTTCAGATTTACCTCTCAAACATTTAAGGGAGGGGCAGAGCATCTAGGCCAGTTATTCTTACAAAGGCTAGGTTATCAGAATCACATGGAATACTTTTCAAAAACACAGTATCTCAAATCTGACCCCAGAAATTCAGATTCAACCATCTTCAAGTGGAGAAATCAGCATTTTTAAAAGTTTGCCAGGTGATTCTGACACAGACCAGATTTGGCCACTGATCTAGGCTTCAGATTCTTAAACATCAGATTTTGGGGCTCAGGCATGCATTTGGAAGAGGTTTCCACCCTCTGTCCTGCTCACTTTAGTCTTCAGAATCATGCGTTTGATATTGACACGTAGATTTCTCTATTTTCCAGGAGCTGTTGCTTGACATTTTCCCACCAGTCTCCTGATAGGCTTTCCTACCAGCCTTCTGTTAATATATTACTCTCTTCCATCAGCAGGAGGATTCTTTACCACTGGCGCCACCTGGGAAGCCCAATATATTACTTTCCTATAACAAACTGTCACAAACTGGGTTGCTTCACTCAACAGAACTGTGTTCTCTCACAGTTGTGCAGGTTGGAAGTCTGAAATCAAGGTTCCCCACCTTTTTCCCAAGGCCTCAGAGGAGATTCCTTCCTTTCCTTGTCCAGCTGCTGGGGAGGCTCTGGAGGTTGCAAGGCGAGTGGCTGCATGCCTCCAACCTTGGCCTCCATCTTCACGTGGGATTCTCCTCTGTCTTCTCTTGTCTCTTGTAAGGACATCTGTCTTGGATTTTGGGCTCACCTGATTAATCTGGGAGGATTTTGTCTTGAGATCCTCAACCTAATTGTATCTGCAAAGTCCCTTTTTCCAAAGAAGGTCACATTCATATGAACAGTTCCAGGAGTTAGGACATCAGCCTCTCTTCTTGCAGTGGCCACAGTTCCACCCACTACATCTTTTAAGTGGTTCAACAACAGTTTTGAAATTAAGCAGAAGATTCAGGATTTACCATTTTGTCTTTCTCTGAGGTTGAGTCTTTGGTTTTATTTCCCTTTTACAGGTAGAGCTGTAGGAAGTTCTTCCATGAAAAAAACTGAACGGTTACCACTAGCAGTGTTTAGCGATTCAGCTGCCTAGAGAGCTCAGGGCCATATCCTGGTGGGTCCTTTCCTTGTCCAGGAATCTCCCAGCCATCGAAGGGCCTGGGAAAGCCAGGTACACCCAACAGTCTGAGCATATCCACACTGCTTGCCTGCTCTGTGGTGGAAATGTCATCCAGCATTAATCTGGGGATGTGGAAGTCAAAGATATGTTTACTGAGGAATAACCATAAGTCTATTGGCTGTTGACCTGGACTTTGAACTGGGTCAGAGCCAGTTTTCCCCACCCCCACTCACAGAGAGAAAGGTAAAAGTAAAGGCTAAAATGAGACTAACCATACATCCCATCTTACTGCTTTCAAGTGGTCCTTTCCTGTAAAACCTCTTTTTGATTGTTGTTGTTATTCTGGTAAAGAAGGGTGACCTGTGTTTGATACTGAGACTGACACAGACTGGTCTTTCTGATGTTTCACTAACTTAATTTCTTTGTTCGATACAAGCTACAGGTTTCTCACAGTGGATTTCTCAGTTGAGGAGGAGGTTTCTCAAAACTGCTTTGACAGTGTCCGGTCATGCACAGCCCCTGGGCATCCCCAGTGAAGTGCTTTGAGTCACAGTCCCTTTAAGACCCAGACAGAGAGGTGGACTTGTGTCATTTCCCAAAATATACAGGAGGAGAAGCAGATTAGTAAAAGGAAACCTTGTGCACACATGGGAGGGTTCTGCTGCCCTAGAATCAGCCTTTACATACGAAAGATCCAGCCCTGTTACTGGGAGGTTCATGTTCATTGAACCCCAATGAAACCAATTGTACAAATAAGTAGGTGTCCTCACGCCAGAAGGAGAGATGCAAAAGGCAGAATTAAAATTGCTAGCTAAATAAACAACACATGAGTGAATTTATTTGACTTTCTTTTCTCTTTGCTTCAGGATACCTGAAATTTATATATACATGTTTTATGTGAAAAAGAGTGTTTTTAATTAAATAAGCAAAAAATTACCATTGATAAAATGTTAGACAATAAAAAAGAGATCAGAAAGAGCAAAAAGAAGAAACTCCATATTCCTAGAGTTTCCTGGGACTGTTTGTACAGTTATTGTCCTCACCTGATTGGGACCATGTGTTTTCTTATTAGTTGAAAATCTGGGTGAATCACTAAAAAAAAAAAAAAGAAAGAAAAAGATACTGCATGACTTAAATAATGTATTTAACTTAAAGATGCACGTGAACAGTTATTTGCCAATCTGATGTAAGCCCAAGGCCTTTTCTTGGAGTTTGTGTACACTGATTAGAATTCTGTGTCACCTTCTACATATGTAAGCACAAGATTTTCATGTTTAGTCTCTTTAAAGTGGAAGAACTTTTTTCAAAATTGTTTTTGGCTTCGCTGGGTCTTCATTGCCGTGTGCAGACTTCTCATTGTCGTGATTTCTCTTTTTGGAGAGCACAGGCCCTAGGCACGTGGGCTCAGCAGTTGCAGCTTGCAGGCTCTAGAACTCAGGCTCAGTAGTTGTGCTGTGCGGGCTTAGCTGCTCCGTGGCATGTGGAATCTTCCCAGACCAGGAATCAAACCCGTGTCCTCTGCATTGGCAGGCAGACTCTTATCCACTGTGCCTCCAGGGAAGTACAAAAGTGGAAGAATTTTTAGACACTTGCCATGCAGTCTGAGTGCAAAATCATTGTAAATTTTTATTTTTCCAGTCTTCCAGTTATATTATACATAGGTAATTCAATAGCAGATTTCTTTCAGCAACTTGCTTCTTTCATTTGATTTCACTAAACTTTCAGAAAAATGGCTTTGAATTTTCATACTCATCTTTCATTAGCCAACATGATATTAAAACGTATATATTGTTGCTGTTGCAGTCACTAAGTTGCGTCCAACTGTTTTGTGACCCCTGTGGACTATATATAGCCCACCAGGCTCTTCTGTCCGTGAGATTTCCCAGGCAAGAATACTGGAGTGGGTTGCCATTTCTTCCTTCAGGAGCTCGTCTAGACCCAGGGATCGAACACTAGTCTCCTGCATTGGCTGGCAGATTTTTTATCACTGAGCCACCAGGGAAGCCCCCAAATTACATATATGTAATAGTCATATATATATATATATATATATATATATATAGCATAATTATTATACAGTAATAAGAACAGTGGCTTTAGCAGTTTAAGCATAAAGTTCCCAGGAAGGAGCTGAATGCTCCAGGATGCCAGAGGGCAACCTGCAGCCTTCATTTGACCACCGTGTCAGTCAGTGTATTTTACAGAGAAGATGGAGAAGGCCAATTTATTCATCCAGTCAATTAAGGACCATCTGTCAAGAGATTTTCTACTGGATCTCTTCTGACTTACTCCAAGAAACTCCTAGGTTAAAACCTATTCAAAAAGCAAGCAGTCTTAAAATGGTTTGAAGAGTTCTCTGCCAAACACAGGGACCCACTTAGGAATATTAAGATCCATACCAAGACTCAAGATATTTGAAGAAGGTTTATAGTTACACAAATATTTGGCTTCTTCTGAAGGACCAGTAAATATATCAGTGAAGATATTGTGAAATAGGCAAGCTTTGTTCTGAGAACCTTGAACTTAAAGAGAATTGATTGCCAAATGGTTTATTCTGATAAGGTAGTGTTTTTCTTTTAATTTCAAATGTGTACAACATAATAAGTGCTCAGAGAGCTTTATGCTTCCTGAGGTAGAGAAAGCAATATTTCTATTCCTGTTTTGTGGACCAAAAAACAAACAAACAAAAAAACAGACCTAAAGGCTGTCTGTTCCATGAAGATGGTAATCATCATGAATTTTCCATTGTGATGCCTGATTTAAATTCTTTGCTGTTGTCGTGGCCCTCCCCATTTTTAGGGTGTTTAGTAAGCCTTATTGAGTGAGCGCTCTCCTAGGGGCATATCTGTTTTGCCCATTGATATCGGCAGTATCTGGAGTAGGGGGGTGAATGAATGAATGAATGACAGAGGTCACACAGTTAGCAAAAGGTCACTAGTGCTTAGAGCAAGTCTTCTGACTCTGCACCCTGTGTCTTTTTATTACATTGGGATCTAGTCTGTGCTGGCTTTTCTGGGTTCTTAATGTTCCTGAGACCTGAGCAGGACCCATTTATCAAGTCACAGACAGATTGTGACAAACGATATAAAGCAAGGTGAGCCACTCCCAATGTTAACCAACATGTTGTCTCAGTAACAGGCAAGTCATATGTGTTTTCACACATGTCTGGGAGTTTTTAACTGAGGCTTCATGATTATCTAGAAATGTCCAAGTTAGTATTTTCTTTTCAAGGTGAATGAACATCATACTTTAAAAGATTGTTTTTGACAGTAGCTAAAAACTACTGAAAGTGTCAGTCACTCAGTCGTGTCAGACTCTTTGCAACCCTGTGGACTGTAGCCCACCGGGCTCCCCTGTCCATGGGATTCTCCAGGCAAGAATACTGAAATGGGTTGCCATTCTCTTCCAAATACTTGTTATTTAAAACATTTTAACCCATTACTAAATGCTAATTATATCTTTCTATCAACTTTTGCAGTTATTGAATAATGTCCAATTTTGAATATTTTCCATAAATAATTGGTTTTCCAGCTGGTAGATAATATTATATATTTTCAGAAAGTTGTTTCTACAGCTGCTCATCTCTTCTGTATGTTGAAATTTCAGGCTTTTAGTTTAAATTGATAGCTCAGGGAACCTACATCACAAATCCAGTGATTTGTTGAGCATTTGTCTATGATGTGTGCCATATTTTAAGTAATAAATTTGGGACATTGTATTAATGTATGTAAGTTTATTTTTGGTATGTGTGAATTGATCTTTTGTAGGCTCTTCATCAATTCTTCATATTTTAGTTATTGAATGAAACTAATGTAATGAAGTAAAGCAAGTGAGCACTGGGCCCACAGGAGACCCTGGAATGACCATGATTTAATCACCATCACTTATGCATAGCAGTTCCAAACAGTTTCTACAGCATGTAGATAACAGTTCCCCAAAGTCATGTTCACATAGAGATTTACAGGTATCATATACAGCCTTACATGTAACTAACATTTTACATTTTAAAGGATGTCATGTCACATGTTTGTACAAAGCATAATTGGTGGTGGTGTAGTCTTTAAATCATGTCCAATGCTTGTGACTGCATAGCCTGAAACCAGCCAGACTCCTCTGTCCATGCGGTTTTCCAGGCAAGAATATTGGATTGGGTTGCCATTTAAAGATAAAAGAAAATAGTTTATTTAGATAAAATGTTCTGAACATTTGCTATATACCTGGGACTAGGCTCAAATTTTAAATTCTATGTATTATTTCCTTTAATCTTCATAAAAATCCTATTTGTTAAGTACCACTATTGCCATTTTATAGTATTAGATTTAGAGGAATTAAGTAACTTTCTCTGGATACCTGATAGGCAGTAAATTGTAAAGCTTGGAACCAAACCCAGGTCTGGTTAGATCCTGGAGCCCGTACTCTCAATGACTCCTATGCTGCCAACTGTTTGGCTACCTGCAAAGAAGAACAAATGATCCTTTGTTTGGTCCACTTTTCCTTTAGATACTTACTGTGACCTTCTTGACTTATATCACCTTTTCTTAAGAGTGAATGTTGGTCTTTCCCTGACAAATTAATGCATATCTTTTTGAATTAATGAGAATATATTAACATTAGCAGTTCAGTGACAGCTCTTGTGTACTGATCAGTGATATTAATAAAAGGCAAATCAGATTCAGTGAAATTATCAAAACACATCAGCTGTGTGGCTGGATCTTCCAGAGGAATAAGAATTTGGATACAATAACACAGGCTCCTAGAAGGCTGTTTCAATCATTGGAAAACAATTTTTCCTAACTTATAATTCAGGTACTTACATGAGTTATTAACTCATGGAATGTCATGACCCTTTCATCTTGTCTGTATTCTCCACAGAACAGAAAAGAATGATCAGTAGCAAAGAAAAGTCAGCTGTGTGAAAACACTGCCCCTCTTCTCTTTAAATAATAGATGCTTCTTCTTCAGACTTCTTGGTTAGCATTACACTCCTGGAAAATGTCCACAGAATGTCTTCAAAAATACTTGAAGGCTTATTAGCTTGAATTTTAAATGCTCGAAGGAACTTTACATTGTCGGTTAGACTTAACTATCCTTAATTATAGCTGTATAATAAATGAAACTATAATGAATCATAAAAGAAACCTATTATAGTCAGTAACAAACACTACAGAGTACTTTAATGTACAACCGTAGATGCTGGTAAACACAAAATTGAACTAGGAGCAAGTGGAGGTGAAAAAGACTGAAGAAGAGGGCCTAAACTTAGAGAAAGAACCATTGTGTATTGCTGCTTGGTATGAAGCACACAGAATAATAGAGAGGTATACGTCTGTTTGTTTTGTATTTTATTTTTTATTTATGGCTGTGCTGGCTCTTCATTGCGGTGTGGGCTTTTCTCTAGTTGTGGAGAGCAGGGGCTGTTCTCTGGCTGTGGTGCAAGGGTCTCTCATCTCACCGGTTTCTCTTGCGGAACACAGGCCATAGGGTGCAGAGGCTTCAGTAGCTGCAGCACGTGGGTGCAGTAGTGGAGGCGCACAGGCTTAGCTGCTTCACAGCATGTGGGATCTTCCCAGATGAGGGATCGTGACCCATGTCTCCTGCACTGAGCCGCCAGGGAAGCCCCTAGAGAGATGTATGTTGGTTAAAAATACATGTAAAGACTAGAAAGCTAAAAGCAAGAATGTTGAAAATGGGGCATCAGCCTGGCAGCCAGCAGGCCAAGTAGGATTGCCAGGGGAAATTGCTATGGAGGCTGAGGCAGTGGCAGTGCCCCGGAAACGCTATATCGTCTTCCTAAACTGGCTAATAGTGGCATGGAAGATCCATTTGAGATCAAGCCCTGAGCCTTTGGAGTGGGAGCACTGACTCCAAGACCCTAGACTAGAAGAGAACTAAGCCTGGGGAGTATCAGATAGTGAGACTCACACAAAGGAAACCACTTGAATACAAGACCCAGCATCACCCAACCACCAGTACCACCCTGTGCAGGACGCCTCATCTAAACAACAAACAAAACAAGAATACAAACCCAATCATCAGCAGACAGGAGTACCACCCCACTCAGCCTTGCCCATCAGAGGAAAAACAAACAAACAAACAAAAATACAATAGAGCATTGTACCCTATAGGAAGCTTACACAAACCGCTGGACTAACCTTAGGAGGGCAGAAACCAAAAGGAAGAAAGAATTCAACCTTGAAACCTGGGATAAGGAGACCTCAAACACAGTAAGTTAAAAAAATAAATAATGAAAAGGAAGAGAAATACTACACAGATGAAGGAACAAATTAGAAACAGAGAAGTCCAAATAAATGAAGAGGAAATAGGCAAACTACCTGAAAAAGAATTCAAGATATTGAAAGTAAAGATGATCAAAAGCCTTGAAAACAAAATGGAGAAAATGCAAGAATCAATTAATAAAGACCTAGAAGAATTAAAGAAGAACCATACAGAGACAAACAACACAATTACTGAAATTAAAAATACTCTAGAAGGAATCAATAGCAGAATATCTGAAGCAGATGAACGAATCAGTGAGCTGGAAGATAAAATGGTGGAAATAATTTACGAAAAGCAGAATAAAGTAAAAAAGAATGAAAAGAACTGAGGATAGTCTTAGAGACCTCTGGGATAATATCAGATGCACTAATATTAGAATTATAGGGGTCGCAGAAGAAAAAGAGAAAAAATAAAGGGTATAAGAAAATTTTTAAATACATTATAGTTGAAAATTTCCCCAACACGGAAAAGGAAATAGTCAAGTCCAAGAGGCACAAAGAGCCCCATACAGGATAAACCCAAAGAGAAACACACCAAGACACATACTAATCAAATTAACAAAGATTAAACACAAAGAAAGAATATTAAAAGCAGCAAGGGAGAAGAAACAAGTAATATACAAGGGAAACCCCATATGCTTAACAGCTGATCTTTCAGCAGAAACTCTGCAGGCCAGAAGGGAATGGCAGGATATATTTAAAGTACTGAAAGGGGAAAAAAATCTACAATCAAGATTACTGTACCTGGCAAGGATCTCATTCAAAATTGATGGAGAAATAAAAAACTTTTCAGATAAGCAAAAGTTAGGAGATTTCAGTACCACCAAACAGCTTTACAATAAATGTTAAAGGGACTTATATAGTCAAGAAATACAAGAGAAGTAAAAAGATCTACAAAATCAACCCCAAACAATTAAGAAAATGGCAACAGGAACATATATCAGTAATTACTTTAAATGTAAATGGATTAAATGCTCCAACCAAAAGACACAGACTGGCTGAATGGATACAAAAATAAGACCCATATATACGCTGTCTACAAGAAACCCACTTCAGACCTCAAGACACATACAGACCGAAAGTGAGAGGATGGAAAGATATATTCCATGCAAATGAGAAGCAAAAGAAAGCTGGAGTAGCAATCCTCATATCATACAAAATAGACTTAAACAAGATTACAAAAGATAAGGAAGGACACTATGTAATGATCAAGGGATCAATCTAAGAGGAAGACATAACAAATGTAAATATCTATGCACCTGGCATAGGAGCACCTCAATACATAAGACAAACACTAACAGACATAAAAGGGGAAATTGGCAGTAACACAATAATAGTAGGAGACTTTAACACCCCACTCACACCAATGGACAGATCATCAAAACAGAAAATTAATAAGGAAACACAAGTTTAAATGATACATTAGATGAGATGGATCTCACTGATATCTTCAGGACATTCCATCCAAATGCAGAAGAATACACCTTCTCAAGTGCATGTGGAACATTCTCCAGGATAGATCACATCTTGAGTCACAAATCAAACCTCAGTAAATTTAAGAAAATTGAAACCATATCAAGCATCTTTTCCAACCACAATGCTATGAGACTAGATATCAAATACAGGAAATAAACTGTAAGAAACACAAACACATGGAGATTAAATAACACGTTTCTAAATAATCAACAGGTTACTGAAGAAATCAAAAGGGAAATCAAAAACTTTCTAGAAACAAATGACAATGAAAACATGACAACTCAAAACCTATGGGATGCAGCAAAAGCAGTTCTAAGAGGGAAGTTTACAGCAATATAATCCTACCTCAAGAAACAAGAAAAACATCAAACAAATAGACAACCTAACTTTACACCTGAAACAACTGGAAAAAAAGAACAACAAAAAAAAAATTATAAAGAGCCAAGCAGAAATAAATGAAAAAGAAATGAAAGAAACAGTAGTAAAAATTAATAAAACTAAAAGCTGGTTCTTTGAGAAGATAAACAAAATTGACAAGCCGTTAGCCAGACTCATCAAGACAAAAGAGAGAAAAATCAAATCAACAAAATTAGAAATGAAAAAGGAGAGGTTACAACAGACAATGCAGAAATACAAAGGATTATAAGAGACTATTATGAACAACTATATGGCAATAAAATGGATAACCTGGAAGAAATGGACAGATTCTAGAAAAGTTCAATCTTCCAAGACTGAAACAGGAAGAAATAGAAATTATGAACAACCCAATTACAAGCACTGAAATTGAAGCTGTGATAAAAAATCTCCCAAAAAACAAAAGCCCAGGACCAGATAGCCTCACAGGAGAATTCTATCAAACATTTAGAGAAGAGCCTGTCCTTCTAAACTCTTTCGAAAAACTGCAGAGGAAGGAACATTTCTAAACTCATTGTACGAGGCCACCATCACCCTGATACTAAAACCAGACAAAAACAACACAAGAAAAGAAAACTACAGGCCAGTATCACTGATGAACATATATGCAAAAATCCTCCACAAATTTTAGCAAACAGAATTCAGCAGCACATCAAAAATCTCACAGACCATGATCAAGTTGGGTTTATTCCAGGAATGCAAGGATTCCTCAGTATACACAAATCAATCAATGTGATACACCATATTAACAAATTGAAAGATAAAAATTATATGATAACCTCAATAGATATAGAGAAAGCCTTTGACAAAATTCAGCACCCACTTATGATTAAAACTCTTCAAAAAATGGGCATAGAAGGAACCTACCTCAACATAAAGCAGAGTCCCTCAGTCATGTCCGACTCTCTGCGACCCCATGGACTGTAGCCTACCAGGCTCCTCTGTCCATGGGATTTTCCAGGCAATAGTACTGGAATGGGCTGCCATTTCCTTCTCCAGGGGATCTTCCCGACCGAGGGATCGAACCTGGGTTTCCTGCATTGTAGATAGACACTTTATCATCTGAGCCACCAGGGAAATCAATTACTCTAAGACATGTCTATATTAGATAGGTCAACAAAAAAACTCAACATAGCAAAGGCCATATATGATAAGCCTGCAGCAAGCATTATTCTCAATGGCGAAAAACTGAAAGCATTCCCCCTAAGATCAGGAATAAGACAAGAGTGTCCACTTTCACCACTATTATTCAACACAGTTTTGAAAGTCCTAGCTACAGCAATTAGAGAAGAGAAAGAAATAAAGGAAATCCAGACTGGAAAAGAAGAAGTAAAGCTCTCACTGTTTGCAGATGACATGATACTGTACATAGAAAACCCTAAAGATAGTATCCGAAAATTGCTAGAGCTAATCAGTGAATTTAGCAAAGTTTCAGGATACAAAATCAATATACAGAAATCACTTGCATTTCTGCATACTAACAATGAAAAATCAGAAAGAGAAATTAAGGAATCAATCTCATTCATCATTGCAACAAAAAGAATTAAATATCTAGGAATAAACTTACCTAAGGAGACAAAAGAACTGTACACAGAAAGTTATAAGACACTAACGAAAGAAATCAAAGATGACATAAACAGATGGAGAGATATTCCATGTTCAAGGGTAGGAAGAATCAGCATTGTGAAAATGACTATACTACCAAATGCAATCTACAGATTCAATGCAAAACCTATCAAATTACCAATGGCATTTTTTCACAGAAAAATTTCACAATTCATATGGAAACACAAAAGACCCCGAAAAGCCAAAGCAGTCTTGAGAAAGAATGGAGCTGGAGGAATCAACTTTCCTGACTTAAGATTATACTACAAAGCTACAGTCATCAAGATAGTATGATACTGGCACAAAAACAGAAATATAGACCAGTGGAACAAGATAGAAAGTCCAGAAATAAACCCAAGCACCAACAGGTATCTTACTTTAGACAAAGGAGGCAAGAATATACAATGGGGCAAAGACAGCCTCTTCAGTAAATGGTGCTGGGAAAACTGGACAGCTGCATGTAAAAAATGAAATTAGAGCTCTTCCTAACACCATACACAAAGATAAATTCAAAATGGATTAAAGACCTAAGTGTAAGACCAGAAACTGTAAAACTCTTAGAGGAAAACATAAGCAGAACACTCAATGACATAAATCAAAGCAAGATCCTCTATGACCCACCTTCTAGAGTAACGGAAATAAAAACAAAAGGAAACAAGTGGGACCTGATTAAACTTAAAAGTTTTTCTCAGCAAAGGAAACTATAAGCAAGGTGAAAAGACAGCCCTCAGAATGGGAGAAAATAATAACAAATGAAACAATTGACAAAGGATTCATTTCCAAAATATGCAAGCAGCTCATACAACTCAATGCCAGAGAAACAAACAATCCAATCAAAGAGTGGGAAAAAGACCTAAACAGACGTTTCTCCAAAGAAGACATACAGATGGCTAACACACACATGAAAAGATGCTCAGCATCGCTCATTATTAGAGAACTGCAAATCAAAACTAAATGAGATATCACCTCACACCAGTCATAATGGCCATCATCCAAAAGTCTACAAACAATAAATGCTGGAGAGGGTGTGGAGAAAAGGGAATACTCTTGCACTGTTGGTGGGAATGCAAATTGATACAGCTACTATGGAAGATGGTATGGCAGTTCCTTAAAAAACTAGGAATAAAACCGCCATATGACCCAGCAATCCCACTCCTAGGCATATGCCCTGAGGAAAGCAAAATTGAAAAAGACACATGTATCCCATTATTCATTGCAGCACTATTTACAATAGCTAGAACATGGAAGCAGCCTAGATGTCCATTGACCAATGAATGGATAAAGATGTTGTGGTACATGTACACAATGGAATATTACTCAGCCATAAAAAGGAACACATTTGAGTCCGTTCTGATGAGGTGGATGAACCTAGAACCTATTATGCAGAGTGAAGTGAGTCAGAAAGATAAATATCGTATTCTAACACATATATACAGAATGGAGAAGAATGCTACTGGAGAACTTATTTACAGGGCAGTAATGGAGAAACAGACATAGAGAATAGACTTGTAGACATGGGGAGAGGGGAGGAGAGGGTGAGATGTATGGAAAGAGTAACGTAGAAACTAACATCACCATGTGTAAAATAGATAGCCAATGGGAATTTGCTGTATGACTCAGGAAACTCAAACAAGGGTTCTTGTATCAACCTAGAGGGGTGGGCTGGGGAGGGAGACAGGAGGGAGGTTCAAAAGGTAGGGGATATATGTATACCTATGGATATAGGGGCTTCCCTTATAGCTGAATTGGTAAAGAATCCACCTGCAATGCAGGAAACCCCGATTTGATTCCTGGATCAGGAAGATCCCCTGGAGAAGGGATAGACTACCCACTCCAGTATACGTGGTCTTCCCTTGTGGCTCAGCTGATAAAGAATCCACTTGCTATGCGGGAGACCTGGGTTAGATCCCTTGGTTTGGAAGATCCCCTGGAGAAGGGAAAGGCTACCCACTCCATTATTCTGGCCTGGAGAATTCCGGCCATGGACTGAACTATACAGTCCATGGGGCGCAAAGAGTTGGACATGACTTTCACTTTCACTTTCATGGCTGATTCCTGTTGAGGTTTGACAGAAAATAACAAAATTCTGTAAAGCAATTATCCTTGAATAAAAAAAGAAAAAGAAAAAAGAATGTTGAAAATGAAGTGCAAGAATTAGGAACAATCAAAGAAATTACAGAAAGGAGAAAAACCAAAGCTAACCACATACATACCCTCTAGAATTATCTCTTTTGTCTTTGGTAGGATTCACACATTAGTCCATTTGTTCATTAATACCATAGTCATTCTTGAGTACCTCTAGCTCGGGCTCAGAGATAAACAGGAGAGCATAGTCCTTGCCATCACAAGGAGCTTAAAAAGGAATGGAGACATTTAAGTGAGTGATCATCTGGGGAATAACAAAGGCCGTGACTGCAGAAGTGTGAGATGCTGTCAGTTACAAAAGGAGCAAACCTAACCCAGGTCAGGGAGGGGGTCTGAAAAGGTTCCCAGAGGAGCTCTCCAATCTGATACCTGAAGGATGAGTTAGCCAGGTCATGGGGAAGGGGAGTGAATGACTGTCAATCCTGAGGTGACAGTGCCTGGTGCAGTCAAGGAACTGAATTTCAGGACAGCTGAGGAGTAGAGCAGGGGAGGAGCAGTAGCGAAAGAAGAGACTTTGGAGGGAGCAGCATCCTGAGCTACCTTAGAAGCTGTAATTGAGCTTCATCCTAAAATCAGTGGGAAGCAGGGAAGTGATACGGTGAGGTTTCCATGTTGAAAGATGACTCCCTACATTGTAGAAATGACCTGGAGAAGAAAGAGGTTGGCAGCAAGGAGACCAGGTTGGGGAATGGTGAGAGACAGTGAAAGCTTGGACTCTTGTTTCATCTGCTGAAATGGAGTCAAGATGTCAGCCGTTCATAGAGCAATGATGTCTTGAGAAGACAGAGTCTGGACGAGCTGTAGCACATTACTTCTCTCTGGAGAAGGGAATGGCTACTCACTTCAGTATTCTTGCCCGGGAAATTACATGGACAGAGGAGCCCGGCAGGCTACAGTCCATGCAGTCATAAGAGTTGGACACAACTGAGCAACTAAACCAGCACCACTCTTACTTGCACATGATTATTTTGCAGTATGCAGAGGTCTTTCCTGCAGGGTATCATACCACCCATTGTTACATACATGCTTGCATCCCGTCAGCAAATATTAATCACCTGCTGTATTCTAGATACTGTCCAAGATGGTAGGAATACAGCATAACACAGGAAACAAGATTCCTGCTCTAGTGGAGATTCCCATTCTGTTTCAGGAATACAGACTATAAACCAGTAATCCTGTTCATCCCCAAGCTAATTTCAGAGAGTTATGAGAGCCATATAGGTAATAAAATGTAGCAATTTGTTCAGGAGGAAGACAGTTATAGGGAAGTGTGTATAGGAAGGTCAGGTAATGCCTGATGTAGGGAAGAAGGACCTCACCAGGCTAAGGGAAGGGCCTTCCAGGTCAGGGCCAAAGAAGATACGAGCACTGAAGCAGACAGAAAGTGGATGGTGGACTGGCCTGCAGACTGAAGTGACTGGAAAAGGGGGAAGAAAAGGAGGATGAGTAAGAATGAAGAGAGAAGACTAGGCAGGGCTTTGTAATTCTGAGTAAGAACCTTGCATTCTATTCTGAGAGCAATGTGAAGTCCAAAGGAAAGGTGTCAAGCAGGAGAGTGATGGTAGGGAAAGTGGTACCAGGAATTCTGTTTCAACCATGTAATGTTAGACATGCAAGTTGGATAAAAAGGTTCAGGTGCTGAGTGGGTAATTGAAAATGGAAATCAGAGAGGAAGTCAGGGCAAGAAAAAGAGATGTGGAAGCCTTCAGCATATGGGCAACAGAAGCCATGGGCCTGGGAGCGAGGGCAGCTGGAGCAGAGAAGCCCATGGTTGGGGCCTTGGACCACACTAACAGTTTGAAGGGGAGTCAGCCAAGGCTCTGGGGCAGGGGCTGGTCACAGGTGAGGTGAGAAAGCCAGGTGAGTAATCAGGACAATGTGATGCTACTGAAGCCACAGGAAGAAGTTGTTTCATGGAGGAGCTGGGCCACTGAGTCAGGTGGTACTGAGACATCACAGAAGAGGAAAAGACGATGAAGCATAAAACTGAGAAGATTGAATTCTTGGGGACTTTGATAAAAGCAGTTTATTTGAAGTGACACAAAACCTACTTAACACAGGCTAAGGAGGGAATGAGAAGTGAGACAACAACACTAGCAAGTCTAAACAACTCTTTTGAGGATTTTCTTTCCTTTGAAATGAGGGCAGAGAAAGGGAATGGTACCTGGTGAAGTTATGGAACCAACAAAGGATTTGAAGATGGGAGATAGCAAATGTGCTGGGATGCCAGTCTCTCTCTCTCCTGGAGAGAGAGACATTGATGTCACAGGAAGAGTAAGGGTAAATTCAGGGACAAATTCCTTAAGTGAGAGCATGGGTGTAGGATCCAGAGCTCAAGAATAGGCATTGATTCCTGGGAGGAGGAGAAACCGATGGGATGCCCAAGAATGGGGCTCATCACCTCTGTGTCCGCAAGAAAGAGGTTGACAGTAGAAAACAGCCAAGACTGAAGATATTTCTTGGGAGACTCTAAAAAAAGAAGGGTCTAGATTCTACATTTGTTTGGGGTTTTTCCCACGTGACTGGAGAGATGGCAGACATTCTCCATCTTTGGCCCCAGTCTTTGGATCTCTTCCTACAGGCTGTGGGAAGGGAAGAGCCCAGCTGATAACCAGGTTGTATGTTACACTGGCTTCCTCTTTGCTGATGTTCAGTAATCAGACTGCCTCCCAAAAGCCAGTGGCAAGGGGGAATTGGACAAAGAGTGTTGGTGATTTCTTGGTAATTCATGGTCAGTAAATAAGCCATGAAGGTGTAACCCTGAGTCCACTTCTTAACCTTTCCTTCTTAGGCCAGTTATAAGAGAAAGCAGCTCTGGAGTTGAAATGTCTCCTTTCTCCTTTTGGTATTGTAGGGATCAGCAGCTGAAGCAGGTCAGCTTAGTCAGGGCTATATTCTATCCCAGGCAAATGCTGTCCATCTTCCCAGAAGGATATTTTAAATATTATTATTGTCAGTGGTTGGGGAAGGGAATGGTAACTCATTCTAGTATTCTTGCCTGGAAATTTCCAGGGACAGAGGAGCCTTGTGGGCTACCATCCATGAGGTCGCAAAGAGTCAGACACGACTGAGCACACACACACACACGCACTCTCACCCCGTCAATGGTAATGAGCACCAATCATTCCCTTCATTATCTCAGGTTAGTGACACATGACTAACTCTGTGTCATCTCAAAACATCCCCCAGGTGAGGGGGTGGTTTCAAAAAAAAGGGAAGTGAACTGTGTCTGGTTTCATTATGAAGCTGGGACCTGTATCTATCCTCATGCCACATGGGCAGGACACAGTGCAAAGCAGAAATCTTGAAATCTCTTCTATCACTAAACATCCTCTTGTCTTAGATAGTTCTCAGTAGGAGAAATAAATAAACATGGTAAATATTTATTCTGAGTTTCCTCTCTGAATTGACCAAGCAGATTTCAGTGCAGCATACACAGGGAGCCAGTTGCTAAAGGTCATTTTGTATTGAGTTAGTTTTCATCTTGACTGCCCTCTGCTTTGTAAGCCTACTACAATTTAAGAATTACCAAAAGATCTCTTGAGCACAGTTCTCTTTCATGTGTTCTTTTGTTACTGAGGGGATAAACAGAAGGAAAGAATTAAAAAAACAACAACATCAAGGAATTCAAGCTGAGAGAGTTGACATTTAATAATAGAAATCAGTGTCAAGACCTATGGTTGTATCCAAATAAAGAAATCAGCTTCACAAATAGAAAATGCAGGAAATAGAAGGCAATAGCAGTATATGAAAGATCCTCATAAGACTTACTTTCCACAAGCTCAGTCTATCAGTGATGGGAAGGAACTGCCCCAAATGTTAATGAAATAGTGGTTTGCACTGTAGGACTAAGAAGAAGGTAGATAGTTCTGTCTGCTCATCACAGTTAAAATGATGCTGAATTTGAGATCACATTTTGATGGATATATTGGCAAATGTATCGTTGGCTATTGCGTGGTATTAGCTTTAAATGATTGTTTTTTAATGGAGAGCTTTTTTTTTTTAATTTCGAAAGACAATGGCTTGAGACAATGACAGAAAATTTGAAACCATGTCCAAAGTAACATTGGAAGAAACTAAAAACAATTACCTGGAGAAAAGACTTGGGGTAAAAAAGAAAGATGGAGCCATGACTGTTCCCTAACACGTGTATGGGTGTTATCCTTGCTCCGGTGACCCTGGAGAGCAGACCAGTATTTTTAGGTTATAGGGAGGCAGATTTGCCTGAGGGAGAACTCTAATGATAGATGCAGTGATGTTGTGCATATAATTCCCCAAAATAGAATTGACTGTTTCGGAGATAGTACCTTTCTTCTCACTGGAGGAATTTAATCAGAATCAACCACTTGGTGGTCAAGGCTTTGATGGTGGATTGTACCATCTAGCCCTTAAAATGCCTCTCACCTTGCGATAGTGTTGGTAGGTGTTTATTTTGTGGAGCATGTAGGTTTGCTTTTCATCAACCATCTAATGCTCAAAATTCTCCAAGCCAGCCTTCAGTAATACGTGAACCATGAACTTCCAGATGTTCAAGCTGGTTTTAGGAAAGGCAGAGGAACCAGAGATCAAATTGCCAACATCCGCTGGATCATGGAAAAAGCAAGAGAACTCCAGAAAAACATCTATTTCTGCTTTATTGACTATGCTTTATTGACACAGCCTTTGACTGTGTGGATCACAATAAACTGTGGACAATTCTGAAAGAGATGGGAATACCAGACCACCTCATCTGCCTCTTGAGAAACCTATATG
Source organism: Ovis aries (assembly GCF_016772045.2). NCBI lineage: Eukaryota > Metazoa > Chordata > Mammalia > Artiodactyla > Bovidae > Ovis > Ovis aries. The sequence goes on from NC_056061.1 coordinate 47,521,134, forward strand.
CAGGTCAGGAAGAAACAGTTAGAACTGGACGTGGAACATCAGACTGGTTCCAAATAGGGAAATGAGTATGTCAAGGCTGTATATTGTCACCCTTCTTATTTAACTTATATGAAAAGTACATCATGAGAAACACTGGGCTGGAAGAAGCACAAGCTGGAATCAAGTTTGCTGGGAGAAATATCAATAACCTCAGATATGCAGAGGACAGCACCCTTATGGCAGAAAGTGAAGAGGAACTCAAAAGCCTGTTGATGAAAGTGAAAGAGGAGAGTGAAAAAGTTGGCTTAAAGCTCAACATTCAGAAAACTAAGATCATGGCATCTGGTCCCATCACTTCACGGGAAATAGATGGGGAAACAGTGTCAGACTTTATTTTTTGGAGCTCCAAAATCACTGCAGATGGTGACTGCAGCCATGAAATTAAAAGACACTTACTCCTTGGAAGAAAAGTTATGACCAACCTAGAAAGCATATTGAAAAGCAGAAATATTACTTTGCCAATAAAGGTCCATCTACTCAAGGCTATGGTTTTTCCAGTGGTCATGTATGGATGTGAGAGTTGGACTGTGAAGAAAGCTGAGCACCGAAGAATTGATGCTTTTGAACTGTGGTGTTGGAGAAGACTCTTGAGAGTCCCTTGGACTGCAAGGAGATCCAACGAGTCCATTCTAAAGGAGATCAGTCCTGGGTGTTCATTAGAAGAACTGATGCTAAAGCTGAAACTCCAGTCCTTTGGCCACCTCATGCGAAGAGTTGACTCACTGGAAAAGACTGATGCTGAGAGGGATTGTGGGCAGGAGGAGAAGGGGATGACAGAGGATGAGATGGCTGCACGGCATCACTGACTCGATGGACATGAGTTTGAGTGAACTCCGGGAGTTGGTGATGGACCGGGAGGCCTGGCGTGCTGCGATTCACGGCGTTGCAAAGAGTCAGACACGACTGAGCAACTGAACTGAACTGAACCATCTACTGGATTAAAACAATGAGCTATGCAGGCCAAGTAAAAAGAGGTGGCCACTTCTCCCATGCTGCTGGCAGTACATGAGGATAATTTGATGAAATAAATATCTGTGAAATATATTAGTGTTTTTGAAACTTTGGCTGCAAAATATGAAAAGGTCTTTTTCTGATCAGTCCTTATCTCAGGGAAGCAAAGAGAAATCATTAATTGCAGATTGAACACAATGAGCTGCCCCAGTTTTCTTCTCCCTCTTCTGAAGATGGGGTGCTTTAGCAGGGAGCTCTGGAGAGCACAGAAAGCCCAAAGTTGGTAAGTACATTAACTCCAAGCAAAAATATTGGTGTGATCCTTTGTTACCGTTATAGAGGATAAACCTTCAGGATTTTGAAACTTTGAGCCCCAAATTTGAGAATTTAAAATCTAAAAATGAGAACTTTTAAAAACAGATGTTGATGATTAAAACTAGAATCGTGCCCCATCCTTCACTTTTCTTCTCGTTCAGTTGGTAACAGTAGAATTACCACCCCCGTCAACAGATAAAAGGACTGAAAAACAGGAAACAACATCAAATAGTTTTAAATTACTTTGGGAAACTCCTGAAAGTGGGTGTAACATGCATGGGCCTTTAAAAATGAATCATATTTATGATGTGCAGCTACTTAATTGCTTCTCACCATTCACCCTAACGTTCATTGGTATTTGTCTCTTCCCAACTACGCTTGGTCCTTCCTTGATGTGTCTTAACTGCTGTTGGGTTGGTTCCCGCTGGTACCATCAAGTTGTTAAACTAGCTGCTGGTAAATATGTTACAAAGTATGTATGAAGAAAGAAACCACAAGAGATGAAAGAATTGGATGATTTTTTTTTTTTTAATGAAGATTTTTCTCAGTTAGCCCATAGCAAGATCCTGATGTATTTGGCAGCAGAGAAGGTAGATGGGAAAACATTTAGCTACCCACTTTCTGCATATCTCTCCAAAACAACAGTGAAAGAAACCTTTGTTGCATAAGCACCTTGATATTCTGAAAGCCCCTTGCAGCCACCTCAGCTTCCTCACCCAGGGGGTCAGTGTCTGCAACATCAGGATGTGTGATCCCCTGGTGCCCATCTGACCTGGCCCTAGCCTGTGTGCAGCTTGGGGCAAGGGCACAATTGAAACTCAAGTGCCATACATTTAAATATTAGAATGTTCTAAATCAAGCTAATAGACTGGGTGTATGAAATGTGTACTAACCTTTACCATGACACAGTGACCTTTCAGAGGCCAGCTTTGAGGTCAGAATTCACAGTCTCCTTGGAGTTCCCATCTGGAGCGTGGTGGTTCAGGGACAGCTGGTGCACAGCCTGCTCCCTCCTTGTTGCCTCTTGTCCTCCCATCCCCAACTGCATCCTACTCTACAGGGGCCTGGATGCATGCATAGGGAACCCCCAATCCACTCAGCCAAGGTATATCTGCATTTCCTTTAACAGTTGCCTCTTGGCTGTTTTAGTCGCCATACAGGTGGACTGGCCCACTCTAAAGAGGATGGAGAGACTTTCCTGACAGTCCACTTGTTAAGACTTCACCTTCTAATATAAGGGGTGCAGGTTCAATCCCTGGTCCAGGAGCAAAGATCCCACATGCCTCATGGCCACAAAAACATAAAGCAGAAATAATATTGTGACAAATTTAATAAAGACTTAGAACGGTCCACATTAAAAAAATATATCTTTTAAAAAATAAAATAAAAATAAAGAGCATGGACTGGGGGAAACTCCTGCATTGATGCTGGAAGCTCACTTGGGTGGGAAACTCTGAGGCACTGAATAGCAGGGAGGGTCATGAGTTTGAGGTAGGGTCAAGGGCAAGGGTTTCTTGGCCTGACTTTTGGGGTTGTGCTGCCCATGGGACAGCTCTGTGGACCCTGCTGTGTCTCTGTTCCCTCCTGGTGACGATTACTTCCCTCCATAAGGAGGTGGCTGCTGCCTAGACTCCCAGGGCCAGAGTGAGTGGGTGCGTCTCCAGGAGGTGCCCTGTGCTTCTCGGCATGGCAGGCGCAGGGACGGGCTCAGTTCTGAGGTTTCAGGAAAGCATTTTGCCTCAAGTGTGTGGGTCCAGCTTCTCCTTCAAGCTTTGTTCTTGTTCGCTTCTGCATCCTCTCCTTGCTGCTCACACCTGCATCTCTAACTCGGGACCCAGATTTGAAAACCACTCTTGTTAGCACACTCACAGACATAGAAAACAGACTCGTGGTTGCAGAGAGGGAATGGGGTGGGGGACGCATGAGGCGGAAGTTTGGGATTAGCAGATGCAAACTACTGTATATAGAGAATGGATAAGCAACAAGATCCTGCTCTACAGCACAGGGAGCTATATTCAATATCCTATGATAAATCATAATGGAAAAGAATATACATATGCATATATATGTGTATATATATATACATATATATATATGGGCTTCCCTGATAACTCAGTTGGTAAAGAACCCTCCTGCAATGCAGGAGACCGTGGTTCAATTCCTGGGTCAGGAAGATCCACTGGAGAAGGGATAGGCTACCCACTCCAGTATTCTGGCCTGGAGAATTCCATGTGGGCTTCCCTGGCGGCTCAGATGGTAAGGAATCTGCCTGCAGTGTGGGAGACCTGGGTTTAATCCCTGCATTGGGAAGATCCCCTGGAGAAGGGAAAGGCTACCCGCTCCAGTATTCTGGCCTGGAGAATTTCATGTGGGCTTCCCTGGTGGCTCAGATGGTAAGGAATCTGCCTGCAAAGCAGAAGATTTGGGTTCCATCCCTGGGTCAGGAAAATCCCCTGGAGAAAGGCAAGGCAACCCACTTCAGTATTCTTGCTGGGAAATCCTAGGGACAGAGGAGCCTGGCGGGCTATAGTCCATGGGGTCGCAAAGAGTCAGGCACAACTGAATGACTAACACTTCACTTCACTTCATTGATAACTGAATCACTTTGCTCTACAGCAGAAATTAACACAACATTGTAAATTAACTACACTTCAATTTAAAAAAGACTTTTAAAAAAATTGCCCTTGTTTACAGTTGATCACCCAGCCCCTCCTCTTGCCCTCTGTAGAATAAGAGACTTTCTTAATAAAATTGCAAGAAATTCGAACGCTTTTTGTGGAAATAAAATCGCAAGACCCTTGATACCTGAAGACTGTAAATTAGAAGTCCTGTGGGTTGTGTGCATCCCAGTTTGGCCACATTCTCAGTCACTGACCAAGCCACTTACCCTCTCCATACCTCAGTCTGCATCTGCAAAACTGAAATAACAATTCATGCCCGTTTCTGGTACTTCAAATGGATATTTTCAGGACAAATTTCTAAGTATATATACAAAGAGTATGAAGAGCAATCAAAATAACTCATCACACCCCCTTCCCATATAACTTCATCTAACTTTCCAAGAGCTTTTTTATATTACCAAGAAATACGATTCAAATTTCCCTAAGTTGACAGAAAAGCGTGAAATCTGTTTCTAACAGATGTTCCCCGTGATCCCCCAAATGTAAACATGTTTGCGAGATGATCGTAAGACAACCTGTTTACACAGGGAAGTACTTAAAAAAGCAAACACAAAAGCATCACCCAGAGCAGTCATTGTGATCAAAGTGCCTCAATTATTAGGGTGTAAAGGGAACTGATGACTCAACTTAGCACCACCGCGGTCTCCAGATTTCAGTTTCATAACAAGAGTTTCTTTTCAGGAATATTCTTCATTGACACACAAATCCGATTTTCTTTCTAAAATGTTTCTCGATTTTTGTCAAACCGAAATGACAGGATCCCTTCAAAAGATGACTTCGATACCTGTATCATGCTCACATGAAAGTCATGTGGATATACTTTGCCATGGAGAGCTGGGGTTTTCACTCCCCGGGATCTTGGTGCCCAGAAAAGGGACTAGGTCTTCTGCCCAGTGACTCCTGGCTCGCAGCTCCTACAACCTCCCCAGTTAGTCAGACACAGCACAGAAAGTCCAGACTGCATAGTGGTAGGAAGTGACTTTCTGAATCAATCAAAGTGTGATATTTTGATCCTTTCACATGCATGGGTATTCTGGGCAAGTGCATGCTTCAAGTCAGTGACTCATGGATCAATATGCAAAGTAGGTCTCTGACTGCTGGCTGGCTGGAAATAAGTTTTTAAACCTGAAACAAAATACAGTCTAGTAAAGAATAAAATTAGAACTTGTGTCAGGTTTAGCAGTTTTTTGGGAAAATAATCACCACTTGTCCCTCAAAGTAATGTACATTGGGAGGCTATCCTAAAGTGGAAAGCTGTAGGTAGAACGTATCTCTGAAAACCTGTAAGAAATCTCGCCTAACAGGAAGGTTCTTTTGTAAAGGTTCATTCAAAACTCCTTTAGGATGTGGTTTCCTATACAAGCGAAACTTTAAATTCTTTTACTCTGGGGATGGTGATGTCAGACTCTGGGGCGTTTGTACCTAATGATGCCCACTTGAATAGACAGACCTAAGGGGACAGGCTGAGGACCTGTCTTTCTAGCATCGCTTCTGTGGGCAGAGGTTCCTGTTTCACCATGATCCTGCAGTCCCTGCGGTGCAAATCATTGCATGATTGTCAGCAAGAGTAAGAATGCCGCTAAGACTATGGCCCCCAAACAGGAGTATCACCCAGGGAGGAGGGACTGCTAGTGTGGGCTCTTGGTATTTGCAGCGCAATTTCAGTGCTGGGTTTGTGTGCTAACATCTACCTATGCTCTTTTAGAATACTTAAGACTCCAATCCACATACACACCAAAACACACACACACACACACACACACATACAATGATTGTAATTAACAAGTTTAGGATTGTGGGATAAAAGGTTATAGCATAAAAAGGTCAATGGACTAAAATCAATGTTATTTCTATAAACTATCAATGGAATGCTCTGAAAATAAAATAGCTCTCTTTACAACAACATCAAAAAGGATGAAATGCTCAGGAATAAATTTAACAAAAGAAATGCAAGATTTATACACTGAAAGCTATAGAACACTATAGAAAGCAATTAAGAAGACCTAAATAAGTGGAAGACATCCACAATTCATGGAGCAGAAGACTTACTATTGTTAAGATGGTAATACCACCAAACTGATAAACATATATATTCAACACAATCCCTCTCAAAAGTTCAGCTAGCTTTTTGCAGAAATTGACAGGCTAATTTTTAAAAATTGAAGTATTGTTGAGTTGCAGTGTTGTATTAGTTTCTGGTGTACAGCAAAATGATTTTACATATATATATAAGAATATGAAGCCAATGCTCTGCAACAGCCTAGAGGGGTGGGATGGGGAGGGAGGTGGAAAAGAGGTTTAAGAGGGAGGTATGTATATATACTTATGGCTGATTCATGTTGTTATACAGCAGAAACCAACACAACATTGTAAAATAATTATCCTCCAATTAAATATCAACTAAAAATTTTTAATGGTCCACATGAAAAGAAGAACAAAATTGGAGAACTCAGTTTCTGATTTCAAAACATACTACATAGCTGCAGTAATCAAAACAGCATAGTCATAGGATGGACAGTGGCATAGAATCAATAGTCTAGAAATAAATTCTTAGGTTTGTGGTCAAAGTTTTTCAACAAAGATGCCAGCACTATTAGATAAGAAGGAATAGTATTTTCAACAAATGGTTCTAGAATAACTGATATTCACATGCAAAAGAATAAAGTTGAACCCCTATGTTATGCTACATGCAAAAACTCAAATTGGATCATAAATGTAAGAGTTGAAACTATAAAACTCTTAGAAGAAAACATAGGAATAAATCTTTGTGACCTTGGATTAGGCAACAATTTCTTAGACATGACCAAGTACAAGATAGCAACAACAAAAAAATGGATAAATGTAATTTCATAAAATTCTTCTATGCTTGAAAGGAAACCATTAAGAAAATGAAAAGAAACCCTTAGAATGGGAGAGGATATTTGCAAAACATACATCTGATCAAGAATTTGTATGCAAAATATAAAAAGAATTCTTACTAGTTAACAGTCAAAGACAAATAATCCATTTAAGTAAGGAGCAAGGAATTAAAATAGACATCTCTCCAAAAGACGTACAAATGGCCAATAAGTGCATGAAAAGATGCTCAGCATCATGTGTCATTGAGACACGCTCAGCTGCTCAGTCATGTCCAATTCTTAGAGACCCCATGGACTGTAGCCCATCAGGTGCCTCTGTCCATGGAATTTTTCAGGCAAGAATACCTGAGTGAGTTGCCATTTCCTCCCCCAGGGGGTCTTTCCTACCCAGGGATCAAACCATGTCTCTTGTGTCTCCGGCATTGGCGGGTGGATTCTTTACCACTAGTGCCACCTGGGAAGCCCTGTTGGTCATTAGGGAAATACAACTCAAAACCACAATGAAATAATCACTTTAGCCCACTAGGATGGCTGAAGATAAGAAAATAGTAATAATAAGTGTTGGTAAGAATGTGAAATAATCTAAACTCTTATGCGTTGCTGATGGGATTGTACAGCTGTTTTGGAAGACAGCTTGACAGTTCCTCAAAATAAGCATGAGTCTGAGTAAATTTCTGGAGATAGTGAAGGGCAGAGAAGCCTGGCCTGCTGGATGGAGTTCGTGAGGTTGCAAACAGTTGGACACGACTTAGTGACTGAGCAACAGCAAAGTGTTAAATACAGAGTTACCAAATGAAATCCCTAAGATGTGTTTGTATATGCAGAAAGAGTGAGATTCATTTTAAGGCGTTGTCTACCATAGTCATGAAAACTGTTAAGTCCAAAATCTGCAGGCTAGGCCTACCTAGGTTAAAGACTCAGGGTGGAGCTGATTTGCGCTTCATGTCTGAAGCTGTCAGAATTTCCTCTTCCTTGGGAGAGGTCAGTCTTTTTCTTAAGGCCTTCAACTGATTTCACCCATTTTATCTAGTGTAATCTGCTTTACTCAAATCTACTGATGTAAATGTTCATCTCATCTAAAAATTACTTTCACAGCAATATTTTGACATTCTTGGCCAAATGTATGGGTACCATGACATAGCCAAGTTAAAAATAAAATTAGTCATCACACCCAGTATTTACACTTCCAGGTATATTTCCTAAAGAATTGAAAAACATGTGTCTACGTATATCCAGCTCTACTTAAGTGCTCATAGCAGCATCATTCATGATAGCCAAAAAGTGGAAATAAACCAAAGGTCCATCATCTAATAAATGAATCAAGAGAATGTGATACATACACACAATGGATTATTATTTAGCCATTAAAAGGAATGGAAACATATTACAACATGGATGAAGCCTGAAAACAGAATGCTAAGTAAATCCAGATAGAAAAGGCCACATAGTGTATGGTTCCATTTATATTAAATGTTTCATTTATATGAATAGACAAATCCATAGAGACAAGAGTTAGATTAGTGATTGCCAAGGGCTGGGAGTGGGAAGGGGGTGCAGGAAGGAAGAAATGTGGAATGATTGCTAGTGGGTGTGGGATCTCTTTTTAAGGTGATGAAAATGTTCTGAAATTAGATAATAGTGGCAGTGGCATACACATCTCCATGAATAAACTAAAAGCCATTGAACTATACACTTCAAAAGTGTGAATTTTATGGTATGTGAATTAGATCTCAATTAAGTTTAAAAAGATACTTAAGACTGCAAATATAAGTGGTCCTGACTGCACAATAACCAGCATCAAGCATTGCCTCTAAAGTGTAGAATGTATGCTGAGTCCCATTAATGAAGAGTTAGAGGGGGAACATGGGAACCACTATATTCTAGGCACCTTCTGTGTCTCCCAGGTGGCACAGTGGCAAAGAATCCACCTGCCAATGCAGGAGACACAAGAGGCACGGGTTCGATCACTGGGTCAGGAAGATCCCCTGAAGAAGGAAATGGCAACCCACTCCAGTATTCTTGCCTGGAAAAATTCCACGGACAGTGGAGCCTGGTGTGCTACAGTCCGTGAGTTCGAGAAGAGCGGGATACAACTGAGCACAGCACAGCATTCTGTGTCTCAGGAACTATGCTTATCAGCTCAATCACCCTTAAAAAAAAAAAAAAAAGGAAAAAAACGTATAGGTTGGTATTATCATCTCTATTTTTTCATATTAGGAAATTGAGCTTTCCTTTAAAATAGTTGGCCGGGGACTTCCCTGATGGTGCAGTGATTACGATTTCACCTTCCAGGTGGGATGATTTGGGAGAGTAGCATGGGAACATACATATGACCATATGTAAAGTAGACAGCTAGTGGGAATTTGCTGTATGACAGAGGGAACCCAGAGCTGGTGCTCTGTGATGACCTAGAGGGGTAGGAGGGGGAGGGAGGTGGGAAAGAAGTTGAAGAGGGAGAGGATGTATGTATACTTATGGCTGATTCATGTTGTTATATGGCAGAAACCAACACAACATTGTAAAGCAATTATCCTCCAATTAAATACAAACTAAAACTTTTTAATGGCCCACATGAAAAAAATATGTTAAAAATAATGAAAATTAAAATAGTTGGCCTAAGTCTGTCAACTTAGTAAACTGGGATTAGACCCCCATCTGTCTGTCTTCAGGCTTACCATCTTCCCATTGTACCTACTGCTTCCGTAGGAGAAACCCTGTCCCAACTGGGCAGATACTGCCAGACCCTGTTGCTTTGATCCATGGACAGGTTAATCCCAGGGGGCAAAGGGATAAAAGGGAGAAGGATGCTTTTAGAGGAAAAACTAATAAGTTAAATACAAAAATCAAGATTGTTACTTTTATGGTAAAGAAAGAAAATGAATTTTTTTTTTAATTATAAGAGTTCACAAAGACCAAGAAGGAAAGAGACAGGATGGAGAAGGGAGAGCAGCATCTATGACAGCAAATCCAAGAGCAGACCCCAGGACCGTCCAGGGGAAGGCAAGTCCAGGAGAAACGGGGAGAAGTCGCGTATTCCCAGAGCAGCTTGGGAGAGGCGCGGCTGTGTTTGCGGTAACTGACCAGAAGCCTGGTAGGGGTGTTCCTGAAGCCAAAACAAGAAAGGTCATTTTTCATGGAGACTAGAGTGACACCAGAGGATGTCAGGTGGGATGCTCCAGCGACCAGGATCCAATACAGAGACCCACGCACAAAGGGAACTGTTGTTGAAGCTCATTTACAGCGGGGGTTTTTAACCTGAGGTCTGTGGATTCTTAGGCTTCCAAGGGCCCTTGAACCCCTCCTGTTACATGGAAAGGTTTTGCGTTTATTTGTGCATCTTTTTATGAAGAGAGAGTTATTAGGTTTTTAAAGGGCCTGTGATGGACGAAAGGTTTTAAAAAAATCAGCTTAAGTGTTTCTCTTAAAGTGCCAGGCTCATTTTCTGGCTGTGTGATAGAGTGTGTGAAATGGTCTGGCACTCCTAATTTTTGGAATAAAAATGAATTCTTAGCAAATGATCTCACTGCCTGCAGTGCTGTCTGATTCTGTCCTGGCATTTGATAGAACTTGTTAGGGGATTAGGTAAGACAGGATGTTGGTACATTTGAGGTCATTAAACCAAGGAAGGCGGGAAAAAAAGCAATCTTGCTAAGTATATTGTGGAGTTGAACTAAATGCTGAGTAGCTAAGAGATGTTCTTTGTGCTTTGTGCCGAAACTTTTGAACCCTTAAGAGTAGACTGAGGTGGTGGAGAAAGCTCCACTGCATTAACAAATGCAGTGTATTAGTTAATGCCTGTCTTTCCAAGAAATACTGTTTTACTTGTCCTTTCACAGAGGATGTGTGGAAGGCTGTGGTGCTCTAGGTTGTGTAACATTTTTGTAAGTGGATACAACTAGTATGAGTTTCCCAGGTGGCTCAGTCCTAAAGAATCTATCTGCTGAGAAGGAAACAGTAGCTAGATCCCTGGGTTGGGAAGATACCCTGGAGAAGGAAATAGAATTCCATGGACAGAGAAGCCTGGCAGGCTATATCCTTGGGGGTCGCAAAAGAGTTAGACATGACTTAGTGACTAAACAGCAATAGTGTAGATCTGAGAAAAACAACAAAAGTTGCCTTTTTACCTGGTAACCAGCATTCTCACAGTTATGGTTTCAAGACTAGGAGAATAATGAAAAATATATTACAGGAGACCTCATATGTATGAAAAGTTTTGTTGAATGAAGTGCTGCCCTCCCCTCCTCGCTACCCAAAAGGTTATTTTCCACCTGCCTTTTCCTTCAACCTTTTTCTGGTGTGCCCTTTACTAAGTTGACTGGCAACCCCAGTAAACACACATGCCCATCTCTACTCCTGCAGAGAGCTTAGTCACTGACTGTCTGATTTCCTGGATGTCTTTGACCTAAGGATGGAAAATATGGTACATGAGCCCTAAATGCCACTTCTCTGCTTTGGGTGTTTTTCTACGTGGGCATTGTCAAGGTCATGATATTCTTCAAAGATCAGGACCCAAAGGAAGATTCTGCACCTACATATCTTCACTGCTGTGTCTCATGATAGACGATCAGTTCAGTTCAGTTCAGTCGCTCAGTCGTGTCTGACTCTTTGCGACCCCATGAATCACAGCATGCCAGGCCTCCCTGTCCATCACCAACTCCCGGAGTTCACTCAGACTCACGTCCATCGAGTCAGTGATGCCATCCAACCATCTCATCCTCTGTCATCCCCTTCTCCTCCTGCCCCCAATCCCTCCCAGCATCAGAGTCTTTTCCAACGAGTCAACTCTTCACATGAGGTGTCCAAAGTACTGGAGCTTCAGCTTTAGCATCATTCCTTCCAAAGAAATCCCAGGGCTGATCTCCTTCAGAATGGACTGGTTGGATCTCCTTGCAGTCCAAGGGATTCTCAAGAGTCTTCTCCAACACCACAGTTCAAAAGCATCAATTCTTCGGCGCTCAGCCTTCTTCAAAATTCTCCTTTGATGTCTCTGCTTTTGAATATGCTATCTAGGTTGGTCATAACTTTTCTTCCAAGGAGCAAGCGTCTTTTAATTTCATGGCTGCAGTCACCATCTGCAGTGATTTTGGAGCCCCCCAAAAAATAAAGTCTGACACTGTTTCCACTGTTTCCCCATCTATTTCCCATGAAGTGATGGGACCGGATGCCATGATCTTCGTTTTCTGAATGTCGAGCTTTAAGCCAACTTTTCACTCTCCACTTCCACTTTCATCAACAGGCTTTTTAGCTCCTCTTCACTTTCTGCCATAAGGGTGGTGTCATCTGCATATTTGAGGTTATTGATATTTCTCCTGGCCATCTTGATTCCCGCTTGTGCTTCTTCCAGCCCAGCATTTCTCATGATGTACTCTGCATAGAAGTTAAATAAGCAGGGTGACAATATACACCCTTGACATGCTCCTTTTCCTATTTAGAACCAGTCTGTTGTTCCATGTCCAGTTCTAACTGTTGCTTCCTGACCTGCATACAGATTTCTCAAGAGGCAGGTCAGGTGGTCTGGTATTCCCGTCTCTTTAAGAATTTTCCACAGTTTATTGTGATCCACACAGTCAAAGGCTTTGGCATAGTCAATGACGCAGTAATAGATGTTTTTCTGAAACTCTCTTGCTTTTTCCATGATCCAGCGGATGTTGGCAATTTGATTTCTGGTTCCTCTGCCTTTTCTAAAACCAGCTTGAACATCAGGAAGTTCACGGTTCACGTATTGCTGAAGCCTGGCTTGGAGAATTTTGAGCATTACTTTCCTAGCATGTGAGATGAGTGCAATTGTGTGGTAGTTTGAGCATTCTTTGGCATTGCCTTTCTTTGGGATTGGAATGAAAACTAACCTTTTGCAGTCCTGTGGCCACTGCTAGTTTTCCAAATGTGCTGGCATATTGAGTGCAGCACTTTCACAGCATCATCTTTCACGATTGAGGATAGGTGTCCATTTAGAAAGATGGTAACGATAACCCTGTATGCGAGACAGCAAAAGAGACACAGATATATAGAACAGTCTTTTGGACTCTGTGGTAGCAGGAGAGGGTGGGATAAATTGGGAGAATGGCATTGAGACATGTATAATATCATATATGAAACGAATCGCCAGTCCAGGTTTGATGCAGGATATAGGATGCTTGGGGCTGGTGCACTGGGATGACCTAGAGGGATGGTATAGGGAGGGAGGTGGGAGGGGGGCTTCAGGATGGGGAACATGTGTACACCCATGGCAGAGTCATGTTGATGTATGGCAAAACCAATACAATATTGTAAAGTAATTAGCCTCCAATTAAAATAAATTTAAATTTTAAAAAATTCACCTGGAGAGAATAATCTGGGTCATTTAGAAGCCTGATAGTATTTTAAGAAACTGCAATATGAAAAGAATTTTTAATTCTAGTATACTTCATGGAATATAACCATTTTAGTGCTAAAAAGCTAATCGGCTTTTTGCAAAAATATCTATATGGCTGAAGGACCTGAAATTTTGTCACTTTAATTTGACACTTTACTGGTAGCATGTGGAAAAGTGGACCTGTTTGTTTTGTGGAGAGGAATATAGTTTCCCCAGAGTGTAGTGGATAGCACTGTTGCAGAGGAAAGGGGTGAGCTTTGGAGTCAAATTGGCATGGATACAGATTACATGTGATCCCCTCTTATCTCCTCCAGTGTGACCTTGGGCAAGGCACGTTGCCTCTCTGAGCCATGGTTCTCTCATTCACTCAGTAGGCTAATAATACTCATAATATTCCTAACACAGTTCCTAGAATGTGGAAGTTTTGAGTCATTAAAAAGTATGATTATTACTATGCATAAGTAGAGGCCAATATTTATATTCCAAAGCTACAGAAACCCCCGGTATATTTTGGATTGGGTATTTTTTTTTATATTGAAGTAGAGTTGTTTTTTTTTTTCAAGTATACAAGCAAGTGATTCAGATCTATTCTTCTCAGATTCTTTTCTCTTATAGGTTATTATAAGATACTGAATACAGTTCCTTGTGCTATACAGTAAATCCTTGTTGGTTATCTATTTTATATACAGTGGTGTGTACATGTTAAGACTCTTAATTTATCCCTTCGCCCCCTCCCCTTTGTTATCAGACTGTATGTTTTTAACACTTGTTTCTTTTTAGCTCCTTGTGTATCAGATTGTGTGTTTTCAACACTTGTTTCTTTCTAGCTGCTGCTTTTCAGAATTGTCAACGGTGACTTGTTCTGACTGCACTATCCTCTTAGGGGTGCAAATCTGAACAAGCTCCCCACTATATTTTGGGAAGGTAAAACCTTGAGTATCAAAGAAGTGAATTTTCTAGCTGGGGTTCTCCAACTAGAGTAACTTGGCATCTGAAATGTGTAAGTGGAAACTTTCAGAAATGTTTTATCTTAATTAATTTTCTCCATCCTGTCTGAAGTGGCTGCTCCCCAGTTCTTTCTCTGTTGCAGAAAAAAAAAAAAAAAAGCACATTTCCTCATATCACCTTCCCATGCCAGTAGAACAAAACACAAAAGCCACAAGACCTATGATTCAAAGGTCTTCTGCCTCATACAAGTGACTGTTGAAATTCTGTTTGAAATGTATATTCAAAAAAAAAAAACTCATCTCTGTAGTTTCTTAAAAAATTAACGTCGATGGACCCCTTTCTTTTCAAAGCCCTTCTGGTCATAAAATAGTATGTGACTACTCTCTTTAGTATTTCTGAATATGAATAAGGACTCCAGGGCCACTCACAAGTTGGCATGTTTATTGCTAAAGCTGTCACCAAATTTCTGGTAATATTTTTATACAGCATGGGACCAGCAGAACATTTGAGATTTAACCTTTTCCAGCAGATGGTAGTCTCAAAATGGAATTTGTAATTTTAGAATTAAGTTTTGAACTCTCATCTTGTTTTCTGACCACTGTAATTTCTCTTTCTATTCAATTCAGAGGGAAAGAGTGATAGAGTGTGTGTGTGTCTGTATAGATGGACATTTTTTATTAACTTAAAAACCAATACTGCGACTTTGCACAGAAGGACCAGAGTGGCATTTTGAAGCTCCTGAAAGTCAGATTGGCTCAGTGGTATCATCCAGGTACAATCCCATTGTGATGCTGAGCAAAATCAGGTTATTTAGCTTAGTGACTCTCCTCAAGTGAAATAATATAAATACGATGGAGATAATTAGCTTAAAAACACTGTATCCCAGAGCGTAATATCTCTGTCCTCTTAAATTTTGGCAGACCTGGATTCTGGTTCAAATAAGAGCAGAAAACAGTTCTTGAATATTTTGTCATGTTTTCTTATTATCAATCTGAATCCCAGTAAGGTAGGAAGAGGTGATCAGGATAGGAGAAAATTGACCACGGGACACAGGAAGCAATATTGGAAATTGGAAAATCATTAAACCAAACCACTTTTATGTTTCTGAGAAATAATGTAGCTGGTATTAGATTTGGGATGTAGATAAAAATATTCCACCTGGAGTTGCCTGGGGAAAGCAGAGAAAGCTTTGCTCATCAAATCTCATTCAAGCCACTGTGAAAATTTTAGCTAAGAGTGGAGTTGTAGTGTAAAAGAATGCAATCAGCCTTACTTATACAAGAAGTACCTTCTAGAAAACCTGATCATTTTACAGCTAATTGGAATAAACATTCCCTTGCCCACTGCTTGCAGCTGGAGACCTGCTTGTACTTTTTTATGACTATTGCTGTAATTAAATAACCATTTACTTTTTCTTAGCTGAAGAATGCAGGTCCCACTGACTTTTTCTTCTAAGTAAATTTAAGTTTGTGCAAGAGGGAATTTCTTACAGATAATTTCCCTTCTCTGGGATATGTGACTTTATTTGTAAGTGAGTGAATAGTAACCATTTAGATATCCCTTTTTTAAACTTTCCCCCAGCTTCTCTAACAGTAAATATGAAGAAACGAAAAAGCAGTGCTTTCACGCTTAGTGTAGCATTACCATATCTCCTCACCCACCTTTTCCTAAGAGCAGTCTGGTGAACCACGTCAAGATTTTGTGAGGTCTTTGGACATCAATCTAGCTGAGAAACACCACGAGAGCAGGAAGTGTCCGTGGTGATCTCATTCACCATTGTTTCGAGACACCTAAATGGTACCCAGGAGGAGGTCAGTAAATGCTTGTTGAAGAGATGATTGTCCTGTGATTGTCCTGTGAGCTTCTGGGGTCCAAAATACTGCCTAGAAAGCTAGTACATGAGGCAGCCTAGAGCCGCACCGTTTAATAAAGTACCCACTAACCAGGTATGCCTATTTAAATGTAAATCAATTTGAATTGATTACAATTTAAAATTCAGTTCCTCTGTCTCACTAGGAACTTTTAAGCTCCCATATGGCTGATGGCCACCATTTTGGACACCGCAGATACTGAATATTTTCCTCATCACAGAAAGCTGTGTTAGATAGCCCTGGTAGAGTATCAGTAGTAGAAACGAAAGTTAGTGGCCCCAGCCCTTCTGAAGTGAGATTCCCTTGTAACCATGATGTTCGCTCACACTACAAAGAGTAACCCTTTTAGATCTCTCCTCCAGTACTGTAGGAACTCGGTCAGGAAAGGTGGTGGCCCGCAGAGGTGCCATCTCTTTGAAACTAATAGTCCAGCAACAGTAGGGCTGGTCACCAGACTGACATTCCCAGGGGTCTACACGTATTTGGCTATACTAGTTGTTAGAATAGTGAAATATTTTACCAGTTCAGTTCAGTTCAGTTCAGTCGCTCAGTCGTGTCCGACTCTATGAGACCCCATGAATCACAGCACGCCAGGCCTCCCTGTCCATCACCAGCTCCCGGAGTTCACTCAGACTCGAGTCCATCGAGTCAGTGATGCCATCCAGCCATCTCATCCTCTGTCGTCCCCTTCTTCTGCCCTCAATCCCTCCCAGCAGCAGAGTCTTTTCCAATGAGTCAACTCTTCGCATGAGGTGGCCAAAGGACTGGAGTTTCAGCTTTAGCATCATTCCTTCCAAAGAAATCCCAGGGCTGATCTCCTTCAGAATGGACTGGTTGGATCTCCTTGCAGTCCAAGGGATTCTCAAGAGTCTTCTCCAACACCACAGTGCCAAAGCATCAATTCTTCGTCGCTCAGCCTTCTTCACAGTCCAACTCTCACATCCATACATGACTACTGGAAAAACCATAGCCTTGACTAGACGGACTAGTCGGCAAAGTAATGTCTCTGCTTTTGAATATGCTGTCTAGGTTGCTCATAACTTTTCTTCCAAGGAGTAAGCATCTTTTAATTTAATGGCTGCAGTCACCATCTGCAGTGATTTTGGAGCCCCCCAAAATAAAGTCTGACACTGTTTCCACTGTTTCCCCATCTATTTCCCATGAAGTGATTTTATCAGTTACTAAAGAGCTATTGTTTTAAGCTCTTCCCGGACCTCCTTCCTATGCCCCAGAGGCCCTGGCTGTTCACCTAGGATGTCCCCAGCCTCCCCTTAATCCAGCAAAATGAATTAATGCCCATCCCGTCCCCAGGGGTGAGAGGCTGCTCACCACCTCAGCCCAGTACTGCAGACTGTTACCTGTTGACCTTGACCTCCAGGGGAGACTGCTTTCTAAGAGTCATTGTTAAGAGTGCCCCATCCCTACAATGGCCAAGTCCCTGATCACAGAACCATTAATCTCAAGAAGAGTTTTAAAAGCATCTTATTCAACTCCCTCATTTTGCTGAGGAAATCACGTCCAGAGAGTTACTCAGCGGATTTGTAGCCATTTCAAAGATAAAACTCTCCTCAGTTTTGTTTTGTTTTGGGTTTTTGTTGTTGTTGTTGTTGTTGTTAATTTGTTTTGTTTTTGCTGTTGTCAATTTCCTTAACTGTGAAATGGGGATTAGTATCTTTATGCCTTGCAAAGTTGTTTGTAAAAAGAACAGTGATACCCAACATTTTATGTATGTGTTAGGAGTTTGCAAAAACTCTGTTGTCTGACATCTCATTCGATCTTCACAGGAACCTGTGAAAGGCTTGTGCTCAGAGGCGATGAATGACCTGCCCTTGATAGCAAAGCTGCTCTGAGTTGCAACCCTCTAAGTCTCTTAGGGCTTAGGAAACTATAAACTCTCTCGTAAATGTAAGATAACAGAACCACATGGCATTACTAGTTTTAAGCTTGTGGTATTTTGCCATTCAAGATTCACTGACATTGAAAGTGTAATTTTATTCAAGCAATGGGTTTTTTTGTTTGTTTTTTTTAACAGACTTTGGTTCAGCATTAAAACAGAAGTGGGTTGCTTCGAAGTATATTCACTAAATGAGATAATCCAAATTTGTAATTAGCTTTAAAAATGCAGTTGTGCAGTTTGAGTAGCTAAAGAGCTTGTGGCTCAGGTGGTAAAGCGTCTGCCTACAATGCAGGAGACCCAGGTTCGATCCTTGGGTTGGGAAGATCTCCTAGAGAAGGGAATGGCAACCCACTCCAGTACTCTTGCCTGGAAAATTCCATGGACAGAGGAGCCTGGTAGGCTACAGTCCATGAGGTCGCAAAGAGTGGGACACCCCGACTGATTGACTTCACTGTCAATGTCAATGTCTGTTACTAGTGGTGGCTAATTTTTTAAAATTCTCTCCTCCTCCCAAGTAATTAGGCCCTTTGGAAGAAACAAAGTATGTTCTTTGAGGGTGAGTGGTCATCTCCTCTCAGTTCAGTTCAATCGTGTCCAACTCTTTGTGACCCCATGGACTGCAGCACACCAGGCTTCCCTGTCCATCACCAACTCCTAGAGCTTGCTGAAACTCATGTCCATCGAGTTGGTAATGCCATCCAACCATCTCATCTTCTGTCATCCCCTTCTCCTCTTGCCTCCAATCTTTTATCATCACCTATTTTTCTCATCCTATAAGCCTGGTATACTTAGAAAATTAATCATATACCCTATTGTGGCAAAGAAAAATCACTTAGAAGTCCTTTTACCCACTTGACACCTAATTATCAGAAGAATGCTATTTTAAGTATAAAGAAAAGCTGCAGTGGAGGAAATGGTCCACTTCTTGATACATCTTGGGTCTTTTGATAGATTTGATGGAAGCACCCCTTAGTTTTTGAGAAGATTGTTGAGGAGATAAATTTAACTCACTCCTAAAATAAAATTAAATTTATACCCCCCTCTTTTTCTATGAACTACAGCCATTATACAGTGTATACTAAACTGTGCAGAAACTGAGTTTCTAGATGAGGGCAAGAGTGGGGTTATTTCATTCCATATAACAACAAAAAAATCTCTTCCATTTTCTTTTATCAGTGTATGAAAACTGTGTCCTTCTCTACATCAATTGTAGTAGTAAATGGCAACTCACTCCAATATTCTTGTCTGGAAAATTCCATGGACAGAGGAGCCTGGAAGACTTTAGTCCTTGGGGTCGCAGAGTCAGACATGACTGAGCAACTAGCACACACACACACTACATCAATTATCCCGCAAGGTTAAATACATAAAGGGTAGAGAGAAAGAAAATTTATTAGAAAAGGCTGTAAATGGAAAGGAACTTGGGGTTGTGAACCCTGATTTAGCATTACTAAACTTGTAGTCTCATTTGGGAAGAATGTATTTGTAGGTTTGGTGGTTTTTTAAAGTATATGTGTGTCTTCATTTTTCTCTGTGTGAACAGACTCTCGACTTTCAACTGTACTGAGATCCAGCCTCCCTCTTGTCTATATAAGACCTTCGACATGTTTACAATTATTTGGACTCTTCTTAGATTTTATACTATTTTCACTGCTTCCTACAGATAGTACTGGCAATACCGACAGAAAAACATCTAAGGGTAACATTTGGTTTTATGGCTTGACTAGGAGTCATTGAGTCTTTGGATTATCTTGGAGTCATTCAAGACATTAGACTTGCAGAGATCTTTGAAACTGCAAACCTTTAATTCCTCCAGACTGACTAGGGGAGAAGGGGGATTGATGAGCAAACACGTGCTTTTGAACTTCACCACCGCCAGTTTCTGTACCAGTGCACTCAGCATTACATGAGATAAAGCATGTAAGGCACTCGGCACTAGGGTTGACACATCGTGGGCACTTGGGAGGGTTAGCCGTGATTATTGGCTTGTCTGATTTAATTTTGTCTTCACATCTCTTTCTGCTCCCTGATGGCCATTCTGAAGAGCAGTTGAATGTCCAAGAAATAGGAAAATACCAAATGCAAGGGAAATGCAAGGCTCTGGTCTTCCAGAAACAGAATTAATCAGTGCACAAAGAAAAATGATTGTGTTTTTTTTTCACAATGATATGTCAGTGACTTCCATACTCCCTTCACAGAAGAGGGGCAATTCCTCCCTTGTCCAGATCCAACTCAGTCCCATCTAATGAGGGCCACCTGGTAGTAAACTTACCTTATTCCCATTTCCCTCTTTATTATGTGAAAAACAATGAGTTGCTCATTATCATCTGTGTAAGAAAAAAAATACAATCTAAATGTGGTTGTCCCTGATTAGAACTTTGTTAAGGTATGTGACCGGCAAGTGCATCTCTCCTGTGCCTTCAGCAAAGTGGGTTCAGTTCAGTTCAGTTCAGTCACTCAGTCATGTCCGACTCTTTGAGACCCCATGAATCACAGCACACCAGGCCTCCCTGTCCATCACCAACTCCCGGAGTTCACTTAGACTCACATCCATCGAGTCAGTGATGCCATCCAGCCATCTCATCCCATGTTGTCCCTTTCTCCTCCTGCCCCCAATCCCTCCCAGCATCAGAATCTTTTCCAATGAGTCAACTCTTCGCATGAGGTGGCCAAAGGACTGGAGTTTCAGCTTTAGCATCATTCCTTCCAAAGAAATCCCAGGGCTGATCTCCTTCAGAATGGACTGGTTGGATCTCCTTGCAGTCCAAGGGATTCTCAAGAGTCTTCTCCAACACCACAGTTCAAAAGCATCAATTCTTCGGCGTTCAGCTTTCTTCACAGTCCAGCTCTCACATCCATACATGACAACTGGAAAAACCATACCCTTGACTAGACGGACCTTAGTCAGCAAACTACACAAATCAACCAAAACTCATGCTGTGGCAAGAGTGTAAATTGGTACAGCTTTTCTGAACAGTCACCAGGACCCTCAAAGCTCACTCTACTTGACCCCACAATTCTTTTTCTAGGAATCTACCTAGGAAAATACACAGACATTCAGGTGATTTGATATTCAGACACATCTGTCAAAGTGTCATTTGCAATAACAAAAGAAAAGAAAATAGTGTGTCATTCCCCAAATGAGAGAAATAATGAAATAAAACACTTTGCTACACAGACATCGAAAAGCATGTTTCTGAAGAATTTTTAATAACGTGAGGAAATGTTTACGTTCATATAATATTGAATTAAGGAGAAACTAAGCTCTATTTTTGTGTCTCTGAAAAGAATACCAGTCCAAATCCCTTGTCTCCAGCACTGAATGCATTTGGTTCAAATATCACAAAGGTCTCTTGGTGACTTGTTGGGAAGAAAAATCTGACCTGAATTAATGTGAAGCTCTATTTTATCTGACCAAATAAGAATATGCATCTACTTTGCTGCAGAGATATCTAATGTGTGTGATTACAGGGTGCTGCTTCAGATTCTGATGGGGCATCATACAATAAATGGTAGTTTAGCATCATAATACTCTTTAACAGCAAGCAGTTATGAACTCTGAAGTGTATCTGGCCCAGGAGTTTCATTTAAGGGGTCATGAGCCTATAGAACAAAATATCATGAATGATTTATCAGTGTCAAGGTTGCAATTGATTATTTTTTCTTGATTCTTTTTCATAAGTGTTTCAGATGTTCTATAATAAGCATGTATTAATTTATTCTCAGGAAAAAATGAAGACTATTATTTTCTAAGAAAACATATTTGAAGTATCAGAGGATCATCTCATTTCAGTTGGAATCCTCAAATTTATCACTTGCTTCAAATTTATTGCAACTCTTTTTGTTGTTGTTTAGTTGCTAAGTCGTGTCCAACTCTTTGTGACCCCAGGGACTGTAGCCCTCCAGGCTCCTCTGTTCACAGGATTTCCCAGGCAAGAATACTGGAGTGGCCTGCCATTTCCTTCTCCATTGTTTTCCATATCTTCCTGTTAATATAGCCAGTTCAGAAGAGCACCCAGTGAGGGATGTGTTTCACCTGTTGGTGAGCCCCGACATTGATACCTGGATTATTTTATCCTGTTCTATTTAGCTGGACTGGTCCTGAGGCACAGGATGTTAGAGGTCATGAAATCAGAGGATGGGGTATAGCAGGATTGCAGGAGAGAGGGGGCAGCGTTAACATGAAAGGTTTCCTGTGCTAATGGGCAGTCTTCCTCCCCAATCAGGTGGATGCTCGCTGACCTGTCACAAGGTGGCCCCACAAGGTTTTGGGGTCCATGTCTGAATGGATTGCTGTAGCCTTCTCTTCTCTCCCTTCGCCCAGTTCCCTGCATCCTAAGACTCGAAGCCAGCACAGGACCTGGAAAAATTACATGTAAGTTTTGACTAAGGTTTCTTTCCTCCAACCAAACAAGGCTAAGAATTTTCTGAGATGATAATAACAAAGTGTCTTGAGAAGTATCATTGAGGAAGGGCACAGGGGTTAGACTCTGCCTATAGGTGGTTCCCTAACTCAGTGGATCTTACCCATTATCATGCTTCAGAATCGCCTGGAAGGCTTGTGAAAGTCCAGCTTGCTGAAGCTCATGCCCAGATTACTGGGTTCAGGAGCTCTAGGGGCCCCTGAGAATTTACTTTACTGACAAATTTCCAGGTGATGCTGATGAGGCTGGTCCAGGGACC
Organism: Ovis aries; assembly: GCF_016772045.2. Classification (NCBI taxonomy): domain Eukaryota; kingdom Metazoa; phylum Chordata; class Mammalia; order Artiodactyla; family Bovidae; genus Ovis; species Ovis aries. The sequence goes on from NC_056061.1 coordinate 47,543,729, forward strand.
TCACTTTGAGAATCACTGCTTTAACTCAAGTGTGACTGAATGGAGGAATGATAAAGGTAGAAACGTGTATGAAACGAAAATGAAGATATTAATGCTGTACTTAATACATCAACTCAACTCTCAGAAAAGAGACTTTTAGGGTCTTCTCAGCACCCTCACCTTTGAAAGTCCATCCAAGTAGATGCCATTATTCTGTGCCAGCTCAACTTCAGGGCACAAGGACCAGCCACTCTCTGCTCTTGCCTTTCAACAAGGGTGACTGACAGTGCTGTTAACAGGCTGTAGTGACAGCTACCATCTTTTCCCATGTGTCCTCATCATGCTTTGAGGCATACTCCAAAGGGAAAATCTTTTTTCTCCTGGGCTAGAAAATATATTGTTCCCTTTCAAAGTGAATCATCCCAGCATGATCCTTCCCCTCATACTCTTAAATGACTTGATTTGCAAAAGGCATATGTGAAGGAAGGAGAACTCCTAATCAAAAGTCTAAGCCAGCAAACCAGTGTTTTGTGGGCTTTTATGTTCTCAGGACTGACATATTTTTAAGATAAGCATGTTACTGTGTTAGCTTTGGGACAAGCCAGTCACCTCTCTGCTGAAGACAAGAACAATTTAGTCCATGTTCGTAGAATAAAGTAGAAGAGTTTGACTCAACAACTGTGCACTTGGGTATATGGGAGCATACATGCTAATGTACACGTGTGCCTATGAACCTGTATGAATTTTGTATGTTTCTAAGCTTTCAATGTAGAAGTTCTAACAGCATGTTGTTTTTTGTTTCATTGAGTCAATGTAAGTGTGAAAATAGTCTGAGTGATGCTGTCTAGGAAATGTGTGAGAAATTTATGGGCATTTTGAATCTGTGGATAAGCCTGGTGATTTATAACATTTTACTTGATATGGTTAATGTTATCATTCAAAGCAGCAATTAGGGCTTACAGTTCTTTTATTATAACTCTCTGAAATGGAGAACAGTCACTTTTAAAAAAACAAAACAGAACTTTTAAAAATTGAGAGTAGTCACTTTTTAAAATTAAAGCGATTGAACAGTCCCAGAATGGTTGGCATGATTTGGCATTGATTTCATTTTACAGACAAAGAAACTGATTATCAGAAAGGGTTAAAATAATGGAAGGAAGGAAAGAAGAAAGAAAGGAAGGGCTGCCAAAAAATCACATAGAAAGAAGTAGCCAAGGCTACCTGTAAAGTTTGAGGGTCCCTGTGCAAGATGAATATGTGGAGTTGCTTGGGAATAGTCACTTTTAATAAAGCAATTCCCAAGCAGATATGTAATGAAGGAGCCTAACCTGCTACCTAGATGTTAACAGAACCCCAAATCCTGGAGATAGATTTAAGTGCATGCGTTTAAAATAAAAATCACAAAGTCAGAAAAATAAGACCAAAAGAGCAAGAGGTGATGAAAGAGTTCTAGAAGGAATTAATTCAGAATTGTCTTCTGGGAGCTGCCCAGAGGGTAACAGGGCTGGTAATCGGGCTGACAGAGTTGTGAGTGAGGTAATTACCTATTATCACTCTACCCTTACAAATGATAACATCTCTGTCAAGCACTAATTGGTTATTCTGCACAGCATTCTGGGAAGTTTCAGTTTATGAAGTGTCTTCACCATGAAGTAAAAGAAATGGGTTGGATCAAATGTTCCTTCATCTCCCTCCTGCTTTCCTGTGCTGGCATCTGTGAGTGTCCACGTGTACACTTCAGGTTTCCCTGGCGGATGACCTTTGATGTCAGTCAGTTTAATAACTACAAGACAAGCCAGGGCAGGTAGAAGGCTGCTGTGACACCTTGGGTGACTTGAAACAGAAAACGCCTGCTGGCCCTGGTGCCCCCTTCCTGGCTCCCTCTCTGCCGCCTTGGGCGCAGCATTCAACACACCAGGTGCCTAGAGCGTCTCTGCGAAAGTCGTGGGGACTTTCCTGGTGGTCCAGTGATGAAGGCTCCACACTTTCAAGGCAAAGGACATGGGTTCAATCCCAGGTCAGGGAGATAAAATCCCACATGCCATGTGGTATGGCCAATAAGTAAATTTTAAAAATAATAATAAGGTCTTGGCAATTCCCTGGTGGTCCAGTGTTTAGGACTTGGCACTTTCACTGCCATGGACCTGGGTTAAAAAAAAAATAAAGTTTGAAAAATAAATATTGTGCATTTGGGGACAAGGAGTATATGGGAGCCCATGGTGCTTTCCTTTCAGTTTTGCAATCCACCTAAAACTGCACTAAAACATTTATTAATATAAAAAAACTGAACACTAACCAGTATGATGATTCTTCAAAAAATTAAACGTGGAATGACCATGTGTGTGTGCTGTCGCTTCAGCCGTGCCCAACTCTTTGCAACCCTGTGACTGTAGCCCACCAGGCTCCTCCGCCCATGGAGTTCTCCAGGCAAGAATACTGGAGTGGGTTGCCATTTCCTCCTCCAGGGGATCTTCCCAACCCAGGGACTGAACCCATGTCTCCTGCATCTCCTACCTTGGCAGGTGGATTCTTACCACTATGCCACCTGGGAAGCCTAGAATGACTGTATGATTCTCCATTCCACTTCCGGGTATATACTTAAAAGTAGTGGAAACAGAGCCTTGAACAGATGCTTGTGCATCCATGTTCATACATCACTATTCCTAATAGCCCAAAGGTGGAAGCAACTCATTCAACCATGAATGAAGAAGACGTGAAATATACATACAAGAGAATATTATTTAGTCTTAAAAATATGAAATTCTGACACATGCTCCAGCATGGATGAAACATGAAGATACCAAGTAGAATAAGCAAGACACAAAATGACGGATACTATATGATCCCACTTAGGGGGAATACCTAGACTAGTCAAAGCCATTGAAAGCGTAGAAGGCTGATTTTCCAGGGCCTGGGAATAAAGGGGAGAGAGAAGTTGGTGTTAATGGGTATAGAGTTTCACTCTGGCAAGATGAAAAAGTTCTGGAAATGGATGGTGGTCCTGGCTGCACAGTAATGTGAATGGCTTCCCAGGTGGCTCAGTAGTGAAGAACCTGCTTGCCAATGCAGGAGACACAGAAGCTGTGACTTTGATCCCTGGGTTGGGAAGATCCCTTGCAGAAGGAAATGCCAACCTGCTCCAGTATTCCTGCCTGGACAATCCCATGGACAGAGGAGCCTGGCAGGCTACAGTCCATGGGGTCGCAAAGAGCCAGATGTGACTTAGCAACTAGAACAACAACTTAATGCCACTGAACTGTACTCTTAAAAAATGATTTAAGTGGTAAATGTGATGTTGTGTATATTTTACCACACACACACAAAATACCCTGAATACCAGAATTTACTTTCCTTCTGAGAATACCAGACAGAACACTAAGTAATGCTTGACAGGAATGCCGTAGTTTGAGTAGGAGAAAGCATAGGTGTCCACGTCCCTCACAACTCCCTCAGCCCCAGAACTTCCCGGGCACCCTTTGGACAAAGGGAAGGGTCCTGCAGAATATTAGACTTCAGTCTCAAGAATGGGTTTTCTATTGGGACAAGGACAAATTTGTCCGAAACCACTAGGGAAATTTGTCATCGATAACCGTCATCTCTACTAAAATCTCATGTATGCATGCAGGAAAGCTGCTTTCCTGGGATGGAGAGGACATGCACACCCCTGTGCTCCAGTCATGGGACTGCTGCAGTTCTTGTGAATTATGACTTCATTAATGAGTCCGGGTACCACACCCCAGAATGCGTGAATAGTGGAGGGAGTTGACAGGTCTTAGCACTGGAGGCAGACCTGAAGACAGGACCAGGACTTGCCCCAGACTGAAGCCTAGTAGAAAGTGGAAACTTGGAAAGAAAATGAGTAGCAAATAGATCTCCTGCAACAGAGCTTCTCACTCTAATGCCTGTTTGACATTCTCCCAGTGAAGTGTAGCTTATCCCCCATCAGCAAATCTCTGTAATATTGGATATTACTGCACCCATAGCTCACAGAACAGCTGTAGAAGTAACATGGAGGCCTGTGAGGAATAAGAAGGATTGAACCCGCTGAGTTAGTCCATTTGGGCCCTAATTTGGGGAAGGGAGGTGGATTTTGCTTTTTATTCTGTGTTTCTAGAAAACCAGCCTTGGAGAACCATCAGTGAGTTCTCTTGGGGCCTAGGTAGCTGTGTTTTCCTCAGACCTCCTTTCCTTTACTGTTTTACTTTACTCTTTTCAGGCCCCACCCTTAGATTTGACTAGGGGTTGTAATTCCTAAAGAGCAGTACATAAGGATCCATAGTTTCGAAGAGCTCAAAAACTTCTGTCCTGAGTTATCCCACATCCTCCTTAAGATACCAGAATCATTTATACATATGAGCATGCATGTGTGTGGGCTTCCATGATGGCTCACATGGTTAAGAATCTGCCTGCAATGCGGGAGACCTGGGTTTGATCCCTGGGTTGGGAATGTCCCCTGGAGAAAGGAATGGTTACCCATTCCAGTATTCTGGCCTGGAGAATTCCACGGACAGAGGAGCCTGGTGGGCTACTGTCCATGGGGTCGCAACGAGTCAGATACGACTGAACGACTTTCAAAAAGATAATAATAATAAATGCATGTGTGTGAATTATATACATATATACATACATAAACATGTATGTATGTGTTTGGCTCAAGGAAAAAGTATAACTAAAAAAGAATTGAAGTAAAATCATCAAAGTTGAAGTACAGTGGATATAAATCAGTCCCTCATTTCCAACCCAAACCTGCTTAGAAATACTCTCCATGCTTTTTGCTTAGGTGCTAGAGAACAGGGCATAGCAACAAAGGTTTTGGAATCAGTTGCTTAGGGAGCTGCTAAGATATCAAACAGTTGAAATGTTTTTATGGAAAAGGGAATTCAGGACAGCAAGTCTTAAGAGAGGAGAAGTAAATGCTTCTTCATCTTTGACATCACACGTAGATACCGGCACCCTAAGCTTGAGTTGAAACAACATGGATATAGATTCTAATCAAAACAAGTTCAGCCCCAGGAGTTCAGAGACCATGATTTTTAAATGGACACCCTGACACAAATTGCCTACCACAGTCCCCAGAGGGAAAGACGTGAGCTAGAGAAAAACCAACAAAGACCAGCCTTTGGGGGCTCTACTGATCGACTTTTATGGCTCTGAGAATCAGATGTACCTGGATACAGGCACTGAATTCATATTTAGTGATGGCTCAGCTACCTGGAACCCAACTAACCAGAACCCTGAATTAGCTAGCTTGGTACTTCCCACCACCGCTGCACCCCCACCCCCCTCACACCCCACACCCCACCCTACCGCACAAATCCCACTTCCCTTTTTCTGAGATAGAGAATCAGAAAACAAGGTAGCTTTGGTTTAATAAAGTTAGCAAATACACTCTGGAGGATATTTGTAGCTGGTAACACTGACCTGCTGATTCACTGAGAATGGTTAGATCCTTTATAAGTAGAAAAAGAAACTGCTTTGGAAAGATTTTGAACAGAAAGCATTTTCTAGCTGTCAGTTCCCCAGAAAACTGAAACAAATCAAAAAAGATCTTGTCTCCAAATAGTGTAGTTAACTTAGATTTTATTGTACCTATTTTCATGTCTTATTTGGACTTAGGATAGAAAAATATACCATTCATTTTGTTCTTCAGAAAACATGCAAGTTTTGGCTTTTACCACCTTTCCAGTACCAGAGTTTAAATCTCAGATAATTATTTTTATGCTTATTCTGTTATTCTAGTTGGAGGCACTTTAAAAGTTGTGATGTTAATGATAAGAATGTTATATAAAATAACTTCATGAACATGTATATTTAGCTCTTATTGTCATTGGGAAACCATTGGCATAGTTTTGAAGCCAATTCTGTTTTTTTTTTTTTTTTAAAGAATGTATGTAATTCTTTGTAACATACTGTCTCACAGTCATGTTCTGCTCAAGGCACCACCAAGATTAATTTTCATTCTCTGCATATATGCTAATGGTACAGGTAGTGGTGATGTAACCAGCGTAGTAATAGACATGTCCATATTTCAAAAGGTATTTACTGTGAGTTCCCAACTCAGCCATGGAGATGACAGGGCTGCTCACCAAATGACATCAGTTGTAGTACAAATAGTTTGTCAATTTCTTTTAATCATTTCCAATCTGTTGCTTTTTAGAAATAGTTTGTGTGCTCTTTTTTGGATGTGCCTGTACTAACAAAGTGACTTTGCTCTCTGAGCCATGATTTAACCCAAGGGATAGCTGCTTCTGCTGCTGCTGCTAAGTTGCTTCAGTTGTGTCCGACTCTGTGCGACCCCATAGACGGCAGTCCACCAGGCTCCGCCGTCCCTGGGATTCTCCAGGCAAGAACACTGGAGTGGGTTGCCATTTCCTTCTCCAGTACATGAAAGTGAAAAGTGAAAGTGAGGTTGCTCAGTCGTGTCCAACTCTTAGAGACCCCATGGACTGCAGCCTACCAGGCTCCTCCGTCCATGGGATTTTCCAGGTGAGAGTACTGGAGTGGGGTGCCATTGCCTTCTCTGAAGGGATAGCTACCCTCTTCCAAAGACACACACATTAAACTGACCACTATGAGGTCCCTGGCCCATGGAGCTCTGGGGCAGTTGGAGCATGCCCAGACCATGGTCATAGTGAGGAAGGACACTGTTTGCAAAGCTCTGTAAAGTAGCAGTATTCTCAGAGTCCTTGTCATGTTTAACTAGAAGATATAATCTATTGTTTCTAGCAGATTTTCCCTTATTTTATGTCTGCTTTGTCACCAGCCCAGGTTACTATAAAGATCCCATGTATTAAGTGTTCTTAGTGACTAGAAAGAACAGATCAGAAACTAATGAATTGTTTCCTTTTATCAAAGTAGAATTAGCTTTACTTTCCCAATTATGACAGTAATACATGCTTATGATACAAAATGCATAAAATAGCAGAATAGAATAAAGAAAATAAGTCACCTTTAATCCAGCTACCCAAATGCAACCTACCTGTTAACTTCTACTTTTCTGTGTTTTTCCAGACTTTTTTCCTTTCGTCAACTAATTCCAAATTGACAAGCAGTACTCTGGACTGCTGACATCCCACAAGTTGGTGGAATTCAGAGGTGATGACTTTGTTATCACTTTATAGGACAGTGAGAAGGAAATGGCAACCCACTCCAGTACTCTTGCCTGGAAAATCCCATAGACAGAGAAGCCTGCTAGTCTACAGTCCATGGGATCGCAAAGAGTCAGACATGACTGAGCGACTTCACTTTCACTTTATAGGACAGTGATCTCCTAGTTGCTTATTTTTCTCCCTTCAAATTCCATTCATCAACTCTTACAAGAACAGATACCTCTGCGGACTCACCTCATGTCTTTATCAAGTGGAAATTGTTATTGACTTCTTTTTTTCCATTTCTGGATTCTGTCAATAAATAAGATTTTTGAGTGACCCTACAAGATCCTAGTGGGCCTTGGGAATGATAAAAGAAAGATTTAATGTGGTCCCAGATGGTTTTAGTGTTAGATCAATTGGTTGTGTTCTAGATACATAAAAATTTGTAATTGATACACTATAAGACAATTTGGTGGAAGGGGGAAAGGTTGATGAGCCGGATTCCCCACCTCTATTCCCCAATCATACCCCAAACAATATGGACTCCAATAAAGTTCTGATTTTATATTCAAATATAGCCCTTTCTGTGCTATGAACCAGAGTTTTCCTTTGCACCATTTGTCATTGTTGTTGTTCGGTCACTAAGTCATGTTCAACTCTTTGTGACCGCATGGAGTGCAGCACACCAGGCTTCCCTGTCCTTCACTATCTCCTGGAGTTTGCTAGACCCATGTCCACTGAGTCACTGATGCCATCCCACCATCTCATCCTCTGTCACCCCCTTGTCCTCCTGCCCTCAATCTTTCCCAGCGTCAGAGTCTTTTTCAGTGAGTCAGCTCTTCGCATCAGGTGACCAAAGGATTGGAGCTTCAGCTTCAGCATCAGTGCTTCCAATGAGTGCTCAGGGTGGACTTCCTTTAGGATTGAGTGGTTTGATCTCCTTGCTGTCCAAAGGACACTCAAGAGTCTTCTCGAGTACCACAGTTGGAAAGCATCCGTCCTTTGGTGCTCAGTCTTCTTTATGGTATCCCTCTTTAGAGAAGCATCTCTTCAGATTCCTCTGGTGTGGTGTTCGGTCTGTGGTGTGGGTTGTGCTGAGTATCTGTGTGCTTCCCTTTTGGAGGTACGCCAACTTTGGATCACGATGAATCCTGACTCTTAGCCAAATTTAAGAAGGGCTTTGAACACTGAAACAAAACCCAGATTAAAACGAAGGGGATTGTTAAAGGAGTCGCCTGAGGAAAGTTGTAGGAATGTCATTCACAGACATTAATGCCAGTGGAATATTAAATGTATAGTAAACAGCTGCTGGAAGAGATTTTTATGTTTCAGAAGTGATCTGGGGACTTCCCTGGCAGCCGATCCAATGGTTTAAGACTGTCCAATGCGGTGGAGTAGGGGTGAGGGGAGGTCAGATTCAATCCCTGGTCGAGGAATAAAGATCCCACATGCCACGTGGCATAGCTGAAGAATAAAAAATAAAATTTTTAAATGATCCATATTAGACATTGTGTGTAATGAGGTCTCATCACCCTCTGTACAAGCCTTAGGTTCTTTAAAAGCAGTTTTTTCTAGGTTCTTCCCTCTGCATCCCTTCACATCCTTTGTGTCCTAGTGTATAGCAGGGTTACAGTGTGCTCTGACTTGAATTAAAATTTCTGTGCTATGGCTCTTGCGTGACAGATGAACAAACATGCCGAGCCCAGTGTATATTCTGCTTCCTTCCGACAGTAGTCGAAAGATGCCTTCTTCTGACGACAGTCGGAAGATGCTCTGGTAAATTGTGTGGAACGCCCGAGTCGGGTACCAGTGTGGGAAGTGGTCTGCAGTGCCTTGATCCTCCCTTGGAGATGCTTGTGTGGATACTGAGAACTCAGTTCCCTACCTTCGGTTTCGATTTGACCTCCTCACTTCCCTGAGTCACGGCGTTCGCTCATCAGCGACAGGCATGTCACAGAAACCTGAGACTGTCCCTCGGACTGTTTGTGACACTGTCTCTGAAATTTCCCGTGACACGAACAGCCAGCATTTGTCGTCAAACTTCAAAAACTTTTAGTTGGTTTGCAGTTGACATTGAGATTAACTTTCTCTAACCTAAACCAGTGAAAACTAAAACACTGCTCACCACATGAAAGTTTTGCTTTCGCTGCGTTCAGACCCCTCCCACCCTGTCACAGCACAGTCATTTGGAGTCTAGTGTGGGGAGGTGTGGTTGTACCTCAGTCGTGGGTGACCCACTTTTTCGTAACACTTAATTACCCGTGTTTTTACAACAGCAGTCAGAGATCTGATGATAGTGGACTCTAACCCCTCAAAGATTTTCTGATCCATCTCATCAGCACTGCTCTGGGAAGAAGGTGTGAGCTCTGCAGGGCGCGAGTAGCTACCGGGGATGACAGCATTTCTTCTAGTTTCTGGATAATGAGCAAGCGCACAGGTAAAGATGCCTTTCTCAGTGTTGACTCTTTTCGTGTCTTCATTATTTGGTGGAACTGACTTTTAAATATTAATCCCTGTCTGCGTGTGTTTGCTACTGTGCTTTGCGGAGGGTTCAGGGGAACAGGCATTCAGATTGGTACCCTGGAACTTGAATAACTTAACTTTTCATGAAAAGTCTAAAGAGATGGTGATCAAAAATAGACTCTCATCTCTATCCTCTCTATGCCCCCAGAAACATCCTCTTCCTCAATTTTTTTTTTTCTTATTGCTCTCAAGGTGGGTTTTTTCAACATCAGTAGCTCCGCTCGACAGTAAGAGTTCATGTTTGGTGAGCTGAGGACTTGGGGGTGAGTGGATGGAGCAGACAGAGACAAAATGCACAGAAGGGAAGGGAGATGGCAAGGAGATGCTGTGTCCGGGAGAGTGCTGGCCCTCAGCACCCCAAGAGCAGATTTAGCATAAGCACTATTGCTGTAACTTTGGCAAGATCATTCCTGACAGCCTTCTCTGTTCTAGAAACGTTTACGTTTCTGATGTCCCTTTGTTCATTTGAGGAACTTTTAAAACGCCGTCCTTGTTGCAAAACAAGATGTTGTACGTATCATCTGCCTGAATTTACAGAACCGTTTTGGGGGTATGTTTCTTTGCTGGAAGCCGGTTGCCAGGCGGCAGGTGACAGGGTGGTGGCGGTGCCTGGCGGATCACGCTTGCCAAAGCACCGTCTGCCCTGCCACCGTGGAGTCTTTGAAAATGCCCAGAGATAAGTCAACGTTGTTTTCCCTGAAAGTCCTGATACAGAAAAAGAATGAAAGTACAAACACTAACTGGAAAAAATGTCACATATTTTAGCCACTTTGCATCCCTTGTTAGGACGAACCCTGGGTTGGGTTTTTTGTTCTTTTTTCTTTTTTCACATTTGTGGACTTGTGCGGTAGGTGGAGCAGTGTGGGTGGCCCAGAAAAAGTAGCGGTTAGAATAAGATTTTCCATTTATTGCCCTTTTGTGCATGGCTAAAAATAAGATTCATACAAATCAGAATATGTAATGCAAGCACAATCACTCTGTTAATTCTGATGACTGGCTTGCCCGCATCTTTGCATCTGTCTGGTAAGTGGTGCGTTGGGGGGAATAAATGCATCTCTCTGTTTAAGCAGCAAAAAGTCGGCCACATTTGGGCACTGTGTGTCTACCTGTGATAGTTGATCAGCATTTTCCCCTCCTGAAGAAAGAAAGACACAACTCATACATAAGCAAATTGTGTCAGCAGAAGGTTGCAAGAAATAGTGACAGGATCCTTGAATCATTTTTTGAGAAGTAATTGCCTTGTTTGAAATGCCGTTTAACAACATCCATCTCTTTGGCTCAGTGTTAGAAAGTTGTGTCTTGTAGACCCTGAGAACAGCAATGGGAGGATTCCTTAGTGGTGGTGCAGAGAGATTGGAGGTTTTTTGATTGTGTAGGGACAGGGTGTTGGGGAGAGGGGACCAGGGATGGGCACAGACCTGCTGTATGCACAGATGTCGGAGGGGCAGTTAACCAAGTGAAAACTCCCCTTCATCTGCCAGCCAAGTCTCCTGCAACCACAGTAAGGGGTATCGTGTCTGTCTGTGGCTACAGGAAATACCAGACAGAAGTAGTGTCAACCTTCACAGGGAAATTTGCAACTCCGTGATCCCAGCCATGGTGCTGTCCCCGTGCTACTGGCTGAGTGCTGTGGCATTTCCAAAGAATGAGGGTGTCTGCAAGCTAAGAGAGTGTCTGCTGAAGCCTTTCAGTTTGATGTCACTTGGGAAATAGGATGAGTCAAGAGGGCAGTCATTCCAGAAGCCTCTGGAAACTGAAGACTACAAATCATATTCCCCACTGGTTGTCTCCAGGCACAGCAGATGGTGAGGAGGGATGGTTAATGTGAGACCAGAGCTTTGAGAAAAAGAGGACTAATCAGCATCAGATCTTCACTTAGCTACCTGTTGACCTTGATCTCTTTATTGAACCTCTCCTAGGCCTGGATGTCTAATTAAAAACTGACACAGGGGGAGTGCCTACCTCAGAGGGTGGTGGTGGGGAATAAATGGGATAACATACCTCAAGCACAGAGCCAGCACTCAGTAAAAGGATGGTGGTGATGCTTATTCATGCTGTTGCGTCATACGAATGTGGTGGAGAATTTCAGGGCATTTGGCGGTTCCCTGTTCTGCTTGGAGTACACATTTTGGAATTAAATGGACACAAGATCATCCTCTTTGCTCACTGTTTCTCAATCAGAAGGCTACAGGTCATTTACAAATAATTTGGTTCTTCATAGGCTACTACTGTTGCTTTTGGGGTCTCGGTTTTTTTATTTTGCCCTTAAATTAGCACCATGAAAGCCTCTCTTTCATCTTAAGGTGAGCACTGTGTTGAGCATAATCAGTTATTTTTGCCTTCCCACTCAATTTATTTCAGCGTGAATATTTCAGTTCTGACATCTGTGCACACTCACTGTAATACCTGCTGATGTACATCATGAAAGAGAGAGTGCTAATGTTGTAATCAAGGAAGGTTTTAAGTATTTCAGCTGGGAATGGGCAAAACTTGAGGAGCAATTAGCTTCCACGGTGGTGGAATTCCCTGTAGAAAATATCACATCTGTTGTCATTCTGGTTACTGATCAATCCTGTAGATAACCAGATGCTGACAAGCAGAAAACAATTACTGGTGCTTCTTTTTAGTATTCTTGCAAATTATTTTCTCTTGACTGTAATGTATATCTAGCCTTCTAGGAGTCTTTCTCTTCCCACCAAAGTTTTTCATTAAGTAAATATATTGTGTATTTCATAATCAGGTCATCATTGTAGGTACCACTTAACCTTTTTAGTGAAGTGAAGTCGCTCAGTTGTGTCTGACTCTGCGACTCTGCGATGGACTGTAGCCTACCAGGCTCCTCTGTCCATGGGATTTTCCAGGCAATAGTACTGGAGTAGATTGCCATTTCCTTCTCCAGGGGATCTTCCCGACCCAGGGATCTAACCTGGGTCTCCCACATTGTAGACAGACGCTTTACTGTCTGAGCCACCAGCGAAGTCCACTTAACCTTTTTGGTTAACCTTTAATATTAAATGTGAAGAGTTACTTACATTAGATTACATACATCAGATTCGTCAGCTTCCTCCATGACATTCCTGGGATTCAGTTTTTTCATTTATCAAATTAAAAAGATACATTATGACTGCACCCTGACTTGGCCTCACCAGGGACCTGACAAGAAGTGATAAATGAGACTAAGAAGCTAAGGAATTAAAACACAGTACAGGTATAAAGCAGTGATGGCTTGGTTTTATCAATTGATGTATTTTGCTAGTTTAAAAAATTGTTCTTTTCATGATCTGTCCTACCACTTTAGTCACGGGTACAACCTTTGATTTGTAGTATATACGTTAGCATCATCCCTGGATTCTCTGGATTTTTCGTGTTAGGGACTCTTATCGGTCCAGTGAGCTGGAGACATTTCTCAGATTGACTAAACGGGCAAAACCTCTCTTTCATTAGAATGGTACCCAGGGAACAGACTTATGAATCTGGTGGGGCGGGGGGTGGGGGGAGGTTGCCAGTGGAAGGATAGCGTGGAATGTATGGAGAGAGTAACATGGAAACATACATTACTATATGTAAAATAGATAACCAATGGGAATTTGCTGTATGACTCAGAACTCAACCCAGGGCTCTGTAACAGCCTAGAGGGATGGGATGGGGAAGGGAGGCAGGAAACAGGTTCAAGAGGGAGAGGATGTATGAATGCCTATGGCTGATTCATGTTGACACTTGACAGAAATCAACACAATACTGTAAAGCAATTAATTATCCTTCACTTAAAAATAAATAAACTTTTTTTAAAAAGAAGGATGGTACCCATATTTTTTCAGTGCATCCAGACAGTGCTGCTTTTTGCACTTTTTTTTTTTTTCTGTTGAGTGAAATGGAAGAATGCTTTGCAGGCAGAGCAAATCATTCTTGAAGACTAACAAGTTCCTAGCATCACAGATCCAGCTTCCCTCCCCTCCATGAACACACACACTCCCCATTATCTTTGCCTGTCTTATTGTGCTTTGCCACAGACTGAAGTTTCTGCAAAAATGGTGGGCAAAAGGAGGTGATAAATTAGGCTCTGGGTCTGATTTCCTCCCACACCTTCATAAGGGATGAGAGAGATTCTGAAATTCATCTCGTTGATATACCGCCTGCTTCTTCCTTCATAACAGCCGGTTTTAACCTATCCTTCATGTGCAATTTGAGGGTACTGGCCAGGCTGGGCTCATTATTCCTTTGGTTGAATAATGTAAAGCATTTGCAATGGAGATTTGCTCTAATGATGTATTTTAAGTGCATGTCCATGTTGTTGGTTTAATGCACTCAGTCATGGAATGCTTTAGAGTTTATTGCTAATGGATGAATCCTCAGGAAAATCGGCATTTTCAATCGGATTGACATTTGGAGTGAGAAATAGAAATCTAATGAGAGCATTTCAACCAAGGTTTGTAATTAGGGCTGAATGGAGTAAATTTGTCCATGCGAACCCCCAGAAGGGCACCGTGGAAGGTGAAATTGCTCACTCTGCTGCGAATGAGGCACAAGGGCCGATGGATCAGTGTCAGGCCACGACACTGTGGAGTATAAATGATACTGTCACCAAGTGCTGCACGGGGTATCAAGGGAATTCCACTCCAGTAAATTACATTACTCAGACAGACCTGAAGGCATTGTGCTGGAATGAGAGGCGGGAAGAGAAGGCTGTCAGCACCTTGCGGAAGATATTACAGAGCTGGCTGCAGGGGTGGACGTCACCGGTTTCCATTATACCTGGAGATTCTGTGTCCTCCTTTGTTAATTAGTTTTCAGAGGTTACAAATGGGTACATGTGAAAGCAGTCATGTCTCCTGGGGTATAGGTTTCAATTGACCACAAGGGAGTAAATGCAAGTTGATTTGTATAAACTGGTTAGTGCTAGATTCTCTTTCTTGTCATTTGTAGTTGGTGATACTACACGTTCATCTATGATCTAGCCCTTGTCTTATTTTGGGGCTGATCCAAAAATATTCTGTTGGCCAAAATGTTCGTCCAGGCTATTTGATAACAGCTTATGGAGACCGAATGGAGTTTTTGGCCAACCCAATACATTAGGGGGATGTAACCATTCTTCTGTCTGTAATATTGCTTTATTTTCCCCCACCCCTGGCTTCATAGAGACATGCATTTCTTTCATCCTCATCTGACACATCTTTCCTTTCATCACCTTCCATCCCTAAGGGCAACAAATTGTACCTGCGCCTAACATTTTATTTCGTGAAAGAGTTCCAAGTGAAGAAGAGTTGATTCCTCAAGTGCAGTTTATGGCAAAAAAAAAGAAAAAACTGTTTTCACTTCTTCTGTTTTCTTTTATTCCCCTGCAGTGAAGTGAGGCTTCACTTTTGGGGGAAAATATTAGGAGGAGAACATAAGAGCATCAATTATATGACTGCCTTCTTGGTCATGTTGGAGGTGTTCTGGGGACTTTGTCCACTTTGACCTCCAGTGCCAGTTCTTAAAGAAGCCAGACCAAGCGCTCTGGAGTTACACGGTTGCCTCTTAATCAGAAAGCAGATGTCCTCTCTGAATGGATAGAGATGTAAAACTACATCTATTCTGACTTTCTTAAATCCATGTTACACTTTGTCTTTAGTGAAGTAAACCTGGTAAGTGTCTTTGATAATCTGTTAACAAGGAGAATGCATGGTATACTACAAAATGTCTCTAAAAGGCTTCCAAACAGCAAATTTTAAGCAAGTTTTGTGAAACAGAAAATGCAGATAGCAGTGAAAATAATTTCTTGAGTTTGACTTTTATTCTTTCCGAAATAATACTCCTGTCAATATCAGGGCATCGCAATTTAGTCTTTATTTTGTAGCCATCATTGCAATCTTATTTTGTTCATCCAAGCATAAAACTTAGTAAAACCAAGATACTTGGAAAACTAGTTTTGAGGGTGGATAGGAGAAACCTTGGTTCATGATAAGATGGTTGATATTTCTGTTTTATGTAAGGTTCAGTTCAGTTTAGTCGCTCAATCGTGTGCGACTCTTTGCGACCCCATGAATCGCAGCACGCCAGGCCTCCCTGTCCATCACCATCTCCCAGAGTTTGCCCAAACTCACATCCATCAAGTCGGTGATGCCATCCAGCCGTCTCATCCTCTGTCATCCCCTTTTCCTCCTGCCCCCAATCCCTCCCAGCATCAAAGTCTTTTCCAATGAGTCAACTCTTTGCACGAGGTGGCCAAAGTACTGGAGTTTCAGCTTTAGCATCATTCCTTCCAAAGAACACCCAGGACTGATCTCCTTTAGAATGGACTGGTTGAATCTCTTTGCAGTCCAAGGGACTCTCAAGAGTCTTCTCCAACACCACAGTTGAAAAGCATCAATTCTTCGGTGCTCAGCTTTCTTCACAGTCCAACTCTCGCATCCTTACATGACCACAGGAAAAACCATAGCCTTGACTAGACGGACCTTTGTTGGCAAAGTAATGTCTCTGCTTTTTAATATGTTGTGTAGGTTGGTATAAGTTTTCTTCCAAGGAGTAAGTGTCTTTTAATTTCATGGCTACAGTCACCATCTGCAGTGATTTTGTACCACCACTTTAATGACTTTTTTTTTAATGTTGTTAGTTGATGATTCTAAAGTAATCATTGAGTATAAAAGGCATGATATAAAATGTCTTAGCATCATCTGTTATCCTCAGCACACAAGGACTGTGCTTATAGACATTGCTTTGTTTACTTAAGTGACACAAAAAGGCTGGGACTATATGAGAAATGAGAGTCTCTCCCTGAATAAATTCCCTAGAATTTTTCCACCTTTGTATTATGTCCATTTTGACGATAATGTGTACCTTATGTCTTCTATTTTCTTTTCATCCATGCCATCGTTTGGGAGATGCCATGTGTTTCGTTGTTGGCCCCAATAATACACGTATGACGTGTTTCTTTGTCCCAGCCTTTGATGCAGAATGCTATCAAAGTACACTTTTTGAGTTTTTCTGAATTGAATTCTGATGGAAGGTGTTTAACAGTACCTAAAACATGGCTGGTTTAGATGCTCCAATCTGTAGAGGTTCCTTTGTTCCTGCCTACTTATCCATGTCTGATTATAGTCTCTCTCTCTCTCTCTCTTTTTTTTTTACATTAAAATTGGAAAGGGGCAGGGGGAGCTCCTTAGGAGAAATAGGTCTGTGGAGAATTGTGAATCCTCATTCAGAAGCTATTCTTAGTTCTGAGAAATATAATGAACTTGAGCTTTGGGTCCTGCTGCATCTCCCATGAATGATCTTGCCATCGTCACCACCTCTCCCCTTGATTATGTTTTCCCCAAAGACTACTGGTATCTTTCCTCTAATATTCTGAATGGAGCATCTCCCAAGGAAAACACATCTTGGAAGGAACTGGGTCCGTTATCAAAAAGGCCCACCTCTAAGTTTACTGGATGATTTTTTTTTTTTTAATTAATTAACTTGGTTTTTTTTTTTTTTTTTTGTGCTAGGGCTTCACTGCCGCGAGGGCTTTACTCTAGTTGCAGCTAGGGGGCTATTCTCCAGTTGCTGCATGTAGGCTTCTCATTGCAATGGCTTCTCTTCTTGCAAAGCACAGGCTCTAGGGCGTGCGGGCTTCTGTCCTTGCAGCCCCTGGACTCTGGAGCACAGATTTGATAGCTGTGGCGCACAGGCTCAGTTGCTCCGAGGTATGTGGAGTCTCCCTGGATCAGGGATAGAACCTGTCTGCTGCATTGGCGGGGGGATTCTTCACCACTGAGCCACCAGGGGAGCTTGAATGAGTCTTTTCTATTATTTATCTATCTCTGGCTGTATTGGGTCTTCGTTGCGGCACACAGGGTTCTCTCTAGGTGTGGCACTTGGGCTCCGTAGGACGCCCAGGCTTGGCTGACCCACAGCATGTGAGATCCTAGTTCCTGAACCAGGAACTGAACCCACATCCCCTACACGGGAAAGTGGATTCTTAACCACTGGACCACCGGGGAAGTCCCCTACTGGATAAGTCTTAACTGTTCTATGAAGTGCATCTATCTTGCATTACCTTGAAGTCTGCTGTGTCGAAGAAACTTTTCCAGAGATCTTGATTTCCTTGTCAGAAGTCAGCCCATTAATGTTAGCACTTCACTTAACAGGATCGTTTTGGTGTTTCCAACTGACAACAGCTGCCACACACTCCACGTTCCCTAGTTCCCAGTGCTGCAGAAAAAGAGACTTTTGTTCTGACTTGATGAGGAAAAAAATGCAAACAACAACACCAGCCCTACCACCAGAGATCCTATGAAGACATGTTCAAATGAACAATAAGGCCGTTTGTTCACAGATGACATAAGGATATAAGAATTTAAACAATAAGACCTCTTGTGAAATGTGGCAGAATATGCCCCACAAACGTTGTGAAGTTCTCTGTCTCAGGGAAGCCAGTTTTTACACAGGCTTCAAAAAACCCATTAACGTATAAAGCACCTTTTAAAAGAGAAAAGAAAATCACTTGTCTCACTATAACATTAAAGCAATTTCTGTTCCGAGGAACGCTAAAATGCATTCATTTATAGAAAGTACATGCACTGTAATTTATAAAAAGTATAGTACTCTACTAGGGAGTATAGTGCCTCTTCCCTCCTTGGCCTGAAATGGGAAATCCATCATGCGGTCAAGACCTTTCTTCCTTTGAAGGATATTTATTTCTTCAAATGAAAAAAAAAAAAATCCTTAAATCACTTAAGAGTCAAGATGAAGTTTGCTTGACAATAATTCTCTTAAATTCTCTAATACCGATATACTTTTTGTTTTTCTCTTCTTTTTCTGGGACCCCTCTATGGGCAAGACTAGAGACACAGATGTGGAGAACGGACTTACGGACACAGCGGGTGAAGGCGGGTTTGGGACGAATTGAGAGAGGAGCATTGAAATATATTCACTACCATGTGTAACATAGAGAGCTAGTGGGAAGCTGCTGTATAACACAGGGACCCCAGCCTGGTGCTCTGTGACAGTCTAGAGGGGTGGGTGGGAGGGAGGTTCAAGAAAGAGCCACATATATATACTTATGGCTGGTTTGGATCATACAGCAGAAACCAACACAACGTTGTAAGGCAATTATCCTCCAATTAAAAATCTTTTAAAAAATGAATTTTGAATAAAAGCCCTCTGACATTGGTAGAACATGGGGAGGGAATAATTCTGCTTTAAAGAAAAAAATTTAATTACTTTTATCTGAACCTTATCCCTTTTTTTTTTTTTTTTTTTTTTGCCTTGCACTTTTAAGGAAGGTTTGGTGTATTTGTAAACCCTAACAGGATGATGACAGAGAAATGCAGAGATTTCCTTGTCACCTTAGATCAGGATCTCTAATGATGCCCCGAATTATTCCTATCTTGATGATTCTGATGCTTAAAATGTGGCCTTCCTACTTCAATTAAAAAAAAAAAAAGTTACCTTCCAGGAAAACTCAGAGGGGAGGAAAAAAACACAATTTAACTGGCCAGAGGTGCTCATTGAGCTGACTTAGTATTAAACTCTAAAGATTTTCAAGTATTTGCAGATGGATATATATACAGCATCCTTGCAGAATCCTCTTAATTGAAGAAATGTTTCATCTCTATCTCTGTTGACAGAGAAGATTGCCTACTGATAATTGCTTTGCTTAAGTGTCTGATAATATGCCAGGAATGAGAGCATTCTGTGTTAGGTCATCTTTAATTATGCATGTACCACCTGTCAGCTCTAAATCTACCAGATTACATCCTCGTGAAGTCAGTTTGGAGATGGTTGGAAGGAAGCCGGGGTGATCTCTTTTAGAAACAACAGAAATAGAGAGGAGTAAACATGGCTTATAACCCAGAGCTTTTTTTTAAGGAGCCTCACTCATCTTCATTGTTCCTGGGCAGGAGTAAGCTCTTAGTGCAACTCAAAGACGTTTGAAATCTCTCCCAACCTACCTCGAGTGGCGATAAATTGCTGGGTGAGAGGGCGGTAGTCCCATCTGTTGCATTTCCTTTTTGCTCCCTCTCGTCACTGTAAATGAGCCAGGGAAAAGCTCAGAAACATTTTTTATAAGCTATGTGAGGACAGGAAATATGTTAATGATGTTAGATTTCCTACATTTCAGGGTGTTTTTTTTTTTTCTGTAGTTGGTTGGCTTTTTTTAGAAGGACAAATGTGGGTTGGAAATAATGCTGTTCCCCTCTGTCAGCTTTTGGTAGTTTTATTCTCACTTTTCAGGGTTGTTTGGGACTTTCTGGTAGGATGTTTAGGGTTCTTTTCCTGAAGGTTCTGTTCCCTCTTCTATGCTCTGATAGCATCATGGATTTGTGAAGAGCATCCCTCTTTGTTCACCTGTCAGGGGTGACAGGGAAGCCTTGAGATACTACTGTGCACTCCCTACAGAGGAGGAGGTTGGGCTCAGCGAGGAGCTGAAGGCAGAGAAGGGATAGTGGACAGAAACAGCAGGTGTGTGTGATGACACGCCGAGCCTGACTGCCCTCCAGCCTAAGAAAGTAAGAGTTTGTAAGTAATAACCTTAGAAACCAGAAATTGGCATCCTGAAATGCATTGTTCCAAACTCTGCTGCCTCGAGGCACTGAAGAGAAACCAGATCTGCTCATAAACAGGTGAAGACCAGCACCCCTGTGCTGTTCTGTCAGACACCATGGTCCGGCTCATGGCCCTGAAGGACCCCCTGGCTGTCTTCTTATACTTGAGGCACCACTTTTCTGACAATACATTTGACGAAGGACAGAGACTCCATGAACTGGGATCAGGATTGGAAAAGCCATCATAGAGTGTGTCGTGTAACCAGTGGGTGAAGGAGCTTGAAGAAGGGAAAAAGAAGGAGACACACAATAGCCATATTTAGATGCAAGAAAGACTTGATTATTCCAGAAAAAGCAGAGCCAAAAGGTACAAGCTACAGAGAACGTGATTTAGACTCAGAACAAAAATTTTCTTGGAACTAGCACTACCCCACAGTGAAATCAGTGGCTCCATTTGGAACAATGAACCCCTTTTCCACCTCCTGTTACTAGAATAAAAATTGTTATCTTTTAGGACCATGTTATGGGGTCGCAAAGAGTCGGACACTACTGAGCAACTTCACTTCACTTTTTGGACCTGTTACAGACAAGATGCAATGAACATGAGCTTGGGCAAACTCTGGGAGATGGTGAGGGACAGAGAGGCCTGGTGTGCTGCAGTCCATGGGGTCGAAAAGAGTCAGACACAACTGGGCGACCGAACAACAACAGCAACAATAGACAAGATTAGGGCTTCCATTGTGGCTCAGTGGTAAAGAACCTGCCTGCAGTGCAGGAGATGTGGGAGATATATGGGTTTGGTCCCTGCATGGGAAGATCCCCTGGAGGAGCAAATGGCAACCCACTCCAATATTCTTGCCTGGGAAATCCAATGGACAGAAAAGCCTGGCAGGCTACAGTCCATGAGGTTGCAAAGAGTTGGACAGGACTGAGCGACTAAACAACACAATAGGCAAGATTGCAGCACTGCGTGGCAGCACAAACCAGATAACCGTGATTTTATTTTGCAAGCTCAGAATTCCCATTCCATGCACAGTCACAGTCAGGGACATCAGCCCCAACCTCCACGCGGTACCTGGCTGGTCTGGTACTCAGTTCTTCACCTACCCACAAGTTACAGGCTGAAAGTAGGGATGGTGTCGGGGGAAGGGAGCTGGCTCCTTCCTCTGGGAGTCTGTCCAGTGAAACAGAAGGAACCCTGGATTGCATCTCAGTTCCCACACATCCTGGCCTCTTGCTAGCTGCAACTGTGTCAGTGACTCCATCAAAGCTTGGAAGCTGCCTTTTCTTGCCAAGCAAAATGGAAATAATAAGTATTTGCTTCATGGAGTTACCTGAGGCTTCAACAAGGTAAAGGAGTCTCCAGTGGACATAGGTGAGTGCTTGCTCCACCACTGATGACATCCGAGCTCAGGGTTGTCACAGGTACAAGGGACAGAATGGCCTTCCTTGCAGGGTTGCTGAGAGCTGGACAACCAAATAAAATGTCACATGTTAAAAAAATGGCCCATATAAAAGTCCCCAGCACAGTGCAGGTGTTCAGTATTGTCAGCCTCACTCTACTCTCTGGACCTGGAGAGGCTGGGAGAGGGCGTCCTTTCTCACACACATCCGCTGCTCACATCCCCAACAGGTGCTATTTGACCTTCTGCAGAGACCTGGCCTGAGGCTTGCCCACCTCCTGTTGCCTTGTCATCTCACCACCGAGCCACCTTCTTTCCTTCTTTCTTCTTCCTCCTCTATTTCCTTCTCTTCCTAATCCTCTTCTTTTCTCTGGCTAACTTCCCTCTGTGCATTCTGGGTAGGATCGTTTTGATGAACACAAATTTGAAAATACTATTTTCAGTCATATTTTTGTTCAAAACAAGAGGTTTTAGGTAGCTTGGGGTGGGGGGAGGGAACTTTTTCATTTTCCTCTGAATTTGCTTGAACTTTTTTTTTCTTCAGTGTTAACATTTTCCCCTTATCCCATCCCTTGGGCTTGTAGTCACTCAATTGCCAGACACAGGGTAGCTGAGTATCTCTGGACTTGGGAAAGTGTCCTTCACAGTGAACCTAACCCATATATTAACCCAGACAGAGCAAATTGCTAAATAAGTAGCCCCAGAATGTCACCTGCATCCTCTTGGTCCCACCCTATCCTGTGGAAAGGGGATTGATGGAACAGAAGAGTCAAAGGGCAGCCATGGTAAAGCTTCAGCCATTTTACTGAGTCAGGAATTGGGGCCCTGCCAGATTCAGGCATCTTATCCATCTGTCCATCCGTCTGTCCGTCCATCTGTCCATTTATCCATTCATCCACTAAATATTCAAGAAACAGGTCCCTGTGTAAGACCCAGCGTAAGATCCTGGGCAGACATGAGGCGGGTGATTGGATTCCTGCCCTCTGCCTTCCTCTGCTGTTTGAGCAGGTGGGATAGTGGCTCTTTTCATCTGTATTTCAGTATTCCTGCAGCCCTCTTGATAGATCTAGTTCAGTAAATGCAGGAGTGACTGTGAAAGTTGTATAAGGGAGGGAAGGAAAGAAGGAAAACCCTCAAAGGAAGAAAGGAAATTGTATTATATGTAGTGCCAGGCATGTAAATCGGTACCCATGCTAAGTGCAGTTTAATGATTGCAATGAGAACCCAGGGAAACATCGCTGCATATGGAAATTTGAATAAAGTTTCCAGGGAAGTGATGCTAATTATCCTCATTTTTGTAGAAGTCAAAATGGAAACTGCATTCTCCGAGTACATCCCCCAGAATATGCATTCCTCCTGATTTTTCTCCCACTAAGTGATGTTTTTACTTAACAGGAGACTGCAGCTTAAAAAAAAAAAAAAAAAAAAAGGAAGACTGCAACTTTAGCCCTCCAGTCATTTCTGGTTTTTAAATCAGAAAACTGAATTCTTTCCTTTTAAGGAAAGCAAAGAACAGTTTGCTTCTCCCCCACCACACCCAAGCACCTTTTACCTGCAGAGTTTCTCTGGGCCCATTGACCTGGTGGGAGCAGGGTTGCTCTTACCTCTTGGCTCAGCCTGTGACTCAGCAGCTGCCAAATGAGGCACCCCTTTCCCCCCCACAGCACCTCCGCATCTCAACGGGAGGGGTGGGAGGAGGCCCACTGCCTTTGCGCACCCCTGGGTTGTCCCGACAGTCATGCGAGAAGAGATTTATACAAAAGCGCTTTGAAAACGCAGGTGCTAAATATGTAAAGAATTTTATTGCGAAATGCAAAATGTCGGCTTGATTTTTCACAGTACATTTGTGTCTTTCTAAAATCGTAGACACAGCACCTGAGGTCATTTGCTGTCTGCGAGTTTGTCAACTGCCAAATTCCTTTCCAGAGATGAAGCTTGCGGGGCCCTAAAATAGAAGTCATTTTTCTCCTTTTTTTTTCCCAAAAAGTTCTCAGGACCTTTGTGTTTCTCACAAGTGTGCAGGTGATGTTTTTTCATGAACCAATGCAAAGATGTTTGAGCTTTAACTTGCCGCTGCCCTGGGTTTCCACACCACTGTGTTTCTGTTTTCAGTGCCCACCCTCAGAGTTCACGGTCAGGCAGAGGATGTACAACATATACAAACGACTGTAGCATAGGCGGCAGGCTGTTGTGTTATTCAGCCCCTCGGTTGCATCCGACTCTGCAGCCTCGTGGACTGGAGCACACGAGGCTTCCCTGTCCTTCACCCACTTCAGCTTTGCTCAGACTCATGTCCGTTGAGCCAGTGATGCCATCCAGCCATCTCATCCTCTGTCATCAGGTGCCAATCTGTTTGATAGGTCAAGCTGGGAGCAGGGGCATATCTGGGAGAGGTAAACTAGCCTTCTAAGCAGAATAAGGAGAAAAAGAAAGACACATTCAAGCATCCTTAGTGCTGTCCTACCATATAATATCGTGTTTGTCTTATCCCTCTTATATCACAGGATCCTGAGGACAGGGACTTTCTGATTCATCACCACTATATTTAGTCATGTGAGCTTACAATTAATAGGTCCTAGGGAATGGCTGCCTGAGCAAATATATTCCGTATGATCTCATATAAAATTTTAATCTCAAAATCAATGCCCTCATTTGAAACAAAACTCAGTAAAGTCATTCTATAAGTATATATGGCATTTTGGGCTTTTCCAGTATTTTTTTTTTTAACTCTGGGGAAAAGAAAACAAACAAACGCTGACTTCAGGAGGAGTTGTAGAACAGAGTCAAAATAAGGAAAGTGATTTTGTTTACGCTTGAAGTATGAACCGAATGCAGAGAGATTTCTAGAAACTCTTTGCAACAGGAAAAGTGGCTGCTAGGGGGCCTGTTTCCATGTATAATCAGGTTTCCCTTTTGTCAGGTTTAATTAGATAACAGAAACTCCTTTTACCCAGTAATCTATACTGTACAGTGATTCAAACATTATACTCATTTTATTACTAGATTTTCCCATCCTTTACTAAAATTCATAAGCTCTGCTACTGCTGCTAAGTCACTTCAGTCGTGTCCGACTCTGTGCGACCCCATAGATGGCAGCCCACTAGGCTTCCCCGTTCCTGGGATTCTCCAGGCAAGAACACTGGAGTGGGTTAGTGCAGAAATATTTGTCAAATTCTTTTGTCATGTAGCAGGTGCTTAACAAATGCAGGAGACCTGTGTTTGATTCTTGGGTCAGGAAGATCCCCTGGTGAAGGGAATGGCAACCCAATCCAGTATTCTTACCTGGAGAATCCCGTAGACAGAGGAGCCTGGTGGGCTACAGTCCATATGGTCGCAAAGAGTTGGACATGACTGAGCAACTAACACTTTCAATAAATATTGCCCAAGTGAATGAATAGTCGACTGTGTCAAGTCCTGTGGTAGATTCTGGGGGCTCAAATGATGAATAAGGTATAGTCTTTGCCCCCAAGAACCTCATCATCTAACTAGGAAGACAAACATTGGAGAGTATGGAAAAGTAATGACAAGCTTTGCAAAAACTTGTTTATTTGTTATTATTGCTGTTATTACCTTGAAACAAGAAGTCTCAAAGAATTATTGGTTTTTATTTCTTGTTCTGTCCATTTGTTTTACTAACCTTTGTCTTAACTTACTAGGTTTCCTGGGTGGTAGCGGCTCATGATAATTGCCAAATGCAATCTGTGCTAAAATTTGCACATAGAATGAAAGTTCAAATCAGACTTCCAGGGTCAAAGTCAATGACCATGTAAGCACAGACATTGCTGGTTTGTAATTGTTTTTTCTAGCATCCTTCCCAGTCCAGTTTCCCTTGCCATCCCTCTCGCTCTCTCTTCCCTCTTAAAGGTCAGTGTTCCACAGCTACCTGAATTTCACCGACCACCTCAGTGCTGAGGACTTGACTGGATTCTGTCTGCAGGCCCACTTCCCTCCAGTGCTTCATAGAGAACAGCCTACTGGATGTCACGTGTGCTCTGTCCAGACTGGAATGCATTATTTCACCTCCCATTCCCTCTTGCAAGAGCAATCCCTTCATTTCCACCTAGTTGACAAGCCCGTGAGTCATGCTTCCCTTCCATGCTCTCTATCCAAGGAGTCAACTCTGCTTTCAGTCGCTCAGATCCAGGCCTCAGTCTGGATCAGGCTCTGCAGTCCAGCGCCTCAGTCCTCACCCAGTGACCATCTTGTCTGCAGCCACCTCCCCTCTCCTGACCTCTGTTGTCCACAAAGAAGTGGTCTTTCTAAATATGAATGTGAACCCATACATTCAAAACTCTTTAATGCCACCCATAACCTCTCATAACCTCTTGCATGTCTGGCCACTGGAAATTTCTTTTATCTCCTGGCACTCCATCTTCATGTCTGAGTTTCTAGGCTTTTTCCACGTTGCCTGGGTTCAGTGCGTGTTTACTGAATGAACCAATAAACCCAGAGCTGAGAGGAGGAAGACCACTTGCATGGAACCCTGACAAGTGAAGGTGGCTGGAGGAATCTGTGTGACGTGTCCAGGAGAGGCGGCCAGGGGCTCAGAGCTGTGGAGGTGGAGATGCAGCTGGGACACGCACGCACGCACATTCACTCCCCTCCCTTGCCCTTCGGCCACACCAGACCATTTAATGTGTCCCTGTCAGCCTGTGGTTTCACAGCTCCACACCCTTGCCACTCTTGGACCCTCTCTTGGTCGCCCACTTGGCACACCCGGCAGACCACCTCCTCTGTTGGTCTAACAGCTAACCTCCTTGCAGATAGTGTTTCCAGCCCAAAAGTGCCGTGGTTTGACTACCACCCTTGTACTTCTAGTTTTGGTAGATCCCTTCATTCCTGAGGCTCACTCCTCTTGCTGCCTCCTGGACTAGTCTGCTTTCTCACTCCTGAGTTTTCTAAGTTGTCCTAACTCAACATGCCTGAAATCCACCCTACCCTCCGCCACCAAACTCATCTTCATAAATATCAACTTAGCCCTTTGCTCCGGTAACATTTGGTTGAAACTCTCAGGTCTGACTTTCTGGGTCCTTCATGTTGCCTTCTCACCTGCCCTCCCCACCCCAGCAGTCCAGAATCAAGTGTCTAGCTGTGTTATTACTTCCCCTGCCTAAACGACCTGGGGTAGAGGAGGCAGACTACAGCCCACAGGCCAGCCACCTGTTTTTTTAAAGTAAGTTTTTATTGGAACACACCCCCACTCAACACAGTCCTTAAACTCCTCCTGTCTGGATTCCTTGCCATTCTCAGAATGCACACTGTGCATCTTTGTGCCCACTCCCAAATGTGTCTTTTGAGGTGCTTCTCACGTGCCACCTCCTCCATGCTGTCTCCCTGATTGCTCCTGTTGGAAGTTCCTCTTCTGCACTCACAGGTGCCAAGTTTGGAGTGTAACTGAGACGGCATATGTCACATACTATTTGGCATTTGATCCTGCTTCATCCACCTCATGCTTTGCATCCTCCTGGAGATCAGGCATTGAGTCTTTTGGATTTGCATTTCTTTCTGAATGCCTTTCACAAGGGAGATTTTCAGTGAAAGCTTATTTTATGAATAAATGAATAACTGACATTTTACCATTTCCAGCACTTTATTTGCCACATTTCTAAGAGGCCATTGATTTAAATACAATATTTTGTGTACCACTAAGACAGAAAAAAATACTAGGGAAGTACAAGTCAAAACTACAATGAGATGCCACTTTACACCTGTCAGAATGGCTATCATCAAAAAGACAAATAGCAAGTGTTGGCAAAATGTGGAGAAAAGGGAATACTGCACACTGCTGGTGGGAATATGAATTGATGCAATCACTATGGAACACAGGATGGAGATTCCTCAAAAAAATAAAAATAAAACTACCATACAATCCAGCAATTTTACTTTTTGGTATTTACTTGAAGAAGGCAAAATACTAGTTCAGAAAGATATATGCACCCCAACCTTCATTGCATTGATGCTTTTGAACTGTGGTGTTGGAGAAGACTCTTGAGAGTTGCTTGGACTGCAAGGAGATCCAACCAGTCAATCCTAAAGGAAATCAGTCCTGAAATTCACTGGAAGGACTGATGCTAAAGCTGAAACTCCAATACTTAGGCCACGTGATGTGAAGAATTGACTCATTGGAAAAGACCCTGATGCTGGGAAAGATTGAAGGCAGGAGGAAGAGAAGATGACAGAGGATGAGATGGTTGGATGGCATTAATGACTCGATGGACATGAGTTTGAGTAAGCTCTTGGAGTTGGTGATGGACAAAGAAGCCTGGCATGCTGCTGTCCATGGGGTTGCAAACAGTAGGACATGACTGAGTGACTGAACTGAACTGAACCTTCATTGCAGCGTTATTCACAGTAATCAAGGTGTAGAAGCAGTCTGAACGCCCATCAATAGGTGAATGGAAAAGATACACACACACATACACACACACGCACATGCTTGAGATTACGCAACCATTGAAAAAAAGAATGAAATAGTGCCATTTGTGACAACACGGGTGAACCTAGGGAGTATGATGCTGAATGAAATAAGTCAGAGGAAGATCAGCACCATATGACTTCACTTATACGTGGTATGTAAAACACCAGAGAACCAAAACAAAGCAGAGACAGACTTGATACAGAGAGCACACAGGTGGTTGGGGAGGCTGGGCAAAAATTGGTGGGTGGAATAAGAGATAGGAGCTTCCAGTTATAAAATAAATAAGTCACAAGGGTATTTTGTATCACATAAGGAATATAGTCAGTGATACTGTAATAGTGTTGTATGGTGACAGACTTGTGGTAATCATTTCATAATGTATTTGACTGTTGGATCACTATGTTGTACATGTGAAACTGACATAATATTGTATGTCAACTTCACTTCAATTTAAAAAGAGAGAAAAAGACTATAACAAGCTATCAATCTTAAGATATATCCTGATTTTTAAAATATTATTATATAGGAAAATCTTAGAATCAGTAAAATACAGAATAGTAAATCCAATTCAGATAGATATAAGTAGCAAACCAGATATTTATAAAACACCTAAATGAACTGGGCATGAGAACCTCACAAAAGCTGTATGAGAGAGGTAAGGTGGGTAGAAGTATTCTTATTTTACAGAAGAAAAAGTTGAAGTTCAAAGAGGCTGCAATGCATATACAGAGTAAAACAAACACTGTAAATGAGGAAGCGAAGTCTTATGGCTGAGTCATAGCTCCCTTCCTAAAATCACCTGTGGATATCAAAACCCTTAAGTCAGCTCTAGGTCTCATTATCACCAGGTACCATTTTCTTTCTTTTCAAATTACATGCACATCAGTTGGCCTTTCAGTTTGTTTTTCCCAACTGTATTGTTTTGTCATGTTACCCCAGGAACATCCTGTTACTTGACATAACATAATGTAATGGGATGTGATATTTCATGCTGCTTAGCAAAAATTAGAATGATTGTTGGATGCTTAGATTTTCTTGGGTAGTAATTAGCAGACAGAATCTCTCTCACACACACCCCGATAGGAGTTTCTCAACCATCCATTAACCTCAAACTAGTAGAAGGCTTTTCAAACCCAACACTTCTCTTAATTAATTACTTCATCTGACTACCTCCTTTTGGATTTTCACAAGCACTTGCCGGAATATACATTGAGAGACAAAGCAGTTTTTGTTAGTAAGTTTAGGTATTTGTGACACTTTGGAAGGAATTGGTATGTGCAGATTTTGACTTACAGAGATATCAAACTAATTTTCCAGAATAGGGACATAAAATCTCTTTCCTATATATGTCTGGTTGCATTTTCATGTTATTTGGACAACTAGGTGAAATAAGTAAAACGCAAATCCAAGTGTCTCCCCAGATTAGCAGCAACTGGAGAGTATTCACATCTTGGCAGAGTCAATTCAGCCTTTCATCCGTCCAAGGGAGATGTGTTGAAATCCCCCCACTGTTCTCGGGATTACTCAGACTTTGAATAGCTTGTTGATTTCTTGTCACTGCACTTAAAAAAAAAAAAGCAGTTGGAGAGAGGGAAAGAAGTCAGGAAGACTTAGCCAAATGATACAAAATAAGCTCTGAGTAGGAAAATTAAGAGAAAGGGATTGTTTGGCTTGGAGAAGAAATAGTGAATTTAATTTCTATCTCCAAATACTTAAGAAGTTTGTTTTTTGGTGGGTTTTTTTTTTCTGGTAAAGAATGTAACAGTTCAACTATATACCCTTATGACTACTAAGCACAAAATAAGAGGAAATGGACTTCAGTTTGTGTTGGACACATTACATGGTGACAAAGTTCTACATGTGGTTTCCAGGGGATACCACAGTGAAGGAGATGTACATCCTAAGACCTTAGGATTTACTTGCCTAAAGTGCCTAGGGGATCAAATTAAATTTGATTTGAGCTAATAATTGAGTTAATCTCCTATTTTCATAACTACCCCAAATAGCTTTGGGGTAAGGCTATGGTTTTTCCAGTGGTCATGTATGGATGTGAGAGCTGGACTGTGAAGAAAGCTGAGCACCGAAGAATTGATGCTTTTGAACTGTGGTGTTGGAGAAGACTCTTGAGAGTCCCTTGGACTGCAAGGAGATCCAACCAGTCCATTCTGAAGGAGGTCAGCCCTGGGATTTCTTTGGAGGGAATGATGCTGAAGCTAAAACTCCAGTACTTTGGCCACCTCATGCAAAGAGTTGACTCATTGGAAAAGACTCTGATGCTGGGAGGGATTGGAGGCAGGAGGAGAAGGGAATAACAGAGGATGAGATGGCTGGATGGCATCACTGACTCGATGGACGTGAGTTTGAGTGAACTCCGGGAGATGGTGATGGACAGGGATCCTGGCGTGCTGCAATTCATGGGGTTGCAAAGAGTCAGACATGACTGAGTGACTGAACTGAACTGAACTGACTGATTATCAGATATTGCCCTATAGCTTCTACTACTAAACATAGGTAAACTTTAAGCTAGGATGTAGCATCCCCTCATGGTTAAGATTACAGTCCCCAAGTCCTTGTACAATATATATAAGGACTAAACTTTCTGTCCTGCAGGTCATGTGTATGACTCATGTTTCATGTCACAGACATGTTCCATGTCACATATTGAAAGACTTTTGGGCATTTGGGCTTTTCAAGAATGTTGCTCCTGAAAAATATCCCCTTTCTTTTCTGGATGATTAGTTTGTCCCTTATACTGTCTTTCCTATGGACATGTTAAATCTTTAATGTCACCCAATGGGGGGGGGGGGGAAACTCTCTTCTGCCAAACCCTTCTCTAGCTTCTACTTTATTTTTCTGCTCCCTTTCACATCAAATGTCTTGAACTTCTTGCCTATATGTGTTATTTCTACTACCTCATCTAATCCTACTACTCTACCACAACTATTCATATCAAAGCACCAATGATCTCTTTGTTGCCTCCTTTTTCTCAGCCTCTCAACAGTATCTAATACAGTCAACCACTTGCTTCTTCCTAAAATTCACTATTCTTTGGGCCTTCATGACAGTACCTTCTGGATTTTTTCCTTCTCAATTGCTACTGCTGTCTTCTCCTCTATTCAGTGTCTGCATTGGTCTCCTAGGGCATAGCTCTGAGCCTCATCTTTTCTTTCTCTGCAGTCTCACTTGATATTTTATCTGCTTCCAGAACTTCATGGTACAAACTCCCCAGTTTATATCTCCAGTTCTGATTCTTCCCTTGAATATCGGATTCATATGTTCAATGGTATACCTGACATATCAACTTGGATGTTTGATAATCATTGTAAACTTAACATATCCAAAACAGAATTTAGACTTCTAGTTTTTTCACACATTAAGATCTTGTGTGTGTTCAGATGTTTAGATGTGTCTGGCTTTTTGTGACCCCACAGACTATAGCCAGCCAGTCTCCTTTGTCCATGGGATTCTCTCAGCAAGTATTCTGGAGTGGGGTAACATTTCCTCCTCCAGGGCAACCCAGAGATGGAACCCCCATGTCTTACATCTCCTGCATTGCAGGCAGATTCTTGACCGTCTGAACCACCAGGGAACCGCAAGGCATAGCCTAAACAACTAAATAAAAATAAAAGAATAAAAGTGGTATGTAGTTTCAAAGGCAGTTTTTTTTTTAAGTCAAGCAAGGATAAAAACTGAATGAAACACAGAAAAAGTAGGGCAAATAGAAATCAAAAGTATATCAGCTGTCACAATATATATAAATTTTCTGGCTAAAAGACAGAGTTAAATTAAGATTTTATAAAATAATAATTCAGCTGTACAGTGTTGCAAAACACACCCCTGACATGGAAGGACAAACTAAAAGGATGGAAAAATACATTTCAGCAAATGGTACTCAAAAGAAAGCTAGAGTAGCTTTGTTGATACCAGTCAAAATAGACTTTAAGACAACATTATTTGCATAGGGAACTTTATTCAATATCTTGTAGTAACTGTTAATGAAAAAGACTATGTATATACATGTATAACTGAATTGCTTTGCCGTATGCCAGAAATCAGCACAGTATTGTAAATCAGCTATACTTCAATTTTTAAAAAGTGAAATAAAAAAAGGACAACATTGTTAAGGTAAAGAGAGTACTATGTATTGATAAAAGTTTTAATTTATTGCAAAATGTATAACATTTCTAAAATAGCCTCAAAGTATAAAAAACAAAAGTTAATAAAATTGTAAAGAAATTTCTCATGTTTCTCTAAGTTACTGGTCAGTGAAGCAGATGACATGGTTGGGAATGCATGTAAGAATTAAAGATTTTAAAATTTAAAAAATAAAAAACTAAAAATAAATAAATAAATAAATAAATTTTAAAAAAAAAGAAAATTTAGACAGCACAATTAAACAGTTTGACTCATGGACATAAGGACCTTGCACCAAACATTTACAATACATGTATTCTTCACAAAGAAGAGTTATAAAAATTGACCTCATACTAAGCCACAAAACAAGTCTCATCAAATTTCCAAGAATCACTATAATAATGATCACATTCTCTGATCATAATACAATTAAATTAGAAGTTAGTAACTAAAAGATAACCCCCCACAAAATCCCCCCTATATTTGGAAATTTTAAAGCATTTCTAAATAACTCATTGATCAAAGATATCATGATGGAAATTTTTAAATACTTAGAATTGAATGATAATGAAAATATTACATCTCAAAACTTGTGGGATGCAGTGATACTTGAACTTAGAGGAAAATTTATAGCCTCAAGTGCTTTAACCAGAAAAGAAAAAAAAATGAAAAGTAGAAAGTGAATTTTGAGAAGTTATAAAAAAAGATGAAGAAAACAAGGGAGGAGGAATAAAGATGGGAACAGAAATTAAATGGAAAATAAAAATACCATTTAAGGAATCAAGAGAGCCAGAATTGCTTCTTTGAATGGAGTTCACAGCATAGAGTTTTGTAAAAGGGCCGATAGTAAATATTTTTGACTCTTGGCAGTACAATCTCTGTCACTCAACTCTGCATTGTAGTGTGAAAACAATTACAAATATGTAAATGAGGATGTGTGGTTCTATTTCAGTTAAATTTTATTTACAGAAACTGGTGGCACAGTTTTGGCTTCTGGCTCATTATTTACTAACCACTGGACTAATGTAATGGGAAGACTGACATGCAAAAAATAATGGCAAAGCTTGGCAAAGTGGCTGGATATAAGATCAATATACAAAAATTGGTTGCATTTTAATATACTAAGAATACAGAAAAATAACTTTTAAAAGTTACGGTTTACAATAACAACAAAATATCTAAGTACCCAAGAGTAAATCTAACCAAATTTGTGCAAGATCTAAATAAATTTACTTAAAAATAAGTAAACTTATTTTCTCATTCCAAGACCAGTGGTTTTCAATTTTTTGGTCTTAAGACCCCTTTATACTCTTTTCAAAAAAAATTTTTTTATTGAAATATAGCTGATTTATAGTATCATGTTATTTTCTGCTGTACGGCAAAGTAAATTAGTTGTTTGTATACATATACAACTCTTCTTTAGATTCTTTTCCCATATAGGTCATTATAGATATTGAGTGAAGTTCCCTGTGCTACACAGTCACCTTTATACTCTTAAAAATTACTGAGAATCCCAAAGAGCTTTTGTTTATTTGAGTTTTTCCATCTATACTTACCTTATTAAGATTGCTTAAAGTATTTATTAGATAATTTTAAAACGACAATAATAAGCCCACTATGTGTTAACATAAATAGCATGTGTTTATGAAAAAAACTAAATCTTTTAAGACAAAAAGAATAGAGAAGAATGGCATTGTTTTATACTTTTTCAAATCTCTTCAATGTCTGGTATATTAGAAGACATAGTTGGATTCTAATATCTGTTTCAGTGTTCAACCTGTTGTTATATGATGGTTTGGTTAAATTAGATGAAGAAAATTCCACCTCACACAGATGTATAGTTGGAAAAGGATAAAGTATATTTTAAGAGTCTTTTCAGACAGTTGTGGATACTCTTTTTTGATACGACATCAAAAGTTGACAAATGGTAACTTCCTAAAGGTTGGTTGCCATGCTGAATCTAAAACCATGTCAATGAACTTTTCATATTCTGTTATGTTAAATGCACTGGTCTGCTTTGCATATTGAATGATCTATTACCAAAGCATGATTTCTTAAGTCCATGATTGGCTGTTTGGAAAATAGTGGTTTACTGAGTCATACAGATATTCAGAATGGTGACACATTCCATTTTACAATGTCCCCAAAATTCACAGGTTCAAATTACCACCATATCAAAAGTATTAAAGTTTGAGAAGCTAGCAAGCTCACAGTAGCAGATACACATTTTCAAAAATTCTGTCTTACAGAAGCTTGAATTTTCTCCTTGGCAGCAAATTCTGCCAGTTGTTTTCCTTGAAGTAACAGCTTACCTTTTTCATTCTCAAGAAAGTACCTGCTAGATATCGAAATCTGAATAACCGTAGTTCATAAGGCATTGTTTCAAGTAAAAATATTGTTCCATGAAAGTTGCAACTCAGACAGTCCCGCAAATATTTTTCCTTGACATAGCAGTCACATCTCAGTGTACAACAGTTGTTTTGTTATACAGAATGTTAAAACAATATTACTCAGATGTTGAAATTTAATGTAAATTTAATACAAATAATGGTTCTTACTACTTGATCAAGTGCGTTCTTCAGTGAAACTAGCATTGTTTTACTGTGCATGTCTGGTGGGGAGGAACTAACACAGTGGAGGCCACTGCCTGTGTCACGCAACGGCACCAGCAGTTTTACCCACTGTTAAATTTGCACCATCAATGCAGATGTCAACCCGTGAAAAAAAACAAATAGCGTCTTAGTATTATAATGAGAAGAGTAGTGACTTCATTGATTTTCTGAAAGGGTCTCAGGATCCCCAGGGGGTCCACAGACCATCTGGGATCAGCTGCCATAGACCTTCATGTGGCTGTCTCCTTCATATCATTCAGACCTCAGTTTAAATGTCATGACCTCAGAGAACCCTAGTCTATTTAGCCCCTAGTGACTCCCTAACATAGCACTGTAGTTTGCTTTCATCAGAGCACTTATCACTGCTTGATAGTGATGTTTATTTATCGCTATTGAACTATTGAACTGTTTATTTGTTTATGTGTTTAGTATCTGTCTCCCCCGACTGGAATATAAGGCCTGAGAATGTAGTGACCGTGTCTGTCATGTTCAATATAATAACTGTGTCTCCAAAACCTAAAATGGTATTTGACACCTGTGCAGTCAGTAGATGTTTGAGGAATGATTGAGTCCCATTGAGATGGGGCGCAGGGAGTTGGGGGCATTCTCACCATTTCTCACTCAGATGGCCTCATAGCTGTAAATAGCTATTTTGCTTTTACTCTTGGTTCTGTGGATAATAGCAGAGGAATTTCTGAGTTCTGCATTTTACATGTATTAATTCAGTCCTCACAAGAACCCTGAAAGCTGTTTTATTTACCACTTTTTATAGAAGCATTGGAAGGTCAACAAGAACTATTTTAAATTAAAAGATGTGATAAGAATTAGAGCCAAAAATTCAAGTTGTATCCATCAACTTCCTCCCAGGTGAAAAACAGCAGCTCAATGGATGCACGTTAAGACATACTCATAAGAATCACTCAGAGGACCAGGGTTTCAAGAACTGCCTGCCAGTGATGAGGCAGTAGTCATTCAGAAAGTGTGTTTGTTAGAGGGAATTTTTTTAATAATTAAAATTGAAACTCTGAAGTTATAACAAATGAGCAGCAAATTTTCAAAATTAACTTCCTTGTACATTTTAGAAATGTTTACCTCAAATTTTAATTCCCAAGAAACCGTTGTTTCTTCTATTCTTGGCCCCCAAGTTCATGAGCTTTCATAGAAACTGTAGCAGATGAGCATGGAGTTCCCATGTCACATGCATACCAAAGATCTCTCCTTTGCTCTGCTTTCTGTCTGGAACAAGGCTACAATAACATGTGATGACATACATGTCAGCATGAAGACTTAAGCCTAACGTGATCTCAACTATTTTATCTTTACTTCATAGATTATGCCACAGAAAAACTATGACTGAATTTTTAGGCGTCACAGAGAAGTCAGCGGTGAACATGGAATATGAGCCCTGTCTTCTATTGTGTAGACAGATGCTGTGTTCGCTACAGGTTTTATGTGTAATCTTTAATACCAATGAGAGACTCTCCAAGAGTCTTTCAAGGGAGCTTCTGGACCAGCCCATTAGACACCGAGAGATATGGAACCTTTGATAGTCAATTCCCTAAGATTGTGTTTGCTAGCACTGAGAGTTATAACTTTTAAAAAATAAAGTAGAGCACCAATGTTCTACCTGAGTTCTTTTTATTTTAAAGGCTGCTTGTGAGAATTCAGGACCATTTCGCCTGCAGGGGCTAGTGGAGTGGCTACAGTAGGGACTGGCAGGGCCTTTTTCTTCCACTCATCTGAAAATCCATAATTATCTATGAAATCAATTCACCGTCAGAATATGACTAAACTCCTAGGACCATCAGAAGAGATTATAAGTTAGTCCCAATTTTCTGAAAACCAATTGAAGTTCCGAGCACACAAAGGTGCTCAGCTTTACAAAGGAAACTGGAGGATGAGAAGAATAGAAGGGAAGGAAGAAGTGATTTGTGAAAACGGAGTGCCAAGGAAGGGATTCTGACCACAGAAGAGCACTGATATCCAGGAGACAGAGGGAGGGAAGGGGGTCCTGTCCGGAAGAGCCTCTGCTAGCCTCAGTCTTTCCTTGGGTGGACTGTGAATGTGCCAATATAGTTCAGGCTGACTCTGGATTCTCACCAGCCGTGGGAGAGGCACCTGTCTGACTACACCGCAGGCCCTTCCCACTACCCCAGCCCTAGTAACTTCCTCAAAGCACCCAAAGGATAATGATTCGTACAAACAACAAGACCAGTTTGTCAAGGCCTAGGCTTGGCCTCTGCTAATGACTTGCTCGATCTTGAGGTCACCCTCCCCTTCGTTCTTATAATTATGGTGTAAAAACCAGTCTCTGCTAATCATCCCTGAAACACAACAGGTGAAATATTTGCAAAGTGTTCAAAGGGATCTTCTGATACGTTGTCTTCTTGAGTTTTTTAACCCAAATTCCCTTGAGGGATGACTCACTTGTCTTGTGTACATCCCCACCAGCAACTCAGTGTCTGTAGTTTGTGACAGAAGATTAACATAGCTCAGGAAGCCTCTTTCAGACATGTGTCTCCCACTCCCAGGGTATGCTTGCTGTGGAGAGTCCCTACTCTAATGTGTTTCATATAAATTTCTGATTTTCATAGTATCTACTTATCTTGGGACTTTATTTGATTCATTATAGAGTTTTTACTAACATTTTTTGTTTTTATTTTTGGTCTTCAGTATCTGTTAAGATTCTGCCAGGATTTGAAGTCTCTATCTTCTGAAGTAGAAGCACCAAGCCATAAAAATGTAGGGCTGCTGGAAGGACCTAGAGAATATTATACTAAATGAAGTAAGTCGAACAGAGAAAGACAAATATTACATGGTATCACTTATATGTGGAATCTAGAAAGAAAAAAAATAATAATACAGTTGAATCTACTTATAAAACAGAAACAAACTCACAGACATAGAAAACAAACCTGTGGTTTCCACAGTGGAAAGAGAGGAGAGGAGGGATAAACTACGAGCATGGGATTAACAGATACACGCTACATATAAAACAGATAAACAACAAGGACCTGCTGTATAGCACAGGAAGATGTATATATATACAAGCTCAATCGTGTCCAACTCTCTGTGAACCCATGGACTGTAGCCTGCCAGGCTCCTCTGTTGATGGAGATTCTCCAGGCAACAATACTGGAGCGAGTTGCCATGCCCTTCTCCAGGGGATCTTCCTAACCCAGGGATTGAACCCGGGTCTTCTGTGTTTCCTTCATTGCAGGCGACTTCTTTACCTGCTGAGCCGCTGGGGAAACCACACACACACACACACACACACACACACACACACACACACACACACACACACAAAACTTAATCTCTGTGTGTGTGCTTAGTCACTCAGTCATGTCTGACTCTTTGTGACCCCATGGACTGCAGCCTGCCAGGCTCCTCTGTCCATGGGATTTTTCAGGCAAGAACACTGGAGTGGGTTGCCAGGGATCACTGTGCTGTGCACCTGAAACTGAAACAGTGTTGTAAATCAACTATACTTCAATTTGTAAAATGTAAAAAAAAAAAAATTTAGTGTCTTTAATGTAGGGCTGCCCCCAGGCAGGCAGTATATAGGTGATAGCACAGACCATCTTTGCTTGGAGATGCTAATTATCAGGGTCATATTTTCAAGTTAATATTAAAAGGCATTGTCACCTGATACCCAAATTCCCTTGACTGCCATTATTAATCATGCCTAAACTCACCTGTAGTCCTAATTGGAAAGATTCTAATATTTTTAATCACTCCACTTCTGAATATGTACAAAGTTGATCTTGTTCACAGGGATATCTTTCTAGGTCAGTGGAGAAAGTATTCAAAAAAACCTGTTGACTCTACTCTGCAGCAGCCTCCTCCACTGTACCTTCTCTGTTAATATCACTCACAGGGCCAACCAGAAAAGTCTGGTGCTTTTTCTGCTTTGCTCCTTAGAAATGTTCACAGTGAATAGCTCTTGTAATGCCATCTGTTTTCATATTTTTAAATGTGATTATATTCCTATGAGCTGAGAAGCTATTGGTTTAGGGTAATATATTTGAAGTAACCAAAAGAATTCGGTGGACCCACTGACCTGCTTTTGATTTCTGAGAAATACAGCTTTACTATCTCAAATTCTGCAAAACTTGTCCTGGGTTTATGGCAAATATTATTTTATCTTCATTGCGAAAAATTGTTTCTGCCTGTTTTTTCAGTAGAGACGTGTTGCACATGAAAGATGTCTGTGAAGTGAAGTCACTCAGTCGTGTCCGACTCTTTGTGACCCCGTGGACTATAGCCTACCAGACTGCTCTGTCCATGGGATTCTCCAGGCAAGAATCCTGGAGTGGGCTGCCATTTCTTCTCCAGGAAAGATGTCTATAGATGTTGGATTTGTTATCTTTTCTCCCCTTTCTAATTGGAAATACATTGTGTATACCTGTTAATATCTTTTCTTTCTGGAACTACTCACTTCTGTTGATTCCAGCCTGTACTTCATGCTATGACAGGGTGCTGAGTTCCCAAGCAGCTTGAAGAGGGTTGACACACATTATCCACCTACTGAGCAATGGAAACTTATTCCAGAGAGCTCTGTGATACACTTTGTTCCCAAATAACTTGGGCTACAGGCTGTATTTCCTTGAGAGTGCAATGAAAAAATCTGAATTGGTCACCTAGACAGGGAGAAAATTTCACCTGTGTACTCTCATCTCTCCGTGTATTATTTCTTTGTCTAGCTTCTGTAGGGTCAGGTTATATGACCCTGTTAACCTGTTCCTGCACACAAACTTGCTTATTCATTCATTCAGCCCACACAAGTTTACTCCCTGGATGATCTCATCCAGTACTATAGCTTTTAAATACTATCTCCACCCTAATGCCTCTCAAATTCATATCTCTAGAATAACTTTGCCCTGAATCTCAAGCTATGTGTTCAGCTGCTTATATAATATCTCTGTAGGGCTGTCAAACAGTGCTATCCTCATGCTTAGCATTTCCAAAACCAACCCTTTGTTCCCCCCTCAACCCCCACCCCGCCACTGATCCTCCCCTGAGGTTTCCCATTTCAGTACATGACACCTCCATTCATTTGGTCATGTAAGCCGAAATCCTTGAAAGCAGCCTTAACTCCTCTCACATCCCACATCAATCCACTAGCAAGTCCCATCAGCTCTACCTTCCAAATATATGCCAGGTCCAACCACTTGTCACTGCTTCTCCCGTTCCCTCCCTAGTCTAATCCATCATTCTTGCTCACCTTGGCTGCTGCAAGTCCCCCTGACATGCTTCCAGGCTGACCCCACAACAATCCACTTTCCACAGAGAAGCCAAACTCATCTTTTAAAAATAGAAATCAAGACTTCCCTGGCGGTGCAGGAGTTGGGACTCTGAGCTTCCACTGTTGGGGGCATGGGTTCGATCCCTGGTTGGGAACTAAGGTCCTGCATGCCTAATGGTGTGGCCAAAAAGAAAAAAAGGAAAAAGAAATCAGATGCTGTAACTTGCCTGCTTTGGCTTCCCATAGCACTTAGAATAAAATCCAGACTTCTATCCCAAAAGCATGCCTTTCACTGCTGTGACTGCCTTGGCAGCCTTCTGGGCACACCTTCCAGGCTCTGGGTAGCTGTTAACTCTGCCAGGCAGGCTCTTCTCTCAGATACCTGGATCGTTTACCCTCTCACTTCATTTGGAATCTGCTTCAATGAGACACTCTGTGACCACACTGTCTAAAGCAGAACCTCCGTTCTCAGCCTTCAGTTCTCTTGCCCTGCCTTATTTTTTTTCTCTGTAGTGCATTTGATCAGGAATTTATTCATGTGTTTTTATTGATATATTGCCATCTGCCCTAGTAGACTGTCAGTTCCTTGATAGCACAGCTTTGCCGGCTTCACGGCTGTGTCCTCAGGCACTTAGGACAACACATGACATCATGTACTATACACATGGGGGGTGTACATTCAGTATTGATTGAGTGAGTGAAAACACGTATTGAGTAGCCAACTCTGCTTCAGATGTTATGCTGCAGGAAAGGAAAAAAAAAACAAAGCATGGTTTCTGCCCTTGAGGGACTTGCCCTGGGTGGCAGACAGACACAGAAGTAATTCTGTGATAGTGATATGACTAGGGAGCTGCGGAAGCTGGTGCAAGAATCCCTCAGCTGTGCCCGCAGGAGTCGGGAAGTAACCGGAGGAACTGACATCTGAGATTATTCTTGAAGGATGAGCAGGTGTTTGGCAGAGAAGAGTGGGAAGGGCAGGTGATGTATGGAAACTTAACATACAACAGCATGGAGCTGTGATAGGACCAAGATCTTGAATATGACCAACTGATTCAACTGATGGGAGAGTTGTATGAGGGGAGTTTGTACCATGAGTTTTCAGCAGGCAATAATTTATTTCAGTCCCAGTCTCCAATTAATCATATGAATAGATCTTTATGAAAGCTCATTGGATCATCTTCATAGATGCTGTAAAGATATTGATGAAATTCAAAATCCATTTTTCATTTAAAAGGCACTTTATAAAATAAGAAATGATGGTATCTCCTTAACATGATCAAGTATAGGTATTACACCTAAAATTGAGCATCATGCTTGAGAGGGAAGTACTAGAATCCATGTTATGTCAGAAAGAATTAACACAAAGGTGCTTAACATTATACATTATTTTAAATGTACTATATAGCCCATGCAGTACTCAGTTCAGTTCAGCCGCTCAGTTGTGTCTGACTCTGCAATCCCATGGACTGCAGCACGCCAGGCTTTCCAGTCCATCACCAACTCCCACAGCTTGTTCAAACTCATGCAGTACTAGAGAAAGAAATTAAAAGCATAAAACCTCAGAAGGGAGAAGTCAAACTGTGTTTGTAATTTGCAGGTGATATGATTGTATACTTGGATTGGGTGCTTATTTCTATGAATCAGCTGAGAAATTGTTGTAAACAATAACAGAACTCAGTAAAGGTTGCTGAGTATCAATTTATTATGTGAAAAATGAACATTCTTCATGTACAAGATCAACAGCTACATAGATGATATAATGGTGAAAAAAGATCTTTCTTACAACAGCAAAAAAAGAAAAATCCAAAAGTAATGTAAATATACACAGAAATACATTATGCATATAAACACAGGTATTGAGTTTCACAAAAAATCTGTAAGATATAAATCTTTATTCTTATAAATAAATGAAATTTTTTCATTCCCCTGAGATGCAGAGGGGAAAAAGATGTAAATAAGTGAAAAGGCAATTCATGTTCTTATAAGGAAAATCTCAACATCAGAGATTTAACACAATCCTAATAAAAATAACAATAGAATTGTTTGTAACCACACAAGCTGATGCTGAAGTTCATATGGAAAAAAATGTTTTTAATTAGGAATAGTCTAGAATTTTTAAAAAATGAGAAAATACTTTTTAGATATCAAAATATATTACAAATATATTTCTACATTTCAGTTAGGTCGTTAATTAGATAGGTCCATGGTGGAGCATGGAGTCCAGGAATAATCTCAAATACATTTGAAAATTTAGGTTACATTAAAAAAGGTGTCTCAGATCAGTGCAGTTAAACTGGACTGTTCAATAAATGGTGCTACAATGACAATAATAGCTGTCTGGAAAAAATGAAGTTTGTTGAAAACAGAAACAGACTCACAGATTTCGAGAACAAGCTTATGGTTGCCAGGGGTGGAGTGGGGGAGGATGGGGGGAAGGGATAGTTGGGGAGTATGTGATGGACAGGTACACACTGCTATGTTTAAAATTGATAACCAACAAAGACCTACTGGATAGCACATGGAACTCTGCTCAATGTTACCTGGCAGCCTGAATGGGGGGGGGGGGGGGCGGAGTTTGGAGAATGGATACATGTATACCTGTGGCTGAGTCTCTTCACCATTCACTGGAAACAGTTGTAACATTGTGGATCATCTATTGCTTTGCTTCCTTGTGCTCTCTCAGTGGTATCCTACTCTTTGAAGCCCCATGGACTATAGCCTGCCAGGCTCCTCTATCCATGGAATTTTCCAGGCAAGAATACTGGTGTGAGTTGCCATTTCCTCCTCCAGGGGATCTTCCTGAGCCAGGGATCGAACCCAATGCATCTCCTGCATTGCAGGCGGATTCTTTACCACTGCACCATCTGGCAAGCCCTAATCAACTATACCCCAATAGAAAATAATAAGTTTAAAAAAATTAAGTTTGTTGATAGCTAGTGTTTTATGAAAGTGACAGTCGCTCAGTCGTGTCCAATTCTTTGCAACCCTATAGGTATAGTCCAGGAATTCTCTAGGCCAGAATACTAGAGTCGGTAGCCTTTCCTTTCTCCAGGGGATCTCCCCAACCCAGGAATCGAACCCAGGTCTCCAACATTGCAGGCGGATTCCTTGCCAGCTGAGCCACAGGGAAAGCCCAAGAAAAATACTGGAGTGGGTAGCCTATCCCTTCTTCAGGGGATCTTTTCAACCCAGGAATCGAACCAGGGTCTCCTGCATTGCAGGCAGATTCTTTACCAACTGAGCTATCAGGGAAGCCCCAGTATTTTATACCAAGGTTAATTCTAATTGAATTGAAGACATACATTAAAAAAAAAAAAACAAAACTGGGCTTTGCTGGTGGCTCCGTGGTAAAGAACCCCCCTGCCAATGCAAGAGACACAGGTTTGAGCCCTGGTCCGGAGGATCCCACTTGCTACAGAGCAACTAAGCCTGTGAGCCACAACTATTGAGCCTATGCTCTCGAGCCTGGGAATCTCAACTACTGACGCCCAGGTGCCCTAGAGCCCATGCTCCAAAACAAGAGAAGCCACCACAGTGAGAAGCCTGCCCACTGCAGCTAGAGAGTAGCGCCCCTCACCACAGCTAGAAAAAGCCCTGCACAGCAGTGAACACCCAGCAGAGCCAAAAATAAAATTAGATTTAATTTTAAAACCCTACAAATACTATAAGAATTTAGGGGGTAATTGTTTATATCCACAATTGGGAAAAGCTTTTTAATTTATCATATATGTGCTAAAAGCCTTAAAAAGAAAGCCATAAAATTAATCCAATTATATTACAATAAAAATTTTTTTGAAGGGCAAGCAGCACTGCATACAAAAGCAAGTGACAAACTAGGAAGAATATTTTGCAAGTCATTGTAAGAGAAAAGGCAGATTTCTCTACTATATAAAGAGCCTCTACAAGACACTAAGAAAAAAGACCATCAATGCAATTGAAAAAAATGTTTGACAGAGAATTTACTTCTGAGGACATATAAGTAGCTGTTCCTAAATGTATTAAATATACTAAAATGAACATATTTTTAAACTTTAAAATATTTTTAAGCTTTAAAATGAATAAATTAAAAAATTTTTAAGCTACCATGAGATGTTATTTACCTACCAAAGAGACAGAATTTTTTCCTCACAATTTGATAACACTATCTATTAGCAAGACTGGATAAAGAGGTACTCTTGCAGATTGCTGGTAGGAATTTAAATTGGTACAGTATAAATGGAGAACAATTTGGCAATATCACAACTGCAAAAGGTTATATAATTTTAATGCTTATTTTCCCATCAGCCTTAGGGAAAAATATATGGATGTGCAAAATTACAAGGTTATACATTGCAACCTTGTTTATAATAACAAGTCAAATGGCTATGAATAGAGAATTGGTTATATACATTATACTCTATTCTCATAGTTGAATTTTGGTTGTAACCAAAAAGCAAGGATGAGGAAATTTTCGTATGTTGGTATAGGGTGAAGCTCAAAATATATTTTTGAGCAAAAGAGCAAGGTACCGAATAGTGGTATGTTAGGTTTTGTGTAAAAAAGGAGAAGGAGTTATCTATAAATGTATATATATATTTGCTTAAATAAGCATAAGATTCTTCTAGAAGGATATACAATTAGCATGAGTTGCCTCTAAGAAATGGAACTGTGTGGTTGGGATGGATCGATTGAGGAAATTTGCACTATGTACCGTTTGTACCTTTTGAAATTTGAACCAGCCAAAACAAACCAAAAAATGTTAATACTATTTTTGAAATCCTTATCAGAAGAAACCAGTGTTACAAACAGGATGGATGAATCCTTCAAATATAAGATGCAAAGGAAGCCAGACA
The DNA here is from genome assembly GCF_016772045.2 of Ovis aries. Classification (NCBI taxonomy): domain Eukaryota; kingdom Metazoa; phylum Chordata; class Mammalia; order Artiodactyla; family Bovidae; genus Ovis; species Ovis aries. Next base: position 47,588,474 of record NC_056061.1, read on the forward strand.
TACACATCCCCCACCCCCACCTCCCTGCCACCAGAAAAAAAGTAGTATATTTTCCCATATATTTAAAGCTAAAAAGGAGACAAAATAAATCTATGGTGCAAGAAGTTAGAATGGCTGTCACCCCTGGGTGGAGAAAATCCCAAAAGGTCATGACAACCCACTCCAGTATTCCTGCCTGGGAAATCCCATGGACAGAGAAGCCTGGCAGGCTGCAGTTCATTGGGTTGCTAAAGAGTCGAACACAATTTAGTGATTAAACAACAACAAATGTCTTGGTGTGGAGATAATGAATGAGACAGGGCAGGAAGGAGACTTCTGGGTGCTGCTGGCATTCTTGATCGGGGTGGTGTTTACATGAGTAACTTGAAAAAATTCACTGTAGTGTACTCTTATGGTTGATACATTTTTCTGCATGTGGACTATGCTTCATTTTTTTTTTAATTACCAAAAAGGAAAAAAAAAAATCTGTAGGATTAGTTTCAGAAGCCTGCAGTAACAAAATAGCACAAACTGATATTCTTAAAACTACAGAAGTAGTTGCTAGAAGTTCAAAATCAAGGTGTCTGCAGGGACACATTCCCTCTGAAACTTGTAGAGGAATATCTGTCTTTGCTTCCTCCTAGCTTCTTGTTGGTGCCCAGCAATCCTTGACATTCCTTGGCTGGTAGAAGCATCACTGTAATCTCTGTCTCCATCCCACATGCTGTTCTCTTCTGCCTTTCCACAGAGTTCCTTTTATAAAAACACCACCATTCCCCAGTGTGGTGGTAGTGGTGGTGTTTAGTCTCTCAGACATGTCTGACTCTTTTGTGACCCCATGGACTGTAGCCCACCAGGCTCCTCTGTCCATGGGATTTTCCAGGCAAGATTACTGGAGTGGGTTGCCATTTCCTCCTCCAGGGAATCTTCCTGATCCAGGGACCAAAATCGTGTCTCTGCATCTCCTACGTTACAGGTGGACTGTTACCACTGAAGCACTGGGGAAACCCCACTGCAGTGTGACTTCATCTTAAACATTTACATCTGCAGTGATCCTATTTCCAAATAAAGTCCCATTCTGAGGTATTGGAGGTTAGGGTATCAACTTTGTGTTGTTGAACACAATTCATAACAAGGGTTAATGGAGAATTGTTAAAGAATATTGGAGTTTCTTTAGAAGTCCGTTACAATACCATTTCAGTGACTGATTTGTGAAGTGTACCATTGTTGAGCTCTTTGGTAAAGAAGTAACCCAGTTCTTTGCCTGCTAAGGGTATCTCTCCTTGGGAATCATTCAGCTGCTGGAGGGGAAAAAAAAAAAAAAAAAAGGCCTAGTCCACTCACTACCCACTGACAGGTGAAAAGAAAATAAACAAGGAGTTTTGGGGGGTCCTTTGGTAACCCCTTCTTGGTTGTACGTTCTGTAGAACTAAGGGCTGAACCCTAATAGATGACAGCTTGGCACACAGTGACCATCCATCTTTATCACTGAGCAATAATGCCGATTTGGAGTTGGGCATTTTTTAAAGGCCTCCTCATTTTTCATATTTACTCCAAGGATCCTACAGAGCCCTCATTTTTCTATGGGTACATGTTTTATTTTTCTATCGAAGAGTCAACCAGTTTCCAAATGAGTAACAAACCCAGAGTGTGGTGTGTGGCTTCCCTTTTGGTTGTACATCCAGATCACCCTTGAGATATAATTAATCCTGCAATTCTCACCACCATTGAAGTTATTTTCCTAGTTTAATGAAATGATTATTTGGTTGTCACTGGTTTCTAGTGTGTGTTCAAAGAGTGTTGGTTAGCCAAAGGGAGGAAAACAGAACAACATTAAGCCGCTTAACTGTTGAAGGAGGCTTTTAATCATTCAAAATTCAACCATTCGAGGACAGATAAAATTTGTCTATGCTAGAAAAACATTAGAATAGTGGTTGCCTTAGGCAGGTGTGGGGGGATTAACGGGGATGGGGAATCTTTCTGGTGTGATGATTATATTCTGTAGCTTGATAAGGTTCAGATTACACAGTTATTTACATTTATCAAAACTCAGTGAGTATGAAATGATTTGTACATTTCATTGAATGTAAATTATACCTCAGAAGAGAAAAACTATAAACAAATTTTGAACTCTAGCAAGTGATATGTTTGTTAAAGTATTTAGGGGAAAGTGCACCAATGTTGGCAATTTATACTTTGATATGCACTCATATGGATTGACAGGTGGATAGAGGAATGGATATAGATGCTTATTATAATGTAATAAGCATAATAAAATGCGTATTGCAGCATCTAGATATGGGTATATGGGTGTTCAATGTAAAATTCTTTACACTTTTACACTCTTCTTCTACCCACCCCTAATTTTATACTTATCAGCCCTGTGGAAATTAAATATCAAGAAAAGGGCCTAATTTGGGAACAAAACATTCTCTCCATATTCTTCCCCATGACCCCCTTTCTCCTTAATTTTTTCCAATACAATTTATTAATAGTAGAAACCTAGGAGTCAGAAATACGTAGGTTCTCCTGTGTCTGTTGCTGAATAGTTCTGTGATCTGGAGTAGATTACTTTGAGCCTAGATTTCCACTATTGTAAAAGGAGAGGATTCAATCAAGTGATCTACAAATCCCTTCTAGTACTGGAATGAAACTTTGCTTAGTTTTTTTTTAACTGTGTCTTCCTGTACTATCTTTTGGGCAATCAGCTGTAATGAAATCTTGAATCCAGACCCTGGCTTACTCTAGAAGGAATAACTCCCTTTCCCAACAAGACACACACTCTGCTAGGAGCTCATTTTAAATAATGCTAAAGATTTTAGTCCCAGTGAATATTCCATCTGCTCCTCCATATTAGCCAGATTTGAAGTTAGTCGAATATTTAAGACATTCAAGAGAGGAAAGCCATGATGCCTTACATCTCTTCCAAAAATATCAGTGAAAGCAGAGAAGAAAGTGATTTTTCTGTGTGTAGATCTGTATGTTTTGCTTCACTTGGGCTTCTCCCTAGGTGAAAATTTCATTTAAATACTGATTATGTAAAGAGACTATCAATTACTAGCCAGGTATTTTCCCCAAGGACTGAAAGCAAAACAGAGTAAATATGCCTATTGGGATGTGTCTATTTCCATTCTCAGGATATGACAGAACGCGAAGGAAAAACCGATTTGGTGTGTCACAATACAGGAACAACCCAGAGAGGATAATTTGATGAACTTTGAATCTCTTCCTGTGCTACTTACTCAACTATATTACCAAAGACAGAAACTCAGCTTTCATCATGTGGGTTCTTTGGCAGGTCTAACTACCTGAGGAGTAATTACACATAGTCATGCCAGATGTAAATTACATACCGATTGTAGTTATCTCCGCGTTGCGTCTTTCCCAAAGCTTCTGTTTCTGTGTTTGCGTATTCTGGCCCATATATCTACATATTTTCTCCCTTCCCTTCACTGTAAACCAAATGAGTAGTGGGACTACTTAATAATGAAAGAGGCTAATTATCAAGGACTTGACTTTACTAATATACTCAGGTTGGAGATGTTTTTGGTGACGAGACCATGGGCAAGCCATCTGATTTGGCCCATTATTATATTTTCAATTATCTTTGGTGCGCAGAGACATTAATATAGCTGAGGATGACATAGCAAATTACCACAGCTCTCTAGCCTTTTAAATTGCCACTGTTGTAATCTGTAATTATAGAAATCAGTGTGAGGATTGTGGCACTGCATAAGTATCTTTCTTGATACTTTATTGCTGAATGAATTATTAATCAGAATCAGTCTTGTATAGTATTTGCAGCAACTCTGAAGAATAATGTATAATTAAATTTCATTATTCCTATTTTTGTGCTAATGTTTTATGATGTTGTAATTGATAATTAATTGGCCAAAAATTCACACAGTACTTGGGAGTTTCAGGTGGCTGGAAAAGGTTCAGCATGCTGAGTTCATTAACTAAGTAATGATCATTCTGTAAAGATCATATAGTCCAGCCCAATCTGATGGAAAAACTTTTGAAATTGTTATATTAAATCATTAAGCTTTTCGGTGTTTCTTTAAAATAAGGTAATAACCGTGAGCACATATTAATAATTAAGAAATCTTAATAGATTTCCAATCTGGTCAATTTTAAGTAATCAGTTGTTGATTATGACTATCAGGCTTACTACTCTAGATTCAGTTGGTAGGCTTTTCTGTGTATCAGTTTCCATTCCAATTAAGCAACCAGCAGTCTCCATATAACCACAGTTTTAAAAACAGAATAACAGCACTACAATCTGAAAAGCCATTTCCCTCTGCCTTTAAAGAGTATAACCCACATCTTTATAGACAAAGTCTGGTGTAATCTTCTTTTCCAATTGTCCAGACTGCTAAATGGTTTTCCTCTGCACAGACACAGAGAATTTAAAATCTGAAAGGATTATGAACTTTTCGTTGACTGGCATTCTAACGAAGAAATCCTGGTGTGAGTCTCTTTTGGTATCCTTTGCAACCTAGGTAACCAGCCAACATTCAGAATCCAAGAATGTCTTTCACTCAGCCTGAGTTCTGTTGAAAAGAAACATTGTCAGGCATTTTATGTGAACTTCTGCTGTGCCATTTTATTTGACTTTTTTTTTTTAAAGAAGGTAATACTTTTTTCTGGTTTTCAAGGGTCTTCTTTAGAAACATACAAGTTAAAAAAAAAAATAGGTGAACATCTTTTTCCTTTCCAAAGAATTTTGAAGGCACTGTGATAGGAAACTTTACAATGCATGTGCTATTTTTCAATCAGTTCTTTTCTAAGCTGGTCAGAAAACTATCTTGGGAATTTCTGGGCAAATACACCTCTACTTTCCCAGAAAGATTATGAGTGGTTGATTTTTACATTGGTTGCCTTGACTCTAGTGTCTTACAACTCCAAATAATAAATTATTAAAGAGAAGTTTGTCATCAGACCCCTGTGAGTGGCACTAAGGCGCATTCCTGTAGCATCTGGGAGCAAGTTGCTCGGTAGCCTTTGTCTGATGCTGGAGTGAGCATCAGAAACCTTCCTCTTACTGTCTTCTCTCAATTCCAGGCCCTCCAGAGCTATGCATGATCCCAGAGCAGCCAGTACCCAAGAGGTGAGCCTGCTAAGTTCAGTCATACTCTCAAAACGTGATCTTGGGGATGCAGTTGAGAGTCCTGTGTGCCCTTCATCCCTTGAGGATTTGGCAGCCTACATGCTGCTGAAAGGGAGGGCATCACTGGTCGTCTGTTTGGCAGTTTGAGATTAGAGGCTGTGAACTTAGGGAGAGAAATCAGCCATTGTGCTTTTCCCAGGCCAGGAGAGCTAAATTATGCTCTGCGGGGATCCACCTTGTACAGATCCAGTGGACAAAGACTATGTTTCAGGGAAGAACCTGCCTGCCAATAAAGGAAACATTAGAGATGTGGGTTTGATCCCTTGGTTGGGAAGATCCCCTGCAGCAGGGCACGGCAACCCACTCCAATATCCTTGCCTGGGGAACCACATGGACAGAGGAGCCTGGCAGACTACAGTCCATGGGGTCGCATAGAGTCAGACATGGTTGAAGCGACCCAGCAACACAACACACACACACAGGAAGCTCAGTGCCATACTCTGTAACAACCTAGAGGGGTGGGATAGGGTGAGGAGTGGGAAAGAGAGGTTCATGAGGGAGGGGATATATGTATGCTTGTGATGGATTCATGTTGTTGCATGACAGAGGCCAACACAAATTGTAAAGCAATAGTCCTCCGATTAAAGAATTTAAAAGAATAAAGAATATGTTGCACTGTTAGTGCATAGTTGGATCTAGAAAGCTTGGAAATAAAACAGAGTTAAGTCCCTTCCACTGAGAAAGTCTGCAAATGTTAGCTTTTCCTTTACTGTGTCAACCTAGGCTTTTCCTATAGCTTTTTTTAAAAATGTATTTTTAATTGAAGGATAATTGATTTACAGCATTGTGTTGGTTTATGCCATACATCAACATGAATCAGCCATTGGTATGCATATGTCCCCTCCCCCCTACCCCTCTAGGTTGTCACAGAACTTCAGTTTAAGTTCCTGAGGCATACAGCAAATTCCCACTGGCGATCTATTTTACATATGGTAGTGTGTGTCTATGTTTCCATGCTACTCTCTCCATTTGTCCCCTATAGTTTTTTTTTTTACCTTCCCGTTCTCTCGGTGTGTACGTTGGCGGTTATGGCATTAGTTTCCGCTAACATTCACATTATTCAGAAGGGACAGAGTTTTCTGTGGATAAATCGACAGGCAAGGCAGCCTGGTGGCCCAGAGAAGACAGACAGCTCCAGAGAGCATAGGAAGATGTGAGAAGAAGCAGCTTTGAAGGGAACCTAGCCAAAAACAAAAGCAGCACCAAGTGGGGCAGGAGGATGGAGAGGCAGGCAGCAGACCGGGGGTGGGCTCATGTTCCTGAGAACATGACATCTGGGCAGAGACTTGAAGGACATCAGGAAGTGAGCCAACGCATTCACATCTCCAAACAGCCTCATGGGAGGCCGGTTTATCCTCTTTTCATATGTAAGGAGAGGAGAACTTACATGAGCTGTCCCCGTCCTCCAACTCCAGGAAGTGGCAGGGGACCCTTCCTGGTTTGTAGGGCTGCCTTGAATGAACTGCCCTGGGGGTTCAAATGCAAGTTCCCACCCAACTCCAGTTACCCTAAACCACACAATGAACGAACTCTTGTAGTTCCAAGAGACAGGATGGCAGCTAGGCAAGTCTAGGTTATGCAGGCAGGACTGGAAGTAGGAGATGCTGATGTGCCAAAAGGACCAGGGAGATCCACCCTACTGTATACAAGAGAGAGAGACAAGGGTCTACTGTACAGCACAGGGAACTGTATTCAGCATCTTTCTGTTTTTGTGGCTGTTCTGGGTCTTCGTGGCTGCATGGCCTCTCCTCTAGTAGCAGTGAATGGGGGCTGTTCTCTGGTTGTAGTGCTTCAGCTTCTCATCGTGGCGGCTTCTCTTGTTGCGGCGCACTGTCTCTAAGTCACGTGAGCTTCAAGAGTTGCAGCGTGTGGGCTCAGTAGTTGTGGCTGTAGAACACAAGCTCAATAATTGTGGCTCACAGGCTTACCTGCTCAGTGGCATGTGGAATCCTCCTAACAGAGAGATCGAACCTGTGTCTCCTGCATTGGCAGGTGGGTTCTTTACCACTGAGCCACCAGGGAAGTACTGTACTCACTTCAGTTCAGTTCAGTCCCTCAGTAGTGTCCAACTCTTTGTGACCCCATGGACTGCAACACGGCAGGCTTCCCTGTCCATTACCACTCAAGTTGGTGATGCCATCCAACCATCTCATCCTCTGCCGTCCCCTTCTCCTCCCACCTTCAATCTTTCCCAGCATCAGGGTCTTTTCCAATGAGTTAGTTCTTTGCATCAGGTGGCCAAAGTGTTGGAGTTTCAGCTTCAGCATCAGTCCTTCCAGTGAATATTCAGGACTGATTTCCTTTAGGATGGTTGGATCTCCTTGCAGTCCAAGGGACTCTCAAGAGTCTTCTCCAACACCATAGTTCAAAAGCATCAATTCTTCAGCGCTCGGCTTTCTTTATGGTCCAGCTCTTACAGCCATACATGACTACTGGAAAAACCACAACTTTGACTGGACAGACCTTTGTCAGCAAAGTATTGCCCCTGCTTTTTAATATGCTGTCTAGGTTTGTCATAACTTTTCTTCCAAGGAGCAAGCATCTTTTAATTTCATGGCTGCAGTCACCATCTGTAGTGATTTTGGAGCCCCCAAAATAAAGTCTCTCAGTTTCCACTGTTTCCCCATCTATTTGCCATGAAGTGACGGGACCAGATGCCATAATCTTAGTTTTCTGAAGTTGAGTTTTAAGCCAACTTTTTTTACTCTCCTCTTTCACTTCCATCAAGAGGCTTTTTAGTTCCTCTTCACTTTCTGCCATAAGGGTGGTGTCATCTGCATATCTGAAGTTATTGGTATTCCTCATGGAAATCTTGATTCCAGCTTGTGTTTCATCCAGTCCAACATTTCACATGATATACTCTTCTTATAAGTTAAATAAGCAGGATGACAGTATACAACCTTGACATATTCCTTTCCCAGTTGTTCCATGTCCAGTTCTAACTGTTGCTTGTTGACCTGCATACAGATTTCTCAGGAGACAGGTCAGGTGGTCTGGTATTCCCATCACTTGAAGAATTTTCCACAGTTTGTTGTGATCCACTTAGTCAAAGGCTTTGGCATAGTCAATAAAGCAGAAGTAGATTTTTTTCCAGAACTCTCTCACTTTTTTGATGATCCAACGGATGTTGGCAATTTGATCTCTGGCTCCTCTGCCTCTTCTAAATCACTTTGAACATCTGGAAGTTCACAGTTCACATACTGCTGAAGCCTGGCTTGGAGAATTTTGAGTATTACTTTACTAGCATGTGAGATGAATGCAATTGTGGGGTAGTTTGAGCATTCTTTGGGATTGGAATGAAAACTGACCTTTTCCAGTCCTGTGGCCACTGCTGAGTTTTCCAAATTTGCTGGCATATTGAGTGCAACACTTTCACAGCATCATCTTTCAGGATTTGAAATAGCTCAACTGGAATTCCATCACGTCCACTAGCTTTGTTTATAGTGATACTTCCTAAGGCCCACTTGACTTCACTTTCCAAGATGACTGACTCTTGGTGAGTGATCACACCATCATGGTTATCTGGGTCATGAAGATCTTTTTGTATAGTTCTTATGTGTATTCTTGTCACCTCTTCTTAATATCTTCTGCTTCTGTTAAGTCCATACCATTTCTGTCCTTTATTTTGCCCATCTTTGCATGAAATGTTCCCTTGGTATCTCTAATTTTCTTGAAGAGATCTCTAGTCTTTCCCATTCTATTGCTTTCCTCTGTTTCTTTTCATTGATCACTGAGGAAGGCTTTCTTATCCCTCCTTGCTATTCTTTCTTTGGAACTCTGCATCAGGCATATCTTTCCTCTTCTCCTTTGCCTTTCACTTTTGCCTTCACTTTGCCTTCTCCTTTCGCTTTTCTTCTTTTCTCAGCTATTTCTAAGGCCTCCCCAGACAACCACTTGACCTTTTTACATTTCTTTTTCTTGGGGATGGTCTTGATCACTGCCTCCTTGTACAATGTCACAAATGAATCACCGATAGTGGAAAAGAATCAGAAAAAGAATAGGTTTACATATATGAGGTGATGGAATTTCAGTTGAGCTATTTCAAATCCTGAAAGATGATGCTGTGAAAGTGCTGCACTCAATATGCCAGCAAATTTGGAGAACTCAGCCATGGCCACAGGACTGGAAAAGGTCAGTTTTCATTCCAATCCCAAAGAAAGCCACTGCCAAAGAATGCTCAAACTACCCCACAATTGCATTCATCTCACACGCTAAAGTAATGCTCAAAATTCTCCAAGCCAGGCTTCAGCAGTTCATGAACCGTGAACTTCCAGATGTTCAAGCTGGTTTTAGAAAAGGCAGAGGAACCAGAGATCAAGTTGCCAACATCCACTGGATCATGGAAAAATCAAAAGAGTTCCAGAAAAACATCTATTTCTGCTTTACTGATTATGCCAAAGCCTTTGACTATGTGGATCACAACAAACTGTGGAAAATTCTGAAAGAGATGGGAATACCAGACCACCTCACCTCCCTCTTGAGAAACCTATATGCAGGTCAGGAAGCAACGGTTAGAACTGGACATGGAACAACAAACTGGTTCCAAATAGGAAAAGGAGTACGTCAAGGCTGTATATTGGCACCCTACTTATTTAACTTCTATGCAGAGTACATCATGAGAAATGCTGGGCTGGGAGAAGCACAAGCTGGAATCAAGATTGCCGGGAGAAATATCAATAACCTCAGATATGCAGATGATACCACCCTTATGGCAGAAAGTGAAGAGGAAAAAAGCCTCTTGATGAAAGTGAAAGAGGAGAGTGAAAAAGTTGGCTTAAAACCCAACTTCAGAAAACTAAGATTATGGCATCTGGTCCCATCACTTCATGGCAAATAGATGGGGAAACAATGGAAACTGAGAGACTTTATTTTGGGGGCTCCAAAATCACTATAGATGGTGACTGCGGCCATGAAATTAAAAGATCCTTGCTCCTTGGAAGAAAAGTTATGACAAACCTAGACAGCATATTAAAAAGCAGGGGCAATACTTTGCTGACAAAGGTCTGTCCAGTCAAAGTTGTGGTTTTTCCAGTAGTCATGTATGGCTGTAAGAGCTGGACCATAAAGAAAGCCGAGCGCTGAAGAATTGATGCTTTTGAACTATGGTGTTGGAGAAGACTCTTGAGAGTCCCTTGGACTGCAAGGAGATCCAACCATCCTAAAGGAAATCAGTCCTGAATATTCACTGGAAGGACTGATGCTGAAGCTGAAACTCCAACACTTTGACCACCTGATGCAAAGAACTAACTCATTGGAAAAGACCCTGATGCTGGGAAAGATTGAAGGTGGGAGGAGAAGGGGACGGCAGAGGATGAGATGGTTGGATGGCATCACCAACTTGATGGATATGAGTTTGAGTAAGCTCTGGGAGTTGGTGATGGACAGGAAAGCTTGGCGTGCTGCAGTCCATGGGGTTGCAAAAAGTCAGATATGATGGAGTGACTGAACTGACTGATACATATATGTATGTCTGAATCACTTTGCTGTATATCTGAACATTGTAAATCAATTATTCTTCAATTTTAAAAACTGTTCATTTTTCTCCACTTCCTTTTTTTTACATTTTAAAATTTTTAATTAGAGGATAATTACTTAACAATATTGTGGTGGTTTTTGCCATACATCAACATGAGTTGGCCATAGCTATACATATGTCCTCTCCCTCTTGAACTCCTTTCTCGCCTCCCTTCCCATCCCAGCCCTCTAGGTTGTCACAGAGCGCTGGCTTTGGGTTCCCTGAGTCTTACATCGAACCTCCACTGATTGTCTGTTTTACAAATAGTAACATATATGTTTCAATGCTGTCCTCTCCAATCATCGCACCCTCGCATTCCCCCACTATGTCCCAAAGTCTGTTCTTTATGTCCGTGTCTCCTGTCTGCCCTGCAGATAGGAATGTCAGTGCTATCTTTCTAGATTCTTTACATGTGTGTTAATATACAATGTTTTTCTTTCTCTTTCTGATTTACTTCACTCTGTGTAATAGGCTCTGGGTTCATCCACCTGATTAGAACTGACTCAAATGCATTTCTCTGTATCAGTTCAGTTCAGTTCAGTTGCTCAGTGCTCAGTCGTGTCTGACTCTTTGTGACCCATGAATCGCAGCACGCCAGGCCTCCCTATCCATCACCAACTCTCGGAGTTCACTCAGACTCACGTCCATCAAGTCAGTGATGCCATTCAGCCATCTCATCCTCTGTCGTCCCCTTCTCCTCCTGCCCCCAATCCCTCCCAGCATCAGAGTCTTTTCCAGTGAGTCAGCTCTTCGCATGAGGTGGCCAAAGTACTGGAGTTTATAGTTGAGTAATATTCCATTGTATATGTGTAATGTAACTTCCTTCCTTATCCACTCATCTGTCAATGGACGTCTAGGTTGCCTCCATGTACTAGCTATTGGAAATAGTGCTGCAGTGAACATTAGGGTACAGTGTGTCTTTTTCAATTATGGTTTCCTCCAGGTATATGCCCAGTAGTGGGATTTCTGGGTCATATGGCAGTTTATTCCTAGTTTTGTTTTTTTTTTAAGGAATCTCCATACTGTTTTCCATAGTGGCTGAATCAATTTGCATCCCCACCAACCATGTAAGAAGGTTCTCTTTTCTCCATACCCTCTCCAGCATTTATTGTTCGTAGACTTTTTGATGATGGCCATTCTAACCAGTGTGAAATGACACCTTATTGTAGTTTTGATTTGCATTATAGCTCAGTTGGTAAAGAATCTGCCTGCAATGCAGGAGACCTGGGTTCGATTCCTGGGTTAGGAAGATCCCTTGCAGAAGGAAATGGCAACCCAGTCCGGTATTCTTGCCTGGAGAATCCCATGGACAGAGGATCCTGACAGGCTACAGTCCATGGGGTTCCAAGACTTAGGGGATTGCGCATGACTTAGTGACTCAACCACCAATGAGTGACGTTGAACATCTTTTCATATGTTTATTAGCCATCTGTATGTCTTCTTTGGAGAAATGTCTGTTTAGATCTTCTGCCCACTTTTTGACTGGGTTGTTTATTTTTCTGGTATTGAGCTGCATGAGCGTCTTGTATATTTTTTCTAGCACCATACATGAAAACAAACTCAAAATGGATTAAAGACCTAAATATAAGACCAGAAACTTAAAACTCTTAGATGAAAATATAGGCAGAACACTCTCTGACATAAATCAGAGCAAGATCCTCCCTGACCCATGTCCTAGAGTAATGGAAATAAAAGCAAAAATAACCAAATGGGACCTAATTAAACTTAAAAGCTTTCACACAATGAAGGAAACCATAAGAAAGGTGAAAAGACAACCCTCAGCATGAGAGAAAATAATAGCAAACAAACCAACTGACAAAGAATTAATCTGCAAAATATATAAGCAGCCCATGTAGCTCAATACCAGAGAAAAAAATTAAAAAAAAAAAAAGATAAACTGTCATCAGTCTGGGAATGAAAAGTGGATGGAAACAGTTGGCATGTTGAGAGAGAAGAGCTAATTTTATTGGCCACATACTGCATACTGAATGAGTGAATTAATGAACAGACACACACGTGGAATGTTTTCATCCTCATGAGCCTACAGGGTAGGCTACCATTCTTTATCATACTCTTTTCATATAAATCAGAAGAATGAGACCCAAAAAAGTTATGTGCTGATGGAGGTTGGGCCAGATATGAGTGGCAGAATCAGGATTCCAAGCAGGCAGGCTGGCTGTCCTCGACCATTGCACGGTCCTGCTTCTGTTAACCCTGCTGATACAGTGCTTAGTGCATGCTGACTGTATACTCCAGGAATTGCTCCAGGCACTTTGTGCTTTAGCTTGCTTGCTCCTCATGACAACTGGATTACAGATGAGGGATCCTCACAGAAAGATTCTGGTTGGTATGCAGACGCCGGCAGACTGGCTCCAGAGCCTGGCTGGCCACTGCTACACACACTGTCTCTGAAGATTCAGGAAGGTTCTGATTTGTATGAAACATGCAAAAGGTTTCAAAGGGAGAAAACTGGGAAAGCCTGTCATAGAAGGTGGACTGTTCAAAGCTCATCCTTCTAACAAGCATTGATGGGATGGAATCTTTTGGAAACTTTGTTAGATGAGAATCAGTACAAGCCTCCCTCCATCTGCCAGATGCCTTCTCTTGGCATGAGGGAGAAATATATCAGGGTTAAGTGCCCAGCAGAGCAGACACTCTTGATATTAATAATATAATCATGTGTACCACCATAATCATGTGTAGAATTAATCAAAGGGTGGTGAGGATTGTTCCTGATGCAAACAGAGTACTTTCTGCTTCTCAGAAAGCTCTCAAATCTGCTGTCCAATTCACGGTCATTATGGATGTTAGAGAGGGAAGGCTGCAGTGACGTCATGGTCAAAGTTGCCAGAAAACACCAGATCCCTCACATTATTGCATCATTTTCTCCCAGACTATGGATAGAAATCAGGCAAATTGGGCTTTCCTCAGGTTTAGTTAAGCAGGAGAATCTAGCAAACAAAGACATACCTCACTCTTCATACACTTTGGGTTTGCCTCAATATAAGAAACTCTCATTCTGTGCAGAATTACAAATTTTTTATAATGTACAAAGAAATTCATTTTCCTTTCATAATTATAGTTTCTATTTGTGGAGTGTTTACTGTAAAACAAAGACCATCTTAAATACCTTATTGAACTAGTTGAATAGCTCCGTATAGTCAGTTGCTGAGTCATGTCCGACTCTGTGACTCCGTGGACTGTAGCCTGAGAGGCTTCTCTGTCCATGGAATTGTCCAGGCAAGAATCCTGGAGTGGGTTGCCATTTCCTTCTGCAGGGGATCTTCCCAAACCAGGAATCAAACCTGGGTCTCCTGCATTGCAGGTGGATTCTTTACTGTCTCAGCCACCAGGGAACCTCAAATATCTTCTTGCTTCATCTCATTTAATCTTCACATAGTCATTTTGCAGATGGAAAAACCAAGGATTACAGAGTCTAACTGGGTACGTTAATTAATGTACCCAATGTCCTACAGCCAAGAGGTGGGAGAGCAGAAACTCAAATGGAGGGCCCTCTGTCTAGGGTTGGAAGGAGAAATAGGAATCAGGTACACTGTAGAATCAAGAAAGCACTGAGACAGAAAGAAAAATACCGTCTGCTGTCATTTTATACATAGAATCTAAAAAATACAACAACCTAGTGACTATAACAAAAAGAAGCAGATTCACAGGTAGAGAGCAAGCTCTCGTGGGTACCAGTGGGGAAGGAAGGGGCAATAGAAATAGGGAAGTAAGTGATACAAGCTACTAGGTATAAAATAAGCTACCAAGATACATTGTACAACACAGGGAATATCCCCAGTATTTTATAATAACTATCAATGAAGTATAACCTTTAAAAATCATGAATCACTGTATTGTGCATCCATAATTTATATAATATCATATATCAACTATACTTTTATTTTAAAAAGAGAGAGGACCTTCCCAGAACCCAAAACAAAAAGGAAAGGAAAGAAAGTATTGAGTAGTCTCTTCCTGCCTGGCACTTCTGAATGCTTCTGGATGCTTCTCTGGTACAGTCTGGTCATACCTCTTCCTGTCCATTTGGAGAGAGGGTATTTTCTCCGCCATGGCAGTGCAAATCTGACTTTTTACAATGAGTGAGTTAGAACAAAATCTCTTCCTAACAGACTCTGCTGTATCTGAGGCATATCTTTCTCATCACACTGAGAAGCTGCCAAGGACAGGACAGGGACTTAGAAGGCTCCGAGCACATCCTTCCCCCCGTCTCTCTTCACTGACCTCCTGCCATTCCCGCATCCTCCCAGGAGCGCACTTCACCTGTGTGTTCATATTCCAGCTCCGTTTGATCTCCTTCTTGGTGACAGATGGTCCAAGTGCTTTTATTACCTGATGTGGGATTTAACAGACTGCCAAGCAATGGTCTTAGCTTCATGGTTTTAATCATTTTGAAATGGAAAAATAGGAGTGAGGGTGCCCAGGCTTTAGTGGAAAATCCACTGACAATTTCCAAAGCGTCTCCGAAAGGACCCTCAAACCAGATGACTCCTCTGCCTTGATGCCTTGATTGGGTGCTGCTGCCATGGGTGCCGAGTTTTGTTTTTAGTTAGCAGCTGAATCATCTTGCAATCTGAAATTCATCCATGCCAGCCTGCATCTCTGCAAAGACAACAGTATTTCAGAACAGAATCACATTGTCCGAAAGACCCCAGTGCATGAAAGAACCAAGTTTCCTCTTATTCCGTACCTTTTCTGTGAAAGCTATCTTTCTGCCAAGCCACAGAAACTCAGTTCTGTTTTCTTTCCCACCTGTAAACAGCATACCCTCTCAGGAAGCGGAACAGCCATTGCTAGAGATCACAGGGATGAACAGCCACATAACTGTAGATGTCCTTTATGTACAGGCAGACCTTTCTGTCAAAAGTGCATCTGGAGGTGAGCCTACCCCCACCCCTTTCCCCGAGAAAGAGTTAGGTTTGATGATTCCTTCTCTAGGTAGCACTATACTTCCTGATCAGATGATTTTACCTTTGGCAACTTACACGTTTTAGCACTTACAAGCAGTAACTAGCCCAGAAAACTAGCCCAGGAAACAATGGCTTTGTTAACATGGTTTCTTCACATCAATAACCAAGCCCAGCATTGTCACTGACCTGGTGAGTAAACTTCTGAAGTGAATGACACAGTTATCTATTGAAATGAATTCAAGGAGCAAAATTTTTAAATGATGACACTTAAATATTCTTTTTTCCTTTTCTGCCCCTCCTCCTTCCTCTTCCCTTCTTTCCTTCCCTCCCTCTCTCTCCCTTTTCTTTCTGCCACCCCCTTAATCAGATTTGAAGTCCACTAATTACTGAGTTCAGTTTTCGACAGTCTGAGATCTGACAGTAATGCTAAAGTTAGGATTAGACTCGCAGGCTCCCTTTGTTTCTGCATTTGACTATCAGCTGTCTTTTCTTAGTCTTTGATTCTCTGTTGTGAGTTTTGACTTGGTGCTTCTCTAAGACAGAATAATTTCTGTCAAGTTCTGGGAACTCCCCTCCCACCCGATGGCGAAGTTTTAGAGCGGGGGGAGTGCGCGCCCCGTGTCGAACTGTGCACTGGATACAAGTCTGCAGCACCTTCTATTAAAACGTAAAATGATCCGTTGAGTCATCCTCTCTCTGGTTTGACTCAGATGCTTTATGGTGCACTTTGCATGTCATTTCTCTGTAATGATTTCCCCATGGAGAAGGGCGTCTGATAGAATCCAGGCAGACTGAAGATTGCTCTGAGTCAAATGGATCTTTTATTCTTTGAGTATTAACCCTTATCTCTCAGTTTCCCATTCTTGCATTTTCCCTGAAGGAACCTTAATGAAGTAAATAGGTTCCACCACCCTCATTTAGCCTCCTAATCACTGTTCATAATTTCTTCTCACATTAGCAGCGTGAGGCTCTAGGGTCATATTTCTCTGGCTGGAAGGGAACACCAGGAGAGAACAATTCACACAGATGCCCTGATAGAGAAAAATGGAGAAGGGAAATGACTTCTTTCTGTCCTCTAACTCCTAATGTGCAAGAAGCAAATGCTAATAGGAAGCAGAGATTGCTGTATGAGAAATGAATATAAATGGAGAACATGGATACAAAGAAGTAGGAACGGAGACAAACTGGAAGTGACAAGACAGCCAAGGGTAGGAGTGGACCTACCCCGGCGGAATAAATGGGGGCTTCGTCTATACCCTTAGCTGGGAGCTGGCCACAAAAGAACCAAAAGCAGGCATCGAGATATAGAAAAGACGAGCATAGGAGATGATGGCAGAGGCGCATGTTTCCAGTCTCTCCGTTCCTAATGCCACACTCCCTCCCTGCCCACACTCCTCCCTCACCCCCACCCCGCCATCACCCAAACCCCACTGACGATAATTGTTTACCATTTTTTAAATTGGAATATAATTGCTTTACAGTGTTGTATTAGTTCCTGCTGTTCAACAGTGTGAATCAGCCGTATATATACACATATCCGTTCCCTCTTTAAGCCTCCCTGCAAGCCCCCACATCCCACCCCTCTAGGTCATCACAGAGCACCAAACTCAGCTTCCGCTACTATACAGCGGCTTTCCACTGGCTATATATTTTACACATAATAGTGTATATAGTGGGTTTCCCTGGTGGCTCAGAAGGTAAATAATCTGCCTGCAATGCAGGAGACCTGGGTCAGGAAGATCCCCTGGAGAAGGGAATGGCAACCCACTCCAGTATCCTTGCCTGGAGAATATGTCAGGGCTACTTTCTCAATGTGTCCCACTCTCTGCTTGTCTTACCCCTTTGGGTCCATGTGTCCATTCTCCATGTCTGTGTCTCCATTCCTGCTCTGAAAATAGGCTCATCAGTACTACTTTTCTAGATTCCATATTTGTGTGTTATTGTATGATATTTGTTTTTCTCCTTCTGACTTACTTGACTCTGTATGACAGAATAATTGTGTATCTTGAACAGTCTGGCATGGAATCCCTTTCCCCCATTGATTTCAGAGCATGTAATTCTTTCATCTGCTTTTTGAAATGACAGTATATGTCCTATGTGATTGCTAAATCCGAATCATAACCTCCTGCTGGCTCCCGAACAGCCTGACATCACTGTTGTGTCACCTGACATCACTGGGTGGGGATTCCGATAGGAGGAGCTGATGGACATCCCACTTGATTCAAGAGCTACAGTTTCTGAGAACCCATCCTGCACACCACAACCCTCTTTGAGGGGAGCAGGGTGAGAAGAGAGCAAAGTGTTGAACCATTGTTCAGTCCCAGTGGGCACTGCATCCCATTGGTATGAACAAATTGGCTCTTGATCCATCCTTCCTTTGGGTTGACTTGTTTTTAAGGAGAAAAAGTTTGGATTGTTTTGGGGAAAGTCTTCCTTTCTTGTTCATCTTTCCCAAAAGTTTTGTGGTGGTATTTCTCCATTCCAACCAGCTATGTTATTTTGAGCATCTCCACAAAAAAAAAAGATTAAAAAAGAAAAAAGATTTTTCAAGACTGTACTTAGAAAGGCTCACATTTCAAGTTTTTCTTAAACTTTCTATACTTTCACAGAACCATTGAAATTAAAACTAGAAATACCTTGCAGGTCACCTAGTCCATTTCCTCATTTTATAGATAAGGAAGTGGAAGTGCATTGAAGTGATTGGGTTTTCAGTGAGAGAAGATGAAACATGAGATCTCTGAAAAGAGGCTTGTTTGGAAATAAGCCTGTTCTCAGATGTCTCACTACCTCCTGAAGGGTCTTGTCCCTGTATTCTGCCCATTTTTGAAGATTCTTGTTTAAAATGTCCAGCTAGACTTGATTGCCTTTAAGGTCCCTTCAGACCTTAAATTGTAGGTTATAAGATGTGGCTATGTATTTTTCTTTAAAACCCAAAGTCCATCCCAGGACCTTTGTAGTTAAGTCACTGAAACTGAGGCAGGGAACTTGAGCTGTAAACTCGTTCCTAAAATCTTCCATTTAGAGCGAGAGGGCTCAGTGGTGAAGAGTCTGCCTGCAATGCAAGAGATGCTGGTTCAATCCTGGGGTCAGGAAGATCTCCTGGAGTAGAAAATGGCAACCCATTCCAAAATTCCATGGACAGAGGAGCCTGGTGGGCTCCATTCCATGGAGTTTCAAAGAGTTGGATACAACTGAGTGTCTGAGGACACAATCATAGGGTTGTTTTTTTTTTTTTTTATAAAATACAGTGTAGAAAAAGAAAAGTGCATAAGCAAATGTGTAATTCAATAAAAAGCAGACAAATACCTGCCTATCACTGATGTCAAGAAATAGAACTTAGTGACAGCACCCCTGAGACCTTCCCAGTACCACTTTCTAATAAGTCTCTCCCTTCTGTGTCTTTTTCTTTTTTCTGTTTTTATTTTTTGGCCCTGTTGCATTGCATGTGGGATCTTAGTTCCCAGACCAGGGATTGAACCAGAGCCCCCTGAATTGGGAGCATGGAGTTTTAACCACTGGCCCACCAGGCAAGTCCTGAGTCCTCTTTTTAGTTTCACCACCTATGTGTGTATCCATAGATACTGAAGTTTTATCTGTTTTTGAACTTGATGTCCATGGAATCCAACCATGTTGTTATTTTGTGCCTTGCTTCTCTAGCGCAGTACTCAATGTTAGGTTTGTGAGATTTGTCCATGTTGCATATGACTCTAATTTGCTCTGTATTCTTCCATTAAAACAATATATGCATATACCTCAGTGTGTTTATTCATTCTTCTACCAGCTGACATTGCGTTGTTTCCAGTGAGAAGCTGCACAACACTGCTGTGACCACTCTTGTCCAGAGTTCTGCTACAGACATGCAGAAGCATCACTTGTGTGTAGTCTCAGAACGGAATTACTGAGTGACAGTCTTCAGCTTCATTAGATAATGCCAAAGTGTTTCCCAAGGAATCTGAACCAGTGGTCAGTGTGTGAGTCCCTGTGACTTTATATCTTCACAAACACTTTATTTATTTAATTTTCCAATTTTTTCCAGTATTGTGGATATGCAGTAAATCTTTAATTCTTTATTGGCTTTAGATTATTACATACCATCTGCTGCCAACATTCTAGTATTTCTTTTAGCTCAGTCTCTGTATCATACTGTTCCTCTACAAATAGTTTACTTTTTTTTTTTTTTAATGAAGCCATAGCATGAATGTACTTTTGTTTTTGTTTGTGTTTGGCCACACCACTCAGCATGCAACATCTTAGTTCCCGGGCCAGCGATGGGACCCACACTCCTTGCAGTGAAAGGCAGTCTTAACCACTGGACTGCTAAGGAAGACTTCCAGTTTACTTTTGAAAATGGAAATGCTAGTCATTGTCACTAATATTATGTTACCCAATAGTTTGAAAGTTTCGATTCTTTTTTATTTGGCTCTGTTTATAAGAAGTAAAACAACAACATCAACAGCTAAATTACCCCTGAAATTGGGGCCTATTATGATGGTTCCTAATTTTTCTCAACTGCACAGTAAAAACCATTGTCACAAACTGTATCAGTAAATTGAACTTCCTCCTGAAAGGTCAAGGAAAATGGAAGTTTATGTTGAAGTAGGAGAACCATTCAGAGCTATTAAGGATTTGATGATATAATTCTAAGTGCTTCCTCCTAATAACGGCCTTAAATTTCAGTTCCCTAGCCACTAACTAGTACACACGCAGATGGAGTGTTTGAGTAAATAAAGAACAGAGAACGTTTTAGTGCTCCATGTCAGGCCCTCAATTTAGCTATCTAAAGGCATTAGAGACATTAAGTGACAGGCACTGCAGTTTTCCATTAGAAAATGCCAAAATTGGATTGCTTTCCACTTTAAGTAAGAAGTTTGAGTCCTGATGCGATTGAAAAGTGTTTCCAATCCCAAAGTAATAACTTCGTAATTTTAATGGCACAGTGCACTCTAAAACTTCTATAGACTTGATAACTTTCTTTTATATAAACTAACCCTTACAGTTCTGTAGTAAGTGACTTTTAAAGAGTACTTCATAAGAGCAGAAATTTACTCAGCAAATACTAAATAATTTAGTGTTTGATTCACAGAAGTGTTTACTTAATGCGCTGTTTCTAGGAGAAGTGTGGTTGGAATTTCAAGTGAAATGGTTTGTAATTTGGTCTTTTTCATTACTTGCAAGGCATATTCATGTCTTCTCTTATGAAACATTGTAAACATGACACATTATCTGAAAAACTTAACATTCTACTTTTTTGTGAATTGAAACTTTTCAGGTTTCCCATTGTAGTTCTTTTTCTTTTCTTGGCTTTTCAATGTAGACTTTTACCTTCAGAATTAAGTGTTAGACATTTTAATTTCTGAATATGACCCAATAGTGAATGAAGAGTGAAAGAGGGAGTTAACAAGTGAGTCTGTATTCATTAACACTTCATCTTTGAATGATAAGAGTTGTGGTCTGTGTAGCTTTTTGAGAGGATGAGCATACTCTGATAAAATTATACTAATTATCTTTTACTGCCAAACCATATGATAAGATGATTGGGGTATATGTGTGTGTACTTGTGCAGCTGGGGGGTTTTTTGGCCTACAAAAGGAAGAATGAGATCCAGCCAAAACCCAAATCAGAACCTTTGGAAAGCTTCCTTACAATCTGATTTCAGCTAATGTCTGCACACTTTAACACATTGTCTAATGCTTAGCGTAAAGACTGGCTGTCAGATTCCTATATGCTATTCTGGGCTGTTACTCACTACAAAGTACTTCATTCTTAGATCCCATGGGTCCTGCTACAGATTTCAGGATTTGCTGCATTAGGGGGAAAAATGTGTTTTTATATTAGTACGGTAGGTAAAAAAATAATAATAATAACATAATGCATTGATAGGAGAACCAGATTTCTGGTTGGCATTGGTCAGTCCAAAACAGACAAATTAGACAGAATTCCTAGAAGAACACCAATGATAACTGGAGCATGGGAAGGGCTGACTGATTTCTAAAAGAAGAGAAACATCATGTTCCATTATGCTTGAAGAGGGGCCAACGGGGAGGGGTATGATAAGCTCTGGTAGGAGTGTAAAAACCAAGAGGCACAGAGTGGGCTTGGCATGGTATTGTAAGGATTATCCAGGAATAATGTAATAAAGTCAAGAAAATCCTCAGACATACTAGAGTCTAGCAACAGCGTCTTGGGAATGATAGATATTTTTTCCTTTTTGTTATATTCACTAGTATGTTGTATTTTTTTTTTTTAGATTCCACATACAAGTGATATCAATACAGTCTTTGTCTTTCTCTGACTTATCTCACTTAGCACAATATCCTCCAACCCCATCTATGTTGCTGCAAATGGACAATTTTCATTCTTGTTATGTCTGAGTAGTATTTCATTGTGTGTCTGCATGTGTATACACATATATATATGTATTCTGGCCTGGAGAATTCCATGGACTGAATGGTTCATGGGGTCACAAAGAGTCAGAAACGACTGAGTGACGTTCACTTCACTTCACTTCACACACAGATATATACTTTCTTTATCGTCCCTATTCATCTGTTGATTGACTCTTAGGTTGCTTCCGTGTCTTGACTATTATAAGTAGTGCTGCTGTGCACATTGGAGTGCATGTATCTTTCCAAATGAGAGTTTTCTCCAGGCATATGCCCAGGAGTAGGATTGCTGGATCATATGCTAGTTCTCTTTGTAGTTTTTCCGGGAACTTCTATACCGTTTTCCATAGTAGCTACACCAATTTACATTCTCACCGGTAGTGTAGAAGGGTTGCCCTTTCTCCACACCCTGTCCAGCATTTATTATTTGTAGACTCGTGTGTGTGTGTGCATGTATTTGTTTTTTTAATTTATTTTTAATTGGAGAATAATTGCTTTACAATGTTGTATTGGTTTCTGATATACCAACACGAATCAACCATAGGAACACATATTATTTGCAGATTTTTTGTTGATGGGCTTTCTGACTGTTGTGAGGTGATACCTCATTGTTTTGATTTGCATTTCTCTAATAATTAGTGATGTTGAACATCTTTTCATGTGATTGTTGGTGATTAGTGTGTCTTCTTTGGAGAAGTGTGTATTTAGCTCTGCTGATTTTTTGCTTGGGTTGTTTGCTTGTTGTTGTTGTTTGATATTGAGTTGTGTGAGATTTTTATATATTTTGGATATTAACCCCTTGTCAGTCACATCATTTGCAAATATTTTCTCCTATTCTGTAGGTTGTCTTTTCATTTGTTTTTTTTTTCTTATGGTTTCCTTTGCTGTGCAAAAACATTTAAGTCTAATTAGATCCCATTTGTTTATTTTTGTTTTTATTTTCTTTGCTTTACGAGACAGATCCAAAAACTATTGCTATAATTTATATCAAAGAGTGTTCCACTTGTGTATTCTTCTAGGATTTTTATGTTCTTAAATTTATATCCTTAATCCATTTTGAGTTTATTTTTATATATGATGTGACATTAATTTTATAAAGAGTGACATTTTAATATCATTCTTTCTGGTTTCCCCAGCACCACTTACTGAATGAAGAGACTATCTTTTCTCCATTGTATATTCTTGCTTCCTTTATCATAGATTAATTGGCCATAAATGTGTGAGTTTATTTCTGAGCACTCTGTTCTGTTCCATTGATCTATGTGTCTGTTTTTATGCCAATATCATACTGTTTTGATTACTTTAGCTTTTACTGTAGTCTGAAGCCAGGGAGCATGATGCCTCCAGTTGTGTCCTTTCTCAAGATTGTTGCGGTAATTCATAGTCTTTAGTGTTTCCATAAAATGTTTTAAATTATACTTTAGATCTGTGAAAAAACCCCTTGGTATTTTATAGGAATTGCATTGAATCTGTAGATTGCCTTGGGTAGTATGGTCATTTTAACAGTATTAATTATTCAGTCCTAGAACACAGTATCTCTTTCCAGCTGTTTGTGTCATCTTCAGTTTCTTCCGTCAGTATCTTTTTAAAAATACTTAGTTTATTTATCTATTTGGCTGAACTGAATCTTTAGTTGAGGCATGTGAACTCTTAGCTGCAACATGTGAGATGTAGTTCCCTGATCAGGGATCTAACCCAGGCCCCCTGCATTGGGGGCGTGGAGTTAGCCACTGGGCCACCAGAGAAATCCTCCATCAGTATTTTACAGTTTTCCCATTACAGGTCTTTTACCTCCTTGGGTAGGTTTATTCCTAGATATTTTATTATTTTTGATGCAGTAGTAAATGAGATTGTTTCCTTAATTTCTTGTTCTGATTTTTCATTGTTAGTGTATAGAAATGCAACAGGTTTCTGTATATTAATTTTGTATCCTGTAACTTTACTGTATTAATTGATGAGTTCTGGTAGTTTTCTGGTGGCATGTTGAGGGTTTTCTATGTATAGTATGTCATCTGCAGAAAGAGACCATCATACTCGTGAACTAGAATCTGAGAATCCACCTGCTGCCTTGACTTTATCACTATTGATGACTGTTCCTACCTGGTAGGTGAACCCTTGTCCAATCCTGCCATATAGCAGTCAGCCCCACTCAGACCTCAGTGGAGCTCCACATTGGGTTCCCAGGCGGCATATTTGTATCCCTTGCTCAGCCATGGTTCCTAGAACAAACCTCTGGACTAAGATACATGGGACTAGAGGAGCTGGTGGCATCAGCTCCACATATTATTCCAAAATGTCCCTCTAGGTTTGAATTCTCCATTTCCTAATGGTAACTTCTCTTCAAGGGTCTTGTTCCCTCCATTTCGTCCAGGATACCATAGTCTAGCCTATCAGATCTTCCTCACTTGAAACCTGTGTGAGCAGAGGCTGGGTTTCTGGTTCCTTCTCTCCCAGCAGGCTTTTTTGTTTGCTTGTGTTTTATGTGTTATTTGTGTGAAAAGTATTATAAATCTATTGCAGTGCAGTACCCTATAACCAACTGTGTTAGTTGTGTACCTTGGCTAACTTTGCTGAACTTAAGAACGAATTGGACTTACAAACATGCTCTTGAAATGGAACTCATTTGTATGTAGGGAACTCACTGTTAATTTATTTCCAAATAATATATGCATCAAGGAAGAAATCAAAATGAAAATTAGAAAGTATTTGGAACTGAATTAAAATAAAAGTTCAACATTTCTTGCTGCTGAAGTAACTAGAGTGAAATGTACAGCAGTAAAGTTTTCATTAGAAAAGATGAAAGATCTCAGGTCAGTGAATTCAACTTCCACCTTAGGAGACTGGGAAAGAAGAGCAAGTTAAACCCAAAGTAAGGACAAGAAAGGATATAATAATGAGAGCAGAATTCAGTATAATAGAAAACAGAAAGTAATCAATTTAAGCAAAAGCTTGTTCTTTGAGAATATTAATAAAATTGATAAACCTTGAGCCAAAGTGATCAGGAAAAAAAAAAGACATGACACAAATTTCTAGTATCTAGAGGCTGAGAGGTGCCATTGGTACAGATTTTACTGATATTAAAGGAACATAAGGAAATATTATGTGTAACTTTATGCCAATAAATTTGACAATAGTTCTTAAATTGAATTTATAATTAAAACTCCAGACCCTGAAAAGTCTATGGAAACTGATAAGCAAGTTATGCAAAGCTGCAGGATACAATATGAATATGCAAACATAATTTATATATCTATATACTAACAATGAAAAATCAGAAATGTAAGTTAAAAACAAAACCATTTCTAATTGCATTAAAAATATTAATATCTAGTTGTAAATCTGACAAAAGATGTGACCTTGGTTTGTGCAAAGGGTTTTTAGATATGACACCAAAAGCATGATTCATTAAAGAAAAAATTGCTCACTGAACTTCATCAAATGAAGATTTTCTGCTTTTTGAAAGACACTGCTAAGAGAATAAAACGACAAGCCATAGACCTGGAGAAAACATCTGTAAATCACATATCTGATAGACTTTTATTAAAAACTTTTATAAAGAACGTTCAAAACTCAGTAATAAGGAAACAACCCAGTGTAAAATGGCAGAGAATCTCTCCAGAGAAAAGGTATGGAAGTGAAAGTGTTAGTCGCTTGGTCACACCTGACTCTTTGCGACCCCATGGACTATAAGCCTACCAGGCTTCTCTGTCTATGGGATTCTCCAGGCACGAGTACTGGAGTGGGTTGCCATTGCCTTCTCCAGAGGATCTTACTGACTCAGGGATCGAACTCAGGTCTCCTGCACTGCAAGCAGTACCATCTGAGCCTCCAGGGAAGCCCCAACACATCACTCAACGTGGGGCATGAACCCACGACTCTGAGATTAAATGCTCTACCGAGAAAATGGATAGATGACAAATAAGCACATGAAAGATTCTCAATATCTTCAGTCACTGGAGAAAAGCAAACTGAAATCACTGAGAGATGCCACAGTGCACCTATTATAACTACCAAACTTAGAAAGGCTGACCATGCCACATGGTGGCAAGGATGGGAAAGAAGTGAACTCTCATCCACTGCCATTGAAAATGTAAAATGGCACAGACGCTTTAGAAAACAGGGGCTGTTTCTTTATAAGTTAGACTTACACATACAAAATGATCCATCAATTCTATCTCCAGGTGTTTACATGAGAGAAATAAAAGCTTACATTCATACAGAGATTTATGCACTAATCCAGAGGAGCTTTATCTGTAACAACCCAAAGCTGGAAATACCCAAGTATCCATCAGTAGGTGAATGGAGGAGTGCAAGGGAGAGATTGTTAAGGGATGTAAAGAGACTCAGTGGTGAAGAATATGTTCAGTGTATTGATTGTGATTATGGTTTCAAAATCCATGGATTTTGGTATTTGTGGGCAGTCTTGGAGTCAATTCCAGTGGATACCAAGGGACTACAGTATTTGGAGAATACATTTTTGGACTTCCCAGGTGACACTAGTGGTAAGGAACCCACCTACCAGTGCAGGAGACACAAGAGACACAGGTTCCATCCCTGGGTCAGGAAGATCCCCTGGAGAATGAAAAGGCAATCCGCTCCAGTA
This sequence comes from Ovis aries, assembly GCF_016772045.2. Lineage (NCBI taxonomy): Eukaryota > Metazoa > Chordata > Mammalia > Artiodactyla > Bovidae > Ovis > Ovis aries. The sequence continues at coordinate 47,615,055 of NC_056061.1, forward strand.
TTCTTGCCTGGAGAATCCCATGGACAGAGGAGCCTGGCGGGCTACAGTCCACAGGGTCGCAAAGAGTTGGACACAACTGAAGCGACTTAGTATTGTTTCACAGTTGTGAATATCTGCCAAAATATGTCAAGATTGCATGCTGTAGGCTATGCAATTTTATGGTGTGTTAAAGCTCTTTAAAAAATAAATAAGAAGGCCTTCTCTGGCAGTCTTATAGTTAAGACTCCACACTTCCACTGCGGGGGACATGGGTTCAATCCCTGGTCAAGGAACTAAGATCCTGAATGCCGGGCAACACCACCAAATATTTTTTTAAGTTTTTTTAAACGAAATAAATAAGAATAAAGCCAAAAAGAAAGTAAGACTCACTATTGAAATTCATACTAGTGTAAACATTAGTGGAAAACTGTTGCATGCTAAGTCATTTCAGTCATGTCTGACTCTTGTGACCGCATGGACTGTAGCCTGCCAGACTCCTCTGTCCATGGGATTTTCCAGGCAGGAATACTGGAGTGAGTTGCCATTTCCTACTCTAGGGGATCTTCCTGATCCAGGGATCAAACCTACATCTTTTATGTCTCCTGCATTGGCTGGTAGGTTCTTTACCACTAGCGCAACTGATAGGTAAATTAATTAGATTTTTAAAATTCATCAGTGGACACTTTTTAAAGCAAAGAAGAACCTCTTTGTAAAAGTAATCTTCACTGTTGAATATATCTTTTTTTTTTTACTGCTAATGTGATATACTGTATTTCCTTGAAGAGAGTGTACACCCAGTCTGCTGGAGTAATGATAGCACACTTCCACTTCTTTTCAAGAGCCTTTCATGACAGTAGTAGCATTATGGTAGCTTTGCTTGAAGTGATGGAGGGCAATTGCGATAGATAAGTGGCTACATCCACTCCATCATACACAGTCCGTTTAGTTCCCATGTTAAATTACGCATTGTGATTAGATGTTTAACCACTTGGCGTCTTGGCCAAATTTCAGCCCAGAAACTTAAACACGTGCTTCATCAAGGCAGCGTTGCCAATACTTCTGAATGATTCATTTCCTCTTAACACAAAGCTCAGTTAATACTTGCACTGGGACTGAGTATGTGTGAAAGTTCCCTTTCAGTCCACTAACAAAATCAAAACTACCAAGTTTTAAAGTGGGTATGTGTTTTGAGTGTTTGGGGTGTTCCATTAAAAGACCTGGCTTTGTTTCCATTGGGGTTTAAAAAGACGCAGTAAGGGGAAAGGAGAAAAGTCAGCCATAGAATACGACTTTCCAGATGTTTTATGAGTTCACGGTGCTAACTGAGCATAAGATGCTAACAGACAGTTCTGCGCCTTTCAGCCTGACTCCATCAGGGTGGTGGTTCACAGGAGGTCAGCATCCTTTCTCACCGTCTCTCTGACGCAGGGAGCCACGATGACCCAGGCTGGCTTGCTCTTTTTCAGGGTGTGAACGGCATGTCTGTGGATGAGAAGCCTGACTCCCCCATGTATGTGTATGAGTCCACAGTCCACTGCACCAACATCCTCCTGGGCCTCAATGACCAGCGCAAAAAGGATATTCTCTGTGACGTGACCCTGATCGTGGAAAGGAAGGAGTTCCGGGCCCACCGAGCTGTGCTGGCCGCATGCAGTGAATACTTCTGGCAGGCGCTGGTCGGACAGACGAAAAATGATTTGGTGGTCAGCTTGCCCGAGGAGGTATGGTACTATGGTTTGTTCGTGTGGTTGCTAATAGAGGCCTGTTGACTGGGAGGTGGACCTGGAAGGTGGGCGCAATGCCACATCCCCACTTGCGGGTTGATGATCAAGTTACCCACATGTTAGGTTTGTGGCTGAGCCGGTTTCTATTTGATGCATTTCAAGTCTCGGAAGCGTGAATCTGAACCTCACCTGTGGCTCGCAGCCTCTCATAGTTTCTAGTTCACTTACTCTTCGGGTTTTGAGTTGTTTGACCGAAGTTTAGTACAATCCTAGATGTGGGATCTGAATCACTGGGGCTGTTGCTATGATTTTTCTCTTTCAAATGGTTGAAGGAACACTTGACTTACCTTGAGAGTAAAAGAATGAAAGTATTCACAGCACCTTCCTTGCCCAGAGGCAAAGTAAAAGCAAGCGGTCGTTTTCACAGTTAATATAGTTAGATTCTAAGAAGCGTAAACTGTGCTTTTCTCACCATTGTTGAAAATACCCTACTCAGGTTTCTTAATTACTTTGGGGAGTCCAGTCACTTCTGTACCTTGGGGACACTAGTAGATGTACTTGCTCTGTCCAGAGATGATACTCAATTGACTAGTTTGAGCTGCCGACACTCAAAAGATAGGCTTCATGCTGACAGACCATTAGATTGGTCACCCCTTTGAACTGCATATGCTGTTTCTCTTCTTCCGTCATCCTGACTCCTCTTCATTTTTGTGGGACTAAGAGTGACACTGAGCAGCCTTAGGCTTTGTGTTCAGGCCAGAATCGTTTCCTATGCACCACTAGCACTAGGGCCGCTGACAGCTGCACAGGCTGTGCACTGCACAACTCACACCCATAGTCTGTACAAAGAGAGCCCCAGAGTTGTGCCATGATCCACAGAGCAGCTCTTCACAGCACTCCTAGGAGAAACCAACGACCCAGTCACCCTGAGGGAGTGATGGGTGCAACTAACTCTAAGTCCCAGAGGTCATAAATCCAGTGCCTCCAGAGGCCTAGAAATCATAAAAATGAATACAGCAGGTTATATATAAAAAGTGGGCTTCCCTGGTGGCTCAGACGATAAAGAATCTGCCTGCAATGTGGGAGACCTGGGTTTGATCCCTGGGTTGGGAAGATCCCCTGTTGAAGGGATCAGCTACCCACTCCAGTATTCTGGCCTGGAGAATTCCATGGACTGTATAGTCCATGAGGTTAAAAAGAGTCAGACATGACTGAACAACTTTCACTTTCACTATATAAGAAGTAGGCAGTGGTGAGGCAAGCACCTGCTCTGCAGAAAGACATTCAAGTTCAACCTAAGAAACAAATATACACACTACTATATACAAAATATAGATAAACAGCAAGGAAGCTAGGGGAACTTTATTGATACTAGTCAAAATAGACTTTAAGACAACATTATTTGCACAGGGAGCTAGATTCAATATCTTATAATAATCTATAATGGAAAAGAATCAAGCCCCCAGGGAAGCCCAAAGAATATAGATGCATATATATTCCTATCTATAAATCTGAAACACTTTGCTGTACACCTGAAACAATTTAAATCAACTGTCCTTCAATTTTTAAAAGTCGCTGTATACCCGCCCCCCTTCAAAAAAAAAAAAATAGACAGGGAGTCAGAAGGATCACCAGATCCAGTCCCCTGTTAAGCAATGTCTGCAAAGCAGGAGAGTGGCCAGCTGGCAAAGTGAAGGTGGCATAGAGTTTCACATGAATATTCTTTGCTATGTACCCATGTGAAAGGTTCCATCACTACTTCTCACACCCCTGGCAAGAGCATAACTAAAAAGATCCCAATACAAGATGCCAAAGAGCCAATCAGCTGAAGGCCATGTAATCGGGGCTGGGGTAGGGAGGGACGTTTATATGCCAAGTGATGTGGGAAGGCCAAGGAGAGGCAGCTGCCTGGTGACTAGTGATCCTGAGCTGGACTGTCCTCGTCTGTGTTAGTGGGCAGCTACTTAATCCATCATGAGGTGATAGGATAAATATAAAAGTCTCCATTTAAACTAGTAGGACTTCATCAAATGTGAGACTCTTTCTTCGTCTCTAGAGGGGCGGGTGTCAAGAATGCCTTTTGAATTTACTTTCACTCTAGAATTCTCTGAAAATATCTGACAAGAATCCCACTTATCCAGAATGGTTTTGGGGACGGGGTGGAGTTTCCAGTTAATTTACTATCTGTATCTGTTTGAGAACCACCTAATTTATGTTTTTTACTGCTTTTAAAAAGTTAGATTATTTTAAAATATATTTACAAATGAAAACCATAATTTACATAATTTAGTCTCTCTTCCATGACTGCTGACCACATCTTAAAACTCCCTGGACCCTGTACCTTATAAGCCCTGGCCTCCCCCAATCCCAGTAAGCTCTGTAATGCTCGTCTAGTCCCTTAACCTCTCTGAGCCCCAGTTCTTACCTGTAAAAACCCCTAAAATTCTGAAGTCCTTAAATTTTGTGTCATAATACAATGCCAAGGCAATAAAACCTAACCTAAAAGTTTCTTTTTAGATCAAATCCTTGATGATCTCTTATTTCTTTGGCACTGGGCGCTGTAGTCAGAGGCACACTGGGGAGATGTCACACAAAAATCTGCTGTTGGAACTTTTCGGTTGTTTGTCTTCCAGTTAAGTGAGAATCTGCTAAATGCTGGTTTTCTTCTTTCTAGTCGTGTGAAATGATTTCTGCCCCTGTGTCATCTGCATTTCCAAATCATTAAAACATTCTGGTTATTTATGTGCCTGAACCCTTCAGATATAACTAAACGTTTTTTTTTTCCTTCCTATGATATGTGAATTCATATTGTCAGTAACCCAGCTCTAAGCTTCTCGCTAATGGGCATACAAACAAACCTCCATGGTATTTTCCTTTGTGGGTCTGTAATTTTTTTCTGAGACCCACTTCCAAGCCTGTCGCCTCTGCTCAGAGCCCCGTCCTGTGGCCCCAACCAAGCACCGGGCATTGTTTTCTCTCCTTGCTGTGTGCGCACTGCAAGGTCCTTGCAGGCTCAAAGATCATTGTCCTACTTAGCTCAGTGAATGACTTCATAGAATTTGAATTAAGTGGTGAATAAACATCACAAACACTACCTTGAAAAGTAGCTGCCTGGAACTCACTGGCATTTGGTTCCTATGATGTAAGAAAAAGCATTTCATTAGCTCCTTGGAAATCTTCATCATAATCCATCATGGTCAGATCACCTTCTGGCCCTTGTCCCAGCCTTGTTCTCGCTCGGCTCACTTCTGTGCTCTCGGCCGGCCAGCCACCGAGCTTCTCATGGCCCAGCACGGCCAAATCCAAAAGCTCCATCTTTGGCTAGGAAATCTCCAGATACAAACTGCTACCCCTCCTACTGCCCTGCTTAGTCGGCTTAGGCCAGACCCGGCTCCGGCCTGCAGCTGCTGTCCACTTGCGCAATTCTAGCCCCAAACCCTGACCCCCGATGGGCAGCACCATTGCCTGCAGAGCTGAGCCCACCGCAGTGCCAGTGTAGTCTCTCAACTGAAAGGGGCCTCTTAGAAGTCAAAGAGTCAAGAAATTGTCTTCCTTTTTTTTCCTCCCATAAAATGGAATGACAGATAGTCCCTAGGATTTGTGTGACTTGAGTGTTGGCTCCTCATTGAAAAGCACATCCAGGAATGTGTGTTACCAAAGACTAGGGGATAAGGCGTTGCCCTTAGTGCTTTCATTCAACAATGAAACAGATCATCTGATGTATAATAGTAAGTGTATTTCGAGTTAAGAGATAAAGAGAAAGTGGTTGATGTGCCAAGCATGGCAAGGCCGTTCTTGCTATGTTGGCAAGGATGTGGAGAAAGGGAAACCTTTATGCACTGTCGTGGGAATGTAAATTAGTAGAGCCATTGTGGAAAATAGTATGGAGGTGCCTCAAAAAGTTAAAAATAGTAGAACTACCATCCAATCCAGCAATCCCACTCTGAGTCTATATCCAAAGGAAATAAAATCACTATCTCAAAGAGCTATGTGCAGTCCCATGTTCATTGCAGCATAATTCACAATAGCCAAAATCTGGAAGCAACCTAAGTGTCTGTCAACAGATGAATGGATAAAGAAGATGAGGTCTGTATGTAAATACACACATACATACACACAAGAGAATATTATTTAGCTTTAAAAAAAAAAAAGGAAATCCTGATGTTTGTGGCAACATGAATAAACATAGAGGACATTATACTAAGTTAAATAAGCCAGACCAAGAAAGACAAATATTGCATATTCTCACTTACTTGTGGCATTTAAGGAAAAAAGTCAAACTCATAGTAACAGAATAGAACAGTGGTTGCCAGAAGCTGAGGGGTAGGGCCAAAGGGGAGATATTGATCAAAGGGTACAAACTTTCGGTTATAAGATGAATAAGTTCTAGAGACCTAATGTAAAGCATGGTCGCTGTAGCTAATAATAGCATATAGTATACTTGAAATTCACCAAGAGAGTAGATCTCAAGAGTTCTCACCACACACCCAAAAATAAAAGATAGCTATGGGAGGTGACAGATTCGTTCATTTGTTTTTAGTGGTAATCATTTCACAGTGTATGCATATATCAAAACATCACATTGTATACCTTAAATATACCCAGTTCTCATTTGCCATCAATAAACAAACAAACAAGATGGAGAGAGGTTATTGCCAAGGCTCTGGTCCCTTTCTCTGGGCTTGTCTGCCGGGTTCTTTCACTCTCCAGAGAAGGAGAAGGTTCACCCAGGGAATGGCTGTAGGGTAGACTTACGTACATATGGCTGTAGGGTAGACTTACATACATATGGCTTCAGGGTAGACTTACGTACATATGGCCCCTTCAGGCAGACCTTAGGTTTTCATAACTGTCAATATATTTCAGACTTCCGCTCACTCACTATCTCTGTCTTTTGCTTTTCCTGTGTCTTTCACTTTCTCTCTCCCTCCCAATGTTTTGTGACAGATCTTGTTTTGATAGTGCTAAACAACAGGGAAAACTGACCCAAAAGGGTTCTGAAAAAAATGGCATTTGTTATGAAGTCTCCACCACAGGGTGCAGGAAAGAATGTCCCTGTGCGGTGCTGCTGGGCCCAGAGGCCAGCAGGGAAATGATGGAATCTTCTTGTCTGAAAGTTTTTAGAGACGATGAAAGCCATTAATGTTCCTGGAATGGCTTCGGCCCAGTTTTTTAAAGAAACAATAAGACAGGTATAATTATCTTTGGACAGTGCTTTCAGGATGTCATACTACAGAAAGTGTTCCATGCTGGATGAGCAGAGGATGGCCACAGTGTCCTGAGCCCGAGAGTGATTCTTGTGGGGGTGGGGGAGGTCTCTGGAACATGGCCTGACCAAGAAACGCAAAGCACTCCCCAACCCCGAAGCACAGAGCCAGCCCTTTGGCATCCCCTCATTTATCGCCTAGACAAACCTCTCAAGTAGAGTAGGCCAATTTTAGGAACTGAGGCGCATCAACCATGAGGGGCTGGGAAAACCACAATCCGGACGTTGGCACTAACTGTACGTGGGGTCTTGAGCAGGCCAGTCAACCTCCTTGAGTTTCTGTTTCCTCATTCATTCATTCATTCATTTATTCATTCATCCTATAAATGTTTATCAAAGGCTGTACCAGGAGACAGCGTTCTAGGTGCTGGATGAACCTAGTGAGCACACAGAGCTGACATTCCAGTAGGGGAGAAGAAGAGATAGAAAATAAACAAACGCAACGTGGACTTTGTTAGATGCCACTGAGGAAGACACAACAGGGGAGGGGTTTAAGGACCATCAGGGTTCAGATATTGCCATTCTGAATAGGGTGGTCAGGAAAGGCCTGATTGGAGGATGACTTTGTTTTAATGTATTTATTTATTTTATATTTGGCTGCATTGGGTCTTAGTTGCAGTACGTGGGAGCACATGGGATCTTAGCTGCGATGCTAACACTTCTCTCTCAGTTGTGACGCACTGGGCTTAGTCACTCTGAGGCATGTGGGACCTTAGTTCTCTGACCAGAAATCGAACCTGTGTCTACTGCCTTGGAAGGTGGATTCTTAACCACTGGACCACCAGGGAAGTCCCTGAGGGATGATTTTTGTATAAACACCTGAAAAAGGTGAAGGAGACAGCCGTGCTGACCTGTGGAGGAAGAGTGACCCAGGTGGAAGGAATGGCAAGGAAGAGGCCCTGAGGCTAGAACGGCCTGGCCTGTTTGATACACAGTAGTAACACGAACAAAGGGTGAGTGGAAGGTGGCACAGCAGAGAAGAATCAGGGACAAGCAGGGAGCATTACCTTTCCTTGGAATGAGCTGGGAGGCCAGTGGAGGGTTTCACAGGAAAAGCTAACTTTGACTGCTGGGTGAGGATAAATTGAAAGAGGACAAGGGCATAGCAAGGAAAGCATTGAAAATGCTGAGGCAGCAAACCAGGCCTGACATGAGAGCCCAGACCAGGGCGATAGCAGGGGAGTGGTGATCAGTGTTAGATTCCGGTAATTTTTTTTTTTTTTAAGTTTGCAAACATCTGTTTGTTTGGCTGCTCAGCTTGAGGGCTTTTCATTCTCTGACCAGGGATCAAACCTCGGTCCCATGCAGTAGAAGCATGGGGTCCTAATCACTGGACCACCAGGGAAGTCCCTCTGGTAATATTTTGAAAGTAGAGCTTATGGGATTATTCTGTAGATTAAATACAGGGTGAAAGAGAAAGAGTTAAGGATAACTCCAAGGTTTGGGCAGACTCTTGGGAGGATGAAGTTGCTGTTACCTGGGATTGGTGAAAGCCTGAAGGAAATAGGTTTCAGATGGTGCGGGTGGGGCAGGATTAGGAGTTCTGTTTCGTACACATTAAGTCTGAGATGCCTATTAACATCTAGGTAGAGTTGTCTGCTACATAGTAAGGACATACACATGTCCTACTCTTTGAGACCTCATGGACTGTAGCCTGCCAGGCTCCTCTGTCCATGGGATTCTCCAGGCAAGAACACTGGAGTGGGTTGCCATTTCCTTATTCAGAGGATCTTCCCTACCCAAAGGTTTAACCCGGATCTCTTGCATTGCAGGCAAATTCTTTACCGTCTGAGCCACCAGGGAAGCCCTTTCAGAGTTGTCTGCTACACAGTAAGGATATACATGACTGAGATTCATGGGAGAAATCTAGCCCAGAGATAGAATTTTAATACCAGAGTATTGGGGGTATTGAAAGTCCCAAGACCACATACAAATGCGAAATGAATAAGTATAGATAGAAAAAAGAGAGAGAGAGAGAGAGTGGTCTTAGGATTGATTCTTGAGTCTTTCCGGAACTAAGAGGTTATAGAGAAAAAGAAGAGGTGATAGGGTAAACCAAGAAAGAACAGCTATTGAAATAGAAAGAAAAGCAAAAACAACAAAAAGTGTAGTGTGTCAGAAGCCAGGTAATGAAAGTATTTCAAGGTGGAGAGAGTGATCAACTATGTCAGATGAAGCTGGTAGTGAGCTAAGGTGAAGGTTGAAAATTGACCATCCAGTAATTTGGAAGCCATTCATGATTTCGTTGAGCACTTGGGAAAGCAATAGGAGCAAAAACCAGTTGGGTTCTGTTCTAGCAAGAAGTGAAGTATTTGAAGAAGTTCACATAGGCTACATTTTTTTTTTTAAGCCTTTGATTTAAAACGAGTAGAGAGGTGAGCCAGAAACTGGAGGGAAATAGAGTCACAAGAGGTTTTCTTTGGGCTTTTGTTTTCAGTAGGGAGAAATTCCAGCACACTTGCCCCTGAAGATAAAGATTATCAATATTCACTCATATCCAATTTTCCTCTCTTTCCTGAACACACAAGAAGACCACATTCACAATTAGGTGTGCTGGGTAACTAGATTCAGCCAGTAAAAGGTGAGAGGAAGTCACATGTCACTTCTAGCCTGAGGCAGTTAAGAGTAAGCCTGAGTTCTTCATATTCTTTTTTATCCATTGAACTGCTGTCAGAGAACTCCTAGGTAGTGGAACCACAACCTAGATTCTTGAGTCACTGTTGGAGGAGAGCCATCTGACTCAAATCAGACTGTGACATGAATGAGGAATTAACTTTTATGTTAAGGCATTAAGACTTAGTGTGTGTTTGTTTGTACAGCAGAGCTCATCCTGACTCATACTTGGGTGGATGGGAAAGTTCCAAAAGAGAGAGAAAACTTGCTGATATGGGAGACAACAAGACTAGTCCCTAAAAGAATTGCTCTTGAGGACTTGAAAGGGGGTAGGATCTCCTGAGCAAGTGGGAATACTCAACTTAGAAAGGTTCATCCTTCAAAATTGATGGAGTTGAACTGGATGATCCCTGGCTACCTAGCCTAGGCGACAAGTTGATGGTCTTTGAATTTTTCTAGCTTCCTACTGGAGGGAGAGGAAAAAAATCCTGCAGGTCAGAAAGAGAGGCAAGATGTCTGGATTGAGAGGTAGGGAAAGACCAGGGAGATGGGAAGCAGATTGGTCTGGAAAGGAGGGAATCATTAGGCTTCAGAAGAGATGTGAGCTTACTTCTATTTGTAAATCCTCCCTGACCTTTTGGAGATGGTCTTACGAGAGTTCACAGATGACAGCTCAAGAGCTGTAGAACCCCTGGGCTATTTGATAACCTAGAACACAGACAGCTTGTAGAAAATGTAGATCACTACTCTATAACCATTTCAGAAGTATCTTGAAAAAACTTATTTTCATTTAATGATGTCAATGTCCATGTGTATATGCAGGGAGTAACAATACTGGATAACAGTTTGCCTTTCAAGTCTGCTCTTCAGATTAATGAAATGTGATAAGTTAAACTTCTTGGAAGGATGGTGCTATATAGACAGTAGGTGTTATTATTCCCCTAGAAGGAAAGCACAACATTCTCTGATGAAATGACTCTTACCTCAGGGTCCTCATTAAAAGCTGTGGTGCAATTTTCCAAGTTGCATTAGTGAGACTTGGCAGCAGATGAAAAAAAAAAAAAAAAGGCAAATAAATAATAAGTCAAAATATCCCAGGTAACTACTTGCTGGCAAGTAAGAAGTTTTCAAGTCCTAGACTCATGCTGATAATTTTGAACTGCCTGAAGGCAGAACATATTTATAGTTACACAGAGGTGACTTCCAGCCCTGAAATCTGGGCCTCCGTCTCAGATGGGGGTGCAATAAAAGCAAAGCCACAAAATGGGGTGTTAATGCTATTGTGATTCCATCTCTGAAGGCTGCTTAGTGGCACTGCTACAGAGGGAAGGAAATCTGGGGTGAAAATAGCCACAGCAATAGCTAATTTTAAAACCGAAATAGATAAGCTATTTCCAAACCTCTTACATTTTCTAAATCCTGAGGCCAGTAAGTCCTATTTAAAGAACTTTAAGCAGAGATGCGTTCCTCTTTTGGCATAGTAGAAGGAGTTAAGTAGACAAAAAACTAAGACCTGTCTAAGAATTATTTTTAAGTGACCTGATTTCAAAGCCAGTTTTAAGACTTTCTTTAACTATACCTATTTTCCCCTGTATAATGTAGGATGAAAACGGTCATCAACATTTTAAAATAGGTCCATTTATAAGAACCTTTGACAGTAAAGTTGTTTGAATTAAATTTTGTAGTAGTTTTCAGTGTATCTGTTCATTTTAAAACTCTTCTCTCTATATGAATTAAACATCCAGTACATTTCTTTCTTTGCTCTGTTATGGAATCTCAGCTATTTCAATTAAAATTAGTAATAGCTTTAAAGACAAGAGTTCAGAGCTATAAAGTTCTTCACTTGATCAGGAATCAGAAGTATTATTTTTGTCACATTTAATCATAGAACCCAGGCCTTTAACAGGATACTTAATTAAACTTTTAATTCATGATAAGAAGTTAAATAGTACTTGGGATGGTTTTTTCAAAATTATTTCCACTTCCCATCCAGCTTACCCCACCCCCCAAAAAAAGGTGTGATAGACATAATAGCTGTCAGCCAGGGGTGGTATAGGTCATGCCAACATGAGCTGGCAGCAAGCCATTGTCCAATTAGCATGGCTTTATCGATGCAGAGCAATCATTCTTGAGTACACGGTTGAGTCACTCATGGTGTAGTGGTACTTCACTTGAGCCAGTGCTGCTTAGAATAGGTTTCTTGTTCACTGTTATTACCTGCCCTCCTTTGCCAATAAAAACGCAGGAGCATTTAGACTGAAAGCCGAACAGGAGAGAAACATCGATTATAGATCTCATTTCTCATTGCTTCCTGAAAACTGAGATTGCAATTAAACAGTGAAAGCATGGTGTGTTTTTTAAATGAGTTACAAGAAAATACAGTTTCCACACCAAATTACTCAGAGCTGGAATCCAAGAATCGGTTTTGATTCTGTCTTTTCTTTGGCAGCTCTACCACTTGGCGCAAATGGGAGGATATCAGTAAAATTACCTAATCATTTTAATGGATTCACATTCCATTCAGAAACTTGGAATGTCCCCAAACATCTTCAGGTTTCAGCTCTATTGTCAGAGTGTCCGTGACATTTCTGGAGGTGTTCTGTACAAGCAGACAACTTTGGAAAGGGACCCTTATGGTGAGAACACCTGGAATCTTGGTTGGACAAGTTGTAAAGCAGGAAATTGATTCAGAAAATTCCTGAATAAAAGGGAGCATATCCAGGCGTTGTAGTGGTGTGTGGTTTTCAGTAGAAAAGGCTATTCTTAGAAACACAAAGAAAGTAAAATAGTTGTTGGCATTCATCAGTTAATACCTTTCTGTTTCTTTTCTTGTTTGTTTGGGTTCTTAACCAAATCATAGACCAGACAAAGGGGTAGATTGGTTTTGCTTTCAGGGAGCAAGTAAACAATGGCACTTTTGGTTTCCTGATATTTCAGAAGTGTTCTTTTTTTCATTTACTTGGTACGCATAGCAAAATCTTTCATTGTGCCATCGACTCCTCAAATATGTTGACAGTCTCTCTCACTGACATTGGCACCTCTTCCGAGCTCACTGGTGATACAGTGAGCTTTCCTGTCTGAGCTGGACTTCTGTGTGCAGCCTGGCAAAGGCTGTGTGTGAAAAAGTGAGAGCGTTCAGCACCCTGGGTGGGATGGAGCCAGGCCCTCAATGTGAGCACGTTTCTTGACTGATTGGCAGCATAGAGAACTGGCAGCTGTTCCCAAGCAAGCCAAAAAGTTGGCCCGGGGATGGGAAAAAAAAAAGGCTGGTATTTAGCCAACAAAAGATTCCTGAGTTTAGAAGGAAATCAAAGGAAGGATTTGGAAGGTCACAATTACAGGCCTCCAGCTTGTTGAAGTAACAACGATTTCATTTTGTCTTCTGTTGTATAGAGAAGAGTATTAAATAAATGTCATCACTACTCATTTTTTCCCGATTCTTTATTTCTGAGTCTCCATTTTTGTTCTCTTGGTTTGTTTATTTTTTATTTCTCCAGATGCAAAACCGAATGACAGGTTATTCTTCCTAAAAGTAGTATAGGGATGATGCTATTTGCAGAGGTGGCATCAGCGACCAGAAACAGGTAAAATAGAGCAGGTCTCAGAGAGCACGGCTACATGCATGGGTGCCAAGCCGTGCGGAATGGCACAGGTTGGGATGGAGTTACATACCCTCTGACTTCTCACAACTTATCTACTACTCTTAGTTTATTACTCACTAAAAGAGAAGGGTGGGAAAAACAGGAAAGTTCCTAAAAGACCAGGAAAATGTCTACTGAGAGATAGGATCCTCAAGGGTCTCGCTCTGTAATGATAAGCAGTCTTGTACCACGAGAGACACTATCACATTAGCTGTCATTCTTCCTTCCAAGGAATACCCTAGACTATATGAGAATATTCTTTCTGCCAAGCAGAGCTGTTGTATCCCAGGAATTAAGTGGTATCCTACAACTAGGAAGGTGGGAAGATTAAAAATATGGACCACCAAGATTCAGGGGTAAGAAATATGCAGGATTCTAGGAGAAGATGTTTGAAGCACACCTTTTGTAACTCTGGGGATTTGAGTGGCAGGTGACTTAAATCCTTCAGATTTGGAGGATATTCGTGGGGCGAAATGAGATGACCTTTCCTTTTCTGTCCAACAATCTCTCCTCACCTCCTGTTTGAGGCTATTACGGTAGATGTCGACCAGATGTTCTTTCTCACTAGCAGAAGAAATAGTATCCTGGTTACATGTGGGGGATCTCAGCTCTTTTCAAGGATATTTTTATAATAGTGCAAGATGCTGGACACTGGGATAGGGTAGAAACAAACACAGAATTACCTCCAGAGATGTGTGTGTGTGTGCTTAAAGGACAAATGGGTCCTTTAAGCCTTTAAGATGGCTTAAGGACAGTACTTCATAGAAAAAGAGGAATGGACTTGGAGGGCCTTAACTTAGAAATATCAAATAAGACCATCTCCTCCAAAGAGCTTACAATATATTAATAGTTGAATAATCAAGGCAAACCATAGAAATCAAAAGGTGTGAACAATTCAAAAGCATTCATTGTAGATGCCACGCCACGTGTTAGCCATTGTTTTTGCTGCTGAGGTTCCAGTGGGGTGGTAGGATGGGTTTTCCTTCCATCTCCTAAAACCAACTCTCACCGGATTGATCAGACTTTCTCAGGGAATGAGAAGAAAGAAATCCTTCAGGAAAGGATGCTGATGCTATAAAGGTCCCGAAAGAAGCAGTAACAGGGCCTTGAGAAGTCATCTCTGATTAGCACAAAGGGTAGGTTTGGAGAAATAATTCAAAATAGGGTCAGATTCCATGGGGCCTTCTATGAAAGAATAAAGTTTAGACAAAGAATTTAATCTTGATTGAGTAGCCAATAGTTGTGAGCCAAAAAGTGAGCCCAAATGGAACATGATAAAAAGAAATTTGAGAAATAGCTGTCTAGCAGTGAAATGTTGGATGGATGGGTTCGTAGACTACTTCAGATAGAGGGCACAGTCAGAAGGCTCACCTGGTCCCAACATGAACTGACAATGGTTTGTGCCTGGTGATGAGCTGAGAGGTCCCAAAAACCGAGCGTGGGACTCATCAGTGGAGAGAGAGGCTGTCCAGCCTTCGTGTCTATCCGTGGCGCTTTATATGTTCACAAGGCACCAAGAGTGCACAGCTGATGATACGGATATGAGGAACACAGGCCCATAGGGCATGGCTGAGACAACTGGGAATTGCTGACCCCTCTGAGAAAAGAGATGGCTTCCCTGGTGGCTTAGCCGTAAAGAATCTGCCTGCCAAGCAGGAGACTCAAGTTCAGTCCCTGGTTCAGGAAGATCCCCTGGAGAAGGAAATGGCAACCCACTCCAGTATTCAGCCCGCTCCAGTATTCTTACCTGGAGAATCCCATGGACAGAGGAGACTGAAGGGCTGTAGTTCCCAGGGTCGAAAAGAGGTGGACACAACTGAGTAACTAAACAGCAGCAGCAGCTGAGAAAAGAGAAGAGAAAAAAGGGCCAGGGCTAACCCTGAACTCCTGCACTGAAACTCTCATCTCTGGTTCCTCCACTAAGAACAGTCTTCTCTGGATGACTGGTTTTAAGTTTATCTTTGCTTATTTGCGAAAGTTAAACCTCAGCAGTTTACTGGACTGAAGGTACCTATAGAGGAGCTCCCTAAATGACCTTTTAGGGAGTATGCCTCCCAGGAGATATTGTGATCATCACACCTTACATAGCACAGATGGATGCAAGGACCTACAAGAAGGTACATACGAATGCGTTCTGTTTGAAAGTGTGTTCATAAATCCAACTTGTTTGTAAAGTCCAACAAAGTTAGCCTACGTACCCAAATAACACAATCAGCTATATAGTACTGTACTGTAATTGGTTTATAATGCTTTTCACAGAAATATTATGTACATAAAAAACCCCAAAAGTAAAATGTTTCTAATTTTACAGTACAGGACCTTGAGAAGTACAGGAGTACAGTATATCAGCTGGCACACAGGGACTGGCATCATGTGAACAGGCAAGAAGAGTTACTGATGGGAGGAGAGAGAGAAGTTGGGAGATGGTAGAGCTGAAGGATTGTCAGCAATAGGAGATGGAAGGCAAGCTGCGGTGTCACTCACGTCTGATGTTGATGGCACAGATTCTGGTTCCTTGCTGGAACCAGACATACATTCGCATCTTTGAAAGTTCACAACTTGAAGTTTTGTATGTAAGGGACTTACTGTACTGAATTTCTGGAGGACGGGGCTTCTAGAAATACCTCCAGGGCATTTGTAATCCAGTGCCATGTATTTTAAAGTGTTAGGCACAAATTCAGAAAAGGTATTCACTTATGGTTAAAGCCATTATGATGAAGGTTTGGCGGACATTAGTACAGTAGCTAAGCAACACAACAAGATACAAAGTAACAACACACACGCTCTACACACAAACCCAGGCAGGAATCAGTCTGAGCATCACTCCTGGTGAGTCACCTTGGTGTTAGATGTCTTCTGATGATATCCATGAAATACACACCCTTCTCAATGATGTGTTCTGTGTGCAACTTGACCTCATAATACCTTTAGATATAATTTCCAGTTAGAGGAAAACCAGTGATTAGAAAAACAAGCATAACAACAGCCTGAGGGAGTAATGGGGCAAATCCAGAAGGTGGGACGTTCTGCAGGACAAATGACCTGATTTCTTCAATGAGTCAGTGTCATAAAAGTGGGACTATGCTAAATTAAACAAGAGTTAAGGGATTTAAAAACCAGATGCAGAATATGGTCCTGGAGTGGTTACTCATTTGGATAAACCAGTTATAGAGAACCTTTGGGGGGAAATTGTAGAAATTCAAATGTGGTCTGGATATTAGAGGAAATTTGCCTGAAATGGAAAGTTGGTAATAATTGGAAAAGGCAGACCTGAGAAACAATAGGCCCAGTATGATCTTAGTTTGGTTAAAAACTACAAACTCTAAGAGTGTGTGTGTGTGTGTGTGTGTGTGTGTGTGTGTGTGTGTGTGTGTGTAAAGGAGACAAAGTACATGTGCTAAAGTGTTAAGAGTGGTGACCTGTGAATGGTGGGAATGTGATGGGTTTTGTTTTGCTTCTCTGAATTTCCAATTTCCTACAGCATACATTATTACATTTCTGCGATAATGAAGAGGTTATTTGAACAGTTCAGTGGATAGAAAGGAAGGAAGGAATGAAGATCAAGTGGAGTGTGGAGCATGATGCTGGAAAATGTACAACTCTGCAGTATAGTATTAATGTGTGGTTTCGCAAGTTCTGTGACCCCATCAGGTTTCTTTCTAGAAGCACCAGTGCTCCTGGTCGCTTCCTTCCAGCTCAGGGCTCTCCATGCTCCTGACTAGGAGACTAGAGTCCTTAACTTGGACCAAACCGCACTTGCACTCACAGTCTCATTGGTGAAATGAAAATTAACCCCCGAAGTGGTAAAGGGGATAGATTTCTAGTTCCTTCTTATTAAAAGTTTAAGCCCTTTTTTCATATTTCAATTTACCATGATCATTGAAACTTACAGATGCTCTTCCTTCCTGTATATTCTCTAGAGTTACTCCTCTGGAAATTACTAGTATTATTTTCAGTGAAAATAGCGCAGATGTTTTCCAGGACTCTGACCTTCTGCATCTCCAGATAGAGAAGGAAATTCTCACTGTCTAGTCAAATCTTGTGCAACTTTGAAGGGTAAGAATCTGCCTGCCAAGGCTGGGACATGGGTTCGATCCCTGGTCTGTGAAGATTCCACATGCTGAGGAGCAACTAAGCCCGAGTGCCATAACTACTGAACCTGTGCTCCAGAGCCTGCAAGCCGTAACTACTGAGCCCATGTGCTGCAAGTACTGAAGCCCACAGCTAAAGTCTGTGCTCCGCAACAAGAGAAGCCACCGCAGTGAGAAGCTCGCGTACTACTAGAAAAAGTCCACGTGCAACAACAGAGACCTAGAGCAACCACATAAATAAACAAACCAAAAGTAAAAGAAGCTACTCCCATCCTCAGCCTGGCTTTGTTCAAAGAAGACACCATAAGGCCATCCCCGGATCCTTGAAAGCCTGGACCGCTGAGGGCCCTGCAATAATGAGATGGTTTCCCTCCTTCACGCCCAAAGTCTGCAAGAAGACAACTGACACGTGTGTGACTGAGATTTCAGGAGCGAGCCAAAATAGAAAGTGATGTTCCAGCGGGCCTGCACCTGTAAGGCTCACACTGGTGTTTACAGCAACTTAATGCAAACTGCTTCCTACTCTGTGGTCGGTGGAATGCTGATTCTTCCTTACTTCCTCCCCAGGAGCCTCCAAAAATGTCTTTTAAGTTTTTTAAAAAGTGATTTTTCTCTGAAATCAATCTTTAGCTTGTTTTCCTGGGAAATCTATAGCTCTTTAACTCTTCTAGGATCCGAGTATTAGTCTGCTCAGACTGCCGTAACAACAATACCGCAGAACGGGTGGCGTAAGCAACAAATTTATCTTCTTACAGCTCTGGAGGCTAGAAGTCCAAGACTGAGGTGTCTGCAGGTTTGGTTTATCCTAAAGCCTCTCTCCTTGGTCTGCAGATGGCCACCTTCTCTCTGTGTTCTCACATGGACTTTGCTCTGTGCACAAAGAAAGAGAACACCGGGGTCCCTTCCTCTTCATGTAAGGATGCCAGTTCTGTTAGCTCAAGGCCTCACCCTTACAGCCTCATTTAACCTTAATTACCTCCTGAAAAGACTTGTCTCTAAATATGGTTATCTAGTGATGAGGATTTAAGCATATGAATTTGAGGAGACAGAATTCAGTCCATCAGTTCAGTTCAGTCACTCAGTCGTGTCCAACTCTTTGTGACCCCATGAATCGCAGCACGCCAGGCCTCCCTGTCCATCACCAACTCCCAGAGTTCACTCAGACTCGCGTCCATCGAGTCAGTGATGCTATCCAGCCATCTCATCCTCTGTCGTCCCCTTCTTCTCCTGCCCCCAATGCCTCCCAGCATCAAAGTCTTTTCTAATGAGTCAACTATTCGCATGAGGTGGCCAAAGTACTGGAGTTTCAGCTTTAGCATCATTCCTTCCAAAGAAATCCCAGGGCTGATCTCCTTCAGAATGGACTGGTTGGATCTCCTTGCAGTCCAAGGGACTCTCAAGAGTCTTCTCCAACACCACAGTTCAAAACCATCAATTCTTTGGCGCTCAGCTTTCTTCACAGTCCAACTCTCACATCCATACATGACCACAGGAAAAACCATAGCCTTGACTAGATGGACCTTAGTCGGCAAAGTAATGTCTCTGCTTTTGAATATGCTATCTAGGTTGGTCATAACTTTTCTTCCAAGGAGTAAGCGTCTTTTAATTTCATGGCTGCAATCACCATCTGCAGTGATTCTGGAGCCCAAGAAAATAAAGTCTGACACTGTTTCCACTGTTTCCCCATCCATTTCTCATGAAGAGTGGGTTTATCATGATGATGTGTGGTAGAAACCAACACAATACTGTAAAGCAATTATCCTTCAGCTGTTCAAAAATGGGTTTTTCTGAGTAACAAAACAACATGTATGCAGGATTATCCATGCACGTACAGCCATGCAACTGCATATAGAAGAAAAAGAAGATCTCCGTGTGCTGATACGAAATAATTTCCAGGACATATTTTGGAAAGCAAAAGCAAGATGCAGAAGCATGCATACACTAGGTATGGTATGCTTCCTTTTGATTAAGGAATGAGGGGAAATATGGATATGTATTTATAATGCATACATATATAAAATATAAAAGAAATGGAAAAGTTAAACAAAAGCTATGAAAAGGTGACCTCTGGAAAGTGGGCTAAAACAAAGTGAAAGAATTTAAGGTGCAAGTGGCTTTTCTAAATGTATCTTTTTATTTGGTATTGACTTTTGAACCATTTAAATGTTTTATGTAATCAAGAAATTGAAATTTAATCAAAAAGATGAAAAGTAGGGAATTCCTCAGTGGTTCAGTGGTTAAGACTTCACGCTTTCACTGCCAAGGGCCTGGGTTCAATCCCTGGTCAGGGAACTAAGATCCCATAAGCCTCACAGTGCGGCCAAAAAAAAAAAGATGAAAAACAGCAAACTCTAAAATTTTAAATAAATAGAAAAAATGAACTCTGTATATTAAATTGGTTAACTAACCACACAATAAAAGGATAAATTGGGTTAACTTTTGAACATAGTTTTATGGCTGGACATCTTCTGTGAGACATTCTTCAAGACAGCTGGCCTGAACTTTTCAAAAGTGTCACTGCCATTAAAGACAAAATGATGGGGTCAAAGAAAATTAAGTGGGACCAAATTCAGTAAGTGGTCTTAATAGGCTCCCAAACTGGAAAAAAAATCTGTGAAGGACATTCTTGGAGCAATTTAGAGACTCTGAATGCAGACAGTATAGTGTGATCTATAACACTGTGCCAACATGACTTTTCTTGGGAGGGAAATTGGTATTTTGGTTTTGTAGAATATTCTTGTTCTCAGGAGATACATGCTAAAGTTTCTAAGAATGAAATGTCAAGATATACTTTTGAATGGTTTTGGAAAGATTTGAATGGTTATGTGGTGGAGTGTGGGTGTATGTATGTGTATAGATAGATAATAAAGATATAGAGAAGAGATCACACTTTTTCTTTTGCTTAAAACACCAGAGGTATTAAGCAGCTTCAGGCACAGTTCAATCAAGGAGAGCAAGCAAATTTAGCAAAATTTAAAACTGTTGGTGAGCTGAAATAAAAGGTATGTGGATGTGCATATAATTTTCTGGATTTAAAAAATGGGGGGAAAATAATGGATTTGGATCTATTTTGTCATAAAGGTGCTCCATTCAGTAGAAGCATTTACTGAGCATCTACTCTCTGCCAAGCTCTGTTCTAAGTGCTGGAAATGTAGCCATGAACAGGACAAAATAAGTTGGTGCTCTCATGGGCCTATGTTTTAATGCAAGAGACAAATAAGAAAACAGGTAACTTTAGACTGTGATGAGTGCTAAAAACAAAATAAAATGAGATGATGTGCTAGACAGAAGGAGAAGTGACATTAGATAGGGTGCACATGGGAGGATTCTCCAAGGAGGAGATTTTAGCACTAAGACCTGAGTGACCAGAGGGAGCCATTCATTCATTGGCCAGATTTGCCCTGAGCGCCAGCCGTGTCTGCCCTTCTATGCACCTGATGTAGCAGGGAACGGAACACCCTCTGCCTTCCCAGAGCTTATGTTCCCATTAGGGGCAACATATAAGAAGCAAGAGTACCTAAGTTGGTGATCAACATTACAGGGGAAAATAAAGCAAGGAGCCTAGTAGTTAGTGAGGACAGGAGTTGAAATTTTGTTTTGTTTCATTTTGGCATTGCAGCTTTTAAAAAAATTTTTTGAAGTGTAGTTGATTGATAGTGCTTCAGGTATATACCAAAATGATTCACTTATGCATATAAGCCCCATGTATACATATTATTTATGCATATATATATGTACATGTACATTCTTTCTCAGATTCTTTTTTCATTATAGGTTTTCATAAGATACTGAATAGAGTTCACTGTGATGTACAGTAAGACCTTATCTATTTTATATATAATAGTATGTATTTGTTAACTCTCAGTTCCCTATTTATCTCTCCCCACCCCTTTCCCATTTTGTAACCATAGGTTTGTCTCTATGTTTGTGAATTTATTTCTGTTTTCTAAATAAATTCATTTGTATCGGGATTTTTAGATTCCACATATAAGCGATATTATATAATATTTATCTTTATCTGACCTCACTTAGTATGATAATTGCAATAATGCTACTAATGGCATCATTTCATTCTTTTTAATGGCTGAGTAACATTCCTTTATATATACGTATCACATCTTCTTTACCTGTTCATCTGTCCATGAACATTTAGACGGCTAGCTGAAATTCTAGATATGACAGTTCAGAAAGGGCTCACCAAACAGGGGACTTAACAGAGACGAAGTCTGAGCTGGCCTGTTGGGAGGAGACAGCACATAGAGGGCATGATGGTCCATATTAGTGACTTTGGCTTTTACTCAGTGAAATGGGATCCTTTGGAAGGTTCTGTTAGGTAGGTAGAATAGGGAAAAGGAGTCCAAAATGGCGGTGGCTAAAAGACAAGGAAGGTCAAAGGAAGGTCTGAGGACCAGAGTGAAGACTTCAGGCAGAACAAACGGCACTCCTGGCTAAGCCCAGTTTGCACAGGGCAGGCCCAGGGGGAGGAGAAAACATATAAAAGGAGGAGCCAAAGCGCTCTCTCTCTCTCCTTCTCTCCCACGTGCGTGCACTCTTTCTCTCTCTCTCCCTCTCTCACTCTCTCTCCCTCCCCAGAGCACTCCTCCACTCTCTTCTCGTCGAGTCTTTGGGTTGGCATGCCCTCACGCTTTGCTTCGAGGATGGATTCTCCTGCTATCTTCTAAATAAAATAGAGCTGTAACACTGATTTGCCTAAGAGCTATAACACGGTTTGTCCAAGACCCGAGCTGTGACGCGCCGAGGGCTTTCATGTCCATCGCTCCAAATCTTTGTTGTGACGAGACAAAGAACCGAGGAACATACACTCGCGTGACAGTTCTAGACAGGACAGTGGAGAAGGAACTGGCAACCCACTCCAGTGCTCTTGCCTAGAGAATCCTGTGGACAGGGGAGCCTGGTGGGCTGCCTTCCACGGGGTCACACAGAATCAGACACGACTGACGCGACTTAGCAGCAGCAGCAGCAGACAAGAAAGTAATATCGTCCAGCCTGTCTTTCTAAGGGATGGCTCTGGACGCTGGGTTGAGGATAGGCTAGAGAGGGGCAAAAGCAGAAGTAGGGATACCAACTAAACAACTAATTATTGCTGCAGTAAGTCAAGCGAGGGACTTCCCTGGTGGTCCACTGGTTAAGACTCCATGCTCCCAAAGCAGGGGGCATGGGTTTGATCCCTGCTTGGGGAACTGAGATCCCACGTGCCACACAGTGTGACCAAATAAAAAAATAAATAAAATGAATAATTCAAGCGAGAGGTAGTTTGTAGGTGGGTGGTAGCAGGGGAGGAATGCAAAGGCTTGGAATCTGACTCTGTTTTGAAGGTGAAACTGCCAGGACTTCCCACTAGCTGATTGGAAGTGGGATATGAGAGAAAGAAAAGTATTCAAGATGACTGACGTTTTGGCCCTAAGAACCAGAAGGATGGCAGTTGCCCTGAACTGAGGTGGGAAAGAAAAACTGCCTGAGGAGGAGGTTTGAGAGAGGACGTGAGGGGTGGGGTGGGTGAAAGGCAGGACCTGGGGGCCATCAGCAGTGAGGCAGAGGGAAAGGCAAAAGATTAAAGATCTGCTGAGAATTTCACCACGGGCTTGTGCAAGGATAATTAAGGTTACCTTAGATAAATCTTCTCATAGAATTGTTTTTTCATTTACAAATTAACCTATTGGTCATTTGCATTCCATCCACTCAAATGAAAGGTGAACTCCCAGTTTGCACTATTACTTGCCTCTCGGAGTCCAGCTCCCATGTGGAGATGCTCCTGCATTCTGGACGCTGGGAGGAAGTTTTGTTGGGAAAGGGGGATTTTGTGCTGAAGATGTGGCTCTGGTCACAGTGACATGTGAGGCGGCGTTGGTGGGAGTGGCCCTGCAAGGTTCAGCCAGGGTGTCACAGTGGTTCCCAGACATTTTTTGCCAGTGACCCCTTTGACATGTGACTGAATTTCACAGACTGCCTTTCAGTTTTGAACCCAAACTTTCCTTCCTTCTGTGCCCTCCGCCTGCATCCACAAGGGACACACATTCTAAGCATATTTCGTTCCTCAAGAGCAGGCTCTGGCAGCTCAGAGTCTGTTCATTCACATTCCATGGCCTCTTCTGCGCTCCTTCCAAGATTCCGACAGAGGCTACACTTAAAATAATGAGACTTTATTGATTCAGATTCTTCCTCCCCCAGAAAGATGCTGAGAACTTTTCATGGGAATTCTTGAAGAATCGTTGAGATCTTGTGGACTTCAGAGAGTGTTCCTGAAAGCAGGACTCTGACAGGACCTTCAAAAGAGGTTTATTGATGGATATGATGGGCCTTGAACCCACTCTGTTGGGAGGACCCTCTCTAAGTAGCTGTAACATGTCCAGCCCAAGACGACACTCCAGGGACCTCCCTTTCTAGCCAATGCCAGAAATAGAATCCAGGGTGAGTTTGCCCTCTTCCTCTCTTTCATTGCTTCCCTTCCCACCTCCCTCATTTATTTAAAAGCCATATCAATCAAAAAAGGCCAGCCACAAAAAGATAAATAGTGCACAATTCCACTTAAATGAGGTATCTAAAGTACTCAGATTCATTAAAATGGAAATAGCCTGGTGGGTACCAGAGGCTGGGTCCTAGGAGGTCAAAGGGAGTGGTTTAATGGTTGCAGAATTTCAGATTTTTAAGGTGAAAACATTCTGGAGCTTTGTTTTATAGCAATGTGAATATACTTAATATGGCTGAACTATGCCCCTGAAATTGATTCAGATGGTAGATTTTATGTTAGGCTTTTTTTTTAACCACAACTTTTTAAAAGCCACATTAACAGCATTACTTCCCCAAAAGGAAAAACATACAGGTTCTAAAAAGTGGAATGCCTTCAGACAGACCAAACAAGCAGAGTCCAAGGGATAAGGCTTTTATGTTATAACTGTAGGTGTTTCATCATCTTTCTGGATGCATGTATATTGTGTGTGTGTGTATGTATGTGTAAGTGTAAGCACTACAGCATTTTGTACACATATGTGGGTCTTCCAGACGTTATTATCATTACATCGTAAGAAAAAAGACATCAAAATCACCCCTGAGTTACCCAGCACATCCACTGGTCAGTCCTCTGCTAGGTTTAACATTAGTTAGTACTCTAGTAACACTGCACTTGGGGGCAAATTTCTATCTAGTTCATACTGTTCTTACTTAAAATGCAGTTGTCTTTTGGTTCAGAAATTCCTGAAATTCACCTTCCTTCGTGCTTCCTACACACTTGGGCCCCTTTTTCCAATTGGTTGTTGAATTGGATGATTCCCTGAGTCCTAAGCAGTCTGACCTCCATTGGCTGCTCCATCTGTAGTAGATTATTTTTGGATTTTAGAATTCACTTAAATTCTTTTTGGAAACAAAATATTAATATGTGATATTGTTTGTAACTTGCTTTGAGTTAAAGGAGATTTCTGAAAGGGCATGATCATCTTCCCATCCAAGGCTTTCTTCCTTGTTACTTCTTACAAAACTGAAATGGCAGCTTCTGAACCAACAACGCCATCTGCCATCAGAGGCCAGTGTCGAAACAAGGTCCTTCCAGTGCCAACTTCACAACCTGAGGCCCAGTTCAATTGTTCACCTCAACTTTGTGTCCAGAATTCACGTTAGAATTGCTAATTAGATAAAAAAAGATCACGGACCTGAGAGACCCATGCAAGAATTTGCATTAGTGACGTCCTAATCATCAGAACAGGAAATGAATGTCTAAACAGGAGCTGGAACAGTGACCCCCAGGACCTCCAGGTACTCCCTTCGTTGCAGGAGCATCTCTTTTCCCTTGGCCTTAGGTTGCTGGCACAGAAGTATGTTCTCTCCCAAGCTGTGATGATTCTTGATAGATTGCAGATGTTTCTTGAATATCAACCATGAGTAATTCACAGTACATGTTGCCATGTTTTAGAGTATATCCCACACCTCTTCTCACTTATTTCATTGCCTTATGTCTTCCATCTCTTCTGTCAATACTTGTAGTCACTTATTCTGGTTTCTTTTCCACTCATCAGAAAAGATGTTGAGATTGTCTGGTTCAGTCCTAAAACCTATCTAAGAGATTACTGAAGAGGAAAAGCTTTGGGCTATTTTCTCTTGACATTTTAACATGTACAGAATGGCATAGTGTGTACAGCTTTTATGATATTTTCTAATGGCTGTTATTATGTCAAGCCCTGAAAAAATACAAGATGGGGCGTGCCGCTATCCATTCAAACAAAACTGTAGTTCCGTGTGACAGACTCCATTTGCTTCCCTGACAGGCCTAAATAGAAAGGTCTTACTTGTTCAACAAGGGAAGTCATGCCTGGAAATAATGCCCGTGTAAATGTCTTGAAACTCATACCGCTGAGTCTGCATTTATTTAATTTCCAGGTTCTGCAACTGTACAGTTGAATTTTTGTTGAGTAGATACGAAGGTCTTTGAAAATTTACATACTTAGGAAATCACTGACTCCTTTATTTTTTTTAATACTTCCTTTCATTGCATTCTATCAAAGCTCCCTGTGTTCTCTGCAAATTGTTCACGATCTCAGCAGACTGGTTGGACTAGGTCAGAATTCCAAACTAAAGTAGCTTGAAGGATGTGTCATTCACAGGCTTATAGAAGACTTGGGGAAGTTTAAGAAAGCTCTATTTGTTTTGCTAACTCACAAGTCCGTATGTTTTGCCAGTGGTATCCAGAGTAAATGCAAATACTACCCAGCTTGTCTTTGTTGCTTGTCAGTTTTTGCAAGAACTTTGCTGCTTGTCGGTGTTTAAGGAGCACTAAGAACCTTATCTCCTTTCCATTATTGTGGTAGAAAGTGAGGAGTATCAAGGACTGAAAGTTAAAAGATGAGGCATGTCAGAAGGCACTTAGTCCAATCTCTTATCCAATTTGGAATCCTTTTATGACAGCGACATAGGTACCTCTCCAGCCTCTGCTGGAACACTTTTAGCAACAGGGATCACACCACTGCTTGAGAGCCCCTCCCATTTTGTACAACTGTGATTACTAGAAATTTTTTTTCATTTTTAGCAGAAATCTACTTCCCTTTAATTTTCATCTGTGGCTCTATTTATGCCCTTGGGAATGAAAGAGAACAAATCTCACTTCATCTTTCCACGATCGCTCATCTAGCACTCTTGTTGTCTCCCTTTCTCTAGGTTGAACATCCCTGGTTCCATGGCCACCAGGGACGTGGATTCAGTGTTCATCATGATGCTTTTTAGTCTGGCCTGTTCTTTTTTAAAAAAAAAAAAAAAAAACTTTTTAAAAATTATGAAAGTATGACATTTACAGGAGACTTGGGAAATACAAAACAAGGTAACATATAGTTCCACTATATATTAGTTTTTTAAGTAGATAAATTAAGATTTTTAGTTGCAGTTTCGATATCAAACTTTCAAAAATTAATAGAATGAATATACAGAGAAGTAGAAGAATATAGTGGTCTGGTCTTTCCTTAACGTACAGCACAAGGACTAAATATGAAAGTCTCAATGTGATCTGAACAGTAAAGAATTGAGGGAAACTATAACCCCATCTCTGCAATACATCTCTTGATGTAGCTCTGGCTGTATTAAGTTTCCTGGCAACTGTGTCACAGTCTTGACACATCTCATTAAGCCAGAACTCACCCATCCTTTTTTTTTTTCACAGAGTGAACACTTTTAAAAAAATAGTCAAAAAAAAATAGTCGGTTTATATTATTGTGCGAAACTGACTTTTTAAAGTCCAGTATAGGAATTGACATCTATTTTTGTTAAATTGCATCCTTATACATTTACTCTATAATACAAGCCCATGGTCATCTTTTAGGGTCTTGATCTGATTCCTAGAATATCTTACCAGCTTATCACCCAAATCTTTCCAAGTCAGAGATAGAAGTTAAGCATGATAGAGTGGGCAGAAGGCTAGGTCTTACCACCAGATGGTTTCCCTCAGGTTGAAGTCGACATTCCATCTGTCACCTAACCAATGATCGCTTAATTTTACTATCTTCCAGACCCCATTTTTTAATATTATTGAAAGAGTGACCTAAGATATATGTCAGCCGCCATACTGAAATCCTGAGGTGCTATTTCTGCTGCATTCTCTGAGCATGATCCCAGCAAAACCAGAGACGAAGTTATGTTGGCATGACTTGGCCCTAATGAAGCTCGACTCATCTGCCACTTTCCTGTCTCCATCTTGAGTGGGTGATGGCTTGTTTGCCAGACCCAGAAAGATCAAGGGTACTATTCAGATAGAATTCCAAGACTTAGTTTTACTCACTATGAGCACCAGAATTTTCAGCAAGCAAGTGGGAAGATTTAAAAGTGCCTTGTGAACGTCTGGATTGAGTGATAGGGAAAAACGTCAGGAAAAAAAATCCTCCCTTGTGTTGTTAGTCGCTCAGTCGTACCCGACTCTTTGCAACCCCATGGACTGCAATCCACCAGGTTCCTCTGTCCATGAGATTTTCCAGGCAAGGATACTGGAGTGGGTTGCCATTTCCTTCTCTAAGGGATCTTCCCAACCCAGGGATCGAACCCGGGTCTCCTGCACTGCAGGCAGATTCTTTACCAACTGAGCTACAAGGGACATTATAAAAATGAAAAGAAAACAAAAACAGAAGTCACTGTAATTATTGGGGAAATGGCTGATGAAAATTAGGATATGATTTTAAAACAGAAACAGAGGCTGGTTATTAGGAAAAACAAGAAAACAAAAACGTTGAGTTCCTGAAGCCCATGGTGTTACACATCTCTGTTAGAGAGAAAACAGGTTGAACAGAAAGACAGTAGAAGGCAATCCAATCAGGCAAGTCTAGGAATTAGTGGGAAGGGCTCCTTAGGATAAGATGCCTAAACCAGTTCCTTGACCATGGAATGGGCTTGTAAATCCCACAGAATAAAATGCAGATTAAAAACACACACCAAAGTGGAGAAAAGGGAACTCTCCTGCATTGTTGGTGGGAATATAAATTGGTGTAGCCACCATGGAAAACAACACAGAAGTTCCTTAAAAAACTAAAAATAGAGTTTCCATGTGATCCACCAATATATCCTGACAAAACTGTAATTCAGAAAGATACATGCACTTATCTGTTCACAGCAGCACTATCTGCAATAGTCAAAACATGGAAGCAACCTACATGTCCATCGACAGGTGAATGGATAAAGAAGATATGGCACAAGTGTACAATGGAACACTACTCAGCCATAAAAAGGTGAGATAATGCCATTTGCAGCAACACTGATGGACCTGGAGATTATTATATTAAGTGGAGTAAGTCAGAGAAAAGACAAATACCATATGATATCACTTACACGTAGATTCTAGAATATGACACAGATGAGCTTGTCATTTTAAAACAGACTCACGGACATAGAGAAGAGACTTGTGGTTGCCCAGACGGATGAATTGGGAGTTAATCATGTCTTCATTAATGTAATTAATGGATAAACAACAATATCCTACTGTAGAGCACAGGGAATTCTATCCAGTACCTTGTCATGAACCATAATGGAAAAGAATAAGAACAAAATGTGTATACATAGATAACTGAACCACTTTGCTGTACCACAGAAGTTAATACAACATTGTAAATCAGCTATACTTCAATAAAATAAAATTTAAAAAAAATAAAAAATAAAACACATACCAAAAGCGCCATTGTGACAAAGCTCCCCTAGTGCACAGCCCAAGCACGTGGAGCGCACCCCCTACATGAGGGGGGCTGAGTTCAGTCCACCTCCAGCGACAGTCCCCCTTCCTGCCTTTCCACTTTCTGTATGAGTCTTTCTCAGATACCAGGTTTTTGAGAAAGGTTTTAGAAGTCCTGCGGTAACCAGCAGCCCGGGGCCCTCATCCTTCCAGCCCCTGCACTGTGTTCCTAGAGCTGTTGCTTCAGTTCCTCGTGCCCCTCCTTTCCAGCATCAGAAATGACTGAATCCTGAAAAACACTGCTGTGGAGTTATTTTTGGCTCTCTTCCCGCCAGCCCTGGTGTCTGCCGCTCATCGACAACCATTAACAGCTGTTAGAAGGGGCTTTCAAATCCCTGGCTTCTCGCTGAAGTGCTTTAACACCAGTTTTCTATGAGCTCAGCCCCACTGGAGAGGTGAGAGAAACATGGCAGAAGAGTTACATGAAATCCCTGTCCTTTGGGGAGGCAGGTTTCTCTTCCTTTTGTGCAGGAAAACTGAGCCTCTGACAGAAGCTGTGGAGGCATCGCCCAGCTGGGTGTCTGTGCAAACCACTGAGTCCAGATGGTCTCAGGTGGTGGCCCCAGAGGCTGCCCTGGGTCACTCTCAGGGACACGATCAGCTCTGAGCATCCTTGGTATGAGAAAGTCAGCGTCCCGCCCTTACTGAGCTGCAGCCTCTCCACCGCAGTACCAGGAGTTCTGGACTCGACACAGAGGAGATGGCCTTTCACCACAGAGGCTGGAAGCTGCCACCAGGGTCCCCCGAGGCCACCCACAAACCCAAACCCAGGAGTCCCTGGAGGGCAGTGAGGCTCCCACATGACTCTTCCACTACAAAGTACTGAGAAAACTACAGTTAACATTTGGAAAGTTCTCTGCTCCCTGTCAGTGTTAACTCATTGGTTCTCACCAGTCCCAGAAAGGACACTGATATTTCTGATCAGTGATTTATTTTTATGTATTTATTATTTTTGGCTTCACTGAGTCTTCTTTGCTCCAGGAGGGCTTTCTCTAGTTGCAGCAAGCAGGAACTCCTCTATTGCAGTGTGTGGGCTCCTCATCACAGTGGCATCTCTTGTTGCAGAGCACAGGCTTTAGAGTAGTGGTGGCTCACGGGCATGTGGAATCTTCCCAGACCAGGGATCGAACCCGTTCCCCACATTGGCACACGGATTTCTAACCACTAGACCACCAGGGAGGTCCACTGATCTGATCAATGCTTCATGTCTTTGCCACTTTTTACCACTTAACTCTTTAGAGCGATCAGGAGCACCCCCAACCACAGGGGAGTGGCACACCCTTGCCTGGTGTCCCAGACTGGAAAACACAAGAGGCTGTGTCCAGTGTCTCCCACCTTAGCACTTAGAATAATTATTCAGCCTCCTGATCCCAGGATTTCCCATCCGATGAATATTTGTAGCACAGCCTGAAAGTGAAATGATTTCAAGTGATAAGTGAAGAATTTGTTTTCAAAATCACTGTTTATTTTAACGACATATTCGATAAGTGCAGCTCACATGTTAGACCTGCGATTTCACAGATAGTATTGCTTAGAATGAAACTCATTCTAAGCAAATTTAATTTTTAAGCAAAATGAATTGTGTTAGAGAAGATATTAAAAATTATGACAGTGGGTTATACATAGTCCATAATTCAGTACATTTTGTCTACTAGTCCTGTTTATTTTCTGCAGTCCTGCCCCCAAATAAAGCCACAATGGCATCTTATTGGGAACACAGGTCATGCATATTTTTATAAGTCTTATATAAAATATAAGGAAATATGTGCTTCCCCGATGGCTCAACAGGTAAAAAATCCGCTCGCAGTGCCGAAGATGCGGGTTTAATCCCTGGCTCTGGAAGATCCCCTGGAAAAGGAAATGGTAGCCCACTCCAGAATTCTTGCTTGAAAAAGTTCCATGGACAGAGGAGACTGCCGGGTTACAATCCAAAGGGTTGCAAAGAGTTGGACACGCCAGAGCACGCACACACGCGCACACACACCCACACACATATGCACATAAGAAAATGTAAGGTTTTTGCATAACGAACATTTAGATGAAAATACTTTTTGTGTGTGTGTTTTGGTCATGTGATTTGTATATTTCTTGCAAAACATCCTAGCACTCCTGCATGGATCCCTAAGTGTCTATACTACTTCCTCTCCTGTTTCTTTACCTTCCTCTTGGTGAAGGTAGAAAACGACCCTCTCCCTGACGACTGCTCTGAGCTGAGAATTTCTTCAGAACTCACATAGGTAACTTACACTTATCCTTTCTGAGTTCTGAGGAACTACACCTCTGCCTCCCTCTCTCCTTTTCTTCTCATGTTTCAACTCAGTGGAATTATAAAGAACGTCTGGCTGTTGTGGACATCCTCATAACTTAAATAAAGCTTCCAAGAATGAATATGGAGAATGATGCATTTGATGTCAATAACCCCATTTTATGTTGTTAACATGTAGAATAGGGAGACGACACGGCAAGAAACGAGGCAAGACAGATCATTTAAGCCCAAATATAAAGCACCTTGAATGCCATGCTTGAAGGGCTTGGGTTTTATTCTGCAGGAAGTAGGTTGACAAACTGTCATTAAGAAGATGAATCAGGCAGTGATACAAAGGAAGGATTGAGAGAGAAAGGTACAATGGCCAGGTTGTTCCAGTGGCCTAAGCAAGAAGTCATGAGGCCGTGAAATTAGGTGTGGTTTGTTGGAAAAGAAAGAGATAAGATGACTTTTAAAGACCAAAAGAAAACAGGAAAAGACCTCAAATTGTGTCATAGTTTTTGGTGATACATTCGTCAACTTACTTGTTTATTCTGTTACTTGTTCTAGATCTGTGTTGTCCAATAGCATTTTCTGTGGTGGTGGAAATGTTCTGCACATTGTCTACATTTGGCACATATGGTAGCTACTAGTCACATGGGGCTATCAAGCATTGAAATGTGGCTAGAGGGACTGAGGAACTGAATTTTTAATTTTATTTCATTTTAATTAATTTTAATGTAAACAGTCACACATGACTCAGTTCAGTTCAGTTCAGTCACTCAGTCGTGTCCGATTCTTTGCGACCCCCTAAATCGCAGCACGCCAGGCCTCCCTGTCCATCACCATCTCCCGGAGTTCACTCAGACTCATATCCATTGAGTCGGTGATGCCATCCAGCCATCTCACCCTCTGTCATCCCCTTTTCTTCCTGCCCCCAATCCCTCCCAGCATCAGAGTCTTTTCCAGTGAGTCAACTCTTCGCATGAGGTGGCCAAAGGACTGGAGTTTCAGCTTCAGCATCATTCCTTCCAAAGAACACCCAGGACTAATCTCCTTTAGAATGGACTGGTTGGATCTCCTTGCAGTCCAAGGGACTCTCAAGAGTCTTCTCCAACACCACAGTTCAAAAGCATCAATTCTTCAGCGCTTAGCTTTCTTCACAGTCCAACTCTCACATCCATACATGACCACTGGAAAACCATAGCCTTGACTAGATGGAACTTTGTTGGCAAAGTAATGTCTCTGCTTTTGAATATGCTATCTAGGTTGGTCGTAACTTTCCTTTCAAGGAATAAGCGTCTTTTAATTTCATGGCTGCAGTCACCATCTGCAGTGATTTTGGAGCCCCCCAAAATAAAATCTGACACTGTTTCCCGATCTATTTGTCATGAAGTGATGGGACCAGATGCCATGATCTTAGTTTTCTGAATGTTGAGCTTTAAGCCAACTTTTTCACTCTCCTCTTTCACTTTCATCAAGAGGCTTTTGAGTTCCTCTTCACTTTCTGCCGTAAAGGTGGTGTCATCTGCATATCTGAGGTTATTGATATTTCTCCCGGCAATCTTGATTCTAGCTTGTGCTTCTTCCAGCCCAGTGTTTCTCATGATATACTCTGCATAGAAGTTAAATAAGCAGGGTGACAATATACAGCCTTGACGTACTCCTTTTCCTATTTGGAACATGACTAGTGGCCACCAAATTGCACAGTGCAGGACAGGTTTCAAGTATCATGCCTGCCTTATCTGCCGTTCTGTTCCTTGAGCCCAGCACAGTGTCTGGCACAAAGTAGATGCTCAATAAATATTTGATGAATGAACCGGTAAACAGAAACCCTATAAGGAGGGATTATGTGCTATTCAAACGAATAGACTTCATGGAAAATTTTGGCCCCCACTTAAAGCAGGAGGAGGAAGATGGCAAGTTCCCATAGACATTGAAGATATTTCCCAAAGGTTTAAACTGAAGCTCCCAGTGTGTGCAGATGGAACCTTATCATGAATGAACAGCCATGTGGTGGGAACATTGAAAGCTAGGGTCTGTACTGTGGTCTCTGCCTTCTTGGTCTTCATTTCTGGCTCTTACATTGCGCAACACCCACACTCTTTCTTGAAATATGTAAGGGGTGGTAATCAAAATGGAAAAATAGATTTTAGGAGGAATGAGAAAAAGAAAATGTGTTAGAGCTGGTTTGTTAGAATGGCTGTAGAGGTGTGGGAGGTCACATGTGATCTGAGCAAACCTGGGCAAGTTGCTCAAACTCTCTGTACCATTTTGTACATCTAAAATGAGAATAGAAACCATCACATTTCACTTCCCAAGTTGTTGGGAGGAAGAAGTGACATAAAAATATATAATGACAATATAATCCATAAATTTACATTCAGATGTTTAATATTATTTATTTATTCATTTCTTTCTTTACTTATTCGGGTGTGCCAGCTCTTAGTTGCTGTACTCAGGATCTTTGATCTTCGTTGCAGCTTGCGGAATCTAATTCCCTGACCAGGGATCAAACATGAGACCCCTGCATTGGAGGCAGAGCCTTAGCCACTGCACTGCCAGGGATGTCCCTCAGATATTTATTATAATTCACATGCACTGGACCCGTAGCTGAATAGGTCTGAAAGGCACAATTATATTAAAATACAATCCTGCAATGTGCCTTTCAGAAAAACAAAAATAAGAAGGCACCAAATTCAAGATATCTATAAAGGACCTAAACCATCCAAAAAGAAAAAAAGAATTGTATATCTCTTATATTAAAAAAAAAGAAACCCTCTGGAAAGTTGATACCACAGCCTCCTTCCAGTAGCTTATAATTCAGTAGTGCTTATTGCCTGAAAGAGCCTGATCCAGTGGCCACCTCCCCTCCCAACTTGGCCAGGACCACCTCCCACTTCCCAGTGCAGCCCTTCATACCCTTCCCTCATCTTCCCTACCCTCTACCTTCATCCTCTGTCTTTGGCCTCAGTCCTAGCAAAGAATTTAGACTCTTCTCCGCATGAACTGATCCTCCCAAACTTATAACTTCAGCAGTATCTGTAACCGTCTGTTAAGAAACATCTCAAAAACAAAATAAACAAAAAGGAAGGGACTTCTCTGGTGGTCCAGTGGCCCCCAGTGTGGGGGGCCTGAGTAGATCCTGAGTGCTACAGCTAAGATCCAGCAGAACCAAGAAGAAAAAAACATCTCCAGCCACCTGAGTCCCACAGAACTACCACTTTCCCTCCTGGCCCTGCCCTGTCTGCCTTTCTTTACTTTTCATGATTGTAGCAAGAGTTATTATCATTCCATTGTACTTGCCACCCATGGACACAGAGCTCTGTCTAACCCTGTCAAATCATTTCCCATTGACCAAGGTGGATCAAATCACATGCTTTCTGTAGGTAACAACTACTTACAGGAAAGGCTTAAGATTTGGTCCATGTGTCAGGTTCTCAATGCTATGCCCCAGTTGCAATATTATGAAAAGAATTCCTATTGAAAATAATTATGACATTGTCACTAGAATCATTTTCTTGTAGTGCATCATCCCATTTCTTCAAAGACTTTCTTGAATATGACCTCCTTTCTCAT
This sequence comes from Ovis aries, assembly GCF_016772045.2. Classification (NCBI taxonomy): domain Eukaryota; kingdom Metazoa; phylum Chordata; class Mammalia; order Artiodactyla; family Bovidae; genus Ovis; species Ovis aries. The sequence goes on from NC_056061.1 coordinate 47,649,900, forward strand.
CTTTTTGTCATTTTATTTCTAAGTTTAATATACTTATGTGAAATAATAAGAGGCTGTAATAATAAACAATTTAAATAAAATGCTCATCAATTCATGGAATCTAAACATCAGTTTTCAGATTTCACAATCATATTCCCCAATATTCTTCCTCATTGAGAACATGTTCTCTTTCTAATCATATTTAAAGACAGGAATCATTATAAATCTTATTGGCTTTCATCATGTATTTATAGTAATTCCTGTCTTTAAATATGATTAGAAAGAGAACATGATCTCAATGAAGAAGAATATTTAAAACAGGAATCACTATAAATCTTACTGGCTTTCATCATATACGTGGACTCACGTGGTGGCTCAGATGGTAAAGAATCCGCCTGCAATGCAGGATACATGGGTTCAATCCCTACGTCAGGAAGATCCCCTAAAGAAGGGAATGCCTGCCCACTCCAGTATTCTTGCTGGAGAATTTCATGGATAGAGGAGCCTGGAGGTCTACAGTCTACAGGGTTGCAGAGTCAGACGCAACTGAGCAGCTAACACTTCATCATACATAAGCTTGAATCATTATTTTTCTAGTTTGTATTTAGGGTGTATCTTTTTTTTCTTTCCCAAATAGTACCATCTACTGAGCCTAATCAGAATTTGTCATCTTTAAGCTTTCGTTCTAATTCAAACATCTCCTTACGCTTAACACCATAAAGAACAAGGCCATTCTACCCCCTGTCGTTGGTAAAAATACTGAAAATTGATAGGTCTGTAAAGCCAGTCCACAGTATACCTGATTGTATTAACAAAAGGGTAAAATGGTAAATATGCTAAAATTATACAAAATATAACACAGAATGAAAAATAATATATTTTAAAATCTTGTGATGTTAAGAAATAAAAGTTATACAGACTTCATAAAAAAGAGAAAGCAGCAGAAGACTCTGCTCCTTTGGGTGGAGACCAGCAGGGTTCCTCAGTTGCACTGTTAAGTGATCTTCCTACTGCAGATCTGGGTCCTCCACAGGTATCCTCAGGGCTGAAAGGCATTCAGGAAAACCCACACCTGAGCCTTCTGCTCCCTCTGGAGGGTGGCCGCTCAGGCATGGTCCCTGATAATAAAGGTTAGCCCCAGTGGTGTCGCTATGCTCCCAGATCTGTCACTGTGAACAAACTTACCTGATGATTCTCATTATAATCATAGACCAACCTAGGACAAGGGTGCTTATAAAGTATTTTTCTGTACAGTACTGCATATAGCCAAACTTACTGCCATCTTTATAAGTAAAGCCAGGTTGTATTTTTCACTTTTCATTTTGCCAAGCCAGGAGTCCTCCCCGAAACAGATTTTTTTTTTTTCCCTAGTATGCAAGTGACATGACTATAAGAAGAATCTTCACATTGACACTACTTGAAACATTTCCATCATTTCATGCATTGGTCAACGCAAATGCAGTTTCCATTTTTTGGTGGCCCGTAGCTAAGGAACACAGGCTTAGGATAGGCAGCTTAGATAAATTGTGTTCTAGAAGTTTGTTGAAAAATTAGTTGTTTGGTGGAACTTCCCTGATGGTCCTGTGGTTAAGATACCACCTTCCAATGTAGGGGGCATGGGTTTGATCACTGTTCAGTTAAGGTCCCACATGCCATGAAGCGTGGCCAAAAAAATTTTTTTAAATCTCATGTTAAAGAAATTAATTGTTTGAACCACTGAGAGTGTCTTTTATCCTGGAAACAGGATACCCTTCTATCTTGGTTGCCTTTCATTTTTTAAAATTTATTCCGTGGACAGATGTTTATCATCATGCAAAGAGAGAGAGAATTTATTTCTATCATCTAGAAATAAGTGAAGGGCTGTAACACTGCAAAGAAAGAGTAGATAGTTCAAATGAGAGATGATCTCATGGAGGAGAGGAGGTGTGAGTGGCATTTCCATAGGTGGGAAAAGGCCCTTGGGGTCCAGTGTCCCTCCACTATATGTGTGTCACACCTTTCTATATTTCTGTCACTGCAGGTTGTACGTTGCTTTGTAATTGAATTATTGCTGGTCTGTCTCCTCATTTGGACAGTAAGATCTTTGTGCATGATTCCTGAGTGGTGATGGTAGTGGCAATGCTATTTTTAATCTGCAAATCTACCATCTCGGACAATACTCACGTGGTAGCCATTTGGTTAATATCATGACGGGTCTCCTTTAGGAAAGTTCCAGAGGCAAGAAAATATGTAGTGTATATTAGGTGAGAATGAGAGGAAGGACTGGAATAGATTGTTGCGAACCAGAGTCTTGAATGCCAGCAAAGACGATCTCATTGGATTCTAGTTCTGATGCGTTATTTTAGCCGTGCCTAACTTCTGTTGGTATTTGTTGTTAATTTTTTTATGGGAAAATTATTTGGAGTGGCAGCTAAAGGACCCAGTGCTAAGGATACAGGAGCTTCCTCTGGGAAGATATAGAGATCTTCGATCATGGCAGTCATTTACTGTCTCTGTGGATCTGTGTGAATGAGCCAGTAGACCTACCTCACCAGCCACCCTAGGAGTGTACAATTGGAAGACAAAGGGCAGTGTCTCTGCTGAGCCTTCCTGAGGGCTTGCCTACCATTCACTTTCAAGTCCAGCTTATTCATAAAGTAAGGGCTGTTTATAAGTCAGGGACAGTGTGTATTTTATGAAAAATGTTTTCAATATCAGATTCCCTTTCTTCCTATCACTCGCACAAATATACGTGAAAATGTTGGCTTATCTTTTCTTTGCATTAGCAATTTATGACTTTCCCTCCTCCCTTTATGTTTATTTTGTTGTTTTGGTTTTTTTAAAAGACTAACCCAACCTGGCCAGTAAATTTACGTTGGCGCTACAGTCACTCCAGCTGATGGCAAACAGCCTCTTCTGGGTAGCGGCAGAGTTCACTCTTCAGGCTTCGGTTTCATCACTATAATTATGAGCGAGAAGCCTAGAGTTAATTACAATGCATGAATGGGAGATATTCCTGGACATATTTGCATTCATGACTTGCTGGTAGTTCCTCTGTGGAGGTCGCCATCCTTGTTTATACTGAGCTTTTTGGCAGTGTTTCTGCAGTTGGTGTGTGAATTTTTATGATCTGTTGCATGTTATTCATACAATTTCCTGCCCTGTAATGGTATCAGTTTTCCAGACGCAGAGGAACACAGACTAAAACCCAGGAGCCTGCATTAGCATAAAATGTCCCAGTTCTGTCAGTTTGATTAATTTGTCTCTTTGTCTCCACTCTATATGATAAGTGCTATTAATGGTTGCAACACTTCATATGTCAAAGTCTTTCTTCCTAATGACTTGAAAATGTGGTTTATTTCCCCCCTTTTTGTATTATTTTTCTCATTTAGCATTCTACTCGAGTATAGATTTATGCCATGCTCTTTCATTATCTTACTGGTTGCAGCGCTGGAGTGATTACATATGGTGTAGAGTATGCGTAAAGATGTGATCCCAGGGGCAGCAGCTGCTGATGCAAGCTGAAAATAGATCCAGCGTGCGCTCAGCACTTTTCCCAGAGGCCTTTTATTTATTAGAAGCAGTCTCGGTACAGGACAGCTTGGATCCTCATTTAGCAAGATGACTTTTTGCCTTTCCCAACACTGCAATGACTTTGCTCTATTTACTGACACTGCTGTGTAATTTTTTTTTTAACTGCCTTGGATCTCAGCAATGACTGAACCTAACATAAATTGTCATATAATCTCAGTATATAATGAACTCAAGAAACGACAGGCTCCATTTGAAGTAATGAAGCTTGACAGATCTAAGGTTTAAATTAAATAATCCTATTTGTAAGACAGCATTTGTACATGGTACACTGCTTTAAAATGAATTTCTATTCTTCTCTAGCACTTCCTACACCGTTTTTAGTATTCTCCCCTTCAAAAGGACTTTTTTTTTTTTCCCCAGAAAGAAATGCATTGCCAGGCCAACAGCTCTTTCATAAGGAAAGAATAAGATGAAAAATTTTTTTTACCCATTTCAATCACTGAACTGGAACCAGCATCATTAATGATTTGAGATGGGTAGTTATTAATCCAAGCTGTCAAATCCAAATAGCTCTGACTTTTCTATCAGCGCAGAACATCTGTGATGGAAATATAATAGCAGAATTTAGGATTAAGATAATAGCTAACCTTCTGCACATGTTTTGAGTTCAAATGGGTATTTTTCAATAAAATCGAAGAGTCCTAATAATGAATATATGTAGCTATTTTCTGAATACAGCCAAGAAGAACTATTTTGTAATGTCATTCTTCTCACTGAAAAATGTACTTTCGACAGGACAAAGGAAGTTCACTGTACATACTAGCAGGTAACATCAAGCGAGTCATTCCTCACTGCATGATACTTTCTCCCACTTTGCAAAAATAAAAAATAACATTTTAAAAAGTTTATCAGCAGATGACAATTTAAGAGTATTACTGGCAGAACCTAGTCCATCTGATGAGGAAGCCTTAGAAAAAAGAATTTATAGAGAGCAGAGCTCCTCCTGGTGAAGTAGTAAACATAGGAGGCAAATTAGTAAATTTGCTTTTTGCTATTTTATGTGTGATTTTACTACCCCAGAACCAAGCAGCTGTCAGAGAAAGGGATGGGGGAGGGGGGCAGTTCCCTCCTTAAATTTGTCATTGCTCTCAAATAGTCCCATGGTATTCTGTTAGGTAACAGAGATTTTATTAATTCCATGATCAAATGAAAGTTGCATGGGGTAAACACATAATTTCCTGCTGAGTTGGGTTAAAAATTAAAGCAGTGATTCATGATAAAGAAGTGCAGCGTGATTGTTTCATTTTAGTGGGTTTGTGACCCATAATGTTGTTGAAAGAGCGATAATTCAAACCATTCCTAAAATAAGCAAACAAAGGGGCACTTCAGCTGAGTAAGAGAAGCCCCCTTTCTCCTGCCCACATGCACAGTTACAGGAGAAAGGATAAGAAGGGCGCATTCCATCAGTTCTGATCACTGTGATTCGTCTACTCTTTCAAGTTCGTTTGGGAGTTTAGGCTGCTAATAGCCTGTGTTGCTATAATGAGAATAGGTGTCTGCGCCCAGCCTTAAAGATGCCCTTGGTTGAAATAGATGGAAGGCAAGCAGGAGCTTGCCTGGAGCTACAGTGCCAGCTTTTTTATTTTTTACTCGTTTTATTTTGTCTTCCTTTCTTTCCCTCCTGTCCTGCTTCCCGCTCTCACATACAAAGAGCACAGAAGCTTGTTCTCCAGGCTCATCCCTAATTCCCTCCATTGTGGCACAATGATGTTATAGCTGATTTCATTCTCTGTCTAGTGGCCTCCGAACAGTGGGTGTTCTTGCTTGCTATGGGAAGAGTGATACTCAGGCATGACAAAATGAATTAAGGGTGGGGTTTAAGTATTAACTCTTAATGTCCTAGATCTTATGGCTCTAAATTAGATTCAGTATTGTTAAAACTGGGAGAGCGTGAGCATTTATATGTGTGTATGTCTGTCACCAAAACCATGTTTGATCAATTGAATTGACCTTTTTTATTTTCCTCATGAAACGCATCAACTGTATTATGATAAGCCACCCAAATGGAAAAAAAAAAAAAAACATTTCACATATCTTGACAGATATTTCATGGGGACCTCTGAAGGCTGATATTTCCCTTCTGCTGCCAGAGCTGAAATGAGAAAAAAAGCACTTAATTTTTGATAAGTGGGACGTTGTGTTTTTTCTGAACCTTTTTGCCTCCAAGATGTCTTATGAGAGTTATCTCAGTTTGGGTTAAACTTCCCAATAAATGATGGAGAGTCTGAAGGGGAGGCTCTTGCAGCCAGTGATATAGCAAGTGGTTTGTAAACCAAAGATTAAAGGAAGAGGAAATTCCCTGGTGGTTAAGACTCTGTGCTTCCACTGCAACGGGCATGGGTTCAATCTGTGTTTGGGGAACTAATATCCCCCATGCCATGTGGCCAAAAAAAAAAAAAAAAAGACTAAAGGAAGACATATGTTAACAGATAGGGGCCAAGGAACTTTATTGAGTACCTATTGTGTGCCCAATGAATGTGAAAATAATTTGAGCAATATAAAGATTTTAGTATCAGAGGAACAAAAGAAGAAGTTCAGTGGACTTACAGGGCTGGCTTTCTTTTAATGGAACACTATGTTTTGTATTAGGATATAAAGATTATATATAGACATGTTTGAATAGAAAAAAGAAAAGGGGTAAAGACAAAAAGAAAAAACTAAGTTCAAGTCTCTCTAAAGAGTTAATAACAAGATGGAAAAATTTCAGCCACTATGATAGAATTAAATCAGCCTATTTTAATACCAAAGTGTGCTTAGTCATGTCTGACTTTTCGTGACCCCATGAACTGATGCCCTCCAGACTCCTCTGTTCATGGGATTTTCCAGGCAAGAATGCTGGAGTGAGTTGTCATTTCCTTCTCCAGAGGATCTTCCCAACCAGGGCCTGAACCTGCATCTCTGGCATCTCCTGCATTGGCAGGTAGATTCTTTCCCACAGTGCTACCTGAGAAGCACAATACCAAGAAATGTGTTGTTCATTTTCATTCCTGTATTCTATTAGCAACATCTCTGCCTCTCCAAATCCTTTTGAAAACAGAGAAGTCTGCATCTGAAGCTTTGCCTGGTCGAGGGTCTGCCTCACCCAGAAAACATCTTCAGGAAACCCAAAATCAATGGGATTTTTTTTTCCACTGGATAACACAAGCCAATTTTGAGTGTGATTTAAAACTCACTATATAAATTCCTCCTGGCTTGCTTCAGCTATGAGTGTCCTCTATTTTTTATTGCCAACTCTTTCCGTAAAACATACATCCACTCCACTTTCCACACTTCAGATTTCAAGTGGAAGAGAGCTATTTGAAGGCCTACTCTCAAAACTGACTCATTGGACCTTGTAGACTGCTTTAAAAGCTACCGTGAGTATAGATGTATGTGTACTTTTTTTTTAGCTTTGAACTCTTTTTTTATGATGTATACTTGATTTACAATATTGTGTTAGTTTCAGATATCCAGCACAGTGATTCAGATATATATAGAGAGAATATATATTCTTTTTTAGATTCTTGTCCCTTATAGTTTATCATAAAATATTGAGTGTAGTTTCCTATGCTATACTGTAGGTCCTTGTTAGTTATCTGCTTTATATGTAGTAGCGTGTGTCTATTAATCCCAACTTTCTAATTTATCCTTCCCCCACCCCTTTCCCCTCTGGTACCATAAGTTTGTTTTCTATGTTTGTGAGTCTCTTTCTGTTTTAGAAATAAGTTCATTTGTATTTCTTTTAGATTCCACTCTATGTTCTTGCTTTTTGAAAATGATCTTTGACTCAAAAAAATTATAGCGTTTGCATTTATGGGCATACAGTTATGCAGTGAGCTTTTTAAAGGCACTTTAAGCTGGAGCCCATATCCCTCTAGTTTTGGTTGTGCCCTGTTCTTCTGAAAAGATACATATGCTTCATTAAGCTAAGATTTATTAGCAAGGCCACCAGGTGATCATGGGACAGTAATTTTTTATATATCAATTTTGACTTGGTGCACTTAATTGGCAGCAAGGAGAAATATTAAAGAATCTTGCTAGCACAGCGTGATCCACGGGAAGTGAGAAAGTCAAAGGAGTCTTTTTCTTCTGTGATATATTGGAAATCATAAAAACTTGGTCTTAAAAATCATCTGACCCAGCACTAAGGAAAAGGGCTATATTTTCTCTTTGGTACATCCCTTGTGTCTAGTATACTGTTGATGATGATGATTAAAAATAACCCTTAGTGAGCATTCACTATGTGCCAGGCACTGCTTCGTACACAATACATGATTAACTCATTGATGCTATGAGATTGCTACTGTTATTATCCCCAGAAGCCAAATGAGGAAACTGAGGCAAGAGAGACTAATTAACTTGCCTAAAGATCAACTCCTAAATTAAGGAGCCAGAATATAAGCCCCAGCAACCTGACTCCAGAACCCTAGTTCTAAACCCCTCGTCTCAGTGATGACAATAGTAATCTTCATTAAAGATGCACATGCTGGGCTTTTAACTGGTGGGAAAATAAGCTCTGGGGTCACAGTCCAGTCAGCTGTAGACATGGAGACAGCAAGTCCCTCGAGCCCCTGTTCAAGGTTTCCCTGTGCCATATAGAAATTTCCACGAATGCAGCACTGCAAGTTTGTCTTTACACAAAAAATAATGAAGAGGATGCTGAAAAATATTTAAACATACAGTGACAGCAAAGAGAAAATGCCCGAACTCTGAAATTTTCATGCTTTTCCTTCACTTTACCCATTGATGGCTCCGTTCACACCACTTGATCACAAAAAGATCTGAATATGTAGGTCACCTTGACTTACATAAGGACCTGCCTTTGCAGCCTTAGTTTTGAAGCACTGGAGCCATAAGACACAGCTAAGACAACAGCTGCATAGATTTTTATAATAACCTAGTGTGGTCTGCAGAGTAATGCCCCCCGCAAAGATGGCTACATCTTAATCCCCCAAACCTGTGAATACACTATCTTACATGGCAAAAAGGACTTTGCAGATGGGATTAAGGATCTTGAGATGCAGAGATTTTCCTGGATTATCCAGCTGGGTTCAGGGTGATCACAAGAGTGCTTATAAGAGGGAGGCAGAAGGGTCAGAGTCAGAAAGTTCACTTTGCAATCTGAAGTCCATTCAGGTGATGATGGAAGAAGTTATAGGGACCATCACCACAGAACTGGTCAGCTGCTCCCCAGTTACCACCAGACTCAATGGCCAAGAGGAAGGTTGCCTTTTCCCCATCTGTGACCATTGCTATTTTCAGCACACCACCTCATGTTATACTAGTCTGTCTCTCTGCCATTCATCTTTATTTAAATTTTTTAATTTAAGTTCTGTAAGAACTTTCAGCTCCTTCTCCTTGCCAGACCAGGATGATTGACTGGGCAAGTTGGCTGTTTTTAAAAAATCCTACATCATGCAATAGCTAAAATATCAATGGCTGTCTTCCCTTAAAGAAAGCTCTAGGCTACAGAATTCTGAGCCACATCCTCCCTAATAATTTATGACTCGGAATCCTAAACTACGTTGGTGACTCCTGCGAACCTTAATTCCTGCTGGAATCGTCACACGGGAAAAGTGTGATGTGTGTCCCAGGCAGCTTCCAACTGGAACCTTACTGTCACTGATGCGGTCCAGATTATGGCTTTAGTGAGTGAGTTAGAAGCACTGTGATCCTCTTTTAATCATTCTCAGTCTTGATTTGGGTCCTCACACATCGCCAGCTCTCCCTCCTAAGGGTCCCCCTCATTTGTCCACAGCCCCACACCCCAGCATCCCACCATAGCTGTATTCCTGCCACCCCTCACGGTGTGCTGGGTTCTCTCCTGTATCTTTGCAGGATCCACCAGTTCCCTTCCAGTACCCAGCTGATCCTCATCCAGGCTTCAGCCTATGTGTCACTTCCTCAGAACCAGACGCCCTTCTACCAGCCCCTGGGTATGCTGGTAGAGCATAAAGGCTCTCCTCTCCATTCCAGCTCTTATTTAATATCAGGCTGCTGACCTGTCTCTGCCTCATCCACCTAGAATCTCTCAGACCAGGACCCTTCCTTCCTTATTCACTGTTTTATCCCCCCAACACCTGAGACTCTGTAGAACCATGGAAGGTGGGCAGTATGCCTTAGGTAAAGGAACAAAGGGGTCTGTGCCCTACGTTGCCAAGGTATCCACCAGCCAGCATCCCACAGCGTGAAGCCCCAGAGGGAGAACAGCTGATCTCATTGCCTTGTCCCAGGTGTCACACTCCTCAGCTCAAACATCTCCTCAGACTAAGGACTGTGGTGGAACTAGGACCCACTGGTCTCCAGGTGAGGCGGAACCCTCACCAGGCTGACGCAGGTGCTCCCCTGTCGCTAAGTGGCGAAGGTGAACTAACATGACCTGGGGAAGGTACTGGCTCTAAGGTGTTATTGAAAAGCAAAAGGGAAGTGTTAATCGTTCAGTCGTGTCCAACTCTTTTGCAACTCCATGGACTGTATAGCCCACTGTCCATGGCTTCTGTGTCCATGGATTTCTCCAGGCAAGAATACTGGAGTGGGTTGCCATTTCCTTCTCCAGGGGATCTTCCCAACCCAGGGATTGAACCCAAGTCTCCTGCAGTGCAGGCAGACTCTTTAGCACTGAGCCACCAGGGAGGCCCAAAGTGTTATTAACACTATACAGGTAAAGTGCATTAAGTCTCTTATTTGTTTCACTCTCCCTCTCAGAGATGAAGGAAATTCAGCACGCAGGAGAGAAGCCTGATCAGAATGAATCCTCCCTGTGCACGTACAGACTTAGTGGTGGACCCCACAACAACAGATAATAGCAACTGATAAAGTAATGTTATCATCCAGGATGAACAAAGAACAAATGAAATGGCCTTTTAGGTTTTCTTTCATTAAGATCAGCTGAAAATGTTTTCGGTGTGGTGAACAAATAACAAATCCCAAATTCCCGTTCTTTCCTCCCTGAGAAGTACACCATTCAGATTCCACATCTATTTGTTGAGGCAACTGGCTTCTCCTTGCCTCATTCTCTTTCTCTGACTTGCCCTGAGACCCAGATCTATACACCTCTTGTGTCCTTGTGCTCCCTCTCCTGGTCTTTTTAATTTTTCAGCAAGACAGCGTTCCTGAAATGTGTCCCCCAACCAGGGTTGGCGCGGGGCGGGGGGGGGGAAGGGGGGGGAAGGGGGGGCGGGGGTGCCTGGAGGGGAGAAAGGAGCCAGCCAGCACCACAGGGTTTGTTGTAAGATCCGTGGGGGATCAGAAACAGCTTCTTCGTTGTTTGTAGCCCAGCTTGATGAAGTGAAAAAGGGCCATACTGGCATGGACAGGAAACGTGCCCAGCATCCTTTTTGAGAAATGAAATGCTTCTCCAGGGGAAAAAAAAAAGTGTAATAAAAAGCACTTGATGGGACATTTTTGAAAAACATGCCTCCCTAAAGATACACATATACACGTTGTCTGTGCCCTGCCCATTAACGGTGCTAATTACCTAATTATCTGGTCAGGTGGAATAAAAACCCCTTTGACATTCTGTCCCTTCCATATGCCAGAGGAAGTGTTTGGTATCTACTCTGTGACCGTGGTGAGGAGTGAACTGGATTTTCTCCCCACTAAGAGCAAGGATGTCGAACGGTCTGTGCAGCTGGCCAGGGCAGTGCTTGGCTTCAGGGGCTCAGCTGGGAACAGGGCAGTTCAAGTCCCCACCCCAGAGCTGGCAGAACAACACACCTTCACGAGGGACGGACTTCACAGGGCATCTGTGCACTCAGTGTCCCCTGGAGCTGCCTGTGAACTCTGACCCTGCCCAGCTTCTTTGGCTTATGGCAGTTGCCTCCTAGACATTTCGTCATTTTAGCTTGTTACCTTATATTCTCTTTTTTTGTTCCTGTTTGACTTTCTGAAATATCCTCCCCACTATGTCATTTTTCCTACTTTAGTATATAAAAGAGGATTTTGACTTTGCTTTTTCTCCAGTTGATCTAGAAGCTCCCTCCCATCCCCCAGATGTAAAATCCTGATTCTCACTTAGCATCCAAAGAAAGAAACAGTTTTGCTCGTCCAGGTAGCTCTCCCAGCCTCCACGTTCAAACGAGCTCCCAGCTCCTGCAGCGATGGTATACAGGTGCCCCCGAGGCCACATTTGTTGTGCTCTGTGGTTTTCTATGCACCATCAGCCTTTCTTGACAGATCGTTTCTGTTTCTACCTTGGCATCCCTTTTATGAGGGCCAGTTGAAGTTTCATGCAGATGGGGTGGAGGGCCCTGGTTTCTCTTGGCAGACAAAGGTGTTAAATACGAGATGCTTACGAAGATCTAGACGGCCATCAGGCTGTTTCTGACGTCGGCCATGGTCACGGTCTCAGTATTCGGAGGGCATGGGTTGTGTGCTCTTCTGTTCTCCAGCCTGCTCGAGCCTAGTGCTATCACACAGCCCGTCAGACCCATCCTTCTTCTCGCACTTTCTGTCATTCCAGGAGTCTCGACAATACATAGTTTAACATTTAATTAGGGATTATACATCATGAGTTCCTCCAGGGTAAGACTGTCTGTTCTGCTTCTGTTTACCTCAGCACCCAACACAGCAAATGCTCAATATTTTTGGATGGATTATTGTTGATACGAGATACCTAGGATGTACACAAAAATCCTCATGACCCCAGTAGTACTCTGTGGCCTACTAATTTCCTATCATTCAACCTTCTGTGAATACTGTATCATCTAACTGAGGTGAAAATGTGGCCTTTTGTGAATTCCTTTAAAATGTGTGATATTATTGGCTTCTGAAAAGAAACAACAAACTCTTCTTTACAATGCAGATAGTTTCGAGGTTTTATTAGAATACATGTAGATGACCCATAAAAACAGACCTTCAGGAATTTCTCATCGAGACAGGCATGACACTTTTGCAGCAATTGAAAGAGGAGAGTGAAAAAGTTGGCTTAAAGCTCAACATTCAGAAAACGAAGATCATGGCATCTGGTCCCATCACTTCATGGCAAATAGATGGGGAAACAGTGGAAACAGCGTCAGACTTTATTTTGGGGGGCTCCAAAATCACTGCAGATGGTGATTGCAGCCATGAAATTAAAAGATGCTTACTCCTTGGAAGGAAAGTTATGACCAACCTAGACAGCATATTCGAAAGCAGAGATATTACTTTGCCAACAAAGGTCTGTCTAGTCAAGGCTATGGTTTTTCCAGTGGTCATGTATGGATGTGAGAGTTGGACTGTGAAGAAAGCTAAGCGCTGAAGAATTGATGCTTTTGAACTGTGGTGTTGGAGAAGACTCTTGAGAGTCCCTTGGACTGCAAGGAGATCCAACCAGTCCATTCTGAAGGAGATCAGTCCTGGGTGTTCTTTGGAAGGAATCATGCTGAAGCTGAAACTCCAGTACTTTGGCCACCTGATGCAAAGAGTTGACTCATTGGAAAAGACCCTGATGCTGGGAGGGATTGGGGGCAGGAGGAGAAGAGGATGACAGAGGATGAGATGGCTGGATTGCATCACCGACTCAATGGACATGAGTTTGAGTGAACTGCTGGAGTTGGTGATGGACAGGGAGGCCTGGTGTGCTGCAATTCATGGGATCGCAGAGTCGGACATGACTGAGCAACTGAACTGAACTGAACTGAACTGAAAGATTATCGTACTAAGTGAAGCAACTCAGAAAGAGAAAGACAAATACCATATGATATCACTTATATGTGGAATCTAAAATATGACACGAATGAACTTATCTATGAAACAGAAACAGACTCAGAGACACAGAGAACAGACTTGGAGTTGCCAAGGGAGAGGGAGGTCGGAGAAAGAAGGACTGGGAGTTTGGGATTAGCAGATGCAGGTTATTATATACAGAATGGATAAACGACAAGGTCCTACTGTATAGCACAGGGAACTATATTCAGTATCCTGTGATAAACCAGAATGAAAAATAATATGAAAAATAATATGTATATATACATGTATAATTGAATCACTTTTATATACAGCAAAAATAAGCACATTATTAATAAAATTTAAAAGTTTTTTAAAAGGCACAACATTCAGATAGCAATGTAAAACAGCACTCATGTACTCATGTGATTGAATGCCAGAGCTGGGGGTCTGCGGGCAGCAGCTCTTGTCCAGAGCGTGTGTAAGGGGGTGGGCATCCAATTTAATTGCCACCTCCTTCACAGCGGTTTCTCTTAGCCTTGCATTCCATACTGAAGGACACCCTGCCTCCTGTCCTCCAGAGATTTCACGGGTACAATTGGCATCAGTAAAGCAAAGCGAAGAATGGACCCAGGCAGTGAGCACAGCTCGAGCAAATGCTAGAAGGCCAGAGAAAGGCTGGTGGTCAGGCTCAAGAGGATAACTGAAGATGAGATTGAAAGGGGAGTTGTTTGGGGGGGAATCCGAAAGGTCAGATGGAAGAGCATACAGTTTGCTCTCTAAAGCAGGTCATCGCTACTGGAAACATGGTCCATGTCAGGAACATTTACCCAAAGACTCTTCAGCCTCCCTGGAATAGAGGATCCAGAAAGATCATCAAGCTGAGGAAAGAGGAGAGGTGGTATCAGCAGAGAGGACAGGAGAAGTGGTATTAGTTTTCCCTTTTGCTTTGAGTCTCAGAATTTTTACCACAAAGATGACCCTTTTACCCAGAGGTTCTTAAGCCCTGGCCTCCTACACTTGTTAAAGAAATGATGGTGCCATCCAGATACCTACTAGCATGGCTGAGGTTTTCAAAACTCCGCTGAACTGGAAGGCTGCTGATCATCCACTGTGGATGAGCTCTAGGGTCCTCACTCACAGGAGCCAAATATTTCCTGCTCTGACAGAGCAAGGAAACTGGAGGGCTTGTTTTCCATTGTAGTCTGATTTCCAGCTTTGATGACTAAAATTCCATCAAAATACTGGAACACCCCCAACCAAGTATTGTAGGCGCCTGAACTCACATCCTTAAAGGTATATTCTGAAATACATTGATTCACCCCAAACAGCTGTTATTCTTGAGATTTGGTGTCTCTCAGAAATCAAAAGTTTGTTTTCAGGATTCAAGAGATATCTTCCTTTAGAGTAGAAAAAGTTGTCTCCCTGGTTAGGAGCTCTAAATAAAGAGGTCTTTCATCACAGTTCCAAGCCACATTCAAAATAGGTGGCCCAGAACAGCCTCCAAGGGGCATTCTGGATGCACCTGTGGGTTATTTCCTTTTCTCACCATCCCCTGAGTTAGCATGAAAAGTGTGTTTCAGCCCCACAGAAACTGGACACAGCCTGCCAGTCATTGGTGGAAATTTCTGCCTCACCTGCTTCAGCAGCAGTGCTACCAGAGATGACTCCACTGTCCAAAATAACCCCCTAGGGGACTCCCCCTGGTGGTGCAGTGGTTAAGACTCTACATAGTAAATGCAGGGGCACAGGTTCAGTCCCTGTTTGGGGAATTAAGATCCCTCATGCCAAGTGCAGTGGCCAAAAAAAAAGTCAGAAGAGGCCCCTGCCTTCATGCTCCATAGTCTCTATCCTGGACATAGTGCCCTTCTCATAGGAGGCTTACATCCAATACCATTGATGTCATTTGCAAGCCTGGTGCCCGAGTTCCCACGGAAGGCTGTTGAAGGTGGCAGGGCAAGAGCCCAGTAGATCCAGGCAAAAATGGCAGCCTTGGCCACACTGATGGTTGGACTCCCTCTTCATTCCTTCCTTTGATGATGGGAATCACATAGAGATAAGGTGAGAACTAGGCGGGAGAATAGCTGAGTGACATCAGTTTGACTTCACGCGCCGATCTAGGAGTATACTGATTTCTGCAACCTTGATTACTGCAGAGCTGTGTGTTCTGTCTGCTAGTCCTTTAACTCCGGGGCAGCCATGGTCCGGCTCACAAACGGAAGGTTGGTGGTCGCTGTTTAAGTCCTCGCAGAGCACAGATGGCACCTGCATCGCATCAGCATTGACTCTTGCCCATTGGCAGAGCCCGTTGTGGAAACAGGAGGAGGGAAGAGAAATCAGGAATACATGGTCTCTTTGGCAAAATGTCTGGTTCCCATATATGCGTTTACCCTGACTTACTGTACAGCCTTGGATAACCCAGTCAGCATGTCTTGGCTTCTGTTTTAGGGTGGATAGTAAAGGACTTGGATGGAGGAAACTAAAGACAGTAGAAATACTGTCCCTGCTGTCATCTAAACCATGCTTGTAAGGCAAAGTCTGTGGCTTTGTTCTTCTGTAAGCCACAGTAACACCCACTTCCATTGCAAATGGAAAAGCTCTGTTTGAAAAGACGATACACATCTTTTTAGAATTTTTAGTGTTTGTCTCAAAAGCCTTTTAGATGTATTATCTGAATTTATTCAGCATGTCCCTATTTATTTATTCCTATTTTGCAAATGAAAGATTGGCAGTACTTGCCCAGGTTGTCAGCGTTAGATTATTTTCCCCACCAAAGACCAGTGATTCTCCCTTGGTGGCACCTAGTCCTCATGGCGATTGGGGTGTTAGTGGAATGTAAACCCACTTGCTTCCAGAGGTCAAGAAGAAAATGACGTTTTCCATAAGAGACGTGTTGTCTGTCGGTTCTTCAGATTTTATTTCAGATGGAGAATATGACTTCAGTTCTTGAAAGGAAAGAAAAAAATAAAAATTCCCTAACCAGGCATGACAGATGTCTTCAACTATGTGATGGATTGTCATGTGAAAGGAGGACTCAGGTTACCTGTCTGCTTGCCCCAGCAGGCATTACTAGGGTTAGTTCAATTCAGTTCAGCGAATAGTTATTGAGGACCTCCCGTGCATAAGGATCATGCTTTAAACTGAAAGTGGGGGGGGGGGGCAGGGGGAGGGACAAATATCCTGCTAATCTCATGACACTGATTATTGCAGAAGCAAGCAGGTTTAGTGAATCACTTGATAAACCAAGGAGAAGTAGAAGACAGAAGCAATGCTTATTTGGATGAAGCAGGAGTAATTAAGAAACTGAGCTGGAGATTATTGCCAGAGTGATAAATAGAATTTCTCAGATAGCTCAAGTAACTGCGCGAGCAAAAGGGCATGACATGGAGATATGGCCATGAGAAAGAATTCTTTATTCAAATGAAAAATGTGACCAGCTGGGCAGAAAAGCAGAGCGGCAGCATGTATCCAGAAACTGTAAGCAAGTCGAGAAACCCGAGGGCAGGAGCCTTCTAAAGAGAACTAGGAGGAAATAGGAGAGAAACAAAATTGACAGTGTAGGAGGAACTCCTTATGGATTATATAGTCGGAGCAATTACGGACTCCAGGTTTCAATTCCCATTTACAAAATTAGGGCAAAGGAGACGCATGGTACAGAACTCCAACTATATAAGTAGCTTTCAGAATTCTCCTCAACTAACAGAATACCTGAGCGGTTATTGATTTGCCCTATTGGTGGTTTCACCTTTAGAGGATAGACAGTTCAAGACTAGAATTGCTACTTTGGTCCTAACACTGACTAACTAAAATGAACTGACAAGAGTATACACAAGACAATCCTTAGAAGAAACCATATCATTTTAGAGAACATGATCGTCAAAGAGGAGAATTTGCACTGTCCATAATTATTTCAAGACCTATTTTTATTTTGATTTTAAAAAGCACAACATGAATTTACCATTTTAACTTTTGATAGTAGCTGTCCTGATGTGTCAGAGGTGATCTCTTATTGTGGTTTTGACTTGCATTTCTTTCAGATTCTTGAGAATCTTTTCTTTCAATTTCTTGAGAATCTTTTCATATGCTTGTTGGCAATTTGTCTGTCTCCTTTGGAAAAATACCTATTCAAGTCCTTTGCCTTTTGAAAAAACCCAAATTATTTGATTTTTGTTGTTGAGTTATAGGAGTTCCTTATATTATTGATATTAACCCCTTACTAAATATACGATTCACAAATCTCTTCTCTCATTCCATAAGTTGCCTTTCACTCTGTTGTGTCTTTTTAAGATTATGTATTATTTCCGCATCGGGTCTTAGTTGGAGCCTGTAGGATTTTCACTGAATCACGTGAGCTCTTTCATTGCATTGCACAGACTCTCTAGTTATGACATAGGGGCTTAGTTTCTCTGTAGCATGTGGGATCTTAGTTCCCCAACCAGGGATCAAACCCATGTCCCACGCTTTGCAAGGCATTTTCTTAACCACTGGACCACCAGAGATGTCCCTCTGTTGTGTCTTTTCACGCACGAACGTTCTTAAATTTTATGTAGTCCCATTTGCCTCTGTTTGCTTCTGTTGCCTGTGGTGGTGTCATATCCAGGAAATTATCGCCAAATCTGGTGTCATGAAGTTTCTGCCTTGTGTTTTCCTTTAGACGTTTTCTGGTTTGGGGTTCACGACCTTTTGAAATTCTTTTTTAAAATCAGAAAAATGTAGAAATTACGCCTGTGTAGGGAAAGATGACTCAGGACGGCTATGAATGTCCAAAACAAAGTTCAGATGAGGACCTTTTTTATTTTTTTTCTACAAAGGATGGTAATTGTGCCAGCAGTTCTCTGTTTTGCTCAGATTTTTTTGAACGGTAGGAAAATATGAACAACTATGAATAGGTATGCGTGCCCAGTCCCTTCAGTTGTGTCTGACTCTTTGTGACCCTATGGACCGTAGCCTGCTGGGCTCCTCTGTCCATGGGATTCTCCAGGCAGGAATACTGGAGGTGGTTGCCGTTGCCTCTTCCAGGGGATCTTTCCAATCCAGGGATCAAACACATATCTCTTACTTCTCCTGCTTTGGCGTGTGGGTTCTTTACCACTAGCGCCACCTGGGAAGCCCATGAAAAGGTATACAGGACCTGCAAAAACAGTATCAAGAAAACCCAAGCTCAAAATGAGTGGAAACCTTTCAAAGAGGAGGAGAGAAAAGAAAGGTATTGTGCTATGTGGAGCGAAAAGATAAGGAGACCAACAGCTACTCTTTGGGGCTGACCATTTAGTATTGAGGATGACAGAGAGCCCTGAATTACCTCTATATTGTATGTCATAGAGAATGTTCAGTAGGTGGAAAACTGAGGAAAAACTTGGAGAAAGAAATGGAAACCCCAGGTAGAAGGAAACACCTAAGCCCCCCATCTGGATGAAGTCTCCCAAAGGACAAGCAAGTCATAATGATGGCCCAACTTGTTAAGGTCAAAATCTTTGAGAAACTGTGACATCCAGGAAAACATCGGAAATCTGGAGGTGAAGATATGGCATTACAGGTTTTTTAAAAAGGAAGAAAGTGAATCTTAAAAAGTTTTCCTGGAGAACAATTTACATAATAAGAACAGTTTCTGAATATTGACACGGGTGTACACTCGGGTTAAGAAATCAGTTTGGTATGATTAAGATGGACATGTGGCTTATCGGTAGCAAATGCTTGGGGGAAAAAAAAAGCAGCAGCTCAGAGATGGTAATTGGTACCAACATAAGTAATAAGTGGCAGTGAAATAAACCTTCATAGAAAATAGACTCTAGACAAAGAGAGGTGATAGTTCTGTCCTCTGTTCTAGTGACTGGAGCATCGACTCAGTCCAGGTATCTTGTTGGAGATGTAGTCAAGCTCAAGATGTTTCAGAGGGCAGTGAGGTGGGGAGAGGGGCTGGTAACTGATTAGGTTTCAGGGATGGGTTGCTGCTGCTAAGTCGCTCCAGTCGTGTCTGACTCTGTGCGACCCCATGGACAGTGGCCCACCAGGCTCCACCGTCCCTGGGATTCTCCAGGCAAGAACACTGGAGTGGGTTGCCATTTCCTTCTCCAATGCATGAAAGTGAAAAGTGAAAGTGAAGTTGCTCAGGGATGGGAATTTTGGCTTAATAGGAAGCACCCAGGTGGCGCTAGTGGTAAGGAATGTGCCTGCCAATGCAGGAGACTCAAGAGATATGGATTCAGTCCCTAGATCTGGAAGATCCCCCGGTGTAGGAAATGGCAACCTGCCCCAGCATTCATGCCTGGAAAATCTCATGGACAGAGGAGCCTGGCAGACTACAGTCATGGGGTCGCAGAGTTGGACGTGACTGAGCGCAGGAAGAACTGTTAGAAGGCTCTGATGAGAAACTAAACTTCTCAAGACTAGAAGCTTTAAAAACTGTTTTGTGTCATCCGGTTGAACATCAAATGGTTGATGGTTGGTTTGAAATGACTAGAGGGGTCTAGGAGGTAAAACCAAACCTTGACTCAAGAAAATTCTAGTCTGTGAAGATCATTAGTTTCCTAAAAGAGGGGAGGGGTCATTCAAATGGAAATTAGGTAATTTTTTAAACCTTCTAAAAAATAATTTTCTGTTGGAGGTGGTTTTTCAAATGAAACTGTAAACCTCGATGCAGGTTTTACTACTTGTTTACCAGTGAGTAGGATGCTTTTCACTTTCATTTTACACTGAAAAGTGTAAAAAGTTACTGCTATTTTATACCTATTTTAAGATCTACAGTTATACTGAAATTGAATTTTTAAAAATTACTCCATGAGCTTCATTACATAATCTTTCAGAAGAGAGACTTTCTGTTTTTATTGTATGCTTTTAGAGTAAATATGAATACAGTACCTTCTATTTGAATCACCTGTGACTCTTGCCCATCATTTAGCTGGGAAACATAACTGTTGGGTAACTGAAGGCAAAAATAATTAAGGCCACACATGAAGCAGTGAGATGAGGAGGTAAAACCACCCAGGTGAAGTGAAGGTTCCATAGGGCTGAAGCGTTGCCAGTTTCCAGGAAAGACGATGATGAATGTTTGCGTTTCCTTCCCTGTTCTCTTCACCCAGATACCTCAGGGGCAGTTTCAACTGTTAGGTAACCCCAAGATCATTTGGAGTCAATGGACACAGGCAGGGGTCACGTGACACGCCCCCTAGACATGAGCCTTACCAGGCTGCCTTTCCCATCTGAAACAAAGCTTTGGGGTAACATAGCCCCCCACCAGAAAGGCATTTCTGCTTTGATATCTTCCAGATGCCAAGAACTAAAGCTGAGCTAAGCTTGCTGGTTTATCAAATTCCTATGTGATAGAAGAGCTCCCTTGACTTACCAGGTTTCATCAGGCAAAGAAGGGACTTAGCAGTTTTCATCCTTCTTCAGGAGAAATCTAGGCACTGAATCTGAATCATATAAATGACGATAGAACCAGATGTGAGATTCACCCTTCTTCCTACTGGGGAAATACCACATCCAGTTGGCCAGACTCCTTTGGATAGAGCTGTAGAAAAGTGACTGTTTTAGAGAATGTGATAAAACATACAATCCTGGGTGTCCGTGTGATATATCATTTCTTTTCTGGTTCACTTCAGAGAAACAACAGCCAGTAAGAAAGGAGCAGGAAGATATTTAAAATGGATAACAAACAAGGACCAACTGTATCGCACACGGAACTCTACTCAGTATGATGTGCAGCCTGACTGGGAGGAGACTCTGGGGGAGAATGGATGCATATATACGTATAGCTGAGTCCCTTTGCTGTCCACCTGCGACTCTCACAGTATTGTTAACTATACTCCAGTATAATATTTAAAAACATTTTTTTTTAATGAAAGGAGCAGGAGAGTTGAACTCTGCATTCAGAAGCCTTTATTGAAGCCCTGGCTGATGAGCCATGTGACTTTGGGGAAAATCCCTTCACCTTTCTGGGCTTCACCTCATTTGGCTTCCTTGTCTGTAAAATGGATGAGGATTGAGTCAGGGAAACAGAAACCATGCCAGGTGTTTCAAACAGAGGGGGTTAAGACAGGGAATTGGTTAAACAGGTGTTGGAAAACTGAAAGAACAGGAAGTGGAAGGAGACTCAAGCCAGTGATTAATGACGGCAGGTTGCGGCTCCCACTCCTAGGGCTGGAGGGATAAAAGTGGCCTCTGAGCATGGAGGAGGGGCTGCATCAGGGAGGAGACCACCACTTCCAGACACCCCACCAGGGAAGGAAAGAAAACGGGAAGAATCAGGAACTATAACTGCTTTCTTCCTACCTCTCATCTCCCACCAGTGCCCCTATGGGCAGAATAAGTCACCTGACAAAGGAGCCTGGTTTAAAAACAAAGCTTAAGGAGAAAGTGTAAAAACTAATCTAACTTCAGCATTAGAGAAGGAAACATAAAGAGAATGGGCATGATTGTGATACACAGGAGAGATGCTAAGAGAGTAAATCCTAGAAATTCTCATCATAAGGAGAATCTTTTTTTCTTTTTATTGTGTCTTATATGAGAAGATGATGTGTTAGTTGCTCGGTCATGTCCGATTCTTTGTGACCCATGGACAGCAGCCTACCGGACTCCTCTGTCCACAGAATTCTCCAGGCAAGAATACTGGAGTGGGTAGCCATCCCTTTCTCCAGGGGCTCTTCCTCACCCAGGGATCAAATCTGCAATGGAGGCAGATTTGTTACCATCTTAGCCACCAGGGAAGCACAAGAAGATGATGTTAGCTGAAACTACTGTGGCCATAATTTCACAGTATATGTCCATCCAGCCATCACACTGTACACCTCAAACTTATACAGGAATGTATGTCAATTGTTTCTCAATACAAGTAAGGGAAAAGCAAAAGGAGAGTGGGTGTGAGTCTGAAAGACAATAGGAAATAATCAGCACATGAGTTTATAATATCAGACTAAAATCAAGTGATAGAAATCTAAGTTAGTAGTTTGGTTAGAACTATTGAGATGGTCCTGTCACGTTTGTATTGAAGTAATACTACTAGGACTTCCCCACAGTCCTGTGGTTAAGACTTTACCTTCCAGTGCAAGCGGTGCAGGTTTGATCCCTGATCAGGAAGCCAAGATCCCACATGCCTCATGGCCAAAAAAAACCAAAAACATAAAACAGAAGCAATATTATAATAAATTCAATAAAGACTTTAAAAATGGTCCACATCAAAAAAAAATCTTTAAATAAGTAGAGTAGTACAACTACTTCAGTTCATAGATAGGCAGGGATGGATACATAGATAGATTTGTTTCTGATATAGACAGTTTCTGAATAATCTTTTGTTGAAGTTTTAGAAATTAAAAAAGCTTGTCTTAGTTCATTATTTAGGAAAACTGCAAGATGTATTCAATACGTTTCTGCAGACCCTTGCAGAAGAAAGCCATAGCATGGATTACTGTAGGATTCTTCCTCGAGAGTTCCTGGGGATTAATTTTAGAGTCTGGATCTGTGAACTGACTCAAATGTGGGATCATGACCCTATCATGGAGACTCAAGCAGGGCTCTGTCCACTTAACCTACATGATCTTCTTTTCTGTTTTTCACCAATCAAAAAGTTTCTTCGTGCTGACTGTATTTCAGTCCAAGATACCCATAACCCCGAGAGTCACTTGACCTACACTGCTGATCCCCAGTAGCTGTGTCCCTAAACCCTTGGAGTTTCACTCAGATGGATTTCACCGGCTCAACCCTCGGATGACATCACCCCCCTGATATCACCATTTCAACAGCCGGGCATAGACAGCAAGTGCGTGTTTATAGGGCCAGATCACAGGCTTTTGACCTATGTCATTGCCTAGGGTCCCATGCTCCAAAGGACCTTGTCATCCTCTTTTCAGATTTTTTTAAATTTGGATCTTAGCTGTATGATGCAGGCTCTTCACTGCCATGTGTGGAATCTTCGTCGCCACATGTGGGATCTTTAGTTGTGGCATGAAAGTTGTGACATGCTGAATCGAGGTCCCCGACCAGGGATTGAACCCGGGCCCCCTGCATTGGGAGTGTGGAGTCTTAACCACTGAACCTCCAAGGAAGTCCCACCATGTCATCCATCATCTTGAAGTTCTCAACCTCCAAACAGTAAGACCATGCTTCTAGTTTGCACTTGGCCCTGCAAGTCTGATAGGCAGTCCTGGGCTGGAAGGACAGGTGTGATTAGAGGCCCAGGAAAGGCCTGACTGAGAAAATAGCATTTGAAGAATGAGCCAGGCCTTTCTTATTGTGATGAACTTCAGCTCAGTGTTCAAAAGGTCATCTCTTCTAGGAAGGCTATGCGGACACCCTTAGCGATTACTACCCCTAGCTTGGTCCTGCCTTAGCAAACTGCAAATACCTGTTACATACTTACATTACATTCTAGATATTTGTACTGAACATCTGTCTCTGTTCAGTGAAATGTTAGCTTTTTGGAGAAGGAGACTATATGTTATTCATTTTTGTAATAACAGCAATAATAATTGCTGTTACTCAATGCTAGAAGCTGTTCCATAGGTTTTACTACAAGGCAGGCACTGTTGGTCTTACAGTTGGAGAGAAACTGAAGCATATAACAATTAAGTAAGCAGTTCAAGTTACCTGGTACATTGTAGAACTGGGATTTGGATGAAAGACAGCTGGTACCCTCAGATGTCATACAGTGCATAGTCAGTGCCCACTATGTGGTCAGTGAATGAATGAATGAGTAAACAAAAAACAGTCAGTGATTAAATGACCAGATAAGTCTCAGGGACACATTTACAAACAGGAGAGGAACTTTATATTGTGTCTGGAAACCCCAATTCAAGTCTGCACAGGAGAGAAAAAACGCTTAATTTCATGCTTGTAAGCTACATTCGCTAATAGATTTTAAAAAACCCACCATATGAAATTATATACTTGTAGATATAAATCAACTTGCTTTAGTTTTTGTATTGTTACTTTAGGAATGGAAAGATTGATTTCTCTGGCTCTATCGTTAACTAAAATTAATATTAAAATAACCAGAAGTTCTATTGAAATAGTGAGGTTAATTTAACAAACACATCCTGAATGTAGTATGCTTGTATAGCATGCTGCTTTGGGGAGACACATGTGATAATATGGATATTAATTTTAGAAAATTAAGATTAGAAGCAATGCTTCATCTCTAAATCAGTCTTCAGCCTGCAGAATAGGATGCAGCGTGGTGCGGGGGTGGAAAGGAGGAGTGAGTTGTCATCAGTGTTGTTCTCTTTATTTGACAAGTGCCTTGCTGTGCAAATACAACCCAAGTCAGTGTTTTCAAAAACCGATTGGCAAAGCTTTGCTACCTTCTCTTCCCCATTCCGGGAGAGGAGGCGAGATCTAGCTTCACTGGGGTGTAATGTTGCTGAAGATAAAAGAGTCCATGTTTTGTGAGGCTGGGATTATGGAACCTTGGGCACGTGCCACCCCTCTCCTGGGGTGCAGTCCCCAGATCTCCTGACCCATCTGATCAGCCTTGGGCAGATCAGTGCTACAACCGTGAATGTATACTGCCAACAGCAGCTGAGGAGGGACATCCTTGGTGGTCCAGTGGTTAGGCCTCCATCTTCCAATTCAGGGGGTGAGGAACTAAGATTGGGGAACTAAGATCACACATGCTATAGAGTGTGGCCAAAAGTTTTTAAAACTTGAAAAATTGAAAAGAAAACTAAAAGAACCATCAGAGGAGACCTTCATCACATGGCTCGAGTATGGAATGCTGTTCATGTCTCATAAAAATTCCCAAACCCTATTTTCAGTTTATGCTTGCAGCCCAACTGCCTGATCCCTATAATAGTCCAGAGCAATGAAATTGTTGAGAAGTTTCCTTTCACCAGCTCTGTCCAGCAGCACACGGGGCACATTCTCAGAGGATAAATCCCCCAGTCCTACTAACAGCCCCTAAGCATCCCCTCTGTTCCCTACGTTTTCATCACTTCATCCCCCTTTCTTCTCCAGCAGAGAGACTGTACATCAGAACCCTGGGGGAACAAAGGGTGGCGGCTCATAGCTTCAGTGGGTTACATTTTCAACCTATGAATGGCACATGGATGCGCACCACAGGGTGCGACTCTGGTGGTCCGACCTTGTTTCTTTCAGACCCAAAACCCAAAGGTCAGTGCCACTTGCCTCGTGTGTGCTAACTGTTGACTGAGGTCACAGCCTCCTTGGGAGCAACCAGAGAGCAAGGCAAGGTTATTTGCTGACCTCTCGTGGACCTCGGTCCCACAGGGCACACTCCCTTGTGCCCAGTGTGTGAGCCAGTCTCATCTTTAGCACAATGCATATTGCACACTATGTGATGGAATAAATACTCTTCAAAAAAAACGATCCAGCAGCCAAGGCGGACTTCCCTGGCAGTCCAACGGTAAACACTCTGCACTTCCACTGCAAGCGACGTGGGTTCCAGCCCTGGGTGGGGAACTAGGATCCCACATGCCTTGAGGCACGGCAAAAAAAAAAAAAAAATTCTAAAAAATGATCCAACCTAAATACTACTTTCATAATGTGAGACTGTTATCCCGGGTGCCCCTAATACTGTATTTTCCGTCTGTTCATCATTCCTTTAGACCATTCCTGACAGTAATTCTGAGCCTAGATATGTCTGCTTCCCTTAGAGCAGTGGAGCGCAGTTCCATTAACACCAGTGAGCTGGGACTGGCTTGCTATTTCTCATTACTTCATTCCATTGTAACTTGGTGATCATTACCTTTTTAAATAACATTTTTATGGGTCATTAGTTTTGTGTGTGATTCTCCACCTCCTATCCCCATCGTATTTTCCCCATTATCAGAGCCTTATTTGTTACAAACAGAATGTAAATGACAGTGCAGGCTTGTGGCCCAGTTTCATAAACATCCTAGCTTCACATTGGTACCTGGGTATTTGTCGTTGGTACCTAGATATTTGTTTTCTGAGGACAAAGTGAGGTGAAATAATTCCTGAAAGTGGAAAGACAGTGCAAGCTACTCAAGATGGGGGATAAACCAATACTGAGAAAGCCTCTGCCTGTTTTAACACTGGCCTACATGCACCAGAGATGGGCTGCTGGGAGGGATGGGTGTTGCAGTTCAGAAGGTACCCATTGTATCAAAGCAACCCTTGACCCAGATCAGACCTGTATGTGCATGTATGCATGCGAAGTTGCTTCTGTCATGTCCAACTCTGTGTGACCCTATGGACTGTAGCCCACTACGCTCCTCTGTCCATGGGATTCTCCAGGCAAGAATCCTGGAGTGGGTTGCTATACCCTGCTCCAGGGGATCTTCCTGACCCAGGTATGGAATCCAGGTCTCTTATGCCTCCCACATTGGCAAGAGGGTTCTTTACCTCTAGCACCACCTGGGAAACCCAGATCCGACTCCATTGGAGGCAATTCAGTGCATTCCAGGTGTCCTGACTACACGTGTTCAAGAGACCGTATGGACCTCAGCCATCTCCTCTTCTGAACTGGTCAGGATTTCTCAGCTGACAACTCATCATGTCAACTGTTAAAACAGGCAGAGGCTTTCTCAGTATTGGTTTATCCCCCATCTTGAGTAGCTTGCACTGTCTTTCCACTTTCAGGAATCATTTCACGTCACATTGTCCTCAGAAAACAAATATCCATGTCAACTCTTGTGACAGCCTTTCCATTCTTTTTTTTCTTTTGGTTTTTTGTTTTTGTTTTTGGCTACACTGGGTCAATTGTGGCATGCTGGATCTTTAGTTGCAGCATGCGAACTCTTAAGTTGTAGCGTGTGGAAACTAGTTCCCTGACCAGGGATTGAATCCAGGCCCCCCTGCATTGGGGAGCTCAGAATCTTAGCCACTGGACGCTCAGCCCTCTCAGTGTTAACAAGGTTACTTAAAATTAACTTGTTCATATATCTCTTCTCCAGAGCTAAATCATGAGTTTATTAAGGACAGTGCTGAGTCTTAGACTTAACCATTCCTCATAGCACTAGTTGGAATCCCAGCTCTCCACTTATGAGCTCTATGCCTTGGATGCATTCCTTCATCTCCTTGGTTCTCAGTTTCCTTGGCTACAAAAAGCATGGCAATCCTGCCTGCCTTGCAGTACGTTAGGAGAACCAGCTAGAATGGTGCTAGGCAGTAACAGGAGCTTGGTGAATAATAATTGATTCACTAGACAAAACCCTGCACACAGAAGCTGAACAAAATGTAACAGAATTGAATATAACAAAACATGATTTAACCTCATGGGAGGGAAGAGCTGATTATGGTTGCTTAAGATTTCGTGATGAGGACACCATTTCCTCTGACCTGGGCTTGAATGACAGTTTACAACCCTGTTTTTATTCTTGACTTGTTCGTGAGCATGTGACCATCATTTCAAGCTCGTCATGTCTCCTGAACCCAAAAGGATTGGTGAACGGATTTGGGATGTGGAGATTGTGCTTATTGGCATCCTTGGCCCCACTCCTACATTTAAGGAACAGCCTGGCCCTAAGTGGAGAGCTTCCTGCAGCTCCTTGCTACCCTGAGGCAGGTGGTGGCTCCCAGGACTGATCTAGTGACACCCATGGATGTCTCTTAGCCTCTTTAGGAATTTTCTTCAACGCAGTCATAATGGGGGCAGTGGTGCAGCTTACTGAGACCATATCAACATTAAAAAAAACAATGGGGATAAGAGTGTAAGGAGCGCTGTATGAAAAAATAAATAAATAGCTTTGAGATGAGTTTCCCAGATTTCCCATATAATGAGCGCATCTGCCAGAACTCAAGATGTGTATTATGCACTCTGCAACTGGCAGATTGCCTTGGAGGGGAGCAGAGGATGCTTCCTGATGAAGGAATCAAATCTGTCTTGATTCTGCCACTTTCTCTTTGTGGTGGAGCCACGTTACAATGAAGAAATGGGTCCTGTGACATTCTCTGCAACCTTCTTTAGTTACTTATCAATATGCACTTCCTTATCTTACACCCGCTTTTAAAGGTTCCTAGGAGAAAAGTACATAAAACAGACATCTGCTGAATCTGTTGCCATGTCAACTTAGTAGAACAAACATGGTCAGATGTGCTCCCTTTCGATATGGGTACTAGGGGTGAGTGAGTGAGTGAGTGAAAGTCACTCAGTTGTGTCCGACTCTTTGTGATACTGTGGACTATACAGTCCACGGGATTCTCCAGGCCAGAATACTAGAGTGGGTAGCCTTTCCCTTCTCCAGGGGATCTTCCCAACCCAAGAATCAAACCCAGGTCTCCCACTTTGCAGGCAGGTTCTTTACCAACTGAGCTACAGGGAAGCCCGCAGGTACTAGGGAACACAGCAAATAAGCACCCTCACCCACTGTTGATTAGTTAATTGGTGTAGTTTGTTGGGTGACACAATGCCTTTCTCCAAAAGTAATCTGAGACCAAACTTACCAAACAAACTGTGTTGTCACTTTCTCGACACTGTAGTTTTATGTTAGAGGCTCAGTTGAACTTCTGACATATTCAGTACTATACCAGCTTTTATCAGATATTTAGAGACCCTAGTTAGATTCAGAGTCACAAAGAGAAATGAAAAAGCCCCTGATCTGAAGAAACTTTGCTGTCCACTGGTTCAGTTCAGTTCAGTTCAGTTCAGTCACTCGGTCGTGTCTGACTCTTTTCGACCCCATGAATCGCAGCACGCCAGGCCTCCCTGTCCATCACCAACTCCTGGAGTTCACTCAGACTCACATCCACTGAGTCCGTGATGCCATCCAGCCATCTCATCTTCTGTCGTCCCCTTCTCCTCCTGCCCCCAATCCCTCCCAGCATCAGAGTCTTTTCCAGTGAGTCAACTCTTTGCATGAAGTGGCCAAAGTACTGGAGTTTCAGCTTTAGCATGATTCCTTCCAAAGAACACCCAGGACTGATCTCCTTTAGAATGGACTGGTTGGATCTCCTTGCAGTCCAAGGGACTCTCAAGAGTCTTCTCCAACACCACAGTTCAAAAGCATCAATTCTTCGGTGCTCAGCTTTCTTCACAGTCCAACTCTCATATCCATACATGACTACTGGAAAAATCCATAGCCTTGACTGGTAGAAAGACACAATTAAGTATAATAAAAGGGAGATGGCAGTGATTGCCTTTGTAGAACTATAATGTGAGTCTTGCAGTCATGTGTTTTTGTGGTAGGTTTTTATTGAAAGTATTCAAAAAATATTAACAATTAAAATTCCAGTCATCTCTGTATCTAAGAAATTTACCTTACTAGGCATTCCCTTAGAATGCAGTGATACAGGGACTTCCCTGGTGGTCCAGTGACTGAGACTCCAAGCTCCCAGTGCAGGGGGCCTGGGCTCAATTCCTGCTCTGGGAACCGGATCCCACATGCTGAAACTAAAGAGCCCATATGCCACAACTAAGACCTGATGTAGCCAAATAAATTTTAAAAAGACAAGGTGCAATGCTGTAAAATCAGTGCTGCCTTGGGGAAGACTGAGTATTTCCTTACTCCGGCCATGGGGACTGAGAAGATGCTGTCATTCAATCTCTAGGAGGTCTGCAGAGGGCTCCCAGAGGAGCGATGTCTGAGCTGAATTTTGAACAACAGTTTCAGGTCCTCACAAGAGCCTGGGCTGTGCTGAATTCTGTTCCTGTAGCAGTCATTTACCAAGCCTGCTGGTTTATCTTGCTCCACATTTATTCCCCTAGCAGAGATTTTTTAATCACTGTTACTATAGCTTCCAGCAAGGACCCCATGACCACTGCTTTCATTTGTTTTGTACATGTGATTCATGAATGTGCCTCCCTTCTCTTCCTTATGGGGTCAGCAGTGCTTGCAAGAACTTAGAGGATGCATGGGTTTGTGTATAGTGTAAGGGCAAAGAGTCGGACACGACTGAGCGACTAAACACAGACACACACAAGGAAGCCTGCCCTGACCACCAGGAGGTTTCATCCATTTCCATCTGAAAAAACAACTGGCCTTAGGCAACGTATTTCTAACTAAGTCATTCTGCATGTTTGTGTGCATGCACGCATGCCCATGTACACATGCTGTGCATAAATAGCACATTCCCAATCTGTGTAAAATGAAATGGATGAGCAGCACATGACAGTAGGCTCAGCCCCTGAAGATTTACCAGGAAAGAAGACAGCTGTGTGGCAGAGCTGCTGCTTATAATTAGGGAAAGAATTGCCCATGTCCCGTGCAATTCAGCAGCTTCAACCATTTAAATGACAGCCAGTTTGTTTAGTTTTTCAACACCCTCTGTGCCCACTCCCCCCCCCCAACCTCGTTTTATGGGCCAAGAGTTAATTTCTTGTTGAGAACACTGCTAAGGACTGTCATCTCTGGTATCATTGTTAAGATGGGATATGACATGATGGCTGGCAAATCTCAACTAGAAACCATGATGAGTGAGCAAAAAAATAGGAGTTGCTTTTAATGTCTCTTTTTAACTTTGTAAGTGAGCAAAAAAACTATTTTCAAAGCCCCATGGACTTTCCGGTTTTTAACAGGGCCATATTGCCGGTTTTGCAGTTGACAAGAAAATTATAACGCTTTATTTGGCTCGAGCGAGCTGTAAGAAGCGTCGCAGCACTCCTGATGTACAATGGCTCTCAACAGGATGGATGGGGAGAGAAATTAATAGGCGTCCCATTGTTGCCGTGCATTTTTGCCAGGATATTTCATTAGTGTAAACACTGAACCCGTTGTCATCTTGTTTAGCCACTTGACCCTGGTGATTTTCAGTTCTGTGTATCGTGATGAGTTGAGCACTGGCGTGCACGAGACAGGCCCTAATTATTGGGAACCGAATCATTGCTGACCCAGGATGAGATTAACTGCTCCTTTGCAGTCTTTATCCTGGGACATTAGCGCTGTCTGGTTATCTTGCTTCAGTTGAGAGATTCGGGACAATAGCAGTGCTGACGGTAACGGTTGGCGATTTCCCTGTTTGTTTTGCAGGTCACGGCCAGGGGGTTTGGGCCGCTGTTGCAATTCGCCTACACCGCCAAGCTGTTACTCAGCAGAGAAAACATCCGCGAGGTCATCCGCTGTGCCGAGTTCCTGCGCATGCACAACCTGGAGGACTCCTGCTTCAGCTTCCTGCAGACCCAGCTCCTGAACAGCGAGGATGGCCTCTTCGTGTGCCGGAAGGATGCTGCGTGCCAGCGCCCGCACGAGGACCCTGAGGATAGCGCGGGAGAGGAGGAGGACGAAGAGGAGGAGACGATGGATTCGGATACGGCCAAGATGGCTTGCCCTAGGGACCAGATGCTTCCAGACCCCATCAGCTTTGAGGCCACCACCATCCCAGTGGCAGAGAAGGAAGAAGTTTTGTTGCCCGAGTCCGACGTGCCCGCGGACACCAAGGAGAGCTCGGCCAAGGACGCGTTAACGCAGTACCCCAGATACAAGAAATACCAGCTTGCATGTACCAAGAATGTCTATAACGCATCATCACACAGTACCTCAGGTTTTGCAAGCACATTCAGTGAAGATCACTCTGGCACCAGCCTCAAACCAGGGCTTGCCGTGGGGCAGATTAAAAGCGAGCCGCCCAGCGAGGAGAACGAAGAAGAGAGCATCACGCTCTGCCTGTCCGGAGATGAGCCTGACGTCAAAGACCGAGCGGGCGACGTGGAAATGGACCGGAAACAGCCCAGCCCCGCCCCCGCTCCTGTCCCCGCGCCCCCTACCGGGGCCGCCTGCCTGGAGAGGTCCAGGGGCGCGCCCTCCCCATCCTGCTTAAGGTCTCTGTTCAGCATAACAAAAAGTGTGGAGTCGTCCGGCTTGCCCGGTACCTCTCAGCAGCACTTTGCCAGGAGTTCAGCGTGCCCTTTTGACAAGGGGATCACTCAGGGTGACCTTAAAACTGACTACGCCCCTTTCCCGGGGAATTACGGACAGCCCCACATGGGCCAGAAGGAGGCGTCCAGCTTCACCATGGGGTCGCCCCTCAAGGGGCCTGGCTTGGAGGCTCTCTGTAAACAGGAAGGAGAGCTGGACCGGAGAAGCGTCATCTTCTCCTCCAGTGCCTGTGACCAAGTGAGCACCGCGGTGCACTCGTATTCTGGGGTAAGCGCTCTGGACAAAGACCTCTCCGAGCCGGTGCCAAAGGGCCTGTGGGTGGGGGCCGGTCAGTCCCTCCCCAGCTCACAGGCCTACCCTCACGGTGGGCTGATGGCGGACCACTTGCCAGGAAGGATGCGGCCCAACACTAGCTGCCCGGTGCCAATCAAAGTGTGCCCTCGCTCGCCCCCGTTGGAGACCAGGACAAGGACTTCCAGCTCGTGCTCCTCCTACTCCTACGCGGAGGATGGGAGTGGGGGCTCGCCCTGCAGCCTCCCTCTCTGCGAGTTCTCCTCCTCGCCCTGTTCCCAGGGAGCCAGATTCCTTGCCACAGAACATCAGGAACCAGGCCTGATGGGAGACGGAATGTACAACCAAGTCCGACCCCAGATTAAATGTGAGCAGTCTTACGGAACCAACTCCAGCGACGAATCCGGATCGTTCTCGGAAGCAGACAGTGAGTCGTGTCCTGTGCAGGACAGGGGCCAGGAGGTAGGGAACCCGCATAAATTCAAGCATGCGATCCACCCTCAGTCCTTTATCTGGACTCCCCCTGCCCCCCACCACTGCCAGATTGTTCTTGTTTGCCAAGATTAAAGCTTTACAGTTAAGGGACCGCCTCCCTCATCCTCCCCTGGTAGCTCAGGTGGTAAAGAATCTGCCTGCAATGCAGGAGACTGCCTGCAGTTCAAGAGACCTGGGTTCGAACCCTGTGTGGTGAAGATCCCCCCTGGAGAAGGAAATGGCAACCCACTCCAGTATTCTTGCCATGGGAAGTCCCTTGGCAGGCCATAGTCCATGGTGTCACAGTCAGACACAACTGAGCAACTACCCCCCCCCCCCCCCCATCCACAGAGGCAGAATGCTTCAAGGTGATTCAGAATTAACCATTTTGCTCCAGACAGCACTTGAAATTTGATCGAGATTTCAGTCCTCAAAAAGCAGAGGCAAAGAGCTTAGTGGGAAAAAAGTCTGATGCCTGAAAGCGTGTGCAGGTACTTCAGATCCGCCCCCCCACCCCCGTCTGCTTTGAAAGAATGCCATACCTGTCACCTTCATCCTTGCCCCTCGCTTCTTCAGTGAGAAGAAAAACATAAAATTGCTTTCAAAATTGACTGATTGAAACTGGAGAGATTCACAGTAAGCCCATGCTTTCCCAGCACCTTTAAGTTTCCTTGTCAACAGGGACTCTGGAGTCATCCCTTGTCCATTGTGAATGCAGGTGATGGACAGCTCACCATCCATCCTGGCCCCAGTATCACTGAGGAAGCACCTTTGTCAGTCGCATCTAACTGTATCATGGGTCATTGCCCAAGGGCCCCACAAACAGTGAGAGTCATTTTAAGGAGCAGTGGGGTTGAGTAGCAGTTCTTGTCCACGCTAAAAGTGAAGTGCTTTCTAGGTAAAAATTCCAAAGGCTCCATCCATATCTTCCCACTGCTGGGAGAGGAAGCAAGTGCAACTCCAGCCACATCGTGAGCGAGACTCATGTGGCCAAGGAAAGAAAAGAATGGACACCGCAGGTGATCCCCCTTCCCTTGTAACACGAGATGCTCCCAGAAAGAGCTGAGGGCGTCTGTGTCACGATCTGGTAGTGACTGCCAGGGACCTCACGTGAGACTGCCACCTGTGTCTCAGAGCAAGCCCAGTGCCAAGCCCCTCCTGAGAACTGCATCTCTGAAAAACACAGGCAGAAATGAAGCGTGATTCTCATTAGCCCAGTGCACTTCATCCACGTCTGTGCTCCCTGGATATTAGCCTCTAGTAAATCAGGGACGTTAACCCAACCAGACAGCAGAAATGCCACACGGGATGAGCTGGCTTTTCACAGAGCCACGTGCAGTTTATTCAGCCCTCTGTGAGGTTGGCAAGAAGCACATGAAGGGTTTCGATTGGGCATGTTTTGCAAACAGCTTCCAAAGCTCCCTGTACCAACTACAGACATGCCCTGTGGTCACTTCCTCGCTTTTCTACCTAGCCTGGTCTCCACTCCTCCGTTACTGCCTAGCAGAAATGGAAAGAGAAATATGCTGAAAGGATTTCGTTTAGCTAAGACACAACAAAAAGGAAATTTGAATGGGAAACTGTTTGAGTACACTGTATCCCCTAGGGTTTGGAATGGAGGGTTGGGCTCAGTGTTCCAAGCCAGAGTCACATCTGGGTCCATCACCTGAGAAGGTGGAGGTTTGGTCAGAACAGTTAAAGTTTGTGTTCTCTCTCTCTCTTCACTCATTTCTTTCTCTCTGATCACAACTTGTAGGAGGTTTCCTTTTCTTTCCCCTGAAATTATTCATAAGCATTCCTGATTCAGAAGCCCACTGAGTCCATTGGCATAATGGTTTCTCTAAGGATACATATCTCGTGAAAAAGACAAATGTCTCTCAGTCTTTCTTTCTTTCTTTTTGTCTCTCTCTTAAGAGGAGCCCCACCATTAACTAAAAAGGGTGTGTGTTCATGACAGCTGCATATGTCCAAGGACCTGTCAGTTTCAGAAAAATCTCCTTTTATCTCTCTTACATCCCCAAAGAGAACTTGAAGTGAATTCTTGAAACTGAATGCCACCAACAAGGGCACAGGTATCTTTCCTGTGTTGAGGCTCTATCGCTTGTCTGCCTTAGAATTTGCAGGGTTTGTGTTGTTTTGGCTTCACTGAGTCTTAGATGTGGCATGTGGGATCTTCATCGTTGCAGTAGATGGACTTCTCTCTTGTTGGGGCGCACAGGCTCAGTGGCCCCGAGGCATGTGGGATTTGATTCGCCAACCAGGAATCGAACCCAATTTCCCGGCATCAGAAGGTGGATTCCTAACCACTGGACCATCAGAGAAGTCCCTAGAACTTTTCAGTTTTAAATGAATCAGTGAAATGGAGGAATTATTCGGCCTACACAGTAGTCATGAACAGGACTAGTCTCCCCTCAAAAAATATACAGTATTTTCAAAAATATTTTTATTTTCACTTTTAAAAAAAATAAATCTATTCTTTACATTCCTAAACAGTCTCAAAAGGAATTTTCCAAATTTCAATGCCATTTTAGGAGTCACATTTAGCCCCTCTCAGTAGTACATTTTGGGTAGAATTGTTATAGTAAAGTTAAGGTTTTCCCAATTTGACCGTTTGATTTTCCTAAAGTAGAAGAGGTTAGGTTTTCCAAGAACTGTCCCAGGGACTGAGCATGACTGCTTCTCTTTGAGCTAATCACTTGCTAATCACTTGGGAGTTTCTTTGACCCCAGTGGAAGTGTGGTCTCCAGTAATAACACTGAAAGCAAACCCTTCACAAAGTGAATCATAAATGATTCAGAAGCCAGTATCTCTTGGGCTGATTCTGCCCTGATCTGCTCTCATGTAAGGTTCCAGGTGACTTCTTTTCCAAGTGAACAGAATATGCTGATTTCTAGTTACACTCTCTTTACCCTCCCATCTCATCAATGCTGACTTCTCATCCTAAGTATTCTCCGGCTTGAGGAAAGTTTAAATAAGCACACTATTGTCCTTTATCAACAACCATCTTTTTTAAGTTCTTTTTTAAAAATAATCAAGCAGAACATACCAAGCCCATAATATACCAAATTTATCAGGCTTTTTCTGTGCTTGCAATAATATATAAACATATTCACATGTCTATGGGTTTGGGTTTTATTTTAATAGCATTTAGAGTAACCTGGTGGGCTACAGTCCATGAGGTTGCAAAGAGTTGGACACGACTGAGTGACTAAGCGCAGCACAACACACATTTAATTACTAAGCAGCTTGCTTGTTGCACATAGCTGTCTGCTGTGTACATGCCTGTAGGTCAACTGTGTAGGGTTAACACAAGCTTCTTTGATATCCTTGGTTCCTGTCATCACAGCTGACTCAGTGATCACCTATCAGCAGACATTTCCATTTCCTGTATTTCCCTCTTACGAACATTGCTGCAATAAACATTCTTGTGAACATATTTATTTAGTGGCGGTGCTTTTATTTTTGTGAGTTAAAGTTCCATAAGTGGGTTAAAGGTTATACTCATTTGTTAAATACTACCTATTTACTTTCTCAAAAGGTGGTAGCAATTCACACATCCTCCAGCAAAACTTACGAGCGTGTCCATTGCCCCCTGTTCTTGCCAGTAGTAGTGGTCACCAGTCCTTTTACATTTGCCAATCTGATGGACAAAACATGATGACTTCTAATGCAGTTGATATTTTTCTTATATGTATTCATCATTTGTATTTTCTTTATTGGACTTGCCATTTGTCCGTTTATGTGTGTGTGTGTGTGTGTGTGTGTGGTGTTTGACTTTAATGAGTTTACAGAATCCTTAATTTAAGAATATTAATCCTTTCTTGCACATGTTGCCTGTATCTTCTCCTAGTCTGTTTTTTCAAACTAAATTTTTGGTCTTTGTTTATCATGAAATAAAAATTGTTCATATATATGGAGATTTGCAGGAGACTCAGGTTTGATCCCAGGAACAGAGGAGCCTGGGAGACTGCTGTCTCTGGGATCCCAGAGTCGGACACGACTGAAGTGACTTAGCAGCAGCAGCAGGTTCGATTCCTGGGTAGGAAGATGCCCTGGAGAAGGAAATGGCAACCTACTCCAGTGTTCTTGCCTTGAAAATCCCATGGGCAGAGGAGCCTGGTGGGCTACAGTCCATAGGGTCGCAAAGAGTTGGGCACAACTGAGCAATTGAGCACAAGCACAAATCTTGAAAAATAATTACGTTTGATAATTGTCAAGTCATTTCAGAACCATGACCTTTATCATTAAGTTTCTTGAATTCTTTGTTATTTTTTTAAATTTTTATTTCTCCTAGTCTATTTCTATAGTATCTTTTTCCATTTAAAAAAGTTTAAGTTTTATGTAATCA
The DNA here is from genome assembly GCF_016772045.2 of Ovis aries. Taxonomy (NCBI): domain Eukaryota; kingdom Metazoa; phylum Chordata; class Mammalia; order Artiodactyla; family Bovidae; genus Ovis; species Ovis aries. Next base: position 47,686,914 of record NC_056061.1, read on the forward strand.
AGTGGTCAGTATGTTTCTTCATGCCTTCATACCTAAAAAGTCAACGTGGGAATTTTTTTTCTTCCAATTATGAAAAAATGAATAGGTCATATTAAGTGAAAAAAGTAACAAACAGTATACATAACATGGTTCTAGTTTACTTTATAAATATATTATAAACAATAAGAGCAGTATAGATAATAAGATGAAATGGGAGGCAAACTTGGAGAGAGGGAATACAGGGAAAGATTTATTTCTGTGTATTCCTATAATGTTTGATTTCTGTGTGTGTATATCACACAGGTTTTTTTTTTTAATTGAAATACAATTGATATACCATAAAATTCGCTCTGTTAATGTGAACAATTCAGTGGTTTTTAATGATTCATAAAGTTGTGTGACCATTACAGTGTCTAATCCCAAAATATTTTCATCATCTCAAAAAAAGAAATACAATATCCAGTAGCAATCACTTCTCATTCCCCTCTTCCCTTACCCCAAGCTGCTGCTGCTGCTGCTGCTGCTAAGTCACTTCAGTCGTGTCCAACTCTGTGCGACCCCATAGACGGCAGCCCACCAGGCTCCACCCTCCCTGGGATTCTCCAGGCAAGAACACTGGAGTAGGTTGCCATTTCCTTCCCCAATGCATGAAAGTGAAAAGAGAAAGTGAAGTCGCTCAGTCGTGTCCGACTCTTGGCGACCCCATGGACTACCGCCTTCCAGGCTCTTCCATCCATGAGATTTTTCCAGGCAAGAGTGCTGGAGTGGGTTGCCATTGGCTTCTCTGCCTTACCCCAAGAAATTGCTAACATACCTTTGTCTCCAGTAGATTTGCCTATTCCAGATGTTTCATTTCAGTAGAATCTAGCTGTGTGGCCTTTTGTGTCTCGCTCCATCGCTGAGCCTGTTTTCAATACAGCATTGCTGTACAGCATGATACAGCATGCTGTCACTATATCCACCTGGCACTTCATCATGTATGTGTTCTCTCCTTTTTATTGCTGAATAATATTCCACTGTGTAGATACACTAACTTTCTTGATCCATTCATTGGTTGAGGGATGCTGGGCTATTTCCATTTGAGGGCTATTATGGATTATGCCATGAAGAGTATTTGTGTTCAGGTTTTTTATAGACATAAATTTTCAGTTCTCCTCGTTATATACCAGGGAGTGGAATTGCTAAATCATATGATCACTCTTAAGTTTAGCCTTCTGAGGAATGACTGGGCTGTTTTCCAAGGTAACTGAGCCATTTTATATTCCCACCAGCCTTGTATGAGGAATCTAGTTCCTCTGCACCCTCATCAACACTTGTTATTGTCCTTTTTTTATATAGTCCTTCTAGTGGTATAGTACCTCATTGTGGTTTACAGGTTTGCTTTTAGAATTTGAAAATTATTGAAAAGTCACAAGCATGTGCCAAGTAGTAAGAGTCTTAGTGAATAGTTTTGTACCACAAGCATTAACTGTAGATTTTAATAAAGAAGCAGCAGGAAGACAGTTTATTTATATAGTCAAAGGCACTGATTAGTTGGATTTGCTTTATTAACACATTTCATATCAAGAGTGGTAAAAGCATATGAGGATGCTGTGTGTACATGTATGCTTGTGGATGTGTGAGGGCAGGGAAAAGTAAGGTCCAGAACAAACACTGAAATGTTATCGAAGAGCCATGTCTGACTCTTAACTCTTCCACCCAGATGTTGACTTCCAGACATATGTTGGATATAAAGATTTTACAGTCGTTTTTGTGGCTTGTTGAATCAGAAATCTTTTTAAAAGTAACTATCGTTGGTCTGCTTAATAAAAGGAAAACCATTCTGGGCAGCATGGAACTCAGCCATATTTCTAATGAAAACAATGTTTTCGTGTTGGCTAGAAAGACTGTTAGCATCTGGAACTCCAAAGCATACCGTATGACCGAAAGAAGAAACTTTGTGACAAAGAAAGATGGTGGACAAACTGAAACCCTAATGCTACTGCTACAGCTACTACTAATATTAGCAACACTTCATAATTATAAGGCAATTCCAACTTTTCAAAGCACTTTCTCCAGTTGTTATCCAACTTTTTTCTTCATGGCAACCCTGTAAGCTAAGTAGGACAGATGTTGGATCCCTCTGACTCCCAGATCCTCAAAGAACTTCAGGACAGAGAAGGAAAAGACTTGCCTGGGATCACACGACTCAGTAATTGTAGCATCACAACTAAATTCTAGATGTCCTATGTTTGTTCCAGAAACTGGACCGCAAGATTAGAGCTTAGAAGGACAGTTGTATGAGAAGCTTGTCTTTGGCAGAGGAGGTTTTGTCTTTGGCATCTGCCCGGCTCAAAGCCGGCTGTCCTCATTCAAAGAGGACTGGAATCATGAGCCCACAGGGCATCAGATCCCTGGACAGCTCACAGGAATCTGAGGGGCTTTTGAGAGCATTAGTGTTAGGGACTTCCCTGGAGGTTCAGTGGTTAAGACTCTGGGCTTCCAATGCAGGGGTGTGGGTTTGACCCCTGGTCAGAGAACTGTATTTCACATGCCCCGTGGCACAGCTAGAAACTTTTTTTAAAGAAGAACATAAATGTTACAGGTTTTGGAGAAATGACTGCACTGTTAAGATCCTCAGGGTACTGCTGCTGCTGCTGCTATGTCGCTTCATTTGTGTCCGACTGTGTCTGATCCCATAGACGGCAGCCCACCAGGCTCCCCCGTCCCTGGGATTCTCCAGGCAAGAACACTGGAGTGGATTGCCATTTCCTTCTCCAATGCCTGAAAGTGAAAAGTGAAAGTGAGGTCCCTCAGTCGTGTCCGATTCTGACTCTTAGCGACCCCAAGGACTGCAGCCCACCAGGCTCCTCCATCCATGGGAGTTTCCAGACAAGAGTACTGGAGTCGGGTGCCATTGCCTTCTCCCAGGATCCAATTCCTGCAGCTTCTGCTCAGCATCTAATAGTGAAACCAAGAAAGGAGATAGGATTGAAGCTTGACCCCAGGGGCTGGTGCTTCTAGTTGGGATCTCTAGACGAAAGAGGTGCTTCTTTTCGCCTTTTTCTGCAACATTTGCATCTCTGTCCTGCCTCTCCAGTAGCTCCCATCCAGCACACCAAAGACATCAGGCAAGTGAGATGTGTATTGAGAGGCATGGCGAGGTGAGGTAGCCAGAGTACCGGCTGATCACCAGCCTGTAACAAGCGCGCCGGGTGGCAAAGGTCACAGGGAAGCCCAGGAGAGCTGGTGTTTGGGAGTGGGAATTCTTTTCTCTTCTTTGATCTCATAATTGAATTTGCTGCTAGAAGTTATATTTCTCATACAATTCTTAAATGATATTTTTGTTTCACTGGAAGAGAGGGGATGTTGTTTGGGCGGTAGAACCAGGGTAGGTGTTGGCAGGAGAGAGAAAGGGAACAGCTGATTTCTGTCTGGTGAGAAAGAAGTGCCAGCCCCTGGGGTCTAGCTGGCAGCATCCCATGGTGGGGCCCCTGAGGAGGAATATTTAAGCTTCATTCACTGTCCAAATGTCACAGCCTTTTCCCACTTTTTGTCAGCCCTTGGGGCCAGAGGTTACCTGCACTGCAGAGGCCACTCATTTCACCATCGGCTCCAGAGCTGGAGCCCCCAGGAGTGAAATCCCCTCCTCTGATTAATATTGACCCAGCCCAGAGTCCCGGGTGAAAACATCCTCCACCATGGTCCTTAGAGAATGAGACAAGCCAAGATGCCCCTGACACTCAGAGTGAGTCTCCACTGAGAAGCCAAGCTGGGGCACCACCTGTCTAAAGAGACCATGGGCTCCCTGGACCCCTTGGGCCCTCACCCTTCTAAACAACCTGGTCAGCTTTCTGTGCCTCTATGCTGAACCTCATGCATGACGGATCACTGAATGTAGCTGCAGGCTGGCCGCTTAACAGGTGATGCTGCTGGTTCGCTGGACTTTGCGTCCCGTCACCTCACTATTTGTGAGGGTCTGGGGAATGAAAACTGTCACCTCCGAGAACTGAAATTCTGGAGGAATCAGTGGGTGGAGGGACAGTAAATAAGATGTGAAGCCCTATTGGGTCTATTTGGGTTAGAAAAGTTTGCTGGAAGAAAGGCAGGAGGGCCTCAGGCTTCTCAGTGTCCAAGGCCAAGTCACTTTAGCTGACTTTTGAGCCCATTTGAGGAATAGGTGGGTGCCTGCCAGCCTGGGAAAGGAACGTTTTCCCAGCCCCTCAGTGGGTCTGTGGCTGACATTTATCTCCAGGGAAGATGCCTGTCAGTTTGGAACTTCCTACCCTAAAATTAGCAAATAGCTGTGGTAAGGTTTCTGCCACACCTTTCCAAGAACAACGTCAGGGGCTTCCCTTTGGTAGTTAGGGGAAGCCCTCCCTTGCTCGAGGGGTCGCAGCACACTTTAGAAAGAGACCAGAGTAGTTGGGGCTGGGAGGATTTTTTTCACATGGAAGAAAGTCTATAGTGGACAATTTTCCTCCAACCTCTGCAGAGCAGCTTGAGTTGCAACAGCTCTGCTGAAAAATTACATGGCCTTCTGCTTCAAGGACTTTGATTTTGTTGATTTTTCCTCTTTCCTGTCAACCTCGGTGCTGTTACCATAGTGGGTATATATATATATATATATATATATATATATATATATAGGCTGTCTAGAGAATGTTAAATACAGTAGCCCTTGGTATAGAAGGCCTTGTGACTTTCCCTGTGGCCTGAGCCATAGGTATATATTCTGTCTGAAAATAAGCAAACACTGTGTAGAGCATCAGCAGAATTGCTTTGTTGTCAGCAGAGGGGGAGATGCCGTGAGGCCCAAAGCATCGTCACCCCTGTTGTGAAAACATGCCTGCTGCCTGGTGTGGGGACATCCATGTGCCCAACAGACAGACCTCTGTGCTGTGTAAGTACTGTCCAGGATCTGAGTCTGTTTGTTATCCAAGGCATATAAAAGGGAAATCAAACATTCTTTCGTATCATTATAAGCCCTGTGCAAACACAGCCCGTGGACAAAGCCCTTTGCCGGGCCCATAACAAGGAGCTGTTTGTGCTGACCGCCCGTCATTAGCGGTTGGAGCAGGGCTGAGCCGACTGTGCTGTTATGTGGACTGTGGGGATTTCTGCCCTCCTGAGCCAGCACTGGACAGGTGTCATGGGACAGAGGTTGCCCTTTGGAGGTTCAATCAGAGCACCCATCGGGAGCCTTCAGCAAATGCCACGTCTCACAGGCTCAGAGCTATGAAGTAACCTGACTGAGCTGTCACACCCAGCCGCAGGAAGGCAAATGATCATTTAGTAGGATTGCCTTTGTGCCAAGGGATTAAGTAACCACAAATGCCAGAGTCCAGACTCACTCAGGGTCTGCCTACCTCTGATGCAACCAAAGCAAAAGCCTGAGCTCAGGATTAAAGATCTTCCTCTCACTCCCCTGAACGGCCCAGACATAACCCTGTAGGTTCTGTAGGGCCATTTCTTCACCAAAAGGATTTTGATCAATTAAACCCAGAGTGGCCTGTCTGTTCCTCTGGTTATCCAAGTTCACTCTAGTCGACTTGTTCCGTCTGCTAAAGCTATGCTGTCCAGTACAGGAGGCACACGCCGGATATGGCTACTGAGCCCTGGGAATGAGGCTAGTCTGAATGGTGAGGCACACCCAAGTATAAAATGCACCTTGGGTTTTTAAAATGCGGTATCCCCCCCAAAAGTGAAATATCTCATTACTTTTATGCTGATTACTGTTGATAATATTTTAGCTACATTGGGTCCTATTCAATATATTATTAAAATTAGTGTCACCTGTTTCTTTTCACTTCCTACTAGAAGGCGTAAGAATCCCACTGGCAGCTCGCGTTGTTTGCATTGGACAGCGCTGGGCTAGTGCCTGAACGAAGTTTAGGTTTATAGCGCCATCTGCTGGTGTATCCAAAGCAGATGCTCAGGTTAAGCAGGAGCTCAGCCCCTGAGCTGGGAAACACTGTCTTGGCCAAGCAACACTCAACCTTCTACTTCCAGAAGCTTCTGGACAGGCCCAGAGCTGACTCCTGAAGTCTCTGCCTCATAGAGAGTCCTGAAGGGGGTAGTGGCAGACTGCTGGAAGGTGCCGGTCTGTGTTCTCTATCTTGTGGATGCTGAGGAAGCTTGAGAGAACATGGGTTCTCTGCTAAATGCTAAAGAAGCATTAGGACTCTAAAGCATCTCTAAAATGACTAGTGTTCTTTCTTTGGAGGATGTTCACCTTTTCCTTGATTTGCAAGAATTTGAAAGTGAGACTCTTGCTGAAAACAGTGTCTGCATTAATTATTTGTTGCTGTGTAACAAATCCTCCCAGGGCTTCCCAGGTGACACTAGTGGTAAAGAACCTGCCTGCGAATGCAGGAGATGTAAGAGATGTAGGTTCGAGCCCTGGGTGGGGAAGAACCCCTGGAGGAGGGCATGGCGACCCTCTCCAGTGTCCTTGCCAGGAGAATCCCACGGACAGAGAAGCCTGGTGGTCTGTGGTCCATAGGGTCGAAGAGTCGGACACAGCTGAAGAGACTTGGCACATACCCATGCAACGAATCACCCCAAAACTTTGTAGCTTCAAACAATGAAGCTTCAAACAATCGTTTAACATCTCTCATTGTTTCTGTGGGTCTGGAATTCAGAAGTGGCTGAACTGAGCATGCTTGGCTCAGAGTATCTCATGGGGTTTAAGTCGGATGTTGGCAGGAGGCAACCCCTGGAGGTTTGCCTGGGCTGGAGGATCCTCATCCAAGGTGGCTCATTCATGGGACTGATGAGGTGATTCTGGCTGTTGGCTGGAGACCTCAGTTCCTCTCTACCTGGGCTTCTCCACAAGGTGTCCTAAAGAGAGCCTTTTATTTCTAATCAAATGCTGTCGCTGAACTGTCAGGAGGTACTGGTCCACAGCCTGGAGGTTGGCCCTGGTCTAAGAGGCCTAAGAAGATACTGTACAGCTTTTATGATGTCACGTCAGAAGTTACATGGATTACTCCCGCTTCATTGTATTGGTCAAAAGGCAAGAACATGCATTCCACCTTTTGACAGGGGAAGGTCAGCATCACATTGTAAAAGAAAATGTGAGAGCGTGGGCCATTTTATTTTCCAAAAATCCATAGTGCCTCATGGGTATATAATAGCACTGTGCAGCTAAAAAACATGCCCCATTTTGCAGATGAGGAAACTGAGACTCAGAAAAGTATGGTGACCAGCCTGAGGTCTCCTGTCTGGCAGGAAGGACTAAAAGCCAGTTCTAACTCCTAGGTCACAATGATGTAGCCTCGCCAGTTTCTCTCCCTATGTCTGTCTCCCTTATGTTGCTGTAACTGCAAATCACACTGACTGTTTCATCTTTCCAGCATCTCCAAGGTGTACAGGGCTCTCTTAATTCAAGGGTTTTAGATGATTCCTCAGATGATGTCTGTCTATAAATTGTTACTTCACTGAGTTGAGGCTCAGTGGGAGTGGGTTTCAACTAATTGTAGAGCCCTGCTTACAAAAGTGCTGTGGTCGTGACAGTGTATACATTTTCCATTGTTTCCATGCTGTTTGCTTCTAAGATCTCAGGAATGATAACCACATCATAATATGTGTGTGTTCACATTCTGTTTGACTGTCTGAATATTTCATCTTATTTGTATTTGAAACAGGAAAGAATCATCACTGCTTGCTTCAGTCGTTTTCATAGTACTTGGTCATCATTAAAAAGGAGATTTTACCATTTTTTGATGTTCCACTCGCCAGAATGAAAACTATAAAATCCAGCTGCCGTAATCATGTTCTGTTATTCTTGGTTGCAGGTCAAACTTCCATTTCCTGTCGATCAAATCACAGACCTTCCAAGGAATGACTTCCAGATGATGATCAAGATGCACAAGCTGACGTCAGAGCAGTTAGAGTTCATTCACGACGTCCGCCGGCGCAGCAAAAACCGCATCGCTGCCCAGCGCTGCCGCAAGAGGAAGCTGGACTGTATTCAGAACTTAGAATGTGAAATCCGCAAACTGGTGAGTCAGCCCGCCCTGTGTTGTCAGCAACCTGGAATGACCAAGACTGATACCGACTTTGAGTAGCAAAGGCCAGACAGGCAAAGAGAAAGGCCACCATTCAGGGACATTTGCATTGATTTTTAAAGGAATTCTTAACAAAAAATAATAGCTTTACACGTGTAATATATGTGTGTCTGTGCGGCTGTGTGATTGTGTGTCAGTATTTTATATCTTAGCCATTTGTGTAGATCACAGGGGCAGTCGTCCCTGGGTATGCTCAAACCACCAACCTTCCCTGGTGGCTCAGCTGGTAAAGAATCTTCCTGCAATGCATTCGATCCCTGTGTTGGGAACATCACCTGCAGAAGGGAAAGGCTACCCACTCCAGTATTCTGGCCTGGAGAATGCCACGGACTGTATAGTCCATGGGGTCGCAAAGAGTCGGACAACATTGAGTGGCTTTCACTTTGACATTCGTATAGAGCTGATTTTTTTTTTTTTGAAGTCTAATTGATTTACAGTGTTGTGTTAGCTTCTTTTGTACAGCAAGGTGACTCAGTTATATGCATATGCTTTTTCGTATTCTTTTCCATTATGGTTTGTCATAGGATATTGAATGTAGTTCCCTGTGCCATATACTAGGACCTTGTTGTTCATCCATCCTATGTATAATAGCTTGCCTCTGCTAACCTGAAACTACCATTCCTTCCCTCCCATAGAGATAATTCTTCTTCTTTTCCATTCAGCATGAGTCGAGAGCTAACATTTATTGCTGCATATGTGGACCAGGTATTATTCTGGTCTCTTTCAGTAGATGTCCCATGTAATCCTCACATCAGCCCTGTGATTTAAGTACTACTTTATCTCCATTCACAGAGGAGGAAACCAGAGTGCAGAGAGGGTTGGTAACTCCCCACCATGTGATGGAGCTTGAATGCAAGTCTGGTTGTCTGATCCCAGATCTTGTTATTGCACTGCTTTCTCCTGCCTCCCACGGAGGTGTAGGTTAGGGGCAGGACGCCGGCCTGCCACCAGGGGCCCCTCAGCCACCTGATCTCCTGAAGCCCTTCAGCAGCGCGGGGGTCCTGAATTCTGCACTTCTGCCTCAGAGTGGTTGTCACCTTTTCCTGTGCCTGGGAGTCTTTTGTCTCTGGAACTGTTCTCTGATCTTTCAAGCCTCCCCCTCACTCAGTAGTCTACATTCCCTTCGGGATCAGCAACCTTAAGCTACAGGAAGTAAATCCAAGTGGCCTCTGGTTCCTGACTGTACCCTTGAAGGCAGTCAGTACAGCCTCATTCAGCTCATCCTTCCTGCTGGCCCAATCCTAGAAATTCATCCCAGGTGCCATGTCTGTGGCATCCTGAAGAAGAGGGAGGCCACGTACTGTGGTCAAGACCTGAGTTTGAGTCCTCAGGCTATACATGACACTCCTTAGCCTCATGGTAAGCCAGTGTCCTGATGAGAACCTAAGGGCAAGATAAGACATTTGAGAGTTCAGGTTGAGTTCAGCTCAGTCACTCAGTCGTGTCCGACTCTTCACGACCCCATGGACTGCAGTACCCAGGCTTCCTTGTCCATCACCAGCTCCTGGAGCTTACTCAAACTCATGTCCATTGAGTTGGTGATGCCATCCAGCCATCTTATCCTCTGTCATTCCCTTCTCCTCCCACCTTCAATCTTTCCCAGCATCAGAGTCTTTTCCAGTGAGTCAGTTCTTTGCATCAGGTGGCCAAAGTGTTGGAGTTTCAGCTTCAGCCTCAGTCCTTCCAAGGAATATTCAGGACTGATTTCCTTTACGATGGACTGGTTGGATCTGCTTGAAGTCCAAGGGACTCTCAAGAGTCTTCTCCAACACCACAGTTCAAAAGCATCAGTTCTTCAGCACTCGGCTTTCTTTATGGTCCAGCTTTCACATCCATACATGACTGCTGGAAAAAAAAAATAGCTTTGACTAGACAGACCTTTGTCAGCAAAGTAACATCTCTGCTTTTTAATATGCTGTCTAGGTTTGTCATAACTTTTCTTCCAAGGAGCAAACATCTTTTAATTTCATGGCTGCTGTCACCATCTGCAGTGATTTTGGAGCCCCCCAAATAAAAAGTCTCTCCATTTCCATTGTTTTCCCATCTATTCCCCATGAAGTGATGGGACCAGATGCCATGATCTTAGCTTTCTGAATGTTGAGTTTTAAGCCAACTTTTTCACTGTCCTCTTCCACTTTCATCAAGAGGCTCTTTAGTTATTCTTCGCTTTCTGCCATAAGTGTGGTATCATCTGCATATCTGAGGTTATTGATATTTCTCCCAGCAATCTTGATTCCAGCTTGTGCTTCATCTAGTCCAGCATTTCCCGTGATGTACTCTGCATAGCAGTTAAATAAGCAGGGTGACAATATACAGCCTTGACGTACTCCTTTTCCTATTTGGAACCAGTCTGTTGTTCCATGTCCAGTTCTAACTGTTGCTTCCTGACCTGCATATAGGTTTCTCAAGAGGCAGGTCAGGTGCTCCGGAATTCCCATCTCTTTCAGAATTTTCCACACTTTACTGTGATCCACACAGTCAAAGGCTTTAGCATAGTCTGTAAAGCAGAAATAGATGTTTTTCTGGAACTCTCTTGCTTTTTCCATGATCCAGTGGATGTTGGCAATTTGATCTCTGGTTCCTCTGCCTTTTCTAAAACCAGCTTGAACATCTGGAAGTTCACGGTTCACATATTGTTGAAGCCTGCCTTCGAGAATTTTGAGCATTACTTTACTAGCGTGTGAGATGAGTGCAATTGTGCAATAGTTTGAGCATTCTTTGGCATTGCCTTTCTTTGGGATTGCAATGAAAACTGACCTTTTCCAGTCCTGTGGCCATGGCTGAGTTTTCCAAATTTGCTGGCATATTGAGTGAAACACTTTCACAGCATCATCTTTGAGGATTTGAAATAGCTCAATTGGAATTCCATCACCTCCACTAGCTTTGTTCGTAGTGATGCTTCCTAAGGCCCACTTGAGAAACTTTGAATAAATGTTACTTGTTGTCTGGACTTGTGGAGACAGTGGGGGAAAGAGAGGGTGGGATGAGCCAAGAGAGTAGCACTTCCATATCTCCACTACCATGTGTGAAATAGACAGCTAGTGGGAGGCCGCTGTACAGCACAGGGGGCTCAGCTCAGTGCTCTGTGACACCTACAGGGGTAAGAAGGGAGTGGGGGGCAGGAATGAGGCTAAAAGGAGGGGATATATGTATAGGTATAGCTGATTCACGTTGCTATGCAGCAGAAACTAATACAGGATTGTAAAGCAATTAAAAAATTAAAGAAAATTTATTTTAATGTTACCCGTTCTCAAGATAGTCCTGGATGTCATGTTTTGTTTTCTTTTTAATCTAATTAACACCCACCAAGCAGGGAAGATGTACCCATGTTCAGCAGCTCCCATCACCTACACCATAAAGGCCAGGTTCCTCAACAAGATGCACTGTGCTGTCTGTGACTCAATCTGCCCCTCTAGTGTCACCTTCCACTCCCTTCCTGGAACTGGACCCCCAATAAAATCTAACTGGGTGCACTTCCCCCAGCCCCATCTCCTGCCGTTTGCACCTCTGTGTTCCTGCCTCGGCTGTGTCTCCTATACCTGGGACAGTCCTCGACTGTTTTCTTATCTGTGTCTTTTGTTCCTTAAGAGTCAGGTTACTGTCTCCTCCTAGAAGCCCCTTTCCTGAGTCTTTGGTGAGGCTGAGTCTCTGTCCTCGGAGCCCTTTCTGACTTCATACTTCTCACGTTAGTCTTGCATTATCTGTGTAGCTGTCTGTCTCCTCAATCCCGGCCCTAGACTGTAGATTCCTCATGACAAGGGCAGTCTTGACAATCTCTGAGTCTCCAGTGCAAGCCCACTGAAGCCTCTCAAGAAATGTCTGTTGCTCTAAAATGTATCGGAAATTGTGACTGAGTCCTGGGATTGAAAATTCCTTCTTTTTTCAAATTTTTCTTTAATGTTGTTCTACCAACAACAACGACGAGGCTTCCCAGGTGGCGCTAGTGGTAAAGAACCCTCCTGCCAATGCAGGAAATGTCAGAAATCCAGATTCCATTCCTGGGCTGGAAAGATCCCCTGGAGGAGGGCATGGCAACCCACTTCAGTATTCTTGCCTGGAGAATCCCATGGGCAGAGAGGCCTGGAGGGCTACAATCCATGGGGTCCCAAAGAGTTGGACACAGCTGAGCTACTGAGCACATACATGTAACAAGAGCAACAAAAATGTTTAATTTAAGCTGACATCAGGAAGCCAGATACTGCTGCTGGTGAGTGTGGGTCTTCTGGAAGCCTTCTTGGCTTAGCTGGGTACTCAGGCGAGGCTGGGCCTGCTGGGGATAAGCCGTCGAGCCTTAAGCATATGCCTATGGTAATTCTGGCCCTGTGCTCTTTTCCAGGTACAGGAATAAATCTAATCACCCATATTTGAGAAATGCCTGAATTTTTGTAATTGGCTCTCTTCTCTGTGTACTTGTGTCGTATTGAACAAATTGAAAAAAACTAAGCCACACACCCAGCAGAAACTTAGAGCTCTGTGCTGATATTGCTCAGCTGAAACCGGAGGGCATCTCCAAGTTCTCCCCTTGCCTTTTTGGAAACCCCTTGAATAATGTGCTACCTTCCCCGTGGAATGCGAGTATCACGTGCTCATCCACAGTACACCTGTGACTTAAAGCATCTTGCTGTTAACTGAGGCCTGGATTTGTACGGCCTTCCTGCAGAGAGCCAAAACACTGCCACAGGGAGCATTTCATTTTCTTCCTTCTAGAAAGTGGCCCAGGACGTGTTGCAGGTCGGTGGGTGTGGAGGGGTAGGCGACTTGGCCAAGAAGATGTGGCAGAATTGAGACCGAGATCCTTTCCCGGGATGGTGTTGCCTCTCAGTTTGCTGAGTTGCAGGTCCGGGGAAGGAGGTCCAAGTTGCACAGCTACTGGTGTAAGATGTCCTTTCCTCGGGAGCCCTCCGGATGTGTTTTATTCCGTACCTCCACTTCCACCAGCCCCCCGGGGGGCGGTGTCCACAGGCTGGTCCCGCCCACTCACTCCCACTGGTCTCCCTCATGGCTCTCACTCTGCTTTTGCAAACTCACAAAATGTATTTCTCTCTCGAGTTGCACGTGTACATCTGTTTATTTTTCATCTTTAAAACATGTTTTCTTGATAAATTTATAAATATTTTAGCAGGTGCCCTTTCCCCGTGTAAATCTCCATCTCCGACACACACGCCCACACTGCCTGCCAGATTGCATTCATGTTTCAGCACGTGCAGCTCCCATGTAGGAGACCCCGTGGTCACATGTTCGCCTCACTGTCCTCTCGCTGTCTCTTGCTCGATCTCTGGCTCTCTCTCTTCCCTCTTCCCTCTCTCTTTCTCATCCTCTCTCGTCCACTCCTCAGCCCTCAGCATACCCTTGCAAAGGGTCAGGACTCACTTCACACCCATTCAGATGTCCTGTTTCTCCATCCATTTCACAGCAGTGCGTCTCAGGGAGATTCCTTATGTTCTGTCCTTACACAGATAATTATGACCACATTCATCTCTCTGATAGGGTGATGAATTTTAGTAACACTAGAGTCTATATAGCATTTTCTCTGAGGAGAACATCTCAGAACCCTGGGCTAGTACACTAAGCTTGTCTTAGCACCTCTGTGGGCACTTTCCATGTCCAGAGAGACTGGGTACTTGAGACTAACTACACAGTCCTCAGCCATCGTAAGAGGACCCGTTGTGTTTAGTCTGTCTGCTGCAAAGGCTAAGAGCGTGCTGATATAGGGTGAACCATAAGGAACTGCAGTGGTTGAATTTTTTTTTGCAATTTTTATGTGTTTTTTCTTTAAATAGACTTGTTTTTTAGAGAAGTTTTAGGTTCACAGAAAAATTGAAGGGAAAATAAGAGTTCCCACCTGCTCCTTCCCTCTGCTCACTCATAGTCTTCTCAGAGTGGTGTGTTTGTTCCAGTGGGTGAGTCTGTATTGATAAATTGCAGTCACTCAAAGTCCATAATTTACCTTAGGGCTCACTCGATGTTGGATGTTCTGTGGGTTTGGACAAATGTATAATGATACATATTTGCTGTGATGGTGACGTGTTGCATGCCCTAAAAATCCTGTGTTTCAGTTACTCTTACCTCCCTCCCCAACCCCTACCCCTGGAGACAGTGATCTTTTTGTGTCTCTATGCTGCTACTGCTGCTAAGTTGCTTCAGTCGTGTCTGACTCTGTGCGACCCCATAGACAGCAGCCCACCAGGCTCCCCAGTCCCTGGGACTCTCCAGGCAAGAACACTGGGTTGCCATTTCCTTCTCCAATGCATGAAAGTGAAAAGTGAAAGTGAAGTCGCTCAGTCGTGTCCGACTCTTAGCAACCCCATGGACTGCAGCCTACCAGGCTCCTCCATCCATGGGATTTTCCAGGCAAGAGTACTGGAGTGGGGTGCCATTGCCTTCTCGGTGTGTCTCTATAGTTTTGCCTTTTTACAAAATGTCTTATAGTTGGAATTGGTCAGCTAAATTATTTTTGACCTTCAGAAATCAAACCCTAATGTATGTATCTAGGGGAGATTTTCAACTATAAAGTTGGGAACTGAAGAGATTTCCAGTCGATTCTCTTCAAACCCCAAATACCAGGAAACTGGAACCTTGACTGTCTACAGTTTTCTGGTGGGTGGAGACTTTGCTGGTTGCTTGGCCAGGACTTCCCTGGTGGCTCATCTGATGAAGAATCTACCTGCAATTGGGGAGACCTGGGTTCAATCCCTGGGTTGGGAGGATCCCCTGGAGAAGGGAACAGCTACCTACTCCAGTATTCTGGCCTGGAGAATTCCATGGACTGTATAGCCCATGGGGCCGCAAAGAGTCAGACAAGACTGAGCAACTTTCACTTTCACCTTTTTGGCTAAGTCTCAGAGAAGGATGAAGAGCTGCCACAGGGAAGGTGTCATGGATGCTGGCACATCTCAGTGGGCTGCTCCGATGGGAGACATGGCGAAAATATGGGTCCTGGCTCCCTGGATAGGGAGCTTTTAGGTTTCTAGATTCTGACCTAGTCATTCATGAATGCATGCGTGCCAAGTTGCTTCGGTCATGTCCAACTCTTTGCAACCCCATGGATTGTAACCCACCAGGCTCCTCTGTCCATGGGAATTGTCCAGGCAGGAATACTAGAGTGAGTTGCAATGCCCTCCTCCAGGGGATCTTTCTGACATAGGGTTCGAACCTATGTCTCCTGTGGCTCCTGCATTGCAGGCAGATTCTTTACCACTGAGGCACTGGGGAAGCCCCAGTCACTCTTGAGTTACACTCTAATGTAGGATGCAAAAAACTGAAGTAGGAACCCCCCGCAGAACACAGGGTCTCAGCTCCTCCCATTCAGGCTGGATCAGGTCTCCTCTTTTTCCTGTCTTATCCAGGTGTGTGAGAAAGAGAAGCTGTTGTCAGAGAGGAATCAGCTGAAAGCATGCATGGGAGAACTGCTGGACAACTTCTCTTGCCTCTCCCAGGAAGTCTGCCGAGACATCCAGAGCCCTGAGCAGATCCAGGCCCTGCATCGGTACTGCCCTGTCCTCAGACCCGTGGGTCTTCCCACAGCCCCCAGTATTAACCCCGCGCCCCTGAGCGTGGAGCAGAACCTTGCCGCCCCTCAGTGCGCGGTGGGGGAAAGTGCACCCTGCTGCTTGGAGCAGGGGGCAGCGGCCCCTGGCCCACCCTGGGCCCCCAGCAACGCCTCAGAGAACTGTACTTCTGCTCGGAGGCTGGAAGGCACTGACCCAGGGACCTTCTCTGAGAGAGGGCCTCCCCTGGAACCCAGGAGCCAAACGGTGACCGTGGACTTCTGCCAGGAAATGACTGATAAGTGTACAACGGATGAGCAACCCAGGAAAGATTACGCCCAGTGACGGCCTGCCCCCGAATTCTCAGCCCTCTCCCACACAGGTGTCCTTGGGTCAGCTTGCAGTGCTGTTCGTCTGTCGTCTGGAAGAACCGAGAAGGAATCTGGTGCACACTACAGCGGTCTTAGCAGCAATACTGTTTCTTAGTATTCTCTCCTCCCTTCAAGCAGGAGCGACATATAGTTACCTTCACAATGGTGCTACCCCTTGTTCAGGCAAGGAAAGACGACAGTGGCAATGCTGTCTGTCTGTGGGTTCATTTCAGTCTTTACAGGGATAGACTATAACACCTCTAGGACCCAACCACGGATTTCTTTTCTCAGTGGCCCATGTCACAAACCCTATCTCAGGAATTTCTTCTGAATGTTCAACTTTTTTCATGGAAGACAGCTTCTATACACATCAAAGTTTTATAGCTAGACTGTACATATTATATATATAATATATATGAAATATATTATCTCTCTCCATATGCAAAAGTCCTGCATGCCTCAATTTTCTCATCCTAAAACTGGAAACTTGGTTTCTTGTTTATAAACAGGTTCCAACATTCCTCTTCTTTTGTCTCTGATGCTAGAACCGGTTTGTAACTGTTAACCTGGTCATTTTTCTTGCTTCACAGTTCAAGTTGTGCTTATTTATGGACAGAATTCAGTGTTGGAAGCTTTCTTTGACATTTTATTTCAGATCTTTTATTTTTTGTTGGTTTGGTTTGATTTGGGCACTGTCAGATGGCGCCAGTTGAGTATCGTGGGTTGTTTTTTTTTTTTTTTTTGCGGATACTGTACAGTCAAGGTCAACTTTGCCACTTGCACTGAGTTTTGGGTCAAACCTATTTTCTTAAATGAAGTTGTCACTTCAGTATAACTCAAGTAAACTGTATATTCTTTGCTCTTACTTCAAAAAGTAAAACAGCTAATTAAAAAAAAAAAAAGCACTCAGGTGATAATTATGTAGGAAAAACAATCTTGCCAAATAATGAATTCATCCTAGGATGTAGACAATAATCTGCTTGAATATTTTTATATCTCACCTCCTCCCCACCTTTTCCTAAGCAAAGTTAAAATGCAGAGAGTTCAGAGTTGATGTTCAGATTTCTAAGTGGGGAAAGAGTTTGGACATCTCACTGGAAAGTGCATTGAAACAGCAGGAATCGTGATGTTATACCGGAACTCCTAGATACCAAGTTAGAACTGGTTTCTCAGCCAGGGAGTAGGTCCCATTCATTTCAACACTGCCCCAGGCCTCTGCCTGCTCTGGATGTATAGGACAAGTAGGAACTTCTCCTTCAAAGGACTTGGCTGCTTGGCCACCCAGCCCCAGACCTGCCTCCCCCGGGACTCACCTGAGGGGGTTTGAGTCATCGCCCTGGGGGTCCCACCTTTAAACGACTGTCCTGGGGTTAATGCCGCTGGCCCCGCCCGAGTAGGAGAGAGCAGGACAGTTGTAGCCTGAAGTCTGTTCCTGGCGCAGACAAAAGCATTTCATTCTCCCTTCTTTCTCCAAATGCTTTAAGTTGCATTCTGAGGTTTTCCCACCAATTCTCTTGGTCTGAAGGCAGATTTCATTCTGAGGCTTTGGACACGATGCGTCCAGGAGCCCTACCTGCCCCTTACCCCCACCATGCACCTCCCTACTCTCTCCTAATGATGATTTTCTTCTTTTGCTGCAAAACTAGTTGGCTTGCAACCCACAGAGAGCGGCTTCCCTTGGCTCAGGGGGCGTGTGGGCCCCTGGCTGCGTTTACAGGAAGGGGTGCAGACCCCTTGAAGCCTGTGCTGGGGGAGAGGTCAGCACCCCCTCTCCTGTGGGTCCTTCAGCTCGGCTGCGGGGAGGAGTCCCGAACAGTTTAATGTGGGGATGGGGTGGTGGGCCGTGGGGACTAGATGGTTGATTTTGTTTCTTCATTTGTGCCATTGTTTGGACGATATTAAAGCTGCATGTGAAAGGGGAAATTAGTATATGATGTAGGCAAAAAGTGAAATCATAGTAACATGTTTTAGTATTATTAACTTTTTTCTGTACAAATATTAGTGCTAAATGTTTAAGTATGTATGAATGCCAGAAATTTGTTGGTTCATGCGGTAGGGTTTAAAAAAAAAAAAAAAGGCTTTTCTTTGAAAATAGTTCCACTTTTAGAACCTGCCTCTGGGTTTTTGTTTTTTCTGGTGTGTGTGTGTGTGTGTGTGTGTGTGTGTGTGTGTGTGTGTGTGTGTGTGTTTGCACTTGTCTAAGATACATTTTTCTCCTGCTCTGAGTCGAAGCTACGGTTTCTGTTGTGGCTGTTGGAATTTCTTGGCCTAGTTCTGTGCTTCTCTGTGAGGTTTGCCTTTGGGGAAACTGGGGACAGCTCTCGTTTAAACTCAATGTGAATGCCATGATCCATCATAGGTGTGTGTTCTGGTGGAAGAGTTGGCTAAAAGGTGTTTTTTGGTTTGGTTTTTTTTTTTGGTTTTTTAACTCTCTTGCTGCCTTTTTTAAGTGACCTCCTCTTCTTTTAAAATAGGAATGTTTTCTGCTCATATCATAACCAGGTCCAAACTGGCTCATTGCTGTGAATGACCCTGGTACCCACTCATGTGCATCTGGTCGTCTTGACCCCGTTCTGGACACCCCCCTTTCCTTTGTCCTGTGCTGGGGTGGGGGTTTCCTGTATTTCTCTCCCCCCAACTCAGCCCATGGCCTCCTCTGGCCAGCCCCTGCCTCAAATGTCTTCCTCTTCCCTAACCACACCCTCACCACGCCTACCATGGGAACCAGTTAAAAACACTGCTGGAGAAACTGTCTTTCAATTTCTTGGAGATTTGAACAAGTTGTTGGAATTTGGTTCACTGTCCACCAGAAACAGCAACTGGCTTTTTTCAGTTGTTGATGTGACCTGTCTGTGTCTCTTACTGGTCTGAACCATGTGCTTGTCAAGATTATTTCCAGGTTGATTCAAAGGGAGGACTAGCTGAGAACCACGGTCCAGGTTGCCTCAAGTGGAGTTTTAAAACCAGCCTGTCTCCTTTTCCTGGGATCCATTAGTGCAACCCGAGTCTTTTATGAAAGAGAAAAACAAGTTAATAGCAAGGAATAGTGTTTGTGTGGAATGGTGACATCTAGTTATACCATTAAGGTTCTGTCCTTACAGATATAAAGAACTCTGGCATTTATATTCCAGCCATGAAATGTTCAGGAGGGTCCTTGTGACAGGAAATTGTGTCTCCAAGTGGCCAGGGTAGGCATGGGCTGCTGCAGCAGGGACAGTGGAGGTGGTCCTGTGGCTACTTAACATCTGCCTAAAACTAGTCCTCCCCTTGGATCTGCCTTTTTTCTACTTGCGTCTCCAGATAACCTCACTTCGTTCAGATTGGTCCGGCTTGGGCAGGTGCATGCTTTGCTGTATATGTCTGTTTCTCTGCGTTATCTGGGGGTGCCTTGAATAAAATAACTTCATGACATACTGATTCTGGAACAAAACCATGGCAAAAACAAACAAACAAAAAAAAAGCTGGAAAAGTGACTAGGCCACCTGCTCCTCCTCTTCTGGGTTCCCTTATTAATGACTCAGGCATCAGAGGTGATGCTGCCGTAAGGAAGGGTATTTTGTATAGTGTACAAGTAATTTATTAACTGTATTTCTAAAGGTATGCTGCTTTTAAGATGCACTATGATTTTGGATTTAATCCTTGTGTTGCTTTCCCAAGGAAGTAAAAAAAAAAAAAAAAAAAGAAGAAGGCTGATGATTAGTATGTCAGCTGCCACTTCTCCTTGAAAAGGAAGGCAGGGACCAGCGACAGAATTCACATGAGGGGACTTCTAAAAACCAGGTGGGCACACTGAAGTCCAGTGCTATTGTCAGGAGGTCTAAACCTACACTTTCTCTCTAAATGCTTTATGATTGCCATTGAAGAAGAAGAAATGAACAGACAAAGGCGTGAAAATACACAGCTTTGAAGAACCCACTTGCCCCTTCAAGCTCATCCATGTGCTAGATTATGTAGCATAATCCTCTCAAAATGAGTAAAAGCCTGCAAAGCTCTTTAGACTCCCTATTGGTTCCCTAGCTCTGTACATTATACCCCATTTCAACTAGGAGCCACTTAATAAATGACTTCAAACTGCACCACTAGTACTTAACATTTGTTGGAGGAGTTGCTGATCAAGAGGGCAAAAAGAATGAAGTTTTGTTCTCAAATCACTATAAATAGGCAAAGAAACACAATTTTTTTTTTTTTAAAGAATAAAGCTATTCACTGGATCATGAGTTAGTCTTTCTTCCCCAAATTGAGGATTTTGCTGTGGGTTCCATTACTGGCAAGTCAGTGCTCAGTGGGAATTTGTGCAGGCATTCTGTGTGCCTAGAGGCATTCTGTGTGTAAGCTGTGTGTGCCGAATACTGCCCAAGCTATCTCCTGACCCAAGCATCAAAGACGGATGCTGCAGAATAAAATGTATTTGTACACAAATCGTGTGTGCAAGCAGTCTTTGTACATAGAAAAAACCTATTGCGGCAGATGGAGGATAAATTATTCTACTGACGGTGCAAAAACATTTCTTGCAAAGAAAAGTAAGTGTATAGTATTTTCCTAAACTCCACCTTGGGAGATAGTATTTATAGCAAATGAGTATCAATGCATTTTCATTGTCATATGACAAGGATGCTGCCATGTTGCGAAGAAAACCCACTCGGTTGCAGAGGCCCACCTTCATAGCTCTGGTTTCCTGTTGCGACACGGTGTGTACGTTTCAGTCTCCAGCAATGGACAACCAACCTTGGCTTTCCTTTCCATTCCCGTGGACTGACCTCAGATAACACAGTGGCCTCCTTAGACACAGAAGTGCACCCAGAGTATGCATTTGAGGTAGACTCAACTGCAGCACCAGACGCTCCTGTGGGGACAGGAAAGAGTGAAGGGATTTGGACAAAGAGGGTTTTTCTTCCTACAGTTTGATGCTAAGTCTTCTACCAAAACATGCCTGGAGGCAGAGGGGTGACCTCCACCTGAGTCCTAACAATGCATTGTGCACGTGTGAATGCTGAGAGGCCCATTCACGCCCCGATGTAAAGACCTGCCACTTCTAGTGAGTGATCCGGATGCTTCCACGGGCGGGCGTTCAGGAGCCTCGGGTGCTGGTTAGACACGGTGAGCCATTCAAGACAAGTGCCACCTTTGCTTGTGAGGTCCTATGGGCCTGTGAGTATTTGTTCCAGAACCAGTCTAATGCAAGTGCACCTCCAATCTATGCCTTACAAACTCCAGAGGCCATTTTCAAAACAGGGTTTTCTCAGTGTATGCAAGGGGCTACTGCCCCTCTCCTCTTCCTCCCCAGGTCGAACAATACGGACAGTTTTCACACATATCTACCTGTATAACCCTCTGTACCTCTCATAACTGGTCAACGACTGTAACAGGTTACATCAGGTGTTTTTCTACATACTTTTTACACAAATTCTATGCGATTAATGTAACTTAATTCAATGCATCATTTTGTTGTACTAGTTCTTAGGCTTGTCTTTTTATTTCCTAAGTGATTGTGGTTTTTTCTTGTGGTTTTTATTGTAAAAATGAAATGGCTGTTGATGCTTATTCTCTGTAACTAAGAATTTTTACCTTTTTTTGGGAAAAAAAAAAAAGCATTGCTATGAACTAATGAATTGAAACTTCATTTACTCATTGTAAATACACTATTGTGCAAAAAAAAAATTCACTCGATTGAATTGCTAGTGTTAACTGAATTTTGTCTAGACACCATTTCTGTTGATGAAATAAAGACATATCATCACGCATTGTAAACTGATTTTCTCTGATCCCTGTGTTGGAGATTATAGAGCCAGAGGCCTTCAGAACTGTTTCCTTCAAGAGAGGCCATGCCTCTTCCTTGTTCGGGCCCTTACCTAAGAAAGTAAAAGTGAAGTCGCCCAGTCATATCCGACTCTTTGCGACCCCATGGACTGTAGCCTATCAGGCTCGTCTGTCCATGGGATTTTCCAGGCAAGAGTGCTGGAGTGGATTGCCATTTCCTTCTCCAGGGGATCTTCCCGACCCAGGAAATGAACCCAGGTCTCCTGCATTGCAGGCAGATGCTTTACCATCTGAGCCACCAGGGAAGCCTCGGGCCCTTACCTGCTACCTGATTAATCTGATAAGAAATCTTAAAAATGTGATAATGCTAATGGGATTCTTCAATTCTCCATTTAAAGAATCCCTAATACCTTTGAGAGTAGACAAAAGGCTCTAAACCCAGTTTCCTGGTGTTGATGTTGTGCTATTATTATGCAGAGTCACCTTTGGGGGAAGCTGGGTGAAGAATATTGTTTCTTACTAAGGCATGTGAATCTATATCTCATAGTAATAGGTTTAAGTGAAAATAAAAAGCTGAATGAATGCAAATGGGAAAAGGAAAAACCAATGCTGGATACAGTGAATTGCAGGGCAGAGAGTTTAGAATTGTGGTTAGGGCAGAAATACAGCTAAGCCAGAAAAGAATATTTGATCACTTGAGTCTGAATTTTGCTGTAAAGGGAAGGCGAGATACTGAATGGTGGGCATCCCAGATGACCTTAGTACGCTGGACTCATGAGTGGTCTGGCAGTGAGGATGGAGTCACATGATAGCAGGAGATAGCAGAGCTGCTGGGATCTGAGCTTCTGGAAGTGCCCAACTGCATTAGCCAGATGGGAAAACAGAAATTACCAGCTGCCAAACTCCACTCCCTCCATGGGCTCCCCGCTTGAGTCAGAGCTTCAGGGAGTATCTAACAGGATTAGCAAATGTTCTCGGTTGTGAAATCACCATGGTCCAAACATCTCAGGTGCCAGTTCAGTTCAGCTGCTGTCGTGTCTGACTCTTTGTGACACCATAGACTGCAGCACGCCAGGCCTCCCTGTCCATCCCCAACTCCTGGAGTTTACTCAAACTCATGTCCATTGAGTTGGCGATGCCATCCAACCATCTCATCCTCTGTCGTCCCCTTCTCCTCCTGCCTTCAATCTTTCCCAGCATCAGGGTCTTTTCAAATGAGTCTGTTCTTTGCATCAGGTGTTAGAGGTTAAGAAAAGAGTCCTTTGCCTGAAGGCATGAGGTTATTCAGTCCATTCTGGGGAAAGAGTGGGTCATGATTCCAAAATTCTCTGTAGGAAAACCTGTTCATTTAGAACCAACGATTATTTGCACTTTCCACCTGACTTTAGGGCTTGTGGCAGGGAATGACCACTGTGGTTTGATACAGAATAAGGCTCTTACATCCTGCAGAAGGGAAGCATTCAAACACCACCCAGCCCCAGATGGACAGCAGTCATTCTCTTTCCTACTTTGTTTTCTTAAATTAATTAATCTGGCTACATCTGGTCTTGTAGCACGAAGGATCTTTCTAGTTGTGACATACAGGGTCATATTTTTTTTTAATTGTGGTATGTGGGATCTACTTTTCTGACGGGTCAAACCCAGGCCTCCTGCATTGGGGACATGGAGTAAGGGAAGTCCCTCTCTCCCCTGCTTTGAATGTGCACCTTAGGTGTGAATCGAATCTACTTCTAGAGCACAGTGGGGAATCTGTCTGCCTTCTCCCTGCCAGCAGGTCTAGTGCATGTTGTTTGGAAAACACTGAGCAGTTCTTGGAAATAGTTCTAGAACTTTTCGCTCTTCTGCAGCTCATCACCCCAGCCCCTCAGTTAGGATACATTACCATGACTGTACTGCATGTCCGCCACAAGCTTGTGATGGTGTCCAGAGTGGAATGGGCTTCCAATTCTCTGCACTGAGCACCTCTGTCTTCCTGGCATAAATAAATATACTTCCTGGTATCGGGGAATCAAGGTCCAGAGAGACGGAGAAAGCTGCACTTCCCACATCCCATTATGAAAGTGTCTTTCCTTTCATTTGAATCAAGAGCATCATCCCTTCTGTTCCCTCCCCCACCCCTGCTCCTACATATCTGGATATTTACTTGCTGCTGAAGATCTATCTGTTCAACCAGAAAGAGGCAGGGCTGTTTCTTCGTGGCTAGTTTTCCTTCTCTCCCCTTGAAGACAAGTGTACCCCTGAGGCACTGACTTTCATCCTAAAGCAATGGCTGGAAACCTTCATAGATACAGCAGCATTTGCTGGAAGCATTGCATTTTACACTGTGTCATTTTATTTTTTTTTAATCTCTATTTGTGCAGTACAGTTCATGACCTGATAAAGGATTTGGAGAGTGAAGAAAATTTAAATTACAAAAAAAAGGGGGGGTGCAGGAGAAGTGGAGAACAGTGCCGTGTAGGCTTCTGAGTCTCTCATAATTAATGTGTTGACAAGAAAGGACAGGACACCAGGGAATAAGGAATAGACTGGAGAGTTGGAAGTGATGGGTAGTGTCTGGTCTTTGGCATCTATACATAAACATATGTTCGCTCAACCACCATGGGGCTACATACTGGGCATCCAAGATTTAAAATGCACAGACTTACCCTTCAAGTTTTCATAGGCTAGTTGAGGAGACAGATGTGTCAATAAAGCATTGTGCAGGGGCTGCTGATGGTTATGGGTGAGAGAGAGCACGGGGAGTATGGGCCTTAAAGTAACAAGATTTGGGTTTGAATTCCAGCTGTAAAGCAAGGACTTCAGCCAGAATTTAGCTATGGGGCAAGTTACTTGAGCTCTCTCAGCCTTCTCTGATCTATAAAAGGGGGACAAACAACAACTTTACACAGTTGTATAGGTCATAGATAATGTGACTTAAGCACCTGGAATATGGAATGCCCCTGAAAATGGCACCTAATTGGGCTTGGCCCTGGTGTCATTTTCATCCTCCTGGTCTTCACAGACTCTTCTACCAACTCCCTGCAGAAAAGACTGAACACTTATTCACATCTCCACACCTCATTTCCTCCTCTGCAAACTCAGAACAGAGAAGACTCAGGAGCCAGTTGGGCTAGAAGCATAGACCAGCCCGTCAGTGCTGAGCTCCCTTCTGCAACACCCCAGGCAGTTATCCAGGATAGCATTCTCCAGAGAGACAGAACCAATGGGAGATTTTATTAGAGAGACAGATACAGGTTGATTGATTGATTGACTGGATGATTTGTTGGTTGGTATTGGTGCATACAATTATGGAGGCTAAGAAATTTCACAATCTAGACCTTTTGTTAGCTGGAGGCCCAGGGAAGCCAGTGGTATAGTTTTGAGAGCTGTAGAGTCAATGATGTAAGTCCCAGTCCAAGGGAGAAGACTGACATTCCAGCTCAAGTAGAGAAAGCAAATTTATCCTTCCTCAACCTTTTTATTCTGTGCAGGCTCTCAACAGACTGGCTGCTGGTCCGTCACACTGGGAGGGCAATCTGCTTTATTCAGAGAGTACAGGAGATACCAGGAGGGAGGGAATGAATGTGAGGCAGGAGCCAGCCCTTGAAGGCTCCACGTGCAGGCTAAGGAGTGCGGATTTTGTGCCTTTGGAACAAACTGATTCTCCTGATAACCTGAAACCTTTGTTAGAAGGTGTGTGGCCAGAGATAGGAGACTCTGGCCATGAGACGGAGGATGGAGGAGCTAAGTGTCTCCTGCCTTGGGAATTCACCCTACCTTTATGATTCTCAGAACTCAGCCAACCAGCCTTACAGATTGGAGAGTTAGTAGAATCACAGCCATCTGGGCCTCAGTGCTCTATAAATGTTCAGTGCCTTCTGCTGGATGGCTCGGGACCCCTGGGAGGGTGGGGTGCAGGAGGAAGTGGTGCCAACTCCAGTCTCTCCTCTGGAGGTCAGTAATGAGATCCCACCAGCACCTGTTGGCCCACAGTCATGGTATCACCACTGATGATGTGTGAGTCCAACAGAAGGATAAAGTCGTGCGATGCCACTGTTCACCAGTGTTGTCATCAATATTTTATGTCATAGCATGTAGGTACGAAGATGCAGCTGCTTCATCCCCAAGAAAGGAGCTGATGAGAGGAAGAAAACAAAAAGCTCCCCTCCTATCTCCCGTGTACAGACAGGAAGCATGCTGAGCCCAGGCTGCAGGCAGAGCTCCCAGGCTGCTCTGGACCCATGTTCAAGGGTCCAAACTGCTGCTGCTGCAGAGTTGGCTGCTGGCCGGGAGGGTAGTACATCCCACTTCTCCTCCCTTCAGGCAGCAGCTCTGGCCCCTAGATTTTCTCTGATGGAATATAGTGCCTCCCTGGTGAGGCATCAGATCAACTTCAGGAAGTGTAGCCAAGTAGGGCAGTGAGAGGCTGACCTCAGAGGTCAGGGGGCCCAGCTGGGAGCTTCTGATGCAGAGCCACTGCCTGACCAGGGGTTCCAGAGGGGATGGTTCTGAGTTTCTCCTGCAGTTTGAGCTCACAGACATACAACTTTTATTTCACAGATGCCAGCTCTCTCCTGGGTTCATTTTTTCTGATCCCAGGCATGGATTATTTTTTCATAATAGATGAAAGTTCTAGAAGCATGTTCTGAAACAAAACGAACAAAATAGACTCAGAAGGGCTAGTAAAAGCTAGTCCCGCCCACCCACCCAAGACTCTGTGTGTGTCACAAATATCCCAAATCCAAACAAAATGCTCTGCAGAAGATAGTCCCCTCCCCGCATCACCCCAGAGAAGAATGTCCAGGTAAGAGGTTCTGTTGCCAGACAGCATTGCAGCATAAGATCTGAATCCCACTTGCCATCTCCTGTTCCTCTTCCAGTTGTGCTTGTTGTGTCCAAAATCCAGGTCTAAAACTAAAAGGCCAACCTTTTCCTAATCTCCATCTTTGTCCCCTCCACAACTAACCAGAGTTCCTGACTTTGCAATAATGTGGAATGGGAACATGGATCCAAACGTAGATGATTCATTTTGTTATAATCTATCCTAAAAATATGCTACAGTTAGGCTGACTGTAATGCAGGAGACCTGGGTTTGATCCCTGGGTCGGGAAGATCCCCTGGAGAAGGGAATGGCTACCCACTCCAGTATTCTTGCCTGGAGAATTCCATGGACAGAGGATCATGGAGGGCTACAGTCCATGGCTCACAAAGAGTTGGATATGACTGAATGACTATCACTTTCACAGGGAGAGCAGGAAGCAGCAATGGGAAAAGGAACTTGGGTTGGGTCAGACAAGTTTCGGGTAAAATTCCAGCTCATTCAGTAAATATTCGTTTATGTTCCTGCTGTGTCCCAAAGACTGTGGTTTACCACATCCTAATTGCATGACGTGGACAAGTCATCTACTTCCTTATTCTTAAATGGGAATAATCACAGGGTCACAATGAGGAAACCCATGGCAGTGTCTAGACCAGAATCAGGGACTCCATAAAATGGGAGACTTTCTCCCTCTTCTTTAGATTCTTTGGCAACTAATATATTATAGAAAACTTCTCTAGTAAGAGGTTCAATAAATTATAACAGTCAACCCTCCAAACATCCATCTAATTACCCGTGTTGATAATGCTGTGTCAAAAAAGACCTTCTCAAATGAGGCAAAGAACCTAGAAGTCACAGAGATTTTAGATTTAGTACAATATCAAAAGTTTAAAGACACCGTACACAACGACAAGAAATAAGCAGACTGGGAGAAAATCTTACAATACGTATATTGACAAGGCATTAATATAATACCATAAAAGAGCTCCTAGAAATCAGAGGAAAAACAAATATCTCAACAGAAAAATAGACAAGGATAATTCATGATAGAAATACAGATGGCTAATAAACATAGGAACAACTTTACTAGTGATCATGGAAATTCGAAGTAAAACAAAGGAAAACATTTCTAGTTTATCAGACTGAGGATTGGGGGGGCGGGGATAGATAATGTCTGAGTGTGGAGAAAAAGTGCTAATGTGCTGGAAAGAGGATAAATTGGCATAGTCCTTCCTGAGCAAAAATTGGCAGCATCTATCAAAATGTAAAATATGCATGCCTGTTAAACCAATAATTCCACTTCTAGGTACCTATCAAAGTATGTATGAAACATTCATTGCAACATTGTTTGCAGTAGAAAAAAGTTAGAATGGCTAAGTTGTCATTAAGTATCTTATGGTTCACCTAGCTCATGGAAAAGCATGAAGCATATCCAACTGAGGCATCTCCATGGGTACTGAAATGAAGAGTTTCTGAGACATCTCATTAATTAAGCAAAAGCAAATGGCAGAGACATCGCTATAGCAGGATCACATTTACATTTTTGAAAACATATAACAAATATATGTGGACATATATTTGTACTCCAAGACAGATTATGAATGCAGTGAGGGAGGTAGGGGAACACAGCCCGTGCTGTTCACAGTGATGGCCTTTGGTGGAGGGAAATGGGAATTGAGTCCAGGTGAGAGTGAGAGATGAACCCTCACATAGTCAGGTTCACATTTTACTTGGTGTTCTTTTATACTGATTGAATGTTTTTCAATGAACATGTATACTTTAATTTGAAAACTAAGAAAAAAGAAAAAGATTCTTCTTTCAAACCATTAATAGTAGTATCCCTGGAGTGAGTCACTCCCCTCTTACTTGAGCACTATGCAAGCCTCCGAGATGGTCTCTCTGACTGCACTCTTATCCCGTCTTGGGCCATTTGGGCTGCTATAGAAAAAAAATACCCTAAACTGGGGAAAAATGTAGGGACTTCTCTGGCAGTCCAGTGATTAACAATCCACCTTCCAGTGCAGGGAACGTGAATTTGATCTCTGGTTGGGCAACTAAGATCCCACATGCCTCGGAGCAACTAAGCTCACATGCAGAAACTACTGAGCCAGCATGCCACAACTGGAGAGAAGCCCAAGTGCACAGTGAAAGATCCTGAGTGCCTAATGCAGCCAAAAATAAACAAATATGTAAAAACAAAAAGAGAATAGAAATGTATTGCTCCTATTTCTGGAGACTGGGGATTCTAAGACAAAGGCACTGGCAGATTCAGCGTCTGGTGTGAGCCTTCTTCCTGGCTCATAGATGGTCATCTTTTCATTGTACCCTCACATGGTGGATGGGCTAGGGAACTATCTGATGCTCTCTTTAAAAGGGCACTAATCCCATTCGAAAGGGCTCCATCCTTATGATCTAATTACCTCCCAAATATCCCACTTTCAAACACCATTGCACTGGGGGATAAGATTTCAATATACGAATCTAGGGGAGACAGACATTCAGACCACAGCATCTCTACAATAGACTTATTAGAAACAGTGATTTTAAAAATATATGTATCATGGGCTTCCATGGTAGTCCAGTGGTTAAGAATTCACCTGCCAATGCAGGGGACATGGGTTCAATCCCTGGTCTGGGAACAAAGATCCCATGAGCCCTGCAGCAACAAAGGCCATGTGCTGCAACTACTGAAGCCCACGTACCCAGGAGCCCATGTTCTGCAACAAGAGAAACCATTGCAATGAGAAGCCTGCACGCCACAACTTGAGAGCAGTCCCCACTCTCTATAACTAGAGGAAGCTCACACACAGCAACAAAGACCTAGTGCAGCCAAAAATAAATAAATTAATTAAATATATATATACATGTATGTACATATCAGACCACCACGATTCCTGTGCCATCCAACTCAAATTCCTTCCCATGGCTTATAAAGCCTGACATATCAGCTCTTGCCCATTCCAACCTCATCATCTCTAACTCTCCCCTCCATGATCACAGGCCAAGAGTGCTCCCTGGGATCTTAGCACACAGCTCACACCATCAGTCACACTGAGGTCCTTGGGTAGGTGGGGCAACACAGGCAGAGGGACTAGTAAGTACAAAGGTCCTCAGCACCTGGAGCTACAGGAGAGTGCTCTTTATCATCACTCTCAGTTGACTATTATATCTACTACTGCAGGCAGGAAACCCTCAGAAGAAATGGCGTAGCCATCATGGTCAACAAAAGAGTCCGAAATGCAGTACTTGGATGCAGTCTCAAAACGACAGAATGATCTCTGTTCGTTTCCAAGGCAAACCATTCAATATCACAGTAATCCAAGTCTATGCCCCAACCAGTAATGCTGAAGAAGCTGAAGTTGAACAGTTTTATGAAGACCTACAAGACCTTTTAGAACTAACACCCAAAAAAGATGTCCTTTTCATTATTGGGGACTGGAATGCAAAAGTAGGAAGTCAAGAAACACCTGGAGTAACAGGCAAATTTGGCCTTGGAATGCAGAATGAAGCAGGGCAAAGACTAATAGACTTTTGCCAAGAAAATGCACTGGTCATAGCAAACACCCTCTTCCAACAACACAAGAGAAGACTCTACACATGGACATCACCAGATGGTCAACACCGAAATCAGACTGATTATATTCTTTGCAGCCAAAGATGGAGAAGCTCTATGCAGTCAACAAAAACAAGATCAGGAGCTGACTGTGGCTCAGATCATGAACTCCTTATTACCAAATTCAGACTGAAATTGAAGAAAGTAGGAAAACCGCTAGACCATTCAGGTATGACCTAAATCAAATCCCTTAGGATTATACAGTGGAAGTGAGAAATAGATTTAAGGGCCTAGATCTGATAGATAGAGTGCCTGATGAACTATGGAATGAGATTCGTGACATTGTACAGGAGACAGGGATCAAGACCATCCCCATGGAAAAAAATGCAAAAAAGCAAAATGGCTGTCTGGGGAGGCCTTACAAATAGCTGTGAAAAGAAGAGAGGCGAAAAGCAAAGGAGAAAAGGAAAGATATAAGCATCTGAATGCAGAGTTCCAAAGAATAGCAAGAAGAGATAAGAAAGCCTTCTTCAGCAATCAATGCAAGGAAATAGAGGAAAACAACAGAATGGGAAAGACTAGAGATCTCTTCAAGAAAATTAGAGATACCAAGGGAATATTTCATGCAAAGATAAAGGACAGAAATGGTACAGACCTAACAGAAGCAGAAGATATTAAGAAGAGGTGGCAAGAATACATGGAAGAACTGTACAAAAAAGATCTTCACGACCCAGATAATCAGAATGGTGTCATCACTCATCTAGAACCAGACATCCTGGAATGTGAAGTCAAGTGGACCTTAGAAAGCATCACTATGAACAAAGCTAGTGGAGGTGATGGAATTCCAGTTGAGCTATTTCAAATCCTGAAAGATGATGCTGTGAAAGTGCTGCACTTAATATGCCAGCACATTTGGAAAACTCAGCAGTGGCCACAGGACTGGAAAAGGTCAGTTTTCATTCCAATTCCAAAGGAAGGCAATGCAAAAGAATGCTCAACCTACCGCACAATTGCACTCATCTCACATGCTAGTAAAGTAATGCTCAAAATTCTCCAAGCCAGGCTTCAGCAATACATGAACCGTGAACTTCCAGATGTTCAAGCTGGTTTTAGAAAAGGCAGAGGAACCAGAGATCAAATGGCCAACATCTGCTGGATCATGGAAAAAGCAAGAGAGTTCCAGAAAAACATCTACTTCTGCTTTATTGACTATGCCAAAGCCTTTGACTGTGTGGATCACAATAAACTTTGGAAAATTCTGAAAGAGATGGGAATACAGACCACCTGACCTGCCTCTTGAGAAATCTGTATGCAGGTCAGGAAGCAACAGTTAGAACTGGACATGGAACAACAGACTGGTTCTAAATAAGAAAAGGAGTACGTCAAGGCTGTATATTGTCACCCTGCTTATTTAACTTATATGCAGAGTACATCATGAGAAACGCTGGGCTGGAAGAAGCACAAGCTGGAATCAAGATTGCCGGGAAAAATATCAATAACCTCAGATATGCAGATGACACCACCCTTATGGCAGAAAGTGAAAAGGAACTAAAAAGCCTGTTGATGAAAGTGAAAGAGGAGAGTGAAAAAGTTGGCTTAAAGCTCAACATTCAGAAAACGAAGATCATGGCATCCGGTCCCATCACTTCATGGCAAATAGATGGGGAAACAGTGGAAACAGTGTCAGACTTTATTTTGGGGGGCTCTAAAATCACTGCAGATGGTGACTGCAGCCATGAAATTAAAAGATGCTTACTCCTTGGAAAAAACTTATGACCAACCTAGATAGCATATTCAAAAGCAGAGACATTACTTTGTCAACAAAGGTTCGTCTAGTCAAGGCTATGGTTTTTCCTGTGGTCATGTATGGATGTGAGAATTGGACTGTGAAGAAAGCTGAGCACTGAAGAATTGATGGTTTTGAACTGTGGTGTTGGAGAAGACTCTTGAGAGTCCCTTGGACTGCAAGGAGATCCAACCAGTCCATTCTGAAGGAGATCAGCCCTGGGTGTTCTTTGGAAAGAATGATGCTGAAGCTGAAACTCCAGTACTTTGGCCACCTCATGTGAAGAGTTGACTCACTGGAAAAGACTCTGATGCTGGGAGGGATTGGGGGCAGGAGGAGAAGGGGGTGACAGAGGATGAGATGGCTGGATGGCATCACGGACTCGATGGACGTGAGTCTGAGTGAACTCCAGGAGTTGGTGATGGACAGGGAGGCCTGGTGTGCTGCGATTCATGGGGTCGCAAAGAGTCGGACACGACTGAGCGACTGAACTGAACTGAACATCACAAAAGATCAGAGGTGTTCACAGGGCAATCTTCCTAATGCCAAAATCTTCCTACTCTACAGTGGTAGTTCATATTGGAATCCCTGGGGAGCTTTAAAAATATTGGTACTCAGGCTCTTTCTGCAGAGGTTCTTATTACACCATTTTTCAAAGCTTCTCTGCAGATTTAAAGTGGAATTGGGCAATAGAATGAGTACTTCACAGCACCTCTGACAAGTGAAGGCATTCATTGATGAATGCCATTCCATACCCTCTCCATTACAGAGGGGAGCATGGGTTCCTAAAACTCAACCGCTCTTCCTCCCCATGCTCACTGGGCCAGACTAAAAGGACTAAAAGTCTGCTCTCCATGCCCTATGAACTCCATCCTTAAAGAATCAAACTTGATAGAAACTTATTCAATAACCAACAGGCTTAGACTTGCAGAAACTACGGGATTTGAGTGGTGATGGCAAGCAAAATGTCTTGGAGTATAAATCATGGCTCTTACAGGTGGTTTTCCTGACCTTTTAAAATACAGTGGATTTCTTTTTCAGAACAATTCTCTGCAAGGGGAATGTGTGGCAAAGAAACTGTGGTCTCTACTTGATATCATTTTATTTGAAACACCAACTGCTACAATCAGAATGCATCTGATTGACCCTGAAAAATTCAGTTCTCTGGGACCTAATACAGTGTAAAAAACTGTTTATAGTCCATATATTGAAAGCGGATGCTCACAATCCTTTGCTTGATGCACTAATGTCTTTCCTTTTTTTGGCCACACCACGAGGCATGTGGGACCGAATTTCCCCCCCCCCCCCCCCCCCCCCCCCGAGATCAAACCCCTGCCCTGCACTGGAAGGTGCAGTCTTAACCACTGGCCACTGCGGAAGTCCCAACTGCTCTAATTTCTCATGAAAGCTCCCTCTGTTTGCAGTAAGTATGATGTGTCAGCCACAGTGCTCTGGAGTTGACAGCTGTGACCTCAATCTCCAAGTCTCCCTACCATCTTGGGAGTGCAGTGGCCTGTCAACTCTGAAAGAGGCTTGGGGGAAAGTGACCATTAGTAGGAAAGCCCTGTGACTGGAGGCAT
Organism: Ovis aries; assembly: GCF_016772045.2. NCBI lineage: Eukaryota > Metazoa > Chordata > Mammalia > Artiodactyla > Bovidae > Ovis > Ovis aries. The sequence goes on from NC_056061.1 coordinate 47,720,276, forward strand.
TATTTATAATTCCTAGAAACATAACAAAGAAGAAAGGGGAAGATGAAAATAGAATGAGGGCCTGTCACCCTCATCGTCTTTTCTCCAAGCTCTGCAGCATGGCCTGTCTCTCCCAAAAGATAATCTGAGATGAAGAAAATCTGTCTCAACTAAATGCTGCCATTCTTCCCTCAGTTCTCTGCCAATACAAAGGCTTCTCTCACATGGAAGGAGGTACGAGAAAGAAAATGATGAAAATTGTCATACTGGCTTCACAAATGCAGATAAGAAGCAGGGGCCACTGGCAAGATTACTCTAAGATGGTGAATCTCAACCCTGGTGGCATATTGCAATCACCAAGGGAGTTTTAAAAACATTGATCCTGCATCCCATCTCCAGAGCTTCCGGTTTAATTGGAATTGGATGGGTCCTGGGCTGGAGATTTTTTTTTTTAAGCTCCAGATGACTAACTCAAGCCAGAGTTGAAAACCCCCCATAATTTGGCATAGAGTTCCAAGAACCCATACAATGATCCTAAATATAATCAACCTCCTGAGAAGATGGCTGGTCACTGACAAGAAATGAGTATAAGTTTGAAAAAAAAAAAGCATTTTGGGAAAAAGTCTTGGTAGGATGATTCCTTCTCAAGTTAAGGCATTAGTGCAGTAACAAAATATCTCTAAATTCATAGAAGATATGAAACTGGTGTAGAGGGATTCAATTATTATTAACACAAAGAATGAAACAAAGGAAAAAGCAAATGTATGGGCTCAACAAACCAAATCAGCTGAGAAGTTCCCCTATTAACATGGGGGATTTTTCTTTTTAATGGGAAAAAAAAAAGTTCTTAGAAGCAAGCAGTGGGTAAAACATGAGTCACTCTTTTTTCCAGAATCAAGAAGAATCCACAATAAATATCCATTGTGCCCTATGATAGCCAAGGAATGTTTATTCCATTGTGGCTTTTCAGAGAACAGAATTAAAATCAATACAATATTGATTTTAGTCTTTGTGGAATATGTCACAAATGTTTGTATATGACTTTTAAATGCCAGAATTATTAAAACAATGGAGCATACCCTCCTTCCTTAGTGAGACAAGGGCAACTCAAGGTTACAAATGATCCCTTCTCTGATTTTTATTTTCCATATTATGTTATAAAGTGCAACTCCATTCCAAGCACTCCTCTGTTACACACTGTCTAGCACTATGGGTTCTCCATTGCCTCCCTGCAAAGCTTCCATTCCCCCTTCTCCAGTCTTCTTTATCTCTGAAGTTTTCCTTACTACCCTGTGCTCCAGACACACACGGCCCCCAGACAGCTCTGCTTTATCACACCTCTCAGCTTTTGTCCATGTTCTCCTTGTACTGAGATAGCCTTCTTCCATGTACCCCAGTCCTCACAGGTCTAGAGAAACTCATATCTCAAGACTCAGTTCAAAAGTAATTTCAACTATAAAGCTTTTCCTGACCTGTCTGTAAAGAACTGACCTCTCCTTCTTTTGCTCACTAGCCCCTCTAACGTGCACATTTCACTTGATCATTTATATGTTTACCCAATTTCCCATACAGGCTCAGAGAGCTTTGATGGCAGAGATGGTGATTCATTTATATACCAGGACTTATAAGACTAATCGATAGAAAGTTTTCAATAAGCTTATTTTATGAATTGAGCTTAACTGAATGTACTGAATGAATTTAACTCTCCATAAATTAACCTCCCTCGCCTCCTCTCCCTTTCTCTCAACACACACATATACACACAAAGGAGGAGGGAAGAGAAGGCTAAGAAGGGATGAGAAGGCTAAGAAGGGAAGATAAGGCTAAGAAGGGAACAGAGGGGGACACCTCTTATGAAAGTTCCATGATCAGCCAGGTTGTCTGATCTTACTTACCATGGATGTCCTTCGCCCAGGGGCTGAAGGCAGAAGTGAGGGGCTGTTTTCCCGGTGTGGAAACCCTTGGCAAGAGCTATTTCGAGAACTGGAGCTTCCTGAGTCACTGTACAGCTGTCCCTTTTCAGAAAACAGTCTGGACAGGAAGCTGGCCTTGCGACTGCCAGGGTAAGATCTGTCTCTTGCCTCTTGGACCCTGCTGTCTGTCATGCTGCCATCGCTGTGTCTGCAGTGACTGTGCAAGTCTGCAAGAGGTTCCCCTGAGGGTTGTAGGTCCTGGGACTGCTCCCAGGGTCCTGTTGTATGTGATGGACAATGCCTAGGAGCCATCTTTGTACCTAGCCAGGAGTGAGGTCTTATATTCTGCAAGCCAAATAGAGAATGGTCTGGCTGCTGTCCTGGGTGCTGAATTCTAGCACCGTTGTCCCAGTGACATGGGCTGTGGACATGGAGCTGTCCGTTGTGCTGATTCTTCTCAGCCCAGTCTTTTTTACTATAGCAAGGGTCTACATCAAGCTGCCTGGGCTGTGGGATATGCCACGTGGTTTTAGAATTCGGCACATTGACTCGGATCACTTGCTGTTGATTGTTGGCTTGAAGTAGGGAGATTTTTTCAGGGAAGGGAGAGCAAGTCATACACTGCTGGGTCACTGAATATTTTTTCAAATGGAATGGAGGTCTCCTTTCATCCTCAATGCCCTCATTACTGGATTTGTCATAAAGTGCCCTCATGATTTTCCTGATGCCCAGATGAAATATTTCCAGTATGTTAAGAAACAAAGAGATGGCTGCAATGCTATGCATAAAGAGCATGAAAATGGTCTTCTCTGTGGGCCTAGACACAAAGCAATCCACTGCATTGGGGCAAGGGGGTTGAGTACATTTGTAAAGAGGGTGCATTTGAAACCCATAGAGAATATATTGGCCTACCATGAACCCTACTTCCAGCACAGATCTGGTCAAGATGTGTAAGATGTAAGTACGCAGCAGACATCCTTTCAGTGGGACTTTTTGGATCCTCTTCTGCTCCTCTAATTTCCTCAGTTCTCTATCCATCCTTTGCTGATCCTCCAGTTCAAGCTCTGGATTCTCCATCTGGGCTCTAAGCTGTGACTTCTTCCTCTGCCTTTCCTTTTCAAAGGCCCTGAGTCTATACAGTGCATGGCCCATATATACTAGAGAGGGAGAAGACACAAAAATGATCTGTAAAACCCAGAACCTGATCAAGGAGATAGGGAAAGCATTATCATAACAGACAGTGTTGCAACCTGGCTGCTGGGTGTTGCAGGCAAATGCTGACTGTTCATCATCCCAGACATCTTCAGCAGCCACACCAAGTATCAGCATTCGGAAAATGAAGAGGATGGTCAGCCAGATTTTCCCCACCATGGTTGAGTAGGAGTGAACTTCCTCTAAGATGCCACCCAATAAATTCCAATCCCCCATGGTAAGAGACTAATGTCTGAAACATACAGAAAACACTAAGATTAATAGAATCCATGGGTATAACATATAAAAACATGATCAATACAGCAGGTCCTCTATTCATGTCAATAAAACTATGAAGGATTTTCCAGCCCTAATACTTATGGTTCATGCTTGCGGAAATATTTCTAAGGAATAGGTTTTGGAAAAAATACTAAAGACTCTCCCCAGTCCAACCCAATTCCTTCCTATAGTCTTCTCTCCTATACAAAGTTAACTGTCATTCTAGTATACTCATTGGCCATCATATTTGTATAATATTCTATTCCATAATTTTGCTCATTTTTTCTAACATATGAGATGCCATATTTACCATACATCTTGCTGCTGCTGCTAAGTCGCTTCAGTTGTGTCCAACTCTGTGCGACCCCACAGACGGCACCCTTACATGATTTTAAATAAGCCTCAACTTCTTTAGGAAGTCTTCCTCAGCCATCTCAAGTCAGAGTGATTTTCCCATCTCTGAATTCATACAACACTAGTGCTTGTATTACTCATTTGGTACCGTGCCTAAAATGAGCTTTGTGATAGTTGTCTTATGTTCTTTTCTGAAAAGGTACTCTTTATAGACAGAGATGCTATTTCATTTTGATCTTGACATATGAAGGCATCAATAAATAAGTGAACTGAATTGTCTTTTCAACGACTCAGCTCCTTGACTGGAAAAACCATCAACAGAAAAACCAAGTAGATACTCATTATATATTATCAATGGCTCCTACTGCAAGACTGAAAGTACAAGTAGAGAGAATAGAACTCAGCCAAATAAACCCTCAGGAACTGGCACAGGGTAGCAGTAAAGATTAAGCAGGCTCAGAAGCAGTACCAGCAATGACATATGATTAGATCTACAAAGCCATATCTGGAACAGAAGATTTTCATGCAAGCTCTGCTTACTTAGAAGAAAAGTGAATATAACTGCTTTGCTAGCAAGCTTGGGAGCTGCGAAAGAATCAAAGCATAGCTGACATGAATGGGTCATTGGGTTCACCTTGAAAAAAAACAAGATGTTTTTCAAGGTTCAATGAGGTTAAAATACTTGAGAGTCTACAGGCTTCTAATGTGGACGACTTCCAGATATGAAAAAAACAGAGGAAAAACAGGTAAGTGTTGTTAAGTTAAACAGATAATGAAACAATTCTCTCCTTCCACAATTCATTTATTCAATAATGTGTAATATAATTTATCATATAGGCATTGTGCTTGATACCAAGGAATTCAACAATGAACAATACATACTTCATTCAGACTTCACAGTAGTCACCAGGAATTCCCAGTAACATATAAAATGGACAGTGAAGAAGTTATGAATATCAAATAAAAAATATGAGGAAAAAAAAAACCCACAGAATTGTTATATTTTCCCTACTTATCTCCAAACACAAAAGTAAATTCCAGATGGAATAAAGTATTAAATGTAAAAAAACTAAACCATAGAAGTATTGAAGTAAAATGTAAGAGAATGTCCTATAATGTTGAAGTAGAAGGAGGCTTTTTAAGTACATCAATACCAGAAATTATAATTAGGAAAAAAATTAGATTTTACCCAACAAAACTGAATAGCAAAAGTGGAGATGTCCAGAAGGTATTTGGGTCTAGAGAATAACAACAAAAGATGCAAACTACAGATAAATAAGCATTTGTAAATAATCATTGAATAGGTTGAGATCACCTACGGACAAAAAGAAAAAGTAAGCCAATGGCAGAACCCTGAGAAACAGCATGGGAAAAAAAGTCTACAAATAAAAATGAGAAATGGCCAATGAGAAAGAGGGGGAAAACTCTAAGGGTGAAGTCACTGAAACCAAAACAGAACAGAGTTTCAAGGAGAGAAGAGTTGACAATGTCAAATACCACTATTTAAATAAATCAATTTAATGGTGGGATAGATCATGCTCAGGGATTAGAAAACTAAACGTTTATAAAGATGTCAATTCTTTCCAAATTCATTCATCTGTAGCTCACTGAATAAAGTAAAATCCTATAAACACACATATATATACGCATATGTATAGGAGATATATATATATATACATATGTGATTATATAAGTGTGGAGAGAAGACCCAGAAGGCACACATGAGGAAGTTCATATAGGTTACTGGAAGTCTGTAGGAGAACATGAGGGTGGAAGGAAGAGCTTGAAGGCAGAGGCAAAAAGATAAAGGAGAGAGACGCTTCTAAGGAACATGACTGACTCTCATCTAGTACACACATTTATATAAATGCATACTTGTATGTACATATATATGCATAAACATCTTTTAAAATAAAATTTTAGAAGCACTAGGTACCTGTCAGAATCTAGAAGAGGTATTAATGAGTCTTTTCTATTTTACTCCATGCTGCTGCTGCTGAGTCGCTTCAGTCGTGTCTGACTCTGTGCGACCCCATAGACGGCAGCCCACTAGGCTCCCCCATCCTGGGATTCTCCAGGAAAGAATACTGGAGTAGGTTGCCATTTCCTTCTCTAGTATTTTACTCCATACACTTGTTCAAAGTTCAAAAAGTAGTCATATCTACCACTTGCAAATAAAAATTAATTATAAAATTTCGGACTATTGCCTCATTAACTGAAACAATAATTTACTAAGCTCTATCCTCTCTTAAAGAGTTTCAGTCCTTTCACATAATTATTCCTTTAATATTGTCTGGCCATTGTTCTTTATTAAAAACTAACTCCTTTAGCACTTAAAAAAAAATCTAGAGCTTCTATTTTATATAAAAACCTGAAAGTGAAAAAGCTAACTCATTTCATTACCTATTCTCGATTTAGAAATCCTAAACTATTTAATGTTCTTTTTGCCACTATCTCTTTAAAACATAGAAATTAGTATTTTTAAATAGCAAGAAGAAAACTGGAAACAGGAAATACATGAAACAGAAAAACAATCATGCATATTAGCATGAAACAGTGAGATCCTTTAGACAAATGTTTCCTCAGGTCCAAGTAATACTCTTGAACTTTCTTTCATTATCAAATAAAATATAAAGAAGCTGGTGCTCCTTTCATGAATTTTACTTCAAATATTACCTTTGTATCCCCACAGAAATTTCCTGTATTTCTCACAAACAAAAGAGATACTATATATTTACCACTTACCTTAGGAGTAGATAAAAAAATGACTGGGCTCCAAGAACCTTTAAGTTGGACCATGTGTGGCTAATTAGTGGAACTGCTGCTGGTTGCAGATATAAAGGCTCTGACCTGCTAGCTGTGGGGCCCAGTTCAGAATAAGCTCAGTAATTTTGATCAATGGAGTCTAACCTAGTCCTCCCCTGAGGTCAAGGTGTCCTTTGGTGCTTTTAAATTTTCTTATTTTTTCCTAATTGGCACAGGGCTGGAGCCCCTCCTGGTATACCATATTTGGAAATGAAAAGTGAAATAAATGAGAATTTTCCTTTTAAATTTGTGGGTGATTACAGTGATTTGAATTTCGGTGCATTTCTTTCAGTCAATTGATTGCTCTGTGAATCGATGTCACAGATCAATGGGTCATGTCCAATTTCATCAAGAGCCGCCTGGGGCAAGTCTGGCCTCACCAAATGGGAACAAGTAATAATAGAGTGACAATCAAACCCCAAGTGTTCTTGCAAATCATGTCAGGCTGAAAGGAGAAATAGCTCAAAAGGAAATTAAACATTTCAGACCACCAAGAGGAGGCTGTGCCTGTCTGTAGATTATGTGTTCTAGCAATATTCTATTAGGCTGAAACAGGCAGCTCAGGAAAAAATTTATTTTTTCCAGTAGAGAATCTGAAAACCTTAGAAACCCATGTCAAAGTTTTGTAAAGTGTTTTGAGAGAGGTCAAATGATTTGCCCAAGGCAAACAGAGACCAGATCTTCTAACTCCCAGCCCTGCAGAATCTTCCATTCGTCACATCTCAAGTACATAATCTTACTGTCACCTTAGAGTTGATAGCAATGGTGTCACTAGAAAACAAGAATGGCTTCAAGTCACAGCTCTGAGGCACACTTCTAAGCTTGGCCTTTTCCATATAATACATAGACAGTACATAAAATCATTCCTAAGTATCATCTGCCTATATATTTAGTTTTAAAGAAAGGATGATTATGAAAGGTAGACAGGTTGAGGTGGGGAGGTTAAATTCCACTACCCTGGCACACTAGAATCAAGTACAAACTGACAGAATTAACTAGAGGTGAAATCACACAATGTATTAATGTGTGTATTTGCCTAGTATTGGGTATACTGTCCAAGAAAGCCCTTGACATTTACTCCTAAAGTTCACCTGCACAGTAATGGGTTTAAAAGCTTAAATGCATTTTACCAGAATCAAAATACTAAATTCATACATTTATAAGGGTATATAAAATAAGTCCTAACATTAGATGCCTGAAGGGAAGGGAACACGATGAGGAAGAGGTGAGATGAATACTTTTACATAGAATTCTCTAAATGTGTTACCTACTCAAGAAAATAAATATTCAAGCTAGAAAGAAAAAAAAAATAAATGCAACCATACATCTGAATTTTTAAGAAGTCTTCAGCATATGAATCAATCTAATCTTTACTCTTGAAGACTTTGAGCAATGAGGTGAGTTATCTTTAAGACAGGCAGAGTGAATAACTCTACAAACCTCACAGAAGTAACTGAAATGTCCTGATGAGGTCAGTAACACAGCTGTGGGAATCATAGGAGCACCACTGGGTTGAGCTTCATCAAAACTCGCCCAAGGGTTCAGCAAAAATTAGCATACCAGAGGCTGAGAATTCACTGCCATAGAAGACGTTTGGTTTTGTTTTTTATTTATTTTTTTAAAGGTCCTACTTTTATACCAAAAGTTTAGCTGAATCTATGGTGTCACTAGTAGGCCTAAAACACACTCAGATATGAAACAGAAGGGAACAGAAAGGTTAGCGAGAATAAACATCTCAGGGTAGAGAAAGAGGCACAGGTCCATAGCCTCCACCTTTGTGCTCTCAATGGTCTCCAGTATTCACAATGCCACCTTGTTCACACCTGGTGATAAAACTCCTGTGGGCAGAAGCAAGACCCCCCTGAGGCTCATGACTTGCTTTATTGCAGTGGTTTGGAACCACACCTGCAATATCCCTGAGGTCTGCCTATACACACATCACCAAGGTATCAGGTAATTCACTCAACCCCTAGCTCTTGAAACATTTTCTGCATTTTTTTTTTTTTTTTTTTTGGTGGAGTACTCTCTCCAAAAATGTTTACAATGTGGATCTTTGAGTGATAAATCTTACTAAACTTTCACATGTGAATAACAATATAAATGAACATAAAATTTTAGCTCTAACACTTTAAAAATAGTTTTCTTACAGCAAGCATTGCCCTTCAGAAGAGTAAGGTCAATATGATTCCTGTTCTTCGCACAATGATCTACTGTCTAAAAGTCTTTAGATTTTTCTTATTATCTTTAATATTCCTAATTCCAGTATGTGTCTAGATGTGGGGTACTTTTTGCCATTGGGCATCCTATGGAGTCTCAATCTTTAAAATTTTTTCTTCTTCTGACCTTGTGTGTTGCTTGAATGTTAGGACATCTACTTTTGTCCTTCATCCCACTTCTACATTCATATTTTCTATTTACCTTTTTTTGCTTGCTCTGGACAGCAATCCGACAATCCTAGTTTTCAACTCACTAATTCACGCATCTGTTCAGTTCAGTCACGTCTGACTCTGCAACCCCATGGACTGCGGCACGCCAGGCTTCCCAGTCTATCACCAACTCCCAGAGTCTGCTCAAACTCATGTCCATCAAGTCGGTGATGCCATTCAACCAACTCATCCTCGGTCATCCCCTTCTCCTGCCACCTTCAATCTTTCCTGGCATCAGGGTCTCTTCAAATGAGTCAGTTCTTCACATCAGGTGGCCAGAGTATTGGAGTTTCAGCTTCAGCATCAGTCCTTTCAATAAGTATTCAGGACTGATTTCCTTTAGGATCTAGTGATTTGATCTCCTTGCTGTCCAAGGGACTCTCAAGAGTCTTCTCCAACACCACAGTTCAAAAGCATCAATTCTTCGGCACCCTGCTTTCTTTATAGACCAACTCTCACGTCCATACATGACTACTTGAAAAACCATAGCTTTGACTAGACAGACCTTTGTTAGCAAAGCAATGTTTCTGCTTTTTAATATGCTGTCTAGGTTTGTCATAGTTTTTCTTCCAAGGAGCAAGCAGCCATTAATTTCATGGCTGCAGTTACCATCTGCAATGATTTTGGAACCCAAGAAAATAAAGTCTCTCACTGTTTTCATTGTTTCCCGTCATGGGACCAGATGCCATGATCTTAGTTTTCTGAATGTTGAGTTTTAAGCCAACTTTTTCACTCTCCTCTTTCATCAAAAGGCCCTTTAGTTCTTCTTTGCTTTCTGCCATAAAGGTGGTGTCATCTGAGTGTCTGAGGTTACTGATATTTCTCCCAGCAATCTTGATTCCAGCTTGTGCTTCATCCAGCCCGGCATTTCAAATGATGTACTCTGCATACAAGTTAAATAAGCAGGATGACAATATACAGCCTTGATGTACTCCTTTCCTGATTTGGAATCAGTCTGTTGTTTCATGTCTGGTTCTGCTGTCTCTTGACCCGCATACACATTTCTCAGGAGGCAGGTCAGGTGGTCTTATATTCCCATCTCTTGAAGAATTTTCCAGTTTGTTGTGATCCACACAGCCAAACGCTTTGGCATAGTCAATAAAGCAGAAATGGACGTTTTTCTGGAACTCTCTTGCTTTTCTGATGATCAATCATTGGATATTGGCAATTTGATCTCTGGTTCCTCCGCATTTCCTAAATCCAGCTTGAACATCTGGAAGTTCACGGTTCACGTACTGTTGCAACTTGGCTTGGAGAATTTTGAGGATTACTTTGCTAGCATGTGAGATGGGTGCAATTGTGCAGTAGTTTGGACATTCTTTGGCATTGCCTTTCTTTGGGATTGGAATGAAAACTGACCTTTTCCAGTCCTGTGGCCACTGCTGAGTTTTCCAAATTTGCTGGCATGTTAAGTGCAGCTCTTTCAGAGGATCATCTATGAGGATTTGAAATAGCTCAACTGGAATTCCATCACCTCCACTAGCTTTGTTTGTAGTGATGCATCTGTATCCACTCTGTTTTTATTCCATTTGATCCTTTATTTTAAATATTATGTTTTTGATATTTCTACTTGGTTATTTCTTATACCACACTGCCAAAATCCTTTTTTCCTTTTAGTGTGTACTGGCTTTATCTTAGATCTTTATGGTCTTATGTAATGCAGTTTGTTTTCTTGTGATTCAGTGGTATCTCTTAGTTGCTTCTTTACTTTGGCTTGTGAACCCATTTAGCCGGTAGTCAGGGTTCTGAGTGACAGTATGCACTGAAGAAGGGCTAAAGGCCAGCTGAGGGCTTGGCTATGCTGGGGATTGAAAGAAAGGGGAAAGGACAAGCTTTATGGCAGACAGCCCTAGAACTATACAACCACAGTTCATTATTTCAGTTTGTTAGCTACCAAGTAATTGTTCAGATCAGGGCTTCCTTCCCCTGCAGAAACTGGGAGAAATGGCAATTTCCTCAGTAACTTCAGAGCCCCAAGTCTAGATTGTAACCTACCAGTACCACCAGTCTGAAGAGAGAGGGATGGATAAATAATGCATAGTTAGGCAATCCTTACCTGCTATTCCCAGATCTTCACCCAAAAGGAATTTTTGCACTGCCCTGATTTTGTCTGTGAGGACCCCTGGGGCACTGTTCACTGTACCAGTACCTGCTGTGACAAAGCAGGCAAAAGCAACTGGTTTGCTCCAATGAATCTACTCCAGCACATTTAGCTAGCCACGCCACTATTTTGAACCACTTCAAAATAGCCCCAAAGGCCCCTGAGCATTTTATCTTTTTTCCATTTTAATTACTATCTAAACACAATAAAAGAAACATTCTAATACACAATAAAAGAAACATTCTAATCAGAATATAACAGAACTTTACATGGTTTTATTTATACATTACTGGTAATGAAAGCAAACTTTATACAAAAAGTTTCATACAAATAAAAAAATCCTTGGCTAAGCACAGCCATTCATGTGTGTGTATACACCCACACATATAAACACAAAGAAAGTATTTTACATCATTATAATTATACATATTTACAGATACACTATTTAAATTATTTTACAATTTAACAAAATGAGGACAGGCAATTACAAAAGCAAATAAAAATGGATGAAACTAAATAATCATTAAGTTTAAAATGCTACAAAACTATTTTTAAAAATCTAGAAAAGAAAGTCATTTCTTTGAAATATCAAAACGAAGATTTCAATACTGTTTCATTGTTGCTTTTACCTTAATAATGAATTGTAACCTGTTTAGAAATAAATTTTGTCTGTAAGGACAAAATAAATATTCTGACCAGTAACGGGTGAGCAAGTTGGACTGATGTCAGGAACAAGTTGACCATGTTGGCCTGAAGTAAAGAGTCAGCAAGTAATAACAAATGCAGATTATTATCTGGTAATCAAATATGTCATAAAACTGCCCTCTCCTGCTCCATTAAAAACATGAAGAATTCCAAGCTTTTGTGTAGTATGCAATATCAATTAAGACTCCAAGAAACTCAGCAACTTATCTGTAATATAAGAAAATGCTAAAGTTATGATTCTGTTTTCTGATATGATCATTTCATAAAGTACTGTTCTTTCAAGTGAGTTCTACTTAGACAATGTGTGTGTGTGTGTGGGTGTGTGTGAGTCACTCAGTCATGTCAGACTCTTTGCAACCCCATGAACTCCAGCCTGCCAGAATCCTCTGTCCATGGATTCTCCAGGCAAGAATACTGGAGTACGGGTTGCCATGCCCTTCTCCAGGGGATCTTCCCAATCCAGGGATTGAACCTGGGTCTCCCTTGTTGCAAGCAGAATCAGGTTGGTAACTTTATCATTACACTCTCCTTTTGACAAGAATTTAATGAGACTATAGTACTTGAAGGAAAAAAAATCAGCAAAGAAACAAACTAGGACTGAAATACTATTTTTGCTATCATGCAAGCAAATAAAATGTCAAGTATCAAATCCATGATAAAATTGTACATTTGCAATGGAATTTGGAAATATCAAACTAATAAACATCACTTCCAGATACAAGTTAATTCTTTCATGAATGCACATTATCTTCAAAAAGAGAACGGAAGTCATATTTTATGACAATGTTCAGATAAAACCGCAGTTTGATCTCCTAAACGTAGTAAAAAAATGTAAATTTATTTATAATGAATCTGAAAACTAATCAGGCAATTTTCACATCAAACGACTTTTTTAAGGTTCTTTAGAATAATTTTTTTCTTCAAATTCCCCATTATTCAATCTTACATTCTGAATTATATATATAGAACTTTAACTTCACATGAACTACTAAATATCTTTTGAAGATTTCATTAACAAACTAGTTCCTCTAAGAGGATACTGAAATTAACAGATTATCTAAAAGATAGTAATTTATACTAAGTTTAGGAACAGATTTTTATAACCCAAAAATATTCAGAACCCTCACAATGAGATCAATGTACAAATATGGTTTTTATTAAGATTTATCTATAAAGTTGCATGTTTTGGATTCAAATAACTATGACTACAAATCAACTGAAAAACAGTGATTTGTTAAATATCTTTACAATTTTTCCTTACAGAAAAATCCAAAATAGTTAGGCAACTGGCCTAGGTCTTAAAGAAAAAAACTGATATGTATTGCCTTAATAAATCTGTACAAGTAATAATTTAATGTGATAAATTGTGTCACCTCTTCAGATGACAATGGATTTCATGTTTTTAAATGTATGTTTTGTATTTAAAGTATTTTATAACTCCATTAAAAATAAGAAAAATGTTAAATTACAATGACTGCACAGACTTCACTGGCTATGAAATACACTGCTATTCAAGAATGTTTTCTTTTCTTTATCTATAAAAATTTGTAATCAATCATCAGATGGATTTGCCCCTGCCTTAGACTCATGAGCATACAGAAGGTGGAGGAGAGAGGGTATCCACTGAGCATGTCCCACCTTCTAAGATAGGTGACTAAGAAGACTTCATGAGCAATCATCCTCCAACCTGTGTCTGAAGCATGAGCTCAACTGGATGTCTCTCACCCACCACTCACATCTTCAGTGACTTAACAGGCCATTAACCGAACAGGTACAGTGTCAAACACTTACTTTACTAGCCTCCTGCAGTGTAACCATTAACTACCTGCACTTGGACTTTTCAAAGAGCTTCATTAGCTGCTGGAATCTTTCTGAGACCTGAAAAATTTTAAATGAGGGTTAACTGTAAATATTGCAATAATATATGTTTGTATCTTTGATGAATATTTTTATAAAACATCTAAAATAAATAAATTTAAAAAAAAATAAAGTCAGCCTTCTGATTTGTGGGGGAAAAAAAGAAAGGAAACATTTAAAGACAGAGAAAGCTACCCTTAATAATAATGGTAAAGTAATGCTTTGAAAAACAAAATATCTTCATAATAAAGGTAACTGCTATTTAACTTTTCAATATTAAACTTTCTTCAGCAAGAAAGTATAATCACAAAATTGCTTGAGATCAAATAAGTAAACAGTAAAATGACAGAAAAAAGAATTAGGATTGTTTTAAATTTCTTCCACAAACCAAGCTTTTAACAGTTCAACATGAAGAACATGAAGAACCATACTTTTTTTGGCCCCACTGTGCAGCCTGCAGGACCTTTGCTCCCCAACCAGGGACTGAATCCACACTCTTGGTAATGTAAGTATGGAGTCTTATTTACTGGATGACCAGGGAATCTCCAAAGAGTAATACTTTTAAAGATGTTAGCTAATAAATATCTATATAAACACATTAAAAATAAAACCTAAGTATTTAGAATAGTACCATCTGTGAAACAATAGAGATGAAAAATTTGGGTAGTTACCTGATATGGATTTTTATTCAACTTAGCAGCTAAATGAGTAAATGTTTTCAATGATGGCCCTTTTTTCTGACATTCCAATAAAATTTCCCGGTCATCATTTCTGAAGGGAAAAAATGTAATTTAGTTTTTGTAGGTTAGAACAGAAAGGTAAAAAAAAGTTCACTTTCTTAATATCTACTAATAAGAATTGGCATTTTTGTTAAAACTCATCAAAAAAGGAAAAGTATATATACTTAAATATGGTCAATGGTTATTTGAGAGATAAGATTATGGATGATTTTAATCTTTGAGTTCATATATATTTTCCAAATTTTCTAAAACAAATACACTAATGTATTTTCTAATGACAAAAATGAAAGATTTTCTTAAAATTCTACCTGTAGTGTGTAAATAGTACTAAAGTTAGGGCCCAAACGTGATCACAGACTCAATAGGTGAGAAGAACCAAGAAGTAATACAGAATTCAGATCTTTTGACCCCTAGAGCTCTGCTTTTTCTACATGGTCTGAACCAATGTTTGTTATTACAATCTCTGAGATTTTACCATCTACTGGTTACCTGAAATGAAAGCATGGAGGACTGAGGTATTAAAATTGATCCCAATTTCAAGAAAATTCAGTATCATTATATACCCTGGCCAGTCTGGAGATCATGTTCCTCTAGCTTAATGGTTCACAACTGTGGTTGCCTTTACATATGAAATGCGGTCTTTACATCTGCATTTTTTTTAAGTTCATATTAAAATACAACAAAATTTATAAAACTTTTTTTTGAAACTTCTAATTTCAGGGGAAAACTCAAATTACAAACACTCACACTTTTTGTCCTATTCACCACCTGTCTTTCCTCCTTTCTAAAGAGAATTTGTGTGTGCTAGGTCCCTTACGAGTGAAAGTTTTTTTTTTTCCATTGAAAAAGTGAGGTAAACATAGCAAAAAGTTCTGTCCATCATGCCAATACACATCCCTGGTCAACAACCACTGCTCTAGACTGTTCTACAGTACAGCTGGGCTGTATCCTAGAGTTTATTTTCTACCAACCTTGGCCACTTTTGAAGTGATCCCTTTCCCTATTTTAAGTTGGGATAAAACTATGACATGAAAGATTTCTGGTGTCTCAAAATTTCCTGGTGATTTAATAGTCTCTTAAGATTCTTACCTTGTCCACGAAACTATAATTTCTCCCTTCTTTTTAATAACGTTCTTTGCAGAAAGGCTTATAAAAGAAGGGGCAGACGCTGCTGATGTATCCTTAGTCCCTGGGCTTTCCTTTAATGATGAGGGGTCTTTAGTCACTGAAGGGGCCTTTTTCTTACTGGCTTTCCTTCGATGAGCATTAACATTCTCACAAGAGTCTTGGGTAATTTTTTTGGTCTTTTCCCTACTGGTTAAGTCTGTTTCCTTTCTCTGTTTTTTCTGAGAAGAAGGATTTAGATCAGAAAGATTTCTTCTCTTTTTGTGAGGGTTATCCAACATCCCAGGCAACTCTGAACTGTTGGAATTTAATGCTGACTCTGAGTTTAAACCATCCTTTTTCACTTCACCCAAACCGGAAGCTTCCGAGGTTAGATCGATACAGGCCTCCTCAATGACGCGTTCCAAAGGCCTGTTCGCCACCTGCACATTTTCTTCCTTCGAGTTATCTTCATCGACGCATATCACTGGACACCCCAAGTCTTCAACAACTCCAGCAGGATGGTTACCTTCATTTTTACTGTCACTTGAAACATCTTGTGTCAAATCAATAAAAGTATCAACAGTTTCAGGCTGCATATTGTCTAATACTGGAGCATTTTGATCCATACTACTTCCAGAACATCCCAACTGATCAATATTTAAAACTGTTACTTCTACAAATTCCCCCAACTTTTTGGTCTCAGTGACTGGATCTTTTGTGAGGTCTATACATGTGCTTGGAAGATGATCCTCAACAGAATGTGGTATTTCTTCCACTGGAGGCAATTCTTCAATGCCTTCAGGCACTTTTGGTTCCCATACTTGATGCAACTTGAAACATTCTTCAGCCTCTTCGGTACTCTGACTCACTTTACCTGAAGCATCTTTAAGAAATTCATATATGTCAGGAACTTCTGTTTGTATCACACAGTCTTGTTCCTCATGAACTAATCTACCATCAACATTCTTACTGGAATTTTTCAGTTCCTCCACAGATTTAAAAACTCTGTTCTGACATGAAACATATTCTTCCTCCACTGCTTCATCAGCTTCCTTTTCCACTCTCGGCAGATATTCATCAGCCACTGTATTCTGTACAAGAGTAGGGGAGGTAGATGGTGCTGCACGCCGAATTTTCACAATGAAGTGATCATTGGACTTTTCCATTATGACAGCGTGCATGGGGAGGTTAGGGTGGTACTGAAAGCCTGGAGCAACAGGCCGGCTTGTCCATGATGAAGAACAACTTGATTTACTGCTTGAATTATCAGACTCCAGAGCTAAATGAATATCCTGTTCAGATGCGTCCTCTTCCTCCAGTAAGGCATCCTCACTAAAATGGGCACTAATAACTTCTTCAGGTGTTGAATTAGACAAAGCTTCTGGCTTTAAAAAACTGAGATGGCCATCTGACTTCAGAGGCGATGGTACTGTTAAAGAGACAGCTAGATCTTCAAGAAGTATGGAAGAAATGCAGGGCTTGCTCTTTTCTGAACCACATACATTATCTTTACTTAAAGCTATGTTAGTGGACACTTCAAACATACAATTTTCATCCAACACATCCGGATGAACTGGCAATGAAAGCCCTGAAGACAGAGATGGACCTTTCTCAGATGACAGTAAGGACCAGTTGTCATCACTAATTATCTTAGGGCAGGGAGAAATCACCCCTGAAACGAGCTCTTCAGTTGTACAAGCTGGTATAGATTCACATTTGAGACTCTCTAGCAGCTGTTTCTCTGGTGTCTTTAACTCCCACTCACTTTTTTCATTACAGTTCACATTGTTGTCCAAAAGATCAGAACCTTGCAACAAACTTTTAAATATTTCTCCCATCTGTGCATCACTTACTAAATTAAATGTAAGGCTAGACGCCTGCTGTTCAGTAAGAATCTCAAAACTGCGTTCTGGCTTCAAAGGAGCGAGCTGGGATGTCTGGGCATCCTCTGTGGTGCTACCTTCAATTTTTCCTGGCTTTGGGGTGCTCAAGCAGTTTGGTTCCAAGGAATGCTCTTCAGATTGAGGATTCTTCGTATTATCAAAGCAAGTGTTAGCAGTCTTTTTAATGTCATGCTTTACTGTGTTAATATTGGAATTCTTTTGCTCTTGATGTTTTTCCTCAGATTTTTTACAACCTACTGAAGACTTAGAAGAACCATAATCTTCTGATTTGGGGGATTTCTCTTTCAACGTTTCTTTGCCCAAGTTGTTTATATTCCCCCTCTGACAGTGTGAAGATCGTGCCTTCTCTTTACTTTTCTTTTCAAGCTTTCCTTCGTCACTATCACTGCCAACATTTATGGAGTCACAAAACTTTACAAAGATTTTCTTAAGTTTTGCAAACAAATAATCGAGCTGTTCATCTACAAATTTCCACAATTTTTTTTTCATATCTGGCAGCTGCTGTTCAAATAAACGATCCACGATGCCATTCTTTTTAACTTGCTTGAGTTTGGATTCTATAACGTCACAGAGGTTCTTCTGTAAAGTAGTCACTGACTTAGATATTTTGGACAAGTCCAGGTATTTAATTAGTGATGTAAAACTCAAAATTGCTGACTCAATAATTCTATGAAATTGTATTAATGAAAATTTTACCTTGAATTTCATGTAATTTTTCCTTACATGTTTTCTTATCATTCGTAACATATGCATAATCTCTCGGACAGAAGAGGGTGTGACTATGATTGGAACTATTTTTTCCAGGCTTGAAGTACTCATTGACCTCTCTTTCTTCTCTGTTTTTGAAGATCTGCTAGACTCACTTCGTCTTCTGTTCCATTTGCTTTTGGTCTGATGCATTTTCATAGAGGATATCTTTCTACTGTCTTTATCCAAACGCACAGAGCTTTTCCTACTTTCTGGGCTAGTTTTTGTGTTCTGCACTTCTGTAGAAGCTCTCGGTTTGGCACTTTTGTCAAAACTTCTTTGTGGTTCAGGTTTTTCATTGTCACTTATAATTTCTCCTTCTTCTAATTCATCTAAAGATGACTTGTGGGAGTCTGCTTCTGCAAATTTGTCAGATTTACATATTGGCTTTTGATTTTCCTTGTTGAGATCAGATTGACTCGTGGAGGTAGAATGAGCTGAATTTGGTAGAAACACATCTGTGAAAGAGAAAAGCATAGTATTGCCACACGACCAATGAGTGTTTGTCGTTTAACATTTCCACATTAAATATAACAAAAAATTAAATGTTGAGGCAATTTATTATTTAATAGCTTTAAAAAAAAAGCAGAATGTTAACATCTAACACTTATCATATGATTCATCTTTACTGGTCTGAGAAGGTGACTGATAATAATGATAGTGTACAGTTTGATCATTTGGGTAACCAGCAAAATCAACTGTTCGTTTCATCAACTGTTAGCAGCATCACCTACTCTAGGCCATTTGATGATGGTTTTTAAACAAGAAGAAAGTATCTGAAAACAGGCAAAGAATATTTGAAACAATCTGTCCCACCACTCTCTTTTTTGTATAAATAAGCATTACCTAAATCTAGACTAAAGGCTCAATGTACATTACTAGTTAACAACAGAGGTCTGAACGCTAGTTATGTTATCAAATAAAAAGCATTAATTCATCTTGCTGGTGTATTTTACATTCTCACATAAAGATAAACTATAGGAGATAATATAAAGTATTACCTTTATGACTATTATTATATAATGGAACTTGAGATGCACTTTCTAGTCTAAGAACTTTTGCTACAGGTCTCACTGGACTATTCAGAGGACTGATGGCTTCCGGAATAGGTCTCAGCTGATTAAAGTCAATGCTCAGAACTGAGTTCTCATCATCATGATATACTGAGTTTGTTTCACCAACTTCCATTGTGTCATCCATTAACTCAGTCTGCTGAAGTGAAGATTCTGGAGTCTCTTTAGGTAAGCAAGGATCCAAACGACAAGACTTATTCTCAGCTAGTGGTGGGTCTACAAGACAAGGCTCAAGATTTGGTGTACCACCTTCTGAAAGGACGGTTGGCAGAATGCCAGTTTCTTCAACTGAAGGCTGCAAAATGCTTTCACTGGATTTGGTCACATTTGTTGAAAAAGCCTCCTTCATTTCTGTCTCTTCAGAAATACTACAAGAATTTAAGTCATTGTTTCTTTTGCTATCCAATTCCAAGCCAATGTTCTGAGAAACATTTGTCTGTGCTGTGTCTATATTCACAGGAACTGCTGCCCTGGCACCATTAACAGTCTGTTCCATTTCTGTGGATGAAGACAAAGAAGATTCTGATGGTTCCATTTCCACAGGTGCTGAGAAGGAAGTCTCTGTGCCACATATGGGTGTGTCACAAGGCACAGTATTCTCCACAGATGCAACAGACAAACAATTTTCTTCTACTTTCCGTTCTGAAATACTGGTCCTGGGTTGAGATGCTGCTGTAAGAGCATCCTTTGGTTCCAATAACTCAGATTTGGTTTCCTCTGTGATATGTTCACTGACAGAGGGAACACATGTCACAGCCTTAGCCTGCACCAATGACTCAGAATCACATATGTCACAGGATTGGGGAGTATCAGTTATTGTATGCTGATTATCCTGAGAAACAGGCTGCTTTTTAGCAGGAGAAAGAGTTAAGTTCAATTTTTCCATAAAGCTCAACTTTAAGTCTTTGTTTTGTGGTTCATTTGCGGCACTCTCAGCTCTAACTGCTGGCTCCTTATTATTTGCTCCTTCAGAAACATCATTGTTAGAGACTTCCCCTTTATCATTTTTTGGCTCATTCTGTCTCTTTAAGTCTGTGGTGGTTTTCTTAGTTTCTTTGTTAGTCTTCTGCAAATGTCCCGGAGGTACTCTTTCTTCATTTCTGATATGCTTATTTTCTTCTTTGTTCTCTCGTTCCCTTTTCCTCTTTTCTTCAGTTCTGTGCCTTTCTGCTCTGAAAGGTGCATTTTCCCGCTGGTGCACAGCATCAACTTCCGTGGAATCAATGTGTTTGTGAGTTCTACTGGCTAAAAGAGAAGACGGACACCTTCCTTCTTGAAAACTATGATTACTTACAGCCCTGTTTCTTTTACAATCTTCCCAGCCTCTTCTCTCCTCTAGATGGTATTTATTTGAATTGTGTGAAGACTTTGCTGGTTCATTTTTGGAATGCGGAAGCACTGCTCGCTCAGATCTTCTCCAATGATCCTGGCCTTTTACTACTGATTTCGACTTCTGATCAACTTTTCTTTCTTCTTTGTCTTGTGATTTAAGATCTTTTCTATTTACATTTTGTGATCTTTCACTTTGTCTTTCGAGTTTTTTGTCACTTTGAGATTCTAGTCGAGTGTGTAACTTGTCTCTAGAGCTTTCTTTCTCCCAAGAAGAGCTGATGCGTTCATTTTTATAATCTATATCTATGTTACTTTTCAACTTTGCAGTTTTGCTTTCAGCCTTTGGTTCACCTTTACCATATTTCTCAGGATGTCCTTGTAGCCTTTGACTGGCCTCTGCGTTCCTTGGTTCACCATCACCATAGCTAGTGCTCAAGTCTTTTCGTATTCTGTCAGTCCCCCGGTTGTATTGGCTATGTCGACTATCTTTCCTTCCTCTTCTATGATCCTCGTTTGAACTACTCTCACCAACCTGATAATGGAAACGTGACCAAATGCCATTGGTGGAGTGTTTTTCAACAGATGTAGGCAAATGCAAAGTGCTCTTTTTCTCACAGTGTGATTTTGCTTCCTTTTCATGGTTTGGCAGTGAAGTGCTATAATGTACGTCTTTAGAAACATCACTTTTCACTCTGTGATCAGTCTTTGAAGAGTCATCCAAATGGGGAGATCTGGATTTAAGATCTTTTGTTTTAACTAGATCTGATGTCCTTGAAGTTTTATGATTATTCCGAAAATGTGGAAACTCCGACAGTCTATTGAAAAATAGAAATTAACACCAAAAACAAGGTTAATTCCTTTTTAATAACTCAAGGTTTAATCACATGTGATACACTTTAAAATTGGGGGCCCACATACTGGCAAAACTAATTTTACTTTGTAAAAAAGAAAAAGTAGTAAGAATTTACTAGTTTCCAATGTAATGGACAAGTTTTTAAAATAAGGAACTCTCTTTCATTTGCTTTGCTCAAATAAAGCCTGAAGGACCTCTCAGTTCTCTCCCAGCACTTGCCAATGTCGTTCAGATTTCCTTCACTACAGGAGAAAGAAAAGAAGGGAGGGAGGGAAGAGTGCCAGGAAAAAAGAGGAAAAGAGGTGGGATGGGATAGTTCTGTGATATATGACCTAAACTGTCCTTTACAAAGTATCCCGTGGCTTTAACATTAAGAAGTGAGAAACCAGAGGCTAGAAGGAGCAAGAGGTGATAAACAGTTTTGAGCACAAAGACCACTGCCAGTTTAGCTGAGAGGTGATGGGTAGCAGTGACAGAAATGGGAGAGAAATGAAATGAGTTGAGAGAATATAGACATAAAAATCAGCAGGACATGGTAATGGATTTGGATCTGAAGGATGACAAAGAGCTAAGTGTCATTGATGACTCCAAGGCAGGGTGCCTGCAAGTCCCATTTTGCCAAGTAATATCAGTGTAATTACTAAAAGCACTTCCTTCTACTCTCAAAAGTATCCTGGTTTAGGCAATAAATTAAATGGTCATTCTGTCCTTCAGTCCCTCTAGCTTGCACCAGCTGAATAAATGTTGGGGAATCCACTGAGCAAGGAACAACGGAATGGGTTCAATCTTAAATTCAGTTTTGGATAAGGTAACTTTGAAACTTTTGTACAGATACAGAGTAGTTATCTACTTATAAATGGAACTGACTAGTACAAGTAAGATTACATTAAAAGAAAATACTGAAAGAGAAAGGAAAGTAAAGACATAGCTTTGAAGAAAGCCAACTTCACTAGAAAAATAAGTCTCAAGTTAGGAAGAAAACTAAGGGTCATGAAAGCCAAAGGGAGAAACTATCTCAAGAAAAAAGGGTCAACTATGTCAAACTGTGTGTAAAGACAAGTTAAAATGAGAAGTCAAAACTATATGATGAATTTAGCGGTAGTCACAGGAGGAAGAGGTCAGAGTGGACTGGGTTCAAGAGTAAGGAGAAATGGAAGGTGGAGAAACAGAGATAGCAAATTTCGATAACTGTTTTGGAGGTTTGGACTATCAAGGGGAGAAGAGATGCAATTCTCTGAAGCCAAATACTGCCCCAACCAAAAAATAAGTGAGAGAGGGAGAGAGAGAAATTAAGTAGAAAATCCATTTCAGAGGAAAAAGAATATATAATTGAGAGATATTTTAAGAGTTGTCTATGACAGAATGTATGACACAAACATCCTCCTTGTATCTTAGTAATTTGGTGGGCCCCATCTGGAACCCATGACATATACCATCATCTTCTCAGGATCAAAGAATATCAGAACAAGATCCCAGTATATTACAAAACTGGATACATTCAGAGAGGTATGTGGCAATATTCTATTACTAATCATGCAGAAATCATTATGATAATATACTATTAGAATATTAGCTCCTCTCAGTGAAACCTTAAAAATTTAACAAAATACATGATTTTCATTATCTTTTCAAAGTTAAAAATATTCTGTATATCAATATTCATGTAATTTACAAACATATCCACATCCCTCAATCATACCTTTGGTGAAGATTATTTATTTCTTCATCCTTGCGGTTTATTTCCACTCTGGCAGTTTTGATAAGTGCTGAGATATTTTTCTTAAGAGACTGGTTTTCATTTTTTAAACTAAAATTCTAAACACCATAAAATATATTTAGTAAAGTATGTATCTATGGAATAAACCACTACTTATAATAGCTATTGATTACTGAATGCTAACTACATGCTAGGCATGACTTATTTTATCTTATGAAATTCTCATAATAGTCATAGGAGGAATACAGTGATGCTCATTATACAAATGGGGAGTTCGAGATTCAGAGAAGAAACTGGCACCAAAGAAAGGCTATTCAAAATGAAACAATTTAAAAGAGGGTTCAAAATGAAAAACCAATAAATAAACATAAAAAAAGTTCTGCCTGGGTCACTATTTTGGAAATGATAAAATTTGTGTTATATATAATAACTGAAGGTTTAAGTTGAAATAATATACTAATTCTTAGGTGAACAAAGAATAATTGAGGACTGACTGGCTCTTTGGGACAAAGGGAAAAAAAACAACTTTACCAAAAAATAAAAATCAGAACAGAACATTCCTGATTCTGCAGCATGATAACAAAAAAAGTCACTCTGGCAAAAACTGTGAGGGCACCACCATTTTCCCCCATCAGTCATTCTAAATCTTGGCTCCTCAAGCCATTCTTTTAAACCACATGATACAATCAAAATTTTCTATTCTTTATTAACTAGTCTAGCAACAGTTATTTAATCATTGGACAATATCATTGAACAAATCAAGCAGTTTTATCAGTTTCATTGACACAGTAAATAATGCATATTTGGCCAGATTTGCTATTTCACATAATACTTTGAAAAAAAGTTTCCTTATAATCTGTCAACCCTTTAGCATTTTAATTTCTAACAAAGAATGTTACCATATTTTTATTTTAAAGGCTAATAAGGCAAAAATAAAATATTCATTATAATTCTACCTGTGTCTGTATTTCTTTAAACTTTTTCATTAGCTCTTTCATTTGCAGCTGACATTTTCCATATTCTGCCTGCAACTGTAAGATACAAAAAGCTCAAGCATCATTTTAAATTATTTTCTTAACTTAAATGACATTTCAAAATATTTTAAATTTTGTAAATCAACTCACAAAATAGAGTAAGTGAGGTCTATTTCTATTAACAGGCATTTAGTTAGATTAAGCTGGGCCTGAATAATGTTATTTTCTTTAGTTTCACATTCAGTCTCCAAACTTTAAATTCAAATAAGGTAGAAAGAAATTTGCCTGCATGAAGTCTTGGGACAATTTATAATTTAGTACAAACCATGAAAAGACAAAATGTTTTATCACACTGATTTACCTGTTGAGATTTTGTATAGACACTTAAATTTAATCAAGCAAAATTATAACTACATTTAGGCAAACATTCAGAAGACACTGTTTTAAAGCAGATCTGAAGGCAGAAACTGATGTAAATGTTCTTTTAGTCTAAGAGCTACTTCTCAAACACAGAATGCCTATTCAGAAGTTAGCCGATGCCTGCATTTCAGGAGATATCAAAGCACAAAATAACCATCGTTCATAATTCTGGTAATCCATACATCATTATATGTTGCCTCCTTTGCAGTTCCTTCTTCAGTCAGGATTTCTTCATATAAATCCAAACAATTCCTGGATGGTACAGAGGATTTGGATGCAGTGTCTAAAACAAACAAGAAACCCTTCCATTAAAATAACTATTTCCAGATTCAATAAAATCCTATCAAAACTCCAATGGCATTTTTCTAAGAAATGGGAAAACAATCCTAAAATATGTATGGAACCACAAGACTGCAAATAACCATAGCAATCTTGAGAAAGAAGATGAAGGGAGGAGGCATCACACTTCCTGATTTCAAGCTATAATACAACACTGTAGTAATCAAAAGTATAGTTTTATAGGAATGAGAACAAACACATAAGTGCTACAGCTCTTTTACAATTTGTCTAGCAGGTTTTCCGGTCCACACCGGAAAATACCCCCATGGGGGAAAAAAGATACAGAGATCAGTGGAATGGAACAGAAAGCCTAGAAATACACACAGGCATGTTCAGTCACAGGCAGCTCAGGTGGTAAAGAATCTGCCTGCAATGCGGGAGACCTGGGTTTGATCCCGGGTCAGGAAGATCCACTGGAGAAGAACATGGCAACCCACTCCAGTATTCTTGCCTGGAGAATCCCACAGACAGAAGAGCCTGGCAGACCACAGTCCATACGGTCGCAAAGAATTAGACACAACTGAAGTGACTTCGTAGGCAGGCACACGTATACGGTCCCAACTTATGACAAAGGAGCCAAGAATATATAATGGGGAAAGGATAGTCCCTTCAATAGGTGGTATTAGGAAAACTGGACAGCCATAAACAAAAGAAAGAAAGTAGACTCTTATATTTATATAGCACACACAGAAATCAAATGGAATTAAAAACCTGAATTTAAAATCTGCAACCATACTTAATATCCTGTAATAACCTATAATGGAAAAGAATACAAAAAAAGAATATATCTCTATCTATCTATATAACTGAATCACATTACTGTATACCTGAAACTAACAAAACAATATAAGTCAACTGTATTTCAATAAAGGGAACTGCCTGGCAGTCCACAAGTTAAGACTACATGCTTTCAATGCAGGGGGCAGGGGTTCCATTCCTGACAGGAGAATTAAAATCCCATGAGCCCAGCAGAGGGGCCAAAAAAAAATTTTTTTTTTAATTAAAAACTGAAATGTATGGAAACAGAGACTAAAAATGATGGTTGCCAAGGGCCAGGGGTAGGGAAAAAGAGATATTGATCAAACTTTTTCAGGTTTGTGGACAAGCACAAACTATCATCCAACTATAAGATGAATAAGTTCTGGGGATATAATGTACAGCATAGTGATTATAGTTAATAACACTATTTTATGTAATCGAAAATCACTGAGAGTAATCTTAAAGAGGTGGTAATCACGTGATGCTATACAGGTGTTAGCTAATGCTATGGTGGCAATTATTTCACAATATTTAAGTGAACAATATTTAAGTGTTGATAAAATCGACACACTATACATCTTAAACTTACTTATAAGTCAATTATATCTCAATAAAACTAGGGTAAAAAAAGAAAAATATACATGTTAAGCGTTTTAATACAGTGTCTACCTCTCCCCAAAGAGCTATACATTTCCTCATCTTTTGTATTTCATCTAAATCTATACTAATTTCAGATTAGAACTGGAGAACCACTTTATCTAAAACAAATTCATCAACAAGTCAGATGTTAAGATCATATTTGTTTGAAGCTTTGAAAAATCTGATTGCAGAAAAGTTTTCTCAATTAGACAAGTCATCAGACTCTGCATATTATACCCGTACTGATTCATTTGAAAATACATATAGTACCTACCCTTTTCAAAAGTTCTAATATCACATAAAAGTAGAGACATTACTTTGCCAACAAAGGTCCGTCTAGTCAAGGCTATGGAGTTTCTCCAGTGATCATGTATGGATGTGAGAGTTGGACTGTGAAGAAGGCTGAGTACCGAAGAATTGATGCTTTTGAACTGTGGTGTTGGAGAAGACTCTTGAGAGTCCCTTGGACTGCAAGGAGATCCAACCAGTCCATTCTGAAGGAGATCAGCCATGGGATTTCTTTGGAAGGAATGATGCTAAGGCTGAAACTCCAGTACTTTGGCCACCTCATGGGAAGAGTTGACTCATTGGAAAAGACTCTGATGCTGGGAGGGATTGGGGGCAGGAGAAGAAGGGGATGACAGAGGATGAGATGGCCTGATGGCATCACTGACTTGATGGATGTGAGTCTGAGTGAACTTTGGGAGTTGGTGATGGACAGGGAGGCCTGGCATGCTGTGATTCATGGGGTCGCAAAGAGTCGGACACAACTGAGCAACTGAACTGAACTGAACTGAACTGAATATCACATAGCCTGTAACAGTGGGTGAGGTAATATATGCAGTCACCACCACCAGCTTTATTTGGTACAAAATACTTTTCCATAAGGTCTGATTAAATCTGACACCCAGATGAAAAACAAACCTAAGGGCTAATTTTTTCACTGATAAAGATTTGGGTAAAAAAGAGTTACCTGAGTACAATCATTTCAAAGAAAAGGCAAACTGTTGAGAAGCTATGAGTTATGCCAGGAATTGGTAACAACAAAATAAACACTTCCAACAGACTGACCAAACAAAATGACATGGTATTTTGTTACAGAATTTACATACCAGAACCAGCACTGTCCAACCCAGCATATATGTCCAAAGAACCTTCATCATTATTTTTAAGAGGAGAAGCTGGGAAAAAAAAAAAAAAAAAAAGACTGGTTAAAACTGACTCTATGTACTTAGTGAAGTTTTTCCATTTCTACTCTGAAGGACCAGAAAAAGAGTATCAGTCTTGTGCCAAAAAAAAAAAAAACTGTTTAGAAGCTTTTGTACATCCTTATAAACATACACATCTTAGTACACAGATACAGACTTAAAAACTCACTTTCAAAACCATACTAGTAAGAAGATTCCCAATCTAGTAACAACCAGTAAATAGATATAGACTTAAAAACCCACTTTAAAAGCCATACTAGTCAGAAGATTCCCAATCCAGTATCAGAACAATCTTCCTGCAAAAATAAAAACTCTAAATGAAATATTAAAAGCTAACTTTAGTTAATGCTCTATCACTAGATTTACTGTGGCAATCATTTCACAATATATACAAATATGGAATTATTATATTGTACATCTGAAATTATAATATTATATGTAAACTGTATCTAAATTTTTAAAAAAAAAAGCTATCTGAAGAACTAAAGAGCAATCCAAAGCAAGCAAAAACTGGAGAGGAGATGACCCCTGAAAGAAGTAATGAATTCCTACCCCCCTTTTCTTTTTTTTACCAGTTTTAGTGCAAGGATAAGCGCTAGTTGGAGCCACAGTAGGCAGAGAAACTCAGATGGACACTTCCAGTCCTAATAGCTTGAAGAACTAGAGAAAAAACTTTGGGGGTGATAACAGCAACTAGAAAGAAGAAATCCAAAGAGCCACAGAGGACTCCCCAAATTGTGCCCAAATCTGAATAACACAAGTAAA
This sequence comes from Ovis aries, assembly GCF_016772045.2. Taxonomy (NCBI): domain Eukaryota; kingdom Metazoa; phylum Chordata; class Mammalia; order Artiodactyla; family Bovidae; genus Ovis; species Ovis aries. Next base: position 47,748,463 of record NC_056061.1, read on the forward strand.
GGACTCCCAGGAGTCCAGCTAAAAGCTAAAAAATCTCTGTAGCTAAACAGAGATTTCAGCTACTGTTCACCACAGGGAAGACAGAAGATCAAGTTCAGCTGAGATAAATGACTACTAAAATTAAAAACACTAGCACTTTTCAGAGGAATATAACAGAATCATATATCTTGAACGTTTACAATGTCCAAAATGCAATTCAATATTTATCAAAGGAAATCTTGGAGGACAAATAAAAACAACTCCAAAACCAAATGAAAATTCTAAAACTGAAACTATAATACCTAAGGTAAAAAGATTCAACAGAAGAGGCAGTGAGCTTGAAGACAGATCAATAAATTATCCAGTTGCAAGAATAGAGGAAAAAATATTTTTAAAAATATCCCTTACTAACCTATAGAATATCCCGAGTTCTCACATACTATATACCTGGAGTCCCAGAAGAAAAGAGACAACGGGGAGGAAAGTGATACTAGAGGATACTAGAAGGACAAAAATGGTAAATAACTGAGTAAATACAAAAGACTAATATTTCACCTAGTTGGTTTTAACTCCTCTTAGTTTACTTAAGACACATACAACAGGCTAAAATAAAAATTACAGCACTGTATCACCGGGTTCAAGACATCTTTAACATAAAAGGATGGAAGGAGGTCAAATGCAACTATATGTACAAGATTCTACATCTTACATAAAGATTCTTACCTTTTAATAACTAGACTATAAAACGTTAAAGATGTATATTGCAGTCCCTTGAGCAACCAATTATAAAAAGCACTGCAGAAAGGTATAACCAAAAAGCTAATTTGTAAATCAGAATGAAATTCTAAAATAAATTCAAATATTTGAAAAAGGCAAGAAAATCAGAAGGAAAAAAAAATACTGATGAGACAAACTAAACTTTTAAAATGATAGGTTTAAATCCAATCACAGCAATAAAGGACATTATTGTATTTACTGATAAAACTGGTATAAAGATGGTAGACTAAATAAAATTATAGCATTAGTATTAAATTTACTGAAATTGATGATTATGCTGTCTTTATGTAAGAAAACCAACTTTTGCTCATGAAATATACACTGAAGTATTTGGATGTAAGGACCATAATGTATACAACTGGTTATCAAATAGGTCAGGAAAAAACTGTGTGTATATATGTGTATAAATTAAAAAGTATATGCACAGTGTTAAAGCCACTGGCATAGGTAAAAGGCTCCTTGCATGTTCTTACTCTTGCAACTTTTCTATAAGTCTAAAATTACAGATATAATAAAAGACAAGTACAAAAATGTTATAGGAATAAAAATGTTTGTGAAATCATGTTAACTAGTAAAAACAAAAATGTACACTGTGTATGTGACTATCAAACAATGTATGCATGTGGACAAAAACTTGCGAGAGCAATATACAGAAATGAAAACAGCTATTTCCAGCAAATGAGAATAACAAGTTAGTTTTGTCCTTCAAAATAAGAGTTAACAGTTGTGATACTTATGAATCTAAATGAAAATAAAGGTGGTCATTATATTATACTTTCCATTTTTTAATTGGTTTAGAATTTTTCAAAGAAAAAACATCGTAAGACAAATATATAGCAGCATAACAATTTGAGAAAACATCAGCAAAATTAATAACACAAAAAAACAAATAATGCTATCCAGAGTGGTGATGACAGCCATATACATGTGAATCTATTCATGTCTATGGATATTATTTTTTAAAACATATTTTTCCTCATAGCTCAGTTGGTAAAGAATCTGCCTGCAATGCAGGAGACCTGGGGTCAATGAGATACCCTGGAGAAGGAAATGGCAAACTACTCCAGTATTCTTGCCCGGAGAATCCAATGGACATAGGAGTCTGGCAGGCTACAGTCCATGGGGTCCAAGAGTCAGGCATGATTTAGCAACTAAACCACCTTCAAGCAAAAATGGAATTCTACTAGACATGTTTTACAACTGCCCTTTTCATTCTACAGCATTCATAATTCTGATCAATCAATATACAACTATATCCTCAAAAAATTTAATGAGATTGTCATAGCATAATTATAATTAAGACCAAAGAACTGAAACGTTATGTCAGGATTTGGAGGTTTAAAATCTGTATATTACTAAAAATATTTCCATTTTATGAGCTTATTTTACTATTAGGTCTTGGCTATCTCTTTCAAACTTATCATCTATTTGTGACTGTTAATTTTTCCCAAAACAACAATAAGCAAGTACCACTCCATTTACTGGAAATATCCATTTCAAGAGTAATAAGTATCTATCATATATATATATGATAAGTATATATATGGTAAATTGTGTATGTATATATATATAAACACATACACCTTATCAGTGAAAGCACCAAGTCCTAACCATTGGACCACCAAGGAATTTCCCTTGTTCACTCTTCAGTCACTCAGTCATGCCCGACTCTCTGTGACCCCATGGACTGCAGCACACCAGGCCTCCCTGTCCTTCACTGTCTCCCAGAGTTTGCTCAGACTCATGTCCATTGAGTCGATAATGCCATTCCAACCATCTCATCCTGTCGCCCACTTCTCCTCCAGCCCTCAATCTTTCCCAGCATCAGGGTCTTTTCCAGTGAGTTGGCTCTTTGCATCAGGTGACCAAAGTATTGGAGCTTCAGGATCAAGTCCTTCCAAAGAATATTCAGGGTTGATTTTCTGTAGGATTGACTAGTTTGATCTCCTTGTTGTCCAAGGGACTCTCAAGAGTCTTCTAAAGCACCACATTTTGAAAGCATCAATTCTTCAGTGCTCAGCCTTCTTTATGGTCCAACTTTCACATCAGTACATGACTACTGGAAAAACCACAGCTTTGACTATTTGGACCTTGGTCGGGAAAGTGATGTCTCTGCTTTTTAATATACTGTCTAGGTTTGTCAGGCTTCCCAGGTGGCTTAATGGTAAAGAATCCACCTCCAAAGCAGGACAACCAGGAGCTATGTGGGTACGATTCCTGGGAGGAGGAAATGGCAACCCACTCCAGTATTCTTGTCTGGAGAATCCCACAGACAGAGGAGCCTGGTGGGCTACAGTCCATGGGGTTGCGAAGAGTTGAATACAACTGAAGCAACAGCATGCACGCACATCTAGATTTGTCATAGCTTTTCTTCCAAGAAACCAGTGTCTTTTAATTTCATGGTTGCAGTCACTATCCACAGTGATTTTGGCCCCCCAAAATAAGGTCTGTCACTATTTCCATTTTTTCCCCATCTGTTTGCATGAAGTGATGGGACTGGATACCATGATCTTCATTTTTGAGTGTTGAGTTTTAAGCCAGCTTTTTTTACTTATATTTTTTCCCTTATATTTTTTAATATGACAATAAAAAATAATTACTGCTTATACTGGCAAAGTTGTTAATTTTATTATATTTAAGAGGCCTGAAAGTATAAAATAAGAAAGTTCTCACTTACTAAGCACTTTCTATTTGCCAAGCACTTTATTGTATTCATTTACGTGTGGGGAGAAAAAGTTGATAATGACAGTGTTATCAATGAGAATAAATACATTACTTTATAATTAAATAAATTTAGAAAGATTTAAAATGAGCTCTTACCAGAAAAGACATCAAATAAACTTGTTCCATCACCATTGTCATCATCTGCTGCCATGATCCTATTTCTTTTTGATAGTCGCCATCTAAGGTATTAAATAGAAATATTCTCCACCGTTAAAATCAACCTCACAATTCAGAGACTAAACTTAGCTTTAAATTAAAAGATAACTTTCAAATTTGGACACAATGACAGAGTTCACTCTGCTGTTTTCTTTTTAATGTCTGGCATTTTCTAAAAGCTAAAACGATAAAAAGTCTTAAACTTGCTGATATGGTTAACCCATATCACAAAGTAAATGATGCCAATTTTATAAAGTAGACAAAAATATAAATTAACTTTTATACTAAAATAAGCCAACTATCATACTGCTGCTAAGTCGCTTTAGTCACGTCCGACTCTGTGCGACTCCATAGACGGCAGCCCACCAGCCTCCGCTGTCCCTGGGATTCTCCAGGCAAGAACACTGAAGTGGGTTGCCATTTCCTTCTCCAATGCATGAAAGTGGAAAGTGAAACTGAAGTCGCTCAGTTGCAACCCCATGGACTGCAGCTCACCAGGCTCCTCTGTCCATGGGATTTTCCAGGGAAGAGTACTGGAATGGGGTGCCATTGCCTTCTCCCAACTATCATACTAAGTAAGTGCAAATATATGGTGAGTTCTGTGAGTCCTCTTAACAAATCATCAAATCTGGGGGTAATCTTAGATATATGTGAGACTCTAGACATACGTGTTTTTACCAACAAGGGAGTAAGATGGGCAAATTGCAAAGAGTTTGATACTACACTAGGTTGGTAAAGGTGTGGGAAAAAAGTGACGTATATACTCTTCATGGGCTTCCCAGGGGGCTCGGTGGTAGAGTCTGCCTGCCAACAACACAGGAGATGTGGGTTTGATAACTGGGTTGGGAAGATCCCCTGGAGAAGGAAACGGCAACCCACTCCTAGATTCTTGCCTGGGAAATCCCATGGACAGAGGAGCCTGGCAGGCTACAGTCCATGGGGTTGCAAAAGAATCAGATACGACTTACTAACTAAACAATACTCACATATACTCTCATACATAGAGCGTATGCTGGTACAAACTCTAAGGAGGTAATCTGGCAACAGCTATCAAGTTTTTAAATGCAATTTAAACAATTTCACATCTAGTAATTTGCTCTACAGACATATCAAGCACATGATTACAAAAAGGTATATACAGGAGTATTCGATAGAGCACGAGACTGGAAGCAATGTAAGAATCCAAAGCAGTTAAAAAAACATCTTATCTGACATTCACTAACTTATCTGATGCTCTCCATTCTGCCTGTAAGATACATGAATGTTGCCCACAGTCAATGAACTATGCCACTATGGCTATTTGGGGTTATTCAGGGTATCTGTGCCTGCATACCTCTGCTCTCACCAACTGAGATAACCTACCAACAACCAGGTGCCTCTATTATCAAATCCAATTATGTTTATCTCCTTATTTTTCTAAGTAAAAGTATGATTGCTGTTGTTTTAGTCACTAAGTCATGTCCGACTCTTTTCGACCCCATGGACTATAACCTGCCAGCCTCCTCTGTCCATGGAATGTCCCAGGCAAGAATACTAGAGTGAGATTACTATTCAGCTATTTACCAGGGAAAACTAGGCTGAATGTTCTAGAGAGTCTAAAAGGTGAGGAGGAAGACAATTACAACTGCTGCCAAATCAAGTAAGGGTGACATAATCCAAAATACTGGAAGAGAAAATCTAGTCTGTACTCAGGTGGACTCAGAAGTATAGAATTTGTTACTCAAATGAAAATCCCAAGCAACATCTTCTGGGTGTATAAGGAAGTCAGAGCTCTAGTCACTGGATGTATACTCAAAGAAAATGTCATGATCTACCACAAGAGATATAATTTGTATATTATGCCTTTAAATAAAATCAAGGTATATGTATATGTTTAAATAACTCTGTTATAGCCTGCACAATAATTACAAAAGGCAAAAATGGCATAATCACATTTGGCAAGTAACACATAACTCTTGGTAAAGCAGCATCCAACTGATGGAGAAGAAACTCACAGGTTTCCTGGCAGTAACCTACTACTAGCTGCAAACTGAAGGAAGCATCACTCAACGGATCTTTTTTTTCCACAAAATGGTAACCAATTAATCTGATGACTTGGTTAAATAGATGAAATAGATCAAAGCCTTCACTGCATATCATTTCACAGTTTCAGTGTTTACTACTGGTAGTTATTACTCTAAAAAGAAAAAAAAAAGATTCTACTTGTCTTGGTTATTTAAGATTGGCAAATACAAGAGATCCAAAAAATCCTGAGTTTTTGCCCTCACCTGTCTTAAACTTTTCTCCAGTTGTTTATGGGATCACTGTCTGCAAACCTTACTTTCTTGGCCCCTACCACCAAATAAAATATATTTTTTAATTACTTTTAAAATTTAAGAGAAAAGTGACTGCTAATTTATTAGTCACAGTAAATGTAGCACTAAGAGATCTTCAAAATTGTCTCTGAGAATTATTTATAATTGTTTCTGAGTATTTTTATATATATGTACATACACATAAAGTTTAAGGAATTGTGGAATTATGATGCCTCTTTATTCCCTATCTACCCTTGTGTGATAACAGAGGTAGGCCTTGAAAATATTTCTTTGCTAACTAGCCTTATGTACAGTTTTGTCAGTAGAGAGGGCTGAAGGGACCCTGGAAAGGAAGGGGGTTTCTCTTCCTACTTTCAGTGTGTCTGGCTGGCCACGTTCCTACAGAGCCAGCGTTCCCCAGCTTTCAGTACCTACAGTACACAGCTTCTCCAGCCCTAGGTTTCTGCAAGGACACAATTTTTCTACATGCTTGCCTCCTATACATAAGGTTGCTATTACAATGGACTCTTGCAGGACATAGCTTTCTCTTAATAGGCTTATGGAGAGGGCAGCTTCTCCAATTCCTGGATCCCACAGCACCCAACAGCCAGCAGTATCTAGGGGCTTCCCTATGCACCTCCTCTGCTAGGTTCAAAGCACTGTCGCCAGCAAGGCACTTAGCAATTTCTCCAGGGTCTTAGGATCATCTTTAACTCTTTACTCCATTCAATTAGCCCGGGCCACACTCCTTCCAATGATGGGGAGATGGGTCTTCTCTGGATGATCTATCTCAGTCCTAAAGGTAGTTGTTGATCCTGTATCTGCTACTCCTTGTTTCTTAGGGTCATCTTTAACTCTTTACTAACCAATTCCAACTCGCTGTTAACAATTCTTTCTAATACGCTTTCTCTTTTAAAGCTACCATGTGGCGAGGTTTTAACACACTCTGCTAATCAAGCAGTTAAAAGAGATTTAAAGATACAACTCTGAACACAAAATTCACAGATCTGATCTGATGATTTTTATATTACCTATACTAAATTACTACACTTATGTTACTCCCAAGCACATTTATAAAAACGGACAACATATTGTAATAGTGAGTTTCAACAAATTCCACAGATATGCTTTTATTAATAAAATTTGAAATTAACAGTGCATTTTCAAATTTCCCAATTACTTTCAAAAACCACAAACATCGGGCAAAGAACAAATATTAATGGAAATTGGGAAATACACAGAACTAACCAACAATGAATATACTATAAAACATCTGTGGGGTACAATGAAAATAATACTTTCAGAGGAAAAGTTATAGCATGAAATAAATTTATAGGAAAATAAGACAAAATATTAATTAGGTCATCCAACTCAACAAAAAGAACAAAGTAAACTGAAAGAAACACATAAAAAACATAAATTAATGAAAAGAAACAATGCTCTAAAGACGAATAAAAATAAATACTAGCTCTGACATATACCTGGCAAAACTAATAAAGAAAAAGAAAGAACAAACATTAGGAACAGAAAAGGAGTATGGCTTCACAAGGGCTTCCCCAGCAGTTCAGCAGAAAAGAACACGCCTGCCAATGTAGGAGCTGCAGGAGACTCGGGTTTGATCCCTGGGTCAGGAAGATCCCCTGGAGAAGGAAACAGCAACCCATTCCAGTATTCCTGCCAGGAAAATCCCATGGACGGAAGAGCCTGGCGGGCTACAGACGATGGGGTCCCAAAGAGCTGGCCACGACCGAGTGCCTGAGCACACATGCACAACAGTCTCACACACAGCAGAGATTAAATTATCAACAAAATGTATCTGAAAGTTCAATCAAACGGATGGCTTTTCAGAAAAACGTAACTTGTCAAAAAACTGACTAAAGAAGAAACAGAAAATACGAACACATTTTAAAATAATTCAATACAGTAGTTAATCTAGGATGATTAAATAATGATTAAATAGTTCAATACAATAATCTCATAAAGAAACTTGTAATTCTATCATACCTTCAAAGAAGAGATAAAATCTATTCCAGACAACAAATGGGGGTGGGGCGGAAAGGCTGAGAGACAAGATTTGTAAGGTTAGTACAGTCTAGACATCAAAACAGGGCAAAGACAGGACAAAATAGGAAAATTACAAGACAGGAAACTATAGGTCAATCTTTCTTATGAACACAGAAACAGTCTTTTAAAAGTATTAGCCAACTGCATCCAGCAAGACATTAAACAAAAAACAAAACCAAAAGTACACTAAGGACAAGTAAGATTTATCCCTCCAAATGGAAGATGGTATAGCATTAAAATCTCAATTAGTATAAGCACTGTCTTCTGGTTGATGAAGTTGCTTCCCACCAGGGTACAAATTAAAAGTTCCGATCTGTTATATACGTATATTGGAATTGAATGATATCATCAATGGGTGGTAGTGAGAGCCAGGTTTCTTGCTACTGAAGCAGAAGGTTACAGAAAAGCAAGAGAACATACTAAAAATGACCCCTGTGGTAATAGATTATAGCTGAAAACATCAGTAAAACACACATTTAACTCAACATAGATACAGATGATTAAATATAGAAATAATTATAGGTACATGTATATACATGAGTTAGCAGACACACATGTATTGATATTTCTTTGCTCCACCAGCGAAGGAGCAATAAGCACATATAATACCCATACCTTGGATTCTAACGCTCTTCTCTATTAACCTCAACCAGGGAATTCCCTGCAAACTTTCTTTTGCCATGTAAGGCAACATATTCATAGGTTCCTAAGATTAGACTATGTCGAAGCCTTTGACTGTGTGGATCACAAGAAACTGTGGAAAATTCTGAAAGAGATGGCAATACCAGACCACCTAACCTGCCTCTTGAGAAATCTGTATGCAGGTCAGGAAGCAACAGTTAGAACTGGACATGAAACAACACACTGGTTCCAAATAGGAAAAAGAGTACGTCAAGGCTGTATATTGTCACCCTGCTTATTTAACACATATGCTGAGTACATCATGAGAAACGCTGGACTGGAAGAAACACAAGCTGGAATCAAGATTGCCAGAAAAAATATCAATAACCTCAGATATGCAGATGACACCACCTTTATGGCAGAAAGTCAAGAAGAACTAAAGAGCCTCTTGATGGAAGTGAAAGAGGAGAGTGAAAAAGTTGGCTTAAAGCTCAACATTCAGAAAACGAAGATCATGGCATCTGGTCCCATCACTTCATGGGAAATAGATGGGGAAACAGTGTCAGACTCTATTTTTTTGGGCTCCAAGATCACTGCAGATGGGTGATTGCAGCCATGAAATTAAAAGATGCTTACTCCTTGGAAAAAAAGTTATGACCAACCTAGATGGTAGATTCAAAAGCAGAGACACTACTTTGCCGACTACGGTCCGTCTAGTCAAGGCTATGGTTTTTCCGGTAGTCATGTATGGATGTGAGAGTTGGACTGTGAAGAAGGCTGAGTGCTGAAGAATTGATGTTTTTGAACTCTGGTGTTGGAGAAGACTCTTGAGAGTCCCTTGGACTGCAAGGAGATCCAACCAGTCCATTCTGAAGGAGATCAGCCCTGGGATTTCTTTGGAAGGAATGATGCTAAAGCTGAAACTCCAGTACTTTGGCCACCTCATGGGAAGAGCTGACTCATTGGAAAAGACTTTGATGCTGGGAGTAATTAGGGGCAGGAGGGGAAGGGGACGACAGAGGATGAGATGGCTGGATGGCATCACTGACTTGATGGATGTGAATCTGAGTGAACTGCAGGAGTTGGTGATGGACAGGGAGGCCTGGCGTGCTGCAATTCATGGGGTCACAAAGAGTCGGACACGACTAAGCAACTGAACTGAACTGAAGATTAGAACATGGACATAATGGTGAATCCATTACTTGGCCTAACACACTGAGACTGATGTTTAAATTGTAGCTTGTTTTAATTAACTTAAGAGTTAAAGAGGGGGTTCCCTGGTGGTCCAGTGCTTAGGACTCCACACTTCCATTGCAGGGGCCACGGGGGCTCAATCCCTAGTTGGGGAACTAAGATCCCTCAAGCTTTGTAGCATGGCCAAGGGAAAAAAAAAAAAAGTTAAATGGCCATATGTGGCTAGAGGTTGCTGTACTGGACAGCAGTTAGAGAGAATATGAGCAACCTGAAAGCAGAGATCAAGTTTTAGACATCTCTATATTCTCAGCACTTAATACATAAATATGAAAATAAAGGTGTGCTGAATAAACAAGGAAATCAACCAAAAGACCCTTAACTAAAGCTCATGGTTTATACACTGGCTCTCACTCAAAAGACTACTTAGTCTTATTTATCACGAAAAGCTCACAGGGAAGACTTCACAGAGCTGTAGTTACAATTTAATAACACATAACTAGTTCTAAATGCTATTGGGCTCTTGTAAAAATGTAACTGAATATTCTCCTAAGGTGACAAGCTTCTGGACATCAGAGTCTTCTTTTCTACAACTGCAAAGCAAAGTCTGGATTCAACATTTGATGGGCAAACACAAAGAAGTTGGGATAGAGAGCAAGAGCTGCTACAAAAAACAGGGATACCAAATCAGACTCCTCTGCTGCTCCTTCAGTGCCTGAAAACTAGGAACTGTCTGTACTAAAATACAAACCAAGAGTCAGCAATAAGATGCTAAAGTTAATAAATACATTCATGTAAGTCCAAGCTCACCAAGTCCAAAACCAAACCAAAAAAAAAACCAAAGCTTTCCATGAACATCTGTCATCTCCTGATATCGCTGTTTCTTTGAGTAGCATCCCTACTGATGCTTCTCCCTTTTTCTTTATTCTTGCTAAAGAAATTTGTTTCAGCCTCTACTATAGCTACCTAGTTATCTTCACTCTCCAAACACATGCTACCCACAATTGTTGAGTTAGTTCTTCCAAAGCAGTCCTGTTCATCTCACTTCCTCCTCAAAAACTTTGTATTACTGCCCAACACCTACTGAATAAAATCAACACAGACACTGGCACCTACACTTCTGACCCTCTCACTCACTACCCCAAGATTTCCAAAATCCCAGGGTTCAGTGAAACTGGATTCCTGCATGCACACACACTTCCTGACAACATCTATCAATAAGTTCACAAGCAAGCCTGGGTTTGAATACCCACACACAGAACAGAATGTGAGAACTGAGGTTTTAGAAAGTCTGGTGAAACACCTGGACTTCTTCAACCATAGAATGAGGGAACCACTAAAAGCTTTTAAGGCCAAGAAATATAATGATCAAATCTGCATTTCAAAGAAAAAAATCTGCATTTCAGACATTCAACTCTAGCAAGAAGAGTATTGAAAATATTAGTAGCGAGGCAGATAGCAAAGGCTATTATACCATACAGGAGACAATGAGGGGTGCCTAAGTTATTAACTGGAGAAGGAAATGGCAACCCACTCCAGTGTTCTTGCCTGGAGAATCCCAGGGACGGGGGAGCCTGGTGGGCTGCCGTCTATGGGGTCGCACAGAGTCGGACACAACTGAAGCGACTTAGCAGCAAGTTATTAATGGTGGAAATAAAGATTAGAAGCAGATCTCAGAGATTTCAGGGACAGAATAAAAAAGATTTAAGGAAAAATGTATTGATGTATTGGGCTTCCCAGATGAAGCTGGTGGTAAAGATCCCTGCCTGCCAATGCAGGAGACATAAGAGATACAGGTTCAATTCCTGGGTCAGGAAGATCCCCTGGAGTAGGAAATGGCAACCCACTCCAGTATTCTTGCCTGGAGAGTCCCATGGACAGAAGAGCCTGGAGGGCTACAGTCCACAGGGTCGCAGAGAGTCGGACACAGCTGAAGCAACTTAGTGCGCACTCACCTATTCAAGTACCCAATATTGCCCATTTCAAAACCACAACCTGGGTTGTCTTTTCAAAATGCAAATATTATCATGTTCCCTCCTTTGTTTAAAACTCTTCAGTGCTTCCAGCTGATCCTAGGTTAGACAGTTTTGCTTACACAGCCCTGAGTAAACCAGCCTCTGCCCACTCCTCCAAGTGTTGTGTGCTGTGTGCTCAGTCGCTTCAGCCATGTCTGACTCTGTGCAACCCTATGGACTGCAGCCTGCCAGGCTTCCCTGTCCATAGGATTCCCCAGGCAAGAATACTGGAGTAGGTTGCCATTCCCTTCTCCAGGATATCTTTCTGACCCAGAGATTGAACCAGGGTCTCCTGCACTGCAGGCAGATTCTTTACCACTGAGCCACTGGGGAAGCTGCAGTGTTAGTCTGCATCATTCTTCCCCGCTCTCCAGGAGTCTCTGCTCTGATCATAAGGGCCTTCCTTCAGCTCCTAGAACACAGTCTGTTCCTACCACCACAGGGCCTCAGCAGGGAGTGCTCTTTTCTCACTGCCCTTCTTCACTCAATTCCTCTTGATACTGTGACTTAAGCGCTTCCCCAGTGGCTCGGCAGTAAAGAATCCACCTGCAATGCAAGAGATGTAGGAGACTCCTGACAGCCTACAATCCACGAGGTGGCAAAGAGTCAGACATGACTCAATCCAACCCAGGGATTGAACCTGGGTCTCCTGCATTGCAGGCAGATCTTCACTGTCGAAATCATCAGGGAAGCCCCTGTTAAATTTAACCATCTGTAAAATATTCTTATAACACTGTGTCCTTTCTCTACATGGCCTCTTTTCAGTTTATGATTACATTTTTGTGGGATTCCTAGAGAAATATCTGTCTCATCCACTAGACTATATGCTTCTGTTTACCATTGTTTACCATTGTACCCCCAGCTCTCAGCATAGAGCCTGACAAGCTGGTAGGTAATAAAAAAAAAATTTGCTGAAATAATCAAAATCCCAATTTGCAAAAGACAAGTCTTCAATTCCTAGCTTCAATAACAAGGTAGTCATGCTTTTAACTGAAATGGAGACATTTTAACTGAAAGAAGACATGTTGAATTATCTGTAGGACGTTCAGGACAAGATGTCTAAACAGTATATAGCACAGAAGACAAGACATAATCGCTACTATTTAGAAATGCTGGGCTGGAGGAAGCACAAGCTGGAATCAAGACTGCCGGGAGAAATATCAATAACCTCAGATATGCAGATGACACCACCCTTATGGCAGAAAGTGAAGAACTAAGGACCCTCTTGATGGAGGCGAGAGTGAAAAAGCTGGCTTAAAGCTCAACATTCAGAAAACGAAGATCATGGCATCTGGACCCATCACTTTATGGCAAATAGATGGGGAAACACTGGAAAAAGTGGCTGACTTTATTTTTTTGTGCTCCAAAATCACTGCAGATGGTGAATGCAGCCATGAAATTAAAAGACGCTTACTCCTTGGAAGGAAAGTTATGACCAACTTAGACAGCATATTAAAAAGAAGAGACATTACTTTGTCAACAAAGGTCTGTCTAGTCAAGGCTATGGTTTTTCCAACAGTCATGTATGGATGTGAGAGTTGGACTATAAAGAAAGCTGAAAGCTGAAGAATTGATGCTTTTGAACTGTGGTGTTGGAGAAGACTCTTGAGAGCCCCTTGGACTGCAAGGAGATCCAACCAGTTCATCCTGAAGGAGATCAGTCCTGGGTGTTCCTTGGAAGGACTGATGTTGAAGCTGAAACTCCAATACTTTAGCCACCTGATGCGAAGAGCTGACTCATTTGAAAAGACCCTGATGCTGGGAAAGATTGAGGGCAGGAAGAGAAGGGGATGACACAGGATGAGATGGCTGGATGGCATCACCAGCTCAATGGACATGGGTTTTTGGGTAGATTCAATCCAAGTCACAGTTGGTAGACAGGGAAGCCTGGCATGCTGCAGTTCATGGGGTCGCAAAGAGTCAGACACAACTGAGCTGAACTGAACTGAACAATAGCCAAGATTAGAAAATATTCAAATGTCCATTGACAAGTGAGTGGATAAAAAAGATGTGGTATACATACACAGTGGAATACTACTCCATAAAAAAAAAATGAAATATTGCTATCTTCAGCACCATGGCTAGACCAAGAGATTGTTATATTGAGTGAAGTAAGTCAGAAAGAGTAAGACAAATACCATATGAGATCATTTCCATATGGAATCTTAAATATGACACAAATGAACTTATTCACAAAACAGAAAGATTCACAGACACAGAAAACAAGTTTATAGTTATCAAAGGGGAAAAGGAGTAGGGGGAAGGGATAAATGAGGAGTTTGGGTTAGCAGATACAAACTACTATATATGAAATAGATAAACCATAAGGTCCTATAGCACAGCAAACTATATTCAATACCTTGTAATGAACCATAATGAAAAAACAACATGATAAAGAATATATAGAGTAAAAGAATATACAAAACTGAATCACTTTGCTGTATACCAGAAACTAACACCACATTGTAAAGCAACTATACTTCATCAATTAAAAAGACATAACCACTATAGCTGAGATCACCCTTGAAGTTACAAAGACCAGTGATTCTCTTGAAAAGGAAGACAGGAAACAGAAGACAAGGAATTATGTATCAGTATCTCTTGGGAAAAAGGATTTTTCACATTTGCTCTCATCTTTCTCCAAATGAGTGCTTCAATATACAAAGATAATTGTTGCTGATAGGAGAGTTGCACCAAAGTGTAGAGGCAAACTTTTTAAAGCTGAGAACCATGATGATGAAAGAAAAGCATTGCAGGCTCACTCATAATCTTTTGAGGAACAATCCCAATGAATTCAGATGTGAAGGCAAAGCAGATGAGAGAAGGATCACCTAGCCTTTTGTGATAGGATGTCTTTAAGAGACAGTCTGAAGAAGGTTTCCTTTAAGAAAAAAAAAAAAATCAAGGGAATGAAATAAACATTTGTAGAGAAAAACAAAAATATCTGTAGACAAAGAGTCAGGGGAGAGGGAAAGGGTATTTTTAGGCTCACAGCAAAGGCTTAACCTAATACAGCAAGATCCCTAAAATGATGTAAGGGGCAAAGAGAACAAACACCACATACTGTACCCTATGTGCCAGCCACTGACCTAAATGCTCTTAATAATTTATCTTAAATCCTCCCAAAGTCCTACGAGGTACAGACTATTATTTTCCCCAATTTACAGATGCAGAAATAGATAAGAGAAACTTGCCTTAAGGTCCAACAGCTGGTAAAGGGAGACCTGGGATTAGAACTCAGCTGTCTCTAACGCCAGATGACAAAAAGAATATTCATTAGAGAGAAGAATATATTAAAAAAATTTTTTTAATGAGTGATCTCTTGCAAAATGGCAAGAAACACTACGACTAATTGGGGTAGGGGGAGTCTTCCCCTGAAGGCCTCTGTCCCCCCGCCAATCAAAAGAGCCCTGAGTGAGATGGGGGAGGAGCCTTCAAGACAGGAGGTTTGGAGCTGGAGCTATTAGGAATGGGAAAGAGCAGGGAAGAATCAGAATCAATGGCAAGTTGATGTCTGAAGTGCAAATCTTGAGACTCTACGAATTATACATTCACATCTGATTTAGGGTCTACTCTGTGTTAGGAAAAGATTCTCATACCTGTAGAGATTAAGGTAAACAACTTCTCTGGGTATAACAGTGGCCGAAACAAACTACATCCAATGATCACCAGACACAGGAAAGACCCATTCCTCCAGAGAATCGCATCCGAACGAGTACATTCCAAGGAGAGAGAGGTTTGGGTAGGAAGGGGGGAGGGGAAAGAAGAATGGTCGAAAGGACAATTTCAAGGAGAGATAGGTTTTGGAGGGGAGGGACAGGAAGAGTGGTCGAAAGGACAATTCCTACCTGCGCTAGTCCTCGCCCCCGCCCCTTCCCGAATTCTCTCGAAGGACCACAGAGGGATCTGGAGTGAAAGCCCAGAAGCTGCATCCAAGGAACGCGGCTTCCTGGGGGCCCCGGACATTAGACGCACGCCAACCCCCACCGATTCCGCTGCTCCCTTCAACTCCCTGGCTCTCCGAACGCAGTCAGCCTCCGCTAAGGGGACTTCCGCGCCATGCAAACTCTTCCCAGAAGCTCCGCGCACACCGGACCCCCACAAGAACTTACCCGCCCCGCCTGGCCCAAAGCAGGCTGGGATCCTCTTTGGACTCTCTGGTCTCCCTGGCATCTCCACCAATGCCAGCTCGCTATTAGCACCCGGAGGCGGGACTAAGCGCCCACGGCCAATCGGATCGGACGCAAAGCACGTCTCCGGCGCACATTAATAGTTCCCGCCTTTGGGAGGGATTAAAAAAAACAAGGTTGGCGCCAAACTCGCGTTTGAGGCAAAGGGGCGGGGCCTGCCCTGGCGGGGGAGAAGGGGCGGGGCTTCGGTACGGAAGGGGCAGAACCTTGTCTGAGGTAGGGCTGCGTCTGGGAGCTCTTTAATGAAAGGGAAAAATAATCGCTGAGAAGGCACTGTCATTTACTTAGTTCTTTGTTCTGTTAATTCGACTAATTTATTTAGTTGTTTGTTCAATTAATTCGACTGATTGCCAACCGCGTGCTAAACAGGTGCTGGGCGCTGAAGTGGTGACGACGAGTAAGCCCTGTTGTGCACTGCCCTCAGACACCTGACTGAAGGATAAACAGTTTACCCCGGGGAGTTGGTATCGAGGGCATACCAGTCAAGTGGGATGGGAGAGAGAGGAGTGCTTTTTAGAGTCAGGCTACCAGGATTGTCTCTTAGAACTTGCGGGCATCCGAGGCACCTATAGGATCTAACCCCCAGAGGCTGGCCCTGCGCCATTGACCGGTGGGGAAATAAAGCCAGCTTCCACGCTACCTCATTTAGAGATAGGAGCTTGATCCCGAGTCCTTTCCTCCTGTTCGTCCATTTTGACAACTTGCGAATAAAGTTTTTCAAAAAGTCCTCATTTGGGTGAAAATGTTTTGGAAGAATACTGGTTTCCTAGATTCTCCCCCAACCACCGTCTCTTCTGAAGAGGAGTTAGCCAGGTAGCTTTCCAGGTAGTGGAAACTGGGAGGGTAGAGGGGGTGCAATCGCAAGGCATACGTCGTTGCTGGAGCATAAAGGGTGAGGTGAGGCTGGAGAGAGAGGCTTGGGTCAGACCGTGAAGCCCCATAAGAACTTGTTGAAGAGCTTGGAATTCACTTTTAAAGATGAGGCACGGGTGGGCCACCAAAGGTTTTTAAGCTTGGGGTGCTGGTGATCTGATTTACATTCAGTAAGCTCTATTGGCCTTGAGAAGGATTTTGAGATGCTGTTGCAGTGATCCAGAGAAGATGAGGCAGATGGAAGGTAGCCTAGGGAATAGATTTAGACTATTTAGGACATGAAAGTGATAAAACAGCAACTGATTGAATACTGGTTTTCAACATGAGTACTTGATGGCAGTCATCAAAAAAAAAAATTACTGAGAACACAGCATGCTCCTGCTGCTGCTGCTGCTACTGCTAAATCGCTTCAGTCATGTCCGACTCTGTGCGACGCCATAGACAGCAGCCCACCTGGCTCCGCCGTCCCTGGGATTCTCCAGGCAAGAATGCTGGAGTAGGTTGCCATTTCCTTCTCCAATGCATGAAAGTGAAACGTGAAAGTGAAGTCGCTCAGTCGCAACCCCATGGACTGCAGCCCACCAGGCTCCTCCATCCATGCGATTTTCCAGGCAAGAGTACTGGAGTGGGTTGCCATTGCCCTCTCTGGAGAACACAGCATATGTGCCTCAAAAATAAAGCCTTCCAGCAAAGTTATCTTCCAGAAAAGAATAACCTTATAATTTAAGCCTTCCAAAGTCTCTCATTGTTACTGGTACTCTCTTAAATACTTTACATTGAACAGAAAGTAGTATTCGGATTAAAAATATTGCTTGGGGAATTCCCTGGTGGTCCAGTGTTTAGAATTCTGTGCTTTCACTGCTATGGCTTGAGTTTATTCCCTGGTCACTGAAGGAACTAAGATCTTGCAACTAAGATTCTGCAAGCCCTGGCAAGGAAGGTGGGGTTGGGAGGTGGGAACTACCTGTAAAAATATTTGCTTCAAAAGACCTCATTGCCAATTTGGTAAACTTACAGAAGCCAGCTGAAGGAATCAATATTTTTCTTAGGGAAATGGAGTAGTGTAAAACAGTTACATCCTTTATGGAGTCTGGACTCACAATTGCAAATCTTGCTAAAGTAAAAGCAATTTCTGAAGAAGATGTTTATGTAACTAGGAGATACAATGTTAAGGGGGATAAAAGTACAATGAAAGAATTAGAAAAAGAATATACATATATTTTGCTTGTTTTCATATAGCAACACTTGAAGGATAAATTAGAACCTTATAAAAAACATACCATATGGAACCGGAAGCCACCATTTAAGTATTTTTACTTAAATAAAAAATTATTTCCACATAAAAATATTAAATGGTGTCTTCAGGTACTGTATGGTACCTTTTTTTTTATTAGGTTCTAATTAATCCTTCAAGTGTTGCTATGTAAAAACCAAGTAAAATATATGTATATTCTTTTTCTAGTTCTTTCATTGTACTTTTATCGCCCTTTATCTCCTAGTTACATAAACATCTTCTTCAGAAATTGCTTTTACTTTAGAAAGATTTGCAATTGTGAGTTCAGACTCCATAAAGGATGTAACTGTTATGCATGGTTTTTCTTCCTTTTTTAAAATTACAGTTTCATTGAGATAAAATTCACATACCGTATATTTTAGCTATTTAAAGTGTTAAGTTTGCCTTTTTATAAACTTTTAAACTATAGAAGAGTTTCATATATTAAAAGATTGAGTTAAATCAGGAAGAAAAAACATTTACATGGAAAATAAATCTAAATAATGAAACTGTGTAAACAAAAGAAATATAACCACATAGACAATTATTTCAAGTGACATATGACTACAGTGCTCTGACTGTATATCATGAGTGGGATATATTTCTAAGGACAAAAAGAACTGCAAAGAAATCTTATAACTCAAGCAGCAGTTTTATTGTTAGTATTAATGTTGTCATTTTGAAACTATTTTTGTATCTTGTGGAAGAAATATGTAATATTTTAATATTTTTAGGAATTAAGATATTTATTGAAAGAGAAAAGAGATCCAAGGATAAAATAAAAAACATTAGGGGAGAAAACTTACACTATTTTACACGAATTGGAAATGTCAGCATGAGCTCTTGATTTTTTAAAATACATATTCCTTATTTCTGTTCCTTAAAGGGTTTGGAAGCAATGATACCTCGATTGCAATATGTCATGAACACACTTAAGACTCAAACTCCTTGTAGTCTGGACAGGTCAGCACCAAAGGGCAGAGAGGAGGATGAAGAAGGAGAGAAGGAGGGGGAATCTATCTAAAGGAACAAGTGCAAGATACTCAGTATCCTAAATGTGGGTAAGAGGCTAGGCTTAACAATTCCAGTGTTAGTATTATAAAAATTCTGTTACTCAACTAATTCAAATGAAAGTGCTCTGGAAAATTCTGTTAGAAATCTCAAAAAGTGCATCAGCTGTGGTAAATAGAGATGACTGGAAATTATTTGCCACTCCTCCATTGAGAAATGAAGTCTAATTTCCAGTCCCTTGAATCTGGACTGGCTTTAGCGACTTGCTTGACCATATGATGCAAGGACAGGGATGTTTTAGGACTTCTAAGACCTTGCAGTTTCTATCCAGGCTTTTTGGAGATCTCTCTCTTCTCGACCTCAAATGGTCATGTAAGCATTCCAGCTTAAAGTTCCAGCTGAGCTCAGCCTTCCAGCCATCCCTGCCAAGATACAAGATGTGTGAGTGAACCTATCTTGGACCCACCAGATTAGGCCATTGACTAACTCAATACAACTGAATGCCCTCAGTCAATATCCCATGGAAGACAAGAATTGCCAGCAGAGCCCTGCTCAAATTCCTGAACCTCCCTATTTTAAAGTATTGGTGGCGCTAGTGATTGGTAAAAAACCTGCCTTCCCATGCAGAAGACATGCGTTTAGTCCTTGGCTTGGGAAGATCTACTGAAGGAGGGCATGGCAACCCACTCCAGTATTCTTGCTTGGAGAATCCCATGGACAGAGGAGTCTGGCAGGCTACAGTCCATAGGGCTGCAAAGAGTCGAACATGACTGACGTGACTTAGCACACACACACATAAAATAGTTGGTGTTTTAAGTCAGTATAATTTAATAATTTGTTACAAATAGTTAGATTACTGGAACAATTATGGCAATGACAGAATAAAACTGCAGAGTTTTATTAAAATTGTTACATAAAATATGAGAATGGAAGGCCAGAGAAAGACTTTGATGAATTTAAATTAGTAATTGCTCCCATTTATAGCATATAGTTAAACTCCTTTCAGTATTTTAAACCCCATTTAAATGTAATGCATTTCATCTGTTTTTTAAACACTTCATACTTGTAGGACAAACACAAAAACTGATAAGTAAAACATTCCTAAGGGTTACTGAGTTTAAGCTCATTACTACTATGACACATGACAGGCCAATAATCAAGAGACCAGTTGTTGGAGCAAGGCATAACAGCTTAATTTGGAAAGCCAGCAGAGAAGATGGTGAACTCATGCCCCAAAGAACCATCTTGCCTGAGTTAGAATTCAGGCTCCTCTTATACTAAAAGGGGAGGGAGTGAAGTCAAACACTTCCTGGTTCCCATCAGCCTCTGGAGGGGATGTGTTCATTTCTTCCTCTCTATAGTCATTCAAAAGTAGGTCTGGTCAAGATGTTTCCTATGAGCTAAAAAACAGTATCTTAGCTTAATGCTCATTACCTGGAAGCAGGGTTCCCAGAGATGGACCATTATTTATAATTTAAACTTACAGGCAACAGCTCTTTTATGATTAACTTGTAATAGAATACAAAAGATTGTTGGGTATTACATAAGTACGTAAACATGTAGTGAAACCTCAAGTTCTTTCAAACATTGTAATACTTTAACATTGGTCAATGTCTCTGTCTTTTCAACTTAAAATCAAAGGTCTATGAACATGGTAAACTTACCTGCATTTCAAAGTAATATATCCACCCAGAATGGGAAATCCAGGGGAAACTTGGAATACAGTACATTCGTGTCCAGTCACTCAGTCATGTCCAACTCTTTGTGACCTAATGGACTGTACCCTGCCAAGCTCCTCTGTCCATGGGATTCTCCACAAGAATACTGGAGTGGGTTGCCATTTCATCTTCCACGGGACCTTCCCAACCCAGGGATCAAAACCCCACCTCCTGCGTTGGCAGGCGATTCTTTACCATTGAGCCACCTGAGAAGACCTTGGAACGCAGTACTTAGACATATATCCTCAATTTTAAAGAAAAAAGCAAATAAATTATGGCTTTTATATCTATCAGAGTAACCACCACACCGGGGTTGATAATGAAATATTTCCATCACCCTAGGAAGTTCCCTGCAGTCAAAAGCAACCACTGCTCTGACTTTGTCATTATTTTGGCTTGTTCATGAATGAATTTGACATAAATGCACTTTTAATTTTATGTACTCTTCTACTCCACTCTTCACAGTGCCTTTAGAATATTCAGTGTCCTATATACCATACTTTCATTCCCATGTCATGTCAATGAAAATAATCAATGATTTATAATAAGAATAGAAACAAGTTTTATTTCAGCCAAACTAAGGACTAGCCCAGAAGCCAGCTTCCCAGATGACTCTGTGAAGCTGCTCCAGAGAAGCGTGGGTTCCAGGACAATTTTATACCTTGTCAAAACAAAGAACATTAAATAAGACAGGGTTACAGTTCTTCAAGGTTTAAAACACACACACACACACACACTACATTTCTTCAAAGTTTAAAACACACGCACAGACATTACATTTCTTCAAGGTTTAAAACACACACACACACCAGCAAGTATATGAGAGTCCCCATGGCCTGGGCACCTGGAAAAGGAAATCATCATCAAAGCAGGACCAGCATTAGCCTCCCAGAAAGAAAGGCATTTAATCTTTATTTTTAACATGGGCATTCTTTACCTCTTGTCAGCGTGCTCTTCTCTTTAATAATTAAAGCACATATACAATTTGTTTGATAGGCCAAAAAGAGGCTATTTTCCTTAACTCATGTATAACCCAAAATGACTTTTCTGTATCTCAACATGCGAAAATTTCTTTTATCACCCATCTTAACACTTATATCCAGTATTTATAATAAGACTGCTGCGAGGGCTCTCTATGCTTGTTACACTTGTGTGTGAATTTCCACAGGCCAACCGTCTAAAAGAGGAGTTTAGAGGGGGTAAATTTGCTTTTCATTCCTAGCTGATCCTTTTGCCTGCTGACGCAGAGGGAGGCATGGCGGGCTGAGGATCGTAGGCACACGGCCCTAAGGGCCCCCTAGCTTCTCCTGAATTGCTGTCACGCCACCCTTTGTCGCCGGATCAACCATCATTGTAACCGTTAACCTCCACCAGCAAAAGCTATTTCTGATGGAGTCTATGCCGGAACTATATAGATACTGACGCCCCGCGTTTCCGGTGCCGAGGAGGCGGGCCGCGATCGCCGGTTGGTGCGGTCGCGGACTGATGATGCAGAGCGCCGCGTGCTCCCCCCCACGTGTGCTGCTGCCGCTCTCTAGGTAGTGGCGAAGCAGCGGCAGCCGCTTTCACTGGAGACGCAGTTGGTGGCAGTTCCGGCGCCAGGACCTCAGCGGCTCGGGGGTTCTTAGCGCGAAGCAAGGAGCGCCTGTGGCCGCCCGGGGCGGAGGACCCGTGATCATGGAGCACCTCTTGCTGGAGGTAGCGGCCGCGCCGCTGCGGTTAATCGCTGCCAAGAATGAGAAGAGCCGCAGCGAGCTGGGCAGGTTCTTGGTCAAGCAGGTAAGAGAAGGAACGGGAGGGAAAGAATTGGGCCGTCCCCTCACCGCCTGGCGCGTGCCCCATGGCCCTGCGCGAAGACGCAGGGGACCGGAGATCCGTGTCTTGTCACTCTGGCCCCCTCCCCAAGGCTGGCCAGTGGCGGAGGCGTCCGCGCGCATTTGAGGAGCCTGGAAGGAGCCTTTTGTTTTTCTGTGGGAGAGTCTTCCCTTCTCTCCACCGATTTATTTCCTTGCAGCACCCTGGCTGCGTGCGCCAAACATGACCTTCAGAGAAAAACGTGGTTTTTTGTGTTTCTTTTTTTGGTAGTTGAGGTTGCGTGTTTGCCCTTTTGACATTTGTATTATTTAAGCTTGCCGACAAGTCCAGCCACCTCTGTTAGCTTGGGTGGGTATTTCCTTTCTGCCTTGTTCTGACTTTCCTGCCCACTGACAAGTATTAATTGTATTCCTGCTGGGAGTAAGACACAGTGTGGCACTTTGCGGATACAGATAAATTCGTTATGGTCTCAGACCCCCAAGGTATTTCGTGTCTATTTTTGGAGACTTTCATAAACACAGGATACAACTGATGGGCCAAGCGAGACAGCGAGGGCATAATTCATAAGCCATAGGAATTATGAATTAGTTTTCTGGAAAATGGGTGCTCTGGCCTTTTAAGAGCCTTCTCCCGTTGACCTCCCGCTATCTGAGTTGAGGATCCTTATCACGCATTTTTTCACCTGGCGTTTTAACTTTCTATTTTATGCTTCCCCACCACACCTGTGAGCTTGAGAGTAGGGGGAAATTTTTTTTTTTTTTTTCCCCTAACTCCTGTATCTAGAAGATAGACATCCTATTGCTAAGGAAGCAACAGCAGTTTTTCGGGTCTGGAGAGGCCTGGAGCTAACAGAGAGACGTATCTGATGACAAATTGAACGTGTGTGGCAAAGGGGAGGGAGGAGTGGAAGATATTCCTGGGGTTATCTGGCCTGTGATTTCCCCCAAGGAAGGGATCGTTAACATTAAGGGAGAGGTCTGGAAAGAAAACTGACTTTTGATGGGCTGGACTAATGAAAAAATCAATTTATATGAGCTGAAGTTGTGGTGACAGGCTCCTGAACTATGTATTATGGCTAGAAGCATTCTTCTGTAAGTGGGTTTGCATTTAAAGCAGAGGTTCTGAAGCTGGGGATCATGGACCACTGACAGCAGGAGGTTTGTTTATGGTTCTTCGCAGTAATTGGATGGAAAATTAGTGCTTATGTATTGGGAGTAAAATGAGGAAATGGTTCATAGCCTTTTAAAAAAAAGAGAATCTGAGATTCTGAAGCATGGGAACCACTCAGGTGGATTCTGAGACTGTATATAGTAATGTTGAGGGACTTGAAAGCTACTAGAAAGTTCAATTGAATTAAGATTCCGGCCACCTGTGCTTTCCATTTGTCTCTCCTCTGTCTCAGATTCTATCCAATCTGAATAATGTCTTTCAGGTTTGCTCCTTTTTATTTTCAGTAGTGATTTCAAGCTTTTCACACAGATAAGAGTTGATTGTGTTGTCATCCTGTTTTTCTCCTATTTGGGGAAACTGATTTTTACTGGAGAGCAAAGACCTTTTTTTTCCACCACTGAACCTCATGATTTTAGTTCCCCCTGCCAGAAATTGAACGTGGGCCCTGGACAGTAGAAGCATGGAGTCCTAACCACTAGACCACCAGGGAACTCCCAGCAAAGATTTTGAAACCTTACTTCTCATGGAGTTTGGGATCTGAAATAAATTTTTAGGATGTGCTTCCTTTGTTCTTCATCTCAGCTGGTGACACCCCCGTCTCTCTGTCCAGTCCCTTGTTACAGAAAACTGAGTGTTCTCAACTCTTTTCGCTCCTTTTCCGTCGCATATAGCCAAGTCCTCCTGATTTTCCTTCCTTGGTATTGAATCTTTATTCAGTTGTGTCTTTCTCTTCATCCTTACAACTACTAGCATCCTACAGTTCTGACTCTTAATTCCAACACGGGGGTTTTCTTTCTAGCACTACTGAGCAATTCTCAGATACCAGCTGGTGTCCTACAATTTAACTCAATTCTGGTGCTGTTTACCTGTGGAAAGAGTCAGTTCCTTCAGAGTAAAGGCTTAACCCTAAAAGACTTCTCCCACCCTCGCCTGCTCTTCTGACTAGCTAGCCTATAAATTGGGGGTTCCAAGAAATTTCTTTCTTGGATTTAATTAATTTACTAGTTCAGTTCAGTTCAGTCCAGTCGCTCAGTCGTGTCCAGCTCTTTGCGACCCCATGAATCGTAGCACGCCAGGCCTCCCTCTCCATCACCATCTCCCGGAGTTCACTCAGACTCACGTCCATCGAGTCCGTGATGCCATCCAGCCATCTCATCCTCTGTTGTCCGCTTCTCCTCCTGCCCCCAATCTCTCCCAGCATCAGAGTCTTTTCCAGTGAGTCAACTCTTCGCATGAGGTGTCCAAAGTACTGGAGCTTCAGCTTTAGCATCATTCCTTCCAAAGAAATCCCAGGGTTGATCTCCTTCAGAATGGACTGGTTGGATCTCCTTGCAGTCCAAGGGACCCTCAAGACTCTTCTCCAACACCACAGTTCAAACGCATCAGTTCTTTGGTGCTCAGCCTTCTTCACAGTCCAACTCTCACATCCATACATGACCACAGGAAAAACCATAGCCTTGACTAAACGGACCTTAGTTGGCAAAGTAATGTCTCTGCTTTTGAGTAGTATACTCACAAAACTTGGAGAAATATTTTACTTTTCAGGACAGCCATCCCTGAAGCTCTCCGAACCACATTCTGTGGGGTTTTTATGAACACTTTCTTCACAGGCACAATACTAAATCTCTGGCCATTGGTGATTCAGCTCTTAATCTCTAGCCCCTCTGCCCTCCTCGGAGGTCAAGACATGGGGATGAAAGTTCTAATCCTCTAATCAAGTGATTGGCTCCCAGCTTAGCCTCTTTCCAAAATTCACTGCGTTACTGTAGCATATTTCTCTCATCACAGGAAATTCCCAGAGTTTTAGGTACTTGGACAGGTGTGGGGTTTTGAAGACTAAGTATGTTTTTTTTTTTTCTCTTGTACTATAAATCACAGAATCACATCTTATGTCCTTAATCACTGTCTATGTTGAAGAAGAGCAGAGTGCTTGAGAGCATGTGTGGGTAGGAGGACTGAAGGATGGGTGCAGATCAGATTCCTCTTTTGGTTTTGTGTTTTGGCAATGCATGTGGCATGGGGATCTTAGTTCCCCTACCAGGGAGTGAACCCACCCCCTTTTCAGTGAAAGCACAAACTCTTGACCACTGGACCATCAGGGAAGTCCTCTTCTCTTTCCTTATTGTTTACTCACTAAGTTGTGTCCGACCCTTTTGCGACCCCATGGATGATCGTAGCCCACCAGACTCCTCTGTCCATGGGATTTCCCAAGCAAGAATACTGGAGTGTGTTACCATTGTTTTGGGGGGCTTCCACAAGTTGCTCAACTCTCCTAAGTCTTAGTTTCTTGATACCAATTACCTGTGATAGTTGCTAAATAGTTACAGAGTAGTTAAAAGCAGAGATTCTGGAACCTGTGATGTGATTCCTGGTTCTGCTATCAGCTTTATGACCTTATCCCTTTTTAAAAATTTTCAGTTTCCTTTTCTGTAAAATGGGGATAGTGTAACCTACTTCATGGGTTGCTATGAGAGTTAGGTGCCTAGGGTACAGTAAGTGTTGTCTATAAAAGTGGTTGCTGTTGTTATTGCTATAAATAAGATTGTAAAATCTAGATGATGCGTTTGAGGAGCTTACCACAGTGCCTGGCCTGTAGAAAGTAATCAATATCTGTGAGCTAGAATTAGAACTTTTTAAGACAGCTTTGAGAGATAATTCATATGCCACATAATTCATCCATTTAAGTGTATGGTTCAGTGGCTTTTGCTCTGTTCACAGGTATGTGCAACTGACACCACAGTCCATTTTTGAACATTTCTATTACTTCAAAAAGAAGCCCCTATTCCTTTTAGCTATTATCTCCCATCCTATTCTGGCCACTTAATATAAATTATCATTAATAAGACAAATCTGAATCTATCACTATTCTGTCTAAAAGCTCTCCATTATCTCCAGAATCAAAATCTAAACTTTCTAAGATTGCATATGATTTTTTTTTTTAATTTTTAAAAGAAACTTGATTTTCTGTTAGTCTTATTTCCATTTTCTTTTTTGAAGTGTGTTTTTTCCCCCCCTGCCTGGTGACTCTCAACTGAGGGAATTTTACTCTCTGTGGCAAATCTAGAGACGTTTTAAAAATTTTCACAACCTGTAATGGGGATATTATTGGCTTGTAGAATGTAGAGAAGGCAATGGCACCCCACTCCAGTACTCTTGCCTGGAAAATCCCATGGACGGAGGAGCCTGGAGGGCTGCAGTCCATGGGGTCGCTGAGGGTTGGAAACGACTGAGCGACTTCACTTTCACTTTTCACTTTCATGCATTGGAGAAGGAAATGGCAACCCACTCCAGTGTTCTTGCCTGGAGAATCCCAGGGATGGGGGAGCCTGGTGGGCTGTCGTCTATGGGGTCACACACAGTCGGACACGACTGAAGCAAATTAGCAGCAGCAGCAGCAGAATGTAGAGGCCAGGGGTGCTGCTAAACATCTTTTAATACACAGGGTAGCCTTCACAGCAAGGAACGTATCCAGCCCTGAATGTCAGTGTTTCAGAATTAAGAAAGAAACCTAAATATGCATGGATCTAATGATAAAATACATGAATCAGAAAGTGATAGAAAAGGAAAAATAGACAATCACAGTTATAATTGGAGAATTTTAATACTTTAACCTCAGTACTTGATAGTACAAATACAGAAAATTAGTAAGGATACAGAAGGCCTGAGCACTACCAACAAACCTGACCTGATTGGCATTATAGGATACTGTGCCCAATAATTCCAGAATATATGCTCTGCACATCTGAAACATTTACCAAGATGGATCATAAGCTGGGCCATTAAACAAATCTCAAGAAATTTAGAAGAATTGAAATCATAAAAGGCATATTCAGTTATCTCAATGAGATGAAATTAGTGGGGGAAACCCTCAAAATAATGCTGGGAAAAATCCCTCAGTTCAATTCAGTCCAGTCGCTCAGTCATGTCCAACTCTTTGCCCGACCCCATGGACTGCAGCATGGTAGGCTTCCCTCTTCATCACCAACTCCCAGAGTTTGCTCAAACTCATGTCCATTGAGTCGCTGATTCCGATCCTCTGTCGTCCCCTTCTCCCCCTGCCTTCAATCTTTCCCAGCATCAGGGTCTTTTCCAGTGAGTCAGTTCGTTGCATCAGGTGGCCAAAGTGTTGGAGTTTCAGCTTCAGCCTCAGTCCTTCCATGAGTATTCAGGACTGATTTCCTTTAGGATGGACTGGTTGGATCTCCTTGCAATCCAAGGGACTCTCAAGAGTCTTGTCCAACATCACAGTTCAAAAGCATCAATTCTTCAGTGCTCCGCTTTCTTTATAGTCCAACTCTCACATCCATACATGGCTACTGGAAGAACCATAGCTTTGACTAGATGGACCTTTGTTGGCAAAGTAATATCTCTGCTTTTGAATATGCTATCTAGGTTGGTCATAGCTTTTCTTCCAAGGAGCAAGCATCTTTTAATTTCATGGCTGCAGTCACCATCTGCAGTGATTTTGGAGCCCCCCCAAAAAGTCTGTCACTGTTTCCATTGTTTGCTATCTATTTGCCATTAAGTGATGGGACTGGATGCCATGATCTTAATTTTCTGAATGTTGAGTTTTAAGCCAGCTTTTTCACTCTCCTCTTTCACTTTCATCAAGAGGCTCTTTTGTTCTTCTTTGCTTTCTGCTGTAAGTGTGGTGTCATCTGCATATCTGAGGTTATTGATATTTCTCCTGGCAGTCTTGATTCCAGCTTGTGCTTCATCCAGCCTGGTATTTTGAATGATGTACTCTGCATATAAGTTAAATAATATGTTAAATAAGGAAAAATCCCTAAATGTTAGAAATTAAGTAAGAAAATTTAAAGAAACTTATGATCAGAGAACAAATCTCTGGGAGAATCAAAAATTTTGAACTGTATTATAATTTAAACAATTTGTGGATTGTAGCTACAATTAGAAGGAAATTCATAACATGAAATATATGAATAAAAGAAAACCATGGTTTGAAATTAATGATATTTCTTAAGCTTCCACCTTGTGAAATACTAAAAAAAGACGAAATTACGTCCAAAATAAATAGAGGGAAGAAAATAATAAAGCTAACAGCGGGAATGAATGAAATAGGAAATGGATAAACTGTATAGGAAACCATTGAAACGTGAAGTTGATTCTTTGAAAAGATTGACCAAGAATAAAAGTGAAAAATCCAAATTATTAGGAATGGAAGAAGGCCACTATTACAGATTTTAAAAAGAATAGAAAGATAAGTGACTAATATGAAAAATGTTATGCCAATATATTAGACAATTTAGATGATAAGGACATTGGAGGAATGCCAATTAACAAAGCTCATTCAGGAGAAAAACAAAGTACCAACAGAACAGAACTTCCTCAAGCTGACATAGAGGATCTACAGAAGCCATCATGGTTAATACAGGAACAACTGTATTTAAAAATGGGTAAAAGATTGAACAAATTACATCACAGAAGATAAATGAGTGGCTCTTAGACACTTTATGCCGTATACCACTTCACCTCCACTAGAATGGCTAAAATTAAGCCTGATAGTACTGTGTATTTGTGAATTTATATAGCAGCTGAAGCACTCAGACATTGCTGGTGGGGATGTGAAATGTTACAAATACTTTGGAAAACAACTTCTGTTAAACATTGAGTGTCTGACTCTTTGTGACCCTGTGGACTGTAGCCCACCAGGCTCCTCTGATCACAAAGTTCTCCAGGCAAGAATAGTGGAGTGGGTTGCCTTTCCCTTCTCCAAGGGATCTTCCTGACCCAGGGATTGAACCCAGGTCTCCTGCATTGCAGGCACTTTCTTTACTGTTTGAGCCACCAGGGAAGCCCAAGAAATTTCTTAAATTTTTTTTTAAATTGAAAATCAATATTTAGACAATTCCCTGGTGTTTCAGTGGTTAGGACTCTGTGTTTTTGCTGCTGAGGGCCAAGGTTCAATCCCTGAGGTGGGGACTAAGATCCTCCTTGCCACATGGCATGGCCAGAAAATAAAAGTCACGAAAATATGTCCATAAATCTTTTGTACATGAATGTTCATGGTAGGTTTATTGAGGATAGGTGCAAACAGTGCAAATAGCTATCAGCATGCGAATGGATAAACAAGTTGTGGTCCATTCATACAGTAAAAAACTAGTAAGAAATGAAATTAATACTACATACAAGAACAGCTTTGGAACTTTGGAAAAAGTTACAGTATTTTTGAATATGGTATTTAGGTTGTGTTCCAGCTGTACTCTTATAGATAACCATTTAGTATCAAACTCTTCAGGCTGTAAATTCATAGCATTGGGCTCGGTGGGTCAGAGGGTATGCCCCTCAGGTAATTTAAACCCACTGTCACATTGCCGGGCAAGGGTTGTGCAGAACTGCTTACACACTGGCAATATGAGACATTTTTCATACTTTTCAGTTTTCCTTTTAATGTTCATGGGCATTCTGGTCCCAAACACTAGAACTCTCTGGTTTATTTCATCTTGTGTATCAAAGTGTACCTGTCTGCTTTAGACCTGTCTTGTTTATTAATTAAAGTCTGATGTCTTCATGGGGATAGGTCTTCATTCATTTCCAGGAATTGATTTCTTATATCTATTCTTTCCTCAAGAGAGTTGGCAGTTTTGCATAGTAACTGTACTTTTTCCTCATTTAACTATTGTTTTCCTTCCAGACAAAGGAGTTGGGGGAAGCACTGGATTCCCTGGAAACTATTATGACTCTGCAACAGATCTGTTGTGACTCTGCAACTGATTCCTTTTCAAGGAAGCTGAAGCTGTCAAGCATTTTTACATGGAATCCTGATGTCAGTCTTTTTACCTCAAACCCCAGTGGGCTGAAACTTATTTGTTACAGCCTTTACATTTGATTGGGGCTTTCCTTGTGGCTCAGCTAGTAAAGCGTCCACCTGCAATGTGGGAGACCTGGGTTCGATCCCTGAGTGAGGAAGATCTCTTGGAGAAGGGAAAGGCTACCCACTTCAGTATTCTAGCCTGGAGAATTCCATGGACTGTATAGTCCGTGGGATGGCAAAGAGTCAGACACAACTGAGCGACTTTCAGTTTACATTTGATTCACTAGTCCTGTTGCAAAGAAACCCCACTGTGTTTTGTAAAATGAACTCAGTTGTGAAGTCTGGAAGTTGAATATAAGCTAGGACTCTGTCCTGTGGCAGTCACAAATGAATTTGTTTTGCCTTTCTCAGGTGTGGACACCTCAAGATCGCCAGTGTATCTTGAATACCTTAGCACAGTTACTTCTGGATAAGGACTGTACTGTGCTGATTGGCCGCCAGCTGCGCCCTCTCCTTTTGGATTTGTTGGAAAGGAATGCTGAAGCCATTAAAGCCGGAGGCCAGGTCAACCATGATTTACACGAACGGCTCTGTGTGTCGATGAGCAAACTCATTGGTAACCATCCTGACGTCCTCCCGTGAGTAATGGTTTTATTCTTCATGTTTCTCCTTGAGATGGTAGACCCTACACTCTGTTGGAAGTAAGGAGGAGTCTGAGCTGAGATGAGGAAGGAAAATACAGAAAGGGGAGAAAGGAGTGTTTTATAAAAATAGTCACAGAAGAAGCCATTTATCCAGCTCAATTCGGTGACCATTTACTAGGTTTGAAGCCTTGGTCATCAAGATAGGTCTGGAGAATATGACCAGGATATCTCCCCTACCCTCAAGGATTCTGTCATCTGGCAAGAAAGGCATATAAGATGGATTTAAATGAGTTTTAGGTGAGGCACTTACAGCATCCACTTCAGATGTGTGAGATTCTTGCTGGAGCAGCTGTAGGGGGTGGGTTACAAGATCTCTCATGTCTTTTCCCACTTTCTATAAATCTGTTCACATCCAAAGTGTGATAAGAAGTTGTGTTAGAACTGGATTCTAATGCATTTCTCACTTCACTTCCTGTCTGTCCAGCTTGGGCTGGTTCATCCTTCCTTAGGCAATCTGCTGATCTCTTGTTCCCTTGGGGTCATCCCAGTGAGCCAAACTTAGCGTGGATGCCCAGTGGGCAGAGCGTCTCACAGCCCAGAACTCCTCACTCGAGCCATCTTCCTTCTTCAGCTTCCAGCTAGCTGGTTCTATAGACACGTGCCACTGCACCTGGTTCTCTCAAATTGATAGGTTTGTGTGGAATAGTCACAAGAGGCAGCTAAGTGAGTGTGAGTGAAAGTCGCTCAATTGTGTCCAACTCTTTGCAATTCCATGGATAGTCCTTGGGATTTTCCAGGCCAGAACACTGGAGTGGGTGGCCGTTCCCTTCTCCAGGGGATCTTCCTAACCCAGGTCTCCCATGTTTCAGGCAGGTTCTTTATCAGCTGAGTCACAAGGGAAGCCCAAATCAGCCATATACATGCATATATCCATTCTCTTCTGGACTCCATTCCCATATAGATCATTACAGAATATCAAAGACTTCCCTGTGCTGTAAAGTACGTTTTTATTATCTGTTTTATATATAGTATTGTATATACGTCAATATCAGTCTCCCAATTTATCCCCCTCAACCTCCTTTCCCCCTTGGTAATCATGTTTGTTCTCTATATCTGTGATTCAAATTCTGTTTTATAAATAGGTCCGTTAGTACCATTTTTTTTTTTAGATTCTTCATATAAGCAATATCACGTGACATTGTTTTTCTCGTATCTGACTTCACTCAGTAGAGCATCCCTTCTTATTAGTCTGCATCAACATAATATGTTTCCTGCAAGTATGGCTTTCCTGCAAGTATAATCTCTAGTCTGATCCTTTGATGAGGGAATAAGAAATGAAGATTTTAGGGAACTGTAATTTGTGTGAGCTTTTCTAAAAGAGGAGGAAAAAATGGGCCTAGTTGTTTGAGGAAACTAAAACATACAGAGCAGGTCACCATCATATGTGGTGTCAGGAACCTGTTCTCTAGGTTGATTGAGGATCCAGATTGTGGCCTCACTAGCTGCTTTCATCACTTAGGTGTACTTGACTGTGGTACTGTTTCACAAGATGTGCTGACTGTTCTCTGCTTCCCTGGTAGGATTGACCTGTGAGTAACTGAACTCCCACTTCTCTTAAGCCTTAGTGGTAGAGTGTTTTCAGATTGTGTTTGAGAATCACTAAAATGATAGAGTAGCTACATCTGGTTTCCCATCAGCTTCAATTTTATGTTCTTAATAAATGAATGTGAGGCACCACTACTTTTTCTTTTCATTTTGCCAAGGCAATAGGTTTTATTTATGCTCCCACCTTGTTCCAAAAATTATATAACGTGCCTGTGTTAGAGTAACTTCAGTTCAGTTCAGTCGCTCAGTCATGTCCGACTCTTTGTGACCCTGTGAATCATAGCACGCCAGGCCTCCCTGTCTATCACCAACCCCCGGAGTTACTCACGTCAATCGAGTCAGTGATGCCATCCAGCCATCTCATCCTCTGTCGTCCCCTTTTTCTCCTGCCCCCAATCCCTCCCAGCATCAGAGTCTTTTCCAATGAGCCAACTCTTCACATGAGGTGGCCAAAGTACTGGAGTTTTAGCTTCAGCATCATTCCTTCCAAAGAAACCAGGGCTGATCTCCTTCAGAATGGACTGGTTGGATCTCTTTGCAGTCCAAGGGACTCTCAAGAGTCTTCTCCAACACCACAGAGTAACTTAAAGATAAGCAAAAAAGAAAAACAAAAGCACCATGTGTAAATGTGTGTGAATGATGAGTCAGGAAGGACATACAATGAACTATAGGTCGTGATGTGGAATGGGGTTTTGATTTTTAGTTTTAAAAAATGTAGCTGATTAGTTTCACTTGTGCTCTAAATTTCCTCTGGAGGAAATTACCTAGTATATTAGGATTATACCTACTATATCTAGATAGGATGCAGTCATTCATTCAGTAGATAAATATAGGAGTCCTCTCTTTGAGCTCTGGGTCACATGGTGGGAGTGAGCAAGTCACACATAATGAGTTTCTGTACTTGGAAACAGCAGGATGCAATATGTTAATAGAGGTGTGAACCAAATACTTAAGGGGAGCAAGAAGTCATTAAATTAAGAAAAATGAGTGTGTTATCCTCTTGGAAATAGCGTTTCCTACTGTCAGATTGTGGAGGAAGAGTAAGGAGGGAAGAATGAAGAGATGAGAGATGGGATGGGGATGAAAATCTTTGAGAGAGACCAGAGGGGAGGAACCCAGTCAGGCTTCCTCTTATTGTAATGACATTCATTTTCCAGTTCACACCTCTTTCTGAGGCCAGAGTGCCTACCTATTTGGAGTTTCCATCAGGTATCTCAGTAGTAACAAGGTCTTTCTTTCGATTCCCTTGCTTATGCATTCCTGGTCCCTCCTCCCCCTCAGCTTTATTGAGATATAATTGACATAAAACATTTTTGTGTAAGTTGAAGGTGTACACTGTGGAGATTTGAGATACATATTGCAAGATATTTACTACAGTAACAGTTAATACAGCCATTACCTCACATAATTACCATTTTGTTGTTGTTATTCATTACCATTTCTGCATCATCAGTCCTTCAGTGCATGTTTTACTCTTTGGCAGATTCTTTGTCAGGACTCTGAGAACACTCTTGGTCTGTTGATGCTTTCTCTATTCTGATATACTAGTTTTGGTTTCAAAGTTCTAATTTTAGAAAATCTTTTTTAGTCCTCTTCCTAACTCGGTTCTGTGTTCCCAGATTTCTTCAGCTGTAACTTTGTAAATGGTTTCAGATGGTTAAGGTTCTACATTGTTGTTGTTTAGTCACTTAATTGTGTTTGACTCTTTTGCGACCCCAGGCTCCTCTTTCCATAGGATTTTCCCGGATAGAATACTGGAGGGGGTTACCATTTCCTTCTCCAGGAGATCTTTCTGATTCAGAGATCAAACCTGTGTGTCCTGCATTGACAGGTATATTCTTTACCGCTGAGCCACCAGGGAAGCCCCCAATGTACACATTATGTGTTGATATTTTTTTCCCCTTTAGTGTTCTCTCAGGAGTGTAACCTTATTTTTAAGTTCTGATTGTACCTTACTCATATTTTGCATCTTTTAGTCCTTTGCTTTTTGTTTTAGTTTGCTCTCTCCCTTTCTTGTTTCTCCCCACTCCCTGGTTCTTGCAAGTCCTTTCAGCCATGGCTTGCAAATCTTGTGAAAGCTGCCTTTCATTAGTGATGAAGAATAACCACTCGTAAATAACTTGCCCTAAGTCCCCTTACTAGAAAGTGGCAGAGCTGGAATTCAGTCCTAGGTTTAGCTGCCTCCAGAGACCACACTCTTTTTTCCTACTTTGTGGTGTTGCCCACTCATCCTCATTCATGTATTTGTTGACTGATTTATACAGAACTTGATCTGAACAGCATGTTAGAGCTAATGATTATATTTATATTCCCAGGAGGAAAAGAATATAGCATTCCTCCTTTATCTGTGGTTTCATTATCAGTGGTTTCATTTCCCATGGTTTCAGTTGCCTGAAGTCAATCATATCCAAAAAAATTAAGTGAAAAATTCCAGAGACAGTTCATAGGTTGCAAGTTGCATGCTGTTCTGAGTAGTGTGATGGAATCTTGTAGTGTCTTGCCTAGAGCATGAAGCATCTCTTTCTCTAGCATATCCATGCTTTTTTTTGCTGCCTACCCACTTGTCACTTAGTAGCCACCTGGGCTGTGGTGTTGAAGTGCTTGTGTTCAAGTAACCTTTATTTTACTTAATAATGGCCCCAAAGCAGGAGAGTAGTGATACTGACAATTTGGATATCGTATGGCTGATTTATAAATTAAACTTTATCATAAGTATGTGTGTATAGGAAAAAATAGTGTGTACGGAGTTCAGTACTGTCCATGGTTACAGATATCCACCAGGGGTCTTGGATCACATCCCTCATGGATAAAGGGGATTACTATAATCACCCAAGTTGATTTGGGTTGCACTAGGTTAATTTCTTGGCTTCGGTTTCTCATTTGCTGTCAGTTTGTCCTGGACATGTGGCTCCACATCAGTGCTCTGTCTTTGGAAAGAGTAGTATGGGTGGGCCTAGTAATGGTCTTTTGTGAACAGTAGCAGATAGAATGCTGTGGGAGAGCATGCTTCATGTGTACAGTGCTGTCTACATATGGACAGTCATGCTGAAATCAGGCGTGCATAGAACTGAAGGAGGAACCAAAAGTAGTTACGCTTTTCTACACCTCTGCTTCAAAACTGTGTTCAGGAGTGCTGGAAAGGCAACACATACTTCATTTTAAATTTCCTTTCTCCCTCTGAGAATTCTGGTAGCATTCTTCTGAGAAAGAGAATATGATCTTTTGATTACAGAAGCACTATATTCAAGTAGCACTCAATATAAAATTGTAAAAAACAATTAAACTTTATCGTAAGTATGTATGTATAGGAAAAAACAGTGTGTACAGAGTTCAGTACTATCCGTGGTTACAGATATCCACCAGGGGCCTTGGATCACATCCCCCATGGATAAGGTCCTCTCCACCCTGAAATTCTCTTCAGAGATAATTTGGTATTTTTTCTCCCAAATCCCTTTTCTTTTTCTTATAGTTACACCCATCTCAGAGTGTGCACATCGATTTTTATATGCATATATTTTAAAAATTGCTTAATTGAAATGTAGTTTATATACCACAAAAGTGTACAATTCATTGGGTTTTTATATATTTGCCAATAGATGCAACCATTACCACAGCAAATTTTAGAACATTTGTGCACATATTTTTAAAACACAATTTTAATATAACTAAAAAACATTTGGTTACATACTAATTCTAATAAAAATACATACTATAATTTTTAACCTGAATCTTGTTTTTAAATTTAGTCACATATGGCTATCTTTGCCTCAGTAAATAAAACTGTTTCAAAAGTTGTGTAGTATTTTATCACTTCTTATCCCTTTGTTGGGCAAATAGGTTGTTTCCTGAATTTTTGATGTATAATAAGACATTAACAGCCTTGAGCATGAAAATGTTGTGGATCTGCTGTGGGAATTAGGAGTGTGGATTTTGGAACTGAATGGTGGTATTTTAGTAATAACATATGTTTATATAGGCTTTAGGATGTTTAAGTAGGTAAGCATTATTCTTTTGATCTTTGTACTGTGACCTATTCAGGCTCTGTTAGTTCCATTTCAGATCTTCAGAGGGGTTAGCTGAGTGAACTAAGTTGTTCTAAATGTCAGGGCCAGAACTGAACTCCAGGTCTTCCCTCTAGATGCATGAAAGAGTGTGATGAGTTGCCCAAGTAAGTGACTCCTCTAAGGTTGGATATTTAACAGGAATGGTGTTCCTTGTTGCATTTTAGACCTTACGACTCTTAGTCTTATCCTTGGAAAGAGATCATTCTCCGTATTCTCGAATTTTCTCTAGGGAAGAATCTGATTTTGTTATTCTCTGGCTAAGTGTGCTTTATTGGTCCATCCATCATTGGTTAGATCAGAATTTTAGAGCATTCTCTAAAAATTAAGGGTCTCTAGAGAAAAGGGTACAGTAGTCAACTAAGTTCAGCAGGGAATGTCAACCAGGCCTCTTTTTGCATGCTTCCAGTGGACCAGTCTCTTCCTTGCTTGCCGCACAGGCTTAGGGCCGTTGCCAGTCCACTCTGTTCACTTCCCCTTATCCTCAGAGGCCTCGTGGATCAGGTTGATGCCTTGGCTACTGCTTATCTGCCTACTTGTTTGCTGCTGCTTGTTGGTTCCACATGTGCTGCTGACAGCAGCCCACCTTCCCCCTCCCCTGCAGGCCCCCCCCAACACCACTGCCCCTTCACACACTCCTGCCATGGGTCCCTTCCCAGCCACAACTGAATCTTTATTTTCTGGCCATACAGCGTGGGATGCAGGATCTTAGTTCCCTGACCAGTGATGAAACCCATGCCCCCTGCCGTGGAAGCGCAGAGTCCAATCTGCAGGAAATTCCCTCACAGTATTCCTTGTAACCTGTTTTATTTTTGTGGCATCCACAATGTCCCCTCTTTCATTTCTGACTGCTGGGTTTTTTTTGTGTGAGTTTTTTTTGTTTGTGAGATCTTAGTTCCCCAACCAAGGATGGAACCTATGCCCCCTGCATTGGGAGCATGGAGTCTTAACCACTGGACCTCCAGAGAAGTCCCCTGATTGTTGTTTTTTGAATCTTTTATTTTTTTCTTAGTTAACTTCAGAGTTTATCACTTTTCTTGATCTGTTCAAAAACCAGTTGTTAGTTTTGTTGATTATTTCTCCCTGTTGCTTTTCTAGTTTCTGTCTGTACTTTTAGTCTTTATTACTTCCTTTCTTTTGTTAGCTTTGGGTTTATTCTTTATTTATTTATTTTTTTAGTTATTTGAGGTATAAAGTTAGGTTGTTAGCTTGAGATCTTTTTAAGTATACATGTTTGTAGCTATAAACTTTGCTCTCAGCATTGCTTTTGTTGTATCCCATAGGTTTTGGTGTGTTGTATTTTTTTTTCACTTGTTTCAAGGTCCTCTCTAATTTTCCTTGTAACTTATTTGATCCATCAGTTGTTTAAGAGTGTGTTGTTTAATTTTCATGTATTTGAGTTTTTTCCAGTTTTCTTTCTGCTGTCGCTTTCTAGTTTCATTCCATTGTAATTTGTATAATTATAGAAAAGGTATTGTGTGTCATTTCAGTAATTTAAAGTCTTTTAAGAGTTGTTTTGTGTCCTTACATGTGCTCTATTCTGGAGAATGTTCCATGTGCATGTGAGAAGAATATATATTCTTCTGTTGTTGGGTAGAGTATTCTGTACCTGCCTGTTAGATCCCTTCGCTCTGTAGTATTGTTCAAGTTCTCTGTTTCCTTATTGATTTTCTTTCTTATTATTCCATATATTTAAAGCCTGTTTGACTGATATCAATATAGTCATTCCTGCTCCCTTTGGGTTACCATTTGCATAGATTTTTTTTTTCCTTCATCTCCTCACTTTCAGCCTATGTGTCGCCTTAGATCCAGAGTGGGTTTCTTGTATGTAGCATATTGTCTGATGCTGTTTTTTTTTTTTTTTAATCCATTCAATCTGTGTCTTTTGATTGGGAGTAAACTAGTTACATTAAAAGTAATTACTTATATAGCAGGACTTATTATTGCCGTCATTATTTTCTGTACGTCTTGTAGCTTTTGTATGTCTTACTACCTTTGTATTTCATGAAGGTCTCCTCTTCATCTTTTAAGATGCAACCAAAGCATCTTCTTGACTTTCTCAGATTCCGTTGAATTCATGTTCTTCGTGCTTCACTTTGTTTCTGTGGCTCCCTTCCTTCCCAGATAGCAAGCTCCCTCAGGGGAGGTATCTGCTTGGTTTTGTACCTCCAGGACTTAACACGGTGTCTGAAACAGTGCCTGACTCATAGTGAGAAGTCAATAAATACTTGTTGAAAATGAGTGTAGTTTCAGTAGTAAACACTTGTGATAAGTTCTTGTGGTTTTTGTTTCCTGTTAGATATCTCATGCTGCAATTCTGGTTCCTGAACTCAAGCAGAATACAATCTTAGAACTAGGTGGCTTTAAGCATTCATCTCTTTTTGGCTTGTAAACTCTTGAGAGGTACCATTACACTCTGTCGTTTTATTCCATTAAAAAATGGATATATATATATATATACGCTATAATATTCTTACCAACCAATTAAAAACTCTCTTTCTTTCTGAAGGTTTGCCCTGAGGTATTTCAAGGACACGTCTCCAGTCTTTCAGAGGCTCTTCCTGGAGAGTTCAGATGCAAATCCAGTCCGGTATGGGCGCAGGCGGATGAAACTTCGGGACCTAATGGAGGCAGCTTACAAGTTTCTGCAGCAAGAGCAGTCTGTGTTCCGGGACCTCTGGGACTGGAGTGTGTGCGTCCCACTCCTCAGGAGCCATGACACCTTGGTCCGCTGGTACGTAGCTGGTGGGCTGTTCCTGTTCTTCTAGTATGGGGACAGTTGCAGGACCCTGGAGTTGTGTGCATGAAGAGGAAAAGGAAACCATTTAAAATATGTTGTTTTTGTTTTGGTGCCTTTGGGGTTTTGCTCCCTTTCATGTGTCATTTCAGAGGGAAATCAGATAACATGAGTGGAATTCCATTATTCTTATGTTCCATCAAGTGAATTCACTGTGCTCGATTGTGATTTCTACCTTTCCCTGTGTTAAATTCCAAAAGATTTCCTGTTTGGGTGTTCAGTTGGCTAGTAAATTTTCTTTATTCTTTAGACTCCGCTGCAGATCCTGAGTTTATATACTTTGGTTTTCTCCAGGTACACAGCCAATTGTCTTGCTTTGGTCACCTGTATGAATGAAGAGCACAAGTTATCATTCCTTAAGAAGATTTTTAATAGTGAAGAACTGATCCATTTCAGGTTAAGGTAAGCAAGAGCATTCCTAGAGATGTCTGCGTGGCTTTACTGGGCGTTAGAGCCATTGATGAGCTCCTAATTCTCTCAGGTTACTTGAGGAGGCCCAGCTGCAGGACTTGGAGAAGGCCTTGGTGTTGGCCAATCCAGACACACCCCTTTGGCGGAAGGACAAGGAGCTGCAGTACTCCACAGGACACCTTGTTTCGGCAGACCTCTCCTCCAGGGTCACTGCTGTCTGTGGTGTGGTGTTGCCTGGGCAACCGCCAGCCCCTGAAGAGCAGGTACGTTGACATCAGTGGTAGGTTTGCCCTCTTCCAGCTAAACACTG
Source organism: Ovis aries (assembly GCF_016772045.2). Lineage (NCBI taxonomy): Eukaryota > Metazoa > Chordata > Mammalia > Artiodactyla > Bovidae > Ovis > Ovis aries. Next base: position 47,788,934 of record NC_056061.1, read on the forward strand.
AGTGTGTATTTTTCCTTGGCTGGGCTTTGTGTTTTATGTGTGAGCAAAATTGAGCTTGCCAAATTACTGTTCCACTTAGAGAAGTATTCAGGGAGAGAGTAGAGAATTCACCCAGGACCCTCCTCTCTGATAGTCCCATTGTCTCTGTTTAGTGTGGAATTAGAAATCATGATGATGCCTGTGCATCAGGCTCTTAACTTGAGCAAAACTCCTCCATATATGACTTGTTTGTTTACCTGCTTCAGCAGCTGTTTGAAGTTGGACACCGTGATGCCATATTTATATAAAACTAAGGCAGAATGGGGCTTCTCAGGTGACACTAGTGGTAAAGAACCCACCTGCCAATGAATGAAACTTAAGACATGTGGGTTTGATCCTTGGGTGGGGAAGATCCCCTGGAGAAGGGTATGGCAACCCACTCCAGTTTTCTTGCTTGGAGAATTCCCATGGACAAAGGAACCTGGTGGGCTATGGTCCATAGGGTGGCAAAGAGTCAGACACTAATGAAGCTTCGTACCACAAGACAGAGTGACTTGTCCAGGGCCCTTGGGCTGCCCTTTGGCAGAGACAGGGCTTGGCCCGGCTGTTATTGCCAGCAGCTTCTTTCTGTCACGGTATTCTCTGCCTATGGTGTGGGAGGCCTGCATCTGCAGTGAGCTTGTCCCCTGCCATAGTAAATGACCTTTCCAAGAAAGTGGCTCAAAGGCCACTCTGTTTTTCCCCAGCAGTCTTTAGTCGGTTCATCAGATCTACCTAGTTTTCTCCCTGGAACAAGTTCTGGGTCATTGCTTGACCGTCAGTTTGTACCTGGGAAGTACAATGAAAAGGATTAGAAAAAAGTGCACCTCTTGAGTGTACAGCTGCATGATAATTCATAAACTAGATATATGTGTTGCCAGCACTGAGACAGCAGTATTTCCAAAGCCCCTGGTATTTCCCTGTGGTCAGGAAGACTTCCCCACCCATCTTTAACCACTCTCCTAATGTAGACAGATCCTAACGTAGACAGAGGATGAGATGGTTGGATGGCATCACTGACTCAGTGAACAGGAGTTTGAGCAAACTCCAGGAGATAGTGAAGGACAGGGAAGCCTGGTGTGCTGCAGTCCATGGAGTCGCAGAGTCAGGACATGACTTGGTGAGTGAACAACAAACAACAACAATATAGGTTAGGTTTGGAGCATTAGCACTTTAACACAGGGAAGGATTTGGGTTGGGATGGGCTTGATAGTGGATGGCAGTGGCAGAGCACTGGGGCAGAAGTGCAACCTGGAGCTACAGCCCAGTCTGCTAGCTGCTGGGAGTAACAGCTCCGCAGAAAGTTCAGCAGCTTCCAGCCCTGAATCTCATTTTGTCCTTACATATCTCTAGGGGACAAGCTCTGTTTGAGAAGTTATCATTCCTTAAAAGTTCATAATCACTGCACTCTTCCAAGAGATCCTTTTTTTCTGTATCAGTAGGTAGCTTATTATTAAATTTTTTAAAAGTTGTGGTAAAATGAACGTAATGTTCACCATCTTTTAACATTTTTAAATGTACTCCTCAGTATTGTTGAGTATGTTTACATTGTTGCACAAACAAGCTCCAGAACTTTTCATCTTGCTGCTGCTGCTACTAGGTCGCTTCAGTTGTTTCTGACTCTGTGCGACCCCATGGACGGCAGCCCACCAGGCTCCCCCATCCCATTAAACATATTGGGTGCGTTATGATTATGATTATTATTTTACTTTTTGTTACGGAAAATGTTAAACATATTCCAGAGTAGAAATAGTAGTATAATAAATTCACATGTAATCATTCAGCTTCAGTAATTATAAATTCATGGTCAGTTATGTTGCATTTATATTTCTGAACACTGCTCACACGTATTATTTTGAAGTAATTCCCAGATACCATGTTATTTCTTAATTATTAATTAAATAATTTATTGTAATGTATTATATATAATAATTATTATTGTTGTAATATAAAAATATCTTTAATTAAATAGGCATGCCTTGCTTTATTGCACTCATGGATGGTGCATGGTTTTTTGTTTGTTTTGTTTTTTACAAACTGAAGGGTTGTGGCTTGAGCAAGTCTCGTGGTACCATTTTCCCAACAGCATTTGCTCACTTAGTGTTTCTCTGTCACATTTTGGTAATTCTTGCAATATTTAAAACTGTTTAATTACTATGGAAAAAGCAAGAGAGTTCCAGAAAAACATCTACTTCTGCTTTATTGACTATGCCAAAGCCTTTGACTGTGTGGATCACAATAAACTGTGGAAAATTCTGAAAGAGATGGGCATACCAGACCACCTGACGTGCCTCTTGAGAAACCTATGTGTAGGTCATGAAGCAACAGTTAGAATTGGACACAGAACAACAGACTGGTTCCAAATAGGAAAAGGAGTACGTCCAGACTGTATATTGTCATCCTGCTTATTTAACTTTTATGCAGAGTACATCATGAGAAACGCTGGGCTGGAAGAAGCACAAGCTGGAATCAAGATTGCCGTGAGAAATATCAATCACCTCAGATATGCAGATGACACCACCCTTATGGCAGAAAGTGAAGAGGAACTAAAAGCCTGTTGATGAAAGTGAAAGAGGAGAGTGAAAAAGTTGGCTTAAAGCTCAACATTCAGAAAATTAAGATCATGGCATCTGGTCCCGTCACTTCATAGCAAATAGATGGGGAAACAGTGGAAATAGTGTCAGACTGTATTTTTTTGGGCTCTAAAATCACTGCAGATGGTGACTGCAGCCATGAAATTAAAAGACGCTTACTCCTTGGAAGAAAAGTTATGACCAACCTAGATAGTACATTCAAAAGCAGAGACATTACTTTGCCAACAAAGGTCTGTCTAGTCAAGGCTATGGTTTTTCCTGTGGTCATGTATGGATGTGAGAGTTGGACTGTGAAGAAGGCTGAGTGCCGAAGAATTGATGCTTTTGAACTGTGGTGTTGGAGAAGACTGTTGAGAGTCCCTTGGACTGCAAGGAGATCCAGCCAGTCCATTCTGAAGGAGATCAACCCTGGGATTTCTTTGGAGGGAATGATGCTAAAGCTGAAACTCCAGTCCTTTGGCTACCTCATGCGAAGAGTTGACTCATTGGAAAAGACTCTGATGCTGGGAGGGATTTGGGGGCAGGAGGAGAAGGGGATGACAGGATGAGATGGCTTGATAGCATCACGGACTCGATGGACGTGAGTCTGAGTGAACTCCGGGAGTTGGTAATGGACAGGGAGGCCTGGCGTGCTGGGATTCATGGGGTCGCAAAGAGTCAGACACAACTGAGCAACTGAACTGAACTGAATTACTATTATATTTGTTATGGTGATCTGTGACTGATGATCTTTGCCACTGTTGCAAAGATTTCAATTCAGTGAAGTCTCAGATGATGGTTAGCTTTCTTAGCAATAAAATGTTTTTTAAATAAAGGTGTATACATTGTTTTTTAGACATAAAACTATTGCACACTTAATGGACCAGAGTTTAGTGTAAACATAACTTTTATATGCACTGGGAAACTGAACGTTTTGTGTGTCTTGGTTTATTATATTTGTTTTATTGCTGTGGTTTGGAATTGAACCTGCAAAATCTTTGAGGTATGCCCATAGTTTAGTGTATGTGTGTGTATTTCTGTTATGCAGGCTATATAGTGGATATATAGTACTGGGAACTTTATTCAGTATTCTGTGATTAACCATAATGGAAAAGAGTATAAAAGAATGTATATATGTGTAGTTGAATCACTTTGTTGTATAGCTAAATTAACACAACATTGTTAATCAACTATACTTAAATAAATTAAAAAAAAATTAAATCCCTGGTATTCTTTATTGTACCTGGAAAAAAATTAATGTCTTTACTTCCATGATTGTCTAATAAGTGTATTGTGTGCATTCTTGATCTTAGACATGAAATCCTAGAATATGGTGAGAGGAAGAAAAATGAAAATCCAGTCATGATAGATGAGATTTGCTCCCACTCACTATGTATCACCTTTTTTGGTTTGGGAGAGGTTTTCTTATATTTGTTAGTAAGTTCCCACCCCTCTCACTAGGATGAGAGACAGGAAAGGGAAAAAGCCTGATCCTTACTTTTGATACATGCTTGTTACTATAGATCCTGTACTACTAATTTATTGGCAGAGGTTTATGTAAAAGTCAGTTGTTGTAGAAATTAACCTGTGCCTTTGGTAGAAAGACTCTTCTTGATGTGCCTTTTATTTCTCACTTGTCTCCTTAGGCGAGTAGTAGGAGTTCTTCTCGTGAACAGGAGCTGACCTTTAGGTCTTACGTGCTGGTCGACTCAGTGTGCAAAAATCTTCAGACCCTGGCTATGGCAGTGGCTTCTCAGAAGGCTGTGTTGTTAGAAGGACCAATTGGATGTGGCAAAACTTCATTAGTTGAACATTTAGCTGCAATGACAGGTAGAAGGAAGCCGCCTCAACTTCTCAAAGTCCAACTTGGAGATCAGACTGACAGTAAGGTAACTAAGAAATGGCAGATTTTGGTGGGTGAACGTGCTTTGAATATTTGCTTTAAAATATTGTTTTTGCTAAGAAACTGAAATAACTGATATTCCTCCTAACAGAGGGGATCATGCTATAAAACCTCAGGTGCCCATTATAACCCTGTAAAAGTTTATTGGAACTAATCTTAGGGTGCGGCACTGGCACCTCAGGTGTGTGGTTTCAGTAAGTACTTCATCTTCTTTCTACAGATGCTGTTGGGAATGTATCGCTGCACAGATGTGCCAGGGGAGTTTGTGTGGCAGCCTGGGACCTTGACACAGGCAGCCACCAAGGGACACTGGATCCTTCTGGAGGATATTGACTATGCCCCCTTGGACGTGGTACGTCATCTCCACAGTAACTCACTAATTTCTTGTCTTCAAATTGTGTTAATAGTGATTCTGGGGCATTATTTAAACAACACAGGCTATTTCGTTAGAGATGATATGTTGATTATCCACCTAATCTATTTGAGTTCTTGGATTACCAGGCTGATCTCTTGTTTGATAGAAAATCAGTAAAATTCTGCTTATCCTGTTTCCTTTAATAGTTGAATGTGTGATCAATTTCTCAGTATATTTTTTTCCTCGTTTAGTTAAAAATGTGATCAGTATCACAGCCTTTCTAAGAATAGGCTCAGTGGGAAACATCTTATGCATGATACAGATACATTGAGAACTTTGAAGTCCACTCCCCAGCTGTGGCATCTGTAGAGTAGTGAGCTGAGGACACAGGAAGGAAAAGATGATGTTACAAGTGCCTGCTTGTCTTTGTTCAATTAAGGAAAATAAACTGGATGTGTATTTCCGACTTTTTAAAAAGATCACTCTTCTATGTGTATGAAATTTAGCAATGGAGGCAGTCAGTCCCTGTGTCTTCTGTATTCTGTGAACTATGACATCCCCCCCACCACCCAACTCCCACCCTAAAATGTATTGCAAAATGAAAACAATCTTTCTGTGGGTAGACTTTCCCAAGATTGGTTTTAGTTTTCTTTAACGTCAAAGCTACCTCTATATGGACTTTACCCTCTTGGATTGAAAGAGGAGATAGGGAGGAAGGAGGAGAGGTGGGGCAGGTCTTTGGGTTTAGGGAGATATGAAGGGGAAAGGGTGGCTATAAATATGTGTGTCTTATGACACATGCATATTTCAGAGTCTGAGGTAAAGATGTAATGGGGTTATTGGCCTGGTGTTACCACTATGTTCTAAGATTTTAACGCTAAGTTTTATAGGGCTGGAACTTAGTTTTCTTGATAAGCCGGGGATGACTCCTACCAAGGAGACTTTACAGTGAAACTGAATTATAAATTACAAGGCCAACTTAAAAGTATTTGTTGAGTCTTAGCCCTTCCTAATGCTCTCTTTCCTGGACAAATTTTTTTAGACCTCAGGATACCTGAGAAGTCATTAGGATTATGAATCATAGAATTTGAGCCAAAAAAGTTAGATGAACAGAAGGGATTTTCCATTCAGGTCATGATGAAGCATAGGTGTCTGTCCCTGTCCCATTGCTAAGTACATGCTTTGATGACCAAGTCCAGATTCAAGACTAAGCTGTTGCTTTCTGACTTGTTCTTGTCATCACTTGGGTCATGTCTAGTACATCAGAAAATTCTTTGAGTTCCGTTTTGTGTTCCATTCCCCTTTTGTTACTACATTTGATTCCAGAGGGTATGTTTATTCAGTTGATTATGTTTAAACTTACCATTATAGTAAAGTTGTATTTACTCAAAAATACACCTTCCCTTGATTATTATTTTGTTATTTCCAGAACTCAGCTAGTAGTGAACCCATTACTGTTTCAAGGTAGCTTTTATAGATCTCATTCAGGATTGTTGCCTTTTGTTTCAAGTTTCATTGTTACCTTGGAGTTGCCCCTCTATGACTTTCCCTTTCTACTCCTAGCCATGTATGAATTAATGATGCTTAATAAAATTATGTTGATATTTTAGAACCCTCTTTCTTGGCTCTTTGTTCTTCTTACTTTGTTTTTCAAAACTTCGTCCTTAAACTCCCATCCCCTACATCCATATGTCTAGTCCATACTTTTCTCAGAAAATCTCTACTTAGATTCCTTAGTGGGTGCAGGTTTTAGGATGTTCAAAATGGACCTTGTCTGCTGTTTTCCCAGAACAACCTTTCCTGACACGTAATAGCCAAGCCAGAAAGAACTTTGCTGTCTCCTTCCTCTCGTCTCCCACTCACTCAGTCTGATGCTGCTGAGTGCTTTTTATCTCTTACTCTGTTCCCCCCTGGCCTGCTGCCTTAGCACAGGGCTTCTTGTTTTTGTCTCTGTCTAATCTATCTTGCCATCTTGCCTTTGTTACTTGACTGATATGTTTTTTCACTTCTTTCCATCCAGGCTGGCTTCCTTTCAGTTTATCTTCCATATTGTTGTATAGTTCATTTTCTAAAACGTAAAATAAAGCTTTTTTCTCCTGAATAAAATCCTCTCAACCACTCTCATGAAAAAGTTCAAACTTCTTAGCTCAGCACAGAAGAGCTTTTATCCTCTGTCTCGTAAGCCTAGTATTTTTTCACTACTTCATGTGCACATTCTACCCTAACCATCACAGACTCTTCTCAGGCCACACTCTTAGGCATGTATGTTTTTATTCATTTTAATATTTTTACCTAGAGTGATTGTGCCGTTCCTTTCCCACCAAACTGGACTAATTTCTGTTCCACTTTAAGACTCGGCGAATGGCATTACCTCTAGGGTGGCTTCACTGCCTTGCTTCTCATCCGCTCCACACTCATCGACAGCCTGTTTTCACGTGGTGTTTTGTTCATCGCTTGGGGTCACACCAGTTAGGCTGTGTGGTAGTTTGCCAGCTACCTCCCATCAGACGCGAGGCTGTAATGCCTCAGTCGTGTCTGGAGTTCTAGTGTCTTGCTTGATTCTGGTCCATAGTAGGCACCCAGTGAATGTTGAACAAGTAAGTTGTTCTGCTGGAGTGTAGTTGACTCCAGTATTCCCACCTGCTTTGACCCCAGTTTATGCTGTGAGAAGTAGCGTTTCCTTTAAGTATGTGTTTGTCATTTGGTTAGAGGGCTGGTTTTGTTTTTGTTTTTGTTTTGCTACTTCTGTCTTTATAGCTTTGTTCCTGGAATTTTGTGATTTAGATTTCTGTGCTGATCCCTCTCTTGGAGAATGGAGAGCTCTTGATTCCTGGCCGAGGTGACTGTGTGAAGGTGGCTCCTGGATTTCAGTTCTTTGCAACCAGGAGGTATGTCCTATTAACCTTTTTGTTTCCATGATGGAGCCTCTGGCTCATGAGTCCACATACTAGAGTGCTGAGCACGCAAGTCCAGGAATAGAGTTCTCTGGGCGTTTAAACAAGGTTAGTTGGAACAGGCCCAACCTTCTCATTCCCGACTGTTTTTCATGGAGATAATTAATTTAGAAAATAAAACCAGTCTTCAAAACCTTGTTTTCATATTTTCAGACATAATCAGAAATGACAGTTGTCAGGTGGCCCTGGATTTGAATCCTGACACTGACTTTTTGTATCTGTATGTACCTTGCTTGGCTGATTCTGATGGGACCAATAATGCCTGCTTTACAGCTTGGTGTAAGTTGTAAAGTTTAGGTGAAATGACTTGCACTAAAGACCTGTCACATGGTGGAGTGCCCAACCATGATGGTGGCGCTAATGCAAATGAAGCCATGTAGACATCAAGCAGTTTAAATAAATAAGTTGAAGATAAGCATCAACCAAGGAATAAAACCTAAAGAAACTTATGTTTATGTCCTTATCTACATTTTAAAACAATGTGAAGGCAGTGGCTTATTTCCTACTACCTGTACAGTTTCTCCAAGATCTTAAAATGCCCAAGAGGGAAACTAATGCTACACTGTGTTTAGTGATGATGTTAGTGTATACTGTACCTCTGTGAACATTCACTCCCAGATGGAGTGCAGAGCTGATCTAACCGTCTTCAAGGAGCACCTTGCTAGACCCTGATAGTTTTAATAGAACCTGTTTTTATTCACAGTGATAGTGAAGTTCTTTCCTGGAAAGTCCTGAGACATCATACAAGGATGTCACACCAACTTCAGTTCATTTCTTGGTTTTGCCATTTGTAGTCATAGTTGAGTGAGCAAGAGACACTTTTCTTTCTCTTCCTTATGATTCTTCCTTGCAGTTAGAGGAAAAGAAGATCACTGTTCCCTCAGGGCAGTTGTTATGAGGATTAAATTAATGGCTTAAGTGTAAGCCTGTGGCTTGCCCAGAATATGTGTTCAATAACTATTCCTTGTCTTCTGGGTATTTTAAATAGTTTTAGGTACTATAGCTTTTGGTAAATAAGCAGTGAACTTATTTTTAGTGCTATGGGTCTTGGTTTGTTTTCTTTTTCCTGAAGATACATCTTAATAAAAAGAAACATGTTTTTGAGATCAAAATGCCTAATAGGACTGTTTGCAGTAATTTGAAAATAACTTGGTTAAAGCTCTATTACTCTCCCCAGGAAAATAGTCAAAGCCGAGTCAGTGGCAGCATTTCATTGTCATCCTCCCTGTAAGCCTAGCATAATAGTGTCTTGACACCAGAAGGAACTGTGAGTTTTATTCAGATGTGACACAATGAATCGCAAGGGATAACCAGGGGCATAATTTAAGATTAAAACTTAAGAACTTTGTGTGACTCTGCTTTTTATTTTGTAATACAGATTGCTGAGCTGTGGAGGAAATTGGTATCGACCACTAAATAGTCATGCTACTCTGCTAGACAAATACTGGACCAAAATTCACCTGGATAATATGGATAAGGCAGAACTAAATGAGGTATGTCATTTGAAAGTATCAGTGCTTTTCTTTTTTACTTTTCATTTATATTAAAAGTTTCAGTGTTGTGTTAGTTTCCACTATACAAAGAAGTGAATCAGCTCTGTTGTTGTTTAGTTGCTAAGTTGTGTTCAGCTTTTTGCAACCCCATGGACTGTAGCCACTAGTCTCTTCTAGGTCCATGGGATTTCCCAGGCAAGAATCATGGAGTAGGTTGCCATTTTCTTTTTCAAGGGATCTTCCCAACGCAGGGATCAAACCCATGTGGCAGGCAGATTCTTTACCACTGAGCTGCCAGGGAATTCCTATTTTAAAAGTTTCAGACTATGCAGAGAAGAGAAATAGCCCAGTGAGTCACGAAAATACTCACCACTCTAAATTTAACAGTTAATGTGCTAACATTTTACTATATTAACTTCATCTAGTACTTTTTATTTGCTAATATATTTGAAAGCAAACCTCGCAGCATTTCACCCTTTAATACTTTGATGCATCTCTAAGGGCATTTCCATATGTAACCACAATATCAATATTATAGCCAATAAAATGAATTATTACTCCTCAGTAGCACTTCATTCTCAGACCACATGAGAATTTCCGCAGTTGTCCTCAAAGGATCTTTTTATTTTTGCTAAGTTGATTGTAACTAGTATCTTTCGCACTTAACAACTTCATGTGCATTTCCATCTGGACCTTAATGGAAACTGAGATGACTTGGTGAAAGGCTTTATACATTAGCTCACTTTGTAGTATCCCTGGTTCTCTGTGACCCCCAAGCGGTGTGCCTCACTCTATGCTGCCAGGCTCTCTCCTCCTCTGCGTCTGCCTTCTCACTTGGGCAGCTTTCTGTCTCCCAGCACTGCACTTTGGACAGTAGCAAATAAAGTATTGTCAGTGAACATTCAGGCATGGCAGGGTCACTTTCCTCTTTCTTGGTGTAAATTTTTACATAAATAAGTGGCACCAGACAACCCAAAATATTTTATCTATTAATAGCATCTAAGTGTTTATTAACAGAGGGGTTTTCAGAGGGCACCAATTACTGGATCAACCTTCATATGATTTCTAAGAACCCTGGCCTTGATGGTGTGAATTTTGAATCTCTGTAGCTTTGTGAGATTCTTATCTCACTGTAGTTCTCAGTTGTATACTTGCGTGTCTATACGTCTTCCTCTCCCTCTCTTGCTGCTCTCAACTGTAAGCTCCACCAGGAACCTACTCAGCTTTGGTGCCCCTGGCATCCGTTCCATGCGTCACAATTCATGTCTATTGTATTGCTCTGACATAATACCCCTCTTTTTTTCTTTGGCTGTTGTAGTCCTTTAAATGTTTTGTTTTCAAACGTTTAAATATTGATAAGCATACCATGTCAGATTAGTTTATCATGTGATATTCTGTTTATATTCTGACATTTATGGTAATAACAAAAGATATTTTTTCTCTGAGGTAGAAAATGACTAATTGGTTGGTACATATAAATCACTATTCAGAACTTTTTTCCTAAATAACCGAGCCCTACTAAAGTGTTAAACCTAGGTTTTTTTCAAGTAAAAATAGCTTTTTTCCCTCACCATGATCATAAGTATACATGTTCATATGATGGAATTACTCCTCAGCAGTAAAATATAGGGAACTACTGATACATACAGTGATGCTTGGGTGAATTTCAAAACCATGATGCTGAGTAAGAGAAGCCAAACTATGCGCTACATCCTGTGTGATGCCATGTATATGAGAAATTTGAAAGCAGCACTGTGCTGATTGGAATCAGATTCATGATTCCAGGGACAGGGGTGCTGGGGAAGGGTGTGATCACAAGGGAACTCTTGTTTTGTTTTATGGGTGATGGAAGTATGTATTTTGTTTATGGTAGCCACAGTCCATAAATATGGTCAGTTTTGAAAATGTTCCGTCTATACACAGAACATGTTTATTCTCTCTTTGAAAGATCCGCATGTGTAGCAAATAAAATGAATTTGTTGATTTTATTATTCACTTCTGTCTTTACTTAATTTTTAATACATTTGAAATATTAAAATTTGTAAAATCTCCCAATTTAACAGAAAGGTATGAAGAAATTAAAACCTGTGAGATCTAATACTTAAAGTGATACTATTAAAAGATTTTAGTTCTTTATCTTTGTAAATATGTGGACTTTACCTCTTTAATATATAAAAAATATGTTGATATTTCATATATTAATATAAATTGGAATCATGGTATACTTCTTAAGCTAATTTAAATATATTAGCTCATAATATTTCTAATACGTGATATTTTTCTTCTCAAGTAGATTTAACAAATCCATATCATAAATATTATGATATTATGGCCACCAAGTATTAATGCTGCACAGAATTCTTAATAATTATTGAAGTGAATTGGACTAGATCTTTGCTTTCTAAATTCTACTGTCTGATAAAAACTACTTTTTATCAGGACTTTAACACTAGCTCCTTTTGCTGTGTTCTACTTTAAAAAAAAAACTTTTGTTTCCTTTCCCACTAAACTATTTCATTGGTGCTTTTGGCTAAGAAATGACTTAATGATGGTACTGCAATTGTCTTTAAAACAATCAGAGTATGTAGTACTTGAAGTGCATGGGCTTTGGATGCCCATGTTGTTTGAGACGTCTTTCCCATCAAGCTTCTGTACCCAAAGCTGTGTGATAGGTCATGAGATTGCCAGATAACAGTTCTGGTCAGGAAGAAGTCATAGTCTTTGGGGGGTTGGAGGTAGTGGGTGAAGGTGGAAGTTTTTACACTTGGTCAAGATGACAGATCTCCTAGAGAAAGTCATTCTTGGTGTGCTTTTAAAAATCACTTTGTCTGCTGCTAATTTTATTTTATTTTATTTTTTGCTTTTTTTCTCCTCTGTCAGGTTCTTCAAAATAGATATCCCAGCTTATCAGCAGCAACCGATCACCTGCTTGATATTTATTTCCAACTTATTGGAGAGAAGCATCACTGTCTGAGCGAAAGTTCTGTTGGAGGGGAACAGGCACCAGAGGAGGTTCCAGAAGCAAGACAAGAAAACAAGAGACTAAGCCTTGAGGGAAGAGAATTGTCTCTCAGGTATTGGGCTAACCGCTTTTGGGTTGGTATTTTAAAAATTGCTTCTCTCAGAAGTTCTTAGCAGCTCAAACTGAATGGTTACAAGAAGTCTGATTTTGAAATTAGACGTTCTCAGTCTCTAATCTGGAGAAGGAAAATGGCAACCCACTCCAGTGTTCTTGCCTGGAGAATCCCAGGGATGGTGGAGCCTGGTGGGCTGCCATCTATGGGGTCGCACAGAGTCGGACACGACTGTAGCGACTTAGCAGCAGCAGCAGCAGTCTCTAATCTGTTTGAGATCTATAGTTACTGAATGGGAAGGCTTATGAAAATAATATTATGTTAGCTTTAAAAAATAACTTTTTTCTTACAGTTTTATTGAGCTATAACTGACAGCTCTATAAGTTTATGGCATATAGGATAATGATTACATGCATGTGGAATGATGACTACAAGTTGAGTGAACCTCCATCATCTCACAGATACTAAGTTAAATAGTAAAAAACAATTCTTTTCTTGTGATAATGTAACAACTCTTCATATATAACATCCTGCTGCTGTTGGCAGCTCACCAGGCTCCCCTGTCCCTGGGATTCTCCAGGCAAGAACACTGGAGTGGGTTGCCATTTCCTTCTCCAATGCATGAAAGTGAAAAGTGAAAGTGAAGTCGCTCAGTCGTGTCCAACTCCTAGTGACCCCATGGACTGCAGCCTACCAGGTTCCTCCATCCATGGAATTTGCCAGGCAAGAGTACTGGAGTGGGTTGCCATTGCCTTCTCCCATATATAACATACAGCAGTGTTAATTATAATTATTATGCTGTACATTGCATCCCTAGGAATTATAATTGGAAGTTTAACAAATAACTTTAAATTCGGAAATAGTGGAAAAAGTTGGAAAACTACTGACATGGTTTTTTCACTGGATGTCCTGTTGGGACAAATGGGGTCGTAAATAAGGTTTTTGGGTTTTGCTGTATATAGTAAATTCTCTTCCTTTGAGCTACATTTGCAGTGGTTGACTTGCTCTTCGAGAAGTGAGAATTGGGAATGGGCAGCTCCCCTTAAGTTTGCTCTGAGAGTTAATTGCTCCTGTCTCTTGCTACCTTGTCTGGTATGGATGGGGGAGAAATGAATTATAGGTTGCTTCCTGGTAGAGGTAAGGAAAGGATCCACTTACACTTTTTCCTGACTTAACACTGTTTATATTCAGTTGCCAGAAAAAGGGAGAGTCTGTGGTCAGACGTTCCCAGACCTAAATAAACTCTGATACCTTTGATATCTTTGACCTGTGTTTTTTTATTTCTTACCTTCTTTTTTTTTTTTTAAGGGATCTACTTAATTGGTGTAATAGGATTGCCCACAGCTTTGACAGTCTGTCTTCATCAGCATCGTTAAATATTTTTCAAGAGGTAAGATATAGTCTTCCTGCTTGTTTTCTCTGTGCTCTGCAAGGCTGCTAATTTCCACTGTTATTTTCTGTCTCTTGACTATTATCAGAAAGTTTTTCTATGGTGTAGGTACTTTGTATATCTCTAGCTAGTTAAAACTGAACTAAAGTTGTCTTAGCGCTAAGTGAGCATGATAAATGTTTTGTGACTCTTGAAATGGGTTACCCCTAATTTCAAATAAGTCTAGTTTGAAATAGAGTAAAACAGATGCTGAAATTAAAGCTTAAATGAAAGGAAAAAAATCCCCCAGGTGGTAATACTATTGTAAGGCAAAAAGAGTTTCTAAGATGTTTAGTATTAATTTCTATGTATAATTTCTTAGTCTGTTTGACAGATTTGTACTTGTCTGATCCCACCACTTGCCCCAGCAGGGCCTTTTTAACTTTAGTCCAGAGAAAGGTATGTGGATTATAAAGTCTGTTCTTGTATGCTGGGCTGGGGGGAAAGTGTGTTGTGCAAGAGGGAAGCGCTGTTGAATTACAGCTCTGCCATATTCAGTAAGAACAGAGAGAGATTTATTTCCACCTGGTTAAGAATAAAAGTGGTACCGCCTGAAGATCTTTGGGCTCTTAAAACATTGACCCGTTTTGACTATAAAGTGTTACCGTGTCTGTCAGCTAGAATTAAGGAAAGGATAGTGACCTGTTGTGGTGAGCAGTATCTCTGGTGAAGGTACTTTAAGTAGAAAGAACCCTGATTCAGAGCACACACTTAATCAAGCCAGACCCTGAAGTGCTGTGTGCCAGTCCTTGAATCTCCGAAATTTCCTTCCCGTCCTCCTACATTTTTCATCTTCCTACAGGGGGAGGATCTTCTTTAGTCTCTATTTTAGAGAGAGAGAGAGAGAGTGTGTGTGTGTGTGTGTGTGTGTGTGTGTGTTTGACGGCCCATAAAATTGACTCTCTTAAGGTGTACAATTCAGTGTATTTTAGTATATTTATAGAATTATGCAACGTCACCACTAAGTAATTCTAGAACATTTTCATCACCTCAAAAAGAAACCTTGTAACCGTCAACCATCATGCCTATTTTTCTTCTCTCTGCAGCCTTTGACAGTCACTAATCTACCTCCTGTCTATAGATTTGCTTATTCTGGACATTTCATATAAATGAAATCATATATTAGGTGACCCTTTTATCTTCTTTCACTCAGCATATTCTCTTGGTTAATCCATGTTGTAGCATGAGTCAGTACTTCATTCTCTTTATGTCTGAGTAACATTTCATTGTATTGATATACCACATTTCATTTATTCACTCATACGTTAATGGATATTTGGGTGGTTTTCACCTCTCGTGAATAATGCTGCTGTGAACATTTGTGTACAAGTATTTTATTAATATGGGCTTCCCTGGTGGCTCAGTGGTCAAGAATCTGCCTGCCTGTGCAGGAGACACGGGTTCGATCCCTGGGGCAAGATTCCCTGGAGAAGAAAGTGGCAGTCCACTCTAGTATTCTTGCCTGGAAAATCCCATGGACAGAGGAGCCTGCTGGGCTGTAGTCCATGGGGTCACAAAAGAATTGGACACTCCTTAGTGACTAAACAACAACAACATTTTATTAATGTAGAAGTAAAAATGAGAAAATATGAGAAAACAAACGGTAAAAAATATTCTCCCATTCAGAGATTCCCCTGTACTATTAATACCTTGGTGTTTCTCCTTGTACATCTTTGTCTATGCGCATGGAATTAAGAACTCTTTTACTATATTAGAGCCATGCCCCCCAGCCCCTCAAAAACCCCACACTACCTTGTTGAAGAGATCAGGCCAGTTGTTTTATAGAATGTTTCACCTTTTGGCTTTATCTGGTTGCTTCTTCTCTGTTTTGATACCAACTGGTGTCCTGCAATTCAGTCCAGTTCTGATACTGCCTACCTGGAGGTAGTGTAGACCACACAGGTTCAAGGACTGAGTCCTCCACAAGACCATCCCACTTCAGACTCCAGCCACAAGTATTGGAGGCCCACCCACGCTTAGGACCAATCAGCTGTAAATTCAGGGGTTCCCACAAATTTCTCAGGTACAGTGATTGTCTCATAGAATTCTCTGGAAGCTCTCTAGTTACTGTACAGGTTACAGTTTTATTATTAAAATATTACTCAGGAACAGTCAAATGAAAGAGACACATAGGGCAAGATTCGAGGAATCTGAACACAGGCACACCTTTGGAGGCAGGGTGTGCCACCTTCATCATACATCGTGTTGTCCGCCAGCCCCTCCACCCTCTCCAAGTGTTGGGGATGGAAATTTCAGTTCTCCTGTTTGAGCTTGGTCTTTCTCGCCTGGCCATTTCCTCTGATAAACTAAGGAAGGGCTCATCTGGAGTTACCTTGCTTAGCATAATAAACCCAGTAGGGCCCATGAAGACTAGTGAATAACAGAAGACACTCCTTAGTCCTGGCGATTCAGAATATTTGAAAGGCTGTGTAGGAATTAGGGACAAACACCAGATAAATTCTTATTACAGCAGAAGACATGTATCTTGGCTTCTCAGTAGCAGCTAAGTACTGGGTTAGGGTAATGACAGTATTCCTTTATTGCACACCAAGAATTTCCCTTTACAGCTCAGAAGTAATCTTCCGGTGTTATCTCCACTGTCTGAGAATCATTTTCCATTACAGAATCATATACCTACCTAGGGGTTAATGCTAATTGCTATTTTTGCCTGAATTTTACATTTGCAAACTCAGGGCTGCGTGTGTGTGTTTTCCTAATAACCAATATTTTGATAATAAAGCCTTAACATTTTTGGTGTCCTGTCTCTGTTGTGGTAACATCTTTAAGTCTAGGGTTGGTACCTTATTTGTATTCTCGTTTCAGCCTTTCTTGCAGAAATGTTCCTGTTAGATTTTATGTTCCTTCCTTTTGTGGCCTGGACAGCAGTGCTTTGTCATTAATGTATTATTTAAGAAGTCAGTTGCTATTTGCCTTGCTTATTTTAATAGGCCCTGGACTGTTTCACAGCAATGCTTTCTAAGCAGACGAGCAAACTGAAAATGGCAGAAGTCATTGGAGGCAAACTGAACATTTCCAAGAAAAAGGTATGTAGTGCTGTTTCTACTTCCTTCTTGAAAGGAAGTTGGGTTATTTAGCTTACTTGGCTGGTCTCTGGCCCTTACCTAGAAAAGCTTTTGCAAAGTTGGTAGTTTCATTGCTGCCTCTCATGGACATAAAACTCACTGTCTCTTGGATAAGTAGTTCTCCCTGTGGTCCGCATTCTTAAAGTGAGCTGCCTTGTGTTCTTTCTCACACGTGCACCTTATTTTCCAGTGTTTAAGGAGCATGTTACTATGTAGGTTCTGGATTCAGGACTGGAACGATGTCTTAGCAGATATTTTAATAAGCCTTCGCATTTCCAAAGCTTCAGTTCAGTTTGGTCGCTTAGTTGTGTCCGACTCTTTGTGACCCCACGGACTGCAGCACACCAGGCTTCCCTCTCCATCACCAACTCCCAGAGCTTGCTCAAACTCATGTCCATTGAGTCAGTGATGCCATCCAATCATCTCATCCTCTGTCGTCCCCTTCTCCTCCCACTTTCAATCTTTCCCAGCATCAGGGTCTTTTCTGGTGAGTCAGTTCTTCGCATCAGGTACCCGAAGTATTGGAGTTTCAGCTTCAGCCTCAGTCCTTCCAATGAATGTTCAGGACTGATTTCCTTTAGGATGGACTGGTTGGATCTCCTTGCTGTTGAAGGGACTCTCAAGAGTCTTGTCCAACACCACAGTTCAAAAGCATCATTTCTTTGGTGCTCAGCTTTCTTTATAGTCCAACTCTCACATGCATACATGACTACTGGACAAACCATAGCTTTGACTAGACAGACCTTTGTTAGCAAAGTAACATCTCTGCTTATTAATATGTCTAGGTTGATAATAGCTTTTCTTCCAAGGAGCAAACGTTTTTTAATTTCATGGCTACAGTCACCATCTGCAGTCATTTTAGATCTCCCCAAAATAAAGTCTGTCACTGTTTCCATTGTTTCCATCTGTTTGCGATGAAGTGATTTGACCAGAGGCCATGAATGTTGAGTTTTTGAATGTTGAGTTTTAAGCCAGTTTTTTCACTCTCCTCTTTTCACTTTCATCAAGAGGCTCTTTAGTTCTTCACTTTCTGCCATAAGGGGGTGTCATCTGCATATCTGAGGTTATTGATGTTTCTCCCAGCGA
Organism: Ovis aries; assembly: GCF_016772045.2. Classification (NCBI taxonomy): domain Eukaryota; kingdom Metazoa; phylum Chordata; class Mammalia; order Artiodactyla; family Bovidae; genus Ovis; species Ovis aries. Next base: position 47,806,902 of record NC_056061.1, read on the forward strand.
TCTTGATTCCAGCTTGTGCTTCATCCAGCCCAGCATTTCGCAAGATGTACTCTGTATGTAAGTTAAATAAACAGGGTGACAATATGCAGCCTTGACGTACTCCTTTCCCAATTTGGAACCAGTCTGTTGTTCCATGTCTAGTTCTAACTATTGCTTTTTGACCTGCATACAGATTTCTTAGGAGGCAGGTCAGGTGGTCTGGTATTCCCATCTCTTGAAGAATTTTTAACAGTTGTGAAGAAAACACAGCTGAAGAAAAATTACTTTGATTTTTTTAGAAGTATCTTTTAGGAGTATAGCTTTTCTTGACTGTTCACTTTATGGAGGTAGAGGCTTATTTGAATGAATAAATCGTAGTGTTAGGGAACATTCATAATCAGTGTTTTTAAAAACAGAAACTTGGAAAATATTTTAAAATAAAATTAAATGCTAACTTGCCTATCTAGGAAGCCGAAAGTGCTTCTAGAGGGGGCACAATAAGCCTCATGATTTAAGTGTTTGAAGAGTATGCAGAATTTTACTCAGGTAAATCTTTTCCCTTTCCATAGGCAGAATTCTTCTGTCAACTTTACAAACCAGAAATTGTGATCAACGAGCTTGATGTGCAAGTGGGTCGAGTGCGGCTTCTACGAAAACAAAGCGAGGCTGTCCACATACAGAGGTAATCAGAGTTCCAAGCTGAGCTCAGCACTGTGGGGTCACTGGGAACTTGGTGCAAGGAGTATTTGGTCCTGACTTTTTCCTCTGAGTAAAACACGTGTCTGAACTGTGATCTCTCCAGTGTGCCAGACTGGTAAGGAGCAGTGATTTCCCAAAATGTGTCCTGTGAAACTGGATATAAGGAGGTGGAGAGTGGTGATGAGGGTCCTTAGAGATTTGGGACCAGCAAAGGTGTATCTTTGATTTTATTCATTGTAACGTATTTATTTAGTGAAGCATCACTTGGAAGGCAGGCTTGGTCCTAACATTAGTCTTTTAATTCCTTGAAGGCTGGAATTGTGTAAGTTTCTGAGATCTAGTTACCATTTACTAAATATTTGCTGTATTCCTGACATTGTGCTCAGTGCTGTTTTGCATGTTTTTGCATGTGGTTGTAGTAATCCTATGAATTAATGTGTGTGTTAGCGCCCTAGGACTCTCCTCACAAATTAACCAGAAACTTGATTCATGTATGCGTGCACGCTAAGTCGCCTTAGTCATATCCAACTCTTTTCAACCCCATGGACTATAGCCTGCCAGGCTCCTCTATCCATGGGGTTCTCCAGGCAAGAATACTGGAGTAGGTTGCCATTTCCTTCTCCAGGGAATCTTCCCGACCCAGGGACCGAACCTGGGTCTCTTGTGTCTCCTGCTTTAACGTGTGGGTTCTATACCACTAGGGCCATAAACTTGATGGTTTGCCATAAACATTTCTTCTCAGTTCTGGAGGCTGGAAGGCTGAAACCCAGGTGCTGGCAGGGCCACGTTCCCTCTGAAGGCACTTGCCTCTTCCTGGCTTCTGATGGCGTGCACTAGTCCTTGGTGTTCCTTACCTTGTAGCTGCTTCAGTTCAGTCTCTGACTCCATTGTCTTATGGTCTTCTTCCCTATGTGTCTTTTTTGTGTTTCTAAATTTCTCTTTCTGTATGAGAACATGGGCCATTGGATTTAAGACCAGCCCTTAAGTCCAATACAGTATGATTTTTATGTTATTATTCCTGTAAAGACCTTTTTCCCAAATAAGGTCACATTCACTGGGTGGACATGAATTTGTGGGGGACTTACTGCAACTAGTAAGTGTTGTTGTCCAGATTGTACAGATTAGGAAACCAAGGCTAAGAGAGGTTAAGTAATTTGCCCAAGATAACATTGGTAGTGCAGATGTTTTATCTTGTCGGTGTTTTGAATTTCTAGAGCCTAGTGAAGTACTGGGTATGTAAATGCTCCATGTTTATAGAATGAATTCTGCAGTTCTTATGTTGCGCAGTATCCCATGCAATGTGAAGACAGTCCCTTCTCGAGTTGTCTCGCTTGTCGAGTCTGGTTCCTCAGAACAGTGCTGAGAGACGCTCACAGCTTGCCTCTCCAGCTGCTTACGCGCTTTCACCTCCCCAGGGAGAAGTTCGCCTTTGCTGCTGTGAGGCCATCCTCTATCCTTATCGAGCAGCTCGCGGTGTGTGTCAGCAAAGGGGAGCCTGTGTTGCTGGTGGGAGAAACTGGGACTGGCAAAACCTCCACAGTCCAGTATTTGGCTCACATTACAGGTAACTCCTGGAGAGGATGCACTCTGCCCTAGACAATAGACATTTCATTTCATACCAACTGCCTTTTTAAAAACTAGAGTCCAAAGAATATTGGAACTTAAAAAGTGCCACAGCTCTATTTCCCCTGGAGATAAACACTGGAATCTTTTTCCCTGGAAACAATGTAATCTCTCCCCCTGGAAATAACTACTATTAACATGTTGGTATTAATTTTTTTTCAGTTCTAATCTATGGCCTGCACATACATAGTGCTTTGGTTTTGTTTTGAAACAGATGGGATCCTTCCCTGTATTGTGTTTAGTTAAGCACATTGATCATCTTTAAAATCAGAACTGCTTCATTCCTGTTCTGATGTCTAAATTAATATTTCACACTAGATAGGTATTTAGTTCTAATTCATAGACATTGACTTACTGAAGGATTGTTTTGTTGTTATTTTCAGTTACCTGATGCTAGAGCAGTGAATCTTTCATTCTCTCTGGGTTAGATTATAATTTTGAACAGTCAAGATTCTGAAAATAAAATGAGGGGTCAGAGGAAGTGCGCATTAAAAGATTTGCCCATGCCCGTGTTCGCACATCCTTAAGGATCACAGTGGATAGTCAGTCTTTGCATTTTCAGAATAACTCTTTATACCCTTTTTTTCTTAAAGGCCACCGTTTGAGAGTTGTCAATATGAATCAGCAAAGTGACACTGCAGATTTGCTGGGAGGGTAAGTATGGTTTTAAACCTTTTTCCTGTTATTTCGTGTTCACTGCTTGAGGTAAGAAACACTTCTTTCCTATTAAGCTCAATACTAACCTTGGAAGAATGTTCAACAACTTGCCCTCCGTGCCTACCCCAGCAGGATATTTATTAGGGTTTATTAAGGAACTCTTTGGGTATGTAGATGTTTCTCTTCATTTTAAAGAGTTTTTGAGGTTCTTGCTCTCAGAGATCCTGCTGAGGGTGTGGGATGGGGACTGGAATATAAAGGCGAGTATGCAATCAACTGTGGATAACAACAAACTGTGGAAAATTTTTAAAGAGATGGGAATACCAGACCACCTGACCTGCCTCCTGAGAAATCTGTATGCAGGTCAAGAAGTAACAGTTAGAACTGGACATGAAACAACAAACTGGTTCCAAATCAGGAAAGCAGTACGTCAAGGTTGCATATTGTCACCCTCCTTATTTAACCTATATGCAGAGTACATCATGCAAAATGCTGGGCTGGAAGAAGCACAACCTGGAATCAAGATTGCCGGAAGAAATATCAATAACCTCAGATATGCAGATGACACCACCCTTATGGCAGAAAACGAAGAAGAACTAAAGAGCCTCTTGATGAAAGTGAAAGAGGAGAGTGGAAAAAGTTGGCTTAAAACTCAACATTCAGAAAGCTAAGATCATGGCATCAGGTCCCATCACTTCATGGCAAATAGATGGGAAACAGTGACAGACTTTATTTTTGGGAGCTCCAAAATCACTGCAGATGGTGACTGCAGCCATGAAATTAAAAAACGCTTGCTCCTTGGAAGAAAAGTTATGACCATATGACAGCATATCAGTAAGCAGAGATTGCTAGAGATTGTCTAGTCCAAGCTATGATTTTTCCAGTAGTCATGTATGGATGTGAGAGTTGGACTATAAAGAAAGCTGAGTGCCAAAGAATTGATGCTTTTAAACTGTGGTGTTGGACAAGACTCTTGAGAGTCCCGTGAACAGCGAGGAGATCCAACCAGTCCATCCTAAAGGAAATCAGTCCTGAAGATTCATTGAAAGGACTGAGGCTGAAGCTGAAACTCCAAAACTTGGTCTACCTGATGCGAAGAACTGCCTTATTTGAAAAGACCCTGATGCTGGGAAAGATTGAAGGTGGGAGGAGAGGGGGACAACAGAGGATAAGATGGTTGGATGGCATCACTGACTCTATGGACGTGAGTTTGAGCAAGCTCCGGGAGTTGGTGATGGAGAGGGAAGCCTGATGTGCTGTAGTCCATGGGGTTGCAAAGAGTCAGACACGACTGAGCAACTGAACTGAACTGAATGCAGTTAAGTAATATTTACCTGAAGAGTATGTTCTTGAGTTATGCTGCCTTCAAGTGAGACTCTCCTGCAATTTGTTTATCTTTGAAAGGTTAAGTAGCCTCCACTTGGTTAAATGAAACTTCACTGTGGTCAATTAAATGCCCTTCTTCCTTTTGATGTTTTTGAATATGTTAGTTTTTGAACAATTTTAATATGTGCTGAAGGCTGTAAAACTGATAGATGCTAATGGCATACCTTATGTTGAATGATACTAGGATGTGTCCCATTAGTTCTAAACAGTTGCTTGCACAAATCCTTAGAAGCATAGAACAATAGAAGTTATTGTTCTTTTTTCTCTTTATGGTATCTACAAGAAGCTCTTTATTTACTTTTTTTTTTTTAAAGGACACTTTATACTGTAGCATTATTTTTACTTTTGCTCTTTCCAGTCTCTATACCTTCCTGCTCTGGGTGGAGTGCTAGTGTGGAATCCTGCTTCCTTTTGTGCTTCTCATTTTCTTACTGTCCGGGCCCTTAAATTCTGCTCTACACATACCTTGACGATGTATTTTAAATCTCTATAGTGTCTTAAAATCTGTCAGCTGAGACTTAAGACTTAACCTCTCTTACTCCAGTTCTTCTTTCACTGTTTTTCCTCAGTGGTCTTTTCTACTTTGCTTTTATGTTACTTCTGTTCAGTTAATTGACAGTCTCCCCTTTCCCTCGTTGTGGTACTTGCAGTGTGTTCTTAGTAATAAATGGAATTTGTTATTTAACTAGAATGCCTGTTGTTGTTGTTTAGTTGCTCAGTCGTGTCCAACTCTTAGCAACCCCCTGGACTGTCACCCGCCAGGCTCCTCTGTCCATGAGATTTTCCAGGCAAGAATACTGGAGTGGGTTGCCATTTCCTTCCCCAAGTATGTCTGTACTACTGTGTATTTCTACTCTATATTCTGTAATGCTCTACAGTTAAGTGTAGCTAACACAGATGGCATTGTTCTTACACTAATTGAACATAGGCTGTATCAGTCTCATTTAAGAATTTGTAGTAAATGGCAACCTACTCCAGTGTTCTTGCCTGGAGAATCCTGAAGACGGGGGAGCCTGGTGAGCTGCCATCTATGGGGTCGCACAGAGTCGGACACGACTGAAGCGACTTAGCAGCAGTGTTATATCAGCCATTGCAAATAGTGTTTTCTTCTTTAATTCCTTTCTGTTTTAAATGCAAGTAGTTTTAAATGTAGGGAGTACACATTGTGCCCTGATGCAATTGATAATACAAAAGGTTGAAAGCAGAATGTGGTAACTGGAATTTTATTTTTGGTGCTAACTTATTAGTAGGTTAGCATCAGTAATCAAAAGAAAACTTAGATACAATTCAGTTTTTGTATGGCTGGAAGTATACCTTATCTTCTGTCCTTTTGTATTACTGACAAGCGGTGTGTAAATCACATCTTTTAATATATATCTTAGATGTATGAATGACTGCTTAAGAGTCTTTGTGTATAAAATTTGAAGAACAAAAATGATTTTATTAATTAAAAGGCAAGGGTATGGAAGACAAAGGAGTGGGTAGGGAGAAGGGGTATAGAAACCTTCATAGTTCTATTTTGGGAATGTGTGGTTAGTTTTATCTAACTATGAAACTGGTTTTATGTTTATTAATAATTTGTTTATTAAACATATTTTGCATTTATCAAATACTATGGTGAAAGATAAAAGAAATTTATAGTCCTAATTAGTCTGACTTGCAAATCTGGATCCTTTTGATTGTTTTTTTCAAAAGTTATAATTCAGGATAAATACATTTTTTAAGAGTAAGGCCTTCAAGGCCATCAGGCACTTGAGCTACATTCCTGCAGATTGCCTTGTGAGTTTTGTTTGCATATGTACCCACTTGTTTTTTTGATTAACGTTAGTGTGGTATATCTTTCCCCTCACTTTTAACTCATTTTTGTCCTTCTATTTAAAGTAGATTCTGATAAATAGCACATAGACCTACAGATTACCTGAGAGTAGAAAAGTCAACCAAATTCCAACAGCACTGGGTTGAGAGAGCTTATGGGGCTCTGTAGAAAAGAGTAGATGATACAGAGGACTTAAATGAAGCAGATAAAACCATTCCAGAAAATGAAAGTCTGCACTAAACGGCCAGACACAGAACACACATTCACAGTGCTGGAAATGGAGTTGGGAGGGGCAGCCTCTGAAGGAGAAACAGGCTTATAGGGACGGGGCGGGGTCCTTGGAGAAGTCGACAATGATGGAAAGGAGAAATGCAAGGAAAATTAAAGATCTTACAGAAATAGAAATAAAATGGCCAGCCTGCATTCTCCTCTCCCCCAAGGAAGCATCATCCATGAAGGAAACGGCACAGGAGATAGCAGGGCACAGGAGCCTGCTCTCAGACTCAGAATCCTGGTCCCAAAGGCGGGGAAGCGTTTGCCTTCTCAGTTACTCATCACGTGCTGTTTCCTGTTTCTTTTGCACTTGATGTTCTTTCATGGATGGTCATTTTGGAGTGTCATTTTCTTTTGTTCTAGTCATTTTCAAGTGAACTCTTGTTTGTGGCCTCCATGTATCGTGTATGTAACAGGTAGACCCTGAGTGACTGTCCATGAGGGCCAGGTGCTCTAGACCTCCTTCTCTTGGCCTTCAGGTTGCTCCTGAGGCAGCCTGAGGTATCAAAAGATACCTTGGAAATTCTAGTCTCAGTTCATAGTTTGATTCATCACCAACCTATGACAGGTTGGTTTCCATTGAGTGTTTTTGTTAGTTTATTTTTATTTTCAGCAAGCTGTATATATGTATGTTCATTTTCGCCATCATTCGAAGCATTTATTGACTTAACCGGCCAATATGCCTTCAATTTTAAATGAACAAGCTTTTTTCTTAAGGAGCCCAGACTAATTTGAAATATAAAGCCGTTTCTTTCATGAATTCAGTTCACTGATCTAGTTACTAGTTGTAGTAATTGTAACAGGTTGCTCTTCAATGGCATTCCTGTGCCAGGCCCTCTTTTGAGTTTTTACCTGTTCACTCACTTAGCCGTCTTAACAACCTGTTCATTATTCCCATTTACACATAAGGGACCTGAGGCTCACAAGGATTAAGTGCTTTGTTCAAAGTAATGGCTAGTCTGTGACTTGAACCCAGCTGTCTGCCTGAGGATCTACCTTCTTCATCATCACTCTGCTGCCTCAGTTAGCTTTGGATCCCATTTATTCCCTCATCTTTAAGACTAGCTATTTTATTTAAATAGCATTTGTATTTTGCTTAATTTCTCAACATTCCACTGTTGACATTCTGGCTCATTGTCCTCTGCCTAGTCCAGCGTAGGGCTTTCATCTTTCCTTCTCCTCCTGCCTCTCTTCCGTTTGGTAGATTCTGTGATAGTGTGATCAGATTACATCACTCTCTTCCTCACTGACTTCAGTCCATGTGGAAGGTACTACAAACCCTTCATCACCTCTCCAGGGCACTTCTCTCTCTCCTTCCTTCAGCTCTGCTGCCTTGCCAACCACACTGCCCTCCGTGTTTCTGTTTCCTCTGTCACCTCCCCTGCCACCCAGGGGTATTTACTTAGCCAAACCCTTTCTTGTTTGATTGCCTTCAAATTCCCATCTTTAACACAGCCTCCTCTGACCATCACAGCTAAAGTACTAAAATCTTCTTTCACCCCCTCTGCTTTCATTTTGTCTACTGGCACACCAGTTTCTACTTGATATTTTATACTAGTAGGGATCTTCCTCTATTGTCTTTTTGGTTAGATTGTAAGCTCCTGCGGGGCAAGAGCTGGTGGGTCTTGTTTACTCAGTGCCGAACCCTAGAGGTGCTCAGTAAATCTCAGTGGAATGAATGGAGTAAAGGAATGTTTTTACTAATTAATGGGTCAGTGCTTACTGGGAAGCGAAGTTAAGTTTGTGAAGTTCTTATACTTTCTCTGAAATCAGACTTTTCCATGTAGATGCTCAGTTTCAGGGCACTGGGTTCACTTGTCTCATTGTTCCTCCTCAGGCCAGTGAGTAAATAGTATCCATGATTCTCCAATTGTACTTGCTTGTTTTGAAACACTTTGATACTGTTTTGGTTCTCAAATTATATTTCTTGGAAACAAAATTGAGGTTATCATCCCTGAATTGTAGTATTTAGTATCCTAGGGTGAAGAAAATTGTACGCTTGATCTTGTATAATCTTCCAGAATGATTAGTGCTGCTTGGGCAACTTACCTTAAATCTAGCCAGAGCAGTGTTTCTTGACTCTTATTAACTTCTCCCCAACCCTAGTAGTAAATTTTAATTAAAATGAATGAATTCCCTAATTTCCCAACCAGAAAAATAAAATGCTAAGAAATAAAAGGGAATCTTAATGCTCAGAAATAAATAGTTGAGCTTTGGAGGGTCACAAATGTCTAAAAAAAATTTTTTTTTTACTGTCCCCCTCCCCCAATTTTTAATCTCTTTGAGAGCAGTCTCTTATGTTTAAGTAAGTACAAGATGCTTAAGTAAATCAATTTCAGATGTTATATTTTTTTCTAAAATATCTCAAAAACATTTTGGTCACTCTTAATAAAATATGGTTTATCATTAAATATACATGATGATTATTTAAATGTGTTAGTAAAATAAATGACATGCCTCTCACTACCCAGTTTGGAACTTCAAATTTTTTCATAATTTGGTTATCTAATGATTACCTTTAGCGTAGACCCTTCAAACACATGGGGAAAAAAATAGATCATAATTTAAAAATTTAACATAGATTTTAAGTATTTTGCTGTTGTTTCTGATTTTGATGTAGAAGAAATCTTAACACCTATTCCTGTTTGTGAATCACATATCTGCCTTTGTTTCAGTTACAAGCCAGTGGACCATAAGCTTATTTGGCTGCCTTTACGGGAGGCATTTGAAGAACTCTTTGTTCAGACATTTTCGAAGAAGCAAAACTTTACATTCTTGGGACACATTCAGACGTGTTACAGGCAGAAACGGTGGCAAGATCTCCTGAAGCTAATGCAGCATGTGCACAAGTCAGCTGTCAACAAGGATGGGACAGAGAGTGAGACTGGTAGGTGGCAGCCCAGGCTGCTGGTGGGAGGTCGTGGCTGGAGTCTAACAAGCAGAATTAGGAGAGGAGTTGGGGGCAGAATGATGCAATACGAATTAGGGATTGCTGGGACTTAGGGCAAACATGACTAATGCTGAAGTATTGTTGCTCCTGGGATTCAGCAAGATTTCTGTTAAAGTCAATGGTTGGTGGTGTTGATGTACAAGTACCACTTAGTGATCAGTAAGTCACGAATGCTTAGAAGAAGAGATTATTTCCAGAAAACTGGATTCCACCATGAATGGGGCTTTTGGTGGCTTAGTCTCTACTTTCTCATCTATTAAGTGGGAATAGTGAGATTAAATGAGTTATCTAATGCATATGCATATAAATGAACTGGCCAGTATGGTGGCTGCATATGGTTGGCATTGTGTAAGCATTTGGACTTAACTTTTTACACTTCTTGAGATGTGATTTTTGTGTGTGTTTTGTTTATTATGTGGTTTAAGTTATCTATATTGTGATGCAAAATGTATTTTTAATTCTTGTGTTTATTCTTCTCTAGGGTCACTACTGAAAGAGAAGTGGGAAGCATTTGGTCTTAGACTCAACCATGCCCAACAACAGATGAAAATGACTGAGAATGCCCTATTGTTTGCATTTGTAGAGGTATTTTGCTTTGATTGTTTAGGTTAAGGGAATGTTGATTTGATGCAAAATGCAAGTTAAAGAGGCTACTGTTCTGTCTTCTCCTCATGTTGACATTTTAAGGCTTGTTGCTTAGAACAGTAAACACTTAATGAAAGAATTCTTTGGGGGGTGTTAAATGTCTCTTTATAGATGTGATAAAGTCTTTTTTATATAGTTTAAGATTTTAATTAATTTTGGCTGTGCTGGACCCTCACTGCTGCCTGGGCTTTTCTCGAGTTGCGGTGATGGGGGCTCCTCTCTAGTTGCAGTGCCCGGGCTCCACATCACGGTGGCCTCTCTTGCTGTGCAGCACAAGCTCTAGCTGCAAGGCCTCCGTTGCTGTTGCTCCCAGGCTCTAGAGCGCAGGCTCAGTACTTATGGTGCAAGGCCTTAGTTGCTCTGTGGCATGTTGGATCTTCCCAGGTCAGGGATCAAACCCGTGTCTCCTGCATTGGCAAGGCGGACTCTTCTCCACAGAACCCCTAGGGAAGCCCAAAATTGTGTGTTCATGAGCACTGTCATTATTTTGTAAGATGCAGTTGAGGATAATTCGTGAATTTTTTATTGTTTTGTAGCTGTGTTTGTGTTTGTGGGTGGGAGGTGGATTTGGATCCATTCATGTGGGCTACATTTTTTATTCCAGTGCATGAGCAGTTGTACTGTTTTCTGTCCTGTGACCTTGCAGGATCAGTGTAATTGAATATTTGTGACTTAAGTTTTGTTTATATTTTTATTAAAGAAAATCGCGATAGTCTTCAGACCTCTCACCCTAAGGGTGATGCAAGAATCTTACTTGAGATGATGTCTTAATGAGAGAGAGGTCCTTCAACCATATATCTGCTGTTGTGGAGAATTTAGACATCAGCTCTTCGTCTTATTACAATTGTTTTTAAAATAACCAGTGAAATTATCAAGTGCTGTCAAAATAGGGTTTATACCTATTTCATGACTTGGCATCACACTGAAGTTCCATACATTTGGTCTGTTTGTTTTTTTGTTTTGTTTTTTGTTTTTTTTACTTATAGAAGATTCTTTATTAGGAGCACCGTGAAAGCAAAAGTATAAAACACTTAAATAACACTAAAACATTCTGATATGTCAGTTGAATGGATTATAAGGTTTGTTTTTCAGTGCTTTTGAAAATAGAACTTCAAGAGATAAAATCAGGAGGAGAGGTTCATTTTGACATTCTTCAGAAACTGTGAAGACTCTATATTACAACTACTGCACACTCTTGGTCATTTATCTTTTCTTGGTGTACTTACAGCCTCACCCTGTGTTTATTTTGGTTGCTTTTAGTAGCCATTTGGATGCTTTTAAACATCTGAATACATTGTAGGTTTCTGTTTACCTCACCACCCATATAATGCAGTGGTCTAGGTTATTGCATCTCACTCTTAGGCTCAAAGATATTTCTTTGACCTTTTTGGACATTTGAAAAAAGTTAACTTGACCTTAGCTCTGGTGGCCACTTGGCACCATTGGCATCAAGGCATAAGCTCATCAGGCAGGAGCAGTTTGCCCCTGCCTCTGCTCTAACCCTGCTCTCATAACTGCTGTTGGTGAGTGTGTCTGCATCTGAAATGGATCCCTGACATTTGATTTCATCTTCTAGGGTACATTAGCTCAGGCCGTGAAGAGAGGAGAGTGGATTTTGTTGGATGAGATTAACCTGGCTGCTCCAGAAACTTTAGAATGTCTGAGTGGTTTGCTTGAAGGCTCCTCTGGCTCCCTGGTGTTGCTGGATCGAGGAGACACAGGTAGCTCTTGATCCTCCTGGGGCTGGACTTGACGTGAGGCCTTTTGACCTCTTTAAAGTAGTGTTCTTTCAGTTAGGCAGATTGCATGGGCCTCTCAGTGTGATTTATTTATTCTGTAGATAGTAATTCTATGCAGAGTCTTACTGTTAGGTGTTACAGGAATGAAAAAAATAAAATAAGTTGTCAAAGCATTTGGATAGTGGGTAATAAAGCACACTCACTCAGTGACAAAATACACACTGGTGAATAGGTGATGAAACATAAATAGCACGGATAACCACACCATAAGAGATGGTAGAATGGCAGCTTAAAATTAGGTTGTATACATAGATCTGGAAACTGATTTCAGTGGGGTTTCACCAAAGGCAGAGATGGTTGAGCAGCCAGTAGTACCACCCTTGCTGAGCCTTGAGACAGACTGATTCACCCGAGGGCTCAGTGGAGTTAGTCTTCCCCCATCACTTACTGTTACAAGTTATTGAGAAGTTATAGTTTTCTTTTAATAGAACCGCTGGTTCGTCACCCCGACTTCCGTTTATTTGCATGTATGAATCCAGCAACTGATGTAGGCAAAAGAAATCTCCCACCAGGAATAAGAAACAGGTAAGGGGACATGGCCTGGTAACTGTAGACAGTTTTAAAATTAAGTTCTCTTGATTTATTGATTGGTAGTAGTAATATAATCAACCCTCATAACAATGCTTGAAATTTCTTGACTGCTGATAGAGGAATATTCTTATTTGTCATACTTTTCTTTCTATAGGTGGTAGGAATACAGAAAACTCTTAAAACACTAGGGAATATTTTCCTTTGGGTTGTTAATTTGACATTTAATGGTAGTTAATCCATTTGATGGGCTGGATATTGTTGAAAACAGAAATCTTTCCTTCTTCAAATAGCCCTTTGGCTATTAGAAAACCTTCATATAAGGAACTAACAGTATCTCATATAAGGTGCACCTTAGGATGAGTCCTTTTGGATCAGGCTAACAATTTGTAAAAGGACATTAAGTTTCAGTTTTCATCTTTAAACATTCAGTAACAGGGGAAAGATTTTTATGTATGTAGCACTGGGAAAAGATATATGAGCTTGTTTGTTGTTGGTAACCTATTGAATCTAAGTTTTAAAATAGTGTTAAAACTTTATTAAATCTCTTCCCACATAATAAAATAGTAAAATAGTAATAATATAATAAAAACTTGGGCAAATTTTATCTACCATGAGTTGTATTTTCCTTTGCTGCAACTATTAATTTTTGACCTTGAGGGGACTTTGTTGTTGTTGTTGTATGTACTTTTTGTTACATGTAGTTGTGATCAAGAACACATTCTGAGATTAAGAATAAGGATGTGTGTTCAGTCACTCAGTCGTGTCCAGCCCTTTTACAACCCCATGGACTGTAGCCCGCCAGGTTCCTCTGCCCATGGAATTTCCCAGGCAAGAATACTGGAGTGGGGTTGCCATTTCCTACTCCAGGGGATCTTCCCAACATAGGGATCAAACTTGCATCTCCTGTGTCTCCTGCATTGGCAGGCAGATTCTTTATCACTGTGCCACCTGGGAAGCCCGAGTATGAGGAAGAATAAGCCTTATTTTTGTTAAGTGTTTTTGCAAGGGCTGTTTGATTTTTGTCTCAAAGTAGTAGTAGTTATAGTGTATATTTTGGGTAATAGTTACGTTATTTTCTATTTTGTTATGATCAATCTGTATCCCAAGTTGAAAGGCTTTCATAATTCATATTACAAGTGGGTAAAATGAGTTGACATAACTTTTGTCTTGTGTTTTTCTTTGTTAAGATAGATGTATTAACTTCCTCAATATGGTGATAATGGAATAATTGTCTTACAGGTTCACAGAACTTTATGTAGAAGAATTAGAAAGTAAAGAAGACTTACAGATTCTTATTGTGGATTATCTGAAAGGCTTGAGTGTGAATAAGAACACAGTGCAAGGAATCATAACGTGCGTTCTCTCTGGTTTCTCTTTATAAACTTTTCCTCTGAACAGAAAAATGTGTCTCATGCATATAAATTTTCTTCTTTTGCTTCTAACAAGAGAAGACTGATGGAAGGATTATTTAGACTTTATTTTTAAAGCTGGAAAATATGGACTCCCTTGGATTTTCCTAAGGAAGCTATTGAGTTGGCCAAAAAGTTCATTTGGGTTTTTCTGTAAGATGGTAGAGAAAAACTCAAACTTTTTGGCCAATGTAGTACATACAGAGCTTATAAATCACTGTCTTTGAAAATATGTAACAGATAATACTCTCCTAATTACTTCTGTATTCACAGCTGAGAGTTTTGAGTCCTTGGAGGATTCAAATTCTTTGAGGAGATATAAATAGTATTTTGATTTGCCTTGGTGAAATCCTTTGTGCAGTGCGCATGTTAGCCATAAAAGTGGGCAAAGCATGATATAATTGATTGGGTCTGATTTGGAATTAATAGGGCCTAGCCGAATGATCTATAGAGTGGTGGTGTGGCTTGGTGCTTTTGAGTCTCGTTCCTCTTTTTTGCATGCCATGTGGAGAGGGTATAGTCTTTGTATCAGACACCCTGGATTCTAGTGCTGGCTCTGTCAAACTAATTCTGTCATCTGGGGCATGTCACTTAGTTTTCTCTGTGTCCTCTAAAATGAAACATACATTACGTGAAGGTTTTGAAGTTAGATCATGTTAGTGTTTTACTTTGCTTTTTGTGCTTTGTTCCTTTTTTTTTTTTTTTTTTAATGCAAATAGTTATTGAGTTGCTTAGGTGCTAGGAGTACAGCTGTAGATAAAACAGAATCTTTGTTCTTTTCATGGAGCTTTAATTCTGCAGGTGAAGATAACCAATAAATATTTTTGTTATTTTTGGTTGTGATAAGTGAAGAAAAATAACACATAAAATGTCAGTTAGAAAATAAGACGTGGAGCCCTGTTTTAAATAGGTTAGTCAAGGAGACATTTGTCAAAGGGCTTTGGAATGGTTTATCACACCACATTTTAAAATCTGAGTTTTATTAGCCAAGAAATGGTACAGATATTCAGAAAGCTGGGGATAAAGCAGTGTGGCTCTTATAAGTGCTGATAGTACAAGAGGTGCATGTTCCATATATAAAAACTCACACTGGAATATAGATTGTTTCTACAAAAGAAAGGATATCTAGCTAGATTGACAAGAGGCAAGCCAGATCCCATTTGGGCAAGAACCTGAGTTTTATCTCTGACACACACTTGGTTACAATTGATTTTGTGGTCTCTGCTTATGAATTATCATGAATTTTTGAGTTTTGCATTTGATGTTTCCATCTGAAATTTCCACCTGGTCACCTTCTGAACTTCTAATGTATGTGGTAATGAAAGTAGACATGGTCACCAGTTATCAGTCTTTTTACAACTTTGTCATTGGTTATAGCCATATTTGTAGACTTTAAAAAACACCATGACTTTTGTTTTCTGTGTGCTTGCCCATCACCACTAGAGTTTATACAGGGATTTCACATGACTCTCATATTAAAGCCAACTCTGGAACCCTGTGTTAGGATTCCAAAGATTCTTGCTAAGTACCTCTTAAATCTCCCTGTCTTTTCCTTAAGAGTCAGAGATTTCTCACCTCTCCTCTTTCCATCCTGAAGGAAACTGATCCATCTTCATTTTATTATTTTTTGATAGCAAGTTTTATGTAAGCTTGGCCACTTAATCTATAAAAATGACTCTTAGCCCTTCTGTAGAAGAAACAGGAACAACAGCAAAATAATAACACTTATTGGTTACTGAAATAAATCTGAGCTGCATTCTCTTTGTAGCTTCTACACTGCTGTGAGGAAAGAGTCTGGAACAAAATTGGTGGATGGGACCGGCCACAGACCTCACTACAGCCTTCGGACTCTGTGTAGGGCCCTGCGATTTGCAGCTTCCAATCCGTGCGGCAACATACAGCGGTCGCTCTATGAGGTCTGTGTACAGCCTGTGTGGCGGGGAGCTTGGGGGGTGGGCATGTCCTGGGGAGGGAGGCATGGGGATGCAGGTGCCTGCTCTGCGTGTGCTTCCGTCAGACTAGCCCAGGATGTTTCATCCCAGAACTCTCGCCTAACCATCCTCCTTTTTCTACCGTTGTAACACGTGTAAAAGTTGTTCTGTGCACCAGCACCACTCGAGAGGTTGAATTGTGTTCTTGGAATAAGCTGGCCTCTTATTACAGAAGGATAACTACTGTTGTGTATATTTGTGGTTTTTTCTAGGGCTTTTGTTTGGGTTTCTTAACACAACTTGACAGGGCATCACACCCAGTGGTTCAGAAGCTCATTTGTCAACACATTGTCTCTGGCAACGTAAAAAGTCTGCTGAAGCAGGTAGGTTCTTTTTAATCTTTTTCTGAACTCTCATTTATCTGGCTTCGCGGTGTCTTTGTGGCTGTGTTCAGGCTTTCTCTAGTTGCGGTGAGCAGGGGCTCCTCTTGGTTGCAGTGCACAGACTCATTGCAGTGGCTTCTCTTATTTCGGAGCACAGGCTCTAGGCGTGTGGGCTCTAGAGCACGGACCCAGTAGTTGCGGTGTGTGGACTTAGTTGCTCCACAGCAGGTGGGATCCTCCAAGACCAGGGATTGAACCTGTGTCTCCTGCCTTGGCAGGTGGACTCCTATACACTGTACCACTAGGAAAGTCCTCTTTTTTGATTTTTGATATAACATAAATGAAAGGCAGAAATATCAAATTGTTAGCTGTTTAGGTTTTGGGGTTTTTTTGTAAAACTTGTTTCTATTTATAAAAGCAATCAGTTTATCCCACAAAATTTAAACATTAGATAGTGTCTTAGTATCTAAGATAGTACCTTAGGTGGTGAAAAGTCATGGTAATCCTGCTCTTTGGAGATTTAAGCCCTATAGATCGTCCTTTCCTTCTAAATCATATATGTGTGTATATATATATATAATTTGTTAAAATAATTTATATATATAAAATTCTGATATTTGTGTGTGTGTGTGTGTGTGTGTAGCTTTAGCTAAATTCTAATAAGAATTCTAAGGTAAATTCTAATATGGACATACTCCACTGTATTGCATTTTGCTTTAATGTACTTCCCAGATACTGCAGTTTTTACAGATTGAAGGTTTGTGGCAACCCTATGTTATCAGTTGATGGTGAGCATTTTTTAGCAATAGAGCATTCTTAAATTTAGGTGTATACATTTTTTTAGATACATTATTGCATGCTTACTAGATTGTAGTACAGCGTAAACATAACTTTCATATGCACTGAGAAACCAAATTTTTGTGTGACTGTCTTTATTGCAATATTGACTTTATTGCCGTGGTCTGGAATTCAACCTGGAAAATCTTTAGAGTATGCCTGTATATATCTAATATAAGTGTTATAAAGGAGACCATCGCATAAGAATGTTCTGTATCTTCTTTCTTAGTCTGACTATATCCTAGATGTATTTCTGTGTCTGTACCAGAAATCACTGTGAGTGACATGCTTTCTGATTGTCACTTAGCATTTCATCAGAAGCTTACACCATAATTTATTTGCATACCTCTCTTTTGATCAGTGGTTGGACCTTTTTCCCCCCTTTCCTTTTCATTTTTCCATTACACATGATTACCATTTCAGTTCGACAAAGGGAATCACAGAATGCATGGGACTGAAGGAGGCTGATAGAAACTGGCTCACGAAATGTCTTGTTCACATGTCAGTTGCTCTCACTTTAGGAAGAAAAGGCCATTGGGACTTCGGAGTACTTGGATTCAATGTTTTTTCCTTTTGAAAAATTATACAAGTAACACATGAATATATACTGTGGGTAAACTGTGAAAACATTGAGAAAAGACTCAAGCTTGCTTTGGTTATCTCAATACAATTCCCCTGCACTTATTTTTTGTATGTGTTCCTCATGGTTACACATGATGGAGGCTTAACAGTTCTTTTTTCTTGCTACTCTTCTGCCCGACTGAGGAGTCCTTAAAAGCAGTGCCTACAATTATGGCTTCAAGTCAGGAGGCTAAAAGAGCACTTTTCTGTAGCTATATTTGTGACCACCACTTTGCCATTCTTATAGGTCAGAAATGGTCGTTTTGTATAAATCAGCTTAACTTCCGCCACATCTTCAAAAGATTGTGCCTTTACTACAATATTATTCTTAACAAATTAGTTTCTCTGGGGGGTTGCTTTTATATTTAATGTCTTCTAGGGGATCCAGAATTTAGTGGTGTAACCCCCACCTCCACGCCCCCACTGCAGTACAACACTGGCCTTGTTTGGGGAATGTGGTTTATATGAAACACATATTTTTGACCGAAGGTGAGAGAAGAGAACTGAGTCATAAACTATCTGAGAAATTATTTTAAGTTCCCCCCAAATCTACCTACCCCTACCTGAGTTTTAAGACCAGTACATGTCACCATTCTGTTCTCATCCCTCAAAGTAATTTTATTTTCATGTTCATCTATGGATTTTAATGTTGAAAGCATCCAGAAGAAGGCAGCATCCTTGGTGACAGTTCACTTCCCACTCTACACCCCTCTCTGAGAGAATGCCATAGCTGTCGTGGGACTGTGGTTTACTTCTCTGACCCTTGTGTCTTTCAGCCTATTCCAGAACCGAAAGGAGGTAGGCTTATCCAGGTGGAAGGCTACTGGATTTCGTTGGGAGACAAGGAGCCTACAATAGACGAGACATACATCCTCACATCTTCCGTCAAGCTGAACCTGAGAGACATAGCCCGAGTGGTCTCTGCAGGGTGTGTGGCTCTTCCCTCTCACGGTTCTTATGTCTCACCAGCATAGGCGTTGCTCAAAGTCCAGTCCTGCTTCCTTAACTTTCAAAGAGCTTTCCTGTTACTCATTCACTGAGTGAATAATTACTTTCTGAAGTCAATCTGCCACTTTTCACCTGGCACAAAAGACCATTTATAATTGTACCATTTGGTGGGAGCAGTACCTGTGCAGATAATTTTCGCCATTATTAAGATTGCCTATTAGTATTTTGCTGATGGATACTCATCACCTATTATTTGTTAAGCGAGTAATAGCTAGTCCCCAGGTTCGTACTAGTGCAAGAGGGGCTGGAATTACTTTCTTCAGTAGTTTCTCAGTAACTGTTTTTATATAGAAACTGCTCAGGGCTTAACAAATATTCCATTCATAGTGCATAAGTATATAAAAACGTTCTCTTAGGATATTAAATGTTGTAGTCATTTTTTTTTTTTTTAGTGCTATATGATTTGATTCTGGTTTTTGTCTTTTTCTAAATTGCTTTACTGGTTGATCTTTTAAAGAACCTATCCGGTGCTGATTCAGGGAGAGACATCAGTGGGTAAAACAAGCCTGATCCGGTGGCTGGCCGCAGCTACTGGTAACCATTGCGTGCGTATTAACAACCACGAGCACACGGATATTCAGGAGTATATTGGTTGTTACACATCTGACTCCTCAGGGAAGCTTGTGTTTAAAGAAGGTAGGATTATTATTCTGTTCCATGGATTTCCTCAAGCAGTCTTTAGTCTTCAGTTGAGGCACATGGACACCCTAATGGCTGGTTTTTCTTCCTCCCTGGGCTCTATGACAGATAAGTGGTAATGGTTAGGGCTGATGCTTCCTTTGGGCCACACTGATCTTGTCAACTGTAGACAGGACTAGGGCCCAGTTTTGAAGAGTGTATATTTCCTTGGTATTTAGCACCACAAATTATTTTGGGACGTGACTAGCTGCAGAGAGTAATTTGCTTTGAAATTTAATGATAATCTAGGATTTGTTGATTGGTATATAGCACTTTGGACCAGTTTATGCACTGATTCTCATTTTTTGTTTCACCTAAGGTGTTCTTATTGATGCTATGAGGAAAGGCTATTGGATTATCTTAGATGAGTTAAATTTGGCCCCCACTGATGTGTTAGAGGCACTGAACAGACTGCTGGATGATAACCGTGAATTGCTTATAACAGAAACACAAGAGGTTGTCAAAGCACATCCTCGCTTCATGCTCTTTGCTACCCAGAATCCCCCAGGACTCTACGGAGGCAGAAAGGTGTGTAACACTTGCCCCTTTACTCCTGTTTGTCACCACATCGTGTAAGTCTTCTTGGTAAGACTGTTTTTACCTCTTTTGAAGGATTTTTCTTTTTATAGTGAGTAGCAGAGCCTCCATTTTGGAAATTTGATGCAAAGGCTCTCTTTATCATGTTCTCTGCACATTTCCCAGGTGCTTTCTAGAGCCTTCAGGAATCGGTTTGTGGAACTGCACTTTGATGAACTGCCTAGTTCTGAGTTGGAGACAATCTTGCATAAGCGGTGTAGCTTGCCACCGTCCTATTGCAGCAAGTTGGTTAAAGTCATGCTGGACCTTCAGGTATTCCACCTCGCCATCACTTAATGACAAATGGACTGTGTTGGTCAGATTTGGTAAATAGAATCTGAGGCCTCCTAGGGTAGAAACAGCAGTCCGTCCATCCTTTTATTATTTTTTTTCAGAGTAAAGATCTTACCTTTAACATGCATTCCATTAATATTCATTTTTTTGGTTTTGTTTTATAATTTGGCAATTTAATAACTAAAATTTTTCTGATAATTGTGTATGATGACATTCCCTACTTGTGCATAATATTGAAACATTTACTATGGTTGGAATTTGGCATTGATAAAGTGCAGTTTTTGTTTTTTAAATGGATAAAATAATCCTTGTATGGACTTAACTAAAGAGATCCATCCTTGTTGTGTGACTTTTCTTATGAACTCTACGAAGCTACAAGTTTTTTTTCTTTTTCTTCTTTTAAGAATATCCCATTTATTTTGGGGGGTTAAAAGTGGTTTTTGTCAGAATTAAACATTTTTTAATCACTCCCTAAAAAGCTAATAATTGCCGTTCTGACTACTGTGGTCCTACACTATGGGATTACTTTTCCTGCATGTTTGCCACTACTTGTATTATTTTTTGTAATCTTATGTGATTAATCTTTTCCTTTGGGAGCCTAAATTTGTTAGGAATTCTGTACTTTGTGCTTGCTATCACCTTTTTTCATTTGTTTTGGTGCTCTAACAGTCCTATCGCAGAGGTTCCTCAGTGTTTGCTGGAAAGCAAGGCTTCATCACCCTCCGCGATCTGTTTCGGTGGGCTGAGCGATACAGATTGGCTGAGCAGACGGAGAAGGAGTATGACTGGCTGCAGCACTTAGCCAACGATGGTACGCTCTCAGCACATGCTCTCCGACTGTTAACTTAGGGTAGATCACAAGCTATGCTGTTAAAACAAATCTTGCTCGAATTGTGGTCAGTATATACGCATTTTACTGGGCATTGCAGGAACAGAGCCTTTGTCCCTCAAGTCTAGACTGCTGTTATTAGCATCCTATTTCTGCAAGGCCTCTGTTCTGTTACGTTTTGGTTGCTAAGGTTTTCTCACTCGTACCTTCATGTAGCCACCTGTGGGAGTCAGGGTATGGACATAGTACCATTAGGAGTTTAGGCAGGAGGTTGGTGGTTCTTGTGCACCATTTACCTACAGTGTGGGGACCATGCAGAATCCTGCTTATGCCTTAGAAACTTGGAGAAAACTGACAGATTAGATAATACCAGAATTCTAAGAGAAGGCAGTCATGTCATCTGAGACTCAGATTTGGTCATTTTGGTATAATCAATTGGAAGAATTTGTATGCTCCTCTCCATGAAAGCCTTTCAGAATCTTCTGATTTGAGAGGTCTTGGTGAGTCATTAATAGGCTGACTGAGAAACCTATATGCAGGTCAGGAAGCAACAATTAGAACTGGACATGGAACAACAGACTGGTTCCAAATAGGAAAAGGAGTACGTCAAGGCTGTATATTGTCACCCTGCTTATTTAACTTCTATGCAGAGTACATCATGAGAAACGCTGGGCTGGAGGAAGCACAAGCTGGAATCAAGATTGCCGGAAGAAATATCAATAACCTCAGATATGCAGATGACACCACCCTTATGGCAGAACAGGAAGAGGAGCTAAAAAGCCTCTTGATGAAAGTGAAAGTGGAGAGTGAAAAAGTTGGCTTAAAGCTCAACATTCAGAAAACGAAGATCATGGCATCTGGTCCCATCACTTCATGGGAAATAGATGGGAAACAGTGTCAGACTTTATTTTGGGGGGCTCCAAAATCACTGCAGATGGTGACTGCAGCCATGGAATTAAAAAGCACTTACTCCTTGGAAGAAAAGTTATGACCAACCTAGATAGCATATTTAAAAGCAGAGACGTACTTTGCCAACTAAGGTCCATCTAGTCAAGGCTATGGTTTTTCCAGTAGTCATGTATGGATGTGAGAATTGGACTGTGAAGAAGGCTGAGCGCCAAAGAATTGATGCTTTTGAACTGTAGTGTTGGAGAAGACTCAAAGTCCCTTGGATTTCAAGGCGATCCAACCAGTCCATTCTGAAGGAGCTCAGCCCCGGGATTTCTTTGGAGGGAATGATGCTGAAGCTGAAACTCCAGTACTTTGGCCACCTCACGTGAAGAGTTGACTCACTGGAAAAGACTCTGATGCTGGGAGGGATTGGGGGCAGGAGGAGAAAGGGGTGACAGAGGATGAGATGGCTGGATGGCATCACTGACTCATTGGACGTGAATCTGAGTAAACTCTGGGAGATGGTGATGGACTGGGAGGCCTGGCGTGCTGCGATT
The DNA here is from genome assembly GCF_016772045.2 of Ovis aries. Taxonomy (NCBI): domain Eukaryota; kingdom Metazoa; phylum Chordata; class Mammalia; order Artiodactyla; family Bovidae; genus Ovis; species Ovis aries. Next base: position 47,829,274 of record NC_056061.1, read on the forward strand.
CATGGGGTCGCAAAGAGTCGGACACGACTGAGCAACTGAACTGAACTGAATAAGCATGGAGAAGAAATAAAACTAACCCATGAGAGTTGTATTTTGGTAAAGAATAGAGGAAGGAACTTTTTTTTTTCCCATCAAGATGTAACAACATGTAACAGTAAAATGGGGGAGGTGCTATATTATTTCATATAAAGCTCAATATGTTTTTATATATGTGGATATACATATGTAAATCACCACCTCAGCTAAGATTTAGGGTATTTCTACTAATACTTCCTCGGAAGATTCCTTCATGGCTCTTGCCAGTCGTAACTCCTGGAGGTAACCACTCCTCTGACGTCTGTCACCAGTGATCGCTTCTGCCTGAGCTTCCACTTGGTCTAAACAGTATCATGCAGTGTGTGCTCTTGTGTCTGGAAAATTTTCACTCAACCTAATGTGAGATTCAACCATGCTGTTTTGTGTATCAGGACTTCATTCCTTTTAAATTATTACTGTGTTGTAACCCAGTGTGTGGAGATACCATATGTTTGTCCATTCTCTTGTTGATGGGCATGGGGATCATTTCTACTTTTTAACTATTAGAAACAAAGCTGCTGTCAACATTCCTGAATGTCTTTTAATGCCCACAAGTTCATTTGTGTTAGATTTACCTAGAGGTCATGTTGATGGAGTGAACAGTTAGTTGTAGTAGGGTCTCTTTGTTTTCCAAAGTAGGTCTTCATGTTTCCTCTTTACAGCAGCTAATGCTCCATACTCTCAGCGTTCCTTGGTATTAACACTCAACGGTTCCTTTTTTTCTTTTTTTCCAAGGTTTTATGCTTCTGGCAGGCCGAGTCAGGAAGCAGGAGGAGGTGGTTGTGATTCAAGAAGTCCTTGAGAAACATTTCAAGAAAAAATTATGTCCTCAATCGCTCTTCTCCAAAGAAAATGTCCTAAAATTGCTGAGTGAGTAGGCCATCATATCCCAAGGAAAATGAATTGAGTTGTACTCATATTAGAACCTAAAGGTGTACTCTGCCTTTGATAGGTAAATTGTCTACTCCGATATCCACCTTGGAATCTAAGTTCAGCCACATCGTGTGGACCGAGGGCATGCGGCGACTGGCGATGCTGGTGGGAAGAGCATTGGAATTCGGTGAACCAGTGCTGCTGGTTGGAGACACGGGGTAAAGTCGGGAGACAGGGTTCTGTTCCATAGAGTTCATGCAGCACTTGCCCTTCTGGATGAGAGAGTCAGTAGGGTGCTGGTGTTTGGGGGAAGGGCTCTCTGAGGCAGAGGGCAGAGGCCCTGTGTTGACCAGCAGTCTCTGTGGCTTTGGTGAGGCTCTCCCCAGGGCTCCTCTCCCTTGCTGCTTGGAGTGTTTGTAGAGGTGTATTTGAAATTCACTCTCCTTGCTAATCTGGTGTGTGTCTCTCACAGGTGTGGGAAAACTACTATCTGTCAGGTGTTTGCAGCCTTGGCAAATCAAAAGTTATACTCAGTCAACTGCCACTTACACATGGAGACCTCAGACTTCCTGGGGGGGCTGCGGCCGGTGAGAAAGAAGCCAAATGACAAGGTGTGTCCAGAGCAAGTGATGATGTTTTGCTCATCTAAAGAACTGAAGTTGGCTCTGTACAAAAGTCAGCTGTGGGCTTTTTGTCCATGGTGGGGTGTTTGATTCCAGATTTGATATGTATCTTATCTTCATATTTTCACTGGTCTACATGGGGGCTCCATGAGCACCCTGTCACACAAGTTCTGTTCCTTGTTCCTTGACCTGTATTTTCTGCAGAAGGACCCTTTCACTAGAGGACATGTGCTGGCTACGTGTGTATTGTCTTGTGGAGCTACCTACTCTTTAAGTTACCCTCTTCTTTTCCAAATCGTAGGAGGAAATTGACACATCAAGACTCTTCGAGTGGCATGATGGGCCTTTGGTTCTGGCCATGAAGGAGGATGGCTTTTTCCTCTTAGATGAGATCTCGCTGGCTGATGACTCTGTCCTGGAAAGACTCAACAGGTACACGCGTGTAAGAGGTTTGCCCTGTGTTTGATGCTTTTGCTGGTCTGAGTTTTATAGATACTAATCCCTGTGCACGGTAATGTTCTTCATAGGTCTGTTGAAAATGTTTGAAAACGATGGTGAGCAATTGCTCTTTTAGGCTTTAGCACTCAGTTTCTTCTTTAAGAGACCTAGTTCTTCTGTTTAGCTGTTAATAATCAGAAAGATGGGACTATGGGATGCTAGGGCTAAAACAAACGAGTCCAAGTTAGAATCCTTTTTTAAGGCAAATTATTACATGGCCATTGATTTTTTTTTCTCAATAGAGTCAAAATCCTAGGTGTTATTGCTGTAAGGCCTCTCAGTACCCCAGGACAGGACCCTTACCCTCCACTGAAACCTGACTGGCTGCACAGCCCCCAGCCTCATATTGGTGTTGGATGTGAGAGCCTGTGTTTAAGTAAGAAATCAGGCCTCTCTGGAAACATTTAAGCAAAGCTTGGACTGCTGATTTTCCAGAAGAGAAAGGAAACTCATGCATCAGAAAAGGTGACAAATGAACATTCCCAAATAATATGGCTGCACGAGTACCAAAATCTGATCAGAAAAAGCAGTTTAAGGATTTTCTTAAGCCTTCAATAAACTTACAGAAACCTGCTTTTTGGACTGTGAAAGACTTTAGGCAGGACAAGAAAAGTAAAACCTGAAGTGAACTCGCCTGTTTGGAACATGGCTTCCAGAAATTTTTTTAATGACAAGAAAAATATGCATGAGATTTCAGGAATATCCTGTCCGGTAGAAAGATGCCCCGGCAGCCAAGGCAGGACATCTTGGCCACCCCACGTGTCCTGCTGGATGGACCCCTGATGACCGAGTGCCAGCAGTGGTTGCACTGGAAGTGAGGGTGGCTCACCTGACAGAGTCCCCTGGAAGCAGTAGCCACTGTGGGAACCAACCGTCTCTCATGGCTCTTGGGCAGATACAAAGCGCCGGTAAAACAAAATTGCTGCTGGGCATGAATTACCAAAACAGAAGGTCTTGTTGTGCAGTGAAAATAGTAAGATGCAAGAGTCATTGAGACCTTAAGACTCAGCAGATTGGTCACACGTTTAGAAAAATAAAGCATTATTTAAAGTACATATTCAATCATGAGATAGAAAAAAAATGTATTACTAAAAGTAGGATAAATGGACATAGCAGAATAACTAGACAAAAGGACCTCTGATCAGTGTGGATCTTGATGATTAACTGTTTTTCTTGATTGAGATACAATGTACACATCATGACATGTACCTGTTTTAAATGTATAATTCAATAAGTTTTAGTAAATTTACTGAGTTTTGTCACCACCACAATCTAGTTTACACTTCCATCATCCCAGTAGGACGACCCCTACTTTGCATTTACAGTTTATATCTGATGCTCTCTCATGCTCCAGGGATCTGCTGATCTGCTTCCTGTCAAGACATTTCATATAAGTCGTCTCTTCTGTCACTTTGCATCAGTGTTTGGAAGTCCATCCATGGGTGTAGCCTACATCATTAGTGTGCCCCTTTTTATTCCTGATAGTACTTCCCTATGTTGATAATAACACTGGATTTTTTTTCCACTCACCTTTGGTGGTATTTGGGTTGTTTCCTCCACTTATGAATAATGCTGCCGTGAATCTTTGCACACAAGTCACCCATTTTTAAAACAAATGTCTTAATAGGGCTTAAAGTAGAAAAAAGAATTCTTTTTCTTTTGATCAGAACTATTGTTCCATGACACAGGAATTAGGATAACTAGTAAAAAAAATTTTGAAGTTTGTCATAGGAGACCATTAACTAAAGTGAAAGCTCAGCAGAGAAGATGATTTTATTTTATTTTTTAAGAACTCTGTGACCACAAAAGAGAATACAGAAGCCTTTTCTAATCTTAAATTCTCCAATTTTTCTTCCAGTGTCCTTGAAGTGGAAAAGACTCTGTTATTAGCTGAAAAAGGCAACCTTGAGGACAAGGATAATGAGGTAGAGCTGTTGACAGCTGGGAAGAAATTCCGTATCTTGGCAACCATGAACCCTGGGGGCGACTTTGGAAAAAAAGAGGTAAAACTGTTGTTAAAGCATCATTTTTTTCTGCCTTTTGACCTCAGCTCACTGGCACCCACAAATATAGTATGTAAAGATTCATCTAGAATTTTATGTTGCGTAGAAACAATTAAAAACAAAAAATCCAGAACAATATCTCAGAGTCATTATAAGGTTGAAAAATAATTCTAACAGATAAAACACTTCCTTACTTGACGTTTCCCTTTTTGTATGTGCGTGAAATTTCATTGTTTCAATCACTTTGCATGGCTTTCTACATGTGTTATTGTAACAGATTCTCATGGGAGCTGTGTGTGGAAGTTATTATGCTAGTTTTATGGATGAGAAGAGTTGAAACTGAAGTTTATTCTCAGGTTCCGCTCCTAGAGTCTACCCTGCTAAACACGGGATATGAGTAATTTTAAAGTGGCACGAAAGCAGTGGCAGCCGAGATCCTGTCCTGGTTTTGCAGGTGGAGCAAATCAGTTGTCTCAGGGGTTGTGTGGGTCATCCTCAAACTTGGTAAAGGAGAGGGTGAGGGCAGTGTCTTCTGTTAAGAAAGTGGTGTGAGGGTCCGTTAGCTTGGAGCACCCCGAACCCCATGGCTCTCAGGCTCGTGAAGCCGTTCAGTGAGAAGTCTGCTTTGTGTTTGGGACCCTGGTCTGTTCAGATTAGGAGGGAGGGATGGGCTGATTGTTGGTCAGGATGGTGAGAAGAAACAGATTGATTAGGAGTAAAAGCTATTAAGATTCTCGGTAACTTGGTGGGCCCCTGGAATGTGAAATTGATTTTTGAGACCTATTTTTCCTCAGTAGTATGAGAAAAAAGATGATCGCTGTGCTTCGAGAAATGTACTGAGAAGAAATAAAATACATCACAGTTTCAAACAAAATATGAAAATAGGCTTCTTGGCAAGTGGAAGTAACACAGAAAGATCTGATTTCAAAGTTGTGTGTGTTAACTTGCCTGGCAGGTTTGCTTGAGTTTTTTTGGACAGAGATTGCCAACTTTTACCGAAGGGAAAGCTGCCTTTTGGTTTGCATGCCTTACTTCAGACAGAGTTGGGATCCTGGAACTGGGGCCTGGCTGAGCCAGGATGGTGCTGAGCAGCATGTGGTCCTGCTGTGCTCGGCCAGGTAGACAAAAGTACGATGTTGATCCAGTTGTCCAGTAAAAGGAAATCATTGGTGCACAGTTGTGAATGGGGGTTATCTGACTTAGGGGAAGGGTAAGAGAATCCAGACTGAGGCAAAGGCTCTTGAGACTGGAGGACTAAACTGTTCATTGTCATATAGGCAGTAAATATTCACCTCTTTACCTTTTCACTCCCTTTGAGCCATATCCAAGTTTTCTCCCTCTACTTCAGACAGCTCTCCCCTATGGGAGGATAGCATTTACTACTTCTAAGCCACTGGTTAAAGTAGCTGAAGGGAAAGTAAAGGGAAGGGCCTCTGCTTTGGGGAAGGGGTTGGGATTTGGGAGTCATTTACTGGGGCTGGAATCCTCCTTGGAGCACGGACTCCATGAGACCTTGAAGTTCTCTACCATGATTATAAAGAAAGTGATGGGAATATGAGTTTAGGGAGTGTGGTGGATATTAATGAGATGACATGTGTTAGGAGCCAGGACAAATAGGTATTCAATAAATTATAGATAGTAGAAGAGGTAAGAAAAGAAGCTCCGGGTACTTGACAGATTTGCAGCCAACATTCAAAAGATTTGTTTTCTAACTTTCCTCGCAGATATTCACAGTAGAATTTGTGTTCTTTGTAGCTATCTCCTGCCTTAAGAAACCGCTTTACGGAAATATGGTGCCCTCAAAGCACAAGGCGTGAAGATTTAATTCAGATCATCAGCCGTAATCTTCGTCCAGGATTATCTCTGGGTAGAACAGATCATAAAGGTGAGAGTATTCAGGGGTGTGGGGTGGTAGTGGGGCAGAGAAGCTGTGTGTTGGAACGAAGGGAGTGGGACATTAGTAGTATGTGCATATGGTATGTTCTAAGGAGAAATGGGAATGAATAGACCTAAGGAAAATTCTAGCCTGGTGCCTTCTACTAAAGTATCGCTCCTTCACCAGGGTTACTAAAGTTTAGCTTTCTGATGGTTTCACCCTTTGGCTATCTTTATAATAAGATTGGTTATTATAAAATATATAATATTTGTTGGCTAAAAATAAGGGAAATAAATACAGGTTTTTTTTACTTGGCTGTGCCATATGGCTTGAGTTCCCTAACCAGGGATCAATCACTGAACCACCGTGTAATTCCCAGGAAAATGTGGTTTAAATTTTAGTGATTATCACCTTTAGAAAATGTTATAGAATTTTCAGCTACGTTTTTTCAGTAGTTGTCAGCTAACATATTATTTCGCTTTAAAACTTCTTTTTACTATGAAAATTCTCAAACGTAAATGAAATAGAGTAGTATTTTAAAAGCTACCATATACTTATAATCTAGGTTTAACAATTCTTAGAATATTCAGTGAGAGCCAAAACATCTTTTTTTTCCCCCTCTCTCTGTTAATTGAGCCTTGATTGCCTTGATGTATCCATATTCTTGGCATCAAACAGACTAAATTTAGGACTTAGATCTGGTCTGAGCCTTAATACATGCCCTAATCCAAGTAGTGTCTGGATCACTTTCCCCTCTTTCTTAAAGAATGTGAAAGGATATCTGCTTCTTTGAGACTGACATTTATGAGTGCTTTATTTCTTGGAGCAGTTTTCAGGGCACATTCTTAGAGACTTTAATTCTCAAGTTTTCTTTCTGGTTTTTTGTTTGTTTGGGGGTAGGGGTAGAATGCTGTTCATTGAACCCTATGGAAATGTGATTAAAGCTGTGGACCTCGTTTTCTTAGAAAAAGACCATCTATGGGCCCCAGGTTGCAAAGCCCCATTCTGGAGTCTTCCTAAATAGGTCTTCCAAACCTCTATGCTTCCTTGTGTCTTAGGTGCTGACATAGCTGAGGTGATGCTGGATTTCATTGACTGGCTGACCCACCAGGAGTTTGGTCGAAGGTGTGTGGTCAGTATCAGAGATATCCTGTCCTGGGTCAACTTCATGAACACGATGGGGGAGGAAGCTGCTTTGGAAAGACAGGAGACCATCTCCACGGTGACGTCTTTTGTCCATGCCGCGTGCCTAGTGTACATAGATGGAATCGGCTCAGGTATGTGGGCTGGTGAGAACAAGGGGTTAGGCTAGAGGGGACCATGAGATGGAGCAGGCCCAGACCTCTGAGCCAGGGGCTGTGTACAGATTTATGTTAACATTTCCAAGACTCACAGTGATTCTCATTTTACTCTTTTTGGGAGGCAGTTGTTATAAAAGAGTGGAGAAAACTTTTCACTGCTTACAGACCAGGGATTAGTAAGCACGAAATAGTGATTCTGATAGAAGACTGCTGGTAACGCTCTTGAAGAATTTAACATGGTATTTCTTAACACAGTCATTTAGAGTTAATCGGCTGGAATCCTGTAGTTTTAAGTTTACTACAGTTTATTAAATGTAATAGTTAAGTCTTTTTTCAGCTGTGAAAATTAGAAATACAAGCCCACATGACTAAAAGTAATACCACACTGGTTGCTCTCTTCTCCAGGCTAGTTTATCATGGCGTTACTGGAGTGCTTACTGAATAAGCTGCTGTTGAACTGATGACCTGATGGTTTTGGGGGAGCAGGGAGTCATGCTTCTTAGGGCTGCTTACATTGGCTGTTGTAGTTCACCTAGAACTCCGGCTGCACGGTTGTAAAACTTGGCACCCTGCTGTCATTTGACGGACTGATCCTCTTTCTTCTAGGGGTAACTTCCTCTGGGTTTGGTACGGCACTCTTGGCTCGCAGAGAATGTCTGAAATTCCTAATCAAGAAAGTTTCCAAGATAGGCCGACTTACAGAAAGTCAGAAAAACGAATTGAAGATTTATGACAGACTCAAAGACACAGAATTCACTGGGTTAGATAACCTGTGGGGAATTCATCCATTTTTTATACCAAGGGGTAAGAATGATCTTAAATAAATGAAGATTCTCTTGTGGTTCCTAGATAGTTGACTTTCATTGTGACTTTTAATTTTAGTGTATCATACTCATGATTCCTTTGGAACTAGAGAACTGAGTTAGAATCTGACTTGGTATAATCATTATTGTGTGGGTGGTTAAAATATATATAACTGGCATGCAAAAATAGATAATATAGTCTGATATATGAATAAATTGTCCCATAAAATGCACTTATTCTTGTATTAGTGCTCAAAATAAGACCTTTCCTAAAGTGGTGATTCAGCCCATAATGTTTCAACCATAGAACCTTATCACCTTTTAAAAACACAGTTTTGTGTACCCTTGAGGGCAGGCATTATGTCACTCACCTTCCTGTCCCTGGCATCTGTCGTGTAGCCTAACAGTCATAGACATTCAGAAAATGAGAGATGGATGAGTAAATGAGTGGTTAAGTGGGAAATGCAAGTGGATTTAAGTTCTAATCCTTGCTCTTATTAGATTGCCTCTGTCAAATATTTAAATAAAGTAGTTAGATATCTTTCCAGGGTACTCATGACTTTTTGGATTATTGCTTCTCTTGCAGAGTCATTTCTGGAGAAGGAAATGGCAGCCCACTCCAGTATTCTTTCCTGGAGAATCCCATGAACAGAGAAGCCTGGTGGGCTACAGTCCACGGGGTTGCAAAGAATCGGACACGATTGAGCGACTTATTTCTTGTCCCTCCTTCTTCTCTGTGTTAATAATTGTTGGGCTCCAAGAATACACAGAATTGTGGGGGTTCAGTAATGAAATAAACCAGCCCAGCTTCCTGGCTGAAGAACATTGCCCCTTTCCTTCTCCCTCATCAGTGGTACTGTTTTCATCTCTGATGTGGCCCTTGTGATCTAGCTATTAGATCCCTTCCCGAAGCCATCATAGTGGTATTCAGTTCTCTCATGTAGGAGCTGAGTGCTTGTGGCTTGGGACTTGGAAAGTCCTTGCTTCTGCTTTCATAGCTGAGAAAATAAATGCTTTTCTAGCTCCACTCCAAACTGATGTACCAGTCTGAAACTTCTTCCAGAAGACATAGTGCATAAATATTAAGCCCTATAAGACTGGTATTAGTCCTGCACTTCAGCTACAAGATGCATCCTGAATTATCTGGTGGCTTAAAACCTTGAATGAAATTGTTTATGTGGAACCATCTTGCCTGTATGCCTAGCTTCTGCTTGAGTTTTAGGAAAATACAAGTACAGGGTAAATTGTACAAGCAGACGGAGTCGTGATTCCAGATATAGGTTGTGAAAGGAAATATGCAAAGATGCATGCTTGCAGTTCTGACCTGTGTATAGACATAAGTGTGGTCATCACAGATGAAAAAAGCTTGCTGCTGGTTGTTGTTGGAAGGCACTTTATGAACCCAGAAATGAGAAAATATATTGAAATAAGGTTAAGATTTTCACCACAGATGGTACTTCACTGACTGACAGTCTACTTGGTGGATTTTTCTAACCTCCAGTTGATATATATACGTATGATTTTGTGTGATGGCCAGCTTATATGTGACTTCTCTCCACTTCAGGCCCTCTCTTGCATGGGAATAATATCACCGACTATGCACTCAGTGCAGGCACCACAGCTATGAATGCCCAGAGGCTCTTAAGAGCTACAAAACTGAACAAACCCATCCTACTGGAGGGCTCCCCTGGTGTGGGCAAGACCAGCTTGGTGGGAGCCTTAGCCAGGGCTTCAGGCAACACGCTTGTCCGAATCAACTTGTCAGAGCAGACGGTAAGCTTCATCATGCTGTAGCTGATGGGGATAAGTATAGGGAGTGATATCTTTATCCATTATAGTGTTTTCTAGTCAGAAATAATTATGAAGTTATCAGAGCCCCAAATATTTCATGGTGATGAATATCGCAGCAACATGATCTACAAACCTTATTCTCCCTCCATCCATGTTCATTAATAGATGACACCTATAGTATTAGTCTCTCTAGATGCTTTACTCTAACTCTGTTTTGAGATAGAATCACCCACTTTAGTATTTATTGTAATATAACCTGTTTGTTTTTGTCCTTTCTAAAGAAATTAATTGCAGATAAAATGACCTTTAAACAGTCTTATGAAACTAGGGGACAGAGATGACAAATTAGAATCTTCTGGGATAGGGTCTGGGAGCAGAGCCTAGGCATTGTTTTGGTGTTTTTTAAGCTCACCAGTTTGTTTTCAAGCACAGCCAAAGTTGAAAACTGTCATCTAGGACTCTAGTTGATAGATTCTTAGAGTGCTGTGATGAGAAGGTGCTCCTGGGCTCCTGATTGTGAAATTGATTAGTTCTCTATTGGGTATAAGAATAAGAAGTGGCATGAGGCCTAAGTATCATTTTAGATTTGGGGTCTTGGGATCTAGTTAATTTTTTATAATGTTGGCTTCCCCTCACTTCTTTTTCTTCTCATAGGACATCACAGACCTGTTTGGAGCTGATCTGCCTGTTGAGGGTGGCAAGGGAGGAGAGTTTGCCTGGCGTGATGGCCCCTTGCTGGCAGCCCTGAAGGCAGGCCACTGGGTGGTGCTGGATGAGGTGAGAGGACAGCCCACCAGGCCAGCAGATAGGATCAGACATGCGAGGAGCAGGGCAGAGTTTGCATAACTTGAGGGCATTTTGCACCAGATCACGTTGTTGGCTAGTAAAGACAAATTCTCCGGTGAAAAGAATCCTCTGTGATTTCTTTTACGAGTAAGGAAAGTAGAAAAGCACATACAGAAGCCCCTCTGCATATCACCTGCAGACTCTGCTACTGTGGGGAACTAGCCTCCAGAAAAACAGCGGCTCTTCACTAGTTTTATTCTCTAGTCTGTGGTAGGCTTGCTGTGTTTCTATTTATTTTCAGAGATAAACATACTTTACAGATAGTGCCAGACCACTTCATTTCAGCCGAAAGGTTGGGGAAGGTTATAGTAGGAAGAGCCTCACAAAACTCCGGTGAAAAAGCAGTCAGTGTTACATGTGCAGGTCGGGGGTAGACAGTGACCAGAAGAACAGAGCGCACCATGAGACACGTAAGTGCTGGGTCTCTATAACTGACAGGCACCTAGAGAGAGAAGGGAGATGCGCTGCACAGAATAAAAAATTTAAGGTGGTGGCCCAAAGAACTGAGTTACTTTGGTGTGTTCAGGAAAGGGTGAGCAAGTAGTGGTGCAGGTTAAATGATAATTAGTGATGAAAGCACCACAGATCACTTCTGACACAGGCCCCAACAGGTTCCCTAGATTCATACCCCGTTGAGTCTGCGGTGACAGGACTGCCATGGGATTCCTTTTCTACTGAGCTGCTTCCTACTCATCTTGAGAAGAGATTAAAGAGAGGGACAGATTTGCCGGTCTCCCCACCCCTCCCTCCCACCCCCCACCCCTCCCTCCCACCCCCCACCCCCTGCTGAATTTTTGGTGAAAGATACCTCATAGGATAACCATTAATCAGAAAAAAAAAAATGCCTGGTTTCAAAGCTTGAGACTGTTGACTGAATCATATTTTGTGGAAATGCATGTAGGGACTGCTAGGCAACCTGGACTTGAAGTCATTATGTAAGAGCAGCTTTTAGAACTTGACCTGTATGAAGGTATATAACAGAGTTTGTGCTTTGAGTGCTTGTGTAAACGTGGCACTTGAAATTCTAATATAATCTGATTCTTGGCCCATTTGCATTTTATTGATTCACATTTCACAGTTGAGTTTTTCCATGTTATCTAAAAACCACTGATACTTCACATCCCTGAGCTCTAACTCAGCTGAGGTTAGCTCCATTCAGCTCTTTTCATTTCTGGGACACACACAAATCATACTTGTTATTCACAAAACTGTTGGCATCATTAGATCCACATTATGTGGTTTATATTATGACTTTGAAAACCATTTGGAGATTTTATTCAGATTTACTTGATTGAGTAAGGATGTTTACTTATTTAAGTATGTAAAGTGCTAGCTAGCTTCTTCTTTTAAAAATTCCCAGATATTTAAGCATGAGATATCTTTGTATTGGTAAACTATAATTTATAAAGCAGGCCAATATAGGAGCAGGTAACAGATACAGCCTAATTTTTGAGACTAATTTAACTGCTTTTAAAGAATTTAGTCTGATTATTCAGTTTACTTAAAAATTATTGCTATTTTATACACCCCAAATTTCTCCAACATATAGATGAACTATTAATAGTAGACTGAATACATGTCATTTCAGCTGAACAAACACAGTGTTACCAGTGTTGTTTGAACTCTGTCCCTATCCCTGTTGAAGATAAGACTACTTTTCATGTGTATTATTCCCGTGTTTTTTGTTCTAGCTGAATAGCATATAAAATAAATATGCACTTTTTTCTCCAAATAGCTTAACCTGGCTTCTCAGTCAGTCTTGGAAGGACTCAATGCTTGTTTTGACCACCGAGGAGAAATCTATGTTCCTGAGTTAGGAATGAGCTTTCAAGTGCAGCATGAGAAAACCAAGATTTTTGGCTGTCAAAATCCTTTTAGACAAGGAGGCGGAAGGAAGGGCTTGCCCAGGTCTTTCCTAAATAGATTCACTCAGGTAAGATTTACTGTTGCCCAAAAACCAAAGGTGGTCCCAGGGGTGATAATAGCTATGAGGGTGCCCACTAGGAGGATGAGATAGGCTCAGTGTAATAGTCTGTTTCTCGATTTCATGTCTGGATGTGATGGCTGTTAGTGTGACTGATTGCTGTCATCTTTTCTCTCCTGGTGTGAGTCCTTTATCTTAGGTTTAAGAGAACCTGGTGTGTTATCAGTTGGAGGAAAGCAAGGTCACCACCATCTTGAGGATTCTATTATTGTGCCCAAGGATTAAGGCCAATCTTTTTAAGTGTCTGTTAGAACATTTAAAAAATTATTTTATAATGAAAATAGTGCATTAATCTCAGAAAAGTACAAAAAACTACCATGAAGAATAAAAAATCCAATATTTTCATACCAAAGTCAATCACCATTAATAGTTGTATCTTTTTTTATTGCCACAGCAGTGTGTGTGTGTGTACATACACTTATTTTAACATCTTTTTTCAAAGTAGTGGCTTGGAAATGCCTCTAGATGTTAACTTTCTTTAATGTTCCTTTCTTGGTAATTAAGATTTTACTAAGTATCTTTTAAGAAGTTTATATGAAAAATTTCAAAACTGTTGAGAAGTTGATCAAATTTAAAAATGAATGTTGTATACTTACCATCCAGATATTTGAGAGAATTTTACATAATAGATTAAAATTGCAAATATTCTTAAAATATTAATTGCAGGTATCTTTCTCTAAACCATTAGAATGAAGCTAACAAGAAAACCCTCTGCTCTGTATTTCAAAGATTTTATATGATTCCATACCCTGAGAATGCAAGAAAAGAAATTTCTGTAACGGAGATATATATATTTCTAAGGCATTGTTCCTTTGGTATTAAATAAAAATACTCCGTACGTCATGGCAGTCATGTTTGGTAAGGAGAAATGGTGGCGTTTTTCTCATGTTATTTTTGGATTTTCTAGGTCTTTGTGGATCCCCTTACAGTAATAGACATGGAGTTCATCGCCAGTACTCTGTTTCCAGCCATTGACAAAAATATTGTTAAAAAAATGGTTGCTTTCAACAACCAAGTAAGTACCTATGTGCATTCATTGTTCTTTATATTTCTGGCTTATTTGAATCACTGTTTTCTCAATATGGAATACCTACCTCATTATCAGTCTCTGCAACTGATGTAAATCATATAGAACTCTAAAAGTTCCTAGTGGAAGGCAAGCTACTCATTTGACAGTTACAATAATTCAGGCCTGTTGCATGTATCATTTTTATAATGCTTACAGGGTATTCCTGGCATCGAGAAGCCTGAGTCGGGAAGAGACATCTGGATCCAGCCTGTTAACCTGTTTCAGATTATGTGTGCACTTGCGCAGTGTTGGTAGCACTTCACGCAGTGCCAAGCGGTGGGAGGTGCTTCCCAGTAAGGGCGTTTTCTTTTCAGATTGATCATGAAGTAACCGTTGAGAAGAAATGGGGGCAAATAGGAGGACCTTGGGAATTCAACCTCCGCGACCTTTTCCGCTGGTGTCAGTTGATGCTAGTTGACCAGTCCCCTGGGTGTTATGATCCTGGTCAGCATGTGTTTTTGGTCTATGGTGAGAGAATGAGAACCAAGGAAGATAAAGAAAAGGTGAGTTTCATGCTTGCTCTTTGTGTTTCTTTGATTTCTCCCTAAGGGAGAGAAATGATGTACTCGCATCAACAGTACCAAACTCAGTAACGCAGCTTGGAAATTTAGAAATTAAGGGCAGAAACAAAAACTTAATCTGTCTCAGAGTCTCATAGTGTAGTTTGCTTTAGAGGACACAGTTTGCTTACCTATCAACATTGCCATGATCACTTACCTTCTTAAACAGTATCACCTTGCAATAGTAAAGGCTTGGTCCTCATCACCTTGGTTCCAGGCACAAAGAGGAGAAGCAGGAGGAGAGAGGTGATAACAAGTAGAAGAGGAGGGTTTTCTACCTTTAAATAAATGTCAAATTGCAAAATACTTAATCTAGAAAGTATAAATAGATAAAAGGGAGGATATTCTGTATCTAAATGAAAGTAAAAAATACCCCTTCATAAGGAGAAAATAACACCAGAATTCCTCGCTTAGTAAACTGAAATAATGGATGAATTTTGCTTTGTGGTATTTAAAATGCAGTTCATGGAAAGTTTCACAATAGCTGCAGTTAGGAGACACTGTCATGACCTCTTACAGACGAGGATCCGAGGCTCAGTCATGGAGTCTCTATGTTTTGAGTGGCAGAGCCAGCTCTCCAGCCCAGACCTTTCTACTATGCTTGCTATTTCTTCTACTGTGTCACAGTTGCTCCCAAGCACAGTAACAAAGTAGTTTACAAATTCATGTGAGTTAGAAACAGAAATGTGAAGATGTGGCTGTCCATGGCACATGTGGCTTTCAGACACTTGGTTGTGCTGCTGAGAGCACAGATCCTTGTTTATGTGATATCCAGAATCCAGCCCAGCATCAACAGCTCACGTGTTACATGCGAGTGGCTTTCAGTCTTTATACTAGGACAAAGTATTCAGTTCATTTTTTAAAATTAATGCAACTTTATATAATTCACCTATCATCAGTTGGTATTTTAATTTCTTTATCAACTTACTCTAGTATGTTAACTGGTCAGACTGGCCAGTGTTGAGTAATTGATGTTGGTCAGATGATGAGTTACTGTAGGGTGGTGTGGAAGGTTTCCACCACTCCTTCAGTTCAGTTGTTTTAGTTGACCAAATGTTTTCTGAGAGGGAAAAGAAAAGTTAAGAAAAATAGTAGAAGGAGAAAGGTTGTAAAAGTAATTTGTAGTTTTTAACTCTGGTATAGCATCAGAGAGAGGAGGTGGTATGCTTTAGAGTGAAATATAAGGTCAAAAATTACCCAGACCCAGGAGGGAGCGTTTTCTTCTGTGCTGCTTTTCTGCTCTTAGTATTTAACACTCATCATGTCTTTGTCTTTATTGTTTTCATTTTCACTCCAATGTACATTGATTAATATGAGTATTGCTATTTTGTTTGAATGCACTGCTTGTCGTAAATACTTTGGGTGGCAGGAATCTTTGCTGCTGCTGTGGGCTAAATTAGTGATTTTTATACATCCTCATCTCTTAGATTTTTAAAAGAAATGCAAGAAAGAATACTATTAGCAAAAGGTTTTTAACAGTCTTGCTGCTAAGGAAGGGACAAATAAATGTAAATACAGAAATAATGCTTTTCTGCATAAATATTTAGAGGGATAACAGTGCTTTTCCAGTCAGACAGGCTTGTATTTAAATTCAGTTACCATCTATGAGCAAATCACCTGACTTGTGTGAATATAATTGCCATATCCATAAAATGGAAATAGAAATATTTTGAGAGGGTATTTGGATCAGAAATAATCTATTAAAGCACCTAATATAATGTTTGGCACATGGCAGGTATCAGGAAATGATGGCCATTGTTCTCCATAAACTTCATGCTTCTGTCTTCTACCTTCTTGAAAACAAATTAATATTTTATTTTGAGATCTGCTGTAGTTTCCATGGCTCTGTTTTAATTTATGGTATATTCTCTCTGGAATCTCATAATTTGAGATTATTGCTCTTTTCTTGAGCTTCCATTTATTTCCTTCTGAAGAATTAAATAAATGCAATCTTTTTTAATAGGAAAATTCAAAAGGGTAATAACTCACAATATTGTGATTTTCATATTGCTGTTCATATTTACTAGTGTTTATTCTGGAAGGTTTGGCCCAGAATTTGATGTAATGATTTGCATTTTAATTTTATCATCATCTTCCTTTAGGTCATTGCTGTGTTCAAGGATGTGTTTAATTCAAGTTCCAACCCGTACATGGGAACCAGGCTGTTGCACATCACTCCCTATGATGTTCAGGTGAGGCAAATAGGCTGATGCTCCTTCACAGTCCTCTCTGGCTTTGGCTCCCACTCCAGGCACACTTGTGAAATCTCACTGGGCTGTCTTTTTCAGCTGGGCTACTCAGTGCTTTCCCGTGGCAGCTATGTTCCTCCACCGACCTGCCCTCCCCTGTCACTCCTGCACCAGTCTTTACAGTCACTGGAGTCAGTTATGAAGTGTGTACAAATGAGCTGGATGGTCATCCTCGTGGGGCCAGCCTCAGTGGGCAAGACCAGCTTGGTTCAGCTCCTGGCACACCTTACTGGTCACACTTTGAAGATCATGGCCGTAAACAGTGCAATGGACACTACTGAGCTTCTGGGCGGATTTGAGCAGGTAACTGATCTGCCTCTGTATTTTTAGGCAGGGCACTAAACAGTGCGGTCTTCTGTGTTGGGGTTGCTACGGTAGCAGTAGCCACTGACTACGCTGCGTTCATGTGCTCTGGAAATTGTAGGTTGATCTTACTCGGCCGTGGAGGCAGCTCCTTGCGAAGGTGGAGGGCACAGTTAGGGCCCTGGTAAGGGACAGCCTTCTTGTCAGTGCCGACGACGCAGAAGTAGTGCTGCGAGCCTGGAGTCATTTCCTTCTGACGTATAAGCCCAGGTGTCTTGGGGAAGGTGGTAAAGGTGTCACGATGGAGATTGTCAACAAGCTGGAAGCAGTGTTACTGCTTATGCAGAGACTCAACAATAAAATCAACTCCTACTCCAAGGCAGGTATGTCTCTTTGGGTGTGTGTATCATCATTTGGCATTGCCCATAGAATGTCCACCCAGAGGTAATACATTTGTACGTGCAATGTCCACAGCTTTTAAAATGAATTTGATGATTAGATTATTAACAGTCAAGGTTTTGAAATAGAAAGTTTCCTAGAAAGTAAAGTGAAGCTGATGTAAACTATTAAGAATTGGTGATCCTAAGCAAAGTAAAGAAATTGATTACTTAGTTTGACTTATTTTGTGAGTAATCAACCACATGTAAATCTGGCTTTATTTTTTGTCGGCCTGTTTTTTAAACTTATTAATAATTTCTCAAAAAATTGAGTATTTTTAAACTGAAGAATAGAAGTCTGAATTAATAGCTTGGATCTGTTTATTCATTTTGTGTAGAAGGTGGAAGAAATTCCTTAGTTGATCTGGAAGCATTCAGCTCTCATCTTGTAGTGCAGCTTTTTGGCTGGTAGGGGAGAATTGATTAAAAGTTGAAGCCTGTCACTAAGATTGCCATCCTTTATTTCCAAAACCTGCTCATAATGGGTTATTCATAAGGAATCCTTAGTTATTCCCTAGGAATAGTGGATTCCCCAGGGATGAAGAAATGACCACCATCTTTTAGCTGCATCAACATTGTATCTGTGGCTCTGGGTCAAATCGTTTACTTTCTTACTTAAGACAGTGATTTCATTACTGATTTGATCTATCATGTTCCAATTCAAACTCACCATTTGAATTTGAAATTCTTTACTCATTCATTCAAATTAATTATTAGATATATTTAATGAAGTCATATATCACTATTTTGTAGCTCAGTCAGTAAGAATCTGCCTGCAGTGCAGGAGACCAGGGTTCAATCTCTAGATTGGGAAGATCCCCCTGGAGAAGGAAATGGCAACTCACTCTGGTATTCTTGCCTGCAAAATCTCATGGACTGAAGAGCCTGACAGGATACAGTCTACAAGGTCGCAAGGGTCGGATATGACTTAGTGACTAGACCCACCCCATATCACTTTATATTCTTTAACTGTTAGAGATTGTAAACTCACCATTGAATTCCTACCGAGTATTGGACACTATATAAAATATATTTACTTTTAACCCTCACAACACCACATTACAAGGAAAGATAACTCCATTTTATACATGGGGAAATAAATGCTCATAGAGGTTAACCTGCCCAGTGTCGTCTTCTTATGATGTGTTTGGACTCAGTTTTGGTTCCAAGCCTCTCTGACTTCAAAACCTGAAATCTGGTGTGTATATATTTCTTTCGTAAGTCAGTTAAAATTTAAATATCTAGGGTAAGTTCTCACAGCGCATTCTCAATACTGCTTTTTATTTAGGATTTATTTTCATAGTGAGTAATTTCTTAGGGATATCAATAGAGTCTAAAAGGCTGGCTGTAAAACTTGTCTACTACTATTTTATTTTTGATTGAAAATAGCTTCTTTTTTAAACTATATTTTAATGTTTCTATG
Organism: Ovis aries; assembly: GCF_016772045.2. Taxonomy (NCBI): domain Eukaryota; kingdom Metazoa; phylum Chordata; class Mammalia; order Artiodactyla; family Bovidae; genus Ovis; species Ovis aries. The sequence continues at coordinate 47,847,988 of NC_056061.1, forward strand.
ATAAACATGTATGACTTTTAAAATATATTCTAGGTGTTTCATATTTTACCTTAAAATCTTTATTGAATATTTTATAATAGCTGTATTGACATCAGAATGCAGCACCTAGTGACTTTAAAAAACCAGAAAATATGTCTAGTCATGTTTATTAGATTATGGACATTTTTATTCAAGTTGCTAAGTGCTGTGTTTTGGTGTTCTGAGGGTTTCTTTGAGTGGCGGGTAAGGATGTTGAATTGCTTTTGGATCATTTTTATCTTTTCAAGCTTGTTATTAAGCTATTTAAGGTCAGGGCCAGAGTATCCTTTACGTGCTAAGTCACTGTTGACTCTTGTGCTAAGAAGAGTCATCTTAGCTAAGTCGTGTCCAACTCTATGCAACCCCATGGACTGTAGCCCACCAGGCTCCTCTGTCCATGGGATTTTCCAGGCAAGAATACTGGAGTGAGTTGCCATTCCCTTCTTCAGGATATCTTCCCTACCCAGGGATCGAACCTGCATCTCTTATATGCAGGCGTGTTCTTTTTCACTAGGGCCACCTAGAAGTTCCACCTAGAAGTTAAGAGTCCCTAAACTCTTCACCTGTGTATGCATGCTAAGTCAAATTAGCCTCCCTCTTGAGGCATGGCCCTGTGTAATCTCTTCTGAAGGTCCTGTATGTTCCATGGGGTCTCCGCTTTGATTGGTGGGAACTGGAGTGTTATTCAGCCCTGTGTGAACTCGGAATTGTTCAGTTCACAGCTCCCCAGTAACAGTTCTTTCCTTGGAATCTTTTACACATGGAATTTCAGCCTTCCCTTGCACGTGGAGATTATTATTGAGCCAAAGGCCCAGAGACCTCTTTCTGGATTTCTGGAGCCCTTTCCTTGAATAACTTTTTCCTTTTGAGTATCTTGCCTCTCATTCAGGTTGCCTCCATCTCCCTCAATTTCAGTTTGTGTCCTCAAGTCAGTGAGATCACGAGATCTGTTTGAGTTTCCTCTCCTTCTTTGCTATCTGGAAATTACTTTCAGGCTGAAAGCCAGTCTATTATAGAGCCTCCTTCCGTTAGGTGTCACAGTTCTGTGCTGTCTTGTTTTCTAGTGTCTGAAAGTAGTTGTGATTCATATAGTTTACCAGCTTTCTAGTTGTTGACACTGTGAGGTTAAGTCTAAATCTTGTTAATCCTTCATGGCTAGAAGCAGAAATATATTACCTTGTGATACAAAAAAGGGTTAGAATCAATTTCTAATAAGGAAGACTAATTGAAAAATTTCTAGGAGAGGGCTATATAAACTATAGAGTAAATAAATACCAGTTGTTACTGTATATGATGTGGTCATTATAAAGGAAGCCTGGTTTGATGACATTAATTACATTGTGCAAACTTATAGCACTTTCATATGGTATAAATGCAGTAATAAGTAGGAGGCTTTATCCTTCTGCCATTTGAGAAATTAAAACAGGTAAAGATTATTTACCTTCTCCATCACCCTTGAGTCAGCTCTTATCTAGCCATTCATTCAGAAAGCCCTTAAGAAGTAGTTTCTATCCCCAAACCTAATTTTCTTACTTGTTGAAACAAAAACAAAAATCCCTTTGTTTACCTTATTATGAAACTTTTAAGAACTGAGCCATACATTTCCAGCCTTCTTTTAATAAGCTCTTAGTTTTTTATTTTATTTGTTTTTGATTACCCTGGTTTGAAATTAAGTGCTATGACTGTGGCATTTCAGAGTTTGCCAAACTTGTGGAGGAGTTCCGAAGCTTTGGGGTGAAGCTTATGCAGTCAGCCAGTGGTCACAGCCGTGGCACGTTCGAATGGGTTGACAGCATGCTGGTTCAGGCCCTGAAGTCTGGAGATTGGCTTTTGATGGACAATGTTAACTTCTGCAAGTAAGGACCTTCTGTTCAATCATGAGTGGGTCTGACTGAAGTTTGGGATATGCTTGTCAAAGTAGAAACCCAGGTGGAAGCTCTACTGTTTTTAATCCACTGTTTTCTTAACTATAAGCACATCCTCTGCTATATTCTGTAGACGTTCCCTTGTGGTGAACAATGGTAGTTGGTCATTAGCTGCAAGATTTTCGTTCTAGCAGATAGTTTAGAGCTGAACTGAAGGCTGACGAAATTGGATTATTTTTTCCAGTCAAAACTTCCTTTGAGTTACACATTTTCATTTAACCTCAGAAAACTTCCTTTTGTTAGGGTCATTCTGAAGTACAGATTTTTATAATGGAGGATCTGATAACAGAGCAGACATTTAGTAAATGTGCATTCTAATTGTACCACTTGATTCTAAAGTAAGGAAAAGGACAAGCATGAAGCTGCTGTGCCTACACAGTGAGCGCAGTGCAGGTCAGAGGATGGGTTTCTCTACATTCTGAACATCTTCAGAATGTCCTCAATTAAAATCCAGTTATGTTTATGACTCTCTAGGCTGTGTGCCTTCAGGGAGTGAAAAAGGGTATTGATCAGCTAAGACATCTTAATTCTGGCTGGGGGTTGGGGGTGGGTCAGGAGGAGCAAGAGGCCTGAGCCAGGGCAGTGGTCAGTGTGGAACTCAGGCCTGTCCACCATTTGGGTTCTCTCTATGCAGCCCATCAGTGCTGGATCGTTTGAATGCTTTGTTGGAACCTGGAGGTGTCCTCACTGTTAGTGAGAGAGGAATGATCGATGGATCCACTCCCACCGTAACACCACATCCCAATTTCAGGTATTCCTGCCTCAAAGTCTCAACCTGGATATCAGAAGTGGCCATGTATTAGGGCCTCCTTACATTTGTACACTCAGTCAGCAGAAAGATGAGGTCCCTGCGTAGGGTTGGTGGTAAAGGATGGAAGCAGGGAGACCCATTAAAAGCCTTTTGCAGTAGTTCATGCACAAAATGATGGCTTACACTAGGGCAGTCAGATCAGTGGGACTTGCTGATGGGCTTGTGGGTTAAGAAGAGGAGGAAGCAATGATAGCACCTATGGTTCTGGCTAGAGTAATGAGGTAAATGGGGTGCTATTCATTGAAAAAGGGGAAAACTGGCAAAGAAGCAGGTTTGGTAGAAGGAAACAGCAGGAATCAGCTGTTGAGTTCTGGGGGTAAGGGTGAGCTAGATGTAGAAGCTAATGGACACCAACTATTATGAACCTAAGTGTTTCTGGAGAATACACTCCTCTTTTTTGTTCTCTGTGTAGATAAGTTAGAATGATGCATTAGCACTGGCTGATTTGGGAAATATCTGAGAGTAAGAATTTTACAGCCCTCAGTACTCAAGGTGGATACACAATCCTTAGTTCCTTAGAAAGAGAAGCTGACTTGCTGTATTGATGCACTTGGAACTAGAGGATAGAATGCAGATGAAGACAGCGTCTGTGAGTTGAGCCATCAGTGTCCAGCTTCTGGTGATGAGCCACATATGCTTTGCCCTTGCCAGGTGTTGCAGAGCTACACTGTTGGTTGCACTGAGATTTTGACATCTTTTTTCCCCCTCTTTGAATTGCTTGTACTACTAGACTTTTTCTCTCAATGGATCCTGTTCATGGAGAAATATCCCGAGCTATGAGGAATCGTGGACTTGAAATCTACATTTCAGGAGACGGGGACGGGAACATCCCAGATGACCTAGATCTGAAAGTCCTACTGCACAGCCTTGGGTTGGTGGGGGACAGTGTGTGTGACACCCTTTTGGCTTTGCACTCAGAGACCCGAAGTGCTGTTGTAGGTAAGGTGCTTGACTTCCAGCCTCTGCAGGGTTTTATTCCTCTGGAAATTCATGTCATTCCACTTGACTGCTAGTCTAGGAGTTCTTGCATTTAGTGTACATAGAGATGGAAATGACCTAGAAAGCCTATTAATAATACAGATGTACTGGCTACTCTCCTCCTGCCCCTGCCCGCCAAGAGATTGGGTTCCACCGGTCTGAGTGAGCCACAGGAATCACCATATCAAGAAGCTTCCCAGGGAATTCTAAGGCATGCAGTCAGAGGCCCATACTTGGAAGAATATTATATTTTTGACACTGAGATTGGTGAAGGTTGCCCTGAAAATCTTTCATGGTCATCATTGAATCTCTTGAAGGCTGAATAAAGAGGGAACTTGGAATTGTTTAAAACAGACAGGTATTACTTCTTCTAAATGTCCAAAGATGCAAGAAAGGGCAGTTAGGTACAATGTTGGCTGCTTATTTAAGCCTCATATTAGTTCTGCAAGCTATGTTTCCATTTTACAGATGAGACTGAGAGAAGTTGAGTAACTTGGGAAAGCCACACAGTTAATAATGACAGCTGAGTTGGATTTCAAAGCCCATGGTGCTTTTTGGCTCCATGCTCATGTTGTCCCTCTCAGTGTATCAGCTTTAGGTCTAGGGTATATATGGCCAGGCTTTATCATGTTTAAGTCATCTGGTCACTTCCTCACAACGTGCTGCTCCCTAAAAGGGAGTGGGGGAGGCAGGCTAGCAGGGAATGAATGTGAATGAATGTTCTCGCAGGTTCACTGAGTTCACTAGTGAGCCCCCTGGAGTCCACTTGGCTTTCTGAGATAAGTGCCTGGGTGGAAGTTTGATGTGAAGATGAAATTTGTCCATTTTCTCTGGAGACTTTGCAGAAGGCTTATGGATGGCACCGTTTCCTCTTTACAGCTTCTCCGGCGTCCTTGGTGTCGAACCTCATTCAGACAGCCTCACTCATCGTGCAGTATCTGCAGCGAGGCCTGAGCTTAGACAGCGCATTTTCTAAAGCGTGCTGGGAAGCATATGTTCGCTCCCAGGCTTCCCCAGCAAACCAGCAGGTACTGTGAGGTGTCTGACACAGCTTTCTGCAGTACAACACTACAGGAGGTGGGAGGATACTCTGCTGGCAGCAACTTTAATGGCCTTAGAGAGCTCACCTGCAGTTACACTGCAACAGATCTGGTATCCAGGCAGATCTGGAAAATAGCGTCAATGTGATTACATATGCCTTGAAACTTGCCTCTCAGCAGAAAAAGTGAAATTTTGTCGTATTGTGTATTGAGAAATGTGTCTTGACTGTTGAGAGGATCACAGGGAGCCTAGAAGACCGCCATTACTCCACTAGTTTTCGATAAGAGCTCTGTGTCTTGGGGACTGTACACCATGTGTTTCTGTCTCCCACCAGCTCGTGCAGGCTCTCCTAGAGAAACATGTTTCTTCGCTGCAAGCACACGAAACCTGGGGCAGCTCCCTTCTTGCCTTGGGGCTGTGGCCAGATTCTCTGCCCTCGGCTCTCTTCACTACAGAAGATTCTCACCTCTCTAAAGTCCGAGGCGACGGGCAGATCTTAGCGTATTGTCTCAACAGGCTGAGCATGAAAACAAGCAACTGGGCAAGGTTAGCGGAGCCTTAAGCTTGTGTGTGTCTCCCTTGACTTTTCCTCCCTCCCTCCCTTCCTTCCTGCTTTCCTCCTTCCCTCTCTTTCTCCTGCTTTCTTTTTTTAGATGGTCCTGGTCACGGCCCAGCATATTTGACCATAATGTTATGTGATCATTTTCCACATAGTTTCATCGTTTGTTGTGATATTATTGCTCCCTCTTTATTATTTATTATAGGTACATGTTTTGATTTTTCCTCTTTGGAGGGAACTTATATATTCCCTGTTAACTCTATGATAGATTAATTATAAAGTTACTTGTCTTGGTTCTTTGAACTATGAAATGAAGATTTAACCCTAATACTAACTTTGTCTATTGTAATGAATTTCAGGATTCAGCCTCTTACTTTGCCAGACTTAGAGAAAATTATGCAGTCCTCCCACCCAGAGAACTTAAAGTTCACTTCAGTTGAAGTGGATACTTATTGGATTGATGAACCAGATGCTCTGGCTGTGGCTGTTAAATTGCTCATAGAAAGAGCAACCAATCAAGACTGGATGCTTAGAGTTAAATGGCTTTATCATTTAGCCAAGAATATGCCACAGGGGCTTGGTGAGTAAAGAAGCTTAATTTGTGTAATGAGGGAACTTATGTACACATACCCTGCTTTCATAACTCAGCAGTTGTTTTCTCTTCAACTACACAGTTAAAATTACATCTGGGGAAGCTCCTAATAGGATGTTTATGACTTAGCATTATTGTTTATTTAATTGTTAAAACATTAAGGTACACATCTACCCTAGATGTTCCCCGAGAGAAACTTTTCCCCATGTAAACCTCAGCATTTCAGGATCTGTCCAGCCTTCTTTCAAATCCAGAAGGAAAATGTACTGTATTATGTTACTTTTAAGTTTTTGAACAGCTTGCCTTTTTTTTTTTTTTTTTCCTGTTGCACATGCATTCTTTCTGAAAAAGGGTTGCTTTTGGTAAATTCACTTCCCATAAAAGTACATAAGATTCTACTCTTACTTTCGTTCCAGTGGTCTAAATGATCATTCTTAATTTCTTTGTACGTTTTTCATTCCAAGTAGCTTTAAAGGTTTTAAAGTACAAGAATTTGTGGGTAGAACTTGTTGACTAAAGTAATTGAGTTTATATGAGTTTTTCTACTCTAGGAGAATTTATAGATAAGCCAGTGTTTGTGTGTATTATTCGGTGGTACGTGTGATGTCTAAATATGTGTAGAGCGAAATTGGATGCATATTCTCATCTGCTTTCTCCTGTGTGATAGCTGCTAGACACAGGTAGCTACTAAAACATAACCTGTGACGTGGCCACTGTGATAGCAGCTGTAGAACAGAAAGCTCGAATGGACGGCGCTGCTCTAGATGGTAACTAACATCTGCTTCTCCTTCCTCCACAGAGGCGATAAAGATTCATTTGGAAGCCAGTGCTGCAGCTCTTAGGAATTTTTACTCAAATTCTCTCTCATCTGGGGTCAGTAATGTCATCAAAATATTACAACCAAATGTAACAGGTACTGCACCTGCCTTGATTTCTAGCTCTCAGCACTCTTGTCCATTGAGTTCATGGGAAAAAGATCTGTCAGAGCTCCCACTTGTAACAGTTTTTAAAAGAAGACTCAGAGTATCCAGATGCATGTTCTGCTGTTTTTTCCCAAAACTGTGTATTAATTCTCCAGTTTCTGATAGAGGATGATGACATGGTGTAGTGGGCCGAGCCCAGGAGTTGGAAGTCTGGGCTCCGGCCCCAACTCGGCCACAAACTGGCTTCTTGATTCTGGGTCCATCATTCGTACTGAGCTGCCTTTGTTTGAAAAAATAAGGGAATCAAATTCATTCTTCTGGGGCCCCTTCAACTTGTAATAGTCTGTGATGTATTAGTAAGTACTGTTAACAGAAAGGGTTTTAAACTATGATCTCTTTTGAGATGAAGGTAAAATAGTACAGGCTTAGTTTCTTCAGAAAACCTTAATGATGAAGTTATAAAGTCTTCAAAGTTACAAAACAAAACACAATGATAAAAGGAATAGCCATCCAAACTATCTAATCTTAAGTATACATATGACTACCTTGTGTACACTAAAGGTAATGGGGTAGATGGTTGGGCAGAAATCAAATGATAGAGAAAACTAATGTCAGAGTCAGACTGTGGCTGAACTGAATTATGGCTTTCCATTCATGAAGGAACTTTGGTCTTTGGGAACATAGTTCTAGAGTAGAATGGTAGATTCCCTTCGCAGCAGCCTTGGCTTGCCCGCTGATTGGCTCATCTTCCTTTTCCTTTTCAGCTGAGTAGCCCTGGATCATGTAATCTTGCTAGATTTTGGGATGTTGGTCCCCCCACTCCTTGCTATTCACAGTAGGCATTTATTTGTTAGTCTACTGCATTGTGGATGCCTTTAAAGCTTGAAGTACTCCATTGAGCCACCCAGCCACTCTCAAATTGACATTCCCATCGTTTTGTCATGCCTCCTTCCACTGGAATCTCCATCTCTGGAACAGGTCAGAGCCTGATGGCTGCTGCTTCACAGGAGAGATTTTGATACCAAGTTTGAGCCAAAGGAGCAGAGGTGGCAGCAGCGTATCCTGTGATTATAAAGAAATGGGTTTTAAGCAAAATAATCTTGAGTTGTTTTTCTTATTAAAGGTAAATTACTGAGGTGTGTTCCTTCATTTTCTGCCATGGAAGTTAGTTTTCTTGTGGTTAATGGCAAAAGATTGGGTAATTGAGTCCATGAATTCTTTTCCAACCAATAATGAGACCTGAGCAAGTGAATGCATTGGTTTTGGAACTGTCACGGATTGAACCATTTCCATTTCTCTTCCCCAGCAAGACTCGCCTATGTGATCAAAGTAAAACAGTGAAATTTGCCAGACAGGGAGTTTAACTCCAGAATTCTACCTTTTTTTTTGTTCCTTAAACCAGATGAATCCGTGATCCCTCTGGATCCCCGATGGAACATGCAGGCTGTGGACATCATCAGAAATGCGATGGACTTTGACCCACAGACAGACCAGCCTGAGCAGCTCTTTGCCCTTTTAGAGTCTGTTGCAAACAAGTAGGTGAAGCCTACTATTGTGGGCACTGTTTGCCTCACTGTACCCTGTGACTCTACAAATTGTTGTTTAATAGCTAAGTCATGCCTGACTCTTTTGTGACCCCATGGACTGTAGCCCACCAGGCTCCTCTGTCCATGTATTTTTCCCAGGCAGGAATACTGGAGTGGGTTGCAATTTCTTTTCCCAGGGGATCTTCCCAACTCAGGGATCAAACCCACATTGCCTAAGAATACTGTTTATGTGTATTTAATTTTCTGAATCTGAGGAGTGCTGAGCGTCTGACGTGATTGCCTTTGTTACCACCTCTCCTTCAAGCTCTATGCACAGCGAAAAGTCATTCTGACCATGATGTCCTAGTGCCTTTGAATTGGCAGATTCTTAATAATTTAACAGGGTGCTTATTAATAGATACACTGGGAAGTATCAGTAATGGGATTTGTTTTATGATTAATCTTTTATCACAGGATAGCTGTGTTTCCACTGTTTCCTGTGAGATTTCCAATAGCTTCCTGCGTTTTCACAAGTTCTTTCCTCAACCATCTGTCCCATCAAATGGTGAAGGTCTCCGTACATAGTCACATATAGTATAAATTTACAGAATTGTTTTACAAGTCATTCCTCACTGTTTAATGTAATGACCAGTAATACTTTTTAATTGTCCATCAATGTAAGAGATTTAGAGAAATAATTTTGTAACTGAGGTATAACATGCATTACAGAAAAGTGCCACTAATGATGACTATATATCGTTTTGATGAATTTTCACAAAGTGAACTCACTCTTGTGATACATAGTAACACCTCAGAGGATCCCTTGTCCCTTCCCCCCAGCAACTCCCTCATCCTCCTCCCCGGGTAACTTCTACCATTGCAGATTAATTGTATGATGGCTGGTTTGGGGTTTTTTTGGGTGGGGAGTTGCTGCACTGAGAGGCTTCCAAAATCTTAGTTTGCTGACCAGGGACTGAACCTGGGTCATAGCAGTGAAAGCACTGAGTCCCAGCCACTGAACTGCCAGGGAATTCCTATGATGGCCAGTGCCAAGAGTCCACAATGCGGCTTGTCAGACCATGGCAGAGCAACACAGTGGGACCGGGCAGTTTACTGAGCCCTCTGCCTTCCTCCCCGCCAGCTTAGTTGTCATCTTTGTCACTGCCCATCTCTCTAATCCAGAATTTGCAGGGGCCTGAGGGGAGTGACAAACTGAGGGAAATTGATATTCCAAGGGTTCTTAGGATTCAGCAGGTAGAGGCTATGATAAGTATTATGAACTGATCACTGTTTGTTAATTGTGGAATCTCATTTCAGGACCATCATATATTTCGACCGGGAAAAACGGATTTTTACTGAAGCAAATTTGGTTTCTGTTGGTGGCAAAAAGTTAAGAAACAGTGTTTTGAGAATGTCCTTTGAATTCCATAAAGGTAAGGATGTTGCTTTTACCTTCTTCTGTTACACATCTGGCTGCATGATGTTCCTGATGGTGAGAGGTTCCTCAGGTGTGGCCATGCTACTGATTCCTTTTGACTTGGTGGCCTGATTTTGACATCTTCCTTTATTCAGTATCTTTGACTAAGTACTTTTTTACATGTCCTTGATCTCATTTATTCATTTATTTGGCCACCATGAGGTGAGTCTCTTGAGTGAGGAAAGGGAGGCACAGAGATGGTCTGGGTCACATCTCTAGCAAGTAGCAGAGCCAGAGCGTGAGACCTGGTCTCTTGGCTGAAAAGTAAGAGCTCATAAGCATTTGGTTATGGGTTCTTTTCTTCCTCCTTCCTTTTTTTTTTTTTTTTTCAATTGAAAAGATAATGGTATTTCTTGGAAAATATTCAAACTGTAGAAGCATAAAAACGGAAAAAGTTTACTCCTGCAGTAGCTGCTGTTAATAGTAGAGATTCATTTATATCTTCTCATATCTTCCTGTTATCTATCCATCTGGTCATATATGTAATATCTTAGAATTTGTTTTGTATTTAAACAAATGCTTTTTAAAAAAAATTGAAAAAAATAAAAATAAAAGAAATTGAGACATGAACATCTCTACATATATGTGCCTAACTTGCTAACTTACTAGGCAAAGATTTGCTTTCAACTTTGACCTTGGCCTTTGTACTGAGGGTAATGTTAAGTTCTAGACTGCTGTTAATTTAGAAAATGTCTACAGAATTAAAACTGATTGAATGTTCTTATTTATACCAACTCTAAGATCCAGAGAGCTATCACAGCCTGCCCCATGAAATCGTGGTCAATCTTGCTGCTTTCTTTGAGCTTTGTGATGCGTTAATCCTACTCTGGGTACAGTCCTCTCAGGGCATGGTGTCTGATGCCAGTGTTAACGAGGTGAGGAGATGTACCTGTTTTTCTTTTAAGTGACATATTTCTTAGCACAAAGATTTTTAGGGGAACAACTAACTTCAGTATAGTCATGTGTCCAGTATTATTTGAGAAATTGTTCTTGTGAATTTAAATAGATACACGTATTTTAAAGCTGCATCAGGGTGTAATTGAGATAATAAATCGTACATGTTTAAAGTGTACAAGTTTATGTTTTGACTTGTGTATACGTGTGACGCCATTCCTACAGTCGTGACATTGAACCCGTCCATCACCCTCAAACCTTTCGTCTTCTGTTTTCTCTTCCTTTTTTCTGCCCTCCACCTCTAGCAGGTATCCATTGATCTGCTTTCTGTTACTACAGCATTTTATATTGCTTTTATATTTCTATTTCTGGCATTTTATATTGTTTTTATCTGTCCACTTTCATTTAAAATCATTTTGAGATACATCCATATTGTTTTGTGTCTCAGTTGATTCCTTTTTATTGCCAATAGTCCATTGAATGTATACATACTATAACTTGTCCATCTACTTGTTGCTAAAAATCATAATTTTAACAGTTATATTTTAGTTCACTTAAGCCTTCTTAGACATGATTGTCACATGTGGACTAAACTGGGATTGAATCCAGATTATTCCAGTAATTGTGATAAATTAGAATTGTAGGTCTTAAACTTTTTAGTCTCAAGACCCCCTCTCCTCCTCCCCATCCCCAAATCTCAAAGAACTTTTGCTTATGTGGTTACATATATATGTACTGTATTAGGAAATAAATCTGAGAAATGTAAAAAATTATGTGTTAGTCTGTTTAAAAACTCAGTAACAAATTCATGTTAACATTTTTAATGAAAAAACCATTTTCCCAAACAAAAATTAAGAATGGAACTATGTTACATTTCTACAAATCTCTTCATGTCTGGCTTAACAGAATGAAAGCCGGTTTCTCACACCTGTCCCTGATTTGCTCTCTTACGGCATGTTGTATGGGTTGAAGTTTGTGAAGAGAAGCTGACCTCTATTTCATGTTGTTAAGAGCTTAGAAAGTGAAGGCTAGTTTAATAAACATTCCCGTGTAATTGTGGATGTCCTTTGATCCTGTACCACAGCTTGACAAGTGATAGTTTTGTAAAGGTTACTTATTGTGTGGAATTTGAAAAAATAGTGATCCTGTCATGTGTTAAAATTCACTGGCCTGGCATACACTTTGGATGGACTTTATCCTTGCATGTTACCCTTGTGTAAATTTGCAGCTTGTGCATTGGTAATTTGGAAAGTATTGTTAAGTGAGTTATCAGACCTTCCAAATGTTGGCACATTTCATTTTCCAATATGAATTAAGTCATACTCTTGAAAAATTACCACAGACGTCATCAGAAAATCTTTAAGTATTGGGAATTTGTCAAGCTCTTAGTTTTTCAGAGTTCTGAGCTTTGCTTAAAAGTTTTGAGTTTTATTTTCGGCAGTCTTGCTTTTTTTGAATTGACAGATTGACTTCATTCATTTTCTACACGCTGTTTGCAGTCAGAGTTTGTCTGCCACCCCAGCCCCTGCCCTTTTTTTTGGTACCATCAGTGCAGATGTCACTATAGTAAAGAGCACAAATAATATGATATTATTTTGAAAATAGCTTTGACATCATAAAACTGGAAAGATTATAACTAATCTGGAGACTACTTTGCCATAAAAATGCATAATTAGAAGAACAGCAATGTTGGAAACTCAGAGTACCTGATTTTTGCATTACAACACTACATTAATGAAAACAGTAGTTATTGTCATAAGGATAGACATAGACTAATGAAATAAAAGAGAATTCAGAAATAGACCCTCAAATATTAATATATGGTGAATTTAATGAGGAAAACAGCTCTTTAACAAATGTTGATGAAAAAACTAGATATTGATATTATAAATATGAGCCTTTATCCCTGCCTTATGTCAGAAAAGTTAACATCAAAATGGATTATAGAGCTATGTCTAAAAGCTAAAGTTAATAAACCTCTAAAAGAAGACATAGAAAATATTCACAGCTTGAGGATAGGCAAAGATTTCAAGGCGTTCTTCAAAAAAGAAAAATTGATGAATTCAATTCTGCCAAAATTAAAAATGGTTCTTAATAGACAGCTTTAAGAAAATGAAAACACTAGGAGACATTGTTTATAAATTGTATATAAATTGTTTAAACCAAAGTAATAGCCCAGTTTTAAAAAGGAGCAAGAGAATTTGAATAGATGCTTCTCAGAAGATAATACCCACTGAGAACTTGGAAAATTTTCTGTATCATTACTTATCAAGATGTAAATTGAAACCACAGTGCAGTTCCACTCAGCAGAATGACTAAGGTTAAAAACTGAAACCCACCTACACTGCTGGTTGGGATTCAAAATAGTGCAGCTTCTTTGTAAAGCAAGTTGTGATTTCTTGTAACATTGGGTGTGCACTTACCACATGACCCAGTGATTCTATTTTCCCCAGTAGCTCTGAACTTCCAGTAATAGGACGAAAGATCTTTGCCTCTCTGACTGCTTTAATATCCCCAAAAATATTCCAGTCAATTGCTAGATCTTTAACATGTATATGTTGCATATTGGTGAACAATTGATGTCTGTGTTTTGTGTCCTTTACTGTGAGATGTTTGTGAGCAGTCTTGATTTGCTTTGTTTTTAGATCTTGGGTTCTGTGCGGTGGCGTGACCGGTTTTGGACTGTGGCTGACACAGTAAAAGTAGATGCCTCGGGCCTGGCCTTGCTCGCCCTTCACTGGCGCTGGGTTTTAAAACATTTGGTCTGTCGGATCCCCCAACTCCTGATGAACCATGAAGACAAGTAAGACTCATATCTAGAGAAACAGTGTCAGTATCTACAGGATTGATGTTTGGAAAGGAAATGTGTTTCTTCTTACTTTACTTTGGTTTGCTCCCTCCTTGACTTGTCAGTGAATGTAAATCTAGTATAAAGTATATACAGTGCCCCTTAATATCCAGCACTTCCCCTTTTACTCACCTCCCTTCTGCCCCTTTATCTCCTCTGCTAAAGATACTACAGAGAGGTTCAGACTGTTTCAGAACATATTCAGAATTGCTTGGAGAGCCCAACTGGTGGATTCGCAGGTGTAAAGAAGTTGCAGAAGTTCCTGGGACGACCCTTCCCTTTTAAGGTACAATTTGGAAGCATGTAGTAAACACAAAGGTTTGACCTCTTCTGAAGCTCTCTTGGAGTGTGGGTACTGCCATTCAACTAGACTCAGCCCTGCCTGCAAATTTTGGAATGTTCAGTGAGCACTATTTACTGATTTGTTAAGTGTTATTGTTTTACTTAGTCTTGAGACTTTTAAGGTTGAACAGACTGTTAACTTTATTACTATAAAATACCCTTAGAGCAACAGGAGTAAACCAACTTAATGTTTGTAGAAGCATCGAGGAAACATAAAAACTTTTTCAGACATGAATAGGCTTCTAAAGAGAACCACTTTTCTCCTCTGTAATAGGCTCTCCTGGGTTTTATTGTTTCAGGACGAGCTGGTCGTAGAGTGTTTTTCACAACTGAAGGTCTTTAACAAAGCTCTTACCATCAGAGAGTGGATGCCTGCTCTTGGGGAGAGTGGATGGCAGGAAGACATTAGTCGGCTCCAAATGGTTGCATCTGAAGGGACATTAAAGAAAAGTCTCCTCCGGGCCTGGGGTTTGGTCCTCCGAGCTAATATTCTGGAAGATGTCGATTCAGGTGTGTGGCTAGCTGACAGTGGTTCTAAGTATGTCCTCTGCAGCCAATAAGTTGTTGTTTTTTTCTTTTTCTTTGTCAGTAAGTTTTAAGAAGTTCTCCCTTAAATATTCTTCTCCTTCTATTCCCGCCCCCCTGCCCCCCGCCCCGTGTACTATAGCGACCACTAAATAAGTGTCAGGCATAAGGTTAAACTTTACATACATTATTTAATTCTGTCATTGTAATTGTGTAGGTATTAATAGTATTATTTAACACATGAGAAACTCAAGTTCAGGTAAAGTTGAACTCAAGCTCATAGTCACATAACTGGCTGATGGGAATCTGAGCCTGACCACTGACTGCTGTGTATCTTTTTGTCCAGATACGTTGAAGAATCTTGTGAATGCTCAGCATTTAGAACTAAAAGCCAGAGGAATTTCACTTGGTTTTCTGGAGAAGAAGCACAGTGAAGCTTCCTTCCTGTCGCAGCCAGATTTTAGCTGCTTAATCCAGCTCACCAGGAGTGTTCAGCTGTGGCCTGTGATGGAATACCTGGCTATGCTTTGGCAGTATAAAGTCACAGCTGATTTTATGACACAGGCTTGTCTGAAAAGGTGAGCCATCCTTCAGGTTTTTTTCCTTTGGGGCAGCTTATTTTCTTGGAAGGTTATTCTGTGTATTCTACATTTAAAACAAAGCACAGCCTTTTCTTGAGGGGGAGTAGTTGCTGAAGCAGAGGGAGGTCATTTGCCGCTTTGGAAAGCCAAAAATTCTTGATTCTTTGCCTATTTTGTGTGTGTTGCATCTCCCCTTCCATAGCAGTTTTCTGATAGTTCATGGAAAGCCCACAGCTCACTCTCTCCCCCCCTCTATTTCTTGAGTAGGTCAAGCAAACACCAGCAGCCTCAGATAGATGAGGAGATAAGCCATCACATCATGTTTTGTCTTAAGCACACACCAGTTGCTCCTCAAGAGCTTCGAGACTTTTGGGCCTTAGTGCACCATCAAAAGGTAAAAATCAAAGTCAAAATCCTTTG
The DNA here is from genome assembly GCF_016772045.2 of Ovis aries. Taxonomy (NCBI): domain Eukaryota; kingdom Metazoa; phylum Chordata; class Mammalia; order Artiodactyla; family Bovidae; genus Ovis; species Ovis aries. The sequence goes on from NC_056061.1 coordinate 47,863,448, forward strand.
CACTGTGAACTGATTAGATTTTCTGTGGCACACTGGTTGCAGAACATTGCAGAATAATCTTAAAAATTGCATGTTGTAAAACTAATCTTTTCTGAATTAAGTTTCAAAGGGGAGAACTTTGAATGTTCTAGACATTTCCCTGCTCTTATCACAGTTTCATTCCATTTGGTTCCCAGTTAAATAAGGCTAAAATATTTGCTAATTTTTATTTTATTTGTTCAAAAATGTATTATCAGTGTTTTTTACTCTTCCATAGAGAGTAACTTGTTGAATATGAATAATGGTAAATTGTAGTTACTATTATTTCATTGGTACAACCTTAAATTTTTTTGGATAGTGTTTTATTCATTTATTTTGATACATAATTATGTGATTATTTTCATTACATTTTCACATGCACTCTTACAAAATCAGATCTCATGTTTTATCCAAGTATAAATAGGTTAAATTATGTGACTAAGATGATTGGGGTGGCAGAAAATCAGAAACATTAGGATTAATAATCTTTAAATCCATGTTAGTTCTGGATGATGTCACAAGACAGAGACCTTATAACTGGATTTATAGAATCTTTATCGAATACTCTCTTACCTGGTCAATTCTTTATCTCTAGATGACTGCTGAAGAAAGGATCTCTTTGTGGTCTGAGTTATTTAATTCCACATTTACATCTTTCTGGAGCAGCACCATGACCACACATCCAGAGTACTGGCTGACGTGGAACCCTCTGCCTGGTGAACAGCAGAAGGAGACACCCAGATCTCTTCTGGACCCCACGTTAAAGGTTTGTTGGCAGAAAATTATAAAAATGTTTGACAATAGAAAAAATTTCTCTTGTGTAATCAAAAGCAAGGCTACTTCCTTGGTTCACATAGTATGTCATGAAAATTTGCACCTATCACCCAGCTTATTCTTTCTAAGATAGTCCACTGTACTGCTGTGCTGCAAAGCATTTTATCACTTCCTTATTGATAAGCACTGAGATTTCTTGCCTATCCTCTTGCTTCCTGTAGGAAGCACCCCTGCATCAGCTACCCTTGTATAAGTCTTCGTCTACTTGTCTGCTATTTCCATGGATTGTGATGAGGCTTGGGATTTAACCCATGGCCAAAGTGTCTGCACATTTAAAGAGATTTATGTATCTTCTCAGAACATCTAGGGAAGTAGGTTTTGTTTTTCACTCTTTCTGCTAGGAGATGGTGAAGAGGGAAGCCATGAAGTAGGGATCACTTCTCATATCCTGTGTTTCCATATCTTTGCCCCACTAGGTGTCATTAGTACTTTGAATTATTACCAGTTGTTCACTTTAGAACTTGTTTTAATTTGTACTCCTTTGATTTTTGTTGAGATAGAGCATCTTTACATATGTATATTGTTTGTTTTTGTTTCTTTTTCTGAATTTTCCAGTCATGTTTATTGCCCATTTTGTTTGAAAAGAATCATTAAATGTCATTTTATTAATGAAGATCTCGTTATATATTATGCATATTAAGCCTTCACCTAACATGGTTGGAAATATATTTCTAGTGTTCTGTTGTCTCACAGGCTTGAAGATGTTTTCTCATATTGCACACGTTTTATAGTTTTCAAATACACCAGCCACTTTCTACTTTCTGGCTTTGATATGCTTTTAAATAAGTCTTTCTTCACTACCCATAGAGTTAAAAACCATTTGTTCATATTTATGTTTATGTCAGTCTCATCAGAATATCTTCTTTTGTGAGGTAGGGATGTATGTTTTTTATCTTCTACAAACAAATATATCCAAAAGCAGTATTAACAATACTAGTTTCACCTAGCTCATTCTTTCCATCTTATTTGAAATGCTACTTCTGACACAGTAGTTTATTCCCACAAGTTTTCATGGATGTAGGACTCAGCTCTGTTCCATTCCTGTATCAGAACTGAGTGCTTTAGTATAAGACATCTCAAAGCCTTTAGTGTCAGGCCTTATGGATCACCAGGAGTTGCATGCAGTCGAGGTTTGCTTTCCTGTGGGTCTCACCCCTAACCTGTTGTCATGGACACTGTTCCTGTGTCCCAGATTAACAGTCCAGGAAGCAGAGGCTTATCCCTGGCTCGTCTGTTTGTCTTCCAGCACTTTCCCCTGCCTCCAAGTCTCAGCTTCCTGCAGTGTGCCCCCAGCCCTGCCGCACAAGTGGTCTTGCTGATGTCCAGGTGTGAGGGGTTTTCTTCTGCTTGACAAAAGCTACCCCTGCTCTTCGTTCATAGAGAATGGAGTCCTTCAAGGGCCCACTGCACCTGACCCGACTCTGCCAGTCTGGTCCTGTCTCAGGATTACGGTTACCTGTTCCTGACAACCTGAGGTGCCCCAGTGCTGCTTGTTGAAACCCCGTTAGTTAATTTCTAAAAGTTAACTTGACTCCTCTCTCTCCCTCAGGGTCCTGGCAGTCTCAGTAGAGCCGTGTTCTCCAAATGCTGCTTTGAGATCGTGACCAGCAGCTGTAGAGCAAGTCCCTGGGATGTGAGCGGCCTCCCCATCCTGTTGTCCTCGCATGTCACCCTGGGGGAGTGGGTCGAGAGGTGCCAGCAGCTCCAGGATGTCAGCTCAATGCTCTGGACCAACATGGCTGTCCCGGTGGTGGCAGAGTTCAGGTATCCCCTTCTCCCTGGGTAGACAGTACAGCTCCCATCTTTCCTCCAGGGTGTGTTATGGGGACCTCGGTCAGAGCTTGCTTGGGTAGTGGCTATTTCCGGTGGGTGGAGGAAAGGTGTTTTTTGGCTGAATGAGCAGGTTTTCAGTCCATAACAGAGACTGCTATGAGCTGGCCAGCCCCTCTGCCAGCTGTCAGTGTATTGTCACCAAGAGGGCGGTGCCTAGAAAACCATATCAGATTGAGACTAGAAATTCATCTCCAGGTGTAGTCTGGAGAGCAGTGTAGTCCGCCTCGCTGTTTTCTGGAAGAACGAACACTAGTGTAAGAAAGGAATGCCGGTGACTGCAGTGTAGACCCCAGTAAGTGCTCCCTTGTCCCCACAGACGGACTGATTCCCAGCTCCAGGGCCTGGTGCTGTGCTGGCATCTGGCCGGCCTGGCGGAGCTGCTCCCTGAGCCCCGGCAGCAAGAGCATGCGCACAACTGCAGGCAGCTGCTGCTCAGGGATAGCCAGGCCTTCCAGCACGTGGGTGAGACTCTTGGGGACCTGGCCAGGCAGGAGGCGCTGCCCAAGGAGCTGCTGTGCCTCCTGCTTACCTCTCTGCGCCACTTGTTTGGGGAGGTGGAGGGCAAGCGTGACCTGCCCGAGCCAGCCCGCCGTGGGAGCCTGTGGGTGAGCCTGGGCCTGCTCCAGATCCAGACCTGGCTTCCCCAGGCGCGCTTTGACCCCGCCGTGAAGAGGGAGTACAAGCTCAAGTACGCCAAGGAAGAGGTATGGAGGGAGGGTTGGAATGTGGGCTGCATTCTGACTCATTGGCTTTGCTTAGTGTATTACTCCTTTCACTCCCTCTGGATGCTCAGAGCACAGGGGACTGATGTGCATAAGCTGCCCTGTGACATTCCAGGAGTGTGTACTATAGACTGTGATGTCCTGTCTGTGGGTTCCTCTGAGTAGGGTCAGGCACCACGAGGGGTTATATAACCACCATGCCGGCTATATGCCACCGATAGATAGGCTCTCCTAGACACTCATAGTATCCCTCACCATCTGGATCCCTCTACCTAGATTAAGTTTTGGATATTTGGATTTGAGTATCTTCTTTAGACTGGGTATAGTATTCCTTAAGGGCATCCCAGGTGGCTCAGCGGTAAAGGATCTGTCTTGCCAATGCAGGAGACACAGGAAATGTGGGTTCGATCCCTGAATTAGGAAGATCCCTTGGAGATGGGCATGGCAACCCACTCCAGTATTCTTGTCTGGAGAATCCTCATGGACAAAAGAGCCTGGTGGCCTACAGTCCCTGGGGTCACAAAAAAGTCTGACACAACTTGGTGACTAAACAACAACAACGAGTAGACCTTAGGTTTTGAACTGTTGATGTTTGTTATCCAAAACTCAAGAATTAGGTAGATTCAGATAATGTGATGTACTTCTTGCTATTTGAACTCCCAACCAAACTCAGGAACTGAGTATGTTAAATAGTGATATATTAGACCTATATTTTGAGGAAGGAAAATTAAATTAGTTGGGGTGAAGGGCAGGCTGCTATAGCAGACTCAGTAGTTCATTGGCATCAATAAGGTAGTTTCATTTCACCTGACAGTTCTGAGGTGAGTGGTCCAGATTAGTGGAGCAGAACCCACTCCCCAACCGTTGGGTCATTCAGGAACCTAGGTTCCTTCCCTCCAGGGAGCGACCCACCCTCAGGGCTGTGTGTCTCAGGCCTGGTCCTAGCTGGGCGCAGTAAACCAGTCTCTCCTTTTCTGCTAGTTACACCAGCTACAGTGTGAGTGGAAGACCCGGAGCCTCTCATTCCAGCTGCAGACTGGAAGAGACCTGGAAGATGAAGTCATCCTCAGTCATTCTCACCCTCACATCAGGTAACACTGTAGAGTGATGATTATTTGAACCTGGGATTATCAGCTAGTATCTTCTTTTTAAAAAGACATTTTGCAGTGTAATCGCAGTATTAACCGGAGGTTATTATCTACATCTGTGAGCTCTATTAGCAAGTAGATCCTAAAGCCACAGTTACAATCAGGAAAAATACACTCTGTAAAAGGAGGGGGAGGACTTATATGGAGCCAGGAGGGTTGAAAGCAGAACTTTCTCTCAGTGTGGAAGGACTTGGGTGCGATGACGGGCACCAAGGGATCTGTTACCTTAGGAAGTACTATTTAGTGGGTTCTGAGTTCCACCAGCTTCAGACCTTGGGTAGACCACTCAGTGCCTTACACCTCAGTGTCCTGTCTGTAAAAGCAGGATAATAGTGCCTACTTCAATGAGATGTACATCCAAAGTGCTTGACAACATGGGTTACACACGGTAAATGCTGTAGATGTATAATCCATTCTCATTGTAAATGTCAGTATATCATCATTGTATGCCTCAGAAGCTGAAATGCTTTCCTTCTGTTTCCTAAGAGCTCAGTCTAGATTTGTTATTTTTCCTCTGATGGAATTTGCATGTGGTGTTGATTTGCCTTTAGGTTGCTTCGCCAGAGAATTGATCAGCTGGAGAACTTAATCTGCAGCCTGTCCAAGAAGCAGGCCTGCCGGCCCCCGCTGCCTACATACGAGGCCCTAGTGCAGGAAATCCACCACTACGTCAGCAGCATTGCCCAGGCCACCGCCGTTCAGGATCTGCTCACGCGGCTCCTGCAGGCCCTGCGCTCGGATGGACCTCGGGCCGCCCAGGTGGCCCAGAACCTTTTGAAGGAGGAGGCCTCCTGGCAGCAGTCGCACCACCAGTTCCGGAGGCGGCTGGCCGAGGAGTTTGCCCTGTACCCAGACGCCACGGCCCCGCTGCAGGCCTCCATCCTGCAGCTGCAGCACGGCATGCGGCTGGTGGCGGGCGAGGTCCATGCCTCGCTCCAGGGTGGCCTGGCTGGCTCAGACAGGCTGGGGTCCCTGGCCACATCCCTGCTGGCTTTCCCATCGGTGGGCCCTGCCTTTCCTACCTACTATGCCCACGCAGACACTCTGTGCTCTGTGAAGTCTGAGGAGGTGCTGCGTGGCCTCAGCAAGCTGATGCTCAAGCGCTTGGGAGGACGGGAGCTGGAAGAGAAGGGTCAGAGCCCCTGTGCAAGCCGAGAACAGCTGCTGCTGAACGCCCTCCTATACCTGCGTTCCCACGTGCTGTGCAAGGGAGAGCTAGACCAGCGGGCCCTGCAGCTCTTCAGACATGCATGTCAGGTGAGCCCCAGCAGGCGGCCAGGGACACAAGCAGGGTGCCTGCAGGACACTTGCTGTGCCTGACGTAGATGAGATCCTGTGGTTAGGGAGTGGGGATCAAGTAGATGTTTCTTGCTTTTTCACATTTAATTGTCAGGTTTAGGGGCCTTTGTTAGTTTTTAAGAGACCAAAAAATTATTAGTGATGTCAGTCCTTTGTGCCTGATGCACATTGCAGATGGTCTCTCCTAGTTTGTTGGTGTTGAATTTGTTTACAGTGGGTTTTGCCATGTATTGATATCAACTTTTATTAACATTAAGAAAATAACTTCTGCTTTTCTCCCTTACCAACAAAAGCAATTTGTTCTGATTGTAGACAGTTAAAAGAATAAGTATAAGCTAAATTGTTAGATTCTGCCACTTAAAGCCATGTGAACCATATGAACTGTTAGCACATTGGTATATTCCTATCACTAAATATTTACATTTGTATGTAAAGTCTTTTTGCTAATTTAGAAGAGGAAAAAACCCAAACCAGTGCCATTCTAAGAAAAGTCTTAAAGCAAGATTTTTGGGTAAAATTTCAAGAAAGCAGAATTGCTGAGACAAAGCTTAACTGCTTGCTTAGGCTTCTGATACAGACTGTCTTCCTGAATGGAGGATGCTCATGTCCTCAGTCCTCCTCAATACTTAAAGGGTTTTATGGCACCCCACTCCATTGTTCTTGCCTGGAGAATCCCAGGGACGGGGGAGCCTGGTGGGCTGCCGTCTCTGGGATCATACAGAGTCGGACACGACTGAAGCGACGCAGCAGCAGCAGCAGCAGCAGCAGCAGCAGCAGAGGTAGTAGGGGATTTAGGAAATGTCTGGTAAGGTGTGGCCGTTTTGCCTGATTGGTTCCCCAAGAACACCCAGTTCCCAGTCTATTTTCTCTTTTCCCAACCCATGGGCCGTCCATCTCCCTGAGGTGCTGGCAAGTGCAGTCTGCATCACATGCCCACTTTGCTGACCCCTGATACAGAGCACCACCCACACCTCTCAGCAGGTCCCCAGTCCTGCAGATTTTCACACCTGCAAAATTGTAACAATACAGCAAGGGAGAATTTAGGAAAATCAGTTTGCTACAGATACATAGTTTGAAAACAAAGCCCATTTACTCTGCTACATGGAATTTAGTTTCTTGGATGTTGTCATTTATTTGTTTTTGAACCCTGGTGTTTTGTTTTCATGAGAAATGAAGAAATAACAAATCCTGCCTTTGTTCACTATAAGTGCCTGAGCAAAGGCAAATAAGCTTCTGCTGGAATGTGTGATTTTTCAGGAAATCATCAATGAGTGGGATGAGCAGGAACGCATAGCCCAGGAGAAGGCGGAGCAGGAAAGCAGCTTGTACAGATACCGGGGCAGGACCCCCAGGACAGCCCTGAGCGAGGAGGAAGAGGAAGAGCGGGCCTTCAGGAGCCAGTTCCCACTGCACGAGAAGGTGGGCACTGTGCTCCCCTGGTGCCACACACCTCACCTGTGAATGGTTGAGGTTTTTTTTTCCCCTTCCAGTTCTACTGAGATATAATTAACACACAGCACTGTTTGAGTTTAAGGTGCTCAGCATAATGATCTGACTTCTATCTGCCATGCAATGATTACCACAATAAGTATAGTGAACACCCATCACGCATATAGATATAAAGTAATTTTTTTTTCCTTGTGATGAGAACTCTTAGGATTTACTTATAACTGGCTGCAACACTTTGTTAGGTGCTGTTACATTCCCTTTGAATGATTCTGTAATTTTTAAAATAACTTCTTAATGCACATAATTTGCTACATCATCTTCTTGATCATTCACTCTCCATCCCTCCCCATTGCTTTTAGTCTGATCAGAACTGGATTTTTATTTTCACAAGTTCAATTGCTCTAATGTTATTTACAGGACTTTGCAGATATTTTGGTAGAACCCACATTAGAGGAGAAGGGACCTTCAGGTGGGCAAGAAGAGGAGGCCACCCCTGGCCCCACTGTCCTGTCACAGAGCTCCATGCAGGCTGTGATGCGCATCCACCAGCAGCTGTGCCTCGGCTTCGCCCGGTCCCTCTGGTACCAGCAGAGTCCGCCGCCCCACGGGGCAGAGCACTACCTCAGCCTGTTTCTGTCCTGCTACCAGACGGGGGCATCTCTCGTGACACACTTCTACCCCCTGATGGGTACGGTGGTTTACTTCTCTTTAGCTCTTGGGAAATCAGAATGAGTCGATGTGATTGTTGCTTCTGGAACAATTAAAACTGCTGCCTCCCTGTTTTTGCTAAGTTCGAATTGATGGCGTTTCCTTAACTTAAGGGACTTAAAGCTAATTCCAAAATCGATTTAAAATTCTACCATAACCATGGTTTCTCATCCTTTGAATACTTTGGGTTAAAGGGATTAAGAAAGTAAGGATACGCTATTAGTTTTAATGGTCTTGTTTCTCCACGTTATTTCTAATTTCCCTCTAACAGCTTTGGTGCTTTTCTAATGAAAGCATGTATTTCTGGGAGTAGCCCGGGAACTCAGAAATTAATTTCACAGGGTATGGTTTGATGCAGTTTCCTACATAACCTCATGATTTGCTCCATGCAAGTAGGAAGGAAGCTTTCATTCTGCCTCTATATCTCATGAAAACAAAACACCATGGTTGAAGTAGGAAAGAAGCTTTCATTTCTGCCAAGAAGAGCCCCCAAAACTGGGAATTTGAATCCTTCTAACCAAACTGCACCCTCTTTGATTATGTGGAGGCAGGATCTATGTATCCTGAAACTTGGCAGGTTTTGGTGACCACTTAATATCAGAGTCACAGTCTCCTGGGCTTGTGTTGCTTTGGGGGTGAGTGGCATTGCAACGTCTGCTTCATTCAGTCCCAGTCATTCTTTGTTTCTGCGTATGTTTCCAACATCTTTGTAACTTAACACCGACTTTACTGTGATCTTGTTAATTACTTCACAGGAGTTGAGCTGAATGACCAACTCTTGGGCAGCCAACTTCTGGCCTGCACCCTGTCCCATAACACTCTCTTTGGGGAAGCGACCTCAGACCTGATGGTGAAGCCTGATGGGCCCTATGACTTCTACCATCACCCCAACATCCCAGAAGCTCGGCACTGCCAGCCTGTGCTTCAAGGCTTCTCAGAGGCTGTTCACCGGCTGCTGCAGGATTGGCCGGAGCACCCAGCGCTTGAGCAGGTAAGGCGGTGGTGGGGAGGTGGCTTCTCACTGTCCCAGGTGCATTGACTTGCACAGTGGTGACACAGAGGTTCTACAGAACACGGTTCAAGGAGGCACTATTTCCTGTAGGATGAATATTCACATTTGTAATGCTGCTTGTGAATGGTGTTTGAGGTTCCACTTACTTTATCTGTTGCTCAGGGTTTGCCATCCACATATGAAATGCTGCTGTGTTGCTCTTTATTCAGACACATCCTTATGTAAACAAGGGTCTGGCTCTTTCAAGCTTGGTAGTTTTAACTCAGACCCTTGTTCTGTGATCTTCAGCTAATTCTGTAATAACTTATAACAGAGTAATAATAGCAATTACCTTATCAAACTCAGTCTCACTTCCAGAGTAATACAGCAGAGAAAGTGTTTATCTTGGGCAGGATGCGCAGCCCTGGAGTTTTACCCACAGCATTCATGGGTGCTTGTGAAGCAGGGTCTTTGCGTGAAACAGGCCCGTCTTCAGTACCCTGTGACTGTGGGCAGTTGACAGTCCCGTGAGCATGCCCAGATCTTCTTCTCTCCCCACTGCAGCTGCTGGTTGTAATGGACCGAATCTGCAGTTTCCCACTCTCCAGCCCCATCTCCAAGTTCCTGAATGGCTTAGAGATCCTTCTGGCAAAGGCACAGGTAAGAGGATTCTCTCTCTAGTCCTCATTTTAGTTTGTCATCACCTGAAGAGATTCTCTTATTGTTTGAGTTGGCCTTCAGAGTGGCTGGGTGTCTGCACTCTTCACCCCCTCAGCCCTCTCATAGCCTCTGAAGTGGCTGGTGCTCCCCTGATTTTCAGATTAGGGCTCTGGACTTTAAGGGGGTCACGTGACTAACAATACAGAGATTCAGACTCGGGTCTCCAAATCCTGTGCTATTTGCTCAGCTGGAGGTTAGTTAGGATGGTTATGCGTTGGTGTGTGCATGCATGCTAAGTTGCTTCAGTCATGTCCGACTCTTTGTGACCCTACGGACTGAAGCCCACCAAGCTCCTCTGTCCATGGAATTTCCCAGGCAAGACAACTGGAGTGGGCTGCCATCTCCTCCTCCAAGGGATCTTCCTGATCCAGGGGTCAGACCCATGTCTCTTATGTCTCCTGCACTGGCAGGTGGGTTCTTACCACTAGCACCACCTGATACATCAGTATAGAAGTTGTTTAAGGTCCCAGTGGTCTCTGCTTAAGAAAAATCAAGGATGTTCCTGAGGGAGAAAGTGATTAGGGGACTGAATAATGCTGTAGTGAATTTCTTCTGTGTCTCGTCAGGATTGGGAAGAGAATGCAAGTCGAGCCCTGTCTGTGCGGAAACATCTTGATTTGGTCAGTCAGTTGATCATCCGTTGGCGTAAACTGGAACTGAAGTGAGTGATCATTTGTCACTCCCCCTCCTGAACTTACATTGTAGGGACATGGTCTTTGGATGGGTTGTTTCTTCAGAGTTGATGTCATGTGTCAGCTGGAGACCAGACAACGGCATGCATTCTGAGGCAGCAGACTGGCAGCTTCTCCATCTTCATTTAGGAGGAGAGAATTGTGAATGTTTAGCTCCTGCCTCCGAGGTTTCACATATGTGAGTGGGTTTCCTTACATGCCTCCTTGGCCTCTCCCACATTTCAGCTGTTGGTCCATGAGTCTGGATAATACCATGAAGCGCCACACTGAGAAATCCACCAAGCACTGGTTCTCCATCTACCAGATGCTGGAGAAGCACATGCAGGAGCAAACAGAGGAACAGGAAGGTAACTCCTGACCGTGAGTTCCCTGCTTATGTAGAGGGTCCAGGCTAAGCTTGAAGGGCTGCAGAGTCTGGGATTTACTGCTCCCTTCTCCTCCACCCACTGCTTTCACACAGGATGTGTTAAGTGACTGCTGGTATTCCCAAGAGGTCAGCCGAAAAAGCTGGGTAGTTCTTTTCTTACTGAGAATAACGATGACAGCCAGAGAGGCTAAAGTGGCTTATCCAGAGTCCAGAGAGCTAGTTGTTAGATAAGATTTCCTTATTCTCTGTGAGACAAGTCAGAGAGGAAGTTTCTGTCTTGGTAGGTAGTAGTTACAATGCTTGAGTTAAAAGGGTTTCACCTCATGCTTAGAACAAGGGCCTCGTAACTCAGTTTCCTCGTTTGCCATGAGTGCATTTCACACATACTGCTAGCGCAGCTGCCATTTTTTAACCAGCTTGAAATGTAGCTGTAGTCCTTGCTCCAGACTTCATGTTAACTGGTGTCCCTCGGGGATCTCATAGTAGACTGTGTGCAGTATGACACTGAGTGATGGTTGCAGACACACGTGTTTTCCTCTTTGAATCTCTGAAGATGACAAACAGATGACCCTGATGTTGCTGGTCAGCACGTTACAAGCCTTTATTGAAGGATCCTCACTGGGGGAGTTCCACATACGACTTCAGATGTTGCTGGTTTTCCATTGTCATGTCTTGCTGATGCCACAAGTCGAAGGAAAAGGTAAGGATATACATATGTGTGTATAAAATTTTTTTTCTTTAATTTTACCCTATGCTGTTAAAATGATTAGGCTTTGAATTCGTGAGACAGGTGTCTTATTGCATACCAGATTTTAAACAAGACGCTTTCAGTTGTCTTTTACTATAATGTGCTTCAGGTAAGATAAAGAGGAAAACACTGAAATCAAGTGCAGACTGGTTATAATTGAATCCCTGCTAGTGAACTGTGGCAGCGGTAAATCAACAGATGCAGATCCTCGGAGCTGGCATGTTGAGGCAGCGCGTCTGTCTGTCTAGACGGTGCATATGTCCCGTTAAGCTTCTGCTTGATCCAGGCTATAATTAGGTTCTTTGATCTCAGGAGAGCACTGCCGCATATCAAGCAGTTGCACATAAAACTTCTACTGTCAGTTACCATCCCTGACCACGGCAGTTTAGATAAAAGTGTCACTGTGAGGTATAGATTTAAGTGAATGAGTAGTCAAGGTGAGCTCTTACTATGCCATCTTTTAAGACAGGCTTGGTTTCTGCTGACTTTACAGTAAGATTCTGAGAAAGAGTTGGAAATTGTGAGTTTGGTAGAACATCTGAGTATGCCTTCTTTAAGAACGAAAGTGCGACTGAAGAAAATATCCACTGCAGACTGAAATGAAAAGAGTAGGGGTAGTGTTGGCAGCCTGCATCTCTGGGAACCGCTAAGCCCGGCTCCCCGACGAGCTGTTACATAATCTGTGGGTGCTCTGCTGTGATGTCGTGGCCCAGCGAGTCATGAGGGAGTGTGCAGCCCCGAGGGAGAAGCCAGCAGCACGTGTGTTTTCATCTCCTTTTCCTTTCTTCCAGATGCACTTTGCAGTGTTCTGTGGAACTTGTACCATTATTACAAGCAATTCCTCTACCGGGTCCAGGCCAAAATTGTGGAACTTCGTTCCCCCCTGGAAAAAGAGCTTAAAGTAAGATGAACAGCAGTCATAATCACTCTTGGGAGAACAAAAGCAGCAAATTGTTTTTCAGTTCTGTTTTTTAATCCGATTAACAGTGAAACAGGAGCTCTGAGGAACGGAGGGGAACATAGCACCAGCCAAGCAGGATGGCAGGTTTTGCGTTTTGTGGCATTGGTGCCTTGGCCACGTGTGTGAGGGTTCTGTGGAGTGGCACCCATCAGAGGTACCTAGGGGCACTGTTAGGGCCCACTCCCCAGTTGCAGCCAGTGGGTGGCTCCCTCTTCCACCTCAGAGGAGCGCCAGCTGGTGTCAGCCTGTGGGCTGTGGCGGTGCTGGCGGGTAATGAGAATCCTATATTTGATACTTTCAGTGGTTGTGGAGCCAATGCCAGTTTATGCTAGAGTACACAGCGACATACTGATTGTCAGTTCAGTTCAGTCGCTCAGTCATGTCCGACTGTTTGCGACCCCATGAATCGCAGCACACCAGGCCTCCCTGTTTATCACCATCTCCCAGAGTTCACTCAGACTCATGTCCATCGAGTCCGTGATGCCATCCAGCCATCTCATCCTCGGTCGTCCCCTTCTCCTCCTGTCCCTGAGCCCTCCCAGCATCAGAGTCGTTTCCAATGAGTCAACTCTTCACATAAGGTGGCCAAAGGACTGGAGTTTCAGCTTCAGCATCATTCCTTCCAAAGAAATCCCAGGGTTGATCTCCTGCAGAATGGACTGGTTGGATCTCCTTGCAGTCCAAGGGACTCTCAAGAGTCTTCTCCAACACCACAGTTCAAAAGCATCAATTCTTCGGCGCTTAGCCTTCTTCACAGTCCTACTCTCACATCCATACATGACCACAGGAAAAACCACAGCCTTGACTAGACGGACCTTAGTCGGCAAAGTAATGTCTCTGCTTTTGAATATGCTATCTAGGTTGGTCATAACTTTTCTTCCAAGGAGTAAGCGTCTTTTAATTTCATGGCTGCAGTCACCGTCTGCAGTGATTTTGGAGTCCAAAAAAATAAAGTCTGACACCGTTTCCCCTGTTTCCCCATCTATTTCCCATGAAGTGATGGGACCAGATGCCATGATCTTTCTTTTCTGAATGTTGAGCTTTAAACCAACTTTTTTACTCTCCTCTTTCACTTTCATCAAGAGGCTTTTCAGTTCCTCTTCACTTTCTGCCATAAGGGTGGTGTCATCTGCATATCTGAGGTTATGGATATTTCTCCCAGCAATCTTGATTCCAGCTTGTGTTTCTTCCAGTCCAGCATTTCTCATGATGTACTCTGCATATAAGTTAAATAAGCAGGGTGACAGTATACAGCCTTGACACACTCCTTTTCCTATTTGGAACCAGTCTGTTGTTCCATGTCCAGTTCTAACTGTTGCTTCCTGACCTGCATACAGATTTCTCAAGAGGCAGGTCAGGTGGTCTGGTATGCCCATCTCTTTCAGAATTTTCCACATTTTACTGTGATCCACACAGTCAAAGGCTTTGGCATAGTCAAGAAAGCAGAAATAGATGTTTTTCTGGAACTCTCTTGCTTTTCCATGATCCAGTGGATGTTGGCAATTTGATCTCTGGTTCCTCTGCCTTTTCTAAAACCAGCTTGAACATCAGGGAGTTCATGGTTCACGTATTGCTGAAGCCTGGCTTGGAGAATTTTGAACATTACTTTACTAGCATGTGAGATGAGTGCAATTGTGTGGTAGTTTGAGCATTCTTTTGCATTGCCTTCCTTTGGGATTGGAATGAAAACTGACCTTTTCCAGTCCTGTGGCCATGGCTGAGTTTTCCAAATTTGTTGGCATATTGAGTGCAGCACTTTCACAGCATCATCTTTCAGGATTTGAAACAGCTCCACTGGAATTCCATCACCTCCACTAGCTTTGTTCGTAGTGATGCTTTCTAAGGCCCACTTGACTTCACTTTCCAAGATGTCTGGCTCTAGATGAGTGATCACGTCATCATGATTATCCAGGTCGTGAAGATCTTTTTTGTACAGTTCTTCTGTGTATTCTTGCCACCTCTTCTTAATATCTTCTGCTTCTGTTAGGTCCATACCATTTCTGTCCTTTATCGAGCCCATCCTTGCATGAAATGTTCCCTTGGTATCTCTAATTTTCTTGAAGAGATCTCTAGTCTTTCCCATTCTGTTGTTTTCCTCTATTTTTTTGCATTGATCGCTGAAGAAGGCTTTCTTATCTTTTCTTGCTATTCTTTGGAACTCTGCATTCAGATGCTTATATCTTTCCTTTTCTCCTTTGCTTTTCGCCTCTCTTCTTTTCACAGCTATTTGTAAGGCCTCCCCAGACAGCCATTTGGCTTTTTTGCATTTCTTTTCCATGGGGATGGTCTTGATCCCTGTCTCCTGTACAGTGTCACAAACCTCATTCCATAGTTCATCAGGCACTCTATCTATCAGATCTAGGCCCTTAAATCTATTTCTCACTTCCACTGTATAATCATAAGGGATTTGATTGAGGTCATGCCTGAATGGTCTAGCGGTTTTCCCTACTTTCTTCAATTTCAGTCTGAATTTGGTAATAAGGAGTTCATGATCTGAGCCACAGTCAGCTCCTGATCTTGTTTTTGTTGACTGTATAGAGCTTCTCCATCTTTGGCTGCACAGAATATAATTGATCTGATTTCGGTGTTGACCATCTGGTGATGTCCATGTGTAGAGTCTTCTCTTGTGTTGTTGGAAGACGGTGTTTGCTATGACCAGTGCATTTTCTTGGCAAAACTCTGTTAGTCTTTGCCCTGCTTCATTCCGCAAATTTGCCTATTACTCCAGGTATTTCTTGACTTCCTACTTTTGCATTCCAGTCCCCTATAAGGAAAAGGATATCTTTTTTGGGTGTTAGTTCTAAAATGTCTTGTAGGTCTTCATAGAACTGTTTAACTTCAGCTTCTTCAGCGTTACTGGTTGGGGCATAGACTTGGATAACTGTGATATTGAATGGTTTGCCTTGGAGATGAACTGAGATCATTCTGTCGTTTTTGAGACTGCATCCAAGTACTGCATTTCAGACTCTTTTGTTGACTGTGATGGCTACTCCATTTCTTCTGAGGGATTCCTGCCTGCAGTAGTAGATACAATGGTCATCTGAGTTAAATTCACCCATTCCAGTCCATTTTAGTTCGCTGATTCCTAGAATGTAGACGGTCACCCTTGCCATCTCTTGTTTGACCACTTCCAATTTGCCTTGATTCATGGACCTGACATTCCAGGTTCCTACGCAATATTGCCCTTTACAGCATCGGATCTTGCTTCTATCACCAGTCACATCCACAGCTGGGTATTGTTTTTGCTTTGGCTCCATCCCTTCATTCTTTCTGGAGTTATTTCTCCACTGATCTCCAGTAGCATATTGGGCACCTAATGACCTGGGGAGTTCCTCTTTCAGTATCCTATCATTTTGCCTTTTCATACTGTTCATGGGGTTCTCAAGGCAAGAATACTGAAGTGGCTTGCCATTCCCTTCTCCAGTAGACCACGCTTTGTCAGACCTCTCCACCATGACCCGCCCGTCTTGGGTTGCCCCGCGGGCATGACTTGGTTTCATTGAGTTAGAGAAGGCTGTGGTCCTAGTGTGATTAGATTGACTAGTTTTCTGTGAGTATGGTTTCAGTGTGTCTGCCCTCTGATGCCCTCTGATGCCCTCTTGCAACACCCACCATCTTACTTGGGTTTCTCTTACCTTGGGCATGGGGTATCTCTTCACGGCTGCTCCAGCAAAGCACAGCCACTGCTCCTTACCTTGGTCGAGGGGTATCTCCTTACCGCCGCCATTCCTGACCTTCAACATGGGATAGCTCCTCTAGGCCCTCCTGCGCCTGCGCAGCCACCGCTCCTCGGGATGCTCCTCCCAGCCGCCGGCCCTGGCCTTGTAGCAGCACTTTTTTCCATCGCTTTGAGACAAACACATGTCCCTTTATTAGACTTGTTTTACTTGCTCACTGACACGCTGTCCTGGGTTAGGGATGAAGAGAGCTCCGGTCATCACATGGGTGATCTAGAAAGAAATAGAATGACACCACCTTTGTAAAGCCCTTCCTTGAGCTTCATTTATCTTACAGGAATTTGTTAAGATATCCAAGTGGAATGATGTCAGCTTCTGGTCTATTAAGCAGTCTGTGGAAAAGACACACAGGTAATTCATCTTTTAAAACAGGGAGTGGCCAAAACTCAGAATTTTTGAATGGTAGAGAGCATGATTACATTGTTACAAAGGCCTGACTTGTGCTACCTTAAACTTGCTGAAAAAACACTAGACTGTTCTGCTGGCTGCACAGCACCGACCCCTCCCACCCAAAGCAGTCTCACTCGGGGAGGAACTGATGTGTCTCGAGACAGAGTGGGCTGTGTGCTGCTGACGGTCGAGTCCTCCACCATCTGCTCACCTTCAGCCAAGTGATCCCACCATTCCTGGCTTCAGTTGAGATTAGAATACCTGCCATGCTTTTTCCTTTAAAAAAACCCAAAAGATTATGAGTTTCTAGGACACTCGTAGTATACTAGAGGTACAAGTTATTAAGTTGCCTGTGTATGCATTATGTCATTTACATATTTCCTCACTTTTCCATTTTTACTTTTTCCTGCCCTTATCTCCCATTACCTGGGGGCCAGAACCCTCTTTAAATTCATGAAGAAATTTGAAGCTGTCCTGAGTGAACCCTGCCAGTCATCCCTGGTGGAGGGCGATGAGGAGGAGCAGCTGGACTGTTTGCCAAGGCCAACAGGTGCAACCGCAAGTGAGGAGACCCCCGTTCAGAGTCTGAACAGGGCCCTGAGGGAGACCCTGTTAGCCCGGCCAGCAGCCGCGCAGGTATTAGCTCGCGAGATACCGTGTTTGCTTCTTCCTGAGCTGGTTGGATGGGGTCTGTGCTTTCTGTGGGAGATGTGCCCTTAGAGCTAGGTGAGGGAATGCCTTTGAAATCTTCTTTAGGCTAGTGGTGTGGTGTTTTGTCTTTCTGACCTTGCTGCCTAGTAAGGCAAAAAGTGTTAATCCTCATGCTGGAAGCTTAACATGGGCCTGTGTACAAAACCGATGTACTTATCTGTGAACAGTTCCCTTACCTGTAAGGGAAGATTTAAAGCATCAGCTTAGGAATAGGGCATGGAAGGTGCCTTTGGGACCCCACATGATGAGGCTGCTGCACACACCAGGAGTGACTGTGTGTAGTGATGTGCTGCTTTGAAGTGGTTGCTGGTGACCATGGTGTGAAAATGTGTGAACTTCCATCACGGCCAGTTTCAAGTACCAAGGCTTGAGAACTGACAAACAGTTATGAAGACCTTGAGTGAGCAGGTCTGTGACAGGAGGGTGTCCCTGCTGCAGCGTCACTGGGTGTGGGGGGGTACTCGTGAGGGAGTGATGGCTTTTGGCGTCATGCTGTGCTTTCTACGCTGGGTCTAGAGAGTCAGCAACGCTATTAGAACTATTTTAATAGTTCAGAAAGCTTAGTAGAAACTGAGCGTCCAGCCATGATAAGGCTGCACACATATGATATAGCTGCCAAATTTATTTTCTTTTGATTGTATTCATCACCTCACTGCTCATAATGCTGATCAGATTTTTTTGTTATTGAGTTAAGAATTTCACGATTCCTCGGGGAAAAAAAAATAGTAAAACTGTGGCCCCCACAAACAAAAGCTTTTCCCTTTGCCTAGTTTCCCTTCGTCTGCTGCCTTCCCTAGTATCTGGATCCTGGTGTTTGAAGTGTCAGGAATTAGAGGGTGATGGGAGACAGTGGCTGGAGTTGGATTTTGCAGTCAGGTTAGCCCTGCCTGTGTGTCTGAGAAGCACAGTGGGGCACATTATCTCAGAGGCAGCAGTTACGCTGCCCAGCCCTGCCTTCAGGGAGCAGGACGGCCCCTCGTGACAAGCGCAGAAGGCAGCGCTGGGGGCAGTGGGGTCGGGGGCTTCCCTGACAGGGACCTCGCACGCCAGCTCCATACTCTGCTAAGTCCCTGAGGCACATGAGGTTTTACTTTTTGGTGATGTTTTATTTATTCTTATGAGACTTCAGAGACGGGGCAAGGGGAGTGTCCTGTTGCTGAGCCAGGTATGTGGAGGGCATGACATTTAATTCAGCACCTGCGTGGGAGTGTACCATGACTGTTGTACTCTGTGTCACAGGCTGCTGTTCCAGAGCAGTGTCAGGGCACCCCTCTCCCCTCGGAGGGGACCCTTCTGCGTCGCTTGCCGAAACTCCTGAAACGCATGAGGAAGATGTGCCTAACGCTCATCCAGGGAAGCCCCCTGCCCCGCCTCGTGGAGGGCCTCGACCAGTTCACCGGTGGGTGCATGCCCAGACTGAGGAGGCTTTCTTTCTGAAGTATCCCCAGTGGCCTAGAAAGGCTGGAATTAATTACCTGTGTCCTAGTAGTGTAGAGTAGGTAATTGAATAAGCAAGTGGGTTACAAACCAGCCAACACCCAGACACAGTCAGCTGAGACCCCGCAGATGGTCATCGTGGTTTTCGTCTTGTCCTCCTCTCGTGCAGACCAGAGCAGTGTTAGCCATTCTCTACAGCAGCCTTGTCCACATCAGCTCTTCCTGGTCAGGAACATGAGTGAAGGGTTTCCTAGAGTCTGGATGCCTTCATCACCTCTCAAAATGTTGTCTCTCTTGAGTTAAAGGAAAAGGAAAGTTCATGCACAGTCCCTTTCTTTTCCCTTTCACTTCAAAGAGCCATAGCAATCTTGTCTCCCTGGTTGTTCTTGCTCTGCAATGTATCAGCAATGGCTGGGAAAGGGGATCCAGAACTTAATAGACTGTTTGGGCCCTTGGCAGCCTTTCACCACTTCGTCCACCTCTACCCAGCCCCAGCGAGTGTGGGGTCACAGTGAAGCTGGTCCTTCTCCAGGAAGGCTGCAGTCTGATCTCAGGAATATATTTATACAGGAAAAAAAAAACTTATTAGCGGGACTTGGCTGGCGGTCCAGTGCTTATGGCTCTGTGCTCCCAATGGAGGGGACCCAGATTCAATGCCTGGTCAGGGAACTAGATCCCACCACTGCAATTAAGATCTGGCACAGCCAGATAAATAAAGTAAAAACCAGCTTGTTAGAGTAATAGCCTAATATCCATTTTTCAAGATAACCTGCCTGCCTGTGCCTAATGATGGGGATGAATGGCCTACAGATCCCAGCTGCGCCCTTTGGGAGACTCACGGCCTCTCCTGCCAGCTGTGCCGGCTGTGTGCAGTGTGTGGGCTCTCACCTGATGGGCTAGACAGCCTGCTAGCCCGTCTGCTCGGGCTGCCTTAGCAAAGTACAGCTGACCCGTGAAGAGCACAGGCGCTGGGGCCATCGCCCCTTCACAAGCTGGGAAATCCAAGTGTCACTTAGAGTCGGTCATCTGTGTCCATGGTTCCGCATCCACGAATTCATTCAACTCGGGCTCATGTAAACCCCGAGGTATTTACTATTGAAAAAAAAAAAAAACTCCCATGTAAGTGGACCCACACAGTTCAAACCCATGTTGTTCAAGGGGCAGCTGTGCCACGTCTTGGGTGGTTTAAACACTAGAAATGGGTTTTCTCACAGTTCTGGAGGCTGAAAGTCCAAGATTAGAGTGTCAGCAGGGTCGGTTTCTCTGAGGCTCTCTCGGCCTGTAGATGCCTTTTCTGTGTCCATGTCTCCTCTATCAAGGTTGCCAGCCAGATTAGATTAGAGCCCACCTACAAGGCCTCCTTTTACCTTCATGGGCTCAGAGGCCCCATCTCTAAACACAGTCGTATTCTGAGGTCCTGGGAGGTTAGCACTTCGGCATGGACTTGGCAGGACATGCAGTCAGCTTATGACACTGCCTGTGGCAGCTTGGCAGCACCTTCGTGTTCTTGGTTCCTATGGGTATTCAGGAAGGCAGCACAGTGCTGGAGAAAGAATCTGGGCCTTGGAGTCAGTTCAGCCAGGGTTCAAGTCCTGGCTTCAAGTCTGCTCTGTAGCTGAATGGCCTTTGGAAAATGACTAGACTTTCTGAGCCTCTTTAGAGTGGCTACAAAGAAGTTCTGGAGCTGTACAGGTTAGAAGAACGTTTTCAAAGCACACGGTACAGCATAGAAGCTCAATTCATGTTGTAGTTATGGGAAGTTTATTCAAGTGTTTTAAAGTTACTAGTGTAAATCATGGCACATGATCCATGTTCAATAAGTGTTTTTTGCTTGACTGATTATAAAACCCCTGGATAAAAAGATTAGCTACTTTTATTTGGGTGTTTGTTGTCAAGATAGATTGTTTCCGATTTTTCTCTTGTCATGCATGTCATCAGTTGTTATTGAGAATTTACCAATGCTGAGGACTGTTAGATGTAAAGATGAATGACACTTGGTGTTTGTTTCCAAAATGTCCTTGGTCTTGGGTAATCGGAGTATATTAAGAATTCCTGGGGATTTCCATGATTCTCCCTTGTCTTCCCTGCAGGTGAAGTGATCTCCTTTATGAGTGAGCTTCAGAGCCTAAAGGTGGACCCATCCGCAGAGAAGGAGAAGCAGCGGTCGGAAGCCAAGCACATTCTCATGCAGAAGCAGCGAGCTTTAGCAGACCTCTTTAAACACCTGACAAAAACTGGTACAGTTTTCACTGGAAACTCAGTGGAGTATACTCATCTGCTTTTAGGAAGAAAAATAACATGGTTGATTTGGGGAAACTTTGTAGAGACAGTTGAGATGGTGCGAAACACAAGGTGGAAAGCAAGGTTTTGAAATGCCATTCGCAGAGTTCCAGTTGCACGTATGAAAATCCTATGATGAACCGTTTGTGACTCCCAAATAGTTTCACAGTTTTGCAGTGAGGTTTCTCAGAAACCATGTGTTTTATTTTCATCGCCAATTGTTGTACAGCACATACCCTTCCAGCATTGCATAGAGAGCAATACTTCTCGAAGTAACTCGTATATGAATCTTGCTGAAGTGCAGGAGCGGATTCTGTTTCGCTCAGTGTGGGGCAGGGCCTGAGAGTCCTGGGCGATGCTGTTCCCAGGACACGACTTTGATTAGCGGTGGCATTGCTGATCCATTCTCTTCAGAGTTTCTTTATTTAAAAACATGCTGTTTATTTCCTAGGTTTGTCATATCGCAAAGGTCTTTCCTGGGCCCGTACAAAAAACCCTCAAGAAATGCTCCATCTTCGCCCGTTGGATCTCCAGAGCGCATTGTCTATAGTCAGCAGCACTCAGGAGGCTGATTCTAGGTTAGTGTTTTTAATTATAAATGAAGCACGGCAGCTAAGCTTCCATGGCCTCATTTGCCAGAGTAGGGGTAGCAGTACTTCTGTCCCAGTGTCACCATTCGGATAGCATTTTTAAAAGTGCCGGCTCAGGACTGGCAGGTTGTGAGCGCCTAGTAAGTGTTAATTTTCTTTTTTAAAAAACTTCCCTTTCCTTCTGCCCTTTTAAAAGGTAAGGAACGAATGTAAAACATTGGAAGGTTGGGCTCTGTTGGGAGTCTGGTGGGTTGAGGAAGACAAGGGACCACTTTGAGCGTTTAAAGCAAGTGTTAGTAACTGTTGATTTTCTTCTTTTCATTTCTCTTTCCTCCTCGTATTCATCTCTCCCATTATTTTTTTGGCCTTTGAATTTTCCTGAGGTCTGCTCACTTGATTTGAATGTACAGGTGAAAATCTATAAGAGAATGGTCACATTTTTAAGTGTGCCATATACACAAACCTCTTCTAAGGTCTCGTGTTATTGTCACATCCTTTGTGTAAAGGACTAATGACTACTTGATTCAGTGGGTCCTCACAGAAGTAAATCTGCTCAGACTCTTGGTTTCTGATTGTGGCTGAAAAGACCAGTCTCTGACTCCTCGGGATCTGGGGTGGAGATAACGGTTTTAATTAATTACATCATGTTGACTTCTCCAGGTTGCTTACAGAAATCTCATCTTCGTGGGAGGGCTGCCAGAAGTACTTCTATCGCTCTCTTGCACGACACGTCAGGCTTATTGCAGTCCTGGCGGCTCCAGCCAAGGTAGGATGATAGAGCCTTGGGATTGCAGGGCCTGGGGACTCCTGTTCATCCAGGACAGCATCCTCAGACCTGGTCACATGATCACAGCCCATCACTGGAGGTGACTGAGCTCTCTGCAGTTATCAACCTGAGAATGTAATGTAATTAATGTAATTTTGTGCTTAACCAGAAAGCATTTGATAACAAGTTCTGTTACTCACCGTTTGCTAGCAGGTCCAAATCCTTAAGAAAAATTATGGAAGAAAAACTTCAAGTTGAGAATGTTACCCTCAGATTCTCCCCCCACCCCCCACCCCCCAATAAATTGAGAAAAGATCACTGATACCCAGTTTTGGTGTTAAAACTAGTTCCTGCTCATGGAACATCCACGGTCTGTGGAAGCACACTTGGAGAAGCCCTGCTCCCAGAGGTGGACGGATGTGTGGCCTCTAGAGGGCAGCGCACCCAGCTTGCCCCCTGCAGGGCTCCTCCAGGAGTGCAGGACCAGTGGCATCTGCACCATGCTGCCCCTCAGCACACTCCCCTCTCTCCCTGCCAGGAGGTGGGCGCCGGCCACGTGGAGCGGTGTAAAGGGTTCTCGGCGCACCTGATGAAGGTGCTCATCCGACAGCGGCGCTGCCTGACTGCGCTGACCGAACAGTGGATCCTCCTCAGGTATTGCTGACTGGCTGTGTTTCTCGGAATGAATCAGGGAGAATTGTGTGCGGCTCACAGTTGCTGCAAGAGCTGCTCCCAGTTGTGATGTGAGGTCTGAGGCCCGAAGACGCAGATGGGGTTGCTTTGGCTCGGCCCCTTACTTTTGATGGTAACACTTCTGCCCCCTGGTGTTGGCAGCACCTCCAGGGGATGAGTTGGAAGGCCGAGTCAGACGGAAAAAATGGTCACAGCTGAACCACACCTGGGTCTGGAGTGAGGGAGTTCGTGGTTGGCAGTCCATGTGGGCTGAGGAACAGGGTTGCATTCATGGCATTGGGGCATCCCAGTCTCGGCGCAGATCCGACGTGAGTCGACTTGAGTTTGTCAGGCTTTTTGGATCACAGAGTTGCAGTTTGCTGAACTATGCACAGATGCTCCCCAACGGAAATAAATATTTAAAAAGATGAGGACGGCTAGGAAGCCTGTCATCACCTGCTAAGTGGATCCTTGGCTGAGAGATCGTATTCTAGACTGTAGTCACTTCAGCTATTTTGTCTCTGCTCACAAGAGTTTATATAGCAAAGTATACTACATTTACTAGATTTTTTATTTTAGAAAATAGTGGCTGAAGTCACTGCGGTGCTGTGACTGTGTTGGGTATGAGAGGCCTGTCAGTGGCAGACGATAAGCAGTGAGTTCCCATTCTGCTACTCTGAAGGATGTGTTTAAACACCAAAGGCTGTGTTTAAGTACTTTGGAAGATATATGATCAGACCTTTTACTCCTTTGGGGGAGCCTCTCTTCTTGATTGTGTGGAACAGCCCATACTTCATCCAGAAATCAATGAATTTACTGTTAACAAATGGCTCAATGACACAGTTGAAGGTGCCATGTGTTTTTCCCCTGGGTTTGTTTCTCTGCGCAGGAACCTCCTCAGTTGTGTGCAAGAGATGGACAGCAGGCTGACGGGGCCGCCTGCCTACCCTGTGGCCTTCCCTCCTCAGGACGGGGTGCAACAGTGGACGGAGAGGCTGCAGCACCTGGCTATGCAGACCCAAGTCCTTCTGGAGCAGCTCTCCTGGCTCCTCCAGTGCTGCCCTGCTGCTGGGCCTGCTCCCAGACATGCCCCCAGACACGCCCCCTACCTGGAAGACCCGGAGCACCTCCAGGGGCTGCTTTCTGGAGCAGCGCTAGACCTAATCCCGTCAGACCTGACCTTCCCGTCCCCAGCTCCAAAAACGCAGCTGCCCTCTGGTTGCCTGATGCGGAAACAGGACCCACGTTGGCAGCAGTCAACTGCGAGATTAACAGAGATGCTGAAAACCGTTAAAACCGTGAAAGCTGATGTTGACAGAATTAGGCAGCAATCTTGCGAGTCTCTCTTTCATTCTTGGTGAGTGTGCCTGTGTCTCTGCTCTGCTTCTGTGTGGGCTCATGGTCACAGTTTAGTGAGGGAAGGGAAGGGTCGTGCTTTGGTCCTCAGTTTTCTGGTGACCTGCATAGTGCTTTGTGGTGTTATGTCCAGCTGTAAGTCTCTAGATGCCCTGAGTTTTAGTGGTTGGAGGGAGGGAAGGGTGGGTGTGGATGGGTGGTAGCGCCTTGCTTTCAACATTGTGGCATTTTTGTTGTTGCAGGAAAGATTTTGAAGTTTGCTCTTCTGGGCTGAGTTGCCTATCCCAGGTGTCAGCTCATTTGCAAGGCCTAGAGTCCTTGTTCATTCTTCCAGGGGTTGAGGGTGAGCAAACAGACCCACAAATGGCTTTAGTTGAGAGCATGAAATATGTAAGAAGAGAGATCAATAAAGCCACAGATGACTTCACTAGCTGGAAGACACATCTGCTCACCCCAGGCAGCCAAGAAGGTGAGGACTGCTTTTCAGTAACGGAGTAAAAGCCCAGTGTAATGTATCTGTTCAGGGTTCTAAGGCCAGGAAGTGTGGTTGGAGCCCATAACTCATATATATATATATATATATATATATATATATATATATATATATATATATAAAATTTATTTATTTTTGGTTGTGTTGGGTCTTCGATCTGCACAGGCTTTTCTCTAGTTGCGACGTGTGGGCTTCTCACTGTGGTGACTTCTCTTGATGGGAGCGCATGCTCTAGGGTGGGCAGACTTCAGTAGCTATGGCACGTGGGCTCAGTAGTTGGGGCTAGGCTCTAGAGCACAGGCTCAATAGTTCTGGAGCATGGACTTAGTTGCTCCATAGCGTGTGGGATCTTCCTGGACCAGGGATTGAACCCGTGTCTCCTGCATTGGCAGACAGGCTCTTGGCCACTGAGCCACCCAGGAAGCCCGAGCACATATCTCTTAACTTTTGTTTGAGCACCTTGCCTCTGGGTTGCCATCATATTACTTACTGTATAGCACATGAGTAGGGAGAGAGCACAGGCTCACTGGCTACTCCAGAAAGTTCTCTTTTCGGCTGGAAAGCTGACAGTTCCTGTTTGGATTAAGTTGGTGTTTATACGCTCCATCTTAACTGTTTTCTTATTTTTGGCATTCTTTCAGCAAAATTGTTTTAATACAAGGAAATAACCTTGTAGGTTTATCTACGCCAGGGATGTGTCTCATTCCTTATACCCAGCACAGCTTAACAGTGACTCAGCCTTAGCAGGTGCTTAGCTGGTGGCTGTTTATTAAAATGACAAATGAGGGTTGTTAGTGATTTCCAGAGGCACTGAAACTAATGATTGAGTTTTAAAAATTTGTTCTGCACCACGTTATTTTACTAGGAAACCAAATGCTGGATGAAGGGTTTGTAGAGGATTTTTCGGAGCAAATGGAAACCGCCATCCAGGCCATCCTTTGTGCCATTCAGAATTTAGCAGAAAGAAACAGTAAAAACACAGAGGAGAGCACTGACCAGGCAAGACCCCAAGAAGAAGATGGTATGTCTATAACCAGGAAAATACTAGTTTCTTACTTGATTTTTTCATTTGATCTGTTTTAAATATCTAAGGACAGATGTTGGAATAAATTATTGGATGAATGGAGAGGAGAGTTTATTCTGTTATTCACCATGTTGTTCTTTTCTGTGAATGAAAGAGACTGCAGGCCTTGAGAGCCTGCAGTTAGGACATCTCACAAAACTCCTGGAGGAAGACTTCTGGGCCGACGTGAGCACATTGCGTGTGCAGAGAATCATTTCCGCTGTCTCTGAGCTGGTGGAGAGGCTGAAATCATCTGGCGAGGATGGTACAGCAGCCAAGCACACGGTAACCAGCGGATCCTTACAAGCTTCTCACTGTCCGCATGGGCTGAGCAGAAGCAGACGGGGTTTCACCTCACTCCGCATAGTCTTCCCAAAGCAGGCCTCCTTGGCAGAATCATTAAGAATTTGATCTCTTTGTGCGTGTAGACCTCACTGACAAACTTTGGAAAACTTAGAGCTTGCTTGCTAAGGATTACAATTGTAAGTGGAAAAATGATGGCAGTCTAGAGTACCTAGGATTGACGTACCTAGAATTCTTTCATATCTTAATCACATACTCCTGGGTGTTTGATGTTAATGGTGGATGTTACCGCCATAACTAAGGATTACTGGCCATATCATGCAACCCCCTTTCCCTTCCGTAAGCCAGGAGAGGATGACATTGTCATCTCCCTAAGTCCAGAGAAACAACTTACTTTATAGGACTTGTGTGTTATTCTGTTGCATTGCTTCCAGTGCGAACTTTGAATCCCAGCAGAATTTGTTGATAAACATACTTTTTAAAAAGATAAACAACCTTGTTAACTAAATGTTAACAAGAGACTTAAGTCACTAAGAATTTGAAGTGTAGTGTTGTGAGAGTTTGTGTGAATGAGGAGGAAATCCCAGTGAGCATGGGTGGTGTACCTGTGTGTAATTAAAATGTGCCATTAGTGACATTTAATACACTCAGTGTTGTGCAGCCACCGTCACTACCTGGTTACCCCAGAGGAGACCTGGTATGAGCAGGCCTTTCAATCTGTTTTGCCCCTAGTTCTTCACCCAGTCCTGCCGCTTGTTGGTGCGCCTGGTGCCCATGCTGTCCAGGTACTCTGACCTCGTCCTCTTCTTCCTGACCATGTCTTTGGCGACTCACCGTAGCACTGCAAAGCTGCTCTCTGTGCTTGCCCAGATCTTCACGGAGCTTGCCCAAAAGGTAAGGACTGTTTACATAGAGCAGCAGGTACCCAAATATTCCATACCCATCAGTGTTTGATTTGATGGGCTTTTATTCTGGACCTTCACAAATAGCAGGAGGTGATTTGCCCTCCCTGTGAATTTCTTATGGCTTTGTTTATTCCCTTTTATTAAGCTTGTTTCTACTAAAGTCTTGGTTTAGTTTCTACTAAAATCAGGTCTCTAGTTTCTACTAGAATCAGGTCCCTCACGGGGGCAGTTCCCTAGACTACAGAGTCCATCTAAAGGCTGTTGCTTTCTGTTCATACTCTTCTCTCTCTGTCTCCAATTTGAAGTCTTCTGATAACTCTGAGCTAGACCTATAGGATAAATGAATCCTTAATGCTGTTAAGCCCTGGTGGCTCAGAGGGTAAAGAGTCTGCCTGCAATGTGGGAGATCTGAGTTTGATCTCTGGGTCAGGAAGATCCCCTGGAGAAGAAAATGGCAACCCACTCCAGTATTCTTGCCTGGAAAATCCCATGGACGGAAGAGCCTGTCAGGCTACAGTCCATAGGGTTGCAAAGAGTCAGATACAACTGAGCAACTTCACTTTAATTCTGTTAAGTTGTAAGTTATTTATACTTATTCATGAAATGGTAATGGGGTTCTTAAGGTTAAGAGAGGTGGGCATCTTTAATAGGGAAGTCATTCCTTCATTCAGCCATGATCCCAGTGCTGTGAAAAGCATTGATACTGTAGAGACTGCAGACCCTACCCTTGGAATTCAGGAGCAGCAGACAGATCTAACAGACTCGGCATGGCATGGCAAGGCCAGTCACAGGGCTCTCTGGTTCCGAGATTCAGAGTGAGTGAGTCACTTAGCCTCAGTTTGCTCATTTGTAAAATGGGACTTGCATTTTTATGAGAACCACCTTCAACTAAATATATAGTTTTTTGTTTCTTTTTTTTTCTTTTAATGTCCCTAGTATTTTAAGATCTTTCCTGAATCTAAATATGGTACAGGTGAGATGCACTTAAAGAAGATAGGAATTTACAAACTGAAGGTGAGGTCTAGGCTTCTTGTAAACAGTCACAAGCTCTTAGTTTTGAGCATCTAAAATACTATAAAGGGATTAAAAAAAAATGGGGAGGCAAGCCCTTGTCTCTAGAGGATAAGTGTGTGCCTTTATTGAGATCTGCCCCCTCTCTCTGATGGGCACTGAGCCAATCTCACATCCCATCACTTCTGGAGGGAACACTGTGTGCAGAAGACGGGCAGGACAGTATGTTGAGGGTGCCCCCAGACTTGGGTCGGCTATGATTGTCCACTTGCACCATCGCTGTTGTCTGACAGGCTCTAGAATGACCGGCCTGTCAGACCTGTGTGTGTTTACGGATGGGGTTGTGGTGGGTAGAAATGGTTCTGATAAAAGCAGAGTGCTGCGAGCTTAGTGTCTGTCTCAGCTGCAGCAGTAATGTGCCCTGCGGAAGGACGTCTGAATCTCCCTCCTTTTATGACTTACTCTGCATGCATCTAAATGTATTTCTTTAAAATAGTGTGAAAATGTTAGGTGCTCAGTCTGGTCTGACGCTATGTGATCCCATGGACTAGCCCACCAGGCTCCTCCTTCCATAGGATCCTCCAGGCATGAATACTGGATTACGTAGCCATTTACCTCACTATTTTAACCAAAATGTATTTTCCAGTCACCTTTCTAAGAATACATGTCCTGAAAGTGAGTTTGCCTTTCCCTTAATTTTTTAAGTCTCTGTACTGTATTCCTGTTCTCTCTGAGGACTGCTGAGGGAACTTGAAAATAGATGAGATACAGTGCTAAGAAAATAGATCTAGGTTGTTATGGAAGCGCTTAAGCCATGGAGAGCTGTTTCTGAGTAACTCAGCCAGCCAGTGTTTGCTGGTTCTGGATCTTGGTCTTGTTGTCAGCGTATTCTTAGTACCTTCTCATCCTCAGATTGACAAATATCTTGATAGCGTACACTCTTCTCTGATAGAATTTCTGATGGAGAGCCTTTATTTTCTTCTGTTTCTTTTTCTAGTCAATTTCATCCTACACACTAGTATTTGATACTTATTTTTAGGCTCTCTTCTGACATGAAATACAGTTTTGTTAACTCTTTACAAATGTTGCTCTATCTCTAGACCCCATGCCATAAGGGTTGCCAAGTGCCTTGGCAGCAGACGCCCCAGGCTGAGAGTGACAGGTTACCTCAAGGGTGGGGGTGCTTTTTTTAAAAAATTTTTTTGCGTTATAATTACTTCCCAGTGGTAAAGAACTAGTGGCTCTTTAAAATGCTAGTGGTAAAGAGCCTGCCTGCCAGTGCAGGTAGATGTAAGAGGCTCAGGTTCGATCCCTGGATTGGGAAGATCCCCTGGAGGAGGGCATAGCAACCTACTCCAGTATTCTTGCCTGGAGGATCCCATGGACAGAGGAGCCTGGTGGCTGTGGTCCTTAGGGTTGCAAAGAGTCAGACAAGACTGAAGAAACTTAGCCACACACACACACGCACGCACTGTGACTTGATTTGAGGACCATCACACAAAATTTTCCTTAATGAAAGAAGATGAACTCTCTCACAGCATCTGTTTTCAAGCTGCTGTACCTCAAGGGTTCTTCTCTTCTCTCTTTCCTCTCTGGCTTACTAATTTGGGAAGTAGATAAAGAAGGACAAAACCCTTTTGGGATTTAGACACTGAGAGGGTTTACTCTGTCTCCCCACCCCTGGTGATTTGCTTCTTAAATACCATCCTTGGTATATACCTCATTCAAATTTTTCTATTAGCGGAATGACCAGAGGCTTTCACAGTCAAAACCTCGTATATTAAATCTGATGTCAAGCTTTGAAACTGCATAATAACTTATCACCAAGGAAGAAAAGAATGTCAAGAAGTCTCCTGTCCTTCCATCAGATATAAAATACTGAGCTAGATAAGAATTTACCATTTATGTAGAGTATTTTTTCCTGTAGCAGGACTGGGAATCACTTCTTTATTGCATTTGTATGTAACCGTTCACTCTTCATTTTTCAAGGGATTTTGCCTGCCCAAAGAGTTTATGGAAGATTCAGCGGGAGAAGGGGCGACTGAATTCCATGACTACGAGGGAGGAGGGATTGGAGAAGGCGAGGGCATGAAGGATGTGAGTGATCAGATAGAAAATGAAGAACAGGTATGTTTTCATGGCCATGAAATATGTAGATTGGATGCAGAAGCACACACTCCTTTTCCAGTATTTACATTACACATATAAATGTTTTTGCTATTAGGTTAATGGTTTTCAGACTGATTTAGGTACCTTAAGAATACTGGAGTTTAGGGAGTGGCTGTAAATTAAAAGCTTGAAGACAATAGAAAGGATATTTTGTAGCTCAGTCATTGGTTGTACCTACAATTTAGGAAGGAAATAGTTTAAAAATTTTTTATTTTAAATGGGAACATTTTTGCTGATTTTCTAGAGAACACTTTTGGTAGTGGTTCATTTAAGGACAAAAAGCTTGTCTATTTTAAGTAATGATTATATTAAACAATAGTGCTAGTGTTTGTTATTAATGGTTTTATTGTTTTATGTCTTTGACATGTTCAGATTTTAAATATCTATATCCTTTTTTAGTTGGAATCAAGAATGCTTTTAAATATTTAGATGCTTTGGACTAAGATTCTTATATTACATTTTAAAATTCCAATCTGATTTGGATTTTTTTTTTTAATATACTTTTAGTCATTTAGTCATTAATCAACTGCGACTTGAAGAAAGAACAGGTAGTGGAATTTCATTTTATCATCTGTATTCTAAATGTAAATTAGTCCACAAATTTCTATTTAAGGTATGGTCATACCTATTAAAAATAGAGGAACAAACCAATCCAGACTTCCTCTCTTCCTTTGAAGGGAAAATTGGAAAGATTAAAAAAAAAAAAAAAAAGAATAATGCTCGCATTTATGTGGTAGAGCTTTAATGTACAGTGTGTGTGTCTGTGTGTCTGTGTGTGTGTATTGGCCTTTCTGTATTTCTCAAATTTAACTTAATTAGCACCCAGTACTTTGTTAATGAGGAAAAAAAAATAAAGTAAAAGAAACCTAATAGAAAAGTACAAATCCACTGCAAAAAAACATTATTAAGTGGGATAGAAAAACTTTCAGAAGAATTTGGCAGTGTCTAATAAATTATAAACTCTTTGTGTTCTAGGAATTCCATGTTTCCTCACAGAAATCTCATAAGGCCCCAAGATAAATATGTGTACAAGGGAGTGTATTTAAATAAAAATGTTTATTACAGCATTATTTACACTGGTGAAAATTGTGAAAGAACCCATATATTCATCAGGAAGGAATTATTTTTAAATGATACTGTTTATGCAGAGCAATACTATAAACAAACATAATGAGATAAATTTTTAAGTATCAACATGGAAATATATCTAGGACATATTTTTTAACTTTTAAAAAACAGATTGCACAACAGTTTGTAAAGAATGATCCCTTTCTTGTTTAAAAAAATGCTGGAGGCAGGTATTGATATAGACTGTATATATTATATTTCTAAGTGTCTATTAGTGTGCTTATAGATAAAACAACATGCCAAAACATCACCAGTGGTAATTTCTTTGGAAATTTTGGAGGATGGGGGTGCCAGGGAAACATATTCTTTCTGTTTGGCTTAGAAATTTTTATATGAGGTTATATTACTTTTGTATCTTAAAAAGGACTCTTGAAATTCAACCATAATGGAAGAGATAGCAATCTGAATCTTTTGCCCAAGATATGATATAGATTGTGTAGGAATATGTAGTGTAAGGAAAAGTGAAGAAAATTGCATTTACTGGGGGAGGGATAAATTAGGAGTTTGGGATTAGCAGATACACACTACTATATATAAAACAGATAAGCAGCAAGGACCTACTGTATAATACAGGTAACGGTATTCAATACCTTGTAATAACTTACAATAGAAAATGATCTGAAGAAGTGTGAGTGTATCTGAATCACTTTGCTATACATATGAACCTAACATAACACTGTAAATCAACTGTACTTCAAATAAAAAGATAAAAAGAAAGTAGTAGAGGGGGAAATTTACATCACAGTTGGGTAATGTCTATGAGAGATCAAAGTGACAAGATAGATATTAAATTTATATGCAGTACAGTAAGTGAATTTTTTTTATCCTACATACAGAATATATAGACTTTTAAAATATGTCTGGATTTTTAAAAATGTTCACATGAAGGAAACCTCAATAAAAGTCTATATTCTCTAACAACAAATGCAAAATAACTAGAAATTTGTTAACAGAAATATTAAAGCAAGTCACAAATCATGTGCATTTTCTCTGTTGGTTCTTTTTTCTCTCCTCAGAGAAAATTTTATACCATTGACCTTGGCATTTATATATTTATATTCTATTTAGAACTGAATAAGCATTAGTTCATTTATGTTATTTAATGCTTTTTTATTTAGGTAGAAGATACATTTCAGAAGGGTCAAGAAAAGGATAAAGAAGATCCTGACTCAAAATCAGACATTAAGGGCGAGGATAATGCCATTGAGATGTCAGAAGACTTTGATGGGAAAATGCATGATGGGGAGCTGGAAGAACAAGGTTTGAGATTATCTGCCACTTCATTCTTGCTTTTGAAAAGTGGCTATTTTCTCCAGGAAACTAGGTGTTCCCAATAAGTAGCCTAGTATATACTCTTGGAGCAAGTTGGTTACTCTGCGTGACTGCGGAGGGAGCATCGGCATATGCTGTATGTATGCCGGTGTGTCAGGAGTCTCTAGTTCCTTGTGGAGGGTCTGCTCTGAGTAAACTGAGACGCTGGCTCTGATGTTCCAGCTGCTCCACGTGCCAGATGAGTGACCTGTGGTGTCCTCTAGGGAGAGCGAGGAGATGCACCCTCACCGAGCTTGGCTCTCAGCTCAAGTTGAATTGTTCTAGAGAGGTTTTTTCTTTTTTTTAATATATATATATATTTTTCTAATTGCAAAATCAGTAGACATTTGTTGTAGATGATTTGGAATGAAAACGCAGAAACCAAATCAATACCATTGTACCTGTCACCCAAATCACTTAATTTTGGAGTATTTCCATTTATGGCATATATATTCACACACACACACACATACACAGAGACCGTGAATGGTTCTATAGTCTGCTTTTTTCATTTAACTTATGAGTATTACATGTCATTGAAAATTACTTGATAATGATTTCTTACAGCACAGTATCATCTGTGATGTTATTACCATAATTCAACTGTTGCCTTAAATTTCTATCCAAAGCTTAATTTGAAATACAGTGTGTTACTTTAAGTGAACACCTTACAGAAACGATAGCTAACTTCAGAGCAGAAGAAGGTATATGCATGGCTAAGTAAGTATAAGAGTATGACCTTTGTCAAAGCAGACCTTGATCAAAGACAAAGGAAAGAAAAGTCTGGTTATTTGATCGAGACACATGATTTGAGATGTTAGAATCATTGGCAGAGAATAGGTTGGCGATGGGGAGGAACCTTGGAGGCATTGTAGACCACCCTTGATCATTTCCCAGGTAAGAAACCAAGACCCAGTGAGGTTGCTGGGACCCTTAATGAACTCTCCCAGCACCAGAATGAGACATCCTGACAGCTGTTCTACCACCCTCCTTACAGTCCTCCACCATCACACGTCCCAGACCTCCCTTCTTCTCCAGTCTGCAGACACAGTAGGAGTGCTTCAGGACACCTAAAAGCATCTGCCTGTAGGGGGTTCTGTAGAATCGCAGTACATCCCAAGTAGGATCTTGGCCGGGTCCCTGCCTCTCCCACACACACAGGAACAGATTAGTCTGGGGATCTGCCGAACTGAGCTGAGTGCCTTCCCTTTCAGAAGAGGATGATGAAAAATCAGATAGCGAGACTGGAGACCTAGATAAACAGATGGGCGATCTGAATGGTGAGGAAGCTGACAAACTAGATGAGAGGCTTTGGGGTGATGATGACGATGAAGAAGATGAGGAGGAAGACGGTAAGACTGAAGAAACAGGACCCGGAATGGACGAGGTAAGCAGAAGATTCCCCCATCACTTTGTGCCCACGATGAGAGGGGGCAGTCTTCCTACCCACTGCCACTCCCTGTCGTTCTTTGCTCGCTCTTTGCTGTCTTGGTTTTTCTTCCGTCTCTATTTTTCTGTTTTTTCCTGCT
This sequence comes from Ovis aries, assembly GCF_016772045.2. Lineage (NCBI taxonomy): Eukaryota > Metazoa > Chordata > Mammalia > Artiodactyla > Bovidae > Ovis > Ovis aries. The sequence goes on from NC_056061.1 coordinate 47,897,789, forward strand.
GTCTAGATTTTTTTATTACATTCAGGGCTCAAAGAGTAGCCTGACCTGAGGCATCCCTTGTGTTATGGAGGAGGGAAATTGGAGCATTGTTATAGATGCTGTATCTGATTCTGCCAGTGGTCACTGCACTTGCCCAGCCCTGAGCTTAGGGGACCCCCAGGGCTGGGTGTGATGCATCCCACAGCTCAAACACCCGTCCCCACCCTGCTGTTCACATGCCTGCTGTCACCGCTGCCACCTGGGCTGTCCTGCCCGTTCCCTCCAGGATGTGCCCCGTCAGCTGGATGGTTCCATGGGATGGGCCCAGCACAGGTCTGGGAGCTGCGTTAGATAGTAAAGTGAAAGCAGCGTTTTAGATTGAGAGTAATGATGTTGTGTTTTTTCTTCCTCTGATATTTAGGAAGATTCTGAACTTGTTGCTAAAGATGACAACTTAGATGCTGGCAAGTCAAACAGAGAGAAAACCCAGCAAGATAAGAAGGAGGAAAAGGAAGAAGCAGAAGCTGATGACAGTGGACGAGGCCAAGACAAAATTAATGAACAAATAGATGAGGTAATGAGGATTCAGAACCCACCTGCTCTTCTCACTCAAGCCAGGGCCACTGCAACACACAGCTCCCAGGGTGTCTCAGGACGTATTTTTTCCCACTTATCATTTGTTTTCCCACTGTCTCATAAAGGAATGTGTCATAGAGCCGCTTAACTGAGCATAAAATATCTAACCACTGGTTACCGATGAGATGAGCTTTGTGCTGTTGGGACTCATGTTATAGTTTAGAAACTAAAACCCACAGTCCTTTTGTATATTTCTTCCGTAAACTACCATGTCCTCTTTGCGATCGGTAACACAGCACCCCTGTCTGTGGAGAATGTGCACAAAAAGTGAAACCTGACATTCCGACATGAAACTGTAAAAATATTGGTAAAATTCTAATGTGTACTGGTAATTTTAGAGCAGAGACATTGTATTCTCTCAGCATAAGGACAGTTGACCCTTGAACAGTCGGGGCACTGGGGGCACTGACCACCTGCAAGGCTGGAAATCTCTGTGTGACTTTATAGTTGGCCCTCTGCGCCCGTGGATCTTCAGCCTCAGGTCCTTAAGAGCCACAAGTCTGTGTGGTACCATAGCACATATTTATTGAAAAAAAATCCACATAAGTGGTCTGTATAAGTGGACCTGCGCCATTCAAACCTGTGTTGTTCAAGAGTCAGCTGTGTTTAGAGCTAATTATGTGTGAATGCTATTCCTTTTAAAAGTTTACTTTTATTTTTCCTGATCTCTCTGTCGCCCAAAGAGGGAATATGATGAGAATGAGGTGGATCCTTACCATGGCAACGAGGAAAAGCTGCCCGAACCTGAGGCCTTGGACCTTCCAGATGACTTGAACTTAGACAGTGAAGACAAGGATGGTGATGGGGACACTGACCGTGAAGATGGAGAAGGTGTGTCTTTTAAAACATAAAGGGCCTGTTGAAAGTCTCTGAAAATGAGCAATAACCAATCCCTTTTCAGGCCAGCGTCATGGCCAGCTCGTTATCGTCTGATTCATGTAATTCCAGCTTGGCAAGATGGCTTGCTTTTTCTTTGTTGTGTTTCTCCTCCAAGTAGACCTGACGCTTGTAGCCAGCAGGGCTTCGTCACGCCAGTCACCTGTCCCGTATCTCACTCCTCTGTGTCTGGGTGGTGCGGTCACATGCGGCTCTGCCTCCCTCCGGGTTCACTGTGAGCCCCTCTCGTGGGCTGATGTAAACTCTGTGCAGTCCAGGTAGTCAGGCCTCTTGCAGAGCCCCGTTACTAGCTTTCTGGTGAAAGTTTTGTTTGTTTTTAATTATTTTTGACTGTACCACGCAGCTTGCTGGATCTTCATTCCCTGGCCAGGAATTGAACCTGGGCAGCTGCAGTGAAAGCGCCAATCCTAACCACTGGACTGCCAGGGAATTGCCTCCTAGGAAAGTTATTGATTGTTGTGCTTATATTGTGTGTTTAGGCTGAAATGTGAAATCATAATGGGAAGTGAAGTTGAATAATCCCAAGGGAACTCACTTGGCACAACAGCAACCCAGCGCTTCTGCCACCCACTGTTCCCTCTGAGTGTGGCTCCCCTAGGGAGTGTCTCCTGGTGTCAGGAGGTGGTGTAGGTGATGCCGCTGTGATGGAGGCCCTGTCAGGATGGGCAACCAGACAGGAAGGCAGCAACAGCCTCACTCAGCTTCTTAGTGAGGCAGTTACATATTTAGAAAGCTATTAAAAACACCATATTAGAACAAAAAGAGCAAATTACAAAGGAATAAATGAGAGGTACTATTTATGTGAAAATTTGCTAAAAGAATGTATGAAAACACAGAAATAATTTATGGTAACTTCAGGTTATGAGCTCCGAGGAAGTAGGAAGAGCAGAGACATCCAGAACCCTGACAATTGTGTCCAGAACTATTTTATTCCTTAAATACAAGTGACAGATGTGATACACTTGTGGCAAGATATTAATATCTCTTAAATCTAGGAGGGAGTATTTGGCGCTCATAAATGTGAAATGCCTTTTTCACATTTAAGGTATTTGATAACCTGTGCTTAGAACATTCTTCGCCCAGTGAATCTCTAGTTCTCCTTTTTAAGCATAGTATAAGCTGTTGCTTCTACGGCAGTTTTCATTACCTTATAATACAGGAAGCTTATTTCAACCTTAAATTCAACAGTCAAGCAAGCATAAAATTAAAGTTCACTGAGAATCTAATAAGCTATTTTGCCCTAGAAAAATATCCAGACTCATTTTAAGTTACTATGTATATAAACTAAGAAGCAATTACTGCGAAAAAGTTATCTTTATACAGTTCTTTCCATTTACAGTTACTGCAAAATACTGGCTATGTTCCCTGTGTTATACAATACATCCTTGAGCCTATCTTACATCACCAGTCTGTACCTAACACCTCCTGTTCCTATGTTACCCCTCCCCTCCACACAGCGATAACCATTAGTTTTTTCTGAAGGAGCAATTATTTTAAAGAATTATTTACTAACAAAGTAGTTGATTTCTGAAATATCCAAATTACAGAAAAGCTGTTTTAAACAAAACTTTTTCAAATAGGGTTGTTCCCATTTGAATATATGTTGTATTTTCTGTGTATGGTAAGGAATGATGTCCATCAGTTATTTGTAATGATAATTGAAAATTAGACTAGCATTTCCTGTCTGTTCTAAAATATCCCTATTGTTGTGGTGGCTTTTTGGATTTTTAATGGATATCCAAACAGTTGTATGCAATATACAAGTATAGTGAAGAGCAGATGTAACTAAATTCTTCTGTGAAGGGTTGGTCAGATAATAAACAGATCAGTCTTTGCCAGTCATAAGCTGCAACAGAGTCGCAAATCCTCAGTTCCGCTCCTGTAGTGTGAAGTCAGCCATAGGTAGTACGAAATGGATGGAGTGTATTGTTCACGTCGGTGAACAATTGGATGCAGTGGCGTTCCAGTGTAACTACTTGCAGAAATATGTAGATGGCCAGATTTGGCCCATGGACCATATTTTGCCAACTTCTGGTTTGAGAATAATAAAAAGATGCTTGTGTGACTATATCTCATCTTAAGAAATCACATTGTTTAGTTTTTAAATTCTGCATTCTTTTTTTTGTTTAATCTGTCCAGAAGAGAATCCTTTGGAAATTAAAGAACAACCAAAGGATACTGAAGAAGCAAGTCGCGACGCTGAGGACATAAATGAAGAGACTGAGGCTGATCAGGATGAAGGTCAGGGTCAACCCCAGCCTGAGGGAGGCCACAGCGAAGATGACAGGGGGGAGGAGGGCGAGGAAGAGATGGATACCGGAGCTGACGACGGAGACCAGGCTGCTGCCGAGCACCCTGAAGAGGACGCGGAGGAGGCTCCACTGTCGGAGGACAAGGACAAAGACACCAGTGAGGAAAGTGCGGAAAAGGACACACCTGTTGACCAAGGTCTCCAGCCTCAGGTATCACGGCGGATCTGCCTTGTCCTCTGTTAAAAGTAACAATGATGAGAAAAGAGTACCATCTTCTCACTAGACTCTGTCTTAGGATAGTTTCCCATGAGCAGGTCACAGCGCCGAGCAGTTTTCGGTTTGTGGCTGATCCCCTGCCTGCAGGCTCCTCTCGGTGAGGAGGGGGGCCCCCACTTCATCTTCTCCCCTCAGAGCATTTAATGCTATTTGATTTCCTTGCAGACGCAGGAAAAAGAAGAAGGGGAGAACTCTGACATGGAGGAGCCGGTGCCAGAGTCCGCGGAGAGGAAGGAGCACGAGTCCTGTGGGCAGACGGGCTTGGAGAGCGTGCAGAGCGAGCGGGCCGTGGAGCTGGCTGGAGCCGCGCCTGAGAAGGAGCAGGGCAGGGAGGTGAGGGCCTCGTCTCCACCAGCCGCCTCTTGGGAGGGCCTCCTCTCCCTGTGTGAAACCGTGTTCTTTTCAGCAGTAGTGATTGCTGTGTAACGTTTTTTTGTTGTTGACATCTAAAAATCCAGCTCCCATTCTTTAAGAAAATGGTCGTACACCTGTATTTATATGGAACAAACCCCAGAATATTTTTACACACTATATTTAAGTGATGTGCTTAATGAGAAAAAATTACTACAGTGTAGTTCTCTGTGGGAGAATCAGGTTCAAATTCTGTTTTCGAAGCTCCTAAGCAAAGAAGGGTTGACTTGTGTTTTCATGCGGTGATATGGGTCTGACAGTGCATCCTTTTCCCTTACTGTTCACCAGGCTGCCAAACATTTTAATTTAAAAAGCAAAACACTTCATTCCTTGATGTGGGGTGATGTCTTTTGTAGCCACAGTTGGGGCACAGGTAGTCTGGAGGGAGTCCTGGAAGTCAGGGGGCCTGCTGCTCAGTGGTGTCTCTAGACCACTCCCTTGGTCTCTCTGAACCCCCATTTTCTCAGCAGTAATTACAACCATTTATACCTCTCTTACCCTTCCAACCCATTTACTCAGCACCAGTTCTTGAGCTGCTGAGCATTGCATTACTCTGGTAGATCTTCACGGTGGCCCTATAAAATAAATATTATTGTTCTTTCTATGTTCTCCATTTTGTATCTGAGTTAAATAAGCCCCCATAAAGTTAAATGACAGTCTCAAGGGTACCCAGCTGGTTGATGATGAAGCCTCGTTTCTGATCGAGGTCTGTCCTGCTTTCAGAGTAAGCCATTACCTCCTATAGACAACAAAGTCCCCCAAGAGGGTAACAGACAGGTCTAGGTACTTCTGTTTCTGCCCACAGGCCAGGCGTTAGTGATGGGTGAGCTCTAGAGCAGACAGGCAGGTGTGGTCACAGTCATCCCCTGGGCTCCAAAAGGGATTGATTCCAAGACCCCCACAGATACCCAAATCCACGGGCCGCTCAAGTCCCTTATGTAAACTGGTGTAGGGCAGTGGGCCCTCCATGTCCGCGGATTCAGAGGGCCAACTGCAGGTGACTGAGGGGAATTGTACGCAGCGCAGTCTGTAACCAAGTGCTTATTCCGCTTCCTGCCTCTCACTCTTTATGGCTTGGATTTCACAGGAACACGGCAGTGGAGCTGCAGACGCAAACCAGGCAGAAGGCCACGAATCAAGCTTCATGGCGCGGATGGCCTCCCAGAAACACACCAGGAAAAACACACAGGTCTCTATCGCTCTTCAGCTAAACTTAGGTGACGGCTGCGTGTAAGATAATGCTCCAGATATACTGGTTAAAAAAAATTCCCAGCCTTTGCTGTCCCACCATGATGGCATCCTTGGTTCGCTTTTTCTTGGTGGGGACAGACAAATGCATATCCTGATCCTGTGATGCTCTTGTTCTGGAGCCTAAGAACCAGGTGGTAGTTGCCAAGCTACTAACCAGTCGTACCCTGTTCACTGTCCATTCTCTTCTGTGTTTGGTTTCTTTAATTCTATTCAATTCTGTTCTATCCTATCCTAATCCTATTTTATTTAGCTGCACCGCATAGCCTGTGGGATCTTAGTTCCCTGACCAGGAATTAAACCTGGGCCCCAGCAATAAAAGTGCTGAGTTCCAACTGCTGTAATGCTGGCAAATTCCCTATTCTCTGTTTTAAATATAAGATTTTAAAAATGGGGTGCTATTTATGCATGTGACACAAAATCAGCCTATAGAAACCGGTGCGCTAGAAAGCTTCATTTTATCCCTGTGCTCAAGCCACCCAGGGGACTGTCCTCAGAGCATGTTTCTAAGAGATTTACTGCATAGGTAGCATATGAATGGCTGTTTGAGTGTCACACCTGTGTGTGAGTGTCTCTTTGCCTCTGCCTTTATTTTAGATATAAAAGTATTTCATAGAGATTGCTCTGTATGTGTAGAGATCTTCCTATCAACAGCTGCATTGAATTCCACTCCTGTATGGCTGTACCTAATTTATTTAATCAGCCCCCTGAGGATAAACGTTATTTTTATTCTTTTTGTATTACAAAGTTCTGATGAATTTCCTCATATTTCCCACAGAGTTTTAAGAGGAAACCTGGGCAGGCCGACAACGAACGCTCCATGGGTGATCACAGTGAGCGTGTGCATAAGAGGCTGAGGACCATGGACACCGAGAGCAATGCCGAGCAGGGCCCGGCCCAGCCCCAGGCCCAGGTGGAAGACGCGGAAGCATTTGAGCACATCAAACAGGGCAGCGAGCCCTACGATGCACAGACCTATGGTACAGAGCTGAGGGGCCCCCTCCCTTGCTCATCAAGCTCTGTGAGCGCTTATGCTGACTGTGTGTCTGCCAGGTGTTGTTACAAAGTCATTTTAAGAGGGAGGGGAAATGACTTTTCAAACGAGTTTCCTTTTAATAAGAACTGTGCAGATATACAATTTGGTTTTGAAATAAAGGTATCTGTAGCCAAGTGCAGGGTTTCAGTGCTCAGGGTTCTGGGTCTAGTGAAGCCTTTTAAATATTATTGGTGACGGTTGGCTATCCCAACCCAGCACTGGTCTCAGAGATCTGAGTAGCAGACATTTCTTCACTCACTCTGCAGTGGTTCAGAGCGTAAGTGACAAAGAAAAAAAGATCTCAGTATTGGAGTCAGTCATCACTCAGTCTCCCCTCGAGCTCTCTGGGTGACTTTTCACTGTTTCGTTCCTAATACACAAGCTGGTATTGATATTATGACACAGAAAAGACTGCTCTCCTGTGGATTACTCTCCTCTCTTCCTGTCCCCACCTTTAGGAAAAATGAAGCAGAACCGATGACGACTGCCACACATGGGGCTTTTATGTTGTACCTAGCACTGTTCTGAGCTTTGCAGCCTGATTCCTCTAGTAATCTCGGGCTAGGATGCCTCCATTTTATAGATCAGCATCCTGAGGCCAAAGAGGTTTAAGGACTTTGTCCAGGGTCACGGTGCTGGGATACCCACATTGTTTTTCTGTGCCCTGCTCCTGCCCCCCGCTGTTATACTTCATCACTACAGTTTCTCCACCCGTGACTTGGCAATGAGGATAATTCCATTAGCTGCTCTGAGTCATGTACTCAGCACGTTTATTCTGGTTCAGTCTCTGATCATAGCAATCAAAACCCAGCAGCTAAACATCCTATTCTGTGGTCACATGCATGGTTACACATGGAAATAAGACACTTGTCCGCAGTTCACAAGCCAAGTACTTGCGTCCAGTCTCTAGGCCACGTAACTAGTCAGTGGTAGAATCTCTGACCAAAAGCACACCCACTCTCAATGACTCTGTTCTGCAAAGAGCTAAGCTTTCTATGTGTATGTGCTTTGTTGGCAGATGTGGCCAGCACGGAGCAGCAGCAGTCTGCAAAGGACTCCAGCAAGGCTCACGAGGAGGAGGAGGTAGAGGATACCTCCATGGACCCGGAGGAGCAGGAGGAGCTCAGAGCGGTAGACACAGAGTCACTGAAGCCAGAGGAGGTCAAGTCAGGGAGCACGGCCCAGCCAGGTGAGTTCTGTGGTGAACACCTGCTCCCCACCTAAGCTCCGCCTGGTCTGTTCTTTTTACGTCCTAACCCATGACTTAGATACTCATTTGCCCATAGTAACTCCCCTGTACATACTTCCTTTGGGAGTAGAAAGGTGGGGGAGTGGTGTTACAGGTCACTGACATTCACGGAGAAGCCCAAGTTCCAGGCAAAATCCTGGCAGTCTTCTTTAAATATGTAGAAGAAAACAGAACAGTGCACATGCTACAATTATAACCAGAAGAGACGTTCTTGATTACTAGAGAAACAATATTTTTTAATTATAAAACACGCAGTATTAGCATAAAACGTTTAAATAGGGGAAATGCATGTGAGAAAGTAACACTAACTTCTTACATTTTATAACTGTTCCATTTCATAACCGAGCCCAAGTGCTGTTACAAGGCAGTTCATTTTTTTTTAATGTATTCAACACACATGGAAAGAGAACATCAGCAATGAAATAAATGCAAATTCAAAATAACCTGCTAAATTCAACAGCTGCTGCTTCTGCTTGCTTCTTCTCAGGGGCGTTAGAATCACAGACTGCCATTATGGGACAGTAAAGACATAGCTCTGTGATTAGATCTTCCTTGATTCAAATCCAGACTTTGTCTTACTTACTTTATAGGTGGAGGCAGATTATTTATCTTTGCCACAGCTTCCTCATCTATAAGATGGAACTATGATTTTAAAGTATTTTTATCAGTGTTCTGCATGCACACAGTTTAATGGATCACACAGTCCTACAAGGCTTGTCAGCGTTGAACAGTTTCCCCTACTTTCCCCTCCCCAGAACACAACAGGGTGGGGAGAGAGGGGAGTTAAGGGAGTGCGAATTGGCAATGACTGTCTCAGAGAGAAAGAACACAGGGAGCTGACATGTTAATGTGCTGGGAGGTCTGAGCGACTGTGAGATTGACATGGGACTGAACGCTCAGTCTTCATTCTGATGTTATGTAAGTAAAATTCGGTCCTTGTTTGAGAACAGGCTCTGAAGAGATGGAGATGGAGACCCAAACTGTTAAAACAGAGGAAGACCAGCGCCCCAGGACAGACCCATCACACGAGGAGACAGAGAATGAGAAACCAGAGAGAAGCCGAGATTCCACCATTCACACAGCCCATCAGTTACTTGTGGACACGATTTTCCAGGTCCTAAAACTTTTAACAGATCACCACTTTAATAAGTTGACAATATGGAATTATAAGTTGCTTTTAATTCTTAAAAACTTCATAAGCATCTGGTTGTTTGGGGGCTTCGTATCATATCAATCTTTCAAGGAGTACTGTGGGTATGACACACTTCTGAGTGTGTCAGGTAACACACTGAGCAGGTGTGTGAGCAGCTCTCTGAGCAGGTAACACACTTCTAACAACCAATCCTAGGGTTGCTGTGGGAGGTCTGTGTCCTTACCTGGCCACAGTGGGGGGCCTGGCCCCTGGGCCTCTGGCCCTCCTCAACATTCACCAGCCTTGTGTTGGGAGCCTGCAGGTCAGTCAAGTTTATGTTGGTTAAGCAGTAAGCATCTTTGACTTAATGCTTTCATTTAGGAAGAGCCAATTAACTGAGTTTTCCCAAACTGTTTGACCTAATGGTAGTCTAGATTAATCAAAGAACATTTCTGTTATTGATACCTTCCTGGGTACTTTGGGATTTATTAATGTTCAGAATTTCCTTTATCCATCTTATCCTCAAAAAACCGGGAAGGAGAAGAATAGTTGTCTGGCATCTTTTGTGCCATGAAATTTGCTCAAGTTTTGCATCTCAGTGGGAGTTCACACTGCAGGGAAGAAGGCAACCAAGGATAATGAATTAGTGATTCCAACCTGGGTCTCCTCTATCTGTGACTTTTCCTTCTTAGCCCTTCTTAAAAGATGTCAATGAGCTAAGACAGGAGCTGGAGAGACAGCTGGAAACATGGCAGCCACATGAATCTGGAAACCCAGAAGAAGTAAGTCACTGGTTTTTTTACTAAATCTTTTGACTTTCTAAGATACAGCAAACTTAATAGGTTCTTAACTCCAGTTACCTTGGCAAAAGCAACTGAGTATGTGAAGAATATAATTTTAAAGCCTGCTTTGCCACTAGATGTGCAGCTTAATTAAAACAAAAACTGAAGTTTCATTTTTTAACTTCCATTGCTAACTCTGTAATGGAAATAATAGAGGTGATGGTGGTTGAGATACGGGACGGAACTCTAGATACTGTGTCACTCTCTGAATAGACCACCAGGAACACTGCCAGCTGACGTAAAGGGGAAGTGTAGATTAACCAAAAGTTTCCTTTTTAGTGAACTTGCTTCCTAAATTTATTGTATATGCATCAGTTCAGTTCACTCGCTCAGTCGTGTCTGACTCTTTGCGACCCCATGAATTGCAGTACGCCAGGCCTCCCTGTCCATCACCAACTCCCAAAGTTCACTCAAACTCACGTCCATCGAGTCGGTGATGCCATTCAGCCATCTCATCCTCAGTCGTCCCCTTCTCCCCCTGCCCCCAATCCCTCCAAGCATCAGAGTCTTTTCCAATGAGTCAACTTTTCGCATGAGGTGGCCAAAGTACTGGAGTTTCAGCTTTAGCAACGTTCCTTCCAAAGAACACCCAGGGTTGATCTCCTTTAGAATGGACTGGTTGGATCTCCTTGCAGTCCAAGGGACTCTCAACAGTCTTCTCCAACACCACAGTTCAAAAGCATTAATTCTTCGGCACTCAGCTTTCTTCACAGTCCAACTCTCATATCCATACATGACCACTGGAAAAACCATAGCCTTAACTAGACGGACTTTTGTTGGCAAAGTAATGTCTCTGCTTTTGAATATGCTATCTAGGTTGGTCATAACTTTTTTCCAAGGAGTAAGCGTCTTTTAATTTCATGGCTGCAGTCACCTTCTGCCGTGATTTTTGAGCCCCCCAAAATAAAGTCTGACACTGTTTCCACTGCTTCCCTACTATTTGCCATGAAGTGATGGGACCAGATGCCATGATCTTCGTTTTCTGAATGTTGAGCTTTAAGCCAACTTTTTCACTCTCCTCTTTCACTTTCATCTATATATGTATACACAAATACATCTGTTATCATCATTCTCATCACATGTATGTAATGATTGCTGTGCCATAATTGGCCTTAAAAAAAAAAAAGGCACTTACTTACCCAGGAAGTAAGCACACTGTTAAGTGTGTTACTTGAGAGATTTGCCCTTATCACTTTGCTTTTGAAACAAGACCCTGAGAGCCCATGGTTTAAGTGGCTGGATCTCCTGACACCAAAGTGAACCATCACAGCTCCCTCTCCATGTGAAGGGTACACATTACGTACCCCTCATAGGAGGTGTGAATAAGGCACTGACCTGGTCATGAATTCCAGTCTTTTACTGCCTCATTGAAATTTCATTCTTTCTCATTGGAACTGTGATTAGTGGCTTTGGTGGAAGAGGAGACATTTTAAACCAAGTGAATCAGCTTGCCGAGAGAAGCAAGTTGTTTTCTTCTGCTTTGCCTCAAGCCCTCATCTTGCTGTAATGACCTTGCCTGGCTCTGACATTCTAAAGGCACCTTGCATACTGTTGTCACAGGAGAAGGCCGCAGCGGAGATGTGGCAGAGTTACCTGGTCTTAACTGCGCCTCTTTCACAACAGCTGTGTGAACAGCTTCGTCTCATACTGGAGCCAACCCAGGCTGCCAAGCTGAAGTAAGTCTTCTGCACTGGAGGCGCTCATGGCACCCTGAGGAGGTGCCAGCGTCGCCTCTCCTGCTGAGATGAGCACTGACCAGCTGTGGTGCCGGCGTCTAGGTGGCCATTCCTGCTGCACAGGCACCAGTCTGGCGTCCTTACCTTGTTGCCGTGTTGTTGTCTCTGCAGAGAAGCTTCTGTGACTAGTTAATACCGGATGAGGAGACTGGTTGAACCTTGGGGGTGTGTGCTGCTCACCCTCTACATATTGGGTCACTCACTTGCTGCACGCATCACTCACCTAGATCTTTCCAAAGTGAAAGTGAAGTCACTCAGTCGTGTCCGACTCTTTGCAACCCCACAGACTGTAGCCTACCAGCCTCCTCTGTCCATGGGATTTCCCAGGCAATAGTACTGGAGTGGATTGCCATTTCCTTCTCCAGGGGATCTTCCCAACCTGGGGCTCGAACCCAGGTCTCCTGCATTGTAGACAGACGCTTTACCATCTGAGCCACCAGGGAAGTCCAAAGGGGTATCCAAAATCAGAGTTTTAGAACAGAAAAGAGAATCCAACACTTAACAGTCAATGCAAACATTTTTTTTTCCTTTTTAAAAAGTGTTTTACATTTTCTAAAAAGACCTAATCATTATTGCTACATACGTATCTGTTTGCTGCTGATCAAGATGATCTCGGCAGTCTCAATCGACAGTAATACGGTTATTTGGTGTAATTGGCTGTCAGGTCCTGTTTCTATGCTTTTAGCTCTAATCTTTGTTCTGTTTGGTTAAATTTAATAGAGGGGACTATCGAACTGGGAAGCGACTGAACATGCGGAAGGTCATTCCATACATTGCCAGCCAGTTTCGGAAAGACAAGATTTGGCTTCGAAGAACCAAGCCTAGTAAACGGCAGTATCAAATCTGTCTGGCTATTGATGACTCTTCCAGCATGGTGGACAACCACACCAAACAGGTAAGGAGCAGCAGTGCAATGATGGTTTGATGGGCCACCTGAATGTATTTGTATTGAATGTGGTCTGGACAGAAAGCACTTTGGAATACCAGTTCGTTCTGAGAATGTGATACCATATTTGAGAAGACCTAAACGTTAAAGAGTTCAAAAGCAATTTCAGGATGTCCCAAAGATTGTGGTCTCTTAAATTGTAGATCTTTTAGATTGCTGTATTTCTTAGCCTTGCTGTGCAGCTGTCTGGCTGCAGGGTAAGTCAGTCTGACAATGTTTCTTTTCCACAAAACATGATGCACTGTACTCTTTGTACTGACCATGCACAATTTAGTATCTGAATATTTCTGATTTTTTGAAGAAAAAGTCTTCAGTATACATTTCTTTAAGTCTGTGTAGAGTTAGTGTTCCGTCAGTATTAACAGGGCTTAGGAGCCTGGGTAGAGGTCTTTACAACCCCACCCACCGTCATGGACATGGAGAGTGGTGGGGGGTTCCACAGTGATGGCCAGCACAAGCCAGTGAGTAACGTGAAGTCTATGCATACACTTTGCTGGGGGAAAAAAAGCATACCATCTAAACCTGGGTTCAAGTCTCAACTCCCCACTTAGTACATGACTTTGGGCAGGTAATTTTACTTCTTAAAAAAGGATTATAACAATACTTAACTCAAACTCATAGTCATTATGAAGACTGAATGAAATAACATAGATAGAGCACTTGGTTCAGTGCCAGGTATTTGATACATGTTCAGTAGGTGTTAATTGCTATAAATATCATCTTCTTTTCAGTTGAATTTAAATTCTAAAACTATACCGTCATTTATGCATAGATTAGAATAAATAGGCTAATAAAATTTTTTATCCATGAGGGATTATGTAGTCAAAAAAGCAGGGGGAAACCATAATTTATCGACCAAGTTTCTGGAGATCACTTTTATCGGGTAATGCTAAAGCAGACCTTTCCTACTACTATAACAGATACTGGTTTTTGGTGCCTGTGGCATTACCCAGGACCTAAGACTACCAAGGCCCCTGAGTTGGTGAACAGCCATATTGATGGTGTTCCCCTGTGTGCCATACCAAAAAAATAGCGTTTCCTGTGGGACTTGTGGTATAAAGAGTTGAAAGGCATTGGTGTCAGGAATACCCTGATGCCTTCAACCCTCCATTTTCTGTTTTACAGCTTGCCTTTGAGTCTTTGGCCGTGATTGGAAATGCTCTAACCCTTCTAGAAGTCGGTCAGATTGCAGTATGCAGGTAAAGGTGCCTTTTAATCCCTTTGGGAAACCCAACCTTTTTTGGCGTGACAAAAAGTAACTCCCAGTGTTTGGTTTTCCTCCTCCAAGTTTTGGAGAGTCTGTAAAGCTATTACATCCATTCCACGAACAGTTCAGTGACTACTCAGGGTCCCAGATTCTGCGGCTCTGCAAATTCCAGCAAAAGAAAACCAAGATTGCTCAGGTAAGTTCATGACATCACATGTCTTCTGAAGTTATTTTCTGGTATGAAAGTGGAAGTCGCTTAGCCGTGTCCAACTCTTTGCAACCCCATGGGCTATACAGTCCATGGAATTCTCTAGGCCAGAATACTGGAGTGGGTAGCCTTTCTCCAGGGGATCTTCCCAACCCAGGGCTCAAACCTAGGTCTCCCACGTCGCCAGCAGTTTCTTTACCAGCTGAGCCACAAGGGAAGCCCCTTTTTTTCTGGTATAGGAAAGACATTATTTTTAGGACTCCCTCCTCCCAAATATGGTGAAATTTACAATAGAGAATAGTCCTAAACCTCAAGATTGTGTACCACTGGAACAGAATCTCCTTTGGCATCCATTATTAAATACAATGTGACCTCTTTTTCTGTTACTCAAAGATCATTTCACTTTGCATCATTGATTTTTGGCTCCCTACTTTTTTTGAGCAGTTTGGAGCATTTTAGGAAAATGAACCACCTCCCAGTACACTTATCAAGTGGGTCAAGGCCAATTTCTCTCCACCATTTAGCCTAGAGAAGTGATGTGAAATAAAGTAGTGACTTGCTCAGGGTGACATGAGTTTAGAACAGTATGGGATAGTAATTCTCTCCTGATTCCTATCTTCATTTAACTTCTTTCCTATGGACATGTTGTGAGGGGGTTTTTTTGCCCTTTGTTGCTCAGTTATTTTCCTTTCATGAAAGACAGCTCTTCAGTTCATTTGGGGAGTTACTGACTTCCTGTCCCCCAGAGTTAAGTGTTTTTTTCCCCCTACTTTGGGGTTTCTCATAGAACATTAGTGGGGTATATGCCAGGGGTACAGGTCTAGACTTGAAATGCCAGCACCCAAGGTAAATGCCAAGTGCAAGCCTTGTCAGTCCTTTGCAGGTGACTGGAAGGGACAGTTTGGTTCCTATAGATTTGAGATGATCACTTAAGTGCCAGATGTAATTTCAGTCTCTGTGACAATGGAAAGAGTTAAATAGTTTTCTAAGTGTCTATTTCTGGTTTTGGTTTAGTTTCTAGAGTCTGTAGCCAACATGTTTGCAGCCGCTCAGAAACTCTCACAAAATGTCAGTCCAGGTAAGCTGTGTTCTCAGGTCTTTGTTAACAAAACACTTTTCTGCCCCTGTATTATTTGCAAATTGCTATTCTCACTTCAGTGTACCCATCACTGTGTTTTCAAGTGGATGCTCTATAGGAAAAGACATGAACAGGGGATGATAGAGGTATTAAACATTCATGGAATTTTTTATTTGGTAGATTTGAGTTCACTTGGGAAAGGAAGGAGCAGGGTGTGTGGAATTAAATGTAAAGAGTATTCTGTAATATTTTAGTAACAAAGGAAAGCAGAGGACGATGTAATTTAGAAACCAGGTAATCCACCGTGATTGATTGGGCCTTTTACAGCACACCAGTTCTAACTCCTTCCTAAAGCCTCCATTCTGATTGTGCCTGTCGAAGCAGGTCATGCATGCCTCTCAACACTCGTAATTTTCACTGAAAATATAATGTGCTAAAAATTTTTAAACATTTTTATTCACTTCATTTTAGTGGTCTAGTCTATTTAAGTTTTGTTTAAATGAGTCAATTTCAAGGAAAAAGAAAAAAAGAATTTAGGTACAGGAAATTGACAGAAATCTGAAAGATACAGTTCACGTTTCTGATTTGGGTACTTTCTTCTAATGGTCTGCTCAGGACTGCTCTCTTTATACTTTATATCCATAAACATGTGTTTTCATTCTCACATGTTGTTATACAACAAAGTTGATCTAAATGTGACATATCCCCAAAGCACTGTTGGGAAACTGCTTTATTGACAGAAGTGTCTGCACAGCTTTGTCTCTGCCTCACACATTCAAATAATAGATCTAACTGGAGACCCTCTTTGTGCCAGAATTCATGAGCTTCAGAACTGTTTGGTTTTACTAGTTCAGAGAAAGCCTGCCTAATTTGTCTTACCGTGTTAGTTCTCGAGTTGTTTGAGTTTTCCCTTCCTGCCACGTGTTCCTCTCCAGAAATCGCCCAGCTCCTCCTGGTGGTCTCTGATGGACGCGGCCTTTTTCTCGAAGGCAAAGACAGAGTCCTAGCAGCAGTTCAGGCCGCCCGGAACGCTAACATCTTTGTTATTTTTGTTGTGTTGGACAATCCCAGTTCGCGGGTGAGTGACTACTAACAGCCACTTTTCTGGAGATAAAGTGAGAATTCCCTCCAAGCTATCCTATCTGAAAAATGGCCTGCATCTCACCATCATACCGAGAACTCCTCTAACACTTGTGGCATTCTGAATGCACTGTTTGAGGCATCTTATAGTTCTCATATAATTGCACAATGACTCGGTGATGTAGGCGTGGTTATTCCCACTCTACAGCAAAGGACAAACACGGAGAGGTTGTAGGTAACAACTCGGAAGCCATACATACTAGAGACCATCCTCTGAACCACTTACTGTGATGACTGGTACTCTGGTGGGTCGTCTCCCTCTGCACAGCGTCACCACAGGCATTGCAGCCTTTGTGATGGGCCTTGTCCGCTGGAAACATAGCCAGCCCTTCCTAGGTACTGTATCTCAGCAGTGCCTTCCTCAGAGGAGCAAGCATCTGTGGCTACATGAAAGGTATCCACAGGCAGTTCTGTTCCAGGGGAAGTCCCATCTCTCCAGGTCACATTAAGGCCTGAATAGCAAGTTGAAGACTTAACGTGAATTATTCCAAGAATAGAATAGGAAACACCATCATAGCGCAATCAGGTTTGCTCATCTACCCCTTTCCCTCTCTTTCGGTGTCCATTCTCCTGGGAGGGATACTCAGAGATCTGCCTCTTCCTTAATAAGAGCTACTTTAATATGCAGGAACCTATTGTCTGCAAAAGAGATCATAAAAGAGCTAGCTGATTTAATTTTTCTCTTCAAAATGTCTTCTGTTGCCAGGATTGTATCTTGGACATTAAGGTACCGATATTTAAAGGGCCTGGAGAAATGCCTGAAATTCGATCGTACATGGAAGAGTTCCCATTCCCGTTTTACATAATTCTCCGCGACGTGAATGCACTTCCCGAGACGCTCAGCGATGCTCTCAGGCAGTGGTTTGAGCTGGTGACGGCCTCTGACCACCCATAGAGCAGGAGGAACACAGTCCCAAGTGAGACTTTTAACTGCTCTCAGAATGTCACCCTGCTTGCCAGGAGCTCCCTTCTGGAGAACTGTTTCTGAACTCCTAGCTTGAAAATAGTATTTTATCTTAGACCTGATTTATAAACATTCACCCAATAGCTACAAAAAGTTATCGCAACGTAAGTTTCGATTTCAAGGCCTAAAGAAAACTCTTGCTCCCTGCTGTGCCTGGGCTCTGGTTCGTGTAACAAACCTGGGGCAGTGAAGGAACAGCAGCAGGAGTCTCATTCCTGCGGCAGCCCTGGCCCAAGAGGAGGCTGCACCCCACCCTTGGGCCCAGCTGCCTGCTTCCCCTCACAGGGACCCTGGATACCACCTTGAGGAGATGCTGCCGGGAACATGGGACTGTGCCAGAGCTCTGGACAAAGGACTAAATAAAAGGAGTATCCCTTTTGACCCTGCCCTATGGCTTAGCCTTGCTAAGTCCGCAGTGTGTACCCAAAAGCCGTCAAATGGCTAAGACAGCTCCAGTTTATTTTTAGAGAGTCAGTGTATTTTCTTACCATGCTTGTTGTGAAAGGAACTACCTTCTCTCCATGGGGAGGAACCTCATGCTGTGTGTGTTCTCATAAAGCAACCAGACATTATGGGAGCCCAGATCCTCAGAGAATGACCCTTGGGTCGTGTATGAAGGAAGGGGCTTCTCCCTATGCTCCTTGACCTTTGCTGCTTTGGGAGACTATGCAATGATGGAAAGATGATTTTCCCTTTGTTTATTCCATTCTCTCAATGCCACAGTTCCTGTTGTTGTAGTAATTTATTTCTTTAGTTCATTTTTTCTTAATAGTTAAGAGGAAGAATCATTCCTCACACTGCTTTCAAGCTGAACTGAGCCAGGCTTATCCTGGAAAAGAAGTGCTCTGTCAGAAGAACTGAGCAGCCAAACCTCTTTTCCCAGTCAGAAATCCACCAGCGGTTTTTCAGCAGTTTTTTATTTACTTGGCCAAAAAGCAGTGCTTGAATACTTGAAACTGTGCTGTGTTCTCTTTAAGTTCTGCCTGTCCAAATGTCCTTTTGTAGACAACATGCCAGGGTGTAATCGTCCATCTCCAAGTGTGTTACAGTTACACTGGGAAGTGTGCCACCCTTCTGAGGTGGTCCTCAAAGACACAGATTGCTTGTTGTTGTTTAACCGAGTGTCCTAAAGCATGTACCTGAGGTTATATCCTTTTTTTATTCTAAAAAGCTATGCAGCTTGTATTCTGAAAAGTATTAAAAAGTATATACCACGGTTGTCACTTAGGACCATTCTTAATGGAATATGACAAGAGTGTAAAAGGTGTGCGAGGGGTCTTGACTGCTGAATCAGGCAGCTGTCACTAGTTTATGCTGTGTATCATGACCCTGCAACTTCAGTGGCTTACCTCAGACAGCCCCAGGGTTTCTTGTGTTCCTGTCTGTGGTGGGTGAGCCTCCGCATGCTGGTCTCAGGGCAGAAGAAGGGCAGGCTGGTGGACGCACACAATGGCTTGTAAGGGTACTACTCCAAGATGAGTTCTGAGTGGAAGAGATGTATCACTAGCCAAAGGCCTCTGTGGAGGAGGAGGTTTAATCTTCCTGCAGGGAGGTAAGAACCAACATTATGACTGTGACGCAGTCCATCGAATCTCCCTTTAATTGATAGGACCAGCTAAGTTGGAGCATCCTAGTTGGTATACCAACATGAGTAATTCCCTTGGCCCTAGGAGAGCTAACAAGGTGGCACAGAAGAATTTGAGTAAGCAGGTTACTGAGGAGTGCCATTTTCAGTTTGTGCTGTGATGGGAAAAAGTTAGGAAGCACAGGAGCAGACACAGGAACTGAGGGGGTTGACTAGGAAGTGTGACATGCCTGAGTCACTGAGAAGCAGCTACTGTGGATGCCTGCTCACTCACTCTCTCACGTGGAACTCAGCCTTTCCATCTGCCTCACTCCCATCTCCATCCAAACCCCAATCTGGTCAGCTCTCACTTCTAGACATTTATCTTATTCTGCCCCTTCCCTTTTGCTTTCCTCTGTACTGTACTGCAGCTGGATCTCTTTTAAAATGTAGCTCAAACTACTAATCACTGTGCCAGCTTCACTCTATCACACAGCATCCTTGGAGATCGTTCTGAATTCCTGTGAAGAAGGTACTATTTGTTGTTTCTTGGCCTAACTCCCTTGTCTTCTCTCCCAGCATCCCCACCACACTATTTGATCTGCTCACAGCAAACCACAGGAGCCCTAGAATCTGCCAGTGTTCTGTGTGTTCTTTGTCTAGAATTCTCTTACCCACTTTGCCTTTCTGATGAACACTTAGCTCAGATAAGCCCTGGAAGAAGAACGTGCTCCCATGGTAGGAGTCTTAACAGCATCTATAATACTATCTTAGACTTATGTCTTCCTACCCTAAGAGTGATTCTGAGAACAGAAGGCATATGACTCAGGACAGCATTACCAGTGTCTGGCATAAGGGGATGTTTCTGGATGAAAAGAAGAAATAGTATAAAAATGTCTGTTCTCACGTTACTTTATAGATTAACATTCTAAGATGATTTAAAGGAAAATGACAAAACATTTGTAAAGGTCATAGACAAATAGATACTTACAAGATACTATAAGACAGTATTACTGCTTAATGAAGACACAACAAAAACCTGGATGAAATAGCTGTAAGGGTTATTCAGACCCTAAAAGAATTTACCAAGACCATCACAAAGCCCAGGAAGATAAAGGAATGGTTAATACATGGTGCTGAAACTATAGTTTACACCTGGAAAAGAACTTATATCCCCAATATGCTATAAAACAAAATTCTAGGTGGAATAAATATTTTAAACATGAATAATGAAAATTTTTTTAAGAATTAAAGGGAGAAGATGAAAAGAATCAAAATAATAGAAAATACAGTGTATAGAGACTTAAAAGGATATAAAATTTTTTAAATATGGCAAACTGCATATAAAATTAGAATAAAAGTCTGGGTCATCATAAAGGGACCAAAGTCATAACAATCCACAAAATAAGTGTAACTGAAAGTGACAAGGGATATTTCACTAATAGTTAAAAGGGAAAAAAGTGAATTGCTAATTAGACAAGTTTTCAGGCATGCAGGAGACTCAGGTTTGATCCCTGGTCAAGATCCCCTGGAGCAAATGGCAACCCACCCCAGTATTCTTGCCGGGGAAATGACATCGATGGAGGAGCCTGGTGGCCTACAGCCCATGGGATTGAAAAAGGGTGGGTTATGGCATCAACATTATTCACACAATGCCTGGTAATAGCCACTAGGGTGCTTACACGTGCTAGGTTCTGTTCTCAGTGCACTACATACAGTACTACAGTAACAACTCTGGCAGATGCTATCATTTCACTTTAGAAGTGAGAAAACAGGTGGGCACACACACACTGAAGTACACAACTAGGGTTAGGATTCCAAGCAAGCAAATCAAGTGGAGATGCTCAGGGAACGATCCGGTAACTACTGAACATTTAAGGCCATATTTTAATTCGGAAGTAGGAGGGATTCACTAACCTCTTACAGTTAATACACGCCGAGAGCCTACAGAGTGTACTGAGGGGAGAATAAAAACAAGTATAGGGAAATAAGGACTTCCCTGGTGGCTCAGACGGTAAAGCGTCTGCCTACAGTGCAGGAGACCTGGGTTCGATCCCTGGGTCAGGAAGATCCTGTGGAGAAGGAAATGGCAACCCATTCCAGTACTCTTGCCTGGAAAATCCCATGGGTGGAGGAGCGTAGTAGGCTACAGTCCATGGGGTCGCAAAGAGTCGGACATGACAGCGACTTCACTTCATAGGGAAATAAAAGCTTAGGGTGTAGGGGATATTCGTTTCTTCATTTGAACATAGTGATACAAAGTTCTCAAAACTGCAATGGGACAACCACCTAAAACCTTGTAACTAATGACGATCATGAAGACTACAGCGCCAGGAAAAGAGCACGACAAAAATGAGCAGAGCACAACACAAACTTCGAGAAATTAACATTTACAATTTTAGTAATTTTAGCTATATACACTAAATCTCAAAAGGAATACAGTTTTCTCCCTTCACCATCAAAACCCTTAACTTCCATTTAATAGAACAAACACGTGTTGAGAACTGTGCTAAATGCCTCACCACTATTTCATTCTCACAACAATCTAGTACGCAGGAACTCTTACCCCATTTCTCTGATAAGGAAACAGACTAAGACAAAGCGAAACTGCCTCGGGCTTTAGTTCCGACCAATAGACTGCCAGGTTCTACAGGGGGCGCACACGCTGCAGGCCGTCTCCCAGGAAACCGAGTTCGCCCCGCCCCGTCACCCCCCCCACTTCCGCTCCTGCGCGCCGGGGCTTCAGCGAACCGCGCTGTCAGGACGACATGGCCACTTCCCGCTTGCCCCCAGCGACACTAACGCTCAAGCAGGTACCAGCTGTTCTCGCGGGCCAGAAGGGCAGCTTTTCTGGGTCTGAGCTCGATTCTCTACCGCTTCCTCCACCCATCCTATAGAGCGGGACTGAGGGACGACTGGGGAGGAAGCCCCTATGCGCGCCGCACTCTGATTGGCTCAGGCTGGGGGGCGGGGCTTCCCGCCTGGGAGGACGGAAGGCGCTGCGGGGCGGGGTGCTCTTCGGTCGCGGAGGCGAGAGGCTGGCTGAGGTCTGGATATCTAGCCCGGGTACTTCATTGCCTGGTGACACACTATAAAGACTCCTCTGTGGCTTGTACTCTTTAAGGGTTCCTGTATTTGACAAATGAGTAAACAATCCAAGTAAATTTCTTGCCGTTTTCTTAGGGGAAAAAATGGTTTTCTTTCCTCTTTTCAAAATTGAGGACCAAAAAGAAAACCCACTGAACTGACGATTGTGCAGCTGTAACTGCTATTTCTCCTCTCCTGTACAGTTCATGAGAAGGCAACAAGTTCTCCTCCTCTACAGAAGGATTCTGAAGGCAATTCGGCAAGTTCCAAATGATTCTGATCGCAAATACCTGAAGGACTGGGCAAGAGAAGAATTCAAAAGAAACAAAAGTGCCACGGAAGAGGTGAGACCAAGATCACTAGTGAGGGAAGACCCTGGCCCTTTTGTACTGATTAGTGAGGTGTTTTTTTTAAAGTTTATACACTGTCTTGGAATATCTACTGAAATACCGCCAGGCTCCTATGTCCACGGGATTCTGCAGGCAAGAAAACTGGAGTAGGTTGCCATGCTCTCCCTCCTCCAAGGGAATCTTCCCAACCCAGGGGTCAAACCCGCATCTCTTAGGTCTCCTGCATTGGCAGGTGGGTTCTTACCACTAGTGCCACCTGGGATGCTTGATTAGTGAGCTTTTTAAAAAATCCAGTAGCTATCTTGGAATATAGCTTGAAATGATATATCTTGATCATTGCTCTCAGTGTCACTGATTTTTCACTTAACTGGTATTTTAAATTTTACAGTGTTCTATCTATACTCTACAGTGGCATCACCCAACTTTTCTGTTAAACCAAATATCTGCATGCACACACAAAAAGATGATAAATATTACAGCATGGTGGTTTGAGAAGTATGTTTGGGATATATGAAAGCATGTCAGACAATTGTACACCCCTGATTGTTACTTCTGGGCTTTCCTAAAGTACAGCAGTTCCAGTTCTCAGTGTTAATTCTTAATTTTAACAGATGAAATGGTAGAGCTGTACCTTGTTCTACCAATTAAAACTGACCAGATTTCACTTTCTTCTACAGGATACAATCCGGATGATGATTACTCAAGGCAATATGCAGCTCAAAGAGTTAGAAAAAACACTTGTTTTAGCCAGATCTTAACTACAGCATTGTTCTGAAAGGTTTTTAAAGTCTCCATGTGTTTAGTTAAGCTTAGGCTCAATCATGGGCAGCCCAAAGCCAAGTGAAACTGTTTATATGTAGAACCCTTGAGCAAAATATCAGAACATGGAGCATAGCATATCAGAGAGAGAGCCAAGAAAAGTGCATCAGAGCAATTGTCTTAGCACGGAAAAACACCTGGTATTTTGGAAATGTTTTTAGATGTGTCAGCAGTATTTTGTAAGAAGCAAAAATCAGTACAACAGATAGCACATAAAAAGATGTTCAACACCATTAATCAATCATCAGGGAAATGCAAATCAAAACCACCAAGAGATGCTATTCACATCTACTAGGATGGCTGTAATTAAAAAGGGAGGTAACTGCAAATGTTTGTGAGGACGGAGAAATTGGAACCCTTATACATGGCTGGTGGGACTATAAAATTGTGTAGCCACTTTGGAAACAGACTGTCCAGTTGCCCAAAGGGTAAAACAGCATTATTCATAAGAGCCACAAAGTGGACAATCCAAATGCCTATCAACTGATAAGGATTAAGTCAAATGTGGTATACCCATACAATAAAACATTATTTAGCAAACAAAAAGGAATGAAGTACTAATACATGCTGCACCTGAATGAATCTTGAAAACATTATTAAGAGGCCGGTCACAAAAGATTACATATTGTCTGATTCCATTTACATGAATGCACAACTCAATACACTAAAATCTATTGAATTGTACATTTTACATGTATGCAAATTATCTCTCAATAAAGCCATTCCCCACCCACCCCCTGATATTTTGTGTGTAAGTCAGTAAAGCTGTTTTTAAAAACTGAGTTGTAGGGCTGGAGGTGTACTGACCTCAGAGACAGTCTGGAGCTTCCTTGGAAAGTCTGTCTGTGTTATCCCTCAGGGTTTGTTGAGGCATGTCGTTCAGATGTATCATATCTGATACTCAGAGGACTCTCTGAAGAGATCCCCACAGGGAATCTAGAACTTTGTTGGAAAGAGGAGAAAGAGAAACAATGAACCTTCCAAAAAGAAGAGGCAGTTTCTGGATGAAACAAATACAGTTACCTTAACAACCATGTGGAAAGTAAATCATTAAGCAAGCTCCTCAGTGCATTAGATTCTGCCCCGGTAACAGGAAAAAACAGTCTGAAGAATACACTGGATATAAAGTTGACTTCAGGACCCTTGAAAGAAACCAAATGTTTAACAGTTAATTCAGTGAAAGTGAAAGCTCACCGAAGAGGCTGGGATTGGCAGTTCATCTACAGAACAGATCTAAAAAGTTAATCCAAGGATCTGAGCACCACCTGAAAGAAGAACTTTTGAAGGATGATAAAGCTGTGTAAACCTATGGTGGTGTATCAGTAACCTGCATCCCAAGGCCCACCTTTGCCTCCCACAGCTTCAGAGGCCACAAGACAAAATAATCCTGAATACTCTTCCACAGGGGAATGTGGACATTTTAAATGCTTGCATGAGCCAGTTTTTATCTAGATGTACTTTAGGCTAGCCATCTGATGAACAAAAGGAAAAGCACCTGTGAACAGTTCCTGAACAAAGAACACACTTAGAAATATTTACCCTTTTCTCTGTGTGGCATGGTTGACATATATATGAAAATACAGGCGCTCTCTAGTTAATCTAAAATCTTGAAGCTAAAAACCATCCTTTATGACATGTGGCAGTCAGTGACTTTGATGTTCATCCTAGCAGTGGTGTATGTGGAAGATGTTAGAGCATTTGTGGTTTGTATTTGCAAGAACCAAAATACCACAGACTCCCCAAGAAAACCTAACTTGGTTTTAAGTGGATAAAACACACGAAAAGTTGAATTTGCATCTTTCCAAAGCTAAAATCATTCTCAGGGATAAGCTTTTCCCTTCATCTCTAATGAACAGTTTTATTTTATGTGTTCACTTATAGCTTTATCTCCCCTGAATTATGTCAAGTCTGTTGTTTAGCCTAAAGGAAGATTTATTTAGCAATTTCTTCTCACACATTGAACCTTGGTCATGAAATAAGAAACTGGCCAAAAGAGAACCACTGGTGAAACATTTAATTCATCATCTTGATCACTATTTTGGATTAGCCAAATGAACTTTCTGGGTGTTCCCTGTAAACTAGTTGTTGTTCAGTCACTAAGTCATGTCTGACTCTTTCAGCTCCGTGGACTGCATCGTCAGGCTCCTCTGTCCATTGTTTCCTGGAGTTTGTTCAAGTAACTGCCCATTGAGTCAGCAATACTATACTATTGTTTGAATGTTTTGTTCCCAAAGTTTAAGGTCTGAACGTTCCATTTATGTATATCAATTACAATAGGGGCTTCCCTCATAGCTCAGTCGGTAAAGAATCTGCCTACGATGCAGGAGACCTGGGTTCGTTTCCTGGGTTGGAAAGATCCTGTGGAGAAAGAAATGGCAATCCACTCCAGTATTCTTGCCTGGAAAATCCCATGAACAGAGGAGCCTGGTGTGCTACAGTCCATGGGTTTGTGAGAGTCGGACACGACTTAGTGACTAAACCACCACCACCACCACAATAAATCAGTCTTTTTACATTAGAAGTTTTTTTAAATACAAAAGCTTTCTAGCACATGAAGAGAGGCTACGGCTATTATTTATATTTCTGACTGCTGCTGCTGCTAAGTCACTTCAGTCGTGTCTGACTCTGTGCGACCCCATAGACTGCAGCCCACCAGGCTCCCCCGTCCCTGGGACTCTCCAGGCAAGAACACCGGAGTGGGTCGCCATTTCCTTCTCCAATGCATGAAAGTGAAAAGTGAAAGGGAAGTCGCTCAGTCGTGTACAACTCTTCACGACCGACCCCATGGACTGCAGCCTACCAGGCTCCTCCATCCATGGGATTTTCCAAGCAAGAGTACTGGAGTGGGGTGCCATCGCCTTCTCCAATATTTCTGACTGCTCCTGTGTTATTTCCCCCATTTCAGTGTGCTATCAAAGACTGAACTGCATGGCACAGGCCTTGCTGCAGATGTGTCTGCAGGGACAGATGACTTTCCAGCGTTCGAGGAAGGCAAGACATCCTATTTCCTGGAATTTGTATTACTGCAATCATGCCTCTCCTCCACTCAAGAAGCTGAGCGGCAGAGAGCCAAACTTAAATAACTCAATTATCTTTTATAGAAAAGTAAGGAAAATTCAAGTAAAACAACCAAAAGGAAGCAGCTAACATCTACACTGAAAAAAAATAATAATAAGGATTATGTCGAGTAAGGCCTGAACAGGATCAAAGGCAAGCTGTCATTCCATGCCAAACTGGGAACCACCTCAGGCTGTTTCCTGCCTTGAATCAGATGTTTGAGAAATACCTTAAGGATTAAATGAAGTTTACTACTGTTTGCTGAGGAAAGTAAATCACTTTTACCCAGTCCATTTTGTTTGTTAAAAAAAAGTGTTTTGCTTAACGGTGTCTTGCTTCTGTGTGTCTCATGGATTTAAGTCAGTGTGTTCACATTTAGTCACATTTGGCTAAGTGGTAGACGAAAATAATATTTTTCCCTAAATAAAATGATGGCTGAAAAAATATTCTTCATAAATTTCTCATTGGTAAAACATATTCTAAAAGGCCATTAGGTTTTGTTTTTTTTTTAAACTGATTTGTCCTTTAAGTCTTAGTTAATTGATTGGCTTTTATATCATAAGAAATACATTTAGCTTTTAGAAACAGTTTGTTAAAAAAAAATACATTATCTTAGCCTGCACACGATGAGGTTTTGTCCCCTTCTCATTTGTTCAGTATTTTCCAAAAGGTCAACAGTTTAAAGAAAGCATTTTGTTTAAGCTTGCACTAAAAAATCTTTTCATGTTACAGCAGGCTTAAAAATTTTTTTATGTTTTCATGCAGTACACCTGATCTCTCCTTTAAAAGCAAGTGTATTTAGTCTAAGTTACATTCTTCTAAAAACAAGGCGAAGTGTGGCTAGGTGAAAGCACTCCTTCAGGAACCATAAAATTTGGTCAACCACACAAATGAAAATGTAGACTGAACAAAGTATTCTCACTTTCATTCTTTAAATATGGAATATTTTCCATAATGTTGAAAACCATATTTAATGCTTGGAAGAGAGAGAAGTTCAAGGTGATAAAAATATTAAATAGAATATAACATACCTCTCAAGCTTCAACTTTTGACTGAATCAACTCTTGACTGAAAAGAAGGTATAAACATGAAAACACCCCTTCATTTTGGGCTCCCAAAGTCTAAAGTAAAATTAGAATATTCAATTTATCACAGATATTTACTACTCAATGCAATAATGCCCTAACAATTTTAAGAAAATACTACAGTATTGTACATCTTTTCTGTATTTTACATCATTTTTCCCACAGCTATTGAAAATTCCAGCCTCAGTTTGAAACACAACCTACCTGACTGGTCGTAAGTTGTTAATAGTTCTGCTTCTTAGGAAAAGCACTATTGTGGCATTTGTTCACTTTAGCCAATAGCACAAGGGAAAAAAGAAAAAATACACGTGGGAGCCTCAGTTGAGTTTTTGACAATGCTAATGTACAAAAACAGACCACACACAGTCACCGAAAACACTCCTGCATTTGTCTCAAGACGCTGCGATCTCTGAGTTAGAAGCCGGCTGACCCTGTGCGGTTTCCTGGCCTCCGCTGGTTTTCCCTTCAATGGGAAATAAGACCCACATGATCTGCCGTAGTAGGTGCACTTGACCTTCCATGTTTCTCCCTAGTCTCTTCCCTGACTGTGGTGGAATTTTCCAGTTCACAGTAAGCTGCTTGCTTTTGATGGACAGGAGTTATATAATCAAAATACCACCAAAGCATTAAAATGGTTTCAGCATTTCTCAACAGGGATACCCCACAAGGTAACAGATCTCTTAATGGGTGAGAATAACTTCTCCTTGGAACACGACTTACTGATCGTCTCAGGATTTCAGTGTCAGGCAGCTCTCAATAGACTGCTGTATACTGAGGAAGGATTCTGAAGAGGTTTAGTGATACCTCATTGGGAACAGATTTAGAAAACTCAAGGTACCACGCAGCCCTACAATCCTGCGATGCTGCACTGGGAACAAACGGAAACGAAACCCTAACCCTACAGTTCACAGTCTAACGAGAGTCTGGGGAGGAGTCGTCTCCCCACCAAGTAGTAGAGCAACAAGATGAGCTCCCAGACCTAATGATAAACTTGAAAGAACACCAAATTAATTCCTTGTCCAGGTTTCAGAGTGATGACATACATCTACATTTATTAGGAACGCCTAGATCCATTGACTGTATTTGAAAGAACAAACCCCAAACAATTGAGCCTGAGGGCAGAACACGCAGGGACTAAATGCATAATTTGTCTCTCTGGGTGTCAAGAAGTCACATTTTTCTCTTTGGCTCAATGAGCAAAACTTTATTCAAAATTACAGACAACAGTACTTGGTTCCTGTGTTTATAGAAATAGAATTGAAGTCTCTATGCATATATGGAATTTTGAGGAGATGAATACAATGCCACATTCCAAAGGACAAGAAGCTTGAAAGATAATTCAAAAGTTTCAATATACTGTTACTTTTCAACTTTGTACACCCCACAGAGTAAAAATCTAGGGCTCCATGATGCTGGAGAATCTAAGTCAATTTATTGAATTATTTACCTTGACATAGTCACTACAAAGCAGTGGGAAGCTTTTGAAGTTCCTCAATGACAGAACTCAATTCAGAATGAAATAACTGTCTTTATAAAATGTAGACCAATAAGCTCAAATTCAGGAAGGTGCTCTAAGATAATTTGGCTGGGAACTAGATTATAAAAATTTCAGGTAACTGTTATGGGAATGTTTTTTCCATTAATCCACTTGAAAATCACTATGATTGATTATAGTATTTCTATATTTTGGCTGAAAGATACAAACACCATGATCGAATGATCTGTACCTTTCTGAGTTCACTATTAACACACATTTTCAGTGCTATTATGCCAATTAACTCATTATTTAAATACACTCTGACTTTTCAAAACATTTTAAGATATACTGGATCTTGTGACATCATGAAAATCCTTCTCCTCAAAATTTGTTTGATGAGTTTTCCCCTGGTTAAAATGTCAGCATCTTGAGAAGTATGAACTTGAGGGAGCGAGGCTGTCTGGATCTTGACATTCCTCAGCGTGTGTATTACAGCTCTTCAGAAAGACACTCTGTCCAGGCACAGCAGCTGTGTTGCTATGAATGACTGCTTGACTCCAGTTCATAGGGATGAATATTTTTTCTTGCTTTTCATTTACATTATTTCATGTCGGGAATATTAGGGTTTAGGCTAATACATCCTTTAGTTTCTTAGCATGGCTCTTTAATTTGAGCTTTTGAACTTCAGATGAACTTGGGCTGAGGTTTTGAGTCTATAATGAAACCTGAAACCAAGCACGCTTCCCCTGGTTTCAGTCTAATTGTCGAAGTCTTCATAACTTCAGGGCGTAGGAAACGTGTGTCTGACACATTTTAGAAATTAGTGTTTTGTTTTCTTTTAAAGGCAAGTTCTGCTGTGTGCACAATAACTGACACCTTGGACATCGCTCTTCTGCAGCTGCAGGACAGGAAATCCTCAAGGATCCTTTCTCAGGCCATTTGTGTTTTAATTTGTTCAGTCACTCGATCGTGTCCGACTCTTCGCAACTCCGTGGACGGCAGTGCACCAGGCTCCCCTGCTTTCACTATGGGCCCTAGTTTTCCTTCTGTACCTTAGTCCTTAGTTTAGCAAGTTCCTCCTCTAAACTTTTAATGTGTTCCTCCAGTGTGGCCTTGTCTTGCTGGGCTTTCTGACTGGCCTGGCTTCGTGCTTCTTCAATTTTCCTTTCATACCACTTTTCCATCTGCGTGGAAACAGCCTCAAAGAAATACTGGGTGAGCTCCAGCGCTTGGGAGGTGTCTCGAACGTGAGGGGCGGTCTGCTCGCCGCCTGCTGCTGGAGGCGGCGGCTGCCCGCCGGCAGTGCTGACTGCTGGCTGCTGGCCTCGGTGCCTCGTCTGCCCACTTTTCCCAGACTTTTTGGTCTGGGTGCCTCTGTCAACACAAGGCCCAGCCTGTGGATCGCATCTGGCTGCCTCTTTCAAGGGGAGCGAGGCTGTCTGGACCTTGACATTCCTCAGTCGGGAGCCCATACAGTCCGAGGAAGACAGCTCCTGCTGCTGGAGTCTGTGGGTGGCGGTGGAGCTGAGGGCCTTTTCCTTGGGCCTGACCACCTGGGGGGAACTGTCCGAGGCTGCTACTGGGCCTGCAGTCACCACTGACTGATCCACACCTGGTTTTGGAAGAAAAACAAAAGTCAGAGTGAATCTGTGTTCATACAGTCACTTGGGCTGGCATTGAGAGTCTTGGGAATCCTGTAAGCCACCAACCTCTCCGTCACCACCTGCCTGTGCAGCTTCTCCCATCCTTTCCTTCCGCTTCTCCCTGGGTTATGATGCTGGCTTGTCAGGGCTTTCACGGGTACTGTGTTAGACCCACTCATGGCATCTAAGCCAAAATGTTGCTGGCCTTTCCTTCAGCCTGTCTCAATCTACACAACTTCCCAAGTGGCTGAGTGGTAAAGAATCTGCCTGCCGATGTAGGAGACACCAGTTCGATCTTGGGTCAGGAAGATCCCCTGAAGAAGGAAAAGGCAACCCACTCCAGTATTCTCGTCTGGGAAATCCTGTGGACAGAGGAGCCTGGTGGGCTACAGTCCACGGGGTCACAGAGTCGGACACAACTGAGTGACTAAACAACAACAACAGTCTACATGAGAGGGCTCTGGGTACCACTTCCTGATAGTTCAGGACGATACATCTCACTGTATGTCCTAAAGCAGAGCTGGGCACTTACTGATGAGAATAAGCACCCCCATGCTCTAATTTCTGGGCCTTTTCCACACCAGAGCCCCAGTTACAACTTCCTTGACCCAATTTGAAGAGGTGGTCCTAATCCCCCTACCCAGAGCTCTATGACAAGTTCTGTAACTAGTCCCAGCATGAAAAACTTGCCCAGGGTTTTCCCCACCATTAAGGCACAAAAATACAGAAATGGTCCATGGTAATATGAAATACACAACACATCAAAATCCCCCATGAAGGTCTAATTACTAAGGCTGTGCATGTCCTCAAATGATCATCACTGAGTATAACCCCTGAGCTAACAACGGTGCTCTGCTAAAAGCATCTCTTATCTAGCACCTGGGGCAGCTTTGATACATGATCTGTGGTTTAACGAGGCTGTACAGGAGATGTAAAGAGATGTGGGTTCAACACGGGTAAGGATCCCTGGAGGAAGGCACGGCAACCCACTCCAGTATTCTTGCCTGGAGAATCCCCTGGACAGAGAAGCCTGGCAGGCTACAGTTCACAGGGTCAAAGAGTTGAACACGACCAAAGTGACTTAGCACCCGCACAGAGCTGGCCAAAGGTGGAAGGCTGATCAAGGATGAGAAAGGGAAAGAGACGCAAGGGCGAGTGCCGGCCAAACAGACAGGTCCCCTCCTCACCCTAATCTTTGGGTGTCCACTCTCACACCATCAGTATTGCACTGCCATCACTGATCAGCGATTGTTTTAATCCTTCATTCAACAAATTTTTGAACACTTAAATAAGAGTACTTTATTATTAAATAGCAACAGCATGGTCCTGGCCCCTACAGAGTTCATGCTACAATCTGGTGTTTCAATCAGCCCTATCATACAGGCTGTCTTCAGATGTAAGAAGAGAACTCAACCTGGGGGTTTCGTCATCTTTGGACGGAGGGGCTCTCTCTGCATGCTGGTTACCTGTGGAGGACTCGCAAGTGGACGGTGTGGATTTAGTCCTGGAGGCCCTAGAATCTCCAGAAAGCTTCAGCTCCAGATTCTGAATCTTTAACATGCACCAGGTTTTTAATTCATCCACCAAGGACATCTAAAAAAATCCCACAAGTTAGTCCACAAATCATCAGGAGACTTTGATACACAGCTTATGAACTAAAGCCTCAAGAATGGACTTTTCAATTATGATATGCTATTATCTGGAGAAGTCCCAAAGTTGTGGGCTACCTGCCTCCCACAGGCCACACAGCCTTCTCTGTAGGCCCCCCAAAGCCTGGGATTCTCCTAGCACCCAAGCCGATAGCTAAGTATTATCTTCATTAAGTGATTTAAAGGCATCATAAAAGCAAACACCCAAGTGGTGTAGTGGTAAAGAATATGCCTGCCAATGAAGGAAACACAAGAGACTCAGCCTCCATCCCTGGGTTGGGAAGGTCCCCTGGAGGAGGAAAAGGCAACCCGCTCCAGGATTCTTGCCTGGAAAATCCCATGGACAGAGGAGTTTGGTGGGCTAGTCCATGGGGTTGCAGAGTCAGACATGACCGAGGACACAGCACACACAGACACCTAAAGCATGTCTGGCTGCTTAGGGGCACACACTCTCACACTCACAGGAACTCACTTCATGTCTGCCGTCCTGGGTGGTCCACACATTCTGAGGGCAGGAACCAAGTTTTGTGCAACAACAGAGTCATACCCCAGCAGAAGCGCAGTACACAGCACTGACCCTGGGCGGAGCCCACCTTTTCCCCAGCACCTTCTATAAACTGCCCAGCCTCCGCCTCCTACCACATATTCAGCCACAAACAGGAATCAACCTCCAGGCTCTTTCCTACCTTCAGGTTATAAAAATGACACGCTCTGTCATGTAAACACTTTTAGAGGATCTGGGGATTTTTGGTGATAGGGCTGAGTCCCTTGCCTCGGGGAGAAGTGTGGACAGGACAGACAGATGCTGGTTTTCACCTGCCGTTTCTCTCCCTCGTGCTTCTCTGAGTCTGAGTGCTGCTGCAGGCGGTTCAGGCACTCCGTTCTCTCTGCTGAGAGCCGCTCCACCATCAGCTTGTCCAGAACCCGCATCTAAGATTCAACGGGCAAAGGGGACATTGTGACTGAGATGATCTAAGGATGGGCCCTGACGTCTTCACTCCTGAGACGAGTAAGGGGCCAGACAGAAGGCAAGCACATCCCACTCCTCACCCTGTTCTTTTCGTGTGGCCCTCATGGAACTCTCTAAGTTTTCAGAATTCCTGAGTATGCTTCTGTGTAAGCCAATGCTGTTTTCTTTTTCTCATTTAAAATCCTGAGTGGGTCCAGAGACTATAAATACACAGCAAATATACAATTTGAGCCAATATATTCCTTGTCGGTGAAAGAAAATTTGTGTGGGCCTTTGAAAATTATTTCTAAGATTATTACAAGGAAAAACTGTTTCAAGGAGTATAGAGCTACCCCAATTCCTCTTTCTAAAAAAATTTTTAAAATTTATTTATTTTTAATTGAAGGATAATTGCTTTACAATATTGTGTTGGTTTCTACCAAACATCAGCATGGATCAGCCAAAGGTTTATCCATGTCCCCTCCCGCCTCCCTTCCCATCCCACTCCCCTAGGTCCAACTCGCCTTTATAAAATGTTTTTTTAACCCCCCTTCCCCTTTTTAAATGTTAATGGCTGCCCGAGAAGAAATGAAAGCAGCTGGATAGTCAGAGCTTTCCTCCAGCATTCCCAGTGAACAGATCCTTCACTGAAAGTAGTCACAGCACCTGTGAAGAAGGGAGTGGATAGAGTTCAAAGGGATCACTTCAGGGAGTGATAGCTTATGGTGAACAATGTCAGATTCATGATTTCTGAAGAAGATTTAGCTCCAGGACCAGGGACCAGGCTTGATCACTCAAGAGCTTTCGTGTAGCAGAGTTTTATTAAAGTATGAAAAGAGGCAGAGAAAGCTTCTGACGTAGACATCAGAAGGAGAACAGAGAGTGGCCCCCTCCTAGTGTTAGCAAGGGAGTTATTTACAATAAATCAAAAGAATATCTCAAGTTTGTGGAAATTTTACCAGACACACTCCCACAATTTACATTTTAGGATAACAGGATTAGAATTTAACAATAGAAAAGATCTTACCAGACCCATTCCCATAATATACATTCTAAAATATCAGGATTAGTCAGAAGGTTTTCAGAAAGGAGAAAACTGTCCACAAGCAGGATACATGGTTGTTATATAATCCCTGGTACAGAGTTTAAACTGAGTTGTGTAATCATCAGTTCCAGGCTTAAAGAAAAACAACGTTTTATGTGACTAAGACTAAGGAATGCAGAATGGGGAAAAGATGTTTGTCTTTTCCTCCTCTTTGAGAATTCCAGACCCCTATCTCCTCCTCGAGAACCCCAGGCCCCTTTCTCCTTCTCGGGGACCTCAGACTTATCAACCTGCCTAGGAATTGACTCTCTCAGGAGGAGCAAGTGACTGTCACCTTGCAATCATGTGCCCTTCTCTGCTCCTCCAATCCCTAAGCAGGACCCTGCCCGTGGGGCTCTAACACCCAGCAAGACAAATTCCCACTGCACGACAAGGTCCACAGAAGAGACAGGAACCACTGTGAGTGGGAGCCAGACACAGAGGGCTTGGCAGCAGGCGCCTCTCCTGTTGGGGACATACTGACATCCCACGCTCAGATGTTTGTAAATAAAAGAGCAGCAGCAGCTCTGGAGATGCGGTGAGCTCCTTCTGCTTGGGCTCCTCATCCCTCACAGCCTCCTGGGACCTGCTCTCCTCCTGTTTCCTAGGACCAGCCTGCTATCCCACCTCCCACCCCCTGCCTAGACTGGACAGTACCCAGGCTGACACACAGCTGTCTTTCTGGGGCATAGTTGATGGTCCAGGCACGTGCTCCTGACTCATTCTGCACTAGAGTCAGTCCCCTGAGACCCAGAATTAGGACTAAGGTTCTACACCCCAGTCTGTCACCTTCTTGCACCAAACAGGTCCATGAGACATCTCAACATTCACCTAACGCATTCCCCTCTGTGCTTGGGCTAGCTAAAGTGAGGTTTTATTTACAAAACAGTTTAATCTATTATGGCCCAGATATTTTTTAAATGGGCTTTTTATGAAATGCAAATAACCCACAAACCTTAAAAATACTGTTGCATCAACAGACAGGGACATACAAATTACAGTCAAATGTCTTTAATTTGGCAAAAACTTAAAAAAAAAATTCAATGATAGCAAAGATTTGAAACAGAAACTCAGATCCTGCTTGTAGGATATAAATTGGTACAACCTTTCAATTAAGTAGCTTGCCAACACTTATCAAAAGCCTTAAATATATTCATAACTTTGGATCCCATTATCCTAATTCTAAGCATATAACCTCAGAAGCAATCAAGTTTCTATACATAAATGTTCACAGCATTTATTTAGTAGAGTGAAAAATTATAAGCAACTTTAGTGTCTAACAAAAGGTATGGTTAAATAAATCAAGTGGTATTGATATGCTGGAATATTATAAAGCCAAGGATGTGGGAAAGTGCTCAAGAAACAAAATTAAGCGAAATGGCTTCCCTCGTGGCTCAGTCTCCTGCCAATGCAAGAGACACAAGTTTGATCCCTGGTCCAGGAGGATTGCAAAAGCTGTGGAGCAACTAGGCCTGCAAGCTGTAACTATTGAGCCAACGCCCTAGAGTCCGTGCTCCACGACAAGAGACGGCGTGACAATGAAAAGCCCGAGCGCTGAGCTAGAGGGAAGCCCCTGCTCGCTGCAACTGGAGAAAACCCTGAGCAGCCACGAAGGCCCAGCGCAGTCAAAAATAAATAAAATTATATTGAAAAAATTAAAATTAAGTGAAAAAAGCAGGACGTAAAATTATATTTCCTTGCATAGAAATTGAACATCACTATTAAAAAGCACACAACTTTACAGGTCTACCACCATTAAAAAGCACACTCTAGCTCTTTTTACCAACTTAAAAAGTAAACTGCAAAAAAAGCACAGTACAGTTCCATTTTTTGTTTAAAAGTGAAAATTAGTAAGGTTATATCTATAAAAGAAAAAAACCTACACAAAAATACATAGCAATGGGAGGATTTCTGGGCAGGGTCACTACAATAATAGTTCTGCATGTGAGGTGTTTTCCCCAATGAACATGTGTTACTTTGTAAGCTTTTAAAAGCTTTTTTATATTTAAAAACCTATATCCATCACATATCTATTAATTACAAAGGGAAAACATACCTTTACAGTGGAGAGAGACAGTGGTCACCAGCTTAGCCAAGCAATCAAACCTAGCGTCAGTAATAATGAGACATCCTGACATGTCTCTTCTGATGTGATGTAATTTGAAGCTTACACAATTACCTATGAAATATTCTTGCCAAAAATATTTAACCTGAACCTAAATAAGCATCTAGACTAATGGTTCTCAAACTTGTTTTTACCAGTATCACCTGGAGATTCTGTTAAAATACAGGTCGCTAAGACTCTGCCCCTGGAGTTTTATTTACAGTTAAATTCAGGAGATTTGGGAGGAGGCCCAAGAATTTGCATATTTTCCCCATCAAGTCCCCAGATGATGCTGACGCTGCTAGTCTGGGGACAACACTTTGAGGATTACTGCTCTAGACCTAACTTTCACTTCACAGACATACAGGGATAGAGGAACACAATTAAAAATAACCATGAAGAAACTGTCAGACAAATCCAGACTATAAAACGTTCTATTAAACAAATGGCGTGGACTCTGTTAAAAAGTTATTATGGGAAAAAACAAGAGCCACAAGAAGAAACCAGGGGCTGTTTTAGATGAAAAGAGACGACAGAGACCTAACATACAGTATACAAGCCAAAGTATTCACCGGATCCTAGGTTGGGATTAAAAACAAAAACCAGCCATAAAACACACATATTTTAGGAGAACTGAGAAAATCTGAATGCGGACTGCATATTACACAATTACTGCTACTTTTCTCAGATGTGCAGATGGTATTGTGTAAGGAAGGACGAGATCCTCATTCTTAGTCCGTGTCTCCTGGAGTACTTGAAGGTAATGGGTCAGCAAACGGTTAAGCAGAAGAACCAAAAGTGTGTGCGAGAGACACAATGCAAACGTGGCGACACAGGAACCCCTGGCTGAACCTAGGCGGAGGGGGCACAAACATTCAGTAAGCCATCATTCCAACTCTTCTGTATGTACGACCACTTTCAAAATAAAGTTGGAAAAATAAGAAACGATAAACATGATTATATTACCTTAGTGTGAAATGGGAAAGGGGAGTCAAAGCACACAGACATAAAAGGACTGGAGGAAATAAACCCAAATATTAATAGTGCTTTTTCATCATTGTAGGTTCACAGGTGATTTATTTCCTTTCCTAGTTTTCATATGTTTTAAAAATGCTCCATAATGGTATATATTATTTTATAATAGAAAGCAATTTAAACATGCTCTTAAAAATTTTTAAGTCAATGGCTTTCAAGAAATCACATAAAGTGATCACAATGGGCAGAAGACCTAAATAGACATTTCTGCAAAGAAGACACACAGGTGGCCAGGAGGCACATGATGGTCAACACGAGTAAAAATTAGAGAAATGCAAATCAAAACTACAATGAGGTATCACTTCATATCAGTCAGAATGGCCAACATCAAAAGTCTACAAACAATAAACACTGGAGAGGGTGTGGAGAAAAGGGAGTCCTCCTACACTGCTGATGGGAATGTGAACTGAAGTATCCACTATGGAGAACAGCATAGAGGTTCCTTACAAAACTAAAACTAGACCTATCATCAGTTCAGTCACCCAGTCATGTCTGACTCTTTGCAACCCCCTGGATAGCAGCACGCCAGGCTTCCCTGTCCATTGCCAACTCATGGAGCTTACTCAAACTCATATCTATTGAGTCAGTGATGCCATCCAACCATCTCATCCTCCATCATCCCCTTTTCCTCCCGCCTTCAATCTTTCCCAGCATCAGGGTCTTTCCTAATGAGTCAGTTCTTTGCATCAGGTGGCCAAAGTATTGGAGTTTCAGTTTCAGCATCAGCCCTTTCAGTGAATATTCAGGACTGATTTCCTTTAGGATGGACTGGTTGGATCTCCTTGCTGTCCAAGGGACTCTCAAGAGTCTTCTCCAACACCACAGTTCAAAAGCATCAATTCTTTGGTGCCCAGCTTTCTTTATAGTCCAACTCTCACATTCATACATGACTAATAGAAAAACCATGGCTTTGACTAGACAGACCTTTGTTGGCAAAGTGCTTCTTAATATGCTAAGTTGGTCATAACTTTTCTTCCAAGGAACAAGCGTCTTTTAATTTCATGGCTAAAGTCACCATCGGCAGTGATTTGGAGCCCCCCAAAATAAAGTCTGTCACTGTTTCCACTGTTTCTCTATCTATTTCCCATGAAGTAATGGGACCAGATGCCATGATCTTAGTTTTCTGTATGTTGAGTTTTAAGCCAACTTTTTCACTCCCCTCTTTCACTTTCATTAAGAGGCTTTTTAGTTCTTCTTCACTTTCTGCTATAAGGGTGGTGTCATCTGCATATCTGAGGTCATTGAAATTTCTCCTGGCAATCTTGAAAAATTGCCAGGAGATCTCCCATATGACCCAGCAATCCCACTCCTGGGCATATACCTGGAGAAAACCATAATTCCAAAAGATATGAGCATCCCAGAACACCCAGCTATGTTCACTGCATCACTG
Source organism: Ovis aries (assembly GCF_016772045.2). Classification (NCBI taxonomy): domain Eukaryota; kingdom Metazoa; phylum Chordata; class Mammalia; order Artiodactyla; family Bovidae; genus Ovis; species Ovis aries. Next base: position 47,936,319 of record NC_056061.1, read on the forward strand.
TTTACAACAGCCAGGACATTAAAGCAACCTGAATGTCCATCAGCAGAGGAATGGATAGAGACGATGTGGTGCACATAAACAATGAAATACTACTCAACCATGAGTAAGAATGAAATTGTGCCATTTGCAGAGATGTGGATGGACCTAGAGACGGTCATGCAAAGAGTCAGAAAAAGAAAAATATTCTCTATTTTACTGCATATATATGGAATCTAGAAAAACAGTACAGATGAACCTATTTGCAGGGCACAAATAGAGACACAGAGAACAAACATATGGATACCAAGGGAGGAAGAGGAGGTAGGATGAATTGAGATGGGCATTTACATATATATACACTACTATGTATGGAGAAGGATAATGGCAACCCACTCCAGTATTCTTGCTAGAGAGTCCCGTGGACAGAGGAGCCTAGTGTGCTACAATCCATGGGGTCGCAAGAATTGGACACAACTGAGCAACTAAGCCTGCCTACCTACACTGCTACGTATAAAACAGATAACTAATGAGTGTAGCACAGGGAACTCTACTCTGTGGTGACCTAAACGGGAGGGAAATCCAAAACAGAGGGGATACATGTATATGTATGGCTGAGTCACTTTGCTCTACAGCAAAAACCAACACAATATTGTAAAGCAACTATACTCCAATAAGATTTTTTTTTTAAAAAGAAAGAAATCACAATGGCTTTAAAGAAATTACAGGCCTCTTCTCTGACAGCCCGCCCAGCATGCTCAGGGTAGAGTTCGCAGGACAGAAAGGCGTGCTGAGATCTCGGATTTCATTTCTGCCAGAACTCTGCATCATGAGGAGAATGGCGACCACTTACTTGGTGCTGGGTCTTATTCTCCATGTGCCCCAGCTTCACGTTCATCTTATCCTGAACCGACACCAGCTCTGCTTTGATCTCCTCCACAGTTGCTTCCAGCTGATTCTCCAGCTTACTGATCAGGGGTTCACACCGACAGCCATTTATTGGCGCCTAAGAGGAAAGCCAGAAAGGAATCAATTCAACTCATTTATTCCTTGGTACCCATCCTGTGTTGGCCAGTACACCTGGGGGACACATGTGATGGAGGAGACTCACCCCTGTGGTAGCTCTGGACTATCTAACAAGCCAAGCCTATAGGGCTGGTTAAATGCTAAGAAGATTCAGAGAGGATAACATACAGTCCCAGTCCTCAGTTGGCTTTTTGTGTGTGTGTGCACTCCATGCAGCTTGCAAGATCTTAGTTCCCAGATAAGGGATCAAACCCAGGCCCCTGGCAGTGAAAGCAACAAGTCCTACCCACCAGACTGCCAAGGAACTCCTTCAAGCTGCTTTTATCCTTTCTCTGGTCTCAAGATTATCTGGTCACCTAAGGATGGTGCTGGAGAAAACTCTTGAGAGTCCCTTGGATTGTAAGGAGATCAAACCAGTCAGTCCTAAAGGAAATGAACCCTGAATACTCATTGGAAGGACCGACTCTGAAGCTGAACCTCCAATACTTTGGCCACCTGATGCAAAGAGTCGATTCATTAGAAAAGATCCTGATGCTGGGAAAGATTGAAGGCAACGGAGAAGAGTGTAACAGAGGATGAGATGGTTGGATGGCATCACCGATTCAATGGACATGAACTTGGGCAAGCTCCCAGAGTCAGTCCGGGACAGGGAGGCCTGGTGTGCTGCAGTCATCAGGTCACAGAGTCAGACATGACTTAGCAACTGAACAAGGTGAGTGCAGAAAGCCTTGTAACATCCCTTGGCTCATCAGGCCTAAGCAGCAGGAGGGTACTGTACCATTTAGGTGGGGAGGGCCAGCTGGCTTATTATCAAAGCTCCTGCCTTCTGCAGTCACTGCCTACAGTGGATATTAGCCTCCAGCAACAGGGTTACACAGACTCTCTGCTCACAGCCCTTGGTCCTGTCCTGACAGGGCCCAGCAGGTACCTGCATCACTTTGCCGTCCTTGCCCCGGTACAGCGTGTAGAGCTGGTATGCTCTGAACTCATGCGGAGGGGGCGGGGGCGAGCAGCGATGCCTGGGCCTCTTTTTCGGGTGATTGTGAGCGTGCACGTTCTTCTGCTGTCCGGGCTGCTGGTCTGCTGGAGGGGTGGGGTCAGAAAACGCTGACACCTGTGGGAGAGGAGGAGACCGCCGCCATGAGCACGCGACATCTGCGAGACTGACACCCAGCCGGCAGCTCCCACCCGGCCCACCACGCTCTCTGGCAGCGTTCTACTCTAGGGACCACGTGCCGAGAGAACTGTCACACGCTAACCTTGTGTCTGCAGCTGGCCAGTGCCAATTTCTGTGCTCTAGCTCCAAAGCAGCAAGCAAGCCAAGTGAAGTGGCTTTTTAACTGCTGGGCATGATGCTATCCCAGGGGCCCTCCGCCAGCCCACCTCCCAGCCCTCTCGGTGGCTCTCACGTGCCTCCTGACCTTGGGTCTTGACTTTCTCTGTCTGCTGTCCTTTGCTCTGGGCTCCGGGGAGGCAGACAGGACATCTTCTCTGGTCTCTTCTTTCCTGGGTGCAGCCTGTTCACTGCTATGGGTGTCTCCTGCCGAGACACTTCCCTACAGAGGGGGGAGAAAAGATCCAGACACCTCCTCTACTGGACCCCTCAGCCTTATTCCATCATGGCATAAACATTTCCCAGACTCCATCCACTTAAAGGACCCCTGGGAATCATTAAAAAATGACAAATTTCAGACACTGGGAGCACTGCTTGTGATTCTAACTGAACACCTGTGCTTTTCCTGGGGAGTTGAATATTTGTCTTTTTATTTATTAGGTGCCAAACTAGATATTATCTTGGGTCTCATTCTGTGTTTTAGAACTTCAGGAAGCTAGCACACATGAAACACTTCAGCATTACAGGGTTTTTTAATCTTTTACATTTCAACAAAAAGACAACCTCACTCATTCTTAGAACTTGGACCCTCACAATTCATAGAGGAGAATGAGAACCCTTTGAAATGAAGGGGGAAAAAAATCACCATTTCTGGTCCTTTTGAGAACGTTTACAAGTTAACATGTATAATTCATACACAGGAATGTAATGGAAGTTACAATGCCTTAACCCTGGAAATTGATAAGATTCTCAAATGGACAGAAAGACAAGTACTTGGTATAAAATTTTATGTCCCCCAAATTGTCTCTAAATCCTAGTCGTCTTCCCTCTGGGGGAGCTGAAAGGCATGGTTTATTCCAGAGCTGCCAAGTACAGTTGTGTAAGCTGTTCACTGCACAAAGGCACAAAGCTGAGGGCACGAGTGAGGCAGAGGGAGCTGAAGTCCAACTCCGGCTCTTTTCACCGTAAGTGCCCTGTGCTGGGCTGATCTGTCCAGGAGGCATCTTTTCCTAATTTGCACGAGGAGCCATGTGGGCTGGCACTGCCTTGGTTTATTCCCTAAGAGGAAACAGAGACAGCAAGCTATGCCAGTGGTCCTCCAATTTTAGTCCAGATTGAAATCACCTGGAGAGCTTGCTCAACCACAGATTGCTGGGCCCCACCTCAGAGTTTCTGATCCAGTGGGTCTGGGGTGAGGCCCCCAAATTTGCATGTCTAACAAGGTTCCAGGTGACAAGCGGATCACATTTTGCAAACCACTGCTCTCCATGATAGAGGGTGTGCTGTCAGAAGCCGTGCTGTTAACGTGGCAGTGACGAGGCCACAGATACTCAGGGCTCACAAATACATGGGGTGTTGGAAAAGACCAGTGGCATGCGAGCCCGCAGCCTGAAATCTTGGGAGAGTGGAAGACAAGAGGCCGGAAAGAAAGACAAGCTCTGAAGGACCCAGCAGGAAGGAGAGACCGAGGCGGGCCCAGAGGAGGCAGGGAGACAGTTTCCCACACGCAGGCGGGCGGGAGGGCCGCCCCCCACCTTGCTTTGTGCCACCTCATCTCTCGGCACAGACTGAGCTCTCCTCTCTTCCTTGAGCCTCTCTCTCTTTTTCCTCAGGCTTCGCCCACGACTGAAGCGCAAGACCTGAAGGAGGCAAGAGGCATCGTTACAAACTACTGGTGTGCGTGGACCTGACAAGAGCCTCCAGCCGAGCCGGGGAGACCACATCAAACAAGTGCCTCTGGACCACCTGCTATGTCCCCTACACCCTGTGCTGGGTACTTAGGGTCCCAGAGATGCAAGTACATCATCCTGACCTTGAGGAGCTCACGGTCTACAATAACACTAACAGGCACGTGGTGCTAGGCCAGGGCCGCCATGCAGGTGTGAGCAGGCTGTGCGCTGCTCAGCTCCAGGGAGCACCACTCACATAGTCCAGGACAGGAACGGCGTCCCCTGGAGCTGTGCGACGCGGCAGCCCTATGCCAGCCACAGTCTGTCTTGGGATACAGGGCCTGATCTAGCCCATCAAACTTCCTTCTTGGCCGAATTGTATCCAAGTCATATTCAAATAGGACTTTCATTCAAATATAACTGAGATGCACCTGTGAGCCATGGTACCAGCCACGGGGCTGAGTCTCTTCCCCCAGAAGAAGCCTTTGGTCAGCCTCTTCGAGTGCAGAGACATGGATGGGACACAAGCAAGTACACGTGGGGCCCTGCAGACTGAAGCCAAGCAGCAAGCTGGAGACCTTCCAGCAAGCTATTTGACCTTTCTGTGCTCTGGCTTCTGTAACATGAGAACAGGGAGCTGCTGGTATTAACCAAGGCAACGTAGGTAGCAGGCAGACCTGGTCCCTCGGCCACTGTCAGGCGTCTCCCACCTGCCGGGGGCGGGGGCTCAGAGTCGCTTAGTCGGCAGAAAGGCTTCTAAGCGAACACAGAACACAGATCTTTGAGCTGCTGGAAACCTTCAGTCTCTGGCTGAGCCCCACGCCCTTCTCCTCCAGACTCCCTAACTCCTAGCTCCAGGGTTCACTCCCTTTAAAAAACCAGAGGAGGTCCAGAAGTCGGAAGCACTTTTGTGGTCACACTCTTTCTGCAATAAAACAGTATTTTATTGTCTTATAGATAGACAAGTGTTCTCTGAAATTCAGCCTAGTGATTTTCATCTCAAGGTCAGACTTTCTTCTTGTGTTCATTAAATTCAAGCGACACATTATAGGACCGAAAAAAAAAACAACAACAAAACACCCTCAACAGGTAGTGGGTACCACCTAAATGGAAAATACATGCCTGCAGCTGAACAGAATTTTTAAATTATATTCTCATCCCCTGAAAGCCAGCAGGTCTAAAAGTGTCCAAGGACCCCTGTGTCCATGAGGTTAAGATTACTTACATAATATTACAACAACATTGGCCTTTTTCATGCTCATTCTCTCATGAGTATACTGTGGTATTTGCCAGAAGCTACGTAAGTGATGTTACAATAGATGGCATGCAGAAATAAAAGATGGCAGAATTCTGATCTAAGTAAGACAATAAGAAGATGTGCAAAAAATGTTCAGCAATTCTACACTCAATTTTTGTTTTGAAAAGTATTCTTTTGCAAAATGCTATTTGTTATTACAAAATGGATTTACTTTCAAATGATAAAGTATTTACTATTTCTCAACGTTATTTTCAATTGGTAACTACTGATAGATATAAACTCACATACATAAAGTTCATTATGGGTCTCCATAACATTGAAGAAAAGTTAAAGGGTCTTTAGACAGAAAAGGTCTGAGAACCAGTGTCCTAAGCTAAATTTAGACTCAGTAGGAAGTCGAGTCAGATGAAAAGAAGCAACTAGTGCCCGCTGCTCATCTGCTTTATGGACACTTAGAACAGGACAAAGCTCCAGAATCAGCCTAGAAGTCACTTTCCAAAGCATCAACCAAAAATGAGAAGTAACATTCAGTTCACCATACACAAAATAATCAGAAAATTCCCTCCACTGACCACATTATTAGCCAGTGACAACTCTGCATGGCTCACAGCCTTTCTCAGAGAACTATACCATCCACTCAGATCATCAGCCTTCTCCACCTCACAGAAATCAGGGAATATTAATCTTAAAGTCTCTGAAGGAAATACCCTCTTAGTACTGCTGTGAACCATCAAAATCCATGATCAACTAAGGTACTGGGACAAGAGAATTTTTCATTTCAGTTAAGACAAACACTGAGGCCATTTCTGTAACTACAGATCAACAAAATAGTTATGCGTACAATTTTATGCATATTCCAAAGCTTTTACTGTGCATTGAAAAATAAGGGTTTGTACATACAATTATGTAAAAAAAAAAGAAAAGAAAAAAACTTTAAAAAAATATTCTATTTGCTATTCAGTTTGGGTGTGGAAAATCTTGCTTAAGCCTTTATTTATTTTTTTTTAATTAATTAATTTTACTTTACAATATTGTATTGGTTTTGCCATACATTGACTTGAATCAGCCATGGGTGTACGTGTGTTCCCCATCCTGAAACCCCCTCCCTTAAGCTTTTTTTAAACAATATTTCTTTATTTGGCTGCACTGGGTCTTAGTTGTGACATGTGGGATCTAGTTTCCTGACCAGGGATCAAACCTGGGCCCCCTGCAATGAGAGCACGGGGTCTGAGCCGCTGGATCACCAGGGACGTCCCAAGCCATTTTTTTAAATGGTAAAGGCTAAAGGAGAACCCACACAGGAAAATAGTTCACAAGTGAGTTTTATCCCTGGGAATCCAGATCCCTGGGCTCTAGAAGATAAATGACAGGCAGGTTAAAGGCACATCAGTCCTTGTGTGCCAGGGGGATCCTCCACCCCATAAGACTTGATGGTCTTCACATGGCTGAGTACAGGGCTGCTGTCCATTAAACTGCCAGACTCTGAAATGCCAGGCAAGTATGATGGATTCTGACACTTATACAGCAGCCTGTCCTTTTTGATCCAGGAGAGGCTAGCATTTTTCTATCAGGATTCTGGAGGTGATTATGCTGAGAATTTGTTTGCAAACAGCTAGACAAAGGTGGAGCCTTTTTCTGAAGGAGCATCCGACTCACACCTTTCAGGGGCTCTGTGGATCTTCAGAGCCCACTGAAAAGGACTTACTCCACGGGCAAGAGGGTGATCGATTCTGTAAGAGATAAAACCTTAACTACTTCCAGAAACTGCTAGTTATATCAGGCATGTTTTCAACACATAGATGGAATCAACGCCACCCAGAACCCAAGGTTGGCTGGGCCTGGGCAACACCTGGGGTCCAGGCTGTCCCTTTGGCTCCCCAAGATTTTGCCTTCTTGCAGCATTAGCCAGAATAAGGTGGAAAACCAATCACTGTTCGCTGTAAAGGAACAGAGTAGCTCCAACTGGGAAGTAACCAAAATGTCTAACATTAAGGAAATAGTTTAATACTGGTCAGCAACCAGAAAAGAATATTATGCTTCCACTATGATAAATACTTGTGAAGACTGCAGAACAGTTTCCTATCATAGATAGGATAAAGGGGAGAATACAAGCAAGGATATACATAGTAGGCACAGCTATATAAAAATTATGTATCTGTGGAAGGTAATATAAACGAAGCTATTTCAGGGTGCTGGAATCATAAATAGCTTATAAATTATCATGACTAAATTTCTGACTTAGATCATTTCAACTTCAAATATCAGTCATCTATTAAAATTGAATGATGGCCAATATACCATCATGCAATATTTAATTAAAAGGACTACAACTGTACTGTACTCAACTGCCTCTAGTAGACATATACGGCTGCCCAGACAGATGCCCATTCCCACCTTTCTCTGAGAAATACCTCTTGTAACCACGTGGTCAAACAGATGCCACCATCTCCCTCAAGCACCTCTGTCCCACTTGTTTTGGGCATCTGCCCCAAGCTCCCAATCACCACCGACCTTCTCCTATGATGTTTTATTGTTTTCATTTTTTGGCTGCACTGCACACCCTATGGGACCTTCGTTTCCCCACCAAGGATCAAACCCACGTGCCCTGCACGGGAAGCAGAGTCTTAACCGCTGGAATGCCAGGGAAGTCTCTCCTACATTTTAAACCGGTACTTTTCCCTGGCTGGGAAATTATGATCCAGGGAACTGGTTGTGACAATGATCCAGCCACAGAGAGGAGATGATGCTGTGTATGAGAACAGCCTGCTGGGCCTGAAGTCTCTGGTTCCAGTTTCCTAGAGGCTCCCGTGGATTCCTACCTGTCCCACTACCTGCTCAGGAGACCCATCAGTCCCTTACATAAGGCGGTTTGATCTGGCTTCAGTAGATCGCAACCCAAGGAATCCCAACAACTCTGCAGCCCCCACATAATCAATACAAGGGAAAATGCAGCAGATCCTACCTGGGGCGCTTTAGTGAGGAGGAGAGCAACTTCCGGATTATTGTGGTAGCGGGCAGTCTCCAGCGGAGTCCGGCCTGCCTAAGGAAGGCACAGCGAGAACCAGTGAGTACGGGACTCCAGCCGGGGGCACGCACAGGCCAGCCAGGACAGTCACTTCCGGTAACATCTATTTGCCAGTTTACTTAGACACCCCTGATCCTTTTCATGTCAGGACGTGCTCACTGAATTGTCTGAAGATGGGCCCTCAGGGTTTGTAACTCACAGGGCTGTTGAGAGCAGGGGTCCCCTCGAGCCCACCCCCTCGGGCCCCAGGGGTCGTGGGGTCGGCACGCGGCAGCTCTTCCAGAGCGAGGCTGGGCGAGGCTGTGTGCTCTGAGTTCACCTCTGAGGTGAGGGGGCCACAACACACCCTGACCCCGAAAGGGGTGGGTACGGCTTTAAGAACCACGGCTGCAACTCCACTTACATTGTTGACGATGGTCCCATCTGCTCCAGCTTCCAGCAAGATTTTAACCACCTTCTTGTGATTTAGGGCAGCGGCAATATGAAGTGCCGTGTCTCCAGCCTGGAATCCATCAGAAGAAAGCCTGCTAAACCCCATGGGATTGTGGCCCACAGCCTCCAGCTTTTTATTCCATGACTTGGTGGTGGCTTTTCAAAGTTAAACTAAAATTTGCCTTAGACTGACAAGTGGCCCTTAGCTAAAGTGTTATGTGGTTCTTTTTATTATTTATTTTAAATATTTCTTTTAACTCATATTTTATTTTTAAAATTATTTTATTGAAGTATAACTGATTTATAATGTATTAATTTCTACTATATAGCAATGTAGTCAGTTATATACATTTTTCTGTCCTTTTCTATTATGGTTTATCACAGGATATTGAATATAGTTCCCTGTGCTATTGAGTAGGATCTTGTTGTTTAAATGTGGTTCTTTTTTAAAAGAGATCTCGGGAACTGAATGAACTACACACAAATACCACATTCCTTTCTGAGTGGGAAGCCAGAAATCACAGGACAGGATTAAGTGCAGGGGCACAAAGCAATGCTGGGCCTGGGATGTTGGGAACGGTAGGCCCTGACCTTACAGAGGCAGGATCTCAGCCATGTTATTTAAATATTTCTTTTAACTCATACTTTAAAAAATTTTTACTTTAAAAGGTAGCTCTGGACCCTGTCTGTCTGCCCTGGCAGGGGATGGGCAGAGAACCCCTTGGTTTCTGAGCTAGAATGAGCAGGAGCTTCTAAGGTAGCTACTTCTACAGGCCCCAGAGTAATAGCCCACCCCTGCAGCCACCCTTAGGGATGTGAAAGGGCCACTGGGATCATCCTGCAGGCCAGGGAGTTTTCTGTTCGGGTGGAGTCACTGAAGATAGCATTCATTTAACACCAGCTGTTTTCAACTCCTTACCAAATTTAGCCAATAATTTATTTTTTGCAAAAAACATTTCAGACAATCAAAGGAGGATATGAACAGATGCAGCTTGGTGGGCTAATTCCGAATGCAAACGCTGGTTTTAATTCCCAAACCAGATGACATAAATAAGTTAGATGCATATAGAAGTGAAATCACTCATTCATTCATTCCTGGCCGGTGATCAAGTATGAAAATCCAGCCGTCCTCAGGCCTCCTTCCCTGGTGAGTAGACAGGGAAAGTGTTCATTTCATTCCTGAGTCACCTAGTTGTATGTTAGGGAAAATTCTGGAGCTGTGGTTTCCAGTCTCCGGTGCTCACTGAAATCAGCTGGGAAGCTTTATAAACTACTGACGCCGGAGTCCCACCCAGACACTGACTTAATTTGTCTGGAGCATGGGTAGGGCATGATGATTTTTCAAAGGCCCCAGGTGATTGAAATGTGCCTCCCAAGTTGAGAAGCACCGGTTGGTGAGGGCTGTGTTGGGGGTGACCTGACAAACTAGAGTCCACGGGGAGACTATAGAATGACCTTTAGCTATTAGGTCAGTGGTTCTCAATCCTGTCTGCACACTCAGGCATGGGATTTCCCAGGCAAGAGTACTGGAGTGGGTTGCCATTTCCTTCTCCAGGGGAACTTCCCAACCCAGGGATTGAACCCTGGTCTCCTATATTGCAAGAAGTCTCCTACACTGCAGGCAGATTCTTTACTGACAATCACCAGGGAAGCCCACACTTAGACCAGGAACTTTAAAAAAAATACTGTTTCCTGGACCTCAGCCCCAGATGTTCTGGTCATTTACATTGGGGTGGGATTCAGGAATGATATATTTAAATTCCCTTTTGATCCCAATATGCAGCCAGGATCAGTAATCACCATTATAGGGTATTTTAAATCTGAATCATGATCTAATTTTTTAAATTTCACATTTATGCACCCAAACTCAGAAAAGCCAAACAATGCGTCAGTTAGGTATAGGTTTCAAAAAATAACAAGACAACTTTTGAAAATCCAAATGACTATTGAAAAATCACATTTCCACAGGACACTGTAATAACCACAGATTTATTTCAAAACCCTACTACACGGTGTAGATACTGACCATGCACAAAACTTTACAGAAACAAGAGACTCCATCAGCTCAGCTGACGTGAAGGTGGCGGTGCAAGGAACAGAACTCAGGAATCATGACACCGAAAGCCCTTGCTTATTTACCAAGACACGCTTCCTTGTGGGTTTCATTTTTTAAAATCACACTAACAATAAAACCCACCCCCAGGATTTCCAAAAATGTTCACTACGCAAATGTGGTGATATGTACTGGAATGACAGAGCACGCTTTCTCCAGAACTCCAGATAAACCAGGGCCACAGGAAATCTGTGGTTCCTTTGAAGGCCAAAACTGGCCGAGTCCCACGGTGGGAGCAGACACCACCTCCCAGCAACCTCGGTCCCCGCTGGCGCTAGCGCACCTGCCTGTGAACCATGGGGAGGACACATGCACTGACCTGGTTCTTTTCATGGACAGAACAGAAAGCACTGAGGAGGAGCTTAATGATGGACAAGTGATTATAGCGCGCGGCAACGTGCAAACAGGTGTCGCCTGCCTGCGGACAGAAATCAAACTCTAAGCATGGTCTGAGCGGTTATAGAACAAAACAGAAAATTAAAAGAAAACTACCATTTAAAAGCTAGCAGACTAGCATAGATTCCTCACAGGGAAATGGCCCGAATGACAAGCATCTCCTTTACCATAGGTGCTCACTCCACGGCTTGCAGCCCTTTCCTGTCTGCAGCTCTCTTTCCCACCATGCAGACTCTGTCTCCGGTTTCAGGTCCTGGACGCCTGCTGCCCAAGAGACCTTCGCCAAAACTAAGAGAGGCTCTGCTTAGCAGGCACTTACTAAGACTCCACTGACCCCTGCCTCTCCTATAACCCAAAGGCTCTGGATTACACTGCCTAAGATAGATAGCATCACTTTGGAAATGAGACTTTCCCCATCACAGATCCATCGTGGCTGAATGGATTAATAAAGTGGGATGAGTTGTTGGATTTTAAGATTATGTGCTCTAAAAAATTCAAGTGCATCCCATTCTAGCAGTACGCCAGGATCCCATGGGGAGCAATGAAGGCTAGGGAGCTGATGAGGAAGCAATCACTGGGCATAAAAAAGGAAATTCAAAAAACTCAGGAGCAGGGTCTTCCTTGGTGGTCCCAGGCCAAACTGTTCCCAGAGAGAAAACAAGAGAACTGGAGACAATGTCGTGACATTTTGCAGAGCTCCCCTGACTTCTCATTTGAGCTCTAGTTCTGCCTGTCTAGAGTGGAGAAGGCAATGGCAACGCACTCCGGTGCTGTTGCCTGGAAAAGCCCATGGACGGGGGAGCCTGGTAGGCTGTAGTCCATGGGGTCGCAAAGAGTCAGACACGACTGAAGGACAGGACAGGACTTCACTTCACTTCACTTCACTTCTGTCTAGAGATGGTGACACTCAGCACAACCTTCTCCTCTGGACTAAGAAGGAACCAAGCTCAAAGCTGAAGTTCAGAGCATTCTCAGGACCACTTTAGATAAGCCTGCCCCGAGTCAGGGAATTCCAGCTAAAAGTCCTTTTTTTTTTTTTTGGCCACTGTGCACAGCCTGTACGACTTGGTTCCCCAACCAGGGATCAAATCCATGCCCCTTGCAGTGGAAGCACAGAGTCCTAACCACTGGGCCACCAGGGAAGTGGCCGGGCCAAAGTCATTTTTGAGAGAAGCCTCAGATTCTCTTGCCACGTGGCATGGGCTTCATGAAGGAAATGCAGTGTCCGTGGAGGGAAGGGGGATGCCTGTGGGACCTTTCCGGTCAAGAACCTGCAAGAACTACTGATCATCAGCTCATCCCAAGGATGCCTCAGGGACAGATTTGTAGATGCTAGGCATGGAGAATCAGACAGCCTCACCAGGACAGCATCAGCCAGTATTTACTAAGAGTGCAACACTGTGTGGGCGGAGGCTTCCTGAAAACAATTACTCATTCTTAGACCCGCTTGCTAGACACCTGCTGTACAAAATGATAAGACTGAGAGGCTGAGGAGCAAGGGGCAAGCATGAGAGAAAAATCAGTGTTTCCAAGTGTTGATTCCTCTACCCATTCCCCTAATGCAGTGGTCCCCAACCTCTGGGCCACGGACTGGTACCTCTTGTCAGATCAGCAGTGGCATTAAAGTACACCATAAATGTAATGCACTTGAATCATCCCAAAACCATCCCCTAACCCTGCCCCCATCCGTGAAAAAATTGTCTTCCATGAAACCCATCGCTTGAGCCGAAAAGATTGGGGACTGCTGCAAAAGGATCCTTTAGGAATTAGCAACAAATGAATACTTTCTTGATAGTCCCCAAACCCCTTTTATTAACAAATTTTCCATTTCTACACGCGAATACTCTAGTATGCTTTCATACTAGAGGCAACGGAAGAGAGTGCAAGAGATGCCATTTTTGTTCACCCACGTTATTTTTGAGGTCGGCGCGGGAGCCGCCCAGCAGAAGGACGCGGGTGCTCTGGGCATGGCTGTTCTGGCAGGCCAGGTGCAGAGCCGTGTTCCCTGCCTGGGAGAGAGGCAAACAGAGGGGGGCACATGTTAGCAACACCTCCTGCAGACTGGGCACGCTTGCAGGGGGCCAAAACTTAGAGGAGAGTCACTGTTTATGCTCTCTGCTTTTTGCTCGGTGGACCCAGCTGGGGTGCTTCAGAGGCAAGAGCATGTAATTGGGAATCCATACCAGCAGAAGAGTCACATGGGTCATAAAACCTTGGTTCCGAGCCCTAACTCTGCCACTTACTGCTTGCAAGCTACTGGGGAATGCTCTTAATAAGCGCCACCATGAATTCCTCACCTGTAAAGTGGAGCATGACCCCTATGTGCTGAGACAATGAGGGTTGATTCAGAGTGCTGAGGAGACCATCTTCTTCATGGCAGAGTGCTGGGCACATGCACAAGGCTGTTCCTCTTAGTTATAAGAGGAACACGAAACAGCTGTGGACAGCCTACCAATGGAGGTAAAACAGGCTGACTCCAGCAGGCTATAGTAACAGATTTAATTTGCAAGCCTCTCCCAAATCTTGGGTTTTTCTTGAAACATCAAAATTTAAACTATGGGCAAGGTCCCCACACGACATGCAATACAACTGCATCTATCACTTCCCATCCAGATAGAGACCATCTTGCTTTTGGGAGTCTACCTTCAAGGTCAACTGGCAACCAAAGGTCAGGATCACATACACAGCAATCTTGCAGAAAGACTTCATTGACAAGAAGAGAACTCTCTGAAACTAGGGGAATAAGACCTGCAAGGCTGCTGATAACCCCTAGGAAAGTGACAAGAAAAGCAGGCAACATGATTCGGTGCAAGGATTGGGAGATTAAACACATAAGCTCCGTGTTTGTTCTGCTGAGCGTAAAAGCTGGGTCAGGCCTGCAGTTGTGGGCTCAGAGCTGTCAGCCTGTTTGACTTTTCCCTGGCCCGGTTCACTCCTCTTTGGATCATATGGCACTGTCTGCCCAGACTCAAGGATGGTTTATATTCCTTACCTTTGAAAAGAAGAATGGGTTTTTAAAAACAGAGGAAAGCAGTGTGCTGCAGGGCCACTTACCATCCTTCTCATGACCTTAGCTCTAATCAACCTAGGCAGGGTCTTTCTTTCCTCACTGCTACCTCCAGGAACTTAGTGAGTTCTGAGCCTGAGAGTTGAGTGAGTTTGTTGGTTATCAAGCCTCAGGTGCAGGCTGGACTCAACTGGGGGACCCTTTCAGCAGACCAGTGCATGGATGCAACTCGATGTCCCCGCCCCAGGGAGTGGGGCCAGGCTGTTCATGTGTAGGTGCTGAAAGGTCTGCATTCTGGGATGCATCCCTTCCCTAACTCTAGGCAAAACCAGGCCTGGGTCACCCCAGGCCTGGTCATCATGTGGGTTTGGTTTTCTCCCCTCTTCTCTCCCCTGCTTTTTTTAAAAAATCTTTCCCAGGAGATTTTAAAGTGCAGCCAGATAGAGAAGCACTGCTAGCTTAGTCCTGCAAAACAAAGGGTCTGCCCACATTTGAAACGCTCCATTCCCTGGTAGGGCTCAGGGCTCAGCTTAGTGTAATTCTCAGTACACACAGAGAAGGTTTTCCCAAAGCTGTTGGCTTCCTGGAGGTCACTTCAATATATGTGGAAAAAAATATATGTTAAATATAAGTTGATGAGAAATCTGATAGCTGTACAAATAAAACAAAATTTACTTTGTCAGTAAGAAAATATCGATCATGCTGAAAAGCATTTGGAGGAAGAAAATGAAAAAACACGGGTTAGAATACAGATTATGGTATATCCACACAAGGACTGCACTAATCATACATGTAATAACATGGAAGGCTCTCCAAACCAACGTGTGAAATGAAAGGAGACACAAACGGCTGCAATGTCAAACCTGAAATTTAAAAAACTGACCTGCTGTATACATAGCAGGCATTTTTCCCACCCTGAGTAATGAGTACTGATTTCTAGACAGGGGCTGCTGTACTTGGCCGAGTAAGGACCTTTCTTATGCGATGGAATATTATCCAACCTTTGAAAAGAAAGAAATCCTGTCACTTGCAACAATATGGATGAACCTAGGGGGTGATACACCAAATGAAATAAGTTAGACAGAAAGACAAATACTCTATCATCTCACTTCTATGTGGAGTCTGAAAAAAAGATGGACTTATAGAAACTGAGAGTATAAAAGTGGCTGCCAGAAGCTGGAGTGGGGGGTGGAGGGGGATAAAGAGAGGTTGGTAAAAGGGTATAAACTTCCAGCTATAAGATGTAACATGGGGACTACAGCTGATAACCTGTGGATCTATATCTGATAACAGTGTCTGTCTGTAGTCTACAGACACAGCTGATAACACTGTCTTGTATAATTGAAATTTGCAAATGTTCTCTCACACAGACACAAAAAGGTAAATAAATAGGGGTGATCAACGTATTCATTAACCCTTGGGAGCTATCAAATCATGATATTGTAGACTTTAAATATCTTATAATTTTATTTGTGGGGAAAAAGGAAAAAGAGAAGGAACTTCTAGAGGCTTCCTAGAGTTTGAGGCTGGTGAGCATGTAAGTCCCTCTCCTGGGATGACACCTCACCTGTGCTGCTCTATCTAGAGAGAGAGCTTGTGGCTCCCTACACAATTTGGGGGTGGGCCCTTCAGGGGACAGGTGGCAGTGTGGTGAAGTGGATCCAGCTGGGATAATTCACAGCCCTAATTGTGTCACAAATGAATCACATGTCTTATAAGACTCAGGTGAGGCCTCCCCATCCGTTAACTGGGAACCACCTACTTTGAGTTGGTATAAACTTACCAACTCCTGTTCTAGGCCATGTCCCACCTGGAAGAAATGGAGAACCACCAGTCCTCTAGGCAGTGAGCCAGGCTTTTATTGGAGATGCCACAATGCAGGGCCAGCTGCTTCCCTGAAGCCCTCGGCCCATGAGGGAACCACGGGAAAACATCTCACCAGTCAGCACAGCACAGAGCTGTGTGCAGTCCCAGGAGCTGGAAAAACCCAGCCAACAAACGGGCAGGTTCCCACCCTGAGGGTCAATAGGCAAAAAAGAAACCGGATAGCCCTAAGGGAGTGGGTGAGGGAAGAGATGGTGGGCCCACCCTGCAAGCCCGGGAGGCACACGCCAAAGTCACCCAGAGAGACGACAACAGAGGCTGAGGCTGCTCTGGGGAGGCCCAAGACAGCAACAGGTGAGGAGCTTTCTGGAAAGTTCCTGAGGAGAGGAGGAGCAGGATGCGAAGGGACAAGACAGATCAGTCAGTCTGTTGTGAGGCTTTTGGGCTGATCCAGGGACATGGAACGGAAAGACAGGGAAGTGGAGGGTGACAGAGAACAGCAAGGGAGAGGAGACACTGTGGTCCTTTTCTGCCCCCGCAGGCCGGGGCTGGCTCCCGTGACCACAGTCTCAGGGACCTACGGGAAGGCAGGGAGAGCTGCAGCCTATGGGAGCACTCCAGCTCCAAGCCTTCAATCGCACCAGGTTCCAAGGCCCCGAGCCCTAGCTCTGCTCGGCAAGAGGAGGCTCCCTGAAAGAAGGCGGGCTGGGCTGTCCTCATTGTGACTAAGGGGGTCTCACACCTGCCGGACCTCACCTTGTTCTTGGCAAGCACGTTGGCTCCAGCTTTAACGAGCAGCTTGGCCGACTGGCTGAAACCGTGCCAGGATGCTTCATGTAGGGCCGTGTTCCCATCCTGGGGAGCACACAGGAGAGAAAGCCCTGTCACCCAAGCCTGATCCGTCTGCTCACCGTCAGCACAGCGCAGGTTATTTTAAGGCCCACCCAGGGGTCTCTCTTGGCTGGGGTTTCTCACCTAAACCACGGAACCCAAGGAGTGATCTGAGTGGCCAGTTTCTTCATTCTCCCAGAAATGGTACCTAACAAGTACCACTCCAGACGCACTCGACCGTTACGATGCACAGTGGATGACTTACGGCATTAGGGCTTAAGTCTCTCTGGGAACTGGGGTGGCGAGGACGACTCCCACGCACCGCTCTTGCAGAACAGAAAGCTGCATTGGGAGGCATGGTGTCCCTCCCCCACCCACCTACACCGCCCCAGAGGCTGCCCCGCTCCACTCCTGGCCCCAGAGAGAACCCTGCAAAGATCAGGCAGATGGAGAGTCCAGCTGCAGAAGCTCCAGGGGCCTATGGGCAGACAAGTGGATTCTACAGCTCTTTTTTCTTTCTCCAAATCTGATCTCAAAGTTTAATCCAGAAGCCTCAGGGCCCCAAACAAATGAGCAGGCACTGAGAACAGTGATTTGTAAATACAGTTTAAAAAAAAAAAGGCAGTGATCTGTAAATATGGTAAACAGGTATCCTCCATAGGTGACTTTTAAATAAAAATCAACTAATTCCACAGATCTTGTGTTTGCTTAACTTACTATTAAAAAAAGAAACATCAAGTGCAATGAATTGAGTGGAGTGGGACCTGGAGGTAGGGTGAGGGAAAGGGAAGCACAGAGAAGAGATAGCAATGCCTCCCAGCTGTTTCAGGCCATTCTTTTTTTTTTTTTAAGAATCACAGTCTGGGGGCTTCCACTCAGACTCTCTGGATGCGGAGTCCCCCATCCAGGTTTTTCTTCTTCACCGTTTGTATTTCTGTGGTTGTTCACTGCTGCCACAGAAAAGAGGGAAGGGCTTTTGTAAATGTTGTTTGCTGGGAGATCAGATACTCTTTCAGAGGAACTCCAGGCTGATTTCCTCATGTTGAATCATAAGCGATAAGACTCAGGAATGACAATGTCTCAAGCAATAGGAAATCCCCAGAGCGCGTTTTCAGGCTGATGCGTGCCCCCCTTCCCTACTCACCTTGTCCTGTCGGTCCAGAGCACAGCCCTCCTGGATGAGCGCCGCAATGACCTCGGTGTTCCCCACCACCGTGGCCCGGTGCAAGGCGGTCTGGTCCCCCTGCAGGCGGTGGGAAGGCAAGGACGATGGTCAGCACTCTCCAGCCCCCCACCACTTGCTCCCCTGCTTCACCGTTCAGTCACCGAGGGCCAGCTGGGCTCAGTGATCTAGTCAACAGACAGTGCATGCCGGGAAGAAGGACTATGTTCACAAACTCAGTGGTAACCCTGAGCCAAGCGTAGAGCAACCCTGGGCCACAGAGCTGACCTCTGGATGAGGGTCAGGCTCTTACCCGCCACCCCAGGGGATGGCAATGGGACTGTCACAACTGTGACAAGTGGGTCTGAAAGCCAGACTGTGGGCTGCGCAAGGTAACCAGCAGTGCCTGGAATCTTTACTCCCTCTGAGTCCTCTCATTCCCCAGCATCAGAGGACTCGCTAGCCTACTCTGTTACTCAGCAGCACTCAGGACCCGAGCGTGGGTGGACTCCTTGACTGACTGGCCCTGGCCTAGAACAATGCAGGGGGATACGCCAGGACATCTGAGGAAGGACTCAGGGAGTCAGGCTGTCACCGCACATCTCTAAGGCTCTTCCAACATCCCATGACAGCAGCTTCTCTGTTAGGGCTGCATCTGACCGCTTTCTCTGTGATCAGATTCCTGGGATGGCCGGCCTTCTCTTTCTCAGTCAGGGTGCCAAGGGAAGCTGACTCCCTCTAATTGCAGTTGAGAAGACTAATATCCTAGAGGTAAGACAGTTAACTCCGTAGCTAGAAATAGTCCTGGAGTCTCCGAGAACACACGTTATCTCTGACAGGCACTCAGGAAATCAAGCCCAGCCTGGGGTGTAAGCTTGAACAGGCAGATGGGTGAATGGTGTGCAAAGCTCCTGGTGGGACGGAAGGGGAGCAGGTCAAGGGGGTCAGGAGATGTGTGCTGTGGAAGCCTTGGGGGACACCTGTCACCCCACTAGACTTCAAGTTCTTCCTCTGTGAAAGGAGGCAAGGTCCCTCCCTTCCCTTCTTGGGGTCTATGATCTGGGTGGCAAGAGTTTTGCATGAACAATTTTCTGGTGGAACCTAGGAGAGGCAGAAGACATGCCCCAGGGTACTCTTGCTTCTTAGCCCAAGAGAGGAAAGACCAACTAGAACACGGAGAACACGCAGGCTTTTTAAAGAGGGCTGCACTGCTACCTATAAATAGCCTTCATCAAATACTGATTCTACTTATATCCCTGGGATCTGTAACAAATGACAATGCACTTTAAAAGCACTTAATCTGAAAAAAAAGTTCTGGAGAGAGACCATGGTGATGTTTGCATAACAATGTAAATGTACTTAATGCCAAAGAACTGTGCCCTTAAAAATGGTTAAAATGGTAAATTTTATGTTATGTGTAGTTCATCACAATAAAAACCACTTCAGCTCAGTTCAGTCGCTCAGTCATGTCCAACTCTTTGCGACCCCATGAATCGCAGCACGCCAGGCCTCCCTGTCCATCACCAACTCCCGGAGTTCACTCACACTCATGTCCATCGAGTCAGTGATGCCATCCTGCCATCTCCTCCTCTGTCATCCCCTTCTCCTCCTGCCCCCAATCCCTCCCAGCATCAGAGTCTTTTCCAATGAGTCAGCTCTTCGCATGAGGTGGCCAAAGTACTGGAGCTTCAGCTTTAGCATCATTCCTTCCAAAGAAATCCCAGGGTTGATCTCCTTCAGAATGGCCTGGTTGGATCTCCTTGCAGTCCAAGGGACTCTCAACAGTCTTCTCCAACACCACAGTTCAGAAGCATCAATTCTTCGGCGCTCAGCCTTCTTCACAAGCCAACCCTCACATCCATACTCCTACTTAAAAACCAAATTCACATTCTTAAAACTTAAAAAAAAAAAACTCCCTTTAAAAATTCATGAGGGGAAATAATATTTATTTTCCTCTTTAAACTTTTTAATTCTTTCCAATTTTTTACATATATAATTTCTAGCATCAAAAAACAGCTATTTATTAAATGCCTAAGCTGTACTGATATACCAGAAACGGGATGGGACTGTCCATGTCTCAGAGGCTTTTCTTTCTCTTCATTCTGTAGAATCTAAGAGATTTCTTCCTGGTTGGGTCAGGAGGGTAGAGGTAATCATTACCATGATTCCATCCACTGTCTGTGCCTTCCGTCATCAACCCTCCCCTCAGCATCCTATGCTATGATTCCCGTTACAAAGTAGGTTTAGCCTTGCTTTTCTTCTCACTCACCTTTCCAAGACCACTTACTCAAAGAGGACCCTTTCTATGCGCCATGTCATCAAAAGAATACGGCCACTGGATCGGTGGTTACAGGAGGTGGGCAAAGCCATTACACATCCTCTTCAAACAACTTAGAAGTGTTTCCAGATGAGGTGTACTTAAGGCCCAAACAAATAATCATGAAAAACTGCCCAGTCTCAATTTTTTTAAGAAATTACTTAATCTGGGGGGCAGTGCTGAGTCTTTGCTGCTGCGAGGGCTCTCCTCTAGTTGTGGCGTGCAGGCGTCAGCAGCTGCAACGCCCAGGCTGCAGGGCACAGGCTAATAGTAGCGGCACCCAGGCTTATTTGCTCCATGGCTTGTGGGATCTTCCTGGACCAGGGATCGAATCTGTGTCTCCCGTACTGGCAGGTGGATTCTTTACCACTGAGCCACTGGGAAAGCCCCAGTCTCAATTTTTGAAAACTTCTGTAAGAATCTTCAAGACTGCATGTTTCCCTATCAGCGTCATGATGGGTTTTCCCAAAATGGACCTCAAATGTAATTTATTGTTACTGACCTGATGAGAAAGGAGGTGCCCTGTTCTCAGCCACAAGAGTGAGGCTGCAGGCCCCTTCTTCGGAGTAAGCACCGACTTGGTCAGATTTCTAGTTGTTGGAGGCCTTTAACCATTTCTACACACTGCGGGCACACGAACCTGCCCTCCTGGGCCCAATTAGAACACCCCTTTTACGTAACCAAAGGTAACCATTTTGCTGTGCCTAAAGTGTGGGTCCTGTCGGCGGCCTGGCTTCAGAGCAAATGTTTTACTGTGCTTCATGGGCTGCCACTAAATCGTGAGCTGAGGCAAATTTGGAGCCAGAACACCACCGTGATTTATTACTTGCTTTTAGCATGAATCTCCTGAACTTGCTTCTGTGGGGATAACTTTCCTTTGTGAAACTCTAACTCAACGTAGGAAGTTTAATCTCAATTCTAGTTCAGCCCTTAAAAGTAGATTTCCGATGGATGAACAGGACTTGGGAGACCTGGCGGCCCGGCCGAGGCTGTGGTGGGAGCCCCGTGGTCCTCGTGCACCTGGCACAGGTGTCTCCGGCGGGTCCCTTCTCCCAGGCCTGCCCATCTCCAGGACACGGCCACCCCTCGGTCTTCATGCTTCTCGTTCAGAGACGCACCCAGAGCCAGGGTCCTTGCCTCATCAGTCGGATATACAGGACAGTGAAGGCCAGAGCCAGCCATTCCCCACCCTGCATGGCCCTCAAGAGGGACCGTGAGCTCGGCTCACATGAGGTGGGGTGGTTCTGGGTTTCTGTGGCACATAAAAACCAGCCACCCTGAGACACGAATCCGTAAGTCAAGGGCCACGTCAGGGAAGACCTGCTCTTCCCCAGAACACGACATAAATGAACAGCTAAGACCCTTCTTCCTCCTATACAACTAACACTTCCTTTGGAAATAAAAGTATTATTTCAAAAGTATACTTTCTACACAACCGAAAGAGACAGACCTAGAGAATGAACTTGTGGTTGCCCGCGGGGGAAGGATGGGAGGAAGGGATAGTTAGGGAGTTGAGATGGACATGTACACACTGCTATATTTTAAATGGATAACCAACAAGGACCTACTGTATAGCACAGGGAACTCAGCTCAATGTCATGTGGCCGCCTGGATGGGAGGGGAGTTTGGGGGAGAATGGATACATGTATATGTGTGGCTGAGTCCCTTCACTCTTCACCTGAAACTATCACAACATTGTTAATTGGCTAAACACCAGTACAAAATAAAAAGCTAAAAAATATATTAAAAGGAAGTATACTTTTCAAATACTGAAACAAAATGTGCCTCTATACATACTTATTAACAGAGCTAAGCAGCAACTTAGATATAATCTTTATTTCTCTACGATTTAAAGATCAACCATGAAATTCTGAAATTTTGGAGGAGGAAAAAAAAAAAGCTGGGAGAAGTTTGGCACCTTCAACAGCATTTACTCATTATCTATTCAGTGAATATTTACTGACTCTCTACTACACTCATGGAGAAGGCAATGGCACCCCACTCCAGTACTCTTGCCTGGAAAGTCCCATGGACGGAGGAGCCTGGTAGGCTGCAGTCCATGGGGTCGCTAAGAGTCGGACATGACTGAGCAACTTCACTGTCACTTTTCACTTTCATGCACTGGAGAAGGAAATGGCAACCCACTCCAGTGTTCTTGCCTGGAGAATCCCAGAGACAGGGGAGCCTGGTTGGGTGCCGTCTATGGGGTCGCACAGAGTCAAACACAACTGAAGTGACTTAGCAGCAGCAGCAGCTACTACACTCCAAGCACTGTGGCACCTAATTCTCTCATTTTATTGATTAAAAAGTCAAGGTCCCGTGCAGTTCAGTGCCTAGCTTAGAATAACCAGCTTATTCAGGGTAGCACAGTTGGGACAGGGGCCTCCTAAGTGGCACTAGTGGTAAAGAACCCATCTGCCAAGGCAGGAGATATAAGAAATGCAGGTTCGATCCCTGGGTTGGGAAGGACCCCTGAAGAAGGGAATGGCAACCCACTCCAGTATTCTTGCTTGGAGAATCCCATGGACAGAGGAGCCTACAGTCCATGCGGTCACAAAGGGTTGGACATGACTTAACACAAATGTACCCACAGTTGGGGCAGAATTCAAATTGTCAAGGCTTTTTGCACTTGCCCCATGCTGTTTATAACCTGTGAAGTCAATTAACCTTAAACAGGTCTTTAAAACAATTAGGTGCTTCTGGAGGATGGGGCTGCCTGTTTATGGCACCATCAAGCTAAGTACTTTAGCCCAATGCCTTGGCAAGTATAGCACCTGAGAAATATTTGTTGAATGATTAACTACAAAGAAGCAGAAGAAAAACGCTGAAGCTGGAACTTGAAGACCCAGCAAACTTGTAGTCTGGCACTTTGATTTGGAACATGCACATCATGTTCCAGAGTGACTGCAAAGGGACTTGTCTGCAAAGTGCATGAACTGCCAGCTCTCTGTTTTTCTAGGACATCAGTGTTTCTTACGTAGAGATTTTTAAAGGTTTGCAACCACTGAGGTCTAAAACTTGGTTCTGAAATATGTGTTTTCTCCTACATGGTGAAAAAGAGTGAGCACAGTGTGGGCAGATTCCAAAGCCAAGCTCATAGAAGAAACCCCCGTCATGCAAGGGTGGCCCCTGCCCCTCTTCAGGAGGAATCCCTCCCAGGTGGCACAGGCAGCCATACTGCAAGGAAGCTCAAGACAGGGGAGGTGCACGAAACAATTGCTGACCTCTTTTTCTCTCTCTGATCTTCTGGGGTTCTTCCTAGCCTGTCTTCTCTGGTTTTTCTTATTTTTCTCTTCCTTTGTGCCTTTTCCCGTGGCCACGGGGTCCTGGACTATTTCTGAGGTGGGGGCTGTGTGATTGCTCATCGACCAATCAGAGATGGCGTTAGTGCTCCAATGAGTGTTGACAGGGTTGGCAGGAAGCAAGAGGGAATTTGCTCCTGGAGTTCCATATTCTAAAGAACTGGTTTCCACAGGTTCAAATTCATAATAATCCCACTCCAGGGCACTGGAGGTCATTCTTCAACTAATTCTCAGTCTTTACCATGATACAAAGCACAGTATCTGTAGAACATGAAGTTAGGAGTAAATTCTTCAAAATATTAACATTCTCTATTGTTACCCATCACCAAGACAGGTAACTTCTGAAATTTTTTTTCCAATACTTAATCTCCCAGCTTCTTTATTTTATTTTTTATTTTTTGCTTGTGCCTCACGGCTTGCAGGATCTTAGTCCCTGATCAGAGACTGAACCTGGTCCATGGCATGAAAGCACTGAGTCCTAACCACTGGACCACCAGGGGATTCCCATTCCCAGCTTCTTTAAAGACCATCCATAAGGAGTTTTCGCCCTCGAATTCCTGCATTTCAAGGCTGATCAGCAAGCAAAATAAATATATAGAAGACACACATGAACCATATTCTGACAAACGCATTACTTCAGAACTAGTGAGAGTCAAGACACCTCCACTTCCAGCTGTTTTTACACTGTTTCGTTGTTGTGTGTGCACTTTTGTTTTAAACTGAGAGAAACAATATATGCAAGGGAAAGATGCAAAATACATCAATAATTTCAATAAATAAAGAGTACCCCTCTAACGGTAGAGCTGGCTTTCCTTCTGCTGACATGTACCCCTTTGGCTACCCTGTTGGAACTCCTGACTAGTTTACTTCTATCTTGTCTGATATAAACAGCAGTAGTTCTGGAAAGTCTGCTTGGCTCTTGCTGTAGGAGAACACGTGATACCTGGAGCTCAGGACCTGAGGCAGGAGTGCTGGGTCGCAGTGGGTTAGCAGCCTGGTATTACTGCAGCCTTGCCACCAAGGCAGCAAGGGCTTTAATTATGCAGAGAAGAGCAGATGCTGCCCAACATATTTGCACCAACAATTCAATGCCCTGCCTTTCCTGTGGTCAGAATCTCTTCCCTCTGCCTGTATTTTTGCTCCTATCATGTAAGGATAAGATATAATCAGGTATGTTATGATGGCACAGTGCTGGGAAAGAAAACAGTGTATTGTGACCTGGGGTAGAAATCAACAGCTTAAAGCTAGCTCAGCATCTTTTGAAAATAACATCCTTGATGACTCAACAGGTTCCAAATATAACCAGAAATCTCTGAATGACACTGACACACTAAGTTATTGCTTTGTGAATGCTGTCCTTCTCAACTTGTGTGTTTGCCAAGTTTTCAGACATTACACAGGGACGCAAGACTAGAAGCACTTTGGTGACCCACACTGTGGCCCAACAGAGGGTCTGAACTTTGATAACATTCAGTAAGCACAGTGATTACAGGTGAATCTGAAAGGGGTTTATGAGTACAAAGTCTCCAAGAGTCTATGTTCCTCACAAAAGTTCTTACCTCTTCGAGTTCTACTGTACAAATCACAGTCAGAAACTTTTCAAAAAGAGTTTCCAATCAGATTATCATTAGGACATTTTCCTAATAGCCCACTGGAGAGCAATTTACATAATCTTTCCCACATCCCCTTCTTAGAGAATCTAGCCTGCCCAGAAACCCAACAGGGCTACCCCTGCACTACATGACTCCATGCCAGCCACTGCTGATTTACTCAGGAATGGATCTCTGAACCCAAACAGCCAAGCAGAATCTCCTTCTAGATAATCGGACTGAAGAAACTCAGAGAATGACTCTCAGTCATGGCAGAGCACCAGAGTAAATCTTTCTGGAGGCGTTGTTTTTCTCAGATTACACAAGATCAATGTTCTGTTTTTTTTCTTTAAATAGGTCCTTTTAAACTAAATGTAAACTAACAGAAATCAAGGCAAGAAAAGACAAAAATTTAAGTTTTTAAGCTTCATCTTTTTCTCTAGTGGTAAGTTTGATCAATGACACATTTCCAGCAAGACTTGCCCAGATCTGTGTGCGTGCGTGCGTGTGTGTGTAGTGTGCTCCTTCATACCGAGGCAAGGAAACAGGCAAAACACCCTGCAAGGCCCTACACTTGAATAATAATAGATAGGAAATAATAATACTCGATAGGAACTATGATGGGAAAACCAAACCACACTTGCTACTGAGAATGGGTCCCAGACCAGGGCTTCAAGAGGAAGTTCTTCCCACCAAGGTGGAGCTAAAAACTGCTGGAGAGCAACAACTACTGTCCCTCCCCCACCTCACAGCTAGTTACACATTGTGGTATGCTATGCAGACAAGCCCAGTTGACAGCCACCCCTCAACAGAATGATAGCTTCTACTCACATCATCCTGGACATCGAGGTCACAGCCAGCCTTCAGCAAGATCTGGACCACAGAAAGATGGCCCTTATTGGCAGCAAGATGCAGGGGCGTCCGGCCATGCTGTTAACGCAGAGCAAACATTGATTTCAGAACAAGGTATCACAAGAGCAAGGTTTGCACAGCAGTGTTCCTCGCCCGCCTTCAGTTTGGCAAGCGATGCTTAGATTCACTCAGAATTCAAGTTTGTCTCAAGTAACCTTGGCTATTGGCATTATGAGCTATGAACAAAATATGTTCAAAATGTGAAGATTTCCTTTAGTGCATAATTTCTACTCCTATTCATCCAACAGACAAGCAGAAAGGTGAGGGTTTTCACATCTTCTCTGATTTCCCCACTGGTGTGACAGGGTTGGTGACGTGGCCACAGCGTATCTGATGGGGTAAGAGATGAAAGAGCAGCAAAGTGTCAAGCTACTTAGCCCCAGAGATGTCTGGCTAGTAATTCCTCAAAACCGAAACTGCTGGTCAAACCATTAGATTCTCTCCTTTGTAGAACAAATTTAAAAATTTTTAAATTACAAAGTACTTCAACCATTCAAAAATATGAATAATATTTGAAAATGCACTTACCCACCATTAACTTTAAGAGAAAAGTAAAGAAACCAGACCTGGGTTCGATCCCTGGGTTGGGAAGATCCCTTGGAAAAGGAAATGGCAACCCACTTCCGTGTTCTTGCCTGGGAAATGTTACAGACAGAGGAGCCTGGGGGGCTGCAGTCCATGGGGTGGCAAAGAGTCGGATGCAACTGAGCGGCTAACACCTTCACTTTCATCAAGCACTTTAATTTTATTTTAAAAAATATTGTCACATTATTCACTCATTCTGTCACTGGCGAGTTCCAGGCTGTTCCCAGTGGGTGACAGAACACACGTGTGTGTACACCTCCTGTGCACCTGAGTGGGGGGGCTTCTCAGCCCTGCTGGTGGGTCGTACAGATGACTGTCCCCTGTCAGGGGCTCCTGAGCTATGACACTGAGGCTCACACCAGAACAGCACTCTTCAGAGTAAGTGAATTCCTATCTGGAAAACTGACCTTGCCAAGCTCCGAATTCTCCAACTTCTAGAGGAGACATTATGCTCCCTTAGCTTTCTCCCTCAGGTTCACTGTGAAGAAATGTTTCCAAACAGCATTTAACAACAGACCCCACCTATACAGAAACACTCCTGGAGGAATAAGGGTTTCATATGGCCTGAGTCCTTTTTTGCATCTCGACAGAGCTTCCCAAAGCCCTTTATTGATATTCTAGCAGGATAAACACATGTGTGTTCTCGACAAGGGCCAGTTTGCCATGGGTAACTAGCCTTGCAGGAAAACAGATAGTAGACAATAAAGGATTTTAATTTCAACCTGTGAAATGCAATCAAAGCATTAGAATGATTCTGGAAAGAAAGAGGTCAGAGCTCACATTAAAATTAGAATTCTTAATTAAGAAAAAAGTTTCTCCCAAGAAAACAGGCTATAAAAAGCCTTCATAAAAAGGCAGCATTGGAGATAAGATGAAACCGTGACCTTCCTCAGCTGGCGATTATGTTCTATGCGGGCTGGTTAACCTTGATTCCTCCGACGAACTGTCCACAGCTGATCAGATGAAGCCAAATAGCCTGGTTCCCCTCGCTGGCCTGGTCCCAGGCTCCTACCATGTGTCCTTGTCCAAGACATCCGATCAGAGACCTTCACAAAGTTTCTGAGGCATTCTGAACAAAGGGAAGCCCATCATGATTATAAGGAGAGAGATGTGTGCGGTGAGGAAGGCTGACAAGATGGCAGGATACAGTGTTTCTGAGCATCTGGAGAGTGCAGACCATGACTGGAGGAGCTGCCCTGACAGGCTGGGAAGGAGGCCACGGGCCGAGGGGTCAATGGGAGCCAGGTCAGGGGAAGCCAGAGGAACATCCTTGTCAGCAACCAGGGATTACTCCGTGGACGCTGAAGCCCAAGGAAGCAAAAGGGTTTGTCCAAGTGAACATGAATAATCAGAAGGGCAGAGAAGGAAACACGGATGCGATTTAAAACCAGATCACGTCTGGAGGGTGCTTTAGAAACTATAAGGTGTTAACAGAATGGCCCTGGACTAGAGGTACCTCCCTCATCCAAGGTCAGCAGAGTGCCCTCTCCAAAAAAGGAAAGGCCAGAGGCACTGGAGCTCAACGAGCATGGTTCAAATCCCAACTCTGACTAGTAACACCTGGTTGATTTTGTGTTGGCCACTCTCCTAAGCCCATTTACTCGTCTGAAATAGGAGCAGTCTCCACTAACCATTGAGATAGGATAAGTGAGGCCACACCCAGCATCCATCACGGTTTCCTTCCCTCTGTCTCAGCCCTCACCCCCGAAGACCCCCAACTGCTGCCCCTCCTCCTCGACACCCCCACACCTTTGCCTTGGGGAGATCTTATGAATGGCACAGACAAGAGCTGGATCTCAGGTGCCCTAGGTAACCAAATGGGCCCTCGCTGGAGGGTTGAGCTTCCCACCAGCTGGATCTCATCCACGGCCATTTTTGAAATACAGTCAAAGGTCTCCAGTCTCCACGTCTCTCGGGAAGGACCTTCTTTATGGGAACACCCTTCTCCTGTTCTCCAAGAAGAAATGGCCCCCGCTGCCTTCTCCAGGCCCACAGCACTTCAGCTCCCTCCAGGAAACCACCAATCCTGTTCTGACTGAACTTCCAACTAGGCCGTGATCTCCCCATGGGCAGAACTGCACCAACAACAAGAAGCCTGTGCTCACACAACTAGAGAAAGCCTGTGTGCCGCAATGAAGAAAAAATAAAATAAAAACAGACAAGGACTTCACTAAAAATCTGGAACATAAGAGCAAATCATTTGCGATTCTCCCACCCCATACACTCACTTGTCACTTTTAGCCTTACTTTTCCACTGCATCTTTTCTGTTGGTGCTTTTGCAGTTACACTCACAGGTCACATGAAACTAGCTTGCTTGTGCGTTAATATTATGCCTTAAACCAGTGGTCTGCAAACTTCATAGGGCAGCAGAGGACTTGTTAAAGACAGCTATCTGGGCCCCATTAAACGGTTTCTGATTTTGTAGGTCTGGGGTGGAGACTGACAATTTGTATTTCTAACAAGCTCCGGTAACTAAAGAGCCTCTTGATGAGGGTGAAAGAGGAGAGTGAAAAAGCTAGCTTAAAACTCAACGTTCAAAAAAAGAAGATCATGGCATCCGGTCCCATCACTTCATGGCAAATAGATGGGGAAAAAGTGGAAACAATGGCAGATTTTATTTTCTTGGGTTCCAAAATCACTGCAGATGGTGATTGCAGCCATGAAATTAAAAGACACTTGCTCCTTGGAAGGAAAGCTGTGGCCAGCCTAGACAGCATATTAGAAAGCAGACATGACTTTGCCGACAAAGGTCCGTCTAGTCAAAGCTATAGTTTTTCTAGTAGTCATGTATCGATGTTAGAACTGGACCATAAAGAAGGATGAAAGTGAAAAAGTCAAAGTGTTAGTCGCTCAGTCCTATCTGACTCTTTTGCGACTCCATGGACAGTAGCCCACCAGGCCCCTCTATTCATGGGATTCTCCAGGCAAGAATACTAGAGTGGGTTGCCGTTCCCTTCTCCAGGGGATCTTCCTGACCCAGGGACTGAACGTGGGTCTCGTGCATTGCACGCTGATTCTTTACCATATGAGCCACCAAAAGAAGGTTGAGCACCAAAGAACTGATGCTTTTGAACTGTGGTGCTGGAGAAGACTCTTGAGACAGCAAGGACGTCAAACCAGTCAATCCAAAAGGAAATCAACCCTCAATATTCACTGGAAGATCTGATGCTGAAGATGAAGCTCCAATACTTTGGCTACCTGATGCAAAGAGCCGACTCACTGGAAAAAGACCCTGATGCTGGGAAAGATTGAGGGCAGGAGGAGAAGTGGGTGACAGAGGATGAGATGGTTGGATGGCATCACCAAATCAATGGGCATGAGTTTGAGCAAACTCCGGGAGATAGTGAAGGACAGGGAAGCAGTCCACGGGGTCACAATGAGTTGGACACAACTCAGTAACTGAACAACAAACAAGCTCCCACGAGAAGCAGATGCTGCTAGTATTAGGACCACATGTTTTGAGCTATAACATAAATGATGGGTTTTCAACACTGTTGCACCATAGATTCACCTGAAAATATTTTTTAAATCTCAAATTTTACCTCCAGATTCCATCAAGCTAGGGTGGGGTCTCAGCGTGGATGTTTTTGAAGTTCCCTGTGACAAACGTGCACTTGGAGGTTATAAATCTCTCTGTGAAGGCTTTAGCTGTGCAGGTTCTCCAACCTGCCCTGGGGTCAGGACCGGCCATCTGAGACCAGTGGGGTAGGGGCTGCAGGACCCTGCAAGGCAGCACATCTCCCTCATCCAACCAGCGAAGGGCAGAGGCTTGGAGCCACTCGCGTTCAGGGAAGTGAACAGCAAAGAGCCTAGTAGACGTTGCCAGGCAACAACCACAGAAAAAGTGGCCTCACTGTCAACAACTCGGGTCCGGGTGCTGCTTTGTTCTGGCAGATTGAGCCCCGTGGGTCCCGATTTCTAGCAGAATTGCTGCACAGGAACATCAGAGTGACTCGCGATCCAGCGGGTGACCCATAAATTATACTCACAGGTATAAAAAGCGCTCTGAACAGAAAGTCTCTGCTACTCATTTGGAAGAGCCTAACTCCCAGCTAGACGTGGGAGAGCTATTTTACACAGCTAGTGGGGAGCTGCTAGAGAGCACAGGGAGCTCAGCTTGGTGTTTCGTGATGACCTCGAGGCGGGGTGGTGGGGGTGGTGGGAGGGAGGTCCAAGAGGGAGGGGATGTATATATACATGTGGCTGGTTCACTTCATTGTACAGCAGAAACTAACACAACATGCACGCTAAGTAACTTCAGTCACGTCTGACTTTTTTCAACCCTATGGTTCCTCTGTCCATGGAATTCTCCAGGCAAGAATAATGGAGTGGATTGCCATGCACTCTTCAGGGGACCTTCCACACCCAGGGATCAAACCCGCATCTCTTATGTCTCCTGCACTGGCAGCTACCTGGAAAGCTTTAACTAATACAACATTGTAAAGCAATTATATTCCAGTTTAAAAAATAAATAAAATTAAATTGCAGGGGGGAAAAAGACTCTCTCTTCATACAGACTCCATGGTGCCCGGGAGTGCTGGGTCACACCCTGGTCACTCATTACTCCAGCCAGGACCTGGAGGTTGGTTCACAGCTCCTCTCTCCTGCTTAGGTATAGTTGATCCTCCTTACTAAAGGGCCGGCCTTTCACACAGACAACACTTGTCCCACAAACACCTGCTCTGTGGATGCCTGCCCCATGGATGCTGAGCCCCGACTCCTCAAGGCAGCCACCTGGTCTAAGAGAGTGGACCCAAGAAGTGAGAAGGAGCTTAGCCATTCTCAGAACACTTTGCCTTTGTTGAATGATACACTTTTGCTCAAGATCACAACAGACCCATGGGGCAAAGAGAAGCTAAAGTAATTGAGGCTCATGAGCTCGAAGAAATAAAACAGCTGAACCTTCTTAATGGGGGATTGTTACAAGGAGGGCCATTGCAGAGATGTGACCCACATGGGGAGTGACAGTTTGACAAGAAGCATCTAGGTATAACCTAAATCAGTGTAACAATGTCAAAGTGACAACACTTCCTTTCTTTAGAGCCTGAGAAATATAATAGGTCAGAGTCATGCAGTCTTTTTTGAGGCAAGTAAAGTCTGTATTACCTGAAGCTTTAAGGAAGGAATAGAAAATAGGAAAGAGAGAGATGGGGAGCAAGAAAGTGGTAATGTTAGTGAAGTAAGAGTGGCACATATTTTAGAAACAATATAATATTCAGATTGAAAAGAGTCTCTGAGAGTTTAATTTGGATAAAGGTAGTAAGGCTTGTAGGTGGTCAGTGATTTTCAAGAGCTAAAATGTTACTTGTGGCAGAACAAATAATAGCTAGAATCCTGGCCATTTGGCCTAGCCATTTAGGTTATATTTTTATTTATTGGATTGTTTTTTAACTGTTTGGGCTTCTTCTGTCCTTCCCCTACCCCTGGTTGCACTGCACAGCATGTGGGATATTAGTTCTCTGACCAGGGATTGAACCTGGGCCCCGTCATTGGAAGCACACAGCCTTAACCACTGGACTACCGGGGAAGTCCCTCACTTAGGTTTTAAACTATAGAAGATTCCCCACCAACTTTCTTAGGTGGCCCCAGGGTCCCCTTATCATAAACAGTATTTCCAGAGCTCCAACTGTTTGGAGTGATGTAGATTTGGATCCAAAACTTCAAAGTCCTTCTCAGGCTTATGATTCAATAAAAACAAAGTTATAAAGACATTCAGGGAGAAAATAGACCCCCCCCCCAAAAAAATGCCATGAACAAAAAAAAAGTGAGAGAATAAATCTGTTCGTTAAAAAACATACAGTTTAAAAAGCCTTCAGAACTTTCTTTCCATTTTAGAAATATGTTTCATCTACCTGTCTCCTTGGATGAGTGACACATCACATTTTAATCAGACTGTAGGTGACAAGATGCAGTAAGGGAATAAAGTCCTTGGATGACAAAAATCAGGATCCAACATAATGTCAAATTGAAAGGGCAGGCTAATTTTAATAAGACAAAATTTAGCAGGGGGACAGGGGTAAGACTCCTGCCCCAGGGATCAACAGTCCAATCGTACATGGGCAGGGATACTGTCCTCTGAAAGAACAGGCCTTCCTTTTATTTTTTCATTAGTTTTAAAAATAATTATTTATCTGGTTGCACTGGGTCTCAGTTGCAGCACACGGAATTTTTACTTGCGGCATGCAGGATGGAACCAGAGTACCCTGCACTGGGAATGTGGAGTCCTAGCCACTGGACCACCAGGAAGTCACTACAGTCTTCCCTTTTAAAACCGTCAGGTAAAAAAAAAAAAAAAAAAAAACCAACCGTCAGGTTCCTATGCCAAAAGCTTCATAATGCTTCTCTAAGTCTTACTTTGGGGAGGGACTAATAATCATAAATAATTGGGAGAGATGATTAAAAACATGTATGATCAGGAATCAATTATTCAAATAAAATGGCTTAATTAATAAGATTATTCTTTTTGAGGTGATGCACAAACTGCCAGGCTTGGGTTTGTTTCTAGAAAGGTCCACCAGAAGAAGGACCAAAATAATTCAAGCGACTCAATTGGCTGTTAAGAATCCCATTGATTCCTATAGTACATCAGTTTCCTAAGTTAGAAGGTATCAGTTAACGGCCTCCATGCTCCTCACTGGCAGCTACTTAGACTACATTTTCAATGGGCTGACACACTGACAGAGGAAGGCATGGCAGTCCAGTGCCTGAAGAACCACGGCTGGGAGACGAGAACGTTCTCTCTTATTTCCTGGTTTTTATTGGAATCATTGCCTTTTCAGCAATTGTTAATATAACCATATGTTTGTTTGTTTTCCTTTTAATCTATTGGTGTAATGATTTAAGGAACCATCCTGGCATTCCTGGATCAAACTCCACTTGGTCACACAGTGCTATTCTGATATGTGTTGTATTCTATTAAATAGGACTATTAAGAATTTTTGCTTCTAATTCATACTTGAGGTTGCTCAATTGTTCTTATATTATTTCTCTCACTCTCATTTATCTTTACTTGGTTTTGGTATTAAGGTTGCACTGGTTTCATAACATAAAATCCAGCTTTCCATTTTGAGCTATGCTTTATAATACTTTAAATAACATTGGAACTTTTTTTGTTACTGCTGTTGTTAAAATGTAGAACAAGGCTGTGGAACCATTTGACCCTAGCACTTGTCAAAGGTTTAATCACATTTTTAATCTTTTCTATGATAATTCAACTATTTATGTTTTCTGCTGCTTCTTGAGTGAATTTTCTAAAAATTATTATGGTAAAATATACATAATAAAATTTACCATTTAAACCAGTTTTTTAGTTTTTAATTCAGTGGCATTACATATACTTACAGTGTCGTACAACCATCACCATTATTCAATTCCATAGCTTTTAATTATCCCAAACAGAAACTCTGTATGCATTAAACAATAACTCCCCTCTCCCGAAGCCTGCTAACCTCTATCCCACTTTTTTTTTGGGGGGGCCAAATAGCCAACTTGTGGGATTTTAGTTCCCCCAAAACTAGGGCCCTTGGCAGTGAAAGCACAGAGTCCTAACAACTGGACAACAGGGAATTCCCTCTCTACCCTACTTCTCAACTCTACTAAATCAACTATTCAAGGTGCCTTATACAAGTGGAGTTATACAATATTTGTCCTTTTGTGTCTCTATTATTTCATTTTGTTGTTCTTCAGTTGATCAATTGTGTCTGCCTCTTTGCAACCCCTTTCTTTGAACTGCATCACGCCAGGCTTCCCTGCCCTTCACCATCTCCCAAAGTTTGCTCCAAGTTACATCCATTGAGTTGATGATGCCATTCAACCATTTCATCTTCTGTTGTCCCCTTCTCCTCCTGCCTTCAACCTTTCCCAGCATCAGGGTCTTTTCCAGTGAGTTAGCTCTTTGCATCAGGTGGCTAAAGTATTAGAGTTTCAGCATCAGTTCTTCCAATAAATATTCAGGGTTGATGTCCCTTAGGATTGACTGGTTTGATCTCCTTGCTATCCAAGGGATTCTCAAGAGTCTTCTCCAACACCACAGTTATAAGGCATCAATTCTTCAGTGCTCAGCTTTTTTATTCACCTGTCACATCTGCACATGACTACTGGAAAAACAACAGTGTTGACTAGATGGACCTTTATCAGCAAAGTAATGTCTCTGCTTTTTAATATACTGTCTAGATTTCTCATTGCTTTTCTTCCAAAGAGCAAGTGTCTTTTAATTTCATGGCTTCAGTCACCATCCACAGTGATTTTGGAGCTCAAGAAAATAATGTCTGTCACTGTTTCCATTGTTTCCCCATCTATTTGCCATGAAGTGATGGGACTGGATGCCATGATCTTAGTTATTTTGAATGTTGAGTTTTAAGCCAGCTTTTTCACTCTCCTCTTTCACCATCATCAAGTGGCTCTTTAGTTCCTCTTCACTTTCTGCCATAAGGGTGGTGTCCTCTGCATATCCAAGGTTATTGATATTTCTCCCAGCAATCTTGATTCCACCTTGTGCTTTATCCAGACCAGCATTTCCCATGAAGTACTCTGCATATAGGTTAAATAAGCCAGGTGACAATTTATAGCCTTGACATACTCCTTTCCCCAATTTTGAACCAGTCCGTTGTTCCATGTCCAGTTCTAACTGTTGCTTTTTGACCTGCATATAGTTTTCTCAGGAGGCAGATAAGGTGGTCTGGTATTCCCATCTCTTGAAGAATTTTCCACAGTTTGTTGAAATCCTCAAAGCCAAAGGCTTTAGCATAGTCAGTGAAGCAGAAACAGATGTTTTTTTGTGGAATTCTCTAGCTTTTTTATGATCCAGTGGATGTTGGCCATTTGGTTTCTGTTTTCTCTGCCTTTTCTAAATTCAGATTGTACATCTGGAAGTTCTCGGTTCATGTACTGTTGAAGACTAGCTTGTGGGATTTTGAGCATTACTTCTGCTAGCATGTGCTGTGCTGTACTTAGTTGCTAAGTAATGTCTGACTCTTTGTGACCTCATGAACTGTAGCCTGCCAGGCTCCTCTGTCTATGGGGATTCTCCAGGCAAGAATCCTGGAGTGGGTTGCCATGCCCTCCTCTAGGGGATCTTCCCAACCGAGAGATTGAACCCAGGTCTCCTGCATTGCAGGCAGATTCTTTACCAGCTGAGCCACCATAGAAGCCCAAGAATACTGGAGTGGGTGGCCTATCCCTTCCCCACGGGATCTTCCCGATCCAGGAATCGAACCAGGATCTCCTGCATCACAGGTGGTTTCTTCACCAGCTGAGCTACAAGGGAAGCCCTGCTAGCAGGTGAAATGAGTGCAATTGTGTGGCAGTTTGAACATTCTTTGGCACTGCCCTTCTTTGGGATTCGAATGAAAACTGACCTTTTCTAGTCCTGTGGCCAAAACTGTTTTCCAAATTTGTTGGCATATTGAGTGCAGCACTTTAACAACATCAT
Source organism: Ovis aries (assembly GCF_016772045.2). Classification (NCBI taxonomy): domain Eukaryota; kingdom Metazoa; phylum Chordata; class Mammalia; order Artiodactyla; family Bovidae; genus Ovis; species Ovis aries. The sequence goes on from NC_056061.1 coordinate 47,972,508, forward strand.
CATTTAGGATTTGAAACAGCTCAACTGGAATTCCATCACCTCCACTAGCTTTGTTTATAGTGATGCTTCCTAAGGCCCACTTGACTTCACACTCAAGGATATCAGGCTCTAGGTAAGTGATCACACCATTGTGGTCATCCAGGTCATTAAGATCTTTTTTGTCTAGTCCTTCTGTGTATTCTTGCCACCTCTTCTTAATATCTTCTGCTTCTGTTAGGTCCCTACTGTTTCTGTCCTTTATTGTGCCCATCTTTTCTTGAAATGTTCCCTTGGTATCTCTAATTTTCTTGAGGAAATCTCTAGTCTTTCCTATTCTATTATTTTCCTCTATTTCTTTGTATTGTTCACTTTAAAAGGCTTTCTTATGTCTCCTTGCTATTCTCTGCAACTCTGCATTTAGATGGGTATATCTTTCCTTTTCTCCTTTGCCTTTCACTTCGCTTATTTCACTTAGCAAACGTTTTCAAGGTTCATTCATGTTGTAACATGTATCAAAATTCCATTCCTTTTAAACGTTGTGAAAAGTGTGAAAAATAAACTTTTGGTGTTTAAGTCACTCAATTTATCATATCATGTTATAGCTGACTAAGACACCTATTGACATGGTAGGATTACACTGACTGATGTAGAATCAGCCTTGCGTATTTGGAATAAATTTCACTTGTTCATGGTGCATAATTCTTTATACATTGCTCTATTTGATAGAAACACCAGCTGAAAGAAGACCAGGCACAGTTGCCTCCTCCTCACCCATCTTGGTTTATTTCCTTGGTTTATAACAACTTAAACATGCAACAGCCAACTTTCATTGGAAACAAACCAAGAGGCCTGCTGAGCAGGAATTTTCAGTCTCTAGACAAGTTACTGGCTTCATCTATTTTCTGAAACTGAAGCCATTACAGCTTAAAGAGTAAGAAAAGAGAAAGAACTCTAATAGAGGATCCACCAACAGACCGTCTGCACTGGCATCTGAGCAGAGGCCCAAGTGGGCAACTCAGCAGCTTCGGAAGCCCCTTTGCTCTCGGCTTCCTCATTTTGCAACAATCCCAGAGCATGGATTAGGTGATGACACTTCAGAAGTCATACAATAGGCTGATTCCTGGTCTGAAAATCAGTGATCCTCCAACCCATTGGGTCCAGGAAAGATACAGGGAGGATTTACAAATGCTGACCCCCGACTGTGCCATGACACTGCAGTCTCTCTTCTAGGTGACGAGGATCTATCAAAGACAGGGCTTTAGGAGTATTACCAGCACATTAACCTAGGCTGTAGAACAGTCTGCTGTGCAGCTTGAGGCTTCCATTTTCAGTGCAGACAGACCCAGGGCTGGGGGATGCAGATGACCAGCTGTGTGAACACCCCGGTGTGGAGTGGGTCTCTGGGCCGCCGCACCCACCAAGCTGGTCCAGAGCTGGGAAAGTGGCCCAACCTTTACCGGCGCTGAACACACTGCAGACACAGCAAGAAGGCAGCAGAACAGCACCCCTCCCAAAGCTTCCCCAGAGGCCGAGAGAGCAGCCAAGAGATCGGGGCCCACCCTGAGCTCCCTTCCAAAGCTGCCTCTCCTGAGACACTCGAGTCAGTGCTGCAGATCTATCCCTGAGTTTCGAGGCTTACTCCTCTCAATTACAGCTCGTCTCCTCTCAGGCCCAGGCAGGGACTTCAGTGTGACCCACGATACCCATTCTTACCTTGTCCTCTCCTTCCTCCAAAGAGCATCTCTGGGGGACACCTCGTACCTTTGCTAGAAACACGAGTCCCCAGGCTGCCTGCCTAATTAACACCTGCACCATCAGAAGTTAAACTTACCCAGACTTTCCTGGTGCTGATCCAGTAACTTGCCAGGCGTGTCTCCCAGGCAAGCCATACCATTCACAGCATGCACTTGCCTCCCTACACACTGTACCTCTGGCAGGTATTACGGCATTGAGAATACCACTATTTTGTGGGGTTCCACAAAGAGCGTGGTGGATCCCAGGTGTCTACCACTGACTCGCCCACAGCTCAGTACAGAGCGTTGCCCCACCACTCATGAGGGGCTCCCCTCCTGAGCCTGGGGAGGAAGGCCTAGAGCAGTGAGAGACTCGTTAACCTGGGGCTCTGAAACAAACCCAGCCACACCCATTCCAATTCAATCAGAAACCAGGCATCGGTATTTTTTTAAAGGTCTACCAGGTGATCACACATGTGGTCAATACTGGGAACTGTTGACCTACCTATGAGAACTCCTGTGCCTCTGGGGACCCCAGTGAAGAAACAGTAATTATGATCAAAATAACTACCATCCCCTGAGCTTGTCTGACATCCCTGTTACACTGTACAAGCACTCTGCATGGATTACCTTGATGGATCTGCGCAACAAATCCCCGAGGCAGGGGTTAGGCTGATGCTACAGACAAGAAACCAAGGTTCAAGGAGGCTACTAATTACTTGGCCACAGTCACAGAGATGGTGAATGTGATTCACTGCCTCTACTCTTCACAAGGAAAAATTGGGAGATTCTTAAACAGTTGACAAAATCACAGAGACAGAGTGTGGAGCTGTGGTTGCAAGTGACCAGGGCAAGGGGTAATGGGGAGGAAGTGTTTAATGGGTGTTTAACCAAGTGGTTAACCAAGCTTCCATCTGGGAAGACAAATTTTGGAGACGGACGGGGCTGATGGCTGCATAAAAATGTGAACACACTTAATTCCACTGAATGGAACACTTACACATAGTTAAAGTAGCAAATATTGTGTTATGTATATTTTGCTATAATTTTTGAAATGAAAATATTTTAAAATTAAAATATAAAATGAATAAAAAAGAGAGAGATGACTAGAAGTCCTGTCTCAGGCACAGTGCTATCCCAGGTCATCTCCTGGTTATTTTCCTTATCTTTGAGCTATTTCACAACTTTGTAAGTCTTAGAATCCCGAGGGTAATGCCAATAAGTCATGTCTAGCAGATTCAGTGTATCCCAGCCAATTTTAGATCTAATAAGCAAATTTATTTCCGCTTTCCTGAGACCTACATATTTGTAATTCTTTGCATTCTCTTTTGAACCAGTTGCAACATCTTACTGGTTCTCTCACTAATGGATTAGTTAAATAAAATCTGAACATGTGTTCATTTTATAACAGTTGCTCAGAATTACTACCACATGTCAAATTTCCTTGATTTCTAACAATAAACTACAAAGGCCTGAGTTTTCCCAGTTGAGATGTTCCTCCCACAGGGCGATGCTTCTAGCTACTGTAGAACAAAAAGCACATTCTCTGTTTGACCTGACACGTGAGTGCACACCCGCAGGGCCTCCATAGAGTGTGTGGATCCAAGAGAAGGACTGGGCTACACCAGCCTTGCGCAGGCTCCGCCCTCACTAGGGAGGTGAGAACACACTGGCTCCAGGGTGTGAGATGCAGAGTCTCAGGCCGCCTGGGGAGGGAACCCTGGATGCCAGCTGCGAGCGTAGGGTGAGGAAGGGGAGGAGACTGTGGAGACTCCAACCACTGGTCTTCCATCAGCCACCCCTTGCTTTTCTCCCTGACTCCCAGGAGGTTGTCATTAGACACAACCCAGAGCAGGTGGAAAAGAGAAAATTCTATAAACCCCAAGCCAAAGGGGAGAGGTTCAAAAGCCAAATAGAGCCACTGCAGAGAGCTCCTGGCGAGGATGCGATAGAGGCAGGATAAATCCAGGAGAAGGGCCAGGAGGAGAGGGCGAAGGGAGGGGCCGATAGAGCCCGGGTCACAGCAGTTAAGGGCAGCGCTTGCAGGTGCTGGCAGCGTGGACACCAGCGTGAGCTCCATGCAGCACAATTCTGCTCCGGCTATGAAAATGAAAAGGGCACGCATGCCCTGCCCAGTGGTGCCACTTAGAGAAAGCCGTCCCACAGACAGAACCACGCTGCTCAACAAGACCTCAGGACAAGGTCAGTCACTGCAAGTAATTTCCAAGAACAGATGATTAACATAATTTAAATACCTGTGGACGGGGGATAGGTGAAGTCAATTACAGTTCACTGAAGAAAGCAGAGGGAGGGACTTCCCTGGTGGTCCAGTGGCTAAGACTCTGGGCTCCCAATGCAGAGTGCTCAGGTTTGATCCCTGGTCAGGGAACTAGATCCCGCATGCCACAACTAAAAGAACCTGCACACTGCAATGAAGATCAAAGATACTGCGTGCCACCGCTAAGACCCAGCACAGCCAAATAATAAAATAATATTAAAAAAAAAAAGAAAAAGCAAAGGGAAGGAGGACATATATAGTATCCTACCATTTGTCTAGAAACAATTCATGGAGATACACATAGAGACACATCCATCTACACATATACACATGAAATATCTCAGGGGAAAAAATGTAAGAAAGATAACATGGGTTGCCTTCAGAACAGGAGACACTGAGAGGTTGGGAGACAGTGTAGAAGAAAGACTTATCAACATTTCATACCTTCTGATTTAGAGCCATGTGGATGTATTACCTGTTCAAAATATTTAATTTTTTAGGGGATTCCCTGGAAGTTCAGTAGCTAAGACTTCGATCTTCTACAGCAGGGGGTCAGGGTTCAATCCCTGGTCAGGGAACTAAGACCCCACATGCTGTGCAAAAAAAAATTTTTTTTCTCTATCTTTTAAAACAGGTATAGGGAGTCTTTTGGAAGAAGCCTATGACAGACAACACATTCTCTCAAGTGGACACTTTCACCTAACCAAGGGCCTTGTAAGCATCTGCTTCTCCCATTGCCTGCCTCTTGGGGACTGGCAGCTTTTAGGCAAGGACCACAGACCAATAAGCCCTCATTCCACTAAGTCCAATATTAGACACACTCCCACAGATTCAAAACCAAAGCAAATGAACAAACAACAAAAAAGATCCTTGGTTTTCACTGTTCCGCTGCGTTTCTTGAGGCTGTGAATGTATACCATACCATCCATCAGCTCGAGCCTTTTCTTGGGACAGGCTGCCGGAAAGCATCTACCAGCCCTGCACATCTTAATTTCTGCAGACATGATCAAGTGTCATGCTTGGGAAAGTTGCTAAACTCAAACCCTTTGCAGCTCTCTTTTTAAAAGTTTAAAGTTTATATTTATTGGAGCAGAGTTGTTCACTAGTAATGCGAGCCCTGATGTGAAACCTCCACAGAAGCCACACACCTATGAATGTGTCGAGGCCCAGAACAGGCTGCCCAAAGTATGCCTCAATGCACATAGATTATTTTGAATTAAAGCTACTTGAGAAACGGCTGGTGGGGGAAAATACTGTTAAAAGACCTGCTGACCCCTGCTCTTTCCCTCTGCAAGCAGGAAATAAATCTACCTGAAGGAATCCTCCCTACAAACCAGGAGGACAAAAAGCATCCTTACCAACACGGCTAGAGAATTCTAGGCTAAGGAAGCTTTAGTATAAGCAAGCTTCTTCATGAGTCTGCTACCCCAAGCAGAAGCCCCTTTGTTTTGTTAAACTTTCACAGATAATTGTTTCTTTGTCTAAAAATGACACATAAACAAACTGCTTTGGTCACTTTGGGGCAGGTGGGTAGGGGTGTCCCATTTCTATGACCATTCTATGTGTATGAATTAAGTTTTTTTTTCTCCTGTTACTCTGTCTTGTGTCAATTTAATTATTAGACTAAACCAACAAATTTAGAGGGGAGGGTGTGGGGAAATTTCCCCCTCTCAAACAAATGATATTAAACCCCTTTAAGTTTATTTCCTTACATAATAATGATTACATTTAGAACAGCTATTTAAAAAAAAATCAAGGCGTAATAACATTCAATAAAATTCATCCTTTTTAGGTATTCAGTTTGATGTGTTTGGATCAATGTATAGAATCATACAAAATCACTAGTGTAAGCAAAATAGAGATTTCATTTCCTTCCTAAAATTCCCACTTGCTTCTTTTTTCCCAGTTGTCCCTTTCTACCATCCCTGGTCCCTAGCAATCACTCATCTATTTTCTGTTCCTACAATTTTGATTCTTCAGGGAGAAATAGCAATAACCTCACATATGCAGATGACACCACCCTTATGACAGAAAGTGAAGAGGAACTAAAGAGCCTCTTGATAAAAGTGAAAGAGAAGAGTGAAAAAACTGGCTTAAAACTCAACATTCAAAAAATGAAGATCATGGCATCTAGTTCGATCACTTCATGGCAAATAGATGGGAAAACAATGGAAACAGTGACAGACTTTCATTTTCTTGGGCTCCAAAATCACTGCAGATGGTGACTGCAGCCATGAAATTAAAAGATGCTTACTCCTTGGAAGAAAAGCTATGACCAACCTAGACAGCATATTTAAAAGTAGAGACATTACTTTACTGACAGAGGTCCATCTAGTCAAAGCTATGGTTTTTCCAGTAGTCATGTATGGATGTGAGAGTTGGACCATAAAGAAAGGTGAGCATTGAAGAACTGATGCTTTTGAACTGTGGTATTGGAGAATACTCCTGAGAGTCCCTTGGACAGCAAGGAGATCAAACCAGTCAGTCCTAAAGGAAATCAGCCCTGAATGTTCATTGGAAGCACTGATGCTGAAGCTGAAGCTCCAATACTTTGTCCACCTGATATGAAGAGCCAACTCACTGGAAAAGACCCTGATGCTGGGAAAAATTGAAGGCAAGAGGAGAAGGGGACAACAGAGGATGAGATAGTTGGATGGCATCACAGACTCCATGGACATGAGTTTGAACAAGCTCTGGGAGTTGGTGATGGACAGGAAGCCTGGTGTGCTCAAGTCCATGGGGTCACAAGAGTTGGACACAACTCAGTGACTAAACTGAACTGAAAAAGTCAGTGGTTAAATAGCATGTTATATAAAGATGGTAAAGTCAATGGTTAGATAGCATGTTAGACAGAATTAGATAAACAGCATCACTGACTCAATAGACGTGAGTCTGAGCAAACTCTGTGAGATAGTAAAGGACGGGGAGCCTGGCATGTTGCAGTCCAGGGGGTCACAAAGAGTTGGCTATGACTTAGCGACTAAACAACAACAAGAAAGCTATTCAAAGGGAATCACATTGCACGTGGTCTTTTGTGTCTGGCTTCAAATGCACATGGCTTTGAGATTCATTCATGCTCTTTCCTCTGCTGGTAGCTCAGTCCTTCCTGTTGTTGAATAGCATTCCCCAATATGTTCATCAGTTCAGCAGGTTGGATGGGGGGAGGTTTACTTTAAGGAACTGGCTCTTACCAATTGTAGAGACCTGGCAAGTCATCACTGCAGGCAGACAGGCAAGACGGGAGCAGAGTTCTCTCTTCATTCAATGCTGGACACTGCGCTCCACAGCTGTCATCTCATTTAATCCTCATAAGCCTCGCAAGGTGGGGCTTAGCCTCACTTTTCAAATGAGGACATTGACCAGCCTGTGTCCTCTGCCCAAGACTCTCTGCCTGGTGCTCAGACCCTGACTCTCCAACCACAAGATGCTGGCTGTTGCATCATCAGGACAGCCTCATAACAACGACCACATTCGACTCGTGCCACATGCCAAGAGCCTTTCTAAGTCCCTTGCGTATATTGATTCAGTTACTGCTGAAACAACCACATAGGTAGCCAGTATTACTTTATCCTCATTTTAGCGGTGACAATATGAATCAGAAAGGGACTGAGATTACAGAGCTAGTAAACAAGCTCACATCTGATCCCAGGCGAGTCTGGCTTCTAGGTCCATGCTCACACCCTCTGCACTACATTTCCTTGGCCAGGAATTTCTGAAGCTGCTTAAAAACCCTGGCAATGGTGTAAGTGTGGTACTGGGGATGGGGAGAGAGAAGTCCCATTGGCAAAAGTCCCTCCCACACAATGGCCTCTTTCCCTGTGTGTTCTGATGGGGAGAAGCAGCTGGGGAGGGGTCCCTGGGCTGGTGCTGAAGGAATAGCTCAGGTGCTGTCCTAAGTGTGGACCTCAGAGCCGGATGGGCTGGTTCCTGTCCAGGTTGGTTGCTCTGCTCAGTCGAGTATGACCCTTTGCAACCCCATGGACTATAGCCCGCCAGGCTCCCCTGTCCTTGGAATTCTCCAGGCAAGAAGACTGGAGTGGGTTGCCATGCCCTCCTCCAGGGGATCTTCCCAACCTGGGATTGAACACTGGTCTCCTGCACTGCAGGCAGAGTCTGTACATCTGAGCCACCAGGGAAGTAACTGAATTGCTAGAGTATCTTCCTGCTCAATAGCCCCCTTTCCTTGTAAGTATCACAGATAAGAGCACAGGCTTTCTGAGCTGTGAGGATTTCAATGAGGTGCTAAATAAACAGCACTGGTCCAGTGCAGGCACAGGCACTCAACATGTATTTTTAAACTTGATTTCATGTTTCACAAGTTACTAAAGTGATATATGCTTGTTTTAATAAGCAGAATAATGCAATGGAAACATCTTTAGAAGCAAAGCGAATCCTCTTGTCTGCCAGGGAACCAGCATCAACAGTGTCTTCTGTTCCCCCAGTTTTCCTCCATGCTCACACAAACACAAGCATGTTTGCAGAGAGCAGTGGATTTGTGTTTTAATCAAAATGCATCAGACTATACCTATCACTTACTACTCCGATACCTGTCTTTTTCATTTATCAATGGATGTAACTGATCAATATAAATGCAACTCTTTCCTAAGTCCTTTGTGCATAAACATCTATGCAAATGTAACATTTTATATAAATTAGATACACATGATATTATGAAGTTTGCAGTGGGTCTCTAGTTCGTTTTTCCCTTGCTCTCTCACCTTCTTCCTTACCCTCCATATTGTGCCCCCCCATGTTTGCCACCTGCTGTTTTCTGCCCATCCACTCTGCAGTGAACCCTGGGAGGTGGGCCTGGGAGGGAGAGCACCACAACTAGAGAGTGGCCGCACTCACCGCAGCTAGAAAAAGCCCAAGCAAAGCAGTGAAGACCCAGCACAGCCAAAAATAAATAAAAATTTAAAAACCCTAGAACATGGTGATGGTCGCACAACTCTGCAAATACATTAAAAATTATTGAATTTCACACTTACAATGGGTAAATTTTTTTGGCATGCAAGTTATACTTCAATAAAGCTGTTTTTTTTAAAGAGCAAAAGAAGTCTGTTTAAAAAAGAGAACTTGCAGGGACTTCCCTGGTGGTTCAGTGGCTAAGCCTCTGAGCTCCCAGTTTAGGAGGCTGGGTTCCATCCCTGGTCAGGGAACATGATCCCATGTGCCACAACTAAAGATCCCAAATGCCACAACTAAGACATGGCACAGCCAAATAAACAAAGAAATGTTTTTAATTTTTAAAAAAGAAATTGCAGACGATGTGTTAACAGCTTTAATAAGTTACTATTATAATAATTCTGAAAAGTTGGTATTTTTATACCCATTTTACAGATAAGAAAATTGAGGCTCGAAGAAGGTAAGCAACTTGCACAATTAGCAAATATAGCAAAGTTAAAATGTGTGCACATGTGCCCTAACTACAGAGTTCTTGCACTTTCTCCCCTGTGTGACTGCCTGGGGCCTGAAGAGCCGTGGGGAGACCATGCTGGGGCCTGAGCGAAGGTTCACCCTGGATTCCACACAATCTTGTCACCACCTAGGTTAGAGTGCTGCTAGGCCAATGGGACACCTTTCAGTAACCAAAGATTTTCTCTCTCTAGAGACCAGCGTTGTGATTGTGACTTATAATAAGAAATATATATTTGCTCTTAGTCTCCATTCTTGGCTTATAGCTCCTTGAAATTTCCTGAGTGATGAGAGCAATGGGAGCATCTTTTATTCTTATAGTTGGTCTTCTGTCAGTTCCTGAAATAGCTCCAGAGCCACAAATGTGAAAGGAGTGTGCTATTCATAATAAATCCCTTTCAACCACACCTGAATTTATGTTAACACGATAACTTATGAAAAGCCCTGGGTTTCCCAGGTGGTGCAGTAGTGAAGAATCAGCCTGCCAATGCAGGAGACGCCAGAGACGCAGCTTTGATCCCTGAGTTGGGAAGATCCTCTGGAGTAGGAAATAGCAACCCTCTCCAGTATTTTGCCTGGAAAATCCGAGGGACAGAGGAGCCTGGTGACTACAGTCCACAGGGTCGCCAAGAGTCGGACACAACTGAGCACTGAGTGATGGAAAGCCCTAAGGATGGGTTGCCAGAGGAACCAACAGTGATTGGAGGCTGGAACTTTCAGCTGCACTTTCCTGACCTTCAGAGATCAAACTGCCAACATCCACTGGATCATTGAAAAAGCAAAAGACTTCCAAAGAAACATCTACTTCTGCTTTATTGACTATGCCAAAGAGTTAGACTGTGTGGATCACAACAAACTGCAGAAAATTCTTCAAGAGATGGGAATACCAGACCACATTATCTGCCTCCTGAGAAATCTGTATGCCGGTCAAAAAGCAACAGTTAGAACTGGACATGAACAACAGACTGGTTCAAAATTGGGAAAGGAGTATGTCAAGGCTATATACTGTCACCCTGCTTATTCAGCTTATAAGTACATCATGAGAGTACATCATGAGAAATGCTGGGCTGGATGAAGCACAAGCTGGAATCAAGATTTCCAGGAGAAATATCAATAACCTCAGATACGCAGATGATACCACCCTTATGGCAGAAAACAAAGAACTAAAGAGCCTCTTGATGAAAATGAAAGAGTAGAGTGAAAAAGCTGGCTTAAAACTTAGCATTCAGAAAACTAAGATCATAGTATCTGGTCCCATTACTTCATGGCAAACAGATGGGGAAACAATGGAAACAGTGACAGACTTAATTTTCTTGGGCTCCAAAATCACTCCAGATCGTGGCTATAGCCATGAAATTAAAAGACGCTTGCTCCTTGGAAGAAATGCTATGACCAACCTAGACAGCATATTAAAAAGGAGAGACATTACTTTGCCAATAAAGGTCTGTCTAGTCAAAGCCATGGTTTTTCCAGTATTCATGTATGGATGTGAGAGCTGGACTGTAAAGAAAGCTGAGCACTGAAGAACTGATGATTTTGAACCGTGGTGTTGGAGAAGACTCTTGAGAGTCCCTTCGACTACAGGGAGATCCAACCAGTCCATCCTAAAGGAAATTGGAAGGACTGATGCTGAAGCTGAAACTCCAATACTTTGGCCACCTGATGCGAAGAATTGACTTATTGGAAAAGACCCTGATGCTGGGAAAGATTAAAGGCAGGAGTAGAAGGGGATGACAGAGGATAAGATGGTTGGACGGCATCACCGACTCGATGGCCATGAATTTGAATCAGTTCCGGGATTTGGTGATGGACAGGGAAGCCTGGCGTGCTGCAGTCCGTGGGGTCGCAAAGAGTCAGACATGACTGAGCGACTGAACTGACCTCCAGGAAGGCAAAAGAGGCTGGCGGCGGTCAATCACCAATGCCAATGATTTAGTCAACAACATCTATGTAATGAAGCCTCCATAAAAACCCAAAGGACAGAGTTCAGGGAACTCCTGGGTTGGTGGACATACAGAGGTGCTGAAAGGATGGTGTGCCTAAAGGGGGAGGAAGCCCAGAGCCCTCTCCCCACACCTTGCCCTCTATATCTCTTTCATCTGGCTGTTCCTGGATTGTATCTCTTTATAATAATCTGGTAATCTTTTCCTGATTTCTGTGAGCTGCTTTAATAAATTAATTCAACCCAAGGAGGGTCATGGAAGCCTCTGATTTCTAGCCAGTGCGCAGAAGACAACCTGGCCTTGCAGCCGGTGTCAGGGGCTGGCGTGAGGGGTGGGGTGTTTTGTGGGAGTGAGTCCTCAGCCCGTGAGATCTGATGCTCTCTTCAGAGAGACGCCATCAGAACTGAGTTAACTGCCTGGTGGTGCTGGGAAAAGCACCCGTCAGAAGCGTGAAATACGGAGACTGCACAGGAATAACCAAAAATGTGAGCTGGCTAATCTTTGCCACAGGGGGTCAGAGGTTAACAGACATTACTGTTTGAAAAATGAAACTCCGCCTCTCTCCAGAGCTCTCTCTGGGTCTGGGCGGGGGCGACGGGGAAGCTTTGGAGCCATGAGGGGGTCCAAGTGGCAGTTCTGCCAAACAGCAGGTGGTGGCCCCTGGGCCTTGAAGTTACTACAATCTTTCTGTGCCTCAGTTTCCTCATCCCTAAAGTGGGGGTGCAAAGAGAACCTCTTCTAAGGGGTTCTATACAGTGGTCGAAGCAATACTAAGTTTTGCCATCAGTATTATGTCAATCATGGATTTGCACCTGTCACCTTACTAGGCAGAATTGGCCTGACCTCAGTTTTGCTACAAAGCTGCCCCGGGCCTGTGGGTCATTTGTTGGTGAGGGATCAGGAGTGCCCTCCAAAGCTTGCTACACATCTCACTGACCTGAGTGAAATCAGTCCAAAGAGGTTGAGGGTCACCTGGTCCAAGCCCATCATTGTTCAGACGGGAGCAACAAAGCTCTGCAGGTTGGAGTGGCTGAGCCGCCCACAAACCTCCCCAAGAGGCTTAATGTCATCCCCATGTAAACACTCTACCCAGTCAGTTTTTGTGCCCCAACTTCTCCAGAGAGATCTCTTGTCTATTTGACTAAAGAAGTGAGAAAAAGCCACGGACTGCTGTGATTTTAAAGAGGGTCAAATGCTAATTTTACAAGTGACTCCATTTGAAAGACAGCAATGAAAGCATTTTTAATCCTTCATCTTTCTCCCCAGACCTCTTCTTTCTCCCCAAACCTCCATCACTGGGGGAAAAAAAAAAGCCAGTTCTTTGAAGACTGTGAACCAAACACACCAGTTTTACGGACCATGGTTAAGACATGGGGTTTTCCCCAGAGAATAGCTGAAGTGTTTACTCTCTTGTTACCTTGGTAACTGCTACCTTGGCACCCTTGTTGATGAGCTGAACCACATTCTCCGTCTGGCCTTTGTACGCAGCTATGAGCAGGCGTTCTGAAAGCGCGGCGACCGCATCCTGCTGGCTCATGAATTAGGAGAGAAAGACGTTTTCAGGAAAGTGGTAGAGAAGTTCCTTCGGCTCAACACATCACGGGCCCAGGCAGGCACCCTCGGGTAAAGATGCTCTGATCATCGGAAGGTGACTTCGTCACTATGCCATCTTCGGGACCTGGGGGTTACAGAACAAAGCTGCCATCAGCGCCACTCAGCACCTGGGACAGGCCCCATCTCTCCGCCCTGGCTTTAGGGGATCTGTTGGTTGCTCGCTGCTGGGGAGGGGAACTGGGGGATACAGGACACTCAGGAACCACCCTCTGCAGAGCAAACCCTGAACTTGCAAGTGGAAGGCAAAGAGGGTACTGAACCACCCCACCCCATCCCCCACCCCTACCCCCCACTGCCTCCTGACCACTAGGGCTAGAAACTGCAAGGTCTGCTCTGCAGTTAACAGAGGGTCTCAGAGACCCAATGAAATCCCCTGAATGTGCTCCAGGCTCACCCTCTGCAGGTAACTACACTGAGTGTGACCACAAAGGGCGCTCCGGACTGTGCTCTGTGGGTTCACCAAGGCCAACGTGCCTATTCCCCTGGCCGGTTGGGTGCCCATGGACCACAGCCCACAAAGATCCTGAGGACAGGATTATATCCATGGACTTTCTGCCAGCATGTCCTGCCCTTCTCTATCTTCATCCTTTTCTCACTGTTCAGAGTGCACATTCCTGAGTTCTGGAATAGCTGGAGAGCTGGGAGCAGGCCCGGGCCATCCCCTGGCCAATAACTGCGGCAATAAATGGATGCTACAGTCACTACTGGGGCTTCCCAGGGGGTGCTAGTGGTAAAGAACCTGTTTGCCAATGCAGGAGACATAAGAGATTCAGGTTCAATCCCTGGGCTGGGACGATCCCCCGGAGGACAGTATGGCAACCCACTCCACTTTTCTTGCCTGGAGAATCCCATGGACAGACAAGCCTGGTGGGCTAAAGTCCATGGGGTCACAAAGAGTCAGACACAACTGAAGTGACTTAGCATGCACAGTTACTCTAGGGAGGGGTTGTGCCAACACAAACGGCCCACAGGTTTGTGCGCTCAGAGCACTGATCTGGGGGTAGTACTAGCAGTAAACTGAAACCCATCTTTCCACCAAATGCCAAATGAACAGGATTTTAAACACTGACTCCTCCTGGGAGCCCTGGGCCACTATTAGAGCAAACCAAAACCACTAGTGTTAGGCCAAAGGTGAAGGTTTTGGGGGCCAAAGGAATGCTCAAGATCTGTGACCATTCCTACCAGGACAGCAGCAAGTATGGGCCTCTCTTTGTCTTCAAATATACTTATTAAAAATACCAACATGGGCTATGGAAAGAAAACACTGTAGCATAAGGCCCTACGACACATTCTAATTTTGAAGACCCAGAAGGTACAGACGTTCTTTACAATGGTTTCCAGGCAAACCCCACGCTCCTCTCAATCTCTAGAGTAAGGAATTGGCTCTGATTATCCTTCACCTTGACATCCAGGTGGGCCATGTCACCAACCACTCCAGGTGGCTGGGAGAACAACAGGACTGTGGGGACTAAAGACAGTATTTTATTATGTGAAGTCATTGGTCAAATGTGACTAGTACAACTTCAGAAAGGTTATTCTTATCCCTGCTCAGCTTGTGCTGTGCTGTGCTAAGTCACTCCAGTCGTGTCCAACTCTTTATGACCCTATGGGCTATAGCCTGCCAGGCTCCTCGGTCCGTGGGGATTCTCCAGGCAAGAATACTAGAGTGAGTTACCATGCCCTCCTCCAGGGGATCTTCCTAATCCAAGGATCGAACCTGAATCTCTTATATCTTCTGCATTGGCAAGCAGGTTCTTTACCACAAGTGCCACCTGGGAAGCCCCTGCTTAGTTTGCAAATGTCCAAATTTCCATCATCCATCTGTTGTCCAAAGTGTGGGTAAAGAATAGCAAGGAAAGGGACTTCCCTTGCAGTCTAATGGTCAGGACTCTATGCTTTCACTTTCGAGGGCTCGGGTTTAATTCCTGGTCTGGGAACTAAGATCCCACAAGCCACAAAGCAAGGCATCAAAAAAAACCCAAACAAACAAACAAACAAAGAGGCATGGAAAGAGGCAGAAGGAACCCTCACAAACCCATGCTGTTCTGATCACCAGGCTCATCAGAAGTACAAGAAACCTAGAGAAGGAATAGCAGGAGACCCCTTCCCTTCACCATGGTCAGAAATCTCTGGGATGAACCTGAAATCTTTGTTGAATGAATAAGCCAATGAAAGAATAAAGTTGAGATGAAAAACAGAATTGGAGCTGGAAAAGCCTTTGGAAATTCCCAGGGTCCCCCTGAAAGACTAAAGCTTGGGCTTTATGTTTCCCAAAATGTCGCCCTGTCTGGGAGGCTCTTAGTGGCTTTTTTCAACACAGGATACTGTATGCTGTCTCTCTGTATTCACGTAAAGCGTGATATCTTCACACCAATTATATGGAGCTTCTGCTCTGTCTGCCCCAACCCTGCGGAAGCACTCCAGGACCCAATGGCATGAAAATGCAGAAAATTAGCCCCGGCTTCCTAAATGCTCTTCCTTCCACAACTACATTCTTCTTCATTGACTCACTTGTTATTTCTGTGCACACGACCTACCAGGCCACCCCACCTTCCCAACCCTTTCCTGTGACGAGCATTCGCAAGTCTCAAGTACAGTTCCCAGTTCATACAAATATTATCATCATGGCTACAATTTCACCACTTCCCTCAGCAGCTAATAACTCCTGTGGATAGAGATCTCCTTGCAGGCCATCAGCTGAGGTTATGAGCTGCAGACCAGCAGTGCCGTCCGGTCTCCCCAGCAACGGAAGCACGGGTCAGCAGGCCTGTCTGTGCTAACAGCCGGTCCCTCCCTCCCTTCTGTCCCATGCAATAAATTCTGCCTCGCAGACACTGAGACAAAAGCTGAGGTACACTGATTGCCATGGTTGCAAGCTACTGAGATAGCCTGTGATTATCTTTGGTAAACAGCGCTTTACAAATCCAGCACACATTATTATTCCTTTTTTTTTTAAAAAAATAGGGAGAGACACTACATTTCTGAGAAAATGTTGGCCAAGTAGAAATGTCATTTATTACAAAAAATTTTTCAATGGAAGCTACTTAAGAATGAAATGCCCCACCGCAATCCACCCCCTCCACCATAGCCAACGCACAGCCTGCCTAAGGCTGAGGGTGCCTCTAGGACAGGTCTCTCATGGGATTTTTGGATTCCACCCCCCCAAACACCAGAGGGGCACAGAAAACTACCTGCAAAAGCAGGAACAGAATTCCAGGTTCCTGGTTTCTACTGTGCTGTTAGCAGAGGCCCTGTATCCCACAGGGATGCACCCACATACCTTGGGGATCTCACGTTCACACTCAGTTTAAATCCAGTAATCGCCTCACTGAAAGGACCTCCAGCATTCACCTGCATTTTCACTGACACACAGCAGAGGGGGGCGAAGGGAGGGATCAAAGTGGCCGAGTCTCCTTTGTGACTTCCACCCTGGGCTCATTTTCCTCTCCACCTCTCTCATGATCATTGCCTGACACCTTCGGTATCCCGACCTCTTTTCCAGAACAATGATCCCCATGCTTCTGCAGTGAGGGGATAGTCTCCTTTCCCCTGATACCTCTGAACTGACAAATCAGACCAGGTAGAAGGGACTGGGCTGGCAAGAGGGATAAGGAGGATGTTGGACCCCCAGTAGTGAGTAGGAAGGGCAGAAGAATAGAGAGGGATGGTGAGCAGTCTGCAATCAAAGAGTTACTGCCAACCTGTTGGGTACCCAGGCTGCAGAGCCCCATTCCCTCATTAAATGTGAGCTTTCGCTCCCAAACAGACCAGCTATTATCCAAGACACTTCCCGCTGGCGGTGAGGAATTCCTGCCCCAAGTCTATCAATCACATCCCTCTTTGTCACTTTCACAGCATTTTTCACAGGAGAAAAACCTTAAATGCAAACAAGCTGCCAGTTCTTTAAGCAGAAAGGAAATAAATGCACAATCATAAATATGCAATAAGCATCATGAATTGAGAAAGGAATTTAGCTTCCTAAGATTTCTCTCCTTCCTCCCGGCCCACTGCCCCATTTTCTATTGCTTTCCAATTCGTCAGTGTTTTTGTCTCTCATCAAATGCCAGGGGGTCACACAGCTGCTTGGTCTGTGATGTGATCCGTTTTCTTTTTATAGCAAAAGGTCTATGGGGTTTTCTTAAAGATTTATAACAAGGTCCCCTGGTACCAATATCTCAAAGCCACTGCATTCAGTCTCCTAACAAGGCAAAGAAATATTTTAGAAGAAATCTGCACACAAAAGTCCCAGCCAGACATTACGCAGAACCCACCCAGAGATCGTCCACAGGCACTCTGGTCAGTTAACCATCAGTTAAGATAACTCTCTTTGCTCCTACTGGTCCAAACCCTGTGTTGAGGAGAGATTGTACTCACATCTGGGGGGTCTGTCCTCCCCGTTCTACATCGTGTTCTGTTGCTGGAAAAATCACGGTCAGTTCTTTCTTGGAGATCATTAGCTTCCTAGCACTGTCACGCCCAAGGGTCCGCAGTGATTTACGTTACAATGCTTGCTGCCTTTTCCCCTTGAGCTTCCTCAGCCAACACCAGCCAGATCACATCGAAACACATACTAGGACATCCATCCAGCTCGCAATGTTTTGTGGCTTCCTAGTCTGCCCGGCACAGCTTCTGAAAGTCCTGGGTCTTCAGATTTTGTTGGACTGCTCCCTCCTACCGGCAGAGGACCTGTAACACCGCTCAGATCAAAGAGTCAGGGAATAATTCACAGATGGGTGGAATGCTTGTCAATGATGTTCAGACGATAGAGAAACGAAGTCTGCATTCTTTCAGCAGTAAAACAGATGATGCATAGGTTGTAAAGGACGGGGGATACGAGAAGAGTTGAAATCTGTAAGGAACTGCCTTTAGGACAGCCCTTAATGGGAAATGTTCACTTTGTGGGAACAGCAGAGACCCAGAAACTCTCCCAACCCAGCCCTTTAGGCAGAGGGTTTCAACACAGGGACCTCAGCAGCACAGGAGACTAGAGGCTGGTTGAGAAACTGTTCCCAGGGTTTGTGAACTGATAGTTTGTCTCAGAAATCCTCCTCTGAATAGAGCCTCTGCAGGAAAAGGGGAAGGGAGAGGGCAGGGAGCTCTTTCAAGGGCTGTCAATGGCCCTCTACATCACAGGTGCGTCCTCCAGACCACTTGTTGAAGCAGCAGAAAACCAACTTCCCAACTTGAGTAATCACAGAAAGGAAGAGGGGTTTGAATTTGACTTGTGCGAATATTACTATTTTCCCCCCTCATTCCTAAAGCCAGAATGGTTGGTCCTGGAGATGGGAAAATGACTATCAACAGGAACCCTCTGAATACTCTTTCTGCCCAAAGCCCTGCCCCCATCTCCCCGAGGGCAGCAGCTCCTATGGGCAGGGGGCTGATTCTGCTTTGGCCAGTGTTCCGCTTATACCAAGAGCAGGAGGATAGCTAGCAACCGTGGCTGGTGTGCTGCAGCAAGAATGAATTCCCTGGGGAGACCAAATGCCTGTAGAATGACATTCCTATTTTTAATGCAAGACCTTTATACCAGTTTAGCCAAAAGTGATCACTGCCGGGTTACTGCAACCGCTACTGGAGGACCAATGAGCTTAGAAAACAGATGCATGCGACTCATTCCCTACTTTGAAGGAACCCATCATCTGGCCCCGATCAGCCTTGATCATGGCCCAAAAGGCCAGATGCCAGCTGAGAACCGTAACACTGAATGCGACAGAAGTATAAAGCGAGGAGCGGTTCATCTGCTCAGAGGCCCTGGGACATTTCCTTCTGAGAAACCGAATCCAGAGTCAGGGACCCTCAACACAACACTGTTGACGAGGACAGGACAACCCTGGTTGCTCACGAGCCTGGTGTTCACACGTGCTGTGCAAAAGGCAGGGACGGAGAGGCAAGTTTTGAGCAAGCCCATCACGGCTAAGGAACAGATACGGTTATTTCCTGAGAATATCTCACGTACAGTAACTATTCTCCTCTGAATCTGACATTTACTGGATTTTTCAAATAATCACCTCCGCAGGAGGCATAGAGAGGTTGTTGCAGTGAAAGCTGAGTGACATCTGGAGTTGGGTGACATCTGGATACTATTTGGGAAACCTATGACAAACCCCACCATCAAGAAAAGCTGCTGGCACATGCCAAAATACTACCGGCGGTACAAGGATACACCACTGAATAAAGACGTGACTGACAGGAGGCTTGTGATGTGCAAACCTCTGCTTTTTACATAGGGCAACAATAATTACTTTTTGGTTGCCTGGTGCTGCTAGATCACCAGAGCGGCAAGCTGGGGCCGGGCACTCACATCACATAGCAAATGCCCCCCCGCCCAGATGCACTGTCATCCACTCGCGAGCCTTCTGCTGCTCCGTCTCCCCTGCGACAAGATGGTCACTCGCTCATCTGTTCTCCTACAGTTTTCCGTAAGCCCTGCTATGGGCTAATTTGTGTCACCCACAAATTCCTGTACTGAAGCCCTTAGTGTGACTGTATTTGGAAATTAAGGTGAAACAGGACTTCCCAGGTGGCTCAGTACTAAAGAACCCTCCTGCCAATGCAGGAGACGCAGGAGACATGGGTTCAATCCCTGGGTCAGGAAAGATTCCCCTGGAGGAGGAAATGGCAACCCACTCCAGCTTTCTTGCCTGGAAAATCCCATGGGCAGAGAAGCCTGGTGGACTACAGTCCATGGGGTCGCAAAGAGTCAGAAATGACTTAAAGACTGAACACAAGCATAAGCAAGGTAAAATGAGCTTCTAAGGGTAGGGCCTTGATCTGACAGGATTAATGTCCTTATAAGGAGAGACACCAAAGAGTCTCCATGTTCACTCTCTGCCCCGCGTCTCTCTTTTCATACCTGCACCCCGGCCTCCAAGCCATGCTCATAGGAAACACCATGGAAGGACAGCAAAAAAAGCAGTCATCTGCAAGCCAGGAAGATCCTTATCAGAACCAAACTCTGCTGGACTTTGATCAGGGGCTTCCAGCCTTCAGAACTACCAAGAAATAAATTCTTGCCAGGGAAACCACCCAGTCTACAGTACCTTGTAATGGCAGCCCTAGTGACTAAGGCCTGAGCTCCCCTCACTCTGTCATTTGCTGGCATGGGCTCAAGGTTGGTCTTCCTGGTTACACTGAACTCCTTGAAGGCAGAAACCCTATTTTGTTTATCTTGTCTCTCCACTGCCTGGCACAGTGCCCAGAACATAGTTAGCCTTTAATGTGTGTTCAATAGACGCTAGAAAAGCTAATAATCAATAGCTTTTTCTAAGCATTAATTGGTCTTCAGGAGGCTGTGGATCCCACAAGAAATAGAGGAGGTGCCAACTAAGTCAACTAGTTTTTTGTTTTTTTTTGGGGGGGGGGTTAACTTTTTCCTTTTTCCTTTCCCCAAAGATTAAGCAGGGTGGGGGTTGGATTCGTTCTTCCCTCTCTCTTCCTCCTCAAAATAGAGGACAGCAGCTCCTGGGACCCTAAGAATTACCAATCCCAAGTGAGAGAGGTGTGTCAGCACTGGATGGCACCATAGCCACCCCAGAATTTTCTTCTCTGTCCTCAACCTCTGTTGGGTAAAACCACAAACGCTAAAGGTAACCCTACACAATCAATACCAAACGACAATAAAACCAACCTCGGAGAGTAGTCCAGCTGCCATGTATCCATATGACAGCTCTTACCCACTCCAACTTGCTTTGATCTGGCTTCTTTCTACCCATTTTCTTGCTAAACCATCCCCGATGCTGTGGTTGTTGATTCTGTGGTGTATGAAGCATTTATTGAAGAGACAGTCACAAAGAACTACGGAAACTCAGCAAGAGAGCTTTCCTGCTTGGTGTGCTGGGGTGAAGGAGGTCAGGAACGTTCTTACAGAGAAGGTCATAGTTGAGCTGGGTCTTGGAGGACTAGAGGATTTTGTTAGGGAGAGAAGTGGGGGAGGGCATGAGCAGAGTCATCTGAAAGTGTAGGCGAGAGGAGCAAAGAGACTTGCTTCAGGACTTCCCCAGTGGTCCAGTGGCTAAGACTCCACACTCCCAAAGCAGGGGGCCCGGGTTCAATCCCTGGTCAAGGAGCTAAATCACACATGCTGCAAACATCAAAGGCTGAAGGCCCTACCTGCTGCAACTAAGACCCGGCGCAGCCGAAATAAAAATTTTTTTTAATATATATATAAAGAGAGATGCTGCAGCTGGAGCTTGTAACATATAGGCAAAGACCACAGATGACACTGCAAAGTCAGGTTGTGGAAGAATTTTCACATCATGCCAAAGACACTGGACTGTAACTTGCATGTGTGATGGGAACCCTAGATGTTGGTAAGAAGAGAGACTGGTCAGATTTGTATACAGCTTGGAACTCAAACACACAGGATTGGATTAGTCATAATTATGGGTTCATGCTACACTTTCAAGTATGTATACAGCTTTCTCTTCTTTCCTTTGCTTTTTTAAATTCCTTTTGCACTTCCTTCTTTCTTTCAATTTTACTTAATACACTTTACTTTTTAGAGCAGTTTTAGGTTTATAGAAAAACTGAACAGAAAGCATAAAGAGGTTCCTTATAGCTCTTAACCCACACTCTGGCCCTCGAACTCACCATAGTGTCCCCTGTTATTAACACCTTGTACTAGTGTGGTACATTTGTTGTAACTGATGAGTCAATATTGGACTCATTCACTAAAGCCCATGGTTTGTATAGCGTTCACTCTGTGCTGTACAGGTCCTTGGGTCTGCACAGATGTATAATGACATACACCCACCATGACAGTATCATACACAATAGCCGCATTGGATTAGTGCTCCACTATTCATCCCTCCCTCCCCCACAACCCTTGACAACCACTGATCCTTCTACTGTCTCTAAAGCGTTGTTTTATCCAGAATGTCATATAGTTGGAATCATACAATATGTCACCTTTCCAGGCTGGCTCTTTTCACTTAGTAATGTGCATTTAAGGTTCCTCCCTGTCTTTTCATGGCTTGATAACTTTTTTTAAGTGCTGAATAATATTCGATTGTATGGATGTACCAGTTTATCTATTCACCTACTACAAGACATCTTGGTTGCTTTCAAGTTTTCACAATGATGGATAAAGCTGCTATAAACATCCAAGGGTAAATAAGCCACAGGGATGAAATATACAGCATAAGGAATATTATCAATAATATTGTAATAGTTTTGTATGGGGATAGATGGTTACTAGATTTATAGTGCTGATCATTTCATAAGGTATGTAAACGTCAAATCACTGTGTAGTTCACCTAAAACTAACACAATACTGATACATATGTCAACTATATTTCAATTTAAAAACTCTACATGCATATTTTTGTGTGTAAATAAGTCGTCATCTCCTTTGGGTAAATACCAAGGAATACAATTGCTGAATCATACGGTAGGACAGTGTGTAGTTTTGTAAGAAGCTGATGCGCTGCATGCTAAGTTGCTTTAGTCATGTCCGACTCTCTGTGACGCTATGGACTGGAGCCCTCCAGGCTCCTCTGTCCATGGGATTCTCCAGGCAAGAATACGTGCCTTCCTCCAGGGGATCTTCTCAACCCAGAGACTGAACCTGCGTCTCTAAAGTCTCCTGTATTGGCAGGCAGGTTCTTTACCACTAGCGCCACCTGGGAAGCCCAGAAACTGCTGTAGCGCCTTCCAAAGTGGCTGCAATAATCTGCATTGTAACAGCTGATTTTACATTGACT
Source organism: Ovis aries (assembly GCF_016772045.2). Taxonomy (NCBI): domain Eukaryota; kingdom Metazoa; phylum Chordata; class Mammalia; order Artiodactyla; family Bovidae; genus Ovis; species Ovis aries. The sequence goes on from NC_056061.1 coordinate 47,995,174, forward strand.
AGCTGCCAAGCGCAAGGGTAACCTTCACTTCTCACATGATTTCTCTGTTGCATTAGACGCTGCTACTATCTCTCCTTCATCACGGTTCCTCCTCCTCTGGTTTCCATGACCCACTCTCTCCTCATGCTCCGTGGACTATGTCTTCATCCAAGGGCTCGTCTTTCACTGGTCCCATAAGTGTTGCAGGTCCTGAGATTCTATCCTGTATTGTCTTCTCTGCTCATTTTCCTCTCTAGAAGATCTCAGTACCGACATATCCCCCACACCTGCTGCCCACACGCTCCTCTGCTGCCTAGAAACGGATTGCTCCAAATCTTCTTTAGCCTCAATCACTCTCTAAAGCTCCCTTTTTTTAAAACACACAACCATTTACCAAACACCCAGACATCTTACTCAGATGTTCCCCATCAACGTGCTTACAGCCAAATCACCATTCTTCTGTCCAAACCCATTCCTTTCCCTGTGTCCCCTTGTTGGTGAGGGGCCCCGTCTTCCATCTGAACCACCCTCCCTTTCCTCTTCTTCTTCTTTCCCCACCCCCACATCCAACAATTTACCAAATCCTCCTGGTTTGAGACAGTAAGACAGAGATTTAAAATGCAAATTCTAGGGACTTCTCTGGTGGTCCAGTAGTTAAGAATCCACCTTGCAATGCAGGGGAGGTGGGTTCAATCCCTGGTCAGGGAACTAAGATCCCGCAGGGCAGCTAAGCCCAGGTATTGCAACTAGAGAGAAGTCTGCAAGCTGCAACGAAAAATCCCGCATGCCACAACAAAGATACTGCATGCTGCAGCTGAAACCTGACGCAGCCATAAATAAACAAACAAATATCTATATATTTTTAGTAAAATGCAAGCTCTGAAGTCGGACTTCCTGGGCTCATATCCCAGTTTTGCCACTTAAAATGGGCAAATTACCTACTTGATTCTAAGCCCGCTTCCTCGTGTATAAAACAGAGAGAATAATAATCCCTAACTAATTGGGTTGTTGCAAAGGTTGAATGAGATAATACATAGGCTATCCCAGCCTGGCACGTACAAAGTGCTCAGTAAATATTAAGCGTGGCTGTATGGTTATTGCTTCACTGTTCTTGAATTGTTCTTTCATCTCTAGCTGCACTGCCCTGGCCTTCACTCAGGCAGTCATCATTTCTCCCCTGAACTGTCACAGTGGTCTCCAACTGGATGCTGAAGGTGTTTTCTGAAATTCTTCTCAACTGAGAAGTTGGGATGAAAGAGGTGATGTAAGCTTTTGCTTGCCTAATAGAATGTAGATGAATTTTTGCCTGGGAATTGGTTAGAAGCCAAAGCCAGACTAAGATTCAGGATTGACAGAGTGAGTATACATTGGCCTGAAATGTATCTTGGATAAAAGATAACTTTGTAGAGGTTAGCCCAACCTGACCAGAGAGTTGTTAAGATTACTTAAGCTTGACTCTCAGGAAAGACAGCCACTGAGTGAACAGTGGTTAAATTCACTCTCCTCCTAGAGACCACTGAGCCAACTTCAAGTAAGTTCCACTTTCTCACGTATTAGTTTCAGAAGAAAAGGAGTCATGAGAAACTCAGCCTTCTCCTCCAGTTGTTTCAAGATGGCAAAGTCAGAGCACAGACAGCTAAGCTGCAACGCGGGAGGAGCCATACACACCGTGCCTATCTGCCAGGCAGGGGTCTGCTGGGTGGTGGGGTCTGAGTGGTGGGGTCTGCTGGCTGGTGAGGGTTTGCTGGGTGATGGAGGTTGCTGGGTGATGGAGGTTGCTGGGTGATGGGAGGTTGCTGGGTGATGGAGGTTGCTGGGTGATGGAGGTTGCTGGGTGATGGGAGGTTGCTGGGTGATGGAGGTTGCTGGGTGATGGAGGTTGCTGGGTGACGGGGTCTGCTGGGTGGTGGGGTCTGCTGAGTGGTGGTGGTTTGCTGAGTGGTGGGGGTTGCTGGCTGGTGAGGGTTTGCTGGGTGATGGAGGTTGCTGGCTGGTGAGGGTTTGCTGGGTGATGGAGGTTGCTGGGTGATGGAGGTTGCTGGGTGATGGGAGGTTGCTGGGTGATGGGAGGTTGCTGGGTGATGGAGGTTGCTGGGTGATGGGAGGTTGCTGGGTGATGGAGGTTGCTGGGTGACGGGGTCTGCTGGGTGGCGGGGTCTGCTGGGTGGCAGGGTCTGCTGGGTGGTGGGGTCTGCTGAGTGGTGGTGGTTTGCTGAGTGGTGGGGGTTGCTGGCTGGTGAGGGTTTGCTGGGTGATGGAGGTTGCTGGGTGATGGGAGGTTGCTGGGTGATGGGAGGTTGCTGGGTGGTAGGGTCTGCTGGGTGGTGGGGTCTACTGGGTGGTGGGGGTCTGCTGGATGGTTAGGGTCTGGGCCTTTGGTGTCAATTATTTGGCCTTGTCTGCAGACCTCTCCTCTTGACAAAGATAATTTTGTGTAAACAAACCATCCAGGGGGCTTGGAGTTTGTAGGGCTAAAGTTTGCAGGTGGAAGCTGTTCTGCCATGTTGGTTTCCCTGCCTTAATTCCCTCCCCTGCCTCAGTGTATGTGATCACTGGTGTCAGAATGCTCTTTGCACAGCACAAATGTGATCATGTTTTTCCTCTGCTATAATCCTCAGTGACTCACAGTCCCCCAGCACAAAGTTCAGGTATACACAAACCTATGCATGGTCTGGTCTCAGCCCGTCTGCACCACCTCTTCTTCTGACCCATCCACCCACCCATCCTGTACCCTCACTTGGCCACAAGGGTGCTCAGGTCCTCTTGAAAGCACCATCCTGTTCTTTTTGCTTAGAATGACCTTTAGATCTTTCCCAAACTCCTCCTTATCCTTCAAACCTGATTCTAGGTGTCCTTCTCAGAAGATTTCGCCTTGACTTCAGACGTCAGGGTTCCAGAAAGTGGGAGAATAAATTCTGTTGTCGGAAGCCAGTTAGTTTGTGGTGATTTGTTACAGTGGCCGCAGGAAACGAGTACAAATGCCTTATACATAATGGATGCTTAGTAACTCTTTACCAATGGCCTGTCTGGGTCAATCAACATCACAGGCTGTGCTTCTTTTTTTAAAGTCACTCACACACATCCATACCTTCTTGGCCAAAAGCCAGGACTCCATTATGTCACTTCAACATGTATAAATGATACTGTAGCCAAGGGGTCCCTCACTGCTGTCTGAGGGACAATGAGGTTCCAGGGGCTGAGAGTTCTACTGATGACACATTCCTATAAAACACCCTTCATCATCCTTTCAGGAAGGAGATGCTGGGAATGCCAGGAAGCAATGGCTCACACACGAGGATGGGGAGCTGCCCTCACCAGGGTCGCTCCAGCCAGCAGCCGACTCAGGCTGCATCCTCGCAGCCTCCCCACAGGAGACACACAGAGAAAGCCACATCAGGCTGTCAGTTTCCAATTTTGCACACACAAAAAAACAAAACACAAAGCTGTTCCACTAGCTAGGAATGAAGTGTCCAAATGTAACCCGGCAAACACAACCCCAAATAAGGCAAAGGGAAATCTGGGATTAACAGGAGTGTCATCTACTCAGCAGTAAACACCAACTGTGGTTTACCCCTGTAATGTGTAAATCCAGCGGATTTCTTCTACTGTATTCCTTGGAGGAAATAGGCCTCATGACCCTTCAGGGAGAAACCATTTAAAGTCCAGCAGCCACACGCAGATTGATCTTGTTTATCAATGTCCGCTAAGTGAACATCCAGAAATGGTTGCTTCTATCTTGGCTAAACCTGGTTTTCATCACAAGGGTTTCGGTTTAGGCAATGACACTGCCAATGAAGTATTTCATTTTAAAAAAACAAACATTTATTTGACTGATCTGGATCTTAGTTGTGGCAAGTGGGATCTTGTTCCCCGACCAGGGATCAAACTCAGGCCTCCCGCACTGGGAGCATGGAGTCTTAGCCACTGGACAGCCAGAGAAGACCCCCACTGAAGGATTTCTGACCATAATGTCCATCTGATCCTAGAAACTCCAGATGCTATGGTGCATGGCATCCTCCCCCACCCCCGTCACCTTTAACCCACACAGCTTTCTCCAATAACTTTTTATCTTTACTTACTTTCTCATTGAAGTCTAGTTGATTTATAACGTAGAGTGAGTTTCAGGTACACAGCACAGCGATTCATTTATACACACGTGCAAACACAAGATATTGAATATATATATACACACACACAAAAGAAATATTGAGTATAGTTCCCTGTGCTACACAGTAGATCCTTGTTGGTTTTCTTCTTTATATATACTAATGTCCAAAACTCTTCTTAAAAGGTGCAGCTCTCAGCAGCATGTCATGGTTAGATGTGATCTGATGGTAACACTGCCCATCACCACTGATTTGGAAAGGCCGGTACAGCATACACACCACTGCCTGCAGAAACTCCACACCTGGCCCCCTCTCAGTTTCCTTCTGATTCCTCCTGGTGGGGGCAGGACTGGGAAGAAGCAAGAGAAAAACAGGGTCCATTGAAACCCTCCACCCACAGAGCGAACTACACGACTCCGGGCAAGTTACAGAACTTCCTTGGGCTTTAATGTCCTCGACTGTAAGATGGAAAAAGTGGTAGCTGCTGACTTCATGGGCTTCCCAGGTGGCTCAGTGGTAAAGAATATGCCTGCCAATGCAAGAGACACAGGTTGGATCCCTGGGTTGAGAAAGTCCCCTGGAGGAGGAAATAGCAACCCACTCTAGTATTCTTGCCTGAAAAATCCCATGGACGGAAGAGCCTGACAGGCTATAGGGTTGCAAAAGAGTCGACACAACTTAGCAACTAAACAATAGCAACAACTGACTTCAAGGGGCAGCTGGAAGGGCTTGCTGTAGGAATGGATGGCAAGCACTTAGCACAGCACTTACAGAGTAAGCACTCAGGCAGGTGTGCTTGTGTGCATGTATGAAGTCTACTGGAGGATAAACTTTCTAATTAGATTTAAGTCCTTCCTGCATCTCTTACGCCTTCACCTTTCCTTAGAGTTCCCAGGGGCTGCCCCAGGGAGATCCCATAGCCCTGCTCAGCACACAGCGTGATGCAGCATTTGGCTTGGGCACAGAGCTTTGCTGGGAGCAAGTGTCCCTCTTCGCAGACGAGGGGAACCGGGAATTAAGTGGAGCTGGTGCCTGGGAGGCTCCGCAGCTCTCTCCCTGTCCTCGCGGCCTCACACGCTGATGATCACACACATGCATATGCACAGTCCATGGCTCAAGAAGACACGTCCCGCCTGGGGGCTCCGACCCCCGGGGAGGCGAGGACCACTGAGGAAGAGGCGGGCTACCCAGGAAGGTCCCGCTGGAAGTCAGCTTCCCTCTCGCCAACCTCTCCCTCAGCCTGCTTATTTCTGGTTATTTCCCAGCTGAGAATTTCTCTCAAATTGGTGATTGTTCATATTGTTAAGTTTTAGCCACAAATGAACCATGAGCAAGTCTGCTCCATGAAAGTCTCTCGCCCATAATTACAGCCCACGATAAACACACCACATTGTCGTCATCATCAGTCATGGTGCATTATTCGAAATTTGAAATTGTGTCTCCTCTTTACAAGGAGAAGAGGTTCCTACAGTGAAGGCAGCGGGAACGACAGTGACCTTGACTTGCTTATTATATGCCAAGAATTGGCCCCAGAGATATTCATTTCCAAGAGTTTAAAACAATCTTAAAATAGTTACGTCTCGCAGGATTTTCTCATTATTATTGTCAGATCATTTCCATAATGGAACTATATTTAATTAGTCGAGCCTCAGCAGTCTTCAGAAGATGGGTGACCTGAGGAATGACACGCTGTGAGCCCCTCTGTGTCAGGGTCCGGGCGAAGCCAGGGCCCTCCCCCTTCTGATGGTCTCTAAGAGCACGAGGCCAGGCTCTCTCTCCAGCAAAGCCTGAGTCTGGCCTCACTGCGCTTGGTGGTGGAGCTTTCACTCTCGGGCTTGTCTCTTCCTTGCTCTCAGGGACCTGGGACCTAGTCCCTGGAAAGAATCCACAGACTCTCTCCGGAGTAACAGTTCCTGTCCTAACAGCCCTTCTCCAGGGGTTCTCCCAAAACCTGGGTGAGGCTAGTACTGCGCAGTCTCCAATTTCAGGCAGATGGCCTCTTCGATGATCGTTCATATCCAAAGTCAAAACAGGGAGCATGGTGGGGGGAAGGCAATAGAGGGAAAGAGTAGGGTAAAGGTGGGGAGGTGGGAGGGAGGAACAAAGGAGCAGGGACAGCGTGAGGAGACAGTGAGCACCCAGTGAGGAGGCAGCCACTGCTGGGGACGTGGGGGCGCTGCCCGATCCCGCCCACCTCCCACTCCTTCCCAAGCTAGGAGCCATCCACCCGGCCCAGTCTCTGCTCATCAGAATTTGTTGAATGAATGCAGGGATTCCTTCTGACTGGATGTACTAATCACACTCCCATAGTCTGTATCATGTTTCACTATGTTTTATTTTTTGGCGTTCTGCGTGGCATTTGGGATTGAACCAGGAATTGAACCCATGCCCCATACGCTGGAAGTGAGGAGTCTTAACCACTGAACCTCTGGGGAAGTCCCTAGAACATTTTATTTTAGAATGAAAACTAGAGGTGGAGAAAACCTGATAACAATTACGTATATGAATATATCCATATGTAATCATATACACACACATTACACTTTATGGGCTTTCCAGGTGGTGCTAGTGGTAAACAACCTGCCTGCCAATGCAGGAGATGTAAGAAATGTGAGTTTGATCCTGGGGTCAGGAAGATCCCCTGGAGGAGGGCATGGCAACCCACTCCAGTATTCTTGCCTGGAGAATCCCATGGACAGAGGAGCCTGAAGGGCTACCATCCATAGGGTCACAAAGAGTTGGACCAGACTGAAGTGACTTAGCATGCATGCATGCATATATTACATTCTATATTTTAAAATGTATAATTTACCAAAAAAATGTACAAATCTTAGGTGTACAGCATGTTGAACTTTCAAAAACAGAACAGACCTAGTTTGTGTGAGACTCCAGAGGCAACCGGGAGGCTCTGCAGGACCTTGTTCAACTGAGTAGCCAAGGCACGGCCTGCATCCTGCCGCCCAAGTCCCAGCGACCCCTTCGCCAGCCAGAGGAGCAAGCTCCAAGCACCTTGTGCTGCAGCCACTCCTCAGGGCCAGAAGCAGGGAAGCCAAGAGCGAGAAACCCCCAGACCCAAACTCAGCCTCTTCCCGTCGCCCGGATCATCATGACCCACTTCAACAAGCCCCCTTCCTACGGGCTCTAGGCTGAGGTCAAGAACAGGATTGCTTCCAAGTGTGATCATCGGGCAGAAGAAGACCTTCGCTACTGGACAGAAGAGGTGACAGGCATGAGCACTGGCACCAGCTGGACTTGAAAGATGGCATGATCCTCTGTGAACTCATGAGCAAGCTACAGCCAGACTCAGGCTAGGTCAATGAGTCCTCATTAAACTGGCCTCAGTTGGAGAATTCTGCAACTTGATTAAAACCATCAAACTTACAGCATGAGGCCACATGACATATTTCAAGCAAATGATCTTTCAGAGAATGGAAACACAACCCAAGCTCAGACGATGCTCACGGCCCTAGAAGGTCTGACCAAAACAAACGGATTCCATACAACCATTGTCATTAGAGCTAAGTACGCAGAAAAACAAGATGTTTTGATGAAGGAAAATTAAAAGCTGGCCAAAGTGTAACTGGTTTGTAGATGGGAGCCAACAAATGCACCAGGCGAGAAGGGAAGACAGCCTATGGGACGAGGAGGCATCTTTGTGATCCCCAAATGCAAACTGACAAACCTTTGGATCAGACCACAATTAGTCTGCAAATGGGCACCAACAAAGGAGCCAGGCAGGCAGGAATGTTAGCACTGGGTACCCAAAGGGACATCTAGAAGCTAACATTACAACCTGTGGGCAACTCCACAATTTTTCTACATGTAGGTACCAACAAAGTCGCTTCCAGAAAGGAATGAGTGTATGGACTTGGGCAGCAAGAGTACGTGCTGCTCCCACAGAACCTGTCATTCACAATGGAAGCCAAGGAACAGGAACCCATGAGTCGGAAATCAGTGACAGTGATTACCAGGCAGAATACCCGGATGAATATTCTAGTGAGTACTAAGTACAACGCACTGATTATTAGATTCACGGAGGAGCTCTATGTTTAGCCTATTGCTTTTATTCAGTGAGAAACAAGCTAGCCTTGAGTAATTTTTATCTTGCCTTCCGAAAACACTATTATGTTCATTGTACCTAACGGATATATTGCCTTACATGCATTCCTTTTTCTGCCTCTTCCCTCAATAGTTGCCTTTTAGTATTGTGACAGTTAAATTCTACAGCATAACCAATAACTCGCATATGAAGTAAAAAGGAATAATGTGAAAGGGGAGTACTCCTGTACAGTCAATTCTTTTATTAAACATCTAGCATTTTTACAGTCCTCTACTTAAACTGGTATTTTCAAACAATAGGAAGCTTTTTTCTTTACACTTTAGTATCCGGTTTCCACATGGAAGACTAAACTCATGCCTATAGCTAACTGTGTAGGCTAAGTTGCACGTGCATGCTTAGTCGTGTCTGACTCTGCAACCCCGTGGACTGCAGCCCACCAGGCTCCTCTATCTATGGGATTCTCCAGGCAAGAATTTCCTTCTCCACAGGATCTTCCTGACCCAGGGATTGAACTCAGGTCTCCTGTGTCTCTTGCATTGGCAGGTGGGTTCTTTACCACTGAGCCACTAACTAACTGGTCTTTGCCAACTAAATTTAAGATGCAGGACTTTAGAAATTTACATATCAATGATTCTACAGTATTGTTTACTAATTTTTAAATAAAGTCCTGATCAGTGTTGGGGGGAGAAAAAAAAAAAAGAACAGACCTGTGTAAATAGCAGCTTAGTCAAGAAAATAAATTAGCAAAGCCTCCCAGAGGACTACTCATGCCGCTTCTGACCACTAACCTCTCCCCACCCCAAGGGTAACCACTGTCCTGAATTTTAATGTGAAGCTTAGTGCTGCCTATTTTTGAACCTCATATTCTGCTCGTGTATTCTTTTTTGCCTGGCTTCTTTCACTCTACGGTCGTGAGCTTCTTCTACATTGCTGCTTGTAGTTATACTCCTTTCATTCTCACTGACATATATTATATTCCACCGTTCATGTATCCATTCTTCTATTGATGAGCTTTTGTGTAGTTCTGTGTTTTGTGTATTGAAAACAGTGCTGCTATAAACATTCTTACACTCATCTCTTCAGGAGACTTCACAAATACACGTGTTTACCTAGAGTGGAATTGTTGGGTCCTATGTACACAAACGTATGTTCCACTGTAACGGATGTTTCTATGCATCTTTCTCACATTCAAATGTACCTTCTTGGTCTATGTGAGTCCCAGAGGCAGGACTGCGGGGCACTGGATCTCTATCACCACTGAGAAGCAGTCCATGGCGTCAACAGGTCATGCAAAAAGAAGAAACCTTTAACTCTAATCCGTTTCCGCTATCTTTTTAAATAAGTAATGTTGAGAAAGAATAATCACTGCCAGAGTATCAGTAACTGCAAAATGGCCAGCAGAGGAGGCTGACCCAACACAGCACAGCCCTCCTGTTTAGGCCCACAGCAGCCTTGCCCCGTCCACAGAGAAACAAACTACCCACCTACTGCGTGCTTGCATGCCAAGTTGCTTCAGTCATGTCTTGAGTCTTTTACGACCCCATGGAGTGTAGCCCACCAGGCTCCTCTATCCATGGGATTTTCCCAAGCAAGAATGTTGGAATGGGTTGGCATGCCCTCCTCCAGGGGATCTTCCCGACCCAGGGATTGATCCATGTCTCATGTCTCCTGCATTGGCGGGCAGTTTCTTTACCACTAGTGCCCACAGCAAATACCCAAATGATGGAAAACAGAGGACCCTGAGAACAGCATCTCATTTAGCTCATGACTTGTTTTTCTCAAATTAGACTTAAAAAGCACTTGAATGTATTCCAGTGATGGGAGATGAAAGGGAAATGGAAACATAACAATGATTGCCATGTAAACCACGTGCTCTCCAGCCGCACGCTGAGACTCAGTGTTTCACAACACTGCTTTCCACTGGACAAGGTCATCAAAATAGTGACAAAGCTCCAAAGGACAAGTCCCCTCAGAAAGCCTGCCTCTCCATATTATGAAGTCTTCTAAACACTGCCTCAGAAACTACTGTCTTTTATTTCATATTTTGAGAAGAAGACAAGTTTTCAAGTAAAAGCCCAGTGAAGTCATACAGGTGCCACGTGAGCATTCTTCATCACCAAAAGTGAAAACAACTCAAATGTCAATCAGCTGGTGAGTGGACAAACCAAATGTGGTGCATAACCATACAATGAAATGCTGTTCAGGCAAAAAAAGGAATGAACCACGGACACCTGATATAACATAGATGGACTTTGAAAACATTAAGCTAAGTAAATGGAAAAAAAAATGTTAGTCATTCAGTTGTGTCCAACCCTCTGCAACCCCATGGACTGTAGCCCACCAGGCTCCTCTGTACATGGAATTTTCCAGGAAAGAACACTGAAGTGGGTAACAATTCCCTTCTTCAGGGCTACTATATACTAAATAGATAAGCAACAAGGATATATTCTACAGCACAGGGAACAGAGGCAATATTTTACAATAACTATAAATGGAGTACAACCTTTAAAAATGATAAAATCACTGTATTGTACACCCGTAACAGATAATATTGTGCACCAACTACACATCAATTAAAAAATAGCATAACCTTCAGAAAACAAGGTGATAAAAATTTGGTACAGTGATGACACATAGAAAATGAACAATAGGCCCTTCTCTGACACAAACTGCAGCAATATCTCTTTGGATCTGTCTCCTACAGTAATGGAAACAAAAACAAATAAATGAGATCTAATTAAGCTTAAAAGCTTTTGCATAGCAAAAGGAAACCATAAACAAAATGAAAAGACAACTTACAAAATGGGAGAAAATATTTGCAAATGATGCAACTAACAAGGGATTAAGCTCCAAAACACAGAAACAGCTCATATAGCTCAATATAAAACAAACAAACACCTCAATCAAAAATGGGCAGAAGACCTAAATAGATATTTCTCCAAAGAAGAATGCAGATGGCCAAAAGGCACATGAAAAAATGGTCAACATGGCTAATTATTAGAGAGATTCAAATCAAAACTACAGTGAGGTATCACCTCATACCAGTCAGAACGTGTGTGTGTTGGGTCGCTCAGTTGGGTCCGACTCTTTGCAACCCCATAGACTGTAGCCCGCCAGGCTCCTCTGTCCATGGAATTCTCCAGGCAAGAATACTGGAGAGGGTTACCATTCCCTTCTCCAGGGGATTGTCCCAACCCAGTGATGGAACACAGGTCTCTCCTGCATTGCAGGCAGATTCTTTACCATCTCAGCCACCAGGGAAGCCCCACCAGTCAGAATGGTCATCATCAAAAAATCTACAAATAATAAATGGTGGAGAGGGTGTGGAGAAAAGGGAGCCCTTCTACATTGTTGGGGGGAAGGCAAACTGGTGTAGGCAGCATGGAGGACAGTAGAGAGGTTCTTCAAGAAACTGAAAATAGAGCTACCATATGATCCTGCAATCCCACTCCAGGCATATATCTGGAGAAAACCATAATTGAAAAAATATACATACCCTATTATTCACTGAAGCATTATTCACAATAGCCAAGACATGAAAGTAACCTAAATGTTCATCGATGGATGAGTACATAAAGATGTGTGGTACATATATATACAATGGAATATTACTCAGTCATTAAATAAAAAGCCAAAATAATGCCATTTCTAGCGACATGCATGGACCTAGAGATTGTCATACTGAGTGAAGACAGAAAAAAACAAATATCTATGATATCACTTAAATGCAGAATCTTAAAAAAAATGATATAAATCAACTTATTTACAAATCACAAACAGACTCACAGACAGAAAACAAAGTAATGGTTACCAAAAGGGAAAGGTGGGGACGATAAATTAGGAGTCTGAGAGTAACATATACATACTGTGCTAGGCTTAGTCACTCAATTGTGTCTGACTCTTTGCAACCCCATTGACTGGAGCCTGCCAGGCTCTTTTGTCCATTGGGATTCTCCAGGCAAGAATACTGGAGTGGGTTGCCATGCAGGGGATCTTTCTGACCCAGGGATCTTTCTGACCCAGGGATCGAATCCAGGTTGCCCACATTGCAGGTGGATTCTTTACCAACTGAGCTACCAAGGAAACCCCAACATATACACACTACTGTATAAGAAATAGATAATCAATAAGGATCTACTGATAGCACACAGAACTATACTCAATATTGTGTAATAACCTATAAAGGGAAAAAAAATCTGGAAAAGAATGTGTGTGTGTGTGTGTTTGTACATAACTGCATTTGCTGTATACCTGAAACTACCACAACACTGTATATCAACTATGCGTCAATAAACACATGAGTCAAGGAAGAAAGAAAGTGCCTAATGAGCGAGTGTTGATAAAGTGACAGAAACAGAAGAAACTAGCTCTTTACAGACATACTTTGGACATTCCTGGGACATACTCTTCAGCGACATCTCTCAGACCCTTTTATCTACTAAAGGGTACAACTTTCCATATGTTACATAAGGAGGTAAACTGGTGAGGCACTATTCAGTCAAAGGGGGAAATCCTGCCATAAAGGAAGAAACGTCAACGAGCAGAGAACCAGGATGGGAAGAGCTCTCTCCAAGGTCCGCGACGATGAGCTGTCTATCCGGGAGCTACCGCTGGGAGTGCTTGTTGGCTGAGGATCAGCTGGACAAATTTGCCCCGTCTTCCTTCCATTTCCCCAAGAACCCATGCTGAATGCCTTCCCACCCTCCCCCTTCTTCCTCAAGTAAAAGCAAGGATCTTACCATCAGGGCTGCGGACACAAGAAAAAGCAGATCCCATCACCATATCTCTCAAACTGCTGAGCAAGCTGCTCCTGTTGGAGGTGGCAGAAGCAAGTATGATAATGATGGTTTCTACTGTCCAACAGCCAACTCATGCCAGATCAACCACGGTCCCCTATGCCTGCCTCACCTTGTTACTGAAACATATTCTATGTAATCCCCCAAATAACAAGTTGTAATAGGACCTTTTTAGTTATCACTCTCAGCAATGCCAGTAGTACTCCATAAATCAGAACTTTCCTTAACAGTAATATTCCAGGATGGTAGTTTCAAATTTATCCTGTAATTACCAAGGGCTGACCTGCCTCTTAAGAAACCTATATGCAGGTCAGGAAGCAACAGTTAGAACTGGACATGGAACAACTGACTGGTTCCAAATAGGAAAAGGAGTACGTCAAGGCTGTATATTGTCACCCTGCTTATTTAACGTCTATGCAGAGTACATCATGAGAAACACTGGGCTGGACGAAGCATAAGCTGGAAACAAAATTGCTGGGAGAAATATCAATAACCTCAGATATGCAGATGACACCACCCTTATGGCAGAAAGTGAAGAGGAACTAAAAAGCCTCTTGATGAAAGTGAAAGAGAAGAGTGAAAAAGTTGGCTTAAAACTCAACATTCAGAAAAATAAGATCATGGCATCTGGTCCCATCACTTCATGGCAAATAGATGGAGAAACAGTGGAAATAGTGTCAGACTTTGTTTTTTTGGGGTCCAAAATCACTGCAGATGGTGACAGCAGCCATGAAATTAAAAGACGCTTACTCCTTGGAAGGAAAGTTATGACCAACCTAGATAGCATATTCAAAAGCAGAGACGTTACTTTGCCAACAAAGATCCGTCTAGTCAAGCTATGGTTTTTCCAGTGGTCATGTATGGATGTGAGAGTTGGACTGTGAAGAAAGCTGAGTGCCGAAGAATTGATGCTTTTGAACTGTGGTGTTGGAGAAGACTGTTGAGAGTCCCTTGGACTGCAAGGAGATCCAATCAGTCCATTCTAAAGGAAATCAGTCCTGGGTGTTCATTGGAAGGACTGATGCTGAGGCTGAAACTCCAATACTCTGGCCACCTGATGGGAAGAGCTGACCTATTAGAAAAGACTCTGATGCTGGGAGGGATTGAGGGCAGGAGGAGAAGGGGACAACAGAGGATGAGATAGCTGGATGGCATCACCGACTCGATGCACATAAGTTTAGGTGAACTCCAGGAGATGGTGATGGACAGGGAGGCCTGGCGTGCTGCAATTCATGGGGTTGCAAAGTTGGGCATGACTGAGAAACTCAACTGAACTGAACTGAACTGAAGAAAGACTGCCTACAGAACGAGCCCTTCTCCATGGTCCTGGGGCCCTCTTCATGAATGCCAGTCACAGTGAGAAGATCTTATGGAATAAGAGCTTCCCTCTATTGTCTTTTTTTCTCTTTTTTTTTTTTCTAAATGTAGCTTATTGCAATTTTTAAAAATCATCACATTGCTTTCAACTTTTTAAAAAATGATGTTTTAGAACATCTTTGGTTTTTTGTACTGTTCCTTTTTCAGAAATTATCTACATATGTATGAAAAATTCTGACTGGTATATTCTAAAATTTCAGGGTTTTGTTGGATATCAACAGAGCTGTTAAAAATCAGCTGGTTGCAACTCTACTCCAATAAAAAAATCAGCTGGTTAACATTTTAGCGTCAGATAGATTTAGATCCATCCCTTACTGGTTATTTTACTGTCAAGAAGCTACTTAACTTCTCTGAGTATCAGCTACTTCTTCTGTAAACAGGATATATTATCAACTTGATAAAATTTTTTGAAAATTAAATAAGGTCATGTATAAAAACACTTTTTTAGAGAAATGAGATAAGGCATATATCTATAATGCCTGGGGGCAACCCACTCCAATATTTTTGCCTAGGAAATCCCATGGACAGAGGAGCCTCACGGGCTACAGTCCATAGGACCTTGAAAGAGCTGGACACAACTTAGGACTCAACAACGATCATCTAGAATGCATACAGATGCCAGCTTCAATAACCACTATTATTATTGCAACTATATGACTAAATAATCATGATTGACTCTATTTCAATACTGCTTTCTTCAAGACTTAATCCATCTTTGGGGATTGGAGACACTTGAAGATACCTGGCCTTCTGTGAATATATCTGTCACACAGGAAGTTCTGGGTTTAAATGAAGTATTTCTCTGACCTCACCTTGTCAATAAAGTCCAATGGAAAATGCTTGTTCCGGACACATTTTGTGCACTACTTCACAATTCTCTCACCTCTGCCTTATTAGCTACAACCAGAACTACCAACTAGGAGAATTACACAGTACCCACCTGGGATGGAGTTTCTCTGGCACCCAACGGTGGGACTCCTAGAGGTGTGGGGAGTTTACCCGTTTGGAGTGGCCCTGAGATTTGCCACAGGGACACTAGTGCACAAGCCCACAATCCTGAACTCCCAAATGCCCGTAAACTTTCTGACCAGCAAAGCAGCTCCTTCTTTGGGTAGGAGAGCTGCCCCTTCTTGCCTGGAGACCTGCAAAGAGTTCACCTGACTCAGCTGTCTCATAAGGTGATGCTCCCCTTCCTCAAAATCCTTCCACCGCTGCTGATAATTAGGGCCAGGTCTCAGCACAGCCTGCAGGGAAATTTCCTACAGAGAGTCCCTGCTCTTGCAGGAAACAGCTTTGTACTAAAGGACTCTCAGTTTCCACTGTTATGTACAGATGGGATGGAGAATGTGTGGGTGAGGAAGCATTGATGCGGTGAGTGTCAGGCTGAACTGAAGAGACCTTATCAACCAAGAAACACTCTCCTGTAACTGGTGGCTTAGTATCCTGGCACAGACACCTGAAGGTGGTCCTCAAATGTCGGGATGGTTCCTGGAAGCCTAGGCACAAGAATGGCCTAACGTGAATTAAATGGAGATTCTGGAACCACCTTGGCATGATATTGAGAGATGAATTGAAGGTTTGAAGGTTGAAGGGTTATGATTGGACTTATCACAAGAAAATAAAGAACAGCCCACTATCTGACCATGGGTACTTCCCAGGAGCCACTGGTGGTAAAGAATCCACAATGCAGGAAACACAAGAGATGTGGGTTCAATCCCTAAGTCAGGAAGATCCCCTGGAGGAAGGCATGGAAACCCACTCCAGTATTCTTGCCTGGAGAATCCCATGCACAGAGGAGCCTGGAGGGCTCCAGTCCACAGGGTTGCAAAGAGCTGGACACAACTAAAGCGACTTAGCGCACAGCATGCACAGCTGACCATGATTCTAGAAAAACCAAGAGGTTGCTCCTTTCTCTAAAGGGTAAGAGATGTCTAAAGGGTAAGAGATGTCTAAAGGGTGAGATGTCCAATGGTTCTGGTCTCCGTTGGCTGGAGTTGACATGGGAGATGCTTCCTGGTATTGGGCTCTTTTGGAGGATGACAGGATTCCAAAAGACCAGAGGCCCAGTGGTGACAACTAAGCATCAGAGGCTAGATGAATGTAAACACCATAATCCAAAGCAAGGCCAGAGTGACAAATGGGGTGCTTTGATCATTAGGTGTCAGTAAGGCCTAACACGGCTCCCACAAGGCATTGCTGACAATTAGGAACCTGTGGTCATGACGGATCGGCTGCAGGCAAGATGAGTGGACTGACTAGGGGTGTTATTTGACTTGTATTAAAAAAAAAAAATCAACAGTGAGCTGGAGGGACTTCCCTGGTGGCCCAGTGGCTAAGACACCATGCTCCCAACACAGGGGGCCTAGGTTCAATCCCCGATCAGGGAACTAGATCCCACTAAGGATCCTGCATGCCACAACCATGACCTGGCACAGACAAATAAATAAAACTAAAAAAGAAAAAGTAAACAAGCGACAACAAAATTAAAAAGTGAGAGAGTACGCTAGAGAACAGAAGACTGACATCAGCTGCTATAATCCACAGGTTCACAGGCCACTGGAAGAGAAGAGGCTAGGTCTCCTTGGAGAGGAACCCGGCCAGAGAGTTCATATGGTAAAGAATTCACTGGTCCTGCTACAAAGATCTGTAACTGCTTACGAGGATCTTTGGCACTGGGGAAAGTGGATGCCAAATCTTTTGTGTTGGACTGGGTCTGAGTTGACCCTGAACCCGTGGGACCTAAGAGGTAGTTCTCCAGGTGGAGTGGAGGCTTACGGAGACCCAGTGACAAATGGAGTTGTGACCACATCTGTTTCACTGGGAGTCAAGCAGGTCCACACAAGCATCTGTGGGTATTTCCCCAGCCTCCAGCTGTAAAGCACAGAGATAAACTTAGACACGAACAGAACCCTGTACCCTTACAATGGCTCCCTAGGAAGACTCAGGACACCATCTCGAGAAAAGGAAGATCTACAGATGCTATTTTTCTTACATCTGTAAAACAAAATACTACTCGTCCCTGACATAATAGTTGGCAGTCTAAAACGGTAAAATAAAAAGTAGTATATTTGCCTTTAGAAGATGGTATGAAGGAACATTTATGGGCTTCCCAGGTGGTGTTATTGGTAAAAGCATCTGCCTGTCAATTCAGGAGATGAAAGAGATGAAGGTTTGATCCTTGGGTGGGAAGATCCCCTGAGGAAGGCATGGCAACCCACTCCAGTATTCTTGCCTGGAGAATCCCATGGACAGAGGAGCCTGGCTAAAGTCCATGAGGTTGCAAAGAGCCAAACACGACTGAGCAACTTATCAAGCACACACATGAAGGAACTACAACAGCTTTTTGTCGTGTCTGACATTCCTTGCATTTCCATGGTATTTAGTGACCTAAATTCTGCCCAGCATCAGGCAAGCTGAATATAAAATACCACAAAAACCCAAGAACAAATAGACATTTGGCAACTTGAAATTGAGTAGTTAAAAGGTACTCATTTGGGCAAATAAAATCCCTACTCTTCCCACAGAGTTACCTTCCTCTCAATGACCAGAAATAGAACTTTGTTAGACAAATAGAAAGGGGGAAAAAAAATGACACCAGTTTCTGAAATTGAAATTAACAGGCTATAATTAGGAGTACCTTCAGCTAATTTCTGCCTTAAGAAGAATATGTTGCGAAGTTATTTAACACTGAATTACTTATACTGATTATCTCAAATAATTTCAGGTGTCACAGTTCATCTAAATAGTGACACAGAAAATTCTTACAGCTAAGGAGTAATACTCTACTCGTATTCTTCCCTTATTTGCCTTCACAGGGCTTTGCAAAAAGTAGATACTCATTATGCAGTTAGTGAGAGCCATTTGTCTATGACAAAAGACCACTAGAAAAGCAGCCCTTTGCAGACCAGTCTAACTGTGGGTACACTGTTCATTTTGTTTAGTCATCCTAACACTTAGAATCTAAATGGAACATGAATTTTGGTTGAAGAAATGTCACTGGCTGTTATATCTGAAAAATACCAGGGTCCTGGAGTGAGAATATAAAGTGGTCATCTTCACAAGTACGTGGCTTTACATTCTGCAGTGGAGCTTCTCAAAAGCTTTGCAGATTGGTGTTATTCACTATACTTGTGTCTCCCCAAATTTATGTATTGAAGCCTAATCCCCAGTGGGATAGAATTGGGAAGCTGCTTTGGGAAGTAGTTAGGTTTAGATGAGGTCATGAGGGTGGGGCCCCATAATGGGATTAGCACCCTTCTAAGAAGAGAATGGGACCAGAGTCCCCTCTCTCCCTGCCATCTGAGGATACAGCAAAGAGGTGGCTGTCCACAAGCTAGGAAGAGAGTCCTTGCCAAAACCAGAATCACCCAGCATCTTGACCTTGGACTTCCTGGCCTCCAGAACTGTGAGAAAGAAATGATTGCTACTTACGCCACCCAGTCTATGGTTTTCATTATAGCAGCCTGAACTAAGATAGTTGTCCTCACTTCTATTTTAGAAATTATTTTAAATTTAACCATACAAGTAATACATATGTAATTTCTCACTGTACATTAAAATTCAAATATGACAGTGAAAGAAAAATTCCCCTTGAATTTCACCTTCTCTTCATCCCAATTTCCTTCCTGTAGGAAACTATATTCCCAGTTTGATGATATCCCTTTCAAATTATTTCTGTGGGCATGTATACACACACACACAAGCACAAACACATATTTTCTCAATGGTATATAGTTGTGTGTGTGTGTATTTTAATAATTATCATATTAATTCTTTGCAACTTGATTTTTTTTAAAAAACTGCTGTAGTAGGATTCTGTGGAATACTAGTTTATTTAGACATTCCTTTATTGATAATCATTTAGGCTGTTTACAATTCTTTTTTTATTTTTGTCACAAATAATGTGGCAATGAACAAATATCTCTTTCCATCCATCACACACATTTTCAGATGGAACAAAGGGATAAAACGTGCCCATCTTGCCCAGCTTTGCAGTATGGACTAGAGAAAAACAGAGAAAGCTAACCAGCCTACTGGCTTACTTTCCAAGGTTCTCCCTACATAATATAAGGTCATTCATTTTACTTAATTCAGATGCTATTAAATATATATATATATACTAAAATATATCTTACTGTCTGAGCCACAAGGGAAGCCATACAATACAATTATGTGTGTGTGTGTGTGTGTGTGTGTGTGTGTGTGTGTGTATAAATGCACATACATTCAAGTTAGCCTTTGCAACAACTCCTACTGGATCAGCTGCTGCTGCTGCTGCTGCTGCTAAGTAATTTCAGTCGTGTCCGACTCTGTGCAACCCCATAGACGGCAGCCCACCAGGCTCCCCCGTCCCTGGGATTCTCCAGGCAAGAACACTGGAGTGGGTTGCCATTTCCTTCTCCAATGCATGAAAGTGAAAAGTGAAAGTGAAGTCGCCCAGTCGTGTCCGACTCTTCACGACCCCTGGACTGCAGCCTACCAGGCTCCTGTGTCCATGGGGTATCCAGGCAAGAGTACTGGAGTGGGGTGCCATTGCCTTCTCCTACTGGATCAGCTGCTGCTGCTACTGCTAAGTCGCTTCAGTCGTGTCCGACTCTGCGCGACCCCATAGACGGCAGTCCACCAGGCTCCCTCGTCCCTGGGATTCTCCAGGCAAGAACACTGGAGTGGGTTGCCATTTCCTTCTCCAACGCATGAAAGTGAAAAGTGAAAGTGACATCGCTCAGTCGTGTCTGACACTTAGCGACCCCATGGACTGCAGCCCACCAGGCTCCTCCATCCATTGGATTTTCCAGGCAAGAGTACTGGAGTGGGGTGCCATTGCCTTCTCCACTGGATCAGCTACATTCCTTTAAAAATTCCCAGACGTGTCTTTCTCTGCACATCAGGGCCACAGAGAGGACCGTCGGGCAGCATTTCACCAAGAGTGCATTCCACTGCTCTGAGACTTAGAGGCACGTTCACAGCAGTACATAACCTTCCTTCAAGGAGCACCTCCATTTCTGGAGATGTAGCTTTTAAGCTGCTTTACAGAGACACAGCAGCGGAGCAAACACCAAAGGGCAAAAGCAGCCCCATCTGGACACCAGGTGGAATCCAGTAGAGATGATAGTAGGAATGATAAGAGAGATAACAGTGCCAGACCTTTTAACCCTGGACCACACATCATGATAAGGTCTTCACTTAAGACCTCTGGACAGCACGGGGGCTGGCCCTGTGAATACCCACCTTCCATAGGTGAGGAAATAAACCAAAAAGAGGTCAGGCCACTTAACCAGGATTGTACAGCTAATCAGAGGTCAGGTCAGGATGTGACCTGCTTGCCAAACTCTAGGGCAACTGTTCTCAACTGCTGAGTGCTGCCTAACTAGCTTCATGATGGCATCCACTGAGATTTCCCTAGTGGTACAGTGGTTAAGAATCCGCCTTGCAATGCAGGGGACTCAGGTTCGATCCCTGGTTGGGGAAGTAATCTCCCCGATGCCGTAGAGCAGCTGAGCTTCAGTGCCACAATGAAGAATCCTGCCACTAAGACTCAATGCAGCCAAATAAATAAATATTTTTTAAAAAAAGAAGGTATCATCTTTTTACATTAGGCCAAATATATGGCATTCCTTCAGAATACATGCATTTTTTTTACTTAAATTTGCTCTCCACACAGAACAAAGTCCTAAATCATACTACCAGGGGCAGTAGCTACTGCCAGGGGTTCTCTGTAAAGCATCCTGCTGAAGGGTCCTGGGTACGCTAGGACCTGGCACAGGGGTGGAATGTAGCCAGACACCATATGCACATCACGTTCTGTATTTATCAGTGAAACCAAAAGCACAAACTCAGATCTCTGCACTGATCTTTCCGTGTGTGGATGTGTGTGTTTTTAACTCGTGTCTGTTTTAATCTTATTGCCCCAGCTATCAAAACACAGCAGCTGGGGAAACATGCAAACAGTATACAGTAGTAGAGCTTTTCAAGCCAAATATTTATTTCCTAGAGTGGCTAATTCTTAGAAATGTTACCTTATTTATACCACAGGCATTTGAGATTTACTACTTACACTTAATGAAAGCCAAAGGTTTAGAGGGTACATGACTCCCTTTCTCCTAAATCAAGATGCCTTTCAACATAGTGGAGATATTCAAGTATTACTACTTACATTATAACACAGTTAATCATAAGGAAGTTTTAAATATACATTCAGTTTTAATGAACTTGATTGAGGCAGCGATTGGGGAACCTTACTCTTGTTTAAAACTTGCAATACCTTCTTCTCTTTTCCCTAAAGAAGCTTTGTGCTCTATTTAGCTGAAAGAGGAATCCAAAGAGAGTCCCTCTAAAAGTTTACCAGGTTCTCACAAAGGTATCCTTTTCCACCTGCCAGGTGGGCAGCACCACTTTGCAATCGTGCTGACAGCAGGGACAGGAATGGGGAACATTCCTCAGGCAGCAGGTCCCTATGTCTACAATGTTTTGGGTGGTTCAGAATGGACTAGCTACCCCCTCCCCCAAGTGCACACACTTCATCACATGACTGAGTTCTATTTTCTACAACAGTCAACACCAAGCAAAATCATTTTCATTAATTTACTTACTTGCATATTGTCTGTCTCCAGTCACCCCCATCCTGCGGGAGCTCCAAGAGGGCTGGGGCTTCTCCCATGCTCCAGGTCTCTCCCATGTTCATCACTTTATCCCCAAGCCTGCCACAGTCCCTGGGCACAGTAACACTTACAGATATTTGCTGAATGAATGAATGAATGAGTTGTCTGTGATATGTCTAGTCAAGAATGTAAAAATAAGGGACTAACCTGGCAGTCCAGTGGTTAAGACTGCATCCTTCCACTGCAGGGGGCATAGGTTTGATCCCTGGTTGGGGAACCAAGATCTTGCATCTTGCATGTCACTTGGTATGACCAAAAAAAAAAAAGGATCTAAAGATTCTGTTAAACAAATTCCTATTCATCAAAAAGTGCTTTACAAACTCACTAGTTAGAAAAAAGATTAGGCCAAAATCTTCATTCCTCCCTCACTCACTGCTCTGGAGGGATAGACAAATCTTTCAAGTTCAGAGAAGGACTTCTCCATAAAACAGGTTTTCAATGAACTGTTTTTCCCTTTGGGCAAAGGCAACAGTCAAAGAGTAATTACAGGCTTGACACCCAACAGGATCATAAATTAATTGAAAAGCTTTGTACCTCCCCCGACTTATCTCTCCTTTGACTGTCAGCAAGAACCCGTTAGGGAGGCAACACGATACCAACTCAGTGGTTGGGGACAAATGCTTCAAGTCAGCCATAAAAGCGTCTAATTGTCTTTGAAAATTAAACTCTTCTATAGCTGAGCCATACGTGGTTGCATTATTAATATTGCAACTTGACATAGGAAAAAAAAAAAGACCTGCCCCATCCTCCAGGGGATTCAGTCTCCTAGGATATCAGTCTGTAATTTAACATAACAAAATAGACATTTAGCTAACAACCCCCCCCCCCCCATATCCTGGGGGTGTAAATGTATTTTCAAGTCAAGTTGAGATGACAGACTCAAAAAATACGTGCATTAATATATACTGGATTTCAGAAAACCAAACCTTACTACTTATTGGCACCAGGTACTATGTGACATCCCTAGACTCACCTTGCCCAGGTCACTCAGAGTATCTGGCTTACCCCACAATCCCACCAGGTGTACAGAAGTGGCAGACAGGGAGAGAGCTGCTTTGGGGAGAGTACGGTGATCATGAAGAGAAGCTTTTCTCCACCCACATGCATTCACGGTGGTTGCTGGCGAGGGGGTTCTTGGACAGACTAGAAATACCTTCAGGAAGGGCAGAGCAGAACTGTTCCTCAACTGGACGTCGGCTTGGCCAGCAGACTTGCTAACTTGCCCCTGTTTATTGGGGCAGAGGAAACGACAACTGAAGATGATCTAGAGAAGACCCTAGGGTTAAGAGGGACCAGCCTCCCCTCAAATTCCAGATTCTGGGTCCCTAAGACATATGCAAGCGGGTCTTCCAGAGTGAATCCAAGAGGAGGGAACACTGTGGGGCACGTATGGGCTCCTTACCACATCGGGCTGCTACAAGCTCTCAAATACATAGCACATTACCTGACCCTTATTAAGTGCTGTAAGCACTAGCAAGTGCATTCATTATTATTCTATTTGAAGTCCAGATTCTATATGACTAGTGACATGACTTTGGGCGTCCCTAACTTCCATGGGCCTCTGTAAAAGTGAAGATAATCATATGTACTTCACAGGGTTCCATGTGTGTATGTTAAGAGTCTCATAACTTGTAAGCGCTTAATATAGTGTAAACTATTGGTACTTCATTCATTCATTCATTGGATGACCTTTGAAAAGGTAGTAAAGGTTAGGCATGTTAACAGCAAATCAGAAATGCTTCCTGCCTCCATGGAACTTAAAGTCTAGTGGGAAAGGTTGGCACTGAGCAAGTGATTCTAAGTGTGATATTAAAGGGAAACTTAGTGTACTCTAGCAATATACATAGCTGAGGGAACGAACCTAGCCTGGGAGATCAGGGAAGGCCCCCTTAAGGAAGTGGAATTCCAGATGCAAAAGCACTCCAGGTGGAATGAGCAGCTTGCACAAAGTCCCTAAGTCTAGAATCAGCGCAGCACATTAGATAAGCTGTGGACAGATGACAAAAAGCAAAGAGAAATGTGATAGTGAATTTTCTGTGTCAACTTGCTGCACCATAGGGTACACAGATATTTAGTCAGACACTCAGGATGTTTCTGTAAGGCTGCTTGGGGATGAGATTAGCATTTCGTCAGGGGATCTGAGTATAGCAGATTGCCCTCCATAATGTGGGTGGACTTCATCTAGTTGAAGATCTGGCTAGAACAAAAAGAGAATTCTCCAGCAGATTGCTTTCAGACTGGAACTGAAACATCAGCTCTCTTGGGTCTCCAACCTGCTGGCCCAGTCTACAAATTTTGAATTTGGGAGCCTCCATAATCACAAGAGCAAAACCCTTATAATAAATCTCTTTATACACACACACATCCCATTGGTCTCTCTGGGGAACCTGACTAATACAGGGAATAAGGAGGGATGACGTGGTGTTGTGGGTGGAGGCCACTCAAAGGTCCAGTGATCCCAGGGATCCAGTCACGGGAAGAGAGGGCAAGGAAGGTGTATGGGGCGATGGTGAGCCCTGGGAAGGCATTTAAGAGGAAGTCCCATGACCAGATCAGTGATATTGAAATGTTCTGCATGGTGCAGCATGAAGAGCAGAGGGATGGGGCAACAGTAGGGCCCAGGGTTATCAACGGGACTACTGTTGCTGTAGCATCACAGATGCAGAGGCTTGGACTGGGATAAGGATGGGGAGATGCTGAAATAGAAGGATCTGAGAAATATCAAGCAGTTTCCATCCATGTGATTGGATAATAATGTCTTTTCTCTTAGAAAAGTGAGATAAAGCATCCTGTAATTCTCCTTCAAGGAAAGTACTTGCTAGTACAGTGGAGTCACTGTTTCTTCCAATTGGAACATATCTATTTGCCCATACCTTCCATTCTATTGATTCCTCTATCTAACAGTGACATAACCATGAAAACAGAAGCCAAGAGAAAGAACAGATCACAGTGCTGGCTGAATTCCCAGACAGGAGCACACCTCTCCATCCACTGGGCGAGGCGGGGGGGGTGGGGGGGGCGTGGCCATAGGCACACTGAGCCACCTCTTGTCTCCACAGACAAGCTCTCTGGGTCACAGAGCAACAGAGATCAGGCCTCCCACGCTTACAACTCCTAATACTGACTGAGGTTAACAAAGCCTCCTATGAATGCCCATGACAGCATTTTTAGATCTGTGTGGGCCAAATAATCTCAACCATCATTCTAACCCCTGATGTTCAAATGCAGAAGATGAACAAATAGATTTGCTCCTCAAAGCACCCTCTGTGCTTTCTAAACGGTCTTTCACTGCACAGCATGAGGAGTGAGGGGACCAGGAAAGCTCCGTGTGGCTGCTGGTGGAGCCTCTCCACCAGCATAAGGTCTGACCTTCAGCATCAGGTTATACATGTATCTTGGGAACATTTTCAAAGCAAGTCCTCCTGACCGCGTTTCCTGCATCCTTTATTTATTACTCCAACCTGGGCCCTTCCTGCTGGGCTGGCCTGGCCCCAAGCTGGAATGCTGCAAGTGGAAGGCCTGATGCAGTCTGGGCACTGTGCCAAGTGAGGACCACTGATGCTCTGTCTCTCTGAGTAGGAACTAGGCTCCTTAACTTCCTGTTGCCACTGAAGGGTTTTATTACTCACTTAAGGTCACCCCAGAATCAGGTCACACAAAAAGGGATTCTGAACAGTATTAAGATAGCTTACACACCTCACTCTGTGCCCAATTCAGGAAACGGTAAATGGACTGTAAAATCCCCTGCTGACTATGAACCACTGGGAGCTGGTCAGGCCCCCCCAGTCCCTGTCTCCAGCTGCAGCCACACTGCAGAGCCCAGCACAGGACTCCCAGGGCTCAGGGTTCACAGATGGAAGGGTGCTGGGCCAGGCTGAGCCGAGGGAATGGGAGGCTCAGAACCCCCACTTCCGTGTAAGAAAGTCTACCCCTCTAGGCCTTCCAGAAGTCAGCACCAGGGCACTGGGAAAATACAGGATGGATTGGACCACTCAAAGATCATTCAAAACCAACGGTAACCAGGCTTGCTTCAGCAGCACATAACTAACAAAACCTACGGTAACCAATTAGGAGTTTGGCACTAGCAGATACACACTACTATATATAAAATAGATAAACAATAAGGACCTACTGTATAGCACAGGGAACTGTATTCAATATCTTGTAGTAACCTACACACACACACATATATATACCTGAATCACTTTGCTGTATACCAGAAACTAATACAACACTGTAAACTATACTTAAATTTTAAAAATATCAATGGTAACAAGACCACGCACACACACGTGTGCATGCACACACACATACACACACACACACACACAGAATTAGTACGTCAGAAGCAAACCAGCAGCCTGTGGCAGCAAGACGTGACTGCAGAAAATAGTAAAGGTACAAAAAGACCCGACAGGATGGCTGGTTTTCCAGTCCAGACCAGATAGGAGGACATACAGCCTGCTGCCAGCTGGGAGCCCTCAGGGGTCCACGTCTCTAGGAATGGAGCTCTGGGCACAGGCACCCATTTTTAATTTTCTTAAAACAGAGCAGAAAGAGCTCCTTCCTGTGGATAAGAAGTTCAGCTGAAGACATTTCCCTTTCCTGCTGGTTGGAGAATTATAAAGGTTATAATTCTAACCTGCTACTCTGGCTCTTCTTCCATAGGGTGAGAAGCATATGAACTGAAGTTATTCACTTTTAAATTGCATGTGAGCTCATTTCATTACAGAAACGTGTTGTATAGCCGAACCGACTGCACCATTATTAGACACTAGAGATAAGAGCATGTAGCATTAGAACCAGTATCTGACATTAGACACCAACCCAGCCCAAGACACTGATTCACGCAGTAAACTCTTCAAGAGTAATGACTTCAATGTATTTATTTCAACAAGCTCAGCACCAAGCAAGTGGTGGTCAAATGAATAAATGATACTAGCTACTCCAGCCACTGAGAAAACTGTGCAGAGAGAGGTGTGGATCTGGCAACTTTGGCACACCACAGACCCTGTGACATCAAACCTTCCACAGCTTCACTTACGGTAAAAAGGGAGAATTCTAGATCCAGAAGGGAGTGGAAACTCTTCTCTGGGTAGGATAGGAATGAGTTATCAGGATGATAAATATAAAAAAAGAACAGTCCCCTTGTGGCCATAGAGCACTACATCTCAGCTCTTTTGAAAAGCTCAGCACTTGCCTTTGTCATTTTTTATAACATACCTAAGTGTGTGTGTGTGTGTGTGAGTGTGTATGTGCTCAGTCGCTCAGCCATGTCCAACTCTCCACAATCCTACGGACTGTAGCCCACCAGGCACCTCTGTCCATGGAATTTTACAGGTAAGAATCCTAGAGTGGGTTGCCAAGCCCCCCTCCAGGGGATCTTCCCAACCCAGGAATCAAGCCTGTATCTCTTACATCTCCTGCATTGGCAGGCAGATTATTTACCACTAGCACCAGCTGGGAAGTCCATACCCTAAGTATGTGGATCCCTGAAAGACCCTGAAGTCCTCTAACCATAAGCTGGTCCAGTAATAGAAAAAAGGTCTTCAGCAAATGAAACAACTGACAAAGGACTAATCACCAAAATGTACACACAGCTCATTCAGCTCAATACCAGAAAAACAAACAAAATAATCAAAAGGTAGAGGACCTAAACAGACACTTCTCCAAAGAAGACACACAGATGGCTAATAAGCACATGAAAAGATGTTCAACATCACTCATTATTAGAGAAACGCAAATCAAAACAAGGAGATATCACCTCATACCAGTCAGAATGGCCATCATCAAAAAAATCTATAAACAAAGAATACAGAGAGAGGGTGTGGAGAAAAGGGAACGCTCTTGCACTGTTGGTGGGAATGCAAATTGACACAGCCACTATGGAGAACAGTATGGAGAGTCCTTAAAAAAAAAGAAAGGAATAAAGCTACCATATGACCCAGCAATCCCACTACTCAATATATACCCTGAGAAAACTGTAACTGAAAAAGACACATGTACCCCAACATACATAGCAGCACTATTTACAATAGCCAGGACACGGAAGCAATCTGTATGGCCATCAACAGAGGAATGGATAAAGAAGCAATGGTACATATTGGTACATATACACAATGGAATATTACTCAGCCACAACAAGGAACACATTTGACTCAGTTCTAATGAGATGGATGGACCTAGAGCCTACTACACAGAGTGAAGTCAGTCAGAAAGAGAAAGATAAATATCATATATTAACATATATATGTGGGATCTAGAAAGATGGTGCTGATGAACCTATTTGCAGGACAGTAATGGAGATGCAGAGACACAGAAGAGACTTGTGGACACAGGGCAGGGAAGAGAAGGTGGGACTGATTGAGAGACTGTCATCGATACATGCACGAAACCATATGTAAAATTAGATAGCCAGCGGAAACTTGCTGTACGACGCAGGGAACTCAAATCCAGTGCTCTGTGACAAACTAGAGGGTGGGATGGGGTGGGAGGTGGGAGGGAGGGTCATGAGGGAGGGGACATATGTATACTTACGGCTGATTCATGTTGATATATGGCAGAAACTAACAAAATATTGTAAAGCAATTATCCCCCAATTTAAAAATAAAATAATTTTTTAAAAAAACTTTCTTTAAACAACAAGGTCCTACTATATAGCCCAAGGAACTGTGTTCAATATCCTGGGAGAAACCACCCAGGATAAGAATATAAAAAAGAACATATATATATATATATATACATATATATATATATATATATATAGACTTCCCTGGTGGCTCAGACAGTAAAACATCTGCCTACAATGCAGGAGACCCGGGTTCAATTCCTGGGTCGGGAAGATCTCCTGGAGAAGGAAATGGCAACCCACTCCAGTATTCCTGCCTGGAAAATCCCATGGACGGAAATTAATACAACACTGTAAATCAACTATATTTCAATAAAAAATAAAGAAAAAGCCTTCTTGAAACATCTCCTTAGATCCTCTGCAGGACAATCTTTGAAGGCAAATTCCCTCTTTATATTTACCAAGAGCCAGCCCTCCCCAGCTGATCCCACGAAGACAACCACTCACAAATGCAAAAAAGCAAACTGCCTCTCATAGCTGCCACCACTTTCCCTCCTGCCTGAATTCCCAGGGAGTGTGGAAAGAGAAACAGAGGTCACCTGGGACACATGTGTACCTAAAAGTTAAAAAACTCTTTTCGGTAATGTGATAATGACCACCACATGTGAATTTCATCATTTCTTATAATTTGTTGTTCAGTCGCTAAGTTCATGTCCCACTCTTTGCAACCCCATGCATACGCCAGGTTTCCCTGTCCACTATCTCCCAGAGTTTGCTCAAACTCCTATCCATTTCTTATACGTTATCTATTTTGCTTCAAAAAAGAAGATGTTAATCTTGTCCAATGCAAGACTGACTGCAAGGTGCCACAGCTCCTTAAACATCATCCTCTCCTGAGGCCTACCCTCCAGCACCCTGGCACAGATTACCATGGTTAATTGCGGGAGAATAAAACAACAGGCTGAAGAGGCTGCTCCAGCTCTCAGGGGGAAATCTGCCATCTCAATATGACCAAGATGGACCCTGAACACAGAAGGTCATCCCAGCTTTGCTGCCTAGGGATGCTGGTGACCTAGAGCAATCCCTGCATCTTTGATCCCCCTGATGTGCTGAAGGCTGCATCTCAGGAGGGTCAGGACCAGGCTTTGGGGCACCAGAAGTGACCCCTTCCTCCTTACGCAGTGCTGGGGCCAGATACTGAGGCCAGGAGGGTGCAATCTAAATAAGTGCAGCTCAAGGTCATGAGACTTTCCCTCCTAATCTCTTCTGGAAGAGAAGGAGGGAGAAAGTCTATGAGAAATGTTCCTACAACCAAGAGACGCTAGTCCCTCAATCTTCAGGGGCTGCCCCATAAAAATCTCCCAGGCCACTGGTGAATACTGCTGACCCAGGAAGCTAGAATTCCTTCTACAGATTTGGCAGAAATAAAAAAAATATCTGACAAAGCAAGAGTGACAAACCGAGCAGGGATGACAAACAATTCCTGATTTGGAAGGATATCAGCTTGTTTAATGACCTATTAAGAAGGGTCATCACACACACTGTTTCAAGGAGACACCCCCAAATTATCTCATTTATCTTTTTAATTGAGACAGATTTGATACATAACACTGTGCTATTTTCAGTATTTCATTTCTTACTTTCCCCTTCAGCAGAGGTGCCGGCCTCAGCTCACTCTGCAGGAAGCTGTTTGGCAGCTCATTCTCAGTCTCTGACACCCTTTCCCTCTGACCATTCAGAGATGCAGCTAAGTGCCATCAGTACCTCCCCTGCCCAGGGAGAAACCCTGAATGGTGGCTGCCTGCCTACACCAGAGTTCCGGGGACTGCAGCTTCTACAAAGCATCTCCCAGGGACCCTTCTCCCATGGTTGCATACAGATTCTTTCAGGCCAGGAATTAACAAGATTCAGGACCAAGCAAATCAACCCTGAATATTCACTGGAAGCACTAATGTTGAAGCTCAAGCTCCAATACTTTGGCCACCTGCTACGAAAAAGCCGACCCACTGGAAAAGACCCTGATGCTGGGAAAGATTGAGGGCAGGAGGAGAAGGGTACGACAGAGGATGAGATTTGGATGGCATCACCAACTCAATGAATATGAGTCTGAGCAAACTCCGGGAGATAGTGATATACAGGGAACACCGACGTGCTGCAGTCCATGGGGTCTCAAATAGTCGGACATGACTGAGCGATTGAACAAAACAAGGACTATATATTAGGCTTAAAAAAAAAAAAAGTCCCTCAGTTTATCTGTATACACCGATAGGGGATTCTTTCTGGAGAAATGTACAAACTCACACCAAGGCATTTTAACTGCCAACACCGTCCAAAGAACTTACATGGGAAGCTAGAAAGGATTTTATTAAAAATATAGATTAGGGAATTCCCTGGATGTCCGGTGGTTAGAACTCTGTGCTCTCACTGCCAAGGGCCTGGGTTCAATCCCTGGTCTAGGAACTAAGACACCACAAGCAGTGGGGCATGTCTAAAAAATAAGTATGTTAAGTTTTTTTTAAGTATAGGTTATAAAACAATGTATACCTAATATACAAATTTTGCTTTTATAATTAATGTGTATTGTAAATGCCTGGAAGAGAGGTTGGAAGGGTTTATATTGAAGAAATAACGCTGCTCCTTGGGAGATGGGATTAGGTGATTTTCTTTTTCATGCTTATACATTTTCTTAAGATTTTCTGTAAGAAAAACATTTAAGGGCTTCCTGCTCCAGTGGCTCAGCAGTAAAGAATCTGTCAATGCAGGAGACATGGGTTCAAAGCCCTGGTCTGGGAAGATCCCACATCCCGGGAAGTAACCAAGCCCAAGCAGCACAACTCCTGAGCCTGTGTTCTAGAGCCCAGGAGATGTAACTACTGCAGCCTGAGCACCCTAGAGCCCTGCTCTGCAACAAGAGAGGCCACCACAATGAAAAGCCTGTGCACCACAGCTACAGAGTAGCTCCCACTGACCTCACCCAGAGAAAAGGCCACAGGGCAAAGAAGAGCCAGCACAGCCAAAAATTAATCAGAAAAACATTTACGTAATGAGAAAAAAAAAAAAAAACACATTATTTTTACAAAGGGAACTAGATCTGATCCATCCAATTCTCTCCAGCCCCACTGCAACTACCCAGGCCCAGGCCCCTGGATAGGTACCAGAACCTGTCAACCAGGCTGGTTTCACCTTCTCTGGTTTCTTTTCACTGAGGCCAGAATGCTCTTTTAAAAAACAGAAATCTGATTCTGTCATTTCTGTTCTTAAGGCCTTTCACAGCATGTTGGCTGCCCTTAGGATTCAACTTACAACTCTTAACAGGAGGGACTGGCCCCTTGACCCCAGCCTCACCTCTTGGGGCTTGCCACGCTCTCAGGTCCTGCCTTGGCAATATGCGCGTCCCTCATCCGGAACTCTCCCTCCCTCCTTCGTTGGTTTAATCTTCACTCATCTCCAAAGCCTGATTCTGGGTGTCACTTTCCCAGGGAGACCCTCCCTGACCTGCACGTCCAGGGAAATCCGCTGTGGGTTTCTCTCCATGATTCTGAGGGGACTTGTCATTACTTGTTTAACTTCTATCTCCTGGGATGGACTGTGAGCCCCAGGATGGCAAGGACCACTAGAGCCCCATCTAGGCACACAGTAGATGCTCAAAAAGTACTCAGTCTGGGGGATTCCACGGCAGTCTAGTGGTTAGGACGCTGTGCTCTCACTGCCAAGGGCCTGGGTTTCATTCCTAGTCAGGGAACTAAGATCCCTCATGCTGCATGACACAGTCCCCCACCAAAAACACTGAATTTGAATACTTCACTTTTTAAAAAATGAAGTTCTGAAAACCGGAGCAACGTTAAATAAAATCTCTATATTTCTCAGCATGCTGTAACTGTGATACTTAAGAAATCGCATCTTAAAGAAGAGAATGTGGGAGGACAGACTTTTATTTTTTGCAAAGTTTTCTTGTAGCTACATACCTACTGTTCTCTCCTAAGACAAAACAAACAGCAACACTATCTAATCAAAGCTAATGTAATTGACCACCTTTTAAAAACATGCACCAGTCTTGTTCACGTGAAACAAGAAGAGCTGGGTGTGCTCACCCCTTCCACACTGCAGCCTAGAATTTGAAGTCTAGGGGAATACTTTTTGGCTGCATCTCAAGGCATGTGGTATCTTAGTTCTCCGACCAGGGATTGAACCCAGGCTCTCAAGCACTGAGTTCTAACCACCAAACTGCAAGGGATTATCCCAAGGCAATACTTCTTAGCTTATCTGGCCATCTGGTCCCACGTGGCTCAGAAAAACCACTAATAATCCAGGAAACAGGGAACTGTCAACAGAAGATCATTCTCATATGACCTTGGACCCCTACCTATCTCATCTTTCATGGCTGTGATAACTGCTGTGATATTTGTTGAGTCTTTGCTATTTGTTGTAATGCTGATAGATTTGCAGCCAAACATACGCAGCACACTCCTGTTCATGCATCTGTGCAAGTAACTGCCTGATGTTTATGTGGGCTATGCAATAGATTGGACAGGTGGGCTATGCAACCGATTGGACAGGTGGAAGCTGAAGGACTTTCAGGAAAATGAGAAGAGGTACCACATTTTCTTGCTCTCATAGCTTGAGTTCATTTGCCCAACCTCTTTTCCAATGTTCTAACTAAGAAAGTCAGTGACCCACACACAAAGTATCAAATGACCCAAAGAACCATTTCTGTTTGGTTGGGAGAATTCTCCAGGCAAGAATACTGGAATGGGTTGCCATTCCCTTCTCCAGGTGATCTTCCCAACCCAGGGGTAGAACCCGTCTCCCACAATGCAGGCAGATTCTTTACTGTCTGAGCCACCAGGGAAGCCTATTACTAAGGCACTTCTTGAATTACTAGGCACATCAGAGATTACATCAATCAGGATGGACTCAGTGACAAACAGCCCCCACATCTCAGTTTCTTTCACACTCCAGCTCTGTCCACCTAGGGTTAGCTGGGGCTCTGTTTCCTCTTTGACTTGCCCAGGCTCACAGAGAAACCACCAGTCTCCGGGGCATAGAGAAAAACAGATCTGGAGGATCATACAATAGTGATAACATGATCTGGCTCAGAAGTGACACAACACACTTTTCACAACTCAGTGGCCAAAAGTAGTCACATGGCCCCAAAGATACAAGGAGGTGGGAGGCACAAGCCTATCACATGCCTAGAAAACAGAAAGCTTTGAAGATTCAGTCAACAGCACTGATGTTTGCACAGGGAATCAGGGCCAAATGGGGTTAACAGCATGGGTTGTACAGCCACCTCATCTTGGAGAGGTCACCGTGATCTCTTCGTGCCTCAGTTTTCTCATCCAGAAAATGGGGATAGTAATCATATTTACCAGATTCCCTGGTGGCTCAGTGGTAGAGAATCAGCCGGCAATGCAGGAGACGTGGGTTCGATTCCTCAGTTCCCTGGAGAAGGAAATGGCAACCCATTCCAGTATTCTTGCCTGGGAAATCCCATGGACAAAGGAGCCTGGTGGGCTACAGTTCATGGGATCCCATGAGCTGGACACAACTTAGTTACTCAATAACGGCAACAACAATCATATTTACCTCCTAGTATGGTTAGAACATTAAATAAGAATTTCTATCTGAAAGGAATTTAGAAACTGGCAAGTAAGTACTACACATAAGCACTACATAAATACTATACAACTTGTAACTATTATTTTGGGAAATAATTCTTAAGGCAATGCTTTTATTTTGGGGGGTAATATTCTTCATGAATGTGTACTGTGTGAAGTACCAGCACAGAAGCCAACACACACAAAAGTGGGTACAAAATGAACAGTGGCCTTTATGAGCAGAGAACCAGGAGCCCCAGGACTTACTTGGCTAGGCTTCAAATCAGCTGGCCCATTCCTTGGCTTCCAGGTTTCTTTCTTATCTTTACAAGAGGGGCTGTACAGGGTGATTGTCAACATTCTCCAGCACTAAAGACTTGGAATTCTTTGATTCATGGGTCACTGACTTGGCCTGATAAGGTATTTTTCATTGTTTGTACTCTTTATTCTTTGACCATAAAGGAGGATCCTCCCATTTGAATCAAGAGAACACTGATATGTTCCCTACCTGGTTCAGGAAGGCCAATCTCTCCACCCTAACTGCTCTGGAAGAGCTCCCACTGCAGCCCACCAACCACCAGGAAGCTGCCAGGAGAGGGGCAGGTCCTGGGTGCATGTCCAAGAAAGAGGCTCACCTACCAGGAAGGCAGAGGGGGGTCGGCACCCACTCAGAGGGCAGCTGACCTCCCCCAGGGCAGGGTGAGCTCTCCTTCCACCGCTGGGTGAGGGCCCCAAAACCCTCCACAAACCGCCCCCCACAGCACTCAGGAGGCACCCCCCTTGTCTTTGCCTCCCCACCAGTGTCCTGGATGGGGGCTTCACCTGTGATAGAGGAGCAGTAGCTATCATCCTCCTGGTTTAAGGGAGCCAAGCATTCCCTGTTATCCCATTTGGCCCTGTTCTGGGGTCAGGAACAGGAATACACATTTAAAAATTAGGAGGCACTTCCCTGGTGGTCCAATGGTTACGACTCTGTGCTCCCAACGCAGGGGGCCCAGGTTCCATCCCTGGTCAAGGAACTCGATCCCATGCTGCAGCTAAGAACTGGCACGGCCAAAGAAATAATTGTTTAAAAAATTTAGAAAGATATGCTTTGAGGGGGAAAAAAAAACCCCACTTTCAATAGAAAGAAGCTTTAAAGAGCAGAGAACCATCCACAATATTTCAACCTCAAAGGAATACAATGAATGTGTGAATTAAAATGTCTGTGTACCTAGGAAAAGAAGTTTTTGGATGCTGCTATATTTCAGACATCAATGACCACGTCTAAAGATCTCAGTCTGGGGAGCTGAGGCCCCTCCTGTTAGGAGCCATTAAAGCTGATACAATCCAGTCCTCGGAACCCTTCCTGCCCCGCTGCCTGGGAGCAGGGTCCCAGGGAGCAGGGACATGTCTGAGATGAGGGTCTCATTCTGCTTCCCACTCCACCTGAAGTTCTCGCTCTGCACTGGTGTTAGCATCAGCCCTGGCTGGAATGCCACACCAAGCAAGTCTCACCTTTAGGGCAAAGCTTTCCCTGAATCCTCCAGCCCCACTCCATCATTTCTGAGTTACTTACTGTCAACAGCACCCATTTTTTAAAATAAGGAAAGATATTAAATATTTAATTTGTATAAAACTTCCATATAAAATGTTTTCACATTTTTTAATGACAAGCTTAGGGGTACATTTGTGTTTATAACTTTTTTTTTTTTTTTTTTGCTGCACTGCATGGCTTGTGGGATCTTAGTTCCCTGACCAGGGGTTGAACTTGCACCCTCAGCATTGAAAGCGTGGAGTCCTAACCATTGCACCATCAGGGAATTCCCTGAGGTTGTAACTTTTTATATTAGGTTATATAGTTGTGATTGTTACATATAATTGTGTTTTTAATTGAAGCTTAGTTGATTTACAATATTGTATTAATTACTGCTAGATAGCAAAGTAATTCAGTTATACATACATATATACATTCCTTTTATATTCTTCTCCACTACGGTTTATTACTGGAGAAGGCAGCGGCACCCCACTCCAGTACTCTTGCCTGGAAAATCCCATGGACAGAGGAGCCTGGAGGGCTGCAGTCCATAGGGTCGCTAAGAGTTGGATACGACTGAGCAACTTCACTTTCACTTTTCATTTTCATACATTGGAGAAAGTAATGGCACCCCACTCCAGTACTCTTGCCTGGAGAATCCCAGGGATAGTGGGAGCCTCGTGGGCTGTAGTCTATGGGGTCGCACAGAGTTGGACACGACTGAAGTGACTTAGCAGCAGCAGCAGCAGGGTTTATTACAGGATATTGAACATAGTTCCTTGTGCTATACAGTAGGACCTTATTGTTTACCCATTCTCTATATAAAAGCTTACATCTGCTAATCCCCATCTCCCACTTGATCCCTCCCCTAACCCCATGCCCCTTGGCAACCACCAGTGTGAATAGCACCCATTTGAAACTGCCTTGTGCCATCTTTGAAGGTTCAAGCCATCAGCTATGTGAGTGAGCCCTCTTGGAAGTGAGCTGTCCAGCACCAGTCACGTTGCAGATGACTGTAATCCCTGGCCAATGTCCAGACTGCAGCTTCTCAGGGAACCTCAAGCCAGAACAACTCAGAGAAGCCATTCCCCAATTTCTGACTCATAAGGACTAAGTGAGATAATAAATGCTTATTGTTTTAAATAAGTTCCAGGAATTCCCTGGTGATCCAGTGGTTAAGACTGTGCTTCCACTTCAGGGGGCATAGGTTCAGTCCCTGGTCAGGGAACTAAATCCCACAAGCCATGAGGACTGGCCAAAAGGAGCCCTTAGTTTGGAGTAATTTGCTATGCAGCAATAACTACCTGACTGTAGATGGTAAAGCATCTATAACTGTAGGGAATAAAGCAATCTTAATAAAATACTGATGGTGGAATTTAGGTGGTGGCTATACAGATGTTCACTGTACAATTCTTTCAGCTTTGCTGTACACAGGACAATTGTCAAAGTCAAATGTTGGAGGGAAAAGTGCAGGCTACAGAGGAAAAGCAACGGCCGCTGATCAGTCCATGACAACCGCAGCAATGCTTCCTGAACGACAGAAGAGAATGGTTTAAAAGGGTTGCCAAGGAATACACTGTACTTTGGAAACAGGTGTCTTTAGAATGTTATTAATTTTATATTTTTACCATTATTGACTTTACTTTACTTTTTGACCTCGTGGCCTGTGGGATCCTACTTTCACAACAAGGGACTGAACCCGCTCCCCTGCACTAGAAGCAGAGTCTTAACCACTGGACCACCAGGGAAGTCCCCTATACATTTAACTAT
Organism: Ovis aries; assembly: GCF_016772045.2. NCBI lineage: Eukaryota > Metazoa > Chordata > Mammalia > Artiodactyla > Bovidae > Ovis > Ovis aries. The sequence continues at coordinate 48,032,601 of NC_056061.1, forward strand.
CTATTTGGGTATATAAAGAGCCAGACATCCTGGAATGTGAAGTCAAGTGGGCCTTAGAAAGCATCACTACGAACAAAGCTAGTGGAGGTGATGGAATTCCAGTTGAGCTGTTTCAAATACTGAAAGATGATGCTGTGAAAATGCTGCACTCAATATGCCAGCACATTTGGAAAACTCAGCAGTGGCCACAGGACTGGAAAAAGTCAGTTTTCATTTCAATTCCAAAGACAGGCAATGCCAAAGAATGCTCAAACTACCGCACAATTGCACTCTTCTCACATGCTAGTAAAGTAATGCTCAAAATTCTCCAAGCCAGGCTTCAGCAATACGTGAACCGTGAACTTCCTGATGTTCAAGCTGGTTTTAGGAAAGGCAGAGGAACCAGAGATCAAATGGCCAACATGTGCTGGATCATGGAAAAAGCAAGAGAGTTCCAGAAAAACATCTATTTCTGCTTTATTGACTATGCCAAAGCCTTTGACTGTGTGGATCACAATAAGCTGTGGAAAATTCTGAAAGAGATGGAAATACAGACCACCTGACCTGCCTCTTGAGAAATCTGTATGCAGGTCAGGAAGCGACAGTTAGAACTGGACATGGGACAACTGACTGGTTCCAAATAGGAAAAGGAGTACGTCAAGGCTGTATATTGTCACCCTGCTTATTTAACTGCTATGCAGAGTACGTCATGATAAACGCTGGACTGGAAGAAACACAAGCTGGAATCAAGATTGCCAGGAGAAATATAAAAAACCTCAGATATGCAGATGACACCACCCTTATGGCAGAAAGTGAAGAGCAGCTAAAAAGCCTCTTGATGAAAGTGAAAGAGGAGAGTGAAAAAGTTGGCTTAAAGCTCAACATTCAGAAAACGAAAATCATGGCATCTGGTCCCATCACTTCATGGGAAATAGATGGGGAAACAGTGGAAACAGTGTCAGACTTTATTTCTGGGGGCTCCAAAATCACTGCACATGGTGACTGCAGCCATGAAATTAAAAGACGCTTACTCCTTGGAAGAAAAGTTATGAGCAACCTAGACAACATATTAAAAAGCAGAGACATTACTTTGCCAACTAAGGTCCGTCTAGTCAAGGCTATGGTTTTTCCAGTGGTCATGTATGGATGTGAGAGTTGGACTGTGAAGAAGGCTGAGCGCCAAAGAATTGATGCTTTTGAACTGTGGTGTTGGAGAAGACTCTTGAGAGTCCCTTGGACTGCAAGGAGATCCAACCAGTCCATTCTGAAGGAGATCAGCCCTAGGATTTCTTTGGAAGGAATGATGCTAAAGCTGAAACTCCAGTACTTTGGCCACCTCATGCGAAGAGTTGACTCATTGGGAAAGACTCTGATGCTGGGAGGGATTGGGGGCAGGAGGAGAAGGGGACGACAGAGGATGAGATAGCTGAATGGCATCACCGACTCGATGGACGTGAGTTTGAGTGAACTTTGGGAGTTGGTGATGGACAGGGAGGCCTGGCGTGCTGCGATTCATGGGGTTGCAAAGAGTCAGACACTACTGAGTGACTGAACTGAACTGAACTGAACTGATTAGATATAAAGTGGCATTTTACTGATTTTTTTTTACCCCAACCTCCAATTTTCAGAGAGACATCGATCTGCCAGTTTCTGGTGTATCATCCAGGGGACTCTTCAGGAACCCCATGACTGATGCATGCATACTCAGTCACTTCAGTCGTGCCTCACTCTTTTGTGACCCCACAGACTGTGCCCCGCCAGGCTCCTCTGTCCGCGAGATTTTTCTGGCAAGAATACTGGAGTGGGTTGCCATGCCCTACTCCAGGGGGATCTTCCCAACCCAAGGATCAAACCCATGTCTCCTGCATCTCCTGCATTGCCGGCAGATTCTTTACTGCTGGGGAAGCCCCCGTGACTGCTCGGACTTACTATTATAGCAAAAGCAACCTATCTTCAGATGAGGTCACCAGCAGCCATCTATCCTATCTGGGCTCTGGTTCATGTTCATTCTGTCTGATTTAGCTCCCAAACGAATAGGCCACCTTAATTCTCTGCTGCTTTGTCAGGTAATGGTTAGAGAAATTTAATCAACTTTTACAAAATGGACTCGACACAAAGCTGCCAGAAATGGCTATTTCAGGGCTCCAGAGCACTCAGACTGGCCAGGGCAGTGTTGATGGCAGTTCGTGTTTCTGTTAACCTCTACTTGGATCCGACACTCACTCTTGCATATTTTCAGAGTGAAAACAGTCTGCTAAAAGTGCTGTTCACACCAAATGTTGATCATGTCATTTTAGATAAACAGTGTGACTAGCCTGGTCTTTTTAAGCAATGACATGAACCATAAAAGCATTTTGTGATAAATAGAAATTCAGGCTCCGTACTTTCTCCAAATTTAAATAAACCAAACTCTGATTGTCAGGTCTACTTTGTTTATTTTACAGACCTCCGAGGGTCACCACAATGTAACTGATTATATGAGCTCCTCCATTACAAAGTACACGGCACTGTACCAAAGATGAGCTGGGAAAATATTGACAGTTGGATTTGGTGTTTAATGCAGAGTTTTATGTTGCGGGCGATATCTTCTCAACACGGGCCAAGCTAACACAACCGGAAGGAGGGGCCCCACCATACCCACTGCAGGCAAGCGGGATGTCACCGGAGACGGGGAGGCGGCGTGTTTGACCTCACCTCATCCTCCTCCTGGCTGGAGGGCAGAAAACAAAAACTACACTTTGCAGACCCCACACCTGCAGTTAGAGATTGGGCTGCGATCCAACTGGAGGCACCTGCACAAAATAGGAAGCCAAGTAGAGGCCTGCCCTGTACAGCAGTGGCTGGCAAGCAAGGTGGGGAGATGGGAGGTTTTCTGCAGCCGCATTCCAGAACCATTCTCCGTGGTGATGGCCAGCCCCTCCCCATTCAGGCTGCCTGCTCCCTGAAACCCGGGCTGGGAGTGGGTTCCTGAACCCACAGTCCCAGTTAACATCTTCTGAGCTGGGAGTCCGCTGGTGGGCCCGTTCTTCAAACTTTTGGGAGTCACCCTGGGTACAGCCTAGGGCTCCTCAGGGCTCTGCCCCTTCCAGTACGTCTGTGACCACTTAATTCCCATCTCTTCCTGCGTGAAGTCCTGAGAGTGGTTTCTGTTTCCTGCACTAAATGCTTACTTATTCATAACGGAAATCCTGTATCTTTCGCCATGATTAAAAAATGGGAAGGCAGTTATCCCTCTTCCGTTTACTTTCCAAAGCTCAGTCTTTCCACTTCAGGATGGGTGACAAGCGCTGAAACTGCACGTTAGGCGCACGGGTGAAGGGCAGCCTGAGAACCAGAGTCCTGGAGGAGGGTCAGGCCCACTGCCTGCAGGGGGTGGAGGATGCCCAGGAAAACCCAACAAAAAGGCCAAACTCAAGGAGACGTGACAGGCCGACCAGCCACCACACCACCTGTGAACACACGGGATGTGGAAACCAGCTGCTTCAACGCCAAAGCTCACACCATGTCAGGCATGAGAGCAGCATTCTTTCCTGTGTGATTTGATCAAGTGCTTCCCCTGGTTTCAGTGATTTAGATCTGCAGGGAAAGGCAGGGGGCATTCTATTTGGTTTAAAGCCAGCAATTCTGAGTTCCAGTCCCAGCAACTGCTACAGCTGACCAGATGGACAAATCTCTGACCTGACTGCTGTGTGTGCGTCAGGGCTGCCCAGCAAGACAACAAGCAGCAGTGGCAGCTGGCCTTTACCAAGGACCCAATACATGCCAGCAGCAGCTGTATGCATCTCATTTAACCCTACAACCGCTCCATCAGGCAGATATTACTCAGTACATCCACAATCTGACCACTTTCCCTCATTCCCCTACCACATCCTGGTCCAGGCCTCCATCCTGTCTCCTCTGTGGGCTGCACAGCCTCTTGCCTGGTCTTCCTGTTCGAGCCCTTCCCCTCCCCGCAACTATCCCTCATCACAACTGCCAAGGTAAGGAAACCTTAGGCCAGATTCTGTTACTCTTCTACATGTTCAAGCCCCCTACCCCCATCCCCGAACATGGCTTCCCATATGGCTCAGAAGCCCAGGTCTGTACCATGTCTACTGAGCCCTCCAGATCAACGGCCTCCTCTTTCCTCTCTGATCACAACCATTAGTCCCCTGGCTCATTCTACTCCAGCCACACTGGCCTCCCTGCTACTCTTTCAACACAACAGGTACCCCTGCCACAGGACCTGTGCATGACTGTCCCTCTATACAGAATGTACATGGCCCTCCCACTCGACCCCTACAGGGGTTGGCACAAATGTTACCTTATCAGCGATGCCTTCTCTGACAACCTCATTTAAGACTGCAGGCTTAGCACCTAGCATTATTCATTTATTTTGTTTCCTGTGTTTCACCCTCCTCTGGCTCCACAGAGCAGGAACTGTTTTGAATTGAACAAATAGATGACGACTCTAAGGGACTGGTTAGCTTGTTCCTGTCCATAGGGGTAGTGATGAGCAGTGCTAGGGGCCAAATTCAGGTTCCATCTGACCCAGGAGTCCACACTCCAAGCAGGGCACCCGGAACCCCCCTTCCACATTCCACAGGGCTGTTAGAGATGCAGCAAGCTTAAGAGAAACACTTCCATCGATGTGAGTCTACTGACTTTCTGTCCTCTCCGCTACCCTGGGCCTGTCCACACTGCTTGCTAAGCAGGCAGAGAGCATGACTTAGAGGCAGTGGGACCCCCTTTCCCTGTCCTCCTTCCAGTCCTGCCTTAAGAGCCCCAGCAGCTAAAGAGCATCAGCCCAACCAATGTTCTAATGCAAGCAGCTGGGCATCGCCTGACAGACGCCGTTATTGTTGTTCTTTAACCGCTCAGTCATGTCTGACTCTTTGCAACCCCATGGACTATAGCCCACCAGGCTCCTCTGTCCATGTGATTTCCCAGGCCGGAATACTGGAGTGGGGTGCCATTTCCTTCTCCAGGGGATATTCCCAACCCAGGGATCAAATGCACATCTCCTGCACTGGCAGGAAGATTCTTTACCACTGGGTCACCCGGGAGGCCCAACAGGCATGGTAGTTGTAGCCTGGTCCCTAATCTCGGCAAGAGGGCTCCTGCAGATGACTCCAGATTCTAGCTGCAAGGACTGCATGGTCCAAGCCAAGCCCTCTGGTGCCTGCGGGCTGCAGCTGATGGAGGGGTTCCTGAAGCATCAGCAGGAGGCTGGGGAGGGGACGATAGGGGGCTACCACCTGGGTTAGAGTGAACTTGGAACAGTGGCAGCAAAGGATGGGCAGTCTTGTGAGAACCACCCCAGTTGCACCCCTCTCTGTGATGAATGGAATAATTCTTTGAGGAGGCAGACCATTAGCTAGAGATTGGCAGGCTTTCTAGTCATACCACATATTGAGATCTCTGTGTTTTTAATTAAGTGCATTAAAATAAATAACAGGATTAGAAGAGTCCTGCCACATTGTAAGGCCTACATTTCTGTAGTTATTATCATAATGGGATTTAATTGCTATATTTTCTCAGCAAGAGCCAAAAGATCCAAAAGGGTCCTGTCAGGTAAGAAACACGAGGATAGAATCTGCATATGTTTTAATAGCTGTTTTTTCAAAATATTTATTGCCCAGACAGTTCCAAAAAACAAGACTAGGCTGTCAGCCTGGTAGCCAGGGATATGGGCTTATATCCTTTCATATCTCTATTGAGACGTTGAAATGGTTATTCTGCCTGAGATAATTACAGTTAGATTATTCTTATTAGGGTTATGTTAATTATTGGAATATTATTTTATTTAAAATGACTATATACACGAAAACAAAAATAAAATTTTAAGTAAACAGGCAGTGTAAATCCCAGATATGACTGTTATCGTAATGATTCTAATTATTGCTGTGAGGAAATGTGGCAGACCTCATGAGAAAACATTACCAACATCCAATAACCAGTGAGGAAATAGAATTTTTAAAAATTTAAGGCAAGTGTAATTTAATGTTAATGAGAATGCAGGGACTAAGTAATGGTGCTAACTGTGTATGTACAGTGGCAGCCAACTAGAACTTTCAGCTGAAAACCAATGAAGGTGAACACCTGAGAATCTACTCTGCAAACCAGACCCATTAAATTCAAGGAGAGAAATGCGGCAGGTCAGGATGGGCTGGGGCATAAAGTTACCTGCAGCACACAGTTCAAGTCTATGCTCCATTTGCTTTTTTTTTTTAATTGAAGGATAATTGATTTACAGAATTTTGTTGTTTTCTGTCTTCTTTACTTTGAAGAGCTGTCTCAAAAGTAAAGATTCAGCACCACGATGCCCTTTCAATGAAAAGCAATGAAAAAGAAGAACCTGCGCTATAGCACTCAGTACTAGGCAACACACAAACGCCCATTCACTCCAGTGTGAGAAACATCTTTTTCAAGGATTTCCCAGACAATGTCAGCACTGAAACCCCTCAAGTCACTGAAATAGTTCTCTCTGATGCAAGGATGCTGCAGGATACACAGTTGACAGAAGGTTAGAGACAAGAGTGTTAGGCCGAGCTCTGAATAAGATGGGCGTTCACAAGGCTGGGAGTCGAAGAAATGTTTCCAGAGAATGTTTAAGCTGAAGTTCTAAGCAATCGACCCTACAAGGACTGGTGTGCGTGCTCTATTTGCCAAGAAGGCCCTTCCCTTTTGAATGCAAATATTAATCAAGCCTCAAGGACTCCAGGAAGGGCAGACCCAAGAGATGCTTTGCTGAAAGTTTTCATCTGTTTTTATAAGCACGTGTTCCTTAAAGGGTGTGTGTGCGCACATGTGTGCTAGCTAAGTCGCTTCAGTCATGTCAGACTCTTTGCGACCCTTTGGACTGATCCTGCCAAGCTCCTCTTTCCATGGAGTTTTCCAGGCAAGAATACTAGAGTGGGTTGCTGTGCCATCCTCCAGGGGATCTTCCGAACCCAGGGATCAACCCACATCTCCTGCATTGCAGGCAGATTCTTACCATTGAGCCACCAGGGAAGCCCCTTCTTAAAGGGTGAAACATTGAAAATAGGACTCATACTGGTGCTTCCCTAAGAGATCTCGATTAGACAAGTCTACACCTTGATGTTGCAGGTAGCATTTATGTTGGAAAAGGCAATGACACCCCACTCCAGCTCTCTTGCCTGGAGAATCCCATGGACAGAGGAGCCTGATGGGCTGCAGTCCATGGGGTCGCTAACAGTCGGACACGACTGAGCGTCTTCACTTTCACTTTTCACTTTCATGCATTGGAGAAGGAAATGGCAACCCACTCCAGTGTTCCTGCCTGGAAAATCCCAGGGTCGGGGGAGCCTGGTGGGCTGCCGTCTATGGGGTCACACAGTCAGACACGACTGAAGCGACTTAGCAGCAGCAGCAGCAGCATTTATGTACTATGTAAGAAGTATTCTGGGACTTCCCCGGTGGCCCAGTGGTTAAGACTGCGTTTCCAATGCAGGGAGTGTGGCTTCAATGCCTGGTTGGGGAAGTTTTGCATGCTGCGGCCAAAAAAAAAAAAAAAGGAGACGCACTCTAATCACAATGCGTTCTGCAATTAGGATGCGGAAAAATAAACTCCTAAGAAATGGCCCCATGTGCAAGCCTCATCTTGAGGCACATTCCCAGCAAAGTCTTTCAGATACAGTAAAAGCTGTGCATTTCTGTGCTGGAAAAAATATGAGTAAGCTGGGCACAGTTCTGACTTTGCTAAGGGCGTCCCTATTATCTTTATTACTTACTCAACCCATTGCCCTGGCCTGAAATCAATTCCCTTGGACCTAATAAATCAAAATAAAACAAGAATCAACAGAAACTTAAACTGCGACCTACGGTCCTGTTACATGACCTTGTCTATGATTAATGCCCAAAGCCATTAAAAGCATCATTGTTCTAATGAGAATATAAAGCCATTTACCATTCCCAAAGTGCTTTCCCAGGCCACATCCCCTTTCATCTCCACCCAGACCTGGGAGATGGCTGCTCTGCCATCACCCCTATTACCTGTGAGAACGCTTGGAAGAAGATGCACCTGGTGCCAGAGCCAGGACTCTTCCACTTCCAGCTACTGTTCATCTTTAATGCATTTTTTTTCTTTTTACTTATTTCAAAAAGTATCACATGATACTATTAATAGTAGGGCTGCCTGGAAGACAAATGCACTGAAACTAACAAACTCCAGGCCCAGATGCCTCAGAGACTTTTCAGAGTCTGGTTCTGCAGGGTCGTTAGGGGTTTCGGTGGGCACTTCAGGCTTTTCCCCTTACTCGCTAGCTTGCTGGGCCATCAATCCCCCACTTGGAAAGCAGCCGTGATGCTGGAGGCTTGAGGCATCAAGGAGGGCACTGTAACAGAGGTGAGAGGGAAGCCAGGCTACACTTAAGAGAGGTATGCGTGGGAAGGGGACTTCCTCCAGGTTGCTCACATCAGGGCAGCAGGGTCTCCAGGGTCCTGGGCTGGCTCTAATCAGTCCTGACTAGGGCTAGTCAGGGAAGCTGATGACATCAGTGTTTCTTACCAGGCATTTCTGGCATTTTGAACAGGAACATTTGTGCTGTGGGACTGCTCCACGCCACCCAGGCTGTTAGTACCCTGGCCTCTAGCTGCTAAATATCAGTGGCACCCACAAATACTGAGACCTCCACCCCCTGGTTGAGAACTGCTGGATATCATCTAGGACTTTCCTGGCTTAAAATTTCCCAGGTCCAGAGTGGCCTTAGGTGTGAGAGTGCATTGAGGTGGCAAAAAAGCTACAAATACATCAATATCACTGAAGAAGAATGCATTTAGCTGCAAATAACAACAACAACAACAAAATAGTAATAGTAATAACCTGACTAACCAGGCTTTGTGACATAGGGGCTTATTTTCACCCCATATGAAGAAGCCCTGAAGAAGGCAGTCTTAGATGGGCAACAGTTCAATAATGCACTCAGGGACCCAAGCTCCCTTTGTTTTTATACCTTGCCATGCTCAGTGTGATGGCTTTAATCCTCACATCAGCTCATGATGCCAAAGTGGCTGCTCTACCTCCAGGTGTCACATCTAGGTGTCAGGCAGAAAGAAGGCAAAAGCGTCAAAGACTTTTTCCACCTTACATATATATTTTTATTCAGCAGAACGGGCCCTATCTCATTGGCATCACATGGCCACCCCTAGCTAGAAAGTGGTTAGGAAAGTTAAACATTCAAATTTCCAGTCTCCATCACAGAGGAAGGCAAGGGAGAAGGTGGCTGGGAATGTGCTTCAGGATGGCCTGCCTCAAGCGGCTGCCACAGGAATCTTTTATCTAATTGTGTGCACATTCCACAAAGAAGCCTTTATTTTATATTCAGTAATTTTGTAAACGAATGTCTGTGCAGAAGCAAAGCTCTGTAGGAGTTTACTTCTCCTTGACTATTCCAGTTTAAATAAAACTCCATCTCATCCACAGCCAACTGGGCCCCTCATCAACAGAAATTATGACCAAAGAGTATTTTTACCTTGGTCACCATTTCCGACTAGGAAATTTGAAATTATCTGCTTTTACCTTTCTGCGTAACAGGTTTCAACAGACTTATTATTCTCCGTAACACATTTCTCGTTCTCTTTTTTTCTCACCCTGGATAAATCCCCAGAGAATTACGCTGAGTGAAAAATGCCAATGCAACCAAAATGTCATCTACTGTATGATTCCATGTGTACAGCATACTTGAAATGACAAAATTACAGACACAGAGAACAGATCAGTGGTTGCTAGATTTTAAGGAGAAAGTGATGTCTCGTACTCTGTATCAGAGTCAATATTCTTGTTGTGATACTGTGGAATGGTTCTGTACCGGGTGTTACCACTGGCAAACTTGGGTAAAGTGTGCTTGGGTTTCCCCTATATTACTTCTTTATTAAAACACTGAACTAGAGTTGATTACAATGTTGGGTTAGTTTCAGGTGTACAGCAAAGTGATTCAGTAATACATATACATATGTTCTTTTTCAGTTTTATTTCCTTTGCAAGATATTGAATATAGTTCAATAGGTCCCTGTGATTATCTGTTTTATATACAGTAGTGTGCATGTGTTAATCTCACACTTAAAAATGTTGGAAGGAAAACCTGTTATCCTTATAGACTGATGTCCGAATTAAGTACTGTAATTATATACTGCAGATCTGGTAGGCACACAGGATTTATACGTCACACAGTAGATTGCCACATGTAGCACCGTGAACATAGCAGAAGTGTTATATTTTAGCTAAACTACAAATTTAGCTCTTTCATCTTCTCCTTTACCCAAGTGCCCACATTTTTCTAAAGATAATTAGTTCTTTAACTATAGAAAAGCAAGAGATAAATACAAATGTATATATTAAACTATTTACAAAGTAACAGCACATTTAGGATGGCTTCAAAACAATCCAAGAGTGTGGGAGGGAAAGGCAAAGAAGGGGGGCAGTAGATGAAGCAAGACTGACTCTTAAATCCCTAATTATTGAATATGGGAGTTAGGCACATGTGGGTAACCTATACCAGTCTAACTTTGAAATTGCCACAATAGAAAATAGATTTTTTTTAAAACAATAGAAAATCGGGGTTTTTTTAATAACTCTAGAACAAATACTAATACGTACTTCAGGGATGAAACTTAAAAAAAAAAAGCTGAATGAGGGGGACTTCCCTGGCAGTCCACTGGTTAAGACTCTGCACTTCCAATCCAGGTTGCATCCCTGGTCAGAGAATTAAGATCTCACATGCCATGGGGCATGGCCAAAATCAGAAAAGAAAAGCTGAATGAAAGTAGCCAAACACAAAAATGCATACTATATGATTTTATATGGAATTTTTAGAAAAGGCAAATACATAGAGACAGAAAGAAGACCAATGGTTGCCCGTAGCTAGCAGCGGGCATGAGGACTGACTGCATATGGGCACAAACAATGAGGAGTGAGGAAAATGTCCTAACTCTGCACTGCAGTGACGGCTGTACAACACACCGGTAAGTGTTATGGTAGGTAAGTCACACCCCAATAAACGCATCTTAAAAACAACTCCAAAGACAGGAAGAGCGAGAGAGGGAAATGCGACCACTGTTACATGTCAGTACCACACTTAGGAAGATAAGGCTTACAGAAGTGGGAAAAAAAAAAAAGACAATTTTGACAAAAGGACACTTTCCAAGGATTTCAGTGGTTCTGAACTAACGTCATAGAAAAGCAGCACCTAGTGACACATAGCATTTCTTGCAGCCTTCCTACAAATCTAAAAATGAGAAATAAAAAAAGAAAAATAGCAAACAAAGTCTTTGCTTGGTGCAGCTGAATCATCGAGTTCAGCGTTTCTGCAGAGCAGGAACTTATCAGACAAGGAGGAGGTGATTCAAACCCTCTGTTTAGAAAGTCACAAAGTAGGAAACGAGAAAAACAAAGTCTGCTGAATAAAAGACAAGCAAAAAATAAATGTGGTTTAAAGGTTGTAATTCAGTTTTAAATATCCTAAATTATCAGCTTGTGTCAGCAACAGTTTTTGTTTTTTGGAATTTTTTATTTGCTTTAACATTCAGGAGAATTTAATCCATTCAAAATTACATCAGATTAAACCCACCTAGTAAGGAAAATTAATTTCATTTTCTTTGGTAAAAGAAAGCACTTCTGACAACTTTGAATTTACACCAAAACAGAGTAAGTGAAAGTCGCTCAGTCATGTCTGACTCTGTCACCCCATGGACTACACAGTCCATGGAATTCTCCAAGCCACAATACCAGAGTGGGTAGCCATTCCCTTCTCCAGGGGATCTTTCCAACCCAGGAATCGAACGGGGTCTCCTGCATTGCAGGACTCTCTATCAGCTGAGCTACCAAGGAAGACAAAACGGAGTAAAGGAAGCTCCAAAGTCCTCCAGAGCAGGGGCATTGTGTTTGGGATAGAAGGTCTATCTGCTGCAAAGTGAGAAGGAACAGGATTTTAATTTTTCATCAATATTGTCTATCAAACCATAACCTCTTACTTACAGACCTCATAAATTCTTAAATTCTGAAACTTAATGTTTATTTGTTGTCAGTTGAAAAACAAACAGTGGGATTTAAATCTGAAACGGCCCCAAGGCACATTCCTCTAAAGGGAAAGAAGAGAGGAGAGAGAGATTTCCGGGGCCTTGGTGCAGCCGACCCCTGGTTTCATATCACATCTCTGCCCACATCTCTAGTTTGCACACTGACTTCAGTCTGCACACTGCAGGCTTGCTATAAAGGGGATCCTGGCTGTGATTTACTGTGCCCTCTGACAGCCCTTAACCACACCAAGAGAATGTTACCTTCTAAGGACTCTAGATGACCCCACACCCCTTCCTACACACAATTCTTTCTGTTATTCATTCAACTATGGTCTTCCCAAATGAAACTCCTAAGTTATTTGAAAAAACAAACTAACCCAAAACAACAATAACTAAAACCTACTTGCTAACAATCCCTCTCTTCAGTATTCTTGAGTCCTTCCAATACCACCAACGGCAACATACAAGAATGCCTATCTCACTGCATCTCAGCATCCTTGCGTGCTTAGTCACTCGGTCGTGTCTAGTTCTTTGCAACCCCATGGTCTGCAGCCCACCAGGTTCCTCTCTCTATGGGGATTTTCCAGCAAAGAATACCAGAGTGGGTTGCCATTTCCACCTCCAAGGGATCTTCCTGACCCAGGGATTGAACCTGGGCCTCCAGTGTCTCCTGCATTGGCAGGTGGATTCTTTACCCACTGAGCCACTGGAGAAGCTCTGGAGAAGGACAGTTTCAGAGTTTTCATTTTCAACAGGCTCAGTATGACATACTGAAGACCTAAGGCAGCCCCAGTCAGCTCCAGGCTCTGTCCCATCTTTAATGGGGGTCCTTGGGGGGAGCCCTGAGCATGCACACTGGTTGGAGTCGCCAGTCCCAGGTTCTAATCCTGACTCCACTGTCATTAGACTTAAGAACCTGGGCAGGTCAAAACCTTTCTGAGCCTGTTTCTTCATTCAAAAAAAAAAAACAAACAAAAAGGAGATAATACCTGTAACTTGAAGGCAGTAAAAGGTTAAATGAGATTAAAAAAAAGAAATGTCCTAGACAAACCACAGGACAGGGCTGGGGTTCAATAAACGTGAGCCAAATGCAGTATAATTAGGGTACTGAATTCCTGAAAAGGCCAAGAAGAGAGTTTCGGTTTGACAAGAAAAAAACACTATTGTCTCATCCTGTAGTAGAAAAAGGTGCCTATGGAAGTCCTGGAAAATACGGTGAAGCAGGGCCTCCTGGTCCCCGGAGCACAAGTGGAGCTATTTAGGGAGTCACTGAGCCGACATTTATTTACTACCTGTAACTAGCTGTAATGATTTATTACCTGTCTCCAGGACAGGACACAGGCCAGCAACTACCTGCCCAGATGTGAGTCCAACAACAGATCTGGACGCGGTTCCACCCTCGTCCTACCCAGAGGGATGAGGTCATTTTGAAGACAGAGCCCTCCGCTCCTGCTATGGAAGAGCTCCCCAGACAGTTGCCCTGCCACGGATACCAGGCTTGAAGTCAGACCTGCTTTGCCCCACCCCCAAGCCACGGACGGGGTTCCTGCCAAAGCAGGACCTTAGAATGACCGTCCTGCCAAAGCAGGACCTTAGAATGACCGCGGGGCTTCTTATCAGCTGCCAAATGTTTCCACTCTGGGCCCCAAAGCAGCAGTCAGTTTCCTCTTCCCACACAGTGATTTATCTAAAATTCTCTCTGATGTCACAATGAGTTCCCTAACATCAGCCCTCATGGGTTGAATCCAAACAATAACATTCAGGGAGAGGCAGGTGCTGCTTTCTAATGTGCGGGGTGGGCAGAGGGGCCGGGTGGGGCAGGGTTGGCATGGGGGGCGGGGCGGAAGCAGAGGGTCCTGTAGACTGATCCTGCTACAGAAGGCAGCAAGTCCACAAGGCAAGGGGTCTGGAAGGCAAGAGAGATTGATTGCAGACGACAAGAGAGGAGAACCCTGCATGGAGCCACTTTTCCAATTAGGCAGCTGCAGCGTGAAGCTCCCCTAGGGGCACAGGCTCAGTTGTTGAGAATCTGGGTTGGCTTTTATGGTCTTTCTGAGTCTGGAAAATACTGTTTAAGAGAACTGTGACAAAGACTCTCTCCTAATCAAGCTCACAGTAGTCCCCCATCCTTGTCCAGCCTGCAAAGCCCAGTTTTAGCAAGAATCCTGCCAAGTCAGTTTAGGACCCTTAATACTTCCCACTTTAATATTTGATCACCCTCAATACCTGATCAAATTCTTCATCCCCTCCCCCATCATTCCTTGGGTGATACTTGATCACTCTGGCTGGCCTTCAGTAAGAATTCTGTTAGTTTAGCAAGAGTTCCTCCTACCCTTGATGTCTCTTCTTAGTAACTTCCCCTCCACCCCCTCCTTGGCTATAAAACCCCATCTGTTCTTGTCACATTCAGAGTGGAGCCCAATCTCTCTCCCCTACAGCAATAGCCGACACCTATCACAACATTCCTGAATAAAGTCTTTCTTACCATTTTAACCTGTGTCATAATAATCTTTCCTTTAACAACAGCTAGTGGGTTGAATGGAGAAGGAAATGGCAACCCACTCCAGTATTCTTGCCTGGAGAATCCCAGAGACAGAGGAGCCTAGTGGGCTGCCGTCTATGGGGTCGCACAGAATCGGACACGACTGAAGAGACTTAGCAGCAGCAGCAGCAGCAGCAGTGGGTTGAATGGTACCCCCCAAAAAAGTTACATCCACACCCTAAGACTGAGACCTGCGAGTATGACTTTCACATGGCCAAAGAGTGAATGTTACCTTTTGGGCCCTGAATGCAATCATATGTATCCTTATAAGTGAGAGGCAGAGGGTATCTGGGGACACAGACAACCACAAGAGGAAACAGTTTTGTGAAGACAGAAGCAAAGACTGGAGTGATGTGGCCTCAAGCCAAAAGATATCTGCACCCCAGCTAGCTGGGAGAGTCAAGAATAGAACCTGCGAGAGCCTCTGGAGGGGGCTTGCCCATCCCACACCTGGATTCTGGAGCCGTGGCTTCCAGGGCTGTGAGGGAAAACATTTGTATTGTTCTACTCCTCCCGGTTTGTGAGAATTTGTTGCAACAAGCCACAGGAAACTAATACCGGGAGAGAAGTATGTCTTAGTCCATGTGGGCTGCTATAACAAAATACCGCAGGCTAGGCAGCTTCTAAGGAACAGCAATTTCTCTCAATTCTGGAGACTGGGAAGTCCAGGATCGGGTGCCAGCCAGTTTGGTGTTTGGTGAGAGTTGGCTTTCTGTTTCACAGATGGTGCCTTTTCATTGTGTCCTCACATGGAAGGGACTAGGGAGCTCTCTGGGCCTCTTTTATAAGAGAACTAACTCCATTCATGAGGGCTCCATCTCAAACCCTAATCACCTCCCAAAGGCCCCACCTCCAAAGACCATCACATTGGGCATTTGGTTGCATCACATGAATTTTGGGGGTGATACAAACCATGGCAAAGTGGGGAGTGGGCCTTGCAGCCAGCTAAAATACTGAAAAGCGATATATTCAAGGGCTTTCCCAGGTGCCTCAGAGGTAAAGAATCCACCTGCAATGCAGGAGATGCTGGAGACACAGGTTCAATCCCTGGATGGGGAAGATCCCCTGGAGGAGGGAATGGCAACCCACTCCAGTATTCTTGCTTGGAGAATCCCATGGACAGAGGATCCTGTCAGGCTATATATAGTCCATGGGGTTGCAAAGAGATGGACTTGACTGAGTGACTGAGCTCGCATGCATGCATGCAATACATTCAAACCTAACATTTGAACTTTTATAATAAGCTTGAATTATTTTTGTGATTAAAAACTCATTAAAGCCATAAAACATAAGAGTATGTGAAAGCCATAATACATAAGAGTATGTGGAATTTGGCTGATGGGGGAGCAAAGATAGAAGAAGATATCATGCTAGTCAGACAGACAGCTGAGACACAAGACCTTTAGCTGCTATTTCTCAACCCGAAGAAATAAAATTTAAACTGACCCCAAAATGTTCTCACACCTAAATTCTATCTCACTAAAGAAAACAAAAAGGAATCAAACAGCCCAGTTCCAGAGGAAGGAGCATGAGGTGGGAGGTCTGTTCTACAGCCTGAACTCCTGCCTCCCTGAAACGAGCATAGACTAGTTTCACAATGTGAAAGTGAAGTTGCTCAGTCGTGTCCGACTCTTTGCGACCCCATGGACTGTAGCCTTCCAGGTTCCACCATCTATGGGATTTTCCAGGCAAG
Organism: Ovis aries; assembly: GCF_016772045.2. Taxonomy (NCBI): domain Eukaryota; kingdom Metazoa; phylum Chordata; class Mammalia; order Artiodactyla; family Bovidae; genus Ovis; species Ovis aries. The sequence goes on from NC_056061.1 coordinate 48,048,830, forward strand.
AATACTGGAGTGGGTTGCCATTTCCTTCTCCAGGAGATCTTCCCGACCCAGGGATTGAACCCGGGTCTCCCACATTGTAGGCAGACGCTTTACCATCTGAGCCACCCCAATGAGGAACATGATTTTCTTCATCTGTCTGGTTTAAAGATGCTCACTACATATCCAGGATTCCCTGGTGGCTCAGACGGTAAAGAGTCTGCCTGCAATGTGGGAGACCTGAGTTCGATCCCAGGGTTGGGAAGATCGATCCCCTTGGAGAAGGAAATGGCAACCCACTCCAGTATTCTTGCCTGAAGGATCCCATGGACTGAGGAGCCTGGGGTGCTACAGTCCATGAGGTTGCAAAAGAGTCGGACACGACTGAGCTACTTCACTTTCACTACACATCACAGGAATGAGCTCAACATTAACTGACAATTTCAAGGAAATAAAATGCCGTAAAAATATAACTTTTTAGGAAAAGGCAGTGAGAAATACAAGTTCAAGAATATGATGAGGGGAGGGGGATAAAAGAAGAGAATACGACGGGACAAGTGACTAAAAAGCGGCCCTGAGGGGGGCGGGGTGTCACCCTCTCCAGCGCGCAGTGACTGCTGGCATTTTCCACGTGTTCACACAAGAGTGTAGCCGCCAGAGGAATAAACAAACCTCACTCTGTGCTTTTTGCCGGGCCATCCGATGTTAGGAGCCATTACCTGAGAGGCAGCACAGTGAATCATCAGATGAGCCTTTATAAACAAAGCAGTATTCAGACCGCCACAAAGGCCAGGAGTCCAACACCAGCTCTGCAGCCCTATCTCCTGTTACTCCTTTTCACAAAACCTCTGCTCTGGCCAGACGGCCCTCCTCTCTCCCGACACAGGGCTTTGCCTCCCGCCCCTGCTCTCTCTCCAGGTACACCCCCTACTTCTGTGGTTCCTGCCTATGTTTGCTAAGGCTGCCATATCAGACTGCCACAAACTTGGTGACTTAAAACAGCAGTCATTTATTCCCTCAAGGGTCTGGAGGCCAGACTCCAAACTCCAGGTATGGGCAGGCCAGTCCCTCCTCTGGAAGCTCTGGGAAGGATCCCTTCCTCACCTCCTCCAGAGATTAGGCCATGGGTGGAGATTCGGGGGCCAGCATTCAACCTGCTGCGCTGACCAATCTGAGCTGTCACCGCTCACTAGAAGCCTTTCCTGGTCTCGTTTTCTGAAGCCAAGGATGGCTCACCTGTCCTTCTCACAGGCATACCTGCAGCTGCTTCTCACTGTGTGCACTGCTGCTTTTCCAAAGTGCGGCCTCCCCGGGGCAGGTGCTTCCGGAGGGAAGGAGGGAATTTCATGTTCCCATCTGGGCAGCCACCACACTGTGTTACAGTAACCTTTCATGCCTGTCTTCCCACCTGAGCATCTCGAAGGCAGGGTCCACATCTTCCTCACCTTTGTACCCCCGGTCCCTCCCCAATGTACCTAAAAACAACAGGTGCTTAATTTGATAAACATATTTGTCAAACAAGAGAAAGAATGTATCTGTGTCCCAAGAAATGGGTTGTGTATATTGCTGCTCATCGGGGGGTACCCATGTGTTGCACGATGGCTGGTAGGAAAGATAAACATTTACAGCATTCTCACCTATTCAACCCACAGGGTCTGTCTATAACTCCCAAGAGACCAATTTATGACCAGGGAATGGGTTGATAACCACAGCCTGAAAAACATCGACCCAGGTGATCACCAAGGTCTTTTTCTATCTCTAAATTCCATCATAACCAACAACTGGAAAAGCAAACTGGCATGCAATCAAATTGTGGTAATCTGACCAAGCAGAAAGCAACAATTAAGAATAAAGGGCTAAATATGTGCAAGGTGTATGGAAGGCAATGGACAAAATAAAATGGGAACCTTGGATGGCATACTTAAGTCACGTTGTCTACAAACAATCTGTTAAACAAAAATACAAACCCATTGAGTTCAATGGGTTATCGTGTTATACAGGCCACATAATGCTTGAGTGGCAAGTGGTCCTAAGAGCTCTGGTCACTTTTGGAGGGTGCCCTCATCCCACATCCGTCATCACCTGGATCAGTTCCCTCATCTCTAAGCCCTGCTGAAGCCGCTCCAAGCCACAAGGTCTTCATAAAATTCTCATAAAAACGTTTTTTAAAGAGCACCACGCTTCCAAACAGCTTTCAAATTATCATTAGACACAGAAACTTCCAAAAGCCTGAAGCCCCTCCATTCTGACCACAGTCCTCTAGGCTCCCCGCCTCCTGCTGCAGCACCCTCGCCCCCCAGCTCTCAGTGGCTGTCCAAATCCTCATCAAATGTTATCTGATGCAATCTTATGGTATTCTCTTTCCTTAAGGATATTTTTATGTTGAGCTGGGAAACCAAAAAGCTTGTAAGATTGAAAAAGGATGAACTTCTAAATGTAAAATTTTAGGCACAAGGGAATGAGGAGACATGTTTAGGGAAATCCGAAATCCTTTCTGTACTCCTTCGAAACACACCTACTAGGGAACTAGCTCTTTACCTTCTCGACTTGACAGTGAGCCAGCCTGGCTACAGATACATCAACCCACGGGCAGCTGGCATCCTTAATAATGAACAACTTCCTTCTGTTCTGTCAAGAGCAGAGACAAAGACGTGATTCAGGGGCACTCAATTTGAATTATTGTCTTTGTTTAAACCTTCCCACTCAGATGGAGCTGTCAGCTGCCGCAGTCAGTCCAGGGAAGGATGAATGCCCTCAGGAGCGAAGCTGCTCAAGTGCCCAGGCAGCCAGCACATGGGGCTCTATCTCCACTGCCAGACCAGCCCTGTGGCCCTGAGATCTGACCAGAGGCGATGCCCAGGGCTCAGCACCTAGAGGAAGGCAACGGACTTCCTGTGATAAAGGCCCGCGATAAAGTTCTGGAACAGGACTTCCAAACTGCAGGCCCTGCAGGCTCATTTGTGGGTCATGGAAGTAAGTTAGCGGGTCATAAGCACCACTTTTTTAAAAACTTTTGATTGGAGGAGAATTGCTGTACAATATTGTGTTGGTTTCTGCCATATATCAACATGAATCAGTCAGAGGTATACATATGTCCCCTCCCTCTTGAACCTCCCTCCCAAGCCCCACTCCACGCCACCCCACTAGGTTGTCACAGAGCACGGGGTTGAGCTCCCTGTGTTATACAGCAAACTCCCACTGGCGATCTGTTATACACACGGTAATATATATGTTTCCAGGCTATGCTCTCCATCCGTCCCACCCTGTCCTTCCCACGCTGCGTCCACAAATCTGTTCTCTATGTCTGCATCTCCATTGGGGATCTGGAAATAGGTTCATCAGCACCATCATAAACACCATTTTAAAGAATAAAACAGAACTAGAAATATCAGAGTGTGGTGCATGTATTTTGGGAAACAACTGTTTCCTTGCATCTGTTTAAATGTGTATGGACACAGTAGGTCACTATGTAAAATGTATTTCTTCTCACAGGTCACAGTCAAAGAGTCTGAAAGCCACTATCTTTGCACAAAGGTAAATCAAGTGTTCTATTCAAAGAAATAATAAAAATATAACCCACATTTCTTTTGGGAATGCCAATAATTATCAAAAATACCTTGGACAGTGTCTGTAAACCAAGTCAACCTTTCTCAAGCATAGTTCTGGGGTCCTAAGATGTATTTTCAGAGATCTGGAATTCTTGATGAGAATTTTCACATTTTGTGCTCCTAATATAACTGTGCAGGACCCTGTGGGGTCTTCCCGGGACAGAGCCCTCCCCCATATCCTCTGCTATAGCTCCTCTCTGAAGTGCCTAGGTAATGGTATCTGATGCACACGCTTCCCAAGTTGTTTTACAGATGCTAAAACCCCCACCAAATGGAAGAAATTAACTACCTGATGATTATGAGACCCCAGACCCATGGGAGCCTAAGGATAACGTTAACCACCCAGCCACCCCAACGTCAATCAGTCAGAGAACTGTGCACGAATGGGCCACGTGCCCTGAGATCCCCTCGTCCCTCACCTGGGTTTTAAAATTGCTTTGCTGAAACTCTTCGGGGAGCTCAGGGTATTTTGAGCACAAGGCCTTTCCACCCTCACACACACCCAGTTCTCTTGCTTGGCCCTGCAATAAATCTTGCTCTGCTCCAAACTCCATTTCAGTTTGTCTGATCTCACTGTGCATCAGGCACACAAACTTGCATTTGGTAACATTAATGAGATTCTAAACTGAATATATTCAGAATCAATCAAACATCTTCCTCATAATTGTGTTGGGTCATATGGTTTAAACGTTCATGTTTGCATTCGTGTTCATCTAATGCAGGTGGCTGGACTGCTGAGAACACAAAAGCAGGCTTCATCCAGCAATGATACATGCAAAGGCCAGGCCAGGTCATGCTGGGCTGTGGAGTCACAACCACCTGACCCAGACGAGGGGTGGGAGAACTGAGTTATCATGGAGCAGCTGGTAAAGACAGGCCTGCTGAACAAGGAACCCGGGCCACAGCTCACACTTCCACGTCCGGGAGCAAACACTAGCAAACACTATGGATCCCATCTCTGTGTACACCAACTCACAACAGTTTTGTCATGGTAAATGTAAAAGTAAATGCAATAACCTGAGTGATTTTCACATTAACACAGAACAAAGGGACCAATCTAATGTTTCACAAGTCATATGGCTAATTTCATGTACATTTCCTATCATGTTGCTGAAGGTTATTTTTTTTTCTTCCGGTATGTCTAGAAGTTAAATTTGGCTGGAGGGGAAGACAGCTTGAGGTCTACACTTACGCATTTCATATTACTTTTTCCTACACATAAACAATTCTTGATCAATGGAGAAGTCAGAGCACAGGAAATACCAAATGGAGGTGAACTGCCTTGTTTTTTATTTGACTGTGGCATGCTTTATGGAAGTCATTTTGTGGCTAATTCATTTCCTTAATTATACTCGCCCTAGAGCAATATTATATGAGTTTATATTCCCCATTACTGGAGGGGGAAGGTCCCAGAACACACAGGATATTAAAAGGAAGCCAAGCTGAATGTTTTTTTTTTTTAATTTAGCTGAGAAAAGCTGGTAGGTGTGAATTCTGAGAAAGGAGGAAAATTCAGCAATACATATCCAAAGCCTCTAACTGTGGTTTGCTCTCTGACCCAGAAATCCCACTTTCAGAAACTGACCCCAAAGTAGTAACTCTAGAGGTCAGAAAGGATTCAATTGCAAGAATATGAGGCGAGGGGTCAGTAGAGATGGTTCCGTCATGGAATGCCGCTGACGCTGAGGAGGTGATGCTATATGGTAAGTGTTTCCTTTATGCAAGGCTCTATTTAAGCACTCAACATCTATCTCCTCATTTAATTCTCAAAGCAGACCAGTCGAGCAGGTATGATTGTTCTCCCCATTTTACAGAAGACTAGGGGGAGACACCCAGAAGTTAAATAACTTGCCCAGCTGATAAGAGGCAAGGTTGAGGTATGCACCCAGAGTCTGACTCTAGGGTCTCTGCCCTGTCCTCTCAATGGATCACTAGAAGTCATGTAAAATGATGTAACATAACTGTGATAGAAGCATAGAAATATCTCATTTTCATGAGATAGTGTGGCATGAACAAAGAAAGTTACAAAATATCACATACTGTAAACCTAACTTTGTAAAATGTAAAGACAAACAGGATATATATCAAAGTTAACTCCTGGTGTTTTTATATACTTGAATTTTAAGTTTTTTAACAACACGTCACTTAAAAAACATGCTCCAGGTAATCTTACAAGTTAGTTAGTAAGATGGCATATATATACAACATCACAGCCAACTTCTGGTGAGGATTAGTCACTCACCCTTCTATTGCTTTCTACACAAAGATAAGCCTGAGAGCTTTCTTATGGGACTTTGATTTAATAGCACTTGACTGTCAAATAAAAATTTAATCACACTAAACTGTCTAAGAATTCATACTCCCTAGGAATCTTTACTCCAGCCCAAATCCTGTCCTGCATCATCAGGGCCTCCAGCCTGGCCTGTGACAACAGGCGGGTGGACCTGTGGGCGGCACCTGTCCCCACAATAACCCTCTTCCCAACAGAGGGGATAGTGCCCAGAAGCAGGGCAGTGGGCTGAAACAGCTGCCTGGGCCCTGGAGGCCAGACCTGTGGCCACAATGAACAGTCTTCTTCCCTTCGAGGACAGGAGGGTATGAAAGACAATCCAAAGCCAACCACAACACCCAGGCCAGACCTGCATTTGAACAGTCTCAGTAGAGCTTAGAGCAGGGAACTCCCCAGCAACGAAGCTCTGAATCCGAGCTGCCACGGCTTGAGCATCCTGATCCAGCATGACTGGATCTGTCCTCACTCCCAACAATACAGCATTTGACACCAAATGTGAGATACAGGGGCTTCCCTGGTGGCTCAGCGGTAAAGAATCCGCCTGCAGTACAGGAGACATGGGAGACACAGGTTCAATCCCTGGATTGGGAAGATCCCTTGGTGAAGGGAATGGCAACCCATTCCAGTATTCTTGCCTGGAGAATATCACGGACAGAGGAGCCTGGAGAGCTACAGTCCATGGGGTTGCAAAGAGTCGGACACAACTGAAGTGACTTAGCATGCACGTACACACACGTGGGATACAGATGCTAAGTGTAATAACAGGGCATCATTCTAGACACTTTCAATGCTCTGCCTGTGAACTTGAGAGAAACAGAGCTAAAAGAACCTCAGAGACGATCATTGGGTTCAGTGTCCATCCGCATGGGCGCCACTGGCATCTGGAGTGGACCAATTCTTCCCTGAACCCGGTGGCATTTCAGGATTTTAGTGAAGAAGGAATTCATAGGGCCTGGACTCCATCTTAGGCCTGTTCATGCTGATCATGCTCGGCCACCTTTCCAATGGACTCTGAACTCTGTGTTTAGTGCCTATGAAAATAACAACAGAAGGATAAGACCCCCTCCAGACAGGGGAACTTGAAGATCCTATCTAGGTTACTCATCGCCTAAGAGAAAACATACACTAATCACCCCTTCCTCCAGACAGGCCATATATTTTTCTGTATCCATCAGAGTATAACCTCAGATTTATTGATTATTGGCTAATTGTTTGACTGTTTGAGCACATGAGCACATAGCACATGAATGATGGGGTTATTGGGATTGTATTTTCCTTGGTTTATGTAAGTCTCAAGGAATTTGGAGTGGTGGGTTCAGACACATACACAGAGGGTATAACAGATTTTCACAAATGCTGGTCGGGGTCCTTGGCTAAGAGGAGACTCTGCCTTGGGCCTGCTGCTGTAATAAACTGCACTCCACTATCTGCCACTATTGTCCTTCTTAGTGAGTTTGTTTCATGTAACGCGTGGCTATAACATTAGTATCCGGGGTCCTCAACCATTAGTGCCTCGACACTTATTCCTTGGAAGAAAACTTATGACCAACCTAGATAGCATATTCAAAAACAGAGACATTACTTTGCCGACTAAGGTCTGTCTAGCCAAGGCTATGGTTTTTCCAGTGGTCATATATGGATGTGAGAGTTGGACTGTGAAGAAGGCTGAGCGCCGAAGAATTGATGCTTTTGAATTGTGGTGTTGGAGAAGACTCTTGAGAGTCCCTTGGACTGCAAGGAGATCAGCCCTGGGTGTTCTTTGGAGGGAATGATGCTAAAGCTGAAACTCCAGTACCTTGGCCACCTCATGCAAAGAGTTGACTCATTGGAAAAGACTCTGATGCTGGGAGGGATTGGGGGCAGGAGAAGGGGATGACAGAGGATGAGATGGCTGGATGGCATCACCGACTCTATGGACGTGAGTTTGAGTGAACTTTGGGAGTTGGTGATGGACAGGGAGGCCTGGCGTGCTGCGATTCATGGGGTCACAAAGAGTCAGACACGGCTGAGCGACTGAACTGAACTGAACTGACACTGCGACAATTTGAAATGTTCCCCCTCAACATTCCCGAGGGCCCCTGTAAGGACATTGCCAACCCTGGTCCAGAACCACTGACCTGGCCCACCACTGAGGCAGGGAAGTCAGTCATTTCCCATGCCACCTAAGTAGCTAGATGTCTCATAACAGTTTTGCGTTCTTTCCATTGTACCTAATTCTGCTCCTTAGAGCATGAGATCCTTCAAAATTAAGAACAAACTTCATACTTCACTGATAGGATTTATGGCTTCTGGATCTAAGCCTGACTGCCTGAGCTATTTTTTCAGTCATGTTATGGGTATTCTGGTATGGGAGCATAATTCTATCATCATAATTACTCTAATAGGACCACAAAGTGTCTGAACTAACAACCAATATTCAAGGCTATGGGAGGCACTGTACGCAGAACTCACACTGCCAAGAATATCTGTACCAGAGGAAAAGAGAGAGGTCTGGAAACATTTGCATTTTGTTAACAAAATGTTTTTCTTAAAGTACCATCTCTTCAATCTGTCAGGGAACTGAGTCCTACATGGGATAGCTTTTACCAAATAATACCTTTTAGTTGGAGATTTTTTTTTTTTTTTTGGCCACAGGGCATTCAGGGTCTTAGTTCCCTGACGAAGGACGGATGGAATCCATGCTCCCAGCAGTGGAAGCCGAGTCCTAACCAAGGCATCTCTAGGGAATTTCCCTGAGATTTTTTTTTTTTTTTAAATCAAGATACTCTAACTCAAACTAGTACTCATTCTGAATGTGACATCTCAACTTATATTTTAAATAATTTTTGCTAGTTCTTAGATGACTTCTAACAAAATCAGTCCAAAGCGTGACAATGTTAACTGAAAAAATGGACAACATAAGAGCTCTGAGTGCAGTTGTATCTGGGGACTTTCTGAGGATGATAGCCCGGGAGACAGTCTCTCAGGCGGCTCTGAGGAACTGCTCTGAAGAGGTGCAGGGGCGGGTCACAGTATGTGCGATGAGACAGAGGGGCACACAACCCAGCACACAGCTCTGTAGAAGGTTGCTATCACGTCACAAGCGGCAGATGTCTCCGTTAACAATTTTAGTGCTTTTCCAGGTATGAGAAGATGCAACAAGTTGGGTTCATAACATTTTCTCCTGAAAACATCTAACTATATGAAGTCCTATGCTGCTAGCTTTTCCCAGAGCACAAAGTGCCTCACTCCTGATCTCTGTCCTGAACTCCTTTCAGGGGGTGTTAAAGGTCAGCGCCTGTTGTGGCTGATGACTTAATCCCCATAGAGCTAGCTAGGTGTCAAGAGACACTCTTTAGTTGGCACATATAACTTTTATAATTCACATATTAAATTTAGGACACTATAGCTACACAAATTCTTCCTCTTTAGTTTTGGGGGGGGGAGCACAAATTTCAGCACCTCCATTCTTTAGTAGAGGTTATTCATAAATTTAGCGTATAACTTTTCCTTCACTTCTCTAACTTGTAAGGCACATGATGACATTCCTTATATGAGTCACACAATTTACCATTATTATAAGAACAAGAAGGAAGGATGAACTGGAAAGGACTTAGAGACAAGAGAAAGAAGAGGGCTGTGCCTGAGGGACTATAGAAACATGATGCCGAAAACAATGCTACAGAAATCTCAGGTAAAATTCAAAAAGTACTTTGAAACTAGCATCTACCATCAAATTTTGTATATGCACATGCATGTGGGCAAATATGATTTTTTTTTTCCTTAAACCAAATCCAATTAATGATCACTTAGTAGTAGTCTTTTTCATTTCAGAAAACTTCATTGAGCCTCTGTTAACCGACATCCAAAGAAACCACTCCCACTGCATGTACCTGGGGAAATTTCTAGTCCACAGTCTCCGTCCCACACAGAAGTTTTACAGCAGAGCTGACTTGGGACTTACCTCTTCAGCCAGGATGCCGGGTCCCTCACAGGGCACAGCCTGCAGCCATCCAGGGCTGGGCTTTGTGTGGTTGGAAGGAAGGCGCGAGGGTCTGGAAGAATCTGCCTCGGGCCCCACTGACTATTTACATGTCAATAGTCAAACGAAAGCTCCCCTGACCCGGCCCCTCGGCACTCAGGCCCTGGGTTTGGTCCTTATCACTCTCCACGGAGCCTGGAAGCCGCTGGCTGCCAGCAGGCATCTGGCAAACTCGTCATGAAGGATTTTTCACCCTCTTCAGAGTCCTGAGCCTAGGTAAATACATCACAGGCTTTTCAAATTATCCACGGACACCACACTGGGAGAGATGAATGCTTTAGATAAGACCGACAGAATCAGAATTCCAAAAGAAGTCTGTCTGGCTTGGAAAAAAAAGAAAAAAATGAGCTGAAAGGAAAAAAAAAGTTCAGAGAAATAGAGGTTTCCATCTTTCACTCAGACTCAAAAAGCAACTGCTCTGGAGTTTTAGTTTACTTGTAAGTCAGTATGAGACAATGGAGTGATATGTAGAAACAAGAAACTGAACGAACTTTAACAGTGTTAGGATTTGTTATAAAAGCACAGCCCTAAGGACGAGGAGGGGGGTGGGGAAGACTAGCAGGTCCACGTAGTATTTGACAGAGGAGAGTGGGTAACCAGAAGGGCAGAAATCCTAGGAATCCTGTCCTGCGAGGAAGAAGTGATTTAGACAGGGTGGGGGCAGGGAATGGCCATCGCAGGGCGGGAAGGACACACAGAGTAGATTTATTCTGGGGCCTCCAGCCAGCAGACAAAGGGTTGATGGCTGGACGGAGCTAGCATCTGCATATGCTGAGGAGAGCTGTTTAACAGTGAAAAACACTGCCTCTGCCCCGCCACCCCGACCCCACCAAGAGTCAGACCCAAGGCTGCTGTCCTGCAAGACCCCTAGACCAACCCCATCCCCCCTCTCCCCAAGAGAAGTGATGGCAGAAACTCCTTCCAAGCCAGCTGCCTTCAGGGACTTCCTTACTTAGCCTCTGATGTGAGAAGATCACCCTGACTACCTATGGGTTCTCAGGATCTTTCAAGCTGGAAACAGGATGACTATGAAAACAATATATATGGATTTAAAAAGTGGCATAATCTGTGTAATGTACCAAGACTGATTTATCCTGAGACGAATCCACTCTTGTGATGCTCAAAAACAGTCCAAGCCTTAGTCATTTCTGAAATTACAAAAGTGCAGATCCATGACCCATTTATTATGGTCTGAAAATGGCAAGGTTGGCTTCCTGGATCCATTCCCTTACCTTCCTTCTCCTTCTTCCCATTTCTCAAAAAGTTGCTGATATAATCTGGGTCACTTACAGCACTTACATTTACAAAGTGTTTTACGGTCAGTTGCATCTTATGAATATTTCATAGGGCAGGATCTCTCTGCTAATTTAGGACTGAGAAGTAAGGAAAGGAGGGAGTTCCAGGGAACACCTTCAGAAAGTGTCCGCAGGGACTGAGGGGACCTTCTTAAAGGGGACTGTTTCCCCCTTAAAAATCTCCTCCCCAGGAAAGCTTCTCTCTCCATCTACATTGGGAAAGAATCAAGAGAACTGCTTTGACCCACACTGCCGCTAGCACTGTTCTGGGTACCAAGCTGATTCAGAAGAGACTTCAAGCCTCCTCATACAGTAGACACCTAACCACCACCACAACCATCGGGCTTCCCAGGTGACACAGTGGTAAAGAATATACCTGCCAATGTAGGAGACGGAAGAGATGTGGGCTGGATCCCTGGAGAGGGAAGAACCCCTGGAGTAGGAAATGGCAACCCGCTCCAGTGCTGTTGCCTAGAAAATTCCGTGGACAGAGGAGCGTGGTGGGCTACAGTCCGTGGGCTCACCAAGAGTCAGACACGGCTGAGCAAGCACACACCACCACCACCACCACCAATACACTGGCCCATCACCTAAGAACATTATTATAAAACAGCTCTCAACATTCTCCCTTTTCTAAAGTCAGCAGAGAAAATGCACAAGGTATGTATGGATAAAATTTTGGTAATTACTGACAAATTACCCCCCAAATAGATTTACTCTTCCTCCCCTGTCCTACAGGTGTGCCATTTTCCTACCTGACCACCAACATGGACATGATCAGTCTGTATTTTTATGTTTTGCTTTGTTATTGAGAACAGGATGGGAGCAATCTTGTTTTGTTCACTCTATTTCATTTATTGTTACTGAGGTTAAGCATCATTATATTTTTTAAATGCTAGGAAAAAAATTTGGAGAAACATCCTAAATTGCAGACCATGGTTGTTTCTCTTCATGGAATAGGAATATAAGAGATTTATACTTTCCACATACGTGCTTCTGTAGGGTTTAAACTATGCATGACTTTGTTGGTTGTTTTTTTTTTTCCCTGACTTTAAGAGTAAAGTTTTTTAAGTAACTAGTGGGACGTTTTTTTAAATTATATCAATGATTGTGTGTTATGTGTTAGTCACTCCGTCGTGCCCAACTCTTTGCGACCCCATGGACTGCAATCCACCAGGTTCCTCTGTCCATGAGATTTTCCAGGCAAGGATACTGGAGTGGGTTGCCATTGCCTTCTCCAGGGGATCTTCCCAACCCAGGGATCGAACTCGGGTCTCCTGCACTGCAGGCAAATTCTTTACTGACTGAGCTACAATTATTCAGGGCAACCTTTGGGGCAGAGAACACAAAACTAATTAAGGTGAGTCCTTGCTCCTTGATATTCACTATCTAGTTGAGTGAATAAAATATACTCACACTCACTTTTTTTTAAAGAGCAAATTTTATCTTCAATGCTGTCTTTAAAAAAAAAAAAAAAAACTTATTTATTTGGCTGCACCAGGTTTTAGTTGTGTGTGGCATTCAAACTCTTAGTTGGGGCATGCGGAATCTAGTTCCCTGACCAGGGACTGAACCTGGGCCGCTTGCATTGGAAGCAGGGAGTCTTAGCCACTGGACCACCAAGGAGGTCTCTCACCTCACTTTTAAAATGAGGAAACAATACAAAGCTTGCTAGCAAACTCTTCTCTCACTGAGAACCCCATCACTCCTACATGGTTCCTTCATGCCCACATAGGTCTAGCATGTCACCATGATTGTGAGGTTTTTGTTTACTCTACCGCAGTAGATACTCTGCCAACATATAGGGTCTAAGAGAATGCAGAGGACAAGAGTCTTTTTGAAAAAAGCTGGGAATAGAACAGAAATAGCCCACTTGGAAGGCTGATCTTTTGGGACAGTTAGATTTCAGATGAGCACTGACCTAAGAGAGTATAAGCAGAGGCCAATACACACATCTGCTGGTGAGAAACCAGCACAGAAATTGTGTGGGCAGGTTTGTGATGGTGCAATGCCCTTTAAGCAGGTTTTTCTCAGGGGGAGGAAAGAATCTAAGGAGGAGGGGGTCTTCCATCCCAAATAACACAAATCTCACTTTGCTTCCTAGGAAAGGTTCAGTCTTCAAAAGAGGGAAGTACTGAATTGTTTTAACACACTCTGGCCTATACAGTCCATGGAATTCTCCAGGCCAGAATGCTGGAGCAGGTAGCCTTTCCCTTCTCCAGGGGATCTTCCCAACCCAGGGATCGAACTCAGGTCTCCGCATTGCAGGCAGATTCTTTACCAACTGAACGATGAGGGAAGCCCCCAAAGGGTATAAAAGATTATAATAAATTTAAATGGATATGTTCATAGATTTTTACTTGATTACTAATGGGAATGTAAATCAGCATTTCTGAAAAATAATTTTACTTTTTTGATACTGTAATTCTACTTTTAGGATTCTATCACTAAGGAAATACTTCTAATTGTGGGGAAAACTTTCTGCAAAAAGATGTTCCTGACAGCATTATTTATAATAGCAAAACTGGAAACAGCATCAGGGAGAGTCTTATCCAATAAAATAGGATGATTCAATAAACATGGAAACTTCCACTTACTAGAATATTATACTGCCCTAAAAATGATGTTTCAAGTTTCACATTGGGATTTTTGCAATTCAGTAATGCATTGCTATGAATCTATCCTAAAGAAATCAGAAAAACACAGGAAAGTAAAAACACCCTAATGTTCAACAATAGAAACATTAAGTGAGCTCCCAGTGGTTCTTCCAAACTCAGCTCAAGTGGTACTTCTCCTGAGAAATCTGCCCTCACCCCTGGGCCAGCTCTGGGCTCCCATGATGCCCTGAGCACTGCCCACCACAGCATGACCCCAGGGTTCAATTCCTCTGTGCCAGTCTAAGCACCTCAAAGTCAGGGAACTTGACTTTGTTGGTTTAGTACTCCCAACCCAGCACAGTAAATCAGCATCCAAACGTCTATATTATGTAAGATTATATAGGTAATCAGCTCATTTGCCTTTGAGAGATGCCATAACCAAATACCACAAACCTGGTGACTTAAACAACAGTCACAATTTATTGTCTCCCGATTCTGGAGGTCACAAGTCTGAAATAAAAGTGTCAGCAGAGTTGATGCCTTTTGAGAGCTATGAGGGAAGGATCCACTCGAGGTCTCTCTTCTTGACCTGTGGATGGATAGCATCTCCATCTCGGTCTGTCTCCAAATTTCCTCTTTTCATAATGATACCAGTCGTGCTGGACTAGGGCCCACACCAATGACTTCCTCAAGAGACCTTATCTACAAATAAAGTGACAACCTGAGATAAAGGGAGTTAGGACTTTCACAGTGCATTTTAGGGGGACACAATTCAACCCATAACAATCAGCAAATGTGTAGATTTATGAGAGTTCACAACAATTTTAAAATGCCTGTTTTATAATGTTTAATTTAAAAAGGGGTATATTCATGTATACAGTAAGAGTTCTTAACTTGGGTTTTATTTTAGAGTCCATGATCATCCCCAAATTAACCACTAATGGTAGAAGATCTCAAATTTTCTTTAAAGAAATAAAATGTGAAGGTAATAAAACAAAATATTAATGGTATATGCCTCAGGGTGATATTATGGATTCCTGGAATTATTTCTCAATTTTCTGTAGTAGTTTCAAATTACTATTATAGTCAGAGGGAAAAAAAAAAAAAGCACCTTCCACTTTTTTTAAAACAGAAAAATGGTCTTTTTAAAGGTTTAAGGACTTCTCTGGCAGTCCAGTGGTTAAGAATCTGCGCTTCCACTGCAGGGGGCATGGGGTGGATCCCTGGTCAGGGAACTAAGATTCCAAATGCTACATGGTACAGCCAAAAAACCCTGAGTTTAGGAATATGTAAAAATGAATATGTTTTATACAAATAGTATATTCTCAAACTGCAAAATAAAATAAATATTAGGGAAGAAAAAATATATAATGCTCACAGAGTTCATTAACAGAAGTTATAGAAAGAGTTTTGGGTATTTCTTCCTAATTTTTGTGTGTTTTCCAAATTTTTAAATAATGAATTATATTACTCTCATAATCAGAAGAACCCAAAACATCTTAATTAAGAATATGCAGTGTAAGTTGTATATTAAACATTCAATAATAAGAGCTGAATTAGCACATTATGGTACAATGACAAAATTTAGCTTTTAAATGACCATTATGAACATACAGAAACAGGAAACAGCTTATGAGACAGTTCTGTGAAAAAAAAAAATTGTAACAGTAAATTATACAAATTATAACCAGTAAAATACATCCATATGCCAACAGTAATTTGCAAAAATGAGTATCTATTGAAAGTAGGATTATGTGTTATTTTTAAAGATTCGATATAGTTATATATTTTCATTTTAAAGTATTTATGAAAATGTATTCTAAGTATTCTTAGAAAATGTTCTTTTCTAAGAATATCTGTAAATCTTTTTACACTGTCTGAAATAGCTTCCAGCCATTCCAAGAATCAACTTCTTAACTAGAAGATGACTGGTAAAACTTCAGTCTTGTCTGGCTCCCAAAAAACAACCCACAGTATTTGTTACAACTCAGTGGTTGGTTTCACCTTCACTTGTTGGAGGACGTGCACATGGATACACCCTTTCTAAAGGACAATTTGGCAGTACTTGTTAAACCTATTAACATTTCACTCCCTTTGTGCATTTCCACACATCTGAGAAACACAATTCTACATACATACAAAGTAAAGGGTAACACGAATGAACAACTGGTCTACCTAGGGTGGCCCTTTCTCACAGGGGGCTCTAGGAAGTACAGTTTCAGTCAGAAAGCAGTTGAGAGACTTACAATAACTACTAAATGGAAAGCTCATGCAGCTTTGATTCACTGCCTGGTTTACTATTTCCTTTGATGTCTTTATTTCTGGCAACCAACCAGAAACAAGGGTGTTGATTCAACTCTACATGTTCCAATCATATGCATGCCAGTACAGATGCTAAGATACAGATTTAGTTGAAATATGCACAATTTAGATTGTTTTCTTCTTAGCTCCCAGCTTCACAAAAAGGATTTAAAGTACAGCAACTCTTATTTGAAAACAGTCATAGAATGGGAGCCATATATGCTCTCACTTTTTATTTTTGCTTAAACAGGAAATGTCCAGATCTTAGGTTTGGGCTCCTAGGGTTTGTCTCCTAAATAAGTGTGTTTCCATCCATCTGTTCATATTTACATAATGAGTCTTGAGATTGTTGCCTTCTGACAATTTATAAGTAAGACAAATTTCTCATTTCACATTGACTCCCTCAGTGGCAGGGAGTACAAATATTTTTATCAGATCAAGAAATATTTGATCTGATATTTGTACAAATATTCTGATCAGATCAAGAATGTAGGTTAAATTATATCTCCTCAGTGTAGGCTATAAAGGAGGCAGAGTAAAAAAGTACAAATAATTTCAAGCCAAAGTGAAATTAATGAATTAGGCTTGTTTCTAGACTATATTCAATTAACAATGTAGTGGGCAATTTTCAGATTAAAAAAGAAAAAATTTTACAAGTTATTGATACTTATAGTTTGTCAATGAAAGCATCTTTATGAACACTGATCATATCTATTTGTGCACCGATGCACATTCTGAACATTTTTTTCTCGACCTCAAGCTAATGACAGCTTTAGAGGTGAGAAGCAAAAGATAAAAGGAAGCTGGGTGAGTTGTATAGTATTTCACGGGGGCCACCTGGGGAAGTCTGGCAGATAAGCATTACCTCCTGTATCCCTTTCATACACAGCATTACACGTTGTCAATTTTTTTGTTGGTTTTTTTTTTTTGCCGCACTGCTGTGACTTGTGCATCTTAGTTTCCCAACCAAGGATTGAACCTGGGTTCACAGCAGTGAAAGCCCAAGTCTTAATCACTGGACCTCCAGGGAATTCCCTATAAGATGTCAATTTTTAAGCCTCAAGTCCCACCATTAACTGGATTGACAGTTGCTTAGAAAACAAATTTTTTAAAAAACCATTCGCACTGGTAATATGAGATGTTACTTTACAAAATAATGTTACTTCTCTTAAAAGCAACACTATGTATCAGGGACACAGACATTCTCTGGTGAGACAATTAGGCAACCCTAGAAGGATAAGAATAAAGACAAGATTTTATAAAGAAAGAAAAACCAAGAAGTGACACCTTTGAAGAAAAACAAGTTTTAGTCAATTCTCTAGATCTACAGCAGTGATTACATAAAAACAAAAAACAAAGGCAAGGGAGCAAAAACTTACAGTGTGCCTGAATTCAAAACGTGAGATGCCTGATCAGGAATATAAAAATCGACAATGTCTGACTTAAAGAATCTCTATTAACCACAAAGGAAGTAGAAGCAAGGCATGATGATAGGCCAGTGACCACAGCGGCAGGTGAGAGGTCAGGAAGCAGGCAGTGGCCTCTCTTCCTCCGGGGCTTTTCCTGGCCAGGTGTGAGCCCGGGTACCTGGGAACCTGAATCCTCCTCACAGAGCCATTACACAGACATTACAAGCTGCCCTGAGCAATCAGCAGACGTGGGAGCAGGAGGGTGAACGATTTTGGTTGTTTCGGGAGATGGGGTGTTGGGGGGCAGCGTGCAAGCAGCATGAAACAGTGTGATTTGTCCTGCCTTGTAGAGGAAGCCAGTCATAGCCCAGATGCCAAGAGACGGGGAGACTTGGTGAGATGCTGAGATGGTGGCAGCAAAGCCGTCCCCTTCTAACCTGGAGCCAGGCGTGTCAGCACCTGTCACCCTGAGGTTTTCTGCCTGGATCCCCAGGTGGTGTATCCACACTCCTGGCACAGGCTATCCAGAGAGGGACTGACAGGAAAGCACCCAACAAATTTTTGGCAGGTCCACTGTGAAGCAGGACTATTGCCAAACACAAGCAAAGATCCAAGAAGCACAGTGACCTCCAATAACTAGCTGTTCCTGCTCCTCCAAGGGGCTCCTTCACCCAGCAGGCATGTACAATAGATTCACTAACTCTGGGCCAATCACAGTCACCTAGAGTTTGACCATATGGGACTGGAACTTGAAGTGATAAACATGTCCATATATAATGCATACATACAGGCATTTATATTTATGTGTTTGGAGAAGGAAGGGAGGGAGGAAGGATGGACTGCAAGCAGAGACGGTTACTTCTCATTTAGGAAAAAAACAGGAGGTGGAACTACACAACCTCTTACCTAATCTACTATCTATAGGATCTTGTGCAAATCTCTACACCTTTACTTAAAAGAAAGGTATTGAAGAAGCTATTCCAATAGGCACTGTGTTCTGTGCAGTAGACTAAGATTACACTAGTTTTACCATGAGAAAGCTCCTATAAAATCTAACTGATAAAGAATTAAGACTTATTCTACCTGTCCTATTTTGAACTGTACCAAATAGAAAATGAGTAATCAAAATAGTGAACCAAATAGTAAACGAGATAAAGTTTCTCTTTACAGTTCAGCTAATAAAGAAGAAATAATGCAATCCATATATCTATTTAGCAGTACCCAATGAATTAAACAGCCACTGAAAACAAAAAGGTCACTACCTATTAGAAACTATAAAAAACAGGGAATTATCTGGCAATCTCTTGGTTAGGACAACCATGCTTCCACTGCAGGGGGCATGGGTTCAATTCCTGTTTGGGGAACTAAGATCCCACATGCCAGTGCAGTGCAGCCAAAGAAAAAGAGGAAAGAAATTACAAAAATGAAAGCAAAATTATAAATGTTACAACATCTATAATATCAGTTCAGTTCAGTCGCTCAGCCGTGTCCGACTCTTTGCGACCCCATGAACTGCAGCACACCAGGCCTCCCTGTCCAACACCAACTCCCAGAGCCTACCCAAACTCATGTCCATTTGTAGGTATAAAAAATAAATGATAATTTTTTTAAAAACCATAAAAATACCAGAAGAAACTATGGATTAATATTTTTACAATTTTAGTAGTACAAAGCCTTTTCATATTAATCATAAAAGCCCCCAATTTCTTTTTAATTAATTTATGTTCTATTGAAAGATAATTGCTTTTCAGAATTTCGCTGTTTTCTGTCAAACCTCAACATGAATCAGCCATAGGTATACATATATCCCCTCCCTTTTGAAACTTCCTCCTATCTCCCTCCCAACCCCAACCCTCTAGGTTGATACAGAGCCCCTGTTTGAGTTTCCTGACCCATACAGCAATTTCCTGTTGGCTATCTATTTTACACACTGTAACATAAGTTTCCATGTTACTCTTTCCATACATCTTACCCTCTCCTTCCCTCTCCCCATGTCCATAAGTCTATTCTCTATGTCTGTTTCTCCATTGTTGCCCTCTAAATAAATTCTTCAGTATCATTCTTCTAGATTCCATATGTGTTAGAATATGGGCTTCCCTGGTGGCTCAGACGGTAAAGCATCTGCCTACAGTGCGGGAGACCTGGGTTCGATCCCTAGGTTGGGAAGATCCCCTGGAGAAGTGTGAGAATATGGTATTTCTCTTTCTCTTTCTGACTCACTTCACTCTCTATAATAGGATCTAGATTTATCCACCTCGTTAGACCTGACTCACAGGTGTTCTTTTTATGGCCAAGTAAATGGTTTTTCCAGTGGTCATGTATGGATGTGAGAGTTGGACTGTGAAGAAAGCTGAGGGCCAAAGAATTGATGCTTTTGAACTGTGGTGTTGGAGAAGACTCTTGAAAGTCCCTTGGACTGCAAGAAGATCCAACCAGTCCATCCTAAAGGAGATCAGTCCTGGGTGTTTATTGGAAAGACTGATGCTAAGGCTGAAACTCCAATACTTTGGCCACCTCATGTGAAGAGTTGACTCATTGGAAAAGACCCTGATGCTGGGAAGGATTGGAGGCAGGAGGACAAGGGGACAACAGAGGATGAGCTGGCTGGATGGCATCACCAACTTGATGGACATGAGTTTGAGTAAACTCCGGGAGTTGGTGATGGACAGGGAGGCCTGGCGTGCTGTGATACGCGGGGTTGCGAAGAGTTGGACACGACTGAGTGGCTGAACTGAACTGAACTGAACTGAATATTCCATTGTGGATATATACAACTTCTTCATCCATTCATCTGTCGATGGAAATCTGTTCATTCAATGTTCTAGCTATTGCAAATAGTGCTGCAATGAGCAACAGGATACATGTGTCTCTTTCAATTTTGGATTCCTCAGGGTATATGCCTAGGAGTGGGATTGCTGGGTGATACAGTGGTTTTATCCCTAGTTTTTTAAGGAGACTCCATACCATCTTCCATAGTGGCTGTTATCAATTTACATTCCCACCAACAGTGCAAGAGCGTTCCCTTTCTCCACACCCTCTCCAGCATTTATTGTTTGTAGACTTTTTGATGAGGGCCATTCTGACCAGTGTGAGCTACATCTCATTGTAGCTTTGACTTGTATTTGTCCAATAATGAGCAATGTTGAGCATCTTTTCATGTGTCCGCTAGCCATCTGTATGTCTTCTTTGGAGAAATGTCCATCCAGGCCTTTTTCCCACTTTTTGATTGGGTTGGTTGTTTTTCTGGTATTGAGATATATGAGCTGCTTAAATATTTTGGAAATTAATCCTTTGTATTAGATCTTCCCTGGTGGCTCAGAGGTTAAAGCGTCTGCCTCCAATGCAGGAGACCTGGGTTCGATCCCTGGGTCAGGAAGATTCCTCTGGAGAAGGAAATGGAAACCCACTCCAGTATTCTTGCCTGGGGAATCCCATGGATGGAGAAGCCTGGTAGGCTAAAGTCTACGGGGTTGCAAAGAGTCGGACACAACTGAGCGACTTCACTTTCACTTTCATTTGCTATTATTTTATCCCATTCTGAGGGTTGTCTTTTCACTTTGCTTATAGTTTCCTTTTAAGCTCAATCGGGTCCCACTTGTTTACTTTTGCTTTATTTCTGTCACTCTAGGAGGTGGGTCATAGAGGCTCTTGCTTTGGTTTATGTCATCGAGCATTCTCCCTGTGTTTTCCTCTAAGAGTTTTATAGTTTCTGGTCTTACATTTAGGTCTTTAATCCATTTTGAGTTTATCTTTGTGTATGGTGTTAGGAAGTGTTCTGATTTCATTCTTTTACATGTAGCTGTCCAGTTTTCCCAGCACCATTTATTGAAGAGGCTGTCTTTGCCCCATTGTATATTCTTTGCAAGAATATACAGTGGGGTTTATTTCTGGGCTTTCTATCTTGTTCCATTGGTCTATATGTCTGTTTTTGTGCCAGTACTATATTGCCTTGATGACTGTAGCTTTGTAGTATAATCTGAGGTCAGGAAGCTTGATCCCTCCAGCTCCATTCTTCTTTCTTAAAACTGAAAAGCCAAAATTTAAAACTGTGATAATATATATTAATGTTGTTCAGTCACTAAGTTGAATCAGACTCTTTGAGACCCCCCTGGACTGCAGCACACCAGGCTTCCCTATCCTTCACTATCTCCTGGAGTTTGCTCAGATTCATGTTCATTGAGTCAGTGATGTTCCCTAACCATCTCATCCTCTTCTGCCCTCTTCTCTTCCTGCCCTCAATCTTTTGCAGCATCAGGGTCTCTTCCAGGGAGTAGGCTCTTCACATCAGGTATCCATACTATTGAACTACCTTCAGCATCAGTCCTTCCAATGAATATTCAGAGTTGACTTCCTTTAGGATTGACTGATTTGATGTCCTGGCTGTCCAAGGGACTCTCAAGAGCCTTCTC
The DNA here is from genome assembly GCF_016772045.2 of Ovis aries. NCBI lineage: Eukaryota > Metazoa > Chordata > Mammalia > Artiodactyla > Bovidae > Ovis > Ovis aries. The sequence continues at coordinate 48,070,736 of NC_056061.1, forward strand.
CAGCACCACAGTTTGAAATGTGGTAACATGCATAATTTTTGAAAAGTTCTTATCAATGAATAAAGACAAAACACTCAAATAGTAAAATGGACAGAGGATCTGATTAGGCAATTCCACACACACACAAAATCAAAAGCTCCATTAAAGACTGGAATTATTTGATTTAGGACCCTAAAAGAGTCCAGTATACAGCAGTCAGTCTAATTGAAGGAACACACAAACACATGCAAACATTAACTTACAAAATAATATTCAATCTTACTCTTGAAATAAATGCAAAAAAAAAAAGAGAGATTTTTAAAGCATTAAGTTGGCAAAGACTAGGATGATTTGGCAATATTCATGTTGGTGAGAGCAGTGGAAAAGCCACTGAAAACTTTACCTTTCTGATGGGTAAATCATCTAGAATACACACATATTTGACCCACCAATTTCACATGCAGGAATTTATCCTAAAGAGATAATGGGGGGACTTTGCTGGTGGTCCAGTTGCTAAGACTCTGCAGTTCCATCTCAGAGGGCCCAAGTTCAATCTCTGGTCAGGGAACTAGATCCCAGGTACTGCAACTAAAAGACCCTGCATGCCACAACTAAGGCCTGGTGCAGTCAAATAAATAAATAATATATTTTTTAAAGGGATAATGGGAAGAGAGGGGTGAGTTTAAGAATAGCTATATAAAGATATTCACTACTGGGATGGTTATTTTTCTGTCCCAGCTTAACTGGGCTACTGGGTACCCAGCTATTTGGTTAAACATATTTCTGGGTGTCATGAGGATGTTTCTGGATATGATTGCCATTTGAATCAGTAGACTGGGTAAAGCAGATGGTCCTTCCTAATGTTTTATCCAATCCCTAAAAGGTCTGATAGAATAAAAGGATGAGCAAGAGAAAAGCTACTCTCTCTGCCTGTGGCCTGCCTGCCTGCTGGTTCTCAGGCATTCCACAGGATTTCTTGGGATTTCTCAGCCTCTATAATCACATGAGCCAATTCTTTATAAAAATGTTTCCATGTGTGTGTCCCCTGGTTCTGTTTCTGTGGAGTTGTTCAGTCACCCAATCATGTCTGATTCTTTGCAACTCTTTGCGAAAACTGCAGCACACCAGGTTTCCCTGTACTTCATCATCTCCCAGAGTTTGCTCAAATTCATGTCCATTGAGTTGATGATGTCATCTAACCATTTCATCTTCTATTATCCCCCTCCTGCCTTCAATCTTTCTTAGCATCAGGGTCTTTTCCAATGAGTCAATTCTTCACATCAGATGCCTAAAGTATTGTAGCTTCAGCTTCAGCATCAGTCCTTCCAGTGAATATTCAGGGTTGATTTCCCTTAGGATTGACTGGTTTTCTGAAGACCCCTAACCAATATAACTACAGTATTAGCAATACAAATGAAAAATGAGGAAAGAATGGGTATCCTCATCAAAAAGTGGTAAATAATTTTTTATCAAATGGACTACTTGAGAACTGCTTACAGAAATGATGAGGATTAACATGAACTGACATGGAAAGATGTCCCCAAAATACTGAATTTTTTTTAAGGAGCTCACTGGACAGTATGTCCACTGCGATTTCACTGATATAAAATTGTGTATCACATACAAGAGTGTGTGTGTTTATGTGTGAAATGGGACAGGATGTTTAGTAAAAAGCAATTTATCTCTGGGTGACTGCATTTTGGATGATTTTTACCCTCTTCAAATTCTGTATTATTTGTATTTTTCCTCAATAAACTCTATCAGAAAAATCAATAAAGCCAGTCTCTTCCATTAAAAAAAAAATCATGGTGCAAGAAAAGAGAGAGATGGCTGTACTGGGAGGAGAATTTGGGTAAAAGGAGAATTTGGAGTAGTTGTTATTTTACAGCAGGAGAAATGAGAATGGTGACGGGGTAAAAGAACCAGAAGGGGATGAAAGACTGAGCGCCGCAGACCAAGCAGGTTGAGTGTGTCCAGGGGATGAGCTGGTTCCTACCCTCCGGCAAGGCAGATAAGAGCCTACAAATGTAAAAATAATTCCCGATGAGTGACACGGGAGCTGACTAAAGCAGAGGAACGCTGCCAATGGCAGGGATCTGGAAAGTAATGCAGGAGAAGATGCTGCCACTTCCAAGGTGGGTCAGGTTTCTCAGCGCAGACAGATGGGAGGAAAAGCAATACCCGCTCAGGGACTGTCAGGCTTGTCAGATCAACAGGGTAGAATCTGGGGTTCAAGGAGCAGCGGGCGATAAGACTAGGAAATTAATGTGGCGCTCGCGGTAAAGAGGCTTTGAAGAGGCTGAGAGTCGGGAACATAATGCTGGGGGTATTGTAGGCAGCACAGTGACCCCACTCCTAACAATGTCCAGACATACAAATCCAGCCGCTGCTTGTGGGATTTGCAGGTTGAAGGAACTTGACCACGGAGGCAGGGAACACCCAGTGAAAAGGTTAACGGGCCAGAGATGTGAGCTAATGTGAATTAAAACGGTGGCAACAGAAGTAGAGAGCGACATGAAAAGCATGGCGGAAGGCGTCTACACGCGGTATGAACCATGCAGTATTAAAAACCACAGGAAGCCCAAACAGGGCTGACCTGATTCTATGAAGCTCTGCCGTTAACCATGTTGCATTTAGAATTTTACTCAAATCTCACATTTTATAAACAGATGTTTCCTCCTCTACTTCTGTAACTTACTTCTGTGCTGGATATAAGAAAGTGAGGCAGGAATAGGGCACAGTTCTAAAGGAAATCTGAAACCTGAGAGATGGCCTTAGAGCTGAATTTACAATAATCACTACCCTTGAGGGAAAAAATAAATTGACCCAGAACTGGGAGGTGTTGGGGGGTATGTGTGTGGAGGAATTGAAGGGATGGAGGTGGGGAACAGTGAGACCAAGGGAGGAAGAATAAGAAGAAACACGTCTGTAACACAAATTTTTATGCTATGCCTTGGAAATTTTCAGAAAGTACTACTAAAAAATTCTAAATACAGCTTAAGTGACCAGAGAAACATTATAAAACCCCTTAGGTTGGCTAGAAAAAGTCATAGCCACTCAGAAAAATGAAAATAAAAAATTTAATTCTAAGCAAGCTTCACATTCAACCATCAAAATAGAATATATTTATCACGCTTAAATAAATAACATCTCAATATTTATAAATAACATTGGTACGAACACGATTTTTGCTCTGCTAATTTAAACAGATTTTATACATTTCCTCATAGTCTGTTCTCACTTTTAAATAAAAGATTATAGGTAATACAAAATATTTCATTAAACTTTGACTGAAAAAAAAAAATCCAGACAGGTTAAGATAGGCACCCTCTTCACCAGGTGAAATGTGAATTTTTAGACTCCCTGATCAGAACTTCAAAAGTCTTCTGAGAGTGAAAGGGTAAACGATTTTTAAAAATCATCTGTCAATCCTGGAGCCATACATGTGTGGCATGAGTCACCTAGGGGTTTTCAGAAGGCTTTTCTGCCATCAGCGATGCCTCCTCAGATGGCTGGTGGGGGCGGGGTGGGGGGCTTGTGGTGGTGAGGGGAGAGCTTAGGAAGTAAAGAATATGGAAGGAGAGACACACTGCCTTGGGAACTCTATCCGGGTAACAGAAATTTTTACAGCTATTTTAAATTCCAAAATAAGTTTGAAGGTATGAGTAAAGTTTCAAACTAAGGGAATTTCCAGGTTTTGCAAAAATATATACTTCCCGCTCAAGCCTCAGAAAGCTACAGGGATGAGTCCTCCAACGAGCTTTCAGAAGTTATACCCACAGGAGGCCTGAGCAGCAATGATCTGCCCTACACAGAGAGAGCTCTTGCTCACCCATTCATCTTTGGCAACTGTTCCAATCTTTCGAAGAATCCACCTTTCAAGTTACTTGGTTATTTGTATACTAAGCATTACAACCTCAGCTCTAGAATCACAAAAATCTGTGGGCCTTCCATCTCAACTTTTGATCTTTCCACACAGCAAGTTCTTTGATAAACACGGCATAAGCACTGTGGCTGACTCTAAGAGTTTAAAATACCAAGACAGCATCTGGTAATAGTTGAGGAATCCATTAAGATATCACAAGTATAATGCTCGCTTCCACACACATATAACTAAAATTGGGATGATAAAGAGATTAGCATGGCCCCCACGCAAGGATGGTAAGCAAATTCTTAAGCAGTCCATATTTTGGGGGGGATTAGCAGATACAAGCTACTATATGTATAAAAGAGATAAACAACAAGGTCCTACTATATAACAAATGGAAGTATATTGAGTATCCTGTAATAAATCATAATGGAAATAAATGTGAAAAAGAATATATGTGTGTGTATATATATTCAGATATATATATATATCTGAATCATTGGGCTGTACACCAGAAACTAACACATAACATTGTAAATCAACTACATACTTCAATTAAAAAAAAAATCACAGATAAAACACAAAACAGGATTCACAATACCTAATAAGAATGAATGAAGTAATTTCACTCACAAAGCAAACTCCAAATCAACTCACCAGCAAGTGTCTGGTATATTCAGAAGGGTAAAATAAAAAGACTTCCCAGTTGTGTTTATAAATAATATACCTTGTATATGATAATATAAATATCAACTGATTATAGTTTTAGAGATCTCATGGATGAAGCTTAATTGACTAACCTTAGAGTATCAAATTGATTAATAAAGTTGTTGTTGAAACTTTACCTCTTGGGAAAAAAATATTTTAATAAAGCCAATCAATAGCTTTTTAACATAAAGATCTCTTACAAATTGAAACTTTACAAGAAAGTGAATACTTTCCCCAAAAAAAGAATTGTCAAGGAATACAAAGGCATTTCACATACACAGAGAAGAAAAATAAACACAAGAGCTAAAAACATATACAAATGTTCAGTTTTCTTCATAATCAAACAATGAAGATATAATTCTTACCTATAAAATTGAAACTAAAATAAAAAATTAAGAGGGAATTAATTCTGGTGGTCCAGTGGTTAGGACTTCAAGTTTCCATTGCCTGGAGCATGTATTTGATCCCTGGTCAAGGAATTAAGATCTCACAAGCCACAATGCAGCCAAAAAACAAATTTAGAATAATCCCTAATGACTAGAGGACAAGAAAACAAACTCTCACACATCACTAGTGAACATTTCTGGAGGGCAATTTGGCAATATGTGTCAAAAGCCTTAAAAATAAAAACAAATGCCTTTTGAATCAGCAATTTCATTTCTTTTCAAGGAAAATAATGAGATGAGGGAGTTCCCTGGTTAGCCTAACAGTTGGTATTCCAGGCTTTCACTGCCATGGGCCCAGATTCAATCTCTGGTCAGAGAACTGAGATCCCAAAAGCTGCACGGCACAGCCAAATAAAAAAAGAGTGAGATTAACATACAAAAATGTTTACCAAAGCATTTCATATAAAAGTGACAATCTGGAAGCCACCTAAAGCTTCAACGTAGTTCTCTTTTAGATATAATGATGTTAAAGCGAAGTGAAGTGAAGTCGCTCAGTCGTGTCCGACTCTTTGCAACCCCATGGACTGTAGCCTATCAGGCTCCTCCGTCCATGGGATTTTCCAGGCAAGAGTGCTAGAGTGGATTGCCATTTCCTTCTCCAGGGGATCTTCCCAACCCAGGAATCGAACCTGGGTCTCCCGCAATGCAGGCAGACGCTTTCCGTCTGAGCCACCAGGGAAGCTCTGATGTTAAAAAGTATGGGCAAATGCTCGTGATATATTATTAAAGGGAAAAGTTACAGATAACATTGAAAGTATGATCTTAATGTTGTCTACAAAAAACATATAAGGGTATGTACCAGTTCAGTTCAGTTGCTCAGTCGTGTCTGACTCTGCAACCCCATGAATCTCAGCACGCCAGGCCTCCCTGTCCATCACCATCTCCTGAAGTTCACTTAAACTCACGTTCCATTGAGTCGGAGATGCCATCCAGCCATCTCATCCTCTGTTGTCCACTTCTCCTCCTGCCCCCAATTCCTCCCAGCATCAGAGTCTTTTCCAATGAGTTAACTCGCATGAGGTGGCCAAAGTACTGGAGTTGCAGCTTTAGCATCCATCATTCCTTCCAAAGAACACTGAGGGTTCATCTCCTTCAGAATGGAGGAGGAAGGATTGAAGACTTTTATCTCTTTTTCTGCTAATTTTTACACTATCTACTTTTCTTTTTTCTTTTTTGTCTGTGCAGCATGGCTTGTAGGACCTTAGTTCCCCAATCAGGGATTAAACCTGGGCCCTTGGCAGCGAAAGCATGGAGTCCTAATCACTTGACCACCAGGGAAGTCCCACTATCTACTTTTCCAATGAATATGTATTAGTGTTGCTGGCTAAGTACTTTACCCATAACAAAACAGTAAAGTAGATATTATTATTATTCTCAATTTACATATGAGGAAACTGAGGCACACAGAGGTTACATCACTTGTCTAAGGTCACACAGCTAGTACCTCATAAAACCAGGATTTGTCCTAAATTGTCCTAGCTCCAGAGTATGATCTCTTAACCACTTTGCAATGGCACACCTTTAAAAAGTAATTTCAAGTAAAATGTCAGATAATCTATAATTACATGCACTACCAATTCTTAAAGAAAGGGGATATCTTTGTGGGCTAGAATTTTCAGAGCATATTGGGAGACAGGTGGTGAGGCTGGATGTTCTCTCCTGTCTCACCAGGTTGTCCCTTCTTTCAGGTTTTCACTAAAGATTATCTGAAAAGTCACCTACAGTATTTACTCCTCTATCACCATTCTCCCTACCCTCAACACACACACACACACACACACACACATACACACACACACACCCCTTGGCTTTTAGGAATAGGAAAGAAATTTTCAAGGAACTGTCATGGTCTGGGAAGGGAGCAGAAGAGTGGTACCAAAGTTTGAGATTTTAAGAATGCTGTGTATGCACGCACGCGTGTGTGTGTGTGTGTGTGTGTGCGTGTGTGTAGCCCACCAGGCTCCTCTGTCCCTGGGATTCTCCAGGCAAGAATACTAGAGTGGGTTGCCATTTCCTTCTCCAGGGGATCTTCTTCCCGACCCAGGGATCAAACAGGCATCTCCTGCACTGGCAGGCAGATTCTTTTCCACTGAACCACTTAGGAGGCCTCCAGGTCTCCTGGGTCCCCCCAAAAAACTCCTAGAGGTCTTATAACAGAGCAGGACTTTGCAGTGGGGGCAGGAAGGCCTTCCCATATACAAAAGCCCTTCTGAATCCCGTCTCTCATTTGTAGAAAAGCTGTAGTCTCCCATGTCTCCCTGAGTCATGAAAGAGCAGGATTAAGCAATTAATGATTAAGATAAGAGAATCACAGAATCTTCAGTTCCTCCCTGAAGGACATAGATAACAGTGTCTGAGGCACATGCCTCAGTTGCTTTGCATACACTATAACTGCCACCAGAGGGAAAAAACTAACCATGGGATGACCAGACTGTAGCCATGACCTAAGTTGCTCTGTCTTGGGCAGTACTGAGTCTGTGGCTTGCACATTTCCAAGAACAGGCCTCAAGGAAACAGGAGCACATCAACCCTAGGGCTGAAGATTAACTGTGCTTAAAATGATCACGGTGACGCTGATTAGACTATTGCAGGACCAGTTTAGAGATGATCATCGTTGTTGACTATGCTGTTCTGCAAGTATTTGGCACCCTCACTGTCAGTGAGCCTACCAAAATTCTCCTTTAAAAACTTTTGACTCGTAACTGACAACTGGGAGGTGATTTGGGGAAATGCAAGTCCATCATCTCCCCAGGTGCTGGCTTCCTAAATAAAGCCTCTTTTTTCACCAGCCTTGTCTCTCCAACACTGACTCCAGAGCAACAAGCAAGCTGAACCAGAGTTTGGTCCTGACTCTGGCTAGTAACCGTCTACCTAGACATATTAACTCACAATCCAGCATAAAATAAAGTATTTTTCATTTCCCTCATAAATAAAAATGCATACTAATTTTCCCCTAAGGAAGTTACAAAGTCAGCTAGATTGAAGCAATGTCAATTCTTGGAAAGGTGTTGTTAAAATGCAAAAGACTCGGACTTCCCTGGTGGGCCAGTGGTAAGACACTGTATTTCCCCTGCGGAGGGCACAGGTTTGATCCCTCATCGGGGAACTAAGATCCAAGGGCTGCATTCACGGTCAAAACATAGGAAAAAAAAATTTTTTTTAATTAAAACACAAAAGACGCATGACAAACGATGGTGCGTCACATGTGAATAGGCAAGATTAGAGGACTATTTCCTGTGCATCATGTGACATTCTTGCTCTGGCCTCCAAACAAAAGCCCAACAAAGGTAAGTGCTTGTAGATAATATTCTGAGCCATATAGGACACACTGAGATTTCTGTAAGGGTGCACGGATGATCAAGTTGCAAAGGACTAAAGAAAAGTTTTCTGTGTGTCAGAAGAAAAAATATTACTAATCAATATAAAGCAAGCTCCAGCCATCTGTTGTTCTAAATTAGACACTCAGTCAGGTTACAAAGAAGTGAAGTTCTGCCAATGAAAGTAGGAATTTGGACTACTAGATAAAATATCACCACTAGTGATGAAATTACCTTACTAAAGAACAATGACAGCTTTTTAAATTCAGGGATCAATAATGGTTCTCCTCAGTTACAGTTCATAAAGGAGTATTTTATTCTGCTATCCCAAAGCTTATTAAAGATAAGCCACTATTACTAGAGGATGGTGATTTTACACCTAACATAAATTAGATTGACCCATATCTCCAGTAGTATGTCACTCAGTCGTGTCCGACTCTTTGCAACCCCATGGACTATAGCCTACCAGGCTCCTCCCTCTATGGGATTCTCCAGGCAAGAGTACTGGAGTGGGTTGTTATTTCCTTCTCCAGGGGATCTTCCCGACCCAGGGATCGAACCCAGGTCTCCCGCATTCCAGGCAGACGCTTTACTCTCTGAGCCACCAGGGAAGCCCAGTATGTAGATACATATTATCAAACATTTGTTTTGCAAAAGTGAACCTAAAAAAGATTGCCTTACCAAGGAATGAGACTAGTTAAGATGAGCTCTTTCAGTTATAAAGATTTATCCAAAAAACAATTCGTATGAAACCCCAAAGACCTCAAATAACAAAAGCAATCTTGAGCAAAAAGAACAAAGCTAGAGGCGTCCCTGGTGGTCCAGTGGTTAAAAATCTGCCTTGCAATGCAAGGGACACCAGTCTGATCCCTGGTAGCGGAAGATGTGATATGCCTCAGGGCAACTAAAAGCCCAGGCCGCCACAACTACTAAGCCCTCCCGCCCAGAACCCATGCTCTGCAACAACAGAAACTCCTGCTCACTGCAACTGGAGAAAAGCAATGGATAGCGATAAAGACCCAGCGAAGCCAAAAATAAATCATAAATAAAAGAATAGAATATTTTTTTAAAAGGGCAAGAGATAAAAAGTGTTGGCAAGGATGCAAAGAAAAAGGGACCCCTGTACATTATTGGTGGGAATGTAAATAGCCACAGTCACTATGCAAAACTGTACAGAGGTGCCTCAAAAAAATAAAAATAGAACTGTCATACGATCCAGCAATCCCACTTCTGTATATACATCTAAAAGAAACAAAATCAGTATCTCCAAAAGATATTTGTACTCCCATACTCACTGCAGCATTATTCACCATAGCCAAAGTATGCGAGCAACCTAAGTGTCCACTAATGGATAAATGGTTAAAGAAAAGACACACAACACACAGTGGAATAAATTTCAGCCTTGAAAAAGGGGGAAACCTTGTTATTTGCAACAGCATTAATGAACCTGGAGGGCATTATGCTAAGTGAAATAAGCCAGGAAGAGAAATACAAATACTGCGTGATCTCACTTGCGCATGGAATCTTAAAATTTTTTAAATTATAAATAAATAGATAAATAGCCAAACTCCTGGGAGAAGAGGTTGCCAGGAGGTAGAGAGTGAAAGCAATAAGGAGAGGTCAGTAAAAGGGTACAAACTTTCAGTTATAAGATGAATAAAGTCTGTGGATCAAATAATGTACATGGTGACTATGGTTGATAACACGTATAACTGAAATTCACTGAGTAATAGGACTTAAACGTTCTCACACATACAAAACATGTAAGGTGATGGATATGGTAATCCTTTCACAATGTCTATGTATATCAAATCATGATGGTGTACACTTTAAATATCTTACCAAAAAAATAAAGTACAATTTTGTCAATTATACCTCAACGAAGTTAAAGGAAAAAAAAGAAAAAAGATGGAGGTGGAGGTAGACAAAATGCCTCATAATGTTAATACTGGTTTCTGATTGAAGAAAGCTTCCTGAATCACAATATCGTACACCTAAAGCTAATGAAATATTGCAAAACTACATTTCAATTAAAAAAAGAAAAGAAAAACATAATTTAATCAGTTTTTACATTTCTTGGCAGAAAAAAAGAAAGCTTACGAAACACCTCCCCTATCTCCTCTCCCAACAAAGACCCCACTAACATGAGAGAAAGAGAATAAAGATAAGCCACATTAAAGAACAGAACATGGGTGTGTGCTGAGTCACTTCAGTTGAGTCCAACTCTTTGCGACCCTATGGACTGTAGTCCACCAGCCTCCTCTGTCCAAGGGAGTCTCCAGGCAAGAATACTGGAGTGGGTTGCCATGCCCTCCTCCAGGGGATCTTCCTGGCCCTGGGACTGAACTCACCTCTTTTACATCTCCTGCAGTGCAGGTGGGTTCTCTACGAGGAGCGCCAGCTGGAAGGTCAGGAATAGAACATGGAGTGGCCAAAAGCAAAGGAGAGATTTCCACAGATATGGAAGTCGGAAAGCCAGGGGAAAAGCAGTGACCGCTGTATCGGGGGATGGGGAAGAAGCCTCAGCTTGGTGTTTACAGAGGGGGACGCTTGTTGAGGTTTGGGACGTAGAACCACTTGGTACTGGAGTGGACACAAACACAAATTGGGGAGAAACTGAAAGACCACATACAGTTGTATGTGGTTAGCAGTGGCGCATTCGCTCTGATTCATGATGACCTCTGTCTCAGCCATTTCAGTACTAAAGCCTAAGCACATCCACAGGCGCACTCAGGGGAATCATTCCCGGGCTAAGCTGAGGGCAGAGGGAAGATGCGCATGTCCTGGCCAGGCCCCGCCCACGAGCTCTCACCAATGGGCAGTGAGCGCAGTACTGGGCTTTCTCTACCAGCGGCCCCTTTTACTCCGCTAAGGTTTCTTTCTGCCTTTATTTCATGTCCAGTTAAACAGTTTTGACCCAAAATGGCTTACAGATATATGTAAGTGATGACAGTCAAGGTGCTGCAAAAGTGCCTGAGGCATCGTGGAGAAGGCAAAGAATGAAATTTAAGACCAGCACGTAGTCAGGAGCTGGTGGAGATATCTCTTACATATCACAGGAAAGACTAGATGGTGTCTGCAAGAATTTGTGACTTCAGGAGCATCCTGCCAAGAACGTATCCAAAGGAATTATGCATGACCACCCTGTTTATAGGGTTCACTGGTAGCTCAGATGGTAAGGGAGTCTACCTGCAGCACGGGAGACCCAGGGTCAATCCCTGAGTTGGGAAGATCCCCTGGAGAAGGAAATGGCAACCCCCTCCAGAATTCTTGCCTGGAAAATCCCATGGGTGGAGGAGCCTGGTGTGCTACAGTCCATGGGATTGCAAAGAGTCGGACACAACTGAGCCACTTCACTTTACACTTTACTTCACCCTGTTCATGCTGATTCATTTAGCCCTGACATTTCTCAATTGCATGTTGAGCTGAAAGGGTGGGTCATGATTACAAAGAGTCAATGCCCCAACTCCAGGTACTGTCAAACATCTACTCTCAGACGATGAGATACAAGGAGTTTCCTTAAAATTTTCTCACTGTTTATGAAATATTCGACACATATAAAAGATTATATATTTAATATATATAAGGAATGAAGATCATAATAAAACTCATTTCCTAATTTTAAAAATAGGACACAACCAATGACAATATTCTTTATGCGCCACTCCAAGTATATCCCTAAAGTGTAAGCACTATTTGAATATTGTGCTTTGTTTTTTTTGCCTTTATGATGGTTTTGCCACATAATGTATATAAATTGCCCCTAAATGTATATAAAAAAACAAGCTGAATTAGTATCCTCAGAGATTAAAGAAAGTATTATAGAAGAAGTTAAAATGAAAAAATAATTAAAGAACATAAGAGATTTCTTGGAAATAAAACTACTATTGACAAAAACATTTTTTAATTCAATAGAAGGAATGAAAGTAAGGTTTAAAAATCTACCAAGGAATACAACCAAAAGACAGAGACAAAAATAGAGACAAAAGAGTTAAGCAAAAAGAGTCTCAATTCAATAGGTCTTCTCCATATCAGAAGTTTTAAAAAAGAAAACAGGTTAGGAAGAAAGGTGAATTAGCAAAGAAATGATGGAAGAAAATTTCCCAGAAGTGAAGGGCATGAGTCTCTGTATTGAATGGGACAAGCACTCAGCACAACGAACAGAAAAAACCAATTACATCAAATGGTTGACATTTCAAAATTATCCAGATTCATTAGCCAGAGAAGAAAGTGAAGTGAAAGTCTCAGTCCTGTCCGATTCTTTGTGATCCCATGGACTATAGAGTCCATGGAATTCTCCAGGCCAGAATACTGGAGTGGGTAGCCATTCCCTTCTCTAGGGGATCTTCCCAACCCAGGGATCAAACCCAGGTTTCCTGCACTGCAGGCAGATTCTTTACCAGCTGAGCCACCAGGGAAGCTGAGATAGAGAAGAAAAGATCATTTTAAAAAGATAATAAGATCCATTTCTTTTTTCTCTTCTTCCACACCCCTCTGGAATGGATTTGATATATATCAAACTTATAACCATTTGAATGCGCAAAAGCAGGTGTCCAATCAATTACACTAAAAGCTTCAAGTAAAGGTTAGAAGTAAACAAGGTGCAATTTATTGCTAATGTTAAGTAGTGGGATTTGGTGAGTTTATAAAGCACTAAAATAAAGTTAGAAGCTATAGCTATAAATAAAAGCTAGTCTTGGAAGGGATCGATGTTCTTCACTTTTCTAGTCCTTTTCCCACAAGTTAAAAGATCTTATGCTTATATTTTGTGAAGCAAGATACTGAAAACTAAAAACTCATCTTAGTGATCAATACATTGAGTGCCTGTGTACTTTTCTGTGTTTTAAAATATCTCTACAAATAATTAAAAGGTTCAAATAACAAAAGATCAAACGGAAGAGTCTGTTGTAGGAACTGCCCAAAGACTACCTTTTTTTGTTTGATTCAACAGACCTTACTCTATCTCTAAATCAAAACGCTGCATATGAAATAGGAAAGACAGAACACAGACGTGTGAAGCCCACTCCCAGGACTTCAGAGTACTGGTATTTCATAAGCAATTTAGTCATCATAATGAGTCTCTGTGGTTCTGTATCCTACAAATGCTTTTAGCCTTTACCGGGCAGTCAGTTCACTCCAGGTCTTTACCTGGTAGCACAGAGACATCTTTGTTACTAAGGCAGGCAGACATAAGCCAACAGGGAGCTTGTATTACGTGTCTAGAAAGAACTGTTCATTATTCACCCATCTCTGCCACAGATAAATTTCAATAACCTTGATTCTGCAAAACAGCCTGATCCCAAATGAACACAAACACTGCAAACTTCTTTCACTGTATTTTTGAAACTAGCAACCAATTACTTCTAATGAGCCTGTAGAGTGAGGTGGAATACACATATATTAGTTCTTAGTTTTATTTTTATGATATTAATTGTATGGAACTCAGTGTGACAACTACTCAATTTATCAGACAAACTTCCAGGGGTATAAAGATTCAATAACATTATTTCTAATACTGTACTCACAAGAGTCTATATTGGATACTGCTCTCATTTCTGCAACTGTGTGAAGTCCTGTATGAGAGTCAAACTATAACACGTTAAGGTGCTTAGACTATTATCCTATTTTAACAATGTTCCTAATTTTCCTTTATGAAAAAACCCAAAACATCTTTATTTAACAAATACTGAATTACAAGTGAATATGGGTTATTAAAAAAAATTTAATCCCATGTGGTATTTATACAATGAAATATTACTCAACAATAAAAAAGAATGTAAGGTTGTAACTGTTGCTCCTTGACCTGTGTACAGGTTTCTCAGGAGACAGGTAAGGTGGTCTGATACTCCTGTCTCTTTAAGAATTTTCCACAGTTTCTTGTGATCCAAACAGTCAGAGGCTTTCGAGTAGCCAATAAAGCAGATATTTTCTGGAATTCCCTTACTTTCTCTATGATCCAACAAATGTTGGATCTTGGTTCATACACTGTTGAAGCCTAGCTTGAAGGATTTTGAGCATAACCTTACTAGCATGCAAAATGAGTGCAACTGTATGGTAGTTTAAACATTCTTTGGCACTGCCCTTTTTTCTTTGGGATTGGAATGAAAACTGATCTTTTCCAGTCCTGTGGCCAATGCTGAGTTTTCTAAATTTGCTGACATATTGAGTACAGCACTTTAACAGTATTATCTTTTAAGATTTTAAATAGCTCAGCTACAATTCCATCACTTCCACTTGCTTCATTCATTGTGATGCTTCTTAAAGCCCACTTGACTTCACACTCCAGGATGTCTGTCTATAGGTGAGTGACCACACCATCATGGTTATCCAGGTCATTAAGACCTTTTCTGTATCGTTCTCCTATGTATTCTTACCTCTTCTTAATTTCTTCTGCTTCTATTAGGTCCTTACTGTTTCTGTCCTTTATTGTGCCCATCCTTGAATGAAATGTTCCCTTGGTATCTTCTAAATCTCTTGAAGAGATCTCTAGTCTTTCCCATTCTGTTGTTTTCTTCTATTTCTTTGCATTGTTCACTTAAGAAGGCTTTCTTATCTCTCCTTGCTCTTCTCTGGAACTCTGCATTCAGTTGGGCATATCTTTCCCTTTCTCCTTTGCCTTTCACTTCTCTTCTTTCCTCAGCTATTTGTAAATTTTAAAGCATTAGCATTAGCTTTACATCTGGATATAAGTTGATTCAATAAAGCCACGAATCTCATACTTCATACCACAAAATCACTTAGGTAACTACATATCATTCTACAAACAGCACATAATAAAAACTATAGCACAAATTTATAACCTTTCATAAGTCATTTCATCTCACCAACTTTATTATCTGCTATCAACTGATACACTCTCCACACTACTCACCTTCACCCGGGTTCAACTTGCTTTCTCTTCTTTATATAGTCTTCCTGCTTCTTAGCACATGTTCTTCTGTCATTTCTAGTAAAATCTCCTACTTCACATAAAGGCTTATGTGATATCTGAAATGCCCACATTTTAGAATTTAGGATCCATCAATTAAGATAAGTATCTCAGGGGACTTTCCAAGTGGTCTGGTGGTTAAGACTCCATGCTGCCAATATAGGGGGCCAGGGTTCCCCCTGGTCAGGGATCTAAGATCCCACAGGCCGCACGTGGTGGCCGAAAGATTAAAAAGTTAAAAAAAAAATTTTTTTAAGACCAGTATCTCAAAGGCATGATTAAGTTGAAGAAAAATCTACTAATAGATGTATTTGGATAATGGTTTTAGACAAACATAAAGATAACAAAATGTTATCTTGAAAACCCTTAAAAATATTAACTCATTAAGCGCAAAGTAGGCATTTAGTAATGTTTAACTTTGATGACATGCCTTGTAAGATATGCAAGCATTTGAAAGGTACTGATTTGTAAACAGGTTTCCCAAAAGGATGACATTTATTATCCATCCAACTTATGGCAGCCAGTCCCCAAGATCCATACCTCCTATATTCATGCCCTTGTGGAATCCTCCTCAACAGTGAATCAAGACTGGATCCATGTGACCCATAGAACATGGAGAAGATGACAATCCACTGCAGCTTCTATCTAAATCTCTTGGATTGCTCACTCAGGGGGACACCAGCTGCCATGCTGTGAGGACATTCAAGCAGCCACACACCAAGAACCGAGGGCTCCCACAATATGCCATCCCCAACATGCCAGCATCTTGGGCATGAGCGAGTGAGCGAGCATCTTAAAGTAGATCCTCCTTGCCCCAAATTCTCAGATGACCATAGCCCCAGCTAAATCTGTCTGCAGTCTTACTGAGAGACCAGAGTCAGAACTTCTTGGCTGAATCACTCTCTAATTCCTGACTGACAGACTTTGAGAGACAATAAATAACTATTGCTGTTTTAAGCTGCCAGGTTTTAGGGTGATTTGTTATACAGCCTTAGTAACTAGAATATAACCTAGGCCTAGTCTTCAATGCTGTCCTTCATGAGTGATCCTGACTCTTGATGAAAATGTATGTGATTATGGTTTATGATTTATGTAACCAGCAGTCAAGAAGCCCATAAGATAAGTAGTAAAGATTCTGACAGATAAGCAGTAAAGAAAAGAAAGGAGTAGAATATGTGATGGGCTGAATTGTGTTCCCCACAAAATTCATATGAAGCTCTAACTCCCCATACTAAGGAGGTGGCTGCAATTGGAGACACAGCCTTTAACAAGGTAACTAGGTTAAAACAAGGCCATGGAGGCAGGCCCTAATAGGACACCATTAGGTAGGACACCTAGGACTGGTGTCCTTATAAGAAGACAAAGAAACACCAGGAGTTCACATGGACAGAAAAAAAAATATGTGAAGACACAGCAAGAAGGCAGCCATCCGCAAGCCAAGGAGAGAGGCCTCAGGGGACACCAGATCTGCAAACACCTTGATCTGAGACATCCAGCCTCCAGATTGTGAGAAAAGAAATTTCTGTTGTTTAAGCTACTCAGCCTCTGGTGCTTTGTTATGGCAGCCCTGACAAACTAATACAGAGGGGAAACTGAAGGTGTTAGTCGCTCAGCCATGTCTGACTCTTTTGCAGCCCCATGGACTATAGCCTGCCAGGTTCCTCTGTCAATGGAATTCTCCAGGCAAGAATACTGGAGTGGGTTGCCATTCCCTTCTCCAGGGATCTTCTGGACCCAGGGATCGAAACTGGGTCTCTCACATTGTGGGCAGACTCTCTACCATTTGAACCACCAGGGAAGCCCCCCAGAGGAGAAACCCATGGATTAAAAAGAAAAAAAGACTTAGAGAACATAACAAAAGCATTTTAAAGAACAATACTAAATCATAGTACTTAAAGTTGTACACTTGGATAACAGAGGTACAAAAAAACACAAGGAAGTGATTATTATAACAAATAATCACTATAACAAACACTTTACATGTGTAGGCTGCCTATATATTCTAACGCACTATTTCAGGTCCCACAGATTAAATTATACCAGTCCTCCAACAACAAGGTTCCAATCTCACTAGCCACTGTATAGTAACTTTGAGAAACTGCATGAGGTACCAGTTTCACTAACAGCTCTCCAGTCTACAAATCACTCTGTAATTAACAGAAGTGCATCACAATTGGTGACCAACTGCATCACATCTTTCCAAGTCTGCCAGTGATCGGTCACTGGTCACTTGTTACTCAGTTCACACAGACAACAAACCATGTAACGGTGTTGTCTCCTTGTCTCCCAGTGAAAAGTCCACCTAATAGCTTACCAAAATGAACAATTAAAAGAGGGAATTAGCCAACAAAGAAGAAAGTGAGGCCAAGAAATGAAAAGTGGTAACATCGGAAGTGAAATTTGAATGGAATAGGACAGAGACACAAAATAAATGGCTGACCACGGTAAGTTGACACAGCTACCACCTGAAGGCTCCAGGTGTGGAGCCAGAGGAACTCAAAGAAGGGCACTGATCACCATAAATTAGGAACGTGTGGAGATGAAAGGATGAAGAAATGACGCTGCAAAAACTTCACATGAACGGAACTCCTGCAAACACTTCACGACACTGAAAGCGCAAAGGATAAAATACTAGAAACTGATCCAAACTTCGACAAGAGCATGAACGTTAATCAAGGCATAGAAAAGATGCTTGTTGTAGATGCAAACTAATATACAGAGGATGGATAAACAAGATCCTACTATAGAGCACAGGGAGCTATGTTCAATATCCTGTGCTAAGCCATAATGGAAAAGAATATGAAAAAGAATGTATACACATATATACATGTGTACATAGGGCTTCCCCGGAGAAGGCAATGGCACCCCGCTCCAGTACTCTTGCCTGGAAAATCCCATGGACGGAGAAGCCTGGTAGGCTGCAGTCCACGGGGTCGCTAAGAGTCAGACACGACTGAGTGACTTCACTTTCACTTTTCACTTTCATGCATTGGAGAAGGCAATGGCAACCCACTCCAGTGTTCTTGCATGGAGAATCCCAAGGACAGGGGAGCCTGGTGGGCTGCCGTCTATGGGGTCGCACAGAGTCAGACACAACTGAAGTGACTTAGCAGCAGCAGAAGCAGCATAGGGCTTCCCGGTAGCTCAGAGAGTAAAGAATCTGCCTGCAATGCCGGAAACCTGGGTTTAATCCCTGGGTTGGAAAGATCCCCTGGAGAAGGGAATGCTACCCATTCCAGTATTCTTGCCTGGAGAATCCCATGGACAGAGGAATCTGTATATGTTCACATGTATAACTGAGTTCCTTTGCTGTAGGAGAAATTAACACAACATTGTAAATAAACTATACATCAATAAAATAAATTCTGAAAAGTTGCCTGTTCTGTATCATAAGTCATAAGATGGGAAAAGGCAAACCAAACTACCCTTGATAAGATTTTACAAAGAAAATAAAAGTCTAATATTCAATGTTGCTAATGTTTTAAGTTACAGTTTACCAAACTTTGGTATTTTAAAATTTCCCTATACAATTGTAACAGACAGTAAAATAGTTTTTAATGTTTTGGCCAAACATTTATAGGTCCTGCTAAAATCAAAATTTTCCCCACTGATTAAGATAGCCTATCAGGGTTTCCTTGGTGGCTCAGATGGTAAAGAATCTGCCTACAATGCAGGAAACCCAGCTTTGATCCCTGGGTTAGGAAGATCCCCTGGAGAAGGAAATGGCAACCCACTCCAGTATTCTTGCCTGGAGAATCCCTTGGACAGAGGAGTGTGGAGGGTTATGGTCCATGGGATTGCAAAGAGTCAGACACGACTGAGCAAATAATACTAGGGATCAGGGTTTCAGCGTGCTCTATTTTCTTTATAGCACCACAGCTCAGGCAAGGGTGGCCTGTAGTTAATTTGGAAGGGGAGAGGGAGTTATGATTGAGATGCAGCCCAAGGAGGGGCTCCTGGGGTGACTCGCAAAGTTTGACTTCCTGACTAGAGTGGCTCTTGTAAAGGTATTTGGCTTATAATAATTTATTAAGGTGAAAAATGTTTTTGTGACTCAAACCCATAGGGGCAGGGGACTAGTGAATGAGGACTCATCTGAAGCACTGGGCCATTGGTCACCTTTCTAAAAGAAAAGAAAAAAAAGCCACAGAAGTAAGAAAGTGACTTGGCAGAAGGCACAAAGGCTTTGGTCAGATGTGAAACTGGAACCTAAGTGTCCTGGCAGCCAGGTCGCACTCTTCTCTTTAAAGCCTGCCAGTCTCCCACGAAGCAGACTTCTCCTGAAGGGCATCTGTACTGTCCATTCCCAGGAGAGGTCATTCAGCCAGATATGAATGTGGAGGCCTGGGGCTTTAAGATACATCACCTA
Source organism: Ovis aries (assembly GCF_016772045.2). NCBI lineage: Eukaryota > Metazoa > Chordata > Mammalia > Artiodactyla > Bovidae > Ovis > Ovis aries. The sequence goes on from NC_056061.1 coordinate 48,090,351, forward strand.
ATGCTAATCAGAAAGAAAAAGACAAATCCGTAGGAAGGCGGAAAGTCACTGACCTTAACATTTTTCTTCCTGAGTTATTGTTTAGGTAGAGATTAGGCTTTGCAGAGAACAGTAAAACAGTTTGGCCTCCCTAATCCTAGGGCAACAATACACTCAACCTTAATGAATGCCATTTATTCTGTGGGGCTGAGACAGTGCTGCTGTGGATTTAGGTGTCTGGTTGTTGTTTAGTCACTGAGTCGTGTCTGACTCTTTTGCAACCCCATGGACCATAGCCCACCAGGCTCCTGTATCCATAGGATTTCTCAGGCAAGAATACTGGAGTGGGTTACCATTTCCTTCTCTAGGGGATCTTCCCAACCCAAGGACTGAATCTGTGTCTCCTGCATTGGCAGGCAGGTTCTTTACCAATAAGCCCCATGGTATCTAGTTAGGTTATAATCAATACTTGGTCGTTCCTTTCATTTTTTTTTTTAATTAAACAAAAATTTTTTATTTTATATTGGAGTATAGTTGATTAACAATGATGTGTTAGTTATAGGTGTAGAGCACAGTTATTCAGTTATACCTGTACAAGCATCCATTCTTTTTCATCTTTCCTTTTAGATTGATTACTGTAACATAGAATTTTTCCCCTCATTTAAATACCCTAACAGCCTCTGACATTTCTTTGTTCATGCAAAATCCATCATGACTTTTATCGGCTTACTGATTTGGGGAATATGTTTTCTCTCCACTGTATGCACAACTTTCATTTTGAATAACAAAAAGTATGCCTTATATAACTGAGATATCAACCTCCATCCAGTTTAGCTGGCTAGTAAATTCAGAGCAAATACTCCAAGTCTCTTTAAGATTTACGTGCTTACCCTCAAAAGTTAATGTCTCTGACATTAAGGGAATTCCAAAGGCAGGGGGAGAGACAGGCGTAATAAGAAAGTGCACAGACATCCTGGGGCAAATCTGGTAGAGTATTTCAAGTTCTATTTTTAGATGCACAAAAGCATGGTCACTTTTAACACAGCCAGTCAGTTATAACCACAGTGTTAGTGTTTATGAGTCATTAAATACCAAGGGAAGAATTTAAATTTGTGAATTCTGGATTTAAAAAGACAGAAATGCACTAAGCATCAAGACGGTTAGCTTTTAGTATATCAGAATAATCAATTTTTAAAGACAGAAGCCTTATTTTTTTTTTTTTCAAAATGGCCTTTTCTCAAGAGTTTAGTAATAGGAAGGAAAGAAATTCTGGTATGGAGAGATAAACCTGCTGCATATTTTGCAGGGAAGAAAAGGAATGATGTAACATCATTTTAATAAAAATAGAAGGTGGTTATTTACTTAGCAACCTTTTGAGAATCTTATTCCTCTATGGTATTCCTACGTTCTGGGCAATGCTAGGCTCCCTTAAAGAGGGTATATTTTGAATGATTAGTAATTCTGATCATACAGTAAATATCCCAAGTCTAAGGGAACTCATTATTGAAAGGAATCCTTTGATAATCTTACATAGGATTCTTTAAATCCTTATTAGCATCTGTTTTTGAGGTGTTTCCCAAGACATCTCCCAACAGGAAGGAATCTAATTAGCTGCAAGTCCCTCATTGGATGATAAAGTGTTTACTTTTCTTACATTTCAAAGTACAAAATACCCTGGCTTACATCCAATCAACCATCCAGGATTTATTTCAGCAGGGTAGCAAAGATGGAAAATGTTTCAAGGCACCTGACCCTCAGTTTTAAAACTGCTTTTGAACAGCAACACAGCTCCACTCATATTAAATATTGATAGTGCGAGGTTCTTCGATTCCTCAAGTTTTTATTTTTCTAGTTTTTGTTTCTGGAGGTTTTTTTTGAGGGGGGTGGTTCCTCACTTTTTTCCATATGGTATAAAAACCCAACAGGTGCCAGGGGATTTTGCTATTATTCATGACTGGCTTTACAGCTCTTTACTATTCTAAGTTTTTGAACAGCAAATGGAGGAAAACAAAGGCTTCAGTGAGCAAGCCATTCATTAAGTATCAGGTAACCTAGGACAATACATTCTGGAGATTAAGGAAATTATAAATAATTAAATAAGCATCCATTCCTAAAGCGCCTATAAAACACCTACCTGCACTTAGGTTCTTCCTCTCATGGTAACCTCTTCTGCTACTAACTTTTATTTTGATTTTAAAAAGAGACAGCTAACCCAGGGATTTAATGCTAATTTTAGCTTTAATTTGTTCCCTTTTAGCATCAAGAGGCATACAGAGCTCCAATGTAAACCAGTCACTTTTTCTGAAGCCCCAGTGCCAACGTCCCTATCATTATTTCTATTTGGAAGCAAGGCACCAGATGGCTGTATAGGTGCGGTCAGGCAGTGAATGATTTGATTTCTATGATAAGCCAACGGCTGGGTCTCTCTGCACGTGTTCAGAATGCTGATGACTAATGCCACTGGGCATTCCCCTCTCGGTTCCAAGCTCACCTATCTAGCAGGCAAGGCTTCAGTTCTGGGGTGAGTCAAGAAGCATATTTGTAGCTACCAGAGAAACTATTTTTAGGGAACCAAAGACAAGTTGCCACAAGGGTCTTAGTTACTCAAGGTCCTCCATCAAAATTTGGGGTGCTTGTTACGCCTGCATCTCCCTGGATCTGCTCTATCTGGACCCTGAGGAATCAGGGTGGATATCATTGAACCGTAATAGAGTTCCCAGATGATTCTTACGCATGGTGAGCTGGAAACGGATTGATCTAAAGACTGGAAGACAGACTGGCAGATTGCTAACTAGAAGATCAATTGAGTAACTTACGTGAGATCACTTAAAATCTACTTTAGATTCTCGATAGGTAGGTTTTATTATCCCCACTATGATGGTAAACTGTGGGCCAGATTCTCCAGGGGATCTTCCCATCCCAGAGACGGAACCCAGGTCTCCTGCACTGCAAGAAGATACTTCACAGTCTGAGCCACCAGGAGAGCCCATGGAAGCAGAGTCACCTCAAACCAAGTTATACTGATTTTTAAAATATTTTATTTTTACTTATTTATTTATTTGGCTGCTTGGGTCTTAGTTGTGGCATGCAGGATCTTCTAGCTATCCTTAGTGGTGACATAGGAAGTCTTAATAGCAACATGTGGGATCTAGTTCCCCGACCAGGAATGGAACCAAGTTCTCCTCCATTGGGAGTTCAAGGTCTTAGCCACTGGACCACGTGGGAAGTCCCCCAAATTATACTAATTTAAGTCTAGTGAAAGGGTTAGCAAACTTTCTGTAAAGGGATAGTAAATAAATACATTACATGTTGTGGGACATGCGGTCTCTACGACAATTACTCAACTCTGCCAGTATAGTATGAAAGCAGCCACAAATGGGATGGAAATCAAGGGTTTGGCTATGTTCTAAAAACTTTACAAAACAAGGAGTGGGCTAGACTTGGCCCATGGCTATAGTTGGTCTCAGTTCAGTTCAGTTGCTCAGTTGTGTCCGACTCTTTGCGACCCCACGAATCGCAGCACGCCAGGCCTCCCTGTCCATCACCAACTCCTGGAGTTCACTCAAACTCAGGTCCACTGAGTCGGTGATGCCATCCAGCCATCTCATCCTCTGTTGTCCCCTTCTCCTCCTGCCCCCAATCCCTCCCAGCATCAGAGTCTTTTCCAATGAGTCAACTCTTCGCATGAGGTGGCCAAAGGACTGGAATTTCAGCTTTAGCATCATTCCTTCCAAAGAAATCCCAGGGCTGATCTCCTTCAGAATGGACTCGTTGGATCTCCTTACAACTTTAGTTTCCATTATATTTTCACACTGCTTATTTACATCAAGCCAAATGCCAGGCTGGAAGAATCACAAGCTGGAATCAAGATTGCCGGGAGAAAGATCAACAACCTCAGATATGCAGATGATACCACTCTCATGGCAGAAAAGTGAAGAGGAACTAAAGAGACTCTTGATGAGGGTGAAAGAGGAGAGTGAAAAAGCTGCTTAAAACTCAACATTCAAAAAACTAAGGTCATGGCATCTGGTCCCATCACTTCATGGCAAATAGAAGGGGGAAAAGTGGAAGTAGGGACAGATTTTATTTTCTTGCGCTTCAAAATCACTGCGGACAGTAACTACAGTCATGAAATTAAAAGACACTTGCTCCTTGGAAGGAAAGCTATGACAAACTTAGCGTATTAAAAAGCAAAGACATCACCTTGCTGACAAAGGTCTGTATAATCAAAACTATGGTTTTTCCACTTACTACTAGTCATGTATGGATATGAGAGTTGGGCCATAAACAAAGCTGAGTGCTGAAGAATTGATGCTTTCAAATTGTGGTTCTGGAGAAGACTTTTGAGAGTCCCTTGGACTGTAAGGAGATCAAACCAATTAATCCTAAAGAAAATCAACCCTGAATATTCATTGGAAGGACTGATCCTTTGGCTACCTGATGCGAAGAGCTGACTCACTGGAAAAGACCCTGATGCTGGGAAAGACTGAAGGCAAAAGAAGAGGATGGCAGAGGATGAGATGAACTCAACCAACTCAATGGAGATGAATTTGAGCAAACTCCAGGGTATAGTGGAGGACAGAGAAGCCTGGTGTGCAGTCCATGGGGTTCCAAAGAACCAGACATGATTTAGTGACTGAATAACAAAGAGCAAATAAGTAAAAGCTGTACTTAATTTATGACTGTGTAATATAGCACATGGTGAAGACTGCTTTTTTTTTTTTTTTGAAGAGGAAAATTTTCATACTTGCCTATTGCCAGCAGCTGGAAGTAAATTATTACAAGAACATTCATGAACCCAGTGAGACATGCATATTCTTGTTCTTGGCTAATCTTCCTCTGTTCCATCTTTCTCAACTGTGCAATTCTCTAGGGAGTTGGATGGCTCTGAATAAATAAAATACACTTCATTCCCTAATAAATGTATGAAACTAGATGGTTTAATCCTATTTCTATTTACTCAAGAATTATGACAAAATTGTTTCCTGTAGGAAGGTCTCACCCACACCTTATACTACAAAGACATAACACTTTATATATAGCTATTTGGAAAGTGAGAAATAAATCATATGAAGCAGTTACACTGAACTGACCAGTTAAAAGACTAGCATATTAATATAAAAGATGGCTACTTAGCCATCAAAGAGCTCTTCCCCTTTTAAATTAAATCACTATTGGTCAGAAGCAGCTGTCCACTCAGGCACATATATTTCCCAGCCTCCATAAATTGAAGTGGGGATTTGAACTGGTTCTGGCCAATGGAATGTAAGTAGAAGTAATGTTTTTACTTGCTGGTGGAGGGAGTTATTCTGGTATGCCTTTCCCACCTTCTCTTCACCCCTGTAGTGAACTGGAAATCACCTTGTTCATGACAGTATAATAAGATGGAAGGACCCTTTATCTGCGAATCACTTGAAGAAGTGCTAACCAGGAGAGCTGCCGAACCAGGTATAACCTATTTGGACTTCAGGTGAGATGGAAGTAAACTTTTACTAGCTTAAGCCACTGAGATTTGGAAACATTTGTTACAGCAGTTAGCCTACTCTTAACAGAATATACTTGAGTTGAATAAATGAGTCAAGTCACAATTTATTGAAGGATTTCTAAGATGAATGCAAAGATTAGAGAATCACATGTATAAGAAAAACTTGCAAGTTACAGTTTTTCCCATTTGTGCAATCCATTTATATGAGTTACTAACCAGCCTGAGCTCATTTTCCTAGGCCCCCGGCTCGGGGTGCCTTCCTTCCCCATGTTGGGACACCTCACTTCTAACTTCGCCTTCTCGCCCCCGCCGGGCGGTGGAGGCGATTGGCCGGGAGGGCCAGAGCCGAGCTGGGTTGATCCTCGGAAGTGGATGAGCTTCCAAGGGCCTCCTGGTGGGTCGGGGATCGGACCGGGGGTTGTGCCTGGCGCCGAGGTGTGGCGACTTCCCCCGTGCCCCCCGCCCTACGACTTGTGCGGAGGGATGGCCTACTGTGCCCCGCAGGTTGGAGTGGGGCTGGTGCCCCCAGGCAGCCTGGAGACCCCTCAGCCAGAGGGCGAGGCTGGAGCCGGGGTGGAGAGCAACTCCGAGGGGGCCTCCCCGGACCCCTGTGCCGCCCCCGCAGGAGCCGCGAAGCTGGACAAGGAGAAGCTGGAGCCGAACCCTGACGAGTCCCAGGACATCAAAGCTCTTCAGAAAGACCTTGAACAATTTGCCAAGCTCCTAAAAGCAGAAGAGGATCACTCTAGGATATACCCAGGCCGATGTGGGGCTCACCCTGGGGGTTGTGTTTGGAAAGGTGTTCAGCCAAACGACTATCTGCCGTTTTGAGGCTTTGCAGCTCAGTTTCAAGAACATGTGTAAGCTGCGGCCCCTGCTGCAGAAGTGGGTGGAGGAAGCTGACAACAACGAGAATCTGCAGGAGATAGGCAAGGCAGAGACCCTTGTGCAGGCCCGAAAGAGAAAGCGGAGTATTGAGGACCGAGTGAGAGGCAACCTGGAGAGCATGTTCCTGCAGTGCCCGAAGGCCACCCTGCAGCAAATTAGCCACATCGCCCAGCAGCTCGGGCTGGAGAAGGACGTGGTCCGAGTGTGGTTCTGCAGCCGCCGCCAGAAGGGCAAACGATCAAGCAGTGACTACTCCCAACGCAAGGATTTTGAGGCTGCTGGGTCTCCTTTCGCAGGGGGACCCGTATCCTTTCCTCTGGCGCCAGGGCCCCATTTTGGTACCCCAGGCTACGGGGGCCCTCATTTCACTACGCTGTACTCTTCGGTCCCATTCCCTGAGGGTGAGGCCTTTCCCTCGGTGTCTGTCACCGCTCTGGGTTCGCCTATGCATTCAAACTGAGGTGCCTGCTCACCCCAGGAATGGGGGGCAGAGGAAGGGGAGAGCTAGGGAGAGAACCCTGGGGTTTGTACCAGGGCTATGGGATTAAGTTTTTCATTCACTAAGAAAGGAATTGGGAACACAATGGATGTGGGGGCAGGGAGTTTGGGGAAACTGGTTGGAGGGAAGGTGAAGTTCAGTGATGCTCTTGACTTTAATCCCCACATCACTCATCACTTTGTTCTTAAATAAAGAAGCCTGGGACCTAAAAAAAAAAAAAAAAAACAGTCTGAATGACTGGTGAGTTCTATTTATTAAATAAATTCTGATACCTAACATCTTTTATAACAATGCATCATTGCAATAGCTCACCTAAACCACTGGATACTCCATAAGGTAGAATGTATTGTATGATACGTTTATTATACATTTGTAACACAAAGTGTAAACCAGAAAACAATCTGAAATTAAATTCGCATGCTCCAGGGCAGAATCTACTGAACCTCAGTCATTCAGAACCACTTCCTGAGTTTTCCATAGCTGTGTACCTCAAGTATTATTTTCTTCCTATTTTTCCAGCATCACTGACTCAATGGACATGAGTTTGAGCAAATTCTGGGAGACTGTGAAGGACAGCGAAGCCTGCTGCTGCTGCTGCTGCTAAGTCACTTCAGTCATGTCCGACTCTGTGTAACCACACAGACAGCAGCCCACCGGGCTCCTCCGGTGCGCTGTAATTCATGAGGTCGCAAAGAGTCAGACATGACTTAGCAACTGAACAATAACAATTTCTCCAGAGAGTCTGAGTCCCACTCAGTCCCACTCAGTTCCACTTCTGCCCACTGGAGACTTGAAGATGGTTTACTCTGGGGCTACTTGAGGATCCTGGACTTTGTAGGACACAGGAGAGAATGGCTGGAGACTCAGGGAAAAGAACTATTTAGGCTTCTCCCAGGTTTGAACAGAAAGAAAGCCTCTGGAGCCTGGTAAGGGGAAAAATACACCAGAAAACTGAAAGGGGCTGACACCCAAGTGAAAAAGCTTGTTATGGGGTGGGAAGAGCTCTATTAATTATATTTAAATTATATTTTCTTGTAGTGCTTACTATTTTGGGGTTAGGGAATCATTTGAGAATATAACAAAAGTTGTGGAATGTTTCCCCTTTCATATATACAAATGAGCATTAACTGCTCACACCTAAATTCTGGAAGCTGTTAGAGCCTTTGCAGTCCATCAGTCCTGAACCTCAGGTTAAGAATCCCTAGTTCCTTGTTGTTGTTTAGTCTCTAAGTCATATGTTCAACTCTTTGCAACCCTATGGACTCTTACCTGCCAGGCCCCTCTCTCCATGGAATTCTCCAGGCAACTGGAATGAGTTGCCATTTCCTTCTCCAGGGAATCTTCCCGACCCAGGGATTAAACCCGGGTCTCCTGAATTGGTAAGTAGGTACTTTACTGCTGAGCCATCAGGGAAGCCCAGGAATCCCTATTATAGGGGGAGATTTAAAAGCTTCTCCTCAGGTTGATACAGCAATCTACTAATAAATAACGCAGACTCTTCCCTATGCAAGAGAGAACACAGCTATTCCTCCATCTCTTCTCCTATGACTGGGGATAAGGAGGAGGAAGGAAAAGAGAGGTAATGTCACTCTCAGGCTCTCCTGGCTATCCTGCACTGTCCCTAACCTCTATGCCTTGGTGTGGTACAGCAGTGGGGCACCATCAGTGGGATATTTGTTTCTTTGTTTCTTTTTTAAACTTTATTTTGAGAGAATTCTCTGGTGGTCCAAGGTTAGGACTCTGTTTCCACGGCAACAGGCACCGTTCTATCCCTGGTCAGGGAACTAAAATCCTGCATGCTGGGTGGCATAGCCAAAAAAAAGAAAACAGAAGAAAACCCTTATTTTGAAACAATATTACTTTCTCACGTAAGTTGCAAAAAAAAAAATAGTACATGAACCTCAAAGACATGACAGTAAGTAAAATAAGCCACACACAAAAGAAAAAACACTGTATGATTCCACTTATATAATGCATCTAGAGTAGTCAAATTGACAGAGGAAGAAAGTAGAACAGTGGTTACCAGGTGTCTGGGGGAGATGAGATTGGGGAATTATTGTTAAGTGGGTACCCAGTTTCAGTTCAGGATGATGAAAGTCTCTAGAGACTGATAGTGGTGATGGTTACCCAACAACGAGAATGAAACTGATGCCACTGAACTGCATATTTAAAATAATATTGAAATGGTGAGTTTTATGTCAACATTCAGAAAACGAAGATCATGGCATCTGGTCCCATCACTTCATGGGAAATAGATGGGGAAGCAGTGGAAACAGTGTCAGACTTTATTTTGGGGGGCTCCAAAATCACCGTAGATGGTCATTGCAGCCATGAAATTAAAAGATGCTTACTCCTTGGAAGAAAAGTTATGACCAACCTAGATAGCATATTCAAAAGCAGAGACATTACTTTGCCAACAAAGGTCCGTCTGGTCAAGGCTATGGTTTTTCCAGTGGTCATGTATGGATGTGAGAGTTGGACTGTGAAGAAAGCTAGCGCCGAAGACGCTTTTGAACTGTGGTGTTGGAGAAGACTCTGGAGAGTCCCTTGGACTGCAAGGAGATCCAACCAGTCCATTCTAAAGGAGATCAGCCCTGGGTGTTCTTTTGGAAGGAATGATGCTGAAGCTGAAACTCCAGTACTTTGGCCACCTCATGCGAAGAGTTGACTCACTGGAAAAGACTCTGATGCTGGGAGGGATTGGGGGCAGGAGGAAAAGGGGACGACAGAGGATGAGATGGCTGGATGGCATCACCAATTCGATGGACATGAGTCTGAGTGAACTCTGGGAGATGGTGATGGACAGGGAATCCTGGCGTGCTGCAATTCATGGGGTCGCAGAGTCAGACACAACTGAGTGACTGAACTGAACTGATGTCATGTACATCACAATAAAAAATAGTACAGAGAGTGCCCATGTACCCTATCTCCCAACAGTAATGTCTTACATAGTGACGTCGCTCAGCCGTGTCTGACTCTTTGCGACTCTGTGGACCGTAAGCCTGCCACACTCCGTCTAAGGGATTTTCCAGGCAAGAATACTAGAGTGGGTTGCCATTTCCTTCTCCAACTGTCTTACATAACCAGAGTACAATTATCAAAACAAGGAAATGGGCATTGGTGTAATACTATTAACTACAGAACTTACTTGGATTTCACTTTTCCCATGAGCTCAGGGTATGTGTGTGTGTGTGCATGTGTGTGTGTAGTTCTATGAATTTTATCACATTATGTAACTATCACCATAGTCAGAGTACAAAACTGTATCAAACCTCCACTTTACAGATTAGGAAACTGAGGCAGTTTGACAATTAAGTAAACTGTCAAAAATTTTACAACCAATAGGTGCCAGAACCAGGCATCTTACCCAGTAAGATCAGCTCTGAAGTGCATGACTCTTAATCAAAGGTTAACCAAAACTGTAAATATAGGGCATAACTAGGATACTCAAATGCATCCATATATGTGTATTCAAGAAGTCTGTTCTGTGGTACTTGAATATTTTAGACTATATATGGCATAATACAAAATAGTACACAATGCATTTCAGCATTGTACCTAAACTGGGTCAAATCCAGAATTTCATGCTGGGACTTACTATTCACTTAGTATTTTCTAGCTAAAAAGTAACTTTAAAGACTGGCATGAGACATGTTATCCTGACAAAGGAAGAGAAAAAATTTAGCTTTGTGAAAAATCTGAACTGAAATTTTCCAAGTCAAATTGTTCATGATTTGGTTTATTTTTATCCTCAATAATAAATTCAAATCACTACCATTTAACCATGATAAAATAGGCCCATCTCATGTTATTACATTTTTACCTCCTATTAAGCAAATATTTTAGTTACTAGAATATCTAAATAGTTCCACTATGGGAACAAAGTTTTTTTTTAAATACATATGATTAACACTGGATTTTCTTGTGTGATTTTACAGCTTTTTATGAATACCTGATATATTTATTTTTATGATCATAAACTGAATATATGTTCATTTTAAGAAGTCTAAAATTTCTGTAAAGATGCAAAGGGGGGAAAAACCCAATACTTCCCAAACTTGTCACCTGGAGGCAATTTCCTTGTATATCAGATTTCTGTGGGACTTGCCCAGAGTTAGAATAAAATGCTGACATTTTCAAAAACTGAAAACTCTAATTTACAGAAATAAGAGTATAAATTTTCTGACCTTGGAATCAGGTTTTAAAATAGTGTGGTATTTTGGGTTTATATTCCCGAGTGTGAATACAGGCATGAATAGTCTGAAAGGACTTGACACAGTAAGCGACTGGAGCTCATAATAAAAGAAGTCCTCAGGTTACGTCAAATTAACAATCTCATTAGTTTCTCTGCTCCACAGATCATCAGTTCGATCCAACAGCATCTACCTTCAGAAGTGTGGAAGAAAAAGAATGTTGATTTTACCCAGTGAATATGAATAATTTCACAGAACCACACATTTTTTAAAGCAATATTTTGGTCTAGTCCCCTCAGTGGAGAGAAAACTGAGGCTCTCAGAAACTGTCTGGAGCTCTACAGTGAGCTGGCAGCCTGGACCACACCATATTCCCTGATGTCCTTCCATCTTCCCCAAGGCCCCGGACATGCTCCTCCACCCAACTCAACAAGATGATGGAGAGCAGGATTCCTAGAGCTGACGTGGGAAACTAAGAGAGAGCTAAGTTCTATTTTCACCTCTTATCTACTTAATATCTGTAAGGAAAATTGACCTTATTCTTTTGTATTTATTCCTTTTAGAAACATTACTCAAAGCGTATGTCCTGTACCAAAAATCAACAACAACAAAAAAACCTTGCTAATTTTTAGTTAGCTATTAATACTAGTTTAGTTTAGTTATTAGGCCTGGCGTGCTGTGATTCATGTGGTCGCAAAGAGTCGGACACGACTGAGCGACTGAACTGAACTGAACTGAGTTTACTTTGGACTACTTTTCCACTTTTTATCAATAAACTCCCAAATTTAAATTAATCTTTTCATAGTTACATACCTTTTCCTAATTGTATATGAAGATATTAAGATTTCCCAGATGGTCAACAGACACATGAAAAGATGCTCAACATTGCTAATCATCAGGGAAATGCAAATCAAAACCACAATGAGATATCATCCCATGCCTGTCAGAATGGCGATCATCAAAAAGAAAACAAATAGCAAATGTTGGCAAGGATGTGGAGGAAAGGGAACCCTTGTACACGGCTGATAGGAATATAAATTGGTACAGTCAGTATGGAAAACAGTATGGAGGTTTCCCAAAAAGCTAACAATAGAACTATGGTGTGACTCAGCAATTCTACTCCTGGGTATTTATCTGAAAGACACAAAAAACTAATTCAAAAAGACACATGTACCCCAATGCTCATAGCAGCCTTATTTACAACTGCTGTCAAGACACAAAAGCAACCTAAGTGTCCATCAGCAGATGAATGGACAAAGAAGATGTGCAACACACATACACACATACACAATGGCATATTATTTGGTTGTAAAAAAGATGGAATTTTGTCATTTGCAGCAACATGGATGAACATGGAGGACGTTATGCTAAGTGAAATAAGTCAGGTAGAGAAAGACAAATACTGTATGATAATCACTTAGATGTGGAATCTAAAAAATACAACAAACTAGTGACTAAAAGTCGGACACGACTGAGTGACTTCCCTTTCACTTTTCACTTTCATGCATTGGAGAAAGAAATGGCAACCCGCTCCAGCGTTCTTGCCTGGAGAATCCCAAGGACGGAGGAGCCTGGTGGGCTGCCATCTATGGGGTCGCACAGAGTCGGACACGACTGAAGCGACTTAGCAGCAGCAGCAGTGACTAAAACAAACAAACAAAAAAGAAGCAGACTCACAGATACAGAGAACAAACTAGTGGTTACCAGTGGGGACCGGCAAGTGGGGAAGGGAGAGGCAGTATAGAGGTCGGGGACTCAGAAGTACAAACTATGAGGTAAAACATAAGCTACAAGAATGTATTGTATAACATGGGAAATATGGCCAACATAATAACCATATAATAATTATAATAACTTAAAATAATTTTTATAATTATTATAGTATATAATTTTATAATATATTATAATATATAATATAATTATTTTATAATTATTATAATAATTATAATAACTGGCCTTCCCTGGTAGCTCTGTCAGTAAAGAATCTGCCTGCAGTGCAGGAGACCCGGGTTGATTCCTGAGCTGGGAAGAGCCCCTGGAGAAGGAAATGGCAACCCACTCCAGTATTCTTGCTTGGAAAATCCCATGGACAGAGGAGCCTGGTGGGCTACAGTCCATGGGGTTGCAAGAGTTGGACATGACTTAGCAACTAAATCACCATCACCATGAATGGATAACAACCTTTTAAAAAAAGTAAAGCATTTCATAAAGCACTTTGTGGCTAATATCAGATTCTAATAGTTAAATTGATGCTCAAACTTTCTGACTCTCAATTTTCTTTTTTTTTTTAATAATTTTATTTATTTTTGGTTGTGAAGGTCTTTGTTGCTGCCTGTTGCTTTCCCTAGCTGTGGCACATGAGCTTAGTTGCTCCTTGGCTCAATTTTCTTTTAAGTAAGAGTTGCAGACAAAAGGAAGGAAGCAACTCATTCTAACCCACATTTCAATATCTACAATGTAGTTTTATACTTTATACCCTAAAACCATAAGACACTGAGTATTATCTATGAAAATCATGAATCACTATGTTGTATAACTGAAACTAATATAATATATCACCTACGCTTCTGTACAGGCTTCCCAATGGTAAATGACTGAAGAACGCAACAATAATAATCTACAACTACACTAAGGAAACATTACTATGATGAGTGTATTTTTGAGCATATTCTTCAAAGTTGTTAAAATATCACCCGGTCCTAGCTTAGAGTTGGGGTCTGGACAAGGAAAGGACAAGGGAAGAAAGTTCTATTTCTTAAAAGGAACTATGACAGCCATCTGTGACATCGTTATCCAAGTCAGCCTTTCCTTGGAAGACTAACAAGTATCTCTTATTGATAGGTATTATCATGGGATGCTCTGCAATTTAATAAAAGCCATATCATCTGGGCTTCCCTGGTGGCTCAGTGGTAAAGAATCCGCCTGCCAATGCAGGAGACATGGGTTCGAATCCGTAATCCAGGAAGATCCCACCTGCCACAGAGCAACTAATCTGGTGTGCCAGAACTACTGAACCTGTGCTCTAGAGCCCAGGAGCCGCAATACGGAGCCCAAATGCTGTAACTAACTACTGAAGCCAGAAGCCCTAGAGCCCGTGCTCAGAAACAAGAAAAGCCGCTGCAGTGAGGAAGCTGTGCGCTGCAACTAGAAATTAGCCCAGCTTGCCACAAGAAAAGCCCTGTGAGCAGCAATGAAGACCCAGCAGAGCCAAAAATAAATAAAAATATGAAAAAAAAAATGTATCATCTGAAAAGATTATCTGCTTCTCTGTGCTAAAAGTACACACAGAAATTAAATCCTATTTGAAACATTTCCCAGCCTATCACCTATGTTCAGACTTCCCAAGACATAAGACAACCACACCCCCTTTGCTGCTAAGTTGCTTCGGTTGTGTTCGACTGTGCAACCCCATAGACGGAAGCCCACCAGGCTCCACTGTCCCTGGGATTCTCCAGGCAAGAACACTGGAGTGGGTTGCCATTTCCTGCTCCAATGCATGAAAGAGAAAAGTGAAAGTGAAGTCGCTCAGTCATGTCCGACTCCTAGCTACCCCGTGGACTGCAGCCCACCAGGCTCCTCCATCAGTGCACTAATACAGGTTCAGTCCAAACCAGGGCTCATGGTGGTCACTGAAAATGAGTATTCCAAAGATGGTCTAAATAAAATCAAAGATCATCACAATAGTAAACCAGAATTTTCTGATTGAAAAAACAATAAATCATCCTATAATGTAAACTAGTTACTTCATAGTTTATTTGCTAACAGAGGTTTCGAGCACCCACTATTCTTAAATATGGGCAGTGACATATACCCATCACTGGACATTGATTTGGTACTATTTATAATAACAACCAGGCTTCCCAGGTGGCGCTAGTGATAAAGAACTCACGTTCCAGTGCAGGAGACCTAAGAGACGTGGGTTCCCTGGGTCGGGAAGATCCCCTGGAGGAGGACATGGTAACCCAATCCAGTATTCTTGCCTGGAGAATCCCATGGACAGAGGAGTCTCGTGGTCTACAATCCATAGGGTCACAAGAGTCAGACACCCCTAAAGCGACTTAACACTCACATACATAATAAAAACCATTAAAACAGCTATTATTTCTTGAGACTCCATTGTGTTCCAGGTCTTTAAAAGGTGGTTTTATGTATATTATCTAGTTTAATTCTCTTAAAGAGTCTTATGAGGAAGGCTCTAGCCAACTCTATTTCATATAGGAGAAAACCAAGATGCAGCCCACTGCACACAGAAGCTATAGTGTGTGCTAGGTCGCTCTTCTGATTTTCCAGGCAAGAATCCTGGATTAGGTCACCATGCACTCCTCTAGGGGATCTTCCTGACCCAGGGATCGAACCCAAGTCTGTTGGCATCTCCTACAGGGCAGGTAGGTTCTTTACCCACTGAGCCACCTGGGAAACCCACACAGAAGCTTAACCTGGGGCTTTTTCAGGCAGACACCTTCCTTAGTTAACTGGTTTCTCCTGGGTGGCGGGTTTTATCTTAGACCAACAATTCCTCAACTGTTCACCAAGGCACTAGGAGTGCTGTAGCAAATTCACAGGGACAACTCAGGATTTCTGAAAATTTCAAGGGAAACACAGTATACTCAACACGCTGGACGTTGAACCTACAGGCTGGTGGAGTTCACAGTTTTCAAATCAGATCCTATCACATTCCTACCAATGACACTGTAACTCTGCAAAGCATGGGTTTTCAGTGGTTGCTGTGATAAAAAGTGAGTGCTGCAGAAAAATTAATGTGGGACAGGAAATGAGACTGTGATCCAATCAGATCCCAAGTGTGTGTGTGTGTGTGTGTGTACACACACATCCCATTTGAAACTGGTTAAGAATGATATAAATTTTTTTCTCTTAGTTTATGTGTGTCATTTTTCTTCAAACAGCTTCTATGTTGTTAGGATATAAATACTTGTTATTTCAACCTAACTACTTACTAGCTACCAAAAACCAGGGGCACTGTGAAAAAATTACTGAGATACAAAGGGCACCATGAACCAAGTTTAGGAATCTTGTGATTAACCAAGAAGTGACTGAATGTGTACAATTCACAGAGGAGAGCTGTGAGTCAACCCAAAGAAATAACTTAAAAGTCCCGAACACAAACATCACAACCAGAAAAAGAAGAATTTAGGTTAAAACCGTTTTTAAAGGTCACTCTCAGTTGGCTTAATCCTTCAAATCCCAATACAATGTCCTCTGGATAATTGGTATTTTTTTTAAAGACTTCTAAAACACATGCGTGCAAATTACTGTTTTTCCAATTCTTAGAGACTCAAGCAAAGCTTTCAAAATTATAGCCTCCAAGCTATGTTTGAAGAGACTGGGCCTCCCCCATACAGACAGAACACACCCGCGGAGCCTTGCCAACGAAACCGGGGGCAAAGCGTGACAGAGACACTGCTCACCCCAGCACTTTGATACTTTTAGCTTTTTTGTGGTTTGCATCTTACTCTCAATATCCTGCTTTTAAGTTCTACAGGCTCCAGGTTCCTGTGAAAATGGTTATTTAGAAACTTGCCTTCCACAGAGTTTCTCATATCAGATATTAAGTGTGAAAAGCAAAGGGGAAATAAACACAAAAGCCAGACTAGTGGTTCCTCTGGGAGATAAAAGAGAAGTGGAATGCCATGGGGAGGAGTGCTCGGGGCTGCAGGTTTCTAAGGATGCTCTGGCTCTTCAGCTACCTGGGTGTGTCTTCTGGTCTTATTTTTTAATTTGCACTTCTCCATTTGTCGCTTTCTGAATGCACGCTATAGTTCACAGCGGCGGCCCCAGAATTTCAGCATATGCGTGCCCTGGGAGCTGGATGTGTGCCTTGTCTCTAAGCAGAGTTGTCTCTAAGCAAACTGTCTGCTTTTACTTGGATTATGTACTTATCTGGAGAGGCTGATGGGTCTGACTGAGAAGCGAAGGTTAATTTTTGGTGCCACCACTGAACCAGGAGTTAACAAATTGGTATTTTGTTATCACCTTTGGTTGATATCTCCCAATGTGCCATCAGTTGTTTTCCTGGGTTCTTATTCCTTTCCACCCTTCTTCCTCTCTCCCCTCATTTATGACCTAGAGTGCAGAAAACTCTTCTAATTAGAATGGTTAATTTTTTTAAAAATTCTTCATTTACAATATATTAAGCAGCTGCTAAGGATGATGGAAGATAAACAGGTGTAGTCAGCAGGTAGGACACCAGGAGAACCACGGTTGCTATTGCTATTTTAAGGATGGGACCCCCTCCCCACAGAGACCATCAGTACACTGTGGGACCACCATGGACCCGGGTGTGCTCGTATTCATTGCCCAAGTTCCTCCCACTAACATTGGCCTAGTAGATGTTACCTAAACGTGAAATGACTATCCTCATCCACAGGCTCACGGAAAGGATGCCCAACGTTCAAGAGCTCTATGCCAAGCTTTTCACTTACATTTAACTTCTACAACAGTACTACCAGGCTATGTACAAATACACCCAGTTTACCTGAGGCTTAAAAAAGTGAATTTTCCAAAGTCACACAACCTAACAAGACTCATCAAGACTCAGTCTCATAACCCCAAAGGGAACTTCATCCACCACCACTAACACCATCTCATCACGCTTTAGGGAAAACATGCTTGACCCGCTTTAGGAAATTGAAGCCCCTCTCTGGTAACAAGTAATAGACGCCACTTCCCCTCCCTCTCCTCAAATCTACCGAAAGCACCACACTGAAATTTCCAAGACAAGTGTCTGTGAACTGATGTCTCCATTCAGACCAAACAACGTGCTCGCTTCCTCTGGGACATGCCACTTGCTAACTCTTTACAGAGCTTAATTCCAGCCAGAACGGAGCTCCTCCGGGCAGAATAGCCCCCACGGTCCGGCGCCTGCGCCCCTCTGCGGTCCTCGAAGGGGTGAGGGAAGGGACCAGACTGCAGGCACGTCCCAGCCAAGTCCGGTCACTCCGAAGCCGACCGCAGGCCCGGGGACGGCGGGGGCCGCTGGCCACCAGAGGAGACCCTCCTCTTACGCCCCAAGACTGCCGGGTCTCCGCGTCCGGAATACCTGGGGACCCCTGTTCCCCTCACACACACACCCCGACCACCACCACCACTTTCTACAAACTCTTTCAGCTCACTGGAGCAAGAGGAAGGGGACGTACAAAGGCAATGAAGTTCTCTGCCCCCTCCCCCAAGTTCTATATTCTAGGGAAGCAAATGAAGGAAAGCGACAAGGGAGGTGCCCGGGGGAGGACCGCCCCCCCTCCCAACCTCAGGCGACTGCTTCCCCGGAGGCCGCAAGAAAGGCGGCATCGCGCTGGGTCTGGGACTCTCCCCTAAACAGTCAACGATCTGGGGGAGCCCCCACCCGCGACATCGTCCCCCCCGGATCAGAGCCTCACACACACACCCCGGGAGGAGGGGGCTCCGGCCCTTGGAGAAAGAGAGGTCTGGAAAGGACCCGGCGAGGTCACACAGTACCTTTCTCTCCGCGCCGCAGGGTCCGATGCTGACGACAGGGTGGGAGGCGAGGGGATTCGGTGGGCACGGGTTCTCGCTGGCTCCGGCGGCCCCTGGGCCTCGGCGCCGCCCAGCGCCGCCGCCTCCTGCCGCCGCTCGCCAGGCTGCGCTCGCCGCTCCGCAGGTTACCTGTGGCCGAGTCGCCTCGCCCGCCGCCCGCTCGGCCCTCCGCCCCGCCCGCCCGCGCTCCGAGGCTGGGGCCGCAGCGCCCCGCAGCGGCCGGTTCGGGCGCGGCGGCGGCCCGGGGCGAGGTGGGGCCCCCCAGCCCTCCCGCCGGCCTCGCTCTGCAGCCAGCTCCCTGCCCCGCCGCCGCGCCTTCGGCGCCTGCCGAGAGGCCTCCTTATCAAGAGGGAGAGGAGCCAGAACATGCAATTGGATGAGGTTTTCCGAGCCTAGGTTGCCAGGTTTGTTAGGAGGGAGAGGGGATTCGGGAGGAGAAACTATCCTTCAACCTGTGGCCAAGTGTGTATTTCAATGTATTCGTAGTTCACTTAGCTGAGATGTCTCAACGGAAGCGAGACAACAATGATGAAAGATCCAGATTCATTAGAAAGCTGAAGAGAAGAAAGGAAGCCTTTATTCCAAACAACTTGTCGGTTAGTAGCTTGTCGGAAGCATCTTTTAATGAAATAGGAAGCACTGAATGGTCCAGCCTCCTATATTCAAACCATGCTTTACACACTATTAACTCGGTCTGTTTTTGTCTATTTTTCAGTTACTTCTTCCGTGTCTAGAAGAGTTCCCTGAACACACCGAGCGCTCAATAAATTTTTGTTGAATGAATCTACGAATGAGTAGGAAGGATCTCATTCAACCTTTTGAAGAAGCGTGACAGGTATCTACTCTCTGAACACAGGGAGATGGAGAGGGAGAGATTCCGGCTTACCCGAGCTTAATTTTAACCGGATTTTTTTCGTATTCCCTCTGAAATAGACCTGGGAAAAAGAAACGTGGTGATCTCCTACGTTTTCTTAAGATATGTGTCTCCTTCTCTCCTTCAGGGAACATCAATCAGAATGAATCTAAAAAGTACTGTGCACACCAGGGAAGAGTAAGTGTCTGATTTTCTTCCAACTTCCGAACTTCCCCAATCCCAAAGTCATAACTAGAATATTACTCGGCAGGATGTGAAATCTCTTCTGAGTGTCCTTTGGCCTCCTTCAGATTTGTCCCCATCCCTGTCATTCCCCATTACGAGCTAATAGAAGAATACAATTCTTTTCCTTGCCAGTCAGCTCTGAATTTCTCTCCAGGTAGGTCACCAGTGAGGGCTAGGTGATCCCCCAAGGTCAAAGTACCCATTACCTTTTAGTGTGATTGTTTCTTTCTTACACTTTTCCAGATTAAAGGCTTTTCCAAGCTAGTCCATTGAATAAACATCCAGAGATACAGAGTGCTCCATTCCTCCAGGAGGCTTTTATGAGATCACCACAGAGTGGAGATGAGATGGAGTTTGAAGTTGCATTCCTGGGCAGTCAGAGCAATCGCACATTAATCCTGCTGAAAGGAACAGAAGCCAGTCTGTAAGACATTCGAATGCTCCTGGGAGCTGACTGGTCTGCAGTTCTTCCCAGACCTTCAGTTCAGTTCAGTCACTCAGTCGGATCCAAATCTTTGTGACCCCATGAATCGCAGCACGCCAGGCCTCCCTGTCCATCACCAACTCCCGGAGTTCACTTAATTAATGGGAATCCTTGGCAGAGGGGCCTCATGAGAGCCAAAGCAGACAGTGGGTGAGCTGTTTGGAGATCATGCTTTCTTGTTTCCAGGTCGACACACGGTCTTTGGGCATCTCATGAAAGGAGAATCCTAAAGCTCCCTGTGTGTGAGGAAGGCTAGCAGCCTGCAACTTTGTTCTGCCGCTCTGTCCAGTTCCATCACAGCCAACCTCACACATCCACCTCACTACCTTCTCCTTCTGCTTCATGAGGCAAAGTTTGGCTCTACCAATGATAGCTTTTACTACTCTGTTAGAATATTGTTCTTGTTCAGTTGCTAAGTCGTGTACTACTCTTTGCAACCTCATGGACTGCTGCACGCCAGGCTTCCCTGTTCTCTACTATCTCCTGGAGTTTGCTGTAGTTCAAGTCTGTTGAGTCAGTGATGCCATCTAACCAACTGCTGCTGCTGCTGCTGCCAAGTCGCTTCAGTCGTGTCCGATTCTGTGCAACCCCAGAGATGGCAGCCCACCAGGCTCCCCCGTCCCAGGGATTCTCCAGGCAAGAACACTGGAGTGGGTTGCCATGTCCTTCTCCAATGCATGAAAGTGAAAAGTGAAAGTGACGTCACTCAGTCATGTCCGATTCTTAGCGACTCCATGGACTGCAACCTACCAGGCTCCTCCACCCATGGGATTTTCCAGGCAAGAGTACTGGAGTGGGGTGCCATTGCCATCTAACCAACTAACTGGCTCCTATTACCAGCAACATTTCTTTAACGAGCTGACCACACTAGCTTTCTTTTGTATCACTAGCTGCAATTGGTCCTTCAGACCACTATTCTGCCTTCCATTCCTGAAACTGCCCTTGCTAAGGCTTCCCACTCAAGAAAATTCATAAATGCTCCCTCTACAATCATGCTCTCTTTGTCTTCCAAAGGAAACGGCCATCCATAATTCTGTGTTAATAATTCTCTTACCGCAAATATATGTAGCCCTAAATACTACACTATTCAGTTTGGCCTATTTTTGAACTTTTTTCTAAGTGGAATCATTCTTCACCATTCCAGTTCAGCTTGCTTTTTTTCACTTAGCATTCTGTTTCTGAGATTCAACTCTTCAGTTCCTCTGTTATGTGGTATTTCATTGAGAGAAGATATCATAGTTTATTTGCCCAGGTTACTTTCAAGACAGTGTGTTGGACATTGTCCCAGTTTTTACTTTTGCACGCAGTGTTGCTATGAACATTCCTAAATATTTCTTCTGAGGTATGTGTGCAAGAGTTTTTAAAATACATATTTGGAAGTGGAATTGTTGGGTCTTAAGGTATGAGTATGTTCAAATTTACATACTAGGTAATGCCAATGGTTTTCTAACTCAGTTGTACCAATTTTAATTCATGCAGTGAGGTATGAAAGCCCCCTGACTCTACATCTCTGCCAGTGCTTGTTTTTCCTGTAGGTGTGAAATGATTTCTTACTGTGATTTGTGTTTCAAATACAAATTTGTAAATCAAATACTGTGATTTGCATTTCTCCAATTATACGTATAATTGTTCATCTTTAATGTTTGCTAACTATTCTTGTTTTCTCTTTTGTTAATTTCTCATGTCTTTTGCCCTAATTTATGGGTGTTGAGAAATCCTTCTTGGCTCCAAGGATATAAAAACATTCTCCCATATTTTCTTCTAAAAGTTGTAAAGTTTTGCCTTTCGCATTCCATCTGAAATTCAATTTCTCCTCTCATTCACAGTGCCAGAGCTATCTTATAATGGTTTCCAAATATCTATGGGTCAGTTTTAGGTGCTCTGTTTTGTTACATTTCCTATCCCTATGCTGGTCACATACATCCTGAAAAACCTATGTGTTTTTTATATTGGAATATAATTGCTTTACAATATTGTGTTACTTTCTGCTGTACAACGAAGTGAATCAGCTATGTGTACACACATATCCCCTCCCTCTCGAGCCTCCCTCCCACCCCTCTCCATCCCACCCCTCTAGGTCATCACAGAGCACCGAGCTGAGCTTCTTGTGTTATGCAGCAGCTTCCCACTATCAATCTGTTTTATGCGGGGTAGTAAATATATGTCAGTGCCACTCTCCTAGCTTGTCCCACCCTCCCCTTCTCCACCTTGTGTCCGCATGTCTGTTCCTATGTCTCTGTTTCTATTCCTGCTCTCCAAATAGGTTTGTGTGAACCATTTTTCTAGATTTCATATATATGTGTTAATATACGATATCTGTTTTTGTGACTTACTTCACTCTGCTAATGACAGACTCTAGGTCTAACCATATCTCTACAAATGACCCAGTTTCATTCCTTTCTGTGGCCGAGTAATATTCTGTTGTATCTATGTACCACATCTTCTTTATTCATCTTACGTTTGCAAACAGACCCTGAGTTTTGAATTCATAGCAAACGGGTTCCAGCAGCTCAGGTCCCTTTCCATTGCTTCCCACAAAGTATGCCTCTCTGGGTGGAGAAGGCTGAAACTTCAGTGGAACCTAAATACCCTTTTCTTTGGCTTCCTTCTTTTTCTGATCATTTTCCTTCACATATTTCAAGAAGCTATCTCAACTCGTGGGTTGCATAATATGTTCAATACATACATTAATTCTATTGGCAAGAATCTTGCCATTAACCTGTTTGTTTACAATACCAGTTTTGCCATTGAGAACCTTTGCGGAGCATTCCCTTTTTGAACAAGGTTCATTCCCTTGATGTCTACAACATCACCTTCCTTGTAGATTCTCATGGATGTGGCCAAAGGAATGACTTCCATCTTCTAAAAGGTATACAAAAAGATGCCTCGCCTCCTTCCCTTTGGATTGGTCATTTTGGTCAATACTGGAAGCTGAAAGTCTGCACATCTTTTCATGTGTTTATTTGGCACCCCTGCCTCTTTGGTGAAACATCTCTTCATGTCTTTGCATATTCCTAATTGGAATATTTTTTACTGTTGAGTTTTGAAAATTCTTTACATATTCTAGATGTTAAGTCCCATGTCAGATATGTGGTTTATGAATATTTTACTCCACTGGTTCTCTTAACAGACTCTTTGCTGGGAAAAAGTTTTTAATTTTGTATTTTTTTCCTTTATAGATAGTACATGCTTTTAGTGCCACAATCCTGTTGTCTTTTTTCCTATCTTACGAGGCGATTAAACACTTACAGTACCCTGTGGAAGAGGAGTGATGGTAGTGGGCATCCTTCTGAGTTTCTGATCTTAAGCTACTGATTATCTGATTTGTCTCTCTCGCTCACTTTCAGTTATGAAGGTAAAGGGACTGTGTTTATCAGTTTGAAAGTGTTTGGCTGCAAGAAAGAGCATGCTTGTCTAGAGCAGTTTAAACATGTAAAAACTTACATAATAAAATATCCGGGCCTAGATTCTTTATTATGCTACCGTACCACCTCATTACTGGCTTTTGTTTTTGGCTTGACATCTAAGCAGGAAAAAGGGACAGCGCTTCCCATTGTGTTTTAATTCGGGAACAAACTCTTCTCAGCTGCGCCTTAAATTTATTTCTCCTTACATGTCATTGATCACAACTGGATCCCAGAAATGAGGAGGTGATTATTACACCCAGG
The DNA here is from genome assembly GCF_016772045.2 of Ovis aries. NCBI lineage: Eukaryota > Metazoa > Chordata > Mammalia > Artiodactyla > Bovidae > Ovis > Ovis aries. The sequence goes on from NC_056061.1 coordinate 48,114,158, forward strand.
GTAAACAATCATGATTCAGCCTCTGTGCCTGGGCTTCTCTCAGTGGCTGTGTTGATACTCAAGAGCACTTAGGGATATCAAACTAAAGGACAAAATGGTAGGGGATTATGCCACCCACAATCTCTGCCTGACATTTGTTTGACTTTGTATTCCCTGTGCCTGGCCACGTGAAGCAAATAGTAGGTGTATTTGGAAGTTTCTGTTGATCTTATCTCCTTTTGCTCAGAACTGCCTCCCCACTCATGAAGGCAGGCCTTTGCAGCCACTAGCTACACCCTCTGCCCTAATGGGTTGGACCATTCACTCAGCATATTTGTTGAAACTGGACCACCACCAGGCTACCATATTGCACAGAAAATACAATGTAAATGGTGTACCTAGAGATTCTGACTGCTGTGTTAGGTGCTGAGAACAAAACAGCACAAGCAGTGGTCCTGAGGTCTAGTGTCCTCAATCAAATGCTAAATTATAGCTGAGATATGTGCCCTGAAGGAGTAGCAGTATATAGTACTCTTTGGAAGGAATGATGCTATAGCTGAAACTCCAGTACCTTGGACACCTCATGGGAAGAGTTGACTCATTGGAAAAGACTCTGATGCTGGGAGGGATTGAGGGCAGGAGGAGAAGGGGACGACAGAGGATGAGATGGTTGGATGGCATCTCCGACTCGATGGACGTGAGTTTGAGTGAACTCCGGGAGATGGTGATGGACAGGGAGGCCTGGTGTGCTGAGATTCATGGGGTCACAAAGAGTCGGACATGACTGAGCGACTGAACTGAACTGAACTGAACTGAAAGTATGATTGGGCCATTAGGAGTGGACCACTGGCCCAAACTCAATAAGATGTTTTTATATATATGTATAAGGAGATTCTATTAATCATTATGATAAATATCAACTACCTAGTAGAAAAATGAGTGTGTGACCATGGGTAAATCATGTAATCAATTTCCCAACTTATAAAACTTGGACAGTCAAGCGCCTCTTTTTTTGTTTGTTTGTCTTAATTAATTTATTTTTTATTGAAGGAAAATTGCTTTACAGAGTTTTGCTGTTTTCTGTCAAAACTCAACATGAATCAGCCATAGGTATACATATATCCCCTTCCTTTTGAACCTCCCTCCCATCTCCTTCCCCATCCCACCCCTCTAGGTTGATACAGAGCCCCTGTTTGAGTTTCCTGATCCATACAGCAAATTTCCATTGAATTCTGTGCACACCTTACTGCATATAGGACCTTAGTTCCTTGACCAGGGATCAAACCCATACCCCTGCATTGGAAGGCAGAGTCTTACCCACTAGACTGCCAGGGAAGTCCCCCAACCAGATTTTCTTGCCTAGGAATCAAAGATAATAGTTAAAACTTATATAGTGCTCACCTTTAAAGGCAAGGCTTCCCTGGTAGCTCAGACAGTAAAGAATCTTCCTGCAATACGGGAGACCTAGGTTCGATCCCTGGGTTGGAAAGATCCCCTGGAGGAGGGCATGGCAGCCCACTCTAGTATTCTTGCTTAGAGAATCCCCATGGACAGAGGAGCCTGGTGGGCTAAAGTCCATGGGGTTGCAAAGAGTCGGACAGGATTGAGCAACTAAGCACAATCCTATTGAGGTATATAACATTAACAACAGTTGAGAGATGAGGAAATCAAGGCACAGAGAGGTTAAGTTTCTTGATCCAAGTCACACAGCTGGTTAGTGTTGGAGCCAGTATTCAAACCTGGATAGTCTAGCTCCAGAACCTGAGCCCACTATCACTGGGCCTGAAAGGTGAGGCAGCCATCTCCTGCCATCTGGTGGGAGAAGCACAGAAAGCCAGTTTTCATGCAGAGAGACAAGTGAGGACAGAAAGTAAAACCCAAGTTCCCTTTCAAAGGAAGCTTTATCTCCTGAGATATCCTGAGACACCTTTCCTGGGATCCTCTGAATATGACATAACTTCTGAATTCACCAATACACTATGTACAGCATAGTGATTCAAAATTTTTATAGTTTATACGCCATGTAAGGTTATTACAAAATATTCATTCGCTCTGTTCCCTGTGCTGTATAATATATCCTTGTAATTTATGTATTTTATATGTAGTATTAATAGTTTGTACCTCTTAATCCCATGCTCCATCTTGCCCCTCCCCCGTTCCTCACCCCAGTAACCACTAGTTTGTTCTCTGTATCTGTGAGTCTGTTTCTGGTTTGTTATACTCATTCATTTGTTTTATTTTTTGGATTCCACATATAAGTGATGTTAGACAATATTTGTCTTTGGAGTGATTCTGTTTGGGACTCTCTAATTCCCAGACTTGGATATCTATTTCCTGTCCCAGGTTAGGAAAGTTTTTTGCTCTTTTTATTCAAATATGTTCTCTCCCTTTTCTCTTTCTCTCTCCTCCTTCTGGGACCCCTATAATGAGAGTGTTAGCATACTTGATGTTGTCCCAGAAGTCTCTTGAACTGTCTTCATTTCTTTTTATCCTTTTTTTTTTTTGGTTCAGCTTCAATGATTTCTACTACTCTACCTTCCAGCTCACCAATATGTTCCTCTGTGTTATCTATACTACTACTGATTCCTTCTAATTTTTTTTTTTTCTGGCTTCGCCTCATAGCATGTGGGATCTTAGCTCCCCGATCAGGGACTGAACCCAGCCCCCCTGCAGTGGAAGCTGGGCGTCTTAACTACTAGACTGCCAGGGAAGTCTCCCTTCTAATGTATTTTTCATTTCAGTAATTATATTTTTCATCTCTTGTGCTTCTCTTTTATTTTCTAACTCTTTGTTAAAATCTGACTTCTCACTCTGTCCATCCATTCTCCTCCCGAGTTCTTTGGTAATCTTTAACATCATTACCTTGAACTCTTTCTCAGGTAGATTGCCCATCTCCACTTCACTTATGTTCTCCTTCTGGGGTTTTAACTTGTTCCTTCATTTGGAACATGTTCTCTATTGCCTCATTCTGCCTAATTTGCTGGTTTTACTTCTACGTACCTTCTAGGTTGGTTTTGTTTCCTGACCTTGGAGAACTGGCCTTTTTAGGAGATGTCTTATGTGTCCAAGCAGTGCACTCCCCTCTGGCCACCAGGCTACATGGTCTAGGGATTCCCCCTTTTGTGGTGGGCTGATTACTAGGGGTGGTCTGGTAGGCATGGCTGGCTTCCAGTCTGCCTGATGGTCAGGCCCTGCCTTAGACAGGGTCTGGCTCGTGAACTGGCTGGAGAACCCCAGTAAGTCTTGGGGCTAATGCAGGCACACCGATGGCAAAGTTGGATTCTGGGATGGGTGGTTGTGGGGCTAGTAATCCCAAATTTAGTGCTGGTGGGAGGGGCCAGTTCCTGACCCAGGTGCTAGCACGTCCCAAAGCTGGTGCTGGCCACTGGTTAAGTAGGGCTGAATCCTGGAGTGGCTGGCTAAGGAGTCGGGTATCTCAGAACTGATACTAGCCTGATGGTGAGTGGGCTAGTGCCAGCTCACCCAGGGCTAGTGCCAGCTGCTGGGTGGGTCGCACCAGCTCCCAGATGCTCTGGCTGTGGAGCCCTGGGAGGTCCCAAAGCTGGTGTCAGCCCACAGGAGATGGTCCTGGATCCCAGGACCCTGGATTGGGAACCCAAGGTGTCCCAGAGCTGGAGCTGGCCTGCTGGTGAGCAAGGCTAGAGTCTGGAGTCCAGGTGTCCTGGGGCTGGTGTGTTGGCCATGTCCTGAGGAGGCAGGCTGTGGGACTGTGGTCCTAGGCCTTATGTCCACACTCTGGTGGATGGGGTTGGGGTCTAGGAAATCCCAGGACTGGTTCTCACTTACTGAGGGGGTGAAGCTGGGCCCCAGGGATAGTGCCAGCCCACCAGCGAGCCAATCCGGGTCCTGGGGTCTCTAGCTACAGGGCTCGGGGGTCCCAGAGTTAGTATTGGACTGCTGGTGGGTTGGCTGGGTCCTGCCATGGCAGGCTGCAGGACTCTGGTGTTCCTGGGTCTTTGTCCGCCCACCAGTGAGTGCAGCCAGGGCTGGGAGTCTCTGGCTGCAGGGCCCTGAGAGTCCCAGGTTGAGCTCCTGTGACTGGTGTATGGGGCCAGGACCTGGGTCCTCTGTTGGACAGGACTATGTCCAGGGAAGCTGTGAGTTCAGGGGCTCTTAAGGCAGCCTGAGCGCTGGTGGCCAGGGACACAGCCTCAGGTAGTTGCTGGGCGTAACATCCCAGTACTGGTGCCTCAGGCTAATGACTGGGGACTGGTAGAGTGCTGAGGCTAATAAACTAGAGGGAGGAGTCCAAAATTTCTTGCCAGCACTAACATCCACATGGTAGAATGAGCACCCCAAAACGCCTGCGACCAGGGTCTGTGTTCCCAGAATGAGTTCTAGTTTCCTCCTGCCTCTCTGGGAGACCCTCCAACATTGGCAAGTGGGTCCGACCCTGCCTCCTTTCAGATTACTGCTCCTGCGCTGGGTCCCAGAGCAGGTGAAACTTTATGTGTGCGCTTTAAGAGTGGAGTCTGTATTTTCCAGAGCCCTCTGGGGCTCCCAAAAGTAAACACCACTGGCCTTCAAAGCCATACTTTCTGGGGCCTCATCTTTCCCGTGCAGGACTCGCAGGCTGGGGAGACTGATGCGGGGCTCAGTTCCCTCTTCCCTTGAGGAGAACCTCTGCAGTTGTAATTGCTCTCCCGTTTGTGGGTTGCTCACCCAAGGGTACGGGTCTCCACTGTACTGCAACTCCACCCCTCCTACCTGTCTTGTGATTCCTCCTTTGTATCTTATGGAAGGTCTTTTCTGGCAGGTTCTGGTCTTTCTCATCAACATTGTCTCTTTGAATAGTTGTAATTTTGGTGTGTCCTTCAGAGGAGGAGGCCTTACAAATAGTTGTGAAAAGAAGAGAAGCACAAAGCAAAGGAGAAAAGGAAAGATATACTCATTTGAATGCAGAGTTCCAAAGAATAGCAAATAGAGATAAGAAAGCCTTCCTCAGTGATCAATGCAAAGAAATAGAGAAAAACAATAGAGTGGGAAAGACTAGAGATCTTTTCAAGAAAATTAGAGATACCAAGGGAACATTTCATGCAAAGTGAATGAAAGTGAAGTCGCTCAGTCGTGTCCGACTCTTTGCGACCCTGTGGACTGTAGCCCTCCAAGCTCCTCCGTCCATGGGATTCTCCAGGCAAGAACACTGGAGTGGGTTGCCATTTCCTTCTCCAGGGGATCTTCCCAACCCAGGGATGGAACCCAGGTCTGCTGCATTGCAGGCAGACGCTTTAACCACAAAGATGTGCTCAATGAAGGACAGAACTTGTATGGACCTAACAGAAGCAGAAGATATTAAGAAGAGGTGGCAAGAATACACAGAAGAACTGTACAAAGCAGATCTTCACAACCCAGATAAACACAATGGTGTGATCACTCACATTCACCTAGAGCCAGACATCCTGGAATGTGAAGTCAAATGGGCCTTATGAAGCATTACTATGAACAAAGCTAGTGGAGGTGATGGAATTCCAGTTGAGCTATTTCAAAGCCTGAAAGATGATGCTGTGAAAGTGCTGCACTCAATATGCCAGCAAATTTGGAAAACTCAGCAGTGAGTGGAAAAGGTCAGTTTTCATTCCAATCCCAAAGAAAGGCAATGCTAAAGAATGCTCAAACTACTGCACAATTGCACTCATCTTACACGCTAGTAAAGTAATGCTCAAAATTCTCCAAGCCAGGCTTCAGCAATATGTGAACTATGAAATTCCAGATGTTCAAGCTGGTTTTAGAAAAGGCAGAGGAACCAGAGATCAAATTGCCAACATCCATTGGATCATGGAAAAAGCAAGAGAGTTCCAGAAAAACATCTGTTTCTGCTTTATTGACTATGCCAAAGCCTTTGACTGTGTGGATCACAATAAACTGTGGAAAATTCTGAAGGAGATGGGAATACCAGACCACCTGACCTGCCTCTTGAGAAACCTGTATGCAGGTCAGGAAGCAACAGTTAGAACTGGACATGGAACAACAGACTGGTTCCAAATAGGAAAAGGAGTACGTCAAGGCTGTATATTGTCACTCTGCTTATTTAACTTATATGCAGAGGACATCACGAGAAATGCTGGGCTGGAAGAAATACAAGCTGGAATCAAGATTTCCGGGAGAAATATCAATCACCTCAGATATGCAGATGACACCACCCTTATGGCAGAAAGTGAAGAAGAACTAAAGAGCCTCTTGATGAAAGTGAAAGAGGAGAGTGAAAAAATTGGCTTAAAGCTCAACATTCAGAAAACTGAGATCATGGCATCTGGTCCCATCACTTCATGGGAAATAGATGGGAAACAGTGGAAACAGTGTCAGACTTTATTTTGGGGGGCTCCAAAATTACTGCAGACGGTGATTGCAGCCATGAAGTTAAAAGACACTTACTCCTTGGAAGGAAAGTTATGACCAACCTAGACAACATATTAAAAAGCAGAGACATTACTTTGTCCACAAAGGTCTGTCTCGTCAAGGCTATGGTTTTTCCAGTGGTCATGGATGGATGTGAGAGTTGGACTATAAAGAAACCTGAGCGTGGAAGAATTGATGCTTTTGAACTGTGGTGTTGGAGAAGACTCTTGAGAATCCCTTGGACTGCAAGGAGATCCAACCAGTCCATTCTAAAGAAGATCAGTCCTGGGTGTTCATTGAAAGGACTGATGTTGAAGCTGAAACTCCAATACTTTGGCCACCTGATGCAAAGAGCTGACTCATTTCAAAAGATCCTAATGCTGAGAAAGATTGAGGGCAGGAGGGAAAGGGGACGACAGAGGATGAGATGGTTGGAAGGCATCACCAACTCAATGGACATGGGTTTGGGTAGACTCTGGCAGTTGGTGATGGATAGGGAGGCCTGGTGTGCTGTGGTTCATGGGGTCGCAAAGAGTCAGACATGACTGAGCAACTGAACTGAACTGAACTAAAAGGAGGTGAGCTCAGGGTCTTCCTACTCCACCATCCTGGAGACTCCTTCATTCTTGAGGATTTTAAATAAGGTCATTTATCTTGGAGAATTTGCTTGTGTGTATCATTGCAGTTAGGGTAACTGTCCCAGCCAAGGAAGGGGTTGTCAAATCCAAACTGATCTACAAACATGGAGCTGTTAGAACCTCTGTTTGGCTGACTCTACTGTCCAGAGCTTTCTACTCTCATGTTATGGCACCACTGATGTCAGAAGCTTGTCCTTAAAAGTCCATATGAATAGAAAGTTAACTTTTCATGGAAGTCGATATGTAGCCATTCTGTCTCACTAGTTTGGAACTTTTACAAATGTCATCTTTAGTTCATTCATAGCTTGTAGTTGGAAAAATTCATGGTTTATACCAAAGGCAACATGATAAACATCTAAAAAATGGCCAAAATTACAAGATTAAGGTAGCTTTCCCTGTGTCAATATAGGGTAACTAGAATGTTAGAAATCAAGGACCTTCATTCACCTCCCATCTCTCAATCCTGCTCCTATCTGGGTCTTAAATTTTTTGATAAATGGCATTACCATACATCTAGTTACTCAAATCAAATATCTGGTAGTAATCATTTCACTGAACATCCATGTTAATTAAGCTTTCAATAAGTTCTGATCTATTTACCTCCAAAATTTATATAAAATTTATCTACTTCTTTCATTTTCCACTTCTCTATTCATTTCATTTATGAACTGCTAAAGTGATCTGTTATTTATGTTTCCATCCTGAAATCTACAATCCATTTTTCCCACATCAGCCAGAATATGTACATCAGTTATTGGCTGCTGTGTAACAAACCAACCCATGTGTTAATAGCTTTAAAAAACCAACTATTTTTATCAATATTTGCTCATGATTATGTGGGTTGCCTGACATGGTTCAGTCAGAATAACAAGTCTGTGTTTCATGCAGAGTGAGCTGAACTTGCTCATGTGGCTGCAACTGGGGCTAGAGAATCTAGGAGGGTGTCACTCACATGCCTGGCCCCTCAGACGGATGGCTGGAATGCTGGGGCCTCTTTACTCCTGTGCTCTGGCATCTTTCAGGGCATGTCTGACATGGGCCTCTCCAGGAAGCTAGCATGGACTTCTTTTCACCAAGCAAGTGAAAAAGAGAAGTAATATGGTCCTTTATGACCCCATCCCAGATGTCACACAGTGTTACTCTCACTTTTGCTGCATTCTATTGGTTAAGGCAAGCCACAGAGCCTGCCCACACTTCAAAAGAGGGAAAACAGGTGGGAGGGGTGGCAGAGTCACATTTGCAGAGGGTATGTGGGATGACAGGAGAAGGCGATGGCACCCCACTCCAGTACTCTTGCCTGGAAAATCCCATGGACGGAGGAGCCTGGTGGGCTGAAGTCCATGGGGTCGCTAAGAGTCAGACACGACTGAGCGACTTCACTTTCACTTTTCACTTTTATGCACTGGAGAAGGAAATGGCAACCCACTCCAGCGTTCTTGCCTGGAGAATCCCAGGGACAGGGGAGCCTGGTGGGCTGCCGTTGTCTATGGGTTCACACAGAGTCGGACAGGTCTGAAGCGACTTAGCAGTAGCTTAGCATGTGGGATGACACGATGGTTGTGGCCATCTTTGGAAACAATCTACCAGCGTGAACATTTAGAAAGGTAAACCATGCATTTCACCTCCCTTCTGAAAACTTTTCAGTGCTTCCGTGGCACTTGGAATAAAATCTAAACTCTTTATCCTGGTGGAAAAGACTACCTGTTTCTCAGCCTACCGCCCTCCTCCTCTCTCATTGCATTGACATTTTGTCCCTCCAATAGCAAACACTTTCACATCTCCTTGGTTTTTCCAACCAGGGAGATACCTTCCAGGGGAACACGCTCCACTCTGACTTTCACTTTGCTCTCTGTCTCTTTTTCGTGGTCATCTCAAATGTCAGCTTCTTTCTTTCTTTCTTTTTTTAAAATTTGGCTCTGCCTGGTCTTATTAGCCACACATGGTATCTTTGATGTTGCATGTAGGAAATTCTTAGTTATGGCACATGGGATCTAGTTCCCTGACCAAAGATCAAACCTGGACTCCCTGCATTGGGAACTGAGTCTTAGCTACTGGACCACCAGGGAAGTCACCATCTCTGAAGTCTTCTCTGGTGACCCCATCTAAATCAGGCTGCTGCTTTCATCCCCAGTTCCTCTCTTGCCTCTCTCTGTTTACCTCCTTCAAAGTACAGCCCTAAAAGTATAATTGTCTTTATGTTCATTAAAAAAATATTTGTAGACTATTAAAAGAGATGAAGTTATCAAGTAGAAATCTCTATAATGGCTACAAATATGTTTGCACATTAAAGCAGTGTGTTTCTCTCTGTGGAGGAGAGCCAAGAGACTCTGGGTGGGGTGGGAGGAGAGACTAACATTTCACTGGATATTCTTTTATGCTGTTTGACTGTTTACCATGTACATGTTCATATAATATCAAAACATTACTTTAATAAAATATAATTTTATAATATATTTTATAAAATATAATAAAAAATAATGGTTTGCCTTAACAATTGCATCAGAGAATCAGCTGTCTTAGGAGAACCAGAGACTGTGAGGTATCCTCTTGAAAAATTTGGCTTTCGTAGATAAGCAGGAGTCCAGCAAGATTCTATAGATGGGTCTTCCTTTGTTTGCTTCAGGAGAGAATTAATGGCTTTAAATACCTATTTTAAAAGAAAGCCTGAAAAGCTTTCAACATGTAAACCCCAGGAACCAGGCGCAATGCCATCAGATGCCTCAGAATACCCTAAGATGCAGGCTGCATGTTGCATATAATTGCTTGCCCTATTCAGGACTGCAATTATTCTGCCTAAATTGTACAGGTCTCTTTTAAATAGCTCTTATGTTCCTTGTCACAAGGCATCTAACCGGTAACAGCAAAATAATTCACTAAAATAAGGGCACAAACTTCTGGCCTTTAAAATTCAAATTTTAAACAAAAATAACATTTAGATGTTATACTTTAACTCAGCATATAAACCAGATAGGGAACAAAATCATTTGCTGTTGGTGTTCCTAATAAAAGGTCTGATGATGGTCAACAATTTTACTATGACAAGTAATTTACTAATGAAGCTTTTCAATTTTTCTTTTTTCCCTTCCTTTCAGTGAATTCTGTAAATTAACGGCCTGAAACGACAGACTCATTCTTGACTGTCTATGTGTGTCTTGCTTCTTTACCTAGAAGACTGGGAGCCAGCTCTTCCCCTTTCTCCTTTTCAGTTTCAGGCCATAATGTAACTGACTTTAGCTTTAGGTTGTTAAATAGGAATAAGATCTAGTGGCCTGCTGCATTCCAAAATAGTATCACCATCTACTTCATGTGGTACCTTGGGAAAATTTTTCTTATCTGTAAATTAAGAACAATAATATTACTTAAAGGGAATATTTTGAAGGTCATGTTATTTTGGAAGAGTGCCTCTTATTCATGGAAAACAATAAATATTAGTTGGAAAATTTTGGCAAAAGACAAAGCTCCTCTTTCATGATGCTATAAAGTTAAAGAGTTTTTTAGAAAAGGTTAGCAAAAATGTGTGCTCAGTTGCTTCAGTCATGTCCTACTCTCTGCAACGCTATGGACTGTAGCCCACCAGGCTCCTCTGTCCATGGGATTCTCCAGCCAAGAACACTGGAGTGGGCTGCCGTTTCCTCTTCCAGGGGATCTTCCCATCCCAGGGATCAAACCCCCGTCTCTTGCGTCTCCTGCATTGGCAGGTGCGTTCTTTACCACCGGTGCCACCTGGAAAGCCCTAGAAAAAATAGAATAAGCATTTAATAATCATTATACTATAATTCCTTCACATCTTCAGGCAGTCCTGAAGGGATGAAGACCTGAGGGGCATCATCTCTTGCATGATGCACTCCCGCTCAGCCTCATTGCACCCTTGGAGTGCACAGTTCATATTTTACCTTACTGTGGCATTTCCCAGAGCTCAGATTAAGTAGAAAAATGTGAATTCTGCTTCTTCCTGAAATTTCTCTCCAAAACATGCCAGGTCTGTGCAGAGACTATTGTGTAACTTCCTCCCTTCTTTTCTTTCATTCATTTCATAAACATTTATTAAGTACCTATCAAGTATATGGCAACCTGCCACGGTTACATACAGCAGCAAAAACTATGAGTACCTTCAGAGACAAATCCTCACATTCCTGAGAACGCTCTCCAGGGGAGACAGCACAGAGCCTGAGCTCCAAGCCACAGTGATGAAGGCGGTAGCACCTATTCACTGAGGAGATCCCACACGGAGTGTCTCAAAGGCTTTCAGTGTTTAGTGTCTTTCATTAAAAAAAGAATCTTTTGGTGGTGCTGTGCAGCATGTGGGATCTTATTCCCTGACCAGTGATTGAACCTGCACTCCTCTCTGCATCGAAAGTTTGGAAGCTCAACTTGACCACCAGGGAAGTCCCAGTGTCTTTCCATTTTTATTTAAATTCTGAAAGAAACCACACATACTTACTTTTACAATTTAAAAACTTCTAAGATATTTTTCAACCTATTTCTTTTTTTAATTAATTTCTTATTGAAGGATAATTGCTTTTCAGAATTTTGTTGTTTTCTGTCAAACCTCAACATGAATCAGCCATAGGTATACAATATCACCTCCCTTCTGAACCTCCCTCCCATCTCCTTCCCCATTCCACCCCTCTAGGTTGATACAGAGCCCTTGTTTAAGTTTCCTGAGCCATACAGCAAATTCCCATTTGCTAGCTATTTTACATATGGTAATAAAAGTTTCCATTTTACTCTTTCCTCAACCTGTTTCTTATTTGAAAGCTGACAGTATTGAAATAAGAAAAGCAATAAAGATTTTTCCTGTTCTGTTTGCTCAAACTTCATCAATACTGTACATTTCTGAAGCAACAGTGAATCTGTTTGTTATTTATTTGTGGCTGCGCCGGGTCTTTGATGCCACATGCAGGCTTTCTCTAGTTTCAGGGAGCAGGGGCTACTCTGCCATTAGGCATGAGGGCTCAGTAGCTGTGGCACACAGGTTTAGTTGCTCCAAGGCATGTGGATCTTCCCGGACCAGGGATTGAACTTGCACCCCCCACATTGGTAGGCAGATTCTTAACCACTGGACCACCAGGGAAATTCCAGGACAGTGAATTTGAATCTCTTAAACCTTTATATATGGACATGAGTTTGAGTAAACTCCTGGAGTTGGTGATGGACAGGGAGGCCTGGCATGCTGCGATTCATGGGGTTGCAAAGAGTCGGACACGACTGAGCGACTGAACTGAACTGAACTGAACCCTTTATATGACTCTTATCTACCTTTGGGTGGAGCATAAATGAGAATTTGACTTTTGATTTTTTTTTTTCACTTTTCAGTTTCATGCATTGGAGAAGGAAATGGCAACCCACTCCAGTGTTCTTGCCTGGAGAATCCCAGGGATGGGGGAGCCAGGTGGGCTGCTGTCTATGGGGTCACACAGAGTCGGACACGACTGAAGCAACTTAGCAGCAGCAGCAGCAGGAGCAGCAGCAGCAGCAAGAAAGTTCTAATTCTCAAATGTTCTATTGAGAATAGTGCTCCAATCTACTGCTGGTGTTATGTAAACCCCCCTTGCAGGATCTCTTCCTTGAGGGAAGGGAGAGGACCCTCAGGTATCTTGTTCTTTCTAGGTCTCAGGCAAAGAAGGGCTTTTGGCTTAGGAATTGTCTTGCCTGAACCCCTGGGTCCCCAGGGCACACACACTCAGCAACCAGCCCAAAGGATGTCCTACCTGTCTGGACCAAGCCAGACCTTGGACTGGCTTCTGGACTTGTAGAGCCTTCTGCAGTTTGAATCAGGCCAGCTCAACAGTTCCTCTTGCTGGTGATTTGTTCTGGGATAACTGGAAGTCTTAAATCCAGTCTGTGAAAGCCTTCCTCCCAGGTACAGAGGAAGATGTGAATTAAACAGAGTGGATGAAAATAGACTAGGAAAATTGCCCCTAAATAATTTTCTCTGATAAGAGAAAATAGAGCCTGCTTGTGCTGGGTATACTTCTTGCCCTCACCTCACCACTGGAACCCACTGTCTGCCCTCCCTACCCTATCTCTGTGTCCTGGACTAGGTTCCAGGCTCTCCAGCCCTCTGATATCCAGTTGGCTTTGGCCAATGGAAAGCTCTTGGAGGAGATTGGAGAATGGGATGGGAGAGAGGTCAGGGTACTCCTTCCCATTGTTGCTAAGTCGCTTCAGTTGTGTCTGACTCTGCGCGATCCCATAGACAGCAGCCCACCAGACTCCTCTGTCCCTGGGATTCTCTAGGTAAGAATACTGGAGTGGGTTGCCATTTCCTTCTCCAATGCATGCAGGCATGCTGAGTCGCTTCAGTCGTGTCCGACTCTGTGCGACCCCATGGACAGCAGCCCACCAGGCTCTTCTGTCCAAGGGATTCTCTAGGCAAGAATACTGGAATGGGCTGCCATTGCCTTCTCTGGCTTCTTCCCATTGCTGTCCCCTTAACACAATGTGGCTCCAGCAGGGGCTGCTTCCTCATCAGCTATAGCTCCTGTTTGGTGTCCCTTGTCCAGGACTCTTCTTTTACATCTACTAGTTTAGGGGTGATAATCTCTTCTCACTGTTACTAATCCCTGTGTGGATTCCTAAACTCTGTCCACATCCTAGTAAATTGTCCCTTTTAATTTAAAAAGCCTTTTAAATTCAAACATTTGCCTGTGCCATCTATTTTTCCCCTGGGAAGGACTTTGACTGAAACAGCCATACATGTTTCATACATACTGCCTCCACCCGGAAAATCCCAGGACCTTTCCCAATTAGAAGCAGCCACCTCCTAGAAGGTGTAACCACATCCACCTATAGTTACTACAAAATCCAGGACAGGAGCCGTGAATTGGTAGACTGGGATTTCTTCCAGGGCAGGAACACTGTGCTGAGCCTGCATGGAGGCCCCCACCCTCACCGCTGAGCCCAGGTCCCTAGCATAGAGTAGGTTCTCCATCCGAATTCCCTACGGAGGCAGCACCCGGAGGCCCTCAGAGCCTCCAGCCTCAGCTCTCTTCCTCCTCTTCTCTCTCACACCACCTGCTGAACTGCTGGCACCTGTGGGATCTGGGTCACCCTGCTGGCCAGCCGGTTTCCTTCTCGTTGTGCTTGACAGAAGGAAGTTCATTCACGTGATTTTTTGCAGTATCCAGAAAGGAGGGGTACAGTTTGTCCTGTGGTGAAAAGCTTGCAGAGGAATGCAGGTTTTAGTCTTAGCCCCACACTGCTGCTATTCCTATGCGAGAATTGTCTCCCCTCGCCACTTAACCCCTTCTCTCTCCCCCCTCAAAAAAAACCTTGAAACATTTTATTTTGGGATTTGGAATTACACCCTATGCAACAATGAGATAGGAGGAGGTGGCTATGAATAGCCTCTTAGTGTATCATACACCTGAGACCTTCCCCCAAACGCTGCGGAGGAATTATTCAGGCTAGTCAGCCACGAGGCATGTTATTTTTTCAGAAATGTTTATAGCTGGGTAGGCCTGCTTAGTGACTACAGTAGGTACGTTTTCTCTGCGGGAAGCACTTTGAACCGCAAATGCGCACTAAAAGGCAATTGCCATGGAGACAGCGCCTCCTCTGCGGTGCATTTCTCCCGAGTTTTCTTCATGGGGCGCTTCAGCATCCGCGGGGTGGTCTAGGCACGCGGCTCTGAGAGGTGTCTCGGGCGCAGCAGCCTTGGGCGGGGGGAGTCCGCTTGGGACTGGAACCCTTGCCCAGGAGTGAAGACTGGAGAAGGCCGCCTAAGGTGGGGTGTGCGTGTCGAGGTGGGCGGGGAGAGGTCCTCCGGCTGTGCGGGCCGCCGGCTCCCCTGCCTGTGCGTGGACCACGTGCAGGAGGGGCGCTTGGGGGCCCCGGGCGCGCAGCCGCGGTGGGTGACTGCGCCGGGTCCCGGGGCCCCGAGTACCCGGCGTGTGTGTGCGCGCTTCTGGGCGGGTGGAGGGCCCCGTGCCGCCTCGCTCCCCCTTGAGTGTGTGTGCGCGGCCTCGGCCCAGTGCCCCAACGATCGGTGCCTGCACCCGGGAAGGCGCGCTCGCGCCCGTGCGGGGTGTGAGTGTGTGTGTGTGTGAGTGTGTGTATGTGTGTGTGTGACTGTGTGTCAGGTGACTTGGGTCACGCAGTCTCTCTCTCCCTCCTCGGGGGAGGAACTGCCGCGCTCCGGCTGACTCCTCCGCCGGCGGGCGGGAGAGCGGGCGGGGCGAGGCGGGGCGGGGCAGGGGGCTCCGGGCGCGCTGGGAACCGCGGGACCCAGACCTGGACGCCGACCGCTGCGGGGGGAAGCGCGGTCCCCGTCTCCGCCCACGGACCTCGGGACAAAACCTCAATTTAGAAATAGGTTGCGAACCGCAGGCCAGGAGGTTTGGCCGAACCCCCACCACCAGGGACCCCCGTGGTCCCCGGGACGGCGGGCCGTGGGCGCGATGAGCCAGGTGCTGGGGAAGCCGCAGCCGGAGGAGGAGGACGACGAGGAGGAGGATGAGCTGGTGGGGCTAGCGGACTACGGAGACGGGCCCGACTCCTCGGACGCCGAGCCGGACAGCGGGGCGGAGGAGGGAGGTGAGCGTCGGGTCCCCGGCTCGGCCCCCCGCCGGGAGGATCTCGGCCGGCACTCCCGCCGGGCCGGGCGCGCGGGCCGCGGACTTGGAGGGGATCCAGGAGAGCGGAGTTTCGCGGTTGAGGTCGAGAGGGGCGCCGGAGGAGCTGTCGCGAGCTGCAAAATGGGGGAGCCCGGGTGCAGGCAGCGGCGGGGGGACCGGGATCGGTGGAGAGGGCAAAGAGGAGGCGTTTGGACTGGAGGAACGCGCGCTCTCGGGCAGTTCCGAGCTCTCCGTAGGGTCTGGGGGTTGGGGAGCGGAGGGACCGCCCGGCGCGCCTGGGTCCTCTCCCTGAATGCTGCTATCGAAGCCCGGGTCAGATGTCATGGCTAAAAAAGGCAGCCGGCGGCAGCGTGACTGGCAGGTCGTCGGCAGCTGCGGGTGTCAGTCTTGCCCCGTGTCGCCGCGGGAGGGGTCCAGGGGCCGGCGTGTCGGCACCGGTGGAGCGGCTGGGGGATGCGCCCAGGTGATAAGGGTGTCGCCGAGTGGCCGCGGGTATCCGGAGATCCAGGCAAATAGGGTTGTTAGGACACCTTATCTCTGCTAGGTGTCACCACCTGGGCATGGCAGCGCCTGCCCTGGAGTGAGCGCGGGGCGGGGAAATACAGGGCCACTTAGAAGCAAACTCTTGTTTCCTTTTCAAAAAGCGGGATTTAGCAATTGGCCAGCCTGTGGGGGCTTCCTGCATTTTATTCTTAAAGCCTAAGGAAGTTGAGAGCCTTTTAGGATTCCAGAAAGATTTATCTTTTTTGTTTCCCTCCAAAGCGAGGAAAAAATCCTTTATTGTAAGGTCATTTGGAAAGGTCAGTAGAGTAAAGCTGGTCAACACAACATCTAGGTGAAATTGTCAGCTTCCTAAAGAAAGAACTTAGAATGTTCACTTTAAAGAAATTGTAGGAGGGATTAAACGGTACTTTCTTGACTTGATTTTGAAGAACCTGTTTTGAAAATTCATTGAACTTATTTTAAATTCTCCATAAACAAAGCCTTTCTCTTGGGGGTGGGAGGGCAGTTTTCAGTTTATTTTACTTACTGTAGGTGCTACTTTCAATGAATCAGAAAGGGAAGAAAGTTAAGTCTTGAGCCTGATAAATGAGAAAGGAGCTTTCCAAGCCACCCTTTTTCAGGGTGCTGGTCCCTAGAGATGTTTTGTGCTAATTCTTCAATTGCTTAAACTTCTGTGCACACCTGTGCACCTCTCTCTTCTGCATTCCCCATAATTGGTCTCACAGTCTAGCAGGTGGCCACATTTTTGTAGATAAAGGCTTTCCACCCTTTTGTTGGAGTCTCTAGGGCTACTTTTGGTAATTAAATTGTTCAGTCGCTTCATTATTATTCAAATTGCATTTGTCAGCTCCTCCCCTAGATTTTTAGGAGGCTCCGGAGAGATTCGGAATGGGAATGTATTTGCAAGGTATTTGAAAGGGTAGACGCACAATAGGGTGCAACTGTGATCTCTGAAAAAAAAGGAAAAGAAATGAGACTATATTGGGGAGGAAAAACCCTGTAATTTGATATTGTCCTGAGGGCCAGAGACTGGGATCCGGGAAATGCTTGGGGCCTGTTTGTTTTTCCTGCAGTTCTTTAAAGAGGCACTTTGCATTTTTGATTTGGGGACTTGCAGTGAAATTAACACTTTAGCTGAGGGGAAGGAATTTCCTGAAGGAAGGGCTACCCCAGAGCCAGATGTAGGATGTGCCCCACTGCTCTTAACCCAAGGTAAACCCACCTGTAACTGATGTTTCTGTATCAGGATCTTCCCTTGTGAGTTCTTGGGATCAAACTGGAATCTTGCTAATAAAAGCACGGAGTATATTTGTGTGGTGAGAGAAGCACATATTCCTGAATGAAGCCTGGCCTCTCTCCACCTGATTCTGCTGTGCCATGGTTTGTTCTCTGAAGATTTCCTCCATTATCTAGGGCTCCTGTTCTTTCCAAGTGTTGCTGGCTTGATTTGGGAGTTTAGGCCTGAATGCAGAATCTCTATCAGAACATTTGCTTTTTCACTCAGCAGCTCTAGCAAGGACTGTCCCTGACACCTGTCATGCCAGCTGATGTGGTCCTTGGGAGTCGGGATGGGGGTGGAGGCTGGGAGTCCTGACTTCTGCTCCTGTGGTCTTCCTTTCTTGAGGCAGCAAGGTGTCACCAGGTGGTCATTCTGATTTCTAATGAGCCCTGGGCCCTGTGTTGCCTTATAACCCTGTGTTATTTGGTATTTGGGGTAGATTTTACATTTACAAACTCCAGTAGTGGAAAGTGGGGGTTGGAGAGGAGGACTTATTTTCTCTGAGAAGAGATGAATATGGTGCACTTTGAACCATGAACAAATCATTTCTCTAATGAATTCCAAACCTTCCTAATGGACTTGGTTTGGTGCCTGAGCTTCACAGTGACGTGGGGCTTTTTCCATGAGGTTTAGAACTCTGCCCTGGTGTGTGGGATGCGGGTCTGACCAGCATTGCTATGCAAAAGAATGTGATTGAAGGTGGGTCGTATGATTTTTATTTGCCCGTGGTCTTAAAAGAAACCCTCCCATCTTATTTTTAAACCGAGTTGCCTCCTACATTTTTACTACATTATGCTAAGTTTAAAAATGTTAGTGCAGCTAAGGTGAGCCTTAAACTAAACTACTTTGTCTTACACTCCACATTTTATTCATGAATAGCAGGAGTGTTCTTAGGTACTTTAGTTCTGTTAAGGATCGATTTGGCCGCTTCTGAACCCTCCCCGCCCCCCGCCCCGGCTTTTCAGGGTCCTTAATTAGAGATAAGATGAGTCTCACCTTCAACCCCCATGCTTCAGATAAAACTCCAGAGAGAGGAAGCAATAATTAAACCATTTAAAACAACTGCACCAAAAATAATGGTTTATTTTATTCTTTTATTTTTAGACACAAATGGACTTTAACTCTTAAGTAAATTACAGTGCTTTAAAAACTATAATAAGAAGGAAGGCAATTAAATGATCATATTTAATCCGAAAGTGAAGTTATTCTTTCCCAAAGTCTCTCCCAATTTTTAAGGAAAATTTGGCTAAGACGACTGCTCACCCACAGTACAGCTAAGTGTGATCTTGTTTCCATAGCAGCCCGTGTACTCTCTCAGGGTCTGAGGAAGTGACAGTTTAGGTGGTTACAGGAGACACAAAAATCCAGGGTCAGCAGGTGATACTTCCCTGATGGGTATAAAAGTGGTGAATCTGGCAATTCTACTAATCATTAGTCAGCTTTTTTTTCCTTAAAATAATATTTTAAACTATTAATGAGTTATCTCTTCTCATTGTTTCTTGAGAGTAAGTAGAATTGTTCTGATCTGAATCCATGGCTCAGAGATGCCAGGGGACTCTTTTGCAGCCTCAAGGCTGGAACTGAGCGAGATTTAGCATAGCGTGAGATTCATGGAAATTTAAGTCCCTTCTCTTGTCCATAACGACTTGGGTTGACTACAGTCCTGGCTATAGCTAATCTCTTCTGGTTCTGAAAATACAGATATATGTAAGTGTTGGAAGAGATGGAAGCCTCAAATAATTGAAAATGATGTGACCAAGGTCACACCTTAGGCCCAGAGCTTATTCAAATACACATAGTTAGAGAGTGTATTTTTATATCAGATATTTGTGAACATGTCTCAGTGATTCCTGGTGTCATAGAATCTTGATCCTCTACTTTTACCAGAAATCTCTCCCATTTTAATATTAAAACAGATATGGGGTAGTCTAATGGGAAAAAGATGCAGTAACAGCGAGTTCTGGAGTTCTGGATAAGGGATGTGGCTCAGAGTTTGAAAGATTATCTTTTTCTGTCTGGGGTGCTGGGTCTCAGAGTTCACTCAGCTTTATACAGTCTCACAACTCCCATCCCATAATTTCACTTCCACAGTCATGTCTGCCCTGCTCATTTTTCTTTCTTCTTCTCTACCTCTTTTATTCATGTATTCCTTACCTTTTTCTTTTCTTTTTTTTTTTTTAAGGCAACTCTTGGGACTTCCTGACAGTACAGAACTTAAGACTCCATGCTTCCAACGCTGGGGATGTGGGTTTGATCCTTGGTTGGGGAACTAAGATTCGACATGCCACAAGGTGCTACAAAAAAAAATTTTTTTTAAGAAATTTTAAAAAATGTAAAAAGACAACTTTTAAATTCTCAAAGAAGGCTTTAAAGCTCTCCTGTGACAGTGGCTTTCCCTGGTTCTGCTGTGACATGCAAGACAAATGGGGGTTTTTCACTTCTGACCTAAAGCACCCAGATTGTGGGTGGACTTTCTCCTCTTGGGGACCTCTGGGGAAGACTCCAGCTCTGTTTCTCCGTGTGTGAAATAAACTTGATCACTCTCAGAGTGATAGTTTGGGGGAAAAAAGAAAAGCTCACAAGAATACTTTTCCTTTCTTGCAGAAGCATGGGTAGGTCAGAACACATTAGAGATATATTGTTTGTTTTCTTATTTTGGCTGGGTCACATGGCTTTCGGGATCTTAGTTCCCCCTCCAGGGATTGAACCTGGGCCATGGCAGTGAAAGCACAGAGTTCTAACCACTGAAGCACCAGGAATTCCCAGGAATGTTATTAAATACATATGCAAAGGAAATATTCATGTATGGAATCATGTTTACCTGCCAGTGTGATGTGAGAGGATTTGAGAACAATTTGATCTTCACATATAAATAAAAATCACCTTCAAAAGCCTTTCTGCCTTTGAAAATATGTATTCTGATTGAATTTAGTTTTCCTTACGAAGTAGTTAATCAGAGTAAATCTTCATCATTTTTTGCATATTGTCTTATTAACAATACTACTCATATATTTAATTCCTGCTTGGGTTGGAATTTCTTACTGGACTTCTGGGTCTTGAATGTGCAAATAGTTCCACTGATCAGAAATATAAAGGACTACAGATAATGATGCAAATAGAAGCAATCCCGAGGCCTCTTCATAAAACCGTAAGTGTGTATCAGTAGAACCTTAAGCCCTTGTGGACCCCACAGAATACTAATAGCAAAGACATTCTAACTTCCTCAAGGGTGATTGAGCCTCTCACTGGTCACATTCCACAAAAGACCCTCTCGTTACCTAGGCTTGGGCTAAGGGAGAAAGAAAAAAGAACAATGGGAGTGTGTGTGTGTGTACACTCTAACAGAAACTGATAGAGGAGATAAAGGCTCATGGGCTCCGATACATGTATGGGCATTTACACAGCTAGTAAGTGGGCAAGCTTGGATCTGAATCCCAGTCTGGCGCTAATGGGTTTCCCTGATGGCTCAGTGGTAAAGAATCTGCCTGCAATGCAGGAGACCCAGGTTCGATCTCTGGGTCGGGAAGATCCCCTGGGGAAAGGAATGACAACCCACTCCAGTATTCTTTCCGGAGAATCCCTTGCACAGAAGAGCCAGGTCGGCTACAGTCCACGGGGTCACAAGGAGTCAGACACGACTGAGCGACTAACTCCACTCCACTCTGGCACTAACACAGTATTTTTTCAACCATTCCATTTGCTACCACTATCCTTTTGTTAAATCATTGTTTTATTTTCCAGTTTTGAGTCTGTTCAAAGGTGTCACCTCTTGGAGAACTTTCCTTAATAATAATAGCTCTTAGTTGTCAGAGACATCAGAATTTAGGAAATGGGTTTCATACAATGCCTTGTCCTCCCCAGGAAGTCAGGGTCAACCCTGTCAGAACCTCAGTTCCCATTTTCCTGATTTCTGGTCCCTTCTTTGTTGTGAACGTTCCCAGCCCACAGGATCGGTCAGATGTGGCCCCCCACGCAGCCCAGCCCTCAAGTCCCTGATCCATCTTTCTCTCTCTGTAGTTTTTGACAGGGCTCTGCCACTTCGGGGTTAAGTCATTAACCTGAAGGTGTTAAATGCTGACAACGGCCCAGTTAGATAACTCCTCATAATGCTACCCCTTGGGTGACTGAGTTTCCCTGGGATCCCCAGTGGTCTAGTTACAAAGCTCCGTCTGCTATTTGTGAAATTGGGTATCAGGACCCAGTGGAAGATAGGTATGTTCAGTGCCTCTGATCACAGTGGATAAGCTTTACTAGGTCATAAAACTCACCCTCTTGATACCTAAGTGCTGGCTGTGCCAAAGTCAGATGTGGAGTTTCTTCTTAAAGTTTCAGTTCACATTCTGCTCACTTTCTTTTCTTTTTAAAAAAATATCTTTGGCTGCACTGCACAGCATGCAAGATCTTAGTTCTGCAACAAGACCCCAGTGGACGCATGGAGTCTTAAGCACTGGACCACCAGGGAAGTCCCATCAATCACTTTCATTTCATCATCCCAACCAGTGAATGTCTATTGAGTGTTTATTATGGTAAACACTGAGGGCTGAGTTTTCACATCTGACAAAGGATGAGTGTTATCAATTTAAGGATTAGAGATGACACTGTGTGCTTTGTAGGTGGTCTGTAAATGCTAACTCTTAGTGATAAGAGGTTGGAACAGGTTGGTTTGAGCCATTTCACTGTGAACAAGGCTCAAACCTCTCCAATGTGCCCTCACCCTCAGCCAACAAGATAGGGGGAAAATGGACCAACAAAGCATAGACCATCTCAGCAACCTGCATTACCATTTCAAACCTTCCTGCATCTTCATAGTTGTATGCCTTCTGAGGTCCCAGTCTTTTTCTCATCTGAGCCATAGGCCAGTAGACACCCTGGACTCAATGACTTCAGATCCCTGTTCAGCCTCTTTGCCTTTACAACTTGGTAAGTGGGCCCTTGTTCACTTGATCTTCCAGTTGGGAACCTGGGATTTCTTTCTCCCTTGTCCCCTGTGTTCAGAGGATCACTGAGTATTATTGAGTGAATTTAAGCTTCTCGTGGATCCATTCTTTCTGCCCATTTCCAAATTCGTCTCATTTGTGTTTCTAGAACAACCTCCTTCTCATTGTCAGGGAGGAAAAACTCTTAGGTTCTTAACTGGAGTCCTGCAAATTAAACTGACAAAAGATATGAACAAGAGAAAAATAGGTTTAGTTAAGTACTGATGCATTCGAGTTCACAAAAAATTCAACTCAAGGAGGCAGTTAGAATTTGGGACTTATATACCATCTTAAGAGAGGAGGAGGAGAGGTAGAGAGACACTTCTGAGAAAAATGACTTCAAAGGGGATGGGGGAAAGGGGTTTGGTGACATTGTTTGGGTGTAGCCAACTTCTTTTTGTCTCTGTCTCCAAAAAAAGATGAGAGTTGCTCCTGGGGAGGAGATTTTTGACAGTTGAGTTCTTTGGAGGAGGATCTGCTTTGCGCAAAAAAGGGATTTCAAGAACTCCAGTGCCTTTAGCTCAAAATAATCTTCTTTTCAAGCCATAGTGGCTTATTCTAGAAGTCTTCACAGTCCCCACGCTGACACCCTTGAGTGGAGTGAGTCTCTGGAACGTGCGTCCTGGTCATGTTGTGCATGTGTGTCTGTTGCTCAGTTGTGTCTGATTCTGCTACTGCATGGACTGTAGTCTTCCAGGCTCCTCTGTCCATGGGATTCTCCAGACGAGGATGCTGGAGTGGGTTGCCATTTCCTTCTCCAGCGGCTCTTCCCGACCCAAGGAACGAACCCAGGTCTCCTACGTTACAGGCAGACTTGTTACTGACTGAATCACCAGGGAAGCCCCTGATCCTGTTAGTCTCTACTTAAAAATCCTTAGTGATTTCCTCATTGCTTTCAGAGTAAAATCCAGAGTTCCCTGCATTTCATTCACAACTTAGCCTGTTAATCTATCAACTAATTTATTTAATGGTATTTATTGGGCTCATGGACTTCCCTGGTGGCTCAGATGGTAAAGCGTCTGCCTGGAATGCAGGAGACCTGGGTTCGATCCCTGGGTTGGGAAGATCCCCTGGAGAAGGAAATGGCAACCCACTCCAGTACTCTTGCCTGGAAAATCCCATGGACAGAGGAGCCTGGTAAGCTACGGTCCATGGGGTCGCAAAGAGTCAGACAAGACTGAACGACTTCACTTTATTGGGCTCATACCACGTGCTACCAAGTTTTTTGCCTGCGTGTATATAAGACAAACAATAAACAAATCAAGACAAACATAAAGTAAAAAGATAGTTTGTATAGTGAAGTACTATGAAGAAGACACAGGGATATTAGGAAGTGGTTGGGGCCCACTGAGGCAAGGGAAAGTGAAATTGCCCCTGGGCTGGTTGGGAGGAAGAGCCAGGTGAGGCCTGGGGAAAGCCAATCGAGTGGAGGGAGGAGCAAGTGGAAGCCCGAAGGTGAGGAAGCAGAAGGCCAGTGTGCCTGCAGGACGGGGAACTGGCAGGGAGGATGAACCAGGAATGGGATGAGAGGTGAGCCCACCTAGGGCCTTTTAGGGAAAGAAGGTATTTGGATTTTATTCTAAGTTCTATGGGAGGCCTTTGGAGAGTGGGCAGGCTTTTCTTGTCTTTAAACTATGTTCCTTAAACTCCAGGAAGGCCAAATTTCTTCCTGGCACGACCTTTCCCTCATTCATCTCTTTTATGCCTCCTCTCCTAGAAGACTCAGGTGATTTCTCCAGGGAGCCTTCTCGCTGAATCCGTAACACCTAGATAGCCGTGCATTGTAAAGCTATCAGTTTTTCTCGTCTATTTTCCTCTCTAATCACTAAGAAATGAAGTTTTTCTTTGTGTCTGCAGCCCCTGGCTCAGCTCTGTCGAACTTGGCAGACATTCAGGGAACCTTTATGAAATGGGAACAAACTGGCCTCTTGTAAATTTCACCTCACTCTGGCAACTTCCTGCAAACCCCCACCTGCATTTTTAAAGAGCCCTTTCTGGGGTCCCAGCTCTAGTCCCAGATTTTTTCTGTAGTTCCTTTCTGATTTTCCCTAAAATACATAAGGAAATACATAATGGCCCTCTCATTGCTCTTTTCAAAGCAGCTCTCCATCATTCTCTTTCATGGATCACTTTCCTCAGGTGATTCTTCTCAAACTTAAGCAAGTGGGTGAAGCTCAGGGAAATGTGATGGGTCGAGGGCAGCCCTCTGCAGGAGACCCCCGGGTGTTTCCTTTTCTGATGTGAGTTCCTGACTACCAGTCCCAGAGTAGAACAAGATCCTCTGAGAAACCCCATAGGATTTCAGAAGCAGGGATATTTGAGAGAGTGGGGGAGGATGAGAAGGAAAATTTTTGCCAGCAGGCTTTTCTTTTTTTGGCGGAGCCATGAAGCATGCAGGATCTTAGTTCCCTGAGCAGGGATCAAACTTGTTCCCCCTACAGTGAAAATGTGGAGTCTTAACTACTCCACCAGGGTAGTCTCGTCAGCAGGCTTTTCTGATGTAAGAAACCTCCCCTGAACAACAGCAGTGGCATACGAAACTTTTGACTGTGGGTCCACAATAAAAAAAAAAAAAGCGTTTATATTGTGAAATAGCACCCACCTACGTATAAGTGAATTTGAGAGTTTCGCTAGCAGCATTTACTCGTGTCATGCGTAACACACTCTGGTATTTTCTAGTCTTCTTTTCTTTTCATTGCAGTTCTAGTTGAGTGCCAGCTGGTTGGCGGCTAAGGCCCTGATGAGGGCGCTAGTACATACCAGTCCTGTGACCTTGGGCCGGTTCATTAGCCCAAGTTCCTCAGGGGTAGAACAGACTTGCTTTTCCTCATTGGGTGGATAAAGTTTGTAGACATGTCTAGTGAGGTCCCTGGCACATGGTGTATTACTGTACATGCCAATTAAATATGGGCTTTCAAGGTGGCTCAGTGAGAAAGAATCCACCTGCCAATGCCAGAGGCTTGGGTTCGATCCCTGGACTGGGAAGATCCTCTGCAGCGTGTGTGTGCCCAGTCGTGTCCAGCTCTTTGCGACCCCAGGGGCTGTCGCCCGCCAGGCTCCTTTGACCACGGCATTTTCCAGGCAAGAATACTTGGAGTGGGTTGCCATTTCCTCCTCCAGAGGATCCTCCTGACCCAGGGATTGAACCTGTCTCATCTTGTCTCCTGCATTGGCAGGTGGATTCTTACCACTAGCGCCACCTCGGAAGCCTACCCTGGAGTAGGAAATGGCAACCCACTTCAGTATTCTTGCCTGGGAAATCCCATGGACAGAGGAGCCTGGTGGGCTATAGTCCTTGGGGTCACAAAGAGCTGGGCACGACTTAGCAACTAAACAACAATAGTTAAATATGATAAAATACATCTGCATGGGGGTCAGTGTAGGGGTCTCTACAGAGTTCTTGCTGATCTGACTCACCATTTCCCAGCTGTTTATAGTTGGTGGCACATGCTTGAATATGGCCAGGAAAAGGAAATACTTCCAGCTGTGTGTGTATATTATAACCATATGTATATTTCACTTCCCAGCCACTCTATGTATGTAAACACTCATACACATTCCCTCCTCTTTCTACAATGGTCTCTATCTATCACCTCCAAATTCTCCCAAGAGGAAGAGAGCCAACCTGCAGGGCAGCGCTGTCAGTGATCATGCCACATAGAGTCTTGCAGACCCTGCTGAAGAGAAGTTAAAATCTGCACCCACATCCAGCATAAACTGAGAAGAGATGAAGACATTTATAAGCACTGAAATATTTTTGTGGTTGTACATAATTTAATGTGATGTACCTGTTTTATATTTTGAGAAACTTATTCTTCTATTTAAAAAAATTAATACGCAACTGTGCTTTTCTAACAAGAACCATACTACTGTGTTACTTTTTGTCTACCTCTCTCTCACCAATCTCCCATGTCTGCCTTGTCTGGAATTTTAGTTTCCAATTTTTTATTCCGAAATATAAAATCAATACTTATTGTAAATTAATAGATTTCAATAAAATTTGTCTTCCATTGCTTATTGCATTTCACCATATTTGAGTGTATTTTCTTTTAGAAGTATATCCTTGAGTAATTCTTTCAAAGAGATTAAATAGGCAGTAAGCTTTCAGAGTCCTTCGATG
The DNA here is from genome assembly GCF_016772045.2 of Ovis aries. NCBI lineage: Eukaryota > Metazoa > Chordata > Mammalia > Artiodactyla > Bovidae > Ovis > Ovis aries. The sequence goes on from NC_056061.1 coordinate 48,140,590, forward strand.
TCTGAAAATGTCTTTTTTTTTTTTGGCTGCACCAGGAGCCTTGCAGGATCTTAATTCCCAAATCAGGGATTGAACCCTGGGCCTCCCAGCAGTGGAAATTTACAGTCTTTACTACTGGACTGCCAGGGAATTCCTGGAAAACATCTTGCTACACTTGTTGCTCTCCTACATTTGAGACATACTGTGACTGGGTATATAAATCTGGGGTGAAAGATATTTTCCTTCAGTCCTTGACATATGATACTCTCCTGTTCTCTTCTTTCATTCATGTTGTTAAGAAGTCTGATGTCTTTATGAGTCCTTTGTAGGTAATAGTTTTCCTCTTTTCATAGTTTTAAGTTTTATTATTATCCTTGATGTTTTGAGAAGGAAATGGCAACCCACTCCAGTATTCTTGCCTGGAGAATCCCATGGCTAGAGGAGCTCGGTGGGCTGCAGTTCATGGGGTCGCAAAGAGTCGGACACGACTGAGCGACTTCACTTCACTTTGATGTTTTGAAGTTTTACTATAATTATTCTTGGTGTGGGGATGTTTTTGTTTAAATTTCTCCTTTTTACTTTGTGGGCATGTTCATTTTAATTGGAAAAGGATTATCTATTTGGTTTAGTATTGCTCTCCCCCATATTCTGTAATTTTTCTTTTTGGAGCTTGTTTGAAGAATAATGGGACTTTTGAATTTCATTCTTGATGTCACTTTTACCTTTACTTCAGACTTTCCATTGTTCTGTCCCTTTGTACTGTGTTCTGAGAGACTGACTTTCCAGTCACTAATGCCGTGTTCATCTGCTTATTCTGTTTTTCAATGCATGTATCCTCCCCTCCGGCCAGTTATGTTTCTATTTCTGAGATTCATTAAGACCCTTTTCCATAACTGCTCTTTTTCTGAACTGTCCTTGTTTCGTGACTGCCACATTTCTAACTTTGTCTGTTTTCTGCATTTTTCTTACAATGTTGGTTTATTTTCTTGATCTTTCACTGGGTTTCATACTTGGTCTTTTATTTTTGTCAGTCATGAAGCTGTTTTTTTTTTTTAAAGTTGGAATATATTTCACATACCATAATATTTGCCTTTTCAAGTATATAGATCAGTGGTTTTACTATATTCACAAAGGGATACAAACATCACTGCTATTTAATTCCAGAACATTTTCATCACTCCAGAGAAAACACATAACCATTAATGGTCACTTCCCGTTTCCCCCTGCTCTCCAGCCGCTGGCAACCATGAAGTACCTTCTGTCTTTATGAATTTGTCTGTTGTGGACTTTTCATATAAACAGAATCAAACAATTTGTGACCTTTTGTGTCTTCTTTCATTTGGCATAACATTTTCAACATTCATCGTGTTGTGGCACGAATCAATACTTCATTCCTTTTTAATGGCTGAATGATATTCCATTATATGGGTATACGACATTTTGTTAATTCACATTTCAGCTGATGGCCATTGGATTGTTTCCACTTTTTGGCTATTATGAGTAGTGCTTCTGTGAACACTCATGTACAGATTTTTGCTTGGACATATGTAAGTTCTTCTAGGAGTAGAATTGCTAGGTCATATGGTGACTCAATGTTTAAGCTTTTGAGGACCTACCAAACTGTTTTTTCAAAGCACACCATTTTATGTTATCACCAGCAGTGTATGAGAGATCCCATTTCCTGACATTCTCACCAACACTTGTTATTGTCAATCTTTTTTAACCCATCCTAGTGGGGTATGATGTGGCATCTCATTTTTTTCATATGCATTGCCTTTATGACTAATGATGTTGAACATCTTTGCATGTGTTTATTAGCCATATGTGTATCTTTGGAGAAATGTCTATTTAAATCCTTTACACATTTTAAAATTGGATTATCTTTTTATTGTTGAATTGTAAGAGTTCTTTATGTATTCTGGATACTAGACCCTTCTCATATATATGGTTTGCAAATGTTTTCTCCCACTCGGTGGATTGTCTTCACTTTTCTGATGTGTCCTTTGAAGCCACAAGGTTTTAAGTTTTGATGAAATCCAAAATTGTTTCTTTGAGGCATAATTCAAATAAACAGTCATCTCTTTAGCAAACACTGATGATCTGGGCAAAGAAGGACTTTGCTCTGGAATGCTAAGATGGATTCTTTCCCTGTGTAGTCGTTCCAGGAAACCTCTAGTCTTTACACTCTAGAGCTCCTGCTTGTGATGGGGAATTGCCCGGGTTTTCTGGCCCTCTGAGATGGTGTGAGAGATGGTGATGCAGCATTTTTCAGGGTTTTTCACTTACTAAAAGCTGGCCCCTTGATGAGGGAGTGATGGAGTTTGCGCTTTCTATATTTGAAAAGGTAGTATTGTCTGTGGATCCTAAATCATGTGTAAGGCAGAAGTGAAACTCCTCTCACTAACCACTGTGACAGCCTCTCACCTTCCTTCTTGTTTTGTGGTTTTCCCAGTTCTGGACTTTAGCGACCCCTTCAGCACGGAGGTAAAGCCGAGGATCCTGCTCATGGGCCTAAGAAGGAGTGGCAAGTCATCCATCCAGAAAGTCGTCTTTCATAAAATGTCTCCCAACGAAACTCTGTTCTTGGAGAGCACGAACAAGATCTGCCGGGAGGACGTTTCCAACAGCTCCTTTGTTAATTTTCAGATTTGGGACTTCCCAGGACAGATTGACTTTTTTGACCCTACCTTTGACTATGAGATGATCTTCCGAGGAACAGGAGCACTGATATTTGTCATAGACTCCCAGGTAAGGCTCCATCTCGGTGTCTGGTGGGACTGCAATGACCCTCCTCCCCTACGTTGACACAAGTTCCCTTGCGATCATTTGGGTTTGGGTCTTAGGGTCAGGAATAGGCATTTCTACCAGACTAGCATTTCTCAGTTGTGGCTGTCTGGCTTTGGAAAGGGGAGGAAAAAATCTCCCTTCACACAACCCTGACCAACAAGCAGTGTTTGGGAACTGTGTGCTCTCAGCAAGCCTAAAGAGGACCTCTCAGAGGGAGGGGACCACTGTGATAGCCAATGAAAGCAGCTGTGTGTCCCCCCTCTGCTACTCTTGGCAGATATCTCTAAAAGATCACAGGTTCTCTGCAACAAAAATACATGATTATCTACATTTTAAAGCGTTTACTATGGCCTGTGAAGATCAAGTTCTCTGAGTGTGGACATTTTTCTTCTGAATCAAACTATTGCAGTTCCTACTAGTATACCGTTAAGGCAGCATGACTAGTATGTATTTTAGAGGTAACTAAATACAAAATGTGAAATTTGAGATACATATATTTTTTTCTACTTCATCTGTGTATCTGTGCTTGACTAAGAGTTTAGCATTAATTCTATTTTTGGTTTCTGTTTGTACTGAAAACCTTGTTCACATAAGGTGGATATGGGGTGATTTTTGCTCTAGCATTTACTCAGTTATTTAAATTCCTTCCAAGTTGTATCCGCTAGGTTACCTGATTTTCTATCACACAAAAAAATATTTTTTGTGGTTTATCAGTAGACAATCCTGATTGTGTTTTCATTTTAACTTTGCTGAAAGCAAAGAATTGGGAGCCGCTTGGTTGGAAAAGAACCTTATCACCCAGGCTTGAAAGTCACTCACTTTATTGGTATTCAGACCAGCCTTCTGAATGGTCTCTTTGGTTCCCTGGGCCTTTCTCCTGTGAAGTGGGGGACGGAGCTGATGGTGTAAGGGCAGGAGGAGAGGGAGACAGCAGGACTAAAAATGCATCTCAGGCAGGTGGTCTTAGGAAAAAGCACAGGTAGCAGACTGGGACATTGACAGTTATTTTTTCAAACTATTCCACGTGCGGTTGCTCTTAGAAAGTGTCCCCAATGGTGGGCCAGCCAGAAGGCCCTCCTGAGGGCTCTCTTTTGCAGCTGTAGGGAATTAAAAGTCCTACAGCAATGCCCTAAGCCAACTCTAAGCTCAGGTCTCAATGTTTGCCTGAAACTGTAGGCCTGCAAATGGACAGGTGGGGCTGAGCCTCTTGCGAGCCCAGTCATGTTGGGGAAGAAGGGCTATGAAGACCATTGGTCATAATGGTTCTGAGTCCACGCTTGCAGAACTATTCTCGGACAAGACTACTCATGCCTGAGAGCATTGTAAACTCACTCATGGATCGAGGTGCCTGTTTAATATAATAATGAAATTTGCAACTCAGCCTTTTAGTTCCAAGTGACTGCACGGTGAACTTGTGGAGCTGTGGGAGCATGGCCAGATGGTTTGAAGTTCTTTTTCTCCTTTGTGTGTGGGGTAGTGGACTAGGGAGGCTGTCCATTCCAATATCTGCTCCATGGACAGCCATGCCTCTCTTCCTGTGGGCCCATCCAGAGATGCATGCCTCCAGCACCTTCACTGGGTCCAGGCGCTGCTGGGGGCCACACCTTCCTGGCTGTCCTGCTCATCCTGACCTGTTTCCCGGCCCATCTGTGGTTTTGGCAGTATCCCCTTCTTCCTGTCTCAGGCTGGCCAGCACCATAAGTCAGGAAGCTTGAAGCCCAGGCAGGCAGGCGGTGAGCAGGCCACTCACTGGGGGGAGGCTCCGGGCTGTCAGGCCCCTCTGTCTCCGCTAAGCTCCCTTTTCTCCCTGGGTCTTGCAGCTGCTGCACTGGGTAGCAGCAGCAGTGGCCCTGCCCGTGGGTAAGTAGATTCCAGCCCTGACTCATCACTTCAGGACTGTGGCTCAGGAAGCACTTAGCATCAGTGTCAGATTGTGTACACATACAATTTACATTTATGGAATTTGAATTGCCAGTGCAACTCTGTCTCACGTGTTGATAATACAGCTTTAATGTGATAAAATAGGTACACTTGCCAGTTTTTTCATTGTTCAGGGTGTTTTTATTGCCTCAGTAATCTCCCTTTTTTTGGTTTGTTTGACTGAAGTATAGTTGATTTACAAATTGTATTAGTTTCAGGTGATATATATTGAAGAATATATATGTATATATTCTTTTTCAGATTCTTTTCCTTATAGGTTGTTATAAAATCTTGAGTATAGTTCTTTGTGCTATACAGTAGGTTCTTGTTGGTTATCTATTTTATATACGGTTAAGTCGCTTCAGTCATGTCCGACTCTGTGCGACCCCATCTACGGAAGCCCACCAGGCTCCCCTGTCCCTGGGATTCTCCAGGCAAGAACAATGAGTGGGTTGCCATTTCCTTCTCCAGTGCATGAAAGTGAAAAGTGAAAGGGAAGTCGCTCAGTCGTGTCCGACTCCTTGCATCCCCACGGACTGCAGCCTACCCGGCTCCTCCGTCCATGGGATTTTCTAGGCAAGGGTACTGGAGTGGGGTGCCATTAGTGTGTATATGTTGGGCTTCCCAGGTGGCGCCTGCCAGTGCAGGAGATGCAAGAGCCATCAGTTCGATCCCTGGGTTGGGAAGATAGCTTGGAGTAGAAAATGGCAGCCCATTCCAGTATTCTTGCCTGGGCAGTCCCATGGACGGAGGAGCCTGGTGGGCCCCAGTCCATGGGGTCACAAAGAATCGGACAGGACTGAGCCCACACACTAGACACGCTAGTGTATATGTGTTAATCCCAAATTCCAAATTTATGCCTCTCCCTCCCGTACTTGGCAGTTTTTATTTTCTATTTTTAATTTTTTGGGCCTATTTTTTAAATTGTAGCTGTAATTTGGTTTTAATTTAACCTGAGCATGAAAAGTGGACTTTCAATAGGGGTTGGTAAATGTGTACTTTGTTTTGTTTCTTGGCTTGTTGGGTTTTGTTTGGGCCATTGGGTTTTGTTCTGGCCACAGGGCAACAAAATGCATAAGTGTAAGAAATACATCTTTCTAAGTTACACTTTTTAAAAGGGAGGGAAAAGCATTGTTAAAAGTGGTCATTTACTGAAAATAAGGAATATTTAACTTCTTCAACAAAGCAGTTTCCAAGTCTGCCTAATAGACTCTTCTGTTGGAAGCAAACTGTTAAAAATCACATTTGTGGGAATCTTTACTTGATGTGATTGCAGACACTAAACAAAACCGAACTTGAGGAAAGGCTCAGCAACTCTTGAAGGTCACCGCAGTAGTCTAAGCAGTGCTCTGTTTGTCTGACACCTCCTAGTTTTATTTTTCGCTTGTGAATTCCTCACAATCACCGGATTGCCAGATATATATATATCACCAAGGAGAAAAATGTGTCCTCACATTATGTTGTAAAATAGAAGAGAATGAAGGCATCAAGAGTGATTTCCCATGAACTACCCAAGTGACACTGCCTGCCCTGGGCAGCCCACAGAAGGTAGCATGTCTCCAGGGCCACCCTTGGCCCCCACCCCAGGAGCCATTTCTTTTTCTTTTCTTAATAGTTTTATTATTTGGCTGTGTTGTGTCAAACAGAGCTTCACTGCCCCTCTGGCTTTTCTCTAGTTGCAGAGATTGGGGTGGGGGCTTCTCTCTAGTTGTGGTGTAATGGCTCCTCATTTCAGTGGCTTCTCTTGTAGTGGAACGCGGGGTCTAGAGCGCAGCCTCAGTAGTTGTGGTGGTATACTGGCTTAGTTGCTCTGTGGCCTGTGGGATCTTCCCAGATGAGGGATTGAACCTGTGTCTCCCACACTGGCAGGTGGATTCTTTACCATTGAGCCACCAGGGAAGCGCCCCCACCCTGCCCCGGGAGCAATTTCACAGGTGCTTGGGATCCAAACTAGAGTGCTGGCTTAACTCATGTGGGTGATTGTGATTGTGACCTGCCTGTAATTCCTAGATCTAATTTTAGAATAGAAGCCAGGCAGTGTGTTCTTCCTTTTTTTAAAATTTGTTGTAGAAGATAATAAGCACAATAGGAGAAAAAATCACTCACTGTCTCTCTGCTCTAGTAATCAAATATTTTCTTCTTTGTCATGTCATTTTTTAGCTCCTATAGATCTGTGCCACTTCATCAGTTTGCTGGTAATCAGACTATTTCATGTGCTTGGCAGGGAGGTTAAAGGAATGATTTCTAATCTTTTGAGATCATGACACACTCTTGACCTTGGCTGCTTCTGCTACAGACACATGGCCCTTAACTCCTCTCTTCAGTTAAGACATAACCAAGAACACTTGTTGAAGTGCGTAACTTCCATACAGTGAATTGCACTCATTTTTTAACCAAATATTTATTTGGCTGCATCAGGTCTTGGTTGCAACATGTTGGATCTTGCATTGTGTGTGGTGCTCGGGCTCTCTAATTGTGGCGTGCGGCTCACTAGTTGCAGCACACGGGTTTAGATGCTCCAACGCACGTGAGATCTTAGTTCCCTGACCCACGTGCCCTGTACTGCAAGGCAGATTCTTAACCACTGGACCACCAGGAAAGTCCCAAATTACATTCATTTTAAGTGCACAGTTCAACCACTATACACCTTCTAACCATCTTCTAACTTGAAGAATGTTTCCACCACGCTGAAAGCTTCGTGTCCTTTCTCAGATGTACCCCCTGCTCAGGTTCCAGCCTCAGGCTGATATGATATGCTTTCTGTCTCTATAGAATAGTTTGCCTTGTCTAGAATTTCTATATGTGGAACTGTACAGTCATGACTTTGTTTTTTATCTGAGATATTATAATGTATTAAGAAAGTGCCCCAAATTATTAAACTAGAATTTCTCCAAAACGCTTAGCCCAGCATCCAATCCCTGGAGGAGGAAATGGCAGTCCACTCCAGTATTCTTGCCTGGAGAATCCCATGGACAGAGGAGCCTGGTGGGCTACAGTCCGTGGCGTCGCGAGAGTTGGACATGACTAAACCACTCCACAGCGTCCAATGTTTGTTCTTCATTTTAAACAACTCTTTAGAGTGTGAAGGATGAAAATGACTGTCTGGTCTTTTTCTCCCTTCATAGTTTCTTGTTAGAATCTTAGTATTTTGATTTATCCAAAGACTGGAGATACATTTTTTTTCTTTAATGGGCAAAATATTTTAATAGACACATGACCAAACCAGAGATACAGTTAGCAAGTGAGCACATGTAAAGATGCTCAAAATCACTAGTTATTAGGAAAATGCAAATCAAAACTACAATGAGATACCACCCCATGCCAATCAGAATGGCCAAAATTGAAACAGACAAAAACAAACCAACCAACGGGTAATACCAAGTGTTAGGAAACACGGAGAACAGCTGAAACTTCTACACTGCTGGTAGGAATGCAGAATGGGACAGCTACTTTTTTTTTTTTTAACTTTTTATTTTATATTATAGCCGATTAACAACGTTGTAATAGTTCCAGGTGGACAGCAAAGGGACTCAGCCATACATATACGTACATAGGGGTACATTTTTATTAATTAGTTTCGGGAATACAAGAATGCCCCAAAACATCCCCTGTTTTATTGGCTTTTCTTCATTTGTCCAGATTTGGAGTCAGAATGAGGGGGTGAAAAAGTCCTTTAAATTTTGTTTTGAAGATCCCTTTCCTTTTTGCTATAAAAACAAGACCTATTGGGGAATTTCCTGGTTGTCCAGTGGTTAGGACTCTGAGGGTCACAGGTTTGATCCCTGATTGGGGAACTTGATCCTGTAAGCAATGAAGCCAGGGGAAAAAACAAAAACAAAAAACTGAGACATATTCGTACCCTTAGGTTGGCAGTAATGAAGAGATCTGACAACCCTGGGTGCTGATGAGAGTCTGGAGGAGCAGGGGTTCTTACATGTTATCTAGTCAAGTTCAAGGTGCTCAATCCCCTGACCCAACAAGCCTGACTTCAGGGTAGGCCCTAAGAAACTCACAAACAGGCACAGAGATTTGTGTGTGAGACTGGCCACATTGTCATCTTCTGATCTAACACATAACTGGAAACATTCTGAATGTCCATCAGCAGGCAAGTCAGTGACAAACTATAGACCATCCACAGTGGAATTTTATAGAACTATTCATAGGAATCACGCATTAGTTATGTGCTTCAACAAAGGTGAATCTCACTGACATAATGGGCACGAAGAAGGCGAACTGTAATCCACAGGCAAGTTGATATTGTTGTAAATTTTTAAATAATGTAAATTAATTCTGTAAGGATACATAGGTATGTCTTGATAGTAATGTATAAAGAGGTGAGTGATGCTAAAGGCAGAAGTCAAGATACTGGTTACCTCTGGAAGATGTGGGGTAGAGTGATGGGCTCGGCTGGCAGGATGGGGAGAAACATGGGGCTTTGATAGCTACTGTCTGATTTCTTAAAAAGAGAGATGCATACACACAGGCGTTCATTGTGTTATTTTGGGTATCATCTGTAGAACAAGAAGAAAATAGCGTTGTGTTACTTGGGGCAATTACTGTAGAGTAGGGGTCAGCAGACTTTTTAAAAAGGCTCAGATGGTCATTATTTTAGGCTTTGCAGGCTGTTCTATCTCTGAGGAGTTTCTACAGAGGAAAACCACTCAACTCTGCCCTGTGCCCCCAAAGTAGCCATCGACCGTGTGTATATCAAAACACGTCGTGGCCCTTAAATACATGCGGTGTTTGTCAGTCATACCTCAGTAAAGCTGGGGGTGGGGTGAGGTGGGAGACTGTGAAAGGCAGCCCAGAAGGCTTTAGCAAGAAGCCCCAGAGAGGCCTCCCTGACATGCCTGTGCTTTCTTCCCAGGACGATTACATGGAGGCCTTGGCCAGGCTCCACCTCACAGTGACCAGAGCCTACAAAGTCAACACCGACATCAACTTTGAGGTGTTTATTCACAAAGTGGATGGTCTGTCAGATGACCACAAAATTGAAACCCAGAGAGACATTCATCAGAGGGCAAATGATGACCTTGCAGATGCTGGGCTAGAAAAAATTCATCTCAGGTGAGAACAGAAATGCCTCAGGGACCACTGGGGTCCCAAAATCATCATGAGTAGTTGGCACGGACAGTCATTGACCTGTGTACCCTGTTTTGTGCTGTAGACATCAGGATAGTATTTGGGAAAAGTGAGCTTTGCGTGTGCTAACGCCAATCTTTCAGAAGAGTGTTGGGGTTATAAAAATTTTTTTTGACCAAAGATCAAAGCTAAGCCTCCCTCATATGAAACACACAGAAGAGAAAACCAGAAAATACACTGCATCCAGGAAGTTAATCGATGTTGAGGTTTACTATTATAGGTAGTATCTATAATCATAAGGAATCCTCTAAAAAAAAAATCAAGTAGAAGTAAATATTCACAGAGGAAAGCCACTTCTCTGTAATTTTTGTGGGGTAGTATGCATCATTCATTTGGCAAATTAAAAAAATGAAAAGATGAGATACTTCAGTATCAATAATGTAACTGTTATAACTTGAGAGATGTGCATAAAGATAATTAGTGCAGATTCTCTTGGAGAATGTAAGGAGGCTGATATAGGCACATGCATCTGCATTTTTAAGCCTTCTGGTCCAGCCAGTCAGCAGAGACTACGCACAGTTCTTGCTTTGGGGGAGTTGGACAGAAATGTCTTGTTAAGATATGTTCTTTTTTTGGCTGCACTGCATGGGTTCTGGGAACTTAGCTCCCCATGCAGGGATTGAACCCTGGCTCTTGGCAGCGAAAGTACAGAGTCCTAACCCCTGGACCGCCAGGGAGTTCTCATGTTCATTTTTTACCTAGGTGGTTTTGACTTCTGAAGGGGCTAGAATGTGTGTATAAGAGCTGTAGTAATTACAGAAGGCATGATACTAGTGTTATGACATAGTCTGAACAGCCTATTCCTCAGTCAAAGGTAAAAAGTGATGGAATACTGTTTCGTCTTTCAGCTTTTATCTGACAAGCATATATGACCATTCAATATTTGAAGCTTTTAGCAAAGTGGTTCAGAAACTGATTCCACAACTTCCCACCCTGGAGAATTTGCTAAACATCTTTATCTCAGTAAGTAAATAATATTATCCCATTAGTCATTCTCAGAATTTAAGAATAACATTGCAAGAGTGAAAACGATCTTATTTCTACTTGGTCTGACAGTACTTCAAGGTCTCTGAAATATTACATTTGAAGATTGTGCCTACATACTGTTTTAGGTCCATTAAAATTTAACTCCCAGGACAGTTCCTATACTTCACTGGTATAGTCGGAATGTTTATTGAAGTTGTAGGCAATCATTCAGTGTTTAAATAGAGTCCTGTCAGAGGTAGAGGGCATAAAAGTTGATTTTGGCTATAAGATACATGATGTTGAATTTTTAAAAATCTGTTTAACACTGTGAATAAATGATATGGTGGCTGGCTGAGTCCTAAAAACTACCAGCTCAAAGTAGAATTACCACAGACCTTTAGTTGTATCCACATTGATTCTCACTGCACAATTTTGAGTTTGTTTGTTTAGACTTTTAAAATCTACTTTTTCATTTAAAATTAGTAAAATTTGTGTGATAATTCCAGTTTTCATTTCTTAAGTCCATTATAAAGATGTTCATGATAATGAGGTTTAAATTGTAATAAAATGGAACGACCGAAATTTTTGCTAGTTCGTATTTGAGACTGAGGATGTCATATCATTTTATGTAACCATGTCATGCTCTAAAACCACCTATCGCTTTAAGGCAGCATCTCCTTCTTGTTTCAGAATTCTGGAATTGAAAAGGCGTTTCTCTTTGATGTGGTCAGTAAGATTTACATTGCAACAGATAGTACCCCTGTGGATATGCAAACGTACGAGCTCTGCTGTGACATGATCGATGTGGTCATTGACATTTCGTGTATTTATGGGTAAGTAGAACATTCTGAAAGGCCACCATCAAGCACATTTCTCTTTTGTAACCCTTGAGGTATTTTGAATTTACTTATTTGATCTTAATACTTTTGTTTGAAATGATTGAGATCTATAAATACACCATTTAGTATGTGATAATAATAATAAAAAATTGTTGAGTAAATGCCTGGGCATTATGCTGATAATTTCATTGCCTATATATACCATTGAATTCTTCACTATTCCATGAGGTGAGAATTACTATTCCCATTTTACAGATAGGGAAACTGAGGTTCAGAGTGGTGAAGTTTCTAACCCCATCTTACACTATCATTATGGAACTAAATTAGTACTTGAACTCATCTGATTCCTAGTTCCTCTCTTGAAAAATCTGTCACGTATCATAATGTCATGTATACTTGAGGGAAAGTATTAGGATCCTTGGGTTTCTACATAAATATCTCATATTAACCATAGTTCTGTTACCTTCTTTATAATAGGAAATAATGGCTGGATTTTTTTTTCCCAGTATACTTTTGATTGTCTTTTGCTATGGGTAGCAGAGAACTATAAAACTAAGCAAACAACATTACCTGCTTAGTATTACAGCCTTAACCTTCTTAGAAAACCGAACTTCTTGTACATATAAAAGAATACAAAATAAGGAATGAGGAAAATTGATTTTGTTACTGGACACAGAAATAATTCCCCATAATAGTAAATTTGTTGAATTCAGGATTTTGTACAGAGTGAGTGGGTATGAACTATCTTATTAAGGCATTAGGTTGTTGCTGCCTGTTTATATCGGATCTCACGATATCATCTCACAGTCATTGATGGGGTAAAGCATTTCTTCATCTTTCTCTTTACTCACTGGGCTGTGGCCTTTTATGCAGCTTTCTCTGCCAGCTTCTAGGGAGCCTTGGTCTCACCACTTTTTTCTTCCATTTAGTTCAGACTCTTTCTGTTAACTGTTACACATACATGCCCACCCACAGTCCCTTCCCTTATGAAACAGGGAAACTGATCCATACCTCTCAGGACTGTAGTGAGGATGAAATATCATTAGGTCGCCCCTGGTGGACCCCAAGTGTATCTGCCATTATTATTTTTTTTAATTATTTAAAACTTTTTTTTAAAGTTTATTTATTCATCCAAGCCATCTAAGCCATCTTAGTTGCCTGACCAGGAATTGAACCCGGGCCCCTTGCAGTGGAAGCGTGGAGTCCTAACCACTGAACCACCAGGGAATTCCTTATTATTATTATTAAACACTGCCTTCTGGCTTTAGAAATAGACCTTATTTCCCAAGACTGCTGCCTTGCAATATTCTCTTGTTTTTAAACTGTTAAGTGGATGACCTTGAAATAGTCATGGAGGATGAAAGTATCCTGATTATAGTTTAGATAACTGTCATAATCAAATAACAATGAATAGCACAATTAATCTGGCACATACTTAATGATGTGCATAATCATTATTTTGCCTTATGGTAATTAGACATAAATGGTAAGTTGTTCATGGAAACAATGTTAATCAGAGTTACTTTTATCCAGCTCAAACACACACTGGGAAGAAGGGGCTGGGCAGAGGAGAGAGCAGGGCTTTATTGGCAGATTGTTTTCCTGTGGTAGAATGCAGTGTGCCTGGGAACCTGCCCTGTTCAGTAAGAACCAGTATGGGTCTGGGTCACAAATGGGGCATATGTTCTGGGCTTTCTTGAGACTGTTTGCTAGAGTGGCCACGAGCCGGCCCAGGTGACCTGCAGAGGGTGGCTGAGGGTGCATGCCACAGCCAGGAAGCAGTCAGCCTTGTAATTGGAGACCCTAGAGGTAGGTGAGCTGGTCTGCTGAGGAATCTCAGCTGGGATTCTGAAAATACACAGTTTCAGATAAGGAAAAGGTATATGACATCCTCCTTTGTCTATAAACAAAAGATACATAACTGGATATATCAGTGTCTTCAAAGGGCCCAGTTTTGTTCACAAAGGTCATATCAATAATGATAATAGCAGTTAACATTCATTATACATTGTATATGCTCTTAGCACTATGCTTAGTGTTATGCATATATTATTTCATTGCATTAGGAAACTTTGAAGTAATCACTGCTAATATACAATGAAGAAATCGAGGCTCAAAGAAGTGACTCAATTTGCCCAAATTTATACAGTAAAATAAGAGAGCTGGGATTCAAACCCAAGTAATTTGTGTTTGCAGGCCACACCTTTTCTTAAATATTTATTTATCCTTTTATTTTGAAAAAAAATTGCAAATCTATAGAAAATATGCAAGAATAGCACAGTGAACTCCGATACACCCTTCTCTGGGATTCACCAGTTTTTAGTGAGCCATATTTGCTCACTCCTTTTCTAATACAGTTGGCCCCCCATGTGAGTTCCATATTGACAGATTCAACCAACCAGTGAATTGAAAATATTCAGAAAAATATTCCAGGAAGTTCCCAAAAGCAAAACTTGAATTGGCTGCATGCTGACAACTATTTCCATAATATTTACATTGTATTAGACATTTTATGTCATCTAAAGATAATTAAAAGTGTATGGTGGGGAGGAGGAGTGGGATTTCCCTGATGGTCCAGCAGTTAAGACTCTGGGCTTTCACCGCACAGGGCATCGGTTCGATTCCTTGTCAAGAAACTAAGATCCCACATGCCAAAAGGCAAGTGAAAAATGGGAGAGTGTGTGTAGGTTTGGGCTCTCCAGGTGGCACTACAGGTAAAGAATCCGCCTACCAGGGCAGTTAGACATAAGAGACACAGGTTCGATCCCTGGGTCAGGAAGATTCTCTGGAGGAGGGCATGGCAACCCACTCCAGTTTTCTTGCCTGGAGACTCTCTTGGACAGAGAAGCCTGGTAGGCTACAGTCTGTAGGGTTGCAAAGAGTTGGACATGAATTACACAACTTAGCATGCACGTATGTAGGTTATATGCAGATACATAATGATGCAGTTTAGCATGCGCATGTATAAGTTATATGCAGATGCATAAGGAACTTGAGTATCTTTGGATTTTGGTATCTGCTGAGGGGAGTCTTAGAGCCAACCCCAGGCCCTAAGCCTGCTCCATAGGGATGACTGTACATATACATTTGTTTTTGCTGAACCATTTGGGAGTAAGTTATAGATCATGATCCTTAGACTATAGTTGTTAATACTTGAGCATCTGTCTCTTAATAACAAGGATGTTTTCTTACAGGACCAAATTAAGCCTATTTAACATGGCTTCATGACTCTATGATCTAATATAGAATCCTTTGTTAAATTTTATCAGTAGTCCCAATTCTCTCTTTTATTGCAGTTTTTTTCCCCAGATGAGGGATCTAGCCCAGCACTTGGCTGCCTCTTCAGGCTGCTTTATTTTGGAAAAATTCTTCACCCCTTCTTGGTCTTTCATCAGGCTGTGCTTTGGATAGCCTGGTTATTCTGTCACGAAAAGCAGGAAGCCCTCATGGGCCACAGAGAGGAGAAGAACTAACCTCCACCTGTCACCTGTGTTCTTCAGGTGCATGGAGAGTTCAGCCACCTGGCGTGTCAGTAGGAAATTGACCATCATACACTGTGTACATTCTTGTGATTGGGTGTTTCTGAGATATTTAGCTGAAAAGCACTGTAAGTGTAGACTCCCTATCGGTACGATTATCATTCTTTGTGATAATCCGATCTTGTTGCTGGGTTACAAATTGTAGTTCTTAATGGTCAAATATGTTTTGGTTTCTGTTCTCATTTAGCCTCAAAGAAGATGGAGCAGGAACCCCCTATGACAAGGAATCAACAGCCATTATAAAGCTGAATAATACAACAGTTCTTTATTTAAAAGAGGTGACAAAGTTTCTGGCTCTTGTGTGCTTTGTCAGAGAGGAAAGCTTTGAAAGAAAAGGTAATTTTTGTGTGTGTGTGATTTAAATGAAGCATTTCTGTTCAGACGGATACTGCCTTTCCTGCTTGTTGAATGTGGGTGGACAGCAGCCGTGCCTCTGGAGGCTTCCAGACTTCAGTCACAGGCTCGCCTGGCTCCTGCCCCCATCAGTGGGGTTTTGGGATCCGTGAACCAGCCTGCCCTCTAGTGATGCCCCTGCCGTGAGGTGATAGTGGAACCTAGACCCCCTCCCAGGGAGGGGCCTTAGGTTTTCTGGGAGTGAGGCTAGCTGGGATGTTATTGCCTGGCTATAGAGTCCCTTACCCCAGGGAGGGCCCACAGCCTACAGGGAGGGCCAACGCCTCCCTCTTGGTCCACACCTCTAGAAGGTTTTAGAGATGCTGTGACCACTTGTCCTCCCTATGTAAAGGATGAAACTCATACAGTCTTAAAGCTACACTTTTTTAAACTTCTATTCAGCCCTTGTCCATTCTTTAGTCCTAAAATACAGGGGTGGCATCATGATTCCAAAAAAGGGAAGATACGCGTATACTTAATAACATCACCGAATATTTTTTAGGACCAAATTGAGTTTTATTTTGAAATAAAAGCAATTAACCTCTTAAAGATACTCATATTCCCTGCCCCCCGTCTAAACTGGCAAATATCAGCTTACTGATGTAGTTAAGAATTTTTGCTAGTAATCAGGAGATGATTTACCCAAATGGAAAAGGAAATGGCAACCCACTCCAGTATTCTTGCCTGGAGAATCCCATGGACAGAGGAGCCTGGCAGGCTGCAGTCCACGGGGTTGCAAGAGTCGGACACGACTTGGTGACTAAACCATTACTCTAAATTCCCAATAGCCTTTCTTTCTTATAAGCAATACATGTTCATTATTTAAAAATGCTTTGAAAACTTAAAGTATACAGAGCAAAATAAAATCACTGAATTTCACCATCTTAGAGCTGAACCCTGTGTTAAATTTCTGGAGTTTTCTTACTCCTTTTCTCCCTTCCTGTCACCTTTTCTTCTGTTATCCCCTCTTTCCTCCCTTTCTTCCAACAAAACTGGTGCCATTTTGTCTACACAGTTTTTTATCCTTTTGTTTTCACTTATTTGTACCCTGAAAATTTTCTTAATTCTTTGGAACATAAAAGCATAATTAAGGTTTATATTACTTTTCTGTTAAAAAGTAGTAGATTCATTTAGAAAATTTAGAAATAATGAGCAAAAAGGAAATAATTATTGGTAAGTTTCTCACTCATATCACATTAAACTTGTTTGCTTTTTAGGGTGGCTAACAGTCCATCACTTCATGGGAAATAGATGGGGAAACAGTGTCAGACTTTATTTTTGGGGGCTCCAAAATCACTGCACATGGTGACTGCAGCCATGTAATTAAAAGACACTTACTCCTTGGAAGGAAAGTTATGACCAACCTAGATAGCATATTGAAAAGCAGAGACATTACTTTGCCGACTAAGGTCCGTCGAGTCAAGGCTATGGTTTTTCCAGTAGTCATGTATGGATGTGAGAGTTGGACTGTGAAGAAGGCTGAGCGCCAAAGAATTGATGCTTTTGAACTGTGGTGTTGGAGAAGACTCTTGAGAGTCCCTTGGACTGCAAGGAGATCCAACCAGTCCATTCTGAAGGAGATCAGCCCTGGGATATCTTTGGAAGGAATGATGCTGAAGCTGCAACTCCAGTACTTTGGGCACCTCATGCGAAGAGTTGACTCATTGGGAAAGACCCTGATGCTGGGAGGGATTGGGGGCGGGAGAAGAAGGGGACGACAGAGGATGAGATGGCTGGATGGCATCACTGACTCGATGGACATGAGTCTGAGTGAACTCCAGGAGTTGGTGATGGACAGGGAGGCCTGGCGTGCTGCGATTCATGGGGTCGCAAATAGTTGGACACGACTGAGCGACTGAACTGAACTGAACCATCTCCATTTGCCTGGGACAGGGAGGGGGGTTCCTGAGAAAAGGGACTTTCAGGGCTGAAACTTGAAAAGTCCCAGGCAAATGCAATGAATCAATCACCCTGGCTTTATAAAGAGCTTGATGCTTTGCATATGCAGAAAGTGGTTCGCTTGGTTTTTGCTGCCTTAATCTCAGTGGTGCGTCCTGCTAGTGTTGCTGACGGTCGACGCTTACTGATTGATTTGTCCTCGTGTTGGTGTCTGTCTGCATTTTCTCGGATCATCTTTGACTGCTCTGGCAGAAAGGGGAGGATGGAAAGCAGAAGTGGGATTCTTGGAAAGGAAGGTGGTTAAAAAATACAGCCATCTGGGCCCACCACTGAACAACTAGAATAGAGTTCCTGGGAGAAGAGCCTGGAGTTTGCTCATTTTATAAAAATTTCCAGGATGCTTTTAATGTGCAGCTATGACTGAAAATCACTGAACCTATAGAAGGATATGGGACCATCCCTCAACTTTGTATGGGGCTGAAGATGTTGCTTATTCTGTTCATGTCTCTGTTCCTATATTTTTCGACTGCCTTTTATGAAAGAGTGAAATAAACAGCACTCATTGTATACAGTTCCTTTAAAATCCTCAGTTGTGAATTTTCACTTTTAAAACTCCAAATGCAGCAAGTTTCCTGTTCTAAACATACACAGATGAATAAGTTGACATGTGTCAGGGATCATTAGTAGTCTCTCTCTGAAATTTCCTAGAGTTGAGTTCTCACTGAGCCAAAGCCCTTTAGCTAAGCTTTCTGCCTAAGGCAGTTAGTTGCACACATAGGTAGAGAGTTTTGAGGTCGCTTTCACATCTTACTCAAACTCTCACTAAATAAAATCATGTCTTTGGTCCATGTTTCTTTCTTTTTTTGAAGTTCATGTTTTATTTGGAAAATGGTTCCAAGAAATAAAAGTGAAGAAGTGGGGAAATAGAGAAGGGAGGGAGAAAAACTATCTTCAGTTTCAGTTCAGTCTCTCAGTCGTGTCTGACTCTTTGCAACCCCATGAACCGCAGCACGCCAGGCCTCCCTGTCGATCACCAACTCCCGGAATCCACCCAGACCCACGTCCATTGTGTCAGTGATGCCACCCAACCATTTCATCTTCTGTCGTCCCCTTCTCCTCCTGCCCTCAATCTTTCCCAGCATCAGGGTCTTTTCAAATGAGTCAGCTCTTTGCATCAGGTGGCCAAAGTATTGGAGTTTCAGCTTCAACATCAGTCCCTCCAGTGAACACCCAGGACTAATCTGCTTTAGGATGGACTGGTTGGATCTCCTTGCAGTCCAAGGGACTCTCAAGAGTCTTCTCCAACACCACAGTTCAAAAGCATCAATTCTTCCACACTCAGCTTTCTTTATAGTCCAACTCTCACATCATACATGACTACTGGAAAAACCATAGCCTTGACTAGTTGGACCTTTGTTGGCAAAATAACGTCTCTGCTTTCGAATATGCTGTCTAGGTTGGTCATAACTTTCCTTCCAAGGAGCAAGCGTCTTTTAATTTCATGGCTGCAATCACCATCCACAGTGATTTTGGAGCCAAGAAAAATAAACTCAGCCACTGTTTCCACTTTTTCCCCATCTATCTGCCATGAAGTGATGGGACCGGATGCCGTGATCTTCATTTTCTGAATGTTGAGCTTTAAGCCCACTTTTTCACTCCTTTCACTTTCATCAAGAGGCTCTTTAGTTCTTCACTTTCTGCCATAAGGGTGATGTCATCTGCATATCTGAGATTATTGATATTTCTCCCAGCAATCTTGATTCCAGCTTGTGCTTCTTCCAGCCCAGCAATTCTCATGATGTACTCTGCATATAAGTTAAATATGCAGGGTGACAATATACAGCCTTGATGTACTCCTTTTACTATTTGGAACCAGTCTGTTGTTCCATGTCCAATTCTAACTGCTGCTTCCTGACCTGCATACAGGTTTCTCAAGAGGCAGGTCAGGTGGTCTGGTATTCCCATGTCTTTCAGAATTTTCCAGTTTATTGTGATCCACACAAAAGTTTTGGCGTAGTCAATAAAGCAGAAATAGATGTTTTTCTGGAACTCTCTTGCTTTTTCCATGATCCAGTGGATGTTGGCAATTTGATCTCTGGTTCCTCTGCCTTTTCTAAAACCAGCTTGAACATCTGGAAGTTCATAGTTCACATATTGCTGAAGCCTGGCTTGAAGAATTTTGAGCATTACTTTAGTAGCGTGTGAGATGAGTGCAATTGTGCAGTAGTTTGAGTATTCTTTGGCATTGCCTTTCTTTGGAATTGGAATGAAAACTGACCTTTTCCAGTCCTGTGGCCACTGCTGAGTTTTCCAAATTTGCTGACATATTGAGTGCAGCACTTTCACAGCATCATCTTTTAGGATTTGAAATAGCTCAACTGGAATTCCATCACCTCCACTAGCTTTGTTCGTAGTGATGCTTTCTAAAGCCCACTTGACTTCACATTCCAGGATGTCTGGCTCTAGATGAGTGATCCCACCATCGTGATTATATGGGTTGTGAAGATCTTTTTTGTACAGTTCTGTGTATTCTTGTCACCTCTTAATATCTTCTGCTTCTGTTAGGTCCATACCATTTCTGTCCTTTATTGATCCCATCTTTGCATGAAATGTTCCCTTGGTATCTCTGATTTTCTTGAAGAGATCTCTAGTCTTTCCCATTCTATTGTTTTCCTCTATTTCTTTGCATTGATTGCTGAGGAAGGCTTTCTTATCTCTCCTTGCTATTCTTTGGAACTCTGCATTCAAATGGGTATATCTTTCCTTTTCTCCTTTGCTTTGCGCTTCTCTTCTTTTCACAGCTCTTTGTAAGGCCTCCCCAGACAGCCATTTTGCCGCTTTGCATTTCTTTTTCTTGGAGATGGTCTTGCTCCCTGTCTCCTGTACAATGTCACAAACCTCCATCCATAGTTCATCAGGCACTTTGTTTATCAGATCTAGTCCCTTAAATCTATTTCTCACTTCCACTGTATAGTCATAAGGGATTTGATTTAGGTCATACCTGAATGGTCTAGTGGTTTTCCCTACTTTCTTCAATTTAAGTCTGAATTTGGCAATAAGGAGTTATGATCTGAGCCACAGTCCGCTCCCGGTCTTGTTTTTGCTGACTGTATAGAGCTTCTCCATCTTTGCCTGCAAAGGATATAATCAGTGTGATTTTGGTGTTGACCATCTGGTGATGTCCATGTGTAGAGTCTTCTCTTGTGTTGTTGGAAGAGGGTGTTTGCTATGACCAGTTCGTTCTCTTGGCAGAACTCTATTAGCCTTTGCCCTGCTTCATTCACGACCAAATTTGTCTATTACTCAGGTGTTTCTTGACTTCCTACTTTTGCATTCCAGTCCCCTATAATGAAAAGGGCATCTTTTTGGGGTGTTAGTTCTAGCAGATCTTGTAGGTCTTCATAGAAGACCTTCAGCTTCTTCAGCGTTACTGATCAGGGCATAGACTTGAATTACCGTGATATTGAATGGTTTGCCTTGGAAACGAACAAAGATCATTCTGTCGTTTTTGAGATTGCATCCAAGTACTGCATTTCGGACTCTTGTTGACTGTGATTGCTACTCCATTTCTTCTAAGGGATTCCTGCCCACAGTAGTAGATATAATGGTCGAGTTAAATTCACCCATTCCAGTCCATTTTAGTTCGCTGATTCCTAGAATGTCAATGTTCACTCTTGCCATCTCCTTTTGACCACTTCCAATTTGCCTTGATTCATGGACCTAACATTCCAGGTTCCTATGCTGCTGCTGCTGCTGCTGCTGCTGCTAAGTCGCTTCAGTCGTGTCCGACTCTGTGCGACCCCATAGATGGCAGCCCACTAGGCTCTTCTGTCCCTGAGATTCTCCAGGCAAGAATACTGGAGTGTGTTGCCATTTCCTTCTCCAATGCATGAAAGTGAAAAGTCAAAGTGAAGTTGCTCAGTCATGCCCGACTCTTTGCGACCCCATGGACTACAGCCTACCAGGCTCCTCCATCCATGGAATTTTCCAGGCAAGAGTACTGGAGTGGGTTGCCATTGCCTTTTCCATGGTTCCTTTGCAATATTGCTCTTTATAGCATCAGACCTTGCTTCTATCACCAGTCCCATCCACAACTGGGTATTGCTTTTGCTCCATCCCTTCATTCTTTCTGGAGTTATTTCTCCACTGATCTCCGGTAGCATATTGGGAACCTACTGACCTGGGGAGTTCCTCTTTCAGTATCCAATCTTTTTGCTTTTTCATACTGTTGATGGGTTTCTCAAGGAAAGAATACTGAAGTGCTTTGCCATTCCTTTCTCCAGTGGACCACATTCTGTCAGA
Source organism: Ovis aries (assembly GCF_016772045.2). Taxonomy (NCBI): domain Eukaryota; kingdom Metazoa; phylum Chordata; class Mammalia; order Artiodactyla; family Bovidae; genus Ovis; species Ovis aries. The sequence goes on from NC_056061.1 coordinate 48,162,356, forward strand.
CCTCTCCACCATGACCCGTCCGTCTTGGGTGGCCCTACATGGCATGGCTTAGTTTCATTGAGGTAGACAAGGCTGTGGTCCATGTGATCAGATTGCCTAGTTGTCTGTGATTGTGGTTTCAGTCTGTCTGCCTTCTGATGCCCTCTCTCAGCGCCTGCCGTCTTGCTTGGGTTTCTCTTACCTTGGACGTGGAATATCTCTTCATGGCTGTTCCAGCAAAGCACAGCCGCCACTCCTTACCTTGGACGTGAGGTAACTCCTCTCGGCTGCTGCCCTGACCACTATCTTCAGTGGCAGCTTTATCCTCACTTCTTTTTAAAAATACTTTTAAAATGCTTTTTATTATTTAAAAATTTTTTATTTATTTCTTTGGCTACACCGTGAGGCATGCAGGATCATAACCACTGGTGCACCAGGAGTTCCCTTATGCTCACTTCTGCTGAGGGAATCTTGGAGAAGCTATGTGTGCAAAAAGCTTAGAATCACCCCCTTTGGATATGCAAGACGGCAACTTTGTCCACCAGCTCTCATACCCCATCACGAGGGGTACCCTCAGAGGCTTTTATTCTTATAGCCCTAGTATCTGTGTGTGTGCCAAAGAAAGCCTCCAGCAGAAAAGAAATGCCCATACCTGGGCTTGCTTCGTTCTTTCTGGCTCTTTCTCCTCGGTCTGTTCTGGAGGAAATGGTCTCTTCGTTTTGTTCTACGGTGGTCACTGTCACTGCAGAAGCAGCAGAGGGCGCCACTCAGAGGGTTTCCTGCTCCTGGAAGTTGAGATGGTGTTTCTTACAGTTAGTTATATGACTGCTTTGAAGCATTCCTTGCCTTGGCTGGAATCCCAATCCCATTTTTATGTATTTATTTATTTTTGTGTGTGTAGGGGGGTCGGAGCTCTGGAAACATCACCTGAGTGGATAGAAATATTCTGGGGGCTAGTTATTTTAATAAGTTTAAAGGTAGTAAACTTTAAACTTCCTGATCCCTGGGTCAGGAAAACCCCTGGAAAAGGGGAATGGCAACCTACTCCAGTATTCTTGCCTGGAGAATCCCATGGACAGAGGAGCCTAGCAGCGTATAGTCCATGGGTCGCAAAGAGTTAGACACAACTGAGCGACTATCACTTCCACTTTCAAAGGTAGTAAAGGGAACCCACTGCCTTATCCTAACTGGTATATACATAATACTGCTCTCAATACTTTTACATATTAGTCCTGATGACCTGAAATGTGCTCAGGACTTGGATTATATCTTATTCTATTTTTGTATCATTAATTTCTGAAGACGCAAGAAAATTCTCCCTTACTATTTGCCGTTTAAAATTTACTTAGTATTGAAACACTGAGATTGTCATTGGTTGTTGAATTTCTTAGCTCAGAGTTGACCTGAGGTGATGATAACCCCTCTGAAATCAGGGACTTTGTTTTCCCTAGGGCTTATGACAGTAGCTTAAATATTTCCTGAATATCTTTTCAGTAAATATTGATTGATGGGTACTGTGACCTGGAGATGTCAGCTAACCTCCAAGTCAAGGTCTGCCTCCATTCAGAGTCAATTTAATAATGCCTTTTGGGGAAAAGATACTAATAAATATTTCACTGAAGGTATATCTTTATTGTTCTTACAATTTTTAATTCTGAAAGATTTTTTAAAGCGGCAGTTGAGTTGTTTCTTCAAAACTTTGGGGTCATAGACACTTTTGAAAATGTGGTATATACTCTGGAACCTTTCCTTTGTAAAAATATATATTCACAAGACTTTGCCTGCAATTCCTGAAGCTCAGCTGCAAACCTTCTAGGGAAGTCTATGGACCTTATGTTTTCTCCTCTACCGCCCCCTACTGGCATTTCCTCACTATGGCTGACTGGAAAAGGCTTCTAGGTGGCACTGAGAAATATTTTTGTTTTCTTCTCCAGGGCTGATTGACTATAATTTTCATTGCTTCCGGAAGGCCATCCATGAAGTTTTTGAGGTGAGAATGAAAGTGGTGAAATCGCGAAAGGTTCAGAATCGGCTGCAGAAGAAAAAAGGAGCCACCCCCAACGGGACGCCTAGGGTGCTGCTGTAGGTGAGGTTTCAGGAACATCTTTTGAAATCAGACGTTTCAATGAAGCTGCTGCTATGTGTTGCACTAAAGGAAGAGGAGGAAGGAGATTGGGACGCAAGACATACGTTTGTTGTAAAAAACTCAAGGAAGAAGAAGGAGGAGATTGGGACATATGACATACGTTTGTTGTAAAAAAAAAAAAAAAATCCTGCCACCCTTTCTTTTAATCTTCTCTTTTTTAAATAAAGTAAGCACTTTGAAGCAAAAACTTGTATATTAACAATGAAGTGAAATCTACTGTAACTTCATTACACAAATGTAAACTTTTATGGTCTGTAGTCAGAAAAAAATCCTGTGTGCGTACTGCCAGGAACTGTATATATTTTGCACTTTTTCATGTTTTCTTTTTCTCATGAAACTAAACTTTGATAAAACAACTTTTCTAAGCTTTGTTCTGTCCTTGGTGTCTAGGACATGCATACTGAGTCCGTATCTATGGGGCAAACAGAAATTAATCAAAAAGTGATGGATTAGCAATGACTTTTTTAAGCATGGGAATCTTTGCTACCAATTGTTGAGAAAAATCATTTTTCCATGGAGGAACAGCTTGGAGCAGCAAGCTCCAGGAGCAATAAGACCTGTCCCCTGTTTATAATGGATATAAATAGAAGTTTTATAGAATAATATTAGCACCAAACTTACCTAAACATTTCTATAGCTGTGAGAGTACTTCCCTACCTGACAGTTTTTATAAAACTCTTTACCTCAACAGACATCTCTAAAATCATTTTATATAGAGAGGTTATTTCTTTCTGCTGTGTTATTGTTGTCCTCTGGGACCATATTTCCAAAATGGTGCCGATCACTGGAGAGAAATTGGAATGTCGCTGAATTGCAGGGTTTCTGAAGGCTTTTCTGTACCTGCCACCCAGGCTAAAGTAATATCAGAAGCTACATGGTTTCCCAAATGGAGGTGACTGGCAACTGCAGATTTAAAAATGTATCCTATACAATTTTTCACCTCTGGAATGGGCCTCTTGCCATGCAAGAATCCAAATGTTTATTTAGGACCAGTTTCTTTTCCTTTTTTTTTTTTTTCACATTGCTCCACAACCACAGGCAATATTTCAGTTCTCTGCCACAGAACTGAATCTTGGTGGGCACATTGTCACCTCTGAATCTGCTCAGCTGTGACAGTGTGCCTCATGGACTCTGCTTGTCCCCCCTTACGACTGAACTAGGGCTCAGCTCGCCAGCAGCATGCTCTGCATGGCTAAAAAAGCCGTCCTGAAAACTGCTAAAGGGCAGTAGGCGAGGGTGACCAGAGGAGGCATTATAGTTAGCTGTGTGTCTGTTTCTATGAAATTCTTCCTCTTAAGTTTACTTTAGACCAACAGCAAGTGAAGAGATTCAAATCTACCCCCATCCCAAACCATTCCAACTAGATAATTCTAGGTCTATCCCAAGGCTCAGTGCCCTAAAGCATGTTGGTGGGTATTAGAAAATATTCATATGCATATATTTTTAGCAGAGCCTCGTAGGGATAGCAATGCTGAGCCTAGCAAAAATGGATAGTTCCTAAAGCAACTTTTCTGTGAGACTGTCCATGGCTTCTTTCTATCCTATCCTTGTCCATTCTTCCCAAGTCCTATTCCTTTGAGGCTGGAAACTGCAATTTAAGGTGGTAGCTGATTTAAAGTTTGCGCCCTCCCAAGGATCTGTGCATTTTGGAAGGAAATTTGTAAAAATCATGAAGGTGCCCTAACTCCCTTCCTCATGATTCCTGCTCAGAAGCACTGTGTAGGATCCCAGGGCTCCAGGGAAGTCTTTTTCCTACTTTCCAAACCTATAACCTGTTGGACCTTTGCCAGCATGGTACCTGGAGGCTATTCTTACAAATCTAATTAATATTTTTTACACAGTGTTTCTTTCTGAATACGCAAATACAGAATCACTTTTCTAAAACAACTTTATCCTCAAGATAGAGACATTTGCCTAACTGGTAAATCACACATTTATTAGGTATATATATTATTGTAGCTAGGTGGAGCTTCCATTTTTAAGCTGGGTATATGATGGATTTTGTTAAAATGTGCCTTAAATGCCTACTACTTCAAGAGCAAATGATTCTTTGAGGGAAAGGCAAAGTTAATGCTATGGCATCAGACCCAAGTTCATGGTAGTAAGTGCACTCTTTGATTAATAACACTGATATATAGACTACTGCCTCAAAGCCGTCAGTATGACGATGACCTCTTAGTTAAAGAAAATGTAGGAGTTATGTCTAAGCATTCAATTTCTGAAGTCTGTGCTATTGGAATCACAAAATCTCTTCAATTCCTTTTTCACTTGTTTTTGATATGGGACTTAGCTTTCTTGTGTGTGATCACTTTCACGTCTCAAATCCACTGCTATAAATACATATAAGTATACAAAATAATGTGTAAATATGAAGCTCAAATACATGGCTACGGTGACTGCTCTGGAATATTTCTGCTCATTTTTAAAGGTTGAGAACTTGGCCTAGAGGTTTTCCGGGCAATTAGAACTTATATGTGGGGGTGAGACTCTGAATTATCATCTTTGTTTAGTTTCAGTAATATAGATAGCATATATGGCCAGAGTGGCATATTTGGTTTTTTTTTTTCAGAGTGGCGTATTTCTGATGGAATAGACGTTAAAAACTGGTTGACAGTCACAGACAGTACTATTTTGTGAATATAATATATTTTGGACCCTTAAATATAAAATGAATAAAAAAACAGCAATATTGTTATGTACGGGTTATATGCGAACTCTGTTTAAAATATATTCAAGAAACACAGCTGAATTGTCTTGATTATTAAAGTATGGTATGCATTCAATTCATGCAGACTGGATGTAATTTGTAATCAAGTATAATATTCATTGGGCTTCCCTGGTGGCTCAGTGGTAAAGAATCTGCCTGCCAACACAGGAGACTCAGGTTTGATCCTTGGGTCGGGAAGATCCCCTGGAGAAGGAAATGGCAATCCACTCCAGTATTCTTTCCTGGGAAATCCCATGGACAGAGGAGCCTGGCTGGCTACAGTCCATAGCATTAGAAGAGTCAGACATGACTTAGTGACTAAATAACAACAATAATACTCAGTATTATGTTTTACTTGAGCAGTATGTTATTTATAACCATTGTTAAACCATTGCTTTCAAGAATATTAGCTGCCAGTTTAAAAGCATGTGTCATGTGCTCATGATTTGGTAAGGATCTCATTTTATTTCAGGCATATTCATAACTAATCTTTCTGGGATCAGAATGGTCTCTTTCCTGAAAAGGAAGCATGTCTTTCACGTTTGTGAGGTTGTGTATACTGTGCATGCGTATCACTGCTTCATCAGACCTGTTGGTTTCTTTAGATAAATGTGTTTGTCCTAATTAACCAGCTCTCATGTTAGGGAAATGAGGATAAATTTCTCTTTTTAAGTTGGATTTACATTTTTTTTTTAGCTCACCTCTCCATGGGGCTGCCCAGGTGGCTCAGATGGTAAAGTGTTTGCCTGCAGTGCGGGAGACTTAGGTATAGGTTTGATCCCTGGGTCGGGAAGATCCCCTGGAGAAGGAAATGGCAACCCACTCCAGTACTCTTGCCTGGAAAATTCCATGGACGGAGGAGCCTGGTAGGCTCCAGTCCATGGGGTCGCAAAGAGCTGGACATGACTGAGTGACTTCACTTTTATCTCTCCATACTTTGGCTATAGAACTTAATTCAGTAAACTTAAAGATTTTGATCCTTGCTGCTCTGGCCCTAATCCCCAGCCATCTAAAAATTCTTTACCTAACAGTGTACCTTTTGATTCTTAGTAAGATTCCACTGTATAATGACTTTACAAGTCCACTCAGAGTTCCCCGAATAGGCTAGCATAAGATGTTATATATGAAATCCTGTTTCTGATTGGAAAATCTAATCTGAAATAACTACTTCCAAGATTTTTAATCAGTCCTGGGATTTCTTTGGAAGGAATGATGCTAAAGCTGAAACTCCAGTACTTTGGCCACCTCATGCGAAGAGTTGACTCATTGGAAAAGACTGATGCTGGGAGGGATTGGGGGCAGGAGGAGAAGGGGATGACAGAGGATGAGATGGCTAGATGGCATCACTGACTTGATGGACGTGAATCTGAGTGAACTCCGGGAGTTGGTGATAGACAGGGAGGCCTGGCGTGCTGCAATTCATGGGGTCACAAAGAGTTGGACACGACCGAGCAACTGAACTGAACTGATATTGAGTATAGGGGAAAGAAAATGTTGTCTTTAACAACATTATGAAATACGAATAGATAATGAGTGCACACAATATGCCGTGCTCTGCTCTTAAGTGCTTTTACATAATTACCCTCATAAACCCAAGAAGTGGGTACTGTTATTCTATTTTACAGTTGAGGCAACTGGGGCCAAAGAGGTTAAATGACTTGGTTAAGATACTGCTAGTAAGGCACAAGGCCTGGAGTCTGACCTAGGAATCCACTCTGTCAACTACTGCTCTAAGTACCTCACCAAATGTCCCTTAAAATGCCCTCATTTTGGGAATTCCCTGATGGTCCAGTGGTTAGGACTCTGTGCTTCCAGTGCAGTGGGCAGTTTCCATCCCTTGTCGGGGAATTACAGGCTTCCCTTGTAGCTCAGTCGGTAAAGAATCTGCCTGCAGTGCAGGAGACCCGGGTTCGATCCCTGGGTTGGGAAGATCTGGAGAAGGAAATGGCTAGCCACTCCAGTATCCTTTCCTGGAAGATCTCATGGACCGAGGAGCCTGGTGGGCTGCAGTCCATGGGATTGCAAAGAGTCGGGCATGACTGAGCGACTAACACTTACTTACACTTACATGCCAAGAGGCCAAAAAAAAAATTCCCTGCTTTTATGGATAGAGAGAGGGACTTGAAGTTCAGGGTTTCTGCTGCATGGGCTTATGAAGACTGACATGCTGAGGCATTTATATACACAGGAATCAATAGGTACAGTCTTCTAGTGTGCTTCACTTGAAGGAGAAGCTCAACAAAGATGCTTTTTTTCTTCCTAATCCATTAAATAATTATAATGCCAAAAATAATATTAACAGAATTTAAATATCAGAAAATGTAAATACTTTTTATAGCCATTTGATTTTTTTTTCTTTTTTTGCAGTGGGGGGAGCTGTGTGCAAGGCTTGTGGGATCCCTGACCAGGGATTGAACCTGGGCCACGTTAATAAAAGCACTAAGTCTAACTACTGGACCACCAGGGAATCCACAAGCCTTTTGATTTTTTAAGAAGCAATAGTATATCAAGCTTTAAGAAAATCAAGAGAGAATAAGCCTTTGATCTTAGTTGTATTCAATCTTTACCTTGATTTTGTAGTATATAACAACTTAAAACACTGATCTGGATGAAAATTCTAAAAGATACATTTCAACCCTAATCCTTCAGACCTATATTTAAAATTGCCAGTAACGTAAGCTTTGCTGGACTCTTCTATAAGAGGAACCTCAAATCTAACATGTCCAAAATGAACTGGCTTGTTTCTTTACTAAATCTTGTCTCCCTGTGATGATGTGACCATTCTCCTCCCTTCCCTGCCAGATACTTGGGTCTCTCTCTCTCTCTTTTTTTTTTTTTTTTCCACAAAAAGCTTTATTGTTTCCATTTGGTCTGAGGCTTGGGAGATTGCTCCAGGGTGGTTAGAAAGCTGCCAAATAGCTGCAGGAAGAACCCCTAACACCAGAGGGCCTCCTCAAATGCAGATAGACTCGAGGCTCCTAGTTCTGCTTGGAGGATGAGTCTTTCCAAGAGATGCTCATCAGCCCAGCCTGGGGACCAGTCTGGGGAGATCAGTAACACGGTTGCCATCTTCTTGATGCGTTTCACCTGCTTATCTGGAAATAGGGGCAGAACCCAGGGCATGCAGACCCAAAAGCACTTGAGGTAGTTTCTTTTCCATGAGAATGGCAGCTATCTAGGCTCCTGGGTTTTACCCGCCCTCATCCTGGGGAGGCTTTTGCACCTCCCGGAAGAGGGTCCAGCCATTGTACCTGTTTTGCCTTTTAAGAGGTACTTGGTGCCTCTTCTTGAACAGTTTGTGGAAAAACGACCCTCGCCCACCAGAGCCGCATCGTCAGCATTCAAAATAGAAGCCCAAGAGAGGGAGGTGCGGGAGGCCCGCAAAGGCACGTTGACCATGTTTTCCATCTTGGTATAACAGCTCTGATGAGTCTGGGAGCTCACAGCTAATTGGTAATAAAGAACGAAGCTCAGAAAATGGTGTTGGCAGGCCCTGGAGGCCCAGGGTAACTGGCTGATTCCAAAGGTTGTGACTGGAAAAGAGGTTGGAGGCTGGAGCAAAGGGCATCCCTGGGGTCTGTTCTGTACAAATATTATTGAAGAGAGATCTGAGGGACCACCAAGCACACTGCTGGAACCTCATTCTTGACTCTTGCCTCTGACTCACCTCCAGGCAATCCCCCAGTCCCTTCAGCTCAGCCTTACAAAGGTCTCCCAAATCTCTCCTCTCCATCTCCCTCCACTACGCTGGTCGAGACCACCTTCTCCTCATACTTAAATCTCAGCGCCCCCTCCCACTGTCCCTCTGCCTCAGCCATCCATCCATTCCATTCTCCACACCAGACCTGGACTGACCACCTAACCACACTTCTGACCACATCACCGCTTGCTTATTAACACCCTTTGTAGATTTCTACTACAAATAGCAGTCAAACTCCTCAATGACTTTTGCAAGACCCTGTCTGCCCAGTCCAGACCCCTTCTCCAGCCTTGGTTCCTTCTCCCTCAACAGAGCTGCACTGGTGGCTCATTCCTTTATCAGTCATTTTCTGAGATATGATTTTCTTTCATTCAATGATAATTGATAGGATATCTATTATATGCCAGACCTTGTGCTTAGTAAAATAGCTCAAAGACAGACACTGATGATGCAAGGATTTTGATATCTGAAAATAATAGAAAATAAGCCACTTTTAGGCCCTGCAGATGTCAGTATTTGCAACCACAGTTGTATTGAATCTTACATTCTCCAGCAAAGACCATAGAGGGCCATAAACAGCATCTGAGAAGTTGAGTTGTTCTTCTAAGAGCAGACCAATAGCGATACTTAATATATTATTAACATAATATATCATTAATCTACTGTAACTATTATGTTGGCCAAAAACTTCATTCAGGTTCCTGAACAAACTTTAGCCAACCCAGTAAATATAAGAAATAGAATGTGAAAGTAAAAATGTTTACTAAAGTAGTACCTTCCCTTGTAATTGAGAAAAGAGGTACATTATCTTAAAACTGTGTTACTTTAATGTTCACACTTTCCTAACTTAATCCACATGGAAAGTCAGTATGATTTCCGAATTAGATTTAATAAAGTTTATCTTACAGATAAACTTAATTTTTTTACTTTAATAAATTTTTTTTATTTATTAAAACAAAACTTTTATTTTAATAAAACGTTTATAATACAGAGCTTTTCAATCTGTTGTACCAGGAACTGTGAGTGCTGGCCAAGGTGATGTTTATATCCTCCTAATATGTTGATATGAGTTACAGTGGAAGATGTGAGGCAACGCTGATATAGGAAATAAGGCTAATAGAGAGCTTTTTATTTATTTATTTGGCTGCACTGTGTGGCTTGTGAGATCTTAGCTCCCCAACCAGGGATTGAACCTGCACCCTCAGCAGTCTTTATAGAACATTATGCTTTTTAGTTTCAATAAATGATTTATAGTTAAAGCTGAGATGGAGTTTGGTCCTCAGTGTTCAATCTTGAAAAGAAACTACTTTAAAAAGCAGAATGAGAATGCATGTAAGAATTAAAGATTTTAAAATTTAAAAAATAAAAAACTAAAAAAAAAAAAAAAAAGCAGAATGACCTTGTGAATTCATACCCAAAGCAATGTTTGAATGGGATGCTTATAACTGCCATAGGACAGAACTGTAGGAGTTAACCCTTTATGAAATTCATTTTTACAACAAATAATTTCACATTGCAAACTATCATGCCCTCATACTTGCAAATATTACTTTTAAAAAATCTCTCATTAAGTACTGTCCTGTTTACTTCCAAGGCATTATAGTGTTTTTCTCTTTCCTTTATATAAAAAAAGATCTCACAATCCACTCTTGGGTCATGGCCTGCCATTTGTAAGCACTGCTAGAAGAGACCCACTGAGAAGATCAAAGATACCTGAGGATTTTCTTTCTAACCTAAAATATTTTCCTTCTCTCTTTTAATTTTAAGATCTTAACAAATGTAGGGAAATTCTGAGGAAGTTCTTTCATTTTTCTTTCATTTGATCCAGGCCTTCCGCTGTGTGGATCAGAAAAATTTCACTTTTGCTGTCAGTGGAGATTTTACTGCATCTTAGGAGCCATTTGTTAAACAAAGGACAGGTGTTTTGTTCCCTTGCATATTCACAATCTCCACAAATAGATATTCTTGTATTTCTAATACCTTTGTAAGAAGCTTACTACTAATGATTTCCAGTGCTTGTTCTCTGAGGTCATAACCTCAGGAATAATTAATAAATATGTCTTCACCATTTTCCCCTGATTCTGCTAGGTGGCCTTTATAAGAAATTTTATAAAAATGTATAAGAAATTTGTCTCATTGCTTGAGGTCCTTTCAAGAGATAGTGTCTTCTTGGAGTATTTTTTTCAAAAAGGACAAAGACAAAATATAAGGCAACTCTCTTCTGAAGAATGATATTTTGGGGAAAAGTTTGCTTTCTATCCTTGCATATATGGTGTATATTTCCATTTACGAACATTTGCACCTAAAGCCCACTTCAGCTTCTGGGGAAGTCAGACTGGCCCAGCTGTTTTCTCATAAGATGCGATAAGGCAGACAAAGTATGGGATACCCATACCTTTTGGTTATTTTATGATGAAAGAATACATCGTAGGGAAGTCCAGGACCACTTTTTTATTTTTAAAGAGGTGGATGACTTGGTTATTATTCAAAATTTGCCTATAATTGTAAAGAGAATTTTACCAGGAAGCAGGTAAGGTTGTTTGTTCTAAAGGTGTTAATATTGTCTAATGTTCTGTGGCTGTAGAATTACTGTGAGTTCCATAATTCTTGTATGCCTTGAGCATCGTCAATAGAATGTTTCACATGTCTATGGACTATGATTTTTTTTTTGAAAGTTTGTGGATGCTATAGTGGTAAATAAAACATAATTTTATTTAAAAGCATTGAACTTTAGATAGTCGGGTGGTTTTTTGGTCATTTTGCATTTTCCTAATGAATAGGAACTGAAAATTCTGTGAATGTAGAGAGCGGAGTTCTCAGCTATTCTGATTGATCTGTAGCTGACCAAGTGTTATCCCTCAGCAGGTGGCTAAAAGGAGTCCAGAGAATGACAAATTGGGGCGACAGGATATGGAGACACAAGGAAAAAAGGCATAGACTGAGGGGCAGAGGGACAGCGCCCAAAGAGCTGTTAGGAAAGGACTCGAGGTGCGAGGGAGAAAACACGGCTGTGCCTGGCTCTCCGGCTGCCATCATGAAGGACCTCTCACCCACGAACACCAGTTTTATTTTAGCTGCAGGTGTTTCCTGTAGGGCCAAGTTTAGCAAATGAAAGATCTCGTGTCAGACTCATCAGTTCATCAAAACTAAGGAGTAAGAAATAAAGTATTGTCATTTTTGTTGCTGTTTTTAAAAGCATCTTTATTTTAAAAAAAGAAGAAATGCAATCATGCAAATAAAGCAAAAGCACAATTCTAAGCAGGTTTGCTTTTCCTCATCCCTAATAGCAAGAGCTGTAGTCTGGGGGGAGATGTCAGACAAATTCAAAGATGCAGTAGCAAATTAGGTTTTCAAGAAAAGACATGATTTTTAAGAAAGCTAGTAAAAATGATTTTAATAATGTTGCAAACAACTATTAGAAAATGTTTCTTTGCTTAATAATGGGGAAAACTTTTTTATATATTTACTTGGCTGCACTGGGTCTTTGCAAGACACAGGATCTTCAGATGCACCATGCAGGAAATTTAGTTGCGGTATCCGAAATCTAGTTCCAGGCCCCCTGCACTGGGAATGCGGAGTGTTGGCCACTGGACCCTCAGCGAAGTCCCAGGGAAAACTTTGAAATGTGGTACAGGTCATCTGGTGGAAGGAATCTACTGCACTAGTATTGTAGGCACTCCCCTGGTTTCAGGTATACTCACTTGATACCTCTCCAGAATATTTTCTTCTGGGATATAATATTAGAAAAGTGTTCACATAGAACGAGCAGGGAAGACATATTTTGACTATAGCAGAAATTAAGAAAGAAAAAACAAAGAAGCAGTTTTCTCCTGGATCCCTCGACTGGCCACCAGATGGTAGACAAAAACAAAACTATTATGCCTGCAATGCAGTAAGGTGAGGCATGAAAGCAACAAAGAACTTTCTGGCTGACATTTTTGTTTAGGTAACCAGAGTTTAAACGAGTGCCCCTGATAACGACCAACATCTCCTAACATTAATACCAGCCAGCAAATTAGTACCATATTAACCACTACAAAGGGGAAATCCTGGGGGAAGAAAATTGGAAAATCTATGGCAGTTTCTTTTTTTTAATGAGAAATCAAAACCTCACGAACTATTCAAAGTAATTAATAAAATGTTTATAATAAAGTCCATATATGGCTTTTTGAGATTTTTTCAATTTGCATTATATACTAGGAAGACACTGACATAAAATTTGTCAGTTCAAACTGTTAATTCAACTAAGTTAAATTTTAAAGATCTAATTGGCTTTATTAAATGATTCATGAATTGGGCAGTAGCAAGCAGAAAGGAGTTCCAAGGAGCTGTACAAAATGGAAAGCCTTAACAGGCAGAATTGGGGAACGAGTGCCTCGCTTCAGTTTTAGATAACCTACCTGTTGGTATGGCCGGGGACTATGTGGAAGGTTACCTCATTGGTGCTGACCAGAAAATTCCAGGCTGACCAGTTAAGAAGGCATTCTTGGAGGAGGTTGTAACTGCAATTAGGTTGGGTATTGAATATTGGTTTGCTGATGGGGGGCTTAACACAAGTGACTCCATTTTGGGCCTGCCATTTCTTTTTTAACTATACAAGTTATAAGCACTGCTGCTTCCAAAACAAGTAATCCAGTTAGCTGATGACAGATATTTTTAGCATAAAAAATTAACAGAATTTCAACTGTGTTACACCTATGCTTCCTAAACAAAGCCTAAAGGTAGCTACACTACAGTGTTAATCATGGTCATTTCTGAACAGGAGAACTATAGGAGAGTTGTATTTTATTCATATTCCAATATTGAAGAACAATCATGTTATTACTTTTATGACCAGGAAAAAAGTATTTCCAGAATTCCTTAGTGGTCTAGTGGTTAGGACCCCTGTGCTTCCACTGCAGGGGGGCTCAGGTTCCATCCCTGGTCTGGGAAATAAGATCCTGCATGCCCAGCAGCGTGGTCAAAAGAAAAAAATTCTAAGGGCAGATTCAAACAGTTACTAATATGGGAAGTGATGGAATGAACAAAGGAAAAACACTCAAGAAATAATAGTGCAGCCGGAAATCAGAGTTCTAGTTCCTCCTCAAAGGAGATAAATAAAACAATATATCTTTAGTCTTTCTATAGGAACTAAGGCGCCCCACTCAGGTGGAGGATGGTAACTTCAGTCAGTCAGTTCAGTCCATCAGCTGTGGCCAATTCTTTGCTACCTCATGGACTGCAGCATGCCAGGCCTCCCTGTCCATCACCAACTCCTGGAGTTTCCTCAGATTCATGCCCATTGAGTCAGTGATGCCATCCAACTATCTCATTCTCTGTCGTCCCCTTCTCCTCCTGCCCCCAATCCCTCCCAGCATCAGGGTCTTTTTCCAATGAGTCAGTTCTTTGCATCAGCTGGCCAAAGTATTGGAGTTTCAGCTTCAGCATCAGTCCTTCCAATGAATATTCAGGACTGATTTCCTTTAGCATAGACTGGTTGGATCTCCTTGCTATTCAAGGGACTCTCAAGAGTCTTCTCCAACACCACAGTTCAAAAGCATCAATTCTTCGGTGCTCAGCTTTCTTTATAGTCCAACTCTCACATCCACACGTGACTACTGGAAAAACCATCGCTTTGACTAGACGGACCTTTGTTGGCAAAGTAATGTCTCTGCTTTTGAATACGCTGTCTAAGTTGGTCATAACTTTTCTTCCAAGAAGCATCTTTTAATTTCATGGCTGCAATCACCATCTGCAGTGGTTTTGGAGCCCCCCAAAATACAGTCTCTCACTCTTTCCATTGTTTTCCCCATCTATTTGCCATGAAGTGATGGAAGCACATGCCATGATCTTAGTTTTCTGAATGTTGAGTTTTAAGCCAACTTTTTCACTCTCCTCTTTCACTTTAATCAAGAGGCTCTTTAGTTTTTCTTCACTTTCTGCCATAAGGGTGGTGTCATCTGCATATCTAAGGTTATTGATATTTCTCCCGGCAATCTTGATTCCAGCTTGTGCTTCATCCAGTCCAGCGTTTTTCATGATGTACTCTGCATATAAGTCAAATAAGCAGGGTAACTTCAGGCTGAGCACAAGATTCCTGGTGCACCACCCTGTTACCTCACCACCAACCAATCAGAAGAAAGTCACACACCTGGGAGCCCTAAAACTCCTCAGAAAATCATCTGGGAATTCATGTTTTTTTGAACAGGAGCCACTCACTCTCTTAGCTTGGCCCTTGCAGTGAACTGTTATCTGCTCCAAACTCTGACATTTTGGTTGTTTGGCCTCACTGTGTCAGGCACATGAACTTGCAATCAACAGCAGTTCAAGAATACCTCTGAGGTTCTAAGAAGTATGTTCCTCTTTTCAAATGGTAGGGAAGAAAGGCTTTACATGAATATAAGACAAGAAAGACAGCTTGATTCCTTTTATTGCAGTGAATACAATCCCAGTTTCAGAGTCAGAAGACCTGGACTTCAATCAGGGTCCTTCCACTTTCTAGATAAGTAGCCTTGAATATAAGTCAATGAAACTTGAAGAACCTCTGTAAATTGGATTTCAAAGTATTCAAATCAAGAAATTAATAAAAATCTAGAAAACTTCTTTTTATCAATATGATTTAAAAAATGTCAGAAAGATATGTCAACTGGAAAAAAATGCACATTCTAAATGTTGAGAATTCTGTTTTATTTGGTGGCCTTACTGAGGACTTTAGCCTAGGATGCTGCCTCTCAGGTATCTCTGAGGAGTCGTTCCAAATTGGTAAGAGAGGAGCCAGGATATACAGGAGTTCTTGCTGAGAAAAAAACCAACCAAACAAAAAACGTAAAAAAACATGTAGTTGAACATCAAAAGATTACTGTTAATCACAAAAATGCAGGTATCTCAAGTTAATGATTTTAGTGCTTTTCTACCTATGAGAAGATGCGAGAGTCTGGACTCTGAAATTATTCTGTCCTCTCTCTAGGGCCAGTATCCTGTTTTACTTTATCCTGAATTCCCCTCAGGGTGTACCTTCAACGGGCAACTGCCACAGCTGATGGCAGGCAGACATCCTTTGTTTACTGAAATGGCAGGCAATATTTCGGGGGGCCACAGATAAGAACTTTTAATGTAGTTGAAAACACGAAGAATTTAAGCTTGAGTTCTCTGAGACCTCAATTGTCTTCATCTGTAAAATGGGTATAAATAACCCATGTCACTACCAGTGAAAAGGCACTACTTTTCCCTTATGAGTTCTTGGCTGAAACCCCTTGCAACAGACAAATGAACAAAAGAAGGAACAAGCTGAGTATGTCCCTGAGTCGCTACCAAAGATTAATAGTATCTTCAGCTAAAGACAGAAGAAAGCTGTAGGGGGATTGAAGGCGGCCAGTAATGAAAGGGCACAGGGAAACAGGGATAAAGGTTGTTTCGAAGATTTGTTAGTACCTCCTCCATCAACTTTCTCAGACACTGGTGGCTCAGGCCATAAAGAATCCACCTGCAATGCGGAAGACCTGGATTCGATCCCTGGGTTGGGAAGATTCCCCTGCAGGAGGGTATAGCAACCCTCTCCGGTATTCTCGCCTGGCAAATCCCCTTGGACAGAGGAGCCTGGTGGGCTACAGTCCAGGGGTTGCAAAGAGTCCATGGGGTCGAAAGAAGACACAACTGAGCGACTAAGCACAGCACAGCAAAAAAAATGTTTTAAAAAACGTGAATTTCCCTTCAGTTCAGTTCAGTCACTCAGTCGTGTCCGACTCTTTGCGGCCCCTTAGGAAACGATAAATTATACTCTATTTTCAGAGATTTTCTTGTGCCTGCTCTTTCTCAAAAATATTCAGCTCAAGATAATCCTTATGCCAAAGAGGTATATTTTGGGGTGGCATATTGTTACCTTTCAAAAAGAAAGTTTTCTATTTTTATATAACAAAATAAAATTTGCCCAGCCTGGTTAACCCTCTTCATTCCACATAGAATTCTCTCCTTCCCTCTTCATCCTCTCCGTCGTCCCAATCCCCCCTCTTTTCCTAAATCCTTGTCCCTTTTTACGTCTTTTTCGTGACGTCAGTTTCTACAATGAAGCCCGAAATGTGTTCTTTGAGGGGATACCTTTCATATATGTATGCTTCCGAACCCGATTCAATTCTTTTTAAAAAATCTCCCCAAATGCTTAACTAACTGCCTTGCACCCAAGCATATTTGTCTGGGGGAAAAAAAAATGTTATAAAAACCCTTCTCATTCTCTTATCACTGGATTTCTCCTTTCCTGCTTAACTGTTTCCACCTCAAACAGCTACCGATCTGAAAACAAAGCACTTGGCGTAGCCGGCCCACACGGGCGACGGGCTGGGGTGGCTCTGAACTGGTCTCGAGGACCTGGGCCCAGATCCACCCGCAGCGAGGGCGGTCGGGGCGTTTCGGGCCGCGCCTTTCCGCGGGAAGTCCCGCAAGCGCCTGGGGAGCCCGGGTGGGCCCGGGCAAGGCTAAGACCTGAGCGCCGTCCGCTCCTGCAGATCCGGGAGTGCGCTTCGCGGGACCGGGGAGGTGACCAGCGGCCGAGCCGCGCCCCCGCCACGAAGCGACTGCCACGTCAGGACAACTTCACAAAACCTGGGCGAGGGCGGGTGACGCAGGCCGGGCGGCCGTGGCGGCTTTGGGCCCGCGGCCAGACGAGGAGGCTGACCTCCAGCCCAGCCCCGGCTTCAGCGACACCCCGGCCGGCGCCGGCGCCTGCCCGGCCCTCTGGGAGGCGGGGGAGCAGCGCAGGAGGCGGCGCCACCGCGGAGCCCGCGCCCTCCCGCCCCGCCCGCAGTCCCGGCCTGGGCGGGGCGGCCACCGCGGAGGCTCCTCGGCCAGACCCGGTCGGCCCGAACCGAGTTGAGACGCGGGAGTCGGCGGCGCGGAGAGGCGGCGACGGCGGCGGCGGGCCGGGAGGCTGGAGCCGGGCCAGCCCCCCGCCATGGAGACCCGCTACAACCTGAAGAGTCCGGGTGAGCGGGGCTGTGGGCAGGGGGCGGTGCCGCACGGTGAGCGCGATGGGGGAGTGACCCCGGACCCCGGGGACCCGCGCCGCGGTCCCCTCGCGTCGGCCGCCACTCGCCGCTCCGCTCCCGGTTCCGCGCTCTACGCCAGCCCGCCGCCTGCCGGGCTGGTGCAGGCCGCGGAGCCGGGCGGGCCGGCAGGCACAAAACCTGGGGTCTCCCTTCCGCACCCCGACTGCCCTTCCCTCATTTTCGCCACGTAGAACTGGGTTATCAGCTCGTCCCCGAGAACAGGTGTAATGGTGACGGCCGTGAGTAATAGAAATAGAGATCAACCCCTTGCCCTACCTGCGCCTTGAACACGGTCGTTAGCTCTTCTCCGTCGCCGCCACCGGACTTTTATTAGCTGTTTGACTCACTCTCATTTGAGGATTTCGTTTAAACGTCCTGTTTGCAGCCTTTGGGGCAAATAGAATTACAGACATAAAGGAAATGTTCCGGACTAAAGCGGTTAACCAAAAAGCTAAGAAAACTAGTTGAGCCATGTACTTTAGAACTAACCAAGATTTTAGCCATACTGGTATGATGTATGTATGTCTCTGTTCAGGCATAGAAACTTCTCTTCCTGTCTTTAATACCCCTGCTTCATTCACAGAAGCAGCCAAACAATCCTAGCCTCAAATACTTTTCTGGTGTATAATAAAGAAGCGGGCTTCCCTGATGGCTCAGCGATAAAGAATCCGCCTGCCAGTGCAGGAGACGCGGGTTGCATTCTGGTCCGGAAGATCCCCTGGAGGAGGAAATGGCAACCCACTCCAGTGTTCTTGCCTGGAGAATCCCGTGGACAGAGGAGCCTGGCGGGCTACAGTCCAAGGGGTCGCGAAAGAGTCAGAAACGACTTAGTGACTAAACAACAAAATTAAGAAGCACGAAAAGGAAGCAGCTCTCAGATTAAGACAGGCTTCAAACAAACCTTTGGATTCTGTAAGTGGTATTGGATTTGTACCTTGATAAATTTGTTCAGAGGGAGAAACTCCACACTTCAGGTCTAAATAATCCTAATAAAGGATTTTAGTGATGGTTTGGCCAACCTTTATTGGTTCTTTTTTTTGTTTTTCCTTCCGAAGAAGCGACTTCTCAGTAAGAATCAGCAAGATTAACATGCTCATGGAGAGAGTTGATACTGTGAATCTTGGATTTTTTTTTAATGACTTAAAAACATAACAAAAACTGAAGAAAAGCCTGAGGATACTGATTGAACAGAGCTTTGTTAACTTGAGTTCTGTCAGGCTAAGAAACGTTCTCCGGTAACCAAGAATCAGTCATAACGTTTGGGGGAGCCATAGACTTAAAAAAAAAAAAAATCCGCGGAAGGGTCTGGACTCTCCAAGAAATACGTTTATAGGATTCAATTTCAGTGGATTCACCACCCCTGCCATCCTCAACCCATCTCCTAAGCCAGGGGGAATAAAGGGAGATGAAAGAGAACGAGGGAAAGAAAAGCTTAATTTTAAGATTAGATGGTGGAATGCTTAGAATGTGAAAATTGTGCTAGATTTTAATAAAAATATGTGGGGAAAATGTAGGGTGACTGTTCGGTCACATGGTACCAAGTTCCTTGAGACAGCCGAGGTATTTAGTGGAATGTCCAGAGAATAATGAAAATGAGTAATAGTGCAGTTTGGAATGGAGTGTTGGTGGGTCCCAAGAGAGTGTTGTCAGAGGACTTTGCTGAATTTTGATAGGTTATTGTACCCGAGACTGTGATAAGCTTTTAAAATTCTTAAGAATTCTTTTCTGTTTCTACACTGTATGACTTACTGTAAGGTAGGTACTGGTTGAGCTTTCTTTGGTAGACATGCTTCTAGCTGTATAATAAATTGCTTCGTCTTTTCGGTTTCATTTCCTCAGAGGTAGTGCTATTGTTCTAAAGAAGAGTTTTTTTAAACTTTTGGTTTAATTCTACAGATCATTTGGTGTTCACAGAAAAAGTGAATTAGCCGAAATATGGAACTTATTGAAAGTGCGGAAAGCATAGTGAAAATGTTTTCTTTTTTTGAAAATGTTTTTTTTGTTTTTTTTCTGTCTTGTAATACTTTTTAAGGTAATGAATGCATGAAAGGAAGTGGTTAAAAACGCTGCACAATGTAAGAGCTATAACCCTTTTTCTATCTGACGTGGAATTGTCTTAGAGATATGGATGGGACAATTAAGACAATACAAATAACTGGTTAAAGGCCAGTTTGTTAGCATATGGATAGTAAATTTGTTCATTTTATAGATGGAACAATGTATTTTTAATGATTTTTCTAGAATGGACCTGTGATAATGGGCAGAACTCTATGTGAGGTTACCTCTTAAGCCTCTGACTACCCTGTCAGTAGTTGCTTCTGGATCAGGCACCCTGCTCTCTTTTTTGGGTCTCTTCTGGTCTAAGTATCAGGGTCTCAGAGTACAAAGTAAGGGGACATAAAGTATAAAGAACTTCCTGTGGCAAGATTTCTTCAGAAGGGCCCTATCTGCTCGTTCAGCAGATGGTTGGCATATAAGAAATTGGTGCAAAGGCACCCATTACCTCCATCAGAAATATAGGAGTTACTCTATCCATGGGCTTCCCTGGTGACTCAGTGGTAAAGAACCTGCCTGCAGTGCAGGAGCCACAGGAGACATGGGTTCAGTCCCTAGGTCAGGAAGATCCCCTGGAGGAGGGCATGGCAACCCACTCAAATATTCTTGCTTGGAGAATCTCGTGGACAGAGGAGCCTGGCGGGTTACAGTCCATGGAATTGCAAAGAGTAGGATACGACTGAAGTGACCGAGCACACACTTACTCTGTCCATACCCAGGATATCTACTGCCCCTTCACGCTAATCATTCTCAAGTTTTCATGTCCGATTTAAACCCTTCTGCTAGGCTATAGATACACAGAACTTACTGGTGATTTAACATCTTTACCTAGATTTCCCACAAACTACCCCCTGCCAAAAATCTCTACAAAGTGTAAAAACCAGATCTCAGGAATTGACAGCCCCCAGGAACCCATGGGAGTCATCTTTGAGATCTTGGTCTACTTTTTTATTCCACTCCCTACCCTGAAACACACACAAATACATGCATTTCCATGCGGGCACCAGTGAACAAAGTCACATATATCTAATCAGTTACTGTCCATCATCACCAGATCAGTTGAAACAAAATAAAAACTGATTAGGTCAGTCCTCAAATTGGCAAAATTTTAATAGCTTCCTGGTGAAAGTGAAAGTTGCTCAGTTGTTTCCAACTCTGTAACCCCATGGACTCTATAGTCCATGGAATTCTCCATGGCAGAATACTGGAGTGGGTAGCCATTCCCTTCAGGGGATCTTCCCAACCCAGGGATTGAACCCAGGTCTCCTGCATTACAGGCGAATTCTTTACCAGCTGAGCCACCAGGGAAGCCCCCTCAAATTGACAAAATTTTAATAGCTTCCTTGTAGCTATGGATAAAGTTCAAAGTAGACTTCCCTGGTAGCTCAGCTGGTAAAGAATCTGCTTGCAATGCAGGAGACCCCTGTTCTATTCCTGAGTCAGGAAGTTTCCCTGGAGAAGGGATAGGCAACCCACTCTAGTATTCTTGTCTGGAGAATCCCATGGACAGAGGAACCTAGCAGGCTACAGTCCATGGGGTCACAAAGAGTCAGACACAACTGAGCAACTAAACGCAGAGGGCTGAATGTGATTTGATCCTTGCCTTCCTCACCAGCCTCATCTCCTAACACTCTTACGCTCCTTTGCATTTTTACCATCTATCCATTTGGCCTGAGTGATTATCCAGATGGAGCAGCTCTAACCTGTATGCCTTGGTTCATGTGAGATTCCTATTAGTTCTTCAGTCTTCTTTAAGGTTCCGCCTTGTCCAGCTTCCCTAGGCATACTAAGGAGTCCGTGTGATTGTGCACACTTGGTCAGTATTTCTGTTTTAATTGTTTTCATGTCTTTCTCTGCGAGCTTTTTGAAGACAAGAAGCAGTTTTGGTCATTCTTCTATCTCCATAACTCAGATATTCTTTAAATGTTTGTCGAATATATACCTTGGCAAGATCTTCCTGGGCAGAAATATCAGTCCTTAAATATTTGCTTAAGTGTCTTCACTATGGGAGCAGGAAGAGGCTCTTGGGGACCATGACATTGGCTTCACATCCTTGATAAGCCTGGCTCCTGCATTTTACCCATGCTTTGGAGTCTGATGATATCAAGATATTTATTTTCCAAGAGAATATAGATGCATGAGAGTGACCAGTAAATGATCCCCTTTTCCTGGAGCTTTGTCTCCAAAGTCCAGTGAGTTAGCTGAGCATGTGAAGAATGCTAATGGGAGGCCCTTAAAACCTAGAGATTGGATCCAAAGTGGTCATGTGGCCTCCATGAAAAGAAGAAAGCAGGAATGCATGTGCTCCCCACCTTCCTTTCCTTTGCTATCACATCTTATCTTACCATGGTTGGAGAGTTCCATTTATAACCTTGCAAAGAGATAAGAGAGGAGCTGGAATGGGAAGTTTCCTCACTAGCCATGTGGTAGCAAGAGATGGAGTGTCAGGAGCATACTATGCTCCAGCCCTAGTTTCCAGGCAGTATTTTGAATCTTGACTTATTCCATAGCAGTGACATGTCTTTTGCGGGCAGGGAGCCATGCCATGTTGCCAACTTCATATGCTTAAGGCCTGCATTTGAACCAGAGAGAATCATTGAAGGACCTTGAATCCCAGTCCATTTCTGACCTGGTGAAGAGGGAGGGGTGAAAAGGAAAGGAGAATTATGTGAAGAAATTACTGACTTTCATGTGACAGATACAAAAACATTACAGCAGAATAAGACTGGGAGACTTTTCAAGTATTTAGAGCTACAAAATGTCAGAGCCAATTTTAATGCAGATCTAATTCCAGAGTCCATGTTCTTTTTCAGAAAAATGTTCATAGTGTATGTTGTTTCCAGAAAAATGAATTATAAGTACACTAGAATAGTTTTACCTTCTGTTTGACTATGTACTTTGGCTCTCACATGGTATGTCCTTATGTTGGCCCATGAACTAATAAATCAACTTGTTTGGTGAAACCATGTGAAACCTTGCACCTCATATTAAGACTTGAACTCACTTGGCCAGGATTTGAACTCAGCCAGAACCCACAGTCCTCCAACTGGGATCACACATCTGGTTTCCGCACGTAATGAAGCTCAGGTTCTTGATGTCTCATCGCAGAAAGAATTCCGTGAGAGACAAAGTGATAGGTAAGAAGTGGATTTAGAGAGAAACACACTCTACAGACAGAGTGTAGGCCGTCACAGAAGGTGAGAGGTGCCTGGAGATATGATGTCGTTAGCTTTGATGGGCTGGGTAATTTCATAGGCTAATGAGTGGGAGGACTGTAATAGCCATTTTGGGAAAGGGGGTGGGGATTTTCTGGAATTGGGCCACTGCCCACTTTTTGGTGGAGGAACTGCCTTGGAACTGTCACGGTGCCTGTTGGTGTGTCCTTTAGCTTGCTGAAGTGTTAGAAAGAGCATAAACATATACTGAGGCTCAAGGTCTAGTGGAAGTCCACTTGTCTGCCATCTTGGACCTATTTGGTTCTAATCAGTTTCTGTTGCTGATGGGCCATGTCATTCTTTCAGAGGTTGTGCCCTGCCCCTTTCCCTCTTGTTTCAGTTGAGCCAGTGATTGTTCCTTTAAATTCTTTCTTGCAGCAGTTCTGGCCCTTCCATACATCTCTCATAATATCCATTGGATGTTTATTTTCTTCTCTCCTAATAAACTGAGTGAGGAAGAGACAGAGAAAAATGTGATAAGGTTACGGAATGAGTAAAATCCGACCTCGTCAGTTTATGCAGCCAGCTGATGAGAAATAAAGAAAAAACAGTTTCCTTGGCATCTTTGATTGCTGACAGCAATCATGTAAAACTAGTCATGTTAAACAACTTTCATGATTTTATTTATATCTGATAGTATTAACTTAATGGTGTTTTTACGTGGCTCTAAACCAAGGGTTTTCAATTCTTTTTTCTCTGGGCCTCTTAGAATAGGTGGAAGAGGGTAGATAGCTTAGAGGTCCTTCCATGCTAGCCTGCTGTTATCTGTTTTATATATTGAGGTCCTCCTTAAACCTTTCTTTGAACAAAGGATTTTATCTCATCAAATAAATTTGAAAACCACTGCTTTTAATCAGATCTTTGGAGAGAGTTTTGTTGGGGGAAGATACTAGCATTCATTTCAGCTAATATATGAGTGTTTACTGTCTGCTAAGTCCGGAGGAGACTTCAGTGAAGTAGATGTTGTTATTGAGCACAAAAGACAGGTGTTAATCACCAGTGAAGGTAAACTTGATAAAAGCGAAATTATAGAATGTTGTGAGGACTTAGAGCAAGGGGACTCAACGTAGTCTCCAGAGCGGCGGTTTCCAAACCTGACTGACCACTAGAAATAACTTGGAGAGCATTCCTGGCGTCCGCTCTCCTCCCAGGACTCCTCAGGGACTTTTATGTGTCCCAATAGGAATCTCTAGTCACTCCTCTGAGCGTGGACAAAGGAAGGTATCAAGGAGACTCTTCTGAGTAAATTTCTTAAAGGTCTAGTGAGAGCCAGACTCGATGAAGTGGGGGATGGGAAGAGGAGCAGCGCTGCAGGCTGGGGAATTGGTGCGGAAGAAGGGGGTCTGAAAAAGAAGGTAGAATGTGTGCAAAGAACTGAACAAAGCCGAGTGACTAGAACTCGAGGGTGGAGGGTGGGGGAGAAATTGGGTCTCAATATGTGCTTGTTTCTAATAAAGCATTTATTGTATTATTTGCATTGACTCCTCCCCCCCAGACTATAAGCTCCTTGATAACAGAAACTGTATTTTAGTTTGCTTGCAGCTATAGCATCTGCTCCGCAGTCAGACACCACCGAAGCAACTTAGCACACATAGCATCTAGTATGAGCTTAGTGAATATTTACTGATCAGATGAACAAATTCTCTGCCTATAGGGATTAGTTCAGAGTAGGAGATGGAAAAGAATATTAATAGTTATGGAATAGGATAGTGACTTAAGAATTTTTTTTGCAGCTTAGGAACCCTTGATTAATGAAATTTTCTGTGAAAGTCCTGATACATAAGGAACTGTTTGGTTGTTAATGTGTGAGCTGCTTCTCAGGTAACCTCTCCCCATAGCATGCCTATCTGTGCCACTGCACATTTACTGTTTTTGTTTCCTTTGCTTATTCATACCTAGCTGGATAATTCCTGCTGTCTTTCTTTCAGATCTCAGTACCTGAGCCCTTTTCTCTTCTGTCTGCTCTCAGGTTAGGTGCCCACCTGGTGCGTACCTCTCTCATAACATGTATTAAACTACGTTAGTTTGTTCTCAAGCAGAGTTTCAGAGAGCCTTGGGCTATCTGGTGTTTCTCTGGCTTTGCTATCCTGTATCCTATACCAGTGTCCTGACATTTTTTTTTTTTTTTTAGCATCTAAAGCTTGAGGGTGAGGGGGCTGGGATCAAAGGATTGACCTTTATGAACCAATAGGGTAGGAAAGAGGGTACAGATACACATAGGACTCTAAACTGTTGTAGGCTGCTCACAGTCATTTATCATGGGGATAAAGTCTGTGCCATTAACTGAAAGAGGTGGAAGAGAAGAGAGTGAATAGGTATGAATAGCCTTGGGGTACTAGTTGGAAGGTGTTGGGTGGAGATATAGAACCTTGTGTGGCATTGGATGCAGCACCCCATGTCCCAGCGGAGGTTGTTAATAATACCTCTATAATAGCATCAGTGGGCCTGTCTCTGTGACTTTTTAAACCCTGTTCAGTAATGCTTAGCTGTTTGGGTATAGACTTCTAATTAGAAGATGGTTGAGTTGGCTCAGTTAGAATTGAATTTATTAGGGGAGTATGAAAGGGGAACATCTAAGAGCCAAGAGCATGGATAGAGAGAAGTGAGTATAGGTGTAGATGGCGTTAAGAAAGTTGTGGGGTCAGTGGATTGGAGGTTTTAATTTAGCAAAGAAATCATTTCAAACAGGAATTCAGTTAGGGCTATGGAGATTCAGTGATGTCAGGACAGTGCCATTAAGTCAAAGAAGATATTGAGTGGAAAGTTCTGATGTTGAGGATTTTAGGGGGTTTACTGTTCATGAGCATAAGTGCCAGAGGCCATGTTTCTTGTCAGTGTAGATCTTTAACAAGGTACAGTTGGACTGCTTGTGTTGAAATCCTAGTTCTGTCATTTACCATGTAACCTTGGACATGTATAATCTCTCCATGTCTCAGTTTCTTCATCTGGAAAATGGGGATAAAAACAGCACCTATCTCAGTTGTTTTGAGGATTACATGAATTAATATTTGAGTGCTACCTAATAGGGAGTGTATATAAGTACTTACTGGAGAAAAATAGCATCTCTTTGAAACTTCTCTATATATTAAATTTAATATGTAACTCTTCTAGTGCCTAGCTGCCTTTTCTTCCCCCATTATTACTATTATCGCATAATTAAATCATATGCTGTATTGAATAAGTCCTGTGCACGTTTTTTGTTGAAGTAGGAACTACTTCATTAGGTCTGTAAATCTGCTGATCACATGGAAAAAGTTTATTTGAAATGTCTCTGTCTTGTGAATTTCGCTTCAGCTGTTAAACGTTTGATGAAAGAAGCAGCAGAACTGAAAGACCCAACGGATCATTACCATGCTCAGCCTTTAGAGGTTAGTCTCTATCTCTGTCTTCTAAGGTTCTTAAAGTTATTCTTCACTGCATTGAGTCATTATAAATGTGTTGGTATGCTTTACCGATACATTTTATTCCCTATATTTTCTGAGTATTTTTTTAAACCATTAAAAATTGAAGCACAGTTATTTACCATGTTGTGTTGGTTTAAGGTATACACTGAGTATTTCTGTTAGCCATTCAGAATAAGATGCTTTAGAAGAAGCAGATTTCTGGTCTCTATAAAATGGGTCTCAGGGACTTTCCTTGTGGTCCAGTGGTTAAGACTCCAGTCTTCCACAGCAGGAGTTCAATCTCTGATTGGGGAACTAAGATCCCCCATGCCACAGCTCAGCTAAAAAAAGGGAGGGGGGCCTCAGATACTATATTAGTTTAGGTATGAGGGAGGAAAAGTAGAAAGAACTCCAGACTCTATATTTGGGAGACTTAGCCCCTTGAGGGGTCTCTGCAGCTAGTTTGGGCTTTTTGTACAAACAGCTCTACCTCTACCTCAGTCTTCCAGTCTGTGAAAGGAGGGTATTTAAATGTGCCCAGTCTCATTTTCATGGTAATGGTGGGACTAAAATGTAATAATGTTCATGCAAGTATTTTGCAAACTATGAAGTACTTGGTAACCGATGATATTAACATATAATGTTAACAGCCCATGTGTTAACTGACCACTTACTAATAAGCTTTTCGGCATCTATGAGGGATAAATTTGGAAAGTTTGCTAAAATAATCCAAATTTATAGTAAATTATTTGATTACATAAATAATCATTTTCACTAATTGGGATTCAGGGGTTATTTATCAGTTTAATTAAGTCTATAATATTTTTAGATCAAATAATAATTTAATAAAAGTAAATAAATTTTTAATAAACATACTTTAATTAATTAAGTAAATCCACATCCAAAAACCGATCAAGCATGAACTCAAAATAAATATATTTTTAGACATACAAGAGTACAGATTTTCTTTCTTATATTCCTTTCAGAGAAATGTAGTAGACAATAAAACACACCAAAATAATGCAAAAACTGAACAAAACATACAAAGGAAGATTGAGATTCTAGTAAACCCAGGAGACATTCAAGTGAAGAATTTTGGAATGTGTCAAGCAGTTAATCCATATTAAAACTTCAGGGTCCAGAAGATATTTTTCAGAAAAAATAAATGGAGCTAATGTAATAGGAAGTATGTAAATCTATAATCTTATTTATGAACATGTAATGGTGCTCAGGGGGCTTCCCTGGTGGCTCAGTGGCAAGGAATCCACCTGCCAATACAGGAGACATGGGTTTGATCCCTGGGTCAGGAAGATCCCCTAGAGAAGGAAATGGCACCCCACTCCAGAATTCTTGCCTGGAGAATACCATGGACAGTCCATGGGGTCGCAAAAGAGTTGGACAAGACTTACTGACTAAACAACAGCAATGAAAACGGTGCTCATGTGTTTTAAAATGCATTAAAGAAAATTTTAGCTCTTATGTGACATGAAAGCTAGATTAAATAGCTTTTTCTTATAACTTTTATACTTGAGACATTGTGCATTAGAATAGTATAAAATGTTAATTTTTCTCACCCAGTAATGTTTCTAATACTGGTAGAAACAATCCAACTTTTTAATGTTCTTGATCCCTTGTTGCTTATTGTTTTTGTTCAGGATAATCTTTTTGAATGGCACTTCACAGTTAGAGGGCCCCCAGATTCTGATTTTGATGGAGGAGTTTATCATGGACGAATAGTACTGCCACCAGAGTATCCCATGAAACCACCAAGCATTATTCTCCTAACGGTAAGAATTCTCGGCTTTTTGAAATGCTTCCTGGAGGCTGTAAAGTGTAGTTTGCGTATTCCTATCCATTAAGAAATAAGTTCAGTTCAGTCGCTCAGTCGTGTCCCACTCTTTGTGACCCTATGAATCGCAGCACGCCAGGCCTCCCTGTCCATCACCAACTCCCGGATTTCACTCAGACTCGTGTTCATCAAGTCAGTGATGCCATCCAGCCATCTCATCCTCTGTCGTCCCCTTCTCCTCCTGCCCCCATATCCCTCCCAGCATCAGAGTCTTTTCCAATGAGTCAACTCTTCGCATGAGGTGTCCAAGGTACTGGAGTTTCAGCTTCAGCATCATTCCTTCCAAAGAAATCCCTGGGCTGATCTCCTTCAGAATGGACTGGTTGGATCTCCTTGCAGTCCAAGGGACTCTCAAGAGTCTTCTCCAACACCACAGTTCAAAAGCATCAGTTCTTCGGCGCTCAGCTTTCTTCACAATCCAACTCTCACATCTATACATGACCACTGGAAAAACCATAGCCTTGACTAGACGGACCTTTGTTGGCAAAGTAATGTCTCTGCTTCTGAATATACTATCTAGGTTGCTCAAAGCCTTTCTTCCAAGGAGTAAGTGTCTTTTAATTTCATGGCTGCAATCACCATCTGCAGTGATTTTGGAGCCCCCAAAAATAAAGTCTGACACTGTTTCCCTATCTATTTCCCATGAAGTGATGGGACTGGATGCCATGATCTTCATTTTCTGAATGTTGAGCTTTAAGCCAACTTTTTCACTCTCCTCTTTCACTTTCATCAAGAGGCTTTTTAGTTCCTCTTCACTTTCTGCCATAAGGGTGGTGTCATCTGCATATCTGAGGTTATCGATATTTCTCCCAGCAATCCTGATTCCAGCTTGTGCTTCTTCCAGTCCAGCATTTCTCATGATGTACTCTGCATATAAGTTAAATAAGCAGGGTGACAATATACAGCCTTGACGTACTCCTTTTCCTATTTGGAACCAGTCTGTTGTTCCATGTCCAGTTCTAAATGTTGCTTCCTAACCTGCATACAGATTTCTCAAGAAGCAGGTCAGGTGGTCTGGTATTCCCATCTCTTTCAGAATTTTCCGCACTTTATTGTGATCCACACAGTCAAAGGCTTTAGCATAGGCAATAAAGCAGAAATAGATGTTTTTCTGGAACTCTCTTGCTTTTTCTATGATCCAGTGGATGTTGGCAATTTGATCTCTGGTTCCTCTGCCTTTTCTAAAACCAGCTTGAACATCAGGAAGTTCATGGTTCATGTATTGCTGAAGCCTGGCTTGGAGAATTCTGAGCATTACTTTGCTAGCCTGTGAGATGAGTGCAATTGTGTGGCAGTTTGAGCATTCTTTGGCATTGCCTTTCTTTGGGATGGGAATGAAAACTGACCGTTTCCAGTCCTGTGGCCACTGCTGAGTTTTCCAAATGTGCTGGCATATTGAGTGCAGCACTTTCACAGCATCATCTTTCAGGATTTGAACTAGCTCAACTGGAATTCCATCACCTCCACTAGCTTTGTTCATAGTGATGCTTTCTAAGGCCCACTTGACTTCACATTCCAGGATGTCTGGCTCTAGATTAGTGATCACACCATCGTGATTATCCGGGTCGTGAAGATCTTTTTTGTACAGTTCTTCTGTGTATTCTTGCCATCTCTTCTTAAGAAATAAAGTAGATCATTATTATTATAACTTTGCTTTTGGCGACCAGACCTTGGACTATATTTTTTCTGGAAAAAAATTCCTAGGAAGTTGAAGCGTCTGAGAAGTACTTGTGATGCTCATTGCCATAGTGTGATTGTTAGGATTCAGTGAATTAGTGGACAAAGTGCTGTGCACAGTGTCTGGCACATGATAAGTACTCAGTAGAGGGTAGTTACTGTTGTTGTATTTCATCCCATTATCTCCTTCAGCTTTTCACCTTATGCTTTGTCCTTCATTTTCCTCATTTTTTTTTTTTTTACAGTTTCTTCATCTTCACATGCAGCTCTTAGAATAAGAACTGACGTAGAGTCCTCAATAAATGTTAGCTATGTTATTACTGTTTATATCTTAGAATTTCTCTCCATCTTCACATGTTTTATCTCCATGTAAAGAAAAGCTATACATCCAGGTTTCTCTTATCTTTCCTGGGACCTTGTTCCATCAGTAAATTCCTCTCTTAATTGTTAAAGCTTTCCTTCCTTCATTTCCTTTCATGTATATGTTTGATTATCCTCTAACTTGAAAGAAGCAAAAATGAAACAAAAACCTTCCCATGTCTCTGCTATGACTTTAAGCTATAGCCTTTTTTTCTCTTTGTAACCTTCAAAACATCCTAACTCTATAGTGTCATCTCTTGTGTTCTGGTGACCACACATAGCACTCCGTTGAAACATGCTTACTACGCCAGTCTCAAGAGAGCAGCTTGAGAAATCACACCATCTCTTCTCAGTCTTCATCCTTTTCCAATCTAAGTTAAACTTCTGATACACATGGAGTAGCAAATAGTGAAAGAAAAAATTGTCATCATTACCAAATTAATGTTTTTCCCTACGGTGTTTGTTTATAGTAGAAACAGCATTCGTTTTAGAGCCAATAGACCTGAATTCTGGCCAGTGCCATGTCCATCATGTCACGCGCAGGTTACATAATCTCTTTGAAATTCATTTTTCTCAGTTGTCAAAAGGAATGTATATGAAGAATATAATCATACTGTCAGGTTCCTGATATATGGAAGCTGCTTAATAAATCTTAGGTGATATTGAGAATTAGTCACGCTGGCTGTAGGTCTGGAGTGGGAGGCCTGGAGGGGCCCTACTGTGTTAGGAGTCTCTTCTTTCAGTTGCTAGATGGTAGGGAGAGCCAGCTGGTCTGAAGGAAGAGCTGGTACGTGGTGAAACTGGTGGAGGGTATTTGACACCACAGCTATTCATCGATGATATCATCATGTATGCTGATGTTCAATATTTGCTCTTTCTGATTCATTTCCTCTCTTTTGAAAAAATCTTCTCCAGCTTTCATTTGACAAATATTTATTAAACTCGTGCCATATAGCCTGTGTGTGTAGCAGAGAGTAAGTCAAAACTCTGCCTACTTGGAACTTGTATTCTAACTTCATGCCTCTTCTTCCTCTCCTTCTCCCAAGTATGGATATGCTACAAGTTCAGACTACAGCTGTTTTCTCTTGTTTCTGTGAAATGGTTTCATTGATCACCTCTGTGAAAGTCAAGCATCAGGAATGCATTATCTTCTTCTGCCGTCAGCACGTCTGTATTTCTGCCTGCCTGCTGGACACCATCAGTAGCTCTTCCAGCAAGACAAAACTGAAACCATTCTCATCTTTCACTTCTGTGTTCCTGTATGGAATTGCATCATCCTTTTGAGAGGCACTCCCAACTCAGAGCTTTCCTCCCCAGGGTCTAGTTAGGTGACACCCAGTCCTTAGATTTTATCCTAGCCTTTGTGTGTCTTCTCTTTGAGCTCCTTCCCAGAGCCTAGCACTGTACTAGGCACAGAGGAGGCTATCAGGACGTCATTATATGTCAGTTACTGAGATGTCAGTTGTGGAACTCAGTTTCAAAATGTGCTATGACAGCTTCTAAAGACAGCTTTTATTTTTCATTCTGACTCTTAACAAATATTTGTGGGGTATCTATAAGAAGACAGAAATCTGTATCCCTTAGAGATCCCATCCTCTAAAAATTCTCTTTAAAAAATTATTTATATGTAAAATATATTTATGCTTAAATAAAGTATAAAACATTAAACACACACATACCTAATTTTTTAAATGCCTTATTTATTCCTAAGGCTAATGGACGATTTGAAGTAGGCAAGAAAATCTGTTTGAGCATCTCAGGACATCATCCTGAAACTTGGCAGCCTTCATGGAGCAGTGAGTATTTACAGTGAATACAAGTCTTACAGAACTTGAGTCAATTAATAAATAATAAGATATAATACTCTCTCGAGATTGAAGCTGTTTGGGATAAATAATTTTATATTATTGAATAAATAATAAAAATGCTTTTCCCTATTGGGATTTTTGCATCATTTTAATACAGTCCCCTACTTATATCTTTTTAATGAAACCCTGAGCCTTTTCCTTTTTTCTTTTCAGAGTAGACCAAGTTCCTTTTGCAAAGCAACTTAGATTGATGTTTATTTTTTATTTCAGTAAGAACAGCTTTATTAGCCATCATTGGGTTTATGCCAACAAAAGGAGAGGGAGCCATAGGTTCTCTAGATTACACACCTGAGGAAAGAAGAGCCCTTGCCAAAAAGTAAGTTTTGCCTTTCCTTGTTTGTTAAGATGTGACTACCATTCTAGATAATGGCTGTTAGCAGATAAGCTCTGTCTCTTTGTCTGACCTACCTTGGCGCTACAGGATCTAGTCTTAGTTATGCTGTCTTAGAAATTTAGTTGTATTAATTTCCCCAGGAGTGATCAGACTCTAAAGAATTTATTTCATGCTATCTAGCTTTAAGAAGTAGTTGGTAATACCAGCCTACAGTGCACGGTATCTTCTAGAAGACAGTGCTGGTCATTTATCTCCACATGGGCAGTGTTACAGGTAGAAAAAAGCCAGAGTAATGATATGTATGTTGCTTTCTGTGAAAATTTTAAAAGCCTCTTTGAAGGCGGGGAGGAAACCCACTCTATCATCTTTGTATCTGTAGCATCTGCCTCATAGCAAGTGCACAACAAGATCTGGAATAAAGCAAAGGAGATTTTCTTTATCGAATTGTAGTTTCCCGGCAGTTCTGCCTTCTAGTTTTTTTCAGGTACATTCTATCTGTGTAACCCAGTAGATTCAGAGTAGCCTCTCTTTGAGTAGTATGGAGACCAGTTCTTGAGTTTGACCATTGTCCTGTTCTGAACTTTGCTGCCTACCCCCCTTCAGATCTGTTATGTTTAATTAAATGATAGTATATCTTACCCTAGCATGGCTTGCCTGGTGCCTCAGCGGTAAAGAATCTGCCAGCTGTGCAGGAGACACGGGTTTGATCCCTGGGTTCTATCCCTCAGGAAGATTTGATAGACTCCCTGTTTTATCCGCAACTTTTCTTTTAAACAGTTATTCCCAAGTTCAGGATATACCTTGTAGCTACTATTCACAGACT
The DNA here is from genome assembly GCF_016772045.2 of Ovis aries. Classification (NCBI taxonomy): domain Eukaryota; kingdom Metazoa; phylum Chordata; class Mammalia; order Artiodactyla; family Bovidae; genus Ovis; species Ovis aries. The sequence goes on from NC_056061.1 coordinate 48,195,469, forward strand.
ATAGTATGTACTTTGAATACATAGCATTTGTTTTGATCTCCTTTGTTGACTTTCTAAATTGATACTTGTATCCAGCTCATTTCATGTACAAGGTTAAAAAAAAAATAAGGCTTTTTTTGTTTAGACTTCTCACTATATATAGTCTAGGTTCTTAGTCTGTGATATAGGCTTTCTAAAACATGATTTTGCATTCAATCATGGTAGCATACTGTCCTTATGGATAAACTAATGTATTAAAAATAAACTTTCTCCTTTAAACTTCATCTGACTTCTCAGTTAAAAAATGAACACATTTTGGGACGTTGCTGGTAGTCCCGTGGTTAAGATGCCACACTTCCACAGCAGGGGGTGAGGGTTCTTTCCCTGGCCAGGGAACTAAGATCCCACATGCTGCTCAGCACGACTGAAAAATAGAGGGGGGAGGAAAAAAAAGTGCACACACTTTAAGATAAATAATTTGGATACTACTGATTTTCAAAAGGATATGGACAGCAATGCTACTTCTGCTGAAACAAAAAATGTTCATCAGTAAGTACTAAATTAGTACAGCTTTTACAAGTGTTTTGTTTACATGAAATTATAAATAGTATGTTCTTTATAATGTGATAGTATGTTCTTCAAGATCTAAGAGTTTTATTATGTTGAACTAGAAGTATGACAAAATAGTTTTTGTAAAAGTTTAGTAATGTAACAGTGTATATTATAAACATTTACTTCTAGTCATACAAAATAGAAAATGGAAGCATAGAAAATCAAATTAATATTAGGAAATAGTCTAGTTAAGACTTAATTTGAGCTTCTATTTGTTATAATGAATGATGAATTTCATTGTCTGGATTTTCCATGAATTGTCTTTTATCTTTCAAATTGTACTGCTGTTTAGATGAGTAGAGTTGTTGGGTTTTTCCCCTGGAAATATCTGTAAATAGTATTCAATTTTAAAAATTTTTTATTGGCCACACCAAAAGAATATGGGATGTTAGCTCCCCGACCAGGGATCAAACCCACGCCTATGGCAGTGAAAGCACTGTCTTAACCACTGGACTGCCAGAGAATTCCCAATTTGAGCTTTATAATGGACTTTTTACACAGACTTAATATAGTCTTGTTGTGTGTGAACTTAAGGACAGTGTAATTAAGCAATTTGTATGCTGTCTTAATAGATCTAAAACTTTTCTTATAAAGAGGTAGTATATTGGGAAAAAATGAAATCTAAACTCTGATTTTTTTTTTAAATTTCAGATAGTTAAAATTGAGGAATAATAGACATGGATTTAAAAAAAAAACCAATTTAACTTGTGTGTTTGAACTATAATTATTGCTAAAATTGTCTAATTTACATGTAGGAATATGATATCGAGTTGTCCAGTGTTCTTTTAAATTTAATCACTCGGTATTTGAGTATCTTAGATAGATCAACTTTTGAGTATCTGATTTATATCCATCAAAAAATTACTTCCTACCAGATCACAAGATTTCTGTTGTGAGGGATGTGGCTTTGCCATGAAGGATATCCTGTTGCCTTTAAAATCTGGAAGCGATTCAAGCCAGGCTGACCAAGAAGCCAAGGAACTGGCTAGACAAATCAGTTTTAAGGTATTCTAAATTTGTAAATAAATTCTAACTATGAAACCCTTTTGTTGCCTAGCCAAATTTTAGATAGAAAGTAAAGCAGTATAGTTCCATTGTACTGAGATCTTTACAAATTATTTTCCTTATTACAAAACTAGTATATTTTCAGAAGCAGCATTATAGCATAGTAATAGTTAAAAGCTTGGACTCTGGTATGCTCTGCCAGGGGTCATATCTCAGCTTTGCTGCTTATTAGTAGTAGGACATGACACATATTGCTCATATTGTACCTTTTTCTCATCTGTAAATAAATAATGGTACTTGTTTGATTTTTATAAGGATTGAGTTAATTCTCACTTTAGAACTGTCTGGTGCATAATAAATTTTAACTATTATTATAGAAACTATAGATAAGCAATAAGGGAAAAATAACAATTATGCATAATCCCATCCCCACGCAATAGCTGCTGTTAATATTCTGACGTATCTCTCATATCCTTTTGATCTGCGTATGTTTTGCACAAACATTTAATTACTTCTAGAATTTAATTAGCTCCATCAAAAAAGTCAGCCTGCATTAAGCAGCATGCTGCCTCCTCCCTTGTCTCACCTTTCAACATCCTGTATATCCTTCCATGTCCAGATCTTGGGAGAAACTTTTCCTTCGGTTTTATTGTGGTGCCTGAAAGAGGAGGTGCTTAATAAATGTTGTTTATTTTCTTCCTTCTGAGGATTCCTGTTGTACTTAACATTACTTCTCTGAAAATCTTAGGGCCAAATGTCTCTTGTACATCAGAATTTCAGGTATAAAATATTAAACTTGCACTAACATGCACAGTGGGATCTGGGGCAGCTCCTGATAATCAAATCTATTAATATCTCATCAGCAAACCTGGGAATATTTACACTAATGTGAAAATACATACACTGTTAACAACCTCACATGTCAGATTATGCCTAAAAATTACAAAAAACTTTAGTTTTTAGAGTGTTTTGGAGTGGACCGTGAACCATGAGTATTAGTTTTGTCCTTCACCAAGTAACAGCTCCTTGAGAACAGGTATCGTCTATTCCTCCTCCTAAATTACCAGCACAGTGTTGGACACCATGAGTGTTCAGAGCTTACCTGATGGATAATTGATATTAAAGTAGTAATTAAAATAAATAATTAAAAATAAATCCAAGAGAGAATTTAGTAGGTTGTGGGTTATTCTGTACATCTCCTCTTGTGACACTGCTCTTGGGTATATCTTTTTTTTTTTAACAGGCAGAAGTTAATTCATCTGGAAAGACTATTGCTGAGTCGGACTTAAACCACTCTTTTTCACTAAATGATTTACAGGATGATATACCTGCAACATTCCAGGGTGCTACAGCAAGTACATCGGTATGGCTCTTATCTTTTACATCTGTATCTGTATCATCATAATTATTTGCAGTAGGAAGAGGAGTCTCTAGATGAACTATCTGAATGTTTGGGTCCTCCCGACAGATCCGAGACAAGCTGTCCCTCTAATGAATTATAGTATCTTAAACAAGTTATTTATATTTTCTGAGTCTTCTTTTTGTTAAATGGAGCTGGACTAAAACAACTTTAGGTTTGTAAATAGGACTTTTCTTCTATTGATATGACTTTTCTGAAAAGTTAGTTTCAGTATAGTGCTAGACTCTGAATTAAATTAAATATACATACATTAGCCACTTTCTCAATAGGTGCTCTGTCTTTGGCAGGTTTCTTAAGCTGCATTAAGGCACTGACTCAAAGGCCTGGAGTCAGAGATTTGCCTTAGACTGTCTCTGTCCAGTAGAATAGCCACTACCCACATGTGGCTCTTTGAATTTATATTTACCTTATTAAAACTCAGAGGGTAAAGAGTCTGCCTGCAGTACAGGAGACACAAGAGACTCTGGTTTGATCCCTGGGTTGAGAAGATCCCCTGGAGGAGGAAATGGCAACCCACTCCAGTATTCTTGCCTGGAGAATTCCATGGACAGAGGAGCCTGGCGGGCTATAGTCCAAAGAGTTGCAAAGAGCCAGACACAGCTGAGCAACTAAGCATGCATGCGTATGCTTTTTTGGGATCACTTCCCAAATAAACTTCTTGTTCTTATTCAGAATTAAGCTAAATTAAAAATTCAGTTCCTTAGTCACACTGGCCGCAATTCAAGCATTCAAAAGACCCAAGTGGCCAGTGGCTACCGTTTTGGACAGCATAGATATAGAACATTATTGTCATCTCAGAAAATATTCTGTTGGACAGTGCTGCCTTGCACATAGTAAGTGTCTAATAAGTAATCACTGAAGGAAAGATTCCATGGGTGCTGTGCATCTTATTAGTTGTGCCCTGACCTATTGTCTAAACATTAGTGGGTCTTGGTCATTGGAGAGACCAATTAAGAAAATGTGACTGGATTGTTGCTAAATAATTAGGATTGTAGGGAAAAAACATTGACTTTCCTTTCTATATATGAGATGAACTGTCTTTTTGGTAACAGGTTGTTTGGTTGAGTAGACACATCTTTCCCCTCTTCCCCAGTTTAGAGAGGATGTTAAAGGGTCAGAGAAATTGAAATAGAAGCTGGGCAAATACAGATTTGCCCAGGCAAATATAAAGTGGGACTGAGTGGTCCTCTCCCATTCAAGAGACTGAGATGGGTGGAAAAAAGTAGGTTGGAGAAAGCAGGAGAGAGGGTGCTGTAAAGTAAATTCTTGGAGGGGGCTGGAAAAGGAGGTATAAGAAAAAAGTGTGTGCTAAGAGATTAATTGTTTTTATGTGTTGCCCATGTAATTATATGTTATAGAGGGATATAGTGAATTAATTTTAGTCAATATATGTTTTAGCTTGAAATATTTAAAAAAATATTCAGATTACTTTTCACCTTTAGAATTCTAATTGTTTTCTATGTCATAAATAGTTTTTTTAAAAAATAGAACCATCCTACTGCAGAGAGGAGAGTAGTCACCTATAAAGACAGTCTGCTAATACTTTGTGATGTATTTAAATATGTCTTTAGTCTGTTTTAAATCTGTGTCAAGTCCCCTGTTGCATATTCCAGTTATCCTTATTCCAGTTGTAATTTATTTTACAATTATTTATTGTCTATTTCACTTCCCAGAATGTACGTTCCTTGAGGATCAGGCCTCTCCACTGCACTGTATCCCTAGTGCCTGGCATAGTGCCTTGTATATAGTAGGTCGTATTTGTTGGTTTTGAATAAATGAATCTGAGGATTGGCACTTTAAAAATATACTAGTAATACAGGTAAAGAAATGACAAAGTTTAGTAAATTAGATCGCACAAACAATACTTTTGTTATTACAGTAGTCTTTTCTATTTTGATTTCTTCCTTATTTTTTCTTCTGGTTTTATTGCAATATAATTGACATATAGCGCTGTATAAATTTACAGGTGTACAGCATAATGATCTGACTTGCATATACCATGAAATGGTTACCACAATAAATTTAGCAAATATCTAGTAGCTCATAGATACAAAATGAATGGAAAAAGAAAAAAAAATTTTTTCCGTTGTGATGAAAACTCTTAGGATTTACTCTCAACAGCTTTCATATGTAACAGCAGTGTTAATTGCATCAATCATATTGTACATTGCATCCTTAGGACTTATTTATCGTATAACTGGAAGTTTGTACCTTTTGACTACCTTCATCTGTTTCTCCTACCCCTCTGGTAACCACAAATCTGATCTCTTTTTCTCTGAGTTTGTTTTTGAAGTTTAATCTACCTATAATACTATGTTAGTTCTGTGCACAACGTAGTGATTTGGTATTTCTATACATTACAAAGTGATCACCACCCATTTTGATTTTAAAGTACCTAACGCAGAACTCTTCTTCACAGGTATAGGTAGGTAATTGATACCAGTTCTGGTTAAAACAATAAATTGCCTATAGTTACAAGTTTAGCTCTTAATTATATTTACATACAGATTATCTCAGAGTATGATTATATAATTTGATCACTAGGGAGGTAACTGAAACCTGGTGTTGGCTGGGGGTGGCTGCTTTACATGCTAGTGTAATGTGGATTCACTGAGATGTTATACATCAAATCCCAGATAAGCTACGTTTTTTTATCTTTGAGGGGGCGAGAGATTGCCCGCAGTCTAAATGCAGCAGATAACATCAGGCCATCTGTTGCTTTTTGATGCAGATTTTTTAGCTGTGTAGAAATGGGAACAATACTGATGGTCGGCTTATGTTCTTCCAGTCTATCAGGTTTTTTCTTCTTCGCGAGAGTGAGGTTCTGAATAAGCCATTCCACTTTGTATTAAGAAGCAAACACAAAACTCCCTTATAGATGCTAAACTATAGAAAATTTTATATGTATTACAAGGAACTTATGTGTGATTGTGACATATATATTTAAATGTAATTTAATTGGATACAAACATCACATATTTCTATGTTCCCAGAAATGATCACTTCATCTTAATGAAGGAAATAGAAATGATTATCACTCAAGTATACATTCTGTGATATGTGTTTGAATAAGTTTAGGCAAACAGCAACGATTTAAATGTTGTGCCACCAAACCTATGGTGTTTTGAAAATGGCCAAGTCCAGCTTGATTCTGCATCTGCGGTTCAGTAAGAACCACCAAAACTGAATCTGGTTAGTCCTTCCAATCTAGAGCCCTCTAGGTCTACAACATTGAAGTTATACAGTTTTACCGGGATGTGATTGTGTAAAATAGGGAGAATTTCATAATATCACAGCACTAAGTTTTAGTCAGTAATGTATCATCTAAAAGGAATCCGAAATTTAGGAACCTGTTTAAAGAAGTGTACCTACATAAATATTTCCATGAAGTACACATACTAAATGTCATCTGAAGTCATGGTTTGAGGGATTGTTATTCTAAATATGTTAATCATACTAATAAAATTGTGAGAATTAGTCCTAAATAAAATCATGACTTTTCTTTTGTTAACCTCAGTCTGGAGTCTTCAAAGGGATGTATCGATAGTAATATTAGTAATGCCTAACATTTAATAAGCATTGTGTATCCTGCATGCTTTATATCATTATCCTGTTGAATCTTTACAACTACTGAACCGGATATTACCCTTGTACAAGAGAGGGAGCTGAGTCTTCGGTTCAATAACTTGCTTAGGGTCACACATCCATGAAGTGCTGAAGCCAACCTAGTGATAATAAGACTACCTGTTTTAGTCCTGGTCAGGCTTGGTGTTCACCACTCAAACTACTGGAAAAAAACAACACCTGTAAATAAAAGCTTTAAGATGAGTCAATCTCTTATGCTAGTTTCTGGATTGATTCTACCACCTTCCTTTTTATTTTTAAGAACCCATTTCCCTATAAGCCTTGAGTACTTTTGCTCTATCAGACACCTTTGTCTTCTTGGCTGAACAGTTGGAAGAATGGGAGGTTTCAAGTGCAATGGTGCTCTTGTCTTGGTTACTATCACTCAGTTCACCTCCGTTAGTATTAAATCACTACATGACAGTGTGACAGTGTAGGACCTCATAAAATGTGGTCTTCGTGTGCCTGCTCTTCAATGAGCACCTTTCTCCTGAGCCCTGGAGTAGGGAAGTCCAAGTTCTGCCTCTGTGTTATGGGTCACTACATTTGAGTGCTTCCAAAGGATAGTTTTAAGAAACTCAGATTTTTACATCTTTTAATGTTGGGGTGATGTTGGAATTAGTGTAACGTCTTCCGTAGATAACTAAGATCAGCAGTTTTTTCCCTATTGTTTATAGCTGTTGTCAGGACAAAGCTCATTCTCTTACCAATTTTTTTAAAAAGTATTTGCATTATATTTTTAGATTCTTTTTTCTTCTAAATACTGAAATTTTCTATAATGAAAAGTATTTAAAATCTTTTGTATTTACTCAATTTAAAAAGTTATTCTGAATAAAACATGCATTCTTCAGTTGAGTTCAGTTCAGTCACTCAGTCGTGTCCGACTCTTTGCAACCCCATGAATCAGAGCAGCCAGGCCTCCCTGTCCATCACCAACTCCCGGAGTTCACTCAGACTCATGTCCATCGAGTCAGTGATGCCATCCAGCCATCTCATCCTCTGTCGTCCCCTTCTCCTCCTGCCCCCAATCCCTCCCAGCATCAGAGTCTTTTCCAATGAGTCAAACTTTGCATGAGGTGGCCAAAGTACTGGAGTTTCAGCTTCAGCATCATTCCTTCCAAAGAAATCCCAGGGTTGATCTCCTTCAGAATGGACTGGTTGGATCTCCTTGCAGTCCAAGGGACTCTCAAGAGTCTTCTCCAACACCACAGTTCAAAAGCATCAATTCTTCGGCACTCAGCCTTCTTCACAGTCCAACTCTCACATCTATACATGACCACTGGAAAAACCATAGCCTTGACTAGACGGACCTTAGTCGGCAAAGTAATGCCTCTGCTTTTGAATATGGTATCTAGATTGGTCATAACTTTTCTTCCAAGAAGTAAGTGTCTTTTAATTTCATGGCTGCAATCACCATCTGAAGTGATTTTGGAGCCCAAAAAATTAAGTCTGGCACTGTTTCCACTGTTTCCCCATCTATTTGCCATGAAGTGATGGGACTGGATGCCATGATCTTCATTTTCTGAATGTTGAGCTTTAAGCCAACTTTTTCACTCTCCACTTTCACTTTCATCAAGAGGCTTTTTAGTTCCTCTTCACTTTCTGCCATAAGGGTGGTGTCATCTGCATATCTGAGGTGATTGATATTTCTCCCAGCAATCTTGATCCCAGCTTGTTCCAGTCCAGCATTTCTCATGATGTACTCTGCATATAAGTTAAATAAGCAGGATGACAATATACAGCTTTGACGTACTCCTTTTCCTATTTGGAACCAGTCTGTTGTTCCATGTCCAGTTCTAACTGCTGCTTCCTGACCTGCATACAGATTTCTCAAGAGGCAGGTCAGGTGGTCTGGTGTTCCCATCTCTTTCTTAATTTTCCACAGTTTATTGTGATCCACACAGTCAAAGGCTTTGGCATAGTCAATAAAGCAGAAATAGATGTTTTTCTGGAACTCTCTTGCTTTTTCCATGATCCAGCGGATGTTGGCAATTTGATCTCTGGTTCCTCTGCCTTTTCTAAAACCAGCTTGAACATCAGGAAGTTCACGGTTCACGTATTGCTGAAGCCTGGCTTGGAGAATTTTGAGCATTACTTTACTAGCGTGTGAGATGAGTGCAATTGTGTGGCAGTTTGAGCATTCTTTGGCATTGCCTTTCTTTGGGATGGGAATGAAAACTGACCTTTTCCAGTCCTGTGACCACTGCTGAGTTTTCCAAATGTGCTGGCATATTGAGTGCAGCACTTTCACAGCATCATCTTTTAGGATTTGAAATAGCTCAGCTGGAATTCCATCACCTCCACTAGCTTTGTTCATAGCGATGCTTTCCAAGGCCCACTTGACTTCACATTCCAGGATGTCTGGCTCTAGATTAGTGATCACACCATCGTGATTATCTGGGTCATGAAGATCTTTTTTGTACAGTTCTTCTGTGTATTCTTGCCACCTCTTCTTAATATCTTCTGCTTCTGTTAGGTCCATACCATTTCTATCCTTTATTGAGCCCATCTTTGCATGAAATGTTCCCTTGGTATCTCTAATTTTCTTGAAGAGATCTCTAGTCTTTCCCATTCTGTTCTTTTCCTGTATTTCTTTGCATTGATCACTGAGGAAGGCTTTCTTATCTCTTCTCGCTATTCTCTGGAACTCTGCATTCAGAAGCTTGTATCTTTCCTTTTCTCCTTTGCTTTTCGCCTCTCTTCTTTTCATAGCTACTTGTAAGGCCTTCCCAGACAGCCATTTTGCGTTTTTGCATTTCTTTTCCATGGGGATGGTCTTGATCCCTGTCTCCTGTACAATGTCACGAACCTCATTCCATAGTTCATCAGGCACTCTATCTATCAGATCTAGTCCCTTAAATCTATTTCTCACTTCCACTGTATAATCATAAGGGATTTGATTGAGGTCATACCTGAATGGTCTAGCGGTTTTCCCGACTTTCTTTAATTTCAGTCTGAATTTGATAATAAGGAGTTCATGATCTGAGCCACAGTAAGCTCCTGGTCTTGCTTTTGCTGACTGTATAGAGCTTCTCCATCTTTGGCTGCAAAGAATATAACCAGTCTGATTTCGGTGTTGACCATCTGGTGATGTCCATGTGTAGAGTCTTCTCTTGTGTTGTTGGAAGAGGGTGTTTGCTATGACCAGTGCATTTTCTTGGCAAAAGTCTATTAGTCTTTGCCCTGCTTCATTCTGCATTCCAAGGCCAAATTGGCCTGTTACTCCAGGTGTTTCTTGACTTCCTACTTTTGCATTCCAGTCCCCTATAATGAAAAGGACATCTTTTTGGGGTGTTAGTTCTAAAAGGTCTTGTAGGTCTTCATAAAACCATTCAACTTCGGCTTCTTCCGTGTTACTGGTTGGGGCATAGACTTGGATAACTGTGATATTGAATGGTTTGCCTTGGAGACGAACAGAGATCATTCTGTTGTTTTTGAGACTGCATCCAAGTACTGCATTTCGGACTCTTTTGTTGACCATGATGGCTACTCCTTTTCTTCTGAGGGATTCTTGCCCACAGTAGTAGATATAATGGTCATCTGAGTTAAATTCACCCATTCCAGTCCATTTTAGTTCGCCGATTCTTAGAATGTCAACGTTCACTCTTGCCATCTCTTGTTTGTTTTAAAAAGTTATTCTGAATAAAACATGCATTCTTACTTATTTGAAAGAATGTGTGTTGACTCTATTTGTAATCAGTATAAAGTTTTCAATACAACAAAGACTTTTGTTATTAGAGGTAGAGTTAAGGTATCTATATAAGCAAAATGAAATTCATATTTTGTAGAGTTTTCTTGTCTATGTGTGTGTGTGTGTGTGTGTGTTAGGTGCTTAGTCATGTCCGACTTTTTCCAACCCCATAGACTAGCCCACCAGGCCCCTCTGTCCACGGGATTCTCTAGGCAAGAACACTGGAGTGGGTTGCCATTTCCTTCTCCAAAAGGAACTACAGAAAGAAAGAAAGTGAAGTTGCTCAATCGTGTCTGACTCTTTGTGACCCCATGGACTGTAGGCTACCAGGCTCCTCCATTTATAGAATTTTCCAGGCAAGAGTACTGGTGTGGGTTGCCATTTCCTTCTCCATTCTTGTCTATGAACCACATTTATGACTTTGAATCACTTGTTACCACATGGTGTTTTTGCTTTGACCAAGCATGCATTGAAAGGATAGAAAGCAGTTGACATCCAGGGCTTTTTAGGGGGCACCTCCTGTGCCAAAGTAGAGGATACACTTGAGTCTCCCATGCCTACCTCCACATTTTTCTCAGCACATACCCGGGGTATTCTTGACAATAGTTCATGCTATATACTCATAGAGTAACACAGTTCAAACACAGTAAAGAGTTCTGGACTTGTGTTCAATTCAGTTGATGGGGATTGTGAGAAAGGATAAACCTGTTTTGAAAACCACATCTAACTCTTATAACAATATTACTATGTAGAACATATGGTTTGAAATTATTTCCTATGTTCTATGATTATTGATGTAGTAGGATAACACTGGAGGAAAAACACTATTGAGAGCTGTCCTTTTTTGCCATTTAGAATATGGTAAATCTTTATGTAGAAAGTGGGAATCAGATTGCTTCTCTCCTTGACTCCTGAAAGAAGGGAAGTATTCAGATGATAGCAGATACTGCTGGAGTTGCAGCCGGAGGAGAGTACAAAGCCATCTGTGGAGAATATGGATAAACTCTGTCCTTGTCTTATTTGTTGCTGGTAAATTCCTTCTCCACCTGCGAGCACTCACAATAAGTTGTGTTGCTGGCTTATTCAGAAGGGTGAGTTGCTCATCTCAGCATTCAGAGAATTCTTGGTAGTTTTGCCTTACTGCTCTGCGATGTCATGTACTGTTGAATAGCCTGTATGTATACAAATTTTCTTTGCCAGTTTCAAACTGAATTTCTCAAAATTTCGTAGTATGGAACCCAGAACCCCTCAGCAGCATCCCTTCAACAGCCCGCCCAACCTGTAGCTAAGAGTACCTCCATGAGCCCTCGACAGCGCCGGGCCCAGCAGCAGAGTCAGAGAAGGTCGTCTGCTTCACCGGATGTCACCCAGGGCCAGCAGCCAAGAGACAACCACACCGATCATGGCGGGTCTGCTGTCTTGATTGTCATCTTGACTTTGGCATTGGCAGCTCTTATATTCCGACGAATATATCTGGCCAATGAGTACATATTTGACTTTGAGTTATAATATTGTTTTGTGTCTTAAGAGCTGTGACTCAGCTGCTTCATTAAACATTCTGCATTGGGTATAATCTAAGAATTGTTTACAAAATAATTATTTTATATTTACCCTTCATTCCTTTTTTGATCCTTATAAATTCAGTATAAATATATCTAGACATTCAGTGTCCTGCTTAGTTTAAGGGACTGGAAGTCAAAGTCCCTTGTCTCTCTGTCCAACCTGCTCTACAGGGAAATAACTTATTTGTTGTTTTTCACGCCTCAGCTTTTCTTTATGTAAATTTGTGATACTTTTCTGTATAGCCCTTTGAAATTTTTGGATAAAAGGTGGTATTTTAAGTTCCAGTGAGTATTACTAGTTACTCAGTACCATTTATTGAGTACTCTGTTTCTACTTATTTAGAATGATATAGGGATAAGAGTTGAAAAGGGAAAATAAAACCCCTCAAATAGCTTGCTAAAAACGTATTCATGTGAGAGATACTGGGATTGCCCATTCTATGACTGACTCTATGTCCTAAACATTCTTCGGTGAAAGTAACTATTTTGGTCAAACATTTCTGAGGAAATGAGATTACATCTTTATTACTGGATATTATTTGAGGAGGAAATAATGCTCTGTAACCACTTTGATATGCTATTATCCCCTTCTCTCCAGTTCACACACAAGATTTTTTTTAAAAAGAAGGAAAACAATCCTCCGTAGATCTTTGATTTAAGGAAGAAAGGGTCCAAGCCAGGAAATGGCTTGATTTTCTTCCAAAAGTTAAATGGGAGGGTCTTAAGATTTGAATGTTTGCTCTACTTGGACTTGTATGTCTTTTGAGTTGTATTATATACCTAGCTTTATAATCACTATAAATTTAATTATTTTAGGAATATGCATAATATTGAACTATTTCACGTACCATTTTAATAGAAAAGCTCAGGGCCCATGTAACAGTGATAGAAATTAGAAAAACCTCTACTTAGAATCGCCCACCTAATCAAAGCCCAAGAGATCATTTTCAGTGCAAAAATCAATATATAACTTAGTGCTGACTAGCTCCACAGACTCTGGTAGATAATTTAAACTATCATCGTAAATAATGCCTGGTGAGAACATATAATCACAGGAAAACATTGCTTTCAGCATGTTCAGTAGCAGCCTTGAGGGCACTCTTGAGAGTATTGCTAATGAAGATTTAATTTTTAAATACAGGCAGTCCCCAACTTTCAAATAGGTTATGCTAAAAAAGTGCATTTGTAAGTTAATTTTTTGTTTTTTTACAACTCAGTGTTGCAAATTGTGTTTAGGTTTTAGGCAAGACGACAAAAGTTAGTCCATAATGTATCTTGAGTACTTTGGAGAGTGGTATTTATAAAGTCCTTATGTGGTTTATTATGGGCAATATAGAAACAATTTATAAAATGATTTTAAAGGCCAATTTAATTTTTACTCCTTCTCTCATAAGGCTTTGGTTCTATGAACTGTTAGACACAATTTGTTTTCATTTGATAGCCCAGTTTATGTCTGTATCTAAATTAAGAACATATTGTATACTATGATATAATGCACAGTTTTCTTAAATTTTAATAAATTAGCATTTTTAAGGTCTTTACAGATTGTTACTGTTCTGTCTACAGCTGAAGTTGGTAAAGTCTAAAAAGCCTAAGGACTTTATGAAGACCTCCTATGTCAGAAAAATTATAGGTTAGTATCTTAACAACTTTATTGCCCTGAGAAAATACATTCTGAAGTCTTGGTTTGGAATGTAAGATATTAGGGATGTTGGTTCAGTGGTCTCCTAGCAAGAGGTCACTGACTCACCTGGGCAGCACCAGGTCATCTTATCACCTAAGAAGAACATCCCCATGTCTCAGCCTATGCTGAGATAAATTGTGTGCTAGGAACAATCTCCCCTGCTTTCCCTCTGAGCCAGCCTCAATCCATGTGATATTGTTGCATGTTTTCATGGGGTGTATGTATACTTAAAACTGATTAAGAAGAAGGTACATCATACAGTTCCTCCTCTACCTGAGTTGGCCTCTCATCTCTCACTCATCAACTGCCAGGCCAGCTTCTCTTTTGTTTTTTTTTTTTTTCTTTTTTAGCACCTGATACACATATCTGAAAGTGGCATATCTTTTGCTTCTTCCCTTTCAGCTCACATTGCTACTTAAAAATCCTTAAGTTGTTGATCTGACCCCCGTCGTAGAGTTAAAGAACGAAATTGGTCTTTGGAGCCATTCTTAACACCCCGATAAAGGGCCTCTTCAGAAAACTGTTATTTTTAAAGCCCCACTGTAATCCCTTATTTATAGCATAAGGCCAGGGAAAAAACGTGTAATCTGGTAGATAAATGTTTAGGACTCCTTTCCCAAATCCTAAGATTTAGGTAACTCATGACTTTTTTTTGACCAACACAGCACATACAAGGGTAGTTAAAATAGCATGCATGCTTGAAAAAAATGTCTGTTTTGCCTGTAACTGTTAAAACCAATGAAACCTTTTAAATTTTATGTATTGTGGGCTTTTATGTAGCACTTTACATTTTCATGCTGCTTATAGTTTAATTCTACTGAAATAAATGAATTTCATCAAAATTCTCAGCTACTTTTTAAAAAACAAAATCTTTTAAAATTGTGTATTATTTTGACTATGAAAACACAAAGTTTCCTATTTCAGGAGAATAAGAAATCTTTTTATTATTTTCTGGCTATGAATAAACTTCCTGGTACCTGAGTCCTCCCATTTTTATAGAGCAGAATCAAGAAACAAGCAAACCTCACACAGTTGGGCTTAGTTGTGCAGAAATATAGGCTGAAGTACTATATTGTTTTATTACTTAACAAAGAAGTATATGAAAGGTGAAGATGTTTAGTGAACCTAACTTTAAACAAATAATGTGTGCATAAATGTGTACTTTGGGAATCTCCTGGCAGTCCAGTGGTCAGGACTGTGTGCTTTCACTGCTGAGGGTCCAGGTTCAATCCTTAGTTGAGGAACTCAGATCCCAGAAGCTGTGCGGCTCACTGAAAAAAAGAAAAAAAAAGAAGTGTATTCTTATAGCCTTTGTGGGAGGCTCTAATTGCTCCAGAGCTGTTCGAAACACCTCTTTAAATGCCTCAGAACTAGTTTGAGTTGCTGAATAAAACCAGTGACTATTTGTACCTGATTTTGAATTCTTTGTGTCATTTGGTGTTTTGTCCATTCTGCCTCCTTAAATGTTCTCTTGCCTTTTTCCACTTTTCATGCTCACCGCCACTACCCTAATGAGCCATATCGTCTCAACTAGCACAGTAATCTCTTAGGTTTCTGTTCTTTTTGATTAATTTTTATTGGAATATAGTTGATTTACAATGTGTACTACTTTCTGCTGTACAGCAAGGTGAATCAGTTGTACATATACATATATCCACTCTTTTAGATTCGTTTCCCATGTAAGTTATTACAGAGTATTGTGTAGAGTTCCCTGTGCTATATACTAGGTTCTTGATATCTATTTTATATATATTAATAGTAGTACAAGTCTCTATTCTTGCTGCACACTGCAGCTGGAAACTTCTGTAATGCTCTACTTGGACTTGTATGTCTTTTCAGTTGTATTAATGTGCCTAGCTTTATAATCACTATAAATTTAATTATTCCAGGAATATATATAATACTGAAATATTTCTTGTACCATTTTAATAGAAAAGCTCAGGGCCCTTAAAATAGGCTTGAACCCTTAATGTAGGACACAAGACTGTGTGACCAGAGTCCCACCTAACTCTGGCCTAATTTGACAGCATATAACTTACTGGGGACTTTCCACACCCCTCATCTTGAGCCACTGGGGACAATCCTTGGTCCTGAGAAATAAAAAAATGTTAAAGTTATACATCCAGTGCCTCAAACCACATGCAAAATTAATTCAAAATGAATCTTAAGACCTTAAAGTAAGAGCAAAAACTTAGAAGAAAATGTAAATCTTCGTGACCATGTTTTTTTTTTTTTTTTCCCAAAATGCAAGTTTATTGAATAAAGCTGAGAAGAGCAATAAACAAACAAAAAAAAAATGCATCCACCTAAATTTTAAAAATTCACGTATTTACAAAGTTCGGTAACTGTTAAGTTTCACATGCAGAAGTTAATGCTCAGGGAAATGTCGGTAGTAGTGTCTGGATGTCTTGAAATGCTGGAAGCAATGAAGAGATACACAAACACATTACAGTTTAGCTGTAGGTCAATTAAACGAACCTATGTGGTCCCACATAGGGTCCCACATGTGCAAAGTCACACATTCTAGTTCTGGTTCCTCCTTTTAGGCACAAGCAAGTTGCCACATTCTTTGTAATGGTTCACAGTGACCATTAATGGTGTTGATATACAGTAGCAAGTTTATATATCCCTTTGTTTACAGAACCATCCCATCAGGGAAGTATGAAACATGCATCAAAGAGTAAGAACAGAATTTAAAGGCTGAGGTTCTACTCATAAAAATGTGAGTGGAGGAAAGCAAGTAGTATCTGTGCAACATGCAATATTTTGTACAGAATATTTTTAAGGCCATGGCAGTCTATAAATTAAAACTGGTATCATTAAAAGAACGGTTGACTTCACTTTGAGTGCTCAACACGTTTGTAAATGCACTGTCTACATGAGTGCAGTTTCCTAGCTAGAAGATAAAAGCATAAGCAACCAAAGAAAAAGATAAGTTATATTCCATCAAAATGCAAAACCTTTTGTGTTTGAAAGAACATTAATAAAGTGAAAACACAAAATGGGAGAAAATAAATGTAGATCATATGTCTGATAAGAGACTTGTATCAAGAATATCTAAAGAACTCATAACTCAAAAATAAGCACCAGGTTAAAAAGTGGCAAAGGATTTGAATAGCCATTTGCACGAAGAAGATACTTGAATCATTAATTAGACATTAGGGACATGCACGTCAAAACTACAGTGAGACACCACTTCACACCCACTATGATGGCTAGAGGTGCGCTGCTGGTGGGAATGTAAAATGGTGCAGCCACTTTGAAAAACCACTTACCAGTTCCTCAAAATTTAAACATGGAGTTATATGACCCAGCAATACACCCAGGTATATGTCCAAGACAAAATGCATACACACAACTTGTACATGAATGTTCATAGCTTTTGAATGTTCAAAAAATGTTTTTTGAATTGTTTTTGTAGGCCATTTTTAAAGTCTTTGTGAAATTTGTTACAATATTGCTCCTGCTTTATGTTTTGGTTTTTTGGTGACAAGGCATGTGGGATCCTAACTCCTTGAAGAGGGATCAACCGCTCGTCCCCTGCATTGAAAGGTGAAGTCTTAACCACTCAACTGACAGGGAAGTCCTCATAGTATTATTGTTAATAGCCCCAAACTGAAAACTCAAATGTCCATCAACTGACGCATGAATAAACAAGACATGTTGTAGCTATACAATGGAATGTTATTTGGCAATAAAAGGGAGTGAAGTTATACTATCGATAGCTGCTTCACTATGGGTGAATGATGAAAACATACTGAGTGAAGCCAGACGCAAAAGACTACATATTGCATGATTCCATTTATATGAAATACCCCAAACAGGCAGATCCACGGATACAAAAAGTAGATTGGTGATTGCCAGGGGCCGGAGCGAATGGAGAATGAAGAGAGACTGCTACTGTGTATGAAGTTTCTTTTGGATGAGGAGATGAAACTGTTCTAAAATTAGATGGTGGTGACAGTTGCACAAAACTAAAAACCCCATTTGGGGTAAATTTATGGTATGTGAATGATATTTCAAAAAAAGTTATAAAAAATGTTACACATCTCCAACTGATTTTTATTACTGTAATCACAGAAATTGAACTACTAAGAGTAAAATTTAAAGAAAAAAATTGGTAAGTAAGTTGCATCTGAAATGCAACAAAACAGATACTTCAAGACCAATAACATCCATGCACGATTCTAGGCTCCCAGCCAGTCAGCCCCTAATTGGCCTGTTCCAAATGACAGAAATGAAAAGAGACCTTTGGAACAAAATTTATGGCAAAGAACTTTTCGTAGGTCACATCTCTTCCTCACTAAATCTTTAGCAGGAATGGGACTTTTAAACAGATTGATCACTTTGCTGACAAAGGTCCATATAGTCAAAGCTACGGTTTTCCCAGTATGGCCATGTATGGATTTGAGAGTTGGACCATAAAGAAGGCTGAGTGCCAAAGAATTGATGCTTTAGAACTGGGGTGTTGGAGAAGACTCTTGAGAGTCCCTCCAACTGCAAGGAGATCCAACCAGTTAATCTAAAGGAAATCAACCCTAAATATTCATTGGAAGGACTGGTGCTGAAGCTGAAGCTCCAGTCCCATGCTAAAGTACTCCCAAACCCACATTTCTAGTTAATTCGTTGCAATTTCGCTTCCTGCCACATCTCACAGCTGAAACTACAGTGCTCCCGCTGCCAGATCCAGGAGCCTGCTTCGTGCTCTTACTCCTTCCCAGCACTGACTGGTACCTGGCCCACTCCTGAAACTCCTTTGGTTTCCGTAGCCAACCTCTCTGCTGGTTCTTCTGCACCTGTGTTCTGGCTGCCCACCCAGCGTGTGAGAGTGTAGACTCTCCAGGATTCTGTGCTGGAGCTCTGACCTCTTCTGTTCCCTGACAAGATCTCCCCTTTCCTGTGGTTAAACTATCGCCACGACACTGATGGTGCCACACCTATTTCTCCAATCCAGACCCTCTTCCTGAGCACCAGGCTCCTACTCCAGCTGCCTACTGGGCATCCAGAGGTCCCATGACATCTCATACTCCACAAGGTAAGATTTATTTCCCCCCTCCAAACTTGTCCACCTCTCAAGAACATCAGATAATGTCAAAGCTATGATTTTTCCAGTACTCATGTATGGATGTGAGAGTTGGACTGTGAAGAAGGCTGAGCACCAAAGAATTGATGTTTTTGAACTGTGGTGTTGGAGAAGACTCTTGAGAGTCCCTTGGATTACAAGGAGATCCAACCAGTCTATCCTAAAGGAAATCAGTCTTGAATATTCATTGGAAGGACTGATGCGGAAGCTGAAACTCCAATACTTTGGCCACCTGATGCGAAGAACTGACTCACTAGAAAAGACCCTGATGGTAGGAAAGATCGAGGGCAGGAGGAGAAGGGGACTACAGAGGATGAGATGGTTGGATGGCATCACTGACTCGATGGACATGAGTTTGAGTGAGCTCTGGGAGTTGGTGGTGGACAGGGAAGCCTGGCATGCTGCAGTCCATGGGGTCACAAAGAGTCGGACACGACTGGGTGACTCAACTGAACTTAACTGAACTCACCAGTGCTCAGATGTTTCCGACTCTTTGCGACCTCATTGACTATAGCCTGCCAGGCTCCTCTGTCCCTGGGATTCTCCAGGGAAGAATACTGGTTGTGGGTTGCCATGCCCTCCTCCAGGGCATCTTCCTGACCCAGGGATCGAACCTGTGCCTCTTGCATCTCCTGCATTGGTAGGCAGATTCTTTACCACCTGGGATTCTAGTGCCACCTGGGAAGCCTTATGACCCACCAGACCTGCCTCTACTCTAGAGTCCTGGCTTTCATTGAATTCTTTCACCTCCTACTCTGAACAGTCACCATTGCCCTTTGGTGATGACTTGACTATCTCATTCTTTTGTCTTCCCTGTTCCCCTCCCTTAGGGCAGGACCTCGTCCTCTTATTATGACAATTTCTCTGACCTAACTGATACCAGTTAGAAGTTCCTGAAAAAATAAAGTGGATCATGTCATACCACTTTGCTTAAAGAGATCAAAAGAACTGCTTTTGATTCTTTCCTAAGAAAACCCTATTGCTGTTTCACTTTTAGCTATTGTCCCTTCTGACCTCCATCCCCACCTATAAGGATGTCTCTGCACACTTGTTGTCTACATTCCCAGGATGCAGCAAGCAAGAAATAAGTAGTTTTTGGTTGTTTTCTTTTTTTGCTCCATGTGGAATCTTAGTTCCCTGACCAGGGATCCAACTTGCTCCGCTGCAATAGAAAGCTTGGAGTCTTAATCACCTGGGAAGTCCCCAGTAAGTAGTTTTTAAACATTTTCTTTGGTTGAGTAGATGAAACAACCATGTGTATCTTTGCACTTCTAATGTTCGTAATTCCGTATTCCAGGATAGGGATCAAGCCTCACTGATGGTGACATTATACCTTTTAGGATGAAAGATCAGCATTAGTTTAGTGTTCCTGCTAGGAAGATGAACTTACATAATCACCAATTCTCCTTTGGTTTATGCTTTCTTTAAAAATCAAAACGCATTTTATGCTTTGATAAGATTGAAGAAAAAAAAACGATATGTATTTGGGGAAAAAAAACAAGCACCCTTGTCCACAGGCAAAGCCCAGGCTCTTAGCTCAAGGAATAAAGCAAGCCTATGGAAACAGGTCAATCTCGTGTTTGCTCAGCATTTCCTGGGCACAGTCAGGCGCTCATCTCTGCGTCCACAAGTCCTTCCTGCAAACCCACTCAGAATCCAACCTGCTCCCTGGTGCATGTGACAGACTGGTTTTATGTCACCAGCGAGATGGATTAATGATCTCAGCAAAAAGCTGGCATGTTCAAGAGATTTAATTTTTTTTTTTTTTTTTTTATGTAACAGTTTTAACCAAAGCTCTACTAGGACACAGCGGAAGCTGAGTTTCACAGGAGAACCAACTTACTAATAGCCAATCACTAAGTAGCAGGGAGGGCAAAGCCTTGCTGTTGGTGTCACGACAGCCCAAAGGGGTGGGAAGTGGGTTGGCATAAGCCTCAGTATCAATATTAGATTGGGAAGCTCAGCCAGGCCAGCCATGCCCTCCTCACAGCGCCGGCTCAAGGCAGCAGACCGACTCAATGGTTAAGCCTGGGGGTATCTGCCCTGCTGCAGGTCCCTGGAAGGCAGCTTGCAGCATCACAGACATTCACAGGATGCCTTATTTTCCAAGACTCATTTTGTTCTTGTTTTGCTTGATGGTTCTTGTGGAGAGCAGAAAGCCCAAGAGGAGGAGAGGGACAGGGCCGCTGGAAACCAAGCCAAGGTAAAGCCGTGGGCAGGATGGGGGGAAGGTGGCTGGAGGTGGCAGCTGCACTCTGTGGGACAGCTTCCAGGAGGGCTGGGGGTTAGATCGTCCGTCCTACTGGAATCTCTTTTCCAGTCGGAGGGAGATGAGCACAGCCTCTCACTGGGCACAAATACACTATCGTGTCACCAGTAGTGAGTGACCAGGCTGGGCCTTTCATTCGGATGTTTGTGTTCCTCCAAAGCATTCTGATTTAAGGCAGGTAGCTGAAGACTTCGTGGGTAAAGCATCTTTGTACTTCTCAGATTGTGCTGCTTTGATTCTCGGGATTACATCCTATAGGGACCATAAATGGCTTGCTAAGCAATTACCTCAACAATTTTTTTTGAGGGGAACGGTGTATAGGAATTTAGTTTGAATTATGAAGAAAACATGTAACTGGCAGTTATTTTCTTTAAATTATTTGATTGGTAACAATTTTATAATGGTTTCGAGTATCATTTCACTGTTTTGAATCTTAGAAAAGGGGTTTGAAATTTGCTAGCTTAACAGAAATACTTGTGTGGACAACAGAGAAGGCAATTTTGTGATGTAAGGGAAACATTTCCAAGAAAAACTGGTTAGGCCCAGAATGTGCACTCATTATCACAAATCAAGTTCCTTACTGTGTGTTTTGAACTGATATACCAAGCACAATACTCTAGGTCTGTTCAGCACAAAGGAAAGATCAAGCAGCCAAGATATCCACACCACGTTTGAGATGTTACACACCTGTTTCCATCCTACTAGGCACTGCGTGAACTAGTGATTATGAATATAAGCTAATATCTTGAGATACATTTTCTAAGCCAGTGGTCTCCTTTTTAAAAGAATTTTTTTCGTCACATCAGCTTTCAGGATCTTAGTTTCCCAACCAAGGGTTGAACCTGGGCCCTTGGCAGTGAGATCACAGAGTCCTAAACACTGGACTACTAGGGCACTCCCTAGTTTCCCTTTCTAATCATGTACCACTATCAGTGACAATTTTTTGAAACTGTACCTCCAGTGCGCGTGTGTATATATATATATATATATATATATATATATGCACATATGCATACATGTACTATTATAAATATGTGTATTAAAGCTTGATAGCTTTGTTTTTAGATAAAATTAATTGTAAATAAGAGTTACGGTCTCTACTTCCTGCAACCCAGTGGACTATCTTGAGCCCTCCACGTGTGCCCCTACATTAGAGACCACTGCTCTGGGAGACGTGAAGACTCTGTGGAGTCTAATACCACTCAGTCAGAAGCAGCCAGATACAAACTGACCAGGATGATGGCAAAGAAGCAGCACTCTCGAGGGCTCATCCTGGTTACACATAATCTCAGGATCCTAGGCTGTTGAACTGGCAGGAACCTCAGAGGTCACTGGATCCAGCAGTTCCCCTGAGTTCTAATTCTGTAAATGTGAATAGGTGTTGTATGAAAAAGAGGCTCCAGGGTCAAAGAAGCTTGGGAAATCCTGGTTTAGACCATTTTAAACAGGTACTTTTACTATGTAAATAGACATTGTATATTTGAAGAGGGGGATAAATTACACAGAGGTTATAAAAAAAAAAACACTTTTTTTTGGACTATCTTGTGGGTTTCATATTTCACAGAGAACACATGGGGAAACACTGCCTCATTTTACAGAGGCCAAGACGTCAGCCTGAGTAACTCATGCAGTTGTTAGTGGCTTGTTGGGACCAGATCCTAGGACCCTGACTTACTCAGGTTGGAAGGAAAGTTTCATCTGAACCTGTCTATTCTCTCCAGTGGTGCTGGGTTCAGCATGAGCCCCTCTGGGACCCTCAGGGATTCCACTCTGCAACCTGGGCAATTACAGCATCTCTGTCCCTCCTCAGAAGACCCACAGTCTCATTCCCAGACACCTGCTTGAGCTTGCAGACAGACTGAATTTATTTAAAAAAAATTTTTTAAACTGTAGTATAGTTGATTTTCAGTATTATATTAGTTTCAGGTATAGAGCATAGTGATTCAAAAATTTTATAGCTTATACTCCATTTATAGATATTATAAAATATTGGCTATATTCTCTGTGCTGTACAATATATCCTTGTAGCTTATTTACTTTATACACAGTAGTTTGCATTCACTAGTTTGTTTTATTTTTTAGATTTTGCATATAAGTGATATCATACAGTATTTTTGATTAATGTTTCAATAGCATAATAAAGTCTTTGCCATTCATGTTGTTGCAAATGGCAAAATTTCATTCTTCTTTTTATGACTGAGTACTGTTCCATTGTAATATATACCACGTCTTCTTAACTCATTTGTTATGGACACTGAGGTTGCTTCCACATCTTGGCCATTGTAAACAATGCTGCTATGAACATTGGGGTGCATGTATCTTTTCAAACTAGTGTTTTTGGTTTCTTCCACCCAGAGTGGAACTGCTGGATCATATGGTAGTTCTAGTTTTAATTTTTTGAGGAAACTTCATACTGTTTATTGATGAATTAAATCTGACCCTTAGGAATGAGAACTTGAAATCTATCCCATAAGGTGGTCATGTGGATGAAAAGATGAACATACATCATTCAAAGAATATAAAATAATTATTGAGCAGAAACCAGAAGAAACAATAGAGAAAAGTCGTATCAGGAAACATGGTTCCAGGCCTTTCTGCAATCCACCAGGGTGTGTGCACACTCAGACAATCACAGAGCTACGTCTGTGTGTGAAAAATTTTAGCCAAATATTTGACGAAAAAGTACTTTCATTATTGACACAAGAGTTAAGCTATACTGATAAATAGGAATGAAATGACCTGACCCTTTCTCCTTATAGTCTTAGAGCATTTCATCTCTGTGGAATAGCTCCTCTTAGATGTCCTGTTCACACAGACACACACAGATATACCCCACACCACATACCGCACACTTAGTCTCACATACAGTCATACATTCACATGTAACACATATGGTCACACTCACATATACAGCCGCACAGGGACCTCTTCTAACCTGTCAGCCTTCCCTGTGTCACTCCAGCCAACATACCCTCACAAAACAATTATTCTGTCCAGCTGCAGCTTTTTCAAAACCTCTTCCAGTTTTCTGACCTTTTGTGTCCCTTTTTACTGACTCACTGCCAAGTGAGCCTGTTTGCTCTTGGCTCTCTGTCTTGTTCTGTTCTTCTGGCCTCTTAGCCTCCCAGCTTTATTCCAACTTCTTCCCATCCTGCTGCCTCAGGTGGCCCCCCGACCACATGACTGCTTCCCTGCCAAGAGAGGCCCTTCTCTCTTGAGATCTGAAAATGCAACAAGACCTGGGAGTTTGGGCTCCGTCCTGATCACACTGTCTGGCCTCTCCTGGTCCCAAAGCGCGGGGCCCCTTTCATCTTTCCTCCCCACTTGCTGCCCCCTTGCTTCTGCCTGCACTTGACCACCCTTCTCTCTGCATCATGGCTCCAAGGCTGGACCCAGGAACCCTTCTCTCTCTCTCCCCAGTGACCCTCCCTCTCCCCAGAGGTCTGTGGGGTTGGGAAGTCAGGGAAAACCAGGTTGGGGACCTGCTTCTGCTGCTTGCTGGCTGTGTGGCCATGTTTCCTGATCTTTCTGAACCTCATTTCTCCAAATAGAATGATGGGGTGACCGCAGCTTGGGGCCTGTGAAAGGAGGGGTGACTCAAGGGGGTGTGGTCGTTATGATTGCTGTTAGTATTGCAGCAAATAACCCTCAAAACGATGGCACTCGCCCTGCTTCTCAAGGTGCAGTGAACACATTTTTCTGCTCTCCCCCTTTCACTGGATTTGAGGTTCTGTGAAGAGTCCCAGCTTCGCAGCTGGGGCCCAACATACTGCCCCTGGAGTCTGAGGTGGGAGGGCTTGGGCATTCGAAATCGGGTGGGCACCCATTGTGAAGGATGGATGCAGGGCATCCTGCTCACACAAGCAGCCCAAGCCTCAGGGTATCAGCGGCCCGAGTTATCAAATGACTGGACCTTTAAGAAAAATTCCAGGTCCTCTGAATGGCACTGGGATGTCAATCTCCCTCTCCCCAGCATGTTGGCATGTGAGGACTTCCACTGCCCTAATCCTCCCCTCCAAACAGAGAAACTGTGCTGACCCGGAGGGATTTGCTCCCTGCAAGGCAGGGAGAGCACCAAGCCCGCTGCCCTCACAATTTAATGTCCGTGATGGGCTAAGCCCTCAGGCTGAGCTCTGCCTCCCACCATCCTGGGATGTTTTTGCTGAGGCTTCTGAACAGCTCCCCAGGGGCTGCCACGTAGGGAACCATGCCTGGTCCCGCTTAGCTTCTTGGGGAAGAGACCCAAGAGGGCGGCAGGTCCTTGAAATGATCTGTGACCACACAAGCTTCTAGGGAACTGACTGAAGTCCCACCTTCCAGCTAAAGGGCAGGAAGAGACCACTGGCCTCTCCTCAGAGCTTGCAGCTGCAGCTGCCTTGTCCAAAAGCAAATCTGATCAAGACTTCTTCCTCCAGCACCCTTCCATGTTTTCCCTCAGCCTTTGGTTAGAGATAAAATTCTTCACAGCATCTTCAAGGCTCTCCCTGGCTGAGCTCTGCAACCTCAGTCTGTCCATTTCATCCTCACCCCCTCTACCCTTTCTCCAGTTTCATACAATGGTCCACCCATCCTTCAGCTGGGTTACCTTGCGCTTAGAAGTTCTCAAACTGTGGACATGTTGAGTTGAAAAGCCTATAGGATACCCAGCTGGGAATAACCAGTTAGTAGGATACAAAGGTCCAGGGCAAGGGACATAGGTCTCAGAATCATCAGTAAGTGAATGCCAGTTAAAGCCATTGCCAGAGAGAGTGTTGAAAGGGAGAGAAGGTGGCTGAGACAGGGCCCTGAGGAAACCGGCATGAAAAGAAGGGGCTGAGGAGGGAGAAAAACTGCAGTGGAGGTGGGAGGAGGACCAAGCGCTCTGTCCTGGAAGACGAGGTTTCCAGCAGAGGCTGGCCCTCCCTGACCTTCGGCAAGGGCACCTGCAGGGCCTTGGCTCAGGCCCGAGTGGGGAAGAAGCACTTGGGACTGAGGATGTGGCTGCAGCTCTTTGGGAAAGTGATTTACTTATTGGGAGGAGGGAGAGGTGGTTTTTTAAACAAAGAAACGTTCAAGTGAGAGTATAACTACCACCACAGTGCCACCTTCACTTTCCAGTGAATTTTGCGTGAGGAGGTTCTAGGGTCTGGACAGATCTTCTTCTTTGTTTTGGTTCAAGGTGAGAGAGACTAGAATTCAGTTTGAATGCTGATGAGAATTAGCAGTGAGAAGGGGAGAAGGGGAAGAAGTTGGGCCAGGGTGTTTGAGGGCAGAGTTCTAAGGGCTCAGGGAGAAGGAGGGTCAGGCACTTCTGCTGAGCCCCCAGGGACCTCCAGAACCTACAAGGCCAAAGGAAATGAAAACACTGCTACTGCTCCTGCTTTCTGAGTTGCCGCCACCCTATTTGCACTTTCTACCTGGTGTCTCTCAGGCGTTTGGAAATCAAGATGGCTCCTAAGAATTTGATGCACCGTCATCTCCACAAACATGCCACTCCCCCAATTTTTATCATCTTCGCGAATGTTTCCACCATTCACCCAGGTGCTCGTCATATACCTGGGCAATCCTTGCCTCTCTGTTTCCCCCATCCCCATCCCCAAGCCATCAGCAAGGTCTTTCTGCCTCCCTGAAATCTGATCAGTTCTCTGCACCCTCACCGCTCCCTGCCCTAACCCAGGTAGCATGTTCTCTCAGCAAAAGCCTTCTGATGGTTTCCTGCTGCTTCTCTGCCCTTCCACCATCTCTTCTACCTGAGTGATCTTCTCAGGTATTAATCCAGACCTTGTGACTCCCCTGCTCAGAATTCCCGTGGGCTTCCCCTCTCAGTGTCGTACGTCTGAGGGCCTCAGACCTAGCCCCTGGCCTTGTCTCCCACCTCCTTTCTTACTGCCTTCCTCCTCCTCAGACCCACTGGTCGTCTTACTGTTCCACACATGAGACTCACCTCAGGACATTTGCGCTTGCTGGTCCCTCTCTCAGGATTCACTTCTTCAGCCCCTCTCACAGCTCACCTCTCCAGGGCTCACAAGGCTTCCTTGACCACCCTCTACCCCAACCCATCTCTCTTTTCTTCCTTACTCTGCCTTATTATATCTTTATGGCACTTACTTTCTGAAGTCACATTCTTTCTCTCTCCATTTGTTTACCGTCTATTTATCAGCTCTGTGAGGGGAATGAGCGTCTGTCCTCCCATGACTTGAGTGAGGAGTCTTTGGACAGAGTAAATGCTCCATAGGAATGTGCTGAGAAAATAAATTTTAGTCCAGGAATCAAAGAATCATGCAACGAGAGAGCAGGATGGCTGTCCATATTGTCCAAACAAAGACATTTTCCTCTACCCTGCTAGGTTCTTCTGGTTGGTATAGGAACAAAATTGACATGAGAGAACTTAACAGGAGAAGATCAAACAAAGGTTCAATAATCTGTATCCATGGGAGAGACACAGGAAAAATGAGTAATTCTCCCAAATGGCCAAGCCCTCACATTAAATACCATCTTTAGCTAAAGACAAAGGAGGATGTTGGAGGTAGTGGTTTAGGACTTCAGTCAGGAGGAAGGTAATTCATATGAAGATGGAAAAAGAAATGTTTGGTAAAGCAATGGTGTGCCAGGCTGTGCAGACAGTGGGACATGGTGGATGCTGATCTCCAGGCCCTGCAGAGTTTCTCCACCACCCCTACCCTCTATTCTTTGCAGACATCTCTGGTGACAGCTCTATTCCAGGAACAGACCCTCTGTGCAAATTCTTTTAGGCATGCTGCATGCTAAGTCGCTTCAATTGTGTCTGACTCTTGGCGACCCCATCGACTGCAGCCCGCCAGACTCTTCTGTCCATGGGATATTCTAGACAAGAATACTGGAGTGGGTTGCCATTTCCTTGACCTCCCATCAAATAATACCATCTGGGCCTAGCTGAGAGAATGAAATTTAAGGATTTCATAGGAAGATGTCTCAAAGAACAGGATCCTGAGACAGGGAATATGTCACTCTCCTCTTACAGAATTTAAACAGGAAATATGCTTGTTTCGCTAAAAAGTAGATGAAGTGTGATAAGAACACAGAGAGTAAATAGGGGTGTATATAAATGAATAATAGACATTCAAAAACAAAGTCTCTCCCTTGATTTCTAAAACCTTTCAATATCTAACACATTACAGATAGTACTATAGTAACACTGATTTCTTATAAGGTTATTTCCTTCCATCAAGAATTAAATCTCAGGGAGTTTCCTGGTGGCCTAGTGGTGAGGATTCTGGGTTTTCACTGCTGGGGCCCACTTTCCATCCCTATTGGGGAACTTTAAGATCCTGTAAGCATCACAGTATGGCCCCCCCAAAAAAAGAATTAAAACTCACATTCCATCAGACCCAAATGTTCAAATAACCTGCTTGCTTGCATTCCTTCCTTCCTCTCCATTTTATTCTCCCTCTCTTATTATGTTTCCTGTTTAGTGATCATCCTGTAAGTAGAATATTGCTTTGGAATATTTGGAACTTGATTGCTTTAGGATTATGTGTAGTTGTGGTGGGAAAAAAGATATGGAAAGAATGAGTATGAGTGAGGAGAGAATCACTCCTTTGTCCTCTGGGTTAAAGGAAGGACAGCGAAGCGGGGTCTGCCATCCTGGGCTCCAACCCCCCTCCCTCACCACCTGGCTGGATGGTTCGAGCAGTTCTGTGCCCAGCTGTGGCCTCCATGCCCGCTGGCTGTGAACGGTCTGTTCTCCCAAGGGTTGAGGCTCTCTCCGCTTTTGTAGACAGCTGCCAACTGGACGGACATGAGGAATATCAGGTCTGGCTAGGATCAAACTAGCCTGTTAAAACTTTATTTGTCTCAGAATTTTACTTATCACAAAACCAATATTATAACAACATTGAAGAAATTTTTGTAAGTTGATTAATTTCTTTAATTAATTCTTGGCTGCACTGGGTCTTGGCCGCTGCAAGCATGCTGTCTCTAATTGCAGCAAGCAGGTAGATCTCTCCCTTGAGCCTCGTTGCGGTGGCTTCTCTTGTTGTTGAGCACTGCCTCTGGGACGTGGGCTTTCATAGTTGTGGCACATGGGCTTAGTTGCTCTGCAGCATGTGGGATCTTCCCGGATCAGGATATGTTCCTGCATTAGTAGGCAGATTCTTAACCACTGGACCACCAGGGAAATTCCTAAAGAAATATTTCAAAAGAAAAAAAAAACCCACCATAAACCGTTCAACCGAAGCATTGGTCATCTAATCATGACTTTTGGCGAGACAATTAGGAGCTTGCCAAGGTAGAATGGGGTCCTGTCTGGGGGTATCTGTTTTAGAAGCCTCTGGAAGGGCCAGGTCCTCAGGTCAGCCTGTTGGTGAGGGCCTGGGGTGCTGGGGGCAAGCAGGGATAGGGGAGCAAGGATCGTTTATCTCTCAACCTCCCTCAGGGGATAAAGAGTAAGATGGGGGAAAAGTGTCTTAACAGGTAGGTCCTGCAGAAAGTAATCTCCCCAAATCATTTTACACAATGCCTTGGTGGGAGGACGGAAAACGTTTCTTGCCTGTCTTTGCAGTCACCTGTATAAGAAGAACCCCGATATGACCAAAATCCGACATGGAAAACCTCAGCCGCTTCTCAGAGTGGATGACCATGATTTCACCATGAGGCCTGCCTTTGGAGGTAAGATGTGTGCCCCCTACCTTCAGCCCTTTGGGGCCTGATCCCAGGACAGCCTCCTGCTGCTGTTCCATCAGGTTCCCTCAGGCACAGCCCTCCTCCCCGGGGGGCCTTGAGTTTCCCAGTCATGGTCAGCAAAGCCCAACTCAGTAATTATCCCCTGGAGCAAAGCGATGGAAGGAAGTGAGTGTTGAGAAGAGGCATTGGAGACGATGAAGCTGTTTACATTCTTAAAGGCCTAGCCCTGCTGCTGCCAACTTGCCTTTCTTAAAAGAATACGAGCAGGTGGGAAGTTTTGCACAGAAAATGACTCTGTTCTCTGCCGCCCCTTGCCTGGCTGGGAATTTGGGTTTCTGAGGGGGGCCACCTGCTTGCCCATGCAGCAACCATTTAACCCCTTGCAGGAACTTCCCTGGTGGTCCAGTGGTTAAGACTCCACACTCCCAGGGCAGAGGGAGTGGGCTCAGTCCCTGGTTGGGAAGCTAAGATCCCATATGCTGCATAATGTGGCAAAAAAAAAAAAAAAAGATGTTAAAAAAAGAAAACCCAAAAAACAATTTAACCCCTTGCAAAGGCCCCTTGCAGACTTGACCCCAAAAGAGTTTCCCTGCTCTTGGGGGTACAGCAGGGGTGGCATGGATGGTGGCTGCCCTTCTCAGGACCTGGAGAAAAATGCCACAGGGAGAGAGGAGCCTGGACAGGGGCGAGCCATCTGCACTGACAAGGCAGGGGGAAGGATGGGACTCACAGGATGCATGAGACACAGGCCCAGGCACCCCTTGTGCAGGTGGGGAAACTGAGGCCCAGAGCATGGCAGCTGACGCACCCTGGCCAGAGAGACCCTGGCAGGCTTGTCTCTACTCCCCTTTAGCTCACTCTTGAACTTCTCTCAGGTGCCAGCGTCCTCCTGGACCAGCAGGAAGGAGCAGGAGTGACTTGTGAGCAAGCCACCAACTCTCTGCTTGTGGTTTGTGAAGTGGGGGGAGTAATCCCTCCATCTGTGGGGGCTGTCAGGATTAAACGAGATGATGTATGTAAAGCCCCCGGCACCTACAGGTTCACAGCCCCTTAGAAAAAGCCAGCTGTCAGGCCTCCCTCTTGTGTGACTGTGAGGGGATTAGGATGTTAATCTATCCCAGGGGCCTTTGCATTTTCAAAGCCTCTCACTCAGTTCCCTGAGCTCTGACACCTGCCAAGCAGGAGGAGAAAGCAGGCGACGGATGACAGTCCCTGCCTCTTCCTGCTGGGACAGAAAGCTGCTCAGCCAGGCATTCAGCTGCCCTCGACGGCTTTCTCTGGGTAATGCCACCAGAGAATTTCATGAACTTCAGTAACATTTTCCTGAGTAAGCAGCTCTAAAATTAGCTGGATGTGCTCCAGGAGGTCCAAGCGAGATGATATCCTATAAGCAGAAAGCTCCTCTTTGTTTTTCTTCTAGAGCAGGGGTCCCCAACCTCTAGGATCTAATGCCTGATGGTCTGAGGTGGAGCTGATGGCATAATAATAGAAATGAAGTACACAATAAATGTAATATGCTCGAATCATCCAGGAAGCTCCCCTGTCCTTGGAAAAATTATCTTCCATGAAACCAGTATCTGGTGCCAAGGTGGCTGGGGACCGCTGTTCTGGAGGATGAGCTAAGATGCAGAGGGTCAGCAGGTGACTGGGACAAGGTTGCCAAACAATAGCATTAACACCAACGAACAATTCTTGGTGACTTCTGTGCCAGGCACCATTCTAATCAGGGCACTTACAGACATCATCTTACTTCAGTCCTCACAACTCCATGAAGTAGACCATAATTATGAAGTAGATATTGTTATGCCCAGATGAGGAACGTGAGGTATGGAGAGGTGAGGTGACTGGCCCACGTCACACAGATGCTGACCCACCCTCCTGAGTGGGTCTCTTTCTTGCCTCCTTTGACCTACATGTCCTCCAGTGCTAGGCAATTAAGCAGAGTAGGTATAGGGTTTAGAGCTCACAAACGATACTCCTAGGGGCCTCTACAAAGATTTTATTTTAAAATCAGAAGAAAAAATAAAATTGTAGGTAGAATAAAATGTTAATATATAATACTAATATAGTCATCTTTATACCAATACTTTTAAAAATGTTTTATCTGGTGGAAGGGTCCATGAAGGCAAGAGTCCAGGGTCCTCAAAAGTCACGGTGTAGCCTTTCGGCAGAACACAGTTCTGTGGGGCAGCTGCGTGTGTCTGGGTGTGAGTGACTTTCCGAATCACGCCTTGTAACTTTCTCATGAAAGCTGTCATTGCTGGCAGGAGCCTGAGCCATCACCTGGTCAGGACCTTCAGTTTGCAGAAGAGCCTGGGCTCCAGAGGGTTAAGTGATGAGCACAGAACAACTAGGGGGAAAACTTGGGTTTCTTCTGTGATGTCAGATGCAAAAGTGAAAGCCTCATAAAACCACCCTCCTCCTCTGGGAGAAAGCCAGGAGCTAGCTCTCAGGACCAGCAAGTGAAATCCTGCCACATTCTCAGAAAACTCAGCTCTGAGGAGAATCATCCAACAGGCTGCAGCCCCAGTCAGGGCGCTCCTTCCTCAAGCCACGTTCGGGGAGCAAATTTGGCTTCCTGTATTCTGGTCCCTGCAAGTGCTGGGCCCATCAGCTGGACTCCCCCAGAGTATGAAGGATCAGGACAGACCCCTGCCCCTGCCCAAGTAAGCCTCTGAGGCTGGGAAAGGCCCTGGTTTCACGGAAAGCTGCTGAAGAAAGAGGTGTCACCTCCCGCAGGTGCGATAAGACCCTTACACACCAGCTGTCACCATCTCAGTCACCAAGGCAAAGGGTGGGAGCTGCTCCTCCTTGCTCCCAACCCTCTCCGCCAGGGCACCTGGTCCTTGGGCCTCCTTTTCTTCCCTGCAGGGCTATCCCGGATGTCTAGATGGTACTTGGATGAAGTAGGACTAGGGGAACTCACGGTGAGGCACACATACATGAACTCAGAAATAGCTTTGCAGCTGGAGGGGTCCTGACCAAGCAGTCTGGGTGGGGCCACCACAGGAGAGGGCTTCCCACTGCCCAGGGTTCCAATGATTGTCACAATCCACGGTCCCTGGAGCCTCTGTGGATGGTTTAGAGCCCAGAAGCTGTCTCTGCCGGTGCTCCGGAGGGACTCCACCCAGCCCCTCACTCCTGGGCAGGAGTGTGGCTGCTGGTGGGTGTTACTCTAAGGAAGGAGGCTGACAGACAGCACATAGGTGACTCTGTGCAAGTAATAGTAAGCCTGCCTTCTTTGGGAGCAGCCCTGTGCCAGGCCCCCAGTCCAAAGCAAAGCCTGGGCCCAAATTGCCCTAATGCAGGTCCAGCCTAACACACCTCCCACTTAGCACTTAGCCCCACTTACTCAGCAGGCCACACCCACAGGGTACCCTTCAACAATTATGGAGTAGGTATTTCCATCCCTGCCTTCTCTTTCTAACTTGTGTCTCGAATAGGGGCTTCCTTGTGGACTGATATTTAAAAATACCTGATAGAGAGGAATTTGCCTAAGACTAGATACCCCTTGGATGACCTTTTCAGTCTGGAAAAAGAAAAGATTAAAAATCTAGCAGCTTCCTAATAATCCCAGGGATCAGTTGAAACAAAAATATCTTGTCTAAGCTCCCAGCTGCCTGGTTTGGTAGTGTGTCCTGGTTAGGAGAACCCGCAGAAAAAGTGATATGCTTTTTTTTTTTTTAATTACATTTTAATTTTTAAAAAATTGAGTGTAAAACACACAGAACATATAACTTACCATCTCAACCATTTGAAGCATAGAGTTCAGGGGCCAAAGCACATTCACGTTGTTGTCCAGCTATCACCAGCATCCACGTCTAGAGCCTTTTCATCTTCCCAAACCGAAGCTCCATTAAACAATAACTGTCTACTCCCTGCTCCCCCCTGTCCCTGAGGACCACCATTCTACTTTCAGCCTCTGAATCTGACTGCTCTAGGCACCTCGTGTCAGTAGAATTATACAGTGCTTGTCTTTTTGTGACTGGCTGATTCACTCAGTGTTGTCTTCAAGCCTCATCCATGTTGTAATGTGTGTCAGGATTCCTTTCCTTTTTAAGGCCAAACAATAGTCCATCGTATGAATATATCACTTATTGTTTACCCATGTATCTGTCATCGGACATTTGGATTACTCCTTCCTTTTGGGTACTGGGAAGAAAGCTTCCATGAACATGTGTGTACAACATCTGTTCAAGACCCTGTTTTCAGTTTGGGGGTTAATATACCCAGAAGTGGAATTGCTGAAACCCATGGTAGTTCTATGTTTAATTTTTGGAGGGACTCTCATACTTTTTTCACATCAGCAGCTTCTCACACATCACACATTCTCACACAGCAACTGCATCATTTCACCTGTTCACCAGCACAATGCTGATTCTTTAAAAAATTTTTTTTTGCCAAGCGGCGTGTGTGAACTCAGTTCTCTGATCAGGGATTAAACACACACGCCTTGCAGTGGATGTGTGGTCTTAAGCACTGGACCAGCAGAGAAGTCCCACATGGTGCTGGTTGAAGTGGGGGCCTTCCCAGGTGGCGCTAGTGGTAATGAGTCTGCCTCCCAATGCAGGAGGCTAAAGAGACGTGGGTTTCATCCCTGAGTTAATTCTTTTGAATAAACCCAAGGAGTTTGTCAGGATGGTGGGCAAGTAGCCACAAAGTAGGTTAGGTCCTCCAACCAAAATACTTTCATTTTCATTCTTAAGACAAATATGGTGTTTTTTGGAGCTGATCTGTATGAAGCAGGGTCGGTGGCACTTGGGGGCCCAGCAGAAAGCAGTACAGCCACAGTCCTTGGAGTGTTATTGTTCTGGTCGGGGAGACCAGTGTTAATGAACTCTTCACATCAAGACGTGAAATTACAGAGAACTGCTGGAAGGACAGAGGAGCCGTAGGGTGGGCGCAACAGGGCTGGTTGTGGGCACCAGGGGAGGGCTGCCTCCAGAAGTTTGGGAGGAGGAAGGCCAAGGAGCCACCCTTGTTGGACAAGACATGGGTTCAGTCACTTCGCTTGGCACTCCTGACATGCCAGAATGTCATCCCAAGAAGTGACATCCCAAGAGGCTGTCTACAGGTGAAACAGAAATGACTCAGTGCAGTCACGTATTACAGAAGCAATGGAGGGCATCTCTGCTGATGGAGGGGGAGTTAAGTGGTCAGTTCTGTCCAGAGAATCAGATGCCTTCATTCAAGAGGCGATGCTCGCAATGAGGAAAGATGCACGGGGTCTGAGCCCAGTGGGTGGAGAAAAGAAGAGGGGACCAAGGTGAAGGGTGCTCATGGATAACAGGAACATGGCAGTGGAATGCAAGCAGCGTGAGTGTGTGTGTGTGTGTGTGTGTGTGTGTGTGTGTGTGTGTGTGTAGGCGGTGCACCTGGGTGTCCATAGGCACGTGCCAGGTGCTACTGTGGGTGGAAATAGGGCTGTTCAGAGCTGGGCCATTCTCCCTGCCCCATCTTGGGCCAGCCAGAGCTCCCAGAAGCCTGGGTCCAAGGTTGGGGTTGGCCTTCTGCGTTGACATGAAGGTGTATTGGTCAAAGCAGTAGGACAGGATATATAGCATTTAGCAGTTTCTTAGCTTGACTTGTAACCTTTAGGTATTCAAGCATGTGGCATCTGGATCTCTGATAATGCTCCTGCCTGGGGGGTGGGTTTGTACATGTGGATGCTGCCCTTAGTGGTCAGCTGCCCACACGGAGTAGGGTGGAGTCTTGATCTGGAGGATCATGTCTGGGCAGGCTGAGATTGAGTGAGTCTGGAAAGAAGGGGTCAGGGGGCCCAGCCTGTGATCAGGGGCAGATCGGGGCAGTGGCTGGGCCTGTAGTACAACCCGCTTCCTCCATATCATTTCTAGAGCACAGGAGAACTCTTTCCTGTGCTATACCCAAACAACAAAGGGCTGAATGTAGCAGACATTGGTTCCCACGCTTCCTTGAGATAATTGCAAATCTCATGCTTCTGGCCTTCATTTAGTGAACCTGCCAATGCTCTGTAGCTCTTTCTCCGGCTATTCAGGCAGTGGGCTCTGGGGCCCTTGCTGATTTTGTTCCCCTCCTCCTACCCTTTTTCCCCCTCCTGATCAATCAGATTGAGTCACGCATTATTACAGTGTCTCTCAGATCTGCCCTTCCCTCCCCACCCCACCGCCTCACACCACATTTCTCAGCCCCTTGTTGCAGGGTGGAAAAATCTTAGACGTTACAATGGTTGTGGCCCTCCAAAGCTCCACCTCCCTGAAAAAATCTTATTCTTTTGCATTTAAGTGTAAATGAATTCATAAACTGAAATCAATTAAATTTTCTCTTTAGTGGATGATAATGATAAGAAGGCTGGACGCCCTGCTGACACCCACACCATGGCCCTCACACTACCCCTTGTCACCAAATTCACCTCCTGGAAACATCCCGTTCCTGGCGCTGCTCCCTCAGAAACTTCAGGGAGTGCCACCTTCTACAGGATGAAGTATAGCCCCTGCCTCTCCCCTCTGAGTCCCAAGAACTTCCAGGGTCTGGCCAACTGCCTCCCCGGCTCACCTCCCCTGGTGGAAGTGAGCTACCTCACGAACTACCTCACCTCTCACCTCTCCTGTCTTAGAAGGCTCTCTGTTCCTCACATCCCTGCAGAGTCTGCTACGAGCATCACTCCACGGTGGCCCCCAGGCCATCCTGCTTCATCCGACGGCCCATCCCTGCCCAGAGCCCCAGGTTGATGCCTTTCCTCTAACATGAAACATCTCTTGGCTATTTGGAACTGTATTGAAACTGCCCAACTCAGATTGGGACCTGAACCCACTGTCTTTAAATTGAAATCACACCCCTGTTCTCAAGGCTAACTGAATCTCAGGTCCTCAATATCTTGTTACAGAAAGAATTCAGTGAGAGACAAAGTGATGGGTAAGAAGTGGATTTGTTTAGAGACACATGCAGAATATGATCCATCTCGAAAGGAGGCAGTGGTAATGGCAGGAACACAGTTCACAGAGCATAGGCCATCTCAGAAGGTGACAGTCCCCAAAATATGGGGTGAGTAGATTTTTTGGGCAGGGTAATTTCATAGGCTAATGAGTGGGAGGACAGGATTATTCCAACTGTTTTGGAGAGGGTGTGGAAATTTCCAGGAATTGGGCCACCACTCACTTTTTGGCCTTTTATGGTCAGCCTTGGAACTATCATAGCGCTGGTGGGAGTGTCATTTAGCTAATGTATTACAGTGAGTATATGGTGCAGCTCAAGGCCCACTAGAAGTCAAATCTTCTGCCATGTTGGACCTAGTTGGTTCTAACCAATTTTTGTCGGGTCTTCAACAGTTATGTCATTCTTTTAAAGATTGTGCCCTGCCCTCTTCCCTCCTGTTTCAATAAGACCTTTTTCTTCTTTGAAATCATCACACAGACTCATTCTTTCACTCACTTATTGATTAATTAATTTTTTCACAGCATTGTGGTTAAGAACATGGGCTGTAGAATTCAGGTGTCTGGCTATTCACTCCTATGTAACCAGCTACCCTGGCTGTGACCTTTAGGTCATAGGCTATTCTGCTCACAAATCAGGTTGTGTTCAGCGGGTCAGTTCTTAAGGGAATACAGTCAGATGGTGGCAGCGGGTGGCACTGTCCAGGAGGAAAGTCTCTTCTACCCTTCTAGGTTCTTCTGGCTGGTCTAAGAATTAAGTTGACATGAGATTGATTCACCAGAGAAAGTCAAACAAGTTTAGTAAACTCTATTTTGGGAACAGGCCCTCTGTGTAAATTATATAAGGCAGTTTGTGTGTATGTGTGTGTGTTAGTCACTCAGTCATGTCCAGCTCTTTGCAACCCCACGGACTGTAACCTGCCAGGCTCCTCTGTCCATGGAATTCTCCAGGCAAGGATGCTGAAGTGGGTAACCAGTCCCTTCTCCAGGGGATCTTCCCGACCCAGGGATCAAATCTGAGTCTCCTCCATTACAGGTGGATTCTTTACCATCTGAGCCACCAGGAAAGCCAAGGCAGTTAAGTGGAAAGTCAAAATCTCTTCCTGAGTCTTTCCGGCTTCGATTGTTTTCAGCTCAAAATAATGCATATGCCAAAGAGACATTGTGGGCTGGCAAGTTTTGCTCCTATGCAGGGTCATCTCAAAACTGTCTTCCTTCTCATGTCTGGTGCCCAGGGTGAAAAGATGTCAAAGCTAGGCCTGGGACAGGACTTCCCTGGTGACTCAGACGGTAAGGAGTCTGTCTACAATGTGAGAGACCTGGGTTCGATCCCTGGGTTGGGAAGATTCCCTGGAGAAGGAAATGGCAACCCACTCCAGTACTCTTGTCTTGAAAATCTCATGGACGGAGGAGCTTGGTGCAGGCTACTGTCCATGGGGTCGCAAAGAGTCAGGCACAACTGAGCGACTTTAGAGAGAGAGAGGCCTGGGACAGATGGAACTCCTTGGGCATCAAGGCATCATTCTCATCATTCCCTCTCTCTCTGGCCCCTAATTTGGCCACCTGACAGCATAAGAGAAACCAGCAGAAACTGGAAGTTTCACAATGTTGTTAGTTCTGGTGCATTCTAGTCTTTGAATTGACCACAGAGGTCCAATCAGATTCAAAGGGGAGAGGAATCAGACTTTTGTTAGGAGGAGTGTTGAAGGATTTACAGACATCTTGTAAAACCATTATACTGGGGCCACCCTGCCTTGCTTAGTCCAGACCCCAGCTCTGCCTCTTAATAGCTGTGTGGCTAAGGCAAATTCTTGAATCCTTAGAGCAACCTCAGTGAAGATTATGTGTGGAGTTTTCAGCAAAGTGCATGACACATAAAAAGTGCTCAAGAAACATTAACTGATTTTATTGATTGAGAATGCTCCAGTCAGCGAGATGCATTCATTAAAGAGGGGGTTCTGGTACAATTTCTTTCTGGTTGTGCCTCCACTGACTGGGACTTCCATTCCCAGACTTTCATCTCTAGTCCTCAGCTTCTTGCCTATAGGATGGAGGTAATTCCAGTAACTGCCTCAACAGGTTGTTGTGAGGTTGAAACCCAGGTGTCCTACAGGAAGCACTCAGCAAGGGCTGGTGCAGCAGAGAGCGTGTGCATGGGGACATGGGGACAGTGTGGCGTGGGCCATGCACCAGGCGCTGGATGCTGACATGCAATAGAGACATGGCTCCTGCCCCGGGGAGTGTGCGGCCCAGCTTCCTGGACACACAGCAAACAATCCGTTAGGGCCTCTCCCAGGACAAGTGCTCATACTGCTACTATTACTGCTACTATGATCTGTCCTACTCACGGAACTTCTCAGTCTAATGTGTGGGTTTTCTGCTCCAAACAATTCTTCTATTGTCTATGGATACCAGTTGCATGTCCTACAATTTAATTTGGTTCTAACACTACCTAGGGCTTCCCTGGTGGCTCAAGAGGTAAAGAAGCTCCCTGCCATGCAGGAGACTTGCAGGAGAAGCAAGTTCACTTCCTGGCTTGGGAAGATCCCCTGGAGAAGGGCATGGCAACCCATCCAGTATTCTTGCTTGGGAAATTTCATGGACGGTGGAGCCTGGTGGGCTGCAGTCCATGGGGTTGCAAAAGAGTCGGATACAACTGAATGACTAAACAACAATGACAACAACAAGGGTTAGCACAGACTCCACAGGTTAAGGGCTCCGTCCCACAGACATCAATCATCAGACCCACTTCAGTCATCAATCAGAAGAACTGGGTCCCCAGTTATCTATACTTCTCTCCGACGTGGCCCCGAAACTGGAGTTCCCACAACCCCCTGCTAATTTGCCAGAATCGCTTGTAGAGTCAAGGAACACATTATTTACTGTCTCCAGTTTATTATAAAGATCGTTATAAAAGATACAGAGGGACAGAGGATGAGGCAGGGCATAGGGAGAGAACTGGAAGGGTCCTGAGCTCAGGAGCCTCTGTCCCGTGCAGTTGGGGTGCACCATCTTCCCTGAAGTGTTCACCAGGAATCTCACTGAACCTGACTGTTTAGGGGTTTTATGGAGGTTCCGTTGTGTGTAGACATGACTGATGTTCTTATTGCCCACTGCTGGTTAACTCAAGCTCCAGGCCCTCCCTTCCCCAGAAGTTGGGGGGTTGGGCTGAAAGTTCCAACCATCTAATCACCTGTTTGTTTCCTTAATAACCAGCCCCCATCCTGAAACTGAGAGCTAACCGAGAGTCACCGCTCTAGCTGAACCTCAGGTGTGGTTTGTTATGAACAACAAAAGAACACTCCTTTTACCCCTATCACTTAGGAAGCTACAAGAGTTTCAGGAGCTCTGTGCCAGGAACTGGGGCTGAAAACCAAATAAATATTTCTTAATATATCATAATATCCCAGCTGCTGTCACTTCGCAAGGTTACTTCCTAGTTACATCTCCAGGTGGAGTGTCTCCAATGTGATGCCTTCCTAGGGACTTTCCAGGGTAGTTCAGACACATGATCTTCATCTGGTATACTTTCGTTCCACCCCTATTTAAGGAGCCCTCTGTGTGGGGCACCCAGACTGAGAATGGAGACCCTCTTGAATGCTTTACTCTGTGGCCTTCTTCCTAGGAGGGGTTCAAGTCCTGGATTTCCAAGCCACAGTGCTCTGGCCACCAAGGCCCCCAAATGTCACTCAGCTGGTCGAGCTGAGGCCCATGGAGCCAGCTCAAAGCAAGGGTCTGCCTCTTTTTGGAGCTGTGGCCTCTTCCCCTGAACGCTTCTTGGACCTCCCCGGCCACTTCCCCACAGGGTGGTGTGGTCTATGCTTCACTGTTATGGTGAGCAGGTTGGAGAGCCAAAGCTGGGCAGGAAGTCGGCCTTCTGGGGCTCCAGCATCCTTCTTCCCTCAGAGGAGACCCCTCTGACTCCTTGGCAGTGTCCTTGGCCCTCACCTTCTGGAGCACAAACCCTGGCTTACACCCACACCCCGCTCCTGTTACCAAACTGAACTTGAGTCCACTCACAGTGAAGCTAGTTTTCTGATGCTGGTAGTTGTGAAAGGCAGCTTGTGCTCCAAAGACCTGCCTTCCCCACTTGCTTTGGAAGGGTGTTTAAAGGCAGCCATTTGGAGTAAGGGTTGCAGCTTGTGGAACTTTCTTCTGTTTGGCAGTTAGTGAGGTAACATGAAAATGCTTTGGAAATCTTAAAGTCAGCCTTCTGGTTCCAACAAGTCTGCATGTAGTCACCATTCTCCACTTGGGTGGAGGCCTTAGTTTCTGTAGAACAACTCAAACATATGGGTCAGATAATTATATATATCCTGTAAGAGGAACTAGAACTCTCTTTTTTTAAAAGATCAGTTCAGTTCAATTGCTCAGTTGTGTCCGACTCTTTCTGATCCATGGACTGCAGCATGCCAGGTCTCCCTGTCCATCACCAACCCTCGGAGCTTGCTCGAACTCAAGTCCACTGAGTCGGTGATGCCACACAACCATCTCATCCTCTGTCATCCCCTTTTCTTCCTGCCCACAATCTTTGACAGCATCAGAGTCTTTTCAAATGAGTCAGTTCTTCGCATCAGGTGACCAAAGTATTGTAGTTTCAGCTTCAGCATCACTCCTTCCAATGAATAGTCAGGACTGATTTCCTTTAGGATAGACTGGTTGGATCTCCTTGCAGTCCAAGGGACTCTCAAGAGTCTTCTCCAACACCACAATTCAAAAACATCAAGCATCTTTTAATTTCATGGTTGCAGACACCATCTGCAGTGATTTTGGAGCCCAAAAAGAGAAAGTCTGCCACTGTTTCCACTGTTTCTCCATCTATTTGCTATGAAGTGATGGGACCGGATGCCATGATCTTAGTTTTCTGAATGTTGAGTTTTAAGCCAACTTTTTCACTCTCCTCTTTCACTTTCTCAAGAGGCTCTTTAGTTCTTCGCTTTCTGCCATAAGGGTAGTATCATCTGCATATCTCATATTAATATTGATATTTATCCCAGCAGTCTTGATTCCAGCTTGTGCTTCATCCAGCCCAGCATTTTGCATGATGTATTCTGCATATAAGTTAAATAAGCAGGGTGACAATATACAGCCTTGATGTACTCCTTTCCTGATTTGGAACCAGTCTGTTGTTCCATGTCTGGTTCTAAGTGTTGCTTCTTGACCTGCATATAGATTTCTCAGTATGCAGGTAAGGTAGTCTGGTATTCCCATCTCTTTAAGAATTTTCCACAGTTTGTTGTGATCCACACAGATATTTAAATATATAAATAAAGGTATAAATAAAGATATTTATCTTTATTTTGGCTGTGCTGCACAGCTCAAGGACACCCAGTTTCCTGACCAGGGGTCGGACCCAGGTCCTAGCAATTAAAGCGCTGGGGCCTAACCACTGGACCACCAGGGAAGTCCCAGGGCTCTGCTTTATTGATGAACTATTGTTTAAACTATCATTACTTTTCTTGC
The DNA here is from genome assembly GCF_016772045.2 of Ovis aries. Classification (NCBI taxonomy): domain Eukaryota; kingdom Metazoa; phylum Chordata; class Mammalia; order Artiodactyla; family Bovidae; genus Ovis; species Ovis aries. The sequence continues at coordinate 48,237,412 of NC_056061.1, forward strand.
TTGACTTCTTTTCCTTCGTTTCTGAATTCTTTCATTTCCCTAATTGGTAACTTCTTGAGTCTGCTCTTTAGAACTCTAAGAAGCCCTCGGAGAATAAAGTCTTTTTCTACAAAAATAGAAACTGGGCACATAGTGGGGCTATTATACCCAAGAAGATCCTGTCCAGCTTCAGTTTTTACTTCTCTTTGACATTCTTCTGTACTGAAGGGAACGAGGGCGGGACAAGAAAGGGAACAAAGTTTTGGATAGAGAGGGTAATCATAAATTCAGCAGGGGGACTCAGTTTCATCCTTCCTCTAAAATTAACCTTTTCCTAGCCTCTTCCTCAAAAAGCCTTTTTTCTACAATCCCCTCTGGGCATTCTCACTCCTCTCCTCCCTGACCTCACCTGCGCCCGGTGACCGATGAAGTCACTATGCACCTGAAGGGTGTTAAATTTAAGAACTTGGTTTGATATCCAGTGGAGACTCCTTCCAGACTTTAACAACAAAAGTGTCAGAGTTTGGTCAGAGATTGGAACCAGGATGGACAAAGAGTCATCAGTTTTTATTTTTTTAATCTTGGCTACGCTGGGTCATTACTGTGGCACGTGGGCTCTCTGGTTGTAGTGCTTGCGCTCCAGAGGTTATCGGTCTAGTTGCACTGTGGCATATGGGATCTTAGTTCCCTGACCAGGGATGGAACCTATATCCTTTGCATTTGAAGATGGATTCTTAACCACTGGATGTCAGGAAAGTACCAAGAGTCATCAGCTTTAAGAGGCGAGTTGGCTGTGGGAGGGACTGAGTGTCTGCAGAGAAGAGAAGGGGCCAGGCAAGAGCTGTGTCACAGAGATGGAAAAGGAAGGGGGTTTCTACTAAGGAGAGTGATCATGGGAGAGAGGTCAGGGAGCCAAGCAAGGCTTAGGAAAAAAGACTCCTCAGCTCAGCAAGTGCAATGGGGGAAGGAAGGCATGGTTGAGCAGGAAGTGGAGACAGCTGGTGGAGATAGCACAGTGGAAGAGTTGAAAACAAGAGGAAAATGGTAACCAGGACGTGGACACTATAAAACCTCACTCCTGGAGTTTCGTTAAAGGTCAGTCGTCCAGTGTCCTCAAACGTGACTATGGATCACCATCATTCCAGGACTTGTGATGTCTCTGGGGCAGGAGACTCAGGGTGGGACCCAAGAATTGCATCGCTAAGTGCCTGGTGATGCTGATGCTGGTTTGTGGAAGGGAGAGCCTTGATCTAGTCCAGCCTCCACTCCCCCACCCCAGGTGGATGGTTAATGCCTGCCATATAGCACTGCTGTACAGGGGCAGTGCTCACCATGAAAAATGTCAGGTCTGTTTTCAAACCAAAATGCTTGATTATATTCACCAACACGAGAAAGAGTTTCAACTTAACTCAGTCTTCAAATTAACTCAGACTTTCTAAGACGCTCTCAAGGAATGGGAAGGGCCATGGAGGAGAAAGTCAAGCCATGCAATCTGCATTGATGAAATTTTCATAAAGTGTATTCATCCATGTTGTTGAATGTAAATGTAACATTCCATTCTAAGAATATACCACAATGTATTTTCCCTATTCTGTAGATAGGTCATGAGGTTTACATAGCTTCCATTTTGCTGGATAATGTCTTCTAAGGTGATTGTACCAATTTGCCCCCACCACTGGCAATGTAGGAGGTTCCTCCTATTGCTCTATATCCTTATCAACACTTAGTGTAGTTGCTCTTTCATATGAGCCTGATTTGTTGGGTGACAGTATCATTATTTCATTGTGGTTCTAAGGGAAATATTAACGCAACTGTGTACTTTCTCATATCTATTGGTTGTTCTTTTGTTAAATGCCTATTCAAATCTCTTGTGCCTTTTTGTACCGGATTATATGATTTTTTTCTTAATGAACTCTTAGGAGTTATTTTTATATTCTATATATGAGCCCTTTGCCAGTCACATGTACTGTGGATATCTTCCACTCAGTAGCTTATTTTTACTTTCTCCATGGTGTCTTTGATAAATAAGAGTTCTTGATTTTTTTGATCAGAATTTTTCATTGACCTACAACATGTATACAGAAAAGTATGCAAATCATAACTGTTCAGCTTAGTAAATTATCAAAAAGTGAACACATTCTTGCAACCAGCACCTTGACCAAGAAACAGAATTTCCAGAACTCCAGAAGTGTCTTTCTCTCCACCGTAGCCAACCATTGTCCTAGCTTCTAACACCAAAGGATTTGTTTTGCCATGGGTTTTCTTAAGGGTAGTGCTTTTTGTGTCTGGATAAAGCAGATCATTGCTATCCTGCTATTTGTGGTTTTGCCTCTTATCTTTGAATCCACGGTCCACTTGGAGTTGTTCTGCACATTTTATGATTTTCATATATACATTGTCTCAGCATTAGTTACCCACTCCAGTGTTCCTGCCTGGAGAATCCCAGGGACAGGGGAGCCTGGTGGGCTGCCATCTATGGGGTCGCAGAGTTGGACACGACTGAAGCAACTTAGCAGCAGCAGCAGCAGCAGCAGCAGCTTTAGTTATTGAAAATACTATTCCCTCTCCAATGATCTGCTGCTGCTGCTGCTAAGTCACTTCAGTCGTGTTCGACTCTGTGTGACTCCATAGACGGCAGCCCACCAGGCTCCCCCGTCCCTGGGATTCTCCAGGCAGGAACACTGGAGTGGGTTGCCATTTCCTTCTCCAATGCATGAAAGTGAAAGTGAAGTTGCTCAGTCGTGTCTGACGCCTTGCGACCCATGGACTGCAGCCCACCAGGCTCCTCCATCCATGGGATTTTCCAGGCAAGAGTACTGTAGTGGGGTGCCATTGCCTTCTCTGCCAATGATCTGCAGTGGTATTTAAAGTCAGGTGTCTGTAAGTGTGTGTGTGTTTCTGGAGTCTCCACTCTGTTCCATTTATTCATTTGTCCATTTTTATACTGGTACTTCACTTTTTCTTTTTAAAAAATTTTTGACCATACCACATGGCGAATGGGATCTTAGTTCCCCCATCAGGGATCAAACCTGAAGGCCCTGCATTGCAAGACCAGAATCCTAACCACCAGAGTCCTAGTACTTCACTTCTGAATTACCGTATTTTTCTAGCAAATCCTGATATCTGGTAGAACAAATCCTCCCACCCTTTTTTCCTTCAAGAAGAACTGTTATCGGAACTTTGAATTTCCTAATAATCTCGTTGTCAAGTTCCACAAGAAAACCAAATGGGATTTTGATAATAATTGCATTGAGTCTATAGTTTAATATGGAGTAATTAATATCTTTGGGCTTCCCTGGTGGCTCAGACAATAAAGAATCTGCCTGCAGTGTGGGAGATCCAGGTTTTATCTCTGAGTTGGGAAGATTCCCTAGAGAAGGGAATGGCAACCCACTCCAGTATTCTTGCCTAGAAAATTCCGTGCACAGAGGAGCCTGCTCGGCTGCTGTCCATGGGATCTCAAAGAGGCAGACATAGCTGAACAACTAACACACACAGTTCAGTTCAGTTCAGTCGCTCAGTCGTGTCTGACTCTTCGAGACCCCATGAATCGCAGCACGCCAGGCCTCCCTGTCCATCACCAATTCCCGGAGTCTACCCAAGCTCATGTCCATTGAGTCAGTGATGCCATCCAACCATCTCATCCTCTGTTGTCCCCTTCTCCTCCTGCCCTCAATCTTTCCCAGCATCAGGGACTCATTTCAAATGAGTCAGTTCTTTGCATCAGGTGCCTAAAGTATTGGAGTTTCAGCTTCAGTCCTGATACAGTCCTTCCAATGAATATTCAGGACTGATTTCCTTTAGGATGGACTGGTTGGATCTCCTTGCAGTCCAAGGGACTCTCAAGAGTCTTCTCCAACACCACAGTTCAAAAGCATCAATTCTTCGGCACTCAGCTTTCTTTATAGTCCAACTCTCACATCCATACATGGCCAGTGGAAAAACTATAGCCTTGACTAGATGGACCTTTGTTGGCAAAGTAAACACACAAACACACAATTAATATCTTTATAATATTGAATCTTCCAATTCAGGAAAATTATTTTTCCTTTACTTAGGTCTTCTTTCATTTCTCTCAGTACTTCATAGCTTTCTTTATAGAAGACATTCAGATATTTTGTTAAATTTATTTCTATGTACCTATTCCTAAATATTTTTTAAAAATATTTATTTATTTGGCTGTGCCAGATTTTAGTTGCAGTATGCGGGATCTTCAATCTTCTTAAACCTGAAAAACCCACATCAGTGTTCTGGAGCCAAGACATGAATGCCTAGTTGACTTCACTAGACTATTTTCTTTCTAACTCTTATAGGGCTTAGACCTACCAAAAACACAAAATTGTTAACGGAAGAAGGAGAAAGGCCAGTAATTTGGAAGAATTTCTCAAAAATCAGGTTGGGAAGGGTGACAAAATGGAGCACTCAGGAGAACTTGGGGATGGAGTGTTAGCCTTGGGCTGCTGGGCCGATCAATGGCCAAGATAACCTTCACTGCCCTGGGACCAAGGGAGGCAAAGTTGTTGGTCCCATTCAAGCTTGGGGGTGCGAGTCCCTGAACACAGCTCTGGAGCCTCCTGAATACACAGATAGTTTCCAACAGCCCAGGATCCTTGACACCTGCCCTGCCCTCCCGTATGGGCAACACCTCATAGCCTTGAATTCACCCTCCCAGGCTTTATTAACTTTCTCTCTAAAGAATGACTGGAGCTACAGAGGGCAAGGCAGGCCCTGGGGACAGAGAGACACAGTAGCAGGCACCAAGCAAGCTGATGTATTTTACCTGGAAATTGTCCAGCCACTGGTCAAACACTGTACTCATTATCTGAAAACCAGGGCACAGTGAAGTGGATCCAAAGAGGGTGATGGCTCTACTATTTCTGCTGTTTGGCTTTTGGGACGACTGGGCATTACAGGCTATGTGGTGCTCTATAGAAAGGGGACACAGGAAAGGGGATAAGGGCTCAAGGGAGGGTGAAGAGCTCTAGCCCTGGGCTGTTTTAATGTCTCAGGGGTAAAGGAGATCCAGAGGACAAGATATTAAACAGCCCTGCTTCCCACGGTGATACTGGGAGCACACGGTCCGGTACAGGGGTCTAGGTGCTGGGAGGGGGGACCCCGGGCAGGTTGCCGGCAGACCCTTCCTCATGTTGCAGTCCCCCCAGGAGAGAAAGACTGGCAGTCAGCCCTGAGGAGGGGGCCTCTGCCTCACACTGGCCATTCCACTCTACCTGGAGCCTGGAATAAGAAAAGACTGGCTGTCCGAGCAGTGATCTTTCATGGGCCCTGACCTGAGCCATCAGTTGAAAGCACAGGAAAATAAAAAGGTCAGCTTATGACCCAATTAATCTGGGAGGGGAAAAGCAAAAATAAAAAGTGGGAATTCCCTGGCAGTCCAGTGGTTAGGACTCAGTGCTTTCACTGCTGTGGGCCGGGGTTCAATTCCTGGCTGGGGAACTAGGATTCCACAAGCCATGTGGTATAACAGACCAAAAAAAAGCAGTGTGTATGTGTTCATTTGTGTTCATGCTTAGGAACACAGAAAATAGCCATGAAATCCCACCAGTAATAACTAAAATGCTCTCATTCTATCTGCTCAGTCAAAAAACCCCAAATCTCTTACGGTAAGATTGCAAGTATTAGCAAACCTACCGGAAGAGGTTTGGGGACATCGGTGAGCCCATCCAATGTCCTGACCCACCAGATCCTGTTAGGATCTCTGATCCTCCTTCCCTGCCCTCAGATAAAGTCCCTGGCCCTCCCAGTCCTCATTCCCTGAGACCCAAACTCCCACCGCCACCCTAAGTTTCTCCCAGCTCAGACCACTGTGGGTCGGCATGCCCCAGTCCTGAAACCACTGGTCAGGGCCCAGAGGCCCCAGGGGCATCAGGCTGGCCTCCAGACAATGCCTTCCTCTCAGAAGGCCCTGTCCAGATGCTACCTGATGCTCTCAAAGACATCTTTTACCTGTGAGTGGAACAGCATTCATTAATATGCCTGACAAATACAGGTTTTTGGTTTTTCCCATTTAAGAGGTTTTTAAAATACTAAATAGTTTTAAATATTAAGATTAAATTTAAATAAATATTAAAATCTAAAAAAATCATTTCACAGAAACATAACATACATAATCCAGCTCATCCACTCATACAAGCATAGATTAAACACCCACCCTGGCCTTCCAGGTGGCGCTAGTGGTAAAGAATCTGCCTGCCAATGCAGGAGACCTAAGAGATGCAGTTCTGATCCCTGGATCAGGAAGATCCCCTGGAGCAGAGCATGGCAACCCACTCCAGTATTCTCACCTGGAGAATCCCACAGACAGAGAAGCCTGGCCAGCTACAGTCCATGGAGTCACAAAGAGTCGGACACGACTGAAGAGACTTAGCACACACACATGTGACCCAGGAAAGACAGTTAAGGTAGACACAGTTCCTGCCTTCATGGAGAAAGCTTAGGCACCCAGCACATCAGGAAGTAGTAAGAAAACCCTCATGGAATTTGAATCACTACCTCACTGCTGCTCTACATGGAAGGCAGTTGGAGCTGTATACCCACCCAGTGGAAGGTGACTTAACCAGCTGTCTTTGCTCCTCTGCAGGCCCTGCCATCCCAGTGGGCGTGGACGTGCAGGTGGAGAGCCTGGACAGCATCTCCGAGGTGGACATGGTACGCGGGGCCCGTGGTGGGCAGCTCTAGTGTGGGATGCCAGGGCTGCTGTCCCGCAGCAGCCTGCGGTGGGCGGGGCCACGCTGGTACTGGCTGTGCCTGGGGGCGGGGCCACAGCTGGAGGGGATAAAACTGGCACTTGGAGGTTGACCCAGGTGCAGGGAAATCTACAGCCGGGGTTCTCTAGCTTCATGGGTCAAAATAACTTGGGAGGGTGCTCTGTCGCTCAGTCGTGTCTGATTCTTTGTGGCCCTCTGGACTGTAGCCCATCAGACTTCTCATGGAATTCTCCAGGCAGGAATACTGGAGTGGGTTGCCATTACCTTCTCCTGGGGATCTTCCCGACCCAGGGATTGAACCCCAGACTCTTGCCTCTCCTACACTGGCAGGCAGGTTCTTGCCCAACTTGTGTTGTCTGGGAAGCCCCGGCCTGGGAGGGGATGTTGATTAAATGCAGATCCTAGGCCCCGTGCCACACTTGCAGATTCAGTCTCTGGGAGTGACAGCCAGCAATTTTTGTTCTGAAGACAGCCCTCAAGTAATGTGAGTGGTCAGACGAGCCACACTCGGAGGAGCACAGGAGGTGGGCGTGTTCACCTGGAAGTCCTGCAGGTCTCTGATCACCAGTGCCCGCCTCTCGCTCTACGGTGGTGTCCAGCAGGATTGGGGGGTCACCAGAGCCTCTTTGAAGAAGTCTCATTTCAGCTGAGACCTGATAGCTGTGGAGAGGGCACAGCAAGAGCTTGTCCGAGGTCTCTGAGGCAGAAGAAACCGGGAGTTTGCAAATAGAAAGACAAAAGAGGGAAGTGAAAGATTAAAGAAATGGGCTGGTTGGTGCTCACCTCTACGGGACCGGCCTGCAGGACAGGCAGGAGGGGTCTGGGTGTAGCTGATAGAGCAGAAATGGGCATCCACTCTGAGCCCAACATCACAGGCATCTTTCCAGCCTTCCTCCACCTACTCCCAGAAGACTTATCTGCGTTTATATCTTAGCTCTGACTGCAGCGTAAGGGCTTCACTCTTAGTTTAAGACACAACCACAGAGACACTTGGTAACAGAATAAGCTTTCAGGCTGAAATTATACTGCTGCCTATCTCTTCATCCATTCATTCCCTTCATTTTTTCCATCCTGCAAATATTTATTGAGCATCCACTTCTCTGCTCTTCCAGGCACTAAACTAGGGTCTGGAGATTCAGTGGTAGGCAGGGCACAATTCTGCCTTCAAAGATCTTACAAGTCTAAGAAATCCTCCTAAATGGGACACTTGACTGTCCAGGTTTCTGGAAGTGTCTACTGAGTTGAGCTGAATGGTTAGCCAATAGGTAAGGAGCCGTGTGTGCACAGGTATTGGTGAGCGTGCAGGGCTTTGGGGAAATCCTGCCTTGCTGGCTCCATGCCAGCCAGAGGGTATCACAGCTGCCATTTTTCCTTTGCAAGGCCTGAAGGAGGAGCTGTGCAGTCTCCTGGGCTCCAGTCTCACAAGGCATGAGAAGGAATCATTCTCTTTCCTGTGGCAGTGGTGGCTGTGGTGCAGCAGGACAGCAGACTGTCACCCAGACCCTGGAGGCTGAGCCTGAGGCAGCCATCATGGCGGTGGAAGGGACAGTCAGGAAGGGAGTTTTGTAAGGCATCTCTGTCTGGTCTTACCCCTGCTCCATAGGACTTCACCATGACCTTGTACCTGCGGCATTACTGGAAGGATGAGCGGCTGGCTTTCCCCAGCGCCAGCAACAAGAGCATGACCTTCGACGGCCGGCTGGTGAAGAAGATCTGGGTCCCTGATGTGTTCTTTGTTCACTCCAAAAGATCGTTCATCCATGACACCACCACAGACAACATCATGCTGAGAGTGTTCCCTGATGGGCAGGTGCTGTATAGCATGAGGTAACCGTCCCCGGGGTCATGGTCTCTGTCTAGAGTCATTCTAATACGTGTGGACAACGCCAGGGAAAGTTTGGCTGATTTACCACTGTATCGTCAGAGCTAAACTGTGTTATTCATTGTAGGTGAGGAAACGGTATTTGTGGAATGAATTAGCTATTCAATTTCAGGTTAAAAAACCACCACAAAGAAAAAAAACAACCCTCTGTTAAAAAAATGTGTGGTCTGTCCATTTAGCCCTGGAGAGTTTGCCACTGTGGTTGGATCTATGGAATACATGGGAAGGTCTGAACCTTCTGATAACAGAACTCTAAAAATGAAATGGCCACCATAGTAGGTGGTAACTTCCCCATCACCGGGGATCTTAAGCTTGGGTTAGGAAACTAATTGAGCCTGAATGAATTGAAGGAGACAATGACCTTCTTTACACCCTCTACCTCTGACAGCCTATGATTCTATCAAACATATTATCAATGTTTATTAATAATAAACATTAGATAAATAGCAATAGCTACTGCTTAATAGGTGCTACCATAGAATGTCTTCTGGGCTGACTTGAGTGATTACAGTCTTATCTCCCACCTTCCTGGCCTGCCTGTACAGTTTGCCAGAATCTGATGCTAATAACCTTGAGTGGGGGCTATGAAGGCATAACCTCTGTAAGAACAATGCCCGGGGGAGGTGCCAGTGTGGGTCATTCACAACCAACACCCTCAGGAGCTGGCATCTGAGCAGAGCAAATACCACCATATACAGAAGACAAAACTCTAAAAGTTAACATAGAGGGACTCAGTGGTTAAGACTCAGTGCTTCCAAAGCAGGGGACACAGTTTCGATCCCTGGTTGGGGAAATAAGGTCCAGTGTGCCACACGGTGCTCTGAAAAAAAAAAAAAAGTTAATTTAGAGACCTGGGTTTCCAAGCTTCTGGAAGGAGGCAGCTGCTCCTGACCACATCTGTGTCCTCCTTACTATGGGTAGACAGGCGAGTCAGTAGGTCACTGAATGAGCAGAATGTTTGTTTGGATTCTAGGATTACGGTCACTGCCATGTGCAACATGGATTTCAGCCACTTTCCCCTGGATTCTCAGACCTGTTCTTTGGAGCTGGAAAGCTGTAAGTATCTGTATTCGTAATGACAGACCTTTGCCTTCTTCCCTCCCTGTGCCATTTTAGTAACTCTGAGACTGAGTACCGCCTGCCAGAGATAAGACCTATTTACTCCCAGGCCCTGTTGCTCCACCTTGCCTCAGAAGACAAGGAGTCAAATTAACTTCTTTTCCTCTCCCCAAAGATGCATATACAGATGAAGATCTGATGCTATATTGGAAGAATGGGGACGAATCCCTGAAAACGGATGAAAAGATCTCCCTATCTCAGTTTCTGATTCAGAAATTCCACACCACTTCCAGACTGGCCTTCTACAGCAGCACAGGTAGCTAACTTCTGCCACAGTTGGGTTCACATGTGGAAGAAAATGCACTAGAATTCTTCTTTGGCCCCCTTCCGATGAAAAGAATTTTTTAATTATTTTAATAATGCATAGAGCAACAAAACAAAAATAGCACTTAAATGCAGAGGATTTAAAAGTTGCTGTCCTCTGAAATCTCATGGCTGGAGGCACTCATTCTGAACAATTCAGCAAATATCCTTGCAGACATCCTGATTAAGTATGTCATTTTACAAAATTATGTAATTTTACAAAATTATTGTTGTTGTTTAGTCACTAAGTAATATCTGACTCTTTTGAGACCCCATGGACTGTAGCCTGCCTGCCTTCTCTGCCCTTGGGATTTCCCAGGCAAGGCTACTGGAGTGGGTTGACATTTTCTTCTCCAGACCATCGTTCCAAACCAGGGATAGAACTGGTGTCTCCCTCTTGGCAGGCGGATTCTCTACCACTGAGCCACCTGGAAAGCCCTTAGAAAAATTACAAAAGTGTAATTTTACAAAAGTCAGGTTTTACACACGATTCTATAAACTGATTCATCTGACTTAACGATATAGATGGATAGCTTTCCAGGGAAATGCATTTACAACCTATATTCAGAGATATAGATTCATTTCTCATGTGTAGTGTGACCTCTTCTTGGACCCTGGGTCCATATTTGAAGTTTTGAGAGTGTCCATTTGTGAACTCTTCTCTGATCTCACCATCAGCCCTTGTAAATAGTTGCCTAGGGGCATCCTAACAAAGTACCACAAACTGGATGCTTGAAACAATAGGAATGTGTTCACTCCCAGTGCTGAGGCTGGAAGCCTGAGCACTCTGCTCCTCCTGAAGGCTCTGGGAAGGAATCCTTCCCTGCCTCCTATCAGCTGCTGGTGGTTGTAGCATCACTTCAACCTCAGCCTTTATTGTTATGTGGCTCCCTGTGTCTCTGGTGTGTCCATGGTATGTCTGACTCTTTGAAACCCCATGGACTGTAGCCCACCAGGCTCCTCTATCCATGGAATTCTCCAGGCAAGAATACTGGCATGGGTAGCCATTCCCTTCTCTAGGAGATCTTCCCAACCTGGGGACTGAACCCAGGCCTCCTGCATTGCAGGCAGATTCTTTACCATCTGACCCACCAGGGAAGCCCGTGTTTTTGTACACCTATGTTTAAACTCCCCTCTTCTCTAAGGACCCCTGCCATTGGGTTATGGGCCACCCTAACTCAAAGGGACCTCACCTTACACTGAAGACCTGATTTCTCAGTAAGGTCACATTCACAGGTGGTGGGAGTTAGGACTTCAATGTACCTTTATACAATATACAGCTCCACAGTAGCCACAGGTCCATAGAGGACTTCTCACTTCCTTACCCTTCCTGTCCCAGTGCTGAGAAGCTCGGGCACAGGTGTGGGAAGATTTTGTGCTACTGTCTGCTCCTGCATGGCCACTATCTCCCCATTTACCTGCCCCCAGCCCCACCCTTCTGTCCACAACATACAACAGTGGAGAAGAGCGAGCCCCAGCCAAGGGTGTCAGGACAGCCCGTGCCAGCTTCCCTTTATGTCCATGGTGCTCACCTTCATCCCTCTCTTCTCTTCTGCTCTGATGTGTATTTGGCACACAATCTTCTTTTCCCATCTCTTCTTGGCAAGTTTAAATAAACTCTTTTCTGAAACCTTTTTTTTTGAAACAAATTATTTATTTTATGGCTGCACCAAGCAGCATGAGGGATCAACCAGGGGTAGAACTTGTGCCCCCTGCAATGGAAGTGTGCAGTCTTAACCACTGGGCTGCCAGGGAAGCCCCTAAAGCCATTTTAAAGAATTTCTTTTTCATTATGTGCTGCTGTTTTGAGCGTTTTATATGAATTAACTACTGTCTACCCAATGAATCTATGGTGTAGATAATATTGATATTCTCCCCAGTTCATAGACCAGAAAACTGAGGCTCAGAGGGATTAGATTTTAGAAAGGAAGCTTATTGTACTAAGGCAACCAATCATGAACTTTTAACTTTCTGCTGAAGATGAATATGATGATGGGGAAAGAAGGGCTCCCAGGAAAGGAGTTTGTTTTTGCCTCTGTGATGGGATCTCACTGCTTCTTCCTGTGTCCCGCAGGCTGGTACAACCGTCTGTACATCAACTTCACGCTGCGTCGCCACATCTTCTTCTTCTTGCTGCAAACCTACTTTCCCGCCACCCTGATGGTCATGCTGTCCTGGGTGTCCTTCTGGATCGACCGCAGAGCCGTGCCAGCCAGAGTCTCACTGGGTAAAAGCACTTGATAAGGTGTGGCAGGGTGGGTTTTTGTTTTTTGTTTTTTTTTCATCCAGTCACTATGTAGAGAAGTAAAAATCGCCATTTAGGGTTCTTAAGTGATGGTCTGTCTGAGTCAGAGGAGCGAACTTTCCTCCTGCTTCTTGCTTTCCAATTCCAAGCTGCCCTCAGTTTCCCAGACCACGTGGTGAAAACCTGAGGGAGCTCAAACCACACCACCTCTGCTCAAATCATTTCAGAAAGAGAGTACTTTCAGAAAGTCCACTTTCTGGATGTGGACTTCCACCACTGGCAGCGTCGGAGCTCGGTACTTTGATAAATGAGGCAATTCGACAAATGCCCAAACTTACTCTGTAAATACAAAAACTTAGTTTGTTGGCTTTGTTTAGACAGAGTTTGGGAGCAGGGCCCATGTTTCATGATTTCTTGGAAGGAGGGGGGCTGCATTCCCTGGAGTTGCGGCTTAGCCTTAGAAGCCCCTAAGTGTCAGAGTCAACACTTGCACCTCATCATTGTCAGTTTGGACAAAATCAGGTTGGGCCCTGAGACATGAGAGGGTTTGACCAGCAAGGCACAATGAGGAAGAAACTGGTGTGACAAGCTTTCTGGACTCAGATGAAGGCAGACGTGTTCTTTTCTTGAGGTTTGGGACGCCTCCTTGAGAGGAGTTCTTTAGCCCCTGCTTTTAAATTTTTATTAAATTAAATTAAATTAATTAGTTTTAAATTTAAATTCAATTAGTTACATTTTTATTCAATTTAAAAAAATATTTTTTTATTGACGTATAGTCGATTTTCACAGTGACTGTTTTAAATTCCACATCTGAGCAGATCCTCTGGGATGCACCATGGATCTTGGCAGTCACATCACAGAGACCCCCAGCTGCAAGGGGCTCAGAGTAAAAGGGGACACGCAGTGAGTGGCCCAGGAGGAGAACGGGGTGGCTGCTTTGGAGCAGACCCTCACACCTCTATGAGGTGGAAACCTGCCAGGGGCACTTCTGGTTGGATATAAGAGAGAGAATGTAAAATGGGGCCGCCGTGTACGCTTGTCAGAGGCTGAACTAAAGCTGGACATTGCAGGGATCACCACGGTGCTGACCATGTCCACCATCATCACGGGCGTGAACGCCTCCATGCCCCGCGTGTCCTACATCAAGGCCGTGGACATCTACCTCTGGGTCAGCTTCGTGTTCGTGTTCCTCTCGGTGCTGGAGTACGCGGCCGTCAACTACCTGACCACCGTGCAGGAGCGGAAGGAGCGGAAGCTGCAGGAGAAGGCGAGAGAGGTTTCATTCATTTCCTTGTTGGAGTCCATGCTGCTGGTTGGATGAGGACAGTGGGAGGGAGAATGTTTGTGCAAAAGGAGGAGGATCCATTTCAGAATATTCTAGCTTCTATCACAAGGGATCCCAGGAAGTAGCTCGTCTTTGGACTAGACTTGGGTTCTTGGTCTCAGCTCTGCCACTTCTCTTGGGCCTCAGTTTCCTCATCCGTTTTAAAAAAGTAAAACGGAATCCTCACCCCACCTACCTCCCAGGGTTACTGTTAAGGGTTACAACACCCTTGCAATAATGTATGGGAAAGTTACTTTGAAATTGTGTGGTTCTAGATGCACGTAAAGTCTCACTATCATTCCTGAACATGTTTAGGGAAAATGTCTCCATGGCCTTTGAGCAGAAAAGAGGAAAGTTCTAAAATAAAAAACTCATATATTTATCAGTTCTCTGGCCCATTGATCCTGAGACTTTAGCCTTTAGGTTCATTGGAAATACTGTGCTATCTACACAGCGCTGCACTACACTAAAGTATACTATGAGATGGAATGCAAATGGGCAAATGGGCAAATGGGCAATGCATGTGGGCAGAAAGGGAAAGTCTATTCTATTCACACACAGACTCTTATTAATCATGTTAAGAAATAAAATGCCAGCTTGTTACCAAATCCTTACTAATCATTGCACTAATAAAAATTATGTTCATCTGAAAGATGTAGAGATTAGGGGACTGAAAAATCCTACATTGATGCATGTCTAGATGTCTGGGAGCTCCTTTGCATAAGAGAGCTTTAAATTTTAGGCAAAGAGGATGTGTTGCATTTTCAAAAATAGTCTTTCAATTCCACAATATATCTGCTAAGTATTTTCAGGGTGTCTTCAAATATGCTAGAATGTTTAAGATACACATTACAAGTTCTCTTCAGAAATTTTCTGCTTCAGCATTTGGGTATTTGTTCACATTTTCAATAATCTGTACGTTGATCATTATCCAATGCCTTTGATTCTACTTAAGCACTTGATTTATAATCTGTTAGGCTAAAGCTGAAACTCCAGTACTTTGGCCACCTCATGCGAAGAGTTGACTCATTAGAAAAGACTCTGATGCTGGGAGGGATTGGGGGCAGGAGGAGAAGGGGACGACAGAGGATGAGATGGCTGGATGGCATCACTGACTCTATGGACATGAGTCTGAGTGAACTCCGGGAGTTGGTGATGGACAGGGAGGCCTGGCGTGCTGTGATTCATGGGGTCGCAAAGAGTCGGACATGACTGAGCGACTGAACTGAACTGAACTGAACTGAGGCTTTCCTTGTGGAGAGCTTTTCAAAAAAAATAGCAAAGCTTTCCTCTAACAAATATGGACTTACGAACTATTAACCTCATATAACATGTTCTCAGGCAGATCATCAACCTATTACCATATGATAAGCCTGGTCTTGGGCAGTGATGATACAACGCTATCTAAGGAGCAAAGAGGAAGTCATCAGTGGACAGACCATTGGTCCCAAGTCTAGTTCCCTGTCTATGGGAACAGAAATCCGGGCAGTAAGGACTTGCTCTCCACTGTTGTCAAACATGTGATTGAAAGGTTGAGAAGGTGTAGTTAGTTGCTGGAGGCTAGACAGGTGGGGAGACATGAAATCTCTCTCTCACTGCTCCACAGAGAAATCACTATTCACGACTGTTAACATGGCCCCCAGGGGAGCTGAGGTTCCCAAAGAGGCCTGGATTCACCTTCTCAGCCTACTATAGATGAAGATTCCAGGCATACCCCATACCTATGGATTAAGATTCTCTGGAGCTGGCACCCTGGAATTGGCATTGCTGACAATTTCCTGAGCAATTCTGATGCCCACTAAAGTCTGGCTTCTGCTCTGCAGACGGCAAGTCTAACCAGAGCCTGCTAGATTCACCCAGGTTCAAAAGGGGGCTCTATGCTGCTTTGGGTTGAAGCTGGAAGGCAAAGCGTGGAGGCACGGGGTCTGCTCCACCGTATGTGCTCAAATTCTTTGGCTGATTGTCCAGACCTGCCCAATGTGCCAAGAGCCGCTTAATTTTTCTTAGAAATGAGCTGATGTGGGAAATAGAGATTTTCCATAATCTTGAGCATCACCTGATTCTAACTCAAAATCTTAAAAGTCTGTGTTTGTTTTAGCAGACAGAATTTAAGCTTAGAGCATGGAAAAGGAGTAAAGACCTGTGTCTTAAAAAAAGAAGTCCTCAGTGATAAAACAATGTCTCATAATGTTACCAAGTTTGGGTGTGATTATATCTAAGTGCAAAGAATTGAATAGATGACCTCTTATTAACCCTTATCCTTAAAATCTATGTTAATTAATCTAGGAATGTATTAGTGTGCTACTTAATTATTATTGCTGATGGGACAAGACATAGAGATTATAATGAAACAATCATGCCTGATTAAAAAAATAGCTCTCCAAACTACAGATTTCTTCAAGTGTAAAAATAATTCAAGTAATTTTGATTTTTCTCATCTATTTTTGTATCCTAATGCCTCTTGGTATCCATCTGTATATTTCAAAATCCATGACAGTAGGAGACAGGGTGTAAAATGTTATTATTTTACTTTCGCAGATGGAAAAGGCACACTGAGAGCAGAGTTTGAAACATATTACAACCAACAGACTGAGAATAAACCCATGGTCAGTTGGCTAGCATCATACCTTTTTCCAGCATCAATCAAACACAAATCCTTTTTACTAGGGTATGTGAATCCTTGTTTAAATGTTTAATAATCTGTACATAGATTAATATCAAATACCTTTGGATTATATTTAAATACTTTTGGACTTTATACAGGAAAATATTCTTTCCTGTGTAGAGTCATTCAAAATATGGCAAAGCCTTCGTTCAAAAAATATGGGCTCATGAGCCAAACGTTAACTGGTGCCAACTTTGCTGAGGAGTTAAGTAGGAGGAGGAGTTAAGTAAAACCATTTCCCTCCCTCCACCTTATAGTTTCTCTGAATGTTTTCATACTTGCAGAAGTGGTTGAAAAAATAGGATAATGTACATCCATACACCCTGCCCCTCCATCCAACATTGTTGACATTTTGCCATTTTTGTGTGAACTTTTTCTCATATAAACATATCTTTTGGTCAGTGCAGTTGAACCATTTAAAAGTACAGGGCAAAGGGCTGGTGGGAGAGGGGTTAAATTAAGAGTTTGCAATGAACAGATATACACTACTGTATATAAAATAGATAAACAAAGACGTACTGTATAGCACAGGGAACTGTATTCAATAGCTTGTTATAACCTATAATGGAAAAGACTCTGAAAAAGGTCTCATATATATCTATTTCTATCTGCATATGCATGCTGCTGCTGATCTGCATATGCATACTTATATATATAAAACTGAATCGCTTTGTTCTATACCTGAAATTATACATTGTAAATCAATTATACTTAGAGGATTATCCAAGAAAAATAAAATAAAACAATAAAAATACAATACAGGCAGGCACCATGACCCTTGAACCTTAACTGTAACCCTTTAAAATAAGGACAGTCTCCTACCTA
Organism: Ovis aries; assembly: GCF_016772045.2. Classification (NCBI taxonomy): domain Eukaryota; kingdom Metazoa; phylum Chordata; class Mammalia; order Artiodactyla; family Bovidae; genus Ovis; species Ovis aries. The sequence continues at coordinate 48,254,479 of NC_056061.1, forward strand.
ATCATCTTTGTATTTATACATAGAGGTGGGGGCCCCTGGCTGGAACCAGAATATGTGGATTTGAAGTCCTAATTCTGATACCAGCTGTCTGATCCCAGGAGAGTTGTATAGCTTCTCTTGTTCTTAGTTTTTGCTTCTGTAACTGAGGGCATTTAGACTAGATAAGTGGTTCTTGGTAGAATAACCTGAGAGCCTTAAATCAATTAGTCTAGAGTGGAGCCTAGGTGTGCCCAGTTTAAAGCACTCCCAAGGTGATTCTAATATGCAGCTAGGGTAGAGAGTCATTGGACAAAGTAATCTCTGGAGATGTTGCTAGTTCTGCTTTCTGTGGTTCCGAATAGCTGTGGGCTAGTACTTTGGCCACCTCATGCGAACAGTTGACTCATTGGAAAAAACTCTGATGCTGGGAGGGGTTGGGGGCAGGAGGAGAAGGGGACGACAGAGGATGAGATGGCTGGATGGCGTCACTGACTTGATGGACGTGAGTCTGAGTGAACTCCGGGAGTTGGTGATGGACAGGGAGGCCTGGCGAGCTGCAGTTCATGGGGTCGCAAAGAGTCGGACATGACTGAGCGACTGAACTGAACTGAACTGAACTGATATTCTCAGCCAGGCCCCTTCATCTGGATCTCTTCCAGGTCTAAACGTGCCTGACATCTCCCCCTGTGTTTGTTGCCCGCAGTTCCCATGCATGTGTGGAATGCTTCACTCAAGAACCATGATGCTAGATGGAAGTTACAGTGAGTCCGAGGCCAACAGCCTAGCTGGGTACCCGAGAAGCCATATTCTGCCAGAAGAAGAAAGACAAGACAAAATAGTGGTCCACCTGGCCCTGAGCAATGAATCCAGCTCCTCCAGGAAGAAGGGGCTTCTGAAGGGCCAGGTGGGTCTTCGCATCTTCCAGAACACCCACGCCATCGACAAGTACTCCCGGTTGATATTCCCAGCTTCCTACATATTTTTCAACTTGATTTATTGGTCAGTGTTTGCCTAGGGACTCCGAGGCTATGCCTGGCGAAGGTAACTTCTAAACCCTTGGACTGTCCTGCCTGGTGTGGACATCTATGGGGTCTGGCTGGCTGTCCACACATGGACCTGCTGACCATGTCCCCTCACAGACAGAGCAGCGGCTCCTGGACCACCTTGAGCAGAATCCTGGCCCCTGGAGGACCCCAGGAGCCCTCCAGCTGCCCTTCTCCAGACCTCGTGGGCTTGCTCGTCATTCCCGCTGTGCTGTGTCCCACTTCTTGCCTCTCTGGGACTGTCTTCTTCTGTTCTTGTGTGTGAACAGTTTCATGAGGGCCCCCTTCCAATAAAGAAAAGGCTCAAATGCCTTCCAGATAAATATTTGGAGACCCTTATAAGGCCTAGGATTCTGTTATAGAGGAAAGGGGAAAATGAAAGGCAAGCTTAGGGGCTTTCTTGACAGGAGACAGGAAATGAGGATTCAAAATGGAAATGAAAAAATCTGTAAACTCTACACCTGGATTAAGTGCCTATCTAGGAAAGAAGAAAAAGGAAAACTCAGATCCCAGACAGGAAATGATTTGACCTGAGTGAGTCTGGCAACTCCCATGATTTTGCAGTATTAAGGAACATCATTCTTTCATCCATCCATTCAGCCACTCATTAAGTATTGAATACCTAGCCTGTGCCAACGCTTATGTTTCTCAGCAATATGTGACAATATACACTGAATATTGCCTACCAGGGAGACACTGCCCAAACTCATCAGGATGCAGAGTTTTTTGAGGGGGCTGGCCATCTGGATACAGCTGACTCTCCATATGGTTGACCTTAGTCTCCCATTCCTCCAGAGGCTGAGTTGATAACCCTTGGCCCAAGACCCCATCATAAATCAAACTGTTAGCCTAGACCATCTGGCATGGCTGTAGGCCCCCAGGTGAACAAAGACCCTCCTATCAGGTAGGACAATTCAGGGGTCTAGAAGTTACCTCCCAAGAGCTGGAGGCCAAGGCCCAAATCTGTCTTTTGGTAATCCTGTACTACACAATAATCCTTGTCAATTCCTCATTGTTAATGTGAATAACTCTGCTTCCAGTCATTAGAAGATTCATGTAACAGACATTTAAAAACATCCCTACAGTAGATATTGGGCTTTCCTGGTGGCTCAGATGGTAAAGACTCTGCCTGCAATGCAGGAGACCTGGGTTTGATCCCTGGGTTGGAAAGATCCCCTGGAGAAGGTAATGGCAACCCACTCTAGTATTCTTGCCTGGAGAATTCCATGGACAGAGGAGCTTGATGGGCTATAGTCCATGGGGTCGCAAAGAATTGGACACAGCAGAGTGTCTAACACTTTCACTTTTTTTCACTACACTAGACATAGTGGGGTCCAAAGTAAGAAGAAGACATAATTATATTCTCACACAGCCCTCAGAGAAAGGACTGGTCAAGGATGGTCAAGGATGTGATATATGATTATGTATACATTAAAAATGTTACACGCAACAAAAATGGTTCAATGTGTAATGGAAATTCTGAGGAAGGAATGATTTCCAGTGGAAGGCTGAATCTCGTGGAGATAACAGCTTCTGAGCTGTTCCCTGAAGGTTGGGGATCTGGAGAAGAAATGTTCATGCCAAGTGCACATGTAGACAGTACATGCTAAACGTGGGCTTTCCAGTATGGTAGCCACTGGCCATGAATTTAAATTTAAGTTAATTAAAGTTAAAAAAACCTGAGTTCTTGCCACACGGCTTTAGCCACATTTTAAGTGCTCTACTCAATAGCCATATGTGGCCAGTGGCTGCTGTATTGGATAGTGCAGAGTTATAAAACATTTCCACAGTCACAGAAAGTCTCATTAGTGCTGCTGTGGATGGAAGGATTGGCCTGAGCAAAAAGCTTGAGAGAGGCAGAATAGTTTGGGATCGCAGAGTGTAGAGTTTGTGGGGCAAGTCATCTTTTTTTTTGCTGGATCCTAGTTTGCGGGAAGAGGTGAGAGACGTGCTATTTCTGCAACACTCAGAGTCATGGCAGGTCCCCCAACCTCTCCCTGCCCACCCATGCTGATGGAGACAGAGTCCCCTCCATCTAGTTGCCTGGCCCAAGACCAGTGGCTCTCCCAGCCTCGTAAACAAATGAAGAATGAAGGTACATAAAGAAGGAAATTGCATGGTACAGGGCATCTGGAAATGTTTAGAAACCTTTACTCTCTGGAGACTCTCTAGGCCCCACTGCTGCTCAGAGAATGATAATTACATTGTCTTTAAAAATACATCCTGTTGCTCTAGTTGTCGTATTTAATTTCAGCACTGCTTGACTTCTGACCACGTTGTCTTCATAAATGGAAGCTCTTATAGCATGGTGGCCTGTTCACACTTAACAAAAATAAAGATGTATTTTAACTAGCTTATATAGTGAACTGGCATTCATTCTATAGCAAACAGAATTGTAAACAGCATTTTATCATGAGCCAATAACACCTTCGGATTTAGCACAGTCTTATTGCAGTGTAATAATGTGACTCTACGTGAGAAAGGTAGAGATTTAAATGAGGTAAAGAGGAGACAACTGTAGGAGTGGAGAACAGGAATTAAAGAAACGTTGAGAAGAGAATGATTCACCGTAGAGAGAGGACAGATGAGTGCACATAATTGTTATCAGAGATGCTTGAATGATGCTTGACTTCACTGAATCTAAGGCACCATCAAATGTAAGATGCCCCCATAGTTTATGTACCACTGAGAGGAAAAAATGCTGCTAATTAACTTACAGCAGTCAACGATTATAGGATGAATCCCGACTTCACCAATGTTAAATTGTAAAACATGTGTATGCTGGAATAAAAGAAATAGGTATTATACAAATACTGATGATCAGACACACTTCTTGGACACCAAGGAGACAACATTTATCGTGCACTTGTCTTCAAGGCCTTATGCCCAGGTGGGAGATGGGGTGGTGCCTGGGGTGGTAGCAGATAAAGAAATGAATGGGAAACTCCTTTTAGTCACTAAGAAACTTACACTGGGGAATTCCCTGAAGGTCCATGGGTTAGGACTTGATGCTTTCACTGCTCAGGCCCAGGTTCAATCCCTGGTGAGGGAACTAAGATCCCACAAGGCTGTGCAGAGTGATAAAAAAAAAAAAAAAAGAAAGACAAAAGATAAAAAAGTTCACACTCATAGTAGGCATGGTTCAAAATCATTCAAAGGAGGGAGAGGTTACAGATTTTGCTGTTTATGGTAAATTTTGAGCAATGGCTAGATATAATTTCAAGTAATAGGAAAGGAGGGAAGGGAATATTACCGTGGCAGAAGGAAAGTGTGGGTGTGTTCAGGGAACTGTGAGCAAACACTCCACCAGATGTACAAAAATCCTGGGTTCAAATCCTAGCAGTTCCAGGACCCCAGTGTCAAGGGTCCTTCTAGGTTCATTCCACTTGAAATAAACCTGGGGAAGAAATTGGACGGCTCTTGTCTGGGCCCATGAATGTCAAAGAAAAACCAGAGCTCTGGGTTGTAATCAAGTTTAGAAAGTTAGGACTCTTCAAAACCACTTTGATTTTGTTCTTCCCTCTGCAGAAGGGAGACCATGAATTATAAAAAAATGGAAAGCTGCTGAGTTTCAGGGAACCAATGAGGCAGGAAAATAACGATGATGACAGTGGAGAAAGTTCATGTTAAACTCAGCGATGTTTAGAAGTGCAGCCTGTGTGCTGACATGGACTTAGACCAGGCAGCCACAGGAAGAAGCTAGTCCAGCGGAAGGTGAGGAGTCTGGGTCTGGCAGGCAAGCGGAGATGTCAAGTAAAAACTTACAAGGCTGGTCTAGGGCTGAAGGGAATAAAGGTTTGGGACTATCTTCCCAGATGTGCTTAAGGAAGCTCTATCAAGGGGAAGAAAACTCCTCAGAAGAAAAGCAGAAGAGAGGAGGTCTGGAGATAAAAGCTTGGGAGTACTTATTTAGGTGGGAAGAGGAATGCTGATCAGAGAAATAGAATAAACTGAAGACTGTCACAGATACAGTAAGAAGGAATACTCTCAAGTCGGGGAGAGGAGGGCTGGGGCAAATAAAAACATAAAAATTGAGAAGGGTAAGGGCTGTGAACAAACAAAGCAAGATGGAGGCCAGCGGCTGGATGGGATCAATCATGCACGAAGGGGGCTTCCCCGGTTTCCAGTGGTTAAGACTCTGAACTCCCAATGCAGGGTGCATGGGTTCAATCCTTGGTCAGGGAACTAAGATCCCACATGCCACATCTAAAGATCCCATGTGCCTCAGTGAAGACCTGGCACAGCCAAATAAATAAATATTTTTTTAAAATCGTGTAGATAGATGATGGCCTTCCTTGGCAAAGAAGAGGAACCAGTCTCTCAAGTACAAAAGGTTTATGTGGGTAGAAGGAAAAATGTTCAGAGAACTGCTATTTACAATAGGAGATGGTTTTAGACTCTCGTTTTCTTGGAGGACTTCAAAAGATACTATGGCATAACTGGCCTGGATGAGGTTGTGGTTTTAATGGTGGGTTCTTCAAACTCTTCTATTGGAGTTGGTGGAAGTGGTCCAAGAATGGTATTTATAACCTGGTTCCCGGGTCTGTGGACCCTGCTTGGGAAGCAGCAGTCTTGCGTGGTTAAGACTCTGCACTTCCACTGCAGGCGAGTGTAGGTCCGATCCCTGGTGGGGAAACTAGGATTCCATGTGCCTCTGGGCAGGGCAACTGCAGTGCGGAAAGGGAGGCGTGCGGAGTGCATTTTCTGCTCCAAGAGCACTGCAATGAGAGCTGGATGTGTGGCTCCTAATTCATTTCTCACATGAACCTCACAGGGGTCTCAAGGGTTTTCATTCTACATACCGACTGAAATGTGCTATCTTCCATAATTGTGTTCAGCCCATCAGGTAGGTGGATTTGCATGAAAGAATTCATTGCTCATAGTATTTTCAGGCAAAAAGTGATTTATTTCTTTACTTAGAGAAGCGGATGAAAAATAAAACCCAAACTGGCCTGGGTTGTGCCGAAACATGTCTGCCTGGAGTTATCCTAACAGCCAGTTGGAATTGAGAGTTAAACTAGGCCATGGGCTTAGCTCCTTGAGACCAGAAGCTGAGCTGTTGGACCAGCAGCCTTTCAGAGCAGTCTACACATCCCCAACCCTCTACCCCTAACCCCACACCAATCACTAAGCAATGTGACGCAAGTTAAAACGGTGCCCACAGGGAAGGCTGTGCTCCAGCATGTGTCTGAGGGCAAGAACACCGGCCTATCTGCACTGAGAGCTAAATCCCATGCAGGAAGGGACCTATGTCCCAGCCTGTCCAACCTCCAGAGCTATCTGAGGGCAATCCACACCTGTAGTATAAACATACTCTCCATCAGTGGATTCATTAAAATACTCAGTCCTCACTTTCAGACCTGCAGAGGTCATCATGAAATGGCATTTGGGTCAACTTTGAGAATATCAGGTTTGGGATTTATTTTAAAAGATAAATTGAAAAATCAACTTCAGGTGTAGTACACCATGTTAAATCTAAACTGACCAGGTTTATGATGGCGAGTGCTGTTTAGTCCATTTAGCCCAAGGTATCTCACATTAAACATGCTTATTAATAACCTGCAGACCTTGTTAAAATGCAGATTCTCATTTAGTAGGTTTGGGAGGGGACCTTGGCTTATGCGTTTCTTTCATTCTTTTTAAGAAATTTAAAAAAATTTTTTATTTTTACTTTATTTTACTTTAAAATACTGTATTGGTTTTGCCATACATAGACATGAATCCACCATGGGTGTACATGAGTTCCCAAACATGAAACCCCCTCCCACCTGCCACCCCATATCATCTCTCTGGATCATCCCCGTGCGCCAGCCCCAAGGATCCTGTATCCTGCATCGAACATAGACTGGCGATTCGTTTCTTGCATGATAGTATACATGTTTCAGTGCCATTCTCCCAAATCATCCCACCCTCTCCCTCTCCCTCCGAGTCCAAAAGTCCGCTCTACTTTGGCTGAGCTGCATCTTAGCTGTGGCAGGTGGAATCTTAGTTCTCCAATTAGGAACTGAACCAGGTCCCCTGCATTGGGAGTGCAGACTTTAGCCACTGGACCTCCAGGAAAGTTCCAGAATTATATGTTTCTAACAAGTGGCCTGGAGACGTCAGTGCTGCTGGCCTGCAGACCACATCTTAAGTAGGGAGGCCCTAGGGACCCCTCTCTCATAATTTAAAGTTGAGCTCAGATATTGCCTCCCCTTTGTGACTTTCTCTTACATCCTCTCCCATCCCGAAGCACAACTTATCTTTAACTCATCTATATTTCCAAAGCATGTTATACATTTGTGCACTGAGGCATTTCCTTGATGTTTTGATTATTCTCCTTAATCCCTGCTTCCCAGGCCTGGATTAGTCACCTGGCAAACTGTTGAGAAACTGTCAGTGCCTGAGTCCCACTCCCAGAGTTCATGATTTTCTTATAATCCCAACTCTTTTTTGGTGGTGGTGGTTGTTAATAACAGTAACTCTTTTTAAAAGGCTCATACCAAGTCTGAAATAAATTTTGAGGGGAGAGTTTTGCATAGTTTGCAAACGGTGTTCCCTGGAACCCAAGAGATTCTCTGGGCGGGTGCTTCAGGTTCTGCTCTGGGAGTGAGAGATGCTGCAGTAGGGTTTAGAGGAGACAAGAGGTGAAAATGGCAAGATACAGGCCAGAAAGAGAACTGGGGCTTCTGGCCCCCAAACCTTTTCACTTTTATGGTTTCCCACAAGAAAGCTGTGTGGTATGAGACACAAAGGGCCCAAAGGGCTCCTATCAACATTCCTTAATCCAGAAGGGACCTGGCCTCCTGGCGTGGGTGGAATGAAGGCCAGAGTTGGGAGTGACAGGCAGGCAGGTACTACCATGTAGAGCTTTGGTTTTCTGCTCCGACATTGGATTTGCCCAAACTGCTTGAAGGAAGATTTTAGACCCAGGTCCTGGTCCTCTGGTTGCCAGCCTCTTCTGACCTTCTGCCTTTACCCAGTTCCTCCTTCCCGTCACCTTTCCTTTCTCCCAGAGAGCACTCCTTCTCTGCACGCAGTAGGAAGCTGGCAGCTGCGGCCCTGTATTTCTGATTACCCACCACGTCCAGGCTACCGTGGCCTTGAAGGGCTGCAGAGCGAGGCCATGAACCTCTCTCCTTCCTCCTGTGAGCAGAGAGAGTGCATGTGAGTGAAAGCTGCGGCAGAGGATGTAATTACAGGTGTAACAAGCCTAACAATGTCAGCTCCGAGGGGCAGGGCTTTTGTCTAGCTGCTCAGCTGCTGTATTCCAGGGTACATAACAGTGTCGGCACGTGCTATTTGCTCAGCAATTTTGATGGAAAGAAGGAGTGAAAGCTATTTTTTAAACTGAAGTATAATTGATTTACAATGTTTTGTTAGTTTCTAGTGTATAGCAAAGTGATTCAGCTATACATAAAAAATATGAATTTTCTTGTCATCTTTGAGCAGGGGTCATACTAATCTCTGTATTGTTCTGATTTTAGTATATATGTGCCAAAGTGAGCACTAAAGCTGCTGTTTATAACTGCTCACTATGCACTAGACACTGTGCTATGTATAGATTATAGAAATTTCTTCTCTCCAAAATCTCAGGCTTTGTATTTTTATTTTAATTTCAGTTACCCTTGACTATCATCTTTTTTATTGAAATGTTGAAGAAGGAGATAGTTGTACTTCATCTATTATTGCAAAGATGTCCCCAAACTAAGATATTTTCCTCATAGTTACACCTTTTACGTGTAAGGACACATGTACGATTTTTGCCAAAATGATTTTTTAACTCTGCTGTTTGTGCAGAAATTGCTTCAAAGGTACTGCATCATAGCTTTGTAATTAGAAAAAAGGATGCCTTATCTTTTTATCTAATTTCTTTTCATTTTATCTTTCACTTATTTATGTTCAGTATGGAGGCAGGAAGCTAGATATAAAGTGAACGCATTTTGCCAGCTATGTGACCTTGAGTAATTTAATTAATTTCTCTGAGTTTTAATCTCCCTATCTGAAAAAAAAAAAAAGAGGATAATTCTGGCCTCTTAGTGTGGATGGAAGGAATGAGTTAGAGGGTCTGAAGTATTCAGTTCAGAAAATTAAAAAATAGACAAAGGGGAGAAGGAAGGGGATGAGGAGGAAGAAGAAGGATAAGAAAGGGAAGAAGGAGAGGACGAGCAAACTTTTAATTTTGCCAAGTGAAATTATTTGAAACCACACCCACAAGCCAATCTATAATTGCATCTATAACTCCAATCATTTCTAACGCTCAGTTGTTCAGTCGTGTCCGACTCTTTTAGACTCTATGGACTATAGCCTGCCAGGCTCCTCTGTTCATGGGATTCTCTGGGCAAGAATACTGGAGTGAATTGCCATTTCCTCCTGCAAGGGATTTTCCCAACCCAGGGACTGAACCTGTGTCTCCTACATTGGCAAGTGGATTCTTTACCACCTAGAAAGCCCACAGTCATTCCTAAATCAGCAACAAAAATTTTCACACTGAAAATGTAGGAAGATGTGATCTCAGAATATAAAATCCTTCTAGTCTGCTCTTTACCTTGACATTTTCATCAAAAGAACAGATGAAAACTGTCATGGACCAGCTGGAGTGTTGGGGGGCCAACTTTCCAGGGAACTGTCTCACCCTTCATTTTGCAGATAAAAAGACAGACCCAGAGAGGCTGAGTAACAGGCTTTATGTCAGATGGCTAGTTATTAAAGAAAAAGTAATACCCTAATACGGACAAAAGTATCTTGTCCAGATACCCTAAATTAGTTAGTATCCATCAGACTACGCAAAGCTGGTGGCAACATGTGACCTGGGTTGAGGCTTGTCCTTTTGGCTCCAAATTTCATCCTCTCAGCCCTCTGACACCCTGGGACACCTATGAATACCCTGATCCTGGTACTACATGGGTTCTCTCTGAAGTTGGAATGAGATGGCCCAGCTCTCAGGATTTTTCACTGAATCTTGCTATTCATTGAGCCTCATGGAGTATATTTCCGGCCTCAGGAAAACTCCTTTGTAAAAATTTTCTTCATGTCATGGAATACCTTCCAGGTTGCATTTGTTCTCAGTGACTTGCTTTCAGTGACTTGCTGTTTCCATTAGACTCAGTTACCAGTGAAAGAACAAGGGCTTCAGCAGAAAGAAGTCTGGAAGAGGCAATCCAGACAGTACATCAGCTCTCTCCATGTAGACCTCAGGGACGGAAAACTTGGGCTTTCTAGCTCACCGCATGCAGCCTTAGAGTGTGGCCCTTGACCTCATGGTTCAAGACAGTGGCAGGAGCTTGAGCCATCATTGTTTTTTCGATTTTTATTTTATTTTTTTTTTCTAGTCCTGCCACATAATATGTGGGATCCTAGTTTCCTGACCAGGGATCAAACCCGTGCCCCTTGCAGTGGAAGCATGGCATCTTAACCGCTGGACCATCAGCCATCATTTCTGCCACTGGAGAAGCAGGATGCTTAAGGGGATGAAGGGGAAAGGGAACATGCCTGTAATCTTTCAAGGAAAGTTCCAGGAGGCTGTCACACACTTCCCACTGGACAGAACTTGGTCCCTTGGCCACATCTACCTGCAAAGAATGCTGGGAAATGTATTTATTCTGAATAGGCATATACCTAACCCCCAAAGAGGAAATGCTGAAAGAAAGGGAAAACACAGAGTATAGGATAGAGCAGTTCCTGCCATACCACTGAATAGGGCACTCCCCTGTTTCCATGTGCTGTGCTGTGCCAAGTTGCTTCGGCTGTGTCTGACTGTGTGACGCTATGGACTGTAGCCTGCCAGGCTCTTCTGTCCATAGGATTCTTCAGGCAAGAACACTGGAATGGGTTGCCATGCCCTCCTCCATGGGATCTTCTGAAGCATCAGTGAAGAACTATAGGGAAGCTCCTCTCTAAGCACATGTATGGCTGATGCATCCGCTCTCCCTGCCTCTCACGCATACACCTTCCTCACCTTTCTGTTATATCTCAAGTGTGAAGCAGACAGTCAGAGAGAAACGGGTCTTTCTAATGTACTGTGGTAATGTCTAGAGCTTCAGTTACAACTAAGCTCAGGGAGACTTGGAATGTTTCTGAGCCTGGAAATAGGAGTGAGTCCCCATCGTTGTTTATTTTGGGAGAGGGAGGAGCTCTCCGTTTCCCACCAACTCTGCCAATTGGGAGAGAAAGCAGTGGGGTCAGGAAACCTAGGACAATTCTCCTTGCGGTAGACTGTGGAGTCCCAAAGATTCCGCTCCCACCAGCTGCCCCACTTGTTTGCTGATTGCTCCCTGAGCTGTTCTCTCCAGAGGGCAAGCTGGCCTGTAATCCCCACCCTCTAGAGGAAGTTTAATTACTACACCCAAGAGGGCAGGACATGGTCTCCTTAGTGATTCATCACCTTAGTTGTTTTCCCAGGCGCATGAAGGATTTGCACCAGTCACCCCCATTCTCACAACAATAGTGCCTTGTTTTGAGATATCTTGCTGGCTGAGGGGATGTAAATGTGACCACAGGGGAGAGGAGAGGTTCTTCTGAGTTTGAATATTTTTAAAAAATCTAGTCATAGGCTAATATTAGAACATATATATATATATATATAACACACAAGAACAATATCACAGTGTCATCAGATAGGTGGAGTTTACTGTTCTGGAGCATCTTTCTTAACTAAAGAAAAAAGACTACATTTAAAAACAACATTGTAAATTAACAATGGGTCCCTAAATGAGTCAGTAATCTGGACTGCTTGATTCAAGATACTGCTCACCTTACTGTTGTAGTGTCCAAGAACAAAGGAATCTTTTATTTTCTACCACATTATGCTGCTCTTGTCTATTGAATGTTAGTCAATAGTCTGTATGAATTGTTGTTGTTCAGCTCCTCAGTTGTGTCTGACTCTTTGCACCCCATGGACTGCAGCACTCCAGGCTTCCCTGTCCTTCACCGTCTCCCAGAGTTTGCTCAGACTCATGTCCATCGAGTCAGTGATGCCACCCAATCATCTTGTCTGCATGAACATGGGCATCTAAATAGTTGGCGTGCTTGTTACTGAGTCCAGGCTCGCGCTGCTTGCCTCAAGATGGGCCAGAGAATCCAAGACAAAGTGTTGGGACGAGGAAGGGACTTTATTCAGGACTCAGCTGACCAAGAAGATGGCAGGGTAGCGCCTCAAAAGCACCATCTTATTGGGGCCTGGTTGCCAGGTTCTTTTATGGATCAGAGATGGTGGGAGGGGGGAGGTAAGGAATCACAGTGAAAGGACTATTTAGTCCTTGCAAAGGTACCCTAGAATGGCAAACCTCAGGCAGGGGAATGTGTTAGTTTCACTTCCTTGCCGTCCTTTGAAAGTGGGCAGCTCAGGCCATCTCCCCGAGGCAGGCCATTATGTTTACCTGCAATAACAAAGGGGCTTCCTTCCTGGCTTAGTCAGTAAAGAATCTGCCAGCAGTGCAGGAGACTTCCTGCAGTATAGGAGACCAGGGTTCGCTCCCTGGGTCGGGAAGTTCCCCTGGAGAAGGAAATGGCAACCCACTCCAGTACTCTTGCCTGGAAAATTCCATGGACAGAGGAGCCTGGTGGGCTACAGTCCGTGGAGTCAAAAAGAGTCGGACACGACTGAGCAACTGAACCACCACCACAATAACAAAAGCAGCAAAATGAGGTTAAAGGTACAGAAGCAGATCCAGCATAAATTCAAAATTAGCCCTTCCCAATTATATGCCTGGTCATATCTGTATTTCTGGGAAAGTTGCTTTTTTTTACTGTAAAGATTTTTATGATGTTGACCATTTTAAGTCTTTTATTGAATTTATTACAATATTGCTTTTGTTTTCTGTTTTGTTTTTTTTGGCCAGGAGGCATGTGGGATCTTAGCTCCCCAACCAGGGATCAAACCTGTGCCTCTTGCAGTGGTGTTATGCCCAAGTTGCGAAATCTCCCAATGACCACCAGGGAGCTGATATCCGATGCAAAAGCAAGAGAGTTTTTATTACCAAGCTCGAGCTGGGGCTCCCACTGATACTGACACAGCGGCTGTAGGGAAGAGCCCTAAGCTCTGGGTTACATTGCTTATATAGGGTATTCTCGCGCGAAAAATTCGAAAAACGGGAGTCTCTGGGTCTGATTGGTCACCTTCTGGTGAAGGGTTAGGTGGTGAGTTCTGATTGGTTCTCGTTTCCCAGGCTGGCCACGGGTGCTGATTGGTTCCCATTTCCCGGGCTTGATTAGAATTTCCCAGGCTGGCCAAGGGTTCTGATTGGTTCATAGGTGGTGGGGTGAGGTCAGGGGATTTCCAAAGGCTCTTTTCCTAGAACCTTACAAAATGGAGTAGCTTAGATTCTTCAGTGGAAGGTGAAGTCTTAACCACTGGACCTCCAGGGAAGTCACTTCCCTTTTAATCATAACTGTATAACCACCTACAGCTGACAGCTTTTATTGAGATATGATTTACTTGCAGTAAAATGCACAGACTTTAAGTATCCAGTTCAATGAGTTTTAAAGTATTTCTGCTTAACCTGTTTTCCTATTAAGAGACGGAACATTTCTGACACTTCATGAAGCCCCTACGTGCTGCATTTCTAATGATTCCTTGTGTTCACCTCCCCCTGACCTGACATCCAATATTCTTAGTTCTATCACATTAAATTTGTTCTGTCATTTCTAAAGCTTCGTATAAGTGGAGTTATAAGGTAGGTTCCCTTCTATGTCTGGCTTTTCTCACTCAATGTAGCATTCCTGAGATGAATTCATGTCATTACATGTATCTGTAGTTCATTCCTATTTGCTGCTGAGAAGTAGCCTCTTGTTTGAATAAACCATGATTTCTTCTTCCATTCTCATGTGGTAGACATTTGGATTATTTCTGGTTTGGAAAAATAAAGCTTCTTATAATAATGATGGTAAACAAATAGTGACTTTGTAACTCATAAACAAAGAAACTAGCAAGTGTGTGTGTGAGTGTGTGCCTGACATCGCACGGAAACATGTTCATTGAAAAGTTCCTGGATTAGGGAATTCCCTGGCAGTCCAGTGGTTATGACTTCTGTTGCAGTGAGAAGGAAAAAAGAAAAGAGTGAGTTTTTTTTTTTTTTCATTTCCCTTTACTGAGAACAAAGACAAACAGAACAGTGAGCAAGCCTGAACATTCCTAGTTTTTTCCACTTTAACTGCTTCTAACTCTGCATGTCAGTATCTAAGTTTGCTTTTCGGTCCCCTAACTCTGTAGGAGCTACACTTCACATCTATTTTCCTTTGACCGTATGCTAAATACATCCTGTGTCTGGTATTTATCCTTGCAGCACCCTTCCCCTTGTAATTACATATCAGAAAGAAGGCTGAAGAGCCACCAAATGGCCAGAATCAATCACTGGGTTACTGACTCCAGCCTGTGACTATCTTTGAAACAATGCAAGAGGAAGAACTCAAGTTCTTAACACCTTTGTTCCTCATCACAGACTCCTGACTGCGAGCCCTCTTCTAGTATAAGCCCCTAGACTCCTCATAGAGGGGGACACAGTTCTTGAGGCATGAACCTACTGTGTTCCCCTCTCCACCAGCTGGGAGTTAAAGCCACTTTTCTATTTCTTCCAGACTTGTATTTCCATATTTTTAAATTCCACTTCAGTGACAGAGAAAGCCAAGATTTTGGCCAGCAACACTTCACCTTTGAATGCAGGGTGTGAAGGTTCTATCCCTGTTTGGGGAGCTAAGATTCCACATGCCTCTCAGCCAAAAAAAAAAAAAACCCACATAAAACAAACATTGTAATGAATTCAGTAAAGACAAAAAAAGGGGGGTCCACATCAAAAAGTCTTAAAAAAAAAAAAAGAATATCCTGGCCTAAAGCTTAGAGGTGGTGAACATACACTTGAAGTTTGCTTTGGTTGGACACAGCGGGTGAGTGAGGAATTTGCAGAAGTTGGTAGGATGAAGCAGAATTCACACAGTTTAAAAAAATTGTTAGGCTTCCCTGGTGGCTCAGTGGTGAAGATCCCACATGCCTCGGAGCAGCTAAGCTCATTCGCCACAACTGTTGAGCCTGTTTTCGAGCTCGTGCTCCTCAACAAGAGAAGCCACCCAGATGAGAAGCTGGAACACCACCACCAGGGAGCAGCCCCTGCTTGCTCTAACTAGAGAAAGCCTGCACAGCAATGAAGGTCCAGCAGAGCCAAAAATAAAAATAAATAAATAAATGTAGTTTTAAAAGGTTTTTATCTATCAGTTGCAACCAAATGAAATAGGCTTGGTTGGAAAATACATGTCTACAATTTAGAGAAGAGCCACTCCCGATGGGCTATTAATCACTACATTTTACAGCAGAGAAATCTCTTGGCTGTTAATCGTCACATTTTACAGCAGAGAGGCATTAATTCCTACCTAGCCAACCTCCTAGGGCTGTTGTGAGAGGCAAATGGGAGACTGTCAGCTTAAAGCTCTAAGTGCAAGGTGGGTGGTGTCTGTAACGAATTCACAGTTTTCCCTTGAGAGACTAGAGTGGAACATTTTACACGTCATGTACTTTTTGTTTGTTAACTCATTTACCTCCCCAAGAAATAAGCACTGTTAGTATCATTTCCATTTTACAGATGAAGAACTTGAAGCCTGGGCAGGTTTACCACCCAGAAGCCACACAGCTGTAAATAGCATCTCTGGGATTTGAACCCAGGTAGAATTGGCTCTAATCTGAGCTGTTACTATTGTGCCATCTGTCTTTCTAAGAAGTTGTCATTATACCTCCTCCTAGCCACCCACGTTACAGGAACTGTCTTCAGCTTTTATTTCCTCGTGGGAGGGTTGCTATATTCAAATTCTTTGGCATGTTATCTAATAGATGTAACAGAAACTGAAAGCTTGCCTAAAAGCTAATGGTCGTCCCGGAGGCTTACTGTGACACCGCTGAGCCAGCCATATTCTTGGTGTAAACTTTGTATTTGCACAATAATCAAAACCACCAACCTGCTGGAACAGATCCCAGGAGCTCCCACCTATGGCTGCCTTCCCCAGGACACACAGCATGGTGTCCAACTGATGTGGGAAATGCCCATGGCATTGAATGCTAAGAAGTGAGCATCCCCACGCCCAGGGCCATTTGGTCATTTACTAAATGTCTCTGTCCTCAGCGCCTGTGGAGTTTGGACTTGCTTCTTAACAGACTCCTTCAGCACCTCAGGGGCCACCTCCTTCTGTGTGAGAGGCCATGAATAACTGAGCTGTAGAAAAAGCTTGCAAGACTGGGTGTGGACAGGTGGGGCTGGACAGACCAGCTTTTCACTTGCATTTAAAAATTACTAGTTGGAGGGAAGGGATAAATGAGGAATTTGGAATTAACAGACATACACTACTACATATAAGATAAATAAACAGCAAGAAGCTACTTGTTCAGCACAGGGAACTATATTCAATAGTTTGCAATTACCTATAATGGCAGAGAATCTGGAAAGTTATACATATATATGTATATAATTGAATGCTTTGGTGTACACTTGAGACATTGTAAATCAACTATACTTCAATTAAAAAGAAAAAATTACTAGGGATCAACAGACTGATGCCTGTAAATTGACCTGAAAGCAAAACATGGTTTTTAGGCTAAAAAAGTTATGTCTAAAAATTACACTTCCCTAACACTGAGGTTTCGGAGTGTGGGCTGTGGACATCCTAAAGTTAGATGAAACTTCACTCAGCAACTTCTGAAACAACTGAATACACAGCTCAAGAACCAGCTGAGAAAACCACCTGCAGCTGCTCTCTTTAGCATTTTCTATAGAACAATTGACTGGCTTCCCAGGCAGTGCTAGTAGTAAAGAACTCACCTGCCAATGCAGGAGACGTAAGGGATGCAAGTTCGATCCCTGGGTTGGGAGGATCCCCTGGAGGAGGAAATGCAACCACTCCAGTGTTAATGCCTGGAGAATCCCATGGACAGAGGAGTGACTTAGCACACAACCCACAGAGTAATTAAAAGCAGGGGTCATGGATCCAAAGACCACGTCACCAGGGATTGGCCAGCTCTCTCTCCAGCATTGACTAAAAACAGGAAATGACCAGTTGTACCTAAATGGAACTAATAAAACCAGAACCTCCTATGACTTTATAGCCACTTGGAAAAAGCAGCTAAAACCAAATAACCCATCTGGAGCTGTGTTGTGCTGCTAAATGAGGTAAGTTAACCTGGGGAGCCCCAACACGTCTTCCCAGCTGGAATAGTCATGATTTTGTACACTTGAGCCACCACCAGTGAAGGGCTACAACCCTCCACGTACCTGTAATGTTCACATCTGAGCTGTCCTGGGTGTTTTCTTGGTGGGGAGGCAGGACATGGAAGAGAGAAATTGTAGAGGCCCCCAAAGAAATCCTAACCCCAACTCTCAGAGTGCAGAAGGTGGACACAGGCTACAAACATCCCATGTCACTGACTCAATCTCCAGCACCTTCTCTCTTCCTAAAGCAAAGAACCACATCATCTGAAAACATGGAGACGAATACAGTCTGAGACTTGCTGTTTAAAAAGATTTTTTAACAGATTCAAAGAAAAAATGGAATTTGTTAACTTATTTTACTAAATTATATGCAAACAAAGTTAATCTATGAGCCAAGAAAGTGACATGCTGAAAAAAGTTAAACAGTGAAGGGAAGGCGAATAGGTTACCTGCAAATAGGCCACTTTGGCACGTGGATTGTTTTGAACTGAAGGCAGTCAAGACCCAGAAGACTCAGGGAAGACTTTTACTTTCCCTTAACTGCCTAAAAGAACTTAGATAGGGGGTCTGGTCCAGAAAAAGAGATCCTAGTAGAAACAACATTTTATTTGACGACCTATCTACATGGAAGGATGAGCATCTAACCATCAAATACCAGCTCTTCTTATCTTCTTGTGAATTACCCTCTTCCCTTTTGAAGATCCAGGCCCCTGGTCCAATTCTTTATTTTGGCTGCACTGCATGTGGGATCCTAGTTCCCCGACCAGGGATCAGACTCCTGCCCCCTGCCTTGAAAATGCAGGGTCTTATCTGCTGTACTGCTAGGGAAGTACCCCTACCCAATGCTTGACCAAGGATAGCATGTAAGTCTCAGTTGCCCAACTTAACTCTGGGTCTCAAATTTTTATGGGAATCCTATATATACAAAATTAAATTTGATTGTTCTCTTATTAATCTGTCTTATGTCAATTTAATTATTAGACCAGCCAAAGAATCTAGAATGGAAGAAGGGAAAAATTGTCTACCCCTAGAACATTAAATTGCACTGTCACATATTAAATTGCACAACTGTTCTTTTATGCTGGATGTTGAGTCATGAGTTCAGTTTAAGCCTGTTGTTTATTTAGTCATACAATTAAATTACATTCTTTCTTTTCTTCAAGAGTTGAATAGGTCCAAATGTGGCTTCTGACTCAAAGAATTCATTCTAAACCACTGCCAGAAAAACCCTTTATTTCATGCTAATGAATCAGTTTCTCAAATTAGCAGGGAAAAATCTGGAACTAATTAACTAAAAGATCTGAGTTGTCATCAAACTTCCTTGGGAAACATATTAAGTAAGATAACAAAATCATTTTACAGACCAGCCAGGAAGGGAAAGCAGGATATAGAGTCAACGGAAAAGCATGGGCCCTGGTACTGAAAGCACAAATTTTCCTATTTATTAGCTATATATTCTGGGGAAAATGATGTCTTAAGGCCTTGGGTTCCTCATTGATGAAGCAAAAGTAGTAACCTAAGTCTGCTTCCGAGTTCATTCTTGGGGCCCAATGAATCTTGTAAAAATGTTTTATAAATGCCAAAGGACCATTTGATTGCAAGCTACAGTTATTTAGTAGTCCAGTTGCTTTGGAGACAACCCGTGTGGTTTACATTCAGCTTTCAGACCACGTAGGGCTGCTGCTGCTGCTGCTGCTGTTGATCAGTCATGTCCGACTCTCTGTGACCCCATGGACTGGGTCACACCAGGTTTCCCTGTCCTTTACTGTCTCCCCGAGTTTGCTCAAGTTCATGTCCACTGAGTTGGTGATGCCATCCAACCATCTCATCCTCTGCGGCCCCTTGTCCTTTTGCCTTCAAATGCTGACTCCCTGAGGGGCTCCATATGATTAATTTGGCTTTAGACCTAGATTGATCTCACAGTATTTCCTTTCTTCTCCACAATGACTCCCCTGGAGCCAGAACAAGAATATCAAAGTCCATCAGCAGAAAACAAAGGGACTTTTTGTATACTTGAACTTAGAAACATGTTAAGTAAGATAATAAAATCTTTTTGCATACTCAAACCTAGAAGTATGTGGTTTTTAAAAACAGATTTGGGAAGGAATAAAGTTGCCTGCAACAGTTTTACTATGATTCCAGTAGAGGGCGACAGGGCTGCACTGACTCTCCTATTGGAGTGAAGTCAAGTGAAGTGAAAGTCCGTTGTCTCGCTCTTTGCGATCCCATGGACTATACAGTCCATGGAATTCTCCAGGCCAGAATACTGGCGCGGGTAGCTGTTACCTTCTCCAGGGGATCTTCCCCACCCAGGGATCGAACCTGGGTCTCTCGCATTGCAGGCAGATTCTTTATCATCTAAGCCACCTGGGAACTGCAATGTAATTTAAAGGTTAACACCACAAAAAGCCTGTCTTCTTGCAGGAGATGAGGTTCGATTATTGGATCAGGAAGATCCCCTGGAGGAGAAAATGGCAAACTACTCCAATATGCTTACCTGAGAAATCCATGGACAGAGGAGTCTGGTAGGCTACAGTCCTCGGGGTCACAAAGAATCAGACTTGACTTAGCAACTGAACAACAGTCATAGTTTTAATATTTTTGTGGAGAAAAGACATTACTGAAGGCCATCATTATGCTTTCAGTTGCACTTCCAAACACTTACAAATTGGGTTTCAACTTTTTTTTTCTTTTTTTAATTGCAGGAGCCACTTGGGCTTTTGCAAGCTGAATGCTTTCACCTTTGGTGAACAATGGGCACCACTGGTGGCTGAGCTAGCAGTCACCCTGTTTTCCTTCTTCCTGAATCAGAACTTCGGTTTTGCTCAAGTATCTCCCCATCCCTAGTCCAGAAGAGATCCCGACTAGTCTGAGCCAACCAGAGCATGTTTTAGCCTGGTAAAAGCAACTGGTCCAGAAGTGGACTTAGAACCTTTCTTGGTCCAGTCAGACTGAAGTATAGGGCTTATTATCTATTATGATCTGGAAGAAAGCTTTTCCTCCTTCTTTCCCACTGGATTCGAATATGGAATGAAAGAGGAAGCTTGTTGCTTTCGGCAGTCATATTGTAACCATGAGTAAGATGGCCAAAGGAGAAAGGAGGAAAGAACCAGGGCCAAATCCAACAACCCTGTCCCCTGAACTTCTTGTCTTGTGAGATGACACATTTCTGTTTAAACCTGCTTGTGTCAATCTTTTATTTTTTGCAGATATCATGCTTATATGGATTGATGAACTCCCTTCAGTTTCCCCAAGGCCACCCACTAGCTGGGCTGACATAGGGGCCAAGAGTGACTAATTTGGACTACTCTTCATTTTAAAGTATCTATTGGTTTTCCCTGGGTCACTTGTTGAGGATGTTGTTGCGTATTATTCTTTTCATTGACCCAGTACTTTAAAGATATTTGTTATTTATTCTTAGTCCTAGATGGATCTGTAACTTGGAAGGGTTATTGTTCCAAGTGAGAGATTGCAGTACAGCAAATCAAAACATGTCCAAAGTCACCCAAGATGTCCACGACTGCGCTGAAAATACCATGTACTTCATAAGTGTTCCACTCATTTCTAGTTCTACCTTGATGGAGGGAAAAATTCAAGTTAACTAACAGAAAATTATGGTCGTTTTTAAAATTTTAGTCATTTATTTTTGGTTGCACTGGGTCTTCGTTGCTGTGCTCAGGCTTTCTCTTGTGGTGGTGAACGGGGCTACTCTCTTGTTGGGGTGTGTGGGCTTCTCATTGCAATGGCTTCTCTTGTTGCAGAACATGGACTCTAGGGCGTGTGATCTACAGTAGTTCTGGCTCACGGGCTGAGTAGTTCTGGCTCATGGGCTGAGTAGTTCTGGCTCACGGGCTGAGTAGTTCTGGCTCACAGGCTGAGTTGCCCCACAGAACGTGAAATCTTCCTGGACCAAAGATTGAACCTGAGTCCCCTGCATCAGCAGGCAAATTCTTAACCACTGGACCATCACGGAAGTCTTATGGTGATTTTTAAAAATAGAAATCTTTAGTGCTGCCTTCCTTTGTTCTCTTTTTCAAAGGGTGAGAGATCATATATGTGTTTTTACTTATCGATTCTTCATTGCTAGTTAATCTTTATAGCTTCTAAAAACCATATTATAAAAGTCTTTCATGGCTTGTGGTAGAAAGAACTTACCAAAGCAGGAGGCAGTGGTTGCCTTACAGGAAGGAGACTAGTTACTCAGCATCCAAAGGACTTTGGCCAAGTGTTTGACGGCTTGTTCAGAGAATCACCAGATTAACTATCTAAGCATTCATGAAACAGTTATTATTTGGCTATAATTATGAGAAATAAGAGAAGGGCATGGCAACCCACTCCAGTATTCTTGCCTGGAGAATCCCATGGACAGAGGAGCCTGGCAGGCTGTAGTCCATAGCTTTGCACAGAGTTGGACATGACTGAAGCAACTTAGCATGCACGCAGGCGTGAGAAATAAACAACCAAAAAGGAGGGGAGTTCCCTCCTGGTCCAGTGTTTAGGACTTAGTGCTTTCACTGCCGTGGCCTGGGTTCAATCTCTGTTGGAGAACTAAGATCCTGTGGGCTGTGCAGGACAGCCAAAAGATAAAATAAAAAAGGGGTGTAATTTTTCAGCTAACAGTATACAAAATCTTGTGCTCAGTGCTGATGTGATTAAAAGATGACTAAATTATAGTAATGATGTTTATATAGTCTTCCTTAGAGAAAGAAGACTAATACCATATGTGGGAAAGCAAGTAGTCAACCGTTTCAGGCAGCAGATAATTAAATGCCTGCTGGGAGAGATAGAAGGCAGAAGGAGAAGAGGGCGGCAGAGGGCCAAATGGTTGGATGGCATCACTGATGCAATGGACATGAACTTGGGCAAACTTCAGGAGCTGGTGAGGGACAGGAAGGCCTGGCATGCTGCAGTCTGTGGGGTCACGAAGAGCAGGACATGACTTGGTGACTGAACAACAACAGCAGTTTAATGCCAAAGTTAAGAGGTATAGAAGTGCTATCAGTATATGGGAAAAAAGGGCTTAGGGTGAGCTACTATGATCAGGGGAGGTTTTTACAGAGAAGCACTAAATAGGGTGGTTTGGATTTGAATGAACTTGCAAAGTGAGAGAAATCGGGCAGTTACAGAATTGGATTTTAAAAATGGTATCAATACCAGTCAGGAATAATTTCTGTGTCAAACACTGTTGTTGAAAAATTTCTCCCAAATGTATTAATACATGAGCATCTGAAATAGTTAACAGTATTTTAGAATGTTTCAAAATTAAACTTAGAAAAATTGTAAATATACATTATCTTCCTTAAGAAATAAAAGCATTGGGCATTTAATAGATTCATTTATTCATTTACTAAATATTTATGGAGCACCCACAGTGAACTAGCTAAGGTTCCAAGTGATGAGCAAAACAAACATGCCTCACTGATGATTAAAATCTTAGGGATATCAATAAGATATGTTCAGATCACAAGACTTATACTGTAAAAAAAAAAGGTAACTCCAAGTAACTGAAGCTTCTTATTAATTTAGATTTCCCATCAGAGATGAAAATTTCTGTAGAGATGGTGGATAGTCTCCGAATGGGCTTCCCAGGTGTCATTACTGGTAAAGAACCTGTCTGCCAAGGTGGGAGACGCAGGTTTGATCCCTCACTCGGGAAGACCCCCTGGAGGAGGGAATGGTAACCCACTCCAGTATTCTTGCCTAGAGAATCCCAGGGACAGAGGAGCCTGGTGGGCTACAGTCCATAGGGCTGCAAAGAGTTGGACATGACTGAAGCAACTTAGCATGCACAGTCTCCAGAAAGCCTATTGTCATTGCCATATTAAATAATTTGAATTAAGTAATTTAAGTGTTTTTAGTGGGATTGGTGGTTCAACAGGGAAGGGGCAACAGGGAAATGAGAAAGAGAGCACACCTTACAGATGGGCTTTAAAGGACCTAGGGATCAAGGACTTTGACCTGAATTAGAATAGCAACGCAGAACTGGGGTGGTAACTGAGCTGCTCATCGTAAATACCAGCCTTTCGACAAGCCTCAGATGAATGGTCTGACTGACGTTTTGTCCCCTGTCTTTAGTCTGGATGCTCTGACTGACCTGAAAAGTTTAGCTCTATATTATAAAGCAGGCCAGGAGGAAAGGGACCCAGTAAGCCCTAACAAAAGGGGTTTATTGGAATAGAAGCTGCAATTCAAGTCACTGCTACCTGATTCCTAAGATGGAAAGTAAAGTTGGAGAGTTTGGCAGATGGCTGAGTGTTCCTCCAAATTTACTCTCCTTTTCTCCCATTAGTTCAGTTCAGTTCAGTTCAGTCACTCAGTCGTGTCCGATTCTTTGCGACCCCATGAATTGCAGGTTGCCAGGTCTCCCTGTCCATCACCAACTCCCGGAGTTCACTCAGACTCATGTCCATCGAGTCAGTGATGCCATCCAGCCATCTCATCCTCTGTCGTCCCCTTCTCCTCCTGCCCCCAATCCCTCCCAGCATCAGAGTCTTTTCCAGTGAGTCAACTCTTTGCATGAGGTGGCCAAAGTACTGGAGTTTCAGCTTTAGCATCATTCCTTCCAAGAACACCCAAGGCTGATCTCCTTCAGAATGGACTGGTTGGATCTCCTTGCAGTCCAAGGGACTCTCAACAGTCTTCTCCAACACCACAGTTCAAAAGCATCAATTCTTCGGCGCTCAGCCTTCTTCACAGTTCGACTCTCACATCCATACATGACCACTGGAAAAACCATAGCCTTGACTAGACGGACCTTAGTTGGCAAAGTAACGTCTCTGCTTTTGAATATGCTGTCTAGGTTGGTCATAACTTTTCTTCCAAGGAGTAAGTGTCTTTCCCATAGTGATGGAATTTTAGCTGGACATAAGGTGAAATCACTGCAGATGGTGACTGCAGCCATGAAATTAAAAGATACTTACTCCTTGGAAGAAAAGTTATGACCAACCTAGATAGCATATTCAAAAGCAGAGACATTACTTTGCCAACAAAGCTCCGTTTAGTCAAGGCTATGGTTTTCCTGTGGTCATGTATGGATGTGAGAGTTGGACTGTGAAGAAAGCTCAGCACTGAAGGATTGATGCTTTTGAACTGTGGTGTTGGAGAAGACTGATGAGAGTCCCTTGGACTGCAAGGAATGATGCTAAAGCTGAAACTCCAGTATTTTGGCCACCTCATGCAAAGAGTTGACTCATTGGAAAAGACTCTGATCCTGGGAGAGATTGGGGGCAGAAGGAGAAGGGGACGACAGAGGGTGAGATGGGTGGATGGCATCATGGACTCGATGGACGTGAGCTTGAGTAAACTCCAGGAGATGGTGATGGACAGGGAGGCCTGGCGTGCTGCGATTCATGGGGTCACAAAGAGTTGGACAAGACTGAACGACTGAACTGAACTGAACTGAACTGAAGGTGACTCAGCTAGAGACTACATTTCTCAGACTCCTCACAGCTAAGAGTGGCTGTGTGGCCAAGTTTTTGCCAGTGGAATGTGAATAAAAGCGATGACTACAGTTTTTGTGTCACTTGTGAAATTGCTTGCCTTTCATTTCTTCTCCTTGCCTCTCTCAGTGGCCTGGACCACAGTCTTAGCAGCCACCCAATTTTGTGCATCTAAGGACCACACACTAAGAAAGGGCAGCAAGACAAAAAAGACCATCATATGCAGCAGACACTCCCATCAGTCTAGGTTATTTGCCTCTGAATTTTCACTTTTCTATCTTATTTGTTTATCTTCAGATGTCTTGTCAACTCCTTCCCATGTCCATGCCCTGCAGAGGGGCACAGATACTCTGCAATGGAGTCATGTGGTGTTAATGGAAAAAAAAAAAAAAAAACAAAAAACAGAACAACAGTCATCAAGAGCACTTACAAGCAGGAAAGTAGCAAAGATCACACAGTTTTCTGAGCTCTCCTAATCCCCCTGAGTTGTGTTTGGCATGGTTGACTGGGGCTAAATGACTCCAGGATGGGCTCCTGCCATCCAGCTTTGCCATGGGACCTTCCTGGTGAAAGAAGTGGCTCTGTTGGGAAAGCTCAGCACCTGGTATCAGCCTGTGCTTCCACTGAGCTAACTCAGATCTGCTGAGCCAGCTCGCTACAAAGCTACTGAGAAAAGTATGAATTGCCCCTGTGAGGCCATCCAGGTTTGTTCTCTGTGGTTATGACCAGGCTTCTGGCTGCTGGAGCTAGTCCGGGGTTCTCCAAACAAGAAAGAGATTTTCTAATCTGGGCATCAAAAAGCCATTTAATGTCCCTCTCAGTGCCTTCTTGGCCTGGAGACATTTTTAATATACTCAACCCCAGAATGATCCCACTTTGATACTTTGGTTCTTCAGCAAGTCACTATTGGCTTCCTAGGTGGCTCAGTGGTAAAGAATTCACCTACCAATGCCAGAGACAGGAGACTCGGGTTCAATCCCTGGGTCGAGAAGATCCCCTGGATCAGGAAATGCAACCCACTTCAGTATTCTTGCCTGGGAAATCCCATGGACAGAGGAGCCTGGCAGGCTTACAGTCCATGGGGTCAGAAAGAGTCAGAAATAACTGAGCACAGATGCACGCACACACACACACACACACACACACACGCACACACACCAACTAAGTATCTAATGATGCTTGGCTTATATTGACTTCTGGAGACATCAAATATTTTGCCTTTCTTTCTGTGCGTTGAACTGTTTCCAACATGTATTTATTGAAAGTCCTCTATTCTGATTTACACAAGAGGATTTAATTATGACTCACATAACCATAAAATGAACACATGTGAAACAATTTGCTTAATTCATTAATTAGTGAGGGAACATGCTATAACTGGTTCAAATGAGGATTTGCTTTTCAGAGATTTATATTCTCTAGTGGACAAGAGGAATAATTTGCATAGCTATGGACGGGAAAGATATGTATTACTATTAGTTTTCTACAATCTTTCACAGGGTTGTAAAATAGCGTAAAGAAAATCAACACTCTTCCACTGTTGGTGGGAATGTAAATTGTTACAGCCATTACAGAGAACAGTTTGGAGGTTCCTTAAAAAACTGAAAATAGAGCTACCATATGATCCAGCAATCCCATTCCTAGGTGTATATATCTAGAGTAAACCATACTTCAAAAAGATACATGCATCCAAATGTTCATTGCAGCATTCACAATAGCCAAGACATGGAAGCAATCTAAATGTCCATTGACAGATGAATGGATAAGCATGTGGTACATAATAGACAATGGACTACCACTCAGCCATAAAAAAGAATGGATGATGCCATTTGCGGCAGCACAAATGGGCCTAGAGGTGATCATACTACATGAAGTTAGAGAAAGATAAATATCATGTGACATCACGTATAAGTGATATCTGTAAAAATGATCCAAATGAACTTATATACAAAGCAAAAATTGACTAAAAACTTAGCAAGCAAACTTAGTTACCAAAAGTGAAAGGCAAGGTTCAGTTCAGTTCAGTTCAGTCACTCAGTCATGTCCGATTCTTTGCAACACCATGGATTGCAGCATGCCAGGCCTCCCTGTCCATCACCAACTCCCGGAGTTTACTCAAACTCATGTCCATTGAGTCGGTGATGCTATCCAACTATCTCATTCTCTGTTGTCCCCTTCTCCTGCCTTTTATCTTTCCCAGCATCAGGGTCTTTTCAAATGAGTCAGCTCTTCGCATCAGGTGGCCAAAGTACTGGAGTTTCAGCTTCAGCGTCAGTCCTTTCAATGAACACCCAGGACTGATCTCCTTTAGGATGGACTGGTTGGATTTCTTTGTAGTCCAAGGGACTCTCAAGAGTCTTCTCCAACACCACAGTTCAAAAGCATCAATTCTTCAGGACTCAGCTTTCTTCACAGTCCAACTCTCACATCCACACATGACTACTGGAAAAACCAAAGCCTCGTCTAGACGGACCTTTGTTGAGAAAGTGATGTCTCTGCTTTTTAACATGCTGTCTATGTTGTTCATAACTTTCCTTCCAAGGAGCAACTGTCTTTTAATTTCATGGCTGCAATCACCATCTCCAGTGATTTTGGAGCCCAGAAAAATAAAGTCTGCCACTGTTTCCACTATTTCTCCATCTATTTGCCATGAAGTGATGGGACCAGGTGCCATGATCTTAGTTTTCTGAATGTTGAGCTTTAAGCCAACTTTTTCACTCTCCTCTTTCACTTTCATCAGGAGGCTCTTTAGTTCTTCTTCACTTTCTGCCATAACGGTGGTGTCATCTGCATATCTGAGGTTATTGATATTTCTCCCAGCAATCTTGATTCCAGCTTGTGCTTCCTCCAGCCCAGTGTTTTTCATGATGTCCTCTGCATGTAAGTTAAATAAGCCGGGTGACAATATACAGTCTTGACATACTCCTCTTCCTATTTGGAACCAGTCTGTTGTTCCATGTCCAGTTCTAACTGTTGCTTCCTCACCTGCATACAGGTTTCTCAAGAGGCAGGTCAGGTGATGTGGTGTTCTCTTCTCTTTCAGACTTTTCCACAGTTTATTGTGATCCACACAGTCAAAGGATTTGGCATAGTTAATAAAGCAGAAATAGATTTTTCTGGAACTCTCTTGCTTTTTCGATGATCCAGTGGATGGTGACAATTTGATCTCTGGTTCCTCTGTTTTTTCTAAAACCAGCTTTAACATCTGGAATTTCATGGTTCACATATTGCTGAAGCCTGGCTTGGAGAATTTTGAGCATTACTTTACTAGTGTGTGAGATGAGTGCAATTGTGCGGTAGTTTGAGCATTCTTTGGTGTTGCCTTTCTTTGGGATTGGGATGAAAACTGACCTTTTCCAGTCCTGTGGCCACTGCTGAGTTTTCCAAATTTGCTGGCATATTAACTGCAGCACTTTGACAGCAGCAGGATTTGAAATAGCTCTACTGGAATTCCATCACCTCCACTAGCTTTGTTCATAATGAGGTGGGGAGGGATAAATTAAGAGTTTGGGATTAACAGATACACACTACTACATATAAAATAGATAATCAATAAGGACTTAGTGTATAGGATAGGGACTGCTACTCAATATTCTGTAATAATCTATATGGGAAAAGAATATGAAAAATAATAGATATATGTATGTGTGTGTGTTCAGTTTTGTCTGACTATTTGCAACCCCATGGACTACAGCCTGCCAGGCTCCTCTGTCCATGGAATTTTCTAGCCAAGAATACTGGACGGGTTTGCCATTTCCTGATCCAGGGGATCTTCCTGACCCAGGGATGGAACTAGCATCTCTTGCACCTCCTGCATTGGCAGGCAGATTCTTTACCACTGTGCCACCTTGGAAGTCCAGATATTGTATGCTGCTGCTGCTGCTGCTAAGTTGCTTCAGTTGTGTCCGACTCTGTGCGACCCCATAGACGGCAACCCACCAGGCTCCTCCATCCACAGGATTTGCCAGGCAGGGGTACTGGAGTGGGTTGCCATTGCCTTCTCCAATGCATGAAAGTGAAAGTGAAGATGCTCAGTCATGTCCGACTGTTAGCGACCCCATGGACTGCATCCTACCAGGCTCCTCCATCCATGGGATTTGCAAGGCAAGAGTCCTGGAGTGGGGTGCCATTGCCTTCTCTCCAGATATTGTATATGTGTAACTAAATCACTTTGCTGTACACCTGAAACTAATACAACACTGTAGATCAGACAGACTCCAGTATAAAGAAAAAATACAGAAAAAGAAAGAATTTACTATCCTCCACATCAAAGCAAAACAGACAAAACAAAGACAATGAAAACCATATCCATAGAGGATGAGAAGATTCCTGGAGAGTCCATCAGACAAGGATTAGCCTTCTACTGAAGTGTTAGCCAAATAGACAACCCAGCCATTTACAAAGCCCTGAGTTTCCACAGATTCAACCACAGAGAGGAGTGGGGGTGGGGAGCTGTCCAAATCCAGCCCTCATCTGAAGCAAATAATAATGGCTAAAAGCTTAAAATAGATCCAGGGAGGAGCTCATTTTCAGGGCAAAAGAAGCAATTCAGCACCTCAGGCAGTTCTGGATTTGGAAATTGTTTTGGTTCCTCCTTACTTCCTTCTATTTGTTGGACCAGAAATTCATACAGACCTTTATGAACGAATTCACCAGGTCTGACGAAGAACTTATTTAGACCAGCCAAAATAATTGTCAGCCAGGGACACAGGACTTCAACCTCCCTGCAGAAAATCCCTGACATCTGACGTAGGAGGATTTATAGGTTTAGTGGAAATTGCTTTCTCCTGCTCTCCAGATTACAGACTGTGGGTTGATTTTTTTTTCCCGTGAATAAACATCTTTCTAATAATGAACAGACCAATAATGTCTTAAGAGAGAAAAAGAACATCCTTTTCCTTTTTTTTTTTTTTTTTTTTTTGCTGTTTCTTCAGAGAACCGTTTGGATTTGGAAACGCACATTGGCCATACAGAATATGAAAGTTGGCGTTTTCTTTTTGTGGTGGGCGTGGGTTTTGCCTACTGAAAGCAGAGTGCACTGGCGAAAAAGAGACATACAGGAGATGTCGAAGAAAGGCAGGTGAGTGGACATTTCAGCACAGAGGATTTAGGGGGAGATGGTGTGTACAGCGAGCTTCTGGTTTAATCGTGGAATCGTTTCCAGTATGTGGTGTTTCCTGTGGATGCCCTTTGCCTTCTTGCTCCTTTACCCTGTGTTCTCCTGCTTTCCTCCCCTCTTTTTTTGTGACGTTAGAATTACGTTTTCTTTTTAAATGGTGCTTAGATTTGATACAGTGCTATCATTGCATATTCTTCAGTCTCTTAGGAACTGTCCTGGGTGAAAGATTCTGGGGGAAAAAAAGCATATATGCACGTTAAAAATAATAAGGGCAATTATTTGATGTTTGCATCCTAGGTTGGAGCGAATCTGGGAATTCTCAAATGACTGATGGGACCTCTAATTAGGGAGAATGATTCTGTGAGTTCTAATTATTTCTGCTAGATGTGTAGGTCCCTTTTACAATCTTTTAAAGGAGAACAAAACAGCTTTCTTCAAGCTATATGGCCTGGAGGATTGTTAGATTGTCCCCATTTGTAAACTGGGAGGGTACAGGGGTGGACCAGCCTGAGGACCAGCTGCTGATGGTTGCCAGTAAGGTACGGGCTGCCCTGGCTGTGCCAGCCCAGACAGAAACAGACTGATCCTTCAGCATCAGCTTCACCAGGGTGGCTCTGTGACAGCGCTGGTAGTGGAAGTGCATGTCTGCACACCTGCTTGCCTGATACGCATCAATAAAATAGGATATTTGGAGATCCCGCTCCCTACCCCTCAAACCAGCTCTCTCTTTACTGATGAAGAGATGGAGGCAGGAAGGGCATTCTTGATTCTTGGTTCTTTATCACCCTGAGTTCAAATTGAGCTTTAGCTTTCTTCATCTCTGAATGTAAGATGAACAGAGGTCATAAGTATCAATTAATATGGGACTTTCTTGGTGGTCCAGTGGTTAAACCTTCTTCCTTCCTGTGCAGGGGTAGGTTCAATCCCCAGTCAGAGCACTAAGATCCAACATGCCACAAGGTGTGGCCAAGAACTTTTTTTTAAAAAAAGCAAAATGGATGAATATGAAAGGAAATCCAGCTTCTTGGAGTCTGGGGCTAGTGGGAGGGCTGGGTGTCTGACTCCTGAGTGACCCACTGTGGGTTTGAGAGAGCCCTTCACACCTGGGCTTCTGAACAGCCAGCTATGGCTCACAGCCCTTGTTTCAAGCAGTTTTAGCAACATATCAAAGTTAAGGAGCTGAAATATCCATTGGTCGTGGTGGGCCCAGGACACAGACAGGGACTGCTGTGCACAAGACACATGTCCCATCATTGTCAGAGTCAGAGGCTGCTGGACAAACAGTGGAATTTGTGGAGCGGTGCCGCCAAAGAGATGATCTGAACCAAGTGTGTTCTCGAGGATTACAGGTGACAGCAACAAATCCTATTGGTGGTCACCAAAAACTTCTCAGCCTCTCTCCCAAGCCAGAGTTAGAGAGGTGACTTAGTAGGAATACCAGTGTGTCACTAGTGGCAAAGAGTCTGCCAGCTGATGCAGGAGATGCAAAGACTCACTCAGGGTGGATCCCTGGGTCAGGAAGATCCCCTGGAGAAGGAAATGGCAATCCACTCCTGTATTCTTGCCTGGAAAATCCCATGAACAGAGGAGTCTGGTGGGCTACAGTCCATAGGGTCACAAAGAGTGAGACATGACTGAGCGCGCACACACATACACACACACACACACACACACACACACACAATGACAAAGCGAAATAAATTTTCTTTTAAAAATTACTTAAAGGAACTTTTATTTTTATTATGGAAGACATGTTATTTTAAAAACCATAGGAAAAAAATTTTTTTCAATGCATAAAATTCACCCATAATCCCTAAAACCTAGAAATAACCTTGTTAACATTTTTGTGTATTTTCTTCTGTTTTTTTATAAGCATGTATTGAATATTAACTAGTCTGGGATTTTTCTATGCATATAGTTTTGTAACCTTATTGTATCTAATGTGATTTAGTCTGCATATTTTCTTACTTGAAGTATATAGTGTTATCATTTGAATGAACACTATAAAGCACAATAACAATTATAACTGCTTAAGTATCTTCCTCTGCTTACAATATTTAATAGTTTTCTCTGTGTTATTATAAATATTCTGTCTGGATATCTTTGTATACAAGGTCATTGTTTATGTGCATGATTATTTAATTAGGATAGACTCCTGGAAGTATATTAGACCAAATGGCATAAGAACATTTAAAGTTCCAGTAGAGTTGGCAGAATTGCTTTCCAAAATGGTGAACCCAGCCAGGTTTTTTGTTTTTATGTAGCTTAAATTTTTAAAGGGCTCACTTAATTTTAGCCAGACTCTAAACTCATAAACTGCTGGTAATTTGTAGCGAGGCTGCTTTTCACAGTTCATGCTAATAACATAAGAAGCAAGGTGAACGCATGCACATGAGGGTGAGGCTAGTGAGGTGCCAATGATGCAAAATTTAAAGAGACCCTTGGGAATGCCCTGGCTGTTCAATGGTTACTACTCCTTCCACTGCCAAGGGTGCGGGTTTGATCCCTGGTCAGGGAACTAAGATCCCAGAAGCTTCAAAGCACGACTGAAAAATTAATAGCTGACTGAGTGAATGAATAGGGCCTTGCACGACCCAAGAATAGGGGCCTTCTTACATTTTATGCCTCACTTGGGGATTACTCTAGTCTCTGCCCTGGCAAATAATTTCTGAGTTTTTCTCAACATCTTCTTGGGAGATATATCCAGATGGGATCCACCTTCATGAAACGTGCTGGATAAAGATCAGAGTGCCAGGGCAGTGAGCAGTGTTTCTAGAATGTATCAATACTTATGGTTTCTCCCTGCTCCTTGGAAGAATGAAAATCTAGCCTGTCTACACTTCAGGCCCCTGGACAAATTTCTGCTCAAGCTCCGGAAGCACAAATGGATCCCATCAGAAGCAAAGTACCATTAGCATTCTTGTCTGTAATGCTATAGAACTCAAATTTAAACTGCAGGAAAGTGAGGATCTGAGAGTTTCAGCTGATCTCCACTTTGGGGAGAGGACACTGGTGGCAGGGTGGCAGGAGGACGCAGAAGGAGCTGCAAGGTGGACAGAAAAAGTCATCCTGCTTTAGACCGGATGAGAGACGGTGAGAGCCGGAGCTAGGACGGTATTAGTGGGATGGAATGAACAGGGATGGGGGAAGATGGATGAGAAGTTTAAGGAGTTGTCAGGATTAGACTGGGTGGGAGTCTAGCAGGTATCTGGAAGGTGTAACTGGGTAGAGGGGAGTGCCTGGAAAGGGAGAGCAGGAGGAGAACAGGTTTGGGGACAAAGTATGAGCATGTGGACCCAGGTGTTCTTACAAGCTACTAGGAGATGATTGTCCAGTTGACAGGAAGGCCTCCAGGTCTGTGGCTCAAAAGAGAATTAGGGTCTGGAGGTGAAGCTGTAAAGAGAGTTCCTCAGTGGTGATGGATGAAGTGACCCAAAGACAGCATGAGATAAGAGCAGGACAAAGAGAGAGCTGTGATGAGCAACATTTAAGGCAAGGATGAAGAGGACTCCGTGGGGACCTCCCTGGTGGTCCAGTGGTTAGGAATTCGCCTTGCAATGCAGGGGACACGGGTTCAATCTCTGGTCGAGGAACTAAGATGCTACCTGCTGCAGGGCAACTGAGCTCACTCACCACGAGGAAAGATCCCACGTGACGCAACTAGAGGGTTCAGGGAAGGAAGCTGGAAATGGGTGATGGGAGAAATTGGTGTAACACTGGAATGGAGAGGTGTCAAAGAGGCTGAGGGAGCACCTACGGGACAGTCATCAGACGCATGTCACAGAGCAGACACCGCCCCGGGCAGTGGGTGCCTCATCACTGACCAAGTCAGGCACACACTCTCCTCTCAAGAGCCTTACGGACCAGAGGGGCGTTCAGTTGAGGTGTCAAAGGTTTCCAGAAGGAGGGAGCAATCCATGGTGGATTGCAAAACCTGGTGGGTCAGATCCCACCGGGGTCAAAATCAGTCAGGTAGAGGGCCAAGATGCAAGCTCCACTTACAGGATGAAGAGCCGTTGACAATCTCAGCGGGAGGAGACGGGTGGCGGTGTGTTGAGGGCAGGAGAAAAGGGAGTGAATGTGGTTCACTTTTACAAGAAGCCTGGCTGTCAACCGGACCACTGAGACTAGAGGAAAGTGAGAGGGACAGACAGCGATGGCAGCTTGCAGCGGATTCAGGCGATGAAGGGCAGAGGCCAGGAGGGAGGAGGTTGTTGGCTGTTAGAACCTGTCCTGACAAAGCGCAAACCTCTGGGTTATGGGCGGGGTCTCTCTGATCGCCCTATACCTCTTTTATTAGATTTTTATTTAAAAATATTTTTTCTTAATTTGGCTGTGCTGGGTCTTAGTTGAGGCATTCAGGACCTAGTATCCTGATCAGGAATTAAACCTGGGTCCCCTGCATTGGGAGTGTGGAGTCTTAACTACTGGACCACCAGGGAAATCCTGTGGTTTCTTCTTTTAAGTTAGCAGTGTTCTCTCTTCATTATATCCCTTCATTCTCCAAAGAGCTTGCTAGAACTTTGAGTCTTCACTTTGTGCTTCTCACTCTTGTCTGGTTACAAAGCGCCACTCATCCTGACAGCTTCCTGAGCCTTCGCTGGGCTGCTCCAGGGCTCACCACACCCATCTCTTCCCTCTTCCTCTGGCTCATTTATTTTTCCTCCTCCAAGTGTTAGCACAGATGTCACCTTTTCTCGAGGATCTTCTTTGGCCCTCCCCCATCCCTGCATCTCGAGGCTCAGCTGGCTTTTTTCTGAGCTTCCGAGGCCCCCATCTATCCTATCTCGGACAACTGATCATTCAGCATTATCAGCCTATGAGCTCCCTGAGAGCTGTCTGCCCAGGCTGCCATAACAAAACGCCGCAGGTTGGGTGCCTTAAACAACAGACATTCATTGTCTCAGGTCCTGGAGGCTAGAAGGCCATGATCAAGATGGTGGCAACTTTGGTATCTGGGCAGGAATCTCTTCTGGGCTTGTAGCTGCCGCCTTTTTGCTGTGTCCTTACATGGTCTTTCGTCCGGGCTCACCAATGGGGAGACGGAATGTGATGGGGAGGCTCTTTGGTGTCTCTTCCTCTTCTTAAGTGGGCACCAGTCTCATTTAACCTTAAATACCTCCCTAAAGGCCCTGCCCCCAAATACAGTCACATGGAGCAGGGCACAGTTAGGAGACTATATGAATGGGCAAGGCACAGTTTAGTTATAATAAGGGCTCAGCTAACACCTTTATTCTTGTCTTCCCAGGTTCAAGTACAATATCTGATAAATAGCAGATATTCAAGAAATGTTGCGCATGAATAAATGAGAGACTCTTAACCCTTCCTTTTCTTGTACTTCACTCACTCATTTATTCATTCAACAAATTGGTATTGATGACACTCTGCTCCAGGCACTGGAAGAAGCGGTGAGCAAATTGGACCTCACCCCTTCCTCTGCAGAATTTCAAAGGCCTTGGAAATGCCCTCCTTTCAAAGATGAGAAGAGAAAGGCCCAGAAAAGTTCAGAAGTCGTGCCAGGTCACACAGTGTACCCTCAGAGTTCTGTGTCGCCCGTTTCTCTACTTCCTGTGCCCAACTCTGCCCACTGTAAAAGGAGAACAAGAAGTTATACTCATGGATGTAAAATTCAGGTTGAACCATATGAAAATGTTTCCATATGTCAAAACCAGAGCAATGTTCACGTTAACATTTTTTAATCCTTATAGTGATCCTATAAGGTTAGGGTTATTCCCTCATTTTATAGGAAACTGAAACAGAAGGATCAAGAAAAGGGGATGTTCAAGGTTGAGATTTTACCAGAGAAGCAGGTGGACAAATATGCCCTTGCTGCGCCATCTTGTCCCCCTGGGAGGGCCACAGTGGGCCAAATCTGAGTGTTGAGGATCCATCAGGTTGGTGGGAACCTGGGTCCACTGTGGTGGCAAGAAGGCTGGATCAGAAGACTCTGAGACAGCACAAACACCCCACCCACCCCAGACACAGCCTTCCGGTTCTAGGCAACTCAGGTCTCCCACGGGTGTGCAGACTTTAGGCATCATGGAATATTCACTGTCTCGATTAGTAAGGGTTCTCCCAAGAAATAGAACCAATAGGATGTGCGTAACATGTATATATGATGTCTGTATGTATGTGGGGCTTCCCTGGTGGCTCAGTGATAGAGAATCTGCCTGCCAATGCAACAGATGCAGATTCAATCCCTGGGTCAGGAAGATCCTCTGGAGAAGGAAACGGCAACCCACTCCAGTATTCTTGCCTGGGAAGTCCCATGGACAGAGG
Organism: Ovis aries; assembly: GCF_016772045.2. NCBI lineage: Eukaryota > Metazoa > Chordata > Mammalia > Artiodactyla > Bovidae > Ovis > Ovis aries. The sequence goes on from NC_056061.1 coordinate 48,290,501, forward strand.
AGCCTGGTGGGCTATAGTCCATGTAGTCCCAGAAGAGTCAGACGCAACTTAGATACTGAACAACAACAATGTATGTGTGTATATCTATCTCTCTATCTATCTCTCTGTGGTATTACACACACACACACATATATATATAGTACAATATTTATTATAATATATATATATATACCTATATATGTGTATATACGGGTATTCCCTGGTGGCCCAGAAGGTAAAAAAATCCACCTGCAATACAGGAGACCTGGATTCAGTCCCTGGGTTGGGAAAATCCCCTAGAGGATGGCATGGCAACCCACTCCAGAATTCTTGCCTGGGAAGTCCCATGGGCAGAGGAGCCTGGTGGGCTATAGTCCATGTGGTCCCAGAGGAGTCAGACACAACTTAGATACTAAACAACAACAATGTATGTGTATATATCTACCTATCTATCTCTCTGTGGTATTACACACACACACACACACATATATAGTACAATATTTATTATAATATATCTATTCCTATATATGTGTATATACGGGGATTCCCTGGTGGCTTACAAGGTAAAAAATCCGCCTGCAATACAGGAGACCTGGATTCAATCCCTGGGTTGGGAAAATCCCCTGGAGGAGGGCATGGTAACCCACTCCAGTATTCTTGCCTAGAGAATCCCCATGAACAGAAGAGCCTGGCAGGCTATAGCCCACGGAGTCACAAAGAGTTGGACGCAACTGAGGGACTAAGCACATACGTATACACACACACACACACACACACACACACACATACATATGAGGGAAGCTGGGGTGGGAGGAGGATTTATTTAAAGAATTGGCTCATGTGATTGTGTGGGCAACCAAGTCTGAAATTTACATGGCAGTCAGGCAGGCAGGGGGAAATTCCAGCAGGAGCTGGTGTTACAGCTGAAGGCAGTCTGCAGACCAAATTCCCTCTTCCTCAGAGGACCTCAGTCTTTTTTTCTAAGGTCTTCAACTGATTGGATGGGACCTACCCACATTATGAAGGGTAATCTGCTTTATTTAAAGGCTACTGACTTAAATGTTAATCATATCTTAAGAACACCTTCATAGCAACATCTAGGCTGGTATTCAAACCAGAGTCTAGCCAAGTTGACACCTAACTTACCTATCACACAGTCTTAGAGGCAGTGGTTTGAAAAAGAGATCATCAGTTACCCAAAAATCCATTTAGTGAGGAATCCAAAGAAAGTTATACTTGAGGGAAAATACACAATCCTTACTCATTATGTGGAAAAATGCACAGTCTCTCTAGCAGTTCAAGAAATGCTGTTCAAGAAAGTGTAAATAACATGATGGCAGAAATAAATAAAATAAAGAAAAATTAAATGCACACACACATACTCACACAACCCCCAGGCCAGTGAGTCTATGGGGAACACAAAACCATCTCTGTGGGGCTCTGACAGTAGACTGACCATATTTCCACATTGCCGTCTGCCAGTAGGACTAGAGCTATAATGTTGTTCAGTCGCTCAGTTGTGTCCAACTCTTTCTGACCCTATGGACTTCAGCATGCCAGGCCTGAAGATGAAGTAATGAACAAAGTGAAGCATAACTTATCGAATGCTCTGCTGTTAGTTAAATGAGCCTTCCGGCAGAACGCTGCTCCTAACGGGCCCCCAGACCTGATCTAACCTCTGGGAAATGTTTTGAGAAAACATCATCCTTAGACAAACTGACTGGGAACTACAGCAAGGAAATATCAAGAAAAATGACCATGGGCCAGAATTTTTCATAATCTCCAAGAAGATAGAATAAAAATGTATGTTCAAAAAACATACACTTTCCATTCAGTCCAAGAAGCTGTCTCAAATGTCATCCTGTATTATTATAACTTCAGTTCAGTTCAGTCTCTCAGTTGTGTCTGACTCTTTGTGACCCCATGAACTGCAGCACGCCAGGCCTCCCTGCCCATCACCAACTCCCAGAGTTCACTCGGATTCACGTCCATCGAGTCCGTGATGCCAACCAGCCATCTCATTCTCTGTTGTCCCCTTCTCCTCCTGCCCCCAGTCCCTCCCAGCATCAGAGTCTTTTCTAGTCAGTCAACTCTTCACATCATGTGGCCAAAGTATTGGAGTTTCAGCTTCAACATCAGTCCTTTCAATGAACACCCAGGACTGATCTCCTTTAGGATGGACTGGTTGGATCTCCTTGCAGTCCAGGGGACTCTCAAGAGTCAACACCACAGTTCAAAAGCATCAATTCTTTGGTGCTCAGCTTTCTTTATAGTCCAACTCTCACATCCACACATGACCACTGGAAAAATCATAGCCTTAACTAGACGGACCTTTGTTGATGAAGTAATGTCTCTGCTTTTTAATATGCTGTCTAGGTTGGTCATAGCTTTCCTTCCAGGGAGTAAGTGTCTTTTAATTGCATGGCTGCAATCACCATCTGCAGTGATTTTGGAGCCCAGAAAAGTAAAGTCAGCCACTGTTTCCACATCTATTTGCCATGAAGTGATGGGACCAGGTGCCATGATCTTAGTTTTCTGAATGTTGAGCTTTAAGCCAACTTTTTCACTCTCCTCTTTCACTTTCATCAGGAGGCTCTTTAGTTCTTCTTCACTTTCTGCCGTAAGGGTGGTGTCATCTGTATATCTGAAGTTATTGATATTTCTCCCAGCAATCTTGATTCCAGCTTGTGCTTCTTCCAGCCCAGCATTCCTCATGATGTCCTCTGCATAGAAGTTAAATAAGCAGGGTGACAACATACAGCCTTGACATACTCCTTTTCCTATTTGGAACCAGCTTGTTGTTCCATGTCCAGTTCTAACTGTTGCTTCCTGACCTGCATACAAATTTCTCAAGAGGCAGATCAGGTGGTCTGGTATTCCCATTTCTTTCAGACTTTTCCACAGTTTATTGTGATCCACACACTCAAAGGCTTTGGCATAGTCAATAAAGCAGAAGTAGATATTTTTCTGAAACTCTTTTGCTTTGCCGATGATCCAGTGGATATTGGCAATTTGATCTCTTGTTCCTTTGCCTTTTCTAAACCCAGTTGAACATCTGGAAGTTCATGGTTCACATATTGCTGAAGCCTGGCTTGGAGAATTTTGAGCATTACTTTACTAGTGTGTGAGATGAGTGCAATTGTGCAGTAGTTTGAGCATTCTTTGGCATTGCCTTTCTTTGGGATTGGAATGAAAACTGAGCTTTTCCAGTCCTGTGGCCACTGCTGAGTTTTCCAAATTTGCTGGCATATTGAGTGCAGCACTTTCACAGCATCATCTTTCAGGATTTGAAATAGCTCAACTAGAATTCCATCATCTCCACTAGCTTTGTTTGTAGTGATGCCTTCTAAGGCCCACTTGACTTCACATTCCAGGATGTCTGGCTCTAGGTGAGTAATCACACCATCGTGATTATCTTGGTCATGAAGATCTTTTTTGTACAGTTCTTCTGTGTATTCTTGCCACCTCTTCTTAATATCTTCTGCTTTTGTTAGGTCCCTGCCATTTCTGTCCTTTATTGAGCCCATCTTTGCATGAAATGTTCTCTTGGTGTCTTTAATTTTCTTGAAGAGAGCTCTAGTCTTTCCCATTCTATTGTTTTTCTCTATTTCTTTGCATTGATTGCTGAGGAAGGCTTTCTTATCTCTCCTTGCTATTATTGGGAACTCTGCATTCAACTGGGTATATCTTTCCTTTTCTCCTTTGCTTTTTGCTTCCCTTCTTTTCACAGCTATTTGTAAGGCCTCCTCAGACAGCCAAGTATCCAACTTGGAACATTTCAATTCCTTGTTCATAAGTTCCTAGGGACTCAATCAGTAAATGCACTCATTTTTTTCCCGACCAGGATTGAACCCAATTCACTTGCATTGGAAGCATGGAAATTAAACCACTGTACTGCCAGGGAGATTCCAATAAATCCAATAAATGTCTTTGTTTAATCAGTGAGTGGGCACCAGTTTTGTGCAAGGTCCATGCTGGCTCTTCTGTGAGGGGAAAGGTAAGCTTGGACCTTCCACATTGAACCCAAATTGCAGGCAATGGGAGCCAGATCTCCCAGTGAGATACAGTGGCCAAACTTGCTTCCCATCCTTAGAGCCAGAGCCTCTGAGTGTGACTCCTGGCTCCTTCACTTTCACAAGTTATTTAAACTGTCTGTGTCTTAGCTTCCTCATGTATGAAATGGGCACAATGGCAAGGCCTACCTCACAGGGTTGTTATAAGGACTAACCCAGTTAATACATGCAATATAATTAGCCTGGTAACTGGCAGAGAGTAAGTACTTAGGCAGTGTTAGTTATCCTTTTATTTGCTATGTGTTACACTTCATTTCAAGGTTAATACTCGTACCTCAGCTGGTAAAATGATGCCGGTGACATTAAAAGTATTTTAAGATATACGTAACTTGAGTTAGAAGCAAGTTATAGTGTTTTTCCCTCTCTCAGGGTTGTAAGGATATACTCAGGATGGTACAGGTTATTTCTTAGTGGTTTTCATCCTTTCCTTTAGGCTTCAATCTATTTTCCAAAAAATGTTAACATAGGAATGTGAACAAAAAATAGTTATTGTAAAATATTAAATAGCAACAATTTAAAAAAGATTTTATGGGAGTTCCTTGGCGGTCCAGTGGTTAGGACTCAGTGCTTGCACTGCCATGGCTGGGATTCAATTCCTGGTCAGGAACTAAGATCCCACAAGTTGCGTGGTGTGGCAAAGAAATAATAAGATTTTGTGTCCTAATTATCAGTTTTTTGCTAAGCTAGAATCTCAGCTTCATGATGGCAGAGGTAGTGACATCTCAGAATTTGGCAGCCCTTCCTTGGGTAGGTGCCCAGTTCTGTTTTAGACTGGCCCAAAGCCACAGTAGGGCTTCCCTGGTGGTTCAGTGGTAAAGAATTCACCTGCCAATTCAGGAGACTCAGGTTCGATCCCTGGGTGGGGAAGAATCCCTTGGAGGAGAGCATGGCAACCTACTCCAGTATTCTTGCTTGGAGAATTCCATGGACAGATGAGACTGGTGGTCTACGACATAGCGACTAAACAACAACAAAAGCCACAGTAAGACTGGGGCCAAACTTGACTTTTATTCCTACCCCTCTTTCTTCCTGCATCTCTTGTATTGCTCTCTGGCACCCATCCAAAGAACTAATACCGTTCTTCACTCACTAACATGTGCTAAGAGTCCACGGGCACCCAGCACTGTGCAAAATGCCAAAGATGAAGAGGACTCTGCCCTCAGTGGCCTGTGGCCTCGTCCTGCCCCTGCTGACCATCCACTGTGATAACCTGTAGCTCTCCCTCCAGTCTTTGCCCTTCCCCAGTCCTGGGACCACCTCCTGCAGAGTGCACACCTGCCCCTGCTCCACTTGGTCGCAGATGACATAATCCCTGTGCATCAGCCCTAATATCCCTGGGTATCAGTCGGGTCTTGGCAGAAAACAGCACTGCACTCAGAAGGGCTTAACCAATAATTGAATAAAGAGACCGCTCGCAGAGCAGTGCACAGGGCTCAGGGCAGCAACCAGGCAAGTAAATGCCCCTCCCCCAAGCACAAGAAATACAGGAAGCCCTGACTACCTGCAGACCTGAAGGGGAAATTGTGTAACTGGAGCTTAGTGAAGTACTGTGATTATCTGTGGTCATAGGGCAACACAGACATGGCTAGTCCCTGGCATCGAAGCCGAGAGAGAAGGAGGAATTACCCTCTGCTCTCTCATCTCCTGCCGGTGCACTTTTGGCTGAATCCCTAAGCTGAAGTGCAAGGATGCCCAAGAGAAATGGTCCACCTGGCAATGTGTCGCTCTCCACACTGACAGCTTCATGGCAGTTCCAGGTTAAAAATGCCATCAGTTTCAGTTGGGGAGATAGTTTAGGTCAGACCTCTTCAAATCAGGCCTTCTGAATAATTAATCCTCCAGTTCCTGCTTCTGTGGGTCATGGGAATTGCTCGTTGAAAGCTAAAATAATGCACTGCAGTTTTGTAGTGTTTTTTTTTTTCTTTCACATTTTATTCCAGTTAGATTTGAAGCAAATCTACAGGGTGAAGGATACTTTGTTGATTTGAGTACCTGGACTCTAGAACACCTTCAGTTTTAATTTCATAGTAAGCCTCAAAGACGGAGTGCACGAAGATGCGCTCCAGTAAGGCAGACAGTGGCCAGAGGTGCACGCACACCCCTGTAAGGGGCCTCTTCCCCACACCTAAGCTGCAGTGATTTGCAGCAACGCCTCTACTCCTGGCCAAGGGGGAGGGAGCAGAAGGAGGGCTCCTGGCTCCATGAGGAGAGAGAGGAGGTGGGCAGCAATGGCTTCCTCCCTCCCTTCCAGCAGCAGCGTACCTCCACCCTGATCCATTAGTTAAGATTCTTCCCCAGGACACAGCCTTTGCTGCCAGCTCAGCGATTTCCTTCCTTTAGGAGGAAACTTCCTGTTGGCTGAGAAACAACAATGGCTCCTTCCATGTGCAGTCCACCTTCAAGTTTAAAAAGTACACACACACACATGATCCCATTGGCTCCACGCAGCCCTGGTCCTGTTACAGAGCTTCACCTTCAATAAGATGAGGAAACTGAATCCCAGGGAAAGGTACCCAAAGGCACGGAGCAGGAAGGTCACTGGAGAGTGGAACTCTGCTTTTCTGTCTCCCAGACACATTCTCCGCACCCCCCACCCCCCGCCCAGAATGATAGTTTCTTCAGGAAAGAAGATAGCCAAGCACTTAACGATGGACGGAGCCAGTTACAAGGGAGGAAATTGTGTGTTGAGATGAATGCACCAGAGCTCTGGTTCTCAAAGTGCCATCTTCAGGGACTTTTCTGGTGGCCCAGTGGTTAAGACTCCGTGCTTCCAATGCAGAGGGCACAGGTTCCATTCTTAGCCAGGAATCTAATATCTTACATGCTGGGTGGCATGGCCAAAACATTAAAATAAAATGCCATCTCCTGACCACCACCACCAGCAGCAGCAGCTGAAAACTTGTGACAGATACAGATTCTTAGATCTTAGCCCAGACCTGCCGAATCAGAAACTCTGGGGCAAGGCGAGGTTCAGGAGCCTAGGTTTGAAATAGGCCTCTAAGAGATGCTGATGTAGGCCAAAGTTTGGGACATGTGCATTGAAAGAAGTGTGAGTGTGTGTTTGAGTGTGCATGGTACACGGGAGGACACACACACGCTGCTGTTGGGACGAGGAGCTGGGAGGGCAGTTCATTGTTTCTGTGAGTTCCAGAGATGCTGCTGAGGGGTAAGTGAAGACTGTGCAAGGCCCTTGTGGCACTGATTGTAACAGCAAGACGAGAAGCAACTCATGTGTCCACCGATAGAGGACTGAGCGCGTGAGTGATGGTATATCTGTGCAATGCAACACTATGTAGTGTGAAAAAGAATATGAGGCTTGGGATACTTTGATATGGAAAAAAATCCAAGTTTTATATATATAAAGAAAGAAGTAAAAAGTGTAAGTTTATGTGTTACTTGATGTGTAAAAATAAGAGACCATTTGCAACAGCATATATGACAAATCACTTCTATGTGGAATTAAAAAAAAAAAACTAGTAGATACGGAGAACAGATAGGTGGTTGCCCTAGGTGTGGGGTGTGGGGTGGGCGAAATGGATGAAAGGGATCAAGAGGTACAAGCCTCCAGTTATATCATAAATAAGTCCCGAGGATGTTAATGTACAGCATGGTGACTATAGTTAACACTACCATATTGTGTATTTGAAAACTGTTAAGAGTAGCTCTTAAAGTTTCTCATCACAAGAAAAAAAAACTGTGACTATGTGAGGTGAGGGATGTTAACTAGATGCATTGTGGTAATAATTTTACCACAAAATATACATGTATCAAATCATCATGTTGTACAACTAAAACTAATACAATGTTAAGTATTGTTTATATCTCAAAGCAACTGGAAAAATACAGGATATAAAAATGTATGTTTGTATTTACTTGTACCTACAAGATACTCTGAACAGGTAGACCAGACATGAATAAGAGAGGTACCAGGGGGAAGGGGGACTTGCCTGGCGGTCCAGTGGTTAAGACTCATGCTTGCAAAGCAGGGTCTCTGGATTGATCCCTGGTCAGGGAACTAAGATCCTACAAGCCCCACGGCCAAATGAAGAACAGAGAGAGAGCAGTAACAGTGGTTGGAGGAATGGGATGAACGGAGGCACAGGTAGAAAGCCAACTTTTCACTGCATTTCCTTTCTCTTTTTAATTGTCAAGCCCTGCAAATATATTACCTACTTAGAAAAACTGAATACGAATTAAAATGGCCCTAGATTCGATTCAGAAGCAGAAGCACAGGAAGCTGCCTCCCAGGGAGCCAGAATGGTTGGCATTTGAACCAAGGGCAAGTCCATGCTTTCTCTGCAGAATGGGCCAGAGGGGTCCAAGGGAGCCAGGCTCGGCCAACACCCACTGCCTCTCCCCTCCAGCTGCAACCTGCCCCAAATGGCTGAGGAGCTTTGGGTGAGTTTAGACTTATTAGTAAGCCCAGGACCAGCAGTTTTCAGCCTTGGTTTCACATTAAAATCATCTGGGAGGCTTTTAAAAACATTAATGTCCAGGTTCCATTCTGCCCAGATTGGCACCTCTGAGATGGAGCCTAGATGTTGGATTTTAAAATATTTTATTTATTTTGAAGTCTTAGTTGAATTTGTTACAATATTGCTTCTGTTTTATGTTTTTTGGGTTTTGGCCAAGAGGCATGTGAGATCTTAGCTCCCTGGAGAGCGAACCTGCACCCCCTACGCTGGAAGGTGAAGTCTTAACCGTTGAACCACCAGGGAAGCCCCCTAGATGTTGATATTTTGTAAGCTCCTCATTCACACTCCTAAACTCCTGTCTTGGATCATCTGCGTTGGTTCATTGACCCAGAAAGCCGGAGAATGGAAGAGAGGATTTCCAGTAGCTTTAAAGAAGAAATACCACAGCCCATCAAACTTGTCAAGATCAGGTCTGAATGCAAATAGTTTTCATCTGACTTAATTAGGGTATGTGATCAACCTCTCGTTTTCTCTCGCTCTGCAGCCCAATTCTTAAACGAAGCCCTGATATTACGAAATCGCCACTAACAAAATCAGAGCAGCTTCTGAGGATAGATGATCACGATTTCAGCATGAGGCCTGGCTTTGGAGGTATGAGGCATGCACTCTTGAGGCTCGTCTTCTTTCCAGGTCCTTCTGTCTGTCTGTGGGCAGCATCTGACCAGGGAACCATTCAGCATTGCTCCCTACTCCAATCAGGTCTGCCTAGGTTGTGAACAAGGCCTGAGCCCTCAGCATCATCTGAGCACCTGCTCTGGCTAGCCTGCCTTGGACTCTGCTGAACACATTCTTGGGAGGCAGCTGCTGGTTTGTGGCCAGACCAGCCGAGCTGTCCTCAGGCCATGGCTCCCAACAAGGATGTCTCAGTATTAGAGAGGCTAATAGCTGGCTGTGGGGACAGTTGCAGTCTAAAGTTGCCTCCTGAAAATGCTTTGAAATAACAATTTTTTTAAATTGGGTCTTCTAAATTTATTTGTGGAAGCAGTTTTTGAAATTTTCTTAAATGATGCTCACTTTCATAGCTCCTAGAAATGCACAGTTTTTAAAATAAAATGTAAAAGTTCTGTCTGCAATATACATTTAAAAATGTACAATAATCATACCCCTAAAATCATGACTATTATCAATTTAATGTGAAATATGAATCTTGGACTAAATTTGTTCTTATCCTGGAGCTGGCAGACAGAACTCTGGGCCCATATCCTAGGGTAGAGTGTGGTCTGCTGAGTTTAATTAAATGAAAACTCTTTAGAAAATAATGAGTTAGTGCCAGAGCCCTTTGAAGCTTAGCCTGCAGCTGCCACATTTCAGATTTCTTAGTGTCAAATAGGGTTTTCATTCTTATGAGGTTTTTTTTCCTCCCACTGGGAAAAAAATATTTATTTCAGAAATCATTCTCATGCCTTTTACTTCTTCCAGTCACTTTTGCCTAAAGGATAAACAGGTTCTAGAAGGGAGTCTTTATTCAGTCCCTAATCTGCTGCTGTTGGACCCAAATTCACCTTTTCACTCCGTGATGATATTCCATGATGATATTCTGTGATGCTGTTCCATGCCTGTCCTACACACCTGAAAGCAGGGAGGGAAAGAGGCAGCAATCTACTTCCCTGATAATTCTTTCTTTTTATACATATTAAGTTTTTATGGCCTAGAAATGCCCCCCAAATATAATATTTTCATATCCACCCGGTGTATCACATCCCCCATGGAGGCGACTCCATCGTCTAGCAAAGATACAGATCAGTACCTTGGCAAATGTTTTGAATATGACCTTGGTTCTAATTCACCAAGCAGGGCCTTTCTCCTGGCCAGAGACACTGGCTTCCAAGATGAAAGAGGGTACAAAATCAGGAGGTAAATACAAAAATTAAAAAATGTGTGACTTCATGTTAAGGAGTAACTCTTTAGATGGGACCCAACTTTGACCCAGGTCTCATTGTTCCTTTAGATAAGCATATGTAACCAAAGACAAATGCTTTGCATTAACTTCCTCATTTCAGAATCATCTGACTGATTCAGACCAAATAAGAATTTTTTTTTTTTTTACCTTCGCTGGAATATTCTAGGGAGCGAGCCCATGATGCCACCCTTTTATCTCTGGTTTGACTTTAGCCTGGCATGTGGGACACCAAACCTTCAAATCTGAATGTGCTATGAGAAATACTGCTTATGCCTGTCTCATTCGTAGTCAAAGTTCAAATAAAAAGAGTAAATGCTCTTGCCATGCCCCGTCCCCAGGGCCAGCCATTCCTGTTGGCGTGGACGTGCAGGTGGAGAGCTTGGACAGCATCTCAGAGGTGGATATGGTAAGCGCTTCTCTGGCCAAGGCTGCGGGTGGGGGATCCCCTTGGGCCCTGTGCTGGGCCAGGAATGCCACACACCACAATTCCCCGGGCTCACAATCCCGGGGCTCACAACCCCGGGCAGTGGGAATTCCCACACTTGATTTACAGGTGGCTCAGCGAGGTCGAGACACTTGCTCAAAGCTGCCCCGTTGCCAGGGAACAGAGCCGCATGACAGACATGACCGTCCCCACCCCAGTGTCCAGGCTCTTGCCACCTGCATGTATTCTCTGCATGCTGTCCAGCGTAAGCAGCGGGATCCAAGGAGCCAGACACAAGCTACTCCTGTGGACTCTGTGTCTGGCGGTGAAAATGCAGAAAAAGCTCAAGTTTCCTCTGTTTTTCTTTTTTAAATCGGCTTTGATTAACAAACAGAACATTCTGCAACTCCTTGACCTACAGGACTTTTTAGAAGCTTGTCTTAGCTGCGGAGAAGCAGGCCTGAGACTAGCACTCGGGCACAAGCAGTTTAACGGCAGCCACCCCAGTATTCTCGCCTGGAGAACCCCGTGGACAGAGGCGCCTGGTGGGCTGCAGCTGACAGGGCTGCAAAGAGTCAAACGCGACAGGGCGCACACACAGACAGCAAGGAAATACAGGAAAAGAGTGGGGGGATTCTCTGATGACCCAGGGCTTAGGACTCCATACTTTAACCACTGAGGCCTGAGTTCAATTCCTGGTCCCAGAATGAAGATCCTGCAAGCTGCGTGGCACAGCCTGTGTGTGTGTGTGTGTGTGTGTGTGTGTGTGTGTGTGTGCGCGCGCTAGCTCATTTCAGTCATGTCCAGCTCTGTGTGACCCTATGGACTGCAACCTACCAGGCTCCTCTGTCCATGGGATTCTCCAGGCAAGAATACTGGAGTGGGTTGCCATGCCCTCCTTCAGGGGATCTTCCTGACCCCAGGAATTGAACCTGCATCTCCTGGGTTTACCTGTATTGGCAGGCAGGTTCTTTACCACTAGCACTACCTAGGAAACATATATATATATATATATATATATATATATATATATATATATATATATGAAGAGGGTGGAGAGGTGAGACAGGGAAAAGGAAGGAAGCAAAAACAGTCATGTCATCAGATCAGATCTATGTGAGAATCAGTCCCTCTGGGCTTCTCTGCTGCTGCTCCTAAGTCGCTTCAGTCGTGTCCGACTCTGTGCGACCCCATAGACGGCAGCCCACTAGGCTCCCCTGTCCCAGGGATTCTCCAGGCAAAAATACTGGAGTGGGTTGCCATTTCCTTCTCCAATGCATCAAAGTGAAAAGTGAAAGTGAAGTTTCTCAGTAGTGCCAAAATCTTAGCGACCCCATGGACTACAGCCTACCAGGCTCCTCCTTCCATGGGATTTTCCAGGCAAGAGTACTAGAGTGGGTTGCCATTGCCTTCTTCGCTGGGCTTCTCTGGGAGTCAGCAAAGAGCTCACCTCAGGGTTGTCCCCACTGAGGGGCCAGAGAGCTGGGTTATCCATCCCCCTTACCCATCCCCAGCCCCACTCCCTGGCTGAGGGCTGCTTCCAGACGCATGAACTCTTAGGCTGGCAGTTGGCCCTGTGTGTGGGCAGGCTGCCCTCAGGCTGGGGTCCCAGCACTGGCAGGAGCAGCCTTCTGCAAGTGGAGGCAAGTGCCCAGGGGTGGGGTGGGGTGGATTCAAGGCCCCCTCTGTACAACCTCCTGCTGAGTCCCCCATGCAGGGTTCCCTCCCTCATGAAGCAGCAGAGACTAGAAGCAAGGCCGCCCTGGGCTCAGTTCACTCCTCAGCCTGGTGGTGGGGGTGCAGGGTGCCCTGCTATCACCCGGCTGTTCAGTGTGTGGGCTCCTCCTCCCTACCCTTTGTCCCAGGACTTCACGATGACCCTCTACCTGAGGCACTACTGGAAGGACGAGAGGCTGTCCTTCCCGAGCACCAACAACCTCAGCATGACATTTGACGGCCGGCTGGTGAAGAAGATCTGGGTCCCTGACATGTTTTTCGTGCACTCCAAGCGCTCCTTCATCCACGACACCACCACAGACAACGTGATGCTTCGGGTCCAGCCCGACGGCAAAGTGCTCTACAGCCTCAGGTGAGCCCTTCCCGACCTCCTTCTGGGCCTCTTCCCCTCAGCGTCCTCTTAACCCCAAAGCTGGGAAGAAGTACAACTCATTTGTCAACCAAGAGTATCATTGCTCCCACCACAGCACTTTTGCTTTTGGCTTTGAACAGTGAACTTCTAACTTTCCAGGGGCTCTGACTTTTCAACATCAGGAAAACTTTACACATGAGTAAACATTTTAAAGAATTATTTCTCCTTAAAAATACATTTGGGGAAATTTCTCATACTGATGCTTATGATTTAGGCCCTGTGCAAGTTCAACTTCAAATGTTTAATGAAGGTTTTAGTTCTCTAGTAGGAGTCAGAAAAGTAGATAATGTAATTCTTCTCAAAGACCTGGCTCCTTTGACCTCTCTGATTCCCATGTTGGAATTTTGCTTTAAAAAAGGCATTTACCTCACCTGGTCAGTTTAGCCATGTTTCTTTTTTAAAAAGTTCCTTCTCACCAGAGTGTCTTCCTTGAGAGACTATGGGGAACCCCGGGCCACTTGAGGACTTTAAATGGTATTTTGAGCATCACTTCGAAAACATAAAGAATAAAATCATTGAGCACAGCTGACTTAGAAATTTTTTTTTCTTTTTTTTCTTTATTCCTTCCTTCCTTTCATTCATTCATTCATTCTTTCTGTGCAGTTGATTTACAATATTACCTTAGTTTCAGGTATATGACATACTGATTCAATATATGTATAGACTATACTCCATTAAGTTATTATAAAATATTGGCTATATTCCCTGCTCTGAACAGTAGCCTTAGAAATGTTTAACTACTCATTAAGCACTGACCTGGATAACCTTCCCTTAGCCACAGACATTGCAGTGGGGCTTTCCCTGTATGCCCCCTTGAGAAAATCTTGGTGCCCACCTCCCCCCGGAGGACGTGTAGAGATGAGCTGCAGGCCTTTAAAGAGCAGCACCTCAGCTACTGGCTGAGATTTACTCCTTCTGTGCTGTGCTGAGAGTGCATTTCAGTTTTACAGACTTTATTTTGGTAAAGCTGAATCCACACACCAGTGTCTAAGAAGGGAGTGCCTATACCGATGCAGTGTATTTTTAGAGTCAGAGATGGCAATATTGAAGCTGAATTTCTGCCCTAAAAGAATATTTATAGTAATCTTTTATTACTTCATCCTGACTTAGAATCTAAGCAGCTAGGTCCCAGACTCAGAGTTTTACTTCTGTTCTTAACATAACATTAATTTTTAATAATGGCTATGTTTGGGACCTTCTTGGTGGTCCAATGATTAAGACTCTGAGTTTCCAGTGCAAAGGGGACTCTATCCCTGATCCCACATGCTGAGCAGCATAGCCAAAAGAAAAAAAAAACAACTTATGTTTAACAAGAGGCTTTCAAACTTCTGATAGTCTAGCATCAGGTCTCATGAACTGCTGGAGGTCCAGTCTGGCACTATTGGACATGACACCAGAGGCAGAAGAGAGAAAAGAGGAAGTGGAAAACCTCAGTTCATTCAGCATCAAAGTTGTCAGTGAGCCTCCAGGTGCCTAAAAACATAGAATTTGATTTTTCATTGCAAATGAAATCATGGATTTGTTTAAGGGAGAAATAAAGAGGTCCAAGTTAGTGAGAGCTGTCACTTTGAGATTTATTTGGGGGAAAACATGGAGGAGCTGGGTACTGTCACCTCTGTTAACAGCAGGTTAACACCAAATCAGTACTAATCTGTTGCCCTCCACCACATCCATACTCATTGATCCATTCAGCAGAATGTGTTTTTATTAAGATTGGCCGCCAGAGTTGTACAGATAAAAACCCTGTCAGGTCTTGTCTTAAGCTCTGGGTACATAAAGATGAATAGTATAAAGTCACTGAGCTTAGCATGATTGCAGCCTGGTGGGGGAGCCCTGCAGGAACCAAAGGATTAGATGCAGAGAGAGGCACAGACACCAAGGAGGTATGGGCAGGGAGCGACAGGTAACAGGATGGTGAAGTTTCCTAGGCATCAGGAGACAATAACAAGTGAAATTCACAAATGAGATGCTCCATCACACTAGGTAGATTGAAAAATCAATTCCATGGTTCTTGAATTCCCAGTCAGTTTCAAGATTTGAGAGTCAATGATTGTTGGGAGGAAGAGATTTTTCTTGGGAGAGAGGTGTGGGCACGCCATTTGCCGGACTGCACAGGACACATATGCGCTTATGGTTGGGGGACACTGCAGTTAGAGGGTGAGAGAAGAGCTGTTTAACCGCCGAGGGGCAGAGCTAGGAGGAGTTTTGGCTCTCATGGGGCCAGTCTGCACTCCCAGGCTTGTTGGGAATAGTTCAGCATGTGTGGCATGGAGAGTGGTGAGCCAAGAGATGCGGTGGGAGATGCTGCTGGAGGATGGAGGTGCCCAGTGGGGGGAATGAAGGACCTGGGAAAAAAGTCTCAGCTTCAACCACATAGTGGTCCCAGAGAGCTTGAAACCACCTCACCAGAGAACCATCCCTCTCTTATCTCACTTCTACCCATGTGGGAGGTGATTAGAGATGGGCAGACACTGACCACTCAAATGCCAACTCTGTCCCTTAGCTGGGAAGGAGGAGCAGAAGTCTCAATGTGAATGAAGTCTGAAGTGTCGATACCTTGGACCAAAATTCTTTGTTTCTGAACTGAGATATGTTTGGTTACTTGTGAGGGTTTTGACTGCCTGTTACATGAGAGGGTTAAGCAGGAAAATCTCAGGACTGGCCAAGCTTCCAAGGGAAGATGCTCTAGATGAAATAATTCAAAAGAACTTGAGGGAAGCAACAGTGAGCATGGGTGAGATTATACCACACGCTGTGCTTGTTCAATGCTTGGGTTACAAGTGGAAAAGCATCAAGTCAGGGTGCCAAGAACAAGTCTGATAATGTCTGCGATTCTAAAAAACCTGCTCCTGTATCAACTGACAACAGAGAGAAGAGCTATTTAATACTTTCATTCATAGCAAAACCTACCTGCATTTGACATTGGATGTCCCCAAAGTTTGCCACAAGTGTCTCCAAGCTTAGCTCCTAGTTTCTTTCTTGCTGGTGACGCCATCAGGTGTGGTTGTGCTGGTGATGTGCCCATAGAAATGGGAGCCCACCCATTAGGTGTCCAAGTCAGAGGCTGGCCTGACCACCCCCAAAAAACATCCTGTGTATCAGTATTCCCAGGAGAGATAAGATGATCCAGCTGTTAACCATACAAGATCCCTCCCAGACCATAACACTCAAATAGAATGAGGAAAATAAGGCAAAAATCTGGATAACTGACTTTCAAAAAAGTTATTTTCCTTGAAATTTCCATTTAAAAGTGATTTTTTCTTTTTGGCCATGAATTATCCAGATAATTTTCATAACTTATACATAGCCAATTTTCTGTGGCTGAAGGAAAAATAGTATGTTCACTAGCTAGTGACTGTTAATCATACCCTGCCATGGAATTCCTCACTGGGTGGGAAATCTTTCTTCTGTGACTAACAATCTGTATTTGCTTATTCTTTGATGCAAAAGCCAATTTTCCTGTGTAAACTCTGAGGCAAAACCATTAGATGCCAGCAAGTGCTTGCATGTTGATGCATAAGATCTTCCAGTGGTTTTCCATTTTCATGATCTCCATGGAATTATCCACTAAGAACACCTGCGCCCACTAGTAGATGTTATTATCAATATAGAAATATCAACATTGTAAAAAAAAATAAAGTGCCTAATTTGGCAACTGGCATAAATACTTCATGAATATTATTGTAAAAACATTGTACACAAATAGTGAATGTCAGTAAAATCAAGAAAAGAAGAATTTGAATGAATCTGAAACAGGAGAGCAATATACTCTTTTTTTTTTTTTAGTTTTTATTTTTAAATTTTAAAATCTTTAATTCTTACATGCGTTCCCAAACATGAACTCCTCCCACCTCCCTCCCCATAGGGATGCAGCATGCTTGGGGCTGGTGCATGGGGATGACCCAGAGAGATGTTATGGGGAGGGAGCAATATACTCTTATGGTTTCTTTTAAGAAACCATAGGAGCTGGGGTTTCACGTTTTATTTTCTATTTATTTTTAATTTCAGAAGTGGCTCTTTTAAAAAATATTTATTGAATTTGTTACACTGCTGCTTCTGTTTTATGTTTTGGTTTTCTGGCCACAAGGCATGTGGGATCTTCGCTCCCTGACCAGAGACTGAACTTGCGCCCCCTCCACTGGAAGGCAAAATCTTAATCACTGGACCATAAAAGAAGTCCCCACATTGTTTTATCGATGGAGACCATTGCTTCTCTAAAATGCTTGCATGCGATGGGGCTTAGTGGAGTCATTGTTGGCCCCATGGTGAGCCTGGGGTTAAACATAAACACCCAAGAGTTCTCCAGTGTGGAAATCACACATAAGCTATTTGGTTCTCTAGGTCCTGCACACTGCTTATGAACTATAAGATTCTATATTGGGAGGAAGCAGAGGCCTTTTCTTTTTGTTTTATCATTCTGTGCTTGTATTTTGCAGCCTCTGCACATTTGGACTTTATCCGTTTGTTTCTAGGGTTACAGTGACCGCCATGTGCAACATGGACTTCAGCCGGTTTCCCCTGGACACACAAACGTGCTCGCTTGAAATTGAGAGCTGTGAGTAAGCCTATGCTCAGACAGCCCCTGCAGACCTTAAGTTACCCTAGAGCCTCTGACTCTCAGGAGTAGGAGCAGGATGTGTTCCTATTTGTGACTCTGCTTTTTTTTTTTTTTTACAAGAAATTTAATCTCTTAATAAATTTTAATTAATTTATTTTCAATTGGAGGATAATTGCTTTACAATATCATGTTGGTTTCTGCCATATACCAACATGAATTAGCCATAGGTATATGTATGTTCCCTCCATCTTGAACCTTCCTCCCACCTCCCATCCCATCCCACCACCCCTCTAGGTCACCACAGGTGACTATGCTTTTGAGATGACTTTTCAGGTAGAAGCAACGTCTTGGGTAAGTTTGAAAGTCAGGAACAAATTTGGCACTAAAAACCTTCTATTCCCATAATTGACCCTTTTAATACTCATGGCAGTGGTTATAAACTCGGTCCTGTGGAAACTGAAGGTTTGCCAGTTTCCCAGGGCAAGTGCCTGGGGAAGGGGAGCTGAGGGCTCAGCAAACGTGGGTCTCCTTCCAAGCCCCCACATGGCACTCATCACACAGTCCACCAGAGAGCTCCTTATGGGTCTCTGTTATCGCTCTTCTGAGTAAGATTTCCCCTGAAGAAAGAATTTCCTGACAAAAACAAGTTGGGCAGCAATTGCCCCAGGGTACAGCAGTGCAGGGTACAGTGAGTGCAGGTGGTGGCTGAGACACTCAGGCATAACCTAGGGGCCTTGGGAAACTTACACACATGCAGAAACCCTGGAAAATTAAATAGCCATGGGAGGACCAAGGCTGCGGCCGCGTCCAGGACTGGCCTCCCTAGCTCTCTATGCACCTGTCCATGCTCCAGTCTCTGCCAGAATGTTTCCTCTGACTGTCACAGTCTGATCCACCCCCGACCACGACTCCTTCTACACTCGTCTCAAACCAGCGCACACCCACTGACACGTCCCGGCCCGTGTCAGAGTCTCAGTGAGGACTTTCGTTGGCCCGGCGCATCCTGGTAAGCCTGCCGTGGCTGTGGTGGTGGATCAGGAGTTCTCTGGCTCCAATCACCCAGGGCCGAGGAGTTCAGGGACATGGACTCCACACATAGGAGGGACAGCTCTGTGGGCCGCTCAGCGTGGGGTCAGGGAGAATAAATCCCAGGACCAAGGGAGTGACTGCCTCGTGCACCATGGCTTTCTGCCTGCTCTGTCCTTTAATCCTCCCAAGCTCCCTGTGAGAAGGTTACTGTTATCTCCTTTATGGAGCTTAACAGAGAAGGACTAATTTTGCTTTCCCCACGACACCCAGGCAGTGGTACCCGTCAGGCTTCCACCAGAGAAGCAGAACCGTAGGACAGGGGTCCCCAGCCTTTAGGATCTAATGCCTAATGATCTGAGGTGGAGCTGATGGAATAATAATAGAAATAAAGTGCACAATAAATGTAATGTGCTTTAAACTATGCCCCTACCCTGGTTCATGGAGGAAACTGTCTTCCACAAATCTGGCCCCTGGTGCCAAAAATGTTGGGGACCACTGCCATAGCACATAAACAGGGAGAGGCTGGTGTGGAGGACTGGCTCATGTGAGCATCTGTAGGGCAGGTGGTGGCAAGGGCAGGCTGCGGCCTCTCGGGCAGGAGCCCACCCTGCTGTCCACATGTGGAATTTTATCTTCCTCCAGGGAACCTCAGGTCCGCTCTTAAGGCCTTTCAACTGATGGGATCAGACCCATCCAGGTTATCCTGGGTCATCTTTATTTCAAGTGAGCTGGGTGTAGATAACACAGCAACAAGCATCTCCCCAGCAGCACCCAGATTAGTGCCTGATTGAATCCCTGGATACTTCCAATAGCCTGGCCAAGTAGACACATGAAAGGGGTCATCGCATAGGTCAAAGGTTAAAGGTAGAATAAGAGAGGAATAAAACAGCCTCGGGGAGCCCCAGAAAGAACTGTCGACACAGGAGCAGCCCCTTCAGGTTTTACCCCTAGTTCTGCCCAAACAGCAGGTAGGTCTGCCGGGTTTGGGTAAGCAGTATGCTCACCTAAAATAAGTGGGGTGGGGAAGTATGGGGCCAGAGGGAGGGATCCTCAGGGAAATCCCCTTGATTCTACCCTGGGCAGAGCAACGAGAGGTCTACAGAGAAAGACCTTGTTAGGGTGCAAATCTCCTTGTGGGTCTTTCCTTGCTAGAATGCAGCCCCTATTACCTGAGCATGTTTAAAGGTATTTGCCATCAATGATGCATCATCACCCTTTGAAAGAAGAAAGGGCTAAATTACCTGTGGTTTAGAAAGTTGAACTATATGCAATGTTGCTGCCTTGGACTGCAAGGAGATCCAACCAATCCATTCTGAAGGAGATCAGCCCTGGGATTTCTTTGGAAGGAATGATGCTAAGGCTGAAACTCCAGTACTTTGGCCACCTCATGCGAAGGGTTGACTCATTGGAAAAGAGTCCCACATCTGATGATGGGAGGGATTGGGGGCAGGAGGAGAAGGGGATGACAGAGGATGAGATGGCTGGATGGCATCACTGACCTGATGGACGTGAGTCTGAGTGAACTCCGGGAGTTGGTGATGGACAGGGAGGCCTGGCGTGCTGCGATTCATGCAGTCGCAAAGAGTCAGACATGCCTGAGCGACTGAACTGAACTGAACTGAACCTGCAAAATAAAAAAAAAATTTTTTTTTTAAAGAGCAAATTGTAGTTTCTGGTCTACAAAAATAGCAATTTCATCTGCTTTTAGGCTGACTTGAAGGGTGAACACTTGCAGTTAGGATGAGTATTTAGGCCGGAGAGCTTTGCCCTGATGATTCTGGAAGACTGAGGAGAATTAGATTTGTCTTTTTGGATTTTGTTGTGCTTTGTTGGACTGCAGTTTGTTTATTCAGCTGATCTTGTTACAACCTCCACAGAGCCTCGCAGACAGGCTCATCTTTCCTGGCGTCTGATGCCATCTTGTCTTTTTAGATGCCTACACGGAAGATGACCTCATGCTCTACTGGAAGAAAGGCAATGACTCCTTAAAGACAGACGAGAGGATCTCCCTCTCCCAGTTCCTCATCCAGGAATTCCACACCACCACGAAGCTGGCCTTCTACAGCAGCACAGGTGGGGAGGAGGGGGATGGGGGGTGGGGAGGGGCGGGGAGCTAAGAGAGGGGGCTACTTGGATCTCAGGAGGCGTGTGGACTGTTTGAGCAGAGCCTGTGCCTCTAGGATTTGAAACCAAAGATGAGATTTCCAGATCGGGTCTAGAGGGCGGTGAGCACAGGGTGAGAAAGGTTTTTTGATACCACCACAGCATCAGAAGTGATAACCTAGAAAATCTTAATAAAAACTCCAACATAAGCCCTCTGTGCAGGTCTATTTGAGACAATTGCATTGACAGTTTAACAGCAGAAATTTCACCCTGATATGACTCCCAGAGACACCTCTCCTATGGGCAAAAAATAGTCCAATTTCAGGTTTATTGTTTTCTGTTTATGTTCTCTTGACTTCAGCCCCTTTGAGTTCTTCTCTCTTAACCAATCCCCTGCTGCCATATTGTTTGCACAGCTCCTCTTATGACCCTCTTGTGAGCCACAGTGCAGGAACTACAGCCCATGGGCAGTGTCGTTGTTTTTTGAACCGAGTCTGGGCAAGCTTGCCATTGTCACCCCCTGCCTCCACCACCATATTGCCTGAGGACAGGTGCTGTGGTCTTCTTCCTGGCAGCTGAGGTTACAGCTGAGCTTCACTCTCTCCAACCCTTGCCTCTTTGTTAACTAATCCCCTTTCAAGATGACTTTGCTCTTATCTTTCTGCAATTTCTGTTGCTAAAACACTGCATGGTTGAGTACACTCTTTGATCTGTAACAGAAGGCATTGCTCATTTCCAACATATGGTGATATCACATCTCTTATCTTTTGCACACCTCACCCACCAGTCTTGGTCCTTTGGGGAACCCTCATTCCTTTGACTCTTAGCATTTTGACATCCCCTCTTGTCTGAGTGTGCTTGGGCTGCTATAAAAAACTACCATAATTCTCTGTGTGTGTGTGTTTGTGTGTGTGTGTGCGCTTAGTTGTGTCTGAGTCTTTGCAACCCCATAGACTGTAGCCTACCAGGCTCCTCTGTCCATGGGGTCAAGAATACTAGGGTAGATCACCACTTCCTCCTCCAGGGGATCTTGCCAATGCAGGGAGCGAACCGGTGTCTTCTGCATGTCCTGCATTGGCAGGCAGATTCTTTACCACCAAGCCACCAGGAAGCCACAGACTGGGTGGCTTCTAAACAACAGGAACTGGTTTTGCACAGTTCTGGAGGCTGGGAAGTCAAGACCAAGGAAACTCACCCTACTTACAACCCCACAGAGCCTCACAGACAGGCTCATCTTTCCTGGAGTCTGAAATATTCAGTGTCTGATGAGAGCCCGCTTCCTAGGACTCACTGTGTCTTCACAGGAAAGAAGTCGCAAGGGAGCTCTCTGAGGCCTATTGTGTAAGGGCACCAATCCCACTCACAATGAAATAAAATTCACAAATGAAATTCACCTTCCAAAGGCCCCACCTCCAAATACCGTCACTTAGAGGATTAGGTTTCAACACATGAATTTGAGAAGGACATATTCAATCTCTAGCACCTCCACAATCACTTTCTGGAGCTGTTATAAATATAACCGTTGCACTAAAATTGTCCTGGGATGCCAGTTTTCCAGTTAATGTTGCCAAGTCCCCATTTTATTTTCAGTTCTTGTCATGTCAAGTTTATCCTGCCTTTTCCTCTCCTTCCACCATTTTTTGTTCCCTTCAATTCCTCCATACAAGTTTTCCTTGTAAAGAGCACCAGGGTGAAGCTAAAGCATAGCCTAAATGTACTGTTGTAGTGAGCGTGGTATTTTTACTTTAAACATATTTTTCCCCATAAAGAAATCCAGAGGGAGTTGTTAAATCCACACATCTCAAGCTTTAACATATGTAGGAATCATGTGGAAAGGAGTGTTGAAAGAAGTTTCTTTTTCTTTTTTTTGACCACAGTGCGGGGCTTGTGGGATCTTATGTCCCTGACCAGGGGTTGAACCTGGGCCACCACAGTGAAAGCACCAAGTTCTAACCACTGGAAAATCAGGAAATTCCCAAAAGGAAGTTATGATTCAGTAGATCCAGAGCAGGGTCCAAGAATCTACGTTTCTAACAAGCACCCAAGTGATGGTGATGCTGCTGGGCCGTGTGCCATATTTGAGTAACAAAAGTCTTACATGGCCTTCCTGAGGGGTTCCCTTTGTGTATAGGATGGGGGCCAAAGATTCCTTGAAATGTACTAACCCTTATGATGTGGGTTATCATATAATCATTCTGTTCCATGGTTTTTCTGTCTTCCATTTTATAAAGATAGGGTAAGTTTCCAGGCAAGCGTCTAAGGCATTTATGATTCTCTGAATAAAATCTGTCCTATGGGGAGGCTAAGCGGCTATGGTGTGTATTCTTTCTTCTTCCTGTGTCCCGCAGGCTGGTACAACCGTCTGTACATCAACTTCACGCTGCGTCGCCACATCTTCTTCTTCTTGCTCCAAACCTACTTTCCTGCCACCCTGATGGTCATGCTGTCCTGGGTGTCCTTCTGGATCGACCGCAGAGCCGTGCCCGCCAGAGTCCCTTTAGGTAAGCAACATCTCAAGTGCACGTTCAAGACATCTGAAAATACAAGGAATTCCTTCCAGATAAAACCCTTCTTTCCAAATGGGTCCTGAATCCCTGTAGGCATTATAACTCAGAAAAACATCAAGTTATTCATTCACAGGTATAATGCCACTATTAAGAATCTGTGTAGCAAAGCCGTTTCTAGGTCCCCCTGGGAGTCCACACAAACAGTTCATCTTTTAATCTTAGTAGAGCTGAGTTCTGGAGTGGGTTGTTCTGGTCTCCGGTGCTTTCTCTGCTCATCTGGATATGAAAGTCACATTCTGTAACAGGGCTTTTCAAAAGGTGGCTCAAGGGATCTTTGTGATAGATTCTCTGGGGGAAATTGTTTAAAATGAAGAATCCTGGGGTCTATCTACATGTATAGGATCAGAATCTCTGAGAAAGTTCCAGGAATTTGCATTTTGAACAAGCTCCCCCAGTAAACCTTTTTTTTCTTTTTCTTTGATGTGGATCATTTTTAAAGTCTTTATTTAACTTGTTATAACACCTTCTGTTTTATGTTTTGGTTTTTTGGCTGAGAGGCATGTGGGATCTTAGTTCCCTGACCAGAACTCGAACCTGCTTCCCTGCATTAGAAGGTGAAGTCTCAACCACTGGACTTCCAGAGAAGTCCCTCCCCTAGTAATTCCTATACATTCTTAACTCTGAGAATCCCTACTGTACTATCAATAGCTGTTTGCCATCCACTCTCCTCCCTGGTTTAAATATTGCACCCATTCCACACGCATCCCCATGGCTCAGAGGTCCAGGGGCTTCAAGGGAGAGAATGACTCACCAGGTTTTAGTGAAACTGGATTGGTGCTGGCTCTTAAGATGACCCCAATCCGCTGTGATTTGGTGTTTGCCAAGCAAATGTTCTGAGCTTAATTTGAAATCTCAGGGACATTCCCACTGACAGATGCCCTGGCCTTTAACGGTGGTTCTGTAGCTTGAACAGTTACTGTGCTGAATAAATAAATATTCTAGTTTCAGAAATCTGTCTCCCATAAATGAGGTTCACATCATTCTTGGTAAAATTGACAGGGTCCTTAAGTCAACATTGCAGTATGGGCAGCCAGGTCCAGGATCCAGACAGGCCCTGACAGCTGATAACACAGGCCAAGGACTACAGGATTCTATACCAGCAACAAGGACACAAAGATTAAAATATAACTTGTGTACTTTCCCCCCCTCTTTTGGAGAAGGAGTTCCAAGAAACATACATACCTGCTCATATATACAGTCTTCTTCTTATTTTGTTTATAAATATTTATTTTATAAATAAAGTTAATTAATGTATTTTTTGACTAGTTTGCAAAGTTTGTGAAATCTCAGTTTCCCAACCAGGGATTGAATCCTAACCACTAGACTACCAGGGAACTCCCCTGCAACCTTTGTTTTAAACAACTGAATGTAAAGAATTGTCTTACTGCTAACATGTCAGGGGCTCTCTGCAGAAAAACAAAGTGATAAAGGTGCCATGATGAAGACTCAAGGAGGGGGATTTCCCTGGCAGTCCTGCACTTAAGACGCCATATTTTGACTGCATTAAGGCTCCATGCTTTTACTGCAGGGCACACGGGTTCAATCCCTAGTCTGGGAACTAAGACATGCCACTGAGCAGAGCCAAAAAATAAAAAGATTCAGGGATACGGCTGGGAACAGAGTAATAGGAGAAACTTCATAAAAGCTAAAACTGGAAATGTGAGCAGCTGGAGGGGCAGGGAGGGAGACGTTCTAGGCCAGAGGAGCAGCTGGGAGAAAGAAGAGAGGCACGGAGCCATCCAGTGTATTTGGTGAAAGATAAACCCCTGCACCTTTCTCTCTGTGTCTGCAGGGATCACCACGGTGCTGACCATGTCCACCATCATCACGGGCGTGAACGCCTCCATGCCCCGCGTGTCCTACATCAAGGCCGTGGACATTTACCTCTGGGTCAGCTTCGTGTTCGTGTTCCTCTCGGTGCTGGAGTACGCGGCCGTCAACTACCTGACCACCGTGCAGGAGCGGAAGGAGCGGAAGCCGCAGGAGAAGGTGACTTTACCATGAGCAGGAGTGTCTGCAAGGGTAGGATTTGGTCTAGCAAAGGACCTTGGGCAGGTCCGACCGCCTCTGTAAAATATGGTAATGACACTCCCTTCTCCACTATTTCACCAGTTAGCTGTGAAGAACAAACAAGAGAATAAGTTTAAATGGTGTGAAATTTACTCTGAGCTGCCTCTTTTACTCATTCAAACATACATTTAGCATCTACCATAAACTAGCTTCGGAGAAGGCAATGGCAACCCACTCCAGTACTCTTGCCTGGAAACTCCCATGGACGGAGGAGCCTGGTAGGCTGCTGTCTATGGGGCCGCACAGAGTTGAACACAACTGAAGCGACTTAGCAGCAGCAGTAGCAGCATAAACTAGCTTCCTGGAAATGGCAACCGACTCTAGTATTATTGCCTGGAAAATTCTATTGACAGAGGAGCCTAGTGGGCTGCTGTACATGGGGTCCCATAGAGTCCGACATGACTGAGCGACTTCACTTTTACTTTTCACTTTTCACTTTCATGCGTTGGAGAAGGAAATGGCAACCCACTCCAGTATTCTTGCCTGGAAAATTCCATGGACAGAGGAGCCTGGTAGGCTGCTGTCCATGGGATCTCAAAAAGTCAGGCAGGACTGAATGACTGAGCACCCACACATAGACCAGGAGCTAAGTCAAGTTAACTAAGGCATCTCTTCAATCTTGGTGGTGTTCCTAGTTCAGGGATAAAAGTAAATGGCAATTCAACATGGTGGGACAAATGATTTATGAACATAGAGGAATCATAAAAGAAGCTTCCAGCAATGTCTCTTTCCAAGACAGTCTTTTAAATAGTTGCATAATAAAGAATGTTTTGGATGTATTATAACATGATTTATTCCCCTATTGATGGGTAGTGTTTTTCTTTTCCATTTTTTGCCACTATAATATATGCTGCAATAAACATTATATATATGTATTATACATAGATAGATGGATAGATATATTTGTCTCTTGAAAGCTTATATATATATAAGCTTCCAAGGAACCACATCCTCCATTCTAGGAAAATTTCCTTCATGTGTGAGCTCATACAACTCCCATCACTTCCCAGATCACCTTCCCTCCTACCTGGTTTCCCCTTCATTCTCCTGTCTGCAGTTCAGTGATTATCTCCTCCAGAAAACTCAGGCTCTGTAGAGGAAACTATCCCCACAATGCCACACCTTTCAAATTCCCACCCCATCTCTCTCTCTTTCTCTCTCTCCGCGCCGCCCCCCCCTCACCCCCTCACACACACACAGTAACTGCAAACATTTCTATCAGGAGTCATATCAGAGAACATGGCGATTATCTGATCATGACCCTTCTTGTGGGCCTCCAATATCACTTGGTGTTTCCTAACAGTTGATGGGTTACCTGCTCTTTCATTGATAAAATGTTTACAGTGCCACCATCATTATTCTCCCAACCCCTTAAAAGAAAGGACTTCCCTGTAGCTCAAATGATAAAGAATCTGCTTGCAATGCAGGAGACTAGGGTTTGATCCCTGGGTCAGAAAGATCCTCTGGAGAAGGGAATGGCAATCCACTCCGGTATTCTTACCTGGAGAATCCCATGGACAGAGGGGCCTGGTGGGCTACAGTCCAAGGGGTCACAAAGAGTCGGACACGACTGAGCAACTAATACACACACCTTGAAAGAAAGTAGGAAAAGGCGATCCCCTCCTCTGTGCAACTTTGTTGGTTGAGTTGCATTCCAGCGTGCGTTTGCTATATCCGCAGCTTCCCTGCACCTGCGGGTTGCCTCAGCCGCGCGCAGTCCTCCTGGACGGCAGCTACAGTGACGGGGAGGTGAATGACTTGGGCAACTATACCCCCGAGAACGGAGACAAGCCCGACAGGATGATGGTGCAGCTGACGCTGGCCTCGGAGAGGAGCTCCCCACGGAGGAAAAGCCAGAGGAGCAGCTACGTGAGCATGAGGATTGACACCCACGCCATCGATAAATACTCAAGAATCATTTTTCCAGCTGCATACATCTTATTCAATTTAATATACTGGTCGATTTTCTCATAAATGCCTGTAATTCTATACATTTCACATTCTTATGTATGTACTAGAGAAATAATTGAGTGATGAGACATAATTTAAGGCTATGATGAGAAGAAAGCTCCCAGTACCCACCCTTCTCCAGCTTTCCAAAACTACGCTGACAAGGCACTTACTGTTTAATTTACACTTGTTAACTGCTTATTGTATACACAGCATTATACTCGGTACTGAAGGTATAGAGACACCCGGAGCAACTGATGGTAGTTGTTACTGGGATCTCTTAGAAAAGCGCACTGCTTTTCTAAGAGAAAAGGCACCCTGGGGTGGGGTAGGCACACTGTAGTTCAACCTCTTTTAGACTCTAGATACTTATTCATACGAATCATATCCTTTATGTGAGTGTGACTCTATTCGCTGGACCAGGTGGATCTGGGAAGCACCTAAAGTTCTTTTGTTGTTGTCATTTAGTTGGTTAGTCATGTCCGACTCTTTGCGACTCTATTCTTGCCTGGGAAATCCCATGGACAGAGGAGCCTGCTGGGCTACACAGTCCATGGGATTTCCCAGGCAAGAATACTGGAGAGAGCTGCTGTTTCCTTCTCCAGGGGATCTTCCTGACCCAGGGATCAAACCCACATCTCTTGTATTGGCAGGCTAATTCTCTACCGCTGAGCCACTCATTTACATGCACCTAAATCTCCACTTTGACCAAAACTTATGCTTTAGTCTGTAGCCTCTTACCTATTTTATATGCATCTCTTCGTGTTGGTTTCATTACAAGGCAATAATAATATTCCTACTTTATTTACATCTTGTGGTTCCTAAGGTTTCACCTCTTCACAAGAAAAGCTCTTTAGATTGGTACAGTGGTTTCTGATTTTGGTAGGTATTTCCCTGGTAAGGAAACTTTGAAGAAGAGAGTATTTGCAGGCATTTTGTCAGTTTTGTCATAAGGGTAACTAGCCTAGAAAATTTGTGTATGAGTGTTCCCTGTTTGATAATCACTGCTTCATGAATCTCCACCTTGCAGCATGTCCAAGTTCAAAGTGAAGTTAGTAATGTGGTATCTTCACTGATGAACCTCGGATTAGACCAACTTTTTTCTGTATAACCGTGGCAAGGAAATGCATAATTTGGGACTACCTATAATTTGTTAGGATGAGAAATACATGGTTACTGAATGTAGAAGAGAATGCCAAAATGAAAAAGAAATGGTTACACATCACTGGACATCTCCATTTATACTCAGTGAATACCACCATCTTCTGTGAACCAGAAAGCAATGGCCACTGATATCAGGGCAGGGGATAAAGGAGAGGGTTCTAATTTGGTGTATTATTTAAACAACATATAGCTATTCATACTGTATAGCCACAGGATCAACTCCCATCAAATTTATACATAAAGCATTTGTTTGAAATTCAAGTAAACTCTATACCCTATTATGTCATTTTTACTCCAAAGCTAATTTGACTGATCCCTATATCACGTTATTTCTTCATGAAGGCTATACTTTGGTCTTCGAAAAAAAAAAAAAAAACCAACAACAACAACCAAAATTTCAGAAAGTCTAGTTACAGGGGAATCTCTCATTTTATTGAAATAAAAAAAAAGCTTTTTTTAAAATAGCAAACTCTAGTAGAAAAATGTAAAGGAATATAGATGAAATAGTTAAATGTCAACTTTTAATACTAAAAACATTTATAGAACATTACCTTTTTCATGCTTATTTTATGAAACAATTCCAATCAAATTTCAAAAACATCTCTGCCACTTGCTTCTTCGTCGGAGCAGGACCACTTTGAACCATCTGGGCGGGTTTCCAGGACACATAATCTGAACTTCCATCCACAGCGTTTGGGGAGCTCTGCCATTTGAACCAGCATATAGGATGCTGTATTGTATTAGTCCGCTCTGACGGCCAGAGTGGAGTACCATAAACTGGGCAGCTTAAACAATAGATATTTATTTTCTTTCAGTTCTGGAGGCTGGAAGTCCAAGGTCAGGGGGTTGGCAGGTATGTTTTCTCCTGAGGTCTGTCTCCTTGGCTGGCAGATGGCCGCCTACTTGCTGTCCTCATCTGGCCTCTTTCTCTGAGTACACGCATGTTTGGTGTCTCTTCTCTTAGGTGACACAAGTCATATTGGATTATAGCCCTGCCCTTGCGATCTCATTTAACCTTAATTACCTCTTTCAAGGCCCTATCTTCAAAGAAATCACAGGGGTGAGAACTTTAAAATACAAATTTTGGGAAGACACGATTTAGCCCATGTGCCTATGGGAATTATTCAGCTTCATAACAGTATATCTAGTGCATCTGAGGGCAGGAGGAGACGGGGGTGACAGGATGAGATGGTTGGATGGCATCACTGACTCAATGGACATGAGTTTGAGCAAGATCCAGGAGATAGTGAAGGACAGGGAAGCCTGGCGTGCTGCAGTCCATGGGGGCACAAAGAGTCGGACATGACTGAGCAGCTGAACAACAACAGTGCATATTACAAGTATTTACTCTTGATCTTTACAACATTATCACATACAGTATTGTTTTCTAGAGTGATCTTTAAAAGGCTTGTTTACATTGATATCTATACTAGTGGTATGAAGAATGTTATTGAATTCATGTTCAGTGTCTTTGCTACCTTTTCTAGCAATTCTCAGGTGGCCTCTACAAGCATCTAACAGCATTGATTGAGGTGACAGTACTGTGCTCTCAAAGCTGTCACTGAGACAGGACTCTGTAATTTGACTTCATAAAAACCCAAATACAAAGCAACTCTCCTTTCTGATAATTTTGGAGAAAACCACCCTTTATATGTGGACATCTATAGTACTTAATAACTTGTTGGCTTGACTGGAGAGTAGAGAGATTTAGTTAACAATATTGTCTAGTTAACAGGCAGGTATGAGGAC
The DNA here is from genome assembly GCF_016772045.2 of Ovis aries. Lineage (NCBI taxonomy): Eukaryota > Metazoa > Chordata > Mammalia > Artiodactyla > Bovidae > Ovis > Ovis aries. The sequence goes on from NC_056061.1 coordinate 48,320,691, forward strand.
TTCCCCGCCGATCCAATGATTAAGACTGTGTCTCACTGCAGGGGCATGGATTCAATCCCTGGTGGGGAGACTAAGATCCTGCATGCCATGCAGTACAGCTGAAAAAAGGAAAAAAAAAAAGGCAGGTATCACATGAATACTGAACAAATAAACAAATTGTCACTCACAATGCATAAACGTTAATATGAGGAAAAAAATTTTAATAGTTGCACTTTTCTATTTATTCATTTTTAATAGTGGCATGTTTTGTATTTATTCATTCATTCACCAAGTAATTCTAAGCACCTAGCATGTAGCATGCAATGTTCAAGAGCAGTGCTTCTCAAACCGTCTGTGGTGAAGGACCAGTTTGTTTAATTATTTTATATTTCCGATTCACTGGAGAACTTCACAAACTTAGATCTGAGCCTGAATTCCACCCTGTAGGAACGTGGACTTGTGGGTTTGACCATGGAGCCCGAAACTGTGTGTGAATGTAAGTCATAATGATCACAATAAAGCATACAGAGAAAGAACATTTCATTCTGATTGTTATTAAAAAAGCTTGTTACAACTGAGTGTCTTTGTATGGGAAATTCCAGTGTTTGCAGTAATAAAAAAGCACATTATCCAACAAACACATTAATAATGTTAGAATAAAATGATTTAGTTCACTGAAGTATTATCACCGGAGAAGGTGATGGCATCCCACTCCAGTACTCTTGCCTGGAAAATCCCATGGATGGAAAAGCCTGGTAGGCTACAGTCCATGGGGTCTCGAAGAGTCGGACACGACTCAGCGACCTCACTTTCACTTTTCATTTTCATGCATTGGAGAAGGAAATGGCAACCCACTCCAGTGTTCTTGCCTGGAGAATCCCAGGGACAGCGGAGCCTGGTGGGCTGCCGTCTATTGGGTTGCGTAGAGTTGGACACGACTGAAGCGACTTAGCAGCAAGTATTATCACCACTCTCAAAATAACTGGATGCTTTAACTTTTCAATTTTATATTGTTTAGTTTTTATCTATATATAATTGGGACAAATACTTGTAATTCCCAGAAGAGCGCTGACATTACCTAGGAACATGTTAGGAAAGCAGAACATCAAGCCTCGCCCCACACCCAACTAGAATCTGTATGTTAACAAGTTCCCCAGGTGACTCTTACATACATTCAAGTGAGCAAAGCACTGAACTAGGTTTGTGTAACCATATACCTTTAGTATCATTCACAAAAAGTTATGGAAGAGCTGCATTTATACATGAAGCAACTCAGTATTTCATGCTTACTCTATGTGGGAGGAATACTTCCTTTCTTTCTATCTTTTTTGTTTTGGAGGGGATGGTCATTTTTAAAGTTATAAAAAGCAGAAAAAAACCCATTCATAATCCTATTAGCCATGGGCAACTAGTGTTACTTCTCATCTTTTTTTCTACATAGTTTTGTATAGTTGCCACCATATTTTATATACAAATTGATACAGGTTTTTTTCCATGACATAGTATGACCATTTTCCTACTAAAAACTCCCTATATTTTGCAGCCATTAGAATCATTCCATACTATGAGTGTACATGGCAATCTTTTCCTTAACACTGGATAAAAAAATAATACTGTGATGAATCTTAGGGAAATATTGTCACACTCTAGACTTAATTTCCTCATATTAACAATGAACGTATAGAATGCTGATTTGAGATCAGTATTAATATTATATTGAGTAAATAGTGTGTAGTGTAATTCTAAGTTCTCAGCTTTTTAAAACTTTAAAAATCACAAATGGAATTAAACTGTACCTTGTTAATCACTCATTATGTCTGACTCTTTGTGACTCTATGTGACACCATAGCCTGCCAGGGTCCTCTGTCCATGAAATTCTCTAGGCAAGAATACTGGAGTGGGGGTAGCCATTCCCTTTTCCTGGGGATCTTCCCAATTCAGGGATCAAACCCAGGTCTCTTGTATTGCAAGCAGATTCTTTACCATCTGAGGCAACCAGGGAAGCTCAAAACTATACCTTAGTGGTTCAATGGAACAGTAACCCACTCAAACGAACTTAAGACCACAGGAATCACAAAGACGTGAAGTAAATAAATGGCTGTGCCTGATGAGCACTTTAACGATTGCAGACAGCTTCTCTTTCTCAGCAGTTACCTTTCTTTTTTTTTCAGTGTGATTTGCTTTATTCACTATGAAGATTGTCCTTCTCTGCTCATACATGACATTCACCTCGAGATTCATTGACTTTAAAATCCCAGAGGTCATCATTCTCTAAATGACCTCAACTCTTAATTCCCAGGAGAGCTGTCTCTCCATCCTTTTCAAAATTCCATTTTAGTTTGTATAGGCCTTCTACTGAGCTAAAAGAAGGTGAGCTGGCCCTTCAGGAGATGTGAAAAGAATTAGAAACAAGAGTAAGAATAAGCCTTTTCCTACTCAGCCTACCCTGCACTCAATAATAGCTGTCTGCTAATGAAGCCAGAACAAGGACACTTCACAGTGTCAAAAACAAACAACCCACCCTCGCAAATAACCAAAACATCAGAAACTGGTTCAACGTGAAGAACATGCTTCTGTACAGGCAGAAAAATGTATTTCTTTGGCAATGGGAATGGATAAATCAGGGTCATATATTAATAGGTAATAAATACAGTTATATGATATATTGGGGGTGAGGACAGAAAACAAATTTTATTAGTCAAATTGTTATCATCTTAGAATAAGAAATCTATGCTTTGTGAGTTAATTTCTAAAGTTTTGTTATTATGTCCCCTTGATTTTCTAAATTCTTTTGTTCCAACCTTGGATCAATGAAACAAGTAATATGTAGGCCAGAACTTAGAAAATGGCCAAGGGTAGGTAGGGTAATAGCAACATCAGAAGCTGGGAAACATGGGCTAAAATCTGATTGGAGAGACTCCTAGAGATAAGGGGCTTCCCCAGGTGGACCCAGTAGTAGAGAACCTGCCTGCCACTGCAGGAAACATAAGAGATGTGGGTTCATTCTCCAGGTTGGAAAGATCCCCTGGAGGAGGGCATGGGAACCCACTCCAGTATTCTTGCCTGGGAAATCCCATGGACAGAGGAGCATGGTGGGCTACGGTCCATAGGATCATAGAGTTGGACATGACTGAGCACCATCATAAACATCTGAAACAGCTGTGGCTGCGATCTCTTTCTGGCCGGGATTTTCTATTATAATCTCTTCTTACATACATATTTTTTACAAAAGAGCTTGTCTTAAAAACACACAACCCACTTGAGTGGGAGGTAAGACAATGGGAGGTATACCAAACAGTTGCTGTGGGTAACCGCTCCATCTTTGAGGAAACATTAGGCTGAACAATAACTGAGTAGCCCCTCACCACTTTCAGAGATTAATGGACAGACAACAAAGTTTTGCTAAGATTTCAGCTGCACCTAAGTCTACTTCTTCACAGGTGGCCTCTTACTCCTCTATCAAGCTAAAATCAAACTTCAATTTTTATAGTTCAGGGGTACTTAGATTTGGATCAAACTCTTTTAAGCTTCTCATACACAACACATGATCCTCCTGTGAGGAATGAGTCAGGTCTGATGACAAGGCTTGAAGTGATGGTTAATCCTGAATCCATATCATTCACAGGCAGTAACAATGCTTGGGATCTAGGTTTGGTTATTCCTTAAATAAATTAAGCTCAAGTGGGAAAACATGAAGTTTTTGAACTGCTTTCCATTCTCTCGGGTCAAATAAAAAGGAGTCAGGCATTAGCAACACAACTAATAGATAAAAGTTCAAACTCTCAAAGCCAACTCATTGTTTACTCAGTGGGGCAATGTCTACTTAGTCTTTTGAGCCAAATAAGAATTTTGTCTATTGAAGATCTTGATTTGATAGTCTTTTCTATTTTGTATTTCTAAGTTTTATTTTTTAAAGTGATTGGATGCTATGAGCCATTATACTAATTAATGCTGATTTTACATTTTAATCATTGGAAAAAAAAGAACAGATCTGGACTTTATTTTGAAAGCCAGTTCAAACCAAAAAAACCATGGACAGTTATAATTTTTTTCATATGAGGCACTTATTCTCTAGCCATTGATAAGAATCTAAAAATCTGCTCTGTTGCATTTCAGTTATTACATGGTATGACTTTGTACTGAAGTTGAAAAACATTTTTTAAGAAAATTCAATACTGTAATTATGTACCTATGTCTTATCATGCAAAACTTGTCCTGGCATTTCTCAGCATCTGAGACTAGTAAAACACTCCTTTTTAAACAAAAATAACTGTTCTTTTTAAATTTTCATATAAATAACATGACATTATAGTACAAAAGCAAGTCAACATCTGTAATACTGAATGGGAGACTATAATATATACAGCAGAAACTAACACAACATTGTAAAGAAATTATCCTCTCTAAAAAATAAATTTTTAGAGAAGATTATGTCACAGTGTATTTGGGTAATTGTGCTTTATAGTCATATATTTTCAAAACTCCCTATATAGGTTGAAAAAACCACAATTGCTGTTTGATAGATACATTTATTAACATTATACATTTTTTCATACATACTTTAATATATGTATGCATTAAAATATTTTTAAAATGACTATGATCTGATGGTAGTAGAGACTGATTTTACTTGAAAATATTAACTTCATAATATCAAATGCACCATCCTTAACTATATAATTTGTTTGCAAAAGGCTTGCTGAAGTATAAACAAAAATAAAGAAACAGTTTTTCATACCTTACACACTTTATAAAGAGTTGCTAGCTAGCAGGAAGACAACTGACTTATTTTACAATGAAAATTTACTTTGATCTTTTGAAGGCTAGTACTACGTAGGACATTTTCCAGAAGACCAGAGATACTTCAGATAAAAAGTAAGAAATGTATAAAACTATCTGAAAGGTTTTCTAAAAAGAACATATTATAAAGTTTTGTAGATAATCATTCTTTAAGAAGACTTTTCATATCAATTTCTTTTATTCAAACAGACTGACATGACTCAGGTATTTAAAATATTTTAGAAACACTTCCTCAAAAATTTCCGAGACAGCCTTCAGGTATTCCCTCAAACCCAGTGTTGCTTAAATGAAGCAAATTTTATGAGAAGTTACCACCAACCACAAGATTTTGGGAACATGAACTATATCTTACTATTTACCTTACCCCCAGTGCTTAGAAGTAGGCTCTCCTTGACAAATGCTCACCAAACTCAACTGCTGAAAAGATTACTACAACTTACTAATAAATAAACAGTCCTTTGGAGGATTGTGGGAAACCAAAACAGTTCCAGTTTATACAAGTATTCACAAACACATGAAAACGTTCTAGTTTAACCTAAATGTCCCAGCCCTTATGAGTGCTACAGGAAGAAGCAATTAAAAGGGAAAAATTCCTGAATAATTAATAAAATGAGTAGTTTTTAAAACTAATAGGACCTGAGAATTTTAAGAGGCAAGCTAAATATTAGCTACACTCAATCATTATATAGTATATAGCAACTTAGCAGTGAGTAGTACCACATAATTGTTTTATACAGGTCCCATATTCAGTCAGGCCTGCTTTTAAAATTAAGTCACAAAAGAAAGCACATGTTCAATCTGTTATTAAATTTAAACCATTAATCTGGATTATACATTTTAGGTCTATTAATTTAACAAAAATAGCCAAAAGTTGGTATTTGAAGAAAAGGCTTTCAGTTTAGCCTGTGAACAGTGAGAGTTAAAAAAAAAAAAAAAAGCATGTAATAAAACACTTTTCCATAAATCTCAAGCAGGTCTACCTATGTCTTAAAAGTCAAATTACTTTAAACTTTATACTAACTTAGCTTGGCTTGTTTTTTCTTTCAAATGAGTCAGGTTTTAGTGTACTTAAAGGAAATTAAGCATACTGAAAAGACAACAGCTTCAAAGAATACATAACCGATCGGAGGAACAACATACAATCACTGAATCTAAGAGATAGTCAAGTGTCATTATTCTAACTAATTCTGGGAGAAAAAGTTAGTTGCCCCCTTTCTCAAAAACAAGACACTAAATTATATTTTGAAAAGGTCTTATTCATGTGTCAACCACCTAAAAATACTCATCATTTACATATATAGAGTATATGTATATACATATATATATAATCCTTTTTATCTAGAAGTGACACTATTCTCCTGTAATTGAGTGGTTTTCCATTTATCTTCCAAATAATCTTTGGAGATTTAATCTAAAATGTGAGGCCCAATCAACAGAATGACAATTTAAGCTAAGTATAAACATTTATGAAAATTTAGCACATTACAAACATGCCACTGAAGTATTAGGATAAAGAAAGACCTTAGTTTCAAAAGGAAAAACTACCGTTACAAAGAAGTGAGTTTCCCTGGTGACTCCAACGGTAAAGAATCTGCCTGCAGTGCAGGAGACGTGGGTTTGATCCCTGGCTTGGGAAGATCCCCTGGAGAAGGGAATGCAACCCACGGCAGTATTCTTGCCTGGGAAATCCTATGGACAGAGGAGCCTGGTGGGCTACAGTCCATGTGTCACAAAGAGTCTGTCACGACAGAGCAACTAATACTTTCACAAAGGAAGCGGTCTCCCAAATTCTAATTGCATAGTGAAGATTAGCTACAGTTGTTCCTCTGGACGGGAGATTTTGACTCAGCATTTATTTAAGCATTTATTTACACACCTTAATGTAATATGGCTCAGTTAACTCACTAGTAAATAAAAATGAAGAGGGGATTTTAAAAGTCTGAATTATAAAGAATAAAGTCTGAATTATACTAAATAACTTAACATAAAATGTCAAAGCGAGATCTAGGGGGAAATGGAATTCTCCAGGCAAGAGTACTGGAGTGGGTAGCCATTCCCTTCTCCAGGGGATCTTCCGGATCCAGGGATCTACTCTTAATTTTTAAAAATCAGACAAAGAATGTCAAGGAGGATCAAGTTCTAAAAGCAGATACAAAGAGTTAAGAAGAGTGGCTTGCACAGGAGACAGCCTTAAAGCTGGATACAACAAGAAAGCAAACTTTCAAAGAGCCGGAACCCCCAGTGAGGACAAGCTGCTGACACATTACGGGCACTGCTGTCTAAATCCCTTTCTCAGTGTTTTCAATTCAGAGGCTTGAAGTCTTCTAGGAGAAGATCTGGTTATATGATGTAAGTCAAAGAGAACCAGTTTTTATATTAAACAGGATGGACTGGCAAACTATTTTACAAAGGGGCAGACAGTAAATATTTTAGGTGTTGTGGGTCACACAATTTGCTCTCTGATGCTGTTTCTTCCTGCGCCCTTTAAAAAAAGAACAGCTCATTTTCAGCATGCTAGCCGTAAACAATCAGGCTGCTTGCCAAATCAGGCCAGTCTGCAGACGGCAGATACAGAAGAAAGCAATTCTCAAATATTAACTCTCCTCTCAAATTTCCCTCTCTTTCAACTTTAAGTAACTTCAGACAGAAGAGGAAATAGAGGTTTAAAAGACTATAAGGATAAGGGATCAAATCTAACTTTCCAAATGAGAAGCCAAAGTCTCAAAGCATACAAGTTGACTTGCTTACAGCTGAGACCACATGCTCACTTTGCTCTCTTTCCCTCTTCCATTTTTGGAATGCTGATGGCTCAAATTTGAGGACTCCCTTTAAAACAAAGACTCCTGGACCTTTACTATACTCACGGCTTAATGTATTTGTTTTACTGGATACTTTTCACATTCTTCTATCATGATAAAGAAAGTCACACCAGGAAAAACTAATACTTTTTAGTTTATACTGGGCTTAAGGGGGCTTAGAATTCTGTCCCTTAAATTTAATAAACTACCGAGTTTACTCAGGCAGGACAGGCTAGCTTCTGAGGAGAAGCCTGAATAGGGCTGCTAGGTAGAGGGGACCAGTTCCATGACATTAACATTCAAGATAAGCAGACATCACTCCTCTCACCATATTCCTCTAGGACACGTGGGGCCACCAAGCAAAAACCTTGCAGGAAGAGTCTAATCCTATCCATCTACCATTTTCCCTGTTATAATAATATGGAATGAGAAACAGCACTTCATTGCCACTTCTCAGAGTAGGTTATATACAAAAAAATTTTCATTTTCTTTCAAATGGTAACTTAAGCTCATTCTTTGTAGCTGAGTTTCTAGTTGTTTCCCACAGCATTTCTGATTGAAAGCCTACTTTTATTATCAATGAAAAGAGTCTTTAGACCAAAACAGATACAGTCAGATATTCCAAATGAATCTTCCCTAAATTTAGAACAGGAATTTTTAAACAACTTTATAGAACAGTGTTACCAACCAATACCAAAAATATCTTTCATGTGCCTATTATGAATGTAAGGCCTGAAATCTCTTGGATCTTTTAAAATACACTCACACAACATATGGCTTTATAAAATATTATCACCGATAAACCATGTGTCATCCAGGTTGTTTATGAAATGCCAGCTCTGAAAGGTCACAATTTCATCAGACACAGATTTGCGAAATTTTCACTGTAGATATGAGGTAATATGTTTTTTCCACATCGTGTCCTCACTTTTCAGGTAAGAGGAATTTGACTCCTTTAAGACTGAAAAACAAGCCATGCCTTCCTCACTCATTAAAAAAGATTACAGGAAAAAAAAAAATCACCACTTCTTCTGAATGATCTGTAAGTAGCTCCTAAACCTTCCTTTTATTCTACTGTATTTAAAACTGTTCTTCTTGAAGTTTCAATTTGAAGTCCTCTCTGATTCTTTCCAGCAACTCTGGTTTAAAAATAACATCCAGTGCAGTCATTGCCAGAGCTTTGGCTGTTCTTAAAGTGTAGAACTGAGCTTCTTGTGATCCTAAAAGGAGAGAAGTTAAATAAAGGTAAGCAGCAGCATATGTGTTACAACTAATTTAGTCATTTTCAGGTTAGCTCTAAATATCTAAATTGCCTCTCCAACTGACCACCACAATATAGTATTTTCTGAGGTGTTCAGTAAAGAAGTGATAATGGGCTAAACTAAGCAGTCAGAAAGGCAGCTACTACTACAAAAAGAGCTCATGTCAAAACATCAACACTTACCTGCAGCTTCAGTATATTGTTCTGTATGATTCAAGGCATTAGACCCAATGTAAAAATATGGATGAATCCCAGGAACCACAAAAGAAACATTTCCAAAATCGGTAGATCCTTGGAAAGGTAAGACAAATCATGAATTTTTAATTGCTAGTCCAATGGAGTACCTGTACCTTAATCTCTATACACCTGGCATGATTTACAAAACCTTTCCTTCCAGAAATTCTCTACTCTTTTGTTTTCCATGAATCCACTATCTACTGACTGTCTGGCTTTCTCTATGACTCCCTCTCCAGTCACTTCTGTTGCCTGTTTCCTGAGCACTGGTGATCCCTAGGGCTTCATCTCTGGGTTACTCCTTCCTCTGTGTCGTCAGGCAACCTCCTCAACATTGAAAATGTCTTCAATCACCTCTCATGTGTTGACAACCCCTAAGTCTTGACCTAGACAACTTTTGGAATAGGCTACTAGACAGCTTTCCTGAGAAGTCCTGTGAACACCTCAAATTTAACAAATGCATAATTTATACCAACCTACCCTACTTCAGCCTGCTCTTTCCCTTGAACTCTTATCTTGTTGAATGACATCAACATCCTGTTTTTATCTCTAAGTCCCCCTGAGTCTATGTCATCAGCATCTACTGTATTTTAGGAGATACATTTTAACATGCAAACATGTTAACAATAATGCTCTTTAAAGGAAAAAAAAAAAAACTAAAATGACCTGATATACTTATGAGTGTTTAAATTCTAATAGTTGTTTGTTATTTCTCAGAAACTGAAAATGTCCCCATATAACCAAGTCCTTAAATTTTGATTTCCCCTTTAAGTAGCTTACTTAAAAATTATAACTACGAAAATTTAAACACTAGAAACACTTAGAATATAAAGCCAAGAGTAGGTTGGCTGTTTCTAAAAGCAAATCTGACATTCTACATTCACTGAAGAGTTCTTTAATGTCTTTCTCCTAACCATTAAGTTTGTAAAAAAGTGTCATTAAAAAGCGTAAGCAATACTTCCCCCAACCTCCAAAGTTGTTAAGCAAAACCATTTAACCTTGGATGGTACTTCCCTTCCTCAAACAGCATGGTACGTTTCAAAGAACTTAATTACCTGAAGGGCCATTGAACATAGCATCTTCTGAAATGAAGTCTATTCCCAGCTTTTTTCCATTTTCAACATAAGTTTTCCACAGACTCTTATTGGGAAGAACATTGTAATAATCATGTGCTCCACCGTTAATTTCCACCTAGTAAAAATTATAACACAAATTTAAAATTAAGAAATTTGAATTCACAATCTAATTTTCAAACCAGCACTGGTTCTCTAATAGAAAGAAGTTTTAAAAGGAGGCGCCTCCCCTTCATGATATAAACTCTCTCAAAAGTTTACTTTAAAAAAAAATACATTTTTCTCTAAAGAGAGCTCCTAGGACCCTATCTCCTTTATGCTTTACATGCACCAAAGCACACAAGGTCACCTAGTTCTACCAACCAGTAAGCCTCAGTTTCAGTCCCCTAAGCCAGGAATGGGGGCAGCCAGGAATCTCCACTTTAACCAGAACCCCCAAGTAATTCTGAGGCAGGGGTCCCAAAGCCACATAAGAAACACTGCTCTAGGCTACAGCCCTTAAAAGACAAAGCAAGATTTACTAATTTTCAGCCTGGAAAATCCCATGGACAGAGGAGCCTGGTAGGCTGCAGTCCATGGGGCTGCTAAGAGTCAGACACAACTGAGCGACTTCACTTTCACTTTTTACTTTCCTGCACTGGAGAAGGAAATGGCAACCCACTCCAGTGTTCTTGCCTGGAGAGTTCCAGGGATGGCGGAGCCTGGTGGGCTGCTGTCTATGGCATCACACAGAGTCGGGCACAACTGAAGCAACTTAGCAGCAGCAGTAGTATACAAACTGACACTGACACCACTACCTGGCCTGAAAGGTATAAAGTACTTTAAGAGAAAGACAGAGGATCTGCAGTGCAGAGGGGTTGACTACGGTCCTCTTTTATTAATTTCAGTGCATTCAGATACAGAAGCAGTTTACATGTGCCCAGTTAAGAGGATTTACAGATTTAGATTTTATTAAATAAAAAACGGGCAATATTCCCACAAACTAAAGATAATCCCAATAACATTAGCAAAAACCAATTATAAAATGGCAGACATAATAATTATTCTACTCTCAGCAACATCTAAGTTAGAAACAATGAAAATCTAAACATACTAAGTTGCACAGTTGTGTCTGACTCTTTGCGACTCCAAGGAATTCTCCAGGCCAGAATACTGGAGTTGGTAGCTGTTCCCTTCTCCAGGGGATCTTCCCAACCCAGGGATTGAACCCAGGTTTCCCGCATTGCAGGTGGATTCTTCATGAGCTGAGCTACCAGGGAAGCCCAACAGATACTATAAGTCTTCCAAAACATAAAAATTATTAAAAGACTATTTAAATATAAGAGGAGATAAGCAATCTATCTGATAAGATATTTAAAGTAATAATCATAAACTCAAAGAACTCAGGAGAAGAATGGATGAACAGAATGAGAAGTTTTAAACAAAGAGTTGGAAAATATAAAAAAGAACTACACAGAGCTAAAGAATATAGTAACTGAAATAAATACACTAGAAAAAATCAACAGTAGGTTAAATGATAACAGAGTAATCGATGAGCAAAGTGGAAGACAAAGTAGTGATAATCACTCAAGCTGAAAAGAAAAAAGAAAAATGAATTTTTAAAAATGAAGACAGTTTAAGAACCCTTTGGGACAACATCAAGAGTATTAACATTTGTATTATAGGGATCCCAAAAGGCGAAGAGAGAGAGAAAGGAGCAGAGAACACCCTTGAAGACATAATAGCTAAAAACTTCCCTAATCTGGGAAAGTAAACAGACATCTAGTCCAGGAAACACAGAGAATACCAAACAGGATCAACCCGAAAAGGACCATGCTGTCATTAAACAGCAAAAATTACAGATGAAGACAGAATGTTAAAAAGCAAAAGAGAAAAGCAACAAGTTACCTACAAGGGAATTCCCATAAGGCCATCAGCTGACTTTTCAGCAGAAACTCTGCAGGCCAGAGGGAGTAGCACAATATACTTCACGTGATGGAAGGGAAAACCTACAACCAAGAATACTCTCCTGACCAAGCTTTCCTTCAGATTTGAAGCAGAGATCAAAAGTTTCACAGACAAGCAAAAGCTAAGAGTTCAGTATCACAAAGCCCCAACTTTCTAAGACATGTCTGAAGGACTGTTTAAGCAAAAAAAAAAAAAAAAGGCCATGACTAAAAATATGAAAATTACAAAAGGAAAAATCTCATTGCCAAAGGTCAATACATGGTAAAAGTAGTAGATCACCACTTTAAAGCTAGTAGGAAGGTTAAAAGACAAAAGCAGCAAAATCATCTGTAACTATAATAAGGAGTTAAGGGACACACAAAAGAAAAGGGTGCAAAATATGGTATCAAAAGCAGTAACCGTGACAAGAGGAATAAAAACAAAAGATTGGTCTGGCTGATTTTGCTGTAAAGTTGCCTTCATAGCAACTATATAGAGCAATTCTAAAAGCCTAACTGCCAATAAGGAAAAATATAACTTGCAGAAAGGCAGGGATTCTAGCTCAGCAATACCAGTTATTCTAAGTCCTGTGTGATAAGACAACTGTGGTCTTCCCTATGCAAACACCGAGTAAAATAAATAAGAATGAAAGACTTTCAAATCAACTGATTTTAGCATATTCAAGACACTGCCAAATGAAAGAAAGGCAAAATTAGGTTCTAATGTAACTTAATATAATCAGTCCCAGCCCACATATATACTTCTGATTATAACTTAGATTAACTCTTAAAAGTTCTTACTGTGCACCCAGTAGCCAAAGCTGCAGCTCTGAAGCAATCTTCCGCCTTTTTGGTCAAAACTGGAAGTTCTTTCATTGAGGGTGCACGGAAGTAATAGATTAACTCAGAATAAGAGGGAATGATATTGGGTTTTACACCACCATTTTTTATTATACCTATAAAAAGAACCAAATTACTGGAATTGAACTTGGAGCTTGGAGACCATTCCTTTAGTTTAAATACAGCCATAAATTTTTTCAGCCAAAACATATATACAGAAAAATAGTTCAAACTTATTATCTTCACATATACACCAATCAAGATTTTGATGTTATACAAGTTTCTATGCATAGTGTGATACTTACTGGCTAAAAGGAAAAATAAAATAACTGTCTATATGTACTTTAGCCTGAGGAATTTACATGATGTTAAGAAATTATGATTCTTGACTAAAAAGAAACTGTCAGAAATTTTTTCAAGTATTGTTAGCCTTCTGAAAGAGACTTTGATTTCAATGGGCTTTCTTACAGTTGTATATTTTGCTAAACTTTTGACATAAGGAAAAACCCCAATGGTATGAGGTTCTATAATTACCCTCATATCTTAGGAATCCTGCTTTAAATGGCATTTGGCTCTGGGGAAATATTTGAGAATATTTTTACGTCAATAAGAAACCAATACAAATCAAAGATCACAAAGTATACTCTCAACTGTCAAAACAAATGAATTTATTTGGAACTACACTGAGAAGGAAGATGTATCCATTCAAAATAATAACTAAAATAAATAAGCAAAGCCTAATATTTTATGACCTGCTTTTTTTAAAAAGTATTTTTACATATTCATGTTTGGTCCTTTCAAAGAAACTAAAGTAGAAAATTGGTAAAAGTGCAATTACGAATTAATTTTATAGTACAGCAAAGTCGGGTAAAGAAGAGATTTGAAGTATAATAATTTCCCAAAGCATAAGGAAATAAACTAAAAAATAAATCTGCAACTTCAAGACAGTACTTTATTACTGTATTTACATTAAGGTGCTACACATAATTTTAAATTAAGCATAATACTTTTACTTAGGATTAACAGCACTTGAATATATAAAACCAGTAACCATCAATTTTTTTTAAATGAGAAAACAATGAAATTTTGTTATCAAGAAACAGGATAACTGGGAAATCAAGTTCTAACTTTCAAATACCAACAGAAATAACATATATCCCTACATAAAAACATCAGTTCTAACACTCAAAATGACCATTCTATTTACACACAAATAATCTTAATCACATGTAAACAAACATCTACTATCCTGCCCCAGGAATTTCTGAAAATGTTAAAAAAATTTTTGAATATTCACAGAGTACATAAAATGTTCCCAATTTTTTTTTACATTAAAAAAAATTTATGTATTTATTTTAAACCCCAATTTTTTTCATCAAATAGTCTATTAAAGAATTGCATTGCACTCAAATATATTAAGCACCATCTATTACCCAAAGTATCTGACATTTGTACCATGAACTCTCCAGGTTGGTTTCAGTTGCTGTCTTAACACAGACAGATTGTTGTAAGCGAGGACAGCAGCATCTAACGCATTCAGCCCTTCCCAGGGATAAGCAGCAGCATGAGACGCTTTACCATAGTACTTCACAGTCACACTAGGAAATGAAAACATCATTAGGAATTACTTTTTTCAATATCACTAAACAAAGAAAATCCAATTATTATTCAAAATTAATTCACACTGCTGGAATTTTTATTTGCAAATTATTTATAGCAATAATGTATCAATTTACATATCTTAGTTCTAATTTATATGTAATATAGGAATTAACACAAAGAAGGCAGTCCCAAAAAAGAATTTTGCTCAAACTCCTCTTCAAATTAAATCTGTACACCATTAAATTTAAATAAACAATCCAATACTGTATTAAGTGCTGGTATTGCAAAAAAAGATGGCTCCTGTCTTCTACACTGTATTGTGACAGTTCTGTATCAAAGGTCTGCAGAAACTCAGATAATTCTGTCTTAGGGGCGGGGAAAGGTCAAGGAAAGACAAAAAGGAGGTCACTTTGTGTGTGTGTTTTTATTTTTACTTTTTTTTTTCGCAGAGCCATCCACCTTATGGATTTTTAGCTCTCTGAGTAGGGATCAAATTCTGTGCCCTTAGCAGTGAGTGCACAGAGTTCTAACCAGTGGACTGCCAGAGAATTCCCAGGATGTAATACTTGAAATGCGTTAAGAAAACCTCTAAAAATCAGATTAAACTCAGTTATAAAATCTCTTGCTTTAAGTCAGCTGTTCCTGTTCAATACTTTATTAATGTTCCAGAATACCCATATCACTAATGCCTTAAAATTTTCTACACTGTTTTCTCACTTTCAAATAGTTCTCACGCTAGTCTAACTATTCAGATACAATAAAAAACAAATTTCAAGGGATTAGATCTGATAGACAGAGGGCCTGAAGAACTATGGATGGAGGTTTGTGACACTGTATAGGAAGCAGGGATCAAGACCATTCCCAAGGAAAAGAAACGCAAAAAGGCAAAACGGTCCTCTGAGGAGACCTTACAAATAGCTGTGAATAGAACAGAAGCAAAAGGCAAAGGAGAAAAGGAAAGGTAAACCCATTTGAATGCAGAGTTCCAAAGAATAGCAAGGAGAGATAAGAAAGCCTTCCTCAGTGATCAATGCAAAGAAACAGAGGAAAACAACAGAATGGGAAAGACTAGAGATTTCTTCAAGAAAATCAGAGCCAAGGGAGCATTTCATGCAAAGATGGGCACAATAAAGGACAGAAATGGTATGGACCTAACAGAAGCAGAAGATAATAAAAAGAGATGGCAAGAATACACAGAAGAACTATACAAAAAAGACCTTCACGACCCAGGTAATCACAATGGTGTGATCACCAACCTAGAGCCAGATATCCTGGAATGCGAAGTCAAGTGGGCCTTAGGAAGTATCACTACGAACAAAGCTAGTGGAGGTGATGGAATTCCAGTAGAGCTATTTCAAATCCTAAAAGATGATGCTGTGAAAGTACTGCATTCAATATGCCAGCAAATTTGGAAAACTCAACAGTGGCCACAGGACTGGAAAAGGTCAGTTTTCATTCCAATCCCAAAGAAAGGCAATGCCAAAGAATGCTCAAACTACTGCACAATTGTACTCATCTCACACGCTAGTAAAGTAATGCTCAAAATTCTCCAAGCCAGGCTTCAGTGAACCATGAACTTCCAGATGTTCAAGCTGGTTTTAGAAAAGGCAGAGGAACCAGAGATCAAATTGCCAACATCCGCTGGATCACTGACAAAGCAAGAGAGTTTCAGAAAAACATCTATTTCTGCTTTATTGACTATGCCAAAGCCTTTGACTATGTGGATCACAATAAACTGCGGAAAAGTCTGAAAGAGATGAGAATACCAGACCACCTGACCTGCCTCTTGAGAAATTTGTATGCGGGTCAGGAAGCAACAGTTAGAACTGGACATGGAACAACAGACTGGTTCCAAATCGGGAAAGGAGTACATCAAGGCTGTATATTGTCACCCTGCTTATTTAACTTACATGCAGAGTACATCATGAGAAACGCTGGGCTGGAGGAAGCACAAGCTGGAATCAAGATTGCTGGAAGAAATATCAATAACCTCAGATATGCAGATGATACCACCCTTCTGGCAGAAAGTGAAGAACTAAAGAGCCTCTTGATGAAAGTGAAAGAAGAGGGTGAAAAAGTTGGCTTAAAGCTCAACATTCAGAAAACGAAGATCATGGCATCTGGTCCCATCACTTCATGGCAAATGGACGGGGAAACGGTGGAAACAGTGACAGACTTTATTTTTTTGGACTCCAAAATCACTGCAGATGGTGACTGCAGCCATGAAATTAAAAGACGCTTACTCCTTGGAAGGAAAGTTATGACCAACCTAGACAGCATATTAAAAAGCAGAGACATTGCTTTGCCAACAAAGGTCCGTCTAGTCAAAGCTATGGTTTTTCCAGTAGTCATGTGTGGATGTGAGAGTTGAACTATAAAGAAAGCTGAGCGCCAAAGAATTGATGCATTTGAACTGTGGTGTTGGAGAGTCCCTTGGACTGCAAGGAGATCCAACCAGTCCATTCTAAAGGAGATCAGTCCTGAATATTCATTGGAAGGACTGATGCTGAAGCTGAAACTCCAATACTTTGGCCACCTGATGCGAAGCACTGACTCACTGGAAAAGACCCTGATGCTGGGAAAGATTGAAGGCAGGAGAAGGGGACGACAGAGGATGAGATGGCTGGATGGCATCATTGACTCAATGGACGAGTTTGAGTAAACTCCAGAAGTTGGTGATGGACAGGAAGGCCTAGCGTGCTGGAGTCCATGGGGTCGCAAAGAGTTGGACACGACTGACCGACTGAACTGAACTGAAGGTTTAGAGAAAGGATTGCATACTAAATAGTTATTTACAAAGATGACTTGCTTAGATAATACTTTTTAAGCCTGAATAATAGGACCCATGTGTAAATTAATAAAAAGTCACTTAGATTTTTTTTTTAATGAGTAGATTCAGGAGGCTCATGACAATTCTTTACTGATTCCAAACATTCAATTAGCAAAACAAAAACAAGTAAAAGCATTCAAGTAAAATACATTTTAAAAATTTTAGGATACTTGTTATTTCCTCAATATATATCTTATCACCATCACCCATAAACTGGAATTTTAACAAAACTGGTGATAAATATTATAAAATGGAAAAGGATGTCCTTTATGAAAAAGATTCTAGCACTATTTTTTCTAGGATTCAAATCTATGTACAATTAAAGCACTAAACTACAGGAAAAGAAATGCTAATGCTTGTTTTATATTAGCATTAGTATTTTAGGCTTAAAAACATATTTAAAAAGTGATATGGAATGATATTCAAGACATACTGTTTAATTTAAAACGCAAGAGCAAGATCAACAATATATTTAGAAGAATCTTTTTTGGGAAAATCCTCCTTTAAAATTTAATTTATACATGTACCTATTTTATGGCTATAAATATACCCTAAAAGTTCTAGAAGAAAAAAAAAAGTTCTAGAAGAATATATATCTCTAGAAAAGGACTGGATGTGGGGAAGGTGAGTAATAGGGACACAGTGCTCTATTTATTGTTATAGATTTTTAGCATAAATAGAGTAATTTTAAAAAATTTTTGTTCTTGTTCTCTTTCCACCTTAAAAGATGGCCAATGAAAATTTAAGAAGTCAGATACTAAGAAAAGGCCTGAGGCCAAAAGGGCTGACTTCAGGATCAACGCCAATAAACCTACCTAACCCTAAATCCTAGAAGGCTAATGGACTGGGAAGCCTGCCTGCAGTCACTGGCCCCTTCTAGCCAGAGGTATTGGCAGAGATCTCTAATCTCTAAGGTTTTCCAGAGGTGTACTACTACACATCATCCTTGAAACCAAAGATGAAAGATTCTTCCTCCTGTCACAACACCAGTTCCTGGTGATAAGGCCAAAGACACCAGGACAGTTAAAATACTCACCCTCTGAAAACAGGGGGTGCAGAGAGAGGTAGGATAACTGAACTATCCTTAGCACTGAACTATCACTAGTCCTGCTGGGTTGGTTCCTCTATTACTCTCTAGCTACTGCAGAAAATGTAGGGTTTTCCTGAAGCACCTGAGCAGTGGCTCCTTGGAACCAGACTACTAACTGGACCATTAACTACTATAGTTGAAACTTCTGATGTAAAAATTTAAACCAATTCAATGATGCACTCAGATATCAAAATAAATGAATAATAAGTTTCTTTCAACTTGATTACTCACTCATGTTCAGCAACATCAGGTAGATAAGCAGCATTCTCTTGAGATGGATGGGCCATAAAAACAACATCAAGATTTTTGAAAGCCCCGGCTTCAATTAAATCAATTTTGCCACCACCATCTTCCTCTGCAGGGGTTCCCAGGACAATTACCTAGAAAGAAATACCTGTGTCAGAGGGACAAAAATTCCTAGTAGGAAATGTCAGTCATATTTCCTTGCATATATATTCACAATCTACATCAAACTATGAAGAGAGATTTTGTTCTCTGACTCTTAAATTATGCAGTGGGCATAAATCTATGGTGGTAAATTGATCACAAACTTGCAGTTGACATCATTATAACAATTTATTGCAAAGTATGTCCTAAAACCTCTACAGGAAATTTTCCCAATCCTCTAACACAATTTTATATAACTAATGTCAAAGATGAAAAAAGATAAGTACTATATACTAAGTCCCTCAAAATTATTTAGGAGTTATTTCTTAAAGCTTTTATTTGATTATCTTTCAGTATATGTATATAATGATTCATAATCACTTTATTGTAAGGAACTTTCTAGTTACTTACTAGTTATCCTCACAACAACCCTGTGAGGTAGGTAAGAAATCCATGTCATCATTTTAAGGTGGTTTTGAGGCAGGGAGTGAAGTGTCTTGCCCCAGGTCACAGAGCAAGTCTTAAGGCAGAGCTGGGATAGATATCCTGACCTTCAGGCCTGAAGTTTGTTTCTTTACTAAACTACCTCTTTAAAAGGTCTTAACACATTAATCCTTTATGAAAAGTATTAAATAAATCTTAATACCACAGTTAGAAACGGCCAACTGTTACACAAACTTACTAATTCGATTCCACCAGCTCAACCAGGCAGATTTATTGGTCACCAAACACCTAATTAAACAAAAGAGAACTTTACAGAATAAACATTTTACTTTGATATTTAAACTTTAACTTCTTCAAACAATTTTTAAAAGTAAAGACAAATTATCTATAAACAACTAATACACTTTCAAGGTCACGTATAAGAACACAGTGAAACAAGCTGGAAAAAGTCTTGGCTTGCAAAGAGAATCAACATAAACTCCATTTTCAGGTAAGACAGATGACCTTCTAAATCTGAGTATTATGGTTCAAAATCAGAAGTGTGTATATTTCCAGGCATTCAAACTCTTATATTAAGCTGCTTTTTACTCTTAACATTTGGCTCAAGAAATCTGATGACTTTTCAGGTTAAATCTTGCTGACTTCTCTGAACCTTTCATAAACCTGGTTAAAGCTAAACCTCTCCAGTGCTTCATGCAACAGCAAAGGACACCTCCTCCCCCAAACAAAACAAAACTCTAGCTGGATGAAAAACAAAGGCCCAGTCAGAGGCAGAAAAGAGAAGGCACCTAGACAGAAAAAGACACAAAAGATGGAACTGTTAGAATAAAAGAGAGAGGTTACTGACGCTGGAAAAAAATGGGCTAAAGAAAATGAAATATAACACTAGTCTTCCCCTTAACCGAAATGGTGCTGACTGAATCTTAGCTCACAGAATGAAGAATATACAATCTGGAAAAACAGAGTAACACAAGATTAAACTTGCCCTATGACTAACATAAGCAACATTTCCCTGTTTAATTTCTAGTTTATTTCTTAAAATCGCTAAATAAACTTTAAGACTTAAGGATCAACTCATCTATATTCTTAATGGTCACTCTCCTCCCATTTTCTGTATACTTCTAGAGGTTTTGTAGTTCTAATGGCTGAACATTTCTTATCCAAACTCCAAGGATTCTAATCACAACAGCTTCTAGAACTGCCACAAACAAACAAACAAACAAACAAAATTTTTGGAGTCTAACAAGGAGGGTCTGCAGGTCTCCCTACAATAACTACTTCCTTCTAGAGATTGCACAAGCTTGTCAGCCAATTGCGATTGCCCGTTACCAAAAACAAGCCATCACGAAAACCAGGCTTGGTTCTAAGGTTCTTTCCTAAGGGAGAAAGTCGACTCAATTGTTTACAACTATACAGGAGAGACTTCCCTGGCTCAGACGGTAAAAGCATCTGCCTACAATGTGGGAGACCTGGTACGATCCCTGGGTAGGGAAGATTCCCTGGAGAAGGAAATGGCAATCCACTCCAGTACTCTCGTCTGGAAAATCCCATGGACGGAGAAGCCTGGTAGGCTACAGTCCGTGGGGTCACGAAGAGTCGGACACGACTGAGTGACTTCACTTCACATACAGGAGAGAAAAAGTAAAAATCTGTAAAATGTCGCTAGGTCGGCAACTCATGAACTACTGATTTTGATCCAGGGATTCTGCCCGCTATAGCAAAGGCCAGGACATCGAGCGCTGTCTCCTACACCTGCCCCGGGGTGGGAAGGGACTGATGCGCAAGGGAAGCGCCAGCTGCCGCCCTTTTCCGGTCGGTCCCGGACTGGGCAGGCAAAGAGAGCCCCACTCCCGGGTCCCACCTCACCTTCACCGGCAGAGGCAGTCCGGCGAGGCTCTCCAGGGCTCCCTTCACGCCCAGGGCGGCCGCCGCCCCGACCTCGGCGATCAGGTTGTGGCCGCAGGCGTGCCCGATGCCGGGCAACGCGTCGTACTCGCACAGAAAGCCCAGGTGCAGCGGGCGCGGCGCCGCCCAGCCCCTCGGCGACCCCCACTCGGCGCGGAAGGCCGTGGCCAGCTGGTAGTGCGGCTGCACGGTCCACGACCCGGCCGGGGTCTCGCTCTGGAAGAAGCGTGTCAGCACTCCGTGGGCGTGATGCTCCTCGTAGGCCAGCTCGGGCTCGCTCCAGATGGAGCGGCTCAGGGCCCCCAGGCGCTCGGCCGCCGCGTCGATGCACTCCGCTGCGCGCAGCTTCAGCAGCTCCAGATCGGAGACGCTGGCGCAGGCACCCCCTTCCACCGGCCGCTCCTCTCCGGGTCTCATCGTGCCCACAGCCTGTGACCCGTCAGCAGTTCTCTCCGTGGAACGCTGGCCGCTCCCGGCGGCCCACCGAGCCTGCGTACACGCCCGGCGTCCGTGGAGGTCGTCGCCACAGCTCCCGGGAGACCCGCCCCCGAGTCCCCCCGACCCCGCCTCCAGAGCCTTGCCCGAAACGTGCTCCGCCCCTTCTGCAGCCCGTAGGTGCTCCGCCCCCCAGTCCGGGCGGGGGTCGCTGGGGAAAACCCGGTTCCGGCGACTCCTGCGCTCTTCTCAGTTCTCGTGGCTGTCCTGACAACTGATCTATGCTTTAAGGGTATTATTCCTTGCCCGTCGTTGCTTCTGTCCCGCAGTAGCAGAATGGGGACGGTTTCATTGGCTAATACGTATCAGAGGCAGACCAAGGGAACGTTTGTTGTTGCTTATAGTCGATAAGTCGTGTCCGACTCTGCGACCCAGTCCACTGTAGCCCGCCAGGCTCCTCTGTCCATGAGATTTCCCGGGCAAGAATACTGGAGTGGGTTGCCATTTCCTTCTCCAGGGTATCTTCCCAACTCAGGGATTGAAACACAACCCCCCTCCCCCCACCTCAGCCCCACCATTGCTGCAGTGCAGGTGGATTCTTTATCGCTGAGCCAATCAGGGGAGTCAAGTGGAACATAGTCTCCCTGAAAAACAAGCTCTCTCTAAAATAGGAATAAGCCCCTCTGTTTCTAGAATAGTAATACAAATTTATACAAGGTTTTTAGTTCATAAAATTGGGTGCCGATATAAACGGTTTGCAAAGAACACCGGTCTATAGACTACGAACTTCCCTTTGCGGTTTGCCCTAATTTTCTTCTCCTTGAGATTACTGTGTAATAGAAAGGCTGAAACTACTGTATACAGCTTTCTCATTAGAATCAGAACTCACTAATGACTGGAACAGCGTCTGGAATGCAGTAAGCACTATGTATGTATTCCCTTTATAGTCTATTTGAGTAGAATAGAATTAGAATTAAGAATCTAAAATGAGGTTTTGTGGTTTTTTTTTTAAGTGCAAAACAAAGTTAATTAAAAGATATATGGTTATATATACTCATTCTACTTTGTTGATTTGACTATGTTTTTTTAATAATAACAGCTTTGAGAGAGAGAGAGCATATTTTCTGTTTTCGTTTACAATTTTGAGGCTGAACTCAAGTAACATGAGGTGTGCAGTTGGTGTCCACATTATAACTCAGTTTTAGATTACCCAATGAAGAAATTCAAGATGCTGCAGAGTGAAGCACAAAGTCTGAAAAACTGTTGTTGATGATATAGCTATTAATAGCATGGTAGAGATTTATAATCTAAGGTGTTCCACATAGTAAAAGCTTCCATCAGCATCTCATACCCTATCACCTCTATCCTTCATTTGTCACAATTAGGTTAAGTCAGACAGAATACATTCATATAATAAGACAAATATATTTAAAAAATATTTTTTGGTATGAATCATTTTTAAAGCCTTCATTGAATTGCTACAGTATTGCTTCTGTTTTATGTGGGATGTTAGCTTCCCAACCAGGGATTGAACCCACACCCCCTTCACTGCAAGGGGAAGTCTCAACCACTGGACCACCAGGGGAGTCCCAAAAATGTACTTTTTTTTGAAAATATATTTCTGGTCTAAAGAAAGCTAATATACATGAAGACTATCTACTGCTGCTTTTAACTACTACACATATTAACATACTAGAGTATGTTAAAATACTAGAGTAATGTCACATTCTAGATCAGAAAATACTGCCATTCTCAGTCTAACCAAAACTCAGCCCTATAGACAACAAATGTGGAATTAAATTCCTGGACCCTCTTGTCTATGCTTAATAAACTTACGAATATACACTCCTGCAATAATCTCCTTTGAGTCTATGTGATTCAGTATTACTGTGCTCAGCTGGCTAAAAAACCGGCCTTGTTTGTAAAAGCAATAGGTGACATTTGTAGAGCACTTCCTCTGTAACAGGAGCTAAGTGCTTTACAAGTATTAACTCATTTAATTCACCACCGATGAGGTTGTTAATGAGATTATTTATCTTTACAGGTGCATTGTATGAGATTTCACTGCTAGTAAGTAGTGGATCTTTTAGATATGCATAGATAAGTATAGAACAGAAGCCAGTCTGGCTCCAGGGGCCTGCTTTCAGCCACTGTGCTCTATTGCTTATCCAAATTCTTAAATTCATCTATAGCTTGTCAGTTGACACCAGAACCCATAACAGTTACTCATTTTGAATAAATTTACTGCAGCAACCCTGCCTGGTGACATCAGTAGCACTCATGTTTGCTTGCTTTTATAGGCAGCTATAAACAACAACAGAAAAGGGGCACATAGAAATTCTACATAGAAGCTGCTATTTATATGACTTGTGAATTAACAAAGCTGTCACTTGAGGTAGAGAAAAGTAGATTCATTTCAAGCTTTGTTTTGTGTGTATGCAACATGCGTGCATTCATGTATTGGTTTTCCATTGTTGGCAGCCTGTGTTTCTTACTTATTGTATTCTTAATTTATTTAATAAATTGTAACAATTTGTTGAATATATATCTTCCCCTCCAGTCTTTAAACTTCTTTTGCCTTCCCACTGTGTTTCTAACATGGTACGGTGGTGATACAACCTTTCCTTGTCAATAAATGTTTGTTGGTTGATTTTTCTTCTTGAGTCTAGTAGGCTAATGGAGTAATGGTAGCAATTAACCACTCAGCTATGATAAATACCTACAGATACTGTGTGTGTCAATGTGATTCTTCTCCCCAGACTTCTCAGTCTTTTGCCTGTGGGAGTTGAGAAGCAGGAAGAATGGCTTCTGGAAGCTGATGGAGTTGGACATATGCCTTCTTGAATCAGGTCAGCTCAGTAGTTCTCACTATCACAGTCACTTATATGCATAATATTCATACAGCTGTCTATGTGCTGCCACTAAGGAGCCTGTAATTCTCTTTCCCAGAAATATTTTTTTTAAATGTAGAGTACTTCCCTTCCTCTACCAGGTGCTATATCTGCAAAAATAATACAGTACCCAGAATTTAGTACTAAAGTGTTTCATTTTGACCTTTGTTTTGGGGATGGGTGAGTAGAAAGCATTCTCATTAAAGGATTGGTTTTAAAGTCCAAAGTACTTCTCTTCCTGCTCAGGAAATGAGCCTCCATGACACCTGATTCCATATCTTTTAGAAGAAGAAATTCATTACAAATGAGTGCTTTGGTGGGAAGAGTAGATCAGGTATTTCCTTTACCCTGGGAAAGCAACATTGTCCATGACTGAAACACTAGCCAAATTGTATAAGACTAGCCCACTCCAGTACTCTTGCCTGGAAAATCCCATGGATGGAGAAGCCTGGCAGCCTGCAGGGTCTCATGGGGTCTCTAGGAGTCGGACACAACTGAGTGACTTCACTCTCACTTTTCACTTTCATGCGTTGGAGAAGGAAATGGCAACCTACTCCAGTGTTCTTGCCCGGAGAATCCCAGGGATGGTGGAGCCTGGTGGGCTGCCGTCTACGGGGTCGCACAGAGTCGGGCACGACTGAAGCGACTTAGCAGCAGCAGCAGCAGCAGCAGCAGCAGACTGGATAGCATTCTGGACTTCAGATTTAGAACTCTTTCTGGCAAGACAGCAGACTTGGATAAGGTTGATATGATTATAATAAAATAAGATAGTAAAATAAAACCCTCAGCATAGACTTGCAAAGCATGACCTAAATGGGAAGAAAAAAAATATGTTGAGAACCCAGAAAAAGAAATAGAGTGAAAAATTAGATAGCACATTAAGAAACCACTTCTGGGCTAAGATGTTGGGAAAGCTGGCTATAAGGCTGAGTAACCAGAGAATTAATGCTTTCAAACTGTGGTGCTGGAGAAGACCCTTGAGAGTCCCTTGGACAGCAAGGAGATTAAATCAGTCAATACTAAAAGAAATCAACCCTGAATATTCATTGGAAGGACTGGTGCGGAAGCTGAAGCTCCAATCCTTTGGCTACCTGATGTGAAGAGTTGACTCATTGGAAAAGACCCTGATGCTGGAAAAGTTTGAGGGCAGGAGAAGAGGGCGACAGAGGATGAGATGGTTGGATGGCGTCACTGACTCAATGGACATGAGTTTGAGCAAGTTCCGGGAGTTGGTGATGGGCAGGGAAGCCTGGTGTGCTGCAGTCCATGGGGTCTCAAAGAGTCAGACACGACTGAACAACTGAACAACAACGACAACAATAAGTGAACCAAGAGAGCGGGTTAGCAGAAAGATGAGTTTTGATTAAGGGTGAAGGGACATAGCAGAGTTGTATACACTTTTTTTTGTAAACATTTATCTATTTTATATATTATTTGGCCACACTGGGTCTTAGTTACGGTATGTGGGATCTAGTTCCCTGACCAGGGATGAAACCCAGCCCTCCTATACTGAGAGCATGGAGTCTCAGTCACTGGACCACCAGAGAAATCCTACACTGTTAAGGAGACGGTGGGTAACTATCAAATGTTACTAAACAGGAGAGAAATAAAATCAGATTTTTGTTCTGGAAGAATAATTGATGATGATGTGGAGGAAAAATGGAAACAGAGACTTTGGGCTGAGACAAGCTAAAAACTTCCTGCAAAGTCCCTGGACTCTAAAAACATTTTACAGACAGAAGTGGCCAGACTTGATGCCTGTTTGAAAGGCATCCTTTTGCGGGGAAGAGAAATGAGCAAGGGAGGTGAGATGACTGAGGTTTCTAGTGGGAATGGCTAGGTGGATGGTAAAGTCATTCAACAGATAGGGACAGTGAGAACGTGAGGGGCCAGTGGATGGATGTGTGTCAGGGGACGTGGATGCCGCCATACTAGAGCCTAGCAGTGGCTGGAAGGAAAGAGGAGGAGCCAAGGAAACTGCATATCCATGTATCTACTATGCATATTGGGTTATACCCAGAGGAGAATTAAACCATCCAAGGAGTGAGTGAGTAAGCAGGAAAAATGTTAAACTGAGGAAGAAACTCTGGAAAACAAAAACAAAGGGAATGAGCAAAGATGTCTGGCAGGGTCTTGCTTCTGTTGGGTAAGGTTCTAGTACAACTTGTTTTCAAGTTCTGTATAGATTTCTTCAAATGACCCATGAGGTAAAGGCAGCTATTTTAAAGCCTGGAATGTCCTGGTACTAAGTTACTTGAGGCTCCCTTTGACTTCCCTCCCTCTTGGCAGTGAGATTAGCTGCTTTGCTGACCATAACCGTTCCTGGAAATGAGGACAGTGAGCTTCTCTCAGAGGAAAGGTGTCTTTACTGCCTGATTCCCTAGGGCTGGGGGGCTACAAAACTGTGAGGACACAGCCCAGCTTGTGCTATGAGAGCATTTCTCCCCTAAGGTTGTGGTTCAGGAAAATGGAGACAACTTTTATGGCTCCCCTACCCTTGTTGATACAACATTTAGAACTTGGACCCAATGCAGTACTAGAAAGTCCTTTAAGAGAGGACATCTCTTCAAGGTCTTCTCTCAAGCAATGTGTACAGCTTGACCATGTACGTATCATGTTAACAATTACCTATACCAAGGATTCACTTCTCAAACTTCTCAGTCATTTTGGTGTTACTTGTTTATTTATTTTTGGCCGCTGTGTGAAGCATGTGGGATCTTAGTTCCCTGGCTAGGGAAGTGCAGATTCATAGCCTCTGGACCACCAGGAAAGTCCTGGTGCTACTTATTTTGAGTTACTAGCAGGACTGGATTACATGAATGGTCATGGGATGCTTAAAATACTCAAGAAGATTTATAAAGGATGTGATCATGAAGAGCTATTCAGTTCAGTTCAGTTCAGTCGCTCAGTCGTGTCTCTTTGCGACCCCATGAATCGCAGCACGCCAGGCCTCCCTGTCCATCACCATCTCCCGGAGTTCACTCAGACTCTCGTCCATTGAGTCGATGATGCCATCCAGCCATCTCATCCTCTGTTGTCCCCTTCTCCTCCTGCCCCCAATCCCTCCCAGCATCAGAGTCTTTTCCAATGAGTCAGCTCTTCGCATGAGGTGGCCAAAGTACTGGAGTTTCAGCTTTAGCATCATTCCTTCCAAAGAACACCCAGGACTGGTCTCCTTTAGAATGGACTGGTTGGATCTCCTGAAGAGCCATTAGTGACTTTTAAAATGTGTGGGCTAAAACTTAATAAATAAACATCTAGGAATTAAAGGTATCATGGAACATGAAACAGGAAGCAAATGAGAAATATCCAATAAAACTGATTAGGAAAAATGCAGTTACAGTGTTCTCTAAGGTCTTCTGCATAAAGTGCTCCCTATTCTGTTTTGCTTTCGGAGAAGACAATAGCACCCCACTCCAGTACTTTTGCCTGGAAAACCCCATGGACGGAGGAGCCTGGTAGGCTGCAGTCCATGGGGTCGCTAAGAGCCAGACATGACTAAGAGACTTCACTTTCACTTTTCACTTTGATGCATTGGAGAAGGAAATGGCAACCCACTCCAATGTTCTTGCCTGGAGAATCCCAGAGATGGGGGAGCCTGGTGGGCTGCCATCTACAGGGTCGCACAGAGTTGTACATGACTGAAGCAACTTAGCAGCAGCAGCAGCATTCTGTTTTGCTACAAAGTGTAAGACCAAAGTAAAGAAAGAGACACTGGTGAAACTTCTGGCTGACCAAAAAAGACAGAAAAGCCAAGTTAAGTCTTTTTACTGGTTAACATCTGAAATATTTTGTTTGTTAATATGAAACAAATAAGCTTCTGGTACTTGGTTAAATTGAAACTGGAGCCAAGCTAGAAGTCTCAGTGCCTGAAGAGAAGTGGTCAAAGGGTACAGAGTTTCAGTTATGCAAGATGAAAAATTCCTAGAGATCTATTGGACAGTGTAGTGCCTGTGTTGACAATTAAGACTTGATTTCCCTGGTGTTCAGTGATTAAGAACCTGCCTTTCAATGCAGGTGATACGGGTTTGATCCCTGGTCAGGGAACTAACAGCCCACATGCCAGGGCAACTAAGCTGACGCATCACAACTGGAGAGCCTGTGCACCGCAACAAAGACCCCTCTTAGCCAAAAAAATTTTTTTAAGAATTGGTTAAGAGAGTAGATGTTATATTAAGTGTCCTTATCACAAAAAATAATAATAATGAAGGCAGGAGGAAGCTTTTGGAGGTGATGGATATGTTTATGGCATAGATTGTGGTGATGGTTTCACTGATATATTCTTATATCCAAGATCATCAAGGTGCATACATTAAATATGTATAGCTCTTGATATGTCATTCATGCCTCAATCAAGTGGTCCATTGAGAAGGAGGTGCCTGTAAGAACCACAAAGGCTTCCTGAGTATCATATTGACAGTCCCCCCCCCCCCCCCCGCCCCCGCCAACAATAGCATGATGATTTCCAAGTTAAAAGGTTTCAGAGGAGTCTGCTCAACTCTAGGGATAATTCCTAGTTTAGGTTAATTAATGGCTGAGAACGTTTAAATATTAGTGGCTATGGTAACGAATTATAATTGAGTTCACATTTTTAAAACATGTGTCTAAATTGTGTAGCCTATATTTATGTAACCAGAGACAGAGATCTCATCTCAGTCCTTGACACTTGATCAGTGTCTCCTTGGGTCATTCAGGTTCTTACCTGTAAAACGAGGAGATTAGACTCAGTTTTGGGTAAAACCCATTTTGGGGTAAAGATACTCCCCTATGATCTCTTTCTTTAATCATTCTGCCTACCTGCTTCAATAAAATATTTTCATTTTTAAAGCACAAATTTACTAGTAAGCATGCTTTTCACTGTGAGTTGATCATGGTGGTGAGAAAAAAAGACCTAGCACAATCTACCAATACATTCTGTAGTTTCCTCTCATCCGCACTCTCCCTTTTGCTCTCTTCTTTTTGAGTGTCATTTTCCTCATTTCTGATTTTCAAATGTAATATATCATGGGAATTCTCTAGTAGTCCAGTGGTTAGGACTCCAAGATTTTGGTGCTAAGGGCCAGGGTTTCATCCCTGATCAGGGAACTAAGATCCCATAAGCTGTGTGGCATAGCCAAAATAAACAAATAAGTAAATAAATAAAATAGAAAGAAAACAACTAAGCCCAAGTGCCGCAATGAAAGATCCTGCATGATGCAACAAGGATCCTGTGTGCTGCAACTAAGACCCAACACAGCCAGATAAGCAAATTAAAAAAAAAAACAAAACAGTATCAAGCCTTTGCTTTGAATTGCTCCATTTACTAAGTCCAGACATCTGAATTGCTTTGAGAGAAAATAATAAAATTTCTACAATAGAAATATCAACAATAATAGAAATTACAAATTCTCAATCTCTTATGCAATTCTTAAAATACTGTTAGAATCTGTAATTTAGTGACCAGCTGAGTAAAGTAGATGCGTCATCACCATCAAATTACTTATATTGTAATGCTTTAACTGGAAATATCTCCTCTGTTCAAAAGTGGTATTTTCGTGCTCCCCAAGGTGAATCTGATGCTATCTCTACGCTGTGCATCACATCAGACCTTGCCAATCTGCAGACTCAGAATTTTATTTAATGAACAGTCCTTTTAAGTCTGTATTGTGCCTTTATCTACTATCTTAGTCTGCCCAGGCTGCCATAACAAAATACCAGAGCCTAGGTAGCTTGAACAACAGAAGTTTATTTACTCACTGTCTGGAGGCTGGAAGTCCAAGATCAAGTTGCTGTCAGGATTGGTGTTTGGTGAGAACTTTCTTCCTAGGGTTGCAGACAACCATTTTCTCATTTTGTCCTCAAATGACCTTCCCTCTATGCTGGGGAGGATGAGTGGGGAGTGGAGACGAGAAAGAGAGAGAGATATCTGGTGTCTTTGCCTCTTCTAAGGACATGGATCCTGTTAGATTAGGAGTCCATCCTTATGACTCATTTAAACTTAATGCCCTAAAGGCCCTATCTTCAAAGACAGTCGCACTGGGAGTCAGAACTTCAACCTATGAATTTAGGGAAGTGCAATTCAGTCCACAACAGCTACCAAACACCAGCAGCTCTAGATAACTACGTATCAGCAAAGCAGATGATTTGTTTTGAGTAATCTCTCATTATAGGCTATGAGAATAAGTATTTCTAAAGAGACATGTATGGTAAACACATAACAAAACTAGATATATTTTTCATAAAGGCTTGGCCTTGAAAAATTAAAAATTGTTAATGTATATTTATGATAACGTTAGAATTGAAAATATTCATTTCCTTTCTAGAGATCATTCCTTGAAATTACATGTTTTTTTAAAGTAATAAGTATGAATCAGATTAAAATGTTCTTCAAAAGGTGCTTTTCACCTCAGCTAACACATATTTAATTTTTTTAAAATGATTGTTATTATAAGCTATTTAACTTCACTGAAACTAGCTTCCTTTGTTATAAATTAATATGGCTTAGGAGAAAAGTTCATTCAAGCTCACTTATGAGAAAAGAGAGATTTCATTCAATATTTTAATTTTTTTCAGGCAAATATGATAGCTGGCCAGTTTTTGAAAATCTAGAATGTCACTTATCATTTCAGAAAAACATATTTTATTCATTGTCTAATTCATATCGAATGGCAGCAATTAGCCTGTCCCTCGAGGTTGGCCCACTCCCACTATCTGCTGTTTAATAAAAGTTCTGTCTGCTTGGACTGTATAAAAAAAAAAGGCAGCAATTGATGCTCTTGTGTGTTTGTTTTTCTTTTTCTTGTCTAAAATTAGTTTATAATTTTACCTAAGTGTTGTTGGTGCCAAGAGGTCAGTTTCTTTCTCCAGGAACACTTGACTATGCAGTGCTCTGCCATCATAAGGACATGTAACAATGTACCTAGCACGTTGCTTTGAAAGCTTCAAAACCCAGATTTGACCATAACATTCAATACCAGAGTTCAACACAGAGCAAAGTTAACTGTAGAACAGTGTATACTACTGAATAGAAGTGAACCAAAATTAATATTTGAAATGGGAATAAAAGGTCTAAAGTCAAAGTTATTACACAGAATTGTTCAAGGTTTATACTTGTCATTAACAGACAGACCCTATACCATGTAATTTTAGAATACTAGAGAAACTATGAAAAGAAATTGAAAATGCAATGTATATGAAGGAGAGGGTGACAAAAAGAGGGGTAAGCCTGGTGGGCTGCCGTCTACGGGCTCGCACAGAGTCGGACACGACTGAAGCGACTTGGCAGCAGCAGCAGCAGCAGCAGCAAGGAAACATTTTGCAGCTGTGAAATGTTTACATGGCTGTAGTCTCGTCTAAATAGTGTTATTTTTAAAATTAAGTCTGCAATATATACAATTAAACACACATAAATATGCCATTTTTAGCCCAGGGAATACACAATGAAGGTGAAGATGAAGAAAACAAACTGGGCTAAATTAAATGAGTAAAAAGGCCAAAATTGCCAATCCATGACCAGCCTATCTGTTTTCTTTCAGTTGATGGCTACACGAATTTTACGCAAGATCAAATTTAACCCAAGTTTCTGCATTGCATAATAGGATGATCCACCATAGCTGCTAATCCAAGATAATTTGATATTCAGATACTAATGCTGTGAAATAAACTCTGCAAATCGTAACCAACAATCTGGTTTCAAATTCCCAAATTCTTTCTGAAAAGTGCCTATTATGTCCCTATATTTCCATTACCTTTATTGTATATTTTTACATCAATATAGAATCTCAGTGTTTGTTAGTTAACTTTGATTGATGTGGTATCTGAAACAGCAGTTATTAGTAAAGTTTCGGTAGAATTGAAACCCATGTGTGCAAGGAAATTACACTGCTCTCCAGAGTATCTGCTTAAGCAGCCTATGATTCTGATAAGACGGCAAGCCTGTGGAAGCTGAAAAAGCTTAAAAGTTGACAGAACAATCCTGGCGAAACATCTTATGAAAACTATCATGGTAAAAGTTCTGTAGCAATGGATTCTACTTTTAGCCTCTGCTACTCAGAAAAACTGCCCACCCCCATTGCTACACTGCCATTTTCTTTAACTTATAATGAAGTGTGGTTGTCGTTGTTGTTGGTTTTCAGTCGCCAAGTCGTGTCTGACTCTTTGCGACCCCATGGACCATAGCCCAGCAGGCTCCTCTGTCCATGGGATTCTCCAGGCAAGAATACTGAAGTGGGTTGCCATGCTTTTCTCCAGGGGATCTTCCTGACCCAAAGATCGAACCCACGTCACTTAGTCTTCTGCATTGGCAAGCAGGTTCTTTACTGCTAGCGTCACCTGGGGAGCCCCCATAATGAAGAGTTCAGTTCAGTTCAGTCACTCAGTTGTGTCCGATTCTTTGCGACCCCAAGAATCGCAGCACACCAGGCCTCCCTGTCCATCACCATCTCCCGGAATTCACTCAGACTCACGTCCGTTGAGTCCGTGATGCCATCCGGCCATCTCATCCTCTGTCATCCCCTTCTCCTCCTGCCCCCAATCTCTCCCAGCATCAGAGTCTTTCCCAATGAGTCAACTCTTCGCATGAGGTGGCCAAAGTACTGGAGTTTGAGCTTTAGCATCATTCCTTCCAAAGAACACCCAGGGCTGATCTCCTTTAGAATGGACTGGTTGGATCTCCTTGCAGTCAAAAGAAAAATATATTCTGAGGAAATGTGTAAAATTAATGTGTATAAAACATGAAACTTTCTGAGTACAGTATAACAGTATGCATGGTATATCTGGTTAGGATTATATGAAGGAATAAAGCATCATGTGGATATATGTGTTTGAAAACGACTTTGTGTACTAATAAGTTAGAAGTAAATTGTACTGAATTAGTAGATTTAAGTGAACATGACTCATTTGCCAAGAATGGGTCTCGGTCAGCAAGATATTTGGAAATAGATCCAACAAAGAGGATGAGACCTCACAGTGTGAAATTCCTGCACCACAAAAAGAGGGAGAAATAGAAGTGAAGTTTGGGAAGAATTTATGCAGAAGCCAGTGTTGAAGATCACGAGAAGTGATTGGTTTGTGAATAAAAGGATGTTCTTGCATCTCATTCAACTGAACATTTTGGGCATAGTGGCTGTTGTTTCTCCTGGTACTGTGATTGCAACAACATAAGTAAACTAATGTTCCTGTTTGATAAATATTATTCCACCTGTCCAATCGGGATGCAAATATACGATGAAGCTAATGGAGCATAAGCTTCAGAGCCCCTCACTCACACAGACTGCTTCTAAGTCCATTCGGGGCCTAGAAATGATCTCACATGGTCATATATTTGAGTAGAATTTGCCAAAGATATTTCAATCACAATCAGTTAGGACCACTATTTCTTTCCATTCTGACGTTCCCTCTGATAGACTTCCCCTTAGTCATGTCACGTTGGAATGGCCATAAGCATTTTGGGATGCAGTTAATGGAAAGCTGAACTGCACACACATTGGTCTGAGTTTCATGGAATGTGATTATGTGTGATGCAGTGCTTCTGTGTGGAGATAAGTATTACTAGCCATCCAGGTATAGAAATGGCTTTCAGGAATATCCCTACTGCCCTCTGTGCCAGTTCACCTGGGATCCTGTCATGTAAAGTTGCAGAACCAGAGGGTACATTGCAATGTGACTTTTTCCTACAATTGATGGCCTGGTTAGTATTAATATGTGGGTTAGTGGAGAAGAAACAAAGACTAAAAGGAAAGGAGGTAAAAGTCAGTCTATTGGAAATTCTTCCAGTCACTAGATAGGTAAATTGTTAAGGAGAGAGAAGTCTATTTTTATCCTCCTAGTCAAAAAGGAAGTTCTATCCTGTCAGCAACATGCTCAGTAATGCCATGTACACAATTATCAATGTTTCATAGTCTTTTCCCCTCTTTTGAAGGAAATTGTACATGTTAGAATTTATCAGAATTACTGTTAGTATGAACGAAGTCTGGTTGTAGTCTGGGGTAACTCTACAGCCACCAGGGACCAAGGCTCCTGTATTTCTGCTTTGTCATCCTTAGTATGTGGCTTCCTTCCTGAAGATTCTCTCATGAATTCAGAATAATTGCTGGTGTTTCAGCTATCATGTTTACCTTCCAGGAAGAAGAGAAAAATAAAAGGATGTGCCCTACAGCCAAATCAAATCCCGTTAAGGGGCTATTCCAGATATTTTTCACAGCATTTCCCTTTTGGTCAGAATTTAATAATGTGATCATAACTAGATACAAAGGAGGTTGAGATGTGTAGTCTTTTCAGATAGGCAGTTTGCGGCTAGAATACAACTTGGAAAATGGCAAGCAGGTGGACAAATGGAGACTTAACAAAGCAGAGAAAGCTGACATTTAAGCATCTGCAGTCAGGGACTTCCTTGGTGGTCCAGTGGTTAAGCCTCAATACTGCCAATGCAGGGGGCCCGGGTTCCATTCCTGGTTGGGGAACTAGATCCCACATGCTGCAACAACAGCAGCGAAAAGCATCTGCATCAGAAAAGACAAAAATGGCTGCAGAGTTGGAGTATCCGTCACTTTGAATGGGGTGTGGATTAAAAACAAGATTAGTTGAAAGTCTGTATAAATCCCTGTTAGGTCTCTACATGCCAGCCCTAACATTGCACAGCTAGGCGCCTAAAACTTTCCCACCCCGACAGAAGACAGATATTCTCACTGGAAAACTTGAACCAGAACTCTAGCCTCAGGAATATTTTAGGAAAGTAAGACAAAAAAGTAAAACAAGGAGGTAAAGTTAAATTTTATATCCTGCATTGTGAGAACTTAATTCCCTTGCCCTTACTCAACTCCTAGAATGATAGAAGCCATGTTTACACCCTCTTCTGAAACATACAACAACAATAATACAAACAAAAAAAACAACCCAAAAGGAAAAAACCCAAAGATGCTAATATTTGCACATCTACAAAGTAAGGCCTGAGTATAGGTCTACAGTAAACTGTACAGCGAAGCCATCAGTTACCAGCCCCTAGCCAAGCTTTTAACCCACTCCAGGGAGGGGGGAGCCTGGTGGGCTGCCGTCTATGGGGTCGCACAGAGTTGGACACGACTGAAGCGACTTAGCAGCAGCAGCAGCAGCAGCAGCCGCCAAGCTTTTAAGCCATTCTGATGTTTCTCTCTTAAATAAGAACAGAGAACAAAAAAATCACTAGATCTTTAAGGATGTCTCTGCAAGATCACCTTATTGGCACTCTAAAGGCCTGGAATCATAAATCCCAGTGCGTGTGTTAGTCGCTCAGTCATGTCCAACTCTTTGCGACCCCACAGACTGTAGCCCACCAGGCTCCTCTGTCCACGGAGTTCTCCAGGCAAGAATTCTGGAGTGGGTTGCCATTTCCTTCTCCAGTAAATCCCAGAGATGCCTGCAATGGACATTTATGCTATTTCAGAAGCTTTCAGTTCAAGGAAGCATATGTTAGCCTGAAAGACTGAAGGTGATTAAAAAAAAAAGACAGTGTTCATGTCTGGTGTTCTCTGCTATAGTGTGCTCTGTCTTATTTATTGTGCACAACAAGATTGATAGGGTGCTCCCAGCTCTAATGAGATGGCCTCTGACATAGATCAGGACTGGCTTAAGTGCAGAACTCCAGGCTCTCAGCTCCTAAAATTACCCGACATAGCTGCTTGCCACTTTTCTACTGAAAATGAATTACTAGACTGCTACCAGACAACCCGTTGACATGGCGGCACAACTGAGGGACACTCAAGACCAAAGGTTCCCATAATTTCCTGGGTGGTGTCAGAGAAGCAATGGAATAAGGAAGGAGCAGTTACATCAATCTCATTGATTTAATGTGACTGATACATTCAGGAACATTTGAAAAGGGGCAGGATAGGAGGAGTCTAGAGAATTCATAGAGCAGAGGCATCCAGTGCCTGGGGATGACATTGTCCCCATTACATGCTGTCTCTCTAACAATGGAGACTGCAGTTCAGCTGAAGCAAAGCGAAGCGAAGTCGCTCAATCGTGTCCAACTATTTGCGACCCCATGGACTGTAGCCTACCAGGCTTTTCCATCCATGGGATTTTCCAGGCAAGAATACTGGAGTGGGTTGCCATTTCCTTCTCCAGATCTTCCCAACCCAGGGATTGAACCCAGGTCTCCCGCATTATATGCAGATGCTTTACCACCTGAGCCACCAGAGAAGTCGAAGTTCAGAAGTGATTAAGCTTCATTTATTGATGGCAGCATCCACAACCCTGGTAGGAGAAGGCAAGGAAAAGTCAGCCTGAAGGGCCTAGTTACATACGGTGTGGCTGGCTGTACATTCCAATGTCTTAGCGTAGTTTCGTCTGAAAGCAGAGCCAGAGACATACTCTCAGGGGCATGTAACTTATTTGGAAGCTAATCCCAGAAAAAGCAGAGTGGTACAGGCAAGGAGAGAGAGCCAGTAAAATGTATGTTATTGAATTGTTACCATCCTATAGAGCTCGGGCTCAATCCTACTTGTGCTGTGCTTAGTTGCTCAGTCGTGTCTGACTGTTTGCAACCCCATGGACCCCAGGCTCCTCTGTCCATGGGGATTCTCCAGGGAAGAATACTGGAGTGGGTTGCTATGCCCTCCTCCAGGGGATCTTCCCAACCCAGGGATCGAACTCAGCATTCCTGGTCTCCAGCATTGCAGGAGGATTCTTTACCATGTGAGCTATGAGGGAAGCCCTCAATCCTGCTTGGGACTCTCTAAAGAACCATAGAATCCTCTTGGAATTGTATGCTATTGATAAACTGCACATATAATTAAAGAAAACATAATATTTATATTATATATTGTGAAAAGTAAAAATAATTTAATTATAAAATTTATATAAAAATAATTTCACAAAACCCTATTCAGAGAACTAAAGGTCTATTGATTTTTTAAAAAATATTTATTTTATTTATTTGTTTGTACTGGGTCTTAGCTGTGGCATGCGGGATCTAGTTCTCTGACCAGGGATCAAATCTGGGCTGCCTGCATTGGGAGCTTGAGTCTTAGTCACTGGACCACCAAGGAAATCCCCATTTATTGTTAATTAGAGCACAAGTATGGTTCTTGAAGTAGCATCAGTTTTTAAAATGCTGATGAATGAGATTAAAATTCGTTTTGAAGAGACATGATTTGTAAAAGTCTCTAGTTTCTTGATGTTGGTTCCAGTAGTTGGTTCATTTGAAATTTGGATTAACTTCATAGGAACTCACTTCTGTTTTTAGGGCTTGAGGGTTGAGGAGAAACTCCAGTCCAAGAAGGGAGGTGGTCCATGAGCACCTCCCAGAGGAAGAAGAGAAAGAATAGGAGGTCTCTGCAGGAACTGTTTGCTTTCATCACAGGCTATGATAAGGTCATACTGGAGGGGAGGTGGGTGTATGTGGCCTGGCAGCACAGGAAGCCTCTGCTTTCAGACCAAGGCCCACAGTTTGGAGGGACAGCAAGGAAGCTGTTGTTTGGAGAAGTTTATTGAGATGTGTTCACTCCTATTTCAGTAACTGGATCAGTCTTGTAATTTCAGTCATCATCTCCCTTTTTCCTGAGTATCTGGATCTCTCTTCATCTCTTTCTTTTACTAAGGAAGTATTATTTTATTATTTCTTCCTTTAGGATACAGTTGGTATTCGTCTGTACTCCCTCTGATTCTGCTAGGCTCTGAAATCTTTGATAACTCTTTCTCTAGGCTTGTATCCTCCAGAGATGACTCATTCGCTGCATCCCCCCTTTGCACAGTGCCATCCTTGCCAAGGAGTTGACACTTCTCTTAAATTAGTGCCACCAATGTTTGTGATTTTTCAGCCAGCATTTGTAAAAGCAGCATTTCCTTTTTCGCATAAAGTCAGCTTTTAGACAACAAGTCTGAACAAATATTCTAGGTTGCTTCAGTTGTGTCCAACTCTTTACAACCCTATGGACTAGAGCCTGCCGGGCTCCTCTGTCCATGGGATTTTCCAGGCAAGCCTACTGAAGTGGGTCGTCATTTCCTCCTCTAGGGGATTTTCCCAACCCATGGACTGAGCCAGCATCTCTTAGTTCTACTGCATTGACAGTCAGGCTCTTTACCACTAGCGCCACATATGAGACCCACCAAAAGGCTGATGACTGGTGCGCACACCTTGACTCCAGCTGGAGGCTGCAGAGGGCAGGGCCTGGGTACCTCTCACCCAGCCAGGGCTCCACCACCACTGCTTGTAGCTTCCCAAGGACGCCTGAAGCCAAACTCTAGAGTGACTTAAATCCCTCCCATGTGACTGAAGCCCACCACAGAGTCCTGTGGAATAACCACACCCCTACCCAGCTCACGAAAACTTCTGAGATCCCTCTAGTTATGCTGGCAACATCCCACACTAGCAACCTAAGCAAGCCATCAGTGGAGCTGGTTCAGAGAATGGGTGCGTGCTAAGTCACTTCAGTCTTATATGACTCTTTGCAGCCCTATGGACTGAAGCCTGCCTTGCTTGCTGTCCATGGGAATCTCCAGGCAAGAATCCTGGAGTGGGTTGCCATTTCCTTTTCCAGGGAATCTTCTTGACCCAGGGATCAAACCTACGTCTCCTGTGTCTCCTGCATTGCAGGCAGATTCTTTACCACCAAGTCACCAAGGAAGCCCCAAAGAATGGATAGATTAAGTTTTTAGTTTCTTTCAGTTACTGTCCACTGAACCCCTCCTCTCTTCTTAATTAAAAAGAGAAAAAACATGTACCTTTCTTTTTTCAAGCCATGCTGTGTGACATGTGGGATCTTAGTTCCCCTACTAGGGATTGAGCCTGTGCCCCCAGCAGTGGAACTCAGAGTCAGGAAAATCCTGAAACATTTTTTTTTTAATTAAGGTAAAATATATGTTCTGTGAATACATATCTTAAGTGTATATAATTTGATGACTTTTGACAAATATATACACCTGTATAACCAACATGCCACTCTGGATGTAGGACAGTTTCATCACCTTCAGAAAGTTCCCTCATTCCCCCTCCTAGGAATCCCTACTTCCTGAAGGCAGTCGTCTCTGATTTTTATCAACATATATTAATTTGAACTCTTGGCATAAATGGCATCATGAGAATGTATTCTTTTGTATCTGGCTTCTTTTGTTCAGTATCATGTGTTTGGGGTTCATCCATGTTGCTCCAAGTCTTTCATTCTGAGTTGAATGCCGTTGTACAAACACACATGATTGGACATCATCAGCCCACCCTTCTAGCTCCCCATTCACTCCACTGCCTCTGACCTCACATCAAGAAGGCAGCCCCCTAGCTCTGCAGCAAGAACCCCTCATTGAGTGCCAGGGGTCCTCAACCGCAAAATAAGAGGCCACCACATCCTCTAATTCACATTAGCTTCCCTCCTTTTAAAAAATGTTTGCAATTTATTTGTTAAGGAAACTGGGTAGTTACTCCTATAGATTCCCACATAGTGAAACTTGTTAACTGCTTTCCTCTGGCATTGGACAGTACAGATACAGAATACTTCCAATATCAAAGAAAGTTCTGTTAGGCAGTGCTGAGCTATAGGCTGGATCACTCAGTGTTTTTGCAAGAGTATACTGATATGAACTTCCTTCAAGAGGACATATAACTGGTTGTTTCTTTGTGTTAATTGAACAGCCATTCATGGTCATTGCCTAGAGCCATTATTTCTCTAGAAGTTGCTAAACTGTGATATTTTAATCCTATCCCTGGAGAAGGAAATGGCAACCCATTCTAGTATTCTTGCCTGGAAAATCCCGTGGATGGAGGAGCCTGGTGGGCTCCATGGGCTTTGTGTCCATGGTCACAAAGAGTCGGACACTGAGCAATTGCACTTTAATTCTATTGTTCCTTCTTTAATTCTATCATTCCTTTTTTACTGACTGAAATACTTTTAGAAAGAAAACTTCTCTCACCAACCATTTGGGTTTCCTTGAAGTATAAGTTTGTACAGAGAAGTTAGGTTCAAAAGGTGATCAATCAGACTTATTTTTTAGTATGAATGGGACCTTGCACATTTACAAATAAATGATGCTTTAATTCATCTTCCTTATTGATACTCAAATTGTCCCCTCTTTAGCTATTACTGCCTTTTGAATACTTTTGACAGGACTTCAGAGGACTTTGATAGCTTCTTTACTTCTGATTTGACAAAATATTCTAGATTTATTTTCTACATTTCTTTCCCCAGACCTGACATTAGCCACTCTTTCTTTCTTTTTTTTTTTTTAGCCACTGTTTCACAATCATGGTTCCTTTGAGAGAACAATTATGTTTAAAGACTATAGTCCATGCTTTCAGGGTGCTAAGTGCTACTGGTCATTGTTTCTAAGCCTGTTCAGTGGACAAAGCTAAGAAATAGTATTTAAATTGAGGTATAATTGACATTGGGGAAGGAAATGGCGACCCACTCGAGAATTTCCTGGAGAGGAGCCTGGTGGGTCACAGTCCATGGGGTCACAAAGAGTCAGACATGACTGAAGCAACTTAGCATATTTGCGTATAATTGACTTGTAACATTGTATTAGTTTCAGGTGTACAACATAATGATTTGATGTATGTAGATATTGTGAAATGATTACCATAAAAAGTGTCTTCAACATGCATTACCACACACAGATAAAAATTTTTGTTTACTTGTGATGAGAACTATTAAAATTTACTTTCAGCAACTTTGAAATGTATAACACAGTATTGTGAACTCTAGTCACCATGCTGCACATTTTACCCAGGACTTATGTTCTCACTGTTGGAGATTTGTACGTTTTGATCACCTTCATTCATTTTCTTCTGCCCTTTCACCCTGGCTTTGGCAGCCATCAATCTGTCCTCTGTATCTACAAGCTCCATTATTTTAGATTTCATAAGCAAGTGAGAAATAGAGGAAAACAACAGAATGGGAAAGACTAGAGATCTCTTCAAGAAAATTAGAGATACCAAGGGGACATTTCATGCAAAGATGGGCTCGATAAAGGACAGAAATGGTATGGACCTAACAGAAGCAGAAGATATTAAGAAGAGGTGGCAAGAATACACAGAAGAACTGTACAAAAAAGATCTTCATGACCAGGATAATCACGATGGTGTGATTACTCACCTAGAGCCAGACATCCTGGAATGTGAAGTCAAGTGGGCCTTAGGAAGCATCACTATGAACAAAGCTAGTGGAGGTGATGGAATTCCAGTTGAGCTATTTCAAATCCTGAAAGATGATGCTGTGAAAGTGCTGCACTCAGTATGCCAGCAAATTTGGAAAACTCAGCAGTGGCCACAGGACTGGAAAAGGTCAGTTTTCATTCCAATCCCAAAGAAGGCAATGCCAAAGAATGCTCAAACTACCGCACAATTGCATTCATCTCACACGCTGGTAAAGTAATGCTCAAAATTCTCCAAGCCAGGCTTCAGCAATGCATGAACCATTAACTTCCAGATGTTCAAGCTGGTTTTAGAAAAGGCAGAGGAACCAAAGATCAAATTGCCAACATCCACTGGATCATCTAAAAAGCAAGAGAATTCTAGAAAAACATCTATTTCTGCTTTATTGACTATGCCAAAGCCTTTGACTGTGTGGATCACAATAAACTGTGGAAAAGTCTGAAAGAGATGAGAATACCAGACCACCTGACCTGCCTCTTGAGAAACCTATATGCAGGTCAGGAAGCAACAGTTAGAATTGGACATGGAACAACAGACTGGTTCCAAATAGGAAAAGGAGTACATCAAGGCTGTATATTGTCACCCTGCTTATTTAACTTATATGCAGAGTACATCATGAGAAACGCTGGGCTGGAAGAAGCACAAGCTGGAATCAAGATTGTTGGAAGAATTATCAATAACCTCAGATATGCAGATGACACCACCCTTATGGCAGAAAGTGAAGAGGAACTAAAAAGCCTCTTGATGAGAGTGAAAGAGGAGAGTGAAAAAGTTGGCTTAAAGCTCAACATTCAGAAAACAAAGATTATGGCATCTGGTCCCATCACTTCATGGCAAATAGATGGGAAAACAGTGGAAACAGTATCAGACTTTATTTTGGGGGGCTCCAAAATCACTGCAGATGGTGACTGCAGCCATGAAATTAAAAGACGCTTACTCCTTGGAAGAATAGTTATGACCAACCTAGACAGCAAATTGAAAAGCAGAGACATTAGTTTGCTGACAAAGGTCCATCTAGTCAAGGCTATGGTTTTTCCAGTGGTCATGTACGGATGTGAGAGTTGGACTGTGAAGAAAGCTGAGCGCCGAAGAATTGATGCTTTTGAACTGTGGTGTTGGAGAAGACTCTTGAGAGTCCCTTGGACTGCAAGGAGATTCAACCAGTCCATTCTAAAGGAGATCAGTCCTGGATGTTCTTTGGAAGGAATGATGCTAAAGCTGAAACTCCAGTACTTTGGCCACCTCATGAGAAGAGCTGACTCATTGGAAAAGACTCTGATGCTGGGAGGGGTTGGGGGCAGGAGGAGAAGGGGATGACAGAGGATGAGATGGCTGGATGGCATTACCGAGTCGATGGACGTGAGTTTGAGTGAACTCTGGGAGATGGTGATGGACAGGGAGGCCTGCGATTCATGGGGTCACAGAGTCAGACACGACTGAGCGACTGAACTGAACTGAACTGAGATCATGTAGTATTTGTCTTTCTCTGTCTGACTTAAGAAATTTTTTTTTAAAGAGAAAACGTACCACATGCAAGAATCTTTTAACTGAGCTGTTTGTGCCAGTTTCTACTTCACTATTCCTTCCAATTCATCCTCCGCATTTCGGTCAGAATCAGCCTTGTGAAATACAGATCTAATCTTCTTAATCCCTTGCTTA
Source organism: Ovis aries (assembly GCF_016772045.2). Taxonomy (NCBI): domain Eukaryota; kingdom Metazoa; phylum Chordata; class Mammalia; order Artiodactyla; family Bovidae; genus Ovis; species Ovis aries. Next base: position 48,363,942 of record NC_056061.1, read on the forward strand.
AAAACTTGTGCTGGAGTTCCATTGCCCAAAGGATTAAGCCAAAGCTCCTTGGCATGGTATACATGCAGATCCTCTCAAAATTTGGCTCCTGATCTCCATTCCAACCTCTTTACCATTCATTCTTTCCTCCCCCATAGTTCAGCACACCATACTGTTCCCACCACACTGTTCCTTTGCTTATCTCCCTGAAATACCCTGATTTCTCTATTCCTCAGTAAAGTTGTGTTTATCCTTCAATAAATAGCTCAAACATCAGTTTTATCTAAAATAAATTGTGATCTCACATCCCCATAGAGAACTAATCTTTTTCTACCATGTTCTTCATAGTACTTTGAAATATCTGTATATGGTGCTAATGAAATTGTATAATAACGACTTGTTTACATCCATCACTCTCTCTCTCTCTTTCTCTAGCTAGAATGTTCCCCCAAAGGTAAAACACTTACCACTGGTGGTACTGTAAATGGTTTTATGTGTTCCACTGATATGACATTAAATATTGAATTCCATAGTGTGAGAGTTATTCCCCCTTTAATACTTTAGGGAGAAAGTTTTAGTTTTGTGCTAGTTAAGCTTCCCTGGTGGCTCAGATGGTAAAGAATCTGCCTGCAATGCAGGAGACTGGGTTTGATCCCGGGGTCGGGAAGATCCTCTAGGGAAGGGAATGGCAACCCACTCCAATATGCTTGTCAGGAGAATCCCATGGACAGAGGAACCTGGCGGGCTACAGTCCATGGGGTCTCAAAGAGTCGGACACAACTGAGTGACTAAGCAGGCACACACACATGCGTGCCTTTAACATCTATTATTGTGTGATTAATTTCCTTTTTAAAAGAAAGAGCAGGTTCAGGCTTGAAATTATGTAGATACCTACTTAAATTGGCTGAAGTTTATATATTTCTTCAAAATATTTTCTTTTCTTTATTTTTTTTTACTTTCTGACCTCACCTCACAGCATGTGGGCTCTTTGTTCCTCGTCCAGGGATTGAACCCCTGCCCCCTGCATTGGAAGCACAGATTCTTAACCACTGGACCACTAGATAAGTCCCACTTTATGATATCTTCTGATGATTGCTTTTTGTCTGTGAAATTTTAAAAATTAATATCAATAATAGATTTTTCTTTTAAAGTAAAAGATAATTTAAAGAAAGATAGTGAGCTTATAATAGTGACAAAGTGCATCATTATGGCAAAACTCTTATAGGATATGTGAAAACGACTTAATGCTGGGAAATTACACTAAGTCCTTCAGAATTAGGAAACATCTATTTTCATCCTAGTACTATGTTTAGTAGATCACTAAATATTTGTCAAATTAAGTTAGGAAGAAACACCCACCTCCAACATTTTTGAGATTTGGTGTAATTTGGGGGGATATATAGTTCAAGAGACAAGCTTTCTCTAATCTGACTTTTCTGAAAAAGTTAAATTATACTCATTGTTATCATATGCTGCTGCTGCTGCTGCTAAGTCGCTTCAGTTGTGTCCAACTCTGTGTGACCCCATAGACAGCAGCCCACCAGGCTCCCCCATCCCTAGGAGTCTTCAGGCAAGAACACTGGAGTGGGTTGCCATTTCCTTCTCCAATGCATGAAAGTGAAAAGTGAAAGGGAAGTCGCTCAGTCGTGTCCCACTCTTCGAGACCCCATGGATGGCAGCCCACCAGGGTCCTCCGTCCACAGGACTTTCCAGGCAAGAGTACTGGAGTGGGGTGCCAGTGCCTTCTCCGTTGTTATCATATAAACTACCTTTAAAATGGTTTCCTATAGCTATGCTGTGCTTAGTCACTCAGTCGTGTCAGACTCTTTGCGACCCCATGGACTATAGCCCGCCAGGCTCCTCTGTCCATGGAGTTTCTCCAGGGAAGAATACTGTGAGTGGGTTGCCATGCCCTCCTCCAGGGGATCTCCCAACCCAGGGATCAAATCCAGGTGTCCCACATCGCAGGCAGATTTTTTACCATCTGAGCCACCAGGGAAGCCCAAGAATACTGGAGTGGGTAACCTATCCCTTCTCCAGGCGATCTTCCCAGCCCAGCAATTGAACCAGGGTCTCCTGCACTGCAGGCAGACTCTTTACCAGCTGAACTATCATGGAAGAAATATTCATAATCCTCTTAGAGGATATGTTCTCCAATTGGATTGTGTGAAATGATGTCTTATTAACCAAAGTTCAGGGGCAATAGAAGAATGTTTACAAGGCATTCTATTCAAATCACCACATCACTTTCTACCATCAACACCATCAAGGTCATGGTACATTTTAAGGGAGGATAGACCAGAATAGCTGTCACTAGAGGCAAGCTAGCACCATCTGTTGGAGAATTAGTTCACAGCATAAGATGATACCAGCTGACTTCATTACTGTGGAATTTATTTCTCCAAAGTACTTTTCATCATCCAAATTTCAACACACTCATGCATATCCAAGTATAATTTAATTTTCATTTACATCTAGTTCTCCACTATGATAGTCAAAAACAAAACTAGTTAATTAAACTGATTAAAATACACTATGATTTTATGATTTGACTCTTTAATTACAGATTTGATAACGAGACTATTTTGACCCATTTAAGAACTGGAAAAAGAGTTAGTGATATTATACAGCCACAGGCATTGTAGGTTTGCTGTAAAATAACAAATACATGTTGCACAAAACAGACTCAGACACAGAGAGCAAGTCAGTGGGTGGTTGCCAGAGGAGAAAGTTGTGGAAAGGTGGACAAAACAAGTGAAGGACGTTAAGAGGTATAAATCTCCGGGTTATAAAATAAGCCACGGGGATGTAATATACAGCATAAGGGTAATTATATGGATGATTACTAGACTTATGATCATTTCCAAATATGTGGTATGTATACTATTGTACATCAGCATAAGAATGATACATGGATAGCTCTTAGAATGGGGAGTGGGATGATTACTCAGAACTCTCACATGTGGTGATCATTTCATAATATATGTAAATGTCAAATTGCTATGTGGTACTCCTGAAACTAATATACTATTGTACATCAGCTCTATTTCAATTTTATATATGTGTGTGTGTGTATGTGTGTTCAGAATGAAAAACAAAAATACATTGTTTGCTTTTATAAACCAGCTTTGGTATCTCTTGATTATCCATGGTAATTAGAAATAAAGCTAGTCTTAGAACTTCCCTGGTGGTCCAGTGGTTAAGAATCCAACTTCCAACGCAGGGGATATGGGTTCCATCCCTCGTCAGGGAACTAAGATCTCACATGTCACAGGGCAACAAAACTTTCACTTTAACTTTAGATGCTAAACGACAAGTGAGTTATCAGCAATTTTCCCGGAGACAGGAGTAAAGTTTCAAACATTAGAAATAAAATCGTAAGTGCTTTTATTTTAAACATAACTTACAGATGGCTGATTTGAAAGATTTGTCCACTATGACAAGTTTTAGCAAGTTAAAAAAAGATTCTGAATTTTTCATGCTATATTCTCTATGGAACTGTGATTTCAATGAAGTTTAAAATCTATTTACTTTTGAAAAGTGAGCTAAGTAAAGTAATGATATTATTTAAATGAGAAATAACCTATTTTTTCCTAAAATATTTTCCAATCAAAGTCTCTCTTATAGGGAAAAACAAGAAGCATTAGATTGTAGCATTTATTAATTACTTATTTATTTTATGGAGCTAGAACTGACATAACATTGCCTACATTTAAGGTGTATAACATTTGTTTGATACATTTATGCATGGCAACATGATTAGCATTTGCTAACTTCTATCACATCGCATAATTAATACCTCTTTTTTATGGTGAATATAAAGTGTAATATTGAAACTGCATTATTATTATTATTATTATTATGTACTGGCCACACTCCTCAGCTTGCAGGAGTTTAGTTCTCCGACCAGGGACTGAACCTGCACCCTCAGTAGTGAAAGCACAGAGTGGTAACCACTGGACAGCCAAGGAATTCCCATTAAAACTGTATTAAATGGAAAGGAAGTAGTAATTGCTGCAAAGTATGATACATATAACTCTGCTGTACAACAGGGGTTATAGTTATTAAACAGCCATCAGATTTTGCCAGTGGTATACCCCTTGGGAATTCTCTGGCAATTTAGAGAGAACATTAACTCTCCCAAGCCTTGGGGGTACCATTTAATGCCTTAAGGCAATGACTCATTACAGTGATACTTTCACTAAATGCATCTAGCTTAAGTCTAGTCTTAGGGTAAATATGAATATGTCCGTGAACCTGGTGACAGGCAGAGTATTTAGTCTTGACCTAAACCTTTTCTCGCTTCTTTAAGTAAGAATATCTGCCCCGGTGGCTCAGCTGGTAAAGAAATCTGCCTGCAGTGCGGGAGACCTGGGTTTAATCCCAGGGTTGGGAAGATCCCCTGGGGAAGGGAAAGACTACCCACTGCAGCATTCTGGCCTAGAGAATTCCATGGACTGTATAGTCCATGGGGTTAAAAAGAGTCGGACACGACTGAGTGACTCTCACTTTCACTTTGGTAAGTACCCCAAAATGCCAAGGGAAGGGTAAAGCACAGCAGTTACCATCTGAACTGGTTTAAAGACCTGGTTAGAGGCTGGGGGGCCTAACCCTCTGCGTAACACTCTTCAGTTGTCCCTTCCTGACAACAGCCCTCCTCCAGCCTTCCAACTAGAGAGCAGTTTCCCCACACTTCTGTACACTTCATTGCCTTGAATCAAATTTGGAAATAGGAGGAATATACATTTTTATGTCATATAAAAATTAGGGTTCCATAACTTATTTATTATTTTAAATTAAAATTTTACACATTTAAAGCATACATGATAATTGGGAATATACACACGCATAGTGAAATGATTACTACAGTCAAGTTACTTATCGTATCCATCTCTGACATGGTTACCATTTCCATAACTTATTTTAAATCAATTCCAGCTAGTTTTAAAGTTCAAGTTTGTAACTGAACCTTCATAGTTTAAGTCCCTTTCCTCAAATGCTTCTTTCTATAGGAAGAGGAAAAAAACCCACTACCTATCCATTAGGTCTTTTCAGATATGCCAGTAGAAGCTTTTTTCAAACTGTAAAGAGATTTGTAGGGTTTTGCCAATTATAAAAAGCATTTTAAAAATAACTCGACAGTACCAAATGTAAGGAAAAGAAAGTGAAAATCAGAGTGTAACGCCTCCACCTAGAAACAGCTCTGTTTATAAATGAGCATACCAATGCATATATTTTTAACTAATAGGTTCGTGGTTTACATAGAGTCCAGTGAATTTTTACCCCACTTAATGTGTCAGTGTGCATGCGTGTGTGCTAGGTCACTTCAGTTGTGTCCAACTCTTTGTGACCATATGGACTGTAGCCCAGCAGGCTCCCTTGTCTGTGGGATTCTCCAGGCACGAATACTGGAGTAGATTGCCATGCCCTCCTTCAGGGGATCCTCCCGACCCAGGGATAGAACCCACATCTCTTATATCTCCTGCCTTGGCAGGCAGGTTTTTTAACCACTAGCACCATCTGGGAAGCCCAAGGGAAGAGGCTTATTGATAACTCTCACTTCCTACCAAATCTCTTTCCTTGGCAAGGTCAGTGTAGTGGGTTGAATGGTGGCCCCAGAAAAGACAGGCTCAAGTCCTAATCTTATTTAGAAAAAGAGTCTTTGCAATTAAGTTAAGGATCTTGGGATGAGATCATCCTGGATTACCTGGGTGGGCCCTAAATCCAATGACAGTTGTCCTCATAAGACAAAGAGGAGAAAGCTGTATGAAGATGGAAGCAAGATTGGACGCACTAGGGACCAGAAGAAGCAAGGAAGGATGCTCCTCTAGTGCCTTAGGAGAGAGTGTGGCCCTGCCAACACCTTGATTTCAGATTTCTGGCCTCCTAAATCGTGAGAGAATACAATTCTGTTCTTTTAAACCACTGAATTTGTGGTAATTTGTTTCAAAAAGGTTATAGACAGCATATTAAAAAGCAGAGATGTTACTTTGCCAACAAAGCTCCATCTAATCAAAGTTATGGTTTTTCCAGTAGTCATGTATGGATGTGAGAGTTGGACTATAAAGAAAGCTGAGTGCTGAAGAATTAATGCTTTTGAACTGTGGTGTTGGCGAAGATCCTTCAGAGTCTCTTGGACTGCAAGGAGATCCAACCAGTCCATCCTAAAGGAAATCAGTCCTGAATATTCATTGGAAGGACTGACGCTGAAGCTGAAACTCCAATACTTTGGCCACCTGATGTGAAGAACTGATTCACTGGAAAAGATCCTGATGCTGGAAAAGATTGAAGGTGGGAGCAGAAGGGGACGACAGAGGATGAGATGGTTGGATGGCATCATCGACTCGATGGACATGCGTTTGAGCAACCTTCGGGGGTGGTGGTGGACAGGGAAGTCTGGCGTGCTACAGTCCATGAGTCACAAAGAGTTGGACACAACTGAGCAACTGAACTGAGAAAATCAAACTTTCCTACCATACACTCAGCCTGCTCTCCAGCCTCATTTTCTTGTGCTTCTCCAACTTGCTGCTCCTGTTTGCTGCCTTTCATTTCCCTGTATTGCCTCAAAGCCTTTGCACATGCTGTTCCAGTGCATGGATTGCTCCTCTTCATTCTCCAAATATTCCTGTAAGGCTTCTTCAGGGTAAAGGTCAGTGATCCTCTAGCCTTGCTTGCCAACCCCTATAAGGTACCCTTCCAGTAGCATGTAGCTCCTTTTCAAGAAAGAAAATTTTTTTTTATTCATTTGACAGCATCAGGTCTTGCAGCACACAGGATCTTCCTTGCATCATGTGAGATCTTTCCTGGTGGTGCCTGGACTGTCTGGTTGTGGTCCTCAGGCTCAGTTGCTCCAAGGCATGTGGGATCTTAGTTCCCCCACCAGGCACTGAACCTTTATCACCTACATTGCAAGATGGATTTTTAACCACTGGATCACAAGGGAAGTCCTGCATATAGCTATTTTCATACCCTTAGCATAGGCCTATCTTTATTAGTTTGATAATTAGATTCTGCCTCCTCTACCAAGTTGTAAGCTTCAAAGAATGTGATCCCACTCCCACCCCTTAGATTCCCAGGCTAGCCCTGAGCTTGCTGTGCCCTAACGAATCACATTTTGAACGAATGGCCACTATTCCAGAAGCATTTGCTGACCTTGGGAAACTCTCACAGCCTTTGAGGCAGCCATGGGCTAGGTAGGGTGACCATATTATTTACCCTCCCAAATTAGCCACTTCTGAGAATGAAAAGGGGTGCTACTATAATTACAAGCCACCTGGTTTCGGTCCTGGTAACAAGTTTTTCTGACCACAGTAGCAAATGTGAAGGTACGAGGATTTCTAAGATGGGGTGGCTATGACATTTTGGAGAGGCAAGGAGAGGATAATTTAAATTTGCTTAATTGCCTCTGCATTTTCATCGCTTTCTCCTACACTTGTTCATTTTTTATTGTCTGGTCTTCGCTCAAGAATGTAAACTCTATGAGGGCAGGGATGTGGCTTCTTGTTTGTTGCTGGGTCCCACACCAAGAATAGTTCTCGGTGCATAGCAGGTGCTCAATAAACATCTGAATGAATGTACTCACAGCTGAATGGTGTACTCTAAACGAATAATGGATGAAGACTCAAAACACGCAGAAAAAAAAAATCCTCACAGTTTGAAAGTCTAAACAGTCTCAGCATTCAAAGGGCAGGAGGCAGAAACATTGCCAAGGTCTGGGGCTGAGGATGCAATAAAGAAGGCCCCAGTGACCATCCGGCTGTGGCGCGTTTGAAGGCATCCTTCACCCCGCCCACCTCCGACTCGTGACATCTTTTCTCCGGATGCTCTCTAACCCCCGGTTCACCTGCTTCAGCCCCTAGGACCGCTCTAGTCCATGCCCTCCTATTACACTCTGACCCAGCCGCCTCCTCTGAGAGTCCCCTTCGACCCCCCGGGACCCCCGCGCTGCCCCTTCCCCGAAGCCCTCCACCCCGGGGCTCCTGCGCCGCCCCCTTCGAAGAGGCCCTCGAATCCTGGGACCCCCCCGCCGCCCCCTCCCCGCACGCCGCTCGGCCCCGCCCCGCCCCCGCGTGGTCCGCACGGACAGACTCGCGCTGCACATCGCTCCCCCCGCGCCCGCCTCTGCGGCTGCGCGCTGGCGGGGCCGAGGCCGAGGCGAGGGGGTCGCGCCGCGGGCCGGCGGAGCTGCTGTGGCGGCGGCGGCGGCTGCGGGAGACGGAGCGAGCCCGGCGGCCGGGCAGACCCCCGAGGGAACGGAGGAAGCGGTCATGTCTCGCTACACGAGGCCCCCCAACACCTCCCTGTTCGTCAGGAACGTCGCGGACGCCACCAGGTGAGCGGCGGCGGGTCCGCAGGTTGGGGCGCGGGGGAGGGGCGGGTAACGGCCGCGACGCAGAGCCCGGCGGGGCTAGCCTGCACCTCCCCGCCGGCCGGCCCGGGGCTCGCCGTGGAGGAGCCTCTCCCGAGGCCGGCGGGGAGTGCTCGGGGCCTGGGCGGGACTCGCGCCTCCGCCCTCCCGCCCGGCCTTTCGCCCCGGCGCGGCCCCGTCTCCGGGCCCCGCCGCCCTTGACCGCCTCCCGCACCTGGGCGGCTGGCCGGTGCCTATTCCTCGCCGAGAGAACAGGAGGAGCGCCGGCTGCCCCTGGCTGGGAGCCGCGGTCACTCCCCGCCTCCGCCCCTGAGAGTTCCTCGGGCGAGTGCCAGCGTCTCGCCCCTTTGTCGCTGTGCAGGGATAAAGCCGCGCATCTCACCACCTAGATGGGAAGGAATTGGGGATGGTGAGAACGCGTTACGGAATAGTGCGTGCCTTGGGCCTTACGACTCCCTTTCCCTGTAGTCAGTAGTCTGGTTTACTTACAGGTGGCGCTGGTTCAGTTTTATTTGTTGCCCAATTTTATACTGTATACAAAGGATAACTTCAGTGGATGAGATTTATGTGTTTTTCTTTTAAAGTTTTGAGTGCAGTGGGAACACCCATCATAATGGTTTGGTTAGACTTCCCTGGTCGATTCTGTTGCATTCAGCCCACCGCCCCCCTTTGGGGAGAATTCTGTCTGCATAGTTTCTGACGTTGACTTCTTATAGCTGTGTCTTTCTCCCTCAATAGGAGCCAGAGGGGATGGGGGGGATTAGTAGACGTTTTCATTTCACTGGGCTTGCTTAATTTACTCCACAGCCCTCCTCCCCATCCCAGTCTTTATAGTTATGCAAGATTATCTTGTAGTACATAAGGGAAAGCTGAAATTCAGAGTTTCAGTGACTTACCTGGAGCTTCACGGCTGGAAATATATTGGAGCCTTTGACTCCAGAGCCATCAGGAGTAATCATCATAATTTACTTTTGAGAAGTAAATTTTAAGTCTTTTTTAGAAATTTGATTTCTGCTAGTAATATATATATGTATGTCGCAACTATAGACTGTGAGTTAACATACTTTAACATCCTAAGTATGCCTGTGTTTACATGTCTTCGCTCAGCTTGTTTATCAGCATATTACATAGAAAGCAAGCGAAATTTATAATTTGGGTAAGGTTAAAAAAATTCCTACGGTTAAACAGACCACTTGAATACTGAATAAGAGTGCAGTGAGCCAACAAAAAAAAGTTTCCAATTCTAATGGCCACAGAGGCCAGCCAAGGTAATATGAATGAATGAGTGAAGGTGTCAGGTTAAAGCCCAGTAGAATGGTGTGGACTGTCGCAAATGGAAAAGAACATGTGCCATCTCAAGGGGACAACGGCTGCTACCAAGCTTTAGCTAGTAACGACTGTATAGACATTTGGACTTGTGGCCACATTGTTTTAATTTTCAAAAGAGTCAAAAGCCTGTATTTTGTGTGTGTGAACTGTCAGTTTCAAACTGTTGGTAGTTGCTAAATTGAATTATACGAAATTGCCATTTTTGAATATTTAAAAGCTATAAAGTATTGGCATTTCCGTTTCAGCACTTTTCGTTAAATGTTTATAAACGTTGTGCAGGCCGAATAACACACACACACACACATATGTGTGATGTATGATCTCTGATCTAGATAATCAAGAATGATAATTGAGATTTATTAATTTCCTTTTCCATCTTTTCCACAACTTTTTAACATTGCCACTGGGCAGTGGAGGGTGGGGAGGGCAATCAAAATCTAGAAGGTTTGAAGTAGTGAAATTATAGTAATCCTAACATTTGTTGAGTACTCATTGTGTACCAGGCACTGTACTAAAAACCTTACATATATTATTTTATTAAGTTTTCAATAACCTTATATAACAGATGAAAATGTGAGATTTTAAAGAGATTAAGGATCTTGACTAAAACTGCTCAGCTGTTGAATAGTGTTATGAAAGTAGAATCATCACATGTAACCTTAATAGCTTTTTTTGTACAAGGTAGCATATAGTTTAACTAGCAATATGATACCTAGACACATTTTAATTTTTTAACATTTGGTATGCTTATAAAGAAAATCATTGGGATAAATGTTAAATGGGGTATAAAATTATATACAATATGTTTTCAGTTATATGAAAAATGAAGGGAAAAACTATATAAACACATAATCCACACATATAGAAAATAAGCCTAGAAGGAAATCCCTTTGAGTGGTTTTCTTTATCCTGCTTTCAAATTCTAATTGTTAGTTTTATAACAAAGTCAAGTTTTATTTTAAAATGTTCTTTAAAGTAGCTGTTCTAATATATATAATAAAGTACAAGACATTATAACATGTAGGTTAGCGAAAAATTTGTTAGAAATGAAATTCAGCAAAAGAACTAAGGAAAGGTTTAAAATTACGTTTTGTAATTTTACAATTTGTGTTATGTTTCTCTTCACTGGTGAAATAAGATGTGGATTGGGAAGAATATTAATTTTAAATCTTTTTGTATAATTTTTTTAATGGCAGATATAGTTTTCTAGTGAAACAAAGCAATGCCCACATCTCAAATAAAACATTCCTGTTTTGCTACTTAACATCATGTTAGGTTGGGGAGCACCGATCAAGTACTTCTCTGGGACATACTTAGTAGCATTCTTTGGTTATAGTGTGTATACTGCTAAGTCGCTTCAGTCGTGTCCGACTCTGTGCAACCCCATAGACGGCAGCCCACCAGGCTCCCCCGTCCCTGAGATTCTCCAGGCAAGAACACTGGAGTGGGTTGCCATTTCCTTCTCCAATGGGTGAAAGTGAAGTCCCTCAGTCACATCCGACTCTTCGCGACCCCATGGACTGCAGCCCACCAGGCTCCTCCATCTATAGGATTTTCCAGGCAAGAGTACTGGAGTGGGGTGCCATTGCCTTCTCCGATAGTGTGTAGGAGGCTTACATTAATATTGGTGTAAGTGGTGATGTAGAAAAAAGCATTAAAATCCAGCTGAATTCATGATAGGAAGTCTCAGCAAACTAGTAATAGAAGGGAACTTCCTCAGCTTATGGGCATCTATGAAAAACCTTTAGCTAACAACATATTTAATGATGAAACTGAATGCTTTCTCCTTAAGATCAGAACAAGACAAGGATGTCAATTCCTACAACCACTATTCAACATTTTATTGCAGGTCCTAACCAATGCAACAAGGCAAGAAAAATAAAGACATAAAAATTATAAAGGTAAAAGTAAAACCTGGCCCTGTTCTGAGGTGACATGTTTGTTTACATAAAGCTACAGTAACTAATAGTTTCCTTAAGTTACCAGAATATGAAGTAAATTTAGTGACAATTCTATTTGTATATACTAACAGCAAACAACAAAAACTTTAAAAATTCCTTTTATCTTAGTATCAAAACACATACTTAGGAATAAGTTTTGCAAAACCACATAAAAACCTTTGCATTGAAGATAACAACACATGGCCAAGAGCAATCAAAGAGCAACATAAATTAGTAAATATACTGTGTTCTTAGATAGGAAGGTGAACTGTTATCAGTTCGATATCAATTGATTATATTATAGATTCAAGGTATTTGTGATCAAATTGCTTTTTAAAAATGGGAATAAATTAATTCTAAAATCTATTAATATGCAAAGAATCTGAATAGCCAAAATAATATTTAAAAAGGTCACTGAAGCTGGAAGGCTTATATTCCCTGGCTTAAGATTTACTAAAAAGTTACAATATCAAAATAGTTTGTTATTGGCCTAAGGATAGACAAATAGATCAATAGAACAGAAAGAAGGTCCATAAATAATCCACACATAATAGAGTCAATTGATTTTTTAAAAGGCACTAAACTAAAGCCTTTAGAAAAAAAACCTTTCCACCAGATGATGCTGTACCAACTGGATATATATGTAGGGAAAAAATGTACTTTGACCTCTTCCCACATAATTTGAACTGGATCATTAATTGATATGTAAAAGATAAAATGGTAAAGCTTTTAGAAGAAAGCAAAGGAAAATATCTGTATGACTTAGGGATAGGCAGATTTTTTATAAGACAAAGTCATTACCTTAAAAGGGAATATTGAAAAATCAGATTTCTCCAAAATTAAAATTTCTGTTCATTAAGAAATTAAATAGGTGAGCCAGGGACTGGGAGAAAGTATTCAGAAGGCATATATCTCACAAAGGACTTTTTCTAAGAATATAATGAACTTTTTTTATAAGTCAACAATGAAAAGACAAATATTATTAAAAATGGACAAAAAACTCCTACATGTGCAAAAAAATACATATGAATGTCCAATTAGCATGTGAAAAAGTGCTCAGCATCAGTTGTACAACACAAATGTACACATTGAAATGCAAAAATTGCAATGCAAATTGAAGCCGCATTAAGATTCCACTTAATACCCTCTTGAATGGCTAAAATTCAAACGACTGACAATACAAAGTGCTGACAGAGATGGGCAGAACTGAATCATACATGTTGTTGGTAAGAGTAGAAAATGTTAACAACCATTTTGCAGAACTGTTTGGTCGGTTCATAGAAATTAAATATATATGTATATATATCCTCTTTAGCCCAGAAATTCTGACTCTAGAATAAATGACCCATAAGCATGTAACGATGTTGAACCTAACTGGTGTTTACAGAAATTAAAATTCAAATAATGAGATACCCATTCACTTTATATCCTTCAGAATGGCAGGGAGTGAGGAGTTGGATTCTTAGGAATTCTGATGCATGTCTTGAGGAGTATAAGTTGATTTGGCCATTTTGAAGAAAATGTAGTAAAGCTGAAGATATGTATACTCTTCAGCCCATCAATTCAACGGCTAGTGGTGCATCCCAGAAAACTATGCTGCAGCACAATTTGCGGTTAAAAAAAGGAAGCATATTAAATGCTCACCCATAGAAGTGTGTGTAAAATTGTGGTTTATCCATAACAATACCAATACAGAGTTAAAATGAGTGAACTAGAGCACCATGAAGAAATCTCAAGGGTGGAAAAGGCAAGGTTCAAAATTTTACAGGTAATCTGATACCTTTTATATAGATTTGCAGTAGAAATACAAAGTTATGTAGAGGAATGATGAACACCAGTGATTATTTCTAAGGAGAAGGAGACAATATCTTACTTAAAAAATACTAAAAATTACAAGTATAGTAATTATTAAGGCATAATAAATCTTATTGATGGATACATGGGTGTTTAATATCAAAATAGATTACACCAGAAATACAAAAATCAATGAAAAAAACAGCTAATAGATGGAGTGGAGACTGAATGAGAGCCAGTTCTTTTGAGAAGGTTCATTCCCTCAGACTTCTGGGATTCTAAGTCTACGACGCATTGCTCTAGCCTCGTTTATATATCTAGTATCCTTTTCTGTCAGCCACTCACATTTGGTTGATGGAATTGGTTGCCTCTGAAGGTACTCATTTGAATTCTAGCTTTGCTACTGGCCGTGTGTATCTTTGGGCAAGGTAACTGCTCTCCTTTCAGTCTCCTTGACTGGTAAATGGTAACAGTAATGTGTCCTTCACTCATTAATACACAGGTATATTCTGAGGCCTCCTATATGCCTAGCAACTATGCTAGGTACTGAGATAAATTAGTGACATCTGCTTTAGAAGTGATTCTCAACCCTGAGCCTCAGAATTGCCTATGAAACCCTTAAAAAATTAAACATAACTGGGGCTCACCATGGGAAGCACAAATTAGGTCAGGGATTAAAAGATCAGGCTAGAATGCCTGCTTCTATGATATCTCCTTTATAGATGATTCCAATATTCAGGAATGGTTGAGAATTTTTGCTGTTGGTCTGTGTTTTATGGGAGCAGGAATTGTGTCTGTCTTGTTCTCCATCATATTTCCAGAGCCTGGCCCATAATACATACTCAATAAGTATTTGTTGAATGAATAAATGAAAGAAAAAGACATTGTCATTGTCCTCTAAATCTAAAGTTAACAGTCACTCATGAAAGGCAGGCAGTTAAGCATGGTATAGTGAATATTAAAAATAACATAAAAATAAAATGAAGTTGTCATATCAACGTAATATTGGCTACTTGGTCAGTGTTGAATCTTTATTTGATTCTTAAATTCATATCTCTAGCTTTAATCACTGACTTCTAGTCTTGAGAAAAAGTAAAATTGAATTTGTATAACCACAGTTTTCAGTTGCTCATAGAATAGAACTTTTATGGCTGTTCCACCATCACCTCAAATTTGGCATTTCCAAACGTGAAAGTTTCTTCTTTTGCCTCTCCTCAATCTTCAATCTAACTCTCTTTTCCAGCTATCTGATTTTTATCTTGGACACCATCTTTCTTCCATTTCCCTGAGTTAGAAGCTTTGTACTCATCTTTGGGCCCTTTTTTCTACGGAGCATGTTTTGAAATACTCTTTAATTCCTCTAAGCCGTGTTTTGTGCTCATAGCTGGTTTTGAAACTAAGAGCTCCATGAGGCAGTAGGATGTAGTCATTAGGAAGCCAGACTGGTTAGTGTCAGATCGTGGGAGTTTGCTTCCAGCTCTGTCTCTTGCTGACTCGGTGACGTTAGGTGACTTCATCTGTCTCTACCCTCATCTGTAAACAACATTTGTTAAGATCTGTTATGGGAATTAAGTGGTCTTAAGGTGAACAGTGGCTGGTATATAAATGCAGTATAAACGTCAGTTTTTAATGCTAAGTGTTTTGTCTCTTCAGTTAAATTGTAAATCCTGAAGAGAAATATTATGCTATGTGTTTCCTTGGTTTCCCCTCTTTAATACCTATGACAGTAGAAAGCATGTAAGTGACTCAAAAATACTTGCCAGATTTGAGGCTCTGGTAGTTATTTTTGCTTTATGTTTACTAATAAATCATCGATTTTTCTTTTAAAGCCTGAGAAAGAACTTTAGGACTTCTTTAGAATCTTATTGCTATCTGAAAACATTTAACATAAATATGAAATCATAGTGAGACAAATAAATGTATTCTTAATGAATAGTTAATAGTACTCTGTATTTTGACAGTTGAAAAGTCTTGTAATAGAAGTAACTTTCAAAAGTGCATATGCTCTATATAAAATAAATAACCAACAAAGACCTACTGTATAGCACAGGGAACTGTACTCAATATTTTGTAATCTATAAGGGAAAAGAATTTGAAAAGGAATGTGTAGAAAATATATAGAAACTAAATCACTGTGCTGTACACTTGAAACTAACACAGTATTGTAAATCAACTATACTTCAGTTTTGAAAAAGCAAAAAAATTAAGTGAATGTGCTGGATCAGTATCCTCAACCTGAATAAACATAAAAGCCACCTAGAGTGCTTATAAAAATACAAATTTCCAGACCTCTTGAATCAGAATCTCCAAGACTTAGAACTGAGAATTTGTTGTTTTATTTTTTCTTTCTTTTCTAAACCCTGGATGATTCCTATGAGAGACAATTTTAGCTAATTCTAGTCCGGAAACTATACTTTCTTCTGAAGTTTTTAACTGAATTTCTGTAGGCAAAATATTTGAATCTAGCTATTCATATTTCTTTACCTTATTTCTAAAATACTTCAGGCCTGAGGACTTGCGCCGTGAGTTTGGTCGATATGGCCCTATAGTAGACGTTTACATTCCACTTGACTTCTACACCCGCCGCCCAAGAGGATTTGCTTATGTCCAATATCCTTTATGTTACTGTGTGCATGTGCGTAGACTACATACATGTGCATATACATGTGTGTATACATACACGTACTCAGGAGCGTATTTATGAAATAATATTGCCTAATTAAATGTGTTTATTTCTTTATCTCAGAAAATCTAATGCAGTCCACAGTAGCTGGCAAGCGCCCCTCAGTTTGAACCAACCTGTTAGCTAGAATCCAAGCATAAACCGAGCAGGCAAGACAAAAGGCACCTAAAGTTCAAGCATCAAGGAGTAAAGAGGGAGGGTGGACACAGATATAAAGACCTGGAAGAGGGGAAGTCTTTACCAAGCAAAAGACAAAGCCAACACCAGGTTGAGACTTCGGCTTTCCTACATTTACTCAGAGTTCCAGGATCAAAGCCAAGTCTGATTTTGTTGGTTCTGCGTCTCTTATAAAGTCCATCTTGCAAGCCCTAAAGAATAAAGGTCAAGGTTCAAGATCAAGTGACACTGAGGTAATTGCCTAAGTCTCATTTTGTATTGCATTACTTGAGCTTTTTCTGTTTCTAAAAAGTTAAACCAGTGACAAACTCCTGAAATACAGCTAGTTGGTTTATATAGTTTGTTTCCATTTTAGTTAGGTTTATTATATAATTTACATAGATAAGGGAGTTCAGTGGGATATATAATTCCAGATGTTAACAGATTGTTTATAGATGTTAATAGATTGTTTATGTATCTCTTTTATAATTATATCCGAAGTAATAAAAACATAAACGTATTTTAAAGCAGTAGGTTCAAAGTCAAATATGATCGGTTTTGAAAATATGTTTTAGCTCACTTATATGTGTGCACTTTTGTTTATAAGTAATTTCTCCTAAATTAATTTAAAAAGCCTGTTAATGAAACAGTAATTTTAATTTCAGAATGAAGGCTTCTGTGTACTGATTTTACCTGAAATACTGAAAAACCTGGTAAATCTTTTACCTAAGAGAAGGGAGTGAGTCCTGCCTAAATGTTTTATTTGATAATACTAGCCAGTGTTGGACTTATTCTCATGTTTCAAATTACATGCATTCTACAGCTTTTAATGTATACATTAAAAATACAGTTAGAGATTTGTTTCTGTTCTTTTTATTTTCAGACTCACTCTTCAGAATCATAATGGGGCATTTGTTTTGATAGTGGTGTTTTTTCTGATTTTTTTCAATTATGTTAGAGATATGACCTTAAAAACTTGAGCTTGTTTTTCCTAATAATTTCATGCCACCTGTACATTATTTTTAAAAAATAATATTTTTGATATCTGATGTTCAAAGTGTCCTTAACAGCTAGTCATATTTGAAGATGTTCGTGATGCTGAAGACGCACTTTATAACCTCAACAGAAAGTGGGTATGTGGCCGTCAGATTGAAATACAGTTTGCACAAGGTGATCGCAAAAGTAAGTGTGATTTAATAGCAGATCTTGCTTTTTTAGCAGGATGAGTTTCAGCAATGACAAATTTGTTAATTTAAAATTATTTCAGAATATAATACTATTTGAGTGGCTTATTTATTGAATGATTATTTATTGAGGTTTTCAGGTAATGAATTATAAATCTTGAACTTCATATTCTAGCACCAGGCCAGATGAAATCAAAAGAACGTCACCCTTGTTCTCCAAGTGATCATAGGAGATCAAGAAGCCCTAGCCAAAGGAGAACCCGAAGTAGAAGTTCCTCATGGGGAAGAAATAGGCGGCGATCGGACAGCCTTAAAGAGTGAGTACAAACTAAAAGGGAATTGAAAACTTACTTTTCTGCTGTTTCCAGAAAACATTTTAAAGAGTTTTCAAAAACAGGACACCAGAATCATTTTATTTAATATACATCAAGTATCAACTTTTTTAGAAGGATATGCTCCTCTCAATTTATAATGTATTGTTATTTTAACTTGGGTTTGTTAGATACCTTTCAGTGTGTTCATTTTATCTTTCTAATAGAAAGATAATATATACTGAGGAAAAAAGCAAAAATTGAAAGTTGTATACTTGAAAATAAAATGAGGATTTTAAATAAAAATTTTTAAATGAACCCCCAAATTAAGAATCTGAGGCCTGATAATTAAAAACTCATATGAAATAAAATAGAATCATTTGTGAAAGGAAGTTGACCAAAATGTGAATCAGTGTATTTATAAAAAGCAAATTATTTCGAGAATAAATTCCAAGTATGGTAGCATTGTAGGAAGAAAATATAAAAGTAGTAGATTTTTCAGAAAAAGATGTTTACAAGTTATCTGTTTTTCCTGGTAGGGGTTAGTTTCTGTTAGAATAATAGGAAATTGCAGTGGAAATTACTTGATAATGCTGTTTTAGTCATAACTGAAATTGTATTAGCATACCTAAATTCTGCCACTTAACTGTTTTTCTCTTGAGTTTTAATGCTGTAATTTTATAGGCATATAGAATTTTAAGGTGAATTCTGTTTTAGAGATTGATCAGCGTTTATGCTACTATCCTCTTTCTATGAGTAATAAAGAGTTGACTCTCCTGGGGCTTCCTTCACAATCCAGTGGTTAAGTCTTCAGGCTTCCACTGCAGGGGACTTATCTTGGGTTTGATCCCTGGTTAGGGAACTAAGCTCCCACATGCCACATGGCGCAGTTAGTGATAAGAAAG
The DNA here is from genome assembly GCF_016772045.2 of Ovis aries. Taxonomy (NCBI): domain Eukaryota; kingdom Metazoa; phylum Chordata; class Mammalia; order Artiodactyla; family Bovidae; genus Ovis; species Ovis aries. Next base: position 48,382,591 of record NC_056061.1, read on the forward strand.
AGTTGGCTCTCCTGGGCCATATATCTAAGCTGTCCAGTGACAACGTAACCTCAAATCAGAGCTGATCTGTAGAGCTGCTCACTTTCACTCCACTCCCTCGTTCCTCAACTCCCAGGAGCCTATACAAGGAAGAGTCCAACATAGGGTGTATGTACCTGAGCTAGACAGTCTTTACCCCAAGTACCTAGTTCTAAAAACAAGACTGTAAAGTGGCCTGGCTCCAGTCCCTCCAACCAAGTGGAAAGAAAAGACTAGGAAGAGAGAAATATCTGAGAATCCTGATTATTAGAAAATGTGGCCAACTCAGAGCCCTAGAATCTTAACATGTCAGATCAGTCCCTCTCCTTGGGTTTGAAACAAATGTTTTGATTTTGGCACATTCTTAGGGAGGCATGCAAGTAAGAGGAAGCCTTGAGTTCCTTTTATAAGCCAGGAGAACCCACGTCAGGATTGAGCCATCACCAAGGTGAATAAAGAAATATTTAGGAACAGTTATGTTTTGGTCTGGAATTTGATTCTTTTATCATACTGGGTCTAATAGTGTAAGAATATAAACCTCCCATGAATCTGTGGAGAATAATCCATTTTGTTCCATACTGATTGATTATTTGAGATTTTGACACCAATATACTCAAATACAAGTTACATTTATAGAACCTAAAATGTGGTGAGAACAAATTAAGAAATTTTATATGCCATGTGTGTCGCAAAGTCACACCAATACCACTGGTATTGCTTCTGACTTCACAAAGGAAATGAGTAGTATGAATGATATTCAGCATTTCATATTACTATAAGTTAATGGTTTATATACAAAAAATCAAACTAGATATAATATTGTACCTAAAGCAATACTTTCGTAACTTACTAAATGATAACCAGTGGTCTTAAAGAGTAAAAGAAAAGGAGAAAATTGTCCATCTGATTCATTAAAAATATAAGCTGTTCCAAATGCATTAGAGCCTTAATCAACCACCTTTTCTCCTGATTAATCTAGAGAAGTGAATATTCACAGCATTTTCTGCTTTCTAGTGGCAGTAAAGTAAACTACTTGTCTGGAGTACTACTGTCAGTTCCCAGTCACTGTGGAGTATCAGGAATAGAAAGAACCACATTTTCTTATAAGACAGTACAGTTCTACTTTGTTCTAGTTATAGTTCTAGAGGTTAAGACTGTTGCTTAAGCTCTCTGACCTCAGTGGTTTTTGTTTACAGTTACAGTATTTGTTGTTCAGCCACTCAGTCCTGTCAGACTCTTCAAGACCCCATGGACTGCAGCACACGGAGGGTTCCCTGTCCTTCACCGTCTCCTGGAGTTTGCTCAAATTCATGTCCATTGAGTTGATGCCATCCAACCATTTCATCCTCTGTCACACCCTTTTCCTGCCCTCACTCCTTCCCAGCATCAGGGTCTTTTCCAGTGAGTCAGCTCTTTGCATCAGGTGGCCAGAGTATCAGAGCTTCAGCGTCAGTCCTTCCAGTGAATATTCAGGAATGATTTCCTTTAGGATGGACTGGTTGGATCTCCTTGCTGTCAAAGGGACTTTCAGGAGTCTTTTCCAGCACCACAGTTGGAAAGCATCAATTCTTTGGGTCTCAGCCTTCTTTATGGTCCTGTTCTCACATCTGTACATGACTTCTGGAAAACCATACAGCTTTGACTATACAGACTTTTGTTAGCAAAGTGATGTCTCTGCTTTTTAATATGCTGTTTAGGTTCGTCATAGCTTTTCTTCCAAGGAGCAAGTATCTTTTAATTTCCATGGCTGTGGTCACCATCTGCAGTGATTTTGGAGCCCAAGAAGATTGTCTGTCACTGTTTCCATTGTTTCCCCACTATTTGCCATGAAGTGATGGGACTGGATGCCATGATCTTCATTTTTTGACTGTTGAGTTTTAAGCCAGCTTTTTTACTCCGCTCTTTCATCTTCATCAAGAGGCTATTTGCTGTTCACTTTCTGCCATCACGGTGGTGTCATCTGTGTATCTGAGGTTATTGATACTTCTCCTGGCAATCTTGATTCCAGCTTGTGTTTCAGCCAGCCTGGCATTTTGCATGAGGTACTCTGCATATGAATTAAATAAGTAGAGTAACAATATACAGCCTTGATGTACTCTTTTCCCAGTTTTGAAACAGTCCATTGTTCCATGTCCTGTTCTTACTGTTGCTTCTTGACCTGCATAGGGTTTTCTTAGGAGGCAAGTAAAGTGATCTGGTATTCCCATCTCTGGAATTTTCTACAGTTTGTTGTGATCTACAGTCAAATTTTCTACAGTCAAAGTCTTTAGCATAGTCAATGAAGCAGAAGTAGATGTTTTTTGAAATTCCCTTGCTTTTCCTATGATCCAATGGATGTTGGCAATTCGATCTCTGGTTCCTCTGCCTTTTCTAAATTCAGCCTGTACATCTGGAAGTTGCACTGTTGATTCCTGGCTTAAAGGATTTTGAGCATTACCTTGCTAGCATGTCCAATGAGCTCAACTGTTTGGTAGTTTGAACATTCTTTGGCATTGGACTTCTTTGGAATTGGGATGAAAACTGACCTTTTCCAGTCCTGTGGTCATTACTGAGTTTTCCAAATTTGCTGGGCTATTGAGTGCAGCACTTTAACAGCATAATCTTTTAGGATTTGAACCAGCTCAGCTGGAATTCCATCACCTCCATTAGCTTTATTCATAGTGATGCTTCCTAAGGCCACTTGACTTCACATTCCAGGATGTCTGTCTCCAGGTGAGTTATCACACCATAGTGGTTATCCGGGTCATTAAGACCTTTTTTGTATAGGTTTTCTGTGTATTCTTGCCACCTCTTCCGAATACCTTCTACTTCTGTTATGTCCATACCGTTTCTGTCCTTTATTGTACCCATCTTTGCATGAAATGTTCCCGTGGTATCTCTGATTTTCTTGAAGAGATAGATCTCTAGTCTTTTCCATTTTGTTGTTTTCCTCTGTTTCTTTGCATTGTTCACTCAGTTTTTCAATCTTTCAGCTGCTGTGTTTTGCTAACCTCTTAGAGTCTTACATGTGCCGCATAGATGGTGGCCAGTGACTTAAGGAAAATTTATAGGCAGAGTTTAGGGTGAGGTGAGGTGGTTTGTCTGCATTTTCCTCATCTCTGAGATTTTTGTCTGTTAAGTCTTGGCCATTTTGATGGCCCTGAATTATAATCTCTGTCTCTTCAGTTTAGTCCAGTAGCTATTTTCTAGTTGGGCTTAATTCTCCCATTCTGGCTTTTGGAAAACGGTCTCAGGAAAAGAGCCATGGCTTGTAACCCTTCAAGTTCTGCTTTTGTTGATTATTCTCCAGTGTCTTTTAACAGTTGTTTTATAAGTGTTGTCAGTTCAGTTCAGTTCAGTCACTCAGCCGTGTCCAACTCTTTGCGACCCCATGAATCGCAGCACACCAGGCCTCCCTGTCCATCACCAACTCCCACAGTTCACTCAAACCCACGTCCATCGAGTCGATGATGCCATCCAGCCATCTCATCCTCTGTCATCCCCTTCTCCTCCTGCCCCCAACCCCTCCCAGCATCAGAGTCTTTTCCAATGAGTCAGCTCTTCTCATGAGGTGGCCAAAGTACTGGAGTTTCAGCTTTAGCATCATTCCTTCCAAAGAACATCCAGGACTGATCTCCTTTAGGATGGACTGGTTTGACCTCCTTGCAGTCCAAGGGACTCTCAAGAGTCTTCTCCAGCACTACAGTTTAAAAGCATCAATTCTTCGGTGCTCAGCTTTCTTCACAGTCCAACTTTCACATCCATACATGACTACTGGAAAAACCATAGCATTGACTAGATGGACCTTTGTTGGCAAAGTACTGTCTCTGCTTTTGAATATGCTGTCTAGGTTGGTCATAACTTTCCTTCCAAGGAGTAAGTGTCTTTTAATTTCATGGCTGCAGTCACCATCTGCAGTGATTTTGGAGCCCAAAAAATAAAGTCTGACACTGTTTTCACTGTTTCTCCATCTATTTGCCATGAAGTGATGGGACCAGATGCCATGATCTTTGTTTTCTGAATGTTGAGCTTTAAGCCAACTTTTTCACTCTCCTCTTTCATGTTCATCAAGAGGCTCTTTAGTTTCTTCACTTTCTGCCGTAAGGGTGGTGTCATCTGCATATCTGAGGTTATTGATATTTCTCCTGGCAATCTTGATTCCAGCTTGTGCTTCCTCCAGCCCAGTGTTTCTCATGATGTACTCTGCATATAAGTTAAATAAGCAGGGTGACAATATACAGCCTTGATGTACTCCTTTTCCTATTTGGAACCATTCTGTTGTTCCATGTCCAGTTCTAACTGTTGCTTCCTGACCTGCATACAGATTTCTCAAGAGGCGGGTCAGGTGGTCTGGTGTTCTCATCTCTTTCAGAATTTTCCATAGTTTATTGTGATCCACACAGTCAAAGGCTTTGGCATAGTCAATAAAGCAGAAATAGATGTTTTTCTGGAACTCTCTTGCTTTTTTGATGATCCAGTGGATGTTGGCAATTTGATCTCTGGTTCCTCTGCCTTTTCTAAAACCAGCTTGAACATCTGGAATTTCACAGTTCACGTATCGCTGAAGCCTTGCTTGGAGAATTTTGAGCATTACTTTACTAGCGTTGTGAGATGAGTGCAATTGTGTGGTAGTTTGAGCATTCTTTGGCATTGCCTTTCTTTGGGATTAGAATGAAAACTGACCTTTTCCAGTCCTGTGGACACTGCTGAGTTTTCCAAATTTGCTGGCATACTGAGTGCAGCACTTTCACCGCATCATCTTTTAGGATTTGAAATAGCTCTACTGGAATTCCATCACCTCCACTAGCTTTGTTCACAGTGATGCTTTCTAAGGCCCACTTGACTTCACATTCCAGGATGTCTGGCTCTAGGTGAGTCATCACGCCATCGTGATTATCTTGGTCTTAAAGATCTTTTTTGTGCAGTTCTTCTGTGTATTCATGGAGAAGAAAATGGCAACCCACTCCAGTACTCTTGCCTGGAAAATCCCATGGAAGGAGGTAGGCTACAGTCCACGGGATCATAAAGAGTTGGACACGACTGAGCTACTTCACTTCTGTGTATTCTTGCCACCTCTTCTTAATATCTTCTGCTTCTGTTAGTTCCATACCATTTCTGTCCTTTATCGAGCCCATCTTTGCATGAAATGTTCCCTTGGTATCTCTAATTTTCTTGAAGAGATCTCTAGTCTTTCCCATTCTGTTGTTTTCCTCTATTTCTTTGCATTGATCACTGAGGAAGGCTTTCTTATCTCTCCTTGCTATTCTTTGGAACTCTGTATTCAGATGCTTATAACTTTCCTTTTCTCCTTTGCTTTTTGCTTCTCTTCATTTCACAGCTATTTGTAAGGCCTCCCCAGACAGCCGTTTTGCTTTTTTGCATTTCTTTTCCATGGGGATGATCTTGATCCCTGTCTCCTGTACAGTGTCACCAACCTCCGTCCATAATTCATCAGGCACTCTATCTATCAGATCTAATCCCTTAAATCTATTTCTCACTTCCACTGTATAATCATAAGGTACTTGATTTAGGTCATACCTGAATGGTCTAGTGGTTTTCCCTACTTTCTTCAATTTAAGTCTGAATTTGGCAATAAGGAGTTCATGATCTGAGCCACAGTCAGCTCCTGGTCTTGTTTTTGTTGACTGTATAGAGCTTCTCCATCTTTGGCTGCAAAGAATATAATCTAGCCTTTTAATATAGCTTTTTTTTTAACGGGAAGATTGGTCTAGAACAAGCTGCTCTGTCATGGCAAGATTCAGAAGTCCTCCATCTAGGTTTTTGCTTTTATTAACATTATTTAATATTCTTAGATATTGTATCTTTTTTCCCCTTTCAGATTTTCTTACCTCTTAGGAATTATGTAACCCAGACTAAATATGCAAAATATATTTTTCAGAACTGACTCATAAAAGATATCCAGCAAAGTCAAAATCTTTTGGTCAAATATTACAAACTTGTACATATTTTTGAACCAAAAGCAGGCATAATAAAATTAGAACTTTTTTCTCCAACAAAATCACAACTAATGTTATGTAAAGTATATAAGTTCTTGAGAGTGTTGTTTCCTAACCTATTAACTATTTTTATATGAAATATATACTCTGATGTTATGGATGTTTGCAGGTCTCGACACAGGCGATTTTCTTACAGCCAATCTAAATCTCGCTCCAAATCACTACCCAGGCGGTCTACCTCAGCAAGGCAGTCAAGAACTCCAGGAAGGAATTCTGGTTCTAGAGAACGGTCAAGGTCCAAGTCCTTGCAGAAAAGGTCCAAGTCAATAGGAAAATCACAGTCAAGCTCACCTCAGAAGCAGACTAGCTCAGGAACAAAATCAAGATCACATGGAAGACATTCTGACTCCATAGCAAGATCCCCATGTAAATCTCCCAAAGCGTATACCAATTCTGAAACGAAAGCACAAACAGCGAAACACTCTCATTTTCGATCACATTCCAGATCGCGGAGTTATCGTCATAAAAACAGTTGGTGAACAGCAACAGAAGAATGCTCCGTAGTGTTAATGTAGCTTACTTATTAAACTTCTCATTATGTTGAATAAAAATTCTTGAAGGCTTACAGAAAATGTGAGTTGATATTAGTTACTTTGGGCATGTATAAGAAATAAAGGCTCTCTCACTTGGGTTAATGAAGATTTGGTCTCAGTATAAGGGCCCACACCACAAATATGATGTGAGTGATGTCCCATCTTATGGACCGTTTTTTGCTTACATTGTGGCAGAAGAGTACTTTTTAGAGGAAATGTATAAAGTGAAACTAAATTAGAAAATTTGATTTGGATATTAAGTATTAACAGTAATTAAAAAAATATTTTTTACTTTAAAGCACTTTCATGTAAAAGTAATGATGACTGTATAATTGCATAAGGCAAACTTAAGACTGTTTGACACTGTACGTCTCCTTTGTGTTTTCTCTTTAAACTTGGGCCAATTCTTGATGGTATTAGTTCTGTATCACAAAATACTGACATTTCTAAAAGTAGAGTTTATGTAGCGATCAAGCATTCAAAAGATATTCTTTCCTAAGCTCAAAAAAGCTTCCTGAGTATAGGAACAGTATAGATAAATTGATATTAAGTTGTATCCTGTATCATGTTCATTCATGTCAGAAATAGCAAAACGTTTTAAAATACTGAATTTTGAATGGTTTGAGACTGCTATAAAAATGTGCAACACTTATAGTCCAAAAATATTCATATCAAGCCTTATACATATGAAGATTGGTACATTTTGTATAAAATCACATTTTATACCATTAATTCTACATACCTACTTTTCATCTGTTACTTAGTGGTTTCTTTTTAGAGCTTTTGTTCAAGACTTTAAATGGTATAGAATAAGTCTTGGTTTATCTTTGAAAATGTTTAGTACCTTGTATTAAACTCAAGACTGCATTCTCAGAAAACAGCTTCTCAGTACGGGATTTACATTACACTGCCCTTCGTTTTTTAAAGCCAAATAGCTTTATTGATATTCTTTTGTAGTTGTTAAAACAGAATTTCTTTAAAAATGTGTTTGTAGTTTATGTTTTTCAAAGAGTTTGGTAGTATTTGTGATAAAATGACTTTGCATATGGTTATTATAGGGGATATATTTATAGAGCTCTACTTGTGTACCTTGTTGAATTATATTGAAATTTAAAGTTCTCAGCCCATACAGTTAATATTTGTATCTAGAATGCTTAAGAAAAAAAATCTGTCATATATTTTTAGCATATAGGAGCCAGTGTTGCTTCTGTTTGTTTTGGATACAAATTCCTTTTTTTTGTTGTCCTTTTTTTGCATTTTACATCATGTGTGTAAGAAATAACTTTACAATATAATTTATATGCTGGTGGTAATTGGATAAGTACCGTAAATTCGTGTATTCTGTACTTTCTGAATAGATTTTCTCTATTTAATCATAGCAAAATTTATTTCAAAACTACAGCTCTTTGAAGTGTTCAGATGTAATAAAATTTAGTTATAAAATTATGTGGCACTATTGAAAATTGAAAGGATAGTCTGAAGAAAGAGCAAGACAAACAGTAATTTTTTGTATTTTCTAAATAAATGTTTTGGTTTATGTACATATGTAGTTATTGTGGATACTAACTACGAATTGATTATAGTGTCTACATTTAATCATATTTTCATAAAAAGTTAATAAGGCAGTGTTTCTGAACATGCTTAATCCTTTGATTTACTCTGATTTGGTTGTCCACTGTAATTGCTAGACTGCTTATGAGGATGCTGTTTGGTTTGATGGAAAAACTGGAATGATAATAGTTTAAACTTTATGATTATTTAATATGTGCTTGGCAATGCTCTGTAAAGTTTTACATTACTCACTCATCACAGAAACTTCAGGAGGGCAATGCCACTGCAGATAAGGTAAGTGAGATGAAGAGAGGTTACATGACCTGCACAAACAAGGTCACACAACATACTTTGTATAGCTGGGTGGTGGCTGGGCTCCATGCTGCCCTCCCTGATCACCATGCTTGTCTTTTTGGAAGACAAAAGTCTTTGACAGATATATGCTAAACTAAGATAATATTTAGAGGAAAAGGAGATAATAGAATTAGGAAAAGAAACAATTACAGGCTTCAGTGAAACTGGGTTCTGTGAGTAGAAATTGATTAACAATTGTGCTGATACCCTGGAAAATTGTATTCTGGGTACATCTGTTCTAGGATTCACTTGTGCTATAGAATTGTTTCTTGGGCCTTTTAAGAGAGGATACTTAGGGTAAGATTGTTAAATAAAGCAAATGTATCCCCTATCTGTGATCATTTCCTTTAAAGATTGTATATTTATTCAGGTACTTCCCCAGTTTAAATATAGGGGCACTTCCTACCTCCATTTGTTCAGGATTCATAGAGGATCAGCTATGTCAGAGAAGGTAAAGATGGCTACTTTGATTGCTTGTTTTCTTTCTCTTATAAATAATACATGTAATTGCTGTATAGCAGCTGGTATTTGCAGCTGCAGACAGATAATGGGGAAATATGCTAAACTTTTTTATCAGGATTTAACCTTGTGCCACTGGGCTATTTATCTCTAAATAAATAGAGATAACTTTATGTGGTATCTGAGATAAATATATATTAACTTGAGGTACTACTGTTCTAAGACATGCTCTTCTATTATAAATAAATATGAGTATCTGTCTTTATTCCAGTTCCATTGCATGAGGCAAAATCAGAGTTTAAAAGAAGAAACATTTAGAAATACTTTTACAATTCTTCTAAAGAAAAGTGAAAGTTGCTTAGTCATGTCAACTGTTTGCAACCCTAGAATTCTCCAGGCCAGAATGCTGGAGTGGGTGCCTTTCCCTTCTCCAGCAAATCTTCCCAACCCAGGAATCGAACCAGAGTCTCCTGCATTGCAGGTGCATTCTTTACCAACTGAGATTTTCAGGGAAGCTCATAATTCTCCTACAGAGAAGGCAATGGCACCCCACTCCAGTACTCTTGCCTGGAAAATCCCATGGATGGAGGAGCCGGGTAGGCTGCAGTCCATGGGGTTGCTAAGAGTTGGACATGACTGAGCAACTTCCCTTTCACTTTTCACTTTCATGCATTGGAGAAGGAAATGGCAACCCGCTCCAGTGTTCTTGCTTGGAGAATCCCAGGGACAGTGGAGCCTGATGGGCTGCTGTCTGTGGGGTTGCACAGAGTCGGACACGACTGAAGCAACTTGGCAGTAGCAACATAATTCTCCTAAACTACATTAAAATTGTAATTTCCTGCTTGGAGTTAAAAATTAAATTTGCTTTCCAAACAGGGTGGCAGAGTATCTGGAGTACTTGTATAACATTGCTACTTATGCAGAGGATCTTAATCCAGCATCATGAAGCCAAAGCTTCAGATCTGGCACCTGCAGATTTTAAAACAAGTCTGTGACTCCTAGTAGTTTAAAAACCAGTGGTTCAGTGATACATCCAGATACTAGTCTCAAAACTCATATATTCAATTAGAAGACATTTAAGCATTAAGTGAAGATTATGAATTTAGCATCTGAATCACTCCCTTGATGAAGATAGGATATTTAGGATCATAGCATTAGCTCCAGCATTGGTCTTCCAGGTCAGTTTAGGCCCTCTGCAAAATTTGTGTCTTGTACAAGGTGCTCTTGAATCAAGCAAACTAACCAAACTAGTGCATCCCAGACAGGCCCCATTCATTGCCTCACATAAACAGCCTCAGGGGAGTAAGCACTTCATTCTTGACTGGGCTTCCCTGAATCCCTCCCGGCCCCATCCCCCACTTAGAGAATGTTCGTGATGTACTGACCCCATCCCAGGCACACAGTAGAGCTGGGACAGCCCACAAAGAAGGTGGATGGACTATAAAGGAGTCATGAAGAAATTGGGAATTTAAAAATACACCTAGGCTACTATACCCCAGTAATAGCCCCCTCACAAAACATGGTATAATGTTTTAATTATATTTGGGGGAAAGGGCTATATGATTACTCTTCTTGAAGCTTATGTTCTAGGAATATACCACAATTTTGAATACATGAAAAAAAGTTTCAACTTGTGGAAGTAGATGCTCAAGGGGGTTGATGGTTACTATTTTTTAATGTATTATGCAATTTAAAACACCATATTAAACCTACCACTTAAAGCCTACGTAGTTTATAAACTAGTATTTAAAAAGGTTATAAATTAAAATCAAGAATATCTTAATGGTGTGTCAGGTTTCAGGTTCTTTCAGAATGTGGATAGAAGATTTAAAGGGTCAGTCTCCAAATGAGAGAATATCTTGACCACATGTCTTACTGTTTGATTTTAGGTACTGCAGCTTGTGTAGGATGAGTAGTTTCTTAGGAAAAGTGCAACTGAAACAAGAAGCAAAGTTATAGCTTCCTGAATTCAGGAGTATATTATATGAACTAAATACCTAAGAACTATATGCTTTTTAGAAATGGATGTAGATGTAGATTGAGGAAACCCAGGATTGTTTGCTATGAGCAGCTGTTTCCTAAAGAAATAACTACATTCTAGTTTTCTTAGCTTATTCCTGATAATCAGTAGTCTTAAAATGCTGTTAAATTGACTTATTTCAACAGAAATCTCAATATAAAATAGTCTTCCAGGCTCAAGTGATACCCTGTTTCAGTAGTAAGAAAAAAATGCTTTTTTTGTAAGGCGAAACTAAAAACCATTCCTATTAAGTGAGGCAGTATCCACTTTGTTGTAATACTTTACATCTTGAGGAAAAAGTACTCTGACATAAGCTGTGTAATTGGTTCAATGTATCAGGGCCTTTTTACATTTTAAAAAATGAGTGTTGCTTAAATTTATTTTAACACTGAAACATAATTTCATAAGAACCTTAAGGAAAAGCATTTACATTGATCATTGTCAGTAAACCTTAAAATGTTCAATATAGCTGAATTAGAAATAGGCTCTAGTTTTGTTAAGATACTCATAATTTTTAATGTGTATATTAAGTCTAACCATTTTTGGTATTGTTTTATACTTTATAATTCATTCCCTAGTCTTGTCATATAATCTATGTGGGTTTTTTTTTAATGCCACTTAAAAACATGGATAATAAAATTTTATTCTATGGTATCTCATACATGAAAAGCACTTGTGTAAGGTGCTCTTAGCTGGTTGTCAGTAGTCAAGTATAACTAATAATCAAAGAGGTTTCGGTGACCACACTTTTGTCCATCACCTGTTATCTACTTTTGACTAAAATGTTGTGGTTTTACATGAATATCTATCACGGAAAGTGGAACTACACTTGAAGAATAAATTTAAACGCTTTTAACTTTTCATTAGCTCCACGGATGTTAATTCTGCATTAAAGGTTTTAAAGAGTAGGAGCCAGAGAGTTGCATGCTGCTTTGTCCATCTACTTCCTGGTCACCTCAGTGCTAACCAGACCTTTGCTGCTGCTGCTGTTAAGCCGCTTCAGTCGTGTCCAACTCTGTGCAACCCCATAGACGGCAGCCCACCATGCTCCTCCATCCCTGGGATCCTCCAGGCAAGAACACTGGAGTGGGTGGCCATTTCCTTCTCCAATGCGTGAAAGTGAAAAGTGAAAGTGAAGTGTCTCAGTCGTATCTGACTCCTAGTGACCCCATGGACTACAGCCTACCAGGCTCCTCCATCCATGGGATTTGCCAGGCAAGAGTACTGGAGTGGGGTGCCATTGCCTTCTGCAACCAGCCCTCTAGCTATCCCCTTTCTTCTCCTTTGGGCATCTCATACAAACAGGTATTTCCTTACACTCCTAAGGATCATTCTTTAACTCCTCTCACACCATGGGCAGTTAGGATAAATGCCCTTCGGAATCTCTAGTCTCCACCTACCTCCTCCTCTAAATTTAGTTTCAAGCTTTAACATTTATTTCAACATTAAATAACAATTGTCACATTTCCCAAATAAGCCAGTGCTTAAGTACATGATCATTTCTCTAATTTTTCAGTTCTTATTTACAATGACTTTGGTATTTCAGTCATCATGACTAGAGTTCTGTTATTTTAGAAGTTATGACCAACTAAGCAGCCTAGTTTTAAGTGCAAAGAAAAAACATTCAGTTTACAGCCTCAAAAGATTGACTTATTTGTGCTTTATATTTAAATGAATTTTTGGAATTGTTGGCAAATACTCAATTTGTGTATAATGTAGGAGTAATGAGGTTTAATTGCTAAATGGACCCATGAACTGTGCCTGCCAGGCTCCTCTGTCCATGGGATTTCCCAGGCAAGAATACTGGAGTGCATTTCCGTTTTCTTCTCCAGGGGATATTCTTGAACCAGAGATCAAACCCAGGTCTCCTGCGTTGCAGGCAGATTCTTTACTGACTGAGCCACCAGGGAAGCTACTAGGATATTCATGATAATTTTTAACGTGTATAAGCAGCCTTCGTTTTCCCTAATTCTGTTAACGTTTTGTTGTAGAAATCTTTGGTAAGGTAATCTTACAATGAATACCCATATACTCATTAATTTACATAGAGTCTACAATTGAACAGTAAGTTATGCTTGATTTATCACATCCTTTCCTCAGTTATTTGAGTGAACTCTGGGAGTTGGTGATGGACAGGGAGGCCTGGCGTGCTGCGATTCATGGGGTTGCAAAGAGTCGGACACGACTGAGCGACTGAGCAAGTGAACAGAACTGAAATGTTTGAAAATTGGAATGTTCATAAGTGGGCTTTTCCAGTTAGCAAAAGAGTGACAAAAAAATCTTGATTATCTTTCATAAACATAATCCTGTTTTCTTAGTTTTAAAATTCAGGGTGTGGTTTCAAAGATCACGTGATTCACAGTAACCTAAGAAAGATTTAAAGAGACCGGACTGAGTGCACAGTGATGGACCCTTGGAAGGCTGACTGAAAAGGGAAATCTAACCTTTGATGATCCTTTTGTTCTATTAATGTGAGAGCCCTTAATATCTGGTCACTTTAAGGGTAATTTCAACGTTGAAAGGGACTGTTAACAGCCATTATTTTATAGCAAGAAGATCTCTCAAACTGTAGATCTCTCCAAGATTTTGATAGGAAGAGCCAAAGGCCTCTGGTTCCATGCGGCCAAGCAGAGTGAAATAAAGATCTTCCTGTTTAAAGAGCTTACTGTTAGAAGGCTATTTGAGTTCAATTAAATCAAACATTTCCATGTCAGAAATAATCAAAAAATCACCAGAATGTGTTCATCCTGCCATCTCAAGATTCTAGAGGGGTTTGTAATTTGGCTTTGACAACTAATCAGGTTAATTTCTAATCTTAGAACAAAGGAACTATCTAATTAGGAGTAGCTTGAAGGATCCTGTGGACAGAGAAGCCTGGCAGGCTCCAGTTCAAAGGGTCACAAAGACACAACTCGGCACAAAGCACATGTAAATATGGGGCATCCCTTGTGACTTAGCTGATAAAGAATCTGCCTGCAATGCGGCAGACCTGGGTGTGATCCCTGGGTTGGGAACATCCCCTGGAGAAGGGAAAGGCTACTCACTCCAGTATTCTGGCCTAGAGAATTCCATGGACTGACTGCTTTCACTTTCACTTTATCTGGTGGCTCAGTGGTAAAGAGTGCTTGCCAAGCAGGAGATGTGGGTTCAATTCCTGGATTGGGAAGATCCCCTGGGGAAGGAAATGGCAGTGCACTCTAGTATTCTTGCCTGAGGAATCCCATGGATAGAGAAATCTGGTGGGCTACAGTCCATGGGGTCCCAGAGTCCCAACATGACTTAATGACTAAACAACAAACTACTTTAGAAAATGAATTCTAAGACCTTGACAATGAACCCTCAGTAAATGTATCACCTATAAATCTTAAATTGTAATTCACAAGTTTAGTTTTGGCAAATACAATTCTTGGGTATTGAGAATATTACTCATACTTCTTAGCATATTCTATTTAGAACTCCCAAGAAAATTGCAAAGGATATGAAAAGTAATCTGAAAACTGTCGAACAATCTAATCCAAGAGATTTAAAGAAAGTTTAATCCAAGCATAAAATAGATTATCCCTAACTCTTAAAACTTAATCCATCCCATACCTTCAGAGAATCATAAAATTTTCAAGAAAGCTTCTTTCAAAGATTAATTTTTTATGAGTTTATAAAAAGTCTGTAAAATGTACTCTCAAATTCCCTTTCAGATACAAAAACAAGTGAGCTAAATTCCCTTTCAGATACAAAAACAAGTGAGCTGCTGAATTACACATGGTGTGTGCTTACAATTCATTTCATAACAGACATACTGTTAACCCATTTGGAAACTTTTGAAAGATTTATGGATTCAGGAGGAGTATTATAAAAGACCAGTTTTACCCAGTTTGAAATTCAGAAAAGGGAAAGAAACTTTGTTCCTCCTTTTCAGCAACCGGCTCCCTGCTGTCTGTTTTTAATGGAGAATTTAGTATTAGAACCATTACTAACAGACTTTTACAGGTCAGTAGTAACTAACCGTCATTAATACTATTTCAGAGGAGATACTTTTAAACCATATACTCTCATAGATGAAGTCTAGAGTCTATAGGAGGCAGAAAGGATGAGGTCGGGAATACTGGTAAAGGTGCTAACCTAAGGAGGGGAAAAGGAGAAAATACAAGAGGAAAATACTTGTTTCATACTCATGTTGTAATTAGGGTTTTTGCGCGGTTACCATGGCTGTACCTCTTGGCCTGACCTGACCTTACTTGCTGTATATTTCCACTGGGATATCCTACACAAATCTCAAAGTTCAACATGCAAATCAAAATTACCTTCCTCTACAATTCCAGCCCCTTCCAGAGTTCCTTAATTGCTGGCTTTATCTTCCTAATAGCTCAATTTTAAATTAAATCTTTTTCTTACACTTCATTCAGTTTCTCGATTCTGAATTCTACCTCCAGAACATCTCCCAAATAAGTCCATGCCTCAGTATAACCTCCAATAATGTCCTTTAGGCATTCTTTAAACTACTGAATCCTCAAGTGGCTTTCGTGTCTCAAGCTCCCCCTTTCCAAACTATACTCCATCTTTTCACGTTTTCTTTTAGAATCTTATTACCTTGTTCATAAACCTCTGATGACTGTCATGCTTATAAAGTTGAAAGTCTTAAACGTGGAATTTAAAGCCCTTCATGTTGTTACCCCAGTACACCATTCAAGACTGAATCTCGGGAAAAAAAAAAAAGACTGAATCTTCCAACTCTGCACTTCTCAAGCTACTGGATAGTCCACATCTTTTCATATAACACCGCCAAAACTTATACCTCTGACAGTTATTCAGCTTTTCTTTGCGTGTCATACTATTTTAAGGCCCCACGCAATATTCCTTCCGTTGTGTCTGATCACCAAGGAGACGATCCCTACTCTTTCTCTAGTTAGTAACCACCTGTTGGAAGACATAGTGACTTCACTTGTTTTTACATCCTCTAAAGACATTCGGTAGGGTGTAGGGTGAAGGGAATGCAGCTTGTATTTTAGTTATGGTGGCCATTTCTTCCTCACCCACCTATGCTGCTAACTTTTCATTTTGTCAGTTATCCTTGTACAGTTGAGCCCTGAGCAACTCATAGGTCGGGTGCACCTTGCAGCTGAAGGAAACATGATATAAATGATGGTCTGTTATCGGTGATTCCTCCATATCCAAGCTTCCACATCCTGGGATCCAGCCAACTGCAGATCATATAGTATTTAATATTTTAAAAAAATGTGTATAAAGTGGACCTGCTCAGTTTGAACCTGTGATGTCCAAGGGTTAGCTATCTCCTGAACATACTTCACACTTAATCCCACACACTCCGTAGACACGCTGCTCAAAAATGACACAAAAGAACAGGTATTTCAAACAGAGGGAAGTAGTGGTTGAAGTTTTTATCCAAGACAAGGACTCTATATTAGTTTCATTGTTAGGATTTTTATTATACGGAGAAATGTGCATATGCACATAAATGAGCCATTTGATGGAATCATAGACTTAAGATTTGGGGGGCTTCAGAACTCATGTAGGCCAATTAGTGGTAATATTTACAACATACTATTTTTAAAAGCTAAACTTGGTGACTTAACAATTGGGGGAATTTTTAACTATGGGCTTAACTCCTAAAATGAATTTCCCATCTGTAAGGAAGACATCTGCATTTATGTGAGCAGCAATGAAGACTCATACAAAAATGCCAGTATCAAATAGAAGTTCCTTTGCATCTTCCTTTCTAGAACTGATTTCTTAACGGAGAAAGTGTCTGTTGCTCAGTCACGTTTGACTCTCTGCAACCCCATGGACTGTAGCCCATCAGACTCCTCTGTCCATGGGATTTCCCAGGCAAGAATACTGGATAGGTTGCCATTATCTTCTCCAGGGGATCTTCCCAACTCAGGTTTTGAACCCTGGTCTCTTGCACTGCAGGCAGATTCTTTACCATCTGAGCTACCACAGGAGCTCAGTGAAAGGCTTAGTCGCTCAGTCGTATCCAGTTCCGACCCTGTGGACTCAAAATTAACCCACCGCCTCAATCACAAAACCAGCTTCCCCCACAGAGCACTTGCCTTGCATTTTTTGGGTAATCACAAACCACTGAATATTCATGTTTCTCCCCAGCACTTCTGGAGGAACCAGGAATAAATAGGGCAGAGGTTGGTGGCTTTGAGCTATGACAGCCCTTTTCCTCCCCAGACATTGAAATGCTTTTGAGAACATGCTGGAAGCTGAGGCATCAGAGGGGTCTAGTTTATCCACTACACTCATGCTGCTGCTGCTGCTAAGTCACTTCAGTCGTGTCTGACTCTGTGCGACCCCAGAGACAGCATCCCACCAGGCTCCCCCGTCCCTGGGATTCTCCAGGCAAGAACACTGGAGTGGGTTGCCATTTCCTTCTCCAGTGCATGAAAGTAAAAAGTGAAAGTGAAGTCGCTCAGTCATGTCTGACTCTTCACGACCCCATGAACTGCAGCCTACCAGGCTCCTCTGCCAATGGGATTTCCCAGGCACGAGTACTACACTCATAGTTCCTCATAATCCTCATTTCCCTGTCTTGGGTGGATGTCCACTGTGCCCGCCTTACCAGGTCCATGCTCGGCCCTGGTGCTGAGAGGCAGAAGCACTGGGATGGGCCTGGATTTTGTTCCTTCTCAACACCAATATTGAGTCAGGGCTTTTAATGAAGGCAGGTGAAGACAGAACAAATATTATGGGTTTTTAACTAGTTTAAAAACCACATACTAGGCAAAAGAAATACAAGTGGTTTTAAGTACAGCGTAACCCATTCATTTCCCACAATTATACTAGTTTTATAATTTGTGAAGGAAAGAGGTATAGTAATGCCTAGAAACCTGAAAGCTGGTTAAGAGTAAAATGTAAATTACTTGATAATACATTCAGATCTTCAAATTTATAAACTACACTAAAGTTTGTATTTTAACTTGAAAAACCACCTTTAAGTTTGAAAAGAATGGCTCCCATCAACCTTTTAATATTGTAATTTGGTCTTTTATTACTTTTTTTTCCCTTTCTCATTCTGCAAGGACACAGATTACTTAGCACCAAGATTAATGCAAATAAAAGCAGATTTCTGTATTGTCACTACATCAGTGGTATGAGCTGAATAAACTCAGCATCAAATTGTACAAATTTACCTAGACACTTCAGTATAAGATTCTAAACCACGTTTTATAGGGGAAGTGCCACTGAATAGAACATTTTCCGCTCACACCTTTTACCCCTTTGCAATTTTAAACTAGGCCATTAGTTAACATTTAGGTCTGTAGCAGAAAACTGCAGTGTACTTTATACCCCCACAAGACAAATTACATGAACACTGGGAGAAAATGTTTCAAGAAACTCCAATAGGAGAAAAATAATTGTTGAATAATTAGGCTTCACTATGGTCTGAATTTTTATGTTGAAACCCAGCCCCCAAGGTGATAGTACTAGGAGGTAGAGACTTGGCAAGTGATTAGGATAGGAGTGGGGGAACCCTCATGAATGGGATTCATGTCCTTATAAAAAGGAGCCCCCCCACCCCTGTGCCATGTGCATACACAGCTAAAGGTGGCCTCCCACAAACCTCATGAGGGCTCCCGGGCATGCTTAACGTGCCAACTCACTTCAGTCCTGTCCCTATTCTTTGCAGCCCTATGGACTGTAGCTCACCAGGCTCCTCTACCCATGTGATTATCCAGGGGAGAATTCTGGAGTGGGTTGCCATGCCCTCTAGGGGATCTTCCTGACCCTGGGATGGAACCTCCATCTCCTGCATTGGCAGGCACACTCTTTACCACTAGCATCACATGGGAAGCCCTAGACAACAAATCTGCTGATGCCTTGATCTTAAGACTTCCCAGCCTACAGAACTGAGAAATTGTTTATAAGCTACCCAATCTCTAGTATGTTGTTACAGTAGTCTGAAGGGACTAATACTGTTAAATAACTGTTTTACTGTAAAACCAAAACTATTCAAATTTGTTAACACCTTCTCACTAAATATATCTGTAGTCTATTTCAACCACTTTTCAAACTATAAAATTTATTAATTTCCTTATATCACCCCTTAAAAAATTTAGCCATCTTCTTTACCAGTGTATTAACACTCCTCTTGGCTAAAAGAAAAAGTCTTTACAAGGTTAAAAGTGCACTTGTATCTTAGTTTCTCTAAATGCTTTTTAAAAATCTAGCTATATATACCTGTATGTAAATTAAGTGTAACTTTCTCTGAATTCATAAGAACAAGGCATCAGTGCCAAAGAAAAATACCTGGATGGGTTTTTACAAGTTGTAAATTCTTAAGAGATTTTGTGGTGGCAGTAACAAGTCATCATTGCCATCACGGCACTGCTTATCTATCAAGTCAACAGGATTCTAAAGTTAGGTTCTCCCTTGTGTGAACCAAAGGATCCAAGAAATTGAGACTTATGACTCATTTTCTCCCCTTAGGATGGTAGCACCTTTCTCATCTATACTGTTTTATAAAATCATATTTAACCTTTTAACTTTACATTTTCACGTGTCTAAATATTGACCAATTACTCATTAAGACTTTTTCCTTTGTACTGTTTGGGATAACCTTGGCTTTGTATAATGAGAAGGGAAAGTTGTGTTCTAGAATTTCTTATTGGAATAGACCGTATACACTATTGAGTAGAAGTTTGAATTTTAAAGTAAAAAACATGCAACAGTAACTTCAAGCAAGCTTTAGATCCCAAAATCTCCATCTATTATTTTAACGTTATATTTGCTTTGATTCAAGTATCCCATTTAGTATCAATATACTGATTTTGAAAACCAGTACACTGAAAATTTGAAAACCAAACAAGTGCCATTTTCCTTCATTCTAAATATGGTAAGTGAAATGGTACTTTACGAAAACAGTTCGAAAATAAAAACATTCTAAGATATAAACTAAATCAGCTACACTTTTGCCCACAACCATTTCCATTCATAAAATGGGGAATTCCTCCCCTTAGAGGTAGTAGTGTTTTAGACTCTCCAAATTTCAAGAGGACATACAATTAGTATAAACATTTAGCCAGTGAAATGGAAAGTTAAAATCCATCTCCTAGTTACACATTCAAACATGAAAAACAATCACACACAAAGAGTCAAGACTTAAAGGGGGGGGGCCAAATTATTATTATTGTTTTAAAATTTGATTACAACCGATTTTGTTGGCATTAAAATCTTAAATTTGAATGGATATAAACCAAAAAACCAGAAATTAAGTTTGGTAAAAATGGGAATAAAGTTTTCCAGTAATTACAGATTAGAAGGCAGAAATCAGTTTAGAGAAACATAGACAAATCCTATGTTTACAATGATTGTGCCACAGATTTAACTTCAGTAGTGCATTAGTAAACTGTTCACATTGAGATCTTCACCTTGAGATTCAACAGCTGTTTCTTGAAAGAAAAAAAAAATCTCAGTACCTTGTGCAAATAAATCGGTCTTATATGTGCCTTAGCACACTTAAAATTTCTCCACTGTATACATACAAAACACCCACCATTTGGGCAGGGCAAAATACATACTTTCATAACAAAACTATAATGTACCTCTCAAGTATGAACAATATACACATAATACATGGTATACAGTATTTACAAAATATAAAATATAATACAGGCTGTTTGTAACTTTTTAAACTCATCTTCTGCCCTTGTATGTTACAACAAGGCAATTTTCCATTTCCGTATCACTTCTTTTCAAGGAGT
This sequence comes from Ovis aries, assembly GCF_016772045.2. Taxonomy (NCBI): domain Eukaryota; kingdom Metazoa; phylum Chordata; class Mammalia; order Artiodactyla; family Bovidae; genus Ovis; species Ovis aries. The sequence continues at coordinate 48,403,244 of NC_056061.1, forward strand.
CCAGGGATTTTGGAAAAACTATGTTTTACATACATACTGAGACCTAAGTCTGAACTTTTAGGAGAGTTTTTAAGTGTACTGCCATCAACTCCCTATTTTGGTTGGAATTCTCGATGGTGGTTCCCATCCAGTGACTAGGAGGCTTTGGAAGAACACTAGGAGATGGTGGATCACTAAACTTTGCCCCAGCATAATTCTCCTTTTGGCTCACTTCAGTTAGAAATGATGATTTCTTCAAATGCTTATTTTTAATATTCTCAGTATTTTTAAAAGGCTTTTTTTCCTGCTTCTGAATATCAGATGAAACAGAATCCTGCCAAAAGTTATTTTCATTTCGTTTTGCAGAGGTGATCTTGGTCAGTGGTAAGTTATATTTGTTTTTCTGTCTGTTTATCTTTGGTTGTTCACACAAGGGTATACCATGAACAAGCTGGCCGTGGGGAATGGCAATTTTCTCCGATTTTCCCATCTTTGATTTTAAAACCTACAAAGACAAGGAACATAATAAAAATGAATACAGTCTCATGATAAAAAAAGCAGTCATGAACCTCACCATATATTTAATACTTATTTTTTTTAAAAGTTCTCCTGGACTTTCACTATCTTGATTAAATGTGCTTGTTGCACTTAAGCACTGATGCCCAAATATGCACACATCTAATTTTACCACGAAAATAGTTAAATCACTGTTACCAGTGCAGTGTATGAGCTGATTCTAAAACATACAGTAAAAGGCCCAAGAAAACCAAGTTCACCTTTCTGAAAAGAAGATAATGAGCTCTCTTCCAAACAAGTATGCTAACCTCTTCCTAACAAAGCTCAGTGTTCTTACAGTAGGAGTTTTCCAAGAGAAATTTTCAAATGCTTTGGCAGATTAGAAACAAAAACTATGTTAACAGATACACTATCTACCTTGTAAGACAGGTACTTTATAAAATATTTCAAAATAAAAATCTGATTAGCAGGAGCCAGGAAATGTGAGGAGCCAGGAAATGTTTTGACAATGGTTACCAAGTATATACATTAAAAATGATCTCCCGGCTTCTGAAAATAAAATTTCAAGAATTTAAATACTAAAAAAACTATCATCCTTTCCACTTTTATACTTAATGGTAAAGGTGATTTCTGCCTGCCCCCTACTTTGTTTTAACAATTGCTTCAAGAACTTACCACTTTCCTAACTCAAGTGATCCTTATAAGAAGCGATGAGAGGATGGAAAGACAAGGTATCTATTAGATCACTGTCCTTTCAACACTCGTAATGTTGTAGGGAAGCAGGACACAAATAGGAAGCCAGAGCACAAGGTTAACAACCAAGACAAAAGTGGCAACTTCAACAGAGCGCGCCCAGGCTTGAATACGGTTCTAGAAAATGTAATCTTACTAAGAAACAAGTATAAAAGCTCGTTTTTACATTATCACTTCTATGTTTCAGAAGAGCCATGGAAGTGTAAGACGCTCAGTCGTGTCCCACTCTTTAAGACCCACGGCCTGTAGCCGGACAGGCTCCTCTGTCCATGAGATTTCCCAGGCAAGCATACTGGAGTGGGTTGCCATTCCCTTCTCCAGGGGATCTTCCGAACCCAAGGACTGAACCCGGGTCTCCTGCACCGCAGGGAGATTCTTAGTCTGAGCCACCAGGGAAGCCCATGGAATTGAAACAAGAACCTATACTAAATTTTTTAGGACTCACGGCGGACAAATTTAATTTTTGCAAGGGCACAGTTAAATAAGCTGCAAGTCTCTTAAACATTCTTTCAACAAATGGCAGTAACGTATTTTCATTATTACGAAAATCTTTGAAATTAAAGGAAAAATGTCTTATTTCGATGTAAATGTTACCGTAGCGACTTAATACCATCTAAGTTTTAATCAGTTTTATCCTAGTCCTTTAACAGTAACTGAGCGTCATAACATCAACTGCTAACTTTTCTTTCGAAAACTTCATCCTTCTGGGCACAACACTACGTTCCATTAAGGAAGCCTGGCACAGCATACATAGTGGGGATGGTTAAAAGTAAATTCCGTTCACCTGATAAACAGAATTATCGCTTCAAAGAGACAACCCAACTCTACCGTCGCTCCTGCCAACTTTCAAAGTTGAAAAGTACAGCTAAGTAGGTCGACCCGGCAAGGAGCTGCGCCCCAGTTGGACCGGCGCCCACCAGGCACCTCACAACTCAACAAAAAGCCAACGTAAGCGAGCGGCTGGCGGCCCACTGAGAACCCCACCTAGGGAGGCGAGAGGCCGTAAGCGCGTCCCGACCGGTTTTGGCGCTACCAGCGGTCGGGAAGCCGCCGGCTGGCCCGCACCCCGGCTCTCCATCGCCACCCGCTCGCCTCCTTCATGGGCGCCGGAGCGCTACGCACGTACCGCGCGCTGACGTCAGCTTCCCGCCGGCTGCTTCCCTCCCCCGCCCCCCGCGCGCCCGGAACGCCGAAACCCCCTGGAACGCCGCCAGCCTTCTAAATCCGGGCTGTTGCTGGGGCGCAGCGGCTTCTCTCATTGGACGGCTCCCCGGAGCCAATCAGCTGTGCCAGCGCAGGCCTCCCCCCCCTCCCCCCAGCAAGAAGGGAGCCGGCGTCACGGAAACTTCCCTCCCGAGTAAACAGCCGCCCCTCGCACCGGCCCCCGCCCCCCTCCCCGACCCCTCGGCGCAGGGCCCCAAACCTCGGGGCCCGGCTGTGGCCGTATAGGCCGGAACGCCAACGGTTCCCCCTCCGTCTCCCTCGTGGCCCTTACCTCTCTTCTAAACGAGGGTTGGCCGGGCGCCGCAGGCGGCAGCGGGCCAAGTAAAGGGCTCGCTTCCTCAGTTCGGGTTGCGGTCGTAGGAGCTGGGACCCAGGCAGCGGCCTGGGCCTGGTCCGGGACTTGCTGCGCTCCGCCATGGCCCGTCGCGGGACTCCGCCCGCCGTCCAGGCTCGGCCGGTGCTGCTGGTACTGGTGGAAGCGGCTGGGGAGCTGCCCCGACGGGCTGGTCCGCACCTTCTTCTTTCGTCGCTTCTTTGGTGCCGCCCGAGGAGTGCCCCCCGCCGCGGCGAGGCTGCAGTTGGGAAGAGGTGCTGGAGCGCGAGGCTGGGGGGTCAGACAGGGACCGTCTCCCCCTAAGAAGTGAGGAAGGAAGAGAGTGGGAGGTAGCGCCCGGGGGTCCGGGATCCGGGGTAAAGGCGGCGGAGCAGTGGTAACCATCGGGAGGGCGCCGAAGTAACCGCGGGTGGAAAAGCCCATGGACGCAAGGCGGCCGCCTAGAACAAGCGGCTCCCGCTGTGGGACAGAAACGACGGTCATAGCGCTGAGCGGAAAAGTGGCTCCGCAGGAGTAGGAGCTAGTGAGGCCACAGATCACAGGGCGGCGGCGGCGGTGGCGGCTGCGGCTGCTGCTGCTGCTGCTAAGAGAGCCGGAGTGAATCGCGGACCATTGCTCGGGCGGTGGCGGCGCAGCAACAAATATCCTCAGCCTCAGCTCTGAGTGTTGTTATCCGAGGCTCCGCCCTGTGCCCACCCACCTTCCTGAGAAAGCCCAATCAGAATGCGACAGAGCAGGTCACGCCCATAAGGCTCCGCCTCCACCGCCTGGAAGAGACACACACAAACAACCCGCTGCTGCAGCCAGGCACAAAGAGCGCGCACTGCGCAGGCGCTGCCAACGGGCTCTTTCGGGAAGAGTCGGTCCCGCGAACAATGAAGTTCCGCTTCAGCCCCACCTGCCCCACCCCCCGATCCTGACTCCTCCTTACTTATCCCTGCACTTTGCCCTGAAAGCATTGATCAGATAGCCAGATCAAGGCTGATTTGGGCGTTGGGGTTGGGGGCGGGAACCAGGGAGAAAGAATTGGAAATCTTCAAGACCACTGACGCTTACTCCCCAGCCACTGACCTTGGGGAAGTATTTATTTCAAGCCCAACATAATAGCATTATTATTGTGTGTGTGTGTGTGTGTGTTTAAGATTTCAGAGTACGTTGTAAGAGTTTCATTCTTCGCAGTCGGAAAACCAATCCACGTTTACGTTTGATGAAGTGTGGCTCACGTTTTTTCATTAACCTGAGTGAGAAACGCTGCTCATTAGCCATGGTAATCGGAATAAAAATTAAGAGAGTGACTCCATGAAACTGACTTCTTAATATATAAAAAGTTCTCCATAATCCGTAATTGCGAAATGGAAATGTTACCGCTTTCATACGGTGGGACTTTGGATCGCGAAACAGTGCTTGGTACTGAGAAGGAAGCAGAGGAGGGTTGTGTCTCAAAGGGAGAAAGTGAAACAGTTCTGCAACACACTGCATTTTACTTGCTCTGTGTTGATAGAAATTCGTCATCTCCCCGTACTGAGCTCACAGAAAGAACTGTGGCTATTTAGCGCTTATGTACCTTGACCTGTTTTTTACATAAATTATCTCGTTCGAACCTCGAAAGAACTCTAAGGAATAGGTACTGTATTTTATCGCTAGTTTAGAGGAGAGAATACAGGCTTGAAAGTGAAAGTGAAGTCGCTCAGTGTCCGACTCTTTGCGACCCTATGGACTGTAGCCCACCAGTCTTCTCCATCCATAGGATGTTCCAGGCAAGAATACTAGAGTGCGTTTCCCTTTTCTTCGCCAAGGGATCTTCTCGACCCAGGGATCAAACTCAGGTCTCTTGCCTTGCAGGCAGACTCTTTACCCTCTGAGCCACCAGGGAATCCTGAAAACAGGCTTAGAGAGGCAAAAAGTACTTGTCAAATGTCATACAATAAGCAAGTTAACAGAATTTGAACTCCAGGTCAGGCAAGACTAAAAATTTAACACCATCGTACTGCCTGCAACACTAGATTATAGGTTATTAGAATACCACAATAATCTTTTAACTTCTCTGTATCTTACCACCCTTTAACCAGTATTCTTCAGCTTTGAGTGCTTGAGAAGTATTTTGTGATTGATAGCAGAGTTGAACAGAGGCAATAGCCAGAATGATGCTTCGCAATAACTTTATATAAACTTTGTGAATGCTACATTTCATCATTTTTCATTGCTGTTTGCGTTTTTTGCTGGATTTTACTCATTTTTGTGTTTCCAACACTTACTACGTAGTAAGTGTTCATGATCATGGGATGAATAAGAGTCATATACTTCCAGTCCTGTAAAAGATCTTGTTTAGTCGCTAAATTGTGTCCAACTCTTTTAGCAACCTCATGGACTGTCGCTCACCAGCCTTCTCTGTCCATGGGATTTTCTAGGCAAGAATACTGGAGTGGGTTGCCACTTCTTTCTCCAAGGGATCTTCTCCATCCACGAATGGAACCCATGCCTCCTGCATTGGCAGGCAGATTCTTTACCAGTGAGCCACCTGGGAATCCCTGTAAAAGATTTTGTTGTCAAAGATCTTAGAGAGCCTTTCATTGAAGTTCTCAGGTCTCTAAACTGAAGTTGGGTTTAAGATCCAAGTAAAAAATACAGCCTAGCAAGAGTTGGTGGGAAAGAGGGGACAAAAATTGTGGAACCTCTAGAATGAGCTAATTGTTCTTTTGTTTTTGTAAGAGTTTCTACTTTTTCAAAGCACTTTTTCATCTATTATCATTTAATTCTTCAATCCTTTAAAGAAGATATATCTACTTGTAATGTAGATGTAAATGATACATAAAGTCTCTAAAGATGAAGTGAGTGCTGAAGAATTGATGCTTTTGGTGTATTGGAGAAGACTCTTGAGAGTGCCTTGGACTGCAAGGAGATCAAACCAGTCAATACTAAAGGAAATCAGTCCTGAATATTCATTGCAAGGACTGATGCTGAAGCTGAAGCTCCAATAGTTTGGCCACCTGATGCAAAGAGCTGACTCATTGAAAGAGACCCTGATGCTGGGAAAGATTGAAGGCAAGAGGAGAAGGAGACGACAACAGAGGATGAGATAGTTGGAGGGCATCACCGACTCGATGGACACGAGTTTGAGCAAGCTCTGGGAGTTGTTGATGAACAGGGAAGCCTGGGGTTTCTTTCAGTTCATGGGGCTGAAAAGAGACAAGACTGAGCAACTGAACTGAAAGATAAAGTAACTTGCCTGGGGGCCACATGCCCTGAGGTGTGTTGTTGTTCTGTCTTGTCCAACTCTTTTCGACCCCATGGACTGCAGTACCCCAGGCTTCCTGTGCACTCTAGAATACTGGCACATTTCTTAGACTTTTAGACTCTCACATTAATTAGACTTACTGATATATTTTTCCGTTAGTAAACAGTGTTCTTAAGTATTACAGAACAGTTTTAAACAACAAAACAATTTGAAGAGAAAGGCAGAGGATCACAGAAAAGGAGCAGTTAGGACAAGCATTTTGCAGTTTATCAAGGTTTGAGAAAATTACCTCTTAAAAAAAAAGAACACTGAATACATTGTTGTGTTTCTTCATTGAGAAATTCACTCAGATTACCTAAAGTAATGAGGTATCTGTTTTAATGATACAAACACAATCATAAGAGAGATAAGAAAGTGTGAAGTCACTCAGTCGTGGTCCGACTCTGCGGCCCCATGGACTGTAGCCCACCAGGCTCCTCCATCCACGGAATTTTCCCAGGCAAGAGTACTGGAGTGGGTTGCCATTTCCTATTCCAGGGGATCTTCCTGGCTGACCGCATATCAGGCCTCATAGGATCCTGCTGCTGCTGCTGCTGCTAAGTCGCTTCAGTCACGTCCGACTCTGTGCGGCCCCATAGACGGCAGCCCACCAGGCTCCCCTGTCCCTGGAATTCTCTAGGCAAGAACACTGGAGTGGGTTGCCATTTCCTTCTCCAATGCATGAAAGTGAAAAGTGAAAGTGAAGTCGCTCAGTCGTGTCTGGCTCTTAGCGACCCCATGGACTGCAGCCTACCCGGCTCCTCCATCCATGGGATTTTCCAGGCAAGAGTACTGGAGTGGGGTGCCATTGCCTTCTCCCATAGGATCCTAGGAAACCTTTATACCCAGAACTCATGGGAAGAAGAGGAATTATGGTATAGTGCCTAAAAGATCTGGAATGAAGAAACTAAAAATTTCTTCAGGATCCAGTGAAACCCTAGATAACTAGGTTCATTTTGTGACTCCTAAACAGAAGATGTTTGCTTGTTCTAATGTTCTGTCAGCTCCATGATTTAACTACTCTGTGCTTTTGTATATTTCTACCTGTACTATCACTGCCAATTAACACACTGTTCATCTGAAGTTCAAATTCCAGAGGGAAACTGATTGGTCCAGTTTGGATTGGTTCTCACTGGACGACTGGATGATTCATCACCATCATCCTGGTTCAACAGAACTTTCTTACTAGATCAGATCTCCTCTGGGCCGCTCCTGCCAAAAATGATGAGCCAGGATAGTGAGGCACTTTCTAAGGAACCATTTAGGACCAGTTTAGGAACTATGGGCATGACAAGCATTGGTAGGCTTGGCCAGCCCAGTATATTGCATATCCTATTTTCCAGGCACTAAACATCCCTCTGTTTGGATGTATAATTCCCAGAAATTCAAGGGAAGTGAGAGAACTTATGGAAACTCTGGAAATCTCTGATTTTTCTGAGAAAGTTAGATTTCTAGCAACATTGTCCCATCATGCTTGCTGAAGCGACAATTGGCTAGAGCTGAATAGAGGCTGCCCTTTAAAAAGGCTGCCTGACTTTCAGAATGGGAGAAAATAATAGCAGTGAAACAACTGACAAAGAATTAATCTCCAAAATATACAAGCAGCTCATGCAGCTCAATACCAAAAAAACGAACAACCCAATCAAAAAGTGGGCCAAAGAACTAAACAGACATTTCTTCAAAGAAGACATACAAATGGCTAATAAACACATGAAAAGATGCTCAACACCACTCATTATTAGAGAAATGCAAGTCAAAACCATAATGAGGTATCATCTCATGTTGGTCAGAATGGCCACCATCAAAAAGTCTACGAACAATAAATGCTAGAGAGGATGTGGAGAAAAGGGAAACCTCTTACACTGTTGGTGGGAATGCAAACTGATACAGCCACTATGGAGAACAGAGTAAAGATTCCTTAAAAAACTGCAAATAGAACTAACGTATGACCCAGCAATCCCACTGCTGGGCATACACACCAAGGAAACCAGAATTGAAAGAGACACGTGTACCCCAATGTTCATTGCAGCATTGTTTACAATAGCTAGGACTTGGAAGCAACCTAGATGTCCATTGGCAGATAAGAAAGTGTGGTACATATACACAATGGAATATTACTCAACTATGAAAAGGAATGAGTTTGACTCCATTCTAATAAGGCAGATTAAACTAAAGAGAAACACCATTACAGTATATTAATGCACATATATGGAATTTAGAAAGATGCTAACAATGATCCTATATGCAAGGCAGCAAAAGAGACACAGATGTAAAGAACAGACTTTTGGACTATGTGGGAGAAGGTGGTGGTGGGATGATTTGAGAGAATAGCGCTGAAACAAGTATATTACCATATGTAAAATAGATGACCAACACAAGTTAGATGCATGAAGCACTCAAATCTGATGCCCTGGGATAGCCCAGGGGGATAAGGTGTGGAGGGAGGTTGGTGGGGGTGGTTCAAGATCAGGGGACATGTGTGCACCCATGGCTGATTCATATCGATGTATGGCAGAAGCCATCACAATATTGTAAAGTAGTTATCCTCCAATTAAAACAAATAAATTTAGAAAAAAAAAAAAACAAGGGCTCTATAGCAACCTAGAAGGGTGGGTTAGGGAGGGAGATGGGAGGAAGGCTCAAGAGGGAGGGGACACATGTACTCCTATGGCTGATTCATGTTGATATTTGGCAGAAACCAACAAAATTCTGTAAAGCGATTATCCTTCGATTAAAAAAATAAAAGCCTGCTTGTTCTCATCCAGATCATTTCACTCCTTTACTTCCCTGACTCTTTAGGCAAAAAAGCTTGAAGTTCCTCTAAAAACAGATTGGAGGCAGTGAGGCAAATGGCAATAACTTACCTGTGAGGCACCTGAGGACTTGGACTAAGATAGTTCAGAGGAAATGGAAAGGTAGACATGGAAATAAAAGCCTGAGGCCTGGTGACTGAGCGGGGAGACCAGACATGGTGGGGAAGATGAGGAAGAGGAGAGGTAAGGAGAAGGGAGACTGGACAGAATGCTCCCTGACTTTCTAATCTTGTTGATTTGGAGAGAAATAGTAGCTTGACAGGATTGTGAAAATCCAGAGGGGCAATTTGAGGAGAAAATATGATCGTTGGGGTTTAGTAAGGTTTTATTTTTGATGTTCTTCATTTCAAAGCCAAATGAATTAAAATTTTTGTTTTGTTTCTCATAAACAAAAGAACCAAAAATAATTAAGTTGCTTTTTTTTAAATTTGCCTATGAACCCCTTATAGAAAAAGTATTCTTACTTTTGTTCAGTAAAAACATGAAAATCCACTTTTTAAATCAATCTGGTTATCTTTGCTTATTTCATTTGACATTTCCAGAAAATACTTAAGCTACCTCCAGAAAACTTAAGGAAAATGAATAGAAATATACCCTGTCAAATCACCTTTATTTTTCAGGTCCCCGAAGAGTCAGTTCAATCTTATCCTAGTCAGCTAAAATTCCATGAAGAAAATAGCATATCTCATTTCTATGAAATAGTGCAATGCCCCAATTTTTACTGTATTTGAACTTAGGGTGAGATCAGTTCAGTTCAGTCGCTCAGTCGTGTCCAACTCTTTGTGACCCCATGAACCATAGGACGCCAGGCCTCCCTGTCCATCACCAACTCCCAGAGTCCACCCAAACCCATGTCCATTGAGTCGGTGATGCCATCCAACCTTCTCATCCTCTGTCGTCCCCTTCTCCTCCCGCCCTCAATCTTTCCCAGCATCAGGGTCTTTTCAAATGAATCAGCTCTTCACATCAGGTGGCCAAAGTATTGGAGTTTCAGCTTCAAAATCAGTCCTACCAATTAACACCCAGGACTGATCTCCTTCAGAATGGACTGGTTGGATCTCCTTGCAGTCCAAGGGACTCTCAGGAGTCTTCTCCAACACCACAGTTCAAAAGCATCAATTCTTCGGTGCTCAGCTTTCTTCACAGTCCAACTCTCACATCCATACATGACCAATGGAAAAACCATAGCCTTGAAACTTTTTGGACAAAGTAATGTCTCTGCTTTTTAATATGCTGTCTAGGTTGGTCATAACTTTCTTTCCAAGGAGTAAGCGTCTTTTAATTTCATGGCTGCAATCACCATCTCCAGTGATTTTGGAGCCCCCCAAAGTAAAGTCTGTCATCGTTTCCACTGTTTCCCCATCTATTTGCAATGAAGTGATGGGACCGGATGCCATGATCTTAGTTTTCTGAATGTTGAGCTTAAAGCCAACTTTTTCACTCTCCTCTTTCACTTTCATCAAGAGGCTCTTTACTTCTTCTTCACTTTCTGCCATAGGGTGGTGTCATCTGCATATCTGAGGTTATTGATATTTCTCCCAGCAATCTTGATTCCATTAAGGTGAGATAATAAAGCAGAATTTCAGACTCAAGGGCTCTTTCAACTATGTGATGGTAAAAGGTTCCAAAATGAATATTTGTTTTAGAGAAACGCTCTTGATTTTCAGTTGTTTTTTTTTTATTAGTTTGTAACCCTAGAGCACAAAAACAAAAATGAAATTTGGCCAGTTATTTTTCTATTAATTTTCCCTAAGAAAGATTTTCCATGTCCTTACCATATCCAAAAAGATTTAAGATTTGTCCGAAGCAATCCAAACCAGAATTGCCTGAGTTATCTTTACTGTGTCCTTATTCCATCCTTGGAAATTTAAGATTTGTATAAAAAAATGAAACTGACCATCCCTGAGTTATATCTTTTTTTTTTCTTTTTACATTGCTGAACACAGAGCGGAAGACCAAAACAATGTTTGAATTGCAGAGCCAAAGAAAAGCACAGAGAAACTCAGAATGAAACTGTGATATTGATATTTTACCAAGTTTTCTCCAAGATATTGATTATGACTTTCAGCCAAGTATGACTCATTGCTGTAATCTAACATGATGTCATCAGCCTTTTGAATTTCAGGAGAGAGATGAGAGTGATCTTTCAGCAAAATTAGTAAGTTAAGCATATTACAGTTATTCTGCATGTATACAAGTGCATATGTGGTTGGCTTAAATACTGACAGCAAAGATTCTTTAAGAGCTATCCCAGCCAGATCATCTCATAAAGATGTTCACTGGCCAGTAATTCATGCCATGTACACTGAGTTTACCATCAGCTTTTTGCTATACCCTAAAGTGCAAGCAGTCAGGCAAGGATCACCAGAGAAACGAACAAGCAGGAATAAAAGGAACTTGCAGGACATAGAAAATGTAGAAGAAATTTTAAAAATTATTTTTGGTTGTGCTGGGTCTTTGTTATTGTGCATGGGCTTTCTCTAGCTGAGATATTCAGTTGTGTTGTGCAGGCTTCTCATCACGGTGGTGTCTCTTGCAGAGCATGGGTTCTAGAGGGTGGGCTTCGGTAGTTGTGGCTGCTCCTTGGCATGCGGAATCTGCCAGGACTAGGAATGGAAGTCATCATTCCATTGTCTTCTGGCTTCAAGCTGATATTTCAGATATGATTCTGCTTTCAATACTTTGTATTGGACCTGTTTTTTCCCTGCCTGATGATATTAAGAGGTGGGGCTTTTGGGGGTAGGGGGTGATACAATCATGTACTTGGAGCTCTCATGAATGGGATTAGTGCCCTTGTAACAGTTTGCTTCCTTCTCTCTGCTCTTTATCAGATAAGGATACGAAATGGCAACCCACTCCAGTACTCTTGCCTTGAAAATCCCATGGACGGAGGAGCCATGGATGGATGCTACAGTCCATGGGGTAGCAAAGAGTCAGACACGACTGAGCCACTTCACTTTCATAAGTCAGAAGAGGGCTTTCCCTAGAACCCATCCAGGCTGGCACCCTGATATGAAACTTCCTGCCTCCAGAAACTGTTAAGTGTCTGCCTGCCGTGCGGGAGACCCGGGTTCGATCCCTGGGTTGGGAAGATCCGCTGGAGAAGGAAATGGCAACCCACTCCAGTAATCTTGCCTGGAAAATTCCATGGACTGAAGAGCCTGATGGGCTACAGTCCATGGGGTCGCAAAGAGTTGGACACGACTGAGCAACTTCACTTTCACTTTCCAGAACTGTTAGAAAGAAACTTCTGTTATTTATAGCCACCGGTGTATGTTAGTCAGTCAGTCCTGTCCAACTTTTTGCGACCCTGTGGACTGTAGCTTACCAGGCTCCTCTATCCGTGGGATTCTCCAGGCAAGAATACTGGAGAGGATTGCCATTCCCTTCTCCAGAGGATCTTCCTAACCCAGGGATCGAACCCAGGCCTCCTGCATTGCAGGCAGATTCTTTACCATTTGAGCTACAGGGAAGTCCTTATCTACAGTACTTTGTTACGGCAGCCCAAACTAAGATACCTCCCAAATTATCATTCAAGCATAAAGGCACAATAACAGATATTCAAACACAGAACAACTTGTGAAATTTCTCCCATGCATTTTTTTCTTCAGGAAGCTACTAGAAGAGTGCTTCATTGAAGAGAATAAACCGACAAAGAGGAAGTCATGGAGACTAGGAAACATGAGAGCCCACACCAGAGAGGAGTAGAAGGAACCTTCAGGATCAGGGTGAGAGGTGAGCTCAGGGCGATAGCTGTACTGTGGCCTGGAAGGCAAGACACCATGCAGCAGGAAGGTGGATGACTCTGGGGGGAGGGGAGGACTTCTAAGAAAAAGGTGAAATTGATAGAGTCCTCAATAAGTTTGAAGGAACTGAGAAGAGATGTACACTTTTGGCAGAGAGCTTGGGGACTAATAAATGCTAGGTAAATGGGCTTCCCTGGTGGCTCAGTGGTAAAGAATCCGCCTGCCGATGCAGTAGACTCAGGTTTGATCCCCAGGTTGGGAAGATCCCCTGGAGAAGGAAATGGCAATGCACTCCAGTATTCTTGCCTGGAGAATTCCATAGACAGAGGAGCCTGGTGGGCTACAGTCCATGGGGTCCCAGAAAGAGTCGGACATGACTTAGTGCCTGAACAGCAACAAAAAATGGAAAATGAAACAAGGAAAATAAAGTCAAGGGAGGAGCAAGGCAATGATTAAGAGAAAAAGCCCAAGCAAGAGACTATATTCATAGTAAAACTGGTTACATGTAAATACCTGTTAAAAAGAAACAACAAGCCCTGAAGTCACTGTGGTAAATCACACCAAGACTTAATACCTAACCTAATGCAGTTTTAACCTCTCCCAGAAGGTTTAAAAACCATTGAGTGTGAAATTTCCTGGTAGAGCTAGTGAGGTAATCTGCCTATGACCGCCCCCACCCCCACCCTGCCCCGCCTTCCTCTCAGGGAGGGTGAGGGTCTTGAAATAATCCACTCTTGTAATTTCCTTGTCCCACCCTCTTTCTGCTATAGAAACCTTCCATTTTACACAAACTCCTCTGGAGCACCTCAGGAGTCATTTAATAAAGCCAGTCAGGGACTTCGCTGGCAGCCCAGCTGAAACTCTCCCTTCCAATGCAGGGGGTGCAGATTCCATCCCTGGGTGGGGAGCTAAGATTCCACATCCCCAAACACCAAAACGTAAAACAGAAGCAACACTATAACAAATTCAATCGAGACTTTTAAAATGATTGCCATCCAAAAATCTTTTAAAAAATAATAATAAAGCCAATTAGACCTTTAGATTTACTCAGTCTACTTTTGTTTTATAACATGACAAATATTAATGGAATTCAAACTTAAGATTTAACCATATTAAGATGGGGAAGGAGAATATATGTACACATATATTTGTTGTTGTTCATTCGACAAGTCATGTCCAACTCTTCACACACTAGGCTTCCCTGTCCTTCACTATCTCCTAGAGTTTGCTCAAATTCATGTCCATTGAGTCCGTGATGCTATCTCATCCTCTGCCACCCTCTTCTCCTTTTGCCTTCAATTTTTCCCAGCATCAGGATCTTTTCCAATGAGTTGACTCTTTCCAGCAGGTGGCCAAAGTATTGGAGCTTCAGCTTCAGCATCAGTCCTTCCAATGAATATTCAGGGTTTTTTTTCTTTTACTTTTTTTAACGCATAAGTGTAAGTATATGTGTATAGATGGGATCTAGGTGATAACAGAGTGAAAACCTCATCATAGTAGAAAGTCATCAGTTTATATTCAGCCAAAAAATAAATATATTATTGTTGTTTAGTCACTAACTTGTGTCCAACCCTTTTGCAACCCCATGAACTGTAGCCTGCCAGGCTCCTCTGTCCATGAGATTTCCTTGGCAAAAATACTGGAAAGGATTGCCGTTTCCTTCTCCAGGGGATCTCCCTGACCCAGGCATCAAACTTGAGTCTCCTGCATTGGCAGGCAGATTTTTTGCGACTGAGGCACCAGGAAAGCCCCCCCGAATATATCATTATTAGTGTTTTACTTTAAAATATGAAGATTGACATTAAAAGAACCATCAGAAAATTAGAAGTTCGCCAGAAAGGAGAAGGCGTGGACAGGAAGCAAGGGCTGGTAGAGGGAGTTTGATTTATGATACCACACTTTAAGATCATGATTTTTTTAAAAAATAGACCTACAGGATTTCATCTTTCTGTGTCATATCTTTTTGCCTTTTCATACTGTTCATGGGGTTCCAGATGTTCAAGCTGGATTTAGAAAACGCAGAGGAACCAGAGATCAAATTGCCAACATCCGTTGGATCATAGAAAAAGCAACAGAATCCCAGAAAAACATCTGTGTGTGTGTGTTAGTCGCTCAGTCGTGCCCGACTCTTTGCGACCCCATGGACTGCAATCCACCAGGTTCCTCTGTCCATGAGATTTTCCAGGCAAGGATACTGGAGTGGGTTGCCATTTCCTTCTCCAGGGGATCTTCCCAACCCAGGGACTGAACCCAGGTCTCCTGCACTGTGGGCAAATTCTTTACCGACTGAACTACAAGGGAAGCCCAGAAAAACATCTACTTCTGCTTTATTTATTACGCCAAAGCCTTTGACTGTCTAGATCACAACAAACTGTGAAAAATTCTTCAAGAGATGGGAATACCAGACCACCTTACCTGCCTCCTGAGAAATTTGTATGCAGGTCAAGAAGCAACAGTTAGAAGTGGGCATGGAACAACAGACTGGTTCCAAATTAGGAAAGGAGTATGTCAAGGCTGTATATTGTCACCCTGCTTATTATATGCAGAGTACATCATGTGAAATGCCAGGCTGGATGAAGCATAAGCTAGAATCAAGATTGCCAGGAGAAATATCAATAACTTCGGATATGCAGATGACACACCCTTATGGCAGAAAGTGAAGAGGAACTAAAAACCTCTTGATGAAAGTGAAAGAGAAGAGTGAAAAAACTAGCTTAAAACTCAACATTCAAAAAATGAAGATCATGGCATCTGGTCCCCATCACTTCATGGCAAATAGATGGGGAAAATATGGAAACCATGACAGACTTTATTTTCTTGGGCTCCAAAATCACTGCAGATGGTGACTGCAGCCATGAAATTAAAAGACACTTACTCCTTGGAAGAAAAGCTATGACTAACCTAGACAGCATATTAAAAAGCAGAGACATTACTTTGCCGGCAAAGGTCTGTCTAGTCAAAGCTATGGTTTTTCCAGTAATCATGTATGGATGAGAGAATTGGACTATAAAGAAAGCTGAGCACCGAAGAATTGATGCTTTTGAACTGTGGTGTTGGAGAAGACTCCTGAGAGTCCCTTGGCCTGCAAGGAGATCAAACTGGTAAATCCTAAAGGATATCAACCCTGAGTATTCATTGGACTGATGCTAAAGCTGAAGCTCTGATATTTTGGCCACCTGATGCTAAGAACTGACTCATTAGAAAAGACCCTGATGCTGGGAAAGATTGAAGGCAGGAGTAGAAGGGGATGACAGAGAGTGAGATGGTTGGGTGGCATCACCGACTCAATGGACATTAGTTTGAGCAAGCTCCAGGAGTTGTTGATGAACAGGGAAACCTGGTGTGCTGCAGTACATGGGGTTGCAAAGAATCAGACACGACTGAGCGACTGATTTGAACTGAAGAGGACTTCAACCTTAAAGCAAAGGCAGAGAGATGAGAGTACGCAGGGCAAGCATGGGTAGGAAAGAAAATAATCTAGAGAAACTGGAAATTTCGATGGAGGTCATACTGAGAGGGGCACTCAGGGCCCTGCTGAAGAACTCTGGTGTTGTGAGTACCTCAAGAAGGTGGGGAAGTGTTTATGTCATGTGCTGGGGAGCGTATTTTGGCAGAGTTAGTAAGAGAGTACCAAGACATCCAAAATTGAAAGGCAAGGAGGCTAATTAGAAGCTATTGCTGCTGCCAAAATCTTGGCTTCCTCTGCCCACCGGAAAGAAAATATGGAGACAGAGTTTGGAGAAAATCTAAAGATGGCTTTAATCCTCAAGCCAGCAGAGGAGAGAAGTAGGCTCATGCCTCAAGGATTGTGCCTCCCCTCCATGGGGAATCAAGGAGATCCTATAGTTGGGGCTTGTTCGCAGTCAGGTGTTGGAAATAAAGAGCAAAGATGGAAGGATCCTGCATTCTTCTTTCTTTTTGCATTGTTTCAAAACACTCGATAGGCTGGCGTCAGATAGCCCAGTCACTTGGGTCTAACAGTTGGTCCCAATAGTGGGGCCCATTGATTTTGGTGGATTGCACCGTGATTTGCAGAACGAGGGAAAAACAAACTTTAATGGGTGGTTTGCAGAGAAAGTGCAGTAAAGTTGAGCATCAGGATGTGACTAGCATAAAATTAGAAGATAATGGATACATAATGTGGTTCATGCAGAGTTAGACGGCAATAGGTCCGTGATGTAGTTTACCTAACAGGTTAGTCTTCTGAAAAGAAGGAAATGCAGTTATCAGCGCAGACTGTAGATCAGGAACAGTTAAATCAAAGAAGGACTCAAAAGGGAAAGAGAAAAAGATAACTTTTTCATGTTTCACTGCAACACTACTTTTACTTTATTTTTAATTTTTAATTTTTAAATTTCCAAATGCGATGATTAATTGTATGTGTTAATGTGGCTGGGCCACAATTCTCCAGTATGTGGTCAAACACTGTTCTGGATGTTTCCATGAGGATATTTTTGGATGAGATTGACTTAAAAAAATATTTATTTATGTCTGGCTGCCTCCGGTCTAAGTTGTGGCACTTGGGGTCTTCATTGCGTCGAGCAGGATCTTTCACTGCGGCGTACAGACTCTCTAGTGTCTCAGTAGCTGTGGCATAAATATGCATAGTAGCCTTATTTATAATAGTCACAACAACCCAAATGGTTGCCAATTAATGGGTATCTGTCGAATAATAAACAGATCACTAAGGTGGTATATTCAAACCATAGAGTATTATTTGGCCATAAAAAGGAAAGAAATACTGGTACATGCTGTAGCATGGATGAACCTTGAAAACATGTTCAGTGAAGGAAGCCAGACACAAGGACTGTATGATTTGATTCCATTTATATGAAATGTCCAGTAAAAGAAAATGTATAGAAAACCGAAGTACGGTTAGTAGCTGACAAGAGCTGGAGGGGATGAGGAATGGGGAATGACTGCTAATGAGTATGGGGTTTCTTTTTGGAAAAGAAACAAAGTTTTAAAATTAGATATTGATGATAGTTGCATAATTCTGTAAATATTCTAAAATTCATTGAATTGTAAACTTTAAAACTGTGAATTTTATGGTATTCAAATTTATCTCTGTATGCAAGACAGGAAAAAAGACACAGATGTGTATAATGGACTTTTGGACTCAGAGGGAGAGGGAGAGGGTGGGATGATTTGGGAGAATGGGAATTCTAACATGTATACTATCATGTAAGAATTGAATTGCCAGTCCATGTCTGACGTAGGGTGCAGCATGCTTGGGGCTGGTGCATGGGGATGACCCAGAGAGATGTTGTGGGGAGGGAGGTGGGAGGGGGGGTCATGTTTGGGAACGCATGTAAGAATTAAAGATTTTAAAATTAAAAAAATAAAAGATTAAAAAAAAAACAAAAACCCAATCTTTGCTTGTACTTCTTCACTGAGCTAATAGGTTAAGAAGTTCTTAGAGAGACACAAAAATCTTCTATTTCCATGTGGGTGTGGCTCTTGCCTCTAGTTGCATCAGCACACAACCACTCACACGCGTGCACATGCGCACACACGCATACGGAGACAGCCTTCCAAGCAGAGCTGGACCACAGGTGATAGGTGGTCCCAGGGACCTGGCTAGGACCATTAGACAGCTGCTGCCTGTGCCTTCCCTCCATAAAGCAGACAAGCAAGATACACAGTGAAGGTGTAGGAGGTGGTGCTGGCCCAAGGGGAGCATTTTATAAACTGTTGTTGCCTAAAGCCTTCCCACCTGTGGTAGCAAGGCCACGCCAATGTGCTGAGAATTCACTAGTCTCAGAGCTCAACTTGGTTGTCAGCTATCTTTCCATCAGTTCCCCCAATAAATAGGAACCAGGCTGTAAAAATGTAATTACGTTGTTAATTTATAACACCAACTCCTACCTCTCTGAGAACCAGTTTTTTCCACACACACCCAGCAGGTTGGGCTTTATTGTTTGTTTCCTTCTTTCAGCCCAGGCACTGAGTCATCTTTGTTCATAAATGAGCTTGCACTTCCTAACCTCGTCTAGCTGAAGATGGGTAGTGTGTTTTCTTTCCCTCACCCACTTCCTAGGATGGCTAGTCCACTCCCCTCTTCCCTCAGCACCTTCCCTCAGGAACGTATATTTTATCTGTCTTTCCTGTTCCAGACTGCCAGCTGTCATATATGATTGAGAATTGGGCAATCATAAGTGGAGAAATGGGAGGCAGGGAAGGTGAGAAATGGGAGTTCTATTCTTCTAGCAGGATCTGGAGTTCCTGAAGGGCTGGAACTCTGTGGGGCTTCCCAGGTGGCTCAGTGGTAAAGAATCTGCCTGTCCATGCAGGAGACGCAAATTCGATCTCAGGTCTGGGAATATTCCCTGGAGAAGGAAATGGCAACCCACTCCAGTATTCTTGCCAGGAGAATCCCATGGACAGATCTGTCTGGCGGGCTACAGTCCATAGGGTCACAAAGAGTTGTACACAACTTAGCGACTGACCAACAACAAGAGGAGCTTTGTGACAGAGAGGGTCATTATTGCTGCAGCAACTATTTATTAAGTTTAAATAGCTACTTTAGATCATCATTATTATTATTTTGCCCATGCCCCGAGGCATGCCGGATCTTAGTTCTCTGTCCTGGTACTGAACGCATGCGCCATGCCGTGGAAGTTGAGTCTTAACCACTGAGCCACCAAGAATGTCCTACAAGTGTCACTTTAGGACAGCAGTTTCCAGAATGAGGCCAGAAACCGCCAGCGTCCCCAAGATCCTCCCTTTTCCAACTATATCTCTATGTGAGACCAGATTTCAACCAAAATATATCACAACTGATTAAACAGAGGAGCAGATATAAGAATTCAGCTGCCTTTATCAAACCAGACACAAGAGACTTGAAAAAAGAGTAAATGTCACTCCTCTTGGTAACTTTTGTTTTGGAAAATACAGCTATGCTTTATACACATTACTATATACAAAATATAGGACCTACTATACACAAAACAAGGACCTACTGAATAGGACAAGGAAACAGAGTCAATATTTTGTAGTAATTTATAAGGGAAAAGAATTGGAAAAAGAATATATATATTAATATATAAATAAATCACTTGTCTTATATACCTGATACTAACATGATATTATAAATCAATTATGCTTCAATTAAAAAAAAGAAAATATAATTGTTAAAAAATATATTATTTATGCTAACATAATATTTTTGTTCATTTTCAATAAATTAATTAATATTTAAATTTTTGTTTTTATTTTAATAGAACAAATATTGACATAACCCATGTAAAGAGAGTTCCTTGGAGTCCTCAACAATTTTTTGAAGTGTAAAGAGGTTCTGAGATTCAGAAGTTTGAGAACTGCTGCTCTAGGACCACTCTTGGCCCCCATGTGTGCTCCTTCTTGCTCTTCCTGAGGGACCTCACTAAGACCCACCACTATCAACCACCACCTCCAAGCTGGTGACTGCTCTGGCCAGCGTGCGAGTGCCTGGGTACCGCTCTGCAAGGACCTGGAGAGAAGGGAAGGAGGATTGCCCTGAGAGTGGAACTGGATAAATCCAAACACAGAGGATGTGACTGACCACTCGGCCATTCAACAAATACTCATTGAGCACCAACCCGTAGCCATGTGCTATTTCAGATGTTGCAGCTATTTCAGATGTTGCAGTTACAGGGGCAAGCAAAATGGAAAATCTCTGAATGCTCTGTTATAGGGAGACCATGAAAGAGTATAATGGGAAATGAAGTCATACGTAGCAATGAAAGTGAAGTCGTTCAGTTGTGTCCAACTCTTTGAGACCACATGGACTGTAGCCTACCAAGCTCCTCCGTCCATGGGATTCTCCAGGCAAGAATACTGGAGTGGGTTGCCATTTCCTTCTCCAGAGGATCTTCCCGACCCAGGGATCAAACGCAGGGATCGAACCCGGGTCTCCCACATTGGAGGCAGACGCTTTAACCTCTGAGCCACCAGGGAAGCCCCTGGTGTACGTAGCGATAATACTAGAAATTATTTGTAAGAATTATTTGTAAGAATAATCCCAAATTCCAGGTTTCTTTCCCTATACGATTTCCAAAGGTGATATTCAGACAACAGACAGTGATAAAGGAATGCAATGTGACAAAGATTGTGTGTGTGGGGTGTATGTTTTTTTCTATTCCATAAATCATGTTTTCCCAGGAGCCATTCTGCTGCTATGGTTCTGGGAAGTAGGTGTTTACAGATTTCACCTTGGTGAGGAGGCAGATGTGATGCAAGAGAAGTTCCTGCCAGTCACAGGAATGGCGGGGAAGGAGGAGATCGAAGAGAGGAGACTTTAGGATTGACAGCTCAAGGACAAGACCAGACTAGCATTCTTGCAACACACGTTGGTGACAATCCAGAGAAGAGTCACCATGAGGTCACCTAAGCACCACCCTCTAGACACTGTCTCCAGGAGGAAGAGAACAAAAGTGAGAGAAACAGTTTTGGCAGAGAGTTGTCATCTTGGGATAACATTGTCTCACATTAGAAAACTGAGATACTTTCATTGGCAATTTGAAGCTCCATCTTCAACATTTTCTATGCATGACCTGTCATCAAATTTCAGTCTGAATGCATTAACCATTTATTGTTGCTGGGCTTGTATGTGAATCCCTGGGGCAGGGTACTCTAGTTATAATGACTCAATCAGACCCTTCCTTCTTTTAATCCTAAACCCAAGTGTAACGACCAGTTAGTCACATGGGAGACAGGAGGTTGAAGCGAAGAGATGCCAGAAGAAAAGACAACAGGATGGACAGGTCGTTTCTTCAGAAGGAAATGCTTCCCGTCTTCTCTGCCACTTCGGCCACCTGGAAAGAAAGAGCTGAGATTGATCTGACCGCCTGCTACTGAAACATACACCCAGAAAGAGAACAGAGGGTGAAGAGAAAAACAATGAGTGTGTGTGTGTGTTGGGGGTGGAGGGGGGCAGGGGGTGGGGTGACTCCTTCCATGCTGACCCTCAGAAAAGATAAAGAAGAAAGAAAGAGAGCCCCATTCACTTGTGGCCCAATTCATAACCTATGAACTTGGGGTCTCCTCTGTGGAGTCAGAATAAAAGCAAGGACCAAGGAAGAGCCTGAGTAGACACTTCTCATGCCCAAAATACAACATCCCTGAAAGTTAGGCATTTTTCTTTTTTAAGTCTGAGCTGTGTGGCATGTGGGATCTTAGTTCCCAAACCAGGAATCAAACCTGTTCTCCCTGCGCTGAGAGCACAGTCTTAACCACTGGACCTCCAAGGAAGTCCTGAGTTGCGTGTGTTTGCTCAGTCTTAACCCAACTCATCTGAGATCTCTTGGACTACAGCCCGCCAGGCTCCTCTGTCTATGGGATTTCCCAGGGAAGAATACTGGAGTGGGTTACCATTTCCTTCTCTAGGGGATCTTCCTGACCCAGGGATAAAACCCATGGCTCCTGCATCTCCTGAATTGGCAGGTGGGTTCTTTACCACTGCACCACCTGGGTCCTGAGCTAGGCATTTTAAATAGGCCTATTTACTGAGGCTCAAGGAAAGAAATTGAAGTTCCACACTAAGGAAGGAGCAAAGTCAGAGTCTGCTCTTGGCTTGCAGGTTCCAGTAAACCATGCTGCTGCCCTTCTAAGCTCCCCCATCCCCCACAATTAGAACCTAATTGTTAGCATAGGTAGTCTTTAGTATATCTTGCTGTCCTGTGTCCTTCCCTACCCCAGGATATTAGATGAAATGACCACACCTATAGTCATTATTCGTTCATCTGGCTAATGTTTACTGAGACTGAGGCCTTTCTTCAGTTCTGAGCCCTGAAATTGCTTCTGTGATCCAGTGTCCTGAAATGTGGTATGAAGCTTCCCACGTGATTAGTGGTAAGGAATCTGCCTGCCAATGCAGGAGATGCAAGAGACAAGGGTTTAATCCCTGGATTGGGTAGATATCCAGGAGTGGGAAATAGGTGCCCACTCCAGTACTACTGCCTGGAAAATTCCATGGACAGAGGAGCCTGGTGGGCCACAGTCCATGGGCTGGCAAAGAGTCAGACACAACTGAGCACTCACATGAGTGCGCATGCACACACACACACACACACACACACACAAAGTGGAATGGATCCAGCCATAGGAAGAGAGCAGATTGAAAAATCAGGAAGTGGAGGATGAGAGGAGAAAGAAGACCAACAGTTAGCAGCCCTAAGGAGTCACCAGTCCTGGCAGTGAGCAGGACAGGGACCACACTATTGGCATGAAATGAGATCATGGTGATGAGGGCCCCTTTGCTGTGTGGTTTCTCCTTGACTATTTGCTATGCCAATAGAATCTTGTCCTATAGATCAGTTCAGTCGCTCAGTCATGTCTGACTCTTTGCGACCCCACGGACTGCAGCACACCAGGCCTCCCTGTCCATCACCAAATCCTAGAGATTGCTCAGACTCATGTACATTGAGTCGGTGATGCCATCCAACCATCTCATCCTCTGACCTATGGATAGATTATACTTTAAAAAAAATTTTATTTGCAGGGAGTTCCCCTGTGGCCTAGTGGTTAAGATTTGGGGCTTTCCCTGCCATGGCCTGGGTTCAATCACTGGCAGGGCCAAAAAATACGCACACACACACACACACACACACACACACACACAAAATAATTTGCTGTGGTATGTGGGATCTTTTTTAAAGAAATAATCTCACATAACTTTATTTTTGGCTGTGCTGGGTCTTTGTTGCTCCTCGGGCTTTTCTGTAGTTGCAGTGTGTGGCTTCTCATTGCAGTGGTTCCTCTTGTTGCAGCTCCTGGGTTCTAGAGCACAGGCTCAACAGTGGTGGTGCACAGGGTCAGTTGCTCCTTGGCATGTGGGGTCTTCCCAGGTCAGGGATCAAACCGGTGTCTCCGGCATTGGCATTGGTAGGCAGATTCTTTACCATTGAACCACCAGGGAAGCCCAGTGTGTGACGTCTTTAGGTACTGCATATGAACTCTTAGCTGTGGCATGTGAGGTCTGGTTCCCTGACCAGGGACCGAACCTGGGTCCCTTACATTGGGAGTGTGGAGTCTTAGCCACTGGACCACCAGGGAAGTCCCTGTACAAATATTTTTTGAAAGCTGATTGGCAGCTCCTAATGTTTCCCAACCGTCCAAACCATTCGAGTCATCTTCCGAATCTCTTTGAGGTCCCTACACAAAATGATCCAGATATCAGCTGTTAAAAGACAAACTGAAGCATATTAAAGATTTTAAGAGTTTATTGGAGCAGAAATCAATTGGAATCAGGCAGCACCAAAATAGAAGTATTTAGTAGTGCTTTCCACCAATAAGAGCTAGGGGAAAGACTTATAGAGAAAAGGTAGATTCAAAGCAAGGAAATTATTTGATTGGCTACAACTTACACTCCTGCCTTATATGGGAAAGCTTGCTTGGCTGTTTGTGATTGGCAGTCCTGAGGTTTGGCTTTCTTAACCTTGAGGTATTTATAAGTTCCAGTTTGGGTTTGCTTAGGGCCTCTAAGGCACGTGGCTCAGTGGTAAAGAACCGGCCTGCTAATGCAGGAGACACAAGAGACGCGGGTTAGATCCCTGAGTTGGGGAGGTCCCCTGGGGTAGGAAATGACAACCCACGCCAGTATTCTCGTGTGGAGAATTCCATGGACAGAGGAGCCTGGTGGGCTACAGTCCATGGGGTGGAAAAGTGTCAGACACGACTGAGCACAGCACAGCACTAAGGCACTTGGCTGCACCCGGTCTCAGCTGCGGTGCACGGGGTCGTCTTTCTTCCCTGTGGCATCTTTAGTTTGCAGCATGTGAACTCTCAGCTGTGGCATGTGGGATCTAGTTCCCTGACCAGGGATCGAACCCTGGCTCTGCATTGGGAGGGCGGAGTCTCAGCCACTTGACCACTAGCGAAGTCCCTTATTTATTGATCATTCTTTTAAAAAATTTATCTTATTGAAGTATAATTGACTTGGGGCTTCCCAGGTGGCTCAGTGGGTAAAGGATCTGCCTGAAATGCAGGAGACATAGGAGACACGGGCTCAGTTCCTCAGTCAGGAAGATGCCCTGGAGGAGGGCATGGTTACCCACTCCAGTATTCTTGCCTGGAGAATCCCATGGACAGAGGAGCCTGGTGGGCTACAGTCCACAGGATCACAAAGAGTTGGACACGACTGAAGCGCACATGCACATAGCTGACTTACAATGCTGTGTTAATCTCTGCTGAT
Organism: Ovis aries; assembly: GCF_016772045.2. Classification (NCBI taxonomy): domain Eukaryota; kingdom Metazoa; phylum Chordata; class Mammalia; order Artiodactyla; family Bovidae; genus Ovis; species Ovis aries. The sequence continues at coordinate 48,428,055 of NC_056061.1, forward strand.
TCAGATATATATATATTTATTCTTTTCCACTATGGTTTATTAGAGGATATTTAATATAGTTCCTGTGCTATACAGTAGGACCATGTAGTTTATCTTCTCTATATAAGTTTGTATCTTCTAGCCCCAAACTCTCAATCCCTCGTTCCCCCATCCATGGCAAACTTTAAATCACAGACCGTTTTAAACTATTCAACTTTTGTTAATGTGTGTTCAGGAAATATTAACCTAAATAAAATATAGTTTGTATTAAAAAAAAAAGGCAAAAACGTGTCCTTAAAAAAAAAAAAAGAAAAAAACAGCAACAAAAAATTCTGTCCTCTAAAGTTAAACAATGTTATGCCTAATTTTTAGACCATTTAGAAGGCAGCAGAGCATGGTGACAAAACAGCGGAGGCCCTTATGTTAGACCATCTTGGTGAAGCCCCAGTGACTGCATTTACCAGCTCCGTGACTTTGGAAGAGTTACTCGACTCCTCTCTGCCTTGTTTTTCTTATATGTAAAGTGGGAATTTTACATATTCAGAACTGAGAAGTAAGTGCGCTTGTTATTGTCCAGCAGATAACAAATGATATTCGGTAAACGTCAGTTTCATCGTTAGTTTTCAGTTTCTTTCTCTCTTCTGTCCTCCATTCGCACAGTTAAAGCCATTTACTTCTTTCTTTTAAAAATACCTATCTTGATTACAGAATTAATATATATTAGTAAAAGATTCAGAGGATATATAAAAAGATAAAAAAGAGGAAATAGATATTACTCACTAATCCAAAACCCAAAAGATATAACCGCTTTGAAAATGACTCTCAAGAAATCTAGTTACTAGCATTTCTGAGAAGTGTTTGAAACTTCAATTCTTTGGTTTTATGGAAAGAAAAATCTCCTTTCTAAGGTACTATTTCTCTTCCCTAGACTACCTCAGTACAACTCTGTACACTTGTAGATGAACTTTTATTCACCATTTACAGCTTTCTTTGCCAAAAGAAATCAATGCATGATCCTCAATATCCACTCAGTTCCCCTCTGACAGGCTCAGAGGAATCCATCATTGTATTTTCTAATCTCCTTGTCATCTGAGGAACAGGGACAGTGAGAGCTTGACAGGGCTCCTGGCCCCTGTGTTTAACTTGGGGACACTAAAGCCCTGGATGGACATGTGACATGCTGGAGGGCCTCCGTGGGGCTGGAATCAGAAGCTGGAGCACCTCATGTGCCCTCCCTGCCCCCACACGGTGCAGCTGTGCAAGGCTGGACTCAGAAAGTCTGCCCTGGGTGTGGGTGGTTTCCCACGTCTGAAACCACCAGGTCTGTGTGGGAGAAGCTGTTTTTAAAAAATAATGCGCAATCTCTGAACCCGGAAGAGGAGAGCTTGGGAGGAGAGATTTGATAGAGGCTGGTGGGCCCTCCTTCTCAGAAAAGGCAGGAAGAGGCCCTGAGGTTGAGGAAGGACATTTGCTAGAAAACACAGTGTTAACAAAATAACAGGGTAAAACCCACAGAACCACAGAAAGGAGTATACAAATTGAAACTGGGTGGTGTGTGTTCAAAGCTAGATTGGGTAATACATCTTTGAAGGAAACTCTAGTTTTATTTTATTTTTTAATTTTTAGGAAGAAAACCTACAAGGTCATCTTATTTGAAAATCTTATTAAGTAGGTGCTCCTTCCTCTAACGTGAATATTGAAGGTCTAGATTTCCATTAGGCATAAATCCTTTCAGAAAGATTTTCAGTACTGATTATTTCAATATGAATAAAAGTGAGATATTCAGGATCGTGTACAGAAAATTAAACGAGACATTTCCTCTGTGATTTCTATTCGGTCGGTCTGTTAAAAGAAAAGGCCACGACACTTTAGTAGTGTGTTTATATTTAGATAGTCAAAATTAACTAAGAGCATGCAAAGTGCTTGTCTTAGAGTAAACCTTCTGTACCTATTTATTTATTAACTTTTAAAGTGTCTTTATTTATTTGGCTGTGTTGAGTCTTAGTTGTGGCACTTAGGATCTTTGCTGAATCATTCAGATCTTTCATTGTGCTGTGGGTGAAGATGTGACATAAACTAGTTAGAACCTACTAGACCCAAGATGGTGAAAGATTTACTTCCAGTGGGACTTGGGCCTCATTATATGCCATTGCAGTACATCAGCTAAATGACTCAGCAGCAAGGGCCATGACAGTTTTGAAGCCAACCATGGAAGTCCAAAAAGGGGGCAGTGGCCCAGTTCCTGGAAATCCTCTCCCCTTCCCCAGATAATTGGAATAATCCTCCCACTCATTAGCCTATGAAATTATGCAGCCCATAAAAACTAACCATGCCATATTTTGGGATCTCTCCCCTTCCAAGACGGCTCACACTCTGTTTATGGAGTGTGACTCTCTCTCAATACATCAATTTCTCGCCTATCACTTTGCCTGTTGCTGAATTCCTTCTGCACCGAAACATGAAGAATATGAGTTTCATTAAGTCCTGAGACCAGGTGTTCAATTTCAGCTGGGAGACTGTGGGCTCAAGTCTCCTCCTAAGCCAGAAGTTGTGGGTTCAAGTCCCAATCTTAAGTATGCAGCCTTAGCATGAGAGAAAGGGAGAGATCAAGGTGAATCTAAATGTTTGGACTGAGCAACTGATAAGCCAATCACTGAGGTGGAGAAAACTACAAGAGGCACAAATCTGGGGGGTTGGGAATTGGGTATTCTGTTTTGGATATACACATTTAATAGGCCTGAGAAACATACACTGGCAATTTTCAAGCAGGCAATTGAATACGAATCTGGAGGTCAAAGGAGAGATCTGGCTGGAGATGTATATTTAGGAGTCCTCAGCATACTAATAGTACTTAAAGCTACAAGCTGCTTAAGATCATCTGGGGCTATAGCAAGAAGAGGGAAATTGTTCTGACTACTCAGCCCTGAGACACGACATCCACAGAGGAGGAATTAGCAGAGAAGACAGGCCAGCCAGCGAGACAGAGTGGCAGTAAGAGCGAGTGCTGTCTTGGAAGCCAAGGGAAGAAAGTGTTTTGGGGAGCAGAGGAAGATCAGCTGTGGAAACGCTGGTTTGACTGTCAAAGTTAATAGCATGGACCTCACAGGGCATCATGACAAAAACAATGAAAAGATGATTAGAGGAGATTCCAAAGAGAATGGGAAGAGACAGACTGGAGACAGCATGCACTGACAATGTATGTCTTCAAGTTTTGTAGAAAGGGAAGCAGATAGATAGGGTAGCAGCCAGTGAAGTGAAAGCCAAAGTGTTAGTTGCTCAGTTGTGTCTGACCCTTTGCGACCCCATGGACCATAGCCTGTCAAGCTCCTCTGTCCATGGAATTCTCCAGGCAAGAATACTGGAGTGGGTTCCTATTCCCTTCTACAGAGAATCTTCCCGATTCAGGGATCAAACCCTGGTCTTCTGCACTGCAGGCGGATTCTTTACCATCTGAGCCATCAGAAGGGGGATTAACGTGAAACTGAGAGGTAAATATTGTTACATGCTAAGGTGAGGATATTTTAGGACATATTCATAGACTGAGGAGAATGATCTAGTAGAGAGGAAAATTTGAGTATGCAAGGGAGAGAGGAATAATTTCTGAAGCCATATCTTTGAGTAGGTTAGAGAATAGTGGGTCTAGTACCCAAGTGAGACAATGATATTGAACAGGGAGCTTGGATAGTTTATCTGTGATGGCATGTGATAGAGTAGAGGATAAGGCAGATGTGATAATGGGAGCTCCTAGAAGACTTTTTTCTGGTTGCTTCTCTTTTCTTAAGGAAATGGGAGGTAAGGTCATCCATGTGAGGTTTAGGAGAGAAAAGAAGGTGTGAAACAGCTGCCGTGGAGAGTGGAAGAGTGAACGACGGGGGACGATGGGATAGGGATGCCGGGCAGCACTCAGGGGACACCTGAGGTTAGTGGTCATAATTTAACGTGAGCCACTCCGCACAGTCGGTTGCTCTCCTCCAGCCACATTCAGCTGCACTGGTGCAAAGGTGGAGCTGATGGACAGTTAGTTTTGCCATGGGCTAGGCTTTTACCAGGCAAGTTTGCTGAAGGGAGCAGTGTAGGGAGTAACGAATCATGGATGGAAGATAGTTCAGGACAGACATGATGATGTTATGGACAGTGAAATAGTTTGAGGATTAATGAATTATGGATCCCAGACAAAGAAAGAATTACTCAAGTCAGAGCTTCCAAGACTGGAGGCAGTGGTCAGAGAGTGGTTTGCTTAAGACGATTTTGAAGGCAACTCCTGGAAGAGCTGACTATAGAACCTTAGAATTCAGAAGCTCCACAGACCAAGTGTTCAATTTCAGAGTATGAGGTGTTCATAACTAAAATTTTGGTATGTGCTGTAGGAATAGTTTGTGAAGAGAAGGGAAAAAGAGACAGTAATGAAGATGCCTTTAACAGAAGGAAATGGATTATCATTTTAAGCATAAAGAAAATAAAGCCAGAATCAAGGTCACAGAAGTCCATGTGAGAAAGGGGAAAACTGGAAAGAGATTTGTCCCACATTTCAAGGTCATAGTGATTGATGTAGGCAGGTGAAGGGAATTGGAATCAATGTTAAAAGCAAAAATAGAAATACATGACACTGTTGATCCACGAGGGGACTTTGCACAGTTGTTGTCAAGAATTGTTGAAGTGCTTGATTTCAAAGCACTTACTAATGACATCAAGAGTTGTTTGGTCACTGGTTGCCATGTGTGATAATGAGACCAACTGGAAGGTCTCATTAGTCCCCTCCTTTCTCAGTGATCATTTGTTTCAGGGAAGCTCAAGTAACAGGGATGAGTCGGAACAATAAATCACGTTATCTAGACACACTATCTTCAAACACAGGCATCTGAAAGCATAGGCAGGAGACCTCTGGCCACTCAAAGAAAACTCAATAAAAGTTTAGTCAGTAACTTAGATGGCAGACCTTTCTGTGGCTTATCATTTACTCTTGAAAGTTATCATCTATTGAAAGATTCAAATAAAAATAAGCTCAAAAATGAATGCTTGGGAGTTCCCTGGGATGTCCAGCGGTTAGGACATAGTGCTTCCACTGCCATAGCCCTGGATTCAAACCCTGGTCAGGGATCTTACCCACAAGCCATCTGGTATGGCCAAAAAACCCAAAGAATTCTTAATGTGGTGATGATTGCATAACTCTGTAAAAATATTAAAAGTTATTGAATTGTATACTTAAAATGGGTAAATTTCATGAAATATAAAATTACACCTAAGAAACCTTAAAAAAACTGAATTAATATTTATTAAATATTATAACAACATATTTGAAAATTTAATTCAGGGTTGAGCTCAAAGTCATACTGACTGTTGATTTATTATTAAAAAAAGCAGCCAACCAGGGTATAGCCCTAAAAAAAGGAAAATCCCTGGAAAAGAATTAGGTCACTTACTATGTGTTTCTAGTACTAGTTAATACAAACCAGCAGTGAAACTGTAACATTGCCCAGGATAATAACCAGAGTTTGTGTAAGGCTCCAGAAAATTCTTTCCTTGCAACACTTCTTGGCTAGCTTGCTCTTGCTCTTTCTGGTAACGTCCAGCCCACGTTGTCCCTGGACTTCTTAACCTTTCTTTGCTTGTCCTTTGGATGTATTTTGCTGCCTGGACTGTAATTCTTTTTTATACTGAAGTTGGTAGTTAACTAGAAGACACTAGTAGATTTTGCTGACAGGAAAAAGGCCAAGTAGGAACTTGCATGTAAATCAGCCTGCTAGTTAGTCATCATTCTCACCAATAAAACGATGTACCTGGAAGGTGACCAATGAAACTCCATAATTGGAATGAGCGTCTGGCCTGGTTCCTGCGGACTTGGAAAGCCCGTAGTTCATACCCAAGTGTACAGAGGAGGGGCCGCTGCCTCATGATCTCTTCACAGCTGTTATTTTGAAATAATTATTCATGGCAGTGAGCTGTCACAGAATATTCGAGGCGTATGCCTGTGTTATGAAACAACATTTGATGTTTACCGCCATGGTGAAATGCTTAGAACACCAAGCAGTGGTAGGCGAACTGAAAGTCTCCAGTCAGGAGGCCTCCTTTTGGGAATAATTAAAACGTGTCGAGTCCTGCCTCTTTGCTTTTCTTCTCGTGATTCTCCCTGATCTGCTGCCCCGTTCACCTGCCCACACCCGTTCCCCAAGCCTTCCTGGAGCGCTAGCTCGAAGACAGTCTCTCCTAAGTTCTCACCCAGGTGCTTCCCCCTTAAGCATCTGTATGATTTAGGGAAGTTCTTTTACCTTCTTCGGAAAATGGGACAATATTTCGCAAGGTAGTGGTTTGGCACTAGATGCTCGGTAAAAATTAATACCTTTCCTGACTGTTTTAGGAGAGTAAAAATATATCACGTTCCTCTGAATGGAATGTACTTCACAAGTCAGTGCTTTATTTTAAGCTCCCTTGTACTTTTGCTCACTGTTTCATGGACACTATTTATCTTATACCCACAGTGAGCCTCAACCCTCCCAGGGACATAGAAAAGCTTTTACTCTTTTCTGAAGTCCTCTTGGAGTGTCTACTTAGTCACAGAGCAAGAACATGTAGGTTTGGACTAGGCTGTGGCTGGTGGGCAGTTTACTTTGCTGACGTCACTGTTTTCAGTTCAGTTAGGTTGTGGTGATAAGATCAGACCAGGTGGCTAGGATGTAGGGACCCTGTGATTGGGTTGTTGGACATGAGTCACTGGCAGACCACTGAGGAGGGTTATCTCTTGGAAGCATAGGAGTTCAGTTTCTCAGAAAGTAGAAAGCTCTCAATGACTTTTATTAATCAAAATAGAAGGCTTTTTATACCATCTAATATGTGAAACTTCTACTGTTCTCAATTTGTGCTCAGTTGCTCAGTCCTGCCCAACTCTTTGTGACCCCAAGGACTATAGCCCGCCAGGCTCCTCTGTCCATGGGATTCTCCAGGCAAGAATACTGGAGAGGGTTGCTACTTCCTCCTCCGAGGCATCTTCCCACCCAGGGATGGAACCCCAGTCTCTTGTGTCTCCTGAACTGGCAGGTGGATTCTTTACCACTGCACCACCCGGGAAGCCCCTTCTTAATTTCCTCTTACCCAGTAGCCATGCCAGAATCTTGAGACATGCTTAAATCTTCCCTCTTTACCTCCATCACACCCATACGGATATCGTCAGCAAAATCCAGTTGATTCTATCTCTTCCATGACTCTTCTGATCGGTCTTCTTGTCCTCCCAGGCCTCAGTGTAGGCTCCCATCAGCTCTTACCTGGATCTTTAGAATAACTTTGTTACTAAATTCACCCCTCTTTAATTTTCTTCCAAAATGCTGCCACCAGTGATCTTTGTCAAACAGCCACCAAATCAGGTTATCTTCCTTTGTAAAATCTTTTAAGGATTTGCCACTATTGACAGAGAAAATATTCTCTACTCGCTCTCCTATGGAGTCCATCACCTTGAATCTCTGTCTCCCTTACAATCTTTATTCTCCATCATTCTTCCCTTCACATCCTCACCCCAGTTACAACTTGCAGGTGCTGTGCTCTTTCAGGCTTCTTGGCCCTTAAATGTTTTCTTGTCCTGGAATGCCCTCTCTTTCATGTCTTTGACAGCATCATTCTTTGGAGCAAAGGCTCTGGGCAGACGCCTTCATTTGATACTGACTCCTCTGCTTGCCAGCCGAGATGTTGGGCAAGTTATTTTAAAATACTTCATATTATTTTATATAGTAACAGAGAAGGCAATGGCAACCCACTCCAGTACTCTTGCCTGGCAAATCCCATGGATGGAGGAGCCTGGTAGGCTGCAGTCCATGGGGTCGCTAAGAGGTGGACACGACTGAGCGACTTCACTTTCACTTTTCACTTTCATGCATTGGAGAAGGAAATAGCAACCCACTCCAGTGTTCTTGCCTGGAGAATCCCAGGGATGGTGGAGCCTGGTGGGCTGCCGTCTATGGGGTCACACAGAGTCGGACACGACTGAAGCGACTTAGCAGCAAAGGGACTTCACAGATGTTAAGGATCTTGAGCTGGGTAAGTATCCTGGTTTGTCCAGGTGGGTCTCAAGTAATCACAAGGGGCCTTATAAGAGGAAGACAGGATGGTCAGAGAGATGAGGAGAAGGCAGAGTGATGATGAGAACAGAGCCTGCAGTGAGGCAGCCGTGAGCCAAAGGCTGCTGGCAACCTTGAAAAGCTGGGAGAAATGAGGAACAGATTCTCCTCCGGAGCCTCCAGAAAGAACCAGCCCTGTCAAACACATTGATTTTTAACCTTTAGGACTCTTTTCTGACTTCTGATCTCCAGAACTGTAAGAGGATACATTGGTGTTGAATTAAGCCACTAAGTGTGTGTTAGATTGCTACAGCATTAATAGGAGATGGAGTGAATTCCATAACATTTACGTATCTATATCTATATATAGTTTTTAATTCATATGTTTCCCCATTAGGCTGTGTATGTGTGTTTCTTAGGGTCTGATGATTTTTTCTTCTTCTTTGTGACGAATGTGAACAAATCCTTACTTCAAATTGTGTTTATTTCAGGAGGGTGAAGACTTGGGTACCAAACTCTACAGTTTGGTACTTACCCAGCTCAAGATCCTTAACTTAACATCTGTGAAGTCCCTTTACTATATAAAATAATATAAAGTATTTTAAAATAACTTGCCCATCATCTCAGCTGGCAAGCAGAGGAGTCAGGATTCAAATGAAGGTACCAAATGAAAGAATAGACAGAGACAAAACCCAGTTCAATAAGGCCCTCTCTGCCAAGGAAAAGTCAAGGTGCTCTTGATTCTTATTAATATTTTAAAAACACTCCCTAGTCCCATGTCTGCATACCTAGCACTGTGCTTGGCACATTCTTAAACTCATATAAATATCTGATGAAGGAAAGGTTATGGTATCAAGTGTGATCTTGCATTTGATTGGATTCAGTTCACACCAGAATGGAGGCACAAGTTGTGAACTCTCCAATAAGGTTCTGTCTCCAACAAGGACAGGTCTGTGAGATATGTCGAAGAAATGGTTGAAAACAGGTCTGGGCATTGTTGTAGAAAAAGAGAGGTGACTATAATTAAAGGAGTGCCTGGTCCTGGAATATTTTACATGATAAATATTTCATAGGGTTTTGGTCTCTCTAGCATAAGACAGAGCTAGAAAAAAATCCAGAGAAGGATGTTAAAGATGATCAAAGCCGAGGGAATTAGGTAGGTATGGTAGTAAAAATAAAAAAGATTCTATTTGAAAAAAAAATTAAAGTCTTAAATTCACAAATAATAATCACAGATTACTTTCTCAAACCTGAAAAAAAAAAGAAGTAGGTAACATTTCTTAAGCTTGAAAATCCTTCTACTAAAAATAAAAGCGAAATACCTCTTTATATCGCACACATGAAAATATAGAATTCATTACTCTGAAAGGCTGTGCCTACCAGAAATGTAAATACTGCAGAGAGAGCTGAATTAGGGGTCAAGCCAGGCAGCAGTGGCCTGAACTACCTCTAAGAGGCACAAATCATTGCTAAATACATTAGATTGTGGTGTCTCTGTTAATTCAGGTTTTCCAAATACAGCTTTTTACAATTTTACACTTGTAAATTGCCTGTCTCTGTTAAAATAAACAGTGCCCTTGAGTGGAATTTAAAAAGAAAAACAAGAAAAGTCTTACCATTTGGATTCATGTCTTTTGAAATGCTTTCGAATTACACATATAAGTAGCCTCGTCAACTAAACTTTTGGATTGAATAGAATGAATGGCCTTAGTGCTATTTACCGTAAGGGAATGATTTATTTTCTCATGCACACTTTAATCTTTTTAACATAATTTACACAAAGTTATCTGGTGCAAAAAGCCACAAAAGGAAACTCTACAGAGAATAAGGACCACAGAAAAGTGAGAACCATCGTACAGATTGTTTTGAGGACATTTAACGTATGATTTTGGTATAAGGTAGGGATCTGATTTTATCTTCCAAATGACTAGACAATTGTCTCAATGCTATTTATTAAATACTTTGTCTTTTCTCTTCCCTGGTGGCTCAGATGGTAAAGAATCTGCCTGTAATGCGGGAGACCCATTCGATCAGGTCAGGAAGATTCCCTGGTGAAGGGAATGGCAACCCACTGCAGTATTCTTGCTTGGAGAATCCCATGGACAAAGGAGCCTGGAGGGCTACAGTTCATGGGGTCACAGAGAGTCAGACGGCTAACACTTTCACTTTATCTTCTCTCTAATGCTTTAAACACCATTTTGTTGTATACTAAATTCCCATATCAATGGCAGTTCTTCAGGTAATATGTAGAAGTGAATTTGAAACCAATGGGAGGAGGAAGTCCATGACAAGAGCAGGATTGGCTCCTAAACTGTCAGGCCACGGGAGTTTCCAGCAAGGCAATTAGGCAAATAAATTGGCAGCCTAATACTCTACATTCTATTAGTATGAATTGATTGGACACTGATTAGTCCATTTCAAGTTTTTTCTTTCTAGAATCTATAAAACAATATTACTAATTCTTTGGCGCAGAAAATAAGATTGGGATATTTATTCTCCAGCTCCCTTCCAGTGATACCCCTCAGAGTACTGGTGTCACAACTCCTGTCTCTTGATTCTGGTAACCTCCCTCTCCTCCTGCTCTTTTGGACCTTAACTGCTGTTAGCCCTGGGTCCTTGCAGGATCCCTATATCTCTCCCACATTTTCAAAATAGGCTGGTGATATGCTGGTAGATAGCTGGGGCCAAGGGATGTGGGAGAGCCTTAACTTGTAGTACCTGCCACTTGCTCTGATATAAATGTTCCTATCATGGCCCATCTTAAGCTACCAGTGTGAACTCACTGAACCCAGAGCTGGGAGGAAATGCTAAGAGGTGGCTTTTATAAACTGTTATGAGCCAGCTCCAGCACAGCACTCACTGAGATGGTCCTCTTATAAATGAATTCTTTCTAAATTATCCTAATTAGAGTTTGCCATCTGATTCCTTGGAGAAGGAAATGGCAACCCACTCCAGTATTCTTGCCTGGAGAACCCCATGGACAGAGGAGCCTGGTGGGCTATACAGTTCATGGGGTCACAAAGAGTCGGACACGACTGAGTGACTACACACTTATCTGATTCCTATTGGGCCCCGAACTGATTCCGATACCATCCTGGACCATTAAATGTTTAATCAGAGAGAAAAGAGCTCTCTTTTCTATAGGACTTAAATCTGGGAGGATGTGAAACTAGAGCTTCAGAAGCTGAGAGCAAAGGCAACCAGGAGGAAGGCAGAGCTAAGAGACGGAAGTAGACAAGTCCTGGCCATATCATCTCAGCCTGGATTCTGCTGGTGTGAGGCCTTTACCAAGGCCACAAAAGCAGAACCCAGAGCCAAGGTCACCTCAAAAGCTGACAGAGCCCCTTTGTAACTTTGCCAAAAGGCCCCCTGATCATCATAATCAGGCTTCCTGACCCATATTAGGCAAATATGCCCACCTCAGTAGTCACCCTATAGCGCCCTAACCAATCACCTAATGCCAACCTTCTAGCAGGAATTTTATTCACCTTGAAGTTCTAAAAATTGGCTACTAACCCGTGAAAAGTGTCTTTTCCTGGTCTGTCAGGAGGTCAGCCTGCCTGTGCTTGCAGTGCCTACTTTATCTCTGCTCTTTGTTCTTAATAAATCCACTCCCTTCTGAAATGCTCTGTGTCTGGAAATTCTTTTCCAGCTCCTTCTCAGATTGCCTCAGCAGATAACGGCCATACTTGTTAAGACTTATTTTTTAATTTGACTGCCTCAGGTCTTAGTTGTGGTATATGGGATCTTTAGTTGTGGCATATGGGATCTAGTTCCATGACCAGAGATCTAACCCAGGCCCCCTGCATTGGGAGGGCAGAGTCTCAGCCACTGGACCACCAGGAAAAGTCCTGATACAGAAAAGTCCCGATACAGCCATACTTGAAGTGAACTGTGCCCTGGCCTTTTCAGGACCATGAACTAGTAAATTTTCAGGACCATGAACTAATAAGTCCTCTCTCTCTCTCCCCCTCTCTTTTTCTATTGATTTCTTTATTTTTGCTTAAGCCAGTTTCTCTTGGAATTTTACCATTTGCACATGGAAGATAGCTAATAAATATACAATGGCACGGTGTGGTTTGGCTCTTTGCTCCCCTGGCTTTCTGCACTCCAGCTTCACTGGTTTTCTTTCAGTCACTTAGAAGCTCCTTTGCTCCTCTGCTGCAATTGCTTTGCAGGTCCCATTGCCTCTGCCTGGAACAGTCTTCCACCCTCTTTGCCCGTTTAGCTCCTACTCATCTTCCAGATCCCTGACTGGTGTCACTCTGCTAGTTGGTTTCAACGTGGCTCCTGGTGAATTATACCTTCTGGTATTCATGTCCTTTTGTAGTCTCCTCCCCCTTGACTCTGGCTTGGTGCTGTGACTGCTGTAAACAACAGAATTCAGCACCAAATGGGGCTGTGCCCGTCCCGAGGTTAACACTTAAGAAAAGCTGGAAGCTTCTACTTTTGTGCTATTGGAAGACTTGGGCCAGTATAACAAAGGTCTGATTTCCCTGCTGGAGAGACCAAATGGAGAGGCTTCTCCTGAGAACCCTAGCTGTATCCTAGCCTACGTGCCAGCTGCATGCAGCTGCGTGAGTGACCCCTGAAAAGACCGGCAGGGGAACGAACTAGCTCCACCCAAATCACAAAGTTATGAGCAGGTAGAATAAAAGGCTCCTCTTCTTCAAGATGGTTGCTTTTAGTCATTACATTTTGGGCTAGCTAGTTGTGCAGCAATGGATAACTGAGTCATCCGGAGAAAATGCCTCCAAAAAAGGAAAAGAAAATTTCTCCAACATTCCTAGACCAAGTCATTCCCCAGTTAGACATTATCAGAGTACCATGCACATGGCTTTCATGATACTCAGCATAGTTTGTAGTGATACGTTTACAAGAATGACTTTTTTTGGGGTGTTCCTTCCCTTTGATAATTTCAGGATTATTGACCACCCCATTCCCCACCCTGGGGAAGGAAACAGCAATCTGCTGCAGTTTTCTTGCCTTGGAAATTCCATGGACAAAGGAGCCTGGTGGGCTACAGTCCATGGGGTCTCAAAGAGTCAGACATGACTGAGAGACTAAGCAACAACAACAAAGGATATTTACCCAACTTCAAGACATGAGTCCTTGCAATCATGGTTAACCACCTAGTCTGCCCCATCCCAGGGTTGAGAACCCTAGAGAACTAGGGTTCTCTGCTTTTATTTGTGCCGAATCTGCCACTGATGCTCTGAATGTAGGTTCAGTAGAAGTTTTTACATAGAAGTTTAGCACAGCAAATATTCCATATTCCTCTTCTCCACTCCATTCATGATTCTACTCTCAAGCGTTACGCCCTATTAATAGGGAAACTAGATTAAAAAAGACTCATGGTTTACAGGTTTACAGTATTCAGATTTACACAGCAGTTTCTTCCAAATTATACTCAGGGGTATAAATCAGGGACTAACATCGGCTCACTGACCAAGCACAGAGCCTTCCAATTCTAGAGGATTTTGCTGGTGAGTCATTGAGTTAAAAAAATTCATATCAGTAATAAATCTCTGGAGAAGTACTCTGTGTTCTTTTGACAATTGATTGTTTCTAGGTGGCTACTTCAACTAACATTATCCAAAAGATAGAGTTCTGTTAGAATATAGAATAATGCTTTCTGAGAAGTTATTTCTATTTTTATTGTTTAAAGTTGAGACCTGGGTTCAATCCCTGGGTTGGGAAGATCCCCTGGAGAAGCGAAAGGCTACCTGCTCCAGTACTCTGGCCTGGAAAATTCCATGGACTGGATAGTCCATGGTTATAAAGAGTAGGACACAACTGAGCTTCTAAAATAGAAAAAAAGAAAAGAAAGTTGAGACAGGAGATTTACCATGGAGTATACTTCCAAAGGACCAGAACTTTCAGTAAATTTATTCTGTGTTATTTTCATTAAAAAAAAAATTATAGATCATAAACCTCTGCCAGATTGGACATTTGGGTTGCTGTGTTTGTGGGGAGAGGGCATAAGGAGGCCTAAACATTAAGCAGCTTAGAACTGACTCTCCTGGTGTTACAAAGTTTCAGCCATGGTGACTGAAGGTGTATGAGGATCCCCCTAACCCATCCGCTTGCTCAAGTGCTCCATCAGCCTCCACAGATCTCACGACAAAGACCGTGCTGCCACCTTCTCTCTTTTGCTGTTGACTTTGCTCTAGTTCAGCCTGTGGAATTTCGTGGTGGCCTCATAAGTGGGTTTCCTGCCTTCGGTCTCTTCTTCACTCTGTGAGTGTGTGCTAAGTCAGTTCAGTCATGTCAGACTCTTTGTGACCCCATGGACTGTAGCCCGCCAGACTCCTCTGTCCATGGGATTCTCCAGGCAAGAGTACTGGAGTGGGTTGCCATTGCCTCCTCCAGGGCATCTTCCCAACTAGGACTGAGCCCACATCTCTTATGTCTCCTACATTGGCAGGTGAGTTCCTCACCACGAGCACCGCCTTCACTCCCTCTACCTCCGAATCCATTTCTGGATTCACCCCACCGCTGGGGCGACTGGCCACTCCCTTTCATAAAACCCTGCCAGGACTCACCATCCTCTGCTGCTAAGGTCCCTAACTCATGGTCCACAGATATTAGGCAGATAAGGGGCCAGGAACCCTTTGAAGATGTGCAGACAACTGACATGACTATGTCCATTCCTTGGGAGAGCATTCCTGACATGACTATGTCCATTCCTTTCAAGAGCCACAGTCTTGAAAAGGTCTGTGGCTCCCCAAGAGGGAAGAACCACTGGCCTACAGGAGACAAGCAAATTCCTTGACAAGTAATGTGATTGTTGGAAGGGTGATGGAGGCGATGAAAAGATGCTCTAAATACCACAAGGAAAAGGTATGATTTCCAATCTGGTAAATGTTGTGCTTAACAAAACAAGACTTGGGTGGGAGGAGAGATAAATTAGGAGTTTGGGATTAACATATACATACTGTCATATATAAAATAGATAACCAACAAGGACCTACTGTACAGTAAAGGGAACTCTACTCAATATTTTGTAATAGTATCTAAGGGAAAAGAATCTGAAAAAGAATATATTTATATGAATCACTGTGCTATACACCTGAAACTAACATGACATTGTAAATCAACTATACTTCAATTTAAAAAATCAAAACAAAAACAACAACAGAAAAGCAAGACTTGGCAGCATCCTCCCCAAAGGAAGGCCAAAGCTTTCCTTGTCCTCAAGTTCCCATAAAGACACCCTAAAATGATGCTGCTGAGGTCTTCCCAGGTGGCATTAGTGGTAAAGAACCTGCCTGCCAATGCAGGAGACATAAGATCCTCTGGAGGAGGGCGTGGCAACCAACCTAGAGAATCCTATGGACAGAGGAGCCTGGAGGGCTGCAGTCCATGAGATTGCAAAGAGTCTGGCATGACTGAAGCGACTTAGCATGCTCGCATACTGATGCTGCCACTGGACCAGCATCCTTTTTGAGGAGAGACCATCCCAGTCCCTTTCAGGATGGCCAGTTGGTCTCAGACGCTGAGAGCTCTTCTGTGTTCCTTCCAGCCTCCTTTTGCAAACTATGAATTAACTTTCTCATGGTAGGAAGCACCCTGCCCTGGGGAGGATATGCACTTCTGCCTTTTCTCAGGTTGTAATATAGATGATGTGTAGCAGGCTCAGTGCCTTCCTAAGCAACCACAGTGGGCCCAGGTGGAATCCTAGAACAATTTCCAGTGACATCTGAATCTGACTTTCCCAGGTGGGATAAGGCTTCAGGTTACTGGAAGCTTTATCTCCCCCAGGACACACAAGGCCCTTTTTAACTGGCTGCTGCTCCAGGTCTGACATGGGCCCTGTGTTCCAAACATACTAAAATATTCGAATCTCTCTGAACCAGCCGTGCACATTCATGACTCTGCCTCTGACACAACATCAGTCATTATCAACATCATCTCCAACTAAAACTCTGTGAGGTAGGTCATATTATCTGTAGTTTAAAATGAGGACCCTGAGGGACTCCCCTGGCAGTCCACTGGTTAAGACTCTGTGCTTCAAATGCAGGGGATGCAGGTTTGATCCCTGGTCGGAGAACTAAGGGGGCTTTCCAGGTGGCCATAGTAGTAAGGAATCCATTTGCCAATGCTGGAGACTTGAGATGGGGGTTTGATCCCTGGGTTGGGAACATCCCCAGGAGGAGGGCATGGTAGCCAATTCCAGTATTCTTGCCTGGAGAATTCCCATGGACAGAGGAGCCTGGTGGGCTACAGTCCATAGGGTCACAGAATCCAACACGATTGAATCAACCTAGCACGCATGCTAATAAACCTAAGAGCCTGCATGCTGTGAAGCCAAAAAAATAAAATGAGGCTGGTAAGAGTTAATTTCTTTGCCCAAACCTAACAAAGAAAGTGAGTGTGACCTAGAACTGCCTCTAGTGAATGACTTTTCCTGACAGCATCAGCTTGCCTTACTTCCTTGTAAAACCTGTTCTGACTACTTCAGGTATTAGGCATCCATTCCTTTATGTTTCCACTAAATCTTCAAACATTTTTCACCATAACAGTAACATATATTTATTATATAAAGTTGTGAGAGCTAAAAATTATTCCTCAATAGTATATCTATCCCTGGTGGCTCAGATGGTAAAGAATCTGCCTGCAATGCGGGAGACCTGGGTTCCATCCCTGGGTTGGGAAGATCCTCTGGAGAAGGGCATGGCAACCCACTCCAGTATTCTTGCCTGGAGAATCCCATGGACAGAGGAGCCTGGTGGGGTGCAATCCATAGGGTCTCAAAGAGTTGGACATGACTGAGTGACTAACACCTAACCAAATACCATCATGGTTATTTTTTAAAAACTATTTTTATCCTATTTTAAGTATTTTCATAACTATTCTTATAGATTTTAAAATATTGCTGTAATCACTATGTGTGCATTACTTGGGAGTCTACTTTTGGTGGGGGGCGCTGGTAATATTAGTGGAAACGTTTCCCTGTATTATTACAATACCTTTGCTTTCTCAGTTAGAATACTTTTGCTTTCTCAGTTAGAATACTTTTGGATCCAAGTTAACAACCATCTCAGAATGTCCTGAACAATAAGGAATGCGTCATAATCACTGCTATAACAAGAGCCACAGAAGTAGGGCAGGCTTCAGGCAGGCTATAATTTGAGTTTCTACTCTGTTTTTCTGCAGTTCTCTCCTATCTGCAGTTGCTCCACACTCCTGTCACGGGCTGACATTGTCCTCAGGGCCCCTCACATCAAAGCTGAGATAGCCTCTTCCTGGTTTGTGAAGGGGCTAAATGCTACCCTGATGATGGAATAAAGTTCCACTTTTAGGTCTGACTGGGTCAAACTTAAAAGCACTTGTAGGTCATGTGCTTTCCCCTGGACGTAGAATAATTGCTGGGGGAATCTAACTCTAACCTTAAGCCTGGGTTCTGAGCCAGTTACTGGCCATCCACTGAATGGGTGGCCACTGTGTTGATTAGGAATCTGCTTTTGGATTCTGGGATAAAGTCAGCTTGAGTCATCCGACTGCATGTATGAGGCAGGAACACCCAAAGAAAAACTGGGGCTTCTGTTAGAAAGGAACAAGGAGGGATGGACTATTCCTCTTTTATTTTTATGTTTGCTAATTTGATAGGGGAGAGTTCCTCATTGCTATTTTACCCTCCTGTCTGTTGTCTGTCCCCTTCATGCCTGCATGTGGCGCTTCCACATGAGATGGTGGTGCTTTCCTTGCTAGTCTCTGGACTTCTTATGGATTATGAGCTTCTTAAGGGTAAGGAATCTGTAACAGTAATACTTGCTCCCTCAATATTCAGAAGATGTATACATGTCAGTTGGATAAATGATTAAAGGAAAGAGTGAATGAGTGCAGTGCAGAATGCGCACTATGGCAGCCAGGATTAAGATAATGCAATGACCGTCGCTCAGTCGTGTCTGACTCTTTGTGACCCCATGGACTGAGGTACACAAGACTTCTGTGTCCATCACCAACTCCTGAAGCCCGCTCAAACTCATATCCATCGAGTCGGTGATGCCATCCAACCATCTCATCCTCTGTTGTCCCCTTCTCCCGCCTTCAGTTTTTCCCAGCATCAGGATCTTTTCAAATGAGTCAGTTCTTCGCATCAGGTGGCCAAAGTATTGGAGTTTCAGCTTCAGTATCAGTCCTTCCAGTGAATATTAAGGACTTTCCTTTAGGATTGACTGGTTTGATCTCCTTGCAGTCCAAGGGACTCTCAAGGGTCTTCTCCAATACCACAGTTCAAAAGCATCAATTCTTCTGCACTCAGCTTTCTTTATGGTCCAACTCTCACATCCATACATAATTACTGGAAAAACCATAGCTTTGACTAGATGGACCTTTGCCAGCAAAGTAATGTTTCTGCTTTTCATATGCTGTCTTGGTTGGTCATAACTTCTCTTCCAAGGAGCAAGTATCTTTTAATTTCATGGCTGCAGTCACCATCTGCAGTGATTTTGGAGCTCAAGAAAATAGTCTCTCACTGTTTCCATTGTTTCCGCATCTATTTGCCATAAAGTAATGGGGCCAGATGCCATGATCTTCATTTTTGGAATGTTGAGTTTTAAGTCAGCTTTTTCACTTTCCTTTATTTTCATCAAGAGGCTTTTGAGTTCCTCTTTACTTTCTGCCGTAAGTGTGGTGTCATCTGTATATCTGAGGTTACTGATATTTCTCCTGGCAATCTTGATTCCAGCTTGCGTTTCATCTAGCCTTGCATTTCACATGATGTACTCTGCATATAATAAGCAGGGTGACAATATACAGCCTTGACATACTCCTTTCCCAATCTGGAACCAGTCCATTGTTCCATGTCCGGTTGTAACTGTTGCTTCTTGACCTGTATACAGATTTCTCAGGAGGCAGGTAAGATGGTCTGGTATTCCCATCTCTTGAAGAATTTTCCACAGTTTGTTGTGATCCACACAATCAAGGCTTTGGCATAGTCATTAAAACAGAAGTAGGTGTTTTTCTGGAACTCTCTTGCTTTTTCTATAATCCAACATATGTCGGCAATTTGATCTTTGGTTCCTTTGCCTTTTCTAAATCCAGCTTGAACATCTGGAATTTCTCAGTTCACGTAGTGTTGAAGCCTGGCTTGGAGAACTTTGAGCATTACTTTGCCACTGTAGTCCACTAGGCTCTTCTGTCCATGGCATTCTCCAGGCAAGAATACTGGAGTGGTTTGCCATGCCCTCCTCCAGGGGATCTTCCCAGCCTAGGGATGGACCCAGGTATCCCACATTGCAGGCAGATTCTTGACCATCTGAGTCACCACGGAAGCCCGAGAATGCTGGAGTGGGTGGCCTATCGCTTCTCCAGGGGATCTTCCCAACCCAGGAATTGAACCAGGATGGCAACCCACTCCAGTATTCTTACCTAGAGAATCCCATGGATGGAGGAGCCTGGTGGGCTACAGTCCATGGGGTTGCAAAGAGTCGGACATGACTGAGCCACTTCACTCACTTCACACCTGCACTACAGGCAGATTCTTTACCAGCTGAGCTATCCGGGAAGTCCATGATTAAGATACAGAATGGTACTATAATGAAGAAGAGAGACAGGGATTCCTTGGTTTTTTTTTTTTCACCTAGCATTTATGAAAGTCTTATTCTGCGCTCCCTGCTGAGGTATACCACAGGGAGCAAGACAGATGATGGTTCTGCCTTCATGGAGCTTAGACGCTGATGGAAAGAGGAACATGGAAGGATGGGGTTGGTTTTACAAAGAGAACCACAGGGAGCTATGGAGCTGAAGGCTGCTCTGGGCTTTGTTCAGTTTGGGGCTGCTTCCCTTCTCTTTTTAGAATCGAGTCTGGCTCTGTCTTTCTAACAAGACAGGCAACTCAGGGCCCCCCACAGTAGAAAGCAAGCCACGGTTTTCACTGGTTCTCTGTTCCTGGTGACTCCAGTTTGTTGCTATTGTTATAAAGGCACTGCTTCGGATCTCTGGCTGAAGGTGGAGCTCTGCACATGTGCAGAAGGCTTTGAAGGGGAGCGTTGCCAACTGGGCAGACTGGAGAGACTGGGTTCAGCTGACAGGCTGCTGAGGAGTTACTGCCTGACTGCTGTGTGTGCGTGTGTGCGTGTGTGTGTGCTGCTGGTGTTCTGACCCTGCATTACTTCCCAAGGGTCCAGGGTAGTACCCCATCACACCTCCCCTCATTTAGGACATGGGGGAGGGGCAATATTTCTCTCCTGATGATTTAATGTGAAAAGCAAGCAAGCATGGTTTTTAAACCCAAACAGGCTTTTAATCGGGAATTTTTAGGTGTCACACACACTCCTACATAATGAGGGAGGGGAATGCCTTGCCTAAGGACAACTTACAAAGGTCACAGCCTGCCTTCTTTGAGAAGGAAATTCAGTGATTCTGTGAGGGCTTCAGAGAAATTCCGGCCCTGGGAGGTGCTTTCCCTTAGTTCCTCCAGAACAGGAACCCCACCTACTTTGGGAGAGGAGGGATTGCTTCTGCTTCATTTCAACAGAAATGACATTTGTGTTGAAATCCAAACGGTGAGCATGGCGTTTCCAAAACAAGGAGAGGGTTGGGGGGGTGGGCAGCATTCCAGGCAAGGAAACAGAGTGGAGGCTTTGAGGCCTCGGCAAGATCAACCCCAGGGCATTCTGGGAGCTGAAAATTTCCTGTTCGGTGTGCAGAGTGAAAAGAGGGCTGTATGTGAGTCTGCAGGGTAGGCAAGTGTGAGATCTTCTGTTACCTTGCAACAGTGTGGTAAATTTAGGACTCAGGCTAGGTCAGGAATTAATAGGTCAAGGAGGGACTTCCCTGGCTGTCCAGTGGTTAGGACTCAGTGCTTTCACTGCCGTGGGCCTGGGTTCGATTCCTGGTCAGGGAACTAAGATCCTTAAAGCCATAGATGTGGTCAAATAATAATAATAAATAAAATTTTAAAAATTTTAATTAAAAAATAAAACCAAGGTAAAGGAATCACTGGGCTAGTGTGGAAGGCCATCACCAGAATACTTTATGTGCATAATTCTTTTGCCTTTAAGGTTTCATTATGTAATTAATTGTTGTTGCAAAATAGATTCAGTTCCGTTCAGTTCAGTTCAGTCGCTCAGTCGTGTCCGACTCTTTGCAAAATAGATTAAAATTTAATTTTTATGCCATATTAGAAGATTGGCTTTTTAATCCAACATATTATTATACAAGTTTTCAAACAAGGAGAAGAATGGAAAGAATTGCCTATATTTGCTAGCTTTACTTTGTCATGTATCTATCCATCTAGCTATTCCTCTCACCACCCATCAATCCACCTTATTTTTTGATGCATATTAAAGCAGTTGGAGACATCAGTCAAGTTCATCCCTGGACACTTCAGTATGCATACCATTATCTAGAGTTTAATATTTGTTCATGGTTCTTTATATACGAACATCTGAAGTATTCCATTTGATGGGTGTTGATAAACATGTACATGAAAATTTGAAGTTTCAAAACAGGTACAACTTTTACCAAAAATTATCATATACTGTTATAAGGCTTTTATAGTATATACGAAGTGGTATAATATCAAGATAGATTTTGATACATTACGGAGAAGGCAATGGCAACCCACTCCAGTACTCTTGCCTGGCAAATCCCATGGATGGAGGAGCCTGGTAGGCTGCAGTCCATGGGGTCACTAGGAGTTGGACACGACTGAGCGACTTCACTTTCATTTTTCACTTTCATGCATTGGAGAAGGAATGGCAACCCACTCCAGTGTTCTTGCCTGGAGAATCCCAGGGACAGGGAAGCCTGGTGAGCTGCCATCTCTGGGGTTGTACAGAGTTGGACACAACAGAAGTGACTTAGCAGCAGCAGCAGCAGTAATCACTTAGAAAATATTACCTAAAGGGGAATTCCTGGGCAGTCCAGTAGTTAGGACTTGGTACTTTCACTGTCAAGGGTACAGGTTTGATCCCTGGTTGGGGAGCTAAGACCATGCCAAAAAAAAAAAAAAAAAAAAAGCTAAAAAGCCAATAGAAGGGATAAGCTAGTACACAAAAATTAACAACAATAACACACACACACACATACAAAAAAACCTCAACTCAAAAGAAGACCAAATTAAAAACAAATAGCAAAACAGGAGACTGAAATCTGCCTGTAACATGTGCATGCATATGTGCTAAGATGCTTCAGTCGTGTCTGGCTCTGTGTGACCCTATGGACTGGAGCCCACCAGGCTCCTCTGTCCATGGCATTCTCCAGGCAAGAATACTGGAGTGGGTTGCCATGCCCTCCTGCAGAGGATCTTCCCAACCCAGGGATCAAACCCATGTCTCCTATGTCTCATGCATTGGAAGACGGGTTCTTTACCAGTACTGCCACCCAGGAAGCCCCACCTATAACATAAATACCTCAAATTTGAAGGACAGAACTTTTCAATTAAAAGATAAAGATTGTCAGCCTGGATAAAAAGCAAGGCCCAACTATATTCTGTTTATAGGAGATGTACTTAAATACAGAGACATACATATACTTTTTTTTAACCTTCTTTAATTTTTAAGCTATTTCTCTATAGCATGCAAACACTAAGCATCAGAAAGCTAATATGTCTGTATTTCCACATATCAGGCGAAGTAAATTTAAAGACAAAGAGTATTTTCAGAAACCAAGAATGATATTGTAACAATAAAAGGTCAATCAATCAAGAAAACATAACAGTTCAAACTGTGTGATCAATTAATAGCAGAGCATCAAAGTATACGAAAGCAAAAACTGACAAGACAGAAATCGATCTGCAGTCATACTTGGAGGTTTTAAGACTTCTCTTTCAGGATGTGATGGAATAAATAGACAAAAATATCAGTGAGGATACAAAAGATTTGAACAGCATTCTTACCAACTTGACCTAACTGACATATTTAGATGATCCAAAAATTGCAGAGTACACATTCTTTACAAGTGTATATCAGACATTCACCAAGATATATTTTATGCTTCTGGGCCATATGTGAAATTTAAAAAGAAATACTATTTATGAAAGCAGCACAACAAAATACTAAAGAATGAACACATTTAACAAAAAATGTGCAAAACATCTACACTGAAAAATATAAATATTATAGAGAGAAATTAAAATCTAAATAGAGTAAAAATTGGAAACTGCTCATGATTAGAAGCCTTCATATTATCATGATGTTAATCATTCATAAACTGATCTAGAGTAAAAACCATCCAAATCAGAATCATGGCAGGGTCATTTAAAAAGAAATTTACAAGCTGATTTGTAAATTTTTCGTGAAATTTCAAAGGACAGAGAAAATGAGCTTTAAAAAGGACAAAGTTTGAGAACTTTGTCAAACTTGTCAAGTTGTCAGAATTTCCTGATTTCAAGAATTACTAAAAGGTTACAGTCGTCAAGATAGAGTGATGTTGGTGTAAATAGACCCATGCATGGAACAGAATAGAATCCAGAAGTAGACTGACATTTGTACAGTTGATTGGTTTTCAAAAAAGGTGTCAAGGGAATCCAGTGGGAAAAATGACAATCATGTTAATAACACATGTGACTGGAAGAACTAGATAATGTATGAAAAAAACTGTCATTGTATATAATCACATTCGTAGTATATATGTGTGACAAATTACAATTTTGAGCCTGTGTTATCCATGTCCTGGGAGATAAATTATGCACCTGTACTGCTATATCTCAAGCCACAGGAGTATTATTTATTATGAAAAAGTTGTTAAGGGGCTGCAATAACATTGAGGACACAAGGGGATAGTTTAGAAAATAGTTTCTAATTCATTAAATAATGCTTTATATCCTGGATGATATAATAAAAATGGCCTTTTGTTTTTACAGCAAGTTTAATCCCTCCCTATATTCGTAGTAGTAGGAGAAATTTCCAATTTCACTCATGACCAATGATATATATTTGTGAAACTCCTAGCTGGTTGGAGGGGCAGGGGCTATATCTGCAAAAATGAAATCTCATAAGCCAATAGCTGAAGACTTCTTTTAGATACTGGAAGAATCACATCCTTCATGTACATGGGAGGTGGCATTATTATTGTGACTAACAGAGGTTAATCAAAAGGAGAAGTTCCTGCCCTAACAAGCTGGAATGTAAATGTGATTGTGGGTGCTTCAGTTGTGTTTGACTCTTTGCAACCCTACGGACTGTAGCCAGCCAGCCTCCTCTGTCCATGAGATTCTCCAGGCAAGAATACTGGAGTGGGTTGTCATGCCATCCTCCAGGAATCTTCTCAACCCAGGGATGGAACTCACGTCTCTTAAACCTGCTGCATTGGTAGGCGCATTCTTTACCACTAGTGCCACCTGGGAAGCATGTAAATATGATTAAGTTTTGAAAACTTTTCCCTCCTACACTTTAAGAGGGGTTTCTTGAGGACAAAAGATGGGGCTTCTCTATGATTCTCACACTCACATCCATCAGGCTGTGTAATTAAATAAGGCCTGATACTCTTCAGGGAATTCCTCCAAAAGGGCCCATTGATTCTAGAGAATCAAGTTGTAGCTGGAGTAACTGCACACTTACTTTATTTTAATAATACAGGAAAGTCTCCCAGAGCTGGGGTCAAAAATGCTTTCACCATGGAAAGTATGTTCTTTCTCCCATACAGTGCTAGGCATGCATCATAAACTCTCCCTCTTATTTTCTTTCTTTTCTTCTATCTCTATAGTGTTTTCTCTTTTCATAGTCTGTGCAGGCAATGACACTTCCATTACTATACTGTCACCTGAAATGTTCAGATGACAGGAGGGTTGATCAGATTACATTTCTGTTTCGTTAAATAACAGGCCTGCAGATACATTTAGAACACTGTTCCTGCAGTTACTTTCTCAACTTCCCCACGAATGGCACCCATCATCTTTTAGGAAGGATTACTCTTGGAAGTGGGTCATCACAATCATTTTGTTTTTATTCTTAGTTTGATATTTCTGGAGCATGTACCAAAGGTCAGGCTAAGTGCTTTCCTTACATTATCTAGTATAACCCTTATGACACCTTTTCAAATAGATACTTTTATTTCCTCATTTTATGATTAACTTACTTTAGGACAGAGAGTTGGGTGGTGACAGAATTGGACCTCAAGCACAGATCTGAGCCCAGAAGAACAAGCTCTTATAAACTTACAGTGCTCAGAGGAATGCATAATTCTGATCTTACCCCAAACCCCAGATACCTGTCTGTAACTCCCTGTATTTTTACTATCAACCAGTTTCCTAGTGTGGGTAGAAAAACTGTACTAGGCTGCATGGGGTGAAATAAAGCAAAACACAAGGAATCGTCTTGCTTTTGGAGAACTTCTAATCTAGCTAAGCTCCAGTTAAGCAGTTGTTTTCCATTTAAGATGCACACGAGGATCATCTGCAAAACTTTAACAAATACCGATACAGAAATTTGATTTAACTGATGTAGGGGGAGGTCTGAGCATCAGGATTTTAAAAACTTCTTAGGTGATTTGAAGGTGCAGCCAAGGTTGACAACCACCTAGTTTGAATAACAACAACAACAACAAAACCACATAAAATAACATTAAAACCACTACAATGTACAACATGATATATTCTTAAATGTATTTATTCCTTACCTTATTCCACAAAGGATATGACATGGCTAAACAAATTATTCGGTACAGAACAAATCCCACTGAAGGGCACAGGGTTCCAGGTGCCTGTTAAATAGGCCATCAAAGGGGCCAGGACGCATGAGGTCAGCAGAGAAATAATTTAAGTACAGTTTATTTTTTGGTTTGCAAGGCAGCAGTGGCAGGTTTTAGGAGAAATAGTCCTTAGAAAACAGTGATTGGTCCAGGTACTGTTTCTAGGTGGTTGATTGGTCCAAGAACAGTTTCCAGGGAGTTGATTGGTCTGGAAGCTGTTTCCACACTGTCAGGCCAGTAGATTGCCTTGTCTCCAAGGGTTACTCAATCTACAAAGTGATAACAGGCCTCAGAAGCTTGTGTGAAATGATAATATTTTTTCTCATTACAGAGGCTTGTTGAAAAAAATGCCAGTATCTGAGGGATGACTCATAGGCACATTTCATTGCTCCAACTTCCTTAAGGGCTATGAATTGCTCGCACAGCACCAGCTTCCTAAATTACTTGTTTCGCAAGTCGTGGAGTGGCCAGAGCTATTTCATGAAAAATTTCCAGCCATTAAAAGGGCAACATTGAACTATTCAGTGCAATCCAGTTGGAATATTTCCTGTCTTTTCTTTCTCCTTCTCAATTGTTGTTGAGAAGTTAATATCAGTAGGGAAAAACAGGTACCCTATAAAATGATGATGTAATAACAAAGCTAAGAAAAAGGATTAAGTCACTGTGCTTCTATAGTCTTAATATTGAATCATTTTTATTTTTGCATATTTTTATTCTAACCTAAGGTCAATATTATTTGGATGATAACATGTACAATTTAAGGCCTGACTATCTAATCATATTTTTTTAATGGTGCTATCAGTTTCTTTATTTTAGAGTGCTTTAACAAGTTCCTCTAAAGTATGATGTCATAACATGTTTTATGAGTAAATTTTGTAGTTTTAGTTTTAGGTTCAGTGAATACTTTTGAGTGGCATTCACACACAGGCTGGACAGTTATTTTACATAATTATCTTATTTTTAAAATAACAACAATAAGCATTGATGGAAGGCCACATGGTAGCAAGCTCTGTTCTAAGGACAGACAATATAGCTGGGGAAAAAAAAACAGACAAAAATTTTCTTACTCTGGGAGGAAAAGATAGACAATTACAACCCTGACTGACACAAAATGCTTCTGTGCTCCACGTGGTTACACATATTAACTCATTTCATTTCTCTTACCAATCCCAGGAAGTAGATACTATCAGCAACTCCATTATATAGGAGAGGGAGAGAGTGCACAGAGAGGTTAACTTGCTGAAGTTCACACGTTAGTGAGTATTGAGCTGGAATTTATGGTGCCACACGCTCCATGCTTAAGTGCTATTTTCTGTCTCTCTGTAATTAGCTTATTTATACTTATTCTATTGACGTAAGGTAGCACACGTTTCCCTCTTTCTTTCTGAAGTATTTTCAATTTTTAGTTCAAATATTTACCACTTCTCTATAAAGGTATTAAATTAGTGCTTTAGAGAAAACTGTCCAATTACAGGATGCCTACTGTAGGCCTGGTACTTTACTGACTTGATGAAACTAAAGTGAAATGTTTTGTTTGGTGTATTTGCAAAAATTTTCCTTCAAAATAAAATGGCAACTAGAAAAGATCTGTAGCCTCAAACTAGGAAATGAGTTAATGAGGTGGGTTCCAACTTTCTCTGCACATTGGAATCACCTGAAGAAATTTTTAGACTATACTGATACCTGGGTCTCACATCCAGGGATTCTGGTTCAGTTGGTCTGGGGTGAGTTCAGGCATTAGTACTTTGCGAATACGGTAAAATGGCAATGTGACAGAATGTGTAAAAGCCAGACATTTAAAATAATCGTCATTGTTAAAAAGCAGGAATTTGAATCAGATTGATCTGGATTAAATCACACATCTGCCACTCATCAGCTGTGTGATTACAGGCAAGTTTCTGTAGGGGAGGAAAAAAATTCTCCATTCTCTTAGGGGCTACAACTGGGCCTAAGAATTAAACTGACATAAGACATAGTATCAGAGGGAAAAGTGTACAGATTTTAATCAAATTTTTCAAGAGAAGGACAACCCAAAGAAGTGATCAAAGTAAGAAGCGTTTGTAGCTTTTAGTCAAAGAAACGATAACTTTTGCAGAAATGACCAAACAAAGGGGCTGGGCTGGGGCAGAGCGTCATGGGGAAGTGACTAGGAGACTCATGAGGGGAATTCGTGGAAGAGAAGGGTTATTTCAGTATGTTTGTACAGACTGATTGTACATTTCAGTATCGACTCCCCGTCTCTGGGGACAAGGATGTTCTCTTCCTGGTACAGTGAGGGCAACTTCCTCCTGGGAAACTTTGTTCTTTTTTTAGGTAGAAAAGGGAAGATCGGAGAACCTTTCAGAGAGGAACTGTTTCTCAACTCCTTCAGCTCAAAATGACCATCATACCAAAACAACGTATTTTGGGATGGCGTATCCTGAACGCCTTCATGTCTCTATCTCTCTACACCTTTCTTTCCTCATCTGTAAAGTGGGAAGAATCGTCCACCTCTCAGAGCAGTTGTAAGAATTCAAGAGCATACACATTACCATCATTTTCACAGACCTGGCGCAAAGCGTGGGTCTCATCAGCAGTTCCTCTTAGCTGTCCATGCATTACTTCACTTGGCAAATAATTGCTGAGCATCCACCATGCTCCCCCTGGAGAAGGAAATGGCAACCCACTCCAGTGATCTTGCCTGGAGAATTCCGTGGACAGAGGAGCCTGGCAGGCTACAGTCCATGTAGTTGCAAAGAGTCAGGCATGACCGAGAAACTAGCATTCACCATGTTCCAGGCGCTGGAGAGGCAGCGTTGAGAAGAATGGATAAGAGGCTAGTCCTCCGAGCACTACTTTGGATTGTTTCTTAGCATTAATTACATGTCCTTAATCTCATGGTCCTTATACTACTCTACCCTGTACTAGGTCATCTGAACGTGAGGCCCCATCTTTACCTGCTCTCAGAGAGCTTCCTCCATCAGTGGTCCCTTCTTCTCTTTACTGGCTCTTTACCGTATTCATTCATTTGTTGAATCTCAGTTCAGCAAGCAAATGGCTTGTGGAATCCTAGTTCCCCAACCAGGGATTAAACCCAGTGGTGAAAGCACGGAGTTCTAACTACTGTACTGCCAGGGAATTCCCTGTCATATTCATTTAAAGGCAATCACTTAATCTTTCATGTTAAAAAAAAAATCTCTGAATCAGGGATTTGGGGCTGCAAGTTACCCAACAGTTCTGCCTTCATCCTTGGTTGGTTTGCTTAGCAGGAAAGTGTAGATACTGTCTGGACTCACTGCCTCCGCTCCCCAGACTGCTCCATCTCTTCTTATTTCCATCCAGAACACTGTGGTCAGGCTCCATCACTCTACAGGTATTATTCTCACCAAGGTCACTCCCTTTTAAAACTGTTCAGTGGCTCCATATTTACCTTCGGATGAAGTCCAAACTGTTTAAAATGGCATGTGGTCCTTTCTAGCCTTCTCTCCCTTTTTTGCCTGTACTCCTCTCCCCTGCCTGCTGCTCCCACCCCCCGCAGTGAGTTCCCACCCACAGGACTGCTAGGAATTCCCTAGAAGCATCATACAACCTGTAGGCAGTGATGTTCTGAAGGGGATTTTTAGTCGCTTGTGAGTTTGGTGTGCATCTCCCAATTATGTGTTCAGTGATGTCCTGTTGGTTGCCTAAAATCAGCCATGGTGGGAGTATTTATATCAAGGAAATTGGCAAAATCCACAAATTTGGGCCTTCTCACCTACTCCTAGAGAGATGGCTATTAAAAATCTATCATATAGCATTGCTTCTAGGACTGTGTATATATGTTTTCCTCTCTACTCCAGCTTGGCTCAGCTTAAATGTCTCTTTTGAAAGCGTCTCCTGACTCTTCAAGATTGGAATAGATGCCCTTCTCTATGATTCTATGGAAACCTGGGACCTTGTCACCCTGCATTGTGGCACTTATCATACTGATTTTTTCGGTATCCTATATGGATGTGAGAGTTGGACCATAAAGAAGGCAGAGTGCCGAAGAATTGATGTGTCTAACTGCGGTGTTGGAGAAGATTCTTGAGAGTCCCTTAAACAGCAAAGAGATCAAACCAGTCCATCCTACAGGAAATCAACCCTGAATATTCATTGGAAGGACTGATGCTGAAGCTCCAAAACTTTGGCCACCTGATGCGAAGAACTGACTCATTTGAAAAGACTCTGATGCTGGGAAAGATTGAAGGCAGGAGGAGAAGGGGACGACAGAGCATGAGATGGTTGGATGGCATCACCATCCACCATCACCACATGGGTCTGAGGAAACTCTGGGAGATAGTGAAGGAGAGGGAAGCCTGGCATGCTGCAGTCCATGGGGTCACAAAGAGTCTGCCACGACAGAGCGACTGAACAGCAACAGCAACGATGACAACAACAATACCGGCCAAGTGAAGTCTTGGAGGTCAGGGAAGACTTCATAGTATGGTTCTCCAATCATCAACATGATTGTCACCAGGGGAACTGGTTAGAAATGCAAACTCTCAGGCCCACCCCAGACCAATTAAATCAGAAACTGCCTTTTAACAAGATCTCCAGGAACTGAGTACATTTAAATTGAAGATGCACCGCCTTAAGGACCATCTCATCATTTTTCAGATGGAAAAATAAAACATCAAGGGCTTTGTCTTATTCATTGCCATTGTTCTCCACCTGGGATAGTGTTTGCCATGTAGCAAGGTGCAGCATCATATTTTGAAATGAATCAGTCCATGAGTAATTGAAATAATTAACTCCCTCTATTGGGCTTCCCTGATGGCTCAGATGGTAAAGATATCCACCTGCAGTGCAAGAGACTTGGATTCAGTCCCTGGGTTGGGAAGATCCTCTGGAGAAGGAGATGGCAACCAACTCCAGTATTCTTGCCTGGTGAGTTCCATGGACAGAGGAACCTGGTGGGCTACAGTCCATGGGGTCACATAGAGTTGGACACGACTGAGTGACTAACAGACCCATTAAATAAGAAACTTTTTATGGCCCAAGAATGTGTCTTCATCTTTGCATCTCCTAAATTTTCTCACATGCAGTCAGCATTCAGTAGACAGTGGAATAGGATGAATGAATTAGGCTTGAGTGGACTTTTGCTGGGCCTGATTTCAAACATTCACTCTAGAAAAAGTCATTGACTTTTGAAGTTGTGGGTCTGTAGAAATCAAGCCTGGAGTTTTTAAATAGGTCACCAGAAACTTCAGATTTTTCCTAGCCATCAACCTGCCTCAATGTTCTACTCTTATTTCCTAGTTTCTTCTAACACAGTGATGCCAAGCTTACCCCACCTCCTTATTTCCTTTTCTTTCACCTAGCATCAACTCACTCCTTGCTCACAGATTCACACGGACATTGAACATGAGGTAGAGTAGAAGAGCCGTGTCTTGCAGTGGAAGGTGCTTGGGTTTTAGTCAGGAGACCCTGGCTGTATTCCTGCCCCTCACAATCTTTCTGGAGACTTTGTCTCTTCCTCCACAATAGGGAAAATGGTAACTTCCCTATCTAATTCACCACATTTTTGTAGGATCAAATGAGTTAGGTGAAAATGCTTTTATAAATTGTAAAGCACTGCATAGAACAAATGCAAAATCTCTCAGACAAATGGGTCTCAAGCACATGCTATGGTTTACTAACTCCCTAGCACGTGGAGATTAAAGCATGTTCCAGGACGGAGAGAGTATAAAATCTGGAGGTTATTTATCTAGGAAATAGGATGCTTACCTGTGTCCCAGCATGTAATTAGGTAGAGATTATGGTTTTGCATTGCAAAGATATAAAACACGGGCTTCATATCAGATGTCATGTAGGAAATCTGGGGTGACTCCATCTGAGATGCCATGTATGCTATCAATCAGCAATACAAAACAAAAATGATAAGGAAATTGTGGCTGATAATTGGAATAACAGTTGCATTCTTCAGTAGAATCTGCTAGGCTCCAACTAATCTAGACACATAAATATAGATCAACACCAGGCAATAGAGTTCCTTTCAAATAGCTACCAAACTGTAAGCATTATTGCAGATATATGGCTTGCTCATTTCTTACTGTTGGCACATCCCTTGCAGATGTTAGTCATTGCTAAGTCACTTCAGTCGTGTCCAACTCTTTGCCACCCTATGGACTGTAGCCCGTCAGGCTCCTCTGTCCATGGGATTCTCCAGGCTAGAATATTGGAGTGGGTTGCCATTCCCTTCTCCAGGGGATCTTCCCAATCCAGGGATCAAACCCATTTCTCTTATACCCACCTGTGTTGGCAGGCAGGCTCTTTACCACTAGAGCCACCTGGGAAGCCAAGCCGTTATTTATCAGCTGCCTGAAATTGGAAGGCTCCACAATGTGGTCCTCCAATCAGCAGTGTGATTATCACTGGGGGAACTGGTTAGAAACACACTCTCAGGTCCAGTTCATATCTATGGTATCAGAATCTGCATTTTAACAAGATCTCCAGAGGCTGAATACATTTAAATTTAAGGTACACTGCCTTAGGGACCGTCTCATCATTTTTCAAATGGAAAAACAGAAATCGGAATTTTAAGGGTGATTTTCTCCTCAAGCTCTAATAGGCATGGGAGGCAGAGAATGGATAAGAACAAAGGTTTCTGACTGCTGGTGGTTCCAGCATCGCTCACCACGTCACAGCCTGGTTCTCTAGCTTTTGGCTGTGAATTTAGGACAAGTTAGTGAACCTCTCGGAGCCTGTCTGCTCATCTATGAAATGTCTGCCTCACAGAACTCTGAGGTTTAACTCAAATCAGAAAATCTCCAGCACAAGGCACTGTTCACATGAAAAGGCTTATTATTCTCTGATGGAAAGGCAGACAATGTTCTGCATAATTTAAACAGTAGAGGTAAGTTTTTTACTGCACACAGAAGCAGATCGTTATTTATATCTCTAAAAATCTTCATGCCTTGACAGAAATGTTTAGAAGACAGTTTCCCCCCCCCACTTTTAATTTTTCATATTTTCCATTAAAAATACTTATATAAGCTGCCCGGCACAGGTGCTCTGCTAGTTACTCTCAATTAATCATCTCGATGGTTAGGCTGATCTATGTTAATACGAATTTGGTGAACCGGGGCCAAATTCACCCTTTGAAATTGGCACCCACATGTGGAATTAAAGAACCTGACTCACTGACCTACTTTCTTGGCCACCAAAACACGGTGAGGCTGCATTTCCCAGTGTTCGGCTCCATCTAGTGGCCAAATATGGTATAGGCATCAATTTTCAGATACAGGGCAATTACCAGGAATTCTACAGTAGTTTTATCTTTTAACGTGAAAAGTGAAAGTGAAGTCGCTAGTCGTGTCAGACTCTTTGAGACCCCATGGACTGTAGCCTGCCAGGCCCCTCTGTCCATGGGATTCTCCAGGCAAGGGTACTGGAGTGGGTTGCCATTTCCTTCTCCAGGGGATCTTCCCAAACCAGGAATTGAACCCAGGTCTCCCGCATTGCAGGCAGATGCTTTACCCTCTGAGCCACCAGGGAAGCAAAACGCATCCAAATTCTCACTATTGAGGAGAAATGATCTGATATATACATTATCAGATGTATTTTTGTTTGTTATATGTGAAATAATAGGCCTCAGTTCAGTTCAGTTCAGTCACTCAGTCATGTCCGAGTCTTTGCTACCCCATAAACTGGAGCACGCCAGGCCTCCCTGTCCATCACCAACTCCTGGAGTTTACTCAACCTCATGTCCATCGAGTCGCTGATGCCTTCCAACCATCTCATCCTCTGTCATCCCCTTCTCCTCCTGCCTTCAATCTTTCCCAGCATCACGATATTTTCCAATGAGTCAGTTTTTCACATCAGGTGGCTAAAATATTGGAGTTTCAGCTTCAGCATCAGTCCTTCCAATGAATATTCAGGACTGATCTCCTTTAGGAAGGACTGGTTGGATCCCCTTGCAGTCCAAGGGACTCCCAAGAGTCTTCTCCGACACCACAGTTCAAAAGCATCAATTCTTCAGTGGTCAGCTTTCCTCATGGTCCAAATCTCACATCCATACATGACTATAGAAAAATCATAGCTTTGACCAGATGGACCTCTTTTGGCAAAGTAATGTCTCTGCTTTTTAATATGCTGTCTAGGTTGGCCATAACTTTTCTTCCAAGGAGCAAGCATCTTTTAATTTCATGGCTGCAGTCACCATCTGCAGTGATTTTGGAGACCCCCC
The DNA here is from genome assembly GCF_016772045.2 of Ovis aries. Taxonomy (NCBI): domain Eukaryota; kingdom Metazoa; phylum Chordata; class Mammalia; order Artiodactyla; family Bovidae; genus Ovis; species Ovis aries. The sequence goes on from NC_056061.1 coordinate 48,461,904, forward strand.
AAAATAACATCTGTCACTGTTTCCACTGTTTCCCCATCTATTGGCGATGAAGTCATGGGACTGGATGCCATGATCTTAGTTTTCTGAATGTTGAGTTTTAAGCCCAATTTTTCACTCTCCTCTTTCACTTTCATCAAGAGGCTCTTCAGTTCTTCTTAACTTTCTGCCATAAGGGTGGTGTAATCTGCATATCTGAGGTTATTGATATTTCTCCTGGCAATCTTGATTCCAGCTTGTGCTTCATCCAGCCCAGCATTTCTCATGATTTACTCTGCATATAAGTTAAATAAGCAGGGTGACAGTATACAGCCTTGATATATTCCTTTCCTGATTTGGAACCAGTCTGTTGTTCCATGTCCAGTTCTAACTGTTGCTTCCTAACCTATATACAGATTTCTCAAGAAGCAGGTCAGGTGGTCTGGTATTCCCATCTCTTTCAGAATTTTCCACAGTTTGTTCTGATCCACACAGTCCAAGGCTTTGGCATAGTCAATAAAGCAGAACTAGGTGTTTTTCTGGAGCTCTCTTGCTTTTTTGATGATCCAGTGGATGTTGGCAAATTGATCTCTGTTTCCTCTGCCTTTTCTAAAACCAGCTTGAACATCTGGAAGTTCACGGTTCACATACTGCTGAAGCCTGGCTTGGAGAATTTTGAGCATTACTTTGCTAGCGTGTGAGATGAGTGCAATTGTGCAGTAGTTTGAGCATTCTTTGGCATTGCCTTTCTTTGGGATTAGAATTAAAACTGACCTTTTCCAGTCCTGTGGCCACTGCTGAGTTTTCCAAATTTGCTAGCATAATAATAGGCTTATAAATGTACCATACTAACGGTACATTTATTTAGAAATGTACCATATTAATGCAAGGTGATAATGAGGAAACTCTTGGGAGGGAGAGAATTCTGTTCAGCTCAATTTTCTGTAAACATAAAATAGTTCTAAAAAATAAGCCAATTGATTTAAAAAAATAGGCTTAGGATTCTTGTTGCTAGCTGGTAAGTTGGCAACTTTCTGATTTGGAAAGAAAAACTAGGGTCATTTTTGATGCTTCTGTTGATGAAAAAAATGAATCAATAATCAATGTAAGAAATAGAAGATTTTATTCCAGTCAACCTGAGGGTTTATAAGCCAGGAGACAGTTTTTCAAGAAGCTCTGAGGTCGGTTCTCTTTTTAGATGTTAAAGCACGATTATAGAAGTTTTTGAGACAAAAGGTTCTGTATCCAAGTGACATTCTGGCAGTTTAAATAGTCTGACAAGGTGAGTAGTGGGTCATTGTGATCTCTTACAGGATTAAGAAAAAAGTATCAGCTCCTAACTGGTTACTTGCTGGTGTCGGGAGGGAATTACCTTTTTTTTGTTGTTTTGGTGAGTGGGCATTCCTCTGTCTTCTAAGGAGAACGCATATGCACAGTGCCCACTAAAGGGAGGGAGAGTGGCTCCAATGGCAGAGAAAATTTTGTTAAATTTTTCTCGTCTTGCTTTAAAATAATTTTATTTCACTACTTCATTTGTGTGGTATGTCCATTCTGTCATCAAACCCTAAAATTTTATTTCTCAAGACATTAGCCATAGTCAGAGGGAAAGACATTTTCCTCTTCCCTTCTAGGTTCTTCTGCTTGATCTAAGAATTAAATTGACATGAAGGCGAAAAGCATTAGTTGCTTAGTTGTGTCTGACTTTTTGCAACCCTGTGGACGGTAGCCCACCAGGCTCCTCTGTCCATGGGATTTCCCAGACAAGAATACAGGAGTGGGTTGCCATTCCCTTCTCCAAGGGATCTTCCCAACCCAGGGATCAAACTTGGGTCTCCTGCATTGGTAGGCAGGTTCTTTACCACTGAGCCACTAGGGAAGCCCTGATATGAGGAAGGTTAACAGGAGACAATCAAAGTTTCATAACACGTCTACCTGGGAGAGACCCAGGAAAACTGAGTAACTCACCAAAATGGCCAAAACCACTAATGAACCTTAATACTATCTTAACACAGTCCCTTGGACTGCAAGATCAAACCAGTCAATCCTAAAGGAAATCAACCCTGAATATTCATTAGAAGGACTGATGCTGAAGCTAAAGCTCCAATATTTTGGTCACCTGATGTGAAGACCTGACTCATTGGAGAAGACCCTGATGCTGAAAAAGATAGAGGGCAGGAGGAGAAGGGGATGACAGAGGAAGAGATGGCTGGATGGCATCACAGACTCAATGGACATGAGTATGAGCAAGCTCTGGGAGATAGTGAAGATGAAGGAAGCCTGGCGTGCTGCAGTCCATGGGGTCTCAAAGAGTCAGACATGACTTAGGGACTGAACAACAACAACAACAATACTATCGCCAGTTAAAGACAAGAGATGTTTGGGGTAGTGATTTGGGACGTCAGAAGGGAGAAAGACAATTGACATGGAGGTGAAGAAAAGAAAAAGAAAGCAAATATTTGGTAAATAAATGCTTGCATGGGCCATGGAGAAAAAATGGGATTCAGAGTAGACATGATCTCTAGAGAGTTTTCCCTGTACATGTAACCCATAGTCTTTGCAGATATCTCTAGAGATAGTTGTATTTGGGGACAGGTCTTATATCTAAATTCTTTTTTAGGCAGTTAGGGGGAAGGTCCAAGTTTCTTTCCGTGGCCTTCAGGCCTTCATTGTTTTTAGCTTGAAGTAACCCACCTGCAGGAGAATCCCAGGGACAGGGAAGCCTGGTGGGCTGCCGTCTATGGGGTCGAACAGAGTTGGACACGACTGAAGTGACTTAGCAGCAGCAGCAGCAGCAACCCACCTGCCAAAGAGACATTTTTAAGGCAGAGACTTAAATCTCCATAACAAACCTTACCTTTTACTGTGTTTTTTCCTGGTAACCTCCCCAAACTGGCCTCTGTTTTGGTCTGGGTGCAGGTTGGAAAAGAATTTCCAGACATGAGACAGAATGAGAGGGAAATAAAGTTTATTAGAATGGGAGACACTGTTAGAACAGCAGGCCAGCTCAAGGGAGAACTGACGCTGAACAAGGGTCCTTAGGTCACTTTTATAACCAGGGTACAAGGAGTGGGATATAGGTCTTGCGGGTCATTTGCTGATTGGATGAGGCATGCATATTGGGTCGGGGAAGAGTGGAGCAAATACCTTCTCTCTATGGGGTAGGAGGGGAGACAGGTTATACTGTTCCACTAATAGTTACAACATGGGGGAGGGAAAGACAATAAGGGTTTGGTTTTTCTGTTCCTGCATTCCAAGACCCTCCTTGGTTTTATCTGCTCTTTCGTCCTGGGGTCACCACATTCCTCCCTCTTGTTAATTTTATGGCCAATTCTTTGGCCCCTTTTGATTTCCTGCTCATGTCTAACTATCTACCTATTTCCCTTCTCAGGCATTTGGGAACCCAGTCTCAGAGGGAAAGGGGCGATGACCACTCTGGCTTCTTCAGGCCGTACAGGGGCTTCGTGGGGCTCTGGGTTCCGTTTGCCTGCTCTCTGTCAGGGTGCATTTATGGAGGGAGCTGAGAGTCCATGGAATGATAAGGTGACTTGTTCCAGCATTGTCTAGCTGTTTGTTGGTCAGGGAATATTCTTGTCAACTACCACTTGGAGATTTGTTGTATTCTAGAAGAAACAAATTTAACAAGAAAGGTAAAGGTACGTGGCCCAAAGATTAATAGAAGTAGAAAAGTTGCTCAGGGGCTACCAGGAGAACCAGGAGCAGACATTGGTTTGCAACCTTAGTGTTTCTCTAGGTATGAGACGATGCAAGAATTTGGGCTCATAAAATCTTTACCTGAAAACATCTGACTATCTGATGGCCGGTTCTTGTGGGTTTTTCCCAGAGCACAGAGTGCCTTATTTCTGATCTCCACCCTGAACTCCTTTCAGGGGATGTTGAAGGTAAGCAGATTCCAGTGGTCACAAAGGAATCCTTATAGAGGCAGCTGGCAAGCGCCACCTTCCAATCAGCAGGGGCCTTTCATAGCCCCATATTCGACCACTCTTTGGGGCATTTCATGGCCACTGTGTCCCGAGGTGCTGGGAAGGGTTATTCCCAGGCCTACCGAAGATTCCACTGACAGGCCACTCAATGTGCTGTTACTAGACCAGGGCTTGTGAGTAGCAAAAGTCTCTGGACCATACCTATCTTACTAGCTGCTTGGTCCAGGAAAATATTCCCTCCTGTTGCCTCTTCCCATATCTAGAGTTACTTTGTTACACTTATTGATCTCATATACAACTGCATATCAGCATTTTATCACATGCTCAGTTACACATTTGGTAATGTAAAAAATCTTCTGAAACAAGCGACATAGAAAATAGTATAGCTAGCAGTTATTAGTAAGGTCACAAGCAAGAATCTAAGTCAAGAACTTTCATTAGGTATAGCCCAGTATACCCCAGGTCATCTGACTTCATTTGTTAAATGACTATAGCCTGGTGTTAATCTCCTGTTTGTACATCAAGGAGCGGAGTGTCTGATCTTTATCTGAAGATTGGTTACTGAGATAAGCTTTAGAAACAAACTTAGAGTGTCTTTTTCAATAACTTAATTAAACCTTTTAGCAATATAACATAACAAGGAACTGTCTCAGAAGTGTCTTGGTAAACACTAGACCTTAATTAACAAAACTAGAAACTTAGTTTAACAATTAACAAAACTTAATATTCAATGAAACATAATTTTTTTCATAATGAGGGCATTAACTCTGTAGCCAGGGAAGGCTTTAACCTATCAGATAAAAATGAGGTTTGTTAGGAAGCTGGGAAAGCCAAGTGGCTGTCTTGGATTTCCCATAGCCTTGACTGTTTGATTTACAGCTATTGTTCACCCATTTTTAAATCCCTGATTTAGGAGTAGAATGTTGCCATGTTTTAAGGACATCAGGATAGCAAAAGTCTAATTGTGAAGGCTTATTTTTTGTAGAAGCAGAATGAGGTTTGTCTACATGTACCATAATCTTAAATAATGCTTATTTACTTTACCAAAGTAACAAAATATTTAAGAAACAAATATAAATCACTTAAAGGCAAAGAAATTCATAATCTGTTATTGAAAGCTTCATTCTAAGAAAACTTTGTTCTCTTAACACAGAGAGTAGACTAAATTCCAGTCTGGTACCAGTTTACCAGATAATAAACAAACAAAATTTGTTCATGAGTTAATCTTAGAAAAGTCTTTTCCATAAATCTTGAAGAACTAGCAATATTAAAGGCATGAGAGTGAAACCATAGAAGGCAAGTTTAAAATCTAATTAAATTGCAATTGACAAGGTAGCCTGATCATTGCTGTGACTTGTAACACTTTAACATGATAACTAATTATAACTGACAACAGTTTACATATCAGGACATATCAGATTTTCATGAATTTCACATAATTTCTAGGCTATCTATATAGGTAACATCAACCATACAATTTAACCTGAGAAGATTCAGGTTAAATCTGAATCTTTAAGTATTTGTTTAAATCCTCTAACAATGCTTCCCAAGTCATTTAACATGTCAAATGAACTCAGGTAGCTTAATGGCTCTTTGCGGCATGTTTCAGGGGTCCTCTGAAGCATCCCAAAGTTAGCTAGAAGTCAAATGATTTAGGAAGTGTTTCCAATAAATATCAAAAGGGTTTGTAACACTCAGTCAGACAGGATCATATAAGTCACTATGAAACAATAGTTATTCACTTAGCCAAAGTTAACAAAAGATTTCAAAGGTAAACATAGAACAGAGTACTTCAAAGGTAAAGAAACTTAAAATCCATTATCAAAGGCAGTTCAACATCTTAAGAAAGCTTATATTTATACACAAAACTCTTCCCGTGGGGTCTACTTTCCATAAAACCTTCTTATCACTTTCTGTACCCATTACTTTGTTCTCCCATCCTGAAACGGCCACGTGTAAGTCAAACCTACTTCCTTTTCCCTTCATAAAATGTAATTTCATTTCTCATACCGTCTTGACTGAAAACACACTTTGTACTTTCCTTAAGCAACCAAGAACGACCTTTGTATTAGCAGTCTATAGATTGGTGGACATAAATACCAGTGACAATTTCTAAAAAAAAAAACATTTGCTTTCTTACAGAGAGCATCTCAGGATGGCATCAAACATTATTCATTAGTAGTCCAAAGTCTCTTTATTTTCTGTATAAGAGGGAGTTAGTGTTTAGTAGCGAATGTTTCCGAATCTTATTTTACTCGGAGAAGACCTAGCTATTTAATAAACTTCTGTCACTTAGTTTAGCACTACCCTAGAAATTCAGGCCACCAAAAGCTAGAGACTGTTTTAGACAGACATTTCTAAAGTATAATTATTCTTAATAGAGTTTGTCCAAAAGCTCATATCTCATTTACATTTTTTTTGAAGTTTCTTCACGGCAGGTACTTTCCTTGCTGACAAACCTGTAACAGATATAACAATATTTAACTTACAATAAACCCAGCACAATGAAAATATGCTTAATGTTAACGGTGCTTAGACATGTCTATACTAGACATGTCTAATTAGATTAGCAAACAAACATTAATATTAGATATTGAATATTCCCCAGTTCACGTGAATCTGAAATTCATTTAGGTTAATTTCTCTTGTATTTAGAATTGTCTGATTTGTAAGCACTTACTTTTGTTTAGGCTAATTAAATTAGAACTCATTTGCAACTTCAGCAATATTAAAAAAAAAAAAACCCCAAAAGACACATTGAGACATACATAAATCCAGACAGATGGGCAGAGATCTCATAATTTTCCACCTGATAATTAAAATGTCTCTTTGACTCCTCCCCGCTTTTTTTTTAAAGTTTTAATTTGCCCAAGGCTGAGGTCTCAGGCAAAGTGGGCTGTGTATTTCAGTCATAGAAAGGGTTAACTTCAAGCTTTTCTTTAGGCAGGCTTTTTAACAAGCTAGTTGTTTTAAATTGCATATGCAAAAAGAATTGGTTTTGAAGCAAAGAGGAGAGTTTTTGATCCTTCAGGCTTTCAAATATAGGAGAAAGACCTGGACCAAAGGGAACCTCAGAATCCTTTCCTAAAAATCATGTGGCTATGAAAGGTCGAGAACAGGTCATCTAAGAAATCTGATGGAGAGAGACAGAGGGGGGCAGGAGATAGGGAGGAAGGAAATTGAGTCCTTTCCCTGCTTTTGGCAAAGCTGGTGTACCATTCAGAGGCCTTTTTTGGGGTTGGGGGGGAAGTTATGGCTCGGAGGCAAGACCTAGGTTCCTGTCAATCAGTCTGGACCAAAAAGGTAAAGAAGTGAAAGTGGTAGGGAAGAAGGTTGAGGAATTCACCTTACAGTCCTATCGGGGAGGCAGTGGCCAGGGGATGATGGTCTCCGTTTTGAATATTTCTTGGCGTAGTCCTCAGTTGGAAAGAAGACAAAGGAGAGACCCTCACCCATTTGGGTGGAAGCTACTGGGGTGCAGTGAGCAGTGGGGCCTTCAGAACACACCAGAGGGTAACCCTGGCCAGAGTTCCTTTGTTGCTTCCACAGCACTTGCCTGTTCGCAGAGGGTCCCTATGAGAAAGGAGAAGCGAGGAGGTGGGGAAGAGACCCCAAGTCCCTGTATGGGCCATCAGAAGTGTCGTGGTCTGGGTGCAGGTTGAAAAAGAATTTCCAGACATGAGACAGAATGAGAGGGAAATAAAGTTTATTAGGATGGGAGACATTGTTAGAACAGTGGGCCAGCTCAAGGGAGAACCGATGTTGAACAGGGGTCTTTAGTACACTTTAATACCCAGGGTACAAGAAGTGGGATAGAGGTCTTGTGGGTCATTTGCTAATTGGATGAGGCATGTATACTGGGTGGGGGAAGAGCAGGGCAAATACTTTCTCCCTATGGGGTAGGAGGGGAGACCGGTTATACTGTTCCATTAATAGTTACAACATGGGTGAGGGAAGGACTATCTGGTTTTTCTGTTCCTGCATTCCAAGATCCTCCTTGGTTTTATCTGCTCTTTTGTCCTTGGGTCACCACAGTCTCTCCATTTCCCCCAACATCTTTCTTTTGTCTTTGGCTCAAGATGTTAGTATTTACGGTGCTGGCTGTCTCAGCTTCCCTGGGTATCTCACATCCATATGTGAGATGTCCATGTTAATAATCTTCTGTTTGTTTCTCTCTTGTCTTTTATGATAGGAGGTCTCAGCCAAGAAAAGTAGAGGGAACATTATTTTTCCTTTCCTACATGACCTATTTATTAATAACAGAATGGAATTCAGAATCAGGATTGAGTTGATTTATAGAAAATAGATGTGGTATCCTTGTATGCAGGTTTGTGACTTGTTCAGAGTTGGGCATATATTTGTAACCCTGGAACTGGAGTCATTTCATGTTGAGACTTTGTTGGGGAATTGATGTTGTTAAATTAATTAAACAGTTTTACAATTAAATAATTAAGGAGGCCATTTGACTGATGTGTGTCTCTCATGCCAAGAGGGCCTACAGAAATAAACCAAAATCAAACCCTGTAAATATGCCCAGGTTAGGAGAAGGCAATGGCGCCCCACTCCAGTACCCTTGCCTGGGAAGTCCCATGGACGAAGGACCCTGGTGGGCCGTAGTCCATGGAGCCGCGAAGAGTCGGACACGACTGAGCGACTTCCCTTTACTTTTCACTTTCATGCATTGGAGAAGGAAATGGCAACCCACTCCAGTGTTCTTGCCTGGAGAATCCCAGGGATGGGGGAGTCTGGTGGGCTGCTGTCTATGGGGTCACACAGACATGACTGGTGACTTAGCAGCAGCAGCAGCAGGAAATAAAAACATGAAGGACCAAAAAAAAAAAAAACCCAAAAAACATGAAGGACAACTAATCATAAATAGACAAGGAGGCTTTAAGCTCTAGACAACTGAATAATTTTTTTAGAAAACTGAAGTATAGTTGATTTGCTGCTGCTACTGCTAAGTCACAGCAGCCCACCAGGCTCCCCCGTCCCTGGGATTATCCAGGCAAGAACACTGGAGTGGGTTGCCATTACAACATGTTAGTTTATGGAAGGTGATTTTGACTTTGCTCAAGATATCTCATTCCCCGCATCTCCTAGTACTACCAAACCAAACTTGGCCCACTCCGTCACACAGTAAAACTCATCTATGGACACCAGGTTGTGGTGAAGGAAAGGCATTTATTGGACACCAGACATGTAGTCCAAGGCAGCTAGTACTCAAAAAAGCCCAAACTCCTCAACGGATTTCAAGGAGGCATTTTTAAAGGCAAGGAGAGGGACTTCCCAGGTGGTCCAGTGGTTAAGGCTCTCCATTTCCATTGCAGGGAGCCCCTGTTCAGTCCCTGGTCAAAGAAACTAGATCCCACGTGCTGCAACTAAAAAAAACAAAAACAAAAACAAAAACCCTACAACTAAACATCCCTCATGTCGGCTGGAAGATCCTATATGCCATAACTAAGACCTGGTGAAGCCAGGTGAGGGAGGGGAGTCACAGGGTATCTGATCAGCTTATGCATCATTTTCTTATTGGCTGATGTTGATGTTACAGGGGTTAACATTATCAATCCTCAGGCTCCTGTAGGTTAGGGGGCTACATGCTCTAGTCATAATGTACTGTTATGTTCTATGTTATTATATTAGCTTAATGGGGGTTTTATTTTTTTGGCTACTCTGAGAGGCTTGCAGCATCTTAGCCCCCTGATCAGGGATCAAATCTGTGGGCACCCTGCAGTGGAAGTGTGGAGCCCTAACTACCAGACTGCCAGGTAGTTCCGTTGATGGGGGTTTTAGCATCTGTAGAACAACTCAGAAAATGCACATGAGATGTTCAGAGAGGAGGTTAAGCAGAGGACATGGTGGGAGGGGTCTGTCCCAGGAAGGATACTGCTGGGTTCCACTTGCAGTATTCAAAAAAAGGGAGGGACAAGGAAGGCGATTTTTAAGACCTGTGTTGCAGTTTCTGACTTTTCAGAAAAACGGAATGGTTCTCTAAAAAAGGAAGACATAGAGCAGCCAAATTCCTGGGATTCGGAAGGACTTATGTTTCTGCAAGTTTGGATGTGCCTCCAGAAGTCATGGTGGGTATCATGGATTGAATTGTCCCAAAAGATATGTTTAATTTCTGACCTTGTACTTTTGAGTGTGGCTTTATTTGGAAGTAGGTTTTTGCAGATGGAATCTTGATGAGTTTACACAGGATGGGGCTGGAATTCAATGGATAGACTGGAAATTTGGACATAGCCCCACATAGAGAGGGCTTCCCAGGTGGTGCTAGTGGTAAAGAATCCACTTACCAATGCAGAAGACATAAGAGACATGGGCTCTATCTTTGCGACTTACAGCTTGGAACCAGGTGGTGTTGTTGTTGTTCAGTCACCCAGTCGTGTCTGACTCTTTGCAACCCCATGGACTACAGCACACCAGGCCTCCCTGTCCTTCACCAACTCCTGGAGCTTGCTCAAACTCATGTCCATTGAGTCTGTGATGACATCCAACCATCTCATCCTCTGTTGTCCCCTTCTGCTCTTGCCTTCAATCTTCCCCAGCATCAGGGTCTTTTTCAATGAGTCAGCTCTTCTCATCAGATGGCCAAAGTATTGGAGTTTCAGCTTCAGCGTCAGTCCTTCCAATGAATATTCAGGACTGATTTCCTTTAGGATTGACTGGTTTGATCTCCTTGCAGTCCAAGGCACTTTCAAGAGTCTTCTCCAACACCACAGTTCAAAAGCATCAATTTTTTGGTATTCAGGTTTCTTAATGGTCCAGCTCTCATATCCATATAGTACTACTGGAAAAACTATAGCTTTGACTGTAGGGACCTTTGTTGGTAAAGAAATGTTTCTGCTTTCTTTAGGTTAAATTCCTGTGATGACAAGGAGACAGGGGGGTGCCATCTTTCTTCCTGTTTACAAAGAGGTGGCTCTCTAGACCTTGAGAAAAGTTCTTGGGTTGTAAAGCAGGCAAGAGGCTTACTGAGCTGTTCAAAAGACTTATATATAGGTATCAAAGCGATGGGGCAGGATTTACAAATAAAAGTTTTTGAAAGAAAATGTTCTAGGAAAGGGGAAAGTCTTTTTCCTTTTTGTCAACAGGGAAAATTCAATCTTATTTACCCCTACTCTCACCTCTCTGCCGTTTTCCAAGAGGAAAAAGAGATGCCCATAGAGTGACCAACATGAGTCCTCCCTGGCTTTCTGGAACCACAAACACATTCTCATTAACATGTCTTGACTTCCTCTTTGCTCCAACTCCACTCTGCCAGCAGACACTAGAATTGGCCATCATCTAGGCAGATTGCTGGTTTGTAAGGCAACTGAGTCTTATCTTTTCCTGTTAGCAGAGGACTGTTACTTTCACTAAAAGGTCTCAACAGATATAACAGCCAGACAGACCAAGGGTGCCAACTAATTCAGGCTCTCTCAAACATAGACAGCCCCTTTCTATGGGGAGAATTCTGATCATATTGAGAGGGCCCAGGCATTTGGGAGCTGAGCAGTCCCACAAGTTTCTCACCAGCACTTTAACATCAGATCCCCAACCTCCAGGATCTAATGCCTGATGATCTAAGGTGGAGTCGGTGTCATAATAATAGAAATAAAAGTGCACAATGAATGAAATGTGCTTGAATCATCCTGAAACCAACCCCCTCTCCCCAGCCTGGTTCGTGGAAAAACTGTCTCTCATGAAATTGGTCAAAAAGGTTGAGGACCAGTGCTTTAACACGCATTCCCTGCCCTGTCCCAAACCGCATTCTCTTGCAGTTCAAATACAGCACTGATATTTAAAACCAACCTGTTAACACTATAATTAACTTGCCGGCATCCAGCTTTATATTTAATACTTTAACTAAATTAGTCTGGTAGCCATAGAAAGTCTTATTACAGGACAGTTTATAAAATGAGCTCCCAATCGCCTGGAATTGGAAGATGCTTCCAATTTGGTAAGCCAAATTGAGAACACTGCCGCGTAGCGGTACTCCACTGAGCAATTCCTGCCTTTGCTAATTACACACATTAGTTGGTAACTTTCAGACTCCCAAATACACTATAAAACTGCTCCAGAAATGTAGAAACAAAACTCATAAAGCACGGTTTGGGGTTAATTTCAGATGCTTCATGGATCCCTAGAAACACATCCCCAAAGAGAAATCCCTCATTTCTGGTGCTCCAATCTCTCGCCCTTAGATTTTCTCTAAAGCTTGTTCCGCTAATCCAAGTCAGGAAGAACTTTTCAAATTCCCAATCAAATCCAGATCCTGCCGAAACGCCAAACTTGGCCGAAAAATGGGCGATCAGACTCTTGGGGTATGAAGGCAGCGGGAAAGCCCCTTTCGTCAGTAAAACAGATAGATGCCTTAACGAAATCTGCGGACCACTCTACGCCTGGAAAGAGGCTTGGTTTCATTCTCCAGGGTTTCCATCGGCTGTCGAGACAGAAATGTAAAGAACGGTAGTTCTGCGGTATCTCGTACTATGGCAGCAGCTGCTGCTGCTGCTAAGTCACTTCAGTCGTGTCCGACTCTGTGCGACCCCATAGACGGCAGCCCACCAGGCTCCTCCGTCCCTGGGATTCTCCAGGCAAGAACACTGGAGTGGGTTGCCATTTCCTTCTCCAATGCATGAAAGGGAAAAGTGAAAGTGAAGTCGCTCGGTCGTGTCTGACTCTTAGCGACCCCATGGACTGCAGCCTACCAGGCTCCTCCGTCCATGAGATTTTCCAGGCAAGAGTATCGGAGCAGGGTGCCTTCTCCCACTATAGCAGCCGAGCCTGTGCAAAGCCGCCCACAGAGCCCTCCGAGATCTGGGCGGGGCGGGGCGAGGGAAGACCCGCCCCTTCCATTCGCCTTGGCCTTAACTCCTTCCCATCCCTCCGCCAGCTTCTCTTTTTCACCTCTGACCTCGGAAAGAAGTGGGTGGGGCCTTTGGGGGCGGAAGTGGCGGTGCATTGTGGGCTCGTCTAGAGTTGAGCCTGAATGGAAGTGGCGCGCCGCCGCTGACATTACCGCGTCCGAGCGGCTAGGGTTCGGACGCCGTCCGGGATTCGGGTACCTCAGACCTCCGGTTCAGAGCGGACCGCGAGGAGGCGGCCGCTAGGCCGAGCGTTGGTGGAGGGGCGACTGTGCGCGGCCCCAAGACATGGCTCACAACAAGATCCCGCCGCGGTGGCTAAACTGTCCGCGGCGCGGCCAGCCGGTGGCAGGTAACCGGGACTGGGGTGTTCGAGTCCCCGCGCACGGGCGGGTCCGGGGGTGGGCTGAGGAGGTGCAGCTTTCGGTAGTGGTGTTTCAGGACCGAGATGCGCTTGGTCCGATGAAGCTTCGTGGATGAATATTTGGGAACCTGGACTGGAGGGAATAGGGGCACTTGTCATTCTTCAGTAAGGCTAAATGTTGCGAACAGGAAGGTAGATAGGCGGTTTCTGTGTGGCAGGAACTGAGGACACAAGAACTCGAGGGGCAGTACTTTGAAGCTTAGTCAAGAGTTTTGTAAACCTTTCAGGGTTCTCGGAAGGGTGTGGGTCTTGAGATGAAGGAGGGCTTAAGAGGAGGAAGGGCAGTTCCCAGTGGTGAAATTGATCCACACCGAGACTGGAGGTTTTTGTTTTGCTTAGTTTTAAAAAATCTTGTCTTTGTTTTTTTAAGAATGACTTTTGAGGACTTTTTCATCTTTGAGTTTGACCCAACAGACTTTAAATTTAAAGTGTACAGTTGGATAAATTTTGACTCCCGCATACCCCCTATGAAACACAAGAATGAAACACAGGATAGTGAACATAATCATCACCTCTTCAGGTTTCCTCCAGCCCTTGATAATCCCTCTCTCTGCAGGCAACCGGTGATCTGCTCTCTGTCACTATAGATTTAGTTTGCGTTTTGTATAATTTTTAAAATAAATGGAAACATACTCTCTTTCGGGGACTATCTCTGGCATCTTTCACTCAGCATTATTATTTTGAGATTTATATGTGTGCTTGTGTGTGTCATTAACTCATCCCTTATTACTGCCAAGTAGTAGTCTATTGTTACAGCTACACCAGTTTAAATTAGATTTGTTTATTCATTCATTCATTGATGGTCCTTTGGGTTTTCAGTTTCTGGCTGTTGCATACTAACTTACTATGAACATTCCTGTGCAGTTCTTTGTATGGGCATATGTTTTCTTTTCCCCTGTGTAAATCTTTAGGAGAGGGATGGATCATACAGTAGGTGTACATTTAACCTTTCAAAAAACTGCCAAACTCTTTTCAAAGTCCTAACATTTTGCATTCCTGCCTATCTGTATGAGGATTCTTCTTTGCTCCATATCCTAACACTTAATTTGGTCAGTCTTTTTAATATTACCCATTCTTTACCAACTGAGCTCTTAGGGTAGCCCCAATAGGGGCTTAGTACTGTCTTATTGTGGTTTGATGTTGAGCATCTTTTCATGTGCTTCTTGGCAGTTCACATATCTTCTTTTGCAAAATGTCCAAATCTTTTGCTGATTTTAAAAATATTTATTTTTATTTATTTGGCTGTGCAGGGTCTTAGTTGTAGCACTTGGGATCTACGATCTTTGTGTGACACTGGAGATCATAAGATGGGGCATGTGGAATCTTTAGCTGTGGTATGCAAACTCTTAGTTGCAGAATGTAGGATTTAGTTCCCTGGCTAGGGATCCAACCTAGGACCCCTGCATTGGGAACTTTGAGTCTAAGCCACTGGGTCACCAGGGAAGTTCGTTTGCTAATTTTTAAAATTGGGTTGTTTTATTTGTGAGTTGTTATTGTTCTTTATATGTTGTAAATACAAGTCCTTTTTTGTTGTTCAGTTGCTAAGTCATGTCCAACTCTTAGCAACCCCTTGAACTGCAGCACGCCAGGCTTCCCTGTCCTTCATTATCTCCTGGAGTTTGCTCAAACTCACATCCACTGAGTCAGTGATACCATCCAACCATCTCATCCTCTGTTAGCCCTTCTCCTCTTGCTCTCAGTCTTTCCCAGCATCAGGGTCTTTTCCAGTGAGTTGGCTCCTTGCATCAGATGGCCAAAGTATTGGAACTTCATATGCTTTTCAAGTCTTTTCTCCAGTTTGTGGCTTGCCTTTTCATTCTCTTAACACTTTCTTTTGAAGAATTAAAGTTTTAAATTTTAACTAACTTCAACCTAATGCTTTTTCTAGAAGATGTTTTGAAACAAAATTAAAGGATATTGTAGTGAACTATGCATGCTTGCTAATTATATACACATCTTTAGTATGTCTGCCTAGTTATTTTAAATTGTTGAAAGAGAAGATTCCGTAGTCATTTTTTAATTCATGTTTTCTGATTCTTCTGGTTTGTCAGCTTTTCTTCACATTTTGTATTAAATCTTCAGTCAGTAAAACCATATAAATAAGTCTTATTGAAAGATAATCTAAATAAGTCTTAGGGTGAGGTAATGTTTTTCCTTAACAAAAATGAAATAATTTTATGTTCTAACCATTTTTATAGGCATTTTCACTTGTAGTTGATAGTCATTGTACTTTCTTTAGATGAATTGATTACAGTTCTTTACATTTTTCTTTATAGGTCTTACTCTTCAGACATTTTGACTTTTTTCCCTTGTTATCTCTAACTTATACATTTCCCCCTCTATAGAGTTATGAAGAAACCTCTGAACTTAGATGTCTGACTTCTTTTTTAACTTGGCGCATGTTTCCTGGATGCTTTATTATTAGAGTTACCTGCTACATTTATTTGTGAGAAAAACAAAATCATAAAGAAGATCTTGTCAAAAGAGAATTATTTTTTATTTGGAATTAGAAAAACAGCTTAAAAGTCAGAATTTTAATGTATTCTGCTCATGGCGATGACAAATATCAGGATACTGACTTCATGGTAGATAAAGGGACACATGTATGTACGGACTGGGGGTGGACAGCAGCCGGTGAAGTGCTAAGCCCCAGACAGCTTTATACCACTCTAAGAAACAGAGTTGTGTGCTTTTCTTTTCTTTTTCCCTCTCCAGGAGATAAGGGTCAGAAATAAAAAAGTTTTCCTTGTTATTGTATTGGAGTATTTTGACCCCCAAAAGCTAGACTTTTAATTATTGTGCTCCCTGAGTCACTAAACTCACCTCATTTGAGCAGTTGTGGGCCCTGGACAGAACCCCAGGCCTCCTGACAACCAGCTGGATCTTTACTGGTAATCAGGTGTGCTTTGGCTTGTGACCCTTGTTAAAAAGTAAGGAAGACAACATAAAATTCTTGATAAATCTCTCTGAATTTACCTTAAAATTCTGTGTCCTAGAAGTGTTCATGACACATTGTGTATTTTAGATAACGCAAGGTTGGCAGTGTTTTATAGCAGTAGAACAAGAAATGCTAGCTATATTATTGCAAGCTTTAGAGAAAAATAAGGAATCATTCATATTCTCAATTTCTACCTCCTGTTTTCTTTCTCTTATTTTTTTTGTCATTAGAAAAGGAATTCATGCTTGTTGTATAATTTCTTTGATATTTTGCACATTTAGGAAAATATGTTATGACCGCTAAATTTTCTCATTGTAAACATTAGGATGACTTGTTCTGTCAGTCGTGTCTGACTCTTTGTGACCCCATAGACTGTAGCACTCCAGGCTTCCCTGTCCATCACCAACTCTTATTAGTACTGTACAAGTTCCTAATTTTTCTGAATCAGAAAGAAGATGGTACTAATTATAAAAGTAATCTGTTCCCCACTGAAGTTCATTTTTCTACTTAAACCAGACTTCCAGTGAGAGAGCTCCTGAAGATAGGACCTTTCTCCTTCTGAGGCTTTATTTCTGAAGAATTATTTTTTTTCTCCTCTGAGTGATGGATTCTAGGTGAACACTTTGAAGAAAACTGGCTTCTCATTTCTTAAAGGCAGATTATTCAGCATAACAGTTTATATATACTATGTGTAAAGAACTTCCTGGGAACTAACTGTGGGACTATAAATATGATAGTCTTATGAGAATAATGGTGACTTTAAAGTCATTTTACTTAGCAAGTATTTGTGTATACTTTGTGCTGGTTTTTGGGACTTGGGAGATGATTAAGATATAGTCCCTCACCTTAAAGAGCATGTAGTTTCTTGGAAGTAGTAAACCATCATTTTTAAACAAAGTTTTGTTATAACAAGTACAGTAATGACTCTATTATAGAATATTATGGGATACTAGAGGTGATAAACCCAATTCTTTGTTTGAGGTTAGGGAAGAAGAAAGGGTTCACACTTCCTAGAGGAAGTGTGTGTGAGTTATCTTGAATAAATAGAAGTTTGCTAGATAGAGGGAATTCTCTGGCGGTCCTCATCTGACTGCCGAGGGCTGGGTTTTGATCTCTAGTCAGGGAACTAAGATCCCACAAGTTGCACAGGCTGACCCCCCCCCCCCCCAAAATATGCTAGATATATTGTTGGTTTTTTTTTTTTTTTGTTGTTGTTGTTTTGTTTTTATTTTAAAGGTTTCTGTTAGGATAGGATGATGATGGAGAGATCTCAGCCTTAAAATGAGGATGTGGATATGAGGATGGAGTGTTTGAGCTAGGTCCTAAAGGCTTTAGGGTGTGATAAGGGATTTTAATATTTATATACTTCCAAACTGCACTGGCAAACCATTGCCATTTCTTAAGCACTGGGGTGAGATGATTTGACTTCAGTTTAAAGAAGCTCACTTTGATTGCTCTGTGTTTGATGAAAGAGACAAGAATGAGAGTGGGGAGACTAGGAACTTTCATGGTAGTCTGGGTGAAAGAATGGTGATGGTTTAGAAGTAGAGTTGGAGTAGTGGGCTTCCTTGGTGGCTCAGAATCTGCCTGCATTGCGGGAGATGCGGGTTCATTCCCTGGGTTGGAAAGATCCCCTGGAGGAGTCATCCAACCTACTCCAGTATTCTTGCCTGGAGAATCCCATGGACAAAGGAGCCTGGTGGGCTATGGTCCATAGGGTTGCAAAGAGTTGGACACAACGGAAGCAACTGAGTGTGCACAGGCTGATTGGAGAAAATTAAAGGGGAAGATGAACTTCCCCAGTTGCTCAGCAGTAAAAGAATGAACCTGCAATGCAGGAGACGAGGGTTTGATCCCTGGGTTGGGAAGATCCCCTGGAGAAAGGAAATGGTGGCCCACCCCGGTATTCTTGCTTGGAAGATCCCAATCCATGGGATCACAGAAGAGTAGGACACAACCTGCCTCTAAACAACAATGACAACAAGGAGGGAAAATAGACAGGACTTGGATTGTTGGATTTAGAATGAGAGCAAGAAAGTCAAAACTTAGTCCTAGGTTTCTGCTTATGCAGTGGGATGATTGGGACCATTAGGGCTTATTTGGGGAGGGAGTGGAAGGCAAGTTGGAAGAGGTATTAAGATCCTGACTGCACAGGTAGAGATATTGAGTACACAGCTGGATATATGGTTTGGAATTCAAACAAGTTCGAGTTGTAGATGTACATTTAAGGATCATTAGTGTAAAGAAAGTATTTAAAAGCATGGTATTTGATTATTCAGGATAAGGAATGCTAGTTTCTCTGACAAGCAGCTCCTCAAACTAAACGAGTCTAGTGTTATGAAAGCCAAGATAATTTTTCAAGAAGCAAGGAAGAGTCAGATGTATGAGATACTGCTAAGACGTAAGATATTAGAAAAGTTGGTAACCACACGGAAGGGAGGAAAGGTTGATGTCCTTGTGAAGGCAAAATGGAAAGGAATCCAGAGCAGAAGGGAAGGGATTTGCCATTAATGGGAGGAAGGACAGAGGATGAAAGAGAAAATGGACTCGAGAAAATGGACAGAAAGGTTTATAACTATAAGGGTGAGGCAAGTTTCAGTGGTGGAGAGGTGCTGTTGAATAGCAGTTTTATTTGTGGACTCCATGTCCAGATCACCTAGGTTTGAATCACTGTTCTCTCATTTACTAGAAGTGTGACAGTTTTCAAGTTATTTAATTTCTCTTGCCTTGATTTCCTCATCTGTAAAGTGGGGATAATAACATTATGTATGTTTATGTTCAGTTCACTTCAGTCTCTCAGTTGTGTCTGATTCTTTGCGACCCCATGGACTGCAGCACGCCAGGCCTCCCTGTCCATCAGATGTTAGGAGTAAATTAATAAATCTATGTAAAGTGTTTTAAACAGTGTCTGGTATGTGTTAAACATACGAAGTTGCTTCTTTTTGCCTTTTCTTTTCAGTAATGTATAACATGAAGCCATCAGTTGAAAAAGGGGGTAGAGGAGCTTAGTATATTTTAAAAATGAGAAAAAGATGTGAAACAGAAGATTGCCTTTGAAATTGATGATTATTTATATTGTCACCCATCTGAGATTTTCTCTAGGAGTCGAGCCGCATAGGGGTAGGCCCAAAGAAATCAGGTGGTTGGGTTCAGTTAGGTCTGGGTTTTTCTCAGGAGAGTGTGGCTGAGCAGTAGGGGAGGAGCACAGAGTTAAGGGTATGCACGAGAAATAGGATGAGATCTCTGAAATGACAAGGAGAAGAGAGGTTTAGTGGGATGAAACTTCTAACTTACCTTATTATTATTTATTATGTTTCTTGTTTGTGGTTTAGTCAATAGAAATTAGGCTTCATGAGGGCAGGGATTTTTTTATCTGTTTTTTTTAGTTCTTTTCACTAATATATTCCATGCATCTAGAATAATGCCTGTTACGTAATAGGTACTTGAAGTGAAGTGAAGTGAAATTGCTCAGTCGTGTTCGACTCTTTGTGACCCCATTGACTATAGCCCACCAGGCTCCTCTGTCCATAGGATTCTCCAGGCAAGAATACTGGAGTGGGTTGCCATTTCCTTCTCCAATAGGCACTTAATAAATAGTAAATAAACTAAATGAAGTATAATAATCTAGGTGAGATGGTAGAAGTGGTCAGATTCTGGATGTATTTTGAAGACAGATCTGATAGGATTTGCTGATGGATTGGATGTGGGGTGTGTAAAAAAGAGATGGATCAAGGATAAGGCCACAGCTTTTGCCCTAAACTGTTAAAAAAAGGGTATTACATTTGCTGAGATGGGGAGGGCCTTAAGAGGAGTTTGAAAATTGAGAGCTCAGATTTGGATACCAAGTCTGAGACACCTGTTAGACATCCCATTGGAGAAAGAAATGGCAACCCCCTCCAGTGTTCTTGCCTGGAGAATCCCAGGGACGGGGGGCCTGGTGGGCTGCCATCTATTGGGTCGCACAGAGTCGGACATGACTGAAGTGACTTAACAGCAGCAGACTAGTAAGTCAGGTCAGTGATTTGACGTTTGATTCTAGAGTTAAGGGAGACGTTCGGCACAGAGTTACATGTTTGTGAGGCATTAGTGCCTTGATGGCTTTTAAACCTGTGAGACCAAATGAGACACCAAGGCAGAGAGTGTAGAAAGAAAGGAGGTACAAAGACCGAGCCCTAGGATAAAACAGAGGGGCCAGGGCGATGAGGAGGAGCTAGTAAAGGAGACTGAGAAGGAGAGGCCAGGCAGAGGGGAGAAATGGGAGGATGCAGTGTCCTGGAAGCCTTGTGAAGAAAGCCATTCAGGAACTCCCTCTGAGTTAAAAATGATCAGTTTTTGAGAACTGAGTGATGGAGGTTACTGTTGATCTTGAGTGGTTTTGTAGAAAATGTTCAGTTGCTAAGTCATATCTGACTCTCTGTGGAAAATAAAAATAGAAAAAGAAAATGATCTTTTTATTTGTTTTGGCTAAAGTCTATGGACACATGTTAAGACTTCGCTTAGGTATGATTTTAGGTAGATGTTTATACTTAGTGATTTTATAATATAAATCAGCTAAAATAGATGATTTAAAAATTGATTTTATAAGATAACTTCCCCTATGTTTACATGGTGATTCAGAAAAAAAAGGCCAAAAAGTTAGTTTTGCTGAAATTAGAGTCACTGATAGTTGTTTGGTGAGTGATTTTGGTTAGTATGCTTCTCGCCCTGATTCTTCTTCTGGGATGTAGGATAAGGTCTGTAAAATGGAGAAAGTGTTGCCAAAATCTTGGCTGTCTGTGCACCAATGCCAAACAGAAATATGGAGACAGAGTTATGGAGGAGAGGGAAAGAGTGGCCTTATTATTTTGGCAGGCAGTGGGGGAACTTAGGAGGCTAGCGCCTCAAAAACTGTGTCTCCCTTCCCTGAATAGGGAGAGGTTAGAACCTTCCCTGGTGGCTCAGAGATTAAAGCGTCTGCCTGCAATGCGGGAGATGATCCCTGGGTCGGGAAGATCCCCTGGAGAAGGAAATGGCAACCCACTCCAGTATTCTTGCCTGGAGAATCCCATGGACGGAGAAGCCTGGTGGGCTACAGTTCAGGGGGTCGCAAAGAGTCGAACACGACTGAGCGACTTAACTTAGATAGTCAGACAGGGGTATGTGGTAATTATCAAGGCAGTAACAGTCTTCATTCCTTCAAGTTTCAAAAGGGTGGGGTTGCTGACAGGATTAGGGTGTGTACAGGGTCCTAGATGGTCTCCTGATCTTGATGAGCCTTTCTGCTCCCCTTAATCTTGCCTCAGGTGGTTTCCTTGCTGCTCCTCCTCTGATCACCATCTTGATCATGGAGCCTCTGAGTCTTGCCTTTAAGGAATGGGGGACAAAAAGGCCTCCATGCCCAGGAGCCCCACAGGGCCCTGCTCGGCATCAGAAGTTCCAATTTTATATTAAAAAAGCGTAATAGCAATTTCAAAGAATTGATTTTCATTATCAGTTTTCTGGTACTATATCTTTACAGGTTTTAAGGCAGTAACTTTGTAATATAGTGGTTTAGAACTTTCTGGACATCTTTCTGGACATTCCATTTACTGGTAATTTCTTTTGCTCTTATATTGATTGTCGATTTCTAGAATATATATTGGATATATTGAATATAAAATATAGTGCCCTTTAAAAGTATAGTATAGGTTGAGAGTATTTTATGAACAATTTCATTAAAAATATCGTAAGAAGGTGATTTTGAGAATTGCTAATTATAGAGTTTTAACCCAGAACATTTTCGTTAATGAAAATTATTACCTATCTTTATGTTATTTAGGAAGATTCTTACCTCTGAAAACAATGTTAGGACCAAGATATGACAGTCAAGTTGCTGAAGAAAATCGATTCCATCCTAGTATGCTTTCAAATTATCTGAAGAGTCTGAAGGTAAGAAGCAAAACATTTTTGATACTGATTTAACATACTTTATCCCTTTCTTGTTTTTCAGGTGGCTTTCTAAAATAAAACTTTTTACTTTGAAATAATTAACTCAGAGCAAGTTGCAAAAATTGTACATAGAGTCTGTGAACCCTTCTCTCAGTTTTTCCCAATGGTGACATCTTATGTGATTGTAGTATAATATCAAAAGCAGGAAATTGACATTGGTACAGTACTGACTGGATTGTAGACCTAAAAGTCTTTTACCAGTGTTTATGTGCATTCATTTGTGTTTATGTGTGTAAAGTTCTGTGCCGTTCGACCTGCTAACTTGTTTTCTGTCTCTGTAGTTTTGTCATTTTGTGAATGTTATATAAATGGAATGAAACAGTTTGTGACCTTTCAGGATACACTTAAAAAAATTGTTTTAAGTTTATTTTTGGCTGTGCTGGGTCTTCCTTGCCGCACTCAAGCCTTCTCTAGTTGCAGGGAGTGGAGGCTACTCTTTGTTGCGGTATGTAGGCCTCTCATTGCTGTGGCTTCTCGTGTTGTGGCTCTAGGCATGTGGGCTTCAGCAGTTGTGGTTGCTAGGTTCTAAAGCACAGGCTCAGTTGTTGCTCATGGGCTTAGTTGCTTGCAGCATGTGGGATCGAATCCATGTCTTCTGTGTTGGCAGGTGGATTCTTTACCACTGAGCCACGCGGGAAGCCCCCAGGATACACTTTCTTCCACTAAGCATAATGCTGCTGAGGTCCTCCAGGTTCTTGCATGAATTGATGAAAGTTGTGCTCATATTTATTGCTGAATAGTATTCAGTTGTATAGCTATGCCAGAGTTTAACCATTCTCCTCCCACTGAATGGTTAAGTAACCATTTAGCCATTTTGAGTTGTTTCCAATTGTGGGGTATTGTGAATCAGGTTGCTATGAAGGTTTATGTACAGGTATTTATGTGAATGTTGTTTTTATTTTTCTGGAGCAAATAGCCAAGACTAAGATTGTTGAGCACGTGGTTAGTTTTACAGAAAAGTGCCGAACTATTTTTCTAAACAAAACATTGTAATTTTTTATGTTATTCTGACATCACACTGATTATATTAGTTTCTGGGCTTCCCTGGTGGCTCAAGTGGTAAAGAACCTGCCTACAATTTAGGAGACCTGGGTTCAATCCCTGGGTCAGGAAGATCCCCTGGAGAAGGGAATGGCAAGCAACACCAGTATTCTTGCCTGGAAAATTTCATGGACAGAGGAACCTGGTGGGCTGCAGTACATGGGATTGCAAAGAGTCAGACACGACTGAGCGGCTGACACACCAACAACAGGGCTACTTTGACAAATTACCGGAAACTCGGTGACTTAAAACAGCAGACACATATCCTCTCACAGTTCTGGAGGCTAGAAATTCCATAGCAAGGTGTTGGAGAGGTTGGCTCTTCCTGGAGTCTTGTAGGAGAATCTCTTCCATTCTTTTCTCCTAGCTGCCAGAGATGGCCAGCAGGCCTCAGTATTCCTAGGCTTGTAGCTCCTTTAGCTGTCTCTGCCTCCTCCTTGTGTTTGTCATGTCCAAATTTCCCACTTATAAGGACACCCTAATCCAGTATGACCTCATTTAATTAATTTCTTTTTGGCCACACCATGTGACTTACAGGATCTTAGTTTCATGACCAGGGAAGTTTTCATGATCACCTGCACTGGAAGCTTGGATTCCTAACCACTGAATTACCAGGGAATTCCCCTGTATGCCCTCGTCTTGATTATATTTGCAAAGACTCTATAACCTTCTTTCAAATAAGGTTATACTCATAGGTACTGGGAGTTAAGGCTTGAATATGTTTTTAGGGGGCGTAATACAATCCATAACACCTACCATTGTTACTCTTTTAAGTGATGGTTTTTATTGAATGCTCCTTGGAAAAATAGTTATGAAAAACCTAGACAGTGTACTAAAAAGCAGAGCCATCAGTTTGCCACCAAAGGTTCGTATAGTTAAAGCTATGGTTTTTCCAGTAGTCATGTATGGAAGTGAGAGTTGGACCATAAGGAAGACTGAGTGCCGAAGAATTGATGCTTTTGAACTGTGGTTGGAGAAGACTCTTGAGAGTCCCTTGGACTGCAGGGAGATCAAACCAGTGAATCCTAAAGAAAATCAATCCTGAATATTCATTGGAAGGACTGATGCTGAAGCTGAAGCTCCAATACTTTGGCCACCTAGTGAGAAGAGCTGACTGATTGGAAAAGACCCTGATGCTGGGTAAGATTGAGGGCAAGAAGAGAAGGGGGTGACAGAGGATGAGATGGTTGGATGGCATCACGGACTCGATGGATATGAGTTTGAGCAAGCTCTGAGAGATGGTGAAGGACAGGGAAGCCTGGCATGCTGCAGTTCATGGTGTTGCAAAGAGTTGGACATGACTTAGCGACTGAACAACAGTTAGTACATTCAGCCAATGCTGGTGCCCATTACATGCGAGTTTCTTGTTACAGGATAGTAAACATACCACTTAGTTTTTGATACCTGTTACTTATCCCTGTTCTTGGTGTAGTTTGGGTCTTCATTTTATATCTTTTATTTTAGCTTATAAACTTTTAATTTTTATCTTCATTATTAATATACATTTTTGAAAGTCATAGTTAACATTTGTAGAGCATTAAATATTCACAGGCAGAGCACTTAAAGAACTTGGGTTTAGAAGCCAGTTCGTCTGGGTTTAAATTCTAGTTTGTCACTTACAGCTTTGTGGTCAAGTTACCCAATTTCTTTGTGTTTCAGTTTCCTCATTTTCAAGTAAAATTAGTGCATGTAAAGCATAGAGTAGTGCTTGGCACAGAGTAAGGGCTTCATTTAAATCTCACAGCTGTATGAGGTGGATACTGTTATTATCCTTATTTCATGGATTGGGAATCTATAAGGAAAAATGATTATGTATATATGAGTATATGTGTATATAGGCAGATACATTAGAAAACACACATTATTCACACAGACATATCACACACACAGACACACATTTACACATGTACATATATATGGACTCAGTGCAGCTAAGTCACATAATAGTTTCCTGGTTTTCTTAGCTAAAGTATTCCTATATATTTAGAGAATTCACATTTTCTTGCTCATCCCCACTCTTCATTCACTTCTTATTTTGGACCTAGAGACGAACAATATGGGCTCTAATTCTAACCTGTGAGAAGCTATATTATGGCGTTCAAGTCTTTGTGTTTGGCAAAGACTTCCATCTAGAAGCAGTGCTTCCACCTTTTCCCTTTCTATTTGCCATGTAGTCATGGGGCCAGATGCCATGATCTTAGTATTTTTATTTTTATTTTTATTTTTTTCAAAAGTAGCAAAGACTTTTATTTTTTTATTTTTTATTTTTTCCAATAATTTTTTTTTTTAATTTTTTAAATTTTAAAATCTTTAATTCTTACATGCATTCCCAAACATGAACCCCCTCCCACCTCCCTCCCCGGTATTTTTAATATTTAGTTTTCAGCCGGCTTTTCCCATCTCCTTCACCCTCATCAAGAAATTCTTTAGCATATGCATTAGCAGACATTAAAAGTCCTTGGACCTTATCCTTCTGAGCAAGATAATATAACAGCTGTAGAGAACAAACAGTCCTATCACACATGTCGGTTTAGGATTTAGTTTGGTGTAGCTGAAATGTTGAATTTCCCTGGTGGCTTAGTGATAAAGAATCCTCCTAACAATGCAGGCAGTCCCTGGGTGGGGAAGATCACTGGATCAGAAAGATCCCCTGGAGGAGGAAATTGCAACCCACTTGAGTATTCTTGCCTGGGAAATCCCATGGACAGAAGAGCCTGGCAGGCTACAGTCCACGGGGTTGGACATGACTCAGCGACTACACAACAGCAGCTGAAATATTACTGAGTCACTAAACAACTATTAAAAGTCTTTGTCATACATAAAGTTCATGTGACTTTAGTGTTGCAAGCATCCATTTAGTGTTAATGATTAAGACTTGAGCTATATCCTTACCAGTGCTGTGTATAATCTTTTGTACATAGAAAGTCAAAGTTAAGAAAGAAAAGGCCTTTTTTGCTGGGCACATGAAGTTATCCGGAGTTCAGGTCTGGCTTATGTTTCTCTAGCTGAAGCTTCCTCAATAGTTTTCTTCATATTTTTCTTTTAATCATAGGATATCCTTGAAGGTTGAGGTATGTATGAATGACAATCCATATTACAGTCAGGCTTCCAAGAATAGTCTGTTCATGAGCATAGCAATATGTGTTAACAGCACATATTGCCATTCTTCTTGTCCGGGGATCATCAGTTAATATGGTGTTATCCTTCTCCTGTGCAACCACGTCAGCAAATATGGGAGGACTGTCAGGTTGCTTTACCCAGACTTTAGCTCTAGTTGCATGTATTTCATTTGTGTTCCCAAACCCTCCGTCATCTCTGTTAGTAAGGTGGGAGGTTCTTCTCATTTTGTACTTACCACTTACACATGGGAAAATCAGAAGTCAGGCAGTTCTATCATGTTTATTAATAAATAGATCATCCTTTCATCCTTTCCTTAATTTTGTAAAATTATTTGGATTTCTCCTTGGTAGTCTGTAACTACTGCATGGACACAGATGCCTTTTAACGCTTAATAGGAGCATTCCTTAATTAACCCAAAGTGCCTGGGAGGCATTTTGATTCCAATACCAGTTGAAATAGCACATATCAATCTTTTCGTAAGTCTCTGTTCAGATAAAGAGCATAGATCCAATCCAGTAGTCTCAGGAGTAGCTTGGAAAAGAGCTAGTGCTCCTGGGCTAATTTCCCCGAACTCAGTTGTTTCAGGATAGAAGTCGGTTTTATGAATCTGTAAATTTGGAATAATTTTTCTCATCAAAGGAGTTTCTGATTCTCTAATAGGTCTATTATTTAAAATATTGAGGGAAGTATTTAAAGTTAGTTCTCCAGTTTTTATAAGAGCCCTCTCTTATTAATTAATTATCAATTAATTGCTGTTTAAGCAAACCATTTATTCTTTCAACCCAACCAGGAGCTTGAGGATAATAAGGAATATGAAAGATCCATTGTATATTATATTCCTGGGCAAACTCTTATATTAACTTACCTTTAAAATGTGATCCATTGTCCCTCTGAATTTGAAGTGGAACACCATAATGTAGATTATCTCCTCTGTTTTAATAGTATTAGTCTGATTGGCTTTCTTGAAGGGAATGGCCACTAAATATCCATAGGTGTCCATAGCAGTACCTACATATTGACATCCTTCATCTCAAATTAATGGATCAATATAATCAGTTTGCCATATTTGCCCGGGCAGCTTGCCACACGCCAGTTGTCCTTTGGCTAGCTGTGGTTAAGTGTCTGTGTTCAATATATTGATAAATTGGACATTGTAAAATATTGAATGAGATCCATAGTAAAGGAAATACCTTGATTTTGAGCCCATCTGTATGTTGCTTTTTCTCCCACATTGCCACATTTTTGGTGTGCCCACAAAGTCAAAGCTGTGGTTAATCCATTGGCTACCAACCAAGAGTCTTGTTATGTTAATGTTCTGTAGAATGACATTCTGTTAATTTTTTTTGTTTTAGAGCTTCATATACTGCATGTAATTCAGCAAATTGATTACTCTTAGTATAATTCTTTCTGGCCTCTGGAAATATCCTAATCCAGAAACCCAGGGACACTCTTTTGTCATGTTGTTTTTGCCATAAGTTCCAATTAGCATATGGTTCATTGATAGATACATGAATTTTATGTCCCTTGGTTATAGCTCGTGAGGTGTCTGATCTCCATCCAAAGACAGATTACTGTGATAAGCTTTAGGATAATTCAATTAAACTTTTTAGCAATAAAACATAATAGCGAGGAACTGTCTGGGAACTGAGTCTGGGAGTGAGTCTTGGTCAATGTAGATCTCAATTAGCAAAACTAGAATTTAATATTCAGTGAAACATAACATTTTTTTGTGAGGGCTTTAACTCTGCGGCCAGTGAAGGCTTTATCCCATCAAATAAAAAATAAGGTTTGTCAGGGAGCTGGGAAAAGCTAAGCAGCCATCTTGAATTTTCCATAGCCCCAGCTGTTTAATTTATAGCTATTGTTTAATCATTTTAAATTCCTTGATTTAGAAGTAAACTGTTACTGGGTCCTAAGGACATCAGGATAGAAAAAGGCTGACAGTTCAGTTCAGCTGACAAGGAGGGGTTAATTTTTTGTAGAATCAAAATGAACTTTATCTGTGGGTGCCACAATCTTCATAGATCATTGTGAAGTAATATTAATATACTTTACCAAAGTAACAAAAGATTTTAAAAACATATATAAATCACTTAAAAGCAAAGAAATTCACATAGTCTGTTTTCAAACACCGCATTCAGGAAAACTTTGTTCTCTTAACAGAGAAAACCAAATTCCAGTCTCAGCTTACTGTTAATAACAAAATTTGTTTATCTAGTCAATTTTAATTTAATCTTAGAAAGTCCTTTCTGTAAATCT
Organism: Ovis aries; assembly: GCF_016772045.2. Lineage (NCBI taxonomy): Eukaryota > Metazoa > Chordata > Mammalia > Artiodactyla > Bovidae > Ovis > Ovis aries. Next base: position 48,490,419 of record NC_056061.1, read on the forward strand.
TGAAGAGGTGGTATTTTTGCAAAGGCATCAGAGAGAAACCAGAGCTGTCTGTAATGACAAAAAGGCTTAAAATGGCATGCTTAAAATCTGATGACAGTCCAAAGTAACTTGGTTACTTTGCTGTGATATGTAACACTTTGAGATAGTAACTAGCATTATGACTAATAACATAATTCAGTACATACCAGAATTTTAGAAACTGCATTTAATTTCTAAGATGTCTATATTAATAACATTTCCCATACAATATGACTTGAGAAAATTTATTACTCATTTGACAATACTGCCCAGATCAGGGGTTGAACTGGTGTCTCTGCATTGGCAGTGGGTTCTTTACCGTAGAGCCACCAGGGAAGCCCAAGGGCATTTTGATTGTACATACTATTCCCCTACGTACTCACTTTGGTGATGGCTGCTGGAATGCTGAGTTGATGTGTGTCTGGAGCTTGTTCAGTTCAGTTCAGTTGCTTAGTCATGTCCGACTCTTTGCGACCCCATGGACCGCAGCACGCCAGGCCTCCATGTCCATCACCAACTCCCAAAGTTTACTCAAACTCATATCCATTGAGTTGGTGATGCCATCCAACCAACTCATCCTCTGTTGTCCCCTTCTCCTCCTGCCTTCAATCTTTCCGAGCATCAGGGTCTTTTGAGTCAGCTCTTCGCATCAGGTGGCCAAAGTATTGGAGTTTCAGCTTCAGCATCAGTCCTTCCAATGAATACTCAGGACTGATTTCCTTTAGGATGGACTGTAGTCCAAGGGATTCTCAAGAGTCTTCTCCAGCACCATAGTTCAAAAGCATCAATTCTTGGGTGCTTCTGGAGCTTGAGTTTGGGTGTATTTCAGATAAATGCTATCCCTGTTCTAGCTACTTCTAATAAATCATTAGTGGAGTGATAGACATAGAAAACTACATCAGTATTTGCTTTTCAGGTAGGTTTTTGTAATGTTGAAGTGGAGTCTGTTTTGCTTGTATTCTCTTTTTCTTTTGCTTATAGTCTTGTTTCATCATTTGTTTGGGATTAATTTATTTCATTCAGTGCCTAAGTTCTGTGTCTCAAATAAGACTTGAATAAGTGATATATTCATTGTTAATATGTTGACAGAGTGAACACAAAATCTTCAGTGTAGATGAATGAACTGGCCCAGAATATTGCCATTCAGTCAACTTATTTTGGAACAGATTCAGTTACTAGGAAATCTCCTTTCTTTCCTTTTGCCTAAGGTTAAAATGGGCTTGTTGGTAGACCTGACAAATACTTCAAGATTCTATGACAGAAATGACATAGAAAAAGAAGGAATCAAATATATAAAACTTCAGTGTAAAGGGTAAGTCATGTATTAAGAGTCTTTAATATTGAAACCTTTTGCTGAAATTTGTCATCTCTACTTAGAAACAAAATGTTTCTGTATTACTAGACATGGCGAGTGCCCTACAACGGAGAATACTGAGACGTTTATTCGTCTGTGTGAGCGGTTTAATGAAAGAAACCCACCTGAACTTATTGGTATGTTTGGCTTTACTTTAGCCACTGTTGAGTATCTTATTTAGTGATTGGGTTTGTATTCTCTTTCCAAATGGGTTGATCTGGAATTTTTTTTTTTTCTTTTTAAAGTAATTGCCAAGAAGTGTTTATTAAAGTAATAGTCTATTGAGAACTGCTATTAAAAATTAAAATGTTGTCTATTCATGATAATATTATGGTAGTGACTGGGATGTTATTTGCCTGGCAGACTTGGTGGGAAACTATAAATGAATGAATGAAGGAATGAATGGTTGTAATCCTTATAACAACTCCATGTGATATGTGGCTGTATCCCTATTTTACAAATAGGAAAACTGAGCCTCAGAAAAATTAAGTAGTTTTTCCTTGTTCACACGTCTAATAACTGTTTAAGCCAAGTTTGTAATGTTTCTGAACCAAGTTTCCAAATCTCTTAATTACGTGTAACACTGGTTTCTAGATTGACCACATAAAAGTGAAAAAAATTTCTGTGTTATAGAATAACCAAAACAGAGCAAAATGCCATTTGACAAGTTGAGAGCAATAATTGAGGCATATATGATAAGATAAAAAATTAATATTCTTGTAAAAAGATTCTATAATTCTTCAGGCCAAAGAGACATTCATCATTAGAAAAATATGGAAAACAATGGAAATGCAATACAGATAGCCAAGAAACATGAAAAAAGTTTCATTTTCCCTTGTTAACAAGAAATACAAATTAAAAGATATGTTGTTACATTCCACAATCAAATTTGCAAAGATTTAAAAAAATCATAATGTCAAGGATTGGATAAAACGGATGTACTGAGACATTGTTAATTAAGGTGTTAATTGATATAGCCTCTCTGGAGGGCCATTTTGGTGATTTCTATCTGGTGATTTACGACCCAGATAATCACGATGATGTGATCACTCATCTAGAGCCAGACATCCTGGAATGTGAAGTCAAGTGGGCCTTAGAAAGCATCACTACGAACAAAGCTAGTGGAGGTGGTGGAATTCCAGTTGAGCTGTTTCAAATCCTGAAAGATGATGCTGTGAAAGTGCTGCACTCAATATGCCAGCAAATTTGGAAAACTCAGCAGTGGCCACAGGACTGGAAAAGGTGTTTTCCTTCCAATCCCAAAGAAAGGCAATGCCAAAGAATGCTCCAACTACTGCGCAATTGCACTCATCTCACACGCTAGTAAAGTAATGCTCAAAATTCTCCAAGCCAGGCTTCAGCAGTACGTGAACCGTAAACTTCCAGATGTTCAAGCTGGTTTTAGAAAAGGCAGAGGAACCAGAGATCAAATTGCTAACATTCGCTGGATCATGGAATAAGGAAGAGAGTTCCAGAAAATATCTATTTCTGCTTTCTTGACTATGCCAAAGCCTTTGACTGTGTGGATCACAATAAACTGTGGAAAATTCTGAAAGAGATGGGAATACCAGACCACCTGACCTGCCTCTTGAGAAACCAGTATGCAGGTCAGGAAGCAACAGTTAGAACTGGACATGGAACAACAGACTGATTCCAAATAGGAAAAGGAGGCTGTATATCGTCACCCTGCTTATTTAACTTATATACAGAGTACATCATGAGAAATACTGGGCTGGAGGAAGCACAAGCTGGAATCAAGATTGCCGGGAGAAATATCAGTAACCTTAGATATGCAAATGACACCACCCTTATGGCAGAAAGTGAAGAAGAACTAAAGAGCCTCTTGATGAAAGTGAAAGAGGAGAGTGAAAAAGTTGGCTTAAAGCTCAACATTCAGAAAATGAAGATCATGGCATCTGGTCCCATCACTTCATGGCAAATAGATGGGGAAACAGTGGAAACAGTGTCAGACTTTATTTTTTTGGGGTCCAAAATCAATGCAGATGGTGATTGCAGCCATGAAATTAAAAGACGCTTACTCCTTGGAAGCAAAATTATGACCAACCTAGACAGTATATTAGAAAGCAGAGACATTACTTTGCCATCAAATGTCCGTCTAGTCAAGGCTATGGTTTTTCTGTGCATGTGAGAGTTGGACTGTGAAGAAAGCTGAGCGCTGCAGAATTGATGCTTTGAAATGTGGTGTTGGAGGACTCTTGAGAATCCCTTGGACTGCAAGGAGATCCAGCCAGTCCATTCTAAAGGAGATCGGTCCTGGGTGTTCATTGGAAGAACTGATGCTAAAGCTGAAACTCCAATACTTTGGCTACCTCATGCGATGAGTTGACTCATTGGGAAAGACTCTGATGCTGCAAGGGATTGGGGACAGGAGGAGAAGGGGACGACAGAGGATGAGATGGCTGGATGGCATCACTGACTCAGTGGACATGAGTTTGAGTGTACTCCAGGAGTTGGTGATGGACAGGGAGGCCTGGTGTGCTGCAAGTCATGGGGTTGCAGAGTCGGACATGACTGAGCGACTGGAGTGAACTGATGGGTTATTAAAATGATAACTGTGATATAATATATTATTCATTATTGTATATTATTTATTTTATATCATTGGACAGTGATTCTGTTCATGTGGATTGAAATGCAAACTTTTCCCTTGGGTATGCTCAGTTTGGAGCACAGGTTGGGGTGGCAATTATTTGTTGTAGTAATACTGAGAAGACAGTAACAGAAACTGGTCTTAGAGATGGTTTCTCATATCATCTTCTCAAACAAAAGGATTAAAGAATCAAGTCTGTGTTCCTAGAATCAGAAAATATTGGCCTGCTTTTACAGTATTTTAGTTGTGTTTTTGAGATGCAGTTTTCATCAGCCTTGCACACATTCTTGCTGAAGCATACTTGTGACCACCAGGGGACATTGATTGCATGGCAAAAGTGAGACACATTTATTTACAAAGTTAGTCTGATAAAGAAATTCTTTAAATTAACTGATGTGACTGTCAGTACATGCAGTTAGCCTAGTTGTGGGATGATACTGTAGACTTAGTGGAGATACAGGGTTCTTGAAACGCACAGAAGCTTCAAACGTTTTCTAATCGCTAAGTCTTGTCCAACTCTTCTGCGACCCCAGAGGACTGTAGCCTGCCAGGCTCCTTTTGTCCATGGAATTTCCCAGACAAGAATAGTGGAGTGGGTTGCCATTTTCTTCTCCAGGGGATCTTCCTGACCCAGGGATCAAACTTGTGTCTCCTGCCTTGGCAGGCGGAGTCTTTACCACAGACCTGCCCAAGAACTACAGCTTCATAATCCCATAATCCCTGGGAGCAGTACCCCCTAATATATCTTTATAGTGGAAATTTTCATCATACCAAAAGTAGGGAGAACAGTAAAATGACACCTTATGTATCCATCATTCAGCTTCGCTAATTATCATTTGACTGATATTTTTTTCATTTTTCCTCTCCTCCTCCTAACAAATTTTTTCCTGAGTTTTAAAGCAAACCATAGGTACCATGTCATTTCACTAAAAGTGTTTCATTGTGCATCTCTAACTGAGAAGAATTTTTGTTTTTTTATAACCACCATGCAGTTATACCAAACAGAATAAAGAGAAATTCCTTAATGTCATCTGATGCTTAGTCCACTTTTAGATTTCCTCAATAATCTAAAAAATCCCCTTTTAAAGTTAGATTTTTCAAACCAGGATCCAACGGTATCCAAATATGACATTTTGTTTTTTGTTATTCTCTCTCTTTTAAATGCTGTCAGTTTGTTGGAGAAATCAGGTTTTGTCCTATAAAATGTTCCATTATCTGGATTTACCTGAGTGCCTCCTCATGGTATTAACTTTTTCCTTTGTCCCCTGTCTGTCTTGTAAACTGGTAGTTAAAACAAGAGGCATAATTACATGTTTTAAGCAAGAATACTTCCCAGTTGGTGTCGTATGTTTCCTTTTACCCTGCATCAATTAGCACATAATGTCTGGTGGACCCACTTTTAGGGGTATAGGTGGTGGCATGTTACTTCCTCTGTTACTTTTTAATCTGTCTTTTACCTAATTTTTTTTTAATCTATTGATGACTGTTACCTTCTTCCGATATTTTATTAGGAGTTGCAAAACAGTGCTTTTTCTGACTGGGTAATTTCTTCATGAATTAGCTGGAATTCCTCTTTAGCAAAGAACTATTCCTTCTTAACAATTTGATTATCCTGAAATGCAGTTTGTACTGAAAAGGCAAGTTAAATTTATGATTGTTTTATTTCTCAATTTCCAGAATAATGTATTGGTATCTTAACAGTATCTGGTGGTGACTGATTAATCTTATTTTTATTTTTTGGAGTATCTATTTGAACTCATGAATTTTTGTGTAGTTGATATATTTAAATCACTTATAGTCAATATTTATTCTTATGCCCAAATTGCTTTATCCTAGGCCAGTGGGAGCCTCTTCAAGTTGATTTCTGTGTCTTTTTGATAGCACCCCATCAGTCTTTGACAGTTTTGTTGTTTTCTGGTATAACATGTTTTCCAGACATGGGGTCAGTTATTCCTTTAAGGAAGCTGGTTCCTTTAAGTGGAAAGTAGTATTTAGAAATAATCTAGGTATAGAGAGCATTCCATAATTAAACACATGAACATTTCTGCAGTTAAATACATGAATATTCATTCACACTGAGTGAGGAAAAATAGACTATAAATAACATCACATCAGTTCAGGTCAGGTTCTGTCCCCAAATGATCTACCCCAAATCTTAATTTTTAAGAGCTTTATTAAAAATTATAATTACAAGTAAGAGATTATGTATGGAGCTATAGTATATTTGTTTGCATGTGCTGAAAATTGAGGATAATAATTTTGTGGGCTGGAGAAATAAAGAAGTCTTTTTGTTAAAAGAGAAATGACTGATTTCTTGGTAAATGGTAGACTAATAGATATGTAACTTAACTAATGCTTCTGATTATTTTAGGTGTTTCTGGTTATAAACACACAGGTCAGATTTTTGAATATATATTTTTATGAGTAGTACATGTGAATTTTGGTAAAAAAATTTCTTTTGATAAAAATCTTTTAAGATTACTTGACACATAATAAGTTCTTAATAATTAATAGTTTCCTCTTACTATTCTTCCTCTTTTTATTTTTTGTTTTTGCTCATTTAGACCAGAGTTGTCTCAACCTAAACACTATTGACATTTTGAATAGGGTAATTCTTTATTTTGGGGGACTCTTCTGTGCACTGTAGGATGTTTAACAGCATTTCTGGCCTCTACCCACGAAGTGTTAATGCCACCCCACCAGTTGTGACAATTAAAAATGTCTCTTGGGACTTTCCTGGTGGCTTAGTGGTGAAGAATCTGTCTGGCAGTGCAGGAGACACAGATTTGATCCCTGTTCTGGAAAGATCCCACATACCACCTAAAGACTAAGCTCGTGTGCCACAACTGTTGAGCCTGTGCTCTAAAGCCAGGGAGCTGCAACTGCTGAGCCCACATGCTGCAACTTCTGAACCTTGTATGCCCACGTTCCACAGCAGGAGAAGCCGCTGCCTGAGAAGCCTGAGCACTGCAACTGGAGAGTAGCCCCTGTCACGGCTGGAGAAAAGCTGGCCTAGCAGTGGAGACCCGGCACAGCCAAAACACAAGTCTCCTGGCACTGCCAGATGTCCTCTGGGGAGGGGGGTGGGCAAAGTCACCCCCAGTCGAGAATCATTTATTTAGACTCATCAGGTAACGTTTTTGATACTAAAAATAAATTTATCTGACTAATGAGATAAAAAGGAAGTTGTGTATATTGAGATCAGGCAGTATTTAGAAAGCCATGTTGCCACCAGCCCTGTATTAGTCACCTCTTCCTAATTTATACTTATAGTCATTTCAGTATGTGTATTTCTATAGTTAAATATACCATATTTATGTTGGGGAGATTGTTTTCCTTTCTTGGTTTGAGATTTTAAAAGACTATCGTTTTTCCTTAATATGTAGAATAATGTTAGTATTTTTTGAGATTCTGTATAAATTTATTTCCTTATGTTAGCTTAGAATAGAAAATGATGACAAATTTGAATAAGAAGTGACTTGAAATATTAATCAGGAGCTAATCTTTGCTTATAAACTGTGCTCTGCTTGCCACTAGATGGACCCATTCTCATAATGAACTGAGGAAAACTGAAAAAAAAAACAAATGCTTCCCCTTCCCACCCCCTAAACACTGAAGACAAATGAGGTTAGGCTTGTAGTATACCTATTTAATGAAATTAAAAAAAAAAATCAGATACATAATATTCCATATTTTTCTATAGAGATTTGTTTTGTTGAAGGTTTTTATGTTTCTTTCTTCATGTTTTCCTTACTTTAACAATCTAATCATTTATTAATGCTTTGAAGAGTAACAATAAAGTAAAACTTTATGTACTTATTTAACAAATAATATTAAAATAGCACTGGTACTTAAATTGTGTATCATCACATGACTTAATCACTTGATTGAAATTATTCTTAGATATGTTATTTGTAAAAATATTTGCTCTAAAGAGATGCAAAAACAGTAGTGGTGTAGATGAGAAACATATCTAAAGTTAGAGTGTTGTTATTTAGCCCCTAAGTCATGTCTGACTCTTTGAGACCCAGCGGACTGTAGCCTGCCAGGCTCCTCGGTTGTTGGGATTTCCCAGGCAAGAATACTGGAATGAGTTGATATTTCCTTCTCCAAAAATTAGAATATTTGTTGCTTAAATTGGTCTCAAATATAAAGTAGAAAGGAAATTTACATGTTGTATTGATACATGTTGAATAAAAAAGTCTGTTTACATAAACTGACATCTTTGCATAATTTTTGAGGCACCTTTTCTTACAGAGCATTGGAGATGATGAATTTATAGAGTTTCATGATTATAGCAGCTTATTTCTTTTTTTTTTTTTGGATCTGCAGTATATATATATTTTTAAAATTCTACTTTACAATTCTGTACTGATTTTGCCATACATCAACATGAATCCACCACGGGCATACACGTGTTCCCAATCCTGAATCCCCTCCCTCCTCCCTCCCCATACCATCTCTCTGGGTCATCCCATGCACCAGCCCCAAGCATCCTGTATCCTACATTGAACCTAGACTGGCGATTCGTTTCTTATATGATATTATACATGTTTCAATGCCATTTTCCAAAATCATCCCACCCTCTCCCTCTCCCACAGAGTCCAAAAGACTGTTCTATACATCTGTGTCTCTTTTGCTGTCTTGCATACAGGGTTATTGTTACCATCTTTCTAAATTCCATATATATGCGTTAGTATACTGTATTGGTGTTTTTCTTTCTGGCTTACTTCACTCTGTATTATGGATTCCAGTTTCATCCATCTCATTAGAACTAATTCAAATGTATTCTTTTTAATGGCTGAGTAATACTCCATTGTGTATATGTACCACAGCTTTCTTATCCATTCGTCTGCTGATGGACATCTAGGTTACTTCCATGTCCTGGCTATTATAAACAGTGCTGCGATGAACATTGCGGTACACATGTCTCTTTCAATTCTGGTTTCCTCGGTGTGTATGCCCAGCAGTGGGATTGCTGGGTCATAAGGCAGTTCTATTTCCAGTTTTTTAAGGAATCTCCACACTGTTCTCCATAGTGGCTGTACTAGTTTGCATTCCCACCAACAGTGTAGGAGGGTTCCCTTTCTCCACACCCTCTCCAGCATTTATTGTTTGTAGACTTTTGGATCGCAGCCATTCTGACAGGTGTGAAATGGTACCTCATTGTGGTTTTGATTTGTATTTCTCTGATAATGAGTGATGTTGAGCATCTTTTCATGTGTTTTTTAGCCATCTGTATGTCTTCTTTGGAGAAATGTCTATTTAGTTCTTTGGCTCATTTTTTGATTGGGTCATTTATTTTTCTGGAATTGAGCTGCAGGAGTTGCTTGTATATCTTTGAGGTTAGTTGTTTGTCAGTTGCTTCATTTGCTATTATTTTCTCCCATTCTAAAGGCTGTCTTTTCACCTTGCTTATAGTTTCCTTTGTTGTGCAGAAGCTTTTAATTTTAATTAGATCCCATTTGTTTATTTTTGCTTTTATTTCCAATATTCTAGGAGGTGGATCATAGAGGATCCTGCTGTGATTTATATCAGAGAGTGTTTTGCCTATGTTCTCTAGGAGTTTTATAGTTTCTGGTCTTATGTTTAGATCTTTACTCCATTTTGAGTTTATTTCTGTGTGTGGTGGTAGAAAGTGATCTAGTTTCATTCTTTTACAAGTGGTTGACCAGTTTTCCCAGCACCACTTGTTAAAGAGATTGTCTTTACTCCATTGTATGTTCTTGCCTCCTTTGTCAAAGATAAGGTATCCATAGGTGTGTGGATTTATCTCTGGGCTTTCTATTTTGTTCCATTGATCTGTATTTCTGTCTTTGTGCCAGTACCATGCTGTCTTGATGACTGTGGCTTTGTAGTAGAGTCGGAAGTCAGGCAGGTTGATTCCTCCAGTTCCATTCTTTCTCAAGATTGCTTTGGCTATTCGAGGTTTTTTGTATTTCCTTACAAATTGTGAAATTATTTGTTCTAGCTCTGTGAAAAATACCACTGGTAGCTTGATGCTGCTGCTGCTGCTACTGCTAAGTTGCTTCAGTCATGTCCGACTGTGCGACCCCATAGACGGCAGCCCACCAGGCTCCCCCGTCCCTGGGATTCTCCAGGCAAGAACACTGGATTGGGCTGCCATTTCCTTCTCCAGTGCAGGAAAGTGAAAAGTGAAAGTGAAGTCACTCAGTTGTGTCCGACTCTTCGCGACCCCATGGACTGTAGCCTACCAGGCTCCTCTGCCCATGGGGTTTTCCAGGCAAGAGTACTGGAGTGGGTTGCCATTTGGGATTGCATTGAATCTGTAGATTGCTTTGGGTAGTATACTCATTTTCACTATATTGATTCTTCCTATCCATGAATATGGTATATTTCTCCATCTATTAGTATCCTCTTTGATTTCTTTCACCAGTGTTTTATAGTTTTCTATATATAGGTCTTTAGTTTCTTTAGGTAGATATATTCCTAAGTATTTTATTCTTTTCATTGCAATGGTGAATGGAATTGTTTCCTTAATTTCTTTTTCTACTTTCTCATTATTAGTGTATAGGAATGCAAGGGATTTCTGTGTGTTGATTTTATATCCTGCAACTTTACTATATTCGTTGATTAGCTCTGATAGTTTTCTGGTGGAGTCTTTAGGGTTTTCCATGTAGAGGATCATGTCATCTGCAGACAGTGAGAGTTTTACTTCTTCTTTTCCAATCTGGATTCCTTTTATATCTTTTTCTGCTCTGATTGCTGTGGCCAAAACTTCCAGAACTGTGTTGAATAGTAGCGGTGAAAGTGGGCACCCTTGTCTTGTTCCTGACTTGAGGGGAAATGCTTTCAATTTTTCACCATTGAGGATAATGTTTGCTGTGGGTTTGTCATAGATAGCTTTTATTATGTTGAGGTATGTTCCTTCTATTCCTGCTTTCTGGAGAGTTTTTATCATAAATGGATGTTGAATTTTGTCAAAGGCTTTCTCTGCATCTATAGAGATAATCATATAGCTTTTATTTTTCAATTTGTTAATGTGGTGAATTACAGTGGTTGATTTGCGGATATTGAAGAATCCTTGCATCCCTGGGATAAAGCCCACTTGGTCATGGTGTATGATCTTTTTAATGTGTTGTTGGATTCTGATTGCTAGAATTTTGTTAAGGATTTTTGCATCTATGTTCATCAGTAATATTGGCCTATAGTTTTCTTTTTTTGTGGCATCTTTGTCAGGTTTTGGTATTAGGGTGATGGTGGTCTCATAGAATGAGTTTGGAAGTTTACCTTCCTCTGCAATTTTCTGGAAGAGTTTGAGTAGAATAGGTATTAGCTGTTCTCTAAATTTTTGGTAGAATTCAGCTGTGAAGCTGTCTGGACCTGGGCTTTTGTTTGCTGGAAGATTTCTGATTACAGTTTCTATTTCTGTGCTTGTGATGCGTCTGTTAAGATTTTCTGTTTCTTCCTGGTTCATTTTTGGGAAGTTGTACTTTTCTAAGAATTTGTCCATTTCTTCCACGTTGTCCGTTTTATTGGCATATAATTGCTGATAGTAGTCTCTTATGATCCTTTGTATTTCTGTGTTGTCTGTTGTGATCTCTCCATTTTCATTTCTAATTTTATTGATTTGATTTTTCTCCCTTTGTTTCTTGATGAGTCTGGCTAATGGTTTGTCAATTTTATTTATCCTTTCAAAGAACCAGCTTTTGGCTTTGTTGATTTTTGCTATGGTCTCTTTTGTTTCTTTTGCATTTATTTCTGCCCTAATTTTTAAGATTTCTTTCCTTCTACTAACCCTGGGGTTCTCCATTACTTGCTTTTCTAGTTGCTTTAGGTGTAGAGTTAGGTTACTTATTTGACTTTTTTCTTGTTTCTTGAGGTATGCCTGTATTGCTATGAACTTTCCCCTTAACACTGCTTTTACAGTGTCCCAGAGGTTTTGGGTTGTTGTGTTTTCATTTTCATTCGTTTCTATGCATATTTTGATTTCTTTTTTGATTTCTTCTGTGATTTGTTGGTTATTCAGAAGCGTGTTGTTCAGCCTCCATATGTTGGCATTTTTAATAGTTTTTCTCCTGTAATTGAGATCTAATCTTACTGCATTATGGTCAGAAAAGATGCTTGGAATGATTTCAGTTTTTTTGAATTTACCAAGTTAGATTTATGGCCCAAGATGTGATCTATCCTGGAGAAGGTTCCATGAGCACTTGAGAAAAAGGTGAAATTCATTGTTTTGGGGTGAAATGTCCTATAGATATCAATTTGGTCTAACTGGTCTATTGTATCATTTAAAGTTTGTGTTTCTTTGTTAATTTTCTGTTTAGTTGATTTATCCTTAGGTGTGAGTGGGGTATTAAAGTCTCCCACTATTATTGTGTTATTGTTAATTTCCCCTTTCATATTTGTTAGCATTTGTCTGACATATTGCAGTGTTCCTATGTTGGGTGCATATATATTTATAATTGTTATATCTTCTTCTTGGATTGATCCTTTGATCATTATGTAGTGTCTTTCTTTGTCTCTTTTCACAGCCTTTGTTTTAAAGTCTATTTTATCAGATATGAGTATTGCTACTCCTGCTTTGTTTTGGTCTCTATTTGCGTGGAATATCTTTTTCCAGCCCTTCACTTTCAGTCTGTATGTGTCCCTTATTTTGAGGTGGGTGTCTTGTAGGCAGCATATACAGGGGTCTTGTTTTTGTATCCATTCAGCTTTGTCTTTTGGTTGGGGCATTCAACCCATTTATGTTTAAGGTAATTATTGATAAGTATGATCCCATTGCCATTTACTTTATCGTTTTGGGTTCTGGTTTATACACCCTTTCTGTGTTTCCTGTCTAGAGAAGATCTTTTAGCATTTGTTGGAGAGCTGGTTTGGTGGTGCTGAATTGTCTCAGCTTTTGTTTGTCTGTAAAGCTATTGATTTCTCCTTCATATTTGAATGAGATCCTTGCTGGGTACAGTAATCTGGGCTGTAGGTTATTTTCTTTCATCACTTTAAGTATGTCTTGCCATTCCCTCCTGGCCTGAAGAGTTTATATTGAAAGATCAGCTGTTATCCTTATGGGAATCCCCTTGTGTGTTATTTGTTGTTTTTCCCTTGCTGCTTTTAATATTTGTTCTTTGTGTTTGATCTTTGTTAATTTGATTAATATGTGTCTTGGGGTGTTTCGCTTTGGGTTTATCCTGTTTGGAACTCTCTGGGTTTCTTGGACTTGGGTGATTATATCCTTCCCCATTTTAGGGAAGTTTTCAACTATTATCTCCTCAAGTATTTTGTCATGGTCTTTCTTTTTGTCTTCTTCTGCTGGGACTCCTATAATTTGAATGTTGGAGCGTTTCATATTGTCCTGGAGGTCTCTGAGATTGTCCTCATTTCTTTTAATTCGTTTTTCTTTTTCCTCTCTGATTCATTTATTTCTGCCATTCTATCTTCTAGTTCACTAATCCTATCTTCTGTCTCTGTTATTCTGCTGTTTGTTGCCTCCAGAGTGTTTCTGATCTCATTTATTGCATTATTCATTATATATTGATTTTCTTTTTTATTTCTTCTAGGTCCTTGTTAAACCTTTCTTGCATCTTCTCAGTCCTTGTGTCCAGGCTATTTATCTGTGATTCCATTTTGATTTAAAGATTTTGGATCATTTTCACTATCATTATTTGGAATTCTTTATCAGGTAGATTCCCTGTCTCTTCCTCTTTAGTTTGGTTTCGTGGTCATTTATCATGTTCCTTTACCTGCTGTGTATTCCTCTGTTTCTTCATCTTGTTTATATTGCTGCGTTTGGGGTGTCCTTTCTGTATTCTGGCAGTTTGTGGAGTCCTCTTTATTATGGAGTTTCCTCGCTGTTGGTGGGGTTGTACCTGTGGCTTGTCAAGGTTTCTTGGTTAGGGAAGCTTGTGTTGGTGTTCTGGTGGGTGGAGCTGGATTTCTTCTCTCTGGAGTGCAGTGAAGTGTCCAGTAATGAGTTGTGAGATGTCAGTGGTTTTGGAGTAACTTTGGACAGCCTGTATATTGAAGCTCAGGGCTGTGTTCCTGTGTTGCTGGAGAATTTGTGTGGTATGTGTTGCTCTGGAACTTGTTGGCCCTTGGGTGGTGCTTGGTTTCAGTGTAGGTATGGAGGTGTTTGATGAGCTCCTATGGATTAATGTTCCCTGGAATCAGGAGTTCTCTGATGTTCTCAGGATTTGGACTTAAGCCTCTTGCTTCTGATTTTCAGTTTTATTTTTATGGTAGTCTTAAGACTTCTTCTATACAGCACTACTGATAAAACATCTAGGTTAAAGATGAAAAGTTTCTCCACAGTGAGGGACACCCAGAGAGGTTCACAGAGTTACATGGAGAAGAGAAGAGGGAGAGGGGAGTTAGAGGTGACTGGAATGAGATGAGGTGGGATCAAAAGAGGAGAGAGCAAGCTAGCCAGTAATCACTTCCTTATGTGTGCTCCACAGTCTGGACCGCTCAGAGATGTTCATGGAGTTATACAGAGAAGAGAAGAGGGAGGCAGGAGACAGAGGTGGCCAGGAGGATAAAACGGGGAAATGAAAATGAGAGAGACAGATCCAGCCAGTAATCAGTTCCCTAAGTGTTCTCCACCATCTGGAACACATAGAGATTCACAAAGTTGGGTAGAGAAGAGAAGGGGGAGGGAGGAAGCAGAGGCGACCTGGTGGAGAAAAAGGAGAGTCCAAAGGAGGAGAGAGCAGTCAAGGCAGTAATCTCACTCTCATGTAAAAATGGGTACTGAAGTTTGGGTTTTTGAAGGTACAAAATTGATAACAAATACCAAAAAGCAAAGATTAAAAATCTAGAGTAGAGGTTGGATTTTCAAAAATACAATATTAAAGAAAAGAAGAAGAAGAAAAAAAAAAAACAAAGTCACAAGAATTATTAAAAAAAATATATGAAGTTTACTTTAAAAATAGGGTCTTTTTTTTGGAAAAGTAATAGGTTATAAAAATGAAAATTAAAGGAGTAATAGAGGACTTAAAAATTAAAAAAAGTTTAAAAAAAAGAAGAAAAAGAAAAGGAAAAAAGAATGATTGTAAAAATAGTAAAGATATATCTAGGACTTTCTCTGGTGGTGTTGTGGGCAGTGTGGGGTCAGTTCATTTTTGGGTAGTTCCTTGGTCCGGCTTATATTTCTCAATATCTATGGGCCCCTTCCTACGTAGTCAGTACTAACATCAGGGTTTTAATCTATTGCGCCTGTCACTTCCAAGGCGGTTCCCTCTGTTTTAGCTTCTTCTGTTTGCTGGTCTCTTCAGTGTCTGATTTCCGCCCTGACACAAGGGAGGCGGTGGTGGACACTTTTTTTTAGGCTCACTTGTTTAGTCGCGATGTGGGGAGGGAGGGACGCTGCAAACAAATAACACTGGTGTGTGCTCGCAGTGTCTCAGCCACACTGGGCCTGCCCCCACTCACAGTGCACACAGCTCAGGCTCTAGGTTGCTCTGCTGGGAACCGTCTGAGGCTGGCCCTGGGCTGCAGGCACCTCTCAGGTCTAAGCTGCTCAGGTTCAGGCACTCAGGTAGTCCTCAGAGGCGCAGACTCAGTTGGGCCTGTGTTTTGTGCCCTTCCCAGGTCCGAGTAGCTCAGGTGTTTGGCGAGCGCGGTCACTGTGACTTATCGCCTCTTCCTTCCCTGCTGCTCAGTTTTCTGGGTGTACAACTGGCGTACCTTCTCAGGCGGATGATGACCGTCCAGAACCCCAAGAAGTCTTAGTTAGCAAATAAGTCTGCTTGCAGTTTGGTAGATAATGTTTCTCTGGGGCTGTGATCGACCCCTTCCAGCCCTTTGGGCTCTGGCTGCCTGTCACCAGAAGGGAATGGTCTGCAGCCGGCTAATTCTGTTCCATCCTTTATTCTGTGCGCGGTCCTGGTGGTGTCTTATGTTAGAGCTTTTCGTGTGGTAGCTATCCCACAGTCTGGTTTGCTAGCGCAAGTTAGTTTGCTATGGTTACCCTCGGGGCATTTGGGCCTGATCCTTAAAAAGCAGTGCAGCCGGCCCCTCCCTGCCCAGCCCCTGCTTGCTAGTGGTGGATGCAGGCATCTGTACTGCTTCTCCACTGGGGGAATTACCGTTGGGCTTGTAATCTGTGGGTTTTAATTATTCATTTATTTTTCCTCCCTGTTATGTTGCCCTCTGTGCTTCCAAGGCTCGCTACAGACTCGGCAGTGAGAGTGTTTCCTGGTGTTTGGAAACTTCTCTCTTTTTAAGACTCCCTTCCCGGTATGGAGCTCCCTCCCTACTTCTTTTGTCTCTTTTTTTGTCTTTTATATTTTTTAGTACCTCTTTTCGAAGACAATGAGCTGCTTTTCTGGGTGCCTGATGTCCTCTGCCAGCATTCAGAAGTTGTTTTGTGGAATTTACTCAGTGTTTAAATGTTCTTTTGATGAATTTGTCGGGGAGAAAATGGTCTCCCAGTCCTATTCCTCCGCCATCTTAGGACCACCTCTATAGCAGCTTATTTCTAAGGAGTGTCTTTTTTTGTTCAAGGCTGATCTCTTTATTATTATTATTTTTAAATCTCTTAGGAAACTTCATTTCATTTATATCATTGTTTTCTATTACTTTCAACCTCTGTGAATTAACCAGATCTTTCTCAGCCTATAAACGTATTTAAACCTCTTATATTAAAATATTACCCTGTCCCCAAAAAACCTTTTCTTGCTGTTTTATATGTCCTCTTCCCCTTCCCAGCACACTTTCCAAAAGATTGACGCTCAAATCCATTCATTCCTATTCACCTCATTGCAATGTGGAGTCCTCCCTCTAAACAAATAGCGACTTTCAGTTCTAATCTTCATGTGACATTTAAACAGTTCTTGGGACTTCCTCTTTCCCTGGTAAACATGACCCTATGTTCATGTTCTCTTTATTTTCTTGACCCCATGAAAGTTCATTTTTAGTCTTTTTTTAATGCCTTCCCACCCCCTCAACTTATTCTTGAAAGGTTAGTTTTCCTCACATTCCATCTTTATTTATGTTCTCTTGTTCTACCCATTTTTAGTGATTTTATCCACACCACAGACACCTTCTGTAGTTGACTATAAGCTGATCATTCTGGAATCCACAACTCCAGCTAGACCTCTCTGTGAAGCTCTTTACCCTATTTCCAAATATTTTTGAATCTCATAAGAAAACACTCCCCTCCCCTCTTTTTTTTTGTATTTTGGCCAGACCACCAGGCATAGGGATGGTTCCCTGACTAGAAATTGAACCCACGCCTCTGCAGTGAAAGCACCAAATCCTACCCGCTGGGTCACCGGGGGACTTCCTATTAAGCACCTTAAACTCTGCATGTCCAAGTGTGCTCACTGTGTTGACTCTGCACGTACAGCTATACTCATTGTGTTGCCCAGTAGACTGATATATAAACTCCTGTATTTTGTAACTTGGTGGGTGGTGCCGCTGCCTAATTAGTCATCCAAGTCAGAACCAAAGACGCCTTCTACATCTTTTCTATCAGTGTTGACAGTAATTGATCCCTCAGATTGCAGATTCTACCTTAAATGTTTCTTCCATCTGCCTCTCCGTGTTATTCCCATCACCAGGACCCTTGTCAGTCAAACCCTAATCTCACATAGAGATTAGTGGGATGATTTCCTTGGTAGTTTTCTTGCTTCATTGATGCTTCTTCTCTATTTTGTGTTGAACTGCCAATGAAGTGGATTTTATAAAATGTGATAATTTAGTAATGTACACCAAGTTGTTTTTATTACATTTTCAAAGTTGTTAAAATGATTTGAGAATGCAATCATTTTTGGAAGTTATGAAGCTCATTTGTAGCTTTGCGTATTATAAAGATAGGACCATACTTACCTGGAATATGTTCTGAAAAAAAGCTTAACAAAAATAAATTTCTTTTTCTCAGCAGTTTTTCCTTTTAAAAGTCTATTTTGAAAGATTGTAGGCTAATGTAAAGATACAGTCAGTTGGCTTCTAGAGAGCTTTAAAGTAATTTTATTTTTATTGTGTTGTATGTTCATCAGTTTCTGTATCCAGTCAAGTGTCCTGTGTGGGTGTGTATATGTGTCTTTTAGAGTTGTATGTTTGATGAAATATCTCGTTATTTAAAATGCTTGGATTTTTTAGTTTTGAAATAAAACTTTAGACCTTAGAAACAGTTGTAATTAATAAATCAATATGTTATATTTAAACTGTTACTAGTGCTGTAAGTTATATTCCAAGCAATTTAAGCTGACAGGTTTAATAGTTATAAGAAAGGGCTAAGTTTTAAAAATGTGGTTGTTTTATAAAATGATTGAAATGTTTTGTTTGCAGGTTGGAATTTTAAAGTGAAATGTGGCCTCTGAAGTGATTTGTAATTTTAAATCAAAACTGCTTTATTTTCTAGGTGTTCATTGTACCCATGGTTTCAATCGCACTGGTTTCCTCATATGTGCCTTCTTGGTGGAGAAAATGGATTGGAGGTATTTGTTTCTTGTTGTAGTGAAAGAAGATATATTTAGTAATTGATAAAAAATTTTGTCGATTTTTTTTTTTTCAGTTTTAGCATTTTATATTTCCAGGTTTTTTGGTGAAGTCATGATTAACAAATAGATTACTTTGGCTCAGACTGTAAAGTGTCTGCCTACAGTGCGGGAGACCTGGGTTTGATCTCTGGGTCAGGAAGATCCTCTGGAGAAGGAAATGGCAACCCACTCCACTACGCTTGCCTGGAAAATCCCATGGACGGAGGAGCGTAGTAGGCTACAGTCCATGAGGTCACAAAGAGTCGGACATGACTGAGCGACTTCCCTTCACTTCACTCCATGATTAACATGATTTCAGTGGTTTTTATTTTAGATTTGGTTAATCTTTAGAATACCATTCATTACTGATGTTTTCTACCTAGTAGCATGTTGAGTGCTTATGGATCCCAAATACTACACATTTTCTTTCCCAGATTGTTTTTTTCACATCTTACAGAATTATTGGAGACAAGTTCTCCCAATATTTTGTGTATGTTTTCACCTTGGAGGTTACTACTGTTGTTTTTCGTTTCATTTTTAAGTACCTTTTAAAAAAATAGCTGCTGAGTATTAGAAAAAGCTTAAATACTATAAATACCACGTACCTTATGTTAAAACTGTTTCAGAATGGTTTGTCTCTTAGTAGATTGAATGCCTTGAGAGTAGAGACTGTGGTGTGTCCATTTTATAAAACTTCTGTTATGCTTTGTATAATAGTCTTAAATATAAAGGTATTTTTGGGGACTGAGTTACTCTATTTAAGCCAATCAACAGGTCTTTATGAGCACCTGTTAACTTGTAAAGTGTCTTTTTAGATTCTGAGAGATTAGAGAATGAGATATTACTGAATTTCCTCACTTTAAAGTTCTTTTGTTTACAAAGCCTTTCATGCAGTAAGTCCTTCTCTGAATATAATCACCTGAAGTAGACGTGTGATTATGTTACCCTGTTCACTCATCCTCTGTGGTTCTCTACTGCATATATTCTGCCTCTGCCTTTCTGCCCTTTCAGATGCCCTAAAAGGTAACTGTACACTATGTCGACTGCTATGTCAGACTCAGCCTATGCTTAGCCTCGCTCTGATGACCTCTGCTCTTAACGCTTGGGTCTGTTGAAAGTTCCTGAAAAACCAGCATGCTTTTACTTTATCTTCATGTTGCTTTTCCTTGACTGGTGTTTTCTGTTATAATCAGACCTCAACCTTTAAGGGTTTACTTAAATTCTTTACAGACTCTACCCAGGTCTCCTCATTACACTCATTGTAGTTTACCTTTAGAGTTTAGGAAATACCATGTACCTTGTGTTAAAACTGTTTCAGAATGATTTGTCTTAGTAGATTGAATGCCTTGAGAGTAGGGATTGTGATGTACCCATTTTATGAAACCTCTATTATACTTTGTTATAATAGCCTTAAATATAATAAGAGAAATTTGATAAATCTGCATAAATGGAGAGTAGTGAGGAAATTGCATGGTGTTTATTTTCCATAGTATTGAAGCAGCAGTTGCTACTTTTGCTCAAGCCAGACCGCCAGGAATTTATAAGGGTGATTACTTGAAAGAACTTTTTCGTCGCTATGGTGATATAGAGGAAGCACCACCCCCACCTCTATTGCCAGATTGGTGTTTTGAGGATGATGAAGATGAAGATGAGGACGAGGATGGAAAAAAGGAATCAGAACCTGGGTCAAGCGCCTCCTTTGGTAAAAGGAGAAAAGAACGTTTAAAATTGGTAATGTTTAAAGCTATTATTATAGTCTACCTTTTTCCTCTACAGGTTTATTGAGATTTATGCAAATAGAATGTTGACTATGTTTGTTTTGCTGGATTTGTAAGGTTTCTCCATACCTGTTATTTCCAAAGACTCTTTTTTTTGACTGCACCATGTGGCTTGTGGGGTCTTAGTTCCCCAGCTGAGGATTGAACCTAGACCCTTGGCAGTGAGAGTGTGGAATCTTAACTACTGGACCACCAGGAAAGTCCCCCAAAGACTTTTTTTTAAAATTAACTTTTATTGGAGTATAGTTGCTTTATAATGTTGTATTTGTTTCCTCTGTACAGCAAAGTGAATCAGTTAAACATACACAGTTATCCCCTCTTTAGACTCCCTTCCCTTTTAGGTCACCACAAAGCATTGAGGAGAGTTTTCTATCCTCCCAAAGATTCTTGATAGCCATGGATCGTGGACTTTTCTACAAAAACTTTTCAGTTATATGAATTTTTCCTGTTTTTGTTTCTTAGGTAAACCAAAGAACTGTTAGATGTTAGATTGAGAATTTATTGTTTCTTTGCAAAAGATATGAGATTCCAACTAAATATAAAGTGAATATTTTTCCTAGTGCTTTACAAACTTGTCCCATATTTAAAATAACTTTATACATAAATTCTACTTTCCATGGGTGGCACTTTCATATTTTTCTGTAAAGTTGAATTCAGAAAACTCTTATTTCTTCAATAAGCAATTCCTATTAATCTTCTAGAAATACAAGGCCTAACAAAAAGCATTAGGTGTAACCTTCTTTTCTTGGTGGGATAGTGGATATATTGAGAAGAAAAATGCTGGCTGTGACTGTACATACAGAAGTATATGTTGTAGGCCAAAGGGGAAAGTTAGGAAAAGTGTGGTGGTAATTAATTGTTAATAAAGTTAATCATTCAGGTATGTGGGATACCATGGTTGAGTAGTAAGCAGTAAACCTCACAACTCATTTCTTAGTAGGTATTGATTCACAGGCAGGAAAGAGAATGCCTGAAATGTAACTCATAAAATATAATTATTTGGGACTTAAAGTTTCTTATTTGGAAAACATTTTGTTAATATGTATACATTTCAATCTTCAATATTCTACCACCACTAACAAGTGTATAAATTGCTTTGAAACATGAAACTAATTTCAAAAATAACATTTTTTTTAGTCTGACTTATTTTCTGGATTTATATCTGAAATTACTGAATCACATACCTGGAAAAATAAGTATCATATTCTAAAGAAAGTCTACTAGCATAACACATAGATGATTACCCTCTCATATCATTTTTATGAGGGAATTCAACTGAATTTTTAAAGAGTAACATTAATTAGAAGCATATGCGTAATGTATTCTTGAATTATGATCTAGTATTTAAAAGTGTAAAAGTTCTAAACAGCTTACTGGAAAAGGTCAGTTTTCATTCCAATCCCAAAGAAAGGCAATGCCAAAGAATGCTCAAACTACCGCACAATTGCACTCATCTCACACGCTAGTAAAGTAATGCTTAAAATTCTCCAAGCCAGGCTTCAGCAATACGTGAACCGTGAACTTCCAGATGTTCAAGCTGGTTTTAGAAAAAGCAGAGGAACCAGAGATCAAATTGCCAACGTCGCTGGATCATCGAAAAAGCAAGAGCATTCCAAAAGGACATCTATTTCTGCTTTATTGGCTATGCCAAAGCCTTTGACTGTGTGAATCACAATAAACTGTGGACAATTCTGAAAGAGGTGGGAATACCAGACCACCTGACCTGCCTCTTGAAAAACCTGTATGCAGGTCAGGAAGCAACAGTTAGACCTGGACATGGAACAACAGACTGGTTTCAAATAGGAAAAGAAGTATGTCAAGGCTGTATATTGTCACCCTGCTTATTTAACTTATATGCAGAGTACACCATGAGAAATGCTAGGCTGGAGGAAGCACAAGCTGGAATCAAGATTGCCGGGAGAAATATCAATAACCTCAGATATGCAGATGACACCACCCTTATGGCAGAAAGTGAAAAGAGCCTCTTGATGAAAGTGAAAGAGGAGAGTGAAAAAGTTGGCTTAAAGCTCAACATTCAGAAAACGAAGATCATGGCATCCGATTCCATCACTTCATGGCAAATAGATGGGGAAACAGTGGAAACAGTGTCAGTATTTTTGGGGGCTCCAAAATCACTGCAGGTGGTGATTGCAGCCATGAAATTAAAAGACGCTTACTTCTTGGAAGGAAGGTTACAACCAACCTAGACAGCATATTCAAAAGCAGAGACATTACTTTGTCAACAAAGGTCTGTCTAGTCAAGGCTATGGTTTTTCCAGTGGTCATGTATGGATGGGAGAGTTGGACTATAAAGAAAGCTGAGCACCAAAGAATTGATGCTTTTGAACTGTGGTGTTGGAGAAGACTCTTGAGAGTTCCTTGGACTGCAAGGAGATCCAACCAGTCCATCCTAAAGGAGATCAGTCCTGGGTGTTCATTGGAAGGACTGATGTTGAAACTGAAACTCCAATACTTTGGCCACCTGATGTGAAGAGCTGACTGATTTGAAAAGTCCCTGATGCTGGGAAAGATTGAGGGCAGGAGAAGGGGATGACAGAGGATGAGATGATTGGATGGCATCACTGACTTGAGGATATGAATTTGAGTAAGCTCTGGGAGTTGGTGATGGACAGGGAGGCCTAGTGTGCTACAGTATGGGGTCGCAAAGAGTTGGACACGACTAAGCGACTGGACTGAACTGAACTGAACTGATTTTACAGAATGAGTTAAGTTTGCAGCATTTATTTTTCTTTGCCAGCAGAAATGCTTTAAAAATTATATTCATTTAAAAATATTCAGTTAAGTACCATTAAATCCTTATTTTTACAAAAGAGCTCCAGTGGCATAAGAAGTGCATGAGAAGTGCATGTGTTTTTAGGGGGAAAAAAATGACGTAAAATAAAAGCAAACCCAAACCTGGTTTCTCCTGTTTTGTTTTGTCAGTTACTAAGAGGAGTATTTAAAAATTCCTCACTATGATTATGGATTTACCTACTTCTCCTTATAGTTCTCTCAGATTTTGCTTTATATGTTTTGAGGTGACACATTTCACATTCGTGTGAAAATGCCTTTATTTTCCCCATCTTTTTGAAGAACAATTGTTCTTCGAAACCCAGGTTCTTGACTTCTGTGTTGGCACGTTGAACATATTCTGTAATTCATTTCTTTTGAGAAGTTGCTTCTTTAAAGGTAATTTCTTTTTGGTTTTGATTTCAGCAGTTTTACTATGATGTTTCTACCTGTGCTTTTCTTGCATTTTTCTAGCTTCCTACTTGCAGTGACTCTTGAATCTATGGTTGGATTTTTCTTTTATCAGTTTTAAATGTTCTTGGCTATTATCTCTTCAAATATTAATTTATATCAATTTTTTCATCTCTTTCCTTCTACCCAATAGACCTTTTATATTTTATTATTTCTTAAAATGTTGTCTATGTTCTTTTCAATATTTTCTATACTTTTGTTTCATTTTTTTCAGTCTGGATATTTTTTTCTGACCAAGTGTTTTAATTCTCTATTTTAAGTTTGTGCTGCTGTTAAATTTATCCATTGAGTTCTTAATTTTAGTTATTTTACTTTCACTTCTGGAATTTCAGCTTGAGTATTAAAATAACTTTCAGTTCTCTACTGGGATTCTGCATCTTGTCATTTAGGTTTTTGAATTTATTAAGCCTATTTGAAAGCCCATGTGAGGTAATTGATGTACAGCTATCCTCTGGGTCTTTTTTTGTTTTTTGTTTTTCTTCTTGTGTCCTTTGATTTCTAGTCAGTTGTAGTTTTTTTTTTTTTTTCTTCCTACCTGGGTATTTCTGCTAGCTAGATATTATGTATGAAAAATTACGGAAGTGGTTTGTGGCTCTGTACCCTGTTATCTTCCTTCAGAGAAGATTTGCTTTTGCTCCTACACAAGATAGGAGTAGAGAATCTTAACTCAGTTCGGAATTGAACTGTTAAAAGCTGGGCTTTAGTTTGAGAGCTGGTCTGATTTTGGTTCACCCCAGTTCCCAGAGTGTGGTCCTCTGGGAATTCTAACTGAAAGCCTGGAAAATTAAGCAGGACCTCTCCTCCTTGATGGCCTGGTACTCTAGTTTTTGTTTTCCTATTCTTGTGATAAATGCTGAAAGTTCTGTTCAGTTTCTTACCCTCTCAGCTACTATTTTTGAAACAGTGCCTATAGATGAAAATCCTAGAGGAGAAAAATTATGCCAGCTGTCTAGCACATCTCTCTGGAATCCCATTCTTTCTAAGTTCTTGGCTTCAGGTCCTTAACACCTTTATAATTCTCTGATGTGTTAAAACAGGTACTTTTAACTTGTTTTGTAATGTTTTCTCATGGCTGCACCATTGATCTAAATAAGCTAGTCTGCCACTGCCAAAAGCAGCAAGCTTCCCTTCTCTTTTTGGAAGAAGCAATTAGGTTTGATCTCTGACTGACATTGAGGACATGGTGGATTTCAAGAATATTTGTATTTATACTTCCAAAGGTAGAGTCATGAAAAAAGAAAACTCTAAAGCCTTATGTACTTTAGTAGGTTTTTCTTCTTTTCAGATCATAATTAGTAAATATTAAAATTGTTAAATAGTTTTTATTTATAAAATAATATCTTACATTAAAGAAAGTTTGGAAACAAATAATCTTTCAGTTTTCACCCTACCACTAGCATTTTTATCATCTTAAAAGAATTCTTCCTTTTTACTTACCTGTCTAGTTACCTATCTCTTTTAGAGTGTCCACAAGTGACTTAAAGTTCAGTTCTCTTTGTAAAATAAAAGTGTGAAAATCTGGAAGTGTATATAGGGTTAAAAGTTATCTCTTTATTCCCACTTCCACTCTACTTTTTGGTTATACTTCTAGATACTGACTTTTTCTATGTATTTACATACATTTATTCAGTTTAACCTGACTCCCCCTATCCGTTGTTAACATAAATGTATTTAATGTTAGCTTTTTTTTTTTTTCCACTTGGATATCTTTTCTTAGTACATTCAGAACTACCTCATTCCTTTTAGCTAGCACCAGAGGGAATAGTTTATAAGCAGCAAACAGAACATTCTTTAGAAGACAAGAGAGGGCATCAAGCCATAAAATAATGGCAGGCTATTATGAAAAAGAACTAGTTAGAGAACTTGGAAATGATAATAATAAAGAAAAAAATCAGGAGGTGGGTTTGATAGTAGTCTGAAGTTAGCAGTCTGGAGGAGATTATCAAACTGGAAGATCCAGCTAAGAAATTTTTCCTGGATATAGCATGAAAGGACAAAGAAATATGAGGAATAGTTTAGAGTTTTAGGTAGTGACCTGTGTGAATGATTTAATAGTATGAAAAGTCACAGAGGGAACAAATATGGTAAGGATAGGAAATGTCTTTCTGAGGATTATTTTCTGTGGTACAGTAGAGCTAGGTCACAGTAGTGATCTTTCTTAAGATGGGAGGTGAGAAAAAGGAGACAGTTGTGTTCAGGGTCCACAGTACCACCCCGCTTTTGAAAATTTGCTAGAACTCAGTATATACTTAGTTGTACTCAGAGCTAAGATTTAGTGCACCAATGAACTAAGAATATCCAGATCAAAAGGGGAAAAAAGAAGTGGAGTTTTGAAGAGTCCATGTGCAGGCTTCCTTATGCTCTCTCCTTCCCACAGGGAATCATACAGAGCTCACTCTTCCCACAGCAGCGGAAATGCAGCAGCGTGTGTGTGATGTTGCTGTCTAGGGAAGCTTGTTAGAGTCTCAGTGCCTAAGGTTTTTATTTATGGTTTGTCATGCAGACAGCATGTACCTAGCATGTATCAGTATTCCAGAATCCCAGAAGCAAAGCATTTGTTCAGCGTAAGTTTTATTGTCTGTACAGGTAGTTTAGGCATGATGACCCAGTCTTATCAGTTGACTGAGAACAGTGAAAGTCGTTTCCCAGATGCCATCCAGAGGCCCACCTGGCAAGCAGTCCTGTTATGTTAACTCTTTTCTATACACTGGTGCACACTATTCGAGCAGTTTAATTACGAGCAAAAAGGGAGACTGAGGGTGATTGCTTGATGCAGAAATATTTGGGAAAGGCTTCAAGCATAGTTATTACTTGAGGATAAGGAACTAGTGGAATCAATGAAGTTGAAAATAACCTGAAATCATAGCGGAAGAAATGGCAGAGCAATTTCTGAGGAGACTGAAGGAAATGGAGTTCATGAGCAGATAGAAGTAGGTCTTAAACAAGAGTAGGGAAGTCTCATCCTTTGCACTGAGATTGTGATTTTTCCTCAGTAAATTTCAGCTGCCTGTTTCCTTGTGGGTGGGGAATGCATCCCATCCACAAAGAGAGCTTTTATGTAACCAGCCGCAGTGGTTATCTGCCCTACTTGATTCTGCTAATGGCTGAATGAGTTAGCCTGAATGGAAGAGGAGCTATAGAAAGAGGCCAGGAGAGCAGTGAGGATATAAGAGAATTGTTTACATTACCCTATTGGAGAAAGTGATGGCACCCCACTCCAGTACTCTTGCCTGGAAAACCCCATGGATGGAGAAGCCTGGTAGGCTGCAGTCCATGGGGTCGCTAAGAGTTGGATACAACTGAGCGACTTCACTTTCACTTTTCAATTTCATGCATTGGAGAAGGAAATGGCAACCCACTCCAGTGTTGCTTGGAGAATCCCAGGGACAGGGGAGCCTGTGGGCTTCCGTCTATGGGGTCACACAGAGTCGGATACGACTGAAGTGACTTAGCAGCAGCAGCAGCAGAGTAGGACTTGGGCAGTGAGAGAATGAGTGGTTTTCACTTAAGAGAAAAGTGAGTGGTTTTCTTGGTAGAGAGCTAGCTTCCAATGAGGACACAGGGTACAAGGTGTTCGTGAAAATGGTTAAGTTTACAGGGAAGGTTATTTATGAAAAAGATTCCAGGGTTTACATTGGAAAGGTGATTAATGATAAGATGAACCAAGAAGGGGCTCAGAAGCAGTGAGGACAAGACCATCAGAGAGGAAAGGTGACTGGAGAGTTGAATTTTGGGTAATGTCAGCAGTGTGGTTGATAGGCATGACAGGTGTGGATGTAATTAATGGGCAAGTTCATGGTTAGAAAACTTTCATTTTTCTTTTATGTTAGTTGAGATTGAAGATAGTTAACAGAGAGCCAAGAGTGATTATGTCTTTGTACTGAGGCTCAATATTTATTTATTCTGTTCAATTAAAAAATTTAGCTTCCTCAAATGTTTGTGTTTTTAGGATTAATTTATGCTAATTTGACCTTTGCTTTTCAGAAATTATCATTGATTTTTTGCCTTTGTTTAGGAAATACATGCTCATAAGTGAAACTGGATACCTTCTTCATGTGAAACTTCTATGCTATTAGTACTTTCAGAGTAAAGATGCTTTCTTTTTTAAATTAATATATACAAGATATAATTTTATCAGGATATTGAAGTTATTTGAGTGTCTCAATAACTAAACATGTTGAAAAAACAACCACCTGATTAAGTTTTCCTTTGAAAATACTCTGTTTAGTTATTATATTTAATGGAGAAATGATTCTAAAACAGAAACTTTATTGGCTAATAAAGAGAGGTTATGGTATAATAGGAGAGGAATGGTACTCTTTGATCCTTTGGCTCATGGAACCTCCCTTGAAGGAAAACAAGGTAGATGACATTTTAAATAACTATAAAATATGATTCAGAACTAGGGGCAAAAAGTAGGATCAGTGTCTGGTGGATTGACCTAGGACTCTTCTAGATTTGACCTAGGACTCTTCTAGATGTGTATGTACTAAACATTGCATTCTTTTTTTCTCTTCCCAAATAGTTCAGGTTGCCAAGTCTTTGCCAGAAGATTGATCATTGCAGTTTGCAGACCATAGTTTTTATTCCTTAATTACGTTAACATCTCTCTAGCTGTTTTATAGATTTTTCTTGAGACTGATGCCAGCCCTCTTATGGGTTGCAAAGTAATTGTAACATGAATCTAGACTATTTTTTTAGTGTCTAAAATTTCCAGGAGTGTTCTTTATTTGATACATAAATTCTCCATCTGCTTCACTTCTCTGTGATATTTTAAAAGTATATTTGCTATGAAAGACAATAATTCATTTTCTGTAGTTCTGAGTCAAAGAATTTAGATTAAAACTTCAGGGATGATAGAGAAGGAAATGGGAGCCCACTCCAGTATTCTTGCCTGGGAAATCCCATGGACAGAGGAGCCTGGCGGGCTACAGTCCACGGGGTTGCAAAAGAGTTGGACAGGACTGAGCGACTGAGCAACCAAAAGTACGAAGTGTTCAATCCTAACTGGTTAGCTGGAAATCATTTAGAAGTTGTGTGGGTCAAAGCGGTGGAGAATGTACGTGTTAGATCTCATTCAGTTAGTAACCTTTACAGAATCCTGTGTATGTTTATTAAACAATAAACCAAAAGCGTTTGTATTAAAAAAAATTCAGTGATGAGTAATATTTAGTTTTTATGTTGATACATCCAATGACTATAGCTTAGCCATTTTGTCTACTGTTATAGTCTTATTCTAATTTACAAAGGTATATATTGTAGGTGTGTATCTCAAAATACAAGCTCCATTAGTGACACAACTTCCCATCCTCTTCAATGGGAATCATTGGTGAATGATATAGTTTAGACCTGGGTTCAAATTCTGTTTTTACCATTTGAATAAATTGCATAAAATCTTTATGCCTCATTTGTTCATTTATGAAATAAATGTAATGCAGTCTGATTTTCAGAATTGTTAAATAAAGGTTAGAGAAACTATAAAATGCCAGGTACTTCTGCCTAACTGAGTAAATGGTGGGTAAGTTATTATTGCTGTTATGATTCCTGAGTAGTGACCACGGTTGCTTTGATAGCATGATATAGACACTGGGCTGTATATGTACATTGAAAATCATATGCCTGATTAAGGAAAACTAGTGTACAGTCCCAGAGAAGTCTACAGAACCTCCTGTAGCAGACTATTTGTTGCATATATTTACTCAGATTTCTGAAAATAAATGAATCTGTCATTCCGTCTAGTCTTTGTAGATAGATTTGAACTCTAATATATTTTTCTTTTCCTTTTATTTTCAGGGTGCTATTTTTTTGGAGGGTGTAACTGTTAAAGGTGTAACTCAAGTAACAACTCAGCCAAAGTTAGGAGAGGTACAGCAGAAGTGTCATCAATTCTGTGGCTGGGAAGGGTAATAAGCATTTTAAGTTTTAATTAAAGTTTTAAATAAAATTTATTCTTACTCTGCAGTACTTAACATTAATGCAAACAGTGACATAGCTTCTTTGCTCCATGAAATTTCTGTGTTTACATAGAATTCTTTGTCAAGCAAAAGTTTATCAGATTTTTCTCAAGATAAACAGTGTAATAACTAGATTTTTGAGTCAAAATTAGATGACTCACATGTCTTCTCTAGAGGAATAGAAAATTACTGTTGTTACCTTCTGGTGTTTGTTTTGTGGGTTTGATTATACTGTTGCTGATTAGAGTTTTGGTTGCCCTTATGATTTTATTAAGAAAGAAGAGGTGAAACTTGAATGAGCCTCCCTTTCCAGTTTTTCTGTCATCAGAAACCTAGAAGAATCAGCTTTAAATATACTCTGCCCCTTACCATGACTTGAAGATATTCATAAGACATTCATAGCAGAGTATTCAGGGGAGAGTTCACGGCTCCCAGGTCTTGGTCTGTGGTCGTTCCTGTTGGTTTTTGCCATCTGTGGCAGAAAACTTTAATACAGTTAGAACATGATGAAATAGGGTTATTGTTAAAAATTCCTAATATAAAGAACTTTTGGACTGGTACATACAGATCAATCAACTAGAAATAATTTTAACTGAAAGCTGCAAATGATGATGAAGTGATGTCAGTTTTAGTGTTCTGTTAAACCCTTGCCAGTGTACCTTAATCTCGACCTAAATTTCTCCTGTTTTGTCACTTCTGGGCATCTTTTGAGCAGAAACTTGCCAACCCTGCAGAGTTATGCCAAGTTGGCAGTGTCATGATGGAGAAGTATGGGGCCTAGAGCAATGTAAGATAATTAAGGCAAGACTTCTTCCTGAAGCAAAAGACTTGTAAATATATATGCATTACTATTTAGATCATGTATTTAATATTTAAAAATTAGCCCAGTAGTCTTAATTCATAGTGGCAATTAGGATCTTGTTAACTCACATTTTAAAATGTCAAGAAAATGATAACATTTTGTTAGCATTCTTGTGAAAGCTGATATTACTCCAACTGATGTTAATTTCATGATTGGGAGACCATTGTGCTACATGTGTGACTCATGTGAGATTGGTTTAAGACATGTATTGCTTTGTATGGATACCAGCCATAATAGTGATACAGTGATCTTCGTTAAGGTCTGGATTCCCTGGAGCACAGCCTGTTTCCATGGACAAGCAAAACATTAAACTTTTGGAGCAGAAGCCATATAAAGTAAGCTGGAAAGCAGATGGTACTCGGTAAGTTAGACTTCTGAAAAAGAAAAGTTATACTAAATAACCCAAATGCTTGAAGAATATTGCTTTGTTGTGAGAGAAGGTTTGTACTTTTGGGAGTGACATGAACAGCAAAATAAACTGTTTCATATATTGTATAGTTTTTGTTTTACTAGTATTCTTAGTTGTCTACTACAGTTATCTCATTTCTTAAATATTTGGTTTCAGATTAAATGTAAATCTGAAAGTATATTTTCTTAATAATATTGTACTTTTGGTATGTCTGCTGCCCACCACCTTGTCTTTAATGGTTACTGGGCACTTCTAAAATTAACAGATGTATTATGAGTTTATAATCTAAAAATTACCAAGTCCCCTGATTCATTCTGTATTTTATTCCTTCGATAGTTTTTCCTTTTTCTGTTAATACTTACTAATGCTTTTTGTAATTTTATCCACTCTTAAGGTTCTATTCTTACAACAGAGCTTAGCTTCACATTTCATATTCCTAAGTTTAAAAGTATTGATTAGTAAAAATTTTATGCTTCCTCAATACCAGTTAACTTTTTCTCGATTGTAATCTATTTTATATGGCTTTGCTATATATGTATTTATTCATTCAGTGCATTTTATACCAGTTGAAATAACTACTTTAACAGATATTAATATAGAAGTCATTAATTTTTTCATAATGAAAATATTTTAGAATAATTAGACTGTATGTAGTATGTGTATGGGCTTCCCCGGTGGCTCAGCAGTAAAAGAATCCACCTGCAGTGCAGGAGGTACAGGTTCGATTCCTGGGTCAGGAAGATCCCCTGGAGGAGGGCATGGCAGCCTTCCTCAGTATTCTCGTCTGAAGAATCCCATGGACAGAGGAGATTGGCGGGCTACAGTCAGTAGGGTCACAAAGAGTCGGACACAACTGAAGCAACTTAGCATGAACGCACATATATGTATGTGATATATACACACGCATATGGGGCTTCCTTCGTGGCTCAGAAGGTAAAGAGTCTGCCTGCAATGCAGGAGACCCTGGTTTGAGCCCTGAGTTGGGAAAATCCCCTGGATAAGGGAATGGCAACCCATTCTAGGTACTCTTGCCTGGAAAATCCCATGGACAGAGAAGCCTGGAAGGCTACAGTCCATGGGGTTGCAAAGAGCTGGACGTGACTGAGCAACTTCACTTTCACTTTCGTATATACATATATGTATATTTTAGTTATTTTAGTTTTTTTCCAGGTTTGTTGAGATACAATTTGACATGGCATTAAGCAGGTTTAAAGTGTACAAATTGTTGATTTGGTACACATATATTGCAAAATGGTTACTGCTGTGGTGTTAACTAACACTTCTATCACTTCCATAATAACCATTTCTTTTTGATAGCGAGAACATTTAAGATCTATCATCTTAGCAGTTTTCAAGTATGTAAACACAATAGTAACTATAATCAGCATGTTGTGCATTAGATCATCAAAACTTATTTGTCTTATACCTGGCAGCTTGTACCCTTTGATTAGTATCTCCTCATTTTTCCCACCCTCTCATCCCTTGGTAACTACCATTCCAGTTTTGGTTTCTGTGAGTTCGGCTTTTTTAGATTCCACATATAAGTGACATCGTACAGTATTTGTCTTTTTCTGCCTTATTCCATTTAACTGATGTCCTCAAGTTCCATGTTGTCACAAGTGACAGGGTTTTCTTCTTTCTCATGGCTGAATAATATTCCATTGTGTGTGTGTGTATAATATACACTTTTTTTATTATATGTATATACTTACATGCATCATTTTTATTCATCTGTTGGTGGATAGGTTATTTTCATATCTTGCCTATTGTGAATAATGCTGCAGTAAAAATGGGAAAGAAAATAATATCTTTAAGATCCTGTTTTAATATTTTATTTTTAAATATTATTTTGAAGATGATATAAGTTGCATTTGATTTTTATGACAGTTTTTGAATGTCAAAATGATAATTATATCTTTTTTTTTTAATACTGTCTTCATCTACATTTAACTTTGTGGTGACCTTAAAAGATACCTATGGAGATATGGAGTGGATATAACTTGATTTTACTGTTAATATTAATATTTTTATAACTACTATTGTAATGCCAATAATGAAGTAAAAGAAAAGAACTCAAAGTATATTTGCCATAAGAAGTATGTAATGCTATGGGAATAATTTGTATAGATAAGCAAAAGTCTTTTAATGAATTGATAGCCATAATGAAAGCAAACCTTACGAGAACTGAGACTTTTGTCTTCCTAACCACTGTGTCCTCAGTGCCTAGAATAGTGCCTGGCACGTGATGGGCACTCAGTAAATGTTTATTGGATCAATTAATCATTGAAAAGCTGTCAATGTCTTCGCATGAAAGTTATGGGAACATTTGTGATGGTTGTGAAATTTTTGAGATTTTAAATGTGACAACTCTCTGTCACATTAATTTCCAAACAAAAATGTAACCAATTAGTCAAAAGCAGCAGCAGCAGCAGCAGCAGCAACATATTTCAAAGAACATAACACATAGGGTAGGATAAAGCTAGATGACCCTAAGAAAAATGTTTGGATTCATATAAGATAATGGCAATCCATTACCCAATAGATTTGCTGTAAAAGGATTAAATAAAGTAATTCCAAACAATTAGCATACAGTGGACACTCCGTAAAAGATAGCTACTGATATTTTCACACATACTTCTGATGTATGTGTATTATATGTGTGTGTGTATATATGTATATGTAATACACATATATATGCAAGCATTCTTGCTTTAAGAAAAATTGAATACACAGTTCATTGTAGTTATTGCTTAACTTCTGGTTATTGCTTAACTTCTGGTTTTAAGCTTTTATATAAGCAGTTTACTAAACATATACATTTGAAATGTAAATTGTAATTTTTTTTTTCTGATAAAAATGTCCTATGCCTTTGTTTTAATTGAGTGCTAGACATGTAGTCATGCTATACTTGTCCTGACAAATACTTGGTGACTTGTAGAAATAGCTGTTTTGTAGATAAACCATTTATAATATGTTCAGGGAGCTTCTGAACATAGTTACTGCTCTAATGGTTTTTATACAGAACAGTGTAATTACCCCAGGAAGTTAGTAACTTGCCTGGATCCTTTGATATGTTATCTCATTAATAATGTTTGTAGCAGATGTTTATTCCAGTGAGTGGAACTGAATGTTCAGACAGGAATAGTGTGGATAGGATAATGTGATGCTACACTAGAAAAGTTTTATATACTGAGAGGAATATTAAAGAGGTTTTAGATATCTCTGGAATAATTTTCAGTGAGCTACAAACAGATGATATTTTATGCTGTTTAGGAACAGAATGAGTAAATCAAATATTAACAATTCAGTGATGTTACACTGCTATAATTTAGATTTGTTCACTTAGCTGGTTTTTAGTTCCTCTTGAGGGAAGATATCAGAGCAGATAAATTTCTGTTTAGCCCTAATTTTCTTTCGATCACAAAGTAAGTAGTTTTTTTTCTGGTATATAACAACTTTGACTGAATATTGCATTTAATAAGAATTTACTTCCTGTCTTATTTCCTAATAAGTATTAATTAGGGCCATAACATTGTATCTAATATTTAGAAACTCACTTGTAAATAAAACTATGCCTGGAAAGGATTTTTAATTTGTGAACTCTTCTAGGGAGACTTAGTGTGTTTGTGGTGATAACTTTCCTTCCAAGGAGCAAGCGTCTTTTAATTTCATGGCTGCAGTCACCATCTGCAGTGATTTTGGAGCCCCCCAAAATAAAGTCTGACACTTGTTTCCACTGTTTCCCCATCTATGTCCCATGAAGTGATGGGACTGGATGCCAAGATCTTCGTTTTCTGTATGTTGAGCTTTAAGCCAACTTTTTCACTCTCTTCTTTCACTTTCATCAAGAGGCTCTTTAGTTCTTCGCTTTCTGCCATAAGGGTGGTGTCATCTGCATATCTGAAGTTATTGATATTTCTCCTGGCAATCTTGATTCCAATCTTGATTTTTCCAGCCTAGCGTTTCTCATGATGTACTCTGCATATAAGTTAAATAAGCAGGGTGACAATATACAGCCTTGATGTACTCCTTTTCCTATTTGGAACCAGTCTGTTGTTCCATGTCCAGGTCTAACTGTTGCTTCCTGACCTGCATACAGATATCTCAAGAGGCAGGTCAGGTGGTCTGGTATTCCCATCTCTTTCAGAATTGTCCACAGTTTATTGTGATCCACACAGTCAAAGGCTTTGGCGTAGTCAATAAAGCAGAAATAGATGTTCTTTTGGAACCCTCTTGCTTTTTCGATGATCCAGCAGATGTTGGCAATTTGATCTCTGGTTCCTCTGCCTTTTTTAAAACCAGCTTGAACATCTGGAATTTCACGGTTCACATATTGCTGAAGCCTGGCTTGGAGAATTTTGAGTATTACTTTACTAGCATGTGAGATGAGTGCAATTGTGCGGTAGTTTGAGCATTCTTTGGCATTGCCTTTCTTTGAGATTGGAATGAAAACTGACCTTTTCCAGTCCTGTGGCCACTGCTGAGTTTTCCAAATTTGCTGGCATATTGAGTGCAGCACTTTCACAGCATCATCTTTCAGGCTTTGAAATAGCTCAACTGGAATTCCATCACCTCCACTAGCTTTGTTCATAGTGATGCTTCCTAAGGCCCACCTGGCTACAAATTCCAGGATGTCTGGCTCTAGGTGAGTGTTAGTGATCACACTTTTGGGATTATCTGTGTCATAAAGATCTTTTTTGTACAGTTCTTCTGTGTATTCTTGCCACCTCTTCTTAATATCTTCTGCTTCTGTTAGGTCCATACCATTTCTGTCCTTTCTCGAGCCCATCTTTGCATGAAATGTAAAGATGGTATCCCTTGGCATCTCTAATTTTCTTGAAGAGATCTCTAGTCTTTCCCATTCTGTTCTTTTCCTCTATTTCTTTGTATTGATCGCTGAGGAAGGTTTCTTACCTCTCCTTGCTACTCTTTGGAACTCTGCATTCAAATGGGTATATCTTTCCTTTTCTCCTTTGCCTTTTGCCTCTCTTCTTTTCACAGCTATTTGTAAGGCCTCCTCAGAAAGCCATTTTGCTTTTTTGGCATTTGTTTTTCTTGGGGATGGTCTTGCTCCCAGTCTCCTGTACAATATCACGAACCTCCGTTTATAGTCATCAGGCACTCTGTCTATCAGATCTAGTCCCTTAAATCTATTTCTCACCTCCACTGTATATTCGTAAGGGATTTGATTTAGGTAATACCTGAATGTATCTAGTGGTTTTACCCACTTTGTTCAATTTAAGTCTGAATTTGGCAATAAGGAGTTCATGATCTGAGCCACAGTCAGCTCCTGGTCTTGTTTTTGCTGATTATATAGAGTTCCTTCATCTTTGGCTGCAAAGGATATAATCAATCTGATTATATCAATTATATCAGTTACAATTATATCAATTATATCTGATTATATCAATCAATTATATCTAGTTATGACCAACCTAGACAGCATATTAAAAAGCAGAGACATTACTTTGTCAACAAAGGTCCATCTAGTCAAGGCTCTGGTTTTTCCAGTGGTCATGTATGGTTGTGAGAGTTGGACTATAAAGAAAGCTGAGTGCCGAAGAATTGATAGTTTTGAACTGTGGTGTTGGAGAAGACTCTTGAGAGTCCCATGGACTGCAAGGAGATTCAACCAGTCCATTCTAAAGGAGATCACTCGTGGGTGTTCATTGGAGGGACTGATGTTGAAACTCCAATACTTTGGCCACCGGAGCTTTCCACATCATCTCCACTGATGTGGAGAGCTGACTCATTTGAAAAGACCCTGATGCTGGGAAAGATTGAAGGAAGGAGGAGAAGGGGACGACAGAGGATGAGATGGTTGGATGGCGTCACCGACACAATGGACATGGGTTTGGATGGACTCCAGGAGTTGGTGATGGACAGGGAGGCCTGGCGTGCTGCGGTTCATGGGATTGCAAAGAGTCGAAGATGACTGAGTGACTGAACTGAAGTGAATGTGTCTGTGGATATATTTGAGGGGGTGGAATCCAGAAAATAGAATATTTGCTTTAATCTTGTAACTAGATAGAGGCAAAATTGGCAGTACAGCATTGGTCTTCTGTAGCTTTCTTTTTTTCCCCCTTCATTGTTCTGTATTTTAGAATTTGGACTTCCAAGATATGATTTAATGTTGTTTTTCTTCATTGTATAGTTAGCTCATTTTGAAACTTAATGAAAATTTAGCACCTTATTTCAAATGATAGCCTTAAACCAGCTTTCATTATTTGAAGACTCTGGTCCTGTTTTTTAACAGTTTCATTAGAACTATTAATACTGTCAGGGTGCAAGGCCAGTGTTTTTGCATCTGGGAGGAACACAAGAAAGCCATAACTGCTGTGTTCCTTTCTTATGTTCCCTTCATGGCGAAGGGAGACAAATAAGGAGTGATTAGAAGTTGATCAGAAACACTGTTTATTGATCTAAAGCTATAGTTGATGATATCTGGTAATAAATTGATTAAAAAAAGAAAGTAGTGGAACTCATTTTACTCTTACTCCTCCTCTAAGCTCGCACCTTACTTACCATTATTTGAAGTAGACAAAGTGGGGCTGCTTTGGTTGTTGAACATTTTGGGGCAGCATGTGGAGTTGTATTCTGGGTGGCCTCTTAAGGTCACCATGGAACTTTTTAGGGTAGCATATCCCAAATGCTGCTGGATGTTTGGGTTACATTGGTGGCTCAGACGGTAAAGAATCTGCCTGCAATGCAGGAGACTCCTGGGTTGGGAAGATCCCCTGGAGAAGGGAATGGCAACCCACTCCAGTATTCTTTCCTGTAGGATCCCATGGACAGAGGAGCCTGGTGGCCTACAGTCCATGGGGGTCACAAAGAGTCAGACAAGACTGAGCGGCTAACACTTTCATTTTCACCATTGTGGTAGTATTACCATCATGTGTGAGTGTGTGTTCTTTCGCTCACTCATGTCTCACTGTTCGCAGCCACATGCACCGTAGTCCACCAGGCTCCTCTGTCCATGGGATTCTCCAGGCAAAAAACTGGAGTGGGTTGCCATACCCTTTTCCAGGGGATCTTCCCAACCCT
This sequence comes from Ovis aries, assembly GCF_016772045.2. Lineage (NCBI taxonomy): Eukaryota > Metazoa > Chordata > Mammalia > Artiodactyla > Bovidae > Ovis > Ovis aries. Next base: position 48,528,151 of record NC_056061.1, read on the forward strand.
GTGGCTCCCACATTGGCAAACGAATTCTTTACCACTGAGCCACTTGGGAAGCACCTATTACCATCATAGTAAGCTTTTCTTTTTTTTTAAAAGAAAAAAATCTAGAGATCCAAATTCAGTAGGATTTAGTTGGCTTTGAGAATTTGGTTTCCAGAGCACCCCTGCTACTTCAGATTTCTAGCCAAGTCCAGGAACCACTGCCCTTAGTGCCCTGTTGAGTGAGCACAGTTTAAAAATCAGTCATCTAAACCAGAGCAGTGTTTGAAATTCAAGGTGTAGTTGCTCAGTCATGTTCAACTCTTTGTGATCCTATAGACGTAGCCCTCCAGGCTCCTCTGTCCTTGGGATTTTCCAGGCAAGAATACTGGAGAGGGTTGCCATTTCCTTCTCCAAGAGCAGTGTTTAGCCAGCCATTGAGTTAAGGATATAGCTGAGGATTTTTCCATTAATTGATTAAAGGAGATTCATATCAAATGGTTGTTAGCATGATGTTCAATAAATGTTATTGTTACCATAGTGTAAGACTCCCTGGGCAATCATTTTCACTTGGTAATCATCATTTAGTTTCCCAGAATCTATTCAAAATTCTCTTAGGTTGTGGGGTAGTTACTGTACAAGAATAAAAGTGGGTATAGGACAAAAGCAATCTAATATTTTAAAAGCAAACTTTTGAAATAAATGTCAGCTACTCAAATCTTTAGGACTTACCAAAGGATAAAAAGGACCTTTAAATATTAATTTCTTTAATTAAACTTCTTATTAATATGAGAGTTACTACTTATTAACAGAGATACTATCTCTGAAATGCTACTTAAAAATAGAAAATCAACTGAATTCATTACCAAATTTGGCTCAAAAACTGTTAGAGCTAAACAGAACATACACAGGTAAAACCTGTGTTGCAAACATAAGAGCAGTCCCTGGTTAAAATTTGAGGTTGTCCATATTCTAGGGGTAATGAGCATCTGAAACTTTGAAACATTAATAAAAACCCCTTTTGTTAATATTCTTAAATATATATGTATTTAAATAGAGCTATGCTATAGAAGTCAAATATATGAGGAGAAAATATATATTGACAGTGATAAAATATATATTAAGTCATATATATATATATGTATACACACACACATTCAGTTCAGTTGCTCAGTTGTGTCCGACTCTTTGTGACCCCATGGATTGCAGCACGCCAAGCTTCCCTGTCCATCACTAGCTCCTGGACTGACTGGTGTCCATCATGTGCATCAAGTCGGTGATGCCATCCAACCATCTCATCTTCTGTCGTCCCCTTCTCCTGCCTTCAATCGTTCCTAGCATCAGGGTCTTTTCAAATGAGTTGGTTCTTTGCATCAGGTGGCCAAAGTATTGGAGTTTCAGCTTTAGCATCAGTCCTTCCAATGAATATTCAGGTTTGATTTCCTTTAGGATTGACCTGTTTGATCTCCTTGTAGTCCAAGGGACTCTCAAGAGTCTTCTCCAACACCATAGTTCAAAAGCATCAGTTCTTCGGTGATCAGCTTTTTTTATAATCCAACTCTCACATCCCTATATGACTACTGAAAAAATTATATCTTTGACTAGAGGGACCTTTGTTGGCAAAGTAATGTCTCCTCTTTTTAATTTGCTGTCTGGGTTGGTCATAGCTTTTTTTCCAAGGAGTAAGCGTCTTTTAATTTCCTGACTGCGGTCACCATCTGCAGTGATTTTGGAGACCCCAAAATAAAGTCTCTCACTGTTTCCATTGTTTCCTCATATATATTACATACATACATACATACATACATATATATATATATATATATATATATATAAACAGTGATTAAAAACCACCTGATCCTCCATATAGATGGATATGATATATTCTCTTCTGTTATAAACTATGGAAAACTGTCTGGTTTCCCTCAAATTGCTTTGTGATGGTAATTGGTATTGCCTTGCCCCTTTCACTTAATGGGCTTCCCTTGTGGCTCAGCTGGTAAAGAATCTGCCTGCAGTGTGGGAGACCTGAGTTCGATCTCTGGGTTGGGAAGATAACCCTGGAGAAGGCAAAGGCTACCCACTCCAAAATTCTGGTCTGCAGTATTCCATGGACTGTATAGTCCATCTCAAAGAGTCGGACATGACTGAGCGACATTCACTTTTACTTAATGGCAAAATCTGTATCTTTGAAGAAATAATATTTATTGCTTTACTAGATAACTGTGCTACTTTAGGAATTAGAGGATCTCAAAGACAATATAAGACACTGTAGGAAAGCAAGATACAATTCTTGACCTTGAAGCGGCTTTAAGATGTATTAAGAGATGTAGTAAAATTGTGTGTAGTACAAAGCACGATAAATAAGGAGAGGTAACAAAGAACTGCTTAGGAGCATTACTTGATATTCCATATGAAATATGAGTGCTCATTTTGATTTTAGGAGTATAATAATGGGTATCCTAGATGGATGTTTACCTGTGATAGTGGAATACAAAAGAGATACAGACACACTTGTTATTTAGTATTGCCTAATGCTACTAAGCTCACTGGAGGACATCTACCCCCTACTCCCATCTCAGCAACAGAGCTACGAGTGTGAGGTATGAGGATGAGATGTTAAGGGGATTTTCCTACTAATTTTTTTCACAATTTCATGATACTTTAAGAACTGGTTATTTGCTCACGTGCTTTAGTTCATTATTATAGAAATGGTAAGTACTAGGTTGACTGAGAAAGAAAATTCACAAAGAGTTTGTGAAATCAGTGTAAAAATGTTTGAAAGAATTGTAATTTTTTTTTAAGGAAGGTGTGCTTTATATAAAAGAAAATTGGAAGTAATCAATCATGTCAAGGGACAAATATAAAAAATAAAGTCTTTGGAATATTTCTTTTGATCTTTTCTTCTCATGAGGACTGATTATTTTATAAAATTAAAATGTTTTTATACCTTTCAGCCCCTTTGATATGTAAGTGCTGCCCAAACCATTTTTTGTGGCTTTAAAATTTTATTCCAGATCAAGGTAAATGTTGAGAAATCAATGTGGCTTTTTACCCTCTCTCATGGAAGACCAGTTAAAAGGATATTGTATTTTACATAGTTAATTTGTGCATGACTATGAAGTTCTGAAAAGCATGACCTGTAATATTCATGGTAATCAGTGCAAATAAATACACCATTTGATTTTACACTTTGAAGTCTAATGATGCTCTGTATTCTCATTGTGAACAGAGCTACTTAATCTAAAAGTAACCAGTTAAAATAGCTAACAGAGGCTTCTTATCCTCAGAACAGATAGATTCATGAGATTTGTTTACTAGTATTGGAACTAATTACCTGATTTGTGTAATGAATAATAATTTTGCAGTTTTCTATTAACTTGAAAGATTTTCAAATCCTCTTAATTAGGTCAAAATCAATGAATATGTCTATACCTTATAATTAGTGCATCCTGAATATTTTTCTGTTTTATTAAACATTTTTCAATTAGATGACTAAAATAAAATTGTTTATTAAGGTAAGCCTTGTTTCAGATTAAATAAATCAAGCAATACTAGAAAGGTTATTGATGAAAGTCACTTCTCCATCGCCTCTTTCTTTCTATCCGTTTTACTCCCTAAAGACAACCACTGCCCGCCCCCCACTCCGTTATTGCCTTATTATGGTGGCCTGGAAATGAACCTGTGGTATCTCCCAAGGTCTAAGGCAACCACTTTTAGCCTTTCTTTTTTTGTTTCTTTTAATTTATCCTGTGATTATCCTCATATCTGTGAGTAACATGTTTATGTTGATGTTTATTAACTTTAGGTGAGTTTCTAATATGGTCATGAGAATGTGGGTCACCAGTTTCTCTGTGCCCGTCTGTTGTTTCTTCTAGTTTCTTATCATAGATAAAACTATTACTGATAGTTTCTCATTTATTGTGCCTCTATATTTAATCTTCCCTTTATTCTAATAACCCTTACTTAGTATTTCTTAATTCTTTTATTTTTTAATTAGTTGATTATTTTGGGGCACACTAAGCAGCATGTGGGATCCTAATCCTCAACCAGGGATTGAACCACACCGTCTGCACTAGAAGGTGGAGTCTTAGCCAGTGGACTGCTATGGGTGACCCAGTATTTCTTAACTCTTGTAAGATGTAAACTTTAGAGTTCCAGGTCTTCCATCTGCTTCTTTACATTAGCTCTAGCTTTAATATTTTCAACTCTGTTTACGTTTACATGCTGTTTGTTAAACATAGGTTTTTGTTTTTTTGTTTTCTGTCAAGGTTGATTTAAATGGTAAAAAATACTTAAAATTTTTTTCTTACTGAACTGTTGTTTAGATTAGTGGAAAGGGATATATTTCCTTTTTTATGACGTGAAAAGAATTCACTCCGATATTTCTAACACATAGGGACTTACTACATAGAATTGATTACAAAGACATTGTGAGAACAAGAAAGCAAAAGGGTGAGAGAGGTTCAGCGAGCTGCTACTGCCTCTGGTGGGAGCCTGGTTAGCACTTGCTGCCCAGAAGCAGGAGAGGTACTGCCTGTGTGGCTGCTGCTGCTGGGGCCGCTCACCACTGCGCGCCAGCAGCCACTCCCCGGGGTTTCTACCCCAAAGAGCCCTGCTGTCTGTCATCTTGTGGCTGCTGCCTTCAGTGCATCTGAGATGCTGACAGAAACAGATCAATAGGTTTTTTCCCTTCCCCTTTTTTCCAGTCTCCTTCCAGGGAGCTGGCAAAGGACTCGGGATAGGGTCATTTGCTTACTTCTCAACCAAGATCCATTGAGAGCAAGTGCTAGGATGGAGCTGACCACTAAAGACAGTCACCATGCTCAGGGTTCAAAATCATGCCACTTCAAGTAGAATGCTCCTTTTGTCAAGTTTAAATAGGTTCTTTTTTACTCTAGTCATTGCCTTTACCCTATAATTAAGTGTTTTCAAAGTTTTACTCATTTTATTTCTTCTTTGAATTATTTTTTGTTATCCCAAAGACTTTTTTCTCTTTTATAGCCTTCTGTGATTTTTGGCCTGTGTATAAAGCTCTGTTCCCAACTTTTATCCTGGTTGGATCTAGCTTTCTGGATTCTATGTTTTTCTTCCCTCCCTCTCTTCCCATCATTTCTTTTTAAATTTAGGTATATTCTCTTATTTTGCAGGAGTACCTCCTTTAGTCACTTCCTAAGAAAGTTATATATAAGAAGTAACCCATAAGCATGCTTAGGTGTATGAAAATGCTGTTCCTCTGGTCCTGAGTTTAGTATTTTGGCTGTGTATAAAAGTTTAGATTAGAAATGATTTTCCCTCAGAATAACAAAAACCTTAACTTCTATTAACCTCTGCCACTGATAAAAGTTGTGTTATCATTCTAATTCTAGTGCCATGTACATGGTTTGCCCCTGGAAACTTTAAGAATTTTCTCTTTGTTCTTGTCCTGAAGTTTTTCAGTGGACCAGTGGATGACTAATTATGTGGGTCTACACTACCCTGCCCCCACCCCTTTCCATTCATTGGCACCTGGAGATCACTTGAATCTGAAAACCTGAGCTCTTCCATTCAGGGTAATTTTATCTCTCCTATTCTATTTCCTCCTTTTTTCCCTTCTGTTTTCCCCCTTTAGACCTACTATTGGTTGTTATACTGCCTAGATTCTTTTTCTTCTCTAATCTTTTCTGTCATACTTTTCATCTGCTGGTCTCTTTTTTCAGCTTTCTGATAGGCTTTCTCATTTTTTCTTCCTATATTTGTAATGAATTACTAATTTCAATATATATGCTTTTAAATTTCAAGAGTACATGCATTCTTACTGTCTGCTTATACCTTTCTGTGCCAACCTGTTCTTAATTTATGGACAGGATACCATTTTGAATTTCTTATGGGAATACTAACTGGAAGGCATAGAGTTACTCTATTTCGAATCATCTTTCTTCTTCATGTTTCTGGTTTTCTTGAAATGTACAGTGATCCTTGGTTGGCTGCATTTGAAAAGGAGGCAGAAAAACTGCTTGAAAGAAATTTTGTGAAAGTGGGCTGGGTTTGTCATGTTGACAGCTTTGCTTCATAATAGGCGGTTGTGTGGAGAAGTCTTTGCTTCTGGGCACCATTACCCTTGTGGTAGCTGCTTTACCTCAAGGTTTGGTTCGGTTTTTTAAAAGAAGGGCTTTCCAGTTTTATTGATTGATTGCTTAGGAAATGATAACTAGTATGGATATAGAAATGGATAACTAGTATGCCTTTTCTGTGAGTTGTGGGGATTTAATTGTTTTACATAATTAAAAATAACCAATTTCTTCTCTTCTGTCCATACTGTTACTCTTGTTAGTTGATGTTTTTGGGTCTGGATCTTTCTTCTTCGGGATTTTGTAAAACAGTCAGCTTCTTTTGTGGTCACTGTGCTTTTCAGCATTTCTCCATCTGTTTCTTGTCCAGCAGAAATGTATTGTAGTAGTTCATCTGCTGATACTCTTCCTTCCTTTCCTTCTTTGTCTTCATTGATGTTTGTTATATTAGTTATCTGTTCCCACCTGACAGATTATCTCAAGATTGTTGTTGTTCAGTCGCCAGCTCCTGTTGGACTCTTTGCAACCCCATGGACTGCAGCACACCAGGCTTCCCTAATCCTTCACTATCTCTTAGAGTTTGCTCAAACTCATTTCATTAAGTCAGTGATGCCATCCAACCATCTCATCCTCCAGCCCTCAATTTTTCCCATCATCAGGGTCTTTTCCAGTGAGTCGCCTCTGATTACCTCAAGATTACCCTCCAAATTTAGCAACGTAAAACAACAAACATTTAATATCTAATGGTTCTGGGGAGTGATTTAATTGGGTGGTTCTAGCCCACTGTCTCAAATGGGGTTGCTGTGAAGCTGTTGGCCAGGATTGCTGTCATCTCCAGGCTTATTCATGTGGTTGATAGCAGCCTCAGTTCTTTGCTGATTGTTGGCCTGGAGCCTCCATCCCTTGCCTTGTGGGCCTGTCCGAAGACTGGGTGGGGAGGAAAAACTTCTTGCACCTGCTTGTGTTTAGTGTTTGGGAGTCTGGATTAAACTGGGGAAAGAAGAGTAAAAACAGAGTTTATTCGTATGCCTATGGGAGTGCACAAAATAAGTGACTCGCTAAATGACTAAAGTTAGTAAAGTTCTTCTATGGGAAGAACAGATGGGTTTCTTTAGGAAAACCTGTTTTTAGGATAGCAACAGGAGATAAGAAAGCTGATGATAATCTTCGTTATGCTAGCCTGATTTGGTCTTTTCCATCTTCCTCATGGCTGTAAAACTACCGCAGAGAGGGGATTTAAGATAATTTCACTCTCAGTCTCCTTTCTGGAACTGAATGTGCTCCAAAGAGGCGATTTATGGAAACCTCATTTCCAGAAGTTTCTGCTTTGGTGGGAAGGCTTCTTTCAGCATCTCTTGAATCTCAAATGTCTTCAGTTTAAAGTAATCTTCATACTAACTCTGGAGTTCTATGTGTCCTTAAATAGTTGCCTGAACATCCTTACTACATGGTAGCCAGCTTCCCCTAGATCAAGTGATCCAAGAATTTCTAAGATATTTAAGATAGAAGTAGCAATCTTTTTATAATCTAAGATATCCTCATTATAATGAACTATCTATATCCTCCAGAATGCATCTGTGGTAAGAGACTCACATTTTTTAAAGTAAATTATTAAAATTTTATAGCATTATCTCCAGTGATTTAAGGACCATATTTTGAACTAGTTTATTTTAATGATTTATTATACAGATTTATCACCAAAGTATTTTTTTCCAGTTACTTTTGGTTTAGTTTTGGCATTTTATGATTACACTAGAGGGCAGCAGAGGACCAGCTTTAATACAGTCTTATTTTGTGATGCAGTACCCAATGCATTGTGCATCTAATACATTCAGAAATAACAGTTTGGGACTACTAAGAATTTAGTAAGGGTTAGGGGATCATGTATACAGCAGTATTGAAAGCATAGAGGTTTGATAATGTTGCTGTGTTCCTTAATGTTGCCATGTTCAAGTTCAGATATTTGAATTATTATATTTGTAGATGACTCTAGTATCATTTTGGAACTGTTTTTGTAAAAACCATTTAGCCATATTAAAGTCCCTGATGGTGTTTTGTTTGATTCAGGAAACAGATATTTTTATGTTGGAATCTCCAAAAGTGAAAGGATGATTTGAAGATTCTATTTTATCCCATATGGGTTTTACTGTCAGTTGTTTGTGTTGGGAGCAAAGGCGTCTATAGAAAAACTCAGTGTTGGAATTTAACTCTTCTGTTTTAGACAGTGAAATTAATGTTCCAAAGGGTAGAACAGTTGTTGGACTTGTGCATAGCATGTGAAGAGTAGTGATTTTGATATATGTGCTCCAGTTATATTTTGGGAAAGAAATTTCTATATGCTTTCTTTTTTAGAAATCATGTATCATAAAGTATCTTTACTTTCTTTAGGAACTATATTCAGTTTTTGCATGTTAATGGTAATCTGGTTCCCTCGAGGCACTGGTGTCTGTGAACTAGGCAGAGAAATTGAAAATGAGTAATTCTGACAGCTCTTTTTTAAACTGTGAGATCTGGTTTGAGGATTTTATATGCAGCCCATCTTTGTACAGTATGTGCCTGGCTTTCAGCCCAGCTCTGCTGGTTGCTGCTGTTTTTGCTGGCAGGTAAGCTTTTTTGGACACGTTTTATTTTTTAATGTCTTAGACTTCAGGAAATTTAATTTTGAAAATATTTTTGCATGGGCAAAGAACCTAAATTGTCTATCCGTGAATTATTTAAAATGGCCTTTAAGTCTCTTAAATGTTATATTAACCTGATAAAATGTAACCTACTGGCTAGAAGTACAGAATACAGTATTGGTCTGGCCTTGGTAGTTGCCTTAGTACAGGGAGTCCATATTATATTTATTTTTGTAGTCTCAGTGTTTAGCTACAATATTTAGCTATTGTTGCATCCAAAATTTTTCCTGGTACTTTTATATGAACATAAACAAAGACCAGTGGAAACAAGTTGATTTCTAATAGTGTGGTCCCCTGGTGGCTCAGAGGGTGAAGCATCTGCCTGCAATGCAGGAGACCTGGGTTCGATCCCTGGGTTAGGAAAATCACCTGGAGAAGGGAATGGCAACACACTCCAGTATTCTTGCCTAGAGAATTCTGTGGACAGAGGAGCCTGGTAGGCTACAGTCCATGGGGTCACAGTCAGACACGACTAGTGTGGTCCTTTGAACATTTTGTACTATTATACTAGTGAAAGTGATCGTTACTCAGTCATGTCCAACTCTTTTCAATTGCATGAACTGTAGCTCACCAGGCTCCTTTGTCCATGGAATTCTCCAGGCAAGAAAGCTGGAGTGGGTTGCCATTCCCTTTTCTAGGGGATCTTCCTGACACAAGGATTGAACCCGGGTCTCCCACATTGCAGGCAGACTCTTTCCCATCTGAGCCAGCAGGGAAGGGTCTGCTATTAATAATAGATGAGGAAATTAAAAGTCATTTAAAGCATTTGGTGCACTTAGATATAATTTTATAAACATATTTTTATATGTGCATGAAGCAGTATTAAATAAAATGGCGCATCAACATACTGTGCATCTTCTACATGTGTTTTTATTTATCTTTCTTAAAAATAATCTTAGTGGTGCTGTTCATCTATTAAACATTTAAAACAATGGGATTTTTAAAGTAAAATATGTATAATAAAGTATAATGTCTGTGTTAAAAGTAAAATTATTTCAAGTTTCTTATAGGTTAGGTCTTTTTTTCCCTTTCGCTAAAATAGTTATGAAAAAGATTCATTATTCTAGTATAAATAACACACACACAAAAGATATTGCTTGTTTTATAGAAAATTTTTAATTTTTGGCAAGTTTTAAATGGTAGCTGTTCTGAATGTGTACTTGAAACCACTACATCATTTATCACAGTGTATGGTCAGTTTCAATGGCAATAAAGTTTTGAGAGGAAAATTAGTTTTACCTATTTTTTTAAAATAGGTAAAACCCACCGGGGCATCCCAGGTGGCTCAATGGTAAAGAATCTGCCTGCAGTGCAAGAGATGTGGGTTCAGTCCCTGGGTTGGGAATATCCTCTGGAGAAGGAAATGGCAACCCAGTCTAGTATGTTTGCCTGGAAAATCCTCTGTCCCCCAGGACAGAGGAGCCTGGTAGGCTACAGTCCATGGGATCGGAAAAAAGTCAGACATGACCTAGCAACTAAATAACAACAACAAGAACAATTTTTTAAAATACATTTTAGGATTAGTTTGTCTAATTATTTTTTAAAATTCAAAATACTGAAATGACATCTAGAATAAAATACATCCAAATTTTTCAAATAAGAGAGATTGACTATTCTGCATAGTCAATAAAATCAAGGACTTATAAAGATAGTAATGTAATAAAATTCTAAAAACAAGAATGTTTATGTATTAATACATCAACTTGTAAAAACAGGTTTATTTTTGAGAAGCAGTATAGTATAGTGGTTAAGAGCTTGGGTATTGAAGTCAATACGTCACGCTCAGTCACGTCTGACTCTTTGCGACCGCATGAATCGCAGCACACCAGGCCTCCCTGTCCATCACCAACTCCCGGAGTTCACTCAGACTCAAGTCCATTGAGTCCGTGATGCCATCCAGCCATCTCATCCTCTGTCGTCCCCTTCTCCTCCTGCCCCCAATCCCTCCCAGCATCAGAGTCTTCTCCAATGAGTCAACTCTTCGCATGAGGTGGCCAAAGTACTGGAGTTTCAGCTTTAGCATCATTCCTTCCACAGAATATCCAGGGCTGATCTCCTTTAGAATGGACTGGTTGGAAACTAGACTACCTGGGTTCAGATCCTGAGATTTCCATGCTTATTAGTCATGTGACCCGAGGAAAGTTATAACCCCTTTGTCTTCCAACTTGCCCATCTGAAAAATTGAGATAGCAATAATAATTACCTCCTAGATGATATGGGATTAAGTAATTTCATCTAAAGCACTTAGAATAATGTTTAACACGTAGGAAGTGCTTGGTAAGTGTTAATAGTTGCACATTCTACCAAATTAATAGATTTGTTAAAATAAACCAAACTCTAACTTTCTGAAGAGGAATTCCATTGTCATGGTAAAATTCTATTTTAAAAATTTGAACCTATTTTAAAAAAGAAAATTTAAGATGTGGTTCATGCCCTTAAATGGTTGAAAATCTAATTGCCATGTTAAAATGGGAATACATGAGAGAACAATATGAAATATAATTGCCTATAAATGACATGACATAGAGTCTAAAACGTAGGAGTTCTTAGGAGGAGGATGACTAGTGAAGAGTGAGTAACATGGGCAAGGGGAGTAGCGCAAGGGATGTCACGAGGTGGAGGCAGCCTGCCTGAGCCCGACTGGTTCTGGCCATCAGGCAGTAAGGTGTTCAGGCTACAGGAAGAAAATTATTATACTGGTAACCTCTTAAATCCTTAGTTTATATTTTTAAATATGTCAGAGTTTTAATGATTGCTGAACCATGAATCTGTGATTTAAATTTTGACTATTATACCAACTCCTACTTCTTCTTAAGTTATTCTTAAGAAGTTGTAAGGTGGGAGTTCCCTTATCTCAATCTTCTTGAAGTTTAAGGTCACCTGGGATTGCTCCATCAGTTGGTTAGCCTGGTGGCCTTTGAGATACTTAAAAGATCTATTTTTTGAAATATGTATGGTATGGACAAAGAGCACTCTATAGAGATACAGAAGGCAGGGAAGCGAACACTTGAAGAATAGTTGCTGTTGAAGGAGAAGCAGCCAGCCTACTTCTGTGACTGAAGGAAGAAAAGCCAGAGAGCCAGTGCTGCCAAGACTCCTCAAGGGTTCTGACAGAAGCCACAGGGAGACCCTGTAGCAACACTTTATTTCCCACTTTCAGTTATAATTCAAGCACTGTTAGGTGAACCTTTTTGGGCTGAAAGTAGGTTATATTGGCATTTATTCAGCTAGTCTAGGCAACTGTAAGTTTCAAAAGTTGCCTAAGGTAGGGGCTTCCCTGGTGGTTCAGTGGTAAAGAATCCACTTATAATGCAGGAGACGCAGGTTAGATCCCTGGGGCAGGAAGATCCCCTAGAGAAGGAAACGGCAACTCACTCTAATATTCTTGCCTGAAGAATTGTGTGGACAGAGAAGCCTGACCTCCATGGGGTCAAATCAAAAAAAAAAAAAAAAAAAAGTTCCTTAACGTAAAATGTGAAAACTAGAAGGTTATAATTGGAACTAACTTGTGATCTTTTTTAATTATTTCTTTCTCTTCTCTCTTGAATCCTCTCTGCTCTTTTTACCCTAGTCAGCAGCCAAACAAGAATATTTCTGTGACTAAGAGAGGAAAAATCTACTGAATATAACTTTTGAACGTGCATTTTAGTGGAAGTTCTTCTTTTGCATGTTTCTGAGAATTGTATCTATATATACATATATATGGAGAAGGAAATGGCAACCTACTCCAATATTCTTGCCTGGAGAATTCTCTGGACAGTGGAGCCTGGAGGGCTGCTATCCATAGGGTCACTCAGAGTCGGATATGACTGAAGCGACTTAGCGTGCATGAATGCACTGGAGAAGGAAATGGCAACCCACTCCAATATTCTTGCCTGGAGAATTCCAGGGACACAGGAGCCTGGTGGGCTGCCGTCTGTGGGGTCGCACAGATTTGGACATGACTGAAGTGAGCTTGGCAGCAGCAGCAGCAGCATATGTATATATAGATATATACATGTATATGTGTGTGCATGCTCATTGCTAAATTGAATCTGACTCTGTGATCCCATGGACTGTAGCCTGCCAGGCTCCTCTGTCCATGGGGGTTCTCCAGGCAAGAAGAATGGAGTAGGTTGCCATTTCCTTCTCCAGGGCATCTTCCCGGCTCAGGGATTACACTTATCTCCTGCATCTTTTGCACTGGCAGGTGGATTCTTTCCCATTGAGCCACCAGAGAAGCCCCATACATGTATATTATATATGTATGATATACATGTATATATCTATATCCATATATATTTTAATTTGGACACACAGTTCAGCTTGTAGGATCTTAGTTCCCCACCAGGGGTTGAACCCATTCTCTTGGCAGTGAAAGTGTGGAGTCCTAACCCCTGATTGCCAGGGAATTCCCTCAAGTATAATTTTGTTTAAATTATCCTTTTATTAATTTTTATTTGATGTGCTAGACTGGGACAAAAATGTGATAGTTTTCCATTATGTACAATAGCTTTGGCGTTACCGTGTGTTTACTTATATATACCATTTTTGTTAGTAAATCTTAAGAAGCTGTTTCAATACATTGGCATATTTTAGGCTCAGGTTTGTTTTTATCATCTTAGTGTTCAGAAAACAGTTTCCTAGGCAGATTGAGACGTGCACCTGACACAGGCTCTTTTATTTGAGCTCTTTGAGTTACTGCTTACTCAGGTAGTGTAGCTTCTGGTTTTACAAAATTTTCTTGGGTTATAATTCTTCATGGAAAAATTAAAAGGAGCTGTTTACTGTAGTTGTTGTCTCCCTTTGTGTAAGTATGCTTAAAAGCTTGAGTTTGAGGGCTGTGAATAACCTTCACAGGAAGTTACCAAGGGTTATTTTTCTACCAGTTCAAAATTTCTGGTTCACTTACCTTTTTCCTCTTTATTCAGAAGAGATGTCCTCTTTTTTCCTGTCTACAGGAAATGAATCCTTCCTCTGTTATCCAGTCTTTGTTTATCAGTGACCTCAGCTCTTCTGTGGATTGTGTAAAGTAATAGTTGTTGTATTAATAATTATATCCTGCCTTAATTAGGTACTTACTGTGTGCCTTGGACATAATGTAGTAGCAGTAACTTAAGTTTTATTACCATGTAACAGGTACATACAGTTCTTTATCCTTCATGTATTAACTCATTAAAAAATTTTTTTTTATGGTGGTAAAATACACATAATGTAAAATTTACCCCTTTATTATTTAGTATATAGTTCAGTGTTGTTAAATACATTCATAATGTTTGCACACATCTCTGCCAGTCATGTCCAGAACTCTTTCCATCTTGTAGAACTAAAAGTCTATACCCATTAAGTGATAATTTTCCATTCCCCTGGTATCCACCCATTTTACTTTTGATCTTTCTGATTTTTTTTTTTTAACTAATCTAGGTACCTCAAAGAGGTAGAATCAAGCAGTAGTTATCTTTTTGTGACTGGCTTATTTCACTTAGCATAATGTCCTCAAGGTTCATTTGTATTATAGCATATTTCAGAAATTTTCTCCTTTTCTTGGGCAGAATAACATTCCATTTAATGTATATACCACATTTTGCTTATCCTTTTATCTGTCAGTGGACACTTGCGTTGCTTGTATACTGTTGCTGATTTGGATAATGCTACTTTGAGCATGGGGGTACTAACTCATTTAATTCTTACAGTCACATTAGGAGGTGGAAATTTTTGATGAGGAAACTGTATTTTAGAGTAATCAAGTGATTTGTGCAAAATCACACAGCTAGAAAGAGCCTGTCTGGAATGTCTTAACCTCCACAGTGGCCTCCCACGTATCTTTCTATGTAGGGGCCTTCTGTTCTGCCTATGGATATCTTCACTCCTACTTGCTATATATTTTATATATATATATGCTATATATATATAAAATTAATGGCTTGTAATAAAATACTTTTTAATGTTCACTAGTGAATAACACATCGTATATTATTTTGTTTTTTAATATTTGTTATATTTTAGCTTAAATGAGCTCAATTAAAAATAAAGTTGAGACTCCTTCAAGTGAATTTTCATGCATCTGCTTCTTCTGCTGTACGCTTTCTTTTCTACCAGAGGTGGGACATACTAGATTTACAAGTTTTAGAAAACTTGGGAGGGATAGAGTGAGTTGAATAGGACCTGTTATTTCGAGTATGAGAGATTCCATGAAAGGAAGTTTTGAGTAAGAGTTTGAAGATTATGTATTTTAGGACAAAATGTAGTTTTATAGAAACGAAAGCTTGGCAGTAGGTATGTATGTATTTCTGAGCAGTGGAGGATGGCAAAATGAGAAAGGGTAGGGCAGTTACAGTTCTGAAGTTAAAGCATATACTTTTGGATTGGACTTTTATAATCATTTTATAATATTTGTTGGGATTTTTGGTTCCAGATGCCTGCCTGTTTTTTAGCAGTCTAGTTGGCAAACACTGAGAGTCTGGTGTTACAGGCTATGAAACTGGAATTTTCTTTCCAAAGCCTATAATAATAGCATTGGCACCACTCACACTTAATGAAAACAAAGTAAGAAAATTAAAATTTTAAATTTTGGGGTGGTTTGGAACAAAAAGTTTACTCTAAATCTTATTAAAAACTTGATTATTTGTATTATGTGTCATTAATTCTGTGAAATGGGAGGGAGGAATCCAGAAACTGATACTGGGCCCTGTGCCTGCCAGATTCTTTTGCAGTGTTGAGTTTTAAGCTTTGCGCAAGACTAAGTCTTGCTGGTTGAAGGAGGTTTCTTGAAATAGAAACATCTACATTTTAAAAATTATTACTGTCTATTAATAGAAATAGGCATACATGATATTTTAGTGAGAAGGCTTGGATGACTTGTGATTATTTTTTTCATGGTAGGTACCCCTAGGTTTTCAAGAATAATTTGTGATGAATTATGTAAGTTGAAATTAAAGTTTTTTGACTGATAATTTTTCCATAGACAAAGCTTACTAAGTACCAAGCTTAAATAAAACTTAGATGAACATAACATAGTAGAAAACTTGCTGTAGAAACAACATATAAAATAAAGATGACTCTCCAGAGGTAGAAGACATTCAAATGTTGGCAAACTGTTCAAATGTTCAGTCGTATGCTTTGGGCCTGCCATTTAATTTATAATTAACATGTTAAGATCAAAGTTTGACAATTAAATTGGAGAGGAAGTAAATGGGCTTTGCAATTTAAAATTAAATGATACAGGTTGTCTGTTTAATTACTGTTGTGTGTATATAAAGTGAAAGTGAAGTCGCTCAGTCAATCATTCATGTCCAGCTCTTTGTGACCCCATGGACTGTAGCCTACCAGGCTCCTCCCTCCATGGGATTCTCCAGGCAAGAGTACTGGAGTGGGTTGCCATTTTCCTTCTCCAGGGGATCTTCCCGACCCAGGGATCGAACTCCAGGTCTCCTGCATTCCAGGTGGATGCTTTAACCTCTAAGCCACCAGGGAAGCCTGTGTGTATATAGGTAATCATGTAATAGATTGAAGCTGTGGGCTTAACGTAAATTTAAGACTATAAAACTTTAATCCCATCTGTTTCATGAATGTAAATTGATATGATATGAAGATTAAAAAGAAGCTAATCCTTTTGAAGGGGCTTCCCTTGTAGCTCAGTCGGTAAAGAATTTGCCTGCAGTGCAGGAGACCCGGGTTAGATCCCTGGGTTGGGAAGATGCCCTGGAGAAGGAAATGGCAACCCACTCCAGTATCCTTGCCTGGAAAATCTCATGGACAGAAGAACCTGGCACGAGTCGGGCACGACTGAGCGACTAACACACACAACACACAATCCTTTTGAAGACGTCTGTTGTGCTTTTAGAATCAATATATCAAGGTAAAAATACCTGTTAGGTTGGAATCTTCTATAATGTTGAGTGAAAATTGTGATAGTTTCCTTTTTAAATAATACTTATTTTTATCTTTGGTTGCACTGCGTCTTTGCTGTACATGGGCTTTCTCTAGTTGTGGTGCATGGGCTTCTCATTGTGGTGGCCCCTCTTGCTGCACAGGCTCTAAGCACACGGGCTCTGTAGTTGTGGTACATGAGCTTAGCTGCTCCCCAGCATATGGAATCTTCCTGGGTCAGGGATTGAACCTGTGTCCCCTGCATTGGCAGTCAGATTCTTAATCCACTGAGCCACCAAGGAAGTCTTGAGAATTTTAATAGTTTTTTATGAACTATGTCTTCCCGGTTACGTGAAGAATATTTTAGGACCGTGCCTTCATTTCAATGATTGTTAACAGCAGAAATAAAACATTTAAGATAAGATTAGGTGGTAGTGTTACTGTTTGTGTGTATGTTCTCTTCAATTTGTTAATATGAAAATAGTTCAGTTCAGTTCAGACACTCAGTCGTGTCCGACTCTTTGCGACCCCATGAATCGCAGCACGCCAGGCCTCCCTGTCCATCACCATCTCCCAGAGTTCACTCAGACTTACGTCCATCGAGTCCGTGATGCCATCCAGCCATCTCATCCTCGGTTGTCCCCTTCTCCTCCTGCCCCCAATCCCTCCCAGCATCAGAGTCTTTCCCAATGAGTCAACTCTTCGCATGAGGTGGCCAAAGTACTGGAGTTTCAGCTTTAGCATCATTCCTTCCAAAGAAATCCCAGGGTTGATCTCCTTCAGAATAGACTGGTTGGATCTCCTTGCAGTCCAAGGGACTCTGAAGAGTCTTCTCCAACACCACAGTTCAAAAGCATACATTCTTCGGTGCTCAGCTTTCTTCACAGTCCAACTCTCACATCCATACATGACCACTGGAAAAACCATAGCCTTGACTAGACGGACCTTAGTCGTCAAAGTAAGGTCTCTGCTTTTGAATATACTATCTAGGTTGGTCATAACTTTTCTTCCAAGGAGTAAGCGTGTTTTAATTTCATGGCTGCAGTCACCATCTGCAGTGATTTTGGAGCCCAAAAAGATAAAGTCTGGCACTGTTTCCACTGTTTCCCCATCTATTTCCCATGAAGTGATGGGACCAGATGCCATGATCTTCGTTTTCTGAATGTTGAGCTTTAAGCCAACTTTTTCACTCTCCTCTTTCACTTTCATCAAGAGGCTTTTAGCTCCTCTTCACTTTCTGCCATAAGGGTGGTATCATCTGCATATCTGAGGTTATTGATATTTCTCCCAGCAATCTTGATTCCAGCTTGTGTTTCTTCCAGTCCAGCGTTTCTCCTGATGTACTCTGCATAGAAGTTAAATAAGCAGGGTGACGATATACAGCCTTGACGTCCTCCTTTTCCTATTTGGAACCAGTCTGTTGTTCCATGTCCAGTTCTAACTGTTGCTTCCTGACCTGCATACAGATTTCTCAAGAAGCAGGTTAGGTGGTCTGGTATTCCCATCTCTTGAAGAATTGTCCACAGTTTATTGTGGTCCACACAGTCAAAGGCTTTGGCATAGTCAATAAAGCAGAAATGGATGTTTTTCTGGAACTCTCTTGCTTTTTTGATAATCCAGCGGATGTTGGCAATTTGATCTCTGGTTCCTCTGCCTTTTCTAAAACGAGCTTGAACATCAGGGAGTTCACGATTCACATATTGCTGAAGCCTGGTTTGGAGAATTTTGAGCATTACTTTACTAGCGTGTGAGATGAGTGCAATTGTGCGGTAGTTTGAGTATTCTTTGGCATTGCCTTTCTTTGGGATTGGAATGAAAACTGACCTTTTCCAGTCCTGTGGCCACTGCTGAGTTCCAAATTTGCTGGCATATTGAGTGCAGCACTTCCACAGCATCATCTTTCAGGCTTTGAAATAGCTCAACTGGAATTCCATCACCTCCACTAGCTTTGTTCTTAGTGATGCTTTCTAAGGCCCACTTGACTTCACATTCCAAGATGTCTGGCTCTAGATTAGTGATCACATCATTATGATTATCTGGGTCGTGAAGATCTTTTTTGTATAGTTCTTCCATGTATTCTTGCCATAGGAATGACCTTAATTGAGTTCTTTGAATTTCTGGGAAGGTGAGATTAGGTAAAGCTATGTTTCCCTGGTGGTGCAGAGGTTAAAGTGTCTGCCTGGGTTCGATCTGCCAGGGAGACCTGGGTTCGATCCCTGGGTTGGGAAGATCCCCTGGAGAAGGGAATGGCAACCCACTCCAGTATTCTTGCCTGGAGAATCCTACGGATGGAGGAGCTTGGTGGGCTACAGTCCATGGGTCGCAAAGAGTCGGACACAACTGAGTGAACTCTCACATACTTTTCCTTTAGATATATTTTGTTTTCAAAGGTTGAAATGTTTGTGTCAGGTAAGCAGATTATAGCCATTATGTTTGGAAGCAAAGCTCATGTGTACGATTACATTGTTTTATCATCAAATATTGGTTTTTTTGTGAAAGCAGTATAAACAGTGATGTTTTAAGTTATCTGAAACCTTTTTCTGAGATTCCTTAATTTAAGTTGGTAGACTTTAGGTTGTGTTTCCATAGAATTTTAGGCTGAATGGTGGTTAGGTTCCAAGCCTAGCCTATAAAGCTTGCTTTTAAGGTAGGTAAGTTACTTACTTGTGAAAAGTGACAAGATGTACTGTTCCAACAGAGGTAACCAAACAAACTATATTGCAACAAATATAAGACATTTATAAAAACTGTTTTGACTTGTTTAAAAACTCTCTTGAGAAAATGGATTTCATTTCTGTAAGATGAGATAGATTGAGAGTATGATAGAAATTGTGAAAGGGACTGTGTGACACTGATTTTTAATTTGATCTAGGTGAAAACTCATGACTGTAACTTCTTGTTTTTCATTTTTAAAAATTGTGGTAAAATATGCATAACATACATTTCCCTTTTCTTTAAGAGTTGAAAGAAATGGGGCAAAATGGCTTAAAGAGGACATGGATATACTTTGCAGAAAAGATTACCAGAGATCAAATTTACTGAGTGGTGAGCTAGTGAGAGAAAAAAGCAAAGTGTTCATAAACCCCCATGGGGAAGGAAGAAAGCTGGAGTTTAGCAGGTCAGCTTTTCTTGTATCGTTTCTGAAGTAAGGTCTGACAGGTGTTGGTGGGCCTGGGGGAGTCTGATCAACTGCTCTTATGTCAGGAAGGTCTATAATTATATATGGGGAAGTGGCTCTAAACTGTGAATTTTCTTTATAAGAAATTTTAATATAGTGGAATTTATTTCTCTGAAATCTTGAGAATTAGGTTTCAGGGACTATATACCAATTCTTTCGGGAATAGAAATGAGAGGCAGTGTAGCTGGTATAGAAACAGCAGAGGTTTGGCAGTGAATTCTTATGGGAGGAAGAGATACAAGGGAAGGTAAACTTTGGGCTTAACGTATAGTGATCAAGGACAGGAAATAGATGGCATATCTTTTGGCATGAGGTTATTGTGTAAAGAGCTAGTGACAGTAACCGTTTGTATTAAGGATAGGTTGGGGAACATATTGCAGTGGGGTTCCGTCATGGGCACATTTAACTTATGTGAATTCAACCGTATATAATAGGCAAAATGGAAAAAAAAGAAAAAGCAACCCCAAACCCAGCATATCCATTAGCATTAGATTGACTAGAAGCAGTAGAAATCAACTTTGGCGCCTGTAAGCAAAGGGATATGTTGGAAGGCTGACTCTGAGGAGAACCAGTCTCAGAAAATGGGTAAGAATCAAGGGAGGCCAGGCAGCAAGGACCAGGGCCAAGGTCAGGCACAGGAACACTTGGAAGAGGAAGGCACCTTTGGTGCTTGCTAATGATGCCTCTGCCATCACTCTGAGTCACTTTTAAGCTATTCCTGTGCCTCACTGTCACTCAAGTTAAAAATTTTAAGAAGGAAGCGTTTAGTTGTCTGACTTAGATTCTGCCTCCAACCTGTTAGACACACGGATAGAGAAAATCAGGGCATTTTGGTTTCCAGTGTAAAAATGAAAAGCTGCAAGTCCTTATGCCGTCACTTCCACCCAACTAAACTGAACAGCGACTCCTCCCCCAGTGCTCCATGGATCAATAAATCGAGTGCACCCATTCCTCCTGCCAGAAGCCTGGAAGTCCTCCTCGACTTCTGCCCCTCAGCCCCACTGCCTGTCAGGAGCATAGTATCCTGTCAGTCTGCCTTTTTCATATCTTGAATTTATCCACTTACACCTCTGAGTTATCATTGCCACTGCATTCCCACTTGGGGTACTGTAAAAACCTCATAATTTCTCTGGTCTACAGATTGGTTCCTACCCTATAGGAGTACACATAATGTGGGGGTGAGCTTTGAAAAATGCAGCTCAGATTGTGCTATTACTTAGCTAAAAGCATTTCAGTGGTCTGCTGTTTCTGAGCTCCCATTCCACCCTTTTAAACTGTGCAAACTATTTCTCAGACTTCCTTGCCAGCTCACGTTCTGTTGAGTTTTACCATGGGGAGCGCTAGCAGGAATTTGGAAGGTGAGAGAAGGGACTTCCCTAGTGTTAGTTTCTTTATCCCTTCAGCAGGTGGCAGCAACTTTGACTTCACCCCCAGCTTCTTTTAGTAATCTCAACACCAACGGTACTGCTCCCTCTCAGACGTGCCTGCTGCTGGAGGTGCATTCTAGGCAGAGGAGTGCCCCTTGCATTTCCTCACCCACGACGCTGTGTCTTCTCAGCAGTTTGAGGATCCTCCTTCTGTACTCCTCTGTAGAGACTGAAACTTGAGATGCTGGGCTCCTCTCCGTAGAGGTCCGGGTCCTAGCCGTTTGGTGCCACTTCCTTAGAGGTTTGAACCCTGAGCTCCATTGACCTCCCCACCTCTTCCATGTTTCACAGTGCCCATCCTCCAAATTCCTGGCCTCTGCTAACATGCCTCTTCCGTTTTGTTCCCACAGCCCTCTGGGTTGAGTACCTCCTGCAGTTACTCATCTCTTGATTACTTTCATTTTCCCTTCTTACCTTTTCATCTTTCCAATATCTGTAACCAGTTCCCTGAATTACACCTCTTCAGTTTGAATTACCCTTTATGGTTTCTGTTTGTCTCAAAAGAGGGATTTTCCACTGTCCAGAATAAAGTTAAAAATGGTTTCATTAATCACTGAGTCCTTGACTACTTCTGTAGTCTCAAGTTATCTTTCTCCCTATGCTTCTGTATTCTTAATTTGTTGTTGCTGTTGCCAGAGCATGAACCTTCTATTTTTGTCTCAAGGATATTGCACCTGGCAGACTGTGTACCAAGCACTGGTTCTCACAACACACCCCTATCCCCTTCCCTTTTCCCTTCACCCCCCAACAATGTGTGTTTAGTTAACTCCTGCACAATGCAAGTCAGAGGCAGGATACTGTAGAGGTTGTCGAGATAGGCTTTTGTCTAGGTTTTAATAACAGCTTTGCTGTTTTGCCAGCTTTATGGCTTTGAGCAGGTTACTGAGTGTGATTTCAGTTTCCTCATCAGGAATACAGGCAGAATAATTTTCTTTACATGGTCAGATTGTTTTAAGACTTAATTGAGTTAACATAAAGTACATCGACTTTCCTTTGTGCATAGTCATTGCTCACTAAGTGATTATAACCTGCTGTTACTATCAGCTACTTGAGAATCCTTCTGGGATCCCTTTCCTGATGTCTGAATTTTGACAGGTTGTACCTTTTGTGTGCTCCTATAGCATCTTGTGCTTCACTTTGGTACTTCCCTGGTGGCTCACTGGTGAAGAATCTGCCTGCTAACGTAGGAGATGAGGGTTCAATCCCTGGGTCTGGTGGAATATCCTTTGGGGAAGGAAACAACAACATACTCCAGTATTCTTGCCTGGAAAATCTTATGGACGGAGGAGCCTGGTGGGTTGCAGTCCATGGAGTTGCAGAAGAGTCAGACATGACTTAGCAACTGAACAACAACAACTTCATCTTACGAGTACTTACTGTGTTTGGGATTATTTGTTTAATGTCTTGTTTTCTTGCTAAGGGTATAAAACCAGAGGAAGTTAGATGAAGAACTTGTGCTGTTTACATTATTATATTTCTAGCATCTGTGCCTGATGCCTGGTTGACCCTTTAGTAAGTATTTTAAAAAATTAATTGGTTAATCCTTTTAAAAGAAAAAACTATAGTTAGTTTGATGGGAATTGGTAAAAGTGGATAGAGATGGTGAAATGAATCAACTTTTCTGTTTTTATTACCCACTTTGAGTGCTTTATATAAGAGAGGAGAAATACCTGCTAATTTTGAAGCTGTTGTGGTATGACTGGGCTTCCCTGATAACTCAGTTGGTAAAGAATCTGCCTGCAGTGCGGGAAACCCCTGTTCGATTCCTGGGTTGGGAGGATCCTCTGGAGAAGGGAAAAGGCTACCCACTCCAGTATTCTGGCCTAGAGAATTCCATGGACTGTATAGTCCATGGGGTTGCAAAGAGTCGGACCGAGGTTTAACATCACATCTTATTTTATTGCCAAAGGAAAAATGTTTAGACTGTAATTAGACTGTATTTCTGTTTTTTGTTTTTTTTTCTAAAGCTTTAATTTTCACCCCCACCCTGGCTTGAAAAAGCAATATGTGCTTATATTTTTTAAATTTCTTAAAAGTATAAAAAAGTATAATGAGGAAAGCAAATATCGTTAATAATTCTACCTAGAGATGAAAGTTCTTACCATTTTGGTATAGGCTTTCCTGTCTGTTTTGCTATTCAGAGTTTTAACTCCCTATCCCTCATACTCATACATTCTGATTTTTAAGGTGCTCTTTCTTCATTTAATATATTGTGAATCTCTTTCTGTATCAATGGATATTAGTGATAAATTTAAATTATAGGATGTTTAAAGACAATTTTACTCTGAGAGTATTAGAAGTGTGAATTAAAATTCTTAAGATGCTATTAGTTACCAATTTTTTAAATCGGTTTTCCTTTTCTTTAATTATGTACTTCCTGAATTGTATTAATATGCAGTTGGTGGTTTTACTTGAATAGCTGTCTCACATCTCAGTGACTCGAAGGATATTTACCATGAAACAGTTTATGCAAGGCTTCCCTGATGGTCCAGTGGTTAGGACTCTGAGCTTCCACATCAAAGGTCATGGGTTCAATCCTTGGTCATGGAACTAAGATCATGCAAGCCTTGTGGGATGGCCTGAATGAGTGAACGAATGCATTTGGCTTTGCTGTTATTTATATGGCTTTGGTTCAGTTCAGTTCAGTTCACTATGGCTTTGGTATATATACTTTAGTATAAAAAATGAATCAGTGCTTTCTATTTCTAGTTCAGTGAAACTTCTTACTAATTTTTGTCTTTTAATAAGAATGGATATTATACAGATAATTTAGTAATCCTGTATATTAGATTTGCAATTGAAGTTACACCATTATTAATAAGAAATCATATTGCATTAGTGATCCATTTTCACTGAAGGTAGAACCATCATTATGTACTAAGCCAGCATCCGATGGTACTTGGGATGGTTTCATTTTTTTAAAGAATCTATTTATTCAGAGACTTTGGAGTGATATGAAAATATTTCCGCATTCCTTATTTCTTCCCTAACATGAAATAACTTCTTACATTTTGTGGGTGTCACATAACAAAAGAACATGTAATTTGAAATGACTGGAATTCAGACCAGAAATTGCATCCCAGAAACTTTTGTTCTAAAGCCTGAAAATTTATATGTGCAGAAGAATCCTGGAATACCAACTACTAAATAATTTCTACGATATATCTGTAGATGCATGCTGAGTTTCCCATGAGCAGTCTCTTATAGTGAATTCCATCTTCTAAAGCCCTTTCTTCCTTGGTCTTTTAAACCTGTTTATGCATAAGTATGCAGAGATAGTATTTTGAAGTAAAAAGCAAAGTCTGATAGTAAGATGTATATACATATATATTTATGTGTGTGTATACTTATCTCAAATGTGTTAAAAAATTAATAGAGAATAATTATGACAGAAAAAACAAATGTACCAGCACCCTAGGATTTAATACTTACTCTGTTTTAACATTATATTTAATTCTGAACTTCTAGGCAACCAGCAAAAAGGGAGATATAATTTCTGTTGTCATTATATGATCAGAAGAGGTAACTATTTCTTTTTTCTGAATTCTGAAATTCATTAGTGTAAGCCAGCTTTTCTCAGATTGTGAATATGGAATACTAGTTCTGCAGATATTAACAGATATCAGGAATAAGTTTAGGAAATAATGGGCTAAGTTAAATTAATAGGCTTTTCTATTTTTTTTTTAAACTGGAGGAAAAGTTTAATAACTTGGGAAACTGAGTAACTCCTTGTATGTTTTCTTACAACCTTAAGTGTTCCTGATTATTTTGCCATGAAAATACTAAAAGTTAATAATAAACTTTGCACAGTGCTGGCCTAGGTCTTTAAACAATATGATAGATTGTGCCTTCAGTACCATTTTTACAGGTATCAGAAGGCTTTTTACTTGACCTGTTCTTATGTTGATTTAAATTCTCTTTGAAACACCGCCCAGGGCAGGGTTGACTTCTTCAAGAAGACTAGATTCTACCAGGAGTTGCAGCTTTTGGAAAGCACTTGCAGGAGGGCTTTGGGAGCTACGTATTACTGTTGTTTGCCAGTCTGCTGGCCCTCCAGTTGGTCTGAGTCTCTCAGGTGCACTGTCAGTCTAGACGGAGGCTGATTTTCTTTTTCCAAGTGCAGCCTGAGTCTTCACAATCCTTATCTCCTAGGGTTGCCGCTCTTTTAATATGTAGCAAGGGCAGGAGTCCTCCACCTCCTCCCCAGGGGCCTGCTGGGACTAATTATTTTGAAAACACTAGTAACAGCATGCTTCCAGTCCAGTCCCCAAATGTCTGCCCCTTTGGTCTGTTTTGCTGCTCTTCAGTCTGTTGTCACGCACTTCTATTCCCTAAACCAGCCCTCCCTTTCTCCTCTCCTGAACTAAAAAGCCTCTTGATGAAAGTGAAAGAGGAGAGTGAAAAAGTTGGCTTAAAGCTCAACATTCAGAAAACTAAGATCATAGCATCTGGTCCCATCACTTCATGGGAAATAGACGGGGAAACAGTGGAAACCAGTGTCAGACTTTATTTTTGGGGGCTCCAAAATCACTGCAGATGGAGATTGCAGCCATGAAAATTAAAAGACGCTTGGTCCTTGGAAGGAAAGTTATGACCAACCTAGACAGCATATTCAAAAGCAGAGACATTACTTTGTCAACAAAGGTCCGGCTAGTCAAGGCTATGGTTTTTCCAGTGGTCATGTATGGATGTGAGAGTTGGATTGTGAAGAAGGCTGAGCGCCGAAGAATTGATGCTTTTGAACTGTGGTGTTGGAGAAGACTCTTTAGAGTCCCTTGGACTTCAAGGAGATCCAACCAGTCCATCCTAAAGGAGATCAGTCCTGGGTGTTCATTGGAAGAACTGATGCTGAAGCTGAAACTCCAATGCTTTGGCTACCTGATGCGAAGAGTTGACTCATTGGGAAAGACTGTGATGCTGGGAGGGATTGGGGGCAGGAAGAGAAGGGGATGACAGAGGATGAGATGGCTGGATGGCATCACCGACTCGATGGGCATGAGTTTGAGTGAACTCCGGGAGTTGGTGATGGACAGGGAGGCCTGGCGTGCTGCGATTCATGGGGTTGCAAGGAGTCGGACATGACTGAGCTACTGAACTGAACTGAACTGAACACATCTCTCTGTTTTCTTAGAACACTTGTTTATGGGAAACAAATTGTTTTCTGGTATAATAGCCTCTATGTATGTTTGCTTCCACTTCTTCAGTTGAACGTTTCTTCTATTCCCCTAGCTTTAACTTGATTCAGCTCCCATCTTTCGGTTGCTGCTGCTTTTTTTTTTCATCTGCCTCATGGGTAGGAGATTAGACCGACTTGATCCCCGTTCCTTCCATTCTCAGTGGTACATCGGGACTAATATTCTTCTACTGTTTCATTTAACAACAAACCAGACAACACAGTGATTCTTCTGTTCCTTTGAATCTCATGCCTTTCAACTTTCTAATTAATTGCTGTCAATTTTTTCTCATTCTTTGAAGAGTTTGGTGCCTGGATACGGTCTCCATTTTCACCCCAAATCTTGCTGCTATCTGTTTGGTAGTGTAGCCTGTCAGTCTGTAATTTCCTCAACTGTGAATTCATCTGGACTTCATTGTTTTATATGGTGTGCACTAGTGCTCCATTCTTGATGATCCACTAGTTGGGAGTCAGTGACAGTAACTTATATCAATATATCAATAAATGTATTGACAGTAACTTGGTCATTGGAAGGATGACTAATGACCAAAGTCATTTCAATGTATATGAAGTGAAGTGAAATGAAAGATGCTCAGTCATGTGTGACTCTTTGCAAGCCCATGGCCTGTAGCTTGCCAAGCTCCTCTGTCCATGGAATTATCCAGGCCAGAATACTGGAGTGGGTAGCCATTTGCTTCCCCAGGGGATCTTCCCAAGCCAGATCTCCGACATTGTAGGTGGATTCTTTACTGTCTGACCCACCGGGGAAGATCAGTTCAGTTCAATTGCTCAGTCATGTCTGACTCTTTGCAACCCCATGAACTGCAGCACGCCAGGCCTCTCTGTCCATCACCAACTCCTGCAGTTCACCCAAACCTATGTCCATTGAGTCGGTGATGCCATCCAGCCATCTCATCCTCTGTCATCCCCTTCTCCTCCTGCCTTCAATCTTTCCCAGCATCAGGGTCTTTTCAAATGAGTCAACTCTTCGCATCAGGTGGCCAAAGTATTGGAGTTTTAGCTTCAACATCAGTCCTTCCAGTGAACACCCAGGACTGATCTTTAGAATGGACTGATTGGACCTCCTTGAAGTCCAAGGGACTCTCAAGAGTCTTCTCCAACACCACAGTTCAAAAGCATCAATTCTTCGGCACTCAGCTTTCTTTATAGTCCAACTCTCACATACATGACTACTGGAAAAACCATAGCCTTGACTAGACGGACCTTTGTTGACAAAGTAATGACTCTGCTTTTGAATATGCTGTCTAGGTTGGTCATGACTCTCCTTCCAAGGAGTAAGCGTCTTTTAATTTCATGGCTGCAATCACCATCTGCAGTGATTTTGGAGCCCCCAGAAATATAGTCAGCCACTGTTTCCACTGTTTGCCCATCTATTTCCCATGAAGTGATGGGACTGGATGCCATGATCTTAGTTTTTAAATGTTGAGCTTTAAGCCAACTTTTTCACTCTCTTTCAGTTTCATCAAGAGGCTGTTTAGGTTTTCTTCACTTTCTGAAATGAAATGATTGACTAATGAAAATTTTTATGAACTTGTATTAAAAATTATTTTAATTCGATAGTAATGAATGATAGTTGTCCCTGAATGGTGGGATCTGGTTTTATCATCATATTAATCCAACGAAAGGGGTTACCTGTTCTGCTTATTGTTGTATGGTAGTAGGGACCCAGGATACGTTGAAGTCTGGGCATTTGTTGATCACTTACTTTCTTTTTTCCTATTGCAAAGTGGAGACAGCAGTACCTAATCCATATAGCTGTTGAGCTGGTAAAATGCAGTAATTACATATACGTGTGTTTTTGTGTTTTATAAACTTTAATGTCTGAAGTTTAATAAAACTTAGAGAATGTGTCTCTCCTAAGATGGGTTATGAGATTGCTTTTGAATATCACATTGATTTCATAAAAAGTTTTGATTTCTATATACCCTGTGTTTTTTATAGGAAGCAAAAACTTAAAAAAAAATTATTATTTAATGGTACTTTAATCTGAATGGTGGTGGAGGGGGCACTCTGGTGAACATTATTCCAGGTAGCTATTGCAAGTCTAAGGAAAAACAGTTTAATTGTTATTTCTTATGACCCTATTCTTGAATTATACTGTTAATATTACTTTCTTACTGTTTCATTTACAGGTATATGATGTTGATTGATGGCACAAATGAAGTTTTTATGGTTGATAGAGATAATTCAGTGTTTCATGTTTCAAATCTGGAATTTCCATTTCGTAAAGACCTCCGTATGCATTTATCAAATACTCTGTTAGATGGGGTAAGTCATATTTTTATCTTTTTTTAAAAAAGCAAACATTGCTATTTTTCTTTCTTGTGGAAGTAAACGTATATTTTAAATAATTAAGCATGAAATTTAGAATCAGATCCAGTTTTTTAAAAACTTCTTTTTATTGATGTAGAGTTGACAGTTAAAAAATTGAATCTAGTTTTTACTAAGATGTTAAATTTCATTTATTTCATTTCCTACACTTACTGGCACTTGATTGTTGTCTTAGATACAGAGTAAGCAAGCAAAATTAAATCTTAATTTTTTTGTTCTTTGTGATTGAAAAAAACTTTTTGAAAAAGAGTCATTTTATTTTATGGTTTTACTTGTTGATCAAATTTTAGTTGTGTGATATGACATATCACGCTTCCCTGATGGCTTAGTAGTAAAGAATCCATGTGCAGTGCCAGAGGTACAGTAGACGTGGGTTTGACCCCTGGGTTTGCAGGATCCACCGGAGGAGAAACTGGCAACCCACTCCATTATTCTAGCTTGGAAAATTCCATGGACAGGGGAGCCTGGAAGGCTGTAGTCCATCGGGTCACAAATAGTTGGATGTGACTGAGCACGAACACGATGATATATCACATTTTCCCTTGGTTCTTTAGCTATATGGACTTACAGTTCTTGTTGAAAGAGGATCGTGCCTTTGAAAGTACCCGCTGTACTTTTACATTTGAATTTTGGGAACTGTTAAGAATTTTCCCATCCAGAAAATCTATATTTAATAATTATAAAATTACTTGATTAAAAGTATTTTATCTTTCTCCTATATGAATAGCTTTCTTTTCCCTGATTCTAAAACTGTTAATTCATTGTAAACAAAAATTGAAATAATACAGAACAGTACAAAAAAGTTGGTAAAAATCAGCTGAATACCCACTCCTGAAGTAATTTCTGTTATCATTTTAATAAACATTATTCCAGAGTTTCTTTCCTCTGTGCCAAAACGTTCAGTCTGACACTTGCTTTTGAAGGATTCATGTTCATATTAGTAATAGTAACTCGGAACAGAGATTCTTAAACAGTATATGTATCAGGATCTCTGGGGAAGTTGGGGATCCTTCTAGTCCCAGTAAGATTCTGAGTACAGGTACCTCTGCTCAGGTTGAAAATGAGTGCTTTGGTCAAATATGTACCTGCATGGATAGTTATTACATAATTTTGTATGAAAAGATCTGAATGTGTTTTGTAACTTGTCTTTTGTTTACTTAGCAATATATTTTGGACCTTTTTCATATAAAAGTCTGAGTAATAGGCCACTACATATGTAAACACTGTAATTTGGGGTTTTCAAACTATCTTGATTATGAAAATGATAGGGAATAATAGTGGAAAAAATATGATAGCCTGTCCTAGACCTAGTGAATTAGACTCTCCCTAGGGCCAAGGTAGTTGTTTCTTTTTTTAATTGGTGGGAAGTTACTTTACAACATTGTGTTGGTTTCTGCCATACAACAACACAAATCAACTGGAATTATTCATTTGTCAGCTTCCTCTTGAACTTTAGTTTTTACAAGTGTCCAAGTGACTCTAATCAGGCCAGTTTGCAAACAGTTCTATAATTAATTCAGCCAGTCCGTTTTTGGTGGACATTTAGACGTTTTGATAGCTTTTTGTATTAAAAGACACACTAGAATGCATATCCTTATACCTTTTTCTTTTCACAATTGTGCAGTTTTATAATTAAGATTCTTAGAAATGAGACTGTAATATGCATTTAAAAATCTTTTGATTATAAGTAATTGAAGTCCATCTTAAAGTAACTAAGGAAACAAGAACTAAATTGTCACAAATAATTAGATTTCAGCTTGATTTGCTTCAGACTGGATCTGGGGACTCAAGTGATATTGGCCAGGCACTGTCTTTCTCTCTCTTTGTTTGCTTTACTTGTCTGTTCTCACTGCATGAAGATTCCTTCCACATGGAAGGCGAGTTACATTGCAACCCAAGCAGAAAGGGAACTTTTTCTCCTAGTATCCATATATCAGTCCCAGGGAAGATTCCAGAGGGCCTGGCCTGAGTTACGTGTAAATGCAAGGAGGAGTGATGGTGGAGGCCAGGAGCTCATTGGTGGCAGTACCACTTGGAGTGCAAGAGGAGCAGTCCTTCCAGGGAAGGGTCAGTAACAGGCTATACTGTACTGTGGGGACTATGCTGGTTTTGAGAGCATTGCCCATTTTAAACATTGACATGTATGATTACCACTCTTCTTTCCAGAAAGTTTGAACACATGTATGGTTCTGCCAACCATATGTAAATGGGTTTTGAAAATTTAAAATCTTCTAATTTTAAATGACTCTTTCATTTTAGGGGATAATATATAGCACAGTGGTTAAGAGCCCTGGCTCTAACTGATGGTGCCTGATTGGCTCCATATGTTATGACATGAGGGCCCTCCTATGGTTTACTTGATTTCCTCATCTGTAATGAAGTTAGGCTAAGTTCTTGGTGCTGCTGTGAAGATTAAGTTGGATGGGTTATAAAGTGCTGATAATAGTGTCTGATACATAGTGATATTTACCTCTTACTTTATGTGAACTGTTAAGGAGGTTTAACATTTTTCACTTATTACTGTATTTAGTATGGTACAGAGATAGGGTATTTCTTTTGTGAGTTGCCCATTCAGATCTTTTATACATTTTCTTATTGGATATTCATCTTTTTCTTACTGGTTTACAAGATGTTTTGTTTATTGGGATATTGCTTTATGATCCATATTTTATAAAAATGTGTTTTAAAATTTTTTCTGGTGTTTTATGTGGCACAAGTATAAATTTATGTAGGTAAATAATGAAAGTGCTGTGTTCATCTTAGGTGTCCAGCAAAGTGAATCAGCTACACACACACATACACACATACACACACACACACACACACACACACCCCACTGTTCTTTGGATTCTTTTCCAGTAGATCATGAGTTCCCTGTGCTATACAGTAGGTTCTTATTAGTTATCTTTTTAATATATAGTAGTTAAACACTTTGGTTTTTAATATTTGGCTTTTGTGCCATTTTAAGAGATATTTTTACTTAAGAATTACTATAATACTCACCTGTATTTCCTTCTGATACTTTTATGATTTCATTTGTATATTTAAATATTTGATCTATCCACAATATATTTTGATAAAAGAAATAAGGTAGGGATACAGTTTTATGTATTTCCCAATGTCTAAGCTATTGCCCCAGCATCAGTCAGCCAATCTTATTTTTCCTTTTAAATTGCATATGTCATTTTAAAATTATTTATAGGATTTCCATATATCTTTGTTTCTTGATCCACTTTCCTATTCTGCTAATATTTAGGACTTCTGGTGGTAGTTTTAGGCTGACTTAAATGCTATAACTTTAGCATACAAATTAATGTCTGATAGTGCAAGAATACCCAATATTCTGGCTCTTCTGAAGTTTACCACTTAGATTTTATTCTTTTTTTATTAGCCTTTGGGTGAACAAGGCTATTTGAAAAGGTAGGCTGAACTAGTATGTTACACTCTGTACAACAAGTCGCTTGTATCTTTCTCTGCAGAGTGATCCCGGGTAGGCTTGGTTCTGCACTATTTATGTTTCTGTTTGCCCTGTTTGGTTGTGTGGTTTATCTGTCTGCCACACCTTCACTATTTTTCTTTGGAGGGAAAAGGAACTCTACATCTTTCTTATGACTTACCACAACTTTTAAGTCTCTTTTCTACCGAGATACTACTCATGTTCTTTAATATTTCTTCACTTTTTTCAACATTAAACCTTTTTCACGAGGTGGATTAAATTATATCTGACTAATAGTCTCTGAAATTTGAATGAGAATGCTTTCTGTCTTAAGATGAAATTCGCTTCTCTAGTTTGGAGTTGTACTAGCAGGTAGATATTGGAAGACTAGGGAGTAGCTTGTGAATGTTTGTTTAAACTCTCAATGATAGAAATACCCTCATGAAAACCACATGCATAAAATATGTATTTATTTGTTTAACAGAGGGAGTACCACTTTCTAAGTGACCTGAATGCTTATTGCCCCTATCTCATGTGCTTTTAAAAAAATTTACCAGTTTTATATTGGCTTGTGCTGGCCAGAAGATGGACGACTGTGATTCGAAAATGAGATGGTTTGAATTAGTCACTTGTGAGGTGTAGTTTTAAGTGCTTAGAAGGTCGAGAATGTGACCTAGAGAGAGTGAGAGTTTGAGGCTGTGTGGAAAAGAGCAGTGGACATAAGATCAAAGAAAGTTTTCGATGGGGCCTAATGAGTGTTGGTAGCAGTCCAGGTTGAGAGGATGACTGGGCCAGGTACTGAAGATTAAGAAAGAAGGAAAGAAACTCATATAGTTGGTTGAGACTTAGTAGCAAACAGAGACTGAACAGAGAGTAACTATAGTCACAGAGTCACCTATACTGCATACTCTGTGAGGCTACTGGTAAATTTTCATTCCTACGACAGTGTGTGTATTAAAATACTTTACATGTATACGTAAACTTTTTAACATATTTGTGTGTGCGTGTGTGCATGTGCACACACACACCCCTTGTGGTTGACAGAGCCACTGCATAAGATCGGAAATATTGTTCACTGCGCATTGTTCACTGTGTTCTTGTCCTGGTTGATGTGACAGGCATCCCTGGAGTTGTGCTGTCCATAATCTGCATCACCAACACCACAGCTGTGGTACTTAGTTCATGGGAAAAACAAGAACATTTATTTTGATTTTTGTTATTCATTTTATCTAAGTTACATTTTTTATTAGCATTGTGATTCATGAAATAAAAGGAAGAGAAAGACTTAAGTTATAGTGTTTGCCAAAGTTTAGTGTAGTTTTTCATTTCCGTCATGTGCCGTGCCAAAGAGCACAGGCAGTGCTTAGAAGATCAAGGAGAAGGCCTCACCTTGGAGACACTGTACTTCTTTGGGGAGGGATGGAGAATGATAGGTGAAGAATAAAACAATAATAAAAATAAGAATAAAACAATAATAAAACAATAATCTGATGCCAGGTGTTTAAAACAAGTCTAGGGTGGTTTAGAGGAGAAATGAATCATATCTAATTAGTAATTAAAGATGGTTTATAAAGGATTTGGCATTAGATTATGGGAGGATTTCTATAGAAAGAGACTTTGGTTGGACATGAGCCAAGGGTATTCCAGGTAGAAATAATGCTTAAAATTTAGATGTTTAACCCTCTGCAGATTTAACTTAGCAATACTATTTATTTTCACCCCAAACTTGGATAACTGAGAGCAACATAATAGACTCTTATGAGATTTAAAAATAGCAATGTGATTCATGATGTCATTTACTTGGATCAGAATTATAGCTACCATATCTGTTTTTCCACTTAGTTAATTAAAACAGCCCTCTTTAGTTTCCTGTTTCTTCTACATTTTCATTTGCAAATTGTTTTTGTAAAATTCCAAATCCAAGAATAACTCAAACTACCTAATTGTCTGGCTGTCAGATATGAGTGTTGAGGCTTTGTTTTGCTCTCTAAATTATGTTCTTTGACCTACAAAATGTGGAAAATTGGAGTTTAGAAATACGGCATTAATTCACTTGAAACAAATAAGTAAAATTCAATCAATTTTATACTGAGGATAACAGGAGAATATAACAGTTAATCAAGTTAATAACAAAAATCTTGGGAAAATGACATGTCTTTTCATCTGTTAATTTTTTATAAAAGTATATGCATGCTTGTTAAAACTTTAGAAAGTCTGTGTGTTATAAAATAGGAGAAAACTCAGCTATCAAGATTAAATTTTAACCTTTTGATGTGTTTCCTTTTAATCATTTTGTTATGGCTGTATGTATAGAATGTGTATAATCAACACATATATAACTCACATTTAATATAGGCTGTGTGTCAGACGTTCCTTTGCCTTTCGTCTTAAAAACTGATTTTTGGATTTCTTTTTCAAATTTCACTTTATTAAGAAAGTTGAAATGTAATTCACCATTTTAAAAGTGTATAAGTTAGTGGTTTTTTGTATTTGTAAGATTGTGTGACCACTTTGTTGCTGTTGTGTAGTCACTAAGTTGTGTCTGACTCTGTTCTTTGTGACTCCATGCTCTGTAGCCTGCCAGGTTCCTTTGTCCCTGGTATTCTCCAGACAAGAATACTGGAGTGGGTTGCTATTTCCTTCTTTAGGGAATCTTCCCAACCCAGGGATCCAACCTGCCTCTCCTGCTTTGGCAGGTGGCTTCTGTACTGCTGAGCCACTAGGGAAGCCCTGTGCAACCACTGCTGCTAATTCCAGAACATTTTGTCACCTATATGTTCTATGGTAATTAGAAACAACTGAGCCTTATCTAAAAGCATTTCAAAGAATGGGTTATCTTTGAGATAAGCTTTGAAGGCCCCAAGTTTTCCACGGTTATTTTCTCTCATTAAAACTCTCATTGGTTCTTCAAAGTACTCAACTTAATATTGCCAAAGTACTCAACTTAATATTCCTTGTATCTGGGCCATGCCAAGTCTTTAGCATCATCTTTGACTGTGAGCCGTTGAAACTGTAAGTCCTACCTATTACTGAACTTTAGATTGTTTACCCCTTTTTTCATTCTTAGGTTGTTTCATGCAGGAGGGTAAATCTAGGCCCTATTTCTAAAATTTGATCATAGGAGAAAATCTATTTTCCCTTCTTCACTAGATTTTATTTATTTATTTTAAATTTTTATTTATAAGTGTGGTTAAAAAGGATCCAGTTCAGTAGTGGTGACTATATGCACACTGTGGTGCAGCAGATCTCCATACCTTTTTCATCCTGTAAAAGTGAAACTGTCTACCAGTTAAACAGCTTCTCATTATCCCCAGCCTGTGACAGTCACCATTCTACTTTCTGTGAATTTAAATCCTTTAGATACCTTATATAAGTAAAATTATGTGTTATTTTTCTTATTATTACTGGCTTATTTCACTTAACATAATGGCCTCAAGGTTTATGCATGTTGTAGCATGTGATATATTTCCTTTTCACGGCTGAATGATATTCCACTATCTGTCCATGCCATGTTTGTTTATTCATTTATCTGTTGATGAACATTTGGGTCCCTTTTCTTAGCTGTTGGAATAATGCTGATATATACAATGAGTGTATAAATATCTCTTCAAGATATTGCTTTTAATTCTTTTGGAGGTATACCCAGAAGTGAGATTGCTGGGTCCTGTTGTAGTTCTAATTTTCAGTTTTTGAGAGAACTGCTGTACTTCTTTCATACTGGTTGCCCCATTTTACAGTCCCACTAACAGTGCAGTTCAGTTTTCTTACCTCAGTTTTAGGCTTAAACTTTTTTTATGTTTACTCATTTTTCTGTATCCTAGAGCAATAGTGACAGCTGTGGGGATGGGGGACATTGTGATGAAGAAGTTATTGGGAGGAATGCAGCCTAGGTATTGGGTTTTTGTTAGAATCCCTGGGTTCTATTCTCTTTTAAAAACTGTGGGTGAAAGTTTTCTTCAGCTAGTTGGGAGCCATAGTTTATTCTAGTAACTCAGATTGTTTCTTCAGCATGGAGCACAGTGTTCTGAGACAAGAACAACCACTGAGTTTGCTTCTCTATATTTGAGTATAATAGTGACAGTTATCAAGAATTTGTCATTTATGAATAGGGCTTTTGGGGGTTTAGTGGGCTTGGGGCTGAATCCTGCTGTGCCTTTTTGTTTTACCAGAATTTTGGTAGTTTTCCATGGCTGTCAGTTTTTAAAGTTTACTGGTTTGTTTATTCCTTTTTACTTGTTTTGTTTGCTGATAACAAACTTTCTTTTTTGTTATTTTTAATGTTTGAAGAATATACATATTTACTCATTTCATCAGGTAATTTGAGAGGGAAGTTCTGTGATGTCTGTTCTCTGAACCTGTAAGTCCACTTAACTTCCATCCACCCATTTTTGAAAAGATTAATTGAAACCTGTTATTGGTACTACCTTGTTGGCTCATAAAATTCTCAGATACTTAAATAAAAATATTTCAGTAAGCAGTTTAAAGTAAGAAAAGTGACTTATGTCATGTTACATTCAAGATGATAACCATAAATAAATGTCAGTAGTGCAGCAAACAAAATTTGAGAAAGAAACCAATTGGTAATAATTCCTTAAAACTGGAAAATGTATCTGTCCTAAATCAATGTATTCTTTGTAATTTTAGATGGTTGTGTGTGAATATTTCATCATGAAATTAGGTAGCAAATAGCTTGCTTACTTTCCTAGGAAGAATATGAGGGAAGAAAAAGAATTTTAGGTTAAAACCTAGTATTAAGAAATAAAATTAAAAAATTTTTACTTTTATGCCTATAATTTCCCTTTAGTGTCCTTTATCTCTTTTCTGTCAGTGGGCTGAATTTAACTTCTTTTCACTTAATGGAGTATGATATCATATTCTCTTGCACTGTTCCTTTGATGAGAGTAGAGGGATATGGAACCAAGAAAGACTGTGTGGGTCACATGGAGATTTTATCTATAATAAGGGTACCATTTATTACCTATAGGTTTATGATTAAAGTAATTGGCATATGACACAACGTAGAACAAACTATGATTTAACAAAGTTAACTTTTTAAATGTTCCTGATATTTGGAATTAAAAATTTGTAGTTTCTTTTTCCTAATAGTTGTTTAGTAATCCAAACACCATGAAATGTAGCATAGTAATTCACATATAAAAAAATAATGAAATATTGTCATGATTTTATTGCAACACAGAATATATTCATGATGGGGCTTTGTGAGGTGCTGACAGTCTATAGATTTCATTTGTATATAAGTGTGTACACTTTGAAATTTGATCAAGTTGTATATTTATGTTTTATGTACTACTTTGTATGACTGTTATATTTTAATCAAACTGAAGAAATTGCTATTAAAATATGAATAAACTTACCTTTTTTTTTTCTCTTTCAAGGAAATGATTATTGACAGAGTTAATGGACAGGCCGTTCCTAGATACTTAATATATGACATAATTAAATTCAATGTAAGTACTTTTTATAATTTATAAAATAAAAAGTGTCAATGAGATAATTGGTTTTTAACAAATAAAAAGGATTATTGCCTTAGAGATAGTAGGAAAGAAAAATGATTAATATATCAAGTTACTCATTTGACACCTTGTTAATACTTTTACATCTCCTTTTCTTTCTCTTTATTACCTAACATTTTGCACATTTCTTGTCTTTGGAGTCTTTAGGAACTTCAAGTGAGTATAATTGTGATAAAATAAGATAGTATTTTGTAAAATGGAAAATTGTCAATTTTAGCTATCTTATACTGGATTTTAAAAAGTCTCCAAATTTTATTACTGTCTATCACTTAAAAAGGAGAAACTGACTATGAGTGTTGATTGTATAACATGGAGGCAGAAAGATACAGAAAGAAAACAAAGTGTAAAACTACCTTTTGTAAATAAATAAAAAAGTAGGAATTATATTCTCTACCTATTTCCTACAATTTTAGGCTTACCTATAATCTGCCTGTTAATGCTGAATTATGGTATAATGACTAAATTATTTAGGCAGTACAAGATGACTTCTGTAAATGCAGAAGTTCTCTCAGTAGTGTATATCCATGAAAAGGTATAGTTGTTCCTTTCCATATTTTATTCAAATTGCATAACCACTTAGTATTCAGACCAGGCTGAAAGCAATTAAGGCTTTGGGGATTAAAAGTATTAAGTTTTAAGGCTTTGAAGATTTGTAACAAAATTTTCAAAAAGTTCTTTTTTGGGAGATACACATTTTAAATTACAGTATTAAGATTCAGGATTGTATTAATCCAGATTACTTTTTCTCAGAAATTTTCAATTACATATCTCATTTTTTGTTAAATTTCTATTTCAAACAGTTTCAAATTTAAGAAACTGAAGGTCAGAAACCAAATTTTAATTTTGTTCTCTTTTTGACTCCTATATTCCTCAAGAATAATGCATCCCAAGATTGACTTACTCTCATCGCCAATCTTAGCTTTGTCTGAGACAATAGCCTTCTAATTCTTTAAAAAAAAAAAACATGAAAAATTTTATAGTACACAAAAATATGGAGAATAATATGAGGAATACTCATGTACTGACCTCCCAGTTTTGTTGAAGTTTAACATTGTCAGTTTTACTCCATTTTCTTTTTAATAAGGAATAAATCATTACAGATTTAGTAGAAGTTTCTTATGCAAACCTCTCTCATTCCATTCATGATCCCCCCTTATCCAGAAGGAGCTTCTACCCTGAAGTTACTATTATTCCCATGAATGTTTTGAATACCTTCACTCACTTTAATTAATTAGTATTTTATTACATTGTATGAATAAGCAGCATTCATCTTTCCCCTTCTTTGATGGACGCTTGGGTTTCCATACTTTGCTGTTGGGCTGCTTTTGCATGGAACAGTTTTGTGTACCTTTTATTGTGCATGTGTGTCCAGGCTTCTCCACGACAGCTCTCATTCTTGGGATATGATCACCTGTGCTGTGCTTAGTTGCTCAGTCATGTCTCTTTGTGATCCCATGAACTGTAGCCTGCCAAGCTTCTCTTCTCTGTCCATGGAATTTTCCAGGCAAGAATACTGGAGTGACTTGCCATGCCCTCTTCCAGGGAATCTTCCCAACCTAGGGATCGAATCCAGGTCTTCCAAATACAGGTCAAAGAATCCAGGTGGATTTTTTTATCATCTGAGTCACTGGGGAAGCCATGATCACCTGTAAAAAAAGGCAGTCACTGGGGAAGCCATGATCACCTGTAAAAAAAGGCAGTCCCTCATCCCTACATCATGGAGATTCTGATTACATTGGTGACTACGGCTTTTTTGTTGTGCTGCTAAATTCCCCTCAGGAGTAGTTGTGCCACTTCACCACAGTTGATATTTTCAGACTAAGATTTTTGCCAACTGGATAGTTTTGTTTTCCCCTGGTTACTAGTGAAGTTAACCATATTTCTTTTTTTTTTTTTTTTAATTTTCAATTTTTATTTTTACTTTTTTACTTATTTGTTTTGGGCTGCCCTGGGTCTTCATTGCTGGGTGCAGGCTTTCTCTAGCTGCAGTGGAACCAGGATACTATCTAGTTGTGGTGCTCGAGCTTCTCTTTGCAATGATTTCTTTTGTTGCAAAGTGTGGACTATAAAGTGTGGACTGTAGGGTGTGAGGGCTTCAGTAGTTGCAGCTCACGGTCTTTAGCATGCTGGCTTAGAAGTTGTGGTGCACAGACTTAGTTGCCCCGCAACATGTGGGATCTTCCCACACCAGGGATTGAACCCATGTTCCTGAGCTTCCCTGGTGGGTGGTTCAGATGATACAGAATCTGCCTGCAATGCAGGAGGCCCCGCTCTGATCCCTGGGTCAGGAAGATCCCTTGGAGAAGGAAATGGCAACCCATTCCAGTGTTCTTGCCTGGAGAATTCCATGGACAGAGGAGCCTGGTTGGGCTACAGTCCATGGGGTTGCCAAAGAATTGGCCACAAATGAGTGACTAACACTTGTCCTTGCTTTGGCAGGCAGGTTCCCAACCACTGGACTACTAGGGAAGTTTGAGATTAAGCATATTTCATGTTTATTTTTACTTGCTTGAATTTTCTTTTGTGATTTAATTATAAGTTCAAATAATCTTCTAATAGTTATCCTTCCTGGATTCTAATCCTTTCTTAGTTATATATGTGGCAAACAATATGTTTTCCAAATTAATATCTACTGAGGCACAGAACTTTTTTCATTTTAGTGAAATCAAAGTCACTGGATGTCAAAGTTTGTGCTTTTGTGTCTTGTTTAGGAAATTCATCCATATTTTGCTGTAAAAATGATGAATTCATAGTTTTCATCTCAAGGTTTATAATCATTCATTCAATAAGTATTAATTGAGTGCCTGTTACTATTTTTCATTGGTTTTAATGTCACATTTTTCGTATTTCTGATAATAAGATATAATTGAAAGCATCATATGTTTAATTCTTTAATTTACCATGGAGCTTTCATTGATGGTTTCATTTAGGGCTTCCTGGTGGCTCAACTGGTAAAGAATCTGCCTGCAGTGCAAGAGACCTGGGTTCCATCCCTGGGTTGGGAAGATTCCCTGGAGAAGGGAATGGCTACCCACTCCAGTATTGTGACCTAGAGAATTCCATGGACTGTAGAGTCCATGGGGTCACAAAGAGGCAGACAGAACTGAGCGACTTTCACTTTCACTGATGATTAACCACTTTGTTTATTTTGATTTATCAAATCAAGGTCACTATGAGAAAATTTTTTTGAGATAACAGTGTAAAACTTTTTAATCCTTTAGTTTGCTGTTTTGTCCAGCAGTAATTTCATTGATAATTTTTCGTATGTCAAGTATTATTCTAGGTATCAGGAATATACAGAAGACTAGGACATGATTTCTTGCCTCCAGGGAATTTATGATTTAGTGTACTGACCTCCAAAAAAGGCTACTTCCTCAACAATTCATTGGGATTTGAAAAGAAGAAAGATTTATTCTTAATCTATTATTCAATTTTTGTCTGTTTTATAATATACAGTTGTGTATATATGCAATTTATTAGAGGCTAATATGCATATATTATACACAATTGTTAGGATATGTGTTTAGATTGAATGCAAAATTAAAAGAAACTTGAAGTGCACTTATGAATGGGAATGTAAATTAAAGAAATAATTATAAAAGTATCATAAGTATAATATCAAAGATATTAGGGAGAAATAGGGAAGTATATGGGAGATATATGAGAGGTAGCAAAGAGGTGAGAATATTCCAGGTTGAGTCATTTGAAGTGTGGAGTTGTAGACAGAGAAAGTGACCCATTAATTGTGAAGGAGTGAGCCTAAGAGGTCAGGAGCGTTAGATGGACATTTGTGTACTTGATGTGTGGTGAGATGTGCGATGTAGCAGGAAATGAGAATGGATGGTGGTGGGGGGGGGGTGCAGATTACTTGAATAAGGCATTTTAGCTCAGTTCTGTGTAAAATAGGATACTACTGAAGGGTTTTAGTTATGTTAATGATACGATCATACTTTAATTGTTTTGAAAGATAACTCCACTGGCAGTGTGGGTAGTGTTTTGACCTAAGAAAGAACTCAAAACGGAGAAGACTATTGAGAAGTCAATAGTTTGAGTGCTTCCTGTAGTCTGTTCTCCATAATTCAACACATCTATCAGGAACTTCCTTTATCATGGGTAGCACAGATTTGAAGGTGAACTTACTTTCTATTTGTAATTTTTAGACTTCTTATTTTATTTCTTAAGAAGAAGCCTTGCTTGTTTCACTGTAATTTTATAGGGGTCTGAACTCATCTAATAAATGAACCTGACATTTTAGATTTCTCAACCTTGTTAATGACATAGGTGACGTGGAAAAGAGCGACTTTACTTTCACTTTAAATATGTATACCATAATATATATACTGTGTATATACATATAGAGGAGTGGATTACTTTATTTTTTGAATATATTTTATAAACTGTTCTGTATTAGTTTTCAGAGTTTATAATATATTTCTTTAATAATATCTTCTACTTCTTGATGGCTTTAAGGTGTTAGCATTTTAAACAACAAAACGATGATTTATTTATTTATTTTTTTGCTTATTTTGGTGTGTTGTTTACATATACTTTCCTACCTACTTGGATTTTAGTTTTTACACAGGTCTTACTAATTCATATAAATAATAAAGTGTTTAGTGAGTATATTAATACTTTAATTAAGATGTGAAAGCTTTGGATCTAAAATTTGTATTTGAGGAGATTTATATTGTTCCCCTATTTTCTTTTATATATTTATAATTTAAATAATTTTGTATATGTGTATTTGCACGTTTAGGTATGCTTCTATCATTAGTCTGTCAGGACTGGCACGTACGGTGGTGCAGGCTGTGCATTGGGCAGCTCCAAAGGATGCTGTTTATATAGACTGCTGTAGTGTGACCGCCTAAATAACTATTCTGATATAATAGTTTTTAGTGTTGAAATTTAAATAATTGTCTGGTTTAATTCAGGCACAGCCGGTTGGAGATTGTGATTTTAATATTCGTCTGCAGTGTATAGAAAGAGAAATAATAAATCCTCGACATGAAAAAATGAAGACAGGGCTCATTGACAAAACACAGGAACCATTCAGTGTCAGACATAAGCCATTTTTTGACATCTATGCTTCAAGAAAGGTAAAGTTTTCTAATTAGTACTTACAGTGTATCAAAATTTAACTTGTGAAAGGAATATGAATGACATTTTGAGGCCCTCTTTTCTTGACTTTTCCAGAAATTACTTGAATATAGCACTGTTTTGGACAGACATGTAAAACCTCAAGTCTGCACATTCACAAGATTCTTTTTTTTAAAATTTAAGTATAGTCGATTTACAATGCTGTGTTAGTTTCGGGTGTACAGCAAATTAATTCAGTTACATATATATGTATATATATTGTTTTTCATTATAGGTCATTGTATGATGTTGAATATAGTTCTTTCTGCTGTACAGTAGGTCCTTGTTTATCTGCTTTATCTTGGTAAGATTTTAGTGATGGAAACTTAAGTTATTCCTTGTGTCTCATAATAGTATTTGATTCATGGTTGTTGGTTTATGTTTTTTAAAAAGCTGTGAAAAGAATAGAATTATATAAAGTGAAAATCACCTGTTAGGCCTTCTGAAGGTCAACAGTGTTTAGTGTGTAGTCTTATTTTAAAAACTAATTTATATATATGGATATATATACATACACATGGAGAGTTTTCTTTTGTTATTGCTTTTTTGTTGTTTTGACTGAAAATGCATCATACTAAATATTCTGGAATTATTTCACTTAACAGTACTTGGAAATGCTCACGTGGAAATATTTCCATGTCATGCAAAGAGATTTGTAATTGCTGCATAGTGTTTGACAGTAAAGATGCACCATGGAATTATTATGTTTCAGAAGAGGTGTGGTTAGGATAGAAGAATACAGGAAATAAAGCAACATGAGCAATTACATGTTTTAAAATTTTTTTCTGGTATAATCTCACATGTTGGATGATGTAATTTTGTGTTGTATTTGAACTGCTTCTGCTCAAGTCTGCTCAATTCGGTATTAGCCCCTGGATATAATATTAACAATAATCTTAGCCCTGTTGAATGCCTGTCTTTTTTTCTCAACAGATACAAACTTACCATTCCACTTTCACATTTTGCA
Organism: Ovis aries; assembly: GCF_016772045.2. Lineage (NCBI taxonomy): Eukaryota > Metazoa > Chordata > Mammalia > Artiodactyla > Bovidae > Ovis > Ovis aries. Next base: position 48,571,906 of record NC_056061.1, read on the forward strand.
TAATGCCTGCTTGGCATGGTCCCATTGGTTGACTTCTGGTGCCACAGCCTTCCTACAGTTCACTGCTTGCCTTTTCTGTCTGTTTTGGCTACAGGAATAGGGGTGCCTATAAGAGCCATACACTTCTATGCCCTGCCCAGTCGGTAGGATAAGGATAATGTTAACATTTAGTGCAGGTCACGCCCTTCATGGAAATCTGCTAACTGGAGCTGTGTTCAGTTCAGTTCAGTTCAGTTCAGTCACTCAGTTGTGTCCAATTCTTTGCAACCCTATGAACTGCAGCATTCCAGGCCTCCCTGTCCATCACCAACTCCCGGAGTCCACCCAAACCCATGTCCATTGAGTCAGTGATGCCATCCAACCATCTTATCCTCTGTCGTCCCCTTCTCCTCCTGCCCTCAATCTTTCCCAGCATCAGGGTCTTTTCCAGTGAGTCAGCTCTTCACATCAGGTGGCCAAAGTATTGGAGTTTCAGCTTTGTACCCTTATAGAAATATTTTCTAAATTATTACTACAGCATAAAAGTTGAGCAGAAGCCAGATTCTTTTAGTTTGCATTCATTTTTTTAAAAAACCATTTTGACAGCTTTTGTTGTCATAATTCAAAGTTTAGCGTTTAAGAAAATGTGTCCTAGTGTAGTTTTATTAGTCAGAATCAGTGCTGCTTAGAAATGCTTAGAAAATTGTTCTTTGGGGATCTTAAGTAGTTATGGTGAATGACTTCTCATGTAGTTTTTCAGTAGAAAACCTTGCCACCTTATTTTCCTTTGTGCTTATGAAATCCCGCTTTGAAATTATCATAGGAAATTCTTTTAAAGCAGTTCTAATATTTGGTATTTTAAATATAAGTCACCTTTCCTTCCTTTTTTAGTTATTACTGTTATTTTTTGTTCTCAGTTTCTCTTACCAAAGTGTAGAGTTGTGGAATACAGAGGGAAAGCACGTTTTATAGTAGAGTAGGGTAAAGCGTCTGCCTGCAATGCAGGAGACCTGAGTTCGATCCCTGGGTCAGGAAGATCCCCTGGAGAAGGAAATGGCAACCCACTCCAGTACTCTTGTCTGGAAAATCCCATGGACGGAGGAGCCTGGTAGACTACAGTCCATGGGATCACAAAGAGTCGGACACGACTGAGCCACTTCACTTCACTTGAGGTCTAAAACAGGCTGTAGTAACACCAGTTATAGAATAGTAGCTACGGTTGGCAGGTTATTGCTCTGGAGATTCTTATTATTTTTATCTTTGTTAATGGGAATTGTAAAGTAGTGATATTATGAATGATGCAGCATTCAATTTATCTTGAGTCTCCTTTGTGCCAGTTTTGGTACATAGAGATCTCCTTCAATCTTTTTTTAATAGATACACAGATTTCTGTCTTATCATTATACAATACTTTACTTAACTAATCCGTAGTCATAGACATTAGGGTTATTTTTAGCCTGTTGATAGGTTTTTGTTTGTTTTGTATGTGGATATCCAGTTGTTCCTGCAGCAGGAAAATATGTATCATTTTTATGAGGAACGCTAGGTTTTATATAGTTTTAAACAAAATTTATAATTCTGAAAAAATATGTACTTTTGGGTAGAAAATAGTAGAATTTCATTTCTGTCTGTTCATAAAATCTTGAACATAACTATGATTTTAGAACTGTATTAACATAAGCTCTATAAACAGCCTCTTCATTTTGTCTAATTTGATCCATCAAACTAGTGAAGGGATAATGAGTTGTTCAATTTTTAACTTAATATACATGCATAGATGTTAATAAGTAGCAGTTTCTTAAATTACAGTTTTATTTGCATTTCCAGTTTGAAGGCCAGTTAAAAAAAGAATTATATGAATAATTAAATATGGTTAACAAAATTTTTAAAGTCAGATAATAGATAGTTTCTGTTTATCATCTTAGAAGAGTAACCATTGCTATCAGTGTTTATTGTATCCATCAGAATTTCTTTATACAAGCAAGTACATTTATTTATATTCTTACCACTCTTACCCAGGAGGTGATTCTTGACTTCTTTTCCTATACTTTGACTGTTTTTTAACTTAAAAAAATTTATCTTGAGTCGTCTTTGTGCCAGTTTTGGTACATCTCCTTCAATCTTTTTTTTATAGATGCACAAATTTCCATCTTATCATTATACCATACTTTACTTAACTAATCCATAGTCATAGACATTAGGGTTATTTTTAGCCTGTTGATAGGTTTTGTTTGTTTTGCATTTGGATATCCAGTTGTTCCTGCACCAAGTATTGATGAGATGATCCTTTTTTTTTTTTCCATTGAATTCCTTTTACATATTTATAAAAAATAAGTTGTCATGTATGTTTGGGCCTATTGCTAAATGCTTTGTTCTCTGCCCTTGATCTGTTTTATCTGTTTTTGTGGTGGTAGTGTCTTGACTACTTTTGTTTATAATAAATCTTGAAATCAGACAGACTTCATCTTCCAACTTGGTACTTCTTTTTTAAAGTTGTTTTGGCTATTGTAGGCCTTTGTGTTTTCATTGACTTCTCTTTCTCCATTTTGTTTATTATTTTACTTTTAGTCAAGACTAGGTGTTCAGTGTTGTCAAATGGCTTTTTATAAATCTATAGCTAGAATATAGTTTTCTTTTCAGCTTAGTTTTGTTTATTTTATGAATTAAGCGGAAATATATCTTAACACTGAAGCTTTCTTTTGTTCCTGGGATAAGCCCTATTTAGTCTTAATATATTATTATTAATTTATCTTTTGAAAAGGGTTTATTTTTTAGAGCAGTTTTAGGTTCATGACAAAATTGAAAGGAAGGTGCAGAGAGTTCTTATCTATCTCCTGCCATCACACTTGCATAGCTGTCTTCTTTAGTAAACTCCCCAATTTTCTCTTTCATATGACTAAGCCTGAACTTGGATTATCTCCCATTTGCAAAGTTCTGTTTCTGCTAAGTTATTTCTACTAAGTTGTCTTCATTTCCTGCTTGTTTGCCTCCCTCCACTCCATACCTTTCTCTTATGAGTAGTTATGTTCCCTCGAGGGGTGTATGTACTTAGCATTTAGCTAGACCATGGAAGGCATCGATCTTGAATGGTTTTAGGGAATTACAGTTGATTAAAAAAAGATAAGCAATCCCTCAAGAAACAAGAGAAAAATCAAATAAATAACCTAACTTTACACCTAAAGCAACTAGCAAAGGAAGAAATTAAGAACCCCAGGGTTAGTAGAAGGAAAGAAATCATAAAAATTAGGGCAGGAATAAATGAAAAAGCAACAAAGGAGACTATAGCAAAAAAGCCTAGGATCAGATGGCTTCACAGGTGAATTCTACCAAAAATTTAGAGAAGAGCTAACATCTGTCCTACTCAGACTCTTCCAGAAAATTGCAGAGGAAGGTAAACTTCCAGACTCATTCTATGAGGCCACCATCACCCTAATACCAAAACCAGACAAAGATGCTACAAAAAAAGAAAACTACAGGCCAGTATCACTGATGAACATAGATGCAAAAATCCTTAACAAAATTCTAGCAAACAGAATCCAACAACATATTAGAAAGATCATATATCATGACCAAGTGGGCTTTATCCCAGGGATGCAAGGATTCTTCAATATTTTCAAATCAATCAATGTGATACACCACATTAACAAATTGAAAGATAAAAACCATATGATTATCTCAATAAATGCAGAGAAAGCCTTTGACAAAATTCAACATCCGTTTATGATAAAACCCTCCAGAAAGCAGACATAAGAAGGAACATACCTCAACATAATAAAAGCCATATATGATAAACCCACAGCAACATTATCCTCAGTGGTGAAAAATTGAAAGCATTTCCTTTAAAGTCAGGAACAAGACAAGGGTGCCCACTCTCACCACTACTATTCAACATAGTTTTGGAAGTTTTAGCCACAGCAGTAAGAAATGAAAAAGAAATAAAAGGAATCCAGATTAGAAAAGAAGTAAAACTCACTGTTTGCAGATGACATGATCCTCTACATAGAAAACCCTAAAGACACCACCAGAACACTACTAGAGCTAATCAATGAATATAGTAAAGTTTCAGGGTATAAAACACACAGAAATCCTTTGCATTCCTATATATGAACAATGAGAAAACAGAGAAATTAAGGAAACAATTTCATTCACCATTGCAACAAAAAGAATAAAATACTTAGGAAAAAATCTACCTAAAGAAACAAAAGACCTATATATAGAAAACTATAAAACACTGATGAAAGAACTCAAAAATGACACAAATAGATGGAGAAATATACCATGTTCACCAATTGAAAGAATCAGTATAGTGAAAATGAGTATATTACTCAAAGCAATCTATAGATTCAGTGCAATCCGTATCAAGCTACTAATGGTATTTTTTTGAAAACTAGAACAAATAATTTCACAATTTGTATGGTAATACAAAAAACCTCGAATAGCCAAAGCAATCTTGGGAAAGAAGAATGGAACTGGAGGAATCAACCTGCCCGACTTCAGACTGTACTACAAATCAACAGTCATCAAGACAGTATGGTACTGGCACAAAGACAGAAATATAGATCAGTGGAACAAAACAGCCCAGATATAAATCCATGTACCTGTGGACATCTTGTCTTTGACAAAGAGGCAAGAATATACAATGGATTAAAGACAATCTCTTTAACCAGTGGTGCTGGGAAAACTGGTCAACCACTGTAAAATAGTAAAACTAGAACACTTGTTAACACCATACACAAAAATAAACTCGAATGGATCAAAGATTTAAATGTAAAACTTTAGAGGAAAACATAGGCGAAACACTCTCTGACATAAATCAGAGCAGGATCCCCGATGACCCACCTCCCAGAGTAATGGAAATAAAAGCAAAAATAAATGAATGGGACCTAATTAAACTTAAAAGCTTTTGCACAATAAAGGAAACTATAAGCAAGGTGAGAAGACAACCTTCAGAATGGGAGAAAATAACAGCAAAGGAAGCAACTGACAAAAAATTAATCTCAAAAATATACAAGCAGCTCCTGCAGCTCAATTCCAGAAAAATAAATGACCCAGTCAAAAAATGGGCCAAAGAACTAAACAGACATTTATCCAAAGAAGACATACAGATGGCTAACAAACACATGAAAAGATGCTCAACATCACTCATTATCAGAGAAATGCAAATTAAAACCACAATGAGGTACCATCTCATGACAGTCAGAATGGCTGCTATCAAAATGTCTATAAACAATAAGTGCTGGAGGGAGTGTGGAGAAAAGGGAACCCTCTTTCACTGTTGGTGGGAGTGCAAACTAGTATAGCTACTATGGAAAACAGTGTGGAGATCCCTTAAAAAACTGGAAATAGAACTGCCATACAACCCAGCAATCTGGGCATACACACCAAGGAAACCAGAATTGAAAGCGACACATGTACCCCAGTGTTCATTGCAGCACTGTTTACAAAAGCTAGGACATGGAAGCAACCTAGATGTCCATCGGCAGACGAATGGATAAGAAAGCTGTGGTACATATACACAATGGAATGTTACTCAGCTATTAAAAAGAATTCATTTGAATCAGTTCTAATGAGTTGGATGAGACTGGAGCCTATTATACAGAGTGAAGTAAGTCAGAAAGAAAAACACCAATACAGTATATTAATACATATGAACAGAATTTAGAAAGATGGTAATGATGACCCTACATGCAAGACAGCAAAAGAGACACAGATGTAAAGAACAGACTTTTGGACTCTGTAGGAGAAGGCGAGGGTGGGATGATTTGAGAGAATAACATTGAAATATGTATATTACCATATGTGAAATAGATAGCCAGTCCAGGTTGGATGCATGAGACAGGGCATGGTGCACTGGGATGACCCTGAGGGATGTGATGGGGAGGGAGGATGGAGGGGTTTTCAGGATGGGAGACACATGTACACCCGTGGCTGATTCATGTCAATGTATGGCAAAAACTACTACAACATTGTAAAGTAATTAGCCTCCAATTAAAATAAATAAATTAATTTTTAAAAAAGTTAAGGAAGACTCCATTCCTTTTATCTCAAGTTAAAACAGAAAAAAAGAAGAAAAAAAAACAAAACAGGAAAAAGGAAGACCTAATAATCTCTTAAAAGTTTCTAGCAATAATTTTTTTGCTTTTCTCTGCTTGGAGTCATTTTACTTTTACATGTCCAGTGTGACTGCTTTATTAAAATTCTGTGGAAAATATTTTTCAATGATTTATTACTGTTTTGAAAGTAAAATATTTGATATATAGGATGAAAGTAATAAATATGAAGATTTCTAATAACTTTTAAGAGGATTAAACAGAATTACAAAAACTTTTTTTAACTGCACCTAATTTTTCAAGAGCTTATACTCATCTGGTGTAATAAGGATTTTATAAATATTCATCTGTTATTTTCTTGGATACTCTGCTAGCTAGGAAGTTTAGGTTTTATATATATATGCGTGTATTTCATCTGGCATTCAGTTTAATTTTCTAGGTATTGCCTTACTTTTCTTTCTTTTCTTATTTTATCCTTAAATATAAATTTATAGTTCTTAAGTGTTTGTCTAAGACTAGTAGTTCATAAAGAAAATCTAGCCATAAGATGTGTTATTTATATATACAAATGTTATATGACTTTATCATTGTATTGTTTGTATCATAGTAAAAGAGAAAGTACCTTTGAGAGTTTGTTATTGCATCTGTGATTGAAGAGAAGGAAAAAACCTTTGCTTAAATGTGAAGAACTGTTCTTCACACAGAGGTTTTCAGTGATTATGCCTCATTTTTTATGTCATTACAGATCTAATGGTAAAACTATTTTGGTTTAAAGGCAGACGCAAGATGAAATGAGGCTAACTTTATGTATTCTCATATTTCTGGTGTTTAGTTTTGTACTATCTAGTCTATTAATATGTTATTCATCACCGAAATTGAATATGGCCTAATGGATGCTTTCAGGCTCATTCATTTACCATTTCAGAGGAGAATTTAAGAAAATCACAGTAATGTGTAATAAAGAGAGCTCTTAATTGCTTTGTATAGTGAACCTCAAGATTTATTGTTCCAGGAAACTTCTTTTGGGGTAGTAAATCTTGTTCACTGAAACATGAAGAGATCATTATATGTGGTACCAAATATATTTTAAACATTTCTATGGACTTAGAGTTGTAATATGGGGAAATTGCCATCTGTTTGCCCAGAATAGCAGCTTAAATTCTTTTTCGACCATTAACATTCAGGAGATAGGTATTAGTACTATAGATTCAGAAAGAAAAAGTAATTGTCCTCTAAAGTGATTAGGAGGCAGTTTCTTTTCTAAAAAAGTCTGATAGATTAATTCCTCTAACCAAGTGTGGTTGTGAATTTACTATAGGTTAACAAAGGCACAGGAATGACTTATCACACATCTTCAAATTCAACTGAACCCCCTCCCCCTTTTTTTAAGTTTGTAACTCTCATTGGTATGCCCAGTACTTTGGTATCAGTGTCCGACCTCGTAGTTTTGTTAGAATTTTAAGATGAAAGATTAAGGTTAAATAATAGCTTTTGTCTTTTACAGTTACATAGAAAATTAAGTGAACCTTCTGTTGGTCATTGTTGAAATGACGGAGGGTACTTAGTTCCAGCGTATGAGTTTAAAAGTAATATCTATAGTACATCTTTTAATTTTTTCCTAAAGTAAAATACCTCACAACTCTCATCACATTGCTCAAAGAGTAAATAATTAACAATTCCAGACTTTCTTAAAACCTATAATATGTGTTTCAGTTCTCCCCTAAGAACTGGAAAGAGTTAGAATGGACTTTGGGACATGGTTTTGAAAATGTAACCTTTTGCAGTGGATTAGGAAAACTAGGGACATATATATATATATTTGGTTAGATTATATCCTTTGGTTATTGAATGCACATCTAGTCATTTTTATACCCCAAATAGGGCCAGTCTTACCAAAAGTAAAATGTCATTGTTGAAGAATTGCAGTAAAATTTTAAAATAGTTTATAAAATATCTAGGAAAATGGAATTGAGGCTTATTTTATGTGCTTTACTACTTATGATAATAGTAAATATATTTGAATATATATTGTATAATGTTTAATCATAGAATATTTGGTCTGTGATGATGACTTCACGGGGGTGCAAGTGAAGCACTGAAAAACTTGATTTGGATTGTAGAGTCACAGATGAACTAATCCTAATATATGTTTTCTGGGAAGCAACAGTGTAGTATTATGATAGAAGACAAGTATAGAATATCGTTGACCCTTGAATTACATGGGGGTTAGGGGCTCCTGCCCTGTGTGGAGTTGGAAATTCCAATAAAACTTTGCAGTTGGCCCCCTTTATCTGTGGTTCTACATCCTTGGATTCAACGAACTGTAGATCATATAGTACTGTAGTACATATTTATTTTACAAAAAACCCATATATAAGTGGACCTGTAGGATGGTGGAATACATGAAGATGACCATGATCCAAGTGCTGCAGTCCTTGTTGTGAGTTTGATAGATAGCATTGAACAATTAAGGTTAAAGTTAAGAGTAGCTGATGGATATGATGACCAAGGATTAGAGCTCTTTATTCAAAGTGAAGAAGTAAAGTCTTAGAAATAGCTTTAAATTTCTATGAGAGCCTACCATCAGGGTGAGGGTTATATGGAACATGTTTTATTCAATGCATGAGTTCTTCAAGTACCTCTATTAGAACTTGCTCTTTTCATTCTTTCTTTCTGGGGCTATTTAATCCCTGAGCCCCACCTTGCCTTCTCTGTTACTGTATCTGTTAGTGTAATAGACTCTTCCTACTTCAAACCTTCCTCTTGACAACTTTCTCTTTTCTATAGTTCATTTGAAATGCTAAGAAGTCATTTTAGAAATAAAAAAAAAGATGGTTTATAAAGGTTTAAACCTCCTTTATCTTTTAAAAGTTTATAAAAATATACTTTTGGAGGATACTTAATTAAAAGCAGTACTCTTATTAAATATTTGCTCTAGTTTATAGGTATTATAGTAACAGCTATATATTTCTAAATTAAAATCTTATCAGTAATTTGCCATGTTTGTTGAATTATAAACCAGAAGAAAATCAGTTGAAGATATTAAAGGAATACTACCATTATCTTTTTAGTGTTAATTTTATTATTATTGCTTTTATGTTTGGCTGTGCTGGGTCTTTGTTGCGGCACAGGGCCTATTTGTTGCTGCACATGGGCTTTCTTTAGTTGTAGCTTGTGAGCTTAGTTGCTGCGCAGCACATGAGACCTTAGTTCCCAGACCAGGGCTTGAACCTGCATTGCGAGGCGGATTCTTAACCACTGAACAAATTGGGAAGTCCTACATCATCCTTTTTGAACTCTTTACTGTGGATATAATTTTACCCATTGACAACAAATTTGAGGGAAGTCTACTTTTCTTCTATTTATAGGGAACCTGAAAAGGAAAAGAAAATATCTGGTCATGTAAATGGTTTTGGAGACTTAAATAGAATTCTCTTTAAAAAAGAATGATTGAACTTTGCAAAATTATATTTATTACTGGTTTTAGGAGTTGCAACTTAATTTTATTAAAATTATTCTCAGTATGTATTTACCAAAATTATTTTCTCCTATTGATTAAGTTTTCTGCAGTACAATGGCACAGTTTTAAACTGTGTTATCATAGACATAGTGAATTGTTTGCTACTTTCATAGCCTTATTTTGTCAGTAAATGTGCATTAGGATGACTGTATCTGATTCCACTTGGATGAAATAAAGTTATTGCTTTTGGTTAACCTGACACCTTGAGCTTATGTTCTTCAATCTACTGACTTTTATAATGATAGTGTATTTGATTATGTTTTTAGGTGCTTAAAATACAGGAACAATTAGACATGATACTTAGCCTCACAGAGATTACATTTAAATAGAGAAATTGAAATGTTAAATATTGAATCATCTCTTCTGTACAGACAGAATATTTTAAGACTAATAGGTTGTGGGGACACAGGTTGGAAGATAGACGTGGATGGTGAAGGAGGATGGAGAGAAGATGAGTTAGTCATTGTTCATGTTCAGAAATAAGCTTAAGAAAAAAAAAGAAATAAGCTTAAGAATGTGGTGTTGTTTGTTTTTAAACAACTAGAGGGAAGAAAATATGGCTACCCCTTAATTACGATGGAATGACCAGAAAAACCAAACCGTAAATGAACCAAGAATGTAGTAGCTTTTAATTCTAGCTGTTTGAGGTGAGATAATTAACTATACTGAGTCCAGATGTATGGCACCAGGAGGTTTGGAATACCTGGATTTTTATTTTTTTTTGGTCTGAGAAGACAGGAATTTAAGGGGAAGCCTTATTTATGTTTAGGATTCCTTTTAGGCATCTTAGGCCAGTGTTGTTTATGGTTTGGAGTATATGACCGCTGTATTTTGTTTGGAATTAATGAGAGCCTCTCTCAGCTTGAGCTGTGGGTTCCCTCCATCTTTTAGACCGAGTTTATTCGGGGAAAGCAAAAAATGATGTTTTAGATACCCACATACCTGGGTCACCTTTTCTAAATCTTAGTGTATTGTAAATCAGTGTTTTATGAAGATATAAGTAGAATAGATTTTATTACTGATTCTAGGAGGTTCCCAAAGAGTTTTTTTTTTAATGTTATTTTTAAGTAGAATCTTGAATGGCCCATAGTTTTATATGCTTAGAAACAAGGGCAATAAATTCAGGATGGTAATGTGTTGTCATTCAGCCTCTCAGCTGTGTCTGACTGTTTGTGACTCCATGAACAGTAGCGTTCCAGGCTTCCCTGTCCACCATCTCCCAGAGTTTGCCCAACCTCATTTCCATTGAATTGGTGATGCCATCCGCCATCCTGTCTTCTATTGTCCCCTTCTCCTCCTGCCTTCAGTGTTTCCCTGCATCAGGGTCGTTTCCAGTGAGTTGGCTCTTCTCATCAGCTGGCCAAAATATTGGAGCTTCAGCTTCAGCATCAGTACTTCCAATGAACATTCAGGATTGATTTCCTTTAGGATTGACTGGTTTGATCATCTTTCTGTCCAAGGGACTCTTCAAGAGTCTTCTCCAACACCACAGTTCAAAAGCATCAATTCTTTGGTGCTCAGCCTTCTTTTATGATCTAACTCTCGCATCCATACATGTCTACTGGATAAACCCTAGCTTTGACTAGGTGGACCTTTGTTGGCAAAGTAATGTCTCTCTGCTTTTTAATATGCTGTCTAGGTTTGTCATAGATTTTCTTCCAAGGAGCAAGTGTCTTTTAATTTCATGGCTGCAGTCATCATCGTCTGTTGGTTTAAATCCATTGGTTTTCTAGTACCCAAAATCTACTTTGCTTACTTTTAACTAATTTTTCATAAATGAATAACAGTAATTATAGGAAATATAACCATTGCAACAGAGGTATAGCGCTTTTGCTATTTTGTTCCTGAAATATTTTTTTAAATTGAAGTATAGATGAGTCTACAATATTGTGACCTGAGGTATTTTATCCAGTAGTCTAGGTATAAACCTGAAGGTCCTGTTTTTGTATGATTTTGAACTTTCTGTGTCATCTTGAAATTGATATGAAGAATAGAGGAAACGTTATATGCTCTTTATATTGTGGATAACAATATCTCATTCTGTTTTTCTGGTACTTCATAAGTGCCATTTGTCATCCTAGTATGGGTTGTCCTTGTTCAGAGGTACTCTGTGTATATAAAGGCCTCCTCTATGGTGGCTAACTGGGTCCCTTTACCCATTAACCAACAGGGCCACTGTGGCATCGTTCTACAGTCTGTCACTTCTTGAATAGCCTCTTGGCAGTAATGCCAACAGGGCAAGTCAGGTGCTTTCCTGCTGAGGGGCGTGACTTTGAGGACAGTTTAAATTATATCACCTCAAGAAATATAGTGACAAAAACTTACTGTAATGACTTCAGGCCAACTCCATAGTCCCCACAAGACTGCCCTTACTTAGACACTGGCTACAAGTTTGGGGATCCCCAGGGCCACCTTACTTCAGACCAGTCAATTACCAATTCTGGGGTCACCTGGGGACTCCTTCAGAATTGGTAATTTGCTAGAAGGCCTTAAAACTCAGAAAAGCACTATCCCGATGATTATGGTTTTATTGTATCAAAAGGATACAAGTTAAAACCAGCCAAAGGAAGAGTCTGTTAAGTTTTACTGTAACAAGAGGATGCAAATTAAATCCAGGCAAGATATGAGCCTAAGCCTAGTAGGGCAAAATATGGAGTGGCCTGAATGGGAACCTTCCCTTCAGGGTGTCAGAGACAGTATTTCCTACTCCTGGCTAAGATGTGTGATCAGACTCAAGAGTATTGCCAGCCAGAAAAGCTTACACAAGCCTTTGGTGTCCAGAGTTTACCTTGCAGATCAGTGACATACTACCAGCATGGCTCCCTTTTAGTGAGTGAGTATTCAGTCCCTCCCAGAAGTTCAGGCTAATCCATTTAGTCTCCAGTTACTCTGGAGGCTGGAACTGATGTGGCTTGTTTCAAACATCATAAATCATATTGTTAGACTTTCAGTGACCAACCCTGCAGGCAAACGAAGATACTCTTGTCAGGCAGGATATTCCAGGGGTCTATAGATTACCTCCCAGTAGCAGAGGGCAAAGGCCAGACCTCATTCTGGGTAAGGTAAATTCTTTAGTACATACCTGTTCAAACAGAGGATGTAGTTTTGAATGGGATCTGTTGTTCTGCAGTTTACCACACTGTCCCTTGTTTGAAAGTGTTAAATTATATTTTGTATAAATTTGGTTTCCCTTTATGTACATTGCAAATTTTTGGTCTTTTTGTTGATGTCTTTCTCTAGTTTTTGTTCTTTTTCTTGTGACATTCACACTAGCTTCTTAGGTAGTTTGGTTTAATTTTTTTGTATCATGTGTTTATGTAAGTATCCATCCTATGCATGTATTCCTTCCAAAAGTGCATCAAATTCTTCCAGAATTAGGGCATCATACTTTTCTGCCCTTGAAGGAAATCCTCACCTACACTTTGTACCAGCTGCAGTCTGGACAAGCATTTTGGAAAAAACTTTAGGAGAGGTTGCCCTGGGGTGAAAAAAAAAAGAATTATAAAAACCAGGCTAAGACGATCCATGATATTAATGTACTTTAGGATTAGATTGAGTTTTTGTTGCTGTTTCCTTAGTTGTATTTGAAGTAGCGTTGGACATGACTGAGTGACTTCACTTTCACTTTTCACTTTCATGCATTGGAGAAGGAGATGGCAACCCACTCCAGTGCTCTTGTTTGGAGAATCCCAGGGACGGGGGAGCCTGTTGGGCTGCTGTCTATGGGGTCGCACAGAGTCGGACATGACTGAAGCGACTTAGCAGCAGCAGCAGCAGCAGCAGCAAGGGAACTTGGGCCCTAGGCAGTGAGAGAGCATTCAAAGATTTTTACATGTGACTGACACAACAGATTGTTTCAGAAAGTTAATTCTAGCAGCAGTGAATCGAAGTAGTTTAGAGAGAGGAAGTTAGCCTACAAAGAAGGCCAGTTAGGATCCTGTTGTCCAGACTCAGTTGTCCCACTGGCATTTATGAGGGTAGCAAGGGATGGTTTGTGAGAAAATTACTATGAATGATGGTTTTAGTATTTTTAAAAAATCTTACCCCTTTAATAATGTATGTATACATTAGACCAGTAGCTTTTAAATTTCTCTTAAAATAGGTTTTTATCTTATACAGCTTCATGGGATAATATTGGGTTGGCCAAAAAGTTCACATTTGGGTTTTCCTGTAACATCATATGGAAAAGTCCGAATGAACTTTTTGGCCAACCCAATACATTCCATGCATTTTCTGCCTGACCTATGCTCATCGACTTTTTTTTTTTTTTTTAACAGTCAATCCTATTACTGTGCTGTTCACTTCATTTTTATTCAGTACATGTTTGTTGAAGTGAGAGCTTACTCTGCACCAGATTACTGTAATAGATGTTGAAGATAAAATGATAATAAAATGTGATTCCTGTCCTCAGCCCACAGCTCAATTTAGTAGTCAGATAATTAAACATGAACATCTTGTGATGGAGGGGAGAGCAGTATGCTGTGAGTGTGTTGATGGAGTATATGGACTAGACACTAGGAGATATCTGGGGATGTTATAGCCTAGTTTAGAAAAGCCATCAAAAATGTAGACTCTGGAGCCAGAATGATTTTTGATTTTAGTTTCTTGCTTTGTGACCATGGGCAAGTTGTAAGCTTCACCTTTAAAATGGGGATAATTATGGTCCCTGGAGAAGGAAATGGCAACCCACTCCAGTATTCTTGTCTGGAGAATCCCATGGATGGAGGAGCCTGGAGGGCTACAGTCCACGGGGTCACAAAGAGTTGGACACGACTGAGCGACTTCACTTTTCACTAACTTTATAAGATTGTTATGAGGCTAGACTGAATTAATATGGGTCTCTCATCTGCAGGGGATTGGTTCCGAGACCTCTGTGATGCTTAAGTTCTTGATGCTTAAGCCCTTCTGTAAACAAATGTAGTAGAATTGGCCCTCTGTGTCTGCGAGTCCCACATCTGTGGATACAGAGAGCCAACTGTACATGTAAAATGCTCAGAGCAGTGTCTGGCATATGGTGTTATATGTGTTAGCTCTTCCTTCTGCTCCTTCTGTGCTTCCCATCTTCACCCCCGCCCCCATGGATAATTAGTACTCAGTAAACATTTGTATAGAACCGCGGATGATAGATGAAATGATAATTACTTTTCTGTTCTCTCAGAAGGCTTTAAGCACCTCTGTTAAAAGCACTGACTGTAAAATGGCTATTTTATGTGTATTTAGGTCCATATTAACCAGAAGTCTTAAACTGGTAGGGCTCATAAAAATCTTTATGAGAAACTGTCTTTCTAGTATCTGTGCTGCCGAAGCTAGCACAGTACTGTCTTTCTGGATGAAGATGTGCCCTCCAGTTTGTCATAGCGTTCACTAGTCCTGGTTATCTTATACCCAGTCCAGTTCAGGTTCATGGCCTGGTACCTAGAGGCATTTCAGTTTGGGACCTCCACACTGGATCTGACACTAGCCCTTCCAGGAGAAAACTGATTGATCTCTTTTAAAATTTCGAACACTTGATAGAGTGACTGTCAGTTACTGGCACTGAATGAATGTATGTTGATGCCTCATTTTGAAATTAAAAAGAAAAACTGGAAATCTGGCAAAAAAAAACTTTGATTGTTTCATGAGGGTGAGTTGGCTTCTACTTTGTGAAATTATGAGGGAATTTTGGTAGAAATGAGATGAACATCCATGAAAAAAACCAAACTATTTTCTAGAGAAATTTTGATTTTAGATTTTCTAACTTTTAAGTTGGATTCACTAGAATTTTTTGAATTATTTTAATTTTAATTATAATAATATGAATTAATGAAAGAGCCAATGATAGTGTTCCAGAAGTTATTAATATTTATATTTTGATTAGCTAACTTTAATGATATTGTTGTATAGGTGCCATTGGTTAAAAAAAAAAAAACAGAAATCAAGTCATTCTTTTTTAAAAAGAGTGAATTTGGCTTAAAATTTTTTAAATAATTTAATTTATATTTGGCTGTGCTTGGTCTTTGCTGCTGTGAGGACTTTTCTCTAGTTGTGGTGAGTGGAGGCTATTCTCTAGTTGTGATGCACGGGCTTCTCATTGTTGTGGCTTCTCTTGTTGTAGAACACAGGCTCTAGGGTGCAAAGGCTTTGGTAGTTCTGACATGTGGGCTCAGGAGTTGGGGCTCCCAGGCGCTAGAGCACGGGCTCAGTAGTTGTTGTGCATGGGCTTACTTATTCCGTGGCATGTGGAATCTTCCTGGATTAGAGATTGAACCCATATCTCTTGCATTGGCAAGCAAATTCTTCACCACTGAGCCACCAGGGAAGCCCAATATTGGCTTTTTGGTGAGCAAGAAAGGTGTTTTATAGAGTGATTTTTTCTATTAGAGGAGTATTTAAGGTATAGAAGCATTGAATAATCTTCACCTAAATTAGGAGTTACACTTTGGGAATTAAAAATAATAAATAGTAATAGCCAGGTGAGTGGAAGTTTCCATTTTGGGGGGATTGGTAAAACTAGGACTTTAGGAGAATTATGAAAGCACATTTTAAAAAGTCAGCAGATAGAAGCTACTGTATTGAGTATTCTCATTTGAGGCCATGTGGAGACTATCTACCCAGAAAATATCTGTTGTGAATAGAATAGTCCAGAACAGAAAGGTAGAGATAGTTTAATCTTTTGTTTAAGAAAAGAATTTTTTTATACTATGATGAATTAATGTTGCCAATTTGTATTCCCAATTTTACTGTAGATTCATTTTCCTCTTCATTGTTGTCTTAAGCTATCATTTTCCTTATTTCTAAAGGTTCTTGTCTATGCTTTGTAACTTTACAGTTTCTCTTTTGTTTCTCATGTTTTTAATTTTTAGCCCTTTTGTATTATCTTTCTCTGCTTATGCATTTATAATGATTTGATTTCCAATTACTTTGTGATTCATAGATGTATAAAATATCAATCCAGAGTCAATCACCTGGTATAATCTTTGTCAGCTCCACCAGTCTTTGTTAATGGAAAGTTACATGCCATCTGCAATGTATTCAGGTAATGAGATATAATACTCATAGGTAAACACGTTTAAATCTTGTAAGCATTTGTGAAATACTGTCATGCTTTATTAATATCTGTTTGATAAATTATGTCTACTATTTTGGGGCTTCCTGGTAGCAGATGGTAAAAAATCTGCTAGCAGTGTGGGAGACCTGAGTTTGATCCCTGGGTTGGGAAAATCTGCTGGAGAAGGGAAGGGCTGCTCACTCCAGTATATTTTCCTGAAGAATCCCATGGATAGAGGGATCCCATGGCAGGCTGCAGTCCATAGCATTGCTGTTTTACCTACTATTTTATCTTTTATCTAATTATCTTCTAATTTTATCTAGTGGAAAATAATCAAGAAAATTGCAGTTCTGAAAGTGTATCCTAGAATCTTTAGATGAGATTGGGCATGTTGAGGGTGATATGGCCAAAGAAGTCCTAGGCTCTTTGCTGATAAGTCACTTCAGTCGTGTCCGACTCTGTGCGAACCCATAGATGGCAGCCCACCAGGCTCCCCCCGTCCATGGGATTCTCCAGGCAAGAACACTGGAGTGGGTCACCATTTCCTTCTCCAATGCATGAAAGTGAAAAGTGAAAGTGAAGTCGCTCAGTCGTGTCCGACTCTTAGCGACCCCATGGACTGCAGCCCACCAGGCTTCTCCGTCCATGGGATTTTCCAGGCAAGAGTACTGGAGTGGGGTGCCTTTAGGATAGATAAATCACCACATACTCCACCTTAAAGCTTCTCCAAGGTTTTGTAGTTAAATATTTTTAAAGTAAAATATCTTAAAAATTTTTTTTATTAGAAATGATTTAAAAACCCAAATCTTAGGTAATTTAAGTAGAACTGTGTTTCTGAATAAAAACTGACAGGGAGAAATGGCTGATTACATCATTGTATTTGTAGTTTTACTGTTGAATTTAAGGTATTGTTTAGGCATATCGGCCTAGGTTTATATCACTGTTGGATTTGTAGTATCCTGAATACTAACTGGATTGCTGGCATTAGTAGGCAGTCAGGAAATACCTTCCTAATGGAAGAATGGATGAAATTTTATTTTTATTGAGATATTATCATTAATAAGATTTTCTAAGAAAAACTTAGCTCTTCTTACATAAAAAATAAGTGCAATTCATAAGTTTTACTTAAAAGATAGAAGAGGAAAGAAAACAGACTAACTTAAAGGTATAGGACATTTTATCTTAGAATATAGTATCAGAGACAAATGGAGAGCAAAGTGAGTTTCAAAATTATCTGATATTTAAGTTATTAAAATAAAACTTAGTTTTTCAAGCCATTCTGCTTTAATTAAGTGTATTCAGCCACTTTTTGGCTTCTTGGTAACTATTCCTTTTTCCCTAGAAGCTGTGCCTAACTTAAACTCTTTTCTCAAAGACTGGTCATTTTACTTGTCGTACTCAACTTTTCTGTGTTTGGTTTGCTCTACTTATAACCCTGGCTTCTCCATTTCTTAAAAATTTTCAGCTCTGTGACACTTTCTTCTGATGTAGTCACTTTTACTTTGGCAACTTATCCTTGGCTGCTGGTGCTGCTGCTAAGTCACTTCAGTCGTGTCCGACTCTGTGCGACCCCATAGACGGCAGCCCACCAGGCTCCCCCGTCCATGGGATTCTCCAGGCAAGAACACTGGAGTGGGTTGCTATTTCCTTCTCCAATGCATGAAAGTGAAAAGTGAAAGTGAAGTCGCTCAGTCGTGTCCGACTCTTAGCGACCCCATGGACTGTAGCCTACCAGGCTCCTCCATCCATGGGATTTTCCAGGCAAGAGTACTGGAGTGGGGTGCCATTGCCTTCTCCATCCTGAATTCTCTAAAGTTGCCCTTAGTTTCTTACGATGGAAGTTGGTATCATTAATTTGTCACCTTTCTTTTTTTCTAACTAGTCATTTAGTGCAATAAATTTTCCAGTGACACTGTTCAACTGTATCTGTCAAATATCCATCTATTGTATTTTCATTTTCATTGTTTTGAAATACTTAAAGAATTCCTTTTGACTTCTTTTTATTCTTGAGTTATTTGAAAGTTGGTTATGGAGTTTCTGAACATTGGAGGATTTTCCAGATATTTTTCTTTTACTTTTAATTAATTTAATTCATTGTGGTCAGAGAGCATACTTTGTGTGGATTTGACCTATGTAGAAGTGTTGTATGCACTTAAAAAAGAAATATATTTTCTCCTATTGCTGGGTACAGTTTTCTATAAAATGTTAAATAGGTCAGATTTCATTATTGTAATAGTCTTCTATATTCTTACTGATTTTTCTCTCTATGTGTAGTCTGTATTTTAAAGACCTCTTCACCCTTGCGTTTTGATTCCTAGTTCTGTCCTCCTGTCTTCCCTGCCACCCCTATATCTCCCCTTTTGTCTTTTTGTGTTTCAGTTGGAAAAAGTGCTATACTCTTCTTTGAGTTCAGTGATTCTTTTCTTTGTTATATTCAGTCTGTTGATAATCTCATTGATTGTCATTCCCATTGATTAATATTCTTTTTCTTTGATATTATGTTTTTATTTCTTGGATTTCTATTTGTTCCTTTTTTTAAAAAATTCTTTGCTGAAATTCCAATTTGCTCATTCATGTTTTCTATCTCTTCCTTTAAAATGTGAAGGTTATTTTAAAATCTTTGTTTGATAATTCTAAAATAGGGGCCATCCTTTGTGTTTCCTTCTGTTGATTACCTTATCTATTGGATGTAGGTCATTTTTTTCTTCCTTTGTATGTGTTTGTGATAGTTTTTTTATTGGATGTTTTGCATTTTTTTCTATAAGAACAATAGATACTGAGGTAAATGTCTTTTGTTTAGTAATGTGCATACCTCTCCTTCTTTAAGTTTAGTAAGCTTCATTTGTGGGAGGTGGGATTAGTGGGTGATAATCTGTTCTGTATCTGAGATCGGATTGTGTTGTCACATGGTAAAGAATCTGTCTGCAATGTGGGAGACTTAGGTTCGATCCCTGGGTTGGGAAGATCCCCTAGAGAAGGCAACAGCTACCCACTCCAGTATTCTCGCCTAGAGAATTCCATGGAAGGAGGAGCCTGGCAGGCTACAGTCCTTGGGTTCGCAAAAAGTTGGACATGACTGAGTGACTTTAACTTTCACTTTGTATTGCTGTATAGTTATCTTCAGTGCTCCAAAGACTTCAGATTCCTTAAACAGATGACTTCTGTTACTTGAAAGCCCTGGGGTATAAGATGGGTTTTCTCCAGTGTTCAGCTTCACCTGTAGCTTTCAGTGGACTCTGCTTGCCTCTACCATGCAGTGGTCTATTTTTGCGCTCTTGCACTCTCCCTACTATGTAATCTACTGTTTCTTGTCACTCAGTGCCTGACTGTGGGGACTGTAGTGCTGTAGTGTTAACCTCAAGCCTCGGTATTAAGCAGACCCTGGGCACTTGAGTCTCGGGGATGGGTTTCCCATCAGTGGGCTGACCTCTTACTCTTGGGAGCCGTTTTGCTTTGCACAGATGGGATGTTTTGGCAGGAGCAAGTTTTCCTGCTTTTTATCAATGTAATATTCTTGGACCAGGGCTTTTCTGGACCCTTGTGTAGCTGCAGACGATTTTATCCTCAGATGGCCTTTATTTCATATCAGATAGGGTCTGAGAAGGCTTTTATGTCTGTTTGCAACTAAGATGAGGCTTTGTCATCTTTCTTGCCCTGCCCCTAGTCTTTCCTGTGAATCTTAATAGAAACCTGAGGAATAGAGCTAGTGAGTAGGTTTGGATTCCTCGTGTGTTTGGGGCTTTCAGGGATTCTAAACTGTTAACTAACTCACACTTGGTTTTTAAAAATTTATCAAATTTTCAGGTTTTCTTTATACCTGCTTTTATGACTTCCAATTTTTCCTCTTACACTCTTCCAAAAGTGAAAGATGTATTTCATCTTTCTTTGAAGGGCTTGGAATTCAGTTTACTTGGTTTCCTGAAGACCTCAGTCTGCTAATGACCTTAACAAAAGCTATGATTTTATGGATTGTCTGCTTTTAAAAAATGTGTTGTCAGGTTAGGCAAGTTTTACATTGTAAGTAAAAATGGAGCTTTTCCATAAATCAGTTTTTTAAAGATGCTGAACACTTTCAGGAAAATGAATACAGACCTAAGGAATGGTTGTGGAGGGGACTTTTCTGATGTGTTATTCAAATCAGTACCTGTAGCTTGAGATAACATCTGCAGTGATAGTCTCCTGTGTGAAGTGAAGTATGCTATAACTCAGAGACAGCAGTGAAAGTAATGGAAATATATTAATATATCAAGTGACTTAAGTATTGGCTCTAATGATAATGACACTGATGTATAGAAGATGCTCGTAATGAGTTTGGATAAATTTTCTTTTAGAATTTATGACCCCAAAAAGCAATATTTTAAATTTAACATTATTTTACATATCGGATTTCTAATATGAATAATAAATGAAGTATATGAATTTGTTATATATATTAATAAAATTTTTATCCCTAAAAAATAATTCCCTCTGCCTCAAGAATTTTATCTTCCTTTGTATGTATCTTATTCATGTAGCATGTGCTACAGTACATTTAAGTCTCTAAGTTTTAAATGATTATTGGAGAATGTATGTGGGAAGTTTCAGAAGTCTTTAGGGCATTTATTTTAGAGGGTCAGAGACTTTCTTTGCTTATTTCCCTGTTTTTAATTAAAGTCTAATTGAAATCTGTTCTGAATGAATTTACTTTGTTAACTGTCTGAGTTGAAGCTGCTGCTACTGCTGTTGCTGTTCAGTTACTAAGCATGTTCGAGTCTTTGCAACTCCATGAACTGCAGCATGTCAGACTTTCCTGTCCTTCACCACCTCCCAGAGTTTGCATCATGACCACTGAGTCAGTGATGCCATCCAACCATCTCATCCTCTGTGGTCCCCTTCTGCTCTTGCCCTCAGTCTTTCCCAGCATCAGGGTCTTTTCCAGTGAGTTGAAGCTAGTCGCTTAATTTCTGATGGCCTCAGTTTCATTTTCTAGTGAAATGAATAATAATACAAAATTAAAATTATACACCTCATGAGGGGTTGTGTGTTTTGAATTATATAAGGACCAAGCACAAAAACACTTTATACTATAAAGTGTTTATGCTATGAAGTGTTTATACTTTATATAAGCTTTATGTATATAAAGTATTTATACTTTATAGAATAAAGACCTTTATATTATAAAAAGGTCTTTTAATATATAATAAGTGATACTTAAATTGTTAAGAAAGAAATATTATCTAGAGTAATCAACAGGGAGTAAAATGGGTGAAAACAAGGAGTATTTCTTATTTTGACCTAAGAAGTTTCATAGTCCCTTAAATTCTCTGATTCTTAAAAAGTTAGAGTAAAATTAAAAAGGAAGTTACTTCCATTTCTGCAGCAGGTAGCATTATGTTATCTAGAGTCTTGTCAACATATACTTTATACTTTATCTGCATGGATAATCCAATATATGAATTGGAGAAATATGCTCTTAAGAATGAAAAAGCTATGTTTATGTGCCATAAATGATGGACCTACAGTAAAAGAACAAATTGTTTAACCTTTAAAAAATACTATTTATAAAGATGATTGTGGCGTTTTGTTTTCATTGCTTCATTCCTCAACAGGATTTGTGCTATGAATTTAATAGGTTACCTTTTCGCACGTGATGAAATACAAGATGTATCAATATTATACATCTTTTTCTTATTTGAACCATGACCCATTAGTTAGTTCATTATAAAAAAATCAGTACTTTTAATCCATATTGAATTTTTGCTTAGGCAAATTCCCTCCTCACATGGCTAGGTCATTTAAACCTATGAATGAATTAGAAATCAATTTCACATCTGTCCTGAAATTTTTACCTGTTCTGCCAAATTCTAGGTAGCATGGCTCTAAGAGTCCCACTGCAAGCTCCCTACTATCTTAATGTTATAGTAAGAGGAAAGAACAAAACACTACAAGAAAGAAAACACCAAGAGCATTACAGTTGAAAAAAATTGTGGTAAAATATACATAGCATGAAATTGACTGTTTAGCCATGTCTAAGCATATATGTCAGTGACATTAATTACATTCACATTGTTGTGTAGTCATCGTTATCATGTATTTCCAGATCTTTTTCATCTTTCCATACTGAAACTCTGTACCCATCAAACACTAACGCCTCATTTTCCCCTCCCTCTCAGTCTCTCTGATTTCTGTCCCCATGAACTTGACTAAAGAACATTACAGTTTTAAGGAAGTGTAAATTATTCAAACTCAAATTGGTCTTAAAGCAGTTAGAAAGTAGGATAGTTCGTTCTTTTCTTTGCTGAGCTGCTCCCAGTTTATAGAAATTGCAGATTTCAAGGAATGAAATGGCAGAGAAAATGAAGTCACAGTTTGGGAAGAGAATCACAGATCTTGTGACGTGTGAAATATACTGGAAATCTTGGTTGTCACTTTTGGAATGCACATCTCCCTTTCAGTATAGCAGTTTTAAGAAGATGTGATTGTGATGAAAGATTTTGATTGGATAACACACAACAGATCCAAAATTTTGGTGGAATATATTTGAATCCTAGAACTCTTCTAAATATTATATCATTTGGCAAGACTCTGGGTAACAGTGTTATTACCTGGCTCTGTGAAAGTATCTTCTATTCTCTCTCCTATGATGCAGAAATCAGTGTTTAGGTCCTCCATCAGTGATGCACATGTTCAGTTTTTCAGAATAATAAAAGTCTGTGGAAGAAAAGCATTTAAAACAATTGTTCAGAAATAATTAGAGAGCATTGGGCCTATAATTATGCTTTTCAGTAGATATGGCATTAAAAAACTGTTGTTTGTATTTCATGGTGTGTATTCCTTGCAGTGCAATTTTTTGCTGGAAAAAATACAATAAAGACAGAAAATGAGGCAAAAGTAGGACAGAAAGAAAGGTTAAATTTTCTGCTTGAGGTTTTGCGGAAAACACAGATTATGCATTTTGAAGGTGCAGTCCCCATATGTGAGCTAACTTGTAGTTACAGATTCTCAGAGAATCTTATTCTCACTCCACCTATTCCCAAGCAAGATTTTCTGCTCTCTTCCTTTGTGGATGCATTTATTTTTATTCCCTATATTTATTACTTCCCAGAGTTTCTACAGTCATTTTGGTTTTGGCCTCTTTGTCTTGCTACATTTATGCTGGCTCAGCATGGTGAATTTAAAAATATTTTTATAACTGGAAGTTGGTGCTTTTGGACCACCTTTGTAAGATAAATTAGAGCTAGGGATGTAATGTATAACACAGTTATGATAATTAATATTGCTATATGTTATATATGAAAGTTGTTAAGAATAAATCCTGAATTCTCATCACAAGGAAAAAATACATTTTTATTTTGTATCTACATAAGATGATAGGTGTTCACTAAGCTTATTGTGGTAATCATTTCATGATATATATAAGTCACATCATTATGCTGTACACCTACAGTTATACAGTGCTGTATGTCAATTATATCTTAATAAAACTAGAAGAAGGAAAAATATGTTTTGAATATTTTACCATCATTTTGGTTATTGCAGCTAGGACTGTTGTTTGAGATATCTAGCCTGCCATGAAATGGAAATCTTCATATATTAAAAAAAGAATCTTACAGTATATTAGCCTAGATCCCTCTGGATCACCCTTCTCCCCCATTTTGTATTTCAGTTTTTGAAGCTTATGTATTAAGTTTATTATAAAGCTTAGAAAAAGTTTAAAAAACTTTAAAAGTGATTTTTGTGTTGATTATTATATTTCTAAAAACATATGTTTATTTTATAGCTACTTGAAGGAAATTTTGCCAAAGAAGTCAGCCATGAAATGGATGGACTTATTTTCCAGCCCACTGGAGTAAGTATATTTGTCTAAGTGTGTGTGTGTGTGTGTGTGTGTGTGTGTGTGTGTGTGTGTGTGTACATGTACATGTATATATGTATATCCATGCACATACATGCATGTATATATAAAGTACAGTTTTCTTAGATATGTTTACTTAGGATTGATTAGCGCTATAATCAGCTGTTCCTTAAAACAAATGGTTCATTATAAAATAAAGTATTTCCTTTATATTAAATATTTATTATAGCAAAATGAATAGTTGTTCGTGTTTCACTTATCTTAGGAAATGAATACAGCTGATCATTTTATTTTTCAAAATTAGTCTTTTATTATAATTAGTTTTCTTACTATTCTTGCAAGATGAATGTTAACTGATATCTCTTTACTAGAAATCTACCAATAACCTTATGTAAATAAATGCTTATTTCTTTCTGTAGCCCAATATATCTTATAAGTATTAATTATGTTTAAAACTTTGTTTTGTCACGGATGAGTAAAATTCAGAGTTATCAGTATTTGAAGAAAAACAGTTCTTTGCATGTTTATTCCATGTCAGATTTCTGAAACTCGCTGAAAACCTTTCACCAGCACAATGGTTAAATCATATATTTGGAGTAAATTCTATTTTACTCTATGGTAAGATTTTTCACCCTCTGCACTGTTGACATTTTTGGCCCCATAGTTCTTTGCTGTGTGGAGCTATCCTGTGTGTGGTAGGATGTTTCGTAGCATCTGTGGTCTGTACGTATCAGATGTCAGTATTAGCTCTCCCTCTCACCCCTCCAGGTTGTGACAACCAAAAATGCATACATTCACTGCCTCCTTTCCCCTGCAAGGCAAGTTTGCCTTCACTTGAGAACCTGTGCTCTGTGGGGCAGTGCTTCTCAAAACTGTGTCCTGTGAACAAGGTGGCATTAACACCACCCAGGAAGCTGTTACAAATGTTGCTTACCCAGACCTACTGATGAGAGGCACTGGGAAATGGGCGTCCAGCAATTGGTGCTTTGGCAAGCTCTCCAAGTGACTCTGACATGTGTTCAAGTATGAGAACCACTGGTCTTCTAGGAAAGAGTTGCATTTTATGTGCTCCACCTTGTCATAAGCTGCATTTTGCCTTCACTCTCTCCTTAGAAATAAGGATGTGAACTAATTGTGAAGTTACGTAGAGAGACATCAAACTAGGTATCTGGGGTAAAGGGAAGAGGACTAATATTTTCAAACATTATGTATTAAATACTATAGTATATATGCTTTACTATTTAGTAAAACTGCAAATTTGGTGGTATGTGATTGGCTTCTGTCTTCATCCCGCTTGTCAAGCAGGTGGAAGGAAGAATCTTATGTCATTGAAGGAGGAGGAGATGGAGGAGAGTTAGAGGCTGGGGACAGAAATAGTAGAAAGTTTTAGGAAGATAGAGTTTAGATCTTTGAGTTCCAGTATTTTTAAGCCTAATCTCCCTGGACTGAAAGAAGTAAAATCTAACTATAAAAGGAATTAGGGTGTTTCATACTGTTAATACTCATGGTTCAGACCTATTCATGATTTTTACCCAGTCTGTTCCCAGTCTGTCTGATTTTTACCCAGTACCAGATCTCCCTTTTCACCCCCTCGTAACCTTCTCAGTACATATTTATTCCATATGTTAAGTAGCCCGTTCTGGGGAACCCGACAGGAATTCCTCTGCCTTCCTGTCCTTCCCCACAGGCACTTCACATTCAGTCTTTATTAATTTCACCTACTTTCTAGTTTTCAAAAGGTTGTTTTCTGCTCTCCTGTTTTTCCTTTTCTACTGATATTCTTTCCTATAACTCCCATTCTAGCGAAGTTTCAAATCAAAGTGGATATAAATGCACGTGTTTAATCCACCACATTTATCAGAAAGTCCTCCAAGCTTCTCACAATGTGGTATTGCATCTGTTGGGTTCCTTGAGCCAACAATTCAAGTAAATGAAGAAAGGGACTATTTTGAATGACCAACTTAGCAATTTGAGGGAGACTACATAGAGCAGAGAGAAGGTGCTGGTCAGGGATGGACAAAACTTGACTTTTATTAATAATCTTCAGTCTGTTCTCTAATGCTACAGAAATATTCCAGAGGCAAATGAAGGGTGAAAAATGAAGAGGATTCTTAGTGCTTCTACTTGTGTAAAAATTCCTGGCCTTCATTTGTTTGGTGCTAGTTACTTGAAACTGGGGCCTCCCTGGTGGCTCAGATGGTAAAGAATTTGCCTGCAGGGCGGGAGAACTGGGTTTGATCCCTCAGTTGGGAAGATCCCCTGGAGGAGGGCATGACAACCCACTCTAGTATTCTTGCCTGGAGAATCCCCATGGGCAGAGGAGCCTGGCAGACTACAGTCCATGGGGTCATAAAGAGTTAGACACGACTGAGTGACTAAGCACACACGCACACTTACAACTTAGCAAGGAGTTACTTCTGCTTCATTACAGTAGTTATAGTGAGGGAACTGAAGTCAAATAAAAGATAGAAGATATTACTAGTGCTGAAAAAAATCCTGGCAAAATATTGAAGAAGAGTGACAAAGGTACTCTATTAAAGTGATGATTCTATTGAGGGTGAACCCCCAAGCACCAGCTTAGAAGAAAGTTCATTCATGTTTTGATTTAATGTTCTGTTTTTCAGAGACATAACCTTGTAACACATCCAGTATCACACTTAGTTTATAACTTTTATTAGAAAGAGGACAAGTAAAGCTAATTGATGGTATATTGAGGAAAGTAAAGCTTAGGATATTTCTTTTTTTTTTTTAATTTGTTTTTTTAGTGTGGGATAATTGCTTTACATAATTTTATTGTTTTCTGTCAAACCTCAGCATGAATCAGCCATAGTTACACATATATCCCCTCCCTTTTGAACCTCTCTCCCATCTCCCTCCCCTTCCCACTTCTCTAGGTTGATACAGAGCCCTTATTTGAGTTTCCTGAGCCACACAGCAAATTCCTGTTGGCTATCTATATTACATGTGATAATGTAAGTTTCATGTTACTCTTTCCATTACATCTCACCCTCTCTTCCCCTCTCCCCACGGCTATAAGTCTTTTCTCTATTTCTGTTTCTCCATTGTTACCCTGTAAATAAATTCTTCAGCACCGTTTTTCTAAATTCCATGCATTAGAATACAGTACTTATTTTTCACTTTCTGACTCACTTCACTCTGTATAATAGGTGCTAGGTTCATCCACCTCATCAGAACTGACTCAAACGTGTTCCTTTTTATGGCTGAATATTATTCCATTGTGTATATGCACCACAAATTATTTATCCATTCATCTGTCGATGGACATCTACACTGCCTCCATGTTCTATCTATTGTAAATAGTGCTGCAATGAACAGTGGGTTCAGATTGTATTACAAAGCTACAGTCATCAAGACACTGTGATATTGGCATAAAAACAGAAATATAGACCAAAGGAACAAGATAGAGAGCCCAGAAATAAACCCATGTGCCTGTGGGTGCCTTATTTTTGACAGAGGGGGCAAGAATATACAGTGGGGCAAAGGCAGCCTCTTCAATAAATGGTGCTGGGAAAACTGGACAGCTCCATGTAAAAGAATGAAATTAGAGCACTTTCTAACTCCATACACAAAGATAAACTCAAAATGGATTAAAGACCTAAATGTAAGACCAGAAACCATAAAAACATAGGCAGAACACTTGATGACATAAATCAAAGCAAGATCCTCCATGACCCACCTCCTAGAGTTCCCTGGTGGCTCAGAGGTTAAAGTGTCTGCCTGCAATGCAGGAAACCTGGGTTCGATCCCTGGGTCAGGAAGATCCCCTGGAGAAGGAAATGGCAGCCCACTCCAGTATTCTTGCCTGGAGAATCCCATGGACAGAGGAGTCTGGTGGGCTACAGTCCACAGGGTTGCAAAGAGTCGGACACGACTGAGCTACTTCACTCACTCACTCACTCACGTTATGACCCACCTCCTAGAGTAATGGAAATAAAAACAAAAGTAAACAAATGGGACCTGATTAAACTTAAAAGCTTTTGCACAGCAAAGGAAACTCTAAGCAAGGTGAAAAGACAGCCCTCAGAATGGGAGAAAGTAATAGCAAATGAAACAACTGACAAAGGATTAATTTCCAGAATATTCAAGCAGCTTATACAACTCAATACTAGGATATTTCTTTGTGTTTATAAAGAAGTGTATCGGTATCTGGTATTCACTAAAACACAGCAGTCATTAATTATCAGGAAAGCCTCAATTTTTTAAAAAAGTAGATTAAATTGTATTTATAGAATTATAGAAAATCAAAGATGAAACGGCACTTCTAAGATTATCTTTCTAAGCCCACTGGTTTCAAGACATGAAGTTCTAAATCTCTGGGTTTCTGTGAACTGCCTCAGGGGACCATGTACAGGTGTAGGTTACTATGTAAGCATTCTGTTTACATGTTTTGTTTATATGCATTCTGTTTACCTCGTGACAACCCTGATTTATTTCTTTTATATATTGTACTTCTGGATGATTGTGTTTTAGAAAGGGCTTCATCTATATAAATACCATTTGAATCAGCTACTTTTTTGAAAGGTCTCCAGTGATCTTTCTTCCTTACAATATCAAGTTCATTTTCAGCCTTTTTCTTGCTGGATTATCTAGTGGTAGTCTGTACCACTGTCCACACTTCCTTACTCTGACATGACTTCTGAAACATCACACACTCCTGATTCTCATGCCATTTCTTCTCCGTCTCACTCAAGGTCTCTGTCTTCTGCTAGTTATCAAAGTTTGGAGTTTCTAAAGGCTCTGTATGCTGGACCTTCATTTTTCCTCAAGCTCCAACTCTCTCCCTGGAAGTCTCATTCGTACCCATGGCTCAATTATCTCTTGTAAGCCTGTGACGCAGTTTTGATTTCTGTTTAAGCTCCAGATATGTTTATCTAAATGCCTACCCTGATAACACCTTTTCAGTTTTTCAGAAATACCAGAATTCACCGTACAGCTGAACTCCATCTCTATTCCCCAAACAACAAACCAACATAGAGACTACACAATGATCTTTTCCTGATATTTTCCTCTCTCAGTTGCTTAAATGCAGTTACTTGAGTGAGAAATCTAGATGTCATCTTGACACCTTCCCCTCTTTTATCCATCTGATCCAAGTCTTGCTTTAGCTCCTAAATCTCTCTTAAATTATTCCCTTTTCTCTTCATTACCACTGCCACACTCCAGTCTCACTTGTCATTCATTGCCTCTTGCCTGGACCACTGCAGCAGCATCCTAACTGGTCCTGCAGCCTCCACTTTGTCATCCTCTTGTCTTTATCATACTGCATTCACAGTGATCTTCTTCCTTTATCTCTAGCGATTTTCCCCTTGCTTTTATGTTAAAGACCATACCTAGATTTGAAGTCAGCTTACTCTCTTATCACATGCTGCCTTTTTGTTTCCCTCTGTGTTTTGCTGATGTGAAAATAACTGATATTTTTATTTAAAGGTGACAATTATATTACTTTATTCATCAACAGTGTTTTAAACAAATTGCAGTATATTTGCTAAAATATTTAAATATTTTGAGAAAAATGGGTATTTTCTCCAAAGAAAAAATTAACTGTTTATTTTAATATAAACCTCTGTTCTTTCTAAGTGTTAAGGCTCAAACTTTGATCATGCTGAGGTGATGATTTTTAAAAAGAAGTATCTTCAAATTGAATTTTCCATCTGGCTATAGTCTACATCATAAACCAAATAGGTTCTATTAGACTCTTACATATAAGGTTTTCAGTTTTATGATTTCACTGACATTTTGAATTGCTAATCTTTTGCGGTTTGTCATCTAAAAATGAATATTTTAAGGTGGCCATTTGGTACTTTAATATGCTATAGGTAGTAGATCTTTTACTTGACAGATATTAGATCTTTCGAGTTAATTTACAAAGTTGATAATGCTTATTTGTTTAAAGCTTTTGCAAGAGAATTTTAATAACTTATGTAGCATAGTAAATTTTTATTTGTAGTAGTAACTGATTAATTTATAACCGTTTAAAAATTGTGTTTGAGTTTACTTTTTTCATCTAGAGACACATTTATAGATTAGAATTTTTGTGCCATTAATAATCCCTCACTATGAAATAAAAACAGGATTATATGCAATGAATTGCAAAATAGACATGCTAGTAAAAACTTAAAATCTTTTCTTTGATTATAAAAGACTTTTTCTTGTTTTACTGCCAGCTATATTGTGATTAGTAAAACATATAATTGTTTCTATGTTGAATCTAGAGTATTTATTCTCAAGCAGTAGTGATAGTATTGTTTGCTTTTTGTGTTTTCATTACTATCTTGATTTTATGTATGGTGGGTCAGCTTGATTTTATGTTTCTCACATTAATCAGTTTGCATGTAAATTGAGTTAGCTTTGATTTTAATATTGCTTTCTTATGAAATATTAATGTTTTTATTAAATCTTTACTACTGCCAGGTATATTGAATGTTATGGATAGATTGTAAAATGAAAATTGGAATTAGTTAATGTCTTGTCTTGAAGTACATGACGAATTAGAGTGGTTTTCCTCTGTAGCAGAGATGATGTTACCATGGTGAGAGCTTCTGTTGCCATGACATTTGCTTGCATATTTTGATAGGTCTTCAATTGAAGAAGGGCTCTGTTTCCTGGCAGACTGGAAAAGTGTCATTCTAGCCTTTCCCCCAATATATTATTTTTTATTGAAAAACATATAATTTCCAAAGAATTGTAATAGTGAACTGCCAAGGAAGAAAATGCACCTTGGTATTTTTTATTTTTATTTTTTTCTTTTTCAACTTTTGGAACACAGCAAAATATTCTTAGCTTGCTTTTTTTTAAGGAGGAAAAAAAGAGAAGAATATTATTGTTCTAGCTTTCTTAATAAATAAAACATTTGCTTTTCCATCGAATTTTGTTGACAAAATAAACAGCTAAAGGTGAATAATTTGTGATCAGCCTCTGCTGGATATAGATATGTAATGTTACTGTACAACAAAAAAACACTGCTAATGATGATATATTGGTAGCAGAGAAAAGGAGAAGTAAACATAAATAAGGACTTAACTTAAAAATGAATCAGTGAATTCCAAGAGGGTAACTATATAAAGTGCAAAATCAATTTTCATGTAAATGATACATATTAAACACAATGAATTAAGGATAGTTCCTTTTAAAAAAATAATTTAATTTTGAAATAGTAATGGTAGATATTTTTAAAAATATGTTTTACAGTGATATATTTTTAATTTTAACCAGATAATACACTTTAACATGCAGTAAGAAAAATATGGAGAAGAAAGTCTCCTTCTCATTCTCCTCCCCTCCCTCAGTTATCTTCTGTTGTATTTAACTTATCTTCACATAGTTTTTTTTATGTATTTATAAGTAAATATAAATTTGTTAATACATTTTTTATTTCCACTCCACTTTTCAAGGAAGGTAGCACATTATTTTGCGCTTTGCTTTTCAGAATTTGTCCAGCCATATATTTTAATGTATATTTTGTCAGTGATCTAATTTGAGCATCTTGGGATGTATTGGAATCAGCAGAAGGATAGGACTTGTTACTGACACCCCCATCCCATATGCTTATGGCAGTTCAGACTTTTAGGAGGAAATACTTAAAAACATAACATTTTGTCGATTTAGAATAAATTTTCCTTTCCTCGTCAAAGTTCATTGAGAACTTCAGTGGGGCTTTGCTAGTAAACTGGTTCGTTTTGTAAAAGTGCAAATTGAAGTATACTATAATGAGTACATCTTTACACCAGCTGATTCTTTTGCAACAAACTGTTTTCTTCCTTTCTATATTACTCCCATTCAGCCTTTGAATATCAAATTAGGTGTGGCTTCCTTAGGGAAGCCTGGCTGACTCGGTGAGTGCGTCTCTCCCTGTGTTCTTAAAATGCTCTTCCTCATGGCAGTACTAGGAGCAGAGATAATTGTTTTAATGACATGCAGCACAAATTAGCAAAAAAGAGGGGTAACGTACTGGATGTATAAATAGTGACTACGCTGCAGATATCACTCGTATCTAGAGTTTGATCCCCTATCAGTAGATGACTTTTATTTGGATTTGTGTCCACCAGAGAAGAGGAGAAACACTGCGAGAATCTGCTGACTTACCAGATGGCAGTAGTCTTGGTTATTACGGCAGAATTAATCTTGAGAAATTTTTGTAATATATTGGCTCTTGTGTCAATAAGGTGACTACTATATTGCTGAGTAAGAAGTAATAAAAATGGATAAAGGCAGGGTTTCTGCCCTCAAAGGGCTTACACTGTATGAAGAAACTTGACCCAGCAGCAAGGTGAGAAACGTGCAGACTGATGGAGTGGCAGAGGCACTTTGGTGGGTCCAGGGAGTAGGGGCAAGGTGCACTGGGAGATGGGGCCTATGCTACAGATGGGACAGGACTTTTGGTTCACCGGTGCCTGAGTGGGAGAGATGCTGAAGTTTACTTTGTTGTCTGAGCTCCCTCTTCCCATTAGCCAGGGCATTGCCAGTTGTTTGTCCCTCCTACTCACCACTCCACACAAAAAGAGGCCGAAAGTAATTAGAAAACAACTGACTTAAAATTGGTTCCTTTTGAGACAGTTTTATATCATGAGACCTTCCAACCCAATCTTCTGTTATTTGCTTTTAGACAGATTTTATATATATGGTTTTTTTTTAAATAATGGAAAGATTTCTGTGATTTGGGCATTTTCTTGACAAGTTGGACTATTCTGGTTATCAGTTTCCTTATCTGTAAAACAAAAGGAGTTTGCTGCATGCATAATAAAAAAAACAAGAAGCAAGAAGAAATTAATTAGACTTGTGAATCAGACAGTAAAATTAGTAATATGAATGTATTTTGAGTAATTTTTCCACCCTGAATAATCCAAGACACTGCATGAATTCTGTAATATTAAATTTCACCCTCAAATCACAACTTCACTTTCCATAAGGTAGAAAACTTTTATAAGTAAATGAGAAATGTCAACAAGCTTTTGCAAATGCAGTTCTCTTCTTCCCTTCTTTCTATGATAACTCTCCCTACTGGTCTCTACCAACTTTGTGACTTTTTAGAAATGAAATGCCAGGTGGTTGTCTTGAGTTATATTTTTTTAGGTGATGGACTGTTCCCTCTACATCAATAAGAACAGCGTAGAGTACCAAGATAATTTAGTCTCAGAAGACTTAAGCAAACTTCCCCTCAAGTCAGGTATACTTGTGGTCTCATTGCCTAGAACTTCCTTGTAACGTTATTATTCTTCAAAATTCAGTTCATGCACTTTTCTTAAGAAAACTTCCTTTACCCCTGCCCCCTGATTTTGGTGTTTCTCTGTTGTTCTTCCTCAGCAGCTTTGTTTATGTTCATTTGAGCGCCTCTATAATGCTCTTGGAGTTTATATTAAAAGCCTCACTGTGGTTGAACTCGGTTCCTTGAGAGAATTTGTATCTTTCCCATCTAGTGAGTTACTGGGCACATAGTAGGTAGTTAGTGTTAAGGATTTTTCCTCCATACAGGGTATTTATGTGTCTTGTTTTGCAAAATAGGTATTTATATTGGCATCTCAATGAAACTTGGGCAAAGGATATAACCAAGTTGCTAAATCTAGAATTGTTTTACTTTTCTGTCCAGTAGAATTACCAAAGAGGACTTTTTTCTGCTTCCTTTAAAACTAAATGCTAGAACAACAAAAATAAAACCAATATATGGCAAGATCAGGGCTCTTTCTTAGCTTAAGTGTAGGGCCTGGAATATGTGTTATGATAAACTGGTCACATTTAATGAGTGGAATGAGTAGCATGAACTGCAAAGTATTTAAGGTTATCTTTGGTCTACATATGCTGTCTTTAGGCAAGCAAAATGTTATTGTTACATTTTTCTAAGCAAGATAGATGAAGCCCAGACTTTGAATTTACTTAAAATCATGAAGTTAGTAGAGGTAAAGAAGAACCAGATATATTGTCCTCTATGTTGTTATTACTGCTGGCTTCCTTTAGATCAGAGTTTCTCAACTTTGGTACAATTGACATTTTGGGTTGGATAATTCTTTGTTGTGGGCAGCTCGCTGCCTTATGCATTGTAGGTTGTTTAAAAACATCCCTGGCCTTTGCCCACTAGATGGCAGTAGCACACCCTTTCCTCCCCAATGTGACAACCAAACATGTAGGCATTGCCAGACATCGTCTGGGGGGGTAAAACCTCTAATTGAGAACCACTGTTTTATACAGCAGATATATCACTTATGTCTCCATTTTGTTTTCCTCTCTATTTTAGTTTTAGAGGATTTCTTTGGCACATGGCCATCCTCTACCTCTAAGCCAAGTTCTGCTCTCATTTGGTAAACACGTTCCTAAACATCTTACTTGTTTGCCTGACATTTGCTTTCATTACTTTTTTTTTTTTTAAAGATAATAGTGGACATCTCAGGTAATATTGATAATTGCTTTCAGATATAATCTATCTAATTTTTTATTTGACAGTTCACCTGGTAAAATCAGATTTGTGTCTATAGAACTAAGTATTATATGTATCAGTTTCAGGTTCGATGCATGAGACAGGGTGCTCAGGGCTGGTGCACTGGGATGACCCTGAGGGATGGGATGGGGAAGGAGGTGGGAGGGGGGTTCAGGATGGGGAACACATGTATACCCATGGCTGATTCATGTCAATGTATGGCAAAAACCACTACAATATTGTAATTAGCCTCCAGTTAAAATAAATAAATTTTTTAAAAAATGAAAATAAATATACCTTTGAAAATTATTTTAATCTAGATGCATGCTGGTGAATTTAATGAAATTAAAATGCCTTACGCCCTAATTACACGTGGTAAAATGTGGCTTGGAAGAATGTTTCTGTACCCTTGTTTATATTTAGCAAGATTCTGTATTTCAAGTTTGATAACTCACAAATGTTTATTTTTAAAAGACTTAAGTCCTTGTGTTTTATAATATCTTTCCCCTTATTATTTTGAGGAACTTGAAAGAAGGATGTTTTAATAGTTACTGATATATATAATCTTTTATGCATAGTGACTTATCATTTCATAATCTAAAATACTCTGTTTAAACATAAATTTAAATATGTGCTTGTGCTAAGTTGCTTCAGTCGTGTCTGACTCTTTGTGACCCCATGGATTGTAGCCCACCCAGGCTCCTCTGTCCATGGAATTCTCCAGGCAAGAAGACGAGTGGGTAGCCATTCCCTTCTCCAGGGGTTCTTCCCAACCTAGGGATCGAACCTGGGTCTCCTGCATTGCAAGCAGATACTTTACTGTCTGAGCCACCAGGGAAGCCCACATTTAAATATACTTGAGACTAATATTTTAAAATAAGTTTTAAAAATTTTCACTTTATTATTTTTTATTATTTATCAAGTATTTATTGAGCATTTTACTAATTGTTTTGCAGGCATATGATTAGACATGATTTTACTGAAGTAAAATTTATATTCTAATAGACATTTAAATACATTTTACTCATAGAAATTGTTTTGCTTTTGCATTTATTTTCAATAACTGAGAACTGCAATGTCTTAAATATATAGTTTTCTAAAAATTTTTTATCAAGCATTTCATTAACTTTCATAAAAGTGCTTTGAAATTCTCAAGTCATGTCAAATCTAGTATTTCAGATGAACATAAATGGTTTGGTATAGAGTCAGATGAGGAATGGCTAACATTTGTGAATTATTGCTTTGTAAAAATGAAAGAGCTAGTATATCTATTCTCCATTGGATGATTTCCAGAGAGAAAAATGTAAAGGATCCTTAGTATCTATTTTACAATTAGCATTATGTTAAAATTATTTTTAAAATTATTCAGTTCAGTTCAGTTTAGTCGCTCAGTCGTGTTTGACTCTTTGCGACCCCCTGAATCGCAGCACACCAGGCCTCCCTGTTCATCACCATCTCCCGGAGTTCACTCAGACTCACGTCCATCGAGTCAGTGATGCCATCCAGCCATCTCATTCTCTGTCGTCCCCTTCTCCTCCTGCCCCCAATCCCTCCCAGCATCAGAGTCTTTTCCAATGAGTCAACTCTTTGCATGAGGTGGCCAAAGTACTGGAGCGTCAGCTTTAGCATCATTCCTTCCAGAGAAATCCCAGGGTTGATCTCCTTCAGAATGGACTGGTTGGATCTCCTTGCAGTCCAAGGGACTCTCAAGAGTCTTCTCCAACACCACAGTTCAAAAGCATCAATTCTTCGGCGCTCAGCCTTCTTCACAGTCCAACTCTCACATCCATACATGACTACTGGAAAAATCATAACCTTGACTAGACGGACCTTAGTAGGCAAAGTAATGTCTCTGCTTTTGAATATGCTATCTAGGTTGGTCATAACTTTTCTTCCAAGGAGTAAGCGTCTTTTAATTTCATGGCTGCAGTCACCATCTGCAGTGATTTTGGAGCCCCCCAAAATAAAGTCTGGCACTGTTTCCACTGTTTCCCCATCTATTTCCCATGAAGTGATGGGACCGGATGCCATGATCTTCGTTTTCTGAATGTGAGGTACCCAGTATAAAATATTTTGGGATTTTCCAGGTGGCGCTAGTGGTAAAGAATCTGCCTGCCAGTGTAGGAGACATAATAGACACAGGTTTGATTCCTGGGTCGGGAAGATCTCCTGGAGAAGGGTATGGCAACCCACTCCAGTATTCTTGCCTGGAGAATCCCATGGACAGAGGAGCCTGGTGGGCTACAGGCCATAGGGTTGCAAAGAGTTGGACATGACTGAAGTGACTTAGCAAGCAAGAAATATTTTAAAGCTGTACAACCCTAGCTTTAACATTTCCTAGATTTAAGAACTTAGATTGGTATTGGTTTCTAAGTGTTCTCATACTAGTCATATGAATAAATAAGGAACAGAAGTAAATGATGGTTGGTTTGTAAATATGACATTCCCTTGGCAGAGGTGGTAAATGGGGTTGGTGTGGGATGCTGACACTCCTTTCTGCCCCTCAGTCCTTTCTTACCCTTCACCACTATAGGGAACTACACTTACTACTAAAAGGTCTGTAATGTTTCTGTCAGATAGACTTTATTAGAAAACAGACTAAATTTTTAAAATTAGTGTTTTTAATGGGATCATAATTAAAAATTAAGCAATTTTAACATTTATAAAAATATTTATATTCAGTAAGTATAAAGAGATTTATCTGTGATCATCCTGAAAAATATGTTACATGAATGAGCCTTAGGGCAAATAAATGAATGAAAACTTCCACTGAAATATTATATATTTGATTTTATGTTTGTTCAGGTTTAAATACAAGACTTAGGAAAATAGCATGTATTATGTTCTTAAATTTACTACAGAGAAAAATAATGTTTTCAGTCAACTCCAGTGACTCTTTCTTTAGCAAAACTGGATACACTAAATTTGTCATTATATGGACTTCTGTTTCAAATAAGTGATCCTATGACTAGGGTTTTTGCATTTTTAAAATTTCTAAAAATCTGTTAGAATTCAATTTGCCTTGTATTTCTAAAAAATATTAGTAGTGAGAACACTTAGCAGTTTTCCCTTCCTATCTTCCTCATAATATGGCCTCACTGAATTGACATAGTTTCCTCTCCTCAGGGGAGGCTATATTTTTCTGTCTGAGTGTTTTGCTCATATTTACTTTCTGCTGTGATCTGTGTTAGTGAATATTACTCATTATTTGAGGCTCACAGTGTTCATTCCTCTTTAAGTACATAACCACCCAAGTAAAAGATTTTTTCGTTTTACTGTGTTCCTAGAATACATTTAAAACATTTTTTCCCCTATTTTGTCGTCTCTTTAATTACATGGGTAGTATTGTTTAACATTTCCACAACTTTTATATCACTGCAAACAAGTTTTATAACCATTATGTAATAACTCTACTTCTCCCCAGTCCATCCATCCCTCCTCCCCTACTGCCTCCACCCACTACTCCTGGTGCCTCAGATCTAGTTCCTCTCCCTGTGAATTTGCCTACTGTGGGTATTTCTTTCTTTCTTTTTTTTTAAAATTTGAGGCTCATTACAATATCGTAGTGGTCTTTTCCATACATCGACATGAATCAGCCATGAGTGTACATGTGTTCCCCATCCTGACCCTTCTTCCACCACCCTCCCCATCACATCCCTCAGGGTCATCCCAGTGTACCAGCTCTGAGCACCCTCTCTCATGCATTGAACCTGGACTGGCGATCTGTTTCACATATGATAATATACATGTTTCAATGCTATTCTCTCAAATCATCCTACCCTCGCCTTCTCCCACAGAGTCCAAAAGTCTGTTCTTTTCATCTGTGTCTCTTTCGCTGTCTTGCATATAGGGTCATCATTACCATCTTTCTAAATTCTGCTTATATATGCTAATATACTGTATTGGTGTTTTTCTTTCTGACTTACTTCGCTCTGTATAATAGGCTCCAGTTTCATCCACCTCATTAGACGGATTCAAATGCATTCTTTTTAATAGCTGAGGAATATTCCATTGTGTATATGTACCACAGCTTCTTTATCCATTCGTCTGCCAGTGGACATTTAGGTTGCTTCCATGTCCTGGCCGTTGTAAACAGTGCTGCGATGAACATTGTGGTATATGTGTCTCTTTCAATTCTGGTTTCCTTGGTGTGTATGCCAGCAGTGGGATTGCTGGGTCATATGGCAGTTCTGTTTCCAGTTTTTTAAGGAATCTCCACACTGTTCTCCATAGTGACTGTACTAGTTTGCATTCCCACCAACAGTGTAAGAGGGTTCCCTTTCTCCATACCCTCTCCAGCATTTACTGCTTGTAGACTTATAGATCGCAGCCATTCTGACCGTCATGAGATGGTACCTCATTGTGGTTTTGATTGGCATTTCTCTGATAATGAGTGATGTTGAGCATCTTTTCATGTGTTTGTTAGCCATCTGTATGTCTTCTTTGGATAAATGTCTGTTTAGTTCTTTGGCCCATTTTTTGACTGGGTCATATATTTTTCTGGAATTGAGCTGCAGGAGCTGCTTGTATATTTTGAGATTAATTCTTTGTCAGTTGCTTCGTTTGCTATTATTTTCTCCCATTCTGAAGGCTGTCTTCTCAGCTTGCTTATAGTTTCCTTTATTGTGCAAAAGCTTTTAAGTTTAATTAGGTCCCATTTGTCTATTTTTGCTTTTATTTCCATTACTCTGGGAGGTGGGTCATCGGGGATCCTGCTATGATTTACATCAGAGAATGCTGTGCCTATGTTTTCCTCTAGGAGTTTTATAGTTTCTGGTCTTACGTTTAGATCTTTGATCCATCTTGAGTTTATTTTTGTGTATGGTGTTAGAAAGTGTTCTAGTTTCATTCTTTTACAAGTGGTTGACCAGATTTCCCAGCACCACTTGTTAAAGAGAGTATCTTTTCTCCATTGTATAGTCTTGCCTCCTTTGTCAAAGATAAGGTGTCCATAGGTGCATGGATTTATCTCTGGGCTTTCTATTTTGTTCCATTGATCTGTATTTCTGTCTTTGTGCCAGTACCATACTGTCTTGATGACTGTGGCTTTGTTGTATAGCCTGAAGTCAGGCAGGTTGATTCCTCCAGTTCCATTCTTCTTTCCCAAGATTGCTTTGGCAATTCGAGGTTTTTGTATTTCCATACAAATTGTGAAATTACTTGTTCTAGTTTTCTGAAAAATGCCTTTGGTAGCTTGATAGGGATTGCATTGAATGATTGCTTTGAGTAGCATACTCATTTTCACTATACTGATTCTTCCAATCCATGAACATGGTATATTTCTCCATCTGTTTGTGTCATTTTTGAGTTTTTTCATCAGTGTTTTATAGTTTTCTATATATAGGTCTTTTATTTCTTTAGGTAGATTTACTCCTAAGTATTTTATTCTTTTCATTGCAGTGGTGAATGGAATTGTTTCCTTGATTTCTTTTTCTGTTTTCTCATTGTTAGCATATAGGAATGCAAGGGATTTCTGTGTGTTAATTTTATATCCTGTCTGTGTGTTAATTTTATATCCTGTAACTTTACTATATTCATTGATTAGCTCTAGTAGTGTTCTGGTGATGTCTTTAGGGTTTTCTATGTAGAGAATCATGTCATCTGCAAACAGTGAGTTTTACTTCTTTTCCAGTATGAATTCCTTTTATTTCTTTTTCTTCTCTGATTGCTGTGACTAAAACTTCCAAAACTATGTTGAATAGTAGTGGTGAGAGTGGGCACCCTTATCTTGTTCCTGACTTTAAAGGAAATGCTTTCAATTTTTCACCACTGAGGATAATGTTTGCTGTGGGTTTATCATATATGGCTTTTATTATGTTGAGGTATGTTCCTTCTATGCCTGCTTTCTGGAGGGTTTTTATCATAAATGGATGTTGAATTTTGTCAAAGGCTTTCTCTGCATCTATTGAGATAATAATATGGCTTTTATCTTTCAATTTGTTAATGTATCACATTGTTATAACAAATGTATACACATTTGTTAGTGTATCATATTGATTGATTTGTGAATATTAAAGAATCCTTGCATCCCTGGGATAAAGCCCACTTGGTCATGCTGTATGATCTTTTTAATATTTTGTTGGATTCTGTTTGCTAGAATTTTGTTAAGGATTTTTTGCATCTATGTTCATCAGTGATATTGGCCTGTAGTTTTCTTTTTCTGTGGCATCTTTGTCTGATCTTGGTATTAGGGTGATGTTGCCCTCATAGAATCAATTTTGAAGTTTACCTTCCTTTGCAGTTTTCTGGAAGAGTTTGAGTAGGATAGGTGTTAGCTCTTCTCTAAATTTTTGGTAGAATTCAGCTGTGAAGCCATCTGGTCCTGGGCTTTTGTTTGTTGGAAGGTTTCTGATTACAGTTTCGATTTCTGTGCTTGTGATGGGTCTGTTAAGATTTTCTGTTTCTTCCTAAGGTTCGGTTTTGGAAAGTTGTACTTTTCTCAGAATTTGTCCATTTCTTCCAAGTTGACCATTTTATTGGCATAAAGCTGCTGATAGTAGTAGTCTTTTATGATCCTTTGTATTTCTGTGTTGTCTATTCTGATTTCTTCATTTTCATTTCTAATTTTGTTCATTTGATTCCTCCCCCGCCTTTTTTTAATGAGTCTTGCTAATGATTTGTCTATTTTATTTATCTTCTCAAAAAACCAGCTTTTAGCTTTGTTGATTTTGGCTGTGGTCTCCTTTGTTTCTTTTGCATTTATTTCTGCCCTAATTTTTATGATTTCTTTCCTTCTGCTAACCCTGGGGTCCTTCATTTCTTCTTTTTCTAGTTGCTTTAGGTGTAGAGTTAGGTTATTTATTTGATCTCTCTCCTGTTTCTTGAGGTAGGCTTGTACTGCTGTGAACCTTCCCCTTAGCACTGCTTTTACTGAATTCCATAGGTTTTGGGTTGTGTTTTCATTTTCATTCATTTCTATACATATTTTGATGTCTTCTGTGATTTATTGGTTATTCAGAAGTATGTTGTTTAGCCTCCATATGTTTGTATTTTTAATAGTTTTTTTCCTGTAGTTGACATCTAATCTTACCACATTGTGATCAGAAAGGATGCTTGAGATGATTTCAATTTTTTTAATTTACCAAGGCTAGATTTATGGCCCAGGATGTGATCTGTCCTAGGGAAGGCTCCCTGTACACTTGAGAAAAAGGTGAAATTCCTTGTTTTAGGGTGAAATGTCCTATAGATATCAACTAGGTCTAACTGGTCCATTGTATCATTTAAAGTTTGTGTTTCCTTGCTAATTTTCTGTTTAGTTGATCTATCCATAGGTGTGAGTGGGGTATTAAAGTCTCCCACTATTATTGTGTTATTGTTAATTTCCCCTTTCATGCTTGTTAGTATTTGCCTTATATATTGCAGTGTTCCTATGTTGGGTGCATATATATTTATAATTGTTATATCTTCTTCTTGGAGTGATCCTTTGTTATGTAGTGTCCTTCTTTGTCTCTTTTCATGGCCTTCACTTCAAAGTCTATTTTATTGGATATGAGTATTGCTACTCCTGCTTTCTTTTGGTCTCTGTTTGGTGGAATATCTTTTTCCAGCCCTTCACTTTCAGTCTGTATGTGTTCCTTGTTTTGAGGTGGGTCTCTTGTAGACAGCATATATAGGGGTCTTGTTTTTGTATCCATTCAGCCAGTCTTTGTCTTTTGATTGGAGCATTCATCCCATTTACATTTAAGGTAATTATTGATAAGAATGATCCCATTGCCATTTACTTTGTTGTTTTCGGTTCGAGTTAATAAACCTTTTCTGTGTTTCCTGCCTAGAGAAGATCCTTTAGCATTTGCTGAAGAGCTGGTTTGGTGGTGCTGAATTCTTTCAGCTTTTGCTTATCTGTAAAGCTTTTGATTTCTCCTTCATATTTGAATGAGCTCCTTGCTGGGTACAGTAATCTGGGTTGTAGGTTTTTCTCTTTCATCACTTTAAGTATATCCTGCCATTCCCTTCTGGCCTGAAGAGTTTCTATTGAAAGATCAGCTGTTATCCTTATGGGGATCCCTTTGCGAGTTACTTGTTTTTCTCTTGCTGCTTTTAATATTTGTTCTTTGTGTTTGATCTTTGTTAATTTGATTAACATGTTTCTTGGGGTGTTTTGCTTTGGGTTTATCCTGTTTGGGACTCTCTGGGTTTCTTGGACTTGGATGGCTATTTCCTTCCCTGTTTTAGGGAAGTTTTCAACTATTAACCTCCTCAAATATTTTCTCATGGCCTTTCTTTTTGTCTTCTTCTTTTGGGACTCCTATGATTCAAATATTGGGGCATTTAACATTGTCCCAGAGGTCTTTGAGGTTGTCCTCATTTCTTTTGATTCTTTTTCTTGTTTCCTCTCTGCTTCATTTATTTCCACCATTCTGTCTTCCACCTCACTTATCCTATCTTCTGCTTCAGTTATTCTACCATTGGTTCCCTCCAGAGTGTTTTTGATCTCATTTATTGAATTATTTATTATTGATTGACTCTTTGTTTCTTCTAGGTCCTTGTTAAACTTTCCTTGCATCTTCTCAATCCTTGTCTCCAGACTATTTATCTGTAATTCCAAAATGTTTTCAAGATTTTGGATCATTTTTGCTATCATTATTCTGAATTCTTTTTCAGGTAGACTCTATCTCCTCCTCTTTTGTTTGCTTTGGTGGGCTTTTATCATGTTTCTTTACCTGCTAAATATTTCTCTGCCTTTTCATCTTGTGTAGATTGCTGTGTTTGGGGTGGCCTTTTGCCAGGGTCCAGCCCCGGTAGATCCAGGGTGATTCGAAGGTGGGGACGGAGTCGGCGTCCTTGGAAAAATACATATTTAATTAAAAATATATAGAGAGATTAGCAATGGATAGTGTATTCGGAAGATTAGTGGAGAAAAAGAGGCTGAATAACTTGGATTATGTGGAATAGCGTCCATGTTCCAGATGGGAATTCAGCCAGAAAAACGAGGAGCAAGAAAGAACAACATGGGGGTATCAGTCTTTCTGGAAACTGATCCGATTTCTTTATTTTTGGGTTTGCTTATATACGTTTTGTTACACATAGGGATGAATACAGAGTCACGTGGGGGTCAGCAGTCCTGACCTTTATCAAAATCAGGTGCTTCACATAAAAAGGTCTTAGGGATTTTATGATCCTTTCTTTCTGATAACCAAAAAATGTATTTCTTCCAAGGGTGTTTTTCCTTAAACCAGGCACCACCTTCCAAATAAAGTTACATGCCTATAGGGTGAGGGTGTAGTGAGTTACAATCAAGAAAGGAATTTATTTAACCCAAGGTTAACATGATTAATCTTAAAGGTTAATACTTATTTCTCCTATATGCTTAAAGGTAACACTTATTTCTCCTAAATGCTGGTTATATTCATTATAAGGGCAGGGAGCATGGAGATTTAGCAGCAAACATCAGCCCAACAAATGAAAATCCTTTCACCAATGTTCCCTTTAAGATCTATTTAGTCTTAAGATAGTGATAAAATTACATTTTTACATAGCAAGGACAGTGATTTATAACAAAGTACAGTGATCTATTACAAAAGAGAAAATCCATTAACTCAAAAAGTCCAGTATTGCTAACATCAAAAACTACTATATTTCCTTTTCTATATTCCAAATACATTGATTAATATATTCCCAGGTGCCTAAGGATATGGAGGCCTGGTGGCAATCATTGATTCAACAAGAAGAAAAAGCCCTATGCTAATTAAGACTCTCAAAATACTCCAAAACTCTCTGTAGTGTTTATGGTTAAGAAGTAGTAAACAATCACTGTTTATGGTTAAGAGATAGTAAACAATCATGTGCATAGTGGCAGGAGTATGGATAATGCTGTCACACAAGCTAGTCTGTCAGCAGAGAGGTTTGACCTAAGACACCCTTGTCACACCCAGGGTAGGGAATTAGCAGCAATTATTGACAAAACAAATGAAAAACCCTTCACCAATATAATTCCTAACCAACCCACTATACTAATAATTTCCAACTCCCCAAAAGAATTTGCCTTTAGTAAGTCTAAAACATCTCATGCCTCTCAGGTTGGGAGGCTGTAAACAATCACATGTGGCCTGACGAACCTATACTGGCGGGCTAGATAACCTTCAGAGCAGTC
Organism: Ovis aries; assembly: GCF_016772045.2. Lineage (NCBI taxonomy): Eukaryota > Metazoa > Chordata > Mammalia > Artiodactyla > Bovidae > Ovis > Ovis aries. The sequence goes on from NC_056061.1 coordinate 48,616,832, forward strand.
TGTAAGCTGAGACACTCTTGTTACGCCCAGGAATTTTTATTGCCTTGGAGCTGCACATTTACTCCTTCTCTGAGAGAAACAGTTATGGGGGAGAGCCCCCTGTAAAGTCAGAGGTGTAGGTGAGAGCATAAAACAGACTCTGGATTTGGGGTTAGATGCTCAGGAACAGGGGGTTTCCTGAGGCTTGATCACACCTTTGCGTATGCCAAGCCTCCTTCCTCATGACCTTTGCCATGGGCAGAGTTCCTCACGCTGGCCCCCGGCAGCCTTTCTGTATGCTGGAAGTTTGTGGTTCCTCTTTATTGTGGAGGTTCCTCCCTGTGGATGGGGTGGATGAGTTTCTTGTCAAGGTTTCCTGGTTAGGGAAGCTTGCATTGATGTTCTGGTGGGTGGAGCTGGATCTCTTCTCTCTGGAGTGCAATGAAAAGTCCACTAGTGAGTTTTGAGGTGTCTATGGATTTGGTGTGACTTTCGGCTGCCTGTAATTTTGTCCTCAGGGTTATGTTCCTGCATTGTTGGAGAATTAGCTTGGTATGTCTTGCTCTGAAACTTTTTGGATCTTTGGTGGAGCATGGTTTCAGTGTAGGTATGGAGGCTTTTGGATGAGCTCTTGTTGATTAATGTTCCCTGGAATCAGGAGTTTTCTATTGTTCTCAAGTTTTGGATTTAAGCCTCCTGCCTCTGGCTTTCAGTCTTACTCTTACAGTAGCCTCAAGACTTCTCCATCCATACAGCACTGATGATAAAACATCTAGGTTAATGGTGAAAAGATTTTCCACAGTGGGGGACATCCGGAGAGATTCACAGAGTTACATGGAGAAGAGAAGAAGGAGGAGGGAGATAGAGGTGACTATGAGAAGAAGGGGAATCAAAAGGGGAGAGAGCAATCTAGCCAGTAATCGAGTCCCTATTTGCTCTCCACAGTCTGAAACACCCAGACAGGTTCACGGAGTTCCATAGAGAAGAGAAGAGGGAGGAAGGAGATAGAGGTGACCAGGAGGAGAGGAGGGGGAGTCAAAAGGAAAGAGACCAATATAACTTGTAATCAGTTCCCTAAGTGTTCTCCACAGCCCGGAATACCCAGAGATTTGCCGAGTTAAGTAGAGAAGAGAAGGGGGAGGGAGGAGATAGAGGTGACCTGGGGGAGAAAAAGGAGAGTCAAAAGGGGAGAGAGCAATCAAGCCAGTAATCACACTCCTAAGTGAAAAGGGCTATTGAAGATTGGAGTCTTAAAGGTACAGAATTGATAACAAATACCAAAAAGCAAAGATTAAAAATCTAGAATAGAGGTTAGACTCTCAAAAATACAATATTAAAAAACAAAATCTCAAAAGTTATAAAAAAAGATATGAAATTTCCTTTTAAAATAGGGTCTTTTTTTGTAAGGTAATAGGTTTTAAATATGAAAATTAAAGGAGTAATAACATAAAAATTTTTTAAAATTTAAAAATGATAATAAAATATATCTAGGAATTTCTCTGGAGCTGTTGAGGGCAGTGTGGGGTCAGTTCAGTTTTAGATAGTTCCTTGTCCCAGCTTATACTTGTACTCAAGGTCTATAGGTCCCTTCCAGTGTAGCCAGTGCTAACTACAGGGTTTTAATCTGTTGCAGCTATCACTTCCGAAGCCATTCCCTCTTCTTTATTTTGGCTTCCTTTGTTTGCAAGTCTCTTCAATATCTAACTTCTACCCTGACACAAGGGGCCGAAGGTGGTCATTTATTTAGGCTCACTTGTTCAGTTGTGCTGTGGGGAGGGAGGAACACTGCAAACAAATATCACTGGCATGTGTGGGGAGTACTCGCAGTGTCTGGGCCACACTGGGTTTGCCCCCTGCTCATGGCGTGTGTGCTTTCCCGGTCTGCACTGCTTAGGCTCCAGGTTGCTCTGCAGGGGAACTCTCTAAAGCGGGCCCTGGGTTGAGTGCACTTCCCAGGTCTAAGCTGCTCAGGTTCAGGTTCTCAGGTACTCCACAAAGGCAGAGGCGGTTGGGCCTGCATGTTGTGCCCTTCCCAGGTCGGAGCAGCTTAGGCAACCAGGTGTTTGGCGAGTGCACTCTCCCCAGGTGCGATGTGTCTTATCACTTCCCTGGTCCCAGCTGCTCGGTTTCCTGGGGTGTGCAGCGGGAACACTGTCTCAGGTGTGCCCTGTGTCTCCTCTGGGGAGCTGATTTCTGGCTGCGAACCTCCTGGCGGATGTCAACCGTCCAGGATCCCAGGAAGGCTTGGTTAGCAACTGGGAGCCTGGTCACAGTTTGGTAGAGGATGCTGTCTCTGGGGCCAAGTTGTACCCTCTCCCTCCTGCTCTGGCTGTCGCCTCCCTGCCTCTGGTGGGGAATGGGCTGGTCTGCTGCCTGCTGGCTCTCCTGTGGTATTCACTCAGTCCTTTGTCTGGATATTTCATGTAGGTAGAATCATGCAATTTTTGTCCTTTTGTGTCTGGCTTATTCACTTAGCGTAGTTTTTGAGGTTCGTTCATTTTGTAGCATGTATCAGAAATTCTTTCTTATTTTGTTACTGAGTAATATTCCATTGTATGTATATAGTGCACTTTGTCTGTTTTAATGTTGATGGAAACCTAGGTTGTTTCCACCTTTTGGCAGTTTTGAATAATGCTGCCATGTTGACTTGTCCCAGGTTTTGTTGGTTTTTGTTTTTGTTTTTGTTTTGATGTAAATGGAATTGATTTCTTAGTTTCCTTCTTGGATTGTTCACTGCTGTTGTATAGAAACAATTGATCTTTTGTATTGACAATGCCACCAAAATATTACTTTAAAAGGAATAAATTTAACAAAAATTGTGCAAGACCTGTATACCAAAAACTACAAAACACTACTGAAATTTAGAAGTCATAACTAAAGACATTGGCAGTGTTTGTGAATCAAAAGATTCAGTATTGTTAAGATTCTTCCCCCTTAACTGACCTGTTGATTCACTGTATTCTTGCTTAAAATCCTAATAAAGTTATTTTCATTGAGAGTGACCAGGTAATTTTAAAATATATGTGGAAATACAAATCTACATTAGCTAAGAGACTTTGGAAAAAGAAGAACAAACTTTGAGGACCTGTGTGCTCTTGTTTTAATACTTAATATAGAGCTATAGAAATCAAGACAGTATGGTGTAAGCAGGAAGAAAGGCGTACTTATCAATGCAACGGGTTAGCAAGAATCGAATTACATCTATATCCATAAGCAATTTCTTTTTGGCAAAGATGCCAGGGCAGTTCAGTGAGGGAAGGATAGTCTTTTAACAAACGGTACTGTATCACTTTGATATCCATCTGTCAAATAGTGAACAGTCCCTTACTTCACACCACATAAATAAATTAACCTCAAATGGGTCATAAAAATAAGAAAACAATAAAACTTCTGTAAGAAAATGTAGTGAAAAATTTCAGTAACCTTAGGATAAGCAAAGGTTCCTTAAAAAGGGTACAAAAAGCACAAATTTTAAAAGTTTAAAGTTGATAATTTTGAAAAGATGCTCAGCATCACTAATCATCAGGTAAATGCAAGTCAGAAGCACACTGGTATATTACCTAATACCAGTTAGGGTGGCCATTATCAAAAAGTGAAAAGATAACATGCTGGTGAGAAAGTGGAGGAAGGGAACCCTTCTGCACTGTTGGTAGAAATGTAAATTGATATAGCTCTTATGAAAAATAGCATGAAGTTTCCTCAAAAAATTAATAATAGAGCTGCCATGTCATTTAGCAGTCCCACCTTTGGATATGTATTCAAAAGAAAGAAAATCAACATCCTGAAGAGGTACTTGCATTTCCATCTTTACTGCAGCAATATTCACAGTAGCCAAGATGTGGAAATAACTTGTCTGTCAGAGGATGAATGAGTAAAGAAAATAATGGTATACATGTACAATGGAATATTATTCAACCTTAAGAAAGAAGGAACTTCAGCCAGTTGTGACAACATGGATGAACCTGGAGTACATTATGCTAAGTGAAATAAGGTCTCACTATATGTGGAATCTAAAAAAAAAGTCAAGTCAGAGTGTGGAATGGTGGTTACCAGAAGCGGTGGGTAGGGGACGAATGGAGATATTAATCAAAGGGTAGAAACTTTCAGTTATAAGATGAGTAAGTTCTGGAGACCTAATATATAGCATGGTACCTGTGATTAACAATAAAATATACTTGGAATTTCCTAAGGGAATAAATCTTAAATGGTTACACACAAAGAAGTAACTGTGAGATGATGGATATGTTTATTAGCTTGATTGTGGTAATCATTTCACAGTGTATACATATATCAAAACACCATGTTGTAGACCTTAAATTTTGTATTTCTCAATCATACCTCAGTAAAGCTGGAAAAAAATAGATGATTTTGAGTTCATTAAAATATATTCAAAAGAAATATATTTTGTTAAGAAAATGAAAAGACAAGACAAAAACTGGTAGAAAATATTTGCAGAACATCTATCCAAACAAGGCTGTGTATCCAGAATATATAATATAAACAACTCTTACAGGTACCTCACCAAAGAAGATACACAGATAGCAGCCAATAGCAAGTTAAAAGATCTTCAGCATCTTTTGTCATTAGAGAAATGCAAATCAGAATTATGAGACATACTTTAGAATGAAAATTTTAGAATTAAAAAGACCAGCAATACCTAGTTTGCGGTAGATGCAGAGGAAATTGATCTCTCGTTGTTACAGCTAAATCAAATCCCTTATACAGTGGAAGTGAGAAATAGATTTAAGAGACTAGATCTGATAGACAGAGTGCCTGATGAGCTATGGACGGAGGTTCATGACATTGTACAGGAGACAGGGATCAAGACCATCCTCATGGAAAAGAAATGCAAAAAAGCAAAATGGCTGTCTGAGGAGGCCTTCAAATAGGTGTGAAAAGAGAAGCGAAAAGCAAAGGAGAAAAGGAAAGATATAAGCATCTGAATGCAGAGTTCCAAAGAACAGCAAGGAGAGAGAAGAAAGCCTTCTTCAGCAATCAATGCAAAGAAATAGAGGGAAACAACAGAATGGGAAAGACTAGAGATCTCTTCAAGAAAATTAGAGATACCAAGGGAACATTTCATGCAAAGATGGGCTCGATAAAGGACAGAAATGATATGGACCTAATAGAAGCAGAAGATATTGAGAAGAGGTGGCAAGAATACACAGAAGAACTGTACAAAAAGATCTTCATGACCCAGATAATCACAATGGTGTGATCACTCACCTAGAGCCAGACATCCTGGAATGTGAAGTCAAGTGGGCCTTAGAAAGCATCACTACGAACAAAGCTAGTGGAGGTGATGGAATTCCAGTTGAGCTGTTTCAAATCCTGAAAAATGGTGCTGTGGAAGTGCTACACTCAATATGCCAGCAAATTTGGAAAACTCAGCAGTGGCCACAGGACTGGAAAATGTCAGTTTTCATTCCAATCTCAAAGAAAGGCAATGCCAAAGAATGCTCCAACTACCGCACAATTGCACTCTCACATGCTAGCAAAGTAATGCTCAAAATTCTCCAAGTCAGGCTTCAACAGTACATGAACCATGAACTTCCAGATGTTCAAGCTGATTTTAGAAAAGGCAGAGGAACCAGAAATCAAATTGCCAACATCCGCTGGATCATGGAAAAAGGAAGAGAGTTCCAAAAAAACATCTACTTCTGCTTTATTGACTATGCCAAAGCCTTTGACTGCGTGGATCACAATAAACTGTGGAAAATTCTTAAAGAGATGGGCATAACCCTAAGGATACCACCAGAAAATTACTAGAGCTAGTCAATGAGTATAGTAAAGTTGCAGGATATAAAATTAATACACAGAAATCCCTTGCATTCCTATACACTAACAGTGAAAAAACAGAGAAAACAATCCCATTCACTATTGCAATGAAAAGAATAAAATACTGAGGAATAAATCTACCTAAAGAAACAAAAGACCTATATATAGAAAACTATAAAACACTGACGAAAGAAATGAAAGATGACACAAATAAATGGAGAAATATACCATGTTCATGGATGGATTAGAAGAATCAATATAGTGAAAATGAGTATACTGCCTGAAGTCATCTATAGATTCAGTGCAATCCCTATCAAGCTACCAGTGGTATTTTTCACAGAGCTAGAACAAATAATTTCACAATTTGTATGGGAACCCCACAAACCTTGAATAGCCAAAGCAATCTTAAGAAAGAAGAGTGGAACTGGAGGAATCAACCTGCCTGACTTCAGACTATACTACAAAACTACAGTCATCAAGGAAGTATGGTACTGGCACAGAGACAGAAATATAGATCAATGAAACAAAATAGCCCAGAGATAAATCCATGTACCTATGAACACCTTATCTTTGACAAAGTAGGCAAAAATATACAATGGAGAAAAGACAACCTCTTTAACAAGTGGTGCTGGGGAAACTGGTCAACCACATGTAAAAAAATGAAACTAGAACACTTTCTAACACCATGCACAAAAGTAAACTCATATAGGTTAAAGATCTAAATGTAAGACTAGAAACTATAAAACTCTTAGAGGAAAACATAGGCAGAACACTCTGACATAAATTACAGCAAGATCCTCTATGACCCACCTGCCAGAGTAATGGAAATAAACACAAAAATAAACAAGTGGGACCTAATTAAGTGTAAAAACTTTTGCACAATGAAGGAAACTGTAAGCAAGGTAAAAAAGGCAGCCTTCAGAATGGAAGAAAATAATAGCAAATGAAACAACTGACAAAGAATTAATCTCTGAGATATACAAACAGCTCATGAGGCTCAATACCAGAAAAATGAACAAACCAATCAAAAAGTGGGCCAAAGAACTAAATAGGCACAATTATTTTTAAATGACCAAACTTCCTTTAAGTTGTAGTGAATTGTAGGGAGTAATAGGTTTCATTATTTTTCGAAACTTTCACAAACAAGTATATATGTGTCATTATTTTTCAAAACTTTCACGGACAAGTATCTATGTGTTTTGGCAGGGAAGAGAGAAAGGCTATCCGTAAGGTGTTGGATATCTAACGAATAGCGTGTGTGCATGCTAAGTTGCTTTACTCTTTGTAACCCTATGGACTTTAGCCCACCAAGCTCCTCTGTCCATAGAATTCTCCAGGCAAGAATACTAGAGTGGATTGCCATGCCCTTCTCCAGGGGATCTTCCCATCTAACTCATGAGTGCCTATATCTAACTTTACTCATCAGTTGATGATAACAAAGATTATAGTAAAAGAAGACGTGATTTTGCTTAATAAAAAGTAATTGTTATTATATTTAGTATATCAGATGTATAATCTTTAGCTTCTTATTAACTATTATCCTCATTGTCATCACTTTAGAAATACAAACCTGGTCGATGTGATGATATTTTGAAATGGAAGCCTCCCAGTCTGAATTCTGTGGATTTTCGCCTAAAAATAACAAGAATGGGAGGAGAAGGGTAAGTATGCATGTTTGATTCCCCATCATTTCTATATGTAATAATACTTTTACTATTCCTAGGTACTTACCCAGAAGTTATGAAAACAGATGTCCACATAAATGTTTATATTATATAAAGCTTCACTTTTTATCTGGTGTTTAACATATTCCTTCAAAATAAAGTAAAATACTTTCCCAGAATACTTTATATATGTATACTATAAATCTATTTCATTTTCCCAGATTATTTCTTTGATATATTACAGCTCATATTTTGTAGCATCCTTTAAAATTGACCAATTTTAGTCTTAAAAAAAGTTATTTCTAATATTAACACAATAAACTTCATTAAAATATAAAAATGAAAATAGATTTTACTTGAAAATAATCCAGTCAAGTGAATTATAAATGTAAGATATTATTATTATTATTGAACATTTTAAAACAAGCCATTTTTCCTTTGAAGGGAACTGCTTCATGTTTGCATTTGCATAGCAAAAACTTATTTATACTTTATTGGGGTAGAGTTTTAATCGTAGAATTTCATTAAAATTTTTCATAATGTCTATTAAGTGTTAATTTCATGTATTGGTTAATCTTCATATGTGACTTCATTGGTTGGTTGTTGTTGTTAGTTACTAAGTCATGTCTGACTCTTTCGCGACCCCAGGCTCCTCTGTCTATGGGGTTTCCCAGGCAGGAATACTGGAGTGGGTTGCCATTTCCTTCTCCATCATTGGTTGCTACTTTAGAATTTAAAAAAAGAAACATGCTTTAGCATTAATAAATATTTTCATTGTTTTTCCAAAGCCTTGTTTTATTTTACCTTGTTCCACAATTTTTTATGGCATCTTATGTAAGTAAATGCATAATAACAAAACAAGAAGTGTTTAATCAAGGAAATCTAAAGAGAAAGTATGTAAGATAACATTGGCAGAAAGCTTAAAAATGTACCAGTGCATGCCATGAAATGCATGCACTTTTTATTTGCCAAAGGTAAACCACAGGTTTGGTTTTTTGTAGCTAATGGAATGAAGGGTAGACAATGAGTTATGTGACTGCAGATTCCAGAAGATTAAGTCTCTTAAGAGATTACACGCTTTCAAATAATGATACTGTGTAGGGTGATGAATCCTAACTAAAAAGAGAGAGTTTATTAAGTTATATATCAGTTTTTAAAACATAGAGTAGTTAATATTTTATGTCCTTAAAGGAGAGTTTGTGACTTAATAACAAAGTACTGTTTAGCCAGAACAACAATCTGGGACCTCAAATAGTGTTGTTTAGGTATTTTACTCTCTACTGATCTGGTTTAATCCAAAGATAGAATTGGATAGAATATATATATTCTATAGAATAATGTAGAATATTAGATAAAAGAAATAATATTCATAATCTAGGATATCTATATGCTGGATATCTGTCAGGAAGAATAATCTTTAGTTTACTATTTATCAATACTTAGGTATGCATTGATATTAATATTAATATCAGTTAACCATTTATTAATTATTAACCAGTATTCTCACTACAACATTGTTATTATAACACTTAACTACTAATAAGATGAATAAATATTATTAATATTTTCTGGAAACTGCCCCCAAACACATTCTACCTCCCCTCGTATATATAAAATAACGCTGTCTTTGGATAAATATTGCTGAGTAGTAAGCTCAAGGCTTATTCTTCCTGATGAAGTGTTGGGTGTACAGGTATTCTGGGTTGCCAGTTCACTTTCGAACCTCCAGATCAGCAGTCATGCAAGATGGTGTTCGTATGTCTTTCTGGAAGTGCCTTGGAGAATACCACCTCTCTTCTAAATAGCGGTGGCTGAAGGATTAAGTCTGCATGCATCTTTTTTTTCCCTTAAAAGACACAAATGAATATGGTTCTTTGGAAATAAGACTTCAAAGATAAAGTGAAATTTGTGAAATTGCTTCATTGCTAAATCCTCTATTTTACTTAAATCTCTATCATATTTAGTTAAGTATAAACCTTTCTGTGATTTTGTTGATTGTTTCATTGAGTTTTGAAACACATGCCAATCATTTTGTTTAGCTTTCTAAGATTGCAGTTCTTAGGAGCACTTAAAAGCTACATGAGGCTACATGTGGAATGACCGTTTTTCTAAGTATTAAAAATGATATTAATTTTTTCCTTTATTTGTCTATTGCAATTGAATATGACAAAGTATAATTTAGTAGTTTGTCATTTGCTTCTATTCTTAGTATGTTTTAATATATATATATTTTTAATTTTACCTATCTGGAATGTCTTCTTATAAGAAAAAATGAATTATCTCTTATTTTAATACCTCTTTAAAACATACCGAAATATTAGCATTTAAGATGATTTTTCTTATAGAATTAAGCAGCTTACATTGGTGTAGGTACATAATTTATATATGTAACATGAGTGTCAGTTTTCAGAAATGGAGTATTTAATATGAACTATAAAGTGATAAATATTATATTAAATATGTATTATTCAGTTAGCTGGAGTAATATCCTTTTTTTTCCCATGGAGAGAATGTTATGGATGATAGCAGTTTTCACAAAGTAAATGAGTTTGTATCTAATGCTTATGTTAGATGCGATATGTCAGAGAGCATTATGGGGAAATATACCTGTAATAGTTTGAGAGGATTGTAGCCATGTCTCTGAATCATAAGAATCATAACATGTGACTAGTGAAGTGGACTAAAATATTTAAATATCATAAGGCAAGCTAATTTCTTTTCTTTGTTCTGCTCCTATATATTTCTACAAAGTTAAGTATGGAATGGAATGTCTTGACAGGTATAATATAAATACCAGTCTTTGAAAATGTCTGCAATGATTTTTTTCTTTTTGCAGACATTTGGTATTTTCACTTCTTGTAGTATCATTTCTGAAAATTTGAACATACTAAGTTAATGTTGATTTATCATGGCCTAAAATAACTTGTGTACATCTTAGCAGTTTACATTGTATTGACATACGATACAGATTTTCATCAGAAAGCTATTGCATTGCTTTAAAATTATTGTGGGTTTAAATAATCTACAACCAAAAAATGTAGTCATTGTCAAAAGCTAGGATTACAAAGGTGGTCTGTATTCTAGAGAGTGCAAACACTTGAGTACAACAATGTCAGTGACTTAAAGTGAGCAAAATAACCTTATTATTTGTATAGCATAGTTTGGAGCACAGATTCTAGACCCAGGGTACCTGGGCTTAAATCTTATTAACTGTGCTTTGAGCATATTCTTTATTTCTGTGCCTCAAATTCCTCACTAGTAAAATAGAAATTTTACTAAAGAGGAATCACCTCACTGATGCAATGGACTTCAGTCAGTTCAGTTGCTCAGTCATGTCCGAAACTTTGCAACCCCATGGACTGCAGCATGCCAGGCTTCCCTGTCCATCAGCAACTCCAGAGCTTACTCAAACTCATGTCCATCGAATCGGTGATGCCTTTCAACCATCTCATCCTCTATTGTCCCTTTCTCCTCCTACCTTCAATCTTTCCTACCATCAGGGTCTTTTCCAATAAGTCAGTTCTTGGCATCAGGTGGCCAAAGTATTGGAGTTTCAGCTTCAATATCAGTTCTTCCAATGAATATTCAGAACTGATTTCTTTTAGGATGGACTGGATCTCCTTGCAGTCCAAGGGACTCTCAAGAGTCTTCTCCAACACCACAGTTCAGAAGCATCAATTCTTTGGCGCTCAGCTTTCTTTAAGGTCCAACTCTCAGATCCATACATGAATCCTGGAGAAATCATAACTTTGACTAAATAGGCCTTTGTTGGCAAAGTAATGTCTCTGCTTTTTAATATACTGTCTAGATTGGTCATAACTTTTCTTCCAAGGAACAAGAATCTTTTAATTTCATGGCTGCAGTCACCATCTGCAGTTATTTTGGAGCCCAAACAAAGAAAGTCTGTCACTGTTTCCACTGTTTCCCCATCTGTTTGCCATGAAGTGATGGGACCAGATGCCATGATCTTAGTTTTCTGAATGTTGAGTTTTAAGCCAACTTTTTCACTCTCCTCTTTCACTTTCATCAAGAGGCTCTTTAGTTCTCCTTTGCGTTCAATGCCTTTTCTCCTTCACCATAAGGGTGGTGTCATCTGCGTATCTGAAGTTATTGATATTTCTCCTAACAATCTTGATTCCAGCTTGTGCTTCATCCAGCCTGGCTTTTTTCATGATATACTCTGCTTATAAGTTAAATAAGCAGGATGACGATATACAGCCTTGACATACTCCCTTCCCAATTCGGATCCAGTCTGTTGTTCCATGACTGGTTCTAACTTTTGCTTCTTGATCTGCATACAGATTTCTCAGGAGGCAGATAAAGTGGTCTGGTATTCTCAATTCTTGAAGAATTTTCTACAGTTTGTTGTGATCCACACAGTCAAAGGCTTTGGCATAGTCAATAAAGCAGAAATAGATGTTTTTCTGGAACTCTTGCTGTTTCAATGATCCAATGGATATTGACAATTTGATCTCTGGTTCCTCTGCCTTTTCTAAAACCAGCTTGAACATCTGAAGTTCACGATTCATGTACTGTTGAAGCCTGGCTTGGAGAATTTTAAGCATTACTTTACTAGCGTGTGAGATGAGTGCAATTGTGCGGTAGTTTGAGCATTCTTTAGCATTGCCTTTCTTTGAGATTGGAATGAAAACTGACCTTTTCCAGTCCTATGGCCACTGCTGAGTTTTCCAAATTTGCTGGCATATTGAGTGCAGCACTTCCACAGCACCATTTTTCAGGATTTGAAATAGCTCAACTGGAATTCCATCCCCTCCACTAGCTTTGTTCATAGTGATGCTTCGTAAGCTCACTTGAGTTCACATTCCAGGATGTCTGATTCTAGGTGAGTGATCACACCATCATGGTTATCTGGGTCACGAAGATCTTTTTTGTATAGTTCTTCTGTGTATTGTTGCCACCTCTTCTTAATATTTTCTGCTTCTGTTAGTCCCATGACGTTTCTATCCTTTATTGTGCCCATCTTTGCATGAAATGTTCCCTTGGTATCTCTGATTTTCTTGAAGAGATCTCTAGTCTTTCCCATTCTGTTGTTTCCCTCTATTTTTTTACATTGATCACTCAGGAAGGCTTACTTATCTCTCCTTTCTATTCTTTGGAACCCTGCATTCAAATGGGTATATCTTTCCTTTTCTCCTTTGCCTTTAGCTCCTCTTCTTTTCTCAGCTACTTGTAAGGCCTCCTCAGATAACCTTTTTTTTTTTTTTTAATTTTAATATCTTTAATTCTTACATGCTTTCCCAAACATGAACCCCCCTCCCACCTCCCTCCCCATAACATCTCTCTGGGTCATCCCCATGCACCAGCCCCAAGCATGCTGCATCCTGCGTCAGACATAGACTGGTGATTCAATTCTTACACGATAGTATACATGTTAGAATGTCATTCTCCCAAATCATCCCACCCTCTCCCTCTCCCTCTAAGTCCAAAGGTCCATTATACACATCTGTGTCTCTTTCCCTGTCTTGCATACAGGGTCGTCATTGCCATCTTCCTAAATTCCATATATATGTGTTAGTATACTGTATTGGTGTTTTTCTTTCTGGCTTACTTCACTCTGTATAATCGGCTCCAGTTTCATCCATCTCATCAGAACTGATTCAAATGAATTCTTTTTTACGGCTGAGTAATACTCCATTGTGTATATGTACCACAGCTTTCTTATCCATTCATCTGCTGATGGACATCTAGGTTGTTTCCATGTCCTGGCTATTATAAACAGTGCTGCGATGAACACTGGGGTACATGTGTCTCTTTCAATTCTGGATTCCTCAGTGTGTATGCCCAGCAGTGGGATTGCTGGGTCATAAGGTAGTTCTATTTGCAATTTTTTAAGGAATCTCCACACTGTTCTCCATAGTGGCTGTACTAGTTTGCATTCCCACCAACAGTGTAGGAGGGTTCCCTTTTCTCCACACCCTCTCCAGCATTTATTGCTTGCAGATTTTTGGATCGCAGCCATTCTGACTGGTGTGAAGTGGTACCTCATTGTGGTTTTGATTTGCATTTCTCTAATAATGAGTGATGTTGAGCATCTTTTCATGTGTTTGTTAGCCATCTGTATGTCTTCTTTGGAGAAATGTCTCTTTAGTTCTTTGGCCCATTTTTTGATTGGGTCGTTTATTTTTCTGGAATTGAGCTGCAGAAGTTGCTTGTATATTTTTGAGATTAGTTGTTTGTCAGTTGCTTCATTTGCTATTATTTTCTCCCATTCCGAAGGCTGTCTTTTCACCTTGCTTATATTTTCCTTTGTTGTGCAGAAGCTGTTAATTTTAATTAGATCCCATTTGTTTATTTTTGCTTTTATTTCCAGAATTTTGGGAGGTGGATCATAGAGGATCCTGCTGTGATTTATGTCTGAGAGTGTTTTACCTATGTTCTCCTCTAGGAGTTTTATAGTTTCTGATCTTACATTTAGATCTTTAATCCATTTTGAGTTTATTTTTGTGTGCGGTGTTAGAAAGTGATCTAGTTTCATTCTTTTACAAGTGGTTGACCAGTTTTCCCAGCACCACTTGTTAAAGAGATTGTCTTTACTCCATTGTATATTCTTGCCTCCTTTGTCAAAGATAAGGTGTCCATATGTGTGTGGATTTATCTCTGGGCTTTCTATTTTGTTCCATTGATCTATATGTCTGTCTTTGTGCCAGTACCATACTGTCTTGATGACTGTGGCTTTGTAGTAGAGCCTGAAGTCAGGCAAGTTGATTCCTCCAGTTCCATTCTTCTTTCTCAAGATTGCTTTGGCTATTCGAGGTTTTTTGTATTTCCATACAAATCTTGAAATTATTTGTTCTAGTTCTGTGAAAAATGTGGCTGGTAGCTTGATAGGGATCGCATTGAATTTGTAAATTGCTTTGGGTAGTATTCTCATCTTCACTATACTGATTCTTCCAATCCATGAACATGGTATATTTCTCCATCTATTAGTGTCCTCTTTGATTTCTTTCATCAGTGTTTTATAGTTTTCTATATATAGGTCTTCAGTTTCTTTAGGTAGATATATTCCTAAGTATTTTATTCTTTTCATTGCAATGGTGAATGGAATTGTTTCCTTAATTTCTTTTCTACTTTCTCATTATTCGTGTATAGGAATGCAAGGGATTTCTGTGTGTTGATTTTATATCCTGCAACTTTACTATATTCATTGATTAGCTCTAGTAATTTTCTGGTGGAGTCTTTAGGGTTTTCCATGTAGAGGATCATGTCATCTGCAAACAGTGAGAGTTTTACTTCTTCTTTTCCAATTTGGATTCCTTTTATTTCTTTTTCTGCTCTGATTGCTGTGGCCAAAACTTCCAGAACTATGTTGAATAGTAGCGGTGAAAGTGGACACCCTTGTCTTGTTCCTGACTTTAGGGGAAATGCTTTCAATTTTTCACCATTGAGGATAATGTTTGCTGTGGGTTTGTCATAGATAGCTTTTATTATGTTGAGGTTCAGACAACCATTTTGCCTTTTTGCATTTCTTTTTCTTGGGGATGGTCTTGATCCCTGCATCCTGTACAGTGTCACAAATCTCCATCCATAGTTCTTTAGGCACTCTGTCTGTGAGATCTAATCCCTTTGTCTATTTGTCACTTACACTGTATATTCGTAAGGGATTTGATTTAGGTCATACCTGAATGGGCTAGTGGTTTTCCCTACCTTCTTCAATTTAAGTCTGAATTTGGCAATAAGGAGTTCATGATCTGAGCCACAGTCAGCTCCTGGTCTTGTTTTTGCAGACTGTATAGAGCTTCTCCATCTCTGGCTGCGAAGAATATAATAAGTCTGATTCCAATATCAACCATCTGGTGATGTCCAGGTGCAGAGTTGTCTCTTGTGTTGTTGGAAGAGGGTGTTTGCTATGACCAGTGCGTTCTCTTGGCAAAACTCTTGTTAGCTTTTGACCTTCGTTTTGTACTCCAAGGCCAAATTTGCCCATTACTCCAGGTATCTCTTGACTTCCTGCTTTTGCATTCCAGTCCCCTATAATGCAAAGGACATCTTTTTTGGGTGTTAGTTCTAGAAGGTCTTGTAGATCTTCATAGAACTGTTCAACTTCAGCTTTTTCAGGATTACTGGTTGCGGCATACCGTGATATTGAATGGTTTGCCTTGGAAACAAACAGAGACCATTCTGTCACTTTTAAAATTGGATCCAAGTACTGCAGTTTGGACTCTTGTTGACTATGATGGCTATTCCATTTCTTCTAAGGAATTCTTGCCCACAGTAGTAGATATAATGGTCATCTGAGTTAGATTCACCCATTCCAGTCCATTTTGGTTCACTGATTCCTAAAATGTCTGTGTTCACTCTTGCCATCTCCTGTTTGACCACTTTCAATTTTCCTTGTTTCATGGACCTAGCATTCCAAGTTCCTATGCAATATTGCTCTTATAGCATTGGAGTTTACTTCCATCACCAGTCACATCCACAACTGGGTGTTGTTTCTGCTTTAGCTCCGTCTCTTCATTCTTTCTGAGGTTATTTCTCCACTGATCTCCCATAGCATATTAGGCACTTACTGACCTGGGGAGTTCATCTTTCAATGTCCTATCTTTTTTGCCTTTTCATGCTGTTCATGGGGTTCTCAAGGTAGGAATACAGAAGTGGCTTGCCATTCCCTTCTCCAGTGCATCACATTGGGCAAACTCCAGGAGATGGTGAGGGACTGGGAGGCCTGGAGTGCTGCAGTCCATGGGGTTGCAGAGAACTGGACATTATGGGATGACTGAAGAACAACAACAGCACAAAATAGAAATTGGCCTCGTAAAACTTTTGTGAGGATTAAGTGAACTAATATATGTAAACTGTTTTAGAACAGGTGGCACTTGGTAAGCATTTTCCTATTTGTTATTGTTTGTATTGTTTTCAGGTTAAGGCATCCATATTCATACATAAGTTAAAAATCCATATTCCCTTTTTGCCAGTCCTGTAGTTCTGTTGTTTGCTGAATTATCTGAATTCAGCTTTCTGTGTGGATCACTTCCTGTTTGATTCCAATTTCTGTTAATTTTTCCCTCTTAAAGTACCTATATATTCAATGTATTTGTATAATTAATTATATAAATTGTTGAATATCTGGAGAGCAAGAGCATAACAAACATCAGAAAAGTTTTTACAGAAAGTTTTGATAGCGAATGTCTTAAAATAGCTTTGTGATATGTATAATGGGTAAGAACATGAGTACCAGGACTGCACAGAACCAAATCCTAGATCCACTACTTAACTTGCTGTTGTTTTAATCTTTTTACGCTTCCTCATGTGTAAAATGTCCCCAGTAATAATGCTTAGCTCATAGATTTGTTGTGAAGATTTATTCATACTCTTTATTTAACTGTATGAGTAGACTGAGTAAATTCGAGTTCTGCTTGTATAGACTTTACAATTATAAGCTAGTAGGCTAAAATGCAAAAATAATTTTGCATTATGAGGTTTTGTAGAATGAAAAAAATGATGCATCTTATTAACCCAGCTCAGGTCTGAGCATTTGAAAGTGCGAAGTGCTAATAGCTTCATAACAAGCGCAGTGAGGTAAATGGAATCAACTACATGATTCTACTTTGCTTGAAAATGGATGAAAAATCCTCTTACTCTGACTAAAGTGATTTTTTTTATTAAGATTTATTCAAAGAAAAGAATGATTAAGTGTATTAATATTTCTCATATTTACTTGAACTAGTCTTAGGATTTTAAGAAAGACATTATAGTGATAAAATATTCAGACTGTTGAAGAATGTTGTTGTGTTAGAAAGGATTAAGTCAGCAAGAATATAATAAAAAATTCTTCTTTGCTGAGCAGAGTTCCCACACCCCCTACCCCACTTTATTTTGGATGAAATGTTTAACTCTTTTGTTTATATTTCATTGAAGAATATTTTTAAGTAAGTGAAATTAGAGATAAAAACACTAATGTAACCAGTATTATTACAGAGTACACCTAATGACTGTGTTTGGCATATAGTTGATCACACTTTGGGGGGTACTTTTTTTGGAGTGGCTACTTTTATCTTTTAACAAATGGCCCATAGTAACTGCTTTGGTTATCCTATTTGAACATATTCTCATCACTCAAACATTTTTAAAGAAAAATGCTTCTTTGGGTTTCAGTCCTTTGAATGATTACTCTATCAAATTCTTGATTATGGTGTGTTTCCAAGGGACCAGGAAAGCAATGGAGAAGCTGTGGCTGAGCTTTCAGTTCCTCTGCCCGGCTGTCTGGCTGTTTTTGAGGTATTAGTAATTCCTGTTAACTCTTTCATTTGATCTACCCTACTTCCTACAGAAAATTGATCTCAGGCCACCTACCAAAAATAAATACCACAGTCAAAGTGCCTAGGAGAAAGGGAGATATGGTTTCAAAACGTGTTTATAACTTCACTGGAGTCAAAATACTCTTTCACTTGTTAATTTATTAAAGAGAAATTGGCATCACATTTATTTTATCATTTGGTTCTTTGGAATTTAAATTTTATTTTTATTCATTAAAAATTATTCTTTATAACAAGAGCCTTTTGCTTGTATTATTTGTTCTAATTTAATTTTCCTTAATGACATATTTTTCTAAGTTAGCTTTTATGTTATGAGGTGCTTGTTACCTGGTAGATATCTGTGGAGATATTGTATAGATACAATACCAGTGTTGTTCCTGCTTTGAATCACATTGGAGAGAATGTGATTCAAACTAATCCAAGTTGTGAAAACAGTATTTTACTATAAACCTTCTTGAGTTTGTGTTAATGTAAAGGAAAGTTTTTCTAAATGCCATCATATTAACCTACTGCAGAAGCAGTAGTGTTCATAACAAAAATATTACTAAGCCTTAGTAAAATGAACCGTCTCATCCTCTAAGGATGAAATGATTAGATAGTATCACCAACTCAATGGTAATGAATTTGAGCAAACTCCAGGAAATAGTGGAGGACAAAGGAGCCTAACGTGCTGTAGGCCATGGGGTTACAAAGATTTGGATATGAACAACAATTGAACAACAACAACAGTGAAATGAGACACTTATAGTATTGTCTAATGGCTTATATTTGATATAATTATGGTTGGAGATTTTAAAATTAGTAATTTGTTACCACTTGCTGTATTAGGATTTGGCCTGAAGTATTTATGAAGTTATGATACATTTATTGCTAACCATCCCAAGTTCAAATTCTTGTTTGTATTTTAAGGGTAAAAGGAGGGAAAAAATTGAACTTTTAGTCACTGTGCATTTCTCTGTTAAAATCAATTATGGAATAAATTAAATAGCTCTGATTATTAAAATAATTAGAAAATAATTAGTGATAGAATTATTTCTTTTAACTTTCACAGTCTGTTTTGAACCAAGTCATTTAATTCGGTTTAAAGAGTTAATTATGACAAGAGGATATTTAATATCCTGTAGCATATGACAGCTTCAAAATATAAATATGGTAATTTATTGTAAAAATAATAAAGCTAGGGCACATCATTGTTAATGCAGTCCTTTTATCTCTGGAAAATGGAACTCATATTAAGCTTTGAACCTCAGGGGAAAATATATGGGGGAAGGGTATGGAACTCATTTTGTTCTTTGTGTTTATCAGAAAACTATGTTAGTTTCCAAGTATTGAATAATGTTGAATAATAGTATGGTAAGAACAATTATGATCCATGATTTTTGCAAAACTTCATGAAGTGGTGTTGCTAATAGTTGTTCTCAGTATCTTAATTTTATTATATTGATACCTGTTATATATGACTTTTTTAAAAAAATTATAGTTAATTGTAAGAAATATATTTCATTGTCTGATAATAATCTAAGCTTTAGCTGTTCTAAGTGTCCGTAAATGTACCAGCATTATTCAGTGTAAACACTACAGATTTAACAACTGTATTTATAGTAAATTACCACCGTGTAATGTTTTAATTAGAAACCTCTTTCAACTGGAAGTTTTCTATATCTGCAGCTTAAGGATAGTTCATGTTGATAAACAGAAGTCATTGCAGATTTCATAAACATGTTTTCAATTATCAAAGGGAAGTCTGTAGATTATGCAGCTTTTTAAGAAAGTGCATTCTGTTTTTACTTAATTGTTTGAAAATGGATCTCAATTTTATGTCCATTAACATGCTAATATCAGAAGTATTTTTCCTGACTGTTGTACAATGACACAAGTTCCTCAAATATCATCCAATTTACCGCTTCTGAGTAATGTCTTTAACTTTCATAACTAGAGCAGGAATATGTATTATTTAGATTTTTTTTTTTTTTTTATTATTTAGATTTTTAAATTGCTTTGGCATTTAAATATGGATTTATTGTAGAAAGTATAGGCCATATTACATAGTCTCAAGGGAGTTTAGAATACATTAACTGTAAATTACATGAATTCATTACTAAGAAACAAAGACCTTTATTCATCTTTTTCAGAATCTAATTTATAAAAATGAAAAAAAAAATCACTATCCTTTGTCTTCCATTTAGTTTTAGACTTTCATCATAGTAAGTAGCAGTGCTAGTTAAAACTGATTAATCACTATTCAGTAACCGTTCTTTGAAAACCATCTGTGTGCAAACCACATTGTTAGGAGATGAGAATAAAAAGATGGATAAGCCCTATCCTGAAGGTATGAGTAGCTTGGCTAGAGGGATAGATACAGATAAGTATTAGTGTGACAAAAGCTGTACTATCAGTGTGAGGAAAGCACTACAGAAGACCAATCTTATATATAAAATATTTTAATTGTCAGTAACAGCACAGTGAAGTTTCCATAGAAGAAGGTTCTGTGAGTAAAACTTTGTAAATACATAGGAATGGCATTCAAGATATATAGTCTGAAAAAAAGTCATGAAATTAGTGTGAAATGTTTATTGAATCACTAGAATTTATGGAAGTGGACACTTGTATAAAGTAGACTAGGACCAGATTGTGCTAGACCAAGAAAGCCAGAGTAGAGAATTAGGACTCACCTTGAACAGTTAGTGATCAGTTAAAAGAACCGATATCTGTGCTTTAGGAAGTAACTGGCTAGAAGATAGAGATTGCTAACATTGTCTAATCAGTTTTATAAGCCAGAAACCTATACATTGTCTTTGTCTCCCTTACCTGATTATCCAGAAAAGTCCTGTTAGTTTTACTTCTCAGCTGTTGCTTAAGTCTGTTGACTTTGTTTTGTCCCATAGTCATGATCTTCATTCAAGGTAGCATTGTGTTACCTGGACTACCGCAGTAGCCTCTAACTGATCTTACTGCCCTTGTTCTCACCTAGTACACCATCTGACATTAGTAAACATTACCAGAACTCTGTCAGCCCTTTTCTTTCAACCTTCTCTCTCTTTGGTTAGTGTTTGTCTGGTGTGGTGGGTTGAAATGTGTCCCTCAAAAAGGTGTGTTGCATGCTCTGTTACCTGTGAATGTCACTATGCTTGGAAATAGAATCTTTGTAGATGTAATCAAGGTATAAGTGAAGATTGAGGTCATACTAGAGTAGGGTGGGCCCTTAATCCAATGTGACTAGTGTTGTTTAAGAGATATAATAAGAGGAGAAGGGGAGATACATGAGGAGGAAATGCCATGTGATGAGGGAGGCAGAGATTGAAGTGCTGCAGCTGTAAGCCAGGATTTGTCAGCAAACCATGAGACGTGAGGAAGAGGCAAGACAAGATTTCTTTCCTGTGGATTTCAGAGGGAGCATGATTGTATCAACATCTTGATTTCAGAATTCTAGCCTCCAGAACTGTGAGATGATAAATTGTTGACTTAAGCCACCCAGCTTTGTGGTACTTTCTCATGGAGGCTCTAGGAAACAAATGCATCTTGTATATATTGTTTTACCCTTTAACCTTAATTATTCTTTTTTTCCTTGTATTTTAGATTCATCTCTTGTAAATAGCATTTAGCTGGACTTTTTATCTTTTGGGTTTCCCTGATAGCTCAGTTGGTAAAGAATCTGCCTGCAATGCAGGAGACCCCAGTTTGATTGCTGGGTCGGGAAGATCTGCTGTAGAAGGGATAGGCTACCTACTCCAGCATTCTAGGGCTTCCCTTGTGACTCAGCTGGTAAAAAATTCATGCTTGCATTGCTTTCACGGTCATTCATGGATATGCACAGAGTGACAAACATTAAGAGTCATCTGATGTATATAGGTCTAACAAGGCAATGCTCTGCTTTCTTGTTTTAACTCTCATACTATAAACAAGTCTTTCCTGTGGTGCCATATTTTTATATTTTGGTGCTTTATTTTTTGGTGATTTCACTGGACCTCCAAGTGTAATCCTGAAGTGCTATCTAATGTTCCTAAGTGCAGGAAAGCTGTGATTTTCCTTTCAGAGAAAATACGTGTATTAAATAAGCTTCACTCAGGTATGAGTTAAAGTGTTGGCCATGAGCTCAGTGTTAACGAATCAACAGTTATATTTTAAATAATACGTCTTAAAACAGAAACTGAGAACACGGTTATGTGTTGTTTGGTTAACAAAATATGATCAGGGAATTGCAGGAACCTAATGCTGAAATTACCCAAGGAGCAGTGGTTTAGCATTCCCTAATTTAGTGTTCTTGGTGACTTTATAGAACTACTGTGAATGACAAGAATGGACGGAATATTTTTTCTTTTATCTTGTTCTTATGCTCCTTGGAATAATAAGCTCTTGTTCTTTTTCTCCTAGGAGCTATCATTCTGCATATTGGCAACTTTTAATAAACACCCATTCAATGAATAAATGAATCTCTGTGTCTTTCATGTAGTAGATGACCAGTGCAGTTGGCTCTGTGTATCCACCGGTTCCCCAGTTCTACCTCCTGAGAAGGCCCAACTGTATTATGCCATAAATAGTATATGAGGGTCTCGAGCACCTCAGATTTTGGTATCTGCAGGGGGATATCCTGGAACCAGTACCCCGTGAATACCAAGGCAGAACTGTACATTTTTGTTGAATAATGAATACTGAACAAATTGACTACAAAAGATACTACACTGGAATGTTACTTTAATTTTAGAATTTTGTCATATTGAAAAAATAAGATTAGACTTCCTCAGGATTTTGGAGATATATACAGATACAGATGTTTCTGATGAAGGGAAATTTTTTCTCTAATGCCCCAGAATATTGACATGATTCAGTGAAACAAAAAATATCATTTTGAAAGTACCTTAGATTTGGAATACTTATGCTTACAAAAAGTCCTAGATGTATTTTTGAAATAATACCATTAGAAACATTCTGGAAAAATTCCCTGTAATTATATTGGTCTGACAAAACTTCACTGGCTAATTTATGCTTGTGTAAGTTGCTCTTTGGAACCTTTGCAGACAAAGTATACCTGTCATTTTTTTTAAAACTATTTTTCATGTGTATCCTGTGTTATACATACTAGGATTTTTAATACATGTATGTTTGTGCTCATTGGAAACTCTAAAAAACTAGAATTTGATGAAGCTCACTGTGCAGTCTAGCACAGGTACAGATATTAACCCTGTTAACAACTAACTATACTTAAGTTAACTAGATAAGTCAGTGGCTTGTTTGTCGTTCAACCAGTGGACTCCTCCCCTGACACTTCTCCACTGGTGGAAGGTAGGTGCTGCCTTGTTACTGGTGGGTGGGAGTGGAAGTCCAGGGTCTCCACTTGGCCTCTGTAGAATGGTGGAGAGATGGGGGTAACTGGAAGATGCCCCTTGTTTCTGCTGGGCAGGGAAAGTTGTAAGTTCAGAATCCCCTCATGGCTTCCATTGACACTGTATTTTAGAGAACGGATAGCCTTCTTACCACTGGGTTTGGTCAAAGACCTGATCTCCTAGACAGCCCCAGTGAGAGGTGGCATGAGAGTGGACATGTCAGTTCTTCTGTGGTTCTTTCATGGTTCTTCCATGGTCTTCACCATCATTGTGGTTACTGGAGAATATCTCCTTAGCCTGTGGCTGCCCAGTCAGCTTTCCCTGTCCACCTCCTATCAGAGGTTTGGGCCTCCTTTTTGTAGTCTGGTGAGGATGGACACCTAGGCTTCCTACTTGATCTTTGCTATTAGGGTTGGGGATGGTGTGAAGTATTTTCGTTGGTGTTGCACTACTGGTAATTATCTAATAAGTTTCTTGCTAGGCTCCCCATTGGATGGAGAGGGGAGGGTTTTCTTGGGGCCTTTTTTTGGGGAGGGAGTCTCTTCCCATTGGCTTGCTGGCTTCTCTCATTTCCAGTCTGAAATACATGAAGCAAAAAACAGACACATAGGATATTCATTACCATGTAGTTCCTTGAGTCTTGAGCTCCCTACTTGGACTACCTTTTTCCCTTCATCCTTTAGTGTCTTATGTTTGTGTTATATGCAATGTCCTTGTTTTTTAATTGTACTTAGTGAGAGGAATAGGGAAAAATTTGCTTCATCTTCCTGGAAGCAGAAGTCCTAGCATACAATTTAATTTATAAAGTTTAATTACTCATAATTTAAGAACAGTTGATACTATAGTTGCTCACTCGTTGAATTGGTGCTTTTTTTTTTTTTTGGAAGGCTGTTTGTCTCCATCCAAGAGCTTTGTGAATTGAGAAAAGGAAGATGAAGATAAACACTCACAGTATTTCTACCAAGTTAGTTTTCAGATATGTCGATTTCCATACCTTTCATAATCATAATTTATGATTTAGATGAGGAAAGATAGAATGCATTGTATTGACAATAACTTCAGTCTTATTCCTATCACTTCCATTGCTAACTGGTTCTGTTACACTCAGTTTATCTTGGATGATCATTTATCTTTTAATTGTGCTGTGGATTGTTAAATAAGCCTGGGCTTTTATTACAGAACACAGATCACTTCTGGAGCTAGTGAGCTGGTCAAGGTATCCATTTATAAGCTGTCATTCATTTTGATGCTACTCCACAGCCTTTGAAAGATAAAAGTGTAGATGAGCCTGGTGGTTTTCAACAAATGCTATTATTCAGTTTAGATTGTAAAAAAATACATTTTAAGACTCTCAGATTGAATAAGAACTTAAGTTTAAATTTTAATTGGACTGAACATTTTCATTGTTTAATTTTCACAGTATTTTATCCAGAAAATTAAAGTAAATAATGTCTTTATGAGTTAGAGATATCTCCATTTTACAGATGGGAAAATTGAAAAATGCCAATTTTTTATGACTTATCCAAGAGCATTCAGTGAACTGAGATTAAAACTGGAACAATAGACCAAGATTGGAATTCTCAATACTTTTTTAACCACCATCTTGTGCTCAGTCCAATAGACCATGCCACTAACTAAATTAAATTTATATATCTTTCAAAATAAGAGCAAGGGGAGAGAACGGGTTATCCAATGAGAACTTTAGACATGGTCTGTAAGTGTCTAATTTTTCAGTCTGATGCATCAGGAATGTTTCATCATTATCATATCCCCTTTTTCATATGCAGCATAATAAAAAGTCCATAATACTAGGCAGTAATTTAAAAAAATATGAATTTCTCCTTAACAAGAAATATGACAGTTATTTGAATTTTTTTACAATTTAAAGGAAAACTGAAAAATGTTATATGAATAAACAAATATAGTGCACATTGTTGTTATGGTTCAGTCGCCTAGTTGTGTCTGACTCCTTGCGACCCCATGAACTGCAGCACATACTTGCCATTAAATATATTACATATCTGTATTTTATATGTTGTACAAATGCATTATAAAACTTACTGAAAATTTATGGTAGGTTTGCAAGCTATCGGAGCTTATCATATTATAGATTACTAACTGTAAAGTAAGTTGGAACTTGGAAATCGGTTTATTAAAATTAAATTTCATTACATATTATTCTTCTATTAGTTTGAAATATTTATATAGAATATTTTAGAGTAGTTTGTTATAGAATCTATTACTAAAAATTGAGAGTCTAGGTTCTAGGTTGAGCTCTTAGCTAAATAGATCATGGAAACATATTTGCAGGTTTGTCTTTGGAAATTAGAATCCTCATATAGCAGTTTATTATTGATAATATAGCACGGTGGAGATTTCTTTTCTGCTATTTTTTTTTCTTCTCACCTTTTCTCTTATTCCTAAGAGTTTCCTTTTGTATTCTATTGTTAAAATTCTAATCAATGTCAGGTAAAACTGTATAACAATGTATTGCTTTCCAATTCAGTGCTTCTGTTTTTCACAATGGGTGTTTTATTTAAAACAACTCAGTTCAAGATGGTACTATGGTATGATTCTATCACTCAGTTGTGTCCAACTCTTTCTGACCCTATGGACTGTAGCTAGCCAGGTTCCTCTGTCCATGGGATTTTTTCAGGCAAGAATACTGGTATGGGTTGCCATTTCCTCTTCAAGGGGATCTTCAAACCCAATGATTAAACATGTGGCTTCTGCAGCTTCTGCATTGCAGGCAGATTCTTTAACCACTGAGCCATCAGGGAAGCCCAAGGTGATACTAAACAAGTTAAAAATTAAAATCTGTATCTCAGTTGTCAAAGGTTAGGAATGCCTATAACTAAACTGACTTATACACTTTATTCATCACTCCAAACTAGTTCTTCTCTACCTTCGAGATCCTATAATTTTTTTGCTATTAAAGTCAGTTGTATTTTGCCTTACATTATAGTGAGCTGTTAACTTGACCCCTACAGTACCTAATAAATTGTTTTACACTACCTATTCTCAGGTACATGTTTTGAATCTAATTCAGTTCTGTGAAGACAAGATAAACTCATGACCCCATTCTGATACCTGATTTTTAATGTGGATGTATTGATATTGTTTCTATTCAGCTTATTCCTCATTTGGCTGTCAATTAGTTTTATTGTTTAATCATAGTTTTCTTCACCTGGTTAGAATTATTAAGATTTTGTTTCCTCAGTAATCTTCTAATTTGCATGATGAAAAATCAGATGATCACTGATCAGTTACTTTAAAATGTATTCCATTTTAGTATATGCCATCTAGATGATCATTCTAACCAGAACAGTGCCTACCACATAGTAGTGCTCAAAAATGAATAAATGAGAGAACTAACACTGGTGGCTCAAATGGTAAAGAATCTGCCTGCAATGCGGGAAGACCAGGGTTTGATCCCTGGGTTGGGAAGATGCCCTGGAGGAGGGCATGGCAACCCACTCTAGTATTCTTGCTTGGAGAATCCCCATGGACAGAGGAGCCTGGCGGGCTGTGGTCCATGAGGTCACAAAAGAGTTGGACATGACTGAATGACTAAGCACACACATACACAGCAAAAGGTTCTAATAGGCTTTCTGTTTAATAGTTCATATACTTAGATATTTATAGGTAAGATCACTGTGTTCAAAGATTTGTTAAAAAATCCTTAGTTTTAGTTTAAACTCTTTAGTGCTAAAACCTGCTTCTCTACATGAACATGTTACATGAAGCCTGTTAACTTTATTAAGATGTACCAAATTAATAGTTATCCAAAGTGAATTGATAGGTTAGGGCTCATTGAACAGAATCGCATAGAATTGTTAATGAGATATAATCTGTGAAAGGAGTCTATGGACTGGGAACTACTACCCAAAGGTTAATTTGTGTATTAGTCAAGCTTTTATTATTAAAATACAACTAATCATACATGCTAAATAGTACTCTTGTATTGTAAATATACTTCTCAGAATATGTGATGTATATTTGAGCGTATATACTGGATTGTACAGTTTATCAAGATACAGACGAAGCTTTATCTTATTCTTGGCAACGTGTCTTTCAGTTCAGTTCAGTTCAGTCGCTCAGTCGTGTCCGTCTCTTTGTGACCCCATGAATCCCAGCACGCCAGGCCTCCCTGTCCATCACCAACTCCTGGAGTTCACTCAGACTCACGTCCATCGAGTCCGTGATGCCATCCAGCCATCTCATTCTCTGTCGTCCCCTTCTCCTCCTGCCCCCAATCCCTCCCAACATCAGAGTCTTTTCCAATGAGTCAACTCTTCGCATGAGGTAGCCAAAGTACTGGAGTTTCAGCTTTAGCATCAGTCCTTCCAAAGAAATCCCAGGGTTGATCTCCTTCAGAATGGATTGGTTGGATCTCCTTGCAGTCCAGGGGACTCTCGAGTCTTCTCCAACACCACAGTTCAAAAGCATCAATTCTTTGGCACTCAGCCTTCTTCACCGTCCAACTCTCACATCCATGCATGACCACTGGAAAAACCATAGCCTTGACTAGACGGACCTTTGTCAGCAAAGTAACGTCTCTGCTTTTGAATATGGTATTCCTAAATAATTAGAAAAATTCAATTATAAGAAAAATTACAAAAAACTAGTCATGTACAGAGGTGAGAACTGGATGAGAAAGAAGGCAAAGACCCAAAGAATTGATGCTTTCGAACTGGGGTGCTGGAGAAGATTCTTGAGAGTCTCTTGGAAAGCAAGAACAAACCCGTCAATCTTAAAGTGAATTAATCCTGAATACTCCTTGGAAGGACTGATACTGAAGCTGAAGCTCAAGCTCCAATACTTGGCCACCTGATGCGAACAGCTGACTCACTGAAAAAGACCCTGGTGCTGGGAGTGATTGAAGGCAGAGGATGAGATGGTTGGATGGCATCACCGATTCAATGGACATGAACTTGGGCAAATTTCATATTGGGGTATAGCCAATTAAAAATGTTGTGATAGTTTCAGGTAAACATCAAAAGGACTCAGCCACACATAAACATGTATCCACTCTTCCCCAAACCCTTCTCCCATCCAGGCTGCCATATAACATTGAGCAGAGTTCCCTGTGCTATACAGTAGGTCTTTGTTGGTTATCTATTTTAAATATAGAAATGTGTACATGTAGATAGTATATGGTCTTGATAGATAATTATTAGAAAGCAAATTTCTGTGTCAAAGCTGTAATAAAATCTTTGTCTTTGAAGCTGTGGGGGGGAATCATTTTAGAAAACCTATTGGTAGTTTGAATTTATTTGTTCAAAATACTGAAAGGCTGCGCATTGAAAGATTCAAGCTTGTCTCAAGATTGTTCAAAAACATGACTAGATTTCTGTTTATTTAAAGTTGTAAATGATGAAGGAAACAAGTAAAATGGTAGATGAAAATATACTGTCATTGAAAAAGATTTTCAGTTCCACCCAAGAAAAGATTTAAGCATATTAGTAATACCTGACTTCTTTACCTTAAGCCTGAAAGAATTCACTAGCATAATCTGATTTTTTAAAAAATCACTGTGAAGTATGTTTCTTAGGTTATCATTTTGAACCTTTGGAAACCTGTATAACTTTTTTCTTAACTTGTGCACGAAGAAGAAGTATAACTTTTTCTATAAAAATTTCCTTTAACTCATGTTGTTTTATTGTCCTCTTTACGTTTGTGTATAATAGGATAGTACACAGTGTCTTGGACTTATTCAATGGAAACATCCTTTCAGAGATCATTTGCTGTCTAGACCTCTATTTACCAGCAGTCATGAACAGATTGTACTTTTCTATTGAGATTAATATAGTTGCAAAGTAGCATTTTACAGAAGAGTTTTAAATACAGTACTTAGAAAATATGAAAGACAATTAAAATCTGGTGTCTAATACATAAGGTAGCCACTTTATGCAAATATTTTATTTATATTCCATTCCTTTTATCATAATAAATCTATTGGTCATTTTTTTTATAGTTTAAAACTTTTATTGTATAGCTAGGAAAATAAAGATCCATAGAAAAAGTCTTTTCTTGACACATAAAGAAATACCTTAACTTTAGTACCCCAAACTTAGAATTGTGCTTTTGTTCTATAATGGCCTCCTTTCAGGATTTTCTATACTGTGTTTGAATCCTAGCTCCTGTATAATTTCTGTTGGTTATTTTTTAAATTGAGAAAACCTAAAGGCCTTAACCTTTACGCCACATATAGTTCATTTAAATACTTGAGTGTAATAAAACCTTGTTATTTTGGATTAGACTCTTTTGGAATTCTGGGTATAGTTTCCATGCAGGTTGAGTAGAAGTTCACTTTTATTGCTTAACAAATTCATACTATAAATTCATTTTACAAAGTACATTTAATCTTACTGAGGGTGTCTTAGTTAAGGCTGCTATAACAGGTACCACAGACTGAATGACTTAAACAACACTTGTTATTGTTCAGTCACTAAGTCGCGTCTGACTCTTTACAATCCCATGGACTGCAGCATGCCAGGCTTCCCTGTCCTTCACCATCTCTCAGAGTTTGCTCAAACTCATGTCCATTGAATCGGTGATGCCATCCAACCATCCTATCCTCTGTCGCTCCCTTCTCCTCCTGCCCTCAATCTTTGCCAGCATCAGGGTCTTTTCCAACGAATCTGCTCTTTGTATCAGGTGGCCAAAGTATTGGAGCTTCAGCTTCAGCATCAGTTCTTTCAATGAATTTTCAAGGTTGATTTCCATTAGGATTGACTGATTTGATCTCCATGCTGTTCAAGGGACTCTCTTATAAAGAACACTTATTTTATTTATTTAACTTTTTATCTTATATTGGAGTTTAGCCCATTAAACAGTGTTGTGATAGTTCCAGGTGGATAGCAAAGGAACTCAGCCATACATGTATCCCTTCTCCCTGAGACTCCCTTCCCATTTCTTAATAGTTCCGGAGGTTAAAAGTCTGAGATCAGGGTGCCAGCATGGTTGGGTTCTTGGTGAGGGCCCTCTTCCAGGCTGTGTGCTCACATGGCCTTCCTTGGTTTGTGCCCTGGAAAGCAGGGCTGTTTCCCTGGGGATGGTGATCAGTGAGGTAACCAGATGACTAGGGTGAACTGCGCTGGCTGCAGAAACCCTCTAGGACTCAGTGATGCAGATCAGGGATTAGAAAGAAACAGCTTGTCACAGTTGTGTGGGAGAGAGAGCTCTTGGAGTGTATAGTCTGAAAGGCTGCCTCCTTCCCCCAGTCTTTCCTTCACTGGAATCTTCTGCCTGGTCCAGGAAAATCTTAAGCTTTAACCTGAATTACAAAATGTATAGGTATGGTATCAATTCAAATATACTATTGAAAAAAAGAAAAGAACATGAGGAAGGCAAGGCAACCATAAGGCAAGGGGAATTCTTAACTTGGTGGACCTCTTGAGCCTGAGTCCATTGGTCATTCTGCTGTGTATTCAACATATTATGTTGAATTATGGAGCTTAATTTTTTTTATGGTGTCTTTCACTAAGAAAATAATATTCTTGAGGGTAGAATCTATTGTTCCAAGGTAAAACAGAGTACCTAGGACTTTGAAGGCCTTTTGTACTTTGGAGAGGGTATAAATGCTTTAGAAATAGCATTTGCCATGGTTTGAAAGGGTCTTAAGATAAAGTGATACCAGCTAGGATTACACCTGGTTTGTAGCTCCGTATTTCAGAGAACTGCTTACCTATCTTCTGAGAAATAGTTCTTATCCATTTCCTTGCCTGAAAGAATGAAAGCCCTCAGACTTGTTCACTTGCCGTCTGCCTCGTCCTTTCCACCCTCATTTCTCTTCCCCTGAAAAGTCATAAAGATCCCACTATAATTTTCTTAATCCTTTGATGAAATCACTCTTGCTTTTGCATCTTTTATGTCCTACATGTTAGTTGTACTTCCTAAGGTTTTTCATAGCTGTGACTAATAATATTTTAGAAATATTTTTCATCAGTCATAACATTTGACCAGGAGCTTCCCTGGTGGCTCAGATGGTAAAGAATTTGCCTGTAATGTAGGAGACCTGGATTCAATCCCTGGGTTGGAAAGATCCCATGGAGAAGGGAATGGCTACCCACTCCAGTATTCTTGCCTGGAGAATTCCACAGACAGAAAAGCCTGGCAGGCTACAGTCCATAGGGAAGATAATAGACTGCCTAGCAGTATGGCTGATTTACCAGAATCCCATGGGATCAAGAAACATATTTTACCTTAAAGATTTTTTTCTTCATAAATCTTTGTTATTCTGCATTCATAAACTGTTAGACCTAAGAGACAAAACTCCTGCCCTCTAAGACTAAACTTTTTTGCCCCCAGCACCCAGCAACTCTCTTCCCTGCCTTAAGAGAGATATATGAAGAATCCATAGCTTAAAGTGAACCATCCTATTTGTAGTCAGACATACACTTGATCCATTAGAAATTTCACTTCAATCTGTATTACATGTGTGAGGTTGTTTTTATAAGTGTTTTTCATAGCCTGAAATGGTTATAATTCAAAGTACTGTGCTCATCATCATTGTAAGTAACTATGTAGTTTGAGTTACACTTTGTCAGATTGCTTTTAAACTATGGATAAAACTTTCAATAAATTCAAATTTTGTAGGTACTTCATAAGCAACACTGGTAGGTAGTTTATAAACAATATTATATGTACTCTATTGGCACTAGTGTTAAAGAACTCGCCTGCCAATGCAGGAGACGCAAGACGTGGAGAGGAGACAGAGGAGCCTGGCGGGTGGAGTAGCAAAAGAGTTGGACACGGCTTAACAACTAAAAAACAACATGTGCTATAAGAAAAAAAGAAAGCAAAGTATTCTGGATAATTCTGGAAAAGTTATGGCAGTAGCACCTAAAAAGGATCTAGTTGCCATTTCTCTTCAGTGTATCTTCACTTTAGATTGCCATACATAATCTTTTGAGTACCTCTCTAATGAATGACAAAACGTTGAAACTTAACCTGTTAGTAAGAACTTGTGAAACAGTTAATCTCCTGCAGTAACTGTGCACCTTTAGATTTTACTTTTATTTGTGGCATGCACATATATGGAGTTGTTTTGCTTTATTTTAAGCTACCTTGATATTACCTTACTAAATTTATTTTACCTTATGAAATACTTGAAATGTGCTTGCTGTTGTCAGGTATTGTAGTAGAATTCTATTTTAAAACAGTACTAGTTGAAAGTTTTTGGAGTTTTCAGTTTGCTGCTTGTAACCATTTAAATTACAGAATCATATTAATAGGCCCTTCTTACCTGCCATCTGGCAGGAAATCTTACCAGTGCTATTGTTCATATATAGTAATAAATATTGGCAATTAGTATAATAGCCATATTCTATGCAGCAATTTCTAGATTCCTTATATATAATAGATATATTCACAGTGTCTTTTCCTTCTCATTAGCTCTGTGGTTTTTTTGATGGTAGAGATTGTTATTCTTATAAGCACTGTACCTTGTAATATAAAATGTAAAGACAACTTCACTTTCTTGTAAAATTAATCTGATTTCAGGGAGGCAACCCATTGCTTTACCTCATTGAATCACCCGAATCATACTTACTGTTCCTCTCCCTCCCTATTAAAAGGGCATCTCACTGCATTTATGACATACTCGATGTTCATATCGATTCTAAGACTTGCCTCATGCTACTTGCCTGCCACTGCTGCCTTGTTCTTTTTAATTAAGGAAAAAAGTCATGAGAACAACTTTTATGCTTTTGAAGACAAGGAACATTAGCGGATTAAATCTCTCTTGGCCATTTAACTGCAGTCCTCTGTTGTTGGTATCTCTTATGTTGTTCTCCTGACTCCTCCTTCCTCCTCTGCTCTCCCATTTTCCCCATTCTTATCCCAGTAATTCAGTATCAAATCACCCTCCTGATGCAGAAATTCTAGTCTCAGAAAGAGGCTATTTTAAAATTAAAATTGTTAGGAGTAACACTTGATGGAAAGTGAAAAGGAGGCTGAATTTGTGCGTTCTATAATAGTAATATAACAGAACTTCAGGAAATAAAGTGAAATATTTGTTTGAGCTCAGAAATAAATTACCTTGGGCCCTACTACTCATAATCAGAGCATTTGTAAGACAGTGTTTGTTGGCAGTTATGCCACAGGTGCTTTCAGATGGTTTAGGTTCTAGTAAGGATGTAATACAGCAACATTTTAGAATTTTGCATAAATATCTCAGGTTTATTTTTTTAAAACTAGACTGAAGAAGAATTTTCAGAACCTGTTAAGCTCCTTCCTTATTTCTGTTATGCCTCATCTGTCATCTCATTTGTGGAAATCCTATTCTAAATTCCCCCAAACCATGTAATCTTATCTTATTTAGATCATACTAGAACTTCAGCTGTCAGTTTTGGTTGAGCATATCAAAATATTTTATGGCAAAGTCATCTACATATAAATTTGCTTCATATTCATTTATTTAAAAGTCTGCATTATATTTCTCAGTATTTTTTTTAAAGTAACTTAATTTCAGTGGTGGTTCTCCCCTAAGGACATATGGGTTGTTCTTTGTTTGCTTTGGTTTTTTTCTTCTGTTTAAATTTTTTTTTTCCGCTTACCAAGCAACCATTGATCATGCACCTTGTATCAGGGTACTGTACTGGCGGTCTGGGATTATAATATAAAATGTTATATGATGACACTTCATGGCATTTGATAAGAGTCTTAAAATATGAAAACTCTTATCAGTGGTTTCAGTCTTACATTGGGTTTTACATTGAGGGCATGCACCTAAAGGAAGCCCCTGAAAACCAGTGTGTGAGTTTGCACTTTATCTGCAACCCTCTGCTTTCAGGGTTTAAAAGTCTTAAGTAGTCAGGTTACTGCACTGCGTAGTTTCCATGGAACTGTTAGAGAATTTGCCAGTTTATCTCAGTTTATTATAGTTTGAATATTTCAAACCTTCTGCCTCTTTTGAAGAGTGAGAGTTCCCAAGGCAGGGATCATCTTTATGCCTCTGATACCTGGCCTAGAGTCGGAAATATACCATAAGTAAATAATACATAGTAAATGGTTCAACTTCATAAAGAGAAGGAAGATGGGGAAGAGCCAAGATTGAATAGAGGATTGACCTGATTTTCCTCCCTTGTTGACTTTTCTTTTTTACCCTTTGTTTCTCCTCTTAAAGAAGTAAAGCACATTGACTGAGGAGGAGGTACTCCACACATCTGAAGAGGTTGGCTAGCGCTTTGCAAACCCCAAACTGATTTTATCCCTCATCATTGATCGTGTTGTGGGGAATTAATTATCCTTAACCAAACTTCTTAATTATTAAAGAACAGTGCCTGTACAGTGTGAGAATTAAGAACAAAGAGCCAGAGGAAAAGCAGTTTGATTCCCAGCTTGACCTCTTACAAGTTGTGTGCTCTTAGGCAAATTAGTAATTTCTATTAGCTTTTGCATCTATTAAATGGGGGTAATAATGGTACCTAACTCATGGGATTCATTGACAAGATTAAATGACAAATCTAAATTCCTAACACTAAAGAGTATTCAAATTGAAATTCATACCAGAGAGAAGACCATGTAATGTAAAATTAAGCTTAGCAAAGGGCCTTGTACAATGAGGTTCTCAGTAACAACTATAATTATTATAGTTTTTGTGACTTTGTAACTATCAGTACTAGTTTATAGTAATACACTTGACCCTTGAACAAGACAGGTTTCAACTGCTCAGATCCACTTATATGTGTTTTTCTTTTTTTAAGAGAAAATACTACAGTCCAACAGGATCCACGATAGTTTGAGTCTGTAGATGAGGAACTCTGTGTAGAGAGGGTAGACTGTGAGTTACATTCAGCTTTTTCACTTTGCTGATGGTCAGTGCCCCTACTGTGTGTTGTTCAAGGGTCAACTGTATATCATTACATGTTGACGTGTATATACACACATGCAGTATAAATACATTTACATACATGTGTGTGTGCTCAGTTGTGTCCGATTCTTTGTGACCCCATGGATTGTAGCCCACCAGGCTCCTCTGTCCATGGGATTCTCCAGGCAGGAATACTGGAGTGGGTTGCCATTTCCTCCTCTAGCGGATCTTCAGAACCCAAAGATGGAACCCGTTTCTCCAGAATTGCAGGCAGATACTTTACCACTGAGCCACCAAGGAGGCCCATATACATTCATACATTCATACATTCATCTGTCTACAGCATCATTTCTAACTACTCAGATACTTATTCAGTCCTCAGAAGAGATTCCTTTGTGACTGTGTGATCAAAGAAAAAGAGTTAGGTAATCTTGGAAGGATATTGCATCCAGAGCTTAGAAAACTGGGTCTCTTCCACATTAGTAAGTGCATTTCTAGCATCCAGATAGTTCATCTCTGCTAATTTTGTCAGCCAGTCTCTATCCCCCTTTCTGACTTTCTGCCTCTTTCTTTTTCTCCCTCTTCTCTTACATGTAGACATGTGTGCATCATATACATTCTGACAGATTATTTCATCCAAGTCAATTCATTTTTTCTTCTTTTTAAAACATCCTGTATTTTGAAAAAATACTTTGGGTCATTTAATGTATTCCACTGATTTAGGTTAGATTGTATGAATATTAAATACATACATTATTTCAATTAACCCTCAAAACATTTCTGTGAAGTTAAGTCATAACCATTTGCCCAACAAAATACTGAGCCTACAAAGGAGCTAATTGAGTTGCCTGAAGTTGTATGGGTAATAAGCACCAAAGTTGGGAATCAGACATACAGTGTAATTTTTCAGCCACCCTTTCCACAGCATTATAACACTCTGAACAAAAAGGACCTAGAAATCTTCATCTATGAGTCATCTGTCTCAGGATAGATTACTTCCACAAATGTTATCCATTATATAGTGATTTTTAGTTGACTCAACTTCAGAATGGCCATTCCTGCCCTGGTGACCCTCCTTGTTAATTGGCAGAGTAGGAGAAAATAGAAGATTACAGATCTTTGAGGAGAAAATAATAAGTATTCAAGTTGGGAAGGTATTAAGTCAATGGAGGGCTAGACAGCTTAAGCAAGGGGATGAAAAGGAAGGCTAAGAATGTTTGTATAGAAACACAGATGAATTTGTAGACGAGTAGACCATTCAGGTATGACCTAAATCAAATCCCTTATGATTATACAGTGGAAGTGAGAAATAGATTTAAGGGACTCGATCTGATAGAGGGCCAGATGAACTATTGGCTGAGGTTCATGACATTGTACAGGAGACAGGGATCAAGACCATCCCCATGGAAAAGAAATGCAAACCAGCAAAATGGCTGTCTGGGGAGGCCTTACGAATAGCTGTGAAAAGAAGAGAGGCGAAAAGCAAAGGAGAAAAGGAAAGATATAAGCATCTGAATGCAGAGTTCCAAAGAATAGCAAGGAGAGAGAAGAAAGCCTTCCTCAGCGATCAATGCAAAGAAACAGAGGAAAACATCAGAATGGGAAAAACTAGAGATCTCTTCAAGAAAATTAAAGATACCAAGGGAACATTTCATGCAAAGATTGGCTCGATAAAGAACAGAAATGGTATGGACGTAACAGAAGCAGAAGATATTAAGAGGTGGCAAGAATACATGGAAGAACTGTACAAAAAAGATCTTCACAACCCAGATAATCACGATGGTGTGATCACTTACCTAGAGCCAGACATCCTGGAATGTGAAGTCAAGTGGGCCTTAGAAAGCATCACTACGAACAAAGCTAGTGGAGGTGATGGAATTCCAGTTGAGCTATTTCAAAGCCTGAAAGATGATGCTGTGAAAGTGCTGCACTCAATATGCCAGCAAATTTGAAAAACTCAGCAGTGGCCACAGGACTGGAAAATGTCAGTTTTCATTCCAATCCCAAAGAAAGACAATGCCAAAGAATGCTTAAACTACTGCACAATTGCACTAATCTCACAAGCTAGTAAAGTAATGCTCAAAATTCTCCAAGCCAGGCTTCAACAATATGTGAACCACAAACTTGCAGATGTTCAAGCTGGTTTTAGAAAAGGCAGAGGAACCAGAGATCAAATTGCCAACATCCGCTGGATCATGGAAAAAGTAAGAGAGTTCCAGAAAAACATCTATTTCTGCTTTATTGACTATGCCAAAGCCTTTGACTGTGTGGATCACAATAAACTGTGGACAATTCTGAGAGAGATGGGAATAACAGACCACCTGACTTGCCTCTTGAGAAACCTATGTGCAGGTCAGGAAGCAACAGTTAGAACTGGACATGGAACAACAGACTGGTTCCAAATAGGAAAAGGAGTGTGTCAAGGCTGTATATTGTCACCTTGTTTATTTAGCTTTTATGCAGAGTACATCATGAGAAATGCTGGGCTGGAAGAAGCACAAGCAGGAATCAAGATTACCGGGAGAAATATCAATAACCTCAGATATGCAGATGACACCATCCTTATGGCAGAAAGTAAAGAGGAACTAAAAAGCCTCTTGATGAAAGTGAAAGAGGAGAGTGAAAGAGTTGGCTTAAAGCTCAACATTCAGAAAACGAAGATGATGGCATCTGGTCCTGTCACTTCATGGGAAATAGATGGGGAAACAGTATCAGACTTTATTTTGGGGGGCTCCCAAATCACTGTAGATGGTAATTGCAGCCATGAAATTAAAAGACGCTTACTCCTTGGAAGAAAAGTTATGACCAACCTAGATAGCATATTCAAAAGCAGAGACATTACTTTGCCAACAAAGGTCCGTCTAGTCAAGGCTATGGTTTTTCTAGTGGTCATGTATGGGTGTGAGAGTTGGACTGTGAAGAAAGCTGAGCGCCAAAGAATTGATGCTTTTGAACTGTGGTGTTGGAGAAGACTCTTGAGAGTCCCCTGGACTGCAAGGAGATCCAACCAGTCCATTCTAAAGGAGATCAGCCCTGGGTTTTCTTTGGAAGGAATGATGCTAAAGCTGAAACTCCAGTACTTTGGCCACCTCATGCGAAGAGTTGCCTCATTGGAAAAGACTCTGTTGCTGGGAGGGACTGGGGGCAGGAGGAAAAGGGGGCAACAGAGAATGAGATGGCTGGATGG
This sequence comes from Ovis aries, assembly GCF_016772045.2. Lineage (NCBI taxonomy): Eukaryota > Metazoa > Chordata > Mammalia > Artiodactyla > Bovidae > Ovis > Ovis aries. The sequence goes on from NC_056061.1 coordinate 48,654,853, forward strand.
CATCACCGACTTGATGGACATACATTTGAGTGAACTCCGGGAGATGGTGATGGACAGGGAGGCCTGGCGTGCTGTGATTCATGGGGTCACAAAGAGTCTGACACGACTGAGCAGCTGAACTGAACTGAACTGAATTGATAGTATTCTGGTCACTTTTAAATTTGAAGTAATTAAAAATAGTTCATCAATTATCAATGTGCTTTGAACAGATATCAAAATAAAGGTTAAAGTGAATTGTTATAGTTTAAATTCTTTTACATGAGCTATTCAACTAGGTAAAAAGTTCCTTCAAGGACTTTATAAACTAAGCCAGTCAGAAGTTACTCTGAACAAAAGAATACACTGAATTAAGGCAGGAACTGTCTGTTAACTCAAAATAGGCACTTTCATAAGTGGAGTCTTGAAAATGATAAAGAATTAATTATTTAATAAAGATAGCTAATAAGTGCCTTAACAATGAAAATATACTAATTCAATATCTACCATAATTTATATTTTAAGAAAAGGGATGCATATGTAATATTTAGAAGAGTATTCAAATTAAAATTAATAGTAAAGAGAAAATCAATATAATGTATATTTTATCAATGGAGACATATAGGCAGTTTGTGGTAGTTTTTACAGTTCATGTGTCAGCATTTTGTGGAGAGTTCTGTGAAGCTGAAATTCAGATATGCAGTAATTCTTTTCAATGTAGAATATAACAGTCTCAGTCATTCTGGGGTCTGTGATTTTAAAAAACAACATTTCTCTCTTTGATTGATCATAGCTATTATTGAAATAGCTGGTAATATGTGACATGGTGCTATAATTTAGACAGAAAAAAATGGATTGTGAATTATATCCACTCAGCTTAAATCTCTCTGTTTCTTGTCTCCATGGCATCTTTTATACTTTTCTGCAAAAAGGCCCCTTAGCATAATGTTCCTACTTTTTCCCAGGGAGAAAGGAAGGCTGAAGATCAAAGTCTTATGCAGAGTATTCAAGGGAAACTTGTACAACAAAATTAGAGGGAGAAAATAAAATAAGATTCAGAATTTCCCCATACAGGAAATGAAAGTTTTAGTCACTTATTTTTGTATGTAAACAAATGTGCTTTACATATATATCTTGGAGTCAGTTTTCAAAAAGGTGAAAATTTGTGGATATGATGAAGTTCACAGAAATTCAGATGTTTATATTTGAGGCTAATCCCTATATAAATCACTCTCCTCTCTCTTCTTTTGTAGGTAGAAGTAAACTGTAGCATAATTCTTAATGATCAGTAGATAATAAAGCATGTGGGGAACTATATGTGTTAAATGATTTCCCTGTTAAAATCCACTTTTCAGACTCTTCTGCTTCCTGTTTGCACAGGCAGTTCTTCAGAAAAACCAGCTTGCCATTTAGAATGATCAGGGTGGATTGATTAAGAGTTATTCATAGACTGAATTTGCTTTGTGGCCTGTGAACATTTATCGAGTTTCTTTTTAAAATATATTTAGTAAAATTTGGAAGGTGAAGTTTGTACATTACTTTTTACAGCTTTATTGAGGAGTAATTGATATATGATAAACTGTACATAGTTTAAGTGTGCAATTAGATTTTTGAGGGTGAAATGACCACTCCTGGAATAAGATAATGGTCATGTCCGTCACCCTGTAGAGTTGCCTCCTGCCCTTTGTTAATCCCTCTCTCCCTCTCTCCTGCAACACCCTTCATGCTCTTTTCTGGCAACCATGCTGTTGGCATTCATTTTCTAGAATCTTAAACAAATGGAAACACACAATAGGTGTGTCCTCTCTCCCCCTGCTTCTTTTAACATTAGATTCATCCATATTGTTACATGTATCAATAGTCAATTTCTTTTTATTGCTGAGCAGCCTGTTGTTGTATAGCTGTGTCACAATTTACTTATCTCTTCACCTGTGTGTGATGGACATTTGTTATATTTTCAGTCTTCCTGTTACAGATAAAGCTGCTGTGAGACTTGGGTACAAGTCTTCTCATAGATGTGTGCTTTCATTTGTCTTGAAATGGGGCTGGCAATTTTTTTCTTTGGAGATTCAGATAGTAAGTGTGTTAGGCTTTATGGACACTGTGATCTGAAAGCTCCGGGTGGTAAGCTGGGGTAGTGGTAGGACTCACTTATTTGTTTCCTTTCTATGGGAACCACTGACCTGTGCTACCTTTTGACCGATTTCTGAAAACCATTGTACCACACTGTGTTTTTAGTTGGTTAGAGGGAGTAGGACCTAATTCAGTTCTTATTACCCTTATCCTTGGCTGGAAGTAGAAATTTTATCTATACATTTTTAATGCACTTGTGTTTCTTTTTAAAAAATTTTTAATGTCATTCCATTTAAAACCATTATACCATCATGCCCAGATATGTGAGTTCTCTGTTTTCATATTATATTTATTCCGTAGAATTTGTAGCTCCAGTACTAAGGCGGGGTCGGGAAGATCCCCTGGAAGAGGGCATGGCAACCCACTTCAGTATTCTTGTCTGGAGAATTCCATGGACAGAGGAGCCTGGCGGGCTACAGTGCATGTGGTTGCAAAGAGTTGGACACAACTGAAGCAACTTAGCACGAATGCATGCACTAAGAAGTAGATAGAGTGACTTGTGGATTCCCTAGAAGTTTATCTCTTAGAACACTCATCTGTTTATACAAGAATATTAAAATATGTTGATATACCAGTTAGTACTGTACCCCTCATATAAGAGTCAGTATTATTCTCTTACTGATTGCTTGTGTTTTTTTGTGTGCTTTTTATATAAAGACCTTTTATAGTATTATAAATATAGTATACATTTAATACTATATGTATATATATATGTAATAGATATATATACAAAAAAGTACATAAAACATAAATGTACAGCTTAATGAAATTTCATATAACCAACACACATTTAACCATTACTCAGAACAAGAAGGAAAATGTTGCTAGCACCCTAGATGCCTCCAGTATGCTATTTCTCATTCACAAGCTCCTCTCTCCCACCAAAGATGACCGTTGTCTGTACATCTGTGCTTTCTTGCTCTTTTTTATACTTTTATTACTTAGGTATCCAACTCCAAACACTGGGGTTTGGGTTTGTCTGATTTTGAAACTTACATAAATGCATCCCTATATTTTTTTATGTTTGGCTTCATGTCTCTTTAATATAATCTTATTATAATCTGTGACAGTACCTCACTTGTGCTTTTCATGCTCTTGACACTTTTTCAAGAATATTAGTCAGTTTTTACATAGAATGCCCCTTAGGCTGATCTTTTGGGGGGGGGATACTTTCAGGGAAGAACACCATGGAAGTGATAGAGTGCCCTTCTAGGTGCATAGTGTTGTGGTGGAGGGGGAAAGGCAGGTAAGGCGGTTGTGTTGGTAATTTTGATTATTTGGTTAGTTTTCTGAATTTCTGTACCCTGAAGTTACTGTGTGTGTATATATATTGTAACTAATAAGTGTTTTCTGGGGAAGAACTTTGAGACTAGGCAAGTGTCATGTTTCTCATCCTACCTTCATCTTCTAGTTTTAGTATCTTTCAGTGGTTTTTGCCTGCAGCAATAGTTATCATAACATTTCTTCAATTTCATTTTGGCAAATATTTCAAATATGGTGAATTTCAGTTTCCTTCATTCTTTCTCGGTGCATTGATAGGGATTGAAATGTAAAGAACCACTGTCCCTTCTTCCTGATATACTTATTCATATTACTGAAGACTTAGGAGTAATTCACTCCACGGGTTGTAAGCCAGCACTCTGCCTGGATTTTGCTGTTTTGGCTTTGGCCGTTGGAACACCTTCAGTTCGGCTTCTGTGAGTTTTTGATGCACTGTCATCACTTTTCCGTACCTCCTGACTTGCCAGTACCACAAGATGTTCTAGGCTCTTATAATTTTCCTTTCTCAGTCCAGAAATCAACCTTTTCTCTAAAGAGCCAAATGTTTTTGTTTTAGTTGGTGAAGATTGATGGTTGGAAACACAGATCGAAGTCCTCAGCAGGGTCGTTGCTCCTGGGTGTCATTATAGACCCTGTCAGTTGTCAGAGTTAGGAATGTATTGTATACTGACATGCACGTACACACACACTTATATTTATATCTTTATCTATCTGTGAATTTATTAAAAGCCAGGAGTTCCAGTTGATACCTCTTGATTCTAATCCAATATTATTTATTATGTTCACTCTAGCCTCTCCCCTTTTCTTATTTATAACTTTGCACAATGAGCAATCTATATCTCCTTACCCATGGAATATTTGTTTTTTAAATTCTTATATATATATGATGTATTTTCATAATTACTAACCCATACCCCTGTGCGAAACAAGTTTATGAACTCAAGGACTTATATTTATATACAGTTCTTTTTACTTGTAGACTTACAGAATATGCCCAAATTCTCTTTTCTGAAGTTGCTCCCTTAATGTGGTATAGTATTCATCTGTATATGCTTACACATTATGTTAGTATTTACTTTCTGAATATCAGTGGCTAACAGCATTTCTTCATATATACCTTCGCAAAATGATTCAGCTTTCTTTTGTTTACTTCAGCATCTTATTTATCCTTCCCCAGTCTTATTTATTATTTCTGTTATTAGTGTCAGTGTATATTTCACAAAGATCATGTTCAGGTAGTTTATTTCTAACAACACACAGATTCTTTATTTAAACGTGGTGGTGGTGGATTTTGTTTTTTCACGAAGCACTAGAGTATTTTGTTACTCTTATACAAGTATTTAGAAAGCAAACCAGAAGAGAAAAGTGTAGGCTACAGAAAAGTCTGTAAGGATAATAATAAACTCATTCATTTGCTCATTCATGTTTTATCTGTGCCTAATGGCATATGCTGCTTTTACTTACATTATATTACAACTCTCAAGGAATAATGTAGGCCTTCTCAATGATGTACATTTTCTCAAACTCAGAAGGGCCCTATTGATCCTATTCTAAGTGCCTTGACTTTCTCTTTTTCCCTGGTACTAAATGTATTGGATATAGTCTGCTCTTTGGGGAACTTGCTCTTTGGCTTAGAAGTGGGAGTTTATTTAAGTCAGTCAGTATTCAAGGTACTGTAAGTTTTTTCAAAGTATTTTATTGCAGCTGAAAAGTGTATCAGTTAGTGGGTAATGTAATTAGGGCTCGTAGACAGAACAGTTAATTTTGAGTTATTTAGCTTATTTTTAGAAAGATCCCCTTTGCCTTTTTTTAAACTTTTAATTTGAAATAATTATAGACTCAATTTCCTTTCAAAGCAGTTTTTTCTAAGCCTGATATATCATCACTGAATGATGATGAATGAGATTCTTTTAAATGATGTTCTTTCTATTACCTGCCAAGTTTAATTTTCCTTTATGTGAGAAAATTTTCTGGAAAGAATTTTGCAGCTTTCTTTCCAGAATAGATATTTGTTAATATTTATATTTGGGAAATTGAAGCAAAATGAACATCAGTCTTGCCTATCTTTACTTTTTTCAAAAGCTCTAATAGATTTTCTTTCTTTTTCCCAATAATGCCTTCTTATTCCAAAAATTTCTTTGGTAGCCACCTTGTAGAAGCATTTGATTATAAGCAAATATTTTGGGAGTTATTAGCATTTGTATAAAAATTATGTTAATATTCACCTAACAGAAGTTGCAAAACAATTACCTGGTACTAAATGAGTCAGGGTTTTTACTTTAACACATACTTTTTAACATATACATTTAAGTGCATCTATCAATGGTGAATTAATGCCTTTACTCTGGGATTTAAAATGTGATTGCTGTATAACATATGAGTACCCTGTCATAATGAAACGGTGCCTATTATTTGACAATAATTATGCATACAATCTGGCAAAATAATTTTTTGAAAGGTAAAAGCATTTTAAGAAATGTTCCATCTTATAAGTTGGAATTTTTGTTCTCAGAGTATTAATTATTTTACACATAGCAAACCTTTAAATTATGGTACATATTAAAACCCACTCAAACGAAGGTGGTAGTATAATTTATGGTAAGGAATAATATGTACATGGATGAGAAAGAACAAGATTTTAAAAGCAAAATATATATATGCTGTGTAACTAACATATTTAAGATATTTCTTGTTTAGAAGGTAGTTATTAGATAGGCAAGTTGGAGGAAGAGGGGGACACTAAATTATATATTGGCACACTTCCTGAAATGCATATGCATAGTAATTAGAGGCATTGATTTTTAAATGTCAGCCAGCTTTTATTCTCTTCCTTTTCTAGCATCTATTTGTATGAAGTGACTATTCTTACTTCTAAAAGGAGTTGATCAAGCTTTTTGTGAACATTTGTTATATAGGAAATAAATTACCACTGCTATATATAACTAACATTAATTTTGTGATACTAGCAATTTGTGAGTGATTTAAAGTTTTGTTGATTTGATTAATTTCTTATTTGTCAAATGATGGTGAAGAAATTCTCCATTTCCCAGTTGAGACATTTGGGGACATTTCTCATGCTTTCTACTTGCATCCAGTAAAGAAGTAATGCCTTTAGTCGTTTATAACCCTCAACAACATGTTAAAATGTGTTACTTTAAGATTCACATTCCAAACTTAAGTAGCTTTTTGCTAAACTGGTTTAATTTATTGTTGTATTTATCTGCTCTTAGCACTCTTAAAATGGCAGCCCACTCCAATATTCTTCCCTGGAGAATCCCATGGACAGAAGAGCCTGGCGAGCTCTAGTCCATGGGGTCACAAAGAGTTGGACACAACTAAGTGGCTAACATTTAGTGGCCTTTAATACTTTATAGGCTTTTAAAGAATGTAGGGAACAGAGGATATTCCTGAGAGATGGAATATCTGTTTACCTAATTCATAAAATCGAAGATGCTTTAAAAGTGTGCTCTGTTAGTCTTACCAAGTCAATGGAAAGTTAATGCAGGTGTGGAAATTTTTCCCCTTCTCTTCTAGGTTATTTGAACCTAGATCCTGGGTTGGCAAGATCCCCTGGAGGAGGGCATGGCAACCCACTCCAGTATTCTTGCCTGGAGAATCCCCATGGACAGAGGAGCCTGACAGGCTACAGTTCATGGGGTCGCAAAGAGTTGGACACGACTGAGTGACTCAGCACAGCACTAGGTTCTTTGGTCTAATAATTAAATTGACATAAGACAAGTTAGCAGGAGAAAACATATTTAAGTTGGTACATACAGGATCCCCTGTGATAAGAGACTCAAGAGCAAGTTGGACAGTTGAGGCTTATGTGCCATCCTATGCTAAGGAGTGGGAGTAGGGCCTGGGTCTTCAAAGGGGAAGAGAGTGACTCATAGGATAATAAGACCTAATGTGTAGTATTTAGAAGTTTGCCCTGCCATGCAGGTAAGACTTGCAGATAACATCATGGTAATAGCTGTTTTTCTGGGCCAGGCCCCCTATCTAAATTCTTTTAGGTAGTTAAGGGAGAGGTGTAAGTTTTTCCTGAGTCTTCTGGATCTTGATTGCCGTCAGCTGGAAATAATCCACATATGAAGTGGCATAATTTAGGCTGGCATGTTCTACCCTTCAGTAATAACACAACTGCTCACACTGTCACCTGGTGACAATGATTATACGACACCATAGAGTAGTTACTTTAATTATGTGCTCCTCGTACCCTGCATGACTACATGCTCCACAAATATAGTTCTTTTTTTTTTAATGTTTTTTTTTTTTTTTTAAATATTTTTGGCTCTTCTGGTTCTTCATTGCTGCACAGGGTTTTTTTCTCTAGTTGCAGTGAGCAGGGGCTACTCTCTAGTTGCAGTACATGGCCTTCTCATTGCGGTGGCTTCTCTTGTTCAGAACATAGGCTCTAGGGCACATGGGTTTCAGCAGTTGCAGCTCGCAGGCTCTAGAGCGTAGGCTCAATAGTTGTGGTACACAGGCTTAGTTGCTTTACAGCATGTGTGATCTTCCTGGATCAGGGTTCAAACTTACGTGTCCTGCATTGACAGGTGGATTCTTGACCACTGAGCCACAAGGGAAGCCCTGATACAGCGTGGTTCTAATGATGGTATTTCCTTATTCATTATGTTTCATGTAGTCAAGAATGATGTGTGCGTGCATAGTTGCTACAGTCGTGTCTGACTCTTTGCGACCCCAGGGACTGTAGCCCGCCAGGCTCCTCTGTCCATGGGAATCTCCAGGCAAGAATACTGGAGTGGGTTGCCATGCCTGCTTCAGGGGATCTTCCCCACTCAGGGATTGAACCCACATCTCCTACATTGCAGGCAGATTCTTTTCTGTTGATCCACCAGGGAAGCCCCTAGAAGTCAAGAATGGTAGACCTCTTTAAATAGGAAGGAAGGATGCAGGAAAGGTAGCCAGTTTATCCCCACCCTCTAGATGGCTTTTCACTTTTATGTGCACGAATTGTTTGTATAAAAAAATAAATATTGCTTATGAAGTCTGACATTCTTCATGGCCCATTTTAAGCTTTCTTTGGGTTTTCATCTCCAGCTAACTTATCCCTTTCTTGAGCCATACTTGTTTCCTTTTTATCTCAAATCTTCTGCATTCTCAGAATTTAGTTTATAAAATTTTCCCTTTGCTTTACCCACTCATCAGAGTTAAGGCTTAATTCCACCTATTCAGGCTTCTCCAGCTCCCTCCATCGCAAGTACCTCTCACTCCACTATTTTGCAATGATAAATACCTCTGCAATAGCATTTATCAGAGACTACCTTCTGTTGTAGTTAATTGTTTGTGTGTCTGCTTTTCCTGTTAGATTTTGGGAGTGAACTATTTAGGTTTGTATTAATATTATCTCCGTAGTGAATGGTATAGAAAGACAAAGAGTGTTTTTTGAATTGAACTCATAGATTTTTAAAATCAATGCATTGCTTAATTCTCTTCTATGGAGTGATTTTGCTGGAATTACTATTTTGTTGGATTGTTTTACATTTAAATTGCCGTTTTCAATGTTTACCCACCATTTTCTGAAGTATAAGAATTATTCCTTTGCTGGTTACTGTTCCATCATGCAAAAGACAAGAATAGTTGCATAGATATTAATTTTTTCATATTAAGTATCTATTATGCAAATTTTGATAATTATGCAACCTTATATTTAAGGAAGGATATTTTATAAATGATGTTTTTCTTTTCATTTGTAGGTTGCTTCCTCAGAACATTGGCCTTCTCTATGTTGGAGGTTATGAAAGACCCTTTGCACAAATCAAGGTATGATTGTTCACTTTCTAACGTTTTTTCCTAGGTACAGTTCGTTCATCTAGAACCCACTAAAATCCTTCAAGTAACTATCACAAAAATTGGGGAGTGTGAATTATTAATTTTGTTTACTTTTACATATCTCTGCTGAAATAGTACTTCAGCTTTTCAGTAAATCAGTTAGTTTAATAATCTTTCCCATAATAAATTTGACCAGTACAATTTGGTGATTAGCTAAGAAAAATACAATTTAGAGCTTCATTACCCTATTTCCCAGTAGAATTTTTTTGACAGCTTTATTGGGGTATAATAGACATGTAAGAAAATATACATATTTAAACTGTACAGTTTCATATCCAGTTATACTTACCCTTGTGAAACCATCACCACAATCAAGACAAATGACATATCCATCAACCCTAAAAGTGTCTTTGTGCCCCATTGAATTCCCCCACCTCTTCCCCTTCCTTTTTCTCCTCCAGTTCCCAGGTGACCACTGATCTAATCACTATGGATTAATTTGCACTTGCCAGAATTTTATCTAAATGGAATCATACTGTATTTCTTTCTTTTGGCTTCTTTGGTTCAGTTATTATTTTGAGATTCACCCATGTTGTTACACTTCAGTAGCTCATTCCTTTTTATTGCTGAGTAATATTTCATTATATGGTTTTAGCACAGTTTCTCTATCCTTTTACATATTGAGGGACATTTGGGTTGTTTCTACTTTTTGGCTGCTATAAATAAAGCTGCTGTGAACATTTGTATACCAGTCTCTGTATGGACATATATTTTAATTTCTCTTGGGTAAATACCTAACACCAAAATGATTGAGTTAAATGGTGAAAGTGGCTCAGTCATGTCTGACTCTTTGCGAGCCCTATACAGTCCATAGAATTCTCTAGGCCAGAATACTGGAGTGGGTAGCCTTTCCCTTCTCCAGGAGATCTTCCCAACCCAGGGATGGAACCCAGGTCTACCTGCAAATTCTTTACCAGCTGAGCCGTAAGGGAACCCCAAGAGTACTGGAGTGGATAGCCTATCTCTTCTCCAGCAGATCTTCCTGACCCAGGAATCGAACCGGGGTGTCCTGCGCTACAGGCAGATTCTTTACCAACTGAGCCATGAGGGAAGCCTGAGTTAAATGGTAGCTGTGTGTTTTAACTTTTTAAGAAACTATCAAACTATATTCCCACCATCAGGATGAGTGCCAGTTCCTCCGTTTCATCATCAACATTTGGTATGGTCAGTCTTTGAGTTTAGGCATTCTTGTAGGTATATAGTATTTTGCTGTAGTTTTAATTTGCTCTTCTGTAATGACTAATAATATTGAGCATCTTCTCATGTATTATTTGCCATTTATACATCTCTAGTGAGGTATGTGTTCAAAAACTTGCCATTTTTTGTTTTTGTTTGTTTTCTTAAACTGTTGAGTTTTGAGCATTCTTTGTATCTTCTGAATGTAAGTCTTTTATCAGATATGGGATTTCTCTTAACAAGATCCTCAAAGAGCAAAAATTGTTAATATTGATAGAATTCAGTTTATTACTCTTTTTTCATGGCTCCTGCTTTTAGTATTGATCTAAGAAACGTTTGCCTAGCCCAGAGGCAGAAAGATTTTTCTTCTGTGTATCATTCTGGAATCTTTATAGTTCTGGGTTTTACATTTAGGTTTATTATCTAATTGAAATAATTTTTGTATGTGATGCAAAGTTCAAGGTAAAGAGGAATATTGTCCTTCCTATACCCCAACCCTTTTTGGCACGAGAATATCCAGTTGTTCTAAAACCATTTGTTAAAAAGACTATCCTTTCCACCACTGAAGTGTCTGCATCTCAGTTGAAAATCAGTTCACCATATGTGTGTGTGTAAATCTCTATTTCAGAACTCTTTATTCTGTTCCATTGACCTATGTGTCTATACTGTGCTTTATCAGTCATGTTCAGCTCTTTGTGACCCCATGGACTGTAGCCCACCAGGCTCCTCTGTCCACGGAATTCAGGCCAGAATACTGGAGTGGGTTGCCATGCCCTCCTCCAGGGGATCTTCCCAACCCAGGGATTAAATCCAGGTCTCCTGCATTGAAGGTGGATTCTTTACTATCTGAGCCACCAAGGAAGCCCAAGAACACTGGAGTGGGTAGCCTAACCCTCCTCCAGGGGATCTTCCTGATCCAGAAATCAAACCAGCCTTTCCTGCATTGCAGGCAGATTCTTTACCAGCTGAGCTACAAGGGAAGCCCCATGTGTCTGTACTATATGCCTTCACTAATAACACAGTCTTGATTTTCGTGGCTTTAAAATAAGTCATGAAATCAGGTAGTGTAAATCCTCCCAAGTTTTTTCTTTTCAAAGTCCTTTCCCCTTGTGTATATGACATATTTTTATGCTTTGAAAAACAAAGGTTTTATATTGAGCCTGAATAGGACATACAAGGTATATAATACTGAGGAGGTTAGTCACATTATTGACATTATTAAATTAAATACCTTATTTAGCTACCATAGCATCAGCATTTCTTTAAATACCTTCCTTAATTTAAGACACTCAAAAGTCCATGTTAAGGTCTTAAGTTGTGAACCCTCTTGAATGTTTCTGATTCCCTAAGTAATGACAGGAATTCAGGTACTTTCTTTTTTTTCCTATTTTTAACATCCCTGGAACACAAGTGGAGCTGGCAAGAGTCTCTTCATAAGCCTCCCTCACTATCCTGTTCACCAAATTCTACAGTAAAGCCAGGAATCCTGATAAGTTTCAGCAGAAACATTTGTAAAAGCCCAACTTTTTTTCCTATCCACTGATTTGGAAAATCCTCTTTCCCCTTATTGGAACTGAAATAATGAAAAAGTGAGAGATATATTTGATACATTTAAGGAAGGGTAGAATTTGTGGGTATGTGTCTGTTACATGTTACATATTATCGCAAAAGCATAAGTGTATGTATGAGGGTGATTCCTCCATCACTCACCTCATCTATTAACATATCATTTTCTTTATTCAGGCCATTTCTATCAAGCCCAGTGACAGAGGTCAATCCTTTGTCAACCCTTTATGCCTGGATAATCAACTCAATAGAAAAAAGTCCATTATTTTAGGGCATGTTTTTCCTTTGATGTTTCCATGGGAAAGGTTTCTTTCATATGCTATGAAAGGATTTCTTATCCTCATTAATTATTGAGGTTCTTTTATAATTCCTGTAGTTCTTATGAAAATGCTATATAGATCCTATCTAATTAGAATGCTTACACGTTAATTGGAAAACAATTAAAAAAATCATAGTTGAAATGCTTGAGATTAGCCTAGAAATTTCTTTCTCTGCCCCTTGCCTTGCATCTGACTTCTTCTGGTCATGAAGTACCAGTATTTTTCTCTCTTTAAACTAATATATACTATATTATATGGCATAGATGTCAGATATAACCTTTAATAAATGGAAATGGCTTTGCTTAAGAGAATATTGGTTGAAATTTTATAAATCAACATAGGAGTTTGTTCATTTGAATATTTAAGGAAAGGAATTCTCATTTCATTAACATCACAAGACTAAATGTTAGTGGCTTGGTGTTAGAGGTTACATTTGTTAAAGACACATTTCACTGTTGTATTTCTAAAAAGGAACTCCAATTTATAAAGATCAGAAAGAAAAAAACACAAAAAGGGTGATAGATATTTGGACAAATATTAAATGAGTTCAGAAATTTGCTATAGGGTGACAATAGATGTATGTACTATTAGTATATAATATGAATTGTTACAACCATCTTTCTCTCTCTCCCTCCCTCCTTCACACCCTAGATACAGATGTGTACAAACATGGAACTTCATGATAGTTTTAGACCAGTACATCTATATGCTACTTTCAGGTTTCATTATTTTTAGAGGAAGTTATTCCAACTTTGCCTTTTGTATCTCCTAACATCTTCTGTAAGTCATTGGAAGGTTCTTTTTTCAAAGAAGCTCAGTCCTTAAGTTTTCATGGGAAATTTGTCATCCGAAGAACTTGATTTTAAACACGCATGATTATGCTCTTATTTTATCCTAAAATATGATAAACCAAATAAAACACTGATCATCTTATAGTGAGTTGTAATACAGTGTAAGAAAAGAATTGTCTCACATATCCACAGCTACTGTTGAGTGCTGTGAATGAAGCACATTTCACCTTCATCCAATACTACTGTCACCATCACTGAGATTAAGATAAGTTTCTAAATGTACTGGGTTGTGTGTGATTAAGATAAGTTTCTAAATGTACTGGGTTATGTGTGACTTAGGGTTTTCTTAAGAAAGAAATAGATTTCATTATATCTTTATATTCAGTCTTTGAAATTCAAAAGAAACATTTTGATTAAAGTAAAATTTTACTTAATTCCTATTCATATGCTTTCAGGTTGTCAGAAACTTTTTGGGGTGGTTATTTCTATATGTCTTTGCATAATACCTTTGTCTTAGTTCAGTGTGTATATAATCCTATTATCCATAGTTTATTTTTATAGACATGGTCAAGGTTAAATTATAGTTTACATTTTACACCTGTTATTCAGTGTTGTTTTCTAAAGCATTTTATAGTCTGATAAAAATCTCAGTGCTATTCTCATAGGGTTCTAGTCCTGGAGGCTCCACTTAGCAGCCAGAATCCATAAAACAAAGAAAGATTGAAGCCTGTCAGCATCACTTTTAATCAACTTAATGGTTGTTATGGAGAGTCTCAAGGCAACAGGGCTGTCCCTCCCCTCCAGGCTTGATATCAGTTGCCTCTTGCAGTCCTGTCAGCCCAAGAAGCGTGTGAAGCTGTGAGGCTGAGTCACGTACAGTTTCCACTTTGACACCACAGAACAGCGAAAAGATGTCTTCTGTATTTTAGCTATGAATTCCATGCAGCAGGCGTATGTGAAAAATAAGGAATGTAAACATTATTCTGAAGCAGCTATTTTATAATCAGTGTAGCTGAGTTATTCTCTGCCTCATGCCCAGTTCCATCTCTGCCGAGGAACTGGGTGCCGTTAGTCACAGTCTCATACTCTGAGCTTTCTGAGCTTCAATTTTTAAAAGCCTCTTTACAGCCCAGGAAATATAGGATTGGTGTTTGCATCCATATGCATATGCAGTAGGTACAGAAAAGACTGCAAAAGAGATGGGGTCTCTCTTAGAGAATACTGAAAAAGCTAAGAAGATTGATTCTGTCTGTTCACTGACTGATGGTGTTTTAAAAAATGTGTGGCTCATTAGATCAATCAGTTCAGTCACTTAGTCATGTCTGACTCTTTGTGACCCCATGGGTGGCAGCATGCCAGGCTTCCATGTCCATCACCAACTCCTAGAACTTGTTCAGACTCAGGTCCATCGAGTCAGTGATGCCATCCAACTATTTCATCCTCTGTCATCCCCTTCTCCTCCTGCCTTCAATCATTCCCAGCATCAGGGTCTTTTCCACTGAGTCAGATCTTCCCATCAGGTAGCCAAAGTATTGGAGTTTCAGCTTCAGCATCAGTCCTTCCACTGAATATTCAGGACTGATTTTCTTTAGGATGGACTGGTTTGATCTCCTTGCAGTCAAAGGGACTCTCAAGAGTCTTCTCCAACACCACAATTCAAAAGCATCAGTTCTTCAGCGCTCACCTTTCTTTATGGTCCAATTCTCACATCCAAAACATGACTGCTGGAAAAACCATAGCTTTAACTATGCAGATCTTTGTCGGTAGAGTCAAGTCTCTGCTTTTTAATATACTATCTAGGTTTGTCATAGCTTTTCTTCCAAGAAGCAAGCATCTTTTAGTTTCATGGCTGCAGTCACCATCTGCAGTGATTTTGGAGCCCAAGACAATAAAATCTGTTACTGTTTCCATTGTTTCCCCATCTATGTGCCATGAAGTGATAGGACCAGATGCCATGATCTTCATTTTTTAAATGTTGAATTTTAAGCCAACTTTTTCACTTTCCTCTTTCACTTTTATCAAGAGGTTCTTTAGTTCTGTTCACTTTCTGCTATAAGGGTGGTGTCATCTGCATATCTGAGCTTATTGATATTTCTCCTGGCAATCTTGATTCTAGCTTGTACTTCATCCAGTCCTGCATTTCGCATGATGTGCTCTGCATATAATTTAAATAAGCAAGGTGACAGTATACAGCCTTGACGTACTCCTTGCTCAGTTTGGAACCAGTCTGTTGTCCTGTTCTAACTGTTGCTTCTTGACTTGCATACAGATTTCTCAGGAGGTAGGTCAGGTGGTCTGGTATTCCCATCTCTTGAAGAATTTTCCAGTTTTGTGATCCACACAGTCGAAGGCTTTAGCATAGTCAGTGAAGCAGAAGTAGATATTTTTCTGGAATCCTCTTTCATTTTCTGTGATCCAACAGATGTTGGCAGTTTAATCTTTGGTTCCTCTGCCTTTTCTAAATCCAGCTTGAGCATCTGGAAGTTCACAGTTCACATACTGCTGATGCCTAGCTTGGAGAATTTTAAGCATTACTTTGCTAGTGTGTGAGATGAGTGCAGTTGTGTGCAGTAGTTTGAACATTTTTTAGCATTGCCTTTCTTTGGGATTAGAATGAAAACTGACATTTTCCAGTCCTGTGACCACTGCTGAGTTTTCCAAATTTGCTGGCATACTGAATGGAACACTTTCATAGCATCATCTTTTAGGCTTTGAAATAGCTCAACTGGGACTCCATCATCTCCACTAGCTTTGTTAGATCAATGTATTTTACTGAAGGGAATTAGTTAATATTGATACTTTTCAGTCTATAAGGTAGCTAAAGTATTACATCAGATAAAGATGCAGGCTGTAGAACTGAGTATTCTGGTTTAGTGGCTTCCATACTTATCACTGTGAACCTGTAGGACTGTACTTTTCACTGAGTTCCAGTACACATACACATACACGCATTTATATACACACAATGTAAACCAAAGTTCCAAAAGAAATGTGATGTAACCACTGTATTTTCCATTCTGTTCTGTTTATTTTTCTGTTGACTTAGTTTTTAAATGTGGGTCTCAGCACACTCAGTTAACTTCTCTCCTTGGAAAATGGGTCATGACTCACCAGCACTGCTGCGAGGTAGGACTTGTCCAGCTAATTCTGCCATCTGTCAGGTTGATGCAGTACGGGAGAGTGGAGGAAGCTTACCTGCTCCTGAGTTGATGCTAGCCCTTGGCCTGGCTTCGGAGGGGACATCATGGTTGCTGGGGAGAGGGAGGAAAAGAGCATAGGGAAAGATTATTGAGGGTGGAGTTAAGGTGTTTTATGGAGCCAAGCAAAGCTTCTTTCTGTTTCAACAGAATCCTAATTCTTAAGAACAAAAAAGAACCTTCCACACCTACTCTGTCTTTCAAATGATTTCATGTATTTTGAAGATAAAGAAATTAAGATCCTCCTAGATTAACAAACAGAAAAAGATGAGTGAGAAATTGAGAGAAAGCAGTGGAAGCGTATCTAGATTTGTGGATTTGTGTGCCATATTCAATGAATAAGTTTTCTGTAGTACTGTGAGCAGAGAGGTAAATTTTCAATGTCTCATACTGCAGTAATCAGAGCAGGCATGAATATTTCTTTGCTGAAAGCAGATTCAAAAAGTGAAAGAAGCTTAAAAAAAAAAAAAAACACCCCACAAACTGTTGTAAAAGCTAAAAGTCTGTCTGCTTCTGTGCAATAGCTATTAAGTCACTGACAGCATTTTATCTTGTATGCTTGCTACCAGAGTGCTTCAGGGCCCTTGCAGGGCTCTCTATGAGCCTGTATTATAACTTTCCGGACGTTTAAAGTCATGCATTGTTACCAACAAGTCATATAGAAATTGCAGACTTAGGTTTCCAAAATGTATTCAATAGCAATAGTTTTCCTGCCATTTTTACCAAGGCCCTTATGGCTATGTTATTGCCAGAATTGAGTAACACTTCAGGCCTATAGTCATACCTGTCTTAGTTTCAGTATTCTTACCTTCATGTCCTTAAAAAACTTACCTATAAGAATTTGAATTCCATAGGGCTAGACTGTGTCTTGTGTACTTCTATACTGTCAACAGTTAACCTAGTGCCTAAGATGTAAAAGCACTAAATAAATATTTGTTAACAGTATTATTGAAGAATGCCTAGAAAGCCAAATTTTTTTTTATTATTACTAAGGTAGAGTTGATATGTAACATATTATTTTCAGATATGCAACGTAATGATCTAATATTGTGTACATGGCAAACAATCATTACAGTCAGTCTACTTAATATACATCACCTTGTGTATGTATATTTAGTCGCTCAGTTGTGTCCGACTCTATTGTGACCCCATGGACTAGCCTGCCAGCCTCCTCTGTGGGATTTCTCAGGCAAGAATATTGGAGTGGGTTGCCGTTTCCTTCTCCAGGAGATCTTCATAATCCAGGGATCAAACTCGTATCTCCTATGTCTCCTACATTGGCAGGTGGATTCTTCACCACTGAGCCACCTGGGAAGCCTATACTCTTAGCAACTTTCAAGTAATATACAATATGGTGTAAGTTTCTAGTATACAATATGGTATTATTAACTGTGGGCTTCCAGGTGGTGCTGGTGGTAAAGAATCTGCCTGCCAGTGCAGGAGAATTAAGAGAGATAGGTTCAATCCCTGGGTTGGGAAGATCCCCTGGAGAAGGACATGGCAAGCCACTCCAGTATTTTTGCCTAGAGAATCGCATGGACAGAGGAGCTTGGCAGGCTACAGTCCATAGGGTCACAGAGTTGGACACAACTGATGCTACTTAGAACGCATGCATACAGATTATTAGCTATAGTCACCATGCTGTGATGGACAGGGAAGCCTGGCATGCTATATATAGTCCATGGGGTTGCAAAGAGCTGGACACAGCTGAGTAGCTGAACTGACCGACCACGCTGTTAGATTACATCCCCAGAACTTATCTCCCTTATAACTGGAGGTTTGTACCTTTTAAGGGCTTTCATCTATTTTTCCCACCCTTATCCACTGCCTGTGGCAACGACTAATTTCTTCTCTGTGTCTTTAAACTTGTGTGTTTTTTTGGTTGTTGTGTAATTTTTTTGTTTGTTTTTTTACAAAGTATTTACCATGAAGTTCATCAGAGTATTTAAAACTGTGGTTCCAATTGTGGTTCTATATATTTACTGCCTTAAAACTTTATTTTCTGATCTCTGTTTTTCTTGAGTTGGGATGTCTTTGAAGCAATATAAATTAATTTTCTAATTTAAGATTGTGGTTGTAAATTATTATTAATATAGTAGCTTTATTTGAAATGTAGATTTCATGAATACATTATTCTGAGAACATTTTAAAAATAGTCCTCAAATTATTTTCCAGCTAAGAAAGTTAGCATTTTTCTTAGCTATAAATTCCAGTTATTTTCAATCTCTCTTGAGTTAGACACTTTATAGAAAAATATTAGAAATCATTTTAGCATATTCTAGTTTTTCTTTTTGAAAACCAGATTTATCATATCAATGTGACTCTTATTGTAAATGTGGTTTAGAGAGAAAAAGACTAAGCTTTTTTTTTTTTTTTTGAAATTTGAAATGTTCTCAGAAAAGAAAATGGTATCATGTATTTAGGTATTCATAATGCAGCAGACATCCTATTTTGGTGAAAGGAAATAACACAATGTTTCTTAACCTGTTGGGTTTTTTCCTTACGAATATTTTACTTCTAAAAAGAATTTCAAAGGCACTGATAACCATGTAAATAAAAGATTGTATCTAAAGTGACTATTGTTGAGGTCATATTTCTGACAAATGCCATGGTTTCTGATCTAGATTATATGCTAGATTTCTGGAAGTTATATATTTCATTTTCTTCCCACAAAAAGAGAAAAAGAATTTCTCAGTAAGTAGCCAATTGGGAAGGCATATTTACTTGTCCTTTGCCTAATAAAGCTTAGTAACCTTCTCTCCCCGCCTGCCAAGGCAGAGGTAGCAATAAAGACCATTTCAAGAGTTACATGGCCATGATTCAAGCAGTTAGGAACACTCCAGATTGGTGTTCTCTTCGTTGACTCTGCAAGTAACAAACTATGAAGCTTTGAGTCTAGATAATACAAATCCATTAATGTTGCCAATGATTTGTAGTCAGCACTATTAAAGTTACTACCTTGAGCACCTTCAGGAATTTGAAATTAGTAAATGATATTTTGTTGGAAGTAGATATTATAAGGTGTGGGTAGGAGGATTTTCTTTGTCTTAAACAGCTATTTAAAAATACAGTCAAATAAATCTAAGTATCTTTTTAAATAGTTTTTTCTAAATAGTGAGCTACGTATTTGTTTTCTTCACATCTCCAGATTTCATTTGCTTGTTAGAATTATTTGCCAGTAAGTAAAAATGACAAGCTTGTAGTTCAGAAAATTCACAAACTATTCTAAATTAAATGTAAGGTTTGGAGAAGCTATTACAAATTTAACGTTGCAAATACAAGATACCATTTGGATTCTTTCAACAGTGTCACCAGATCGTAACAGTGCTACAAGGAAATAGCTTCATGAGTAATATCTCATCTACTGAAGTAATATGTTCTTTCTAATACTAAAGTACTTTTAATCATTTTATACTAAGCTTCAAGTCTGATAATAGTCATAATATCAGAACAACACTGTGATACTGTTCTGTTGTATGTTCACAATATAGAACACACATCATATATCTTTAAAAAAAATTAATCAATCTAGAATCTTTGTAGACACATAAAATGACATTTTAGATTATTTGGCTATCCAAAATTTCTTCTCAGTAGATTGCAGTGTTTTAGAATCAGATTTGACTTTCTAGGTTTTAACTAATAAAAGTGGTTGTCTAGTGGAAAATTCATTTTGTGTAAAACATTTTTTAGCCAAAGAAGGCTGAAACTTTGAAAAACAAATAGTATAAGAAGAATATTTAAATTAAATGTACCTCTAATGTATCTTTTTTCTTTTTTTTTTTGCATTTTATCAAATGTTACAACCATGTTTCTCTCTTTGAATATCTAATTTTTTTTTAATGCTTTGTCAGTATTTGAAAACTTTCTAACACGGAGAAGGAAAACAGGGTAATATATTTGTTTAAAACCAAAAGCATAAACAATTAGTTCAGTTAGTACTGTTGTCAAGCAAATGAAAATCATAACCAACATTTATTGAGCACCAAGTGTCAGACACTATTCCAATTAATTCTCAGACAGCCTGTAAAGTATAGGTACTTTTAACATTTTCAGTTTTATGGATCAGGAAGACATAGAAGACAACAGATAGTTTATATTATATTGTGTCCTATGGAGTATTATTTTAGTGGATGCTGTTTAGTAATTACTCTTTATGTTGCATTATATATAGTATAGTATTATATTTCTTGAAACCCTTCTGAGTTTTGCTTGTACAGCTGGTCAGAATTATCCCTGTAATTGGTATAATACCAGTTAAGACCCAGATTAGACTAAATGACTTGACCAGAGGAAATAGGATTCTACCACAAGGATCAAGATGGAATCATTGTGGTTTATTTACTTTAAAGAGATGGGAGTATAAAGGGCACAAAGTTACAATCTTACCTCTGCTACTTATTTAGTCATTGTTAAGTGTTTATGCTCATTACTTGTAAATAGTAAAAGCTGTATTGAGAACATTTGTGAATTGCTAAGATATTAAAAGGCTTCTAATTACAATATCTTCTGATCTAGTTGTGGAGTATTTTCCTTTTTATTCCCAAAGCGTCTGTTTTGGAGTTCATTGTGTCATGTATTTCTCCTCAGCTGTGGTTTTTTAAAAAGACTTTAGAGAGGCTCACCCCCCCTTGTTGTTTTTCTTTTGTAGTAAATGCCTTTTATTTCGTCTTTATTACTTCTTAATATCCAAGAGATTTGGGTGAAAGTATGCGGTTATTAATTTGAAATAGTCTCTAGAAATCTATTTCTTTACTAACCAGCTGGGAAGAAATCAGGTATATAAACAAATCACCTGAGCATTTTGTGTGCTTTGATTAGCTCAGAAAGAAAAAGTACCTCCTTTGCAAGATTTTTTCCCACCAGGTGTGACAGTTTTGCTAAATAAAGTGAAAAACAGTTTCTCATTTTCTGACTCAAAGTTGAGTATGCTTTGTGAGCATAGCTGGAATTAAAGCATTTTAATGTTTTTCAAGATCAGTGTATCTTGGAGGAATTTTGATGACTCAGGGCTGATTTTAGCCACAGAAGGAACTAGAGCAGAATTGCAGAGAAGGAACAGATGTTTTCTAAGTTTCAGGATGAGTAGGTTGGTTGCATAGCACAAGGGTAATTGGATGATGTCGAAAGCAGTGACAGTGAAAATAAGCAGAGATATGTTCTCAGGGTGGTTATGGTTTAGCAAAAGGATGAATGAAATAAGGCAACATGCATATGATATAGGTCATGAGATGTTACAAAGTGGAGTTTTCTGGAGTGACATGGGGCCACGCAAGGAAAAGGTAGACACTGTATTAGTGGAGTAAGTTACTACCAGTGATGAATTATTCCATTCTCTTTATCCTATTAAAAGAATTTAGACTCCTGTGCCCTCACAGGGCTTCTTATCCATAATGAGTAAAATCTTGAGTCTGTTGAGGATTTTCAAAAGCCTTTCAGTTCAGTTCAGTTCAGTCGCTCAGTCGTGTCCGACTCTTTGCGACCCCATGAATCGCAGCATGCCAGGCCTCCCTGTCCATCACCAACTCCCAGAGTTCACTCAGACTCATGTCCATCGAGTCCGTGATGCCATCCAGCCATCTCATCCTCTGTCGTCCCCTTCTCCTCCTGCCCCCAATCCCTCCCAGCATCAGAGTCTTTTCCAATGGGTCAACTCTTCGCATGAGGTGGCCAAAGTACTGGAGTTTCAGCTTCAGCATCATTCCTTCCAAAGAAATTCCAGGGCTGATCTCCTTCAGAATGGACTGGTTGGATCTCCTTGCAGTCCAGGGGACTCTTAAGAGTCTTCTCCAACACCACAGTTCAAAAGCATCAATTCTTTGGCACTGAGGTTTCTTCACAGTCCAACTCTCACATCCATACAAGACCACTGGAAAAACCATAGCCTTGACTAGAGGGACCTTAGTCGGCAAAGTAATGTCTCTGCTTTTGAATATACTATCTAGGTTGGTCATAACTTTTCTTCCAAGGAGGAAGCGTCTTTTAATTTCATGGCTGCAGTCACCATCTGCAGTGATTTTGGAGCCCCCCAAAATAAAGTCTGACACTGTTTCCACTGTTTCCCATCTATTTCCCATGAAGTGATGGGACCAGATGCCATGATCTTTGTTTTCTGAATGTTGAGCTTTACGCCAACTTTTTCACTCTCCACTTTCACTTTCATCAAAAGGCTTTTTAGCTCCTCTTCACTTTCTGCCATAAGCGTGGTGTCATCTGCACATCTGAGGTTATTGATATTTCTCCTGGCAATCTTGATTCCGGCTTGTGCTTCTTCCAGCCCAGCATTTCTCAGGATGTACTCTGCATAGAAGTTAAATAAGCAGGGTGACAATATACAGCCTTGACGTACTCCTTTTCCTATTTGGAACCAGTCTGTTGTTCCATGTCCAGTTCTAACTGTTGCTTCCTGACCTGCATATAGGTTTCTCAAGAGGGAAGTCAGGTGGTCTGGTATTCCCATCTCTTTCAGAATTGTCCACAGTTTATTGTGATCCACACAGTCAAAGGCTTTGGCATAGTCAATAAAGCAGAAATAGATGTTTTTCTGGAACTCTCTTGCTTTTTCCGTGATCCAGCGGATGTTGGCAATTTAAATCAATGCAAATATGGAAAATGGGAGAAAAGAGTGAAGACATATCTGTTCTTTTGAATTCTCCTCATTCTTGGTGGAGTCACAAATGTCCTTAATAAATCTGCCTTCTTCAGGGCCAGGCCTCTGCTTCACTCAGTCATCTTGGCGGTTAACTAATGGTCACCTGAGTGACTTGAGGTAGGGCCACGTCACTTTCTTCCTCCAAACCTCCTGCTCCTTGATAGTTTCTATTGTAGGCATCTTGACTCTCTCTGGCATAATTTCAGCGACCTGTTTCAGGCCTTGAGAACCTTAACCTACTAGTTTGCTTTTTTCGTTGTTTGTTTTTAAATCATCACCAAGAATGGCTTCCTGTTGCCCACTGTAGCAAAGGTAAATTCCATCTGGCTTTCCCATGCTCTTGTCCCCTCATTTCTGCTACCTCCCACACCCCTCTAATGCTGACAGTTCTCTATCCCTTTGACTATACATACTATTCTCTTATCCATTCTGTATCACAGAATTGACCTGCTAATCAAAAAGCAGCATTGATTAGGTATATATGTACAGGTATTTTGGTGAAGACAGGGATATAAAGATAAATATTTTCTCAATGTTTTGTAATAGCCTATAAAGGAAAAGAATCTGAAAAAACAAAATATATATATATATATAAATATAAATGAATCACTTTGCTGTACACCTGAAACTAGTACAACGTTTCAAATCAACCATACTTCACTTAAAAATACAACAAGACTTAAAAAATATTTCATCTGCCCCCAACTTATTAATAGTCGGTTGGTGAGATGGAAAGGAATCTCTTTGTGAAAAGATATATAATGAAAGTAGGAAGTGATGTATTTGCTTGGACTTCACTATAAATGTCAGAAGTTGAGGAAGAACTGTGTGCTGGGGCAGCTGAAGTGGGATTTATAAAGTGAAGAAGAACTGTGTTGTCCTACCAGTTAGGTATATAATAGTGTGTGTGTGAGAGAGAGAGACTGAGACTTTGTCCTTTTCTGTTTACTGTAAGAATGGGAGGATGGCAGGTGTCTCAGGGAAGCAGACGACATAAAACAGGGAGTGGAGCCATGGAAGTTTTGCCCTGAATATAGGAGCAGAAGTGTATTGAGAAAGTAATCCGAGGTAGGGTTGGAGAGGTGAATCAGTGTTAAGAGAGTTTAAAAACAGAAACAAGAAACAGCCACACCAACAGTGAAGCTATGCAGACCACTTTAAGAAGTTTCAATTTGGAGCTGGGCTGGGGTACCTAATACTTTTTTAGAGAAACATGAAAATTTTAGGTGAGAACTAAACTCACCATCAAGAACTGACATTTCCTTGGTGATTCATATGAGTATTTCAGATGGCTTCTGTAGGCCCAGATAAAGAAACTAACAATAATGCTCACTGCCATGGACAATGACAGAAGGGTCCTGGATTCCTAAAGTCATAACTTTCAAGTAGTAAAATATTTTTATATCTTCTTCACATTATTTGAAGTGGAACTAATATAAAAATAGTTCAAATTAATGTTTCTATTTGTTTTTTTCCCCCCGTCATTCTCTTCTGCTCAAGTGGAACTATTATTTGTGACAGGAAGTGAATGCACTAGAGAACCTTTCTTAATGTGACTGGTTATACTTTTGAATCTGACAGTTCAAGTCACGGAAGATCTTTCCTTTCCATAGTTGTTTTTTTTTTTTTTTTTCAGTTATTTTCACCTCCTTTTGTGTGTCTTGAGAAGTTAAGATTAAACCTGAGTCTGTTAGACATAGTTTTCACAGGGGGAATTGTATTTTGGAAAATACAACAGATTGATTGGTTCAGGTTTGTTCAGTGCAGCTTTTTTATTGTGAGAAGGAAATCAGTTCATAATACCTTTTTCCCAACAGAAGGTGATAATTACCCTTTGTTGTTGCATTCACGACTTATTTATGTAGAGAGTTATCTTCAAGATTTTGACTTTAAAAACATAGCATCAACACTGTGTTATTGAGTTAAATAATTGTTTACAAATAATACATAAATAAGTCTAAAAATCTAGCTCCTCTAGTGTACCATTTTCCTTCAATGTTTCTACACAGTAATCTGGAAGCAGAAACCTGAACTCTAGTGATATACTACCCAGTAGTAGAATTTGCATATTTCTGATTATATATACATATATATAGTCTTTGTTTTGGAAATAAAAACCTTTGACATTATTTTTAAACTTAAATGTTTTTGTGAAGGTCAGTGATAATATACAAAAGCAGCTCTGGCATAAATAGAATGCTAGCATATGCTTGTACTAGGAATAGAAAAAAAATAAGGTATTTTTATGAAGTGTAAAAGAAGTCATTTTTATTCAGTGCATATTATATGCCCAGAATGTATTATACCTCCTAATATTTATAAAGTCTTACAAAGTAAATACTGTTTCTATTTACAGATGAGAAAATGAAGACACAGAGAGGTTAAAAACTTACCTGTGGACATGCAACCAATAAATGATATATTGTAATTGGGATCAGAACTCAGGTTCTCCTGACTCCCTAAGCCCAGTCTCTTTGTTCTTTACAGCACTGTTTTGTGAAAATATTGCTGATTTAAATTTTCCACTGGAGATGTTGGTCATGTATTCCAAGGGAGTCAACTCACACAACTGTGCATTGAATAGAGCAAGCTCTATAGAAATGTAAGACAATGAAGAGTTCAGTTACCCAATATCTTCATCATTTAATGAAAATTTTACCATGTAGATTTTCTAAGCAAGCATTTGTGTTAATTTTTTCCCTTTGATACATTGAAAGTATCTCTACCTCCTTAAAGTGTTCTGTAATTTTTACATAACTTTTGAGTATCATCTTGGGCTATTTGCCTGTGCTTTAATAAAGCGATAGCCTCAGGGATTGTTCAGTTCAGTTTAGTTCAGTCGCTCAGTCGTGTCTGACTCTTTGCGACTCCATGAATCACAGCACGCCAGGCCTCCCTGTCCATCACCATCTCCCAGAATCCACTCAAACCCATGTCCATCGAGTCAGTGATGCCATCCAGCCATCTCATCCTCTGTCATCCCCTTTTCCTCCTGCCCCTAATCCCTCCCAGCATCAGAGGCTTTTCCAATGAGTCAACTCTTCGCATGAGGTGGCCAAAGTACTAGAGTTTCAGCTTTAGCATCATTCCTTCCAAAGAACACGCAGGGCTGATCTCCTTTAGAATGGACTGGTTGGATCTCCTTGCAGTCCAAGGGGCTCTCAAGAGTCTTCTCCAACACCACAGTTCAAAAGCATCAATTCTTCGGCCCTCAGCTTTCTTCACAGTCCAACTCTCACATCCCTACATGACCACTGGAAAAACCATAGCCTTGACTAGACAGACCAGTGTTGGCAAAGTAATATCTCTGCTTTTCAATATGCTATCTAGGTTGGTCGTAACTTTTCTTCCAAGGAGTAAGCGTCTTTTAATTTCATGGCTGCAGTCACCATCTGCAGTGATTTTGGAGCCCCCCAAAATAAAGTCTGACACTGTTTCCACTGTTTTCAGGGATTAAATCCTCTTAAACCAGTTGCATGTGCTGCATGCTAAGTTGCTTCAGTCGTGTCTGACTGTTTGTGACCCTATGGACCGTAGCCGGCCAGGCTCCTCTGTCCATGGGATACTCTAGGCAAGAGAGAATACTGGAGTGGGTTGCCATGCCTTCCTCCAGGGGATCTTCCTGACCCAGGGATTGAGCCTGCATCTCTTATGTCTCCTGCATTGGCAGTCAAATTCTTTACCGCTAGTGCCACCTGAGAAGACCAAGCCATCTTAAATCAATTATTGCTTCAGAAAGTGGCCCAGGATGATTGTGCTTTGGGGTTCGTAATTTGCTGTCAACTATTATTTCTCAGAGTCAAATTCTGGCAGTTCCTTTCTTGCTGCCTTTTTTTTTTTTTTTTTCCCTGTCAGTAACTTTAAAAGTGCCAAAATTTCTAGGGAACATTAGGAACTAAACTTGTTAAATCAGTAACCTTAATTTGCACCCAATTATATACATCCATAAGCTTTGACCAGTGGGGCTAAAGGTGTCTATACATCCTCCTAGACAAACTGTGGTACTTTAATTCATTGTTATTGCATTCATATTTTTTCTTTTTTAAATAAGGTGTTAATTCTGCTGCGTTTGCCTCAAGACACTACTGCACTTCTGTAACATTTTGTTTGCTAGAACGGCCTACAAACTTACCCTTTTATTCTTTTAATTATGTACACTTTTCTCACAATCCTAAATATTTGAATGTAGTTCTGCTTACTGGTTGTGTAAGTGTGAATACAGCCAAGAAGTCAGAAAGCGTCAGCAGCTCTGCTCAGAAATGACATTCTGTCATCTGTGGTGGTTTCTTTTCTTCAGTGAGCCCGCTGCTGCCTTTCCTCACCGTCTCTTTTTCTCATGGTGCCAGTCGTTGATGTCTCTGTCACCGCTACTCACAGCTACCCCAAGTGATGTAAAACAGGTTTGGAACTTAATAATACTTTTCCCAAAACATATGTGTATCTTCACGTTTCTCAGGCAGAGTGACTGAACCAGTTCTGCCTTCTTTCCTCCTGGCAGTCAGTGCTTTGCAGGAGTTTTCATGTTTAGTGTTGCAGCAGTGGGGCGGTATGGTTTATAATCCACACATCTCTTGTGGGTACATCTGCAGATTTAGATGCTTCCCTCATGTCCACAACGCAGAGTTCAGCTCTGCTGCCTGAGTGCTTCTGGTATGTAATCACAGTGTCAGTGTAGTTCAGACTCACCATGGTCATTTCAAAGAAAATACACAGGATAGCTTCAGTATAAACTGGAAGCTTTTCTACCAAACTAGAAATATGCTAATGGAAGGTTCCAGGCACTTATAATGGCACTATATTCTTATTAAGAGGAGCCTCTTAAAGGATGATCTCATCTTAATTAATATTACAATTGATAAGGCCCCTTTCTGATTTTTCTTTGGGGGGCTTACAACTTAAACATAAGATGCTGGGTTCTCCTAAATATACAGTTAATATGTATTCAGAAATGGGTCATCCATAATGCCACAGTTTTATGTGGTCATTTATAGCTGTGGAGCAATAGCCTCCTGGTAACTCTCAAATCTTTACCTCATTCTTCTCTTAAACCACAGTTTTGAATCTTCAGATGCCTCCTGGACAGTTATATTTGATTCTTTCAAATCATCTCAGATTTGCTTTTTTTTATTACTTTTGATATGAACATTCAGTGACTACCTGCATCACTCAGTCATTAAATTTAAATTTATTAGGTACCCATTATATGCCATGTTCTTGGAGAGACACTGGGATCAGAGCAGTGAATAAGACTGACATGGACCCTGCCTTGGTGGAGTTTTCTGTGTAATGTACCAGACTGCTGACTGAATCAGGTCTTCAGGAGTGATGACTGTAATGATAGGGAAGATAAGGGGTTATTTGGATAGAGGGCAAGGGTTTGTATCGTCTTCCAGTGAGTTGGGAAGACCTCCCTAAAGAAGTCAAGTTTAAGCCCCAAATTGAAGGGCATGAAGGAGTTAGATGAGTGGGGACAAGCTGGTCTTTCAATGGTAATATCAAGAGGAAACTAACAGTAAGTTAGTCAGTCACGCAAGGCACCTAGAACATTGCCTGGCCCTGAGTGTGTCTGCTGTCTTCACCACCTGTGTCATTGTCATCAGTCATTGGTTTGTTCAGGTGCTCAAATAAACATTGATTGAGCATATGCCAAGTGTTGGGTACCTTTCGGTACTGTGATGGGATTAAGAAGTGAAAAGTTTAAAAATCTGCCTTTTCAAGAACTTAAGGTGTGTATGTGTGCTGTGCTCAGTCAGTCAGTCGTGTCCGACTCTCTGTGACCTTTAGGGACTGTTGCCCGCCAGGCTCCTTTGTCCATGGGATTTTCCAGACAAGTATACTCAAGTGGGTTGCCATTTCCTCCTCCACGGGTAAGATATGTATACAAATGGCTAAAAAACAAAGACTATACCGTGAGAACAGTAAGGGCGGTATGAGCCCATTTCTGGTAAGGAACAGTCCTTTCTTTCTGGGAATGGTATATAATCTATGTCATGTACTTATCAAATAATCTTACACTGTCTATAAAATCTTTTATTTTCCTGTATTCTTATTTAACTTTTAGGATTTTGCATATGTAGATCTTCTCTAGCCACTGAAACTTTCCATGTTTGAATTGAGAAAGTATGTATCCCACCCACTGAAGTAGATGAATAGTAGGTGCTCTGAATGTTAATGAATGGTCCTAGAAATGTATTAAACCTTTTAGGGTTACTTATACAAAACCCTCATAATTGCTAGAGGCCTTTATAATGATGGTATCACATGCTTTAGAGGGACTCAATATAAAGAAATAAAGAAATAGATGTCACCTCTTTTAAAAAAATGTTCTCCATATTATTCTTCAGGGGTGCACCATACATAGATAACACCAATTATCTATTTTAATATTTTGCTGTAGTAAAGAGACATCCCTGACATCATTTTTTGAAAGTGTATTACTGTATGCAGCTAAAAAAAATTAGAGCAAGAGTCAAAATTGGTAATCATTTAAGTAGTTTTTATTTGACAGTAGCAAAAATTGTGTATTTCACTTTTGCTCGTACAAAATAAGAAGCTCAGCAGACGGGAATATATTTCAGCAAGATGAAATTTGCAAAATGTTGCTTACATTTCTCTCCTGAGAGAAAACAGTCATTGTGTAGTAAATAGCATATTGTAGCTTTTGGTGTATAAGATTAGTAAGCATTTTATTGGCTGGAATCTTTTGTCTTTATGTCAATGTAGTACTTTTATTAAAAGATAAATTTTTTAAAATTCAAACTTTAAAGCATAAAGCTGTTATTTTTAATAAACAGATATTTCCACTCACAATTAGATGGAACATTGAGCTGGCCATAGCAAACAGTGTCATAGATTGTCTCATCCACAAGGAAGCAGATTAATGAGTTTTTAAATTAAGGGTAGTCTTCAGAAATTCCCTGGTAAGCGGTCTTTGCAGTGGTTTTTAATCTCTTAAAACATAAAGCTTGCATGGGGTGAGACATGAATTAATTTCCCAGCTATTGACAAAACTGAATCCAAAACCATCCACATACATATGACAATCACTTCTAGGGAGTAATTAGCTTGCTATAAATACAAGAGATTTCCTGTGAGAAAATTGCTTATGCTATGTAACCAATAGAGAAATCTGAAAGATTAGGAAGAAGGTATATCTTATCAAAAAGAATAGAACCCTTCAGTTTTTTTTTTTAGCTTGTTTTGGCTCTTGTGCTTTTTTTTTTTGGCTGAGATTTAATTGTGAGAAATGTGGCAGGCTGGTGTGTGAGACATGTTTATGCCATTTATGGGGTATAGGATTAATTTTCATAATTAGCTTTTAGAAATCTTTATGGAAATTTTTTCATGAATCTCTTAAAATGCACAAGGATGATTTGCCATTCAACTGAAAAGCAAACCAATCCCTGAACCATAGGATAGGCAAGAACTAGGTGAATGTGGTGGGATTCTCATCCAGTGTACGTACCTTGGTTTCTCATCTATCAGATGGGAATGACAGTGTCTCCTCCTTAGAGCTATTGCCCGATTGTGTAGAATAGCGTGGATAAAGCGTCTTGAATCAGGCTTATAAAAGCCATTTTAGAAAATGATGTTTCCTTCTACCCCTGCGTCACTTCATCTCTAAAGCTTGTAGCCAGTCATTATAAATAGGGGCTCTAGTCTTTTATCAACTTTGGGATCCAGATCATTAGGGTCTTCTGATATACTTTCTTTTGACTTTTTCCTTCATGTGAAGAGCTTTGACATGAGAAACTGCATGAGTGCATTACTAACGCCACAGGTCTGTTTCTTGGATATTGGAAACCTGATACACCTCTCATAAAAAACTAGAGCATGTGACTGTGCTTAGGAGTTCCCATCTGTGCTGCAGGGTCTAACTGCAGGAGACATTTTGATTTTGAGCTCAAGGTGTTGTTTCAAAGCCAGTTATGACTTTGGTTTTAATTTATCAATAACCTCATGGGAAAGACAGCCTTTTCCAATTCAGATTGATAATAGAATAAAAGTAAATCTAATAGTCAAGTATTTGCCTTCCTCTAGTACCATTCATATTTTTATACTATATAAAAGTGTGTATATATGCTATGAGGGGGCTTCCCTGGTGGCTCGGCGGTGGAGAAAATGCTTGTGGTGGAGGAGACTGCCTTCAGTGCAGGAAAAGCAGATTTGATTCCTGGATCAGGAAGATCCTCTGGAGGAGGGAATGGCTACCCACTCCAGTATTCTTGCCTGGGAAATTCCATGGACAGAGGCGCCTGGTGGGCTACAGTCTGTGGGGTCACAGTCAGACGTGACTTAGCAACGCGACCACCCCCAGTACCACCGCCACATGTGTATGGTATATAAAGTATGTTCAGTGAAGCATATATTGAATAAGTCAGGGTGAACTGCATGGGGTTTAGTTTCTTCAGTTTATTTAGTTTTATTTTCTGTTTAACATGGAAGTTAACATAAATAGAATGGAAGAAGAATTCTTCTGTTTATGTAATACATGATCATATTTTCCTCACAGAAATTGAGTGCAGAATAACCCCCGAAAATGACAGGGAAGCAGGCAAACAGAATTGCGGTCCCTGATGTCTGTACCAAACGGTTTACATAGGTTAACTCATTCCGACCAACAGCAGCCATCTGGCAGATTCTACGCACTGTGCTCCAGGTTATGTGCTTACAACCTGAACAGCATAGAGGGACGCAGCGTAGTGCCTGATGCTTGTGCAGTGCACAGCACAGCACCCATGTATCAAAAGCACCAGAGTCCAGAACTTTCTTCCAGTTCTGCCTAATCCACAGTTCCTTATGTTGTTTTGTAGCACTCTTTCCTAAATTGTCTCAAATATCTAGTAAGGTGAGGAAAATATTGTTACCAGGCTGTCCCTAAATAGCTATATGGTTAACTAAAGAAGTAAAAAGAAGTAGTGTGGTATGTTGGAAGGAACTCAGGATTAAGTATGAGATTTGGGGTTCTTGTCTTTGTCTTAAAATAGCTTTTTAAATTAAAAATATGTTTTTCAGTAAATCATGTCTGGTTTTCTAGTTTCTTTTTAACCAAAATTAAAAGACAGTCATTTATGAGTTTTTTTATTTTAAGGATTTATAAAAGGAAGGTGAACACATTCAAAGTCATATAAAATAAATGTTTTGAGAATTCTATTCAGATCACATGGTTAAGAGCTTTGGAGTCAGGAGAAAGTAAGCTTGAAACCTTCCATGGCTAGCTCTCTGAATTTTGTAAACACAGTCTGTGGCCTCTTAGTAGCATATGTCTGCCCTTCGCTATGAATTTGGTCTAGTTTACCAAGGGGTCATATATTCATTGGCAATAATAAACTGGAATTTCTTTAGAACAGCCTTCCTGAAAGAGCTGAATTCAGAATAAGGCAGGTCTAGGAGATGCTGCAACCATACTATCTTTCTTGAAAGCGCTGGATCTGCTCCGAGAAGCTCAGCAATGCTCACGTGACAGACGGTGGTCTGATGAGGCGTTCCTCCTCTTTCTGCAGGGCAGGTGCTAGATGTGGCCCCAAACACAGAGGAATTGAGGGCTGAGGTTTATCTTTAGGCCTTGGAAGGTTCAAAAATGACAAAAGAGCCTTCTGTTCCTAGTCTCAGTTGCAAGGTTTGATTTATTACTCCGTCTCTGTTTTAGTTGTTTTTTTTTTTTAATATCCAAATATCAGCTACATGCTTTCTAAAAACTCTGGATTTAATATTTAAAGTCTGAAAAAAAAGTATACACACATCATAAACATACCTATCACGTACATAACTGTACATGCACACACACACACCCCAAACACAGAAAAAAAGTGTCCGTAAGTCTGTTCTCTATAGGAAATTTTTATGGAGATCTTACTTAAGATTTATTATGGAAAATTATTTTAAGAAAGAAATCTAGGCTCAGTTTTGAGTGGCAGACAGGAAGGCAGGAACTATTTTGAATTTATCCTTATTTACATGGGTCCTAAGTCACTGTTTAAAATAGGAATCTTGTAAAACCAACTCATGAGAATGTGAAGGGCTAATGTTTATAAAGATATTTGAGTTCCTGTCAGTTGTTGTTGTTCAGTCGCTAAGTTGTATCCAATTCTTTGAGACTCCATGGACTGCAGCATGCCAGGTTTTCCTGTCCTTCACAATCTCCCGGAGTTTGCTCATACTCCTGTCCATTGAGTTGATGATGCCATCCAACCATCTCGTCCTCTGTTGTCTCCTTCTCCTCATGCCCTCAGTCTTTCCCAGCATCAGGGTCTTTTTCAGTGAATCAGTGCTTCTCATCATGTGGCCAGTGTATTGGAGCTTCAGCTTCAACATCAGTCTTTCGGATGAATATTCAGGGTTGATTTCCTTTAGGATGGACTCTCAGGGGTCTTCTCCAGCACCACAGTTCAAAAGCATCAATTCTTTGGAGCTCAGCTTTCTTTATAGTCCAACTCTTACACCCATACATGACTGCTGGAAAAAACATAGCTTTGACTATATGGACCTTTGTTGGCAAAATGATGTCCCTGCTTTTTAATACACTGTCTAGGTTTGTCATAGCTTTTCTTCCAAGGAGCAAGCATCTTTTAATTTCATGGCTGCAGTTACCATCTGCAGTGATTTTGGAGCCCAAGACAATAAAATCTGTTACTGTTTCCATTGTTTTCCTATTTCCCATGAAGTGATGATACTAGATACCATAATCATAGTTTTTTGAATGTTGAATTTTAATCTAGCTTTTTTACTGTCCTCTTTAGCTATGTAAATGAATTACTTATTTAAAATTTGCATATTTACACCGTGTATTTTTCTTGTGCTTCTCCTGCTTGTATATTTGATACAAAAAGGAATGATACATTCATCTTTTTTCCTACTGTAAACGATATTGATAAATACTGGGTGGATGCATAATCATCTTTCATATTTTAGGAAGCAGAAAATTCGGGTTTATAATGAATATGATACAATGGGATGCCTTAACTATTTTGTATGTTTATTTTCCATCTGACATGAAAATGCATGGTAGATGTTGTGTTTGCTTATTTTCTCCTTCCTGTTTCCCCCTTCAGTTCTCCTCAATAGCTGACATCCTATTTCTTCTTTCACTGGAAATTGTACCCACAGCCACAAAGGAGAAGCCTAGTTTTATGTGGCAGCATGGTTTAAAGGAACTTCTGCTCAGAAAGCTGTGATTGATCCATATACTGATGGGCTGCCGTCTATGGGGTCGCACAGAGTTGGACACGACTGAAGCGGTACTTAGTTAGCAGCAGCAGCAGCATAGGGTCAGGTCATTAGGTTGGGTTTATAAAATTTTGGTTTGGTTTGGTTTTCAGCTCAGAAGTACAGAACTTTTCATGCATGTTTGCATGCAAAATTTTTAATTGCGGACATACAGCATGAGAGGCATTGTATTAAAGCACCATCCTGATGGAGCTTACTGTCAAGTCTTACATGTAGAGAATTCAGTATGCTATTTTTCTAAGATAAGGGGAAGAATAAGGTACTGTGAGAGCATATCAATGAAGCAGAGAGTCTGTGGAGTCAGAGCAGGCTTCCCAGAGAAAGTAATTCTGTTATTAAAGCGAGGTGGTTACCCAGAGGGGAAGCAAAGATGACGTGAGAGCCTGATCAGTCCAAGAGATGAAAATCATTTAATAACAGCTGAAATATTTCAAAATCTGATGTCATTTCTATAAATTCTTTGTATACTGCATATCAACTTTCTTCTTTTTTTTTCCCCCTTAACATTTATCGAGCACTTTTTATGTGTGCAGTGAGCTCTGGTACTGAACGAAACAAGGACCCCTGTTTTGTTTGCTCAACGAGCTTACCATCTAATGAAGGGGAACATAAACAGAAGAAAGAAATTATATTCTGAAATAATAAATCACGTGATATTTCAGGAGTTGACAGAATAAACTCAATTCTCTAAGGAAATGTCATCTGAAATTATTAAAGTCAAGCCTCAGCACTTCTAGGCCAGCATGTTGTGCTGAGGGGCCATGGGAGAGATGGGTGAGAGCATTTGCGTGGCGCAGGGCAGCTTCTCCAAGGGGTATCACTCTGGGAAAGGAGAGGACGTGGGAAAGGTGAAGGAGCCATAAAGTGGGGTTTAACTTGCTGTGCTGAGAGTTGTCCTCCTCCATTTTTCATATACTTCAAGACCAGAAATGGTAAAATGCCTCCCTTAACTTCCTTGTTAGTTGTTTGAAATTAATTTATTATTTTCTTAATATACTCTGTGAAGTTTTTTCCTAACTTTGGTGCTTGGTCTTGAGAGCAGTTACATGGATCTCAACCAGTTTTGGTTTCGATTTTCATGAAATGGAATGAAATAGAAGGAAAAACAGCAAAGTTTACCACATCAGGATATAAATTGCTTTATGAGATGTGTTTGTGTGTGTGTGTTCATAGTAGGTTGGGATATAAATTATTTTTTATTATATTAGATAAGCTGGGTCAGACATTTTCCTCCTCTTTGGTGAAACTTATGTGACTGCAAGTAAAGATTTGACCTGCTAAGTAACCCAGTTTACTGGTGAAGGGTTGCCTCGTAGACCACAGGGTCAGTGGGTAAGACTGAAATGCAAGGAGTCCCGACCCTCATTCTGACTCTGCCCCTATAGAACCATATACTTTGGACAAATTGCAGGCTTTCTGTGAACCTCATTGTTTTCAGTCTAAAAAGAGAAGAGGCCTAGGTGAGCTCTTATGCTCCCTTCTAGCCAAGATTCTGGACTTGGTACTCTTTCTAAAGCACTCAGCTGTAAAAACTGAATTGTCTTAAGGTAGATTAAGCATTTGCACCAACGTGTTATTAATTCAGAGAGGTGGTCCTAGCAGGAGAAACAAGAATGAAGCAAAAATAATATATGGCTTATTTCCACATGATCCTACTTTCTGCCAGTACATGCCTGCTCCTCCCTCTAGAAAGTAGATGATCCACTGCATGTGGACACATGTTCTGAACGAAATAATGAGCGAAAAGGCCTTCCCAGATGGTGCTAGTGGTAAAGAACTTGCCTGCTAGGGCAGGAGATGTAAGAGACATGGGTTCAGTCCCAGGGTTGGGAAGATCCCCTGGAGGAAGACATGGCAACCCACTCCAGTATTCTTGCCTAAAGAATCCCATGGACAGAGGAGCCTGGTGGGCTACAGTCCATGGGATTGCTAAAGTGACTTAGCACGCATGCAAGGAGCGTAAAAGCACTTGGCCTAATACCTGTTTAATAGAGCCTAAAAAAATGCTGAGTTGAAAAACTTGAGATTATAGCCCCTAGAACTAGGCAGTTATATGGGCTACTTGTCACAAAAGTGAGGAGGGTGTGAGTATGTGGAGAAACCAATACTGGAAAGTGAGGGGACCCTCTGGACCCATTTTTTGTTTTCAGTTCTTGGATCTGCATATCTTATAAGTGTTCTCTTACTTCTTTATGAGATGCCAGGGTGACAAAAAGTATCTTCCACATAGCTTTTCATCACTATGTGCAGTAGGGGAACATCAAGTACAGAAGAATTCTGCAGTTCATCACCTCTGGCACTTGAAGGTGGCTCAGAAAGAGACTCTAAGCATAAAATAAGAGTAACTGAACCCATTTATCCCATCATGTGCAGGTATGTAGGGTCAATTTTCTTATTGGAGCTCACCTGTTTTCTGAGATCATAATAGTTAAACTGAGCTAAGTGTAGCAAAAGAGTTTATGTTATAAACTCAGTTAAAATAGTCAAATAGAGGGCTTTCTGCTTGTAGCAGTTTCTTAATGTCCTGGAACACAGAACTGTGTGTTTCATGGAAACACAGTCTTGCAAACAACCCCATTTGGGGCACTGTTAGGCAGGGCTGTTGACACATGAATACATTTCATATGATTATCATAAAATTGTGGTCTGGAAAATGAGCAGCCATGGTGCTGCATCTGAGACTCACATTTATAACAAGCTGTAATAGAGTAAACATTTTAAATGGATATAAGAACAGGCATTACTTGTGATCACAAATGTGAGTTGAAGTGCTTTTGAAGCCCAATTTAACAAAGCAAACAAATTTCCCAGCATTATTAACATAATTGTTCTCTGCTGGATTTTGATTTCTAAAAAGTTATTTAAGGAAAATAATAACGGGGTGGGTGGCTGGAGGAGTGGGCAAAAAGAAATAAAACTAAGAATGAGTAACTTTTCCTTTTGATGTCAGATTAAAAATAAAAAATCCCAGAAGTTCATTCTGCCACTTTGCCTAATTTACCAAATTGCTGCCAACCTGTTTAACCCGGAGTTCATATTTCATGGTTAATTTGGGGTTAAATTCAGCTGTTTGCTTTGCAGTCAGCAGACTTTGGATTGGGGCTACACAGCATTCATCTGCTGGGGAAATTCCAGACTCTGCTGTGTGAGTGGTAAAACAGGGACTTACTATCCCCACCCCCACCCTTTCCTAAGAACGAAAGAGGACAGGACTGTCCATTGAATACCATAGTGGGGGAAGCATGACTATACTTTGGCACCAGTTAGATGGATGGGGTTATGTTGTTCCTGGAACATTTCAAAAGCAAAAATGGAAGAGAAGTGGTAACACCTGAAGTGTGGTAGCAGGACAGTTAAAGCGGTAGTAATTTGGAGCCTCCAGGCACAGACAGAATCAGGAGGCAATCACCTTTCTTCCGTGGCAGCTGGCACGCAAAGCAAGCGATGGAGTGTTCTCAGCTTGTTACTGTCCAACATTCCAGTTATGAATTAAACCCCCAGATAGGCATCCTTCCTGTATTGTCATCTGGCCAGATCAGACC
Source organism: Ovis aries (assembly GCF_016772045.2). Lineage (NCBI taxonomy): Eukaryota > Metazoa > Chordata > Mammalia > Artiodactyla > Bovidae > Ovis > Ovis aries. Next base: position 48,692,566 of record NC_056061.1, read on the forward strand.
CTCAAGTAGCAAGCATGCTTCTGGCACAATGAAACACCACAGTGGAAGCCATGGGCACTCAGGGTGGCAGGTGTCCTGGCCTAAAAGTTGGCAACAGCACAGGTTGGCACTGGTGGGAGGAGCATTGTCAGAGACTTGCTCAGTGATTTCTGTAGTCACAGGGCTGAGCTGACTTAGAATTAGAGGGAGGCACACTACTGTGAGGATGTCTTATAACATGATTTAAAAGCATTCCTGCCAAGCATGCCACATACCTGATGTATTATTTTTATTAAGCACCAAGATTGTGCTAGGTACCTGTTAGAGGAAAGGTAAAAAGCCACCTACCTTATATCTTCATACTTAATTCCAGGTAATTTAGTGCTACAGCCCAGAGAATAATTTCCTTCCTAGCAGGCAAACACAGCCACCTTATTCAGAATAGACTCTCTGGAGGCTTGATAAGAGCAGTTGAGTGGTGAATGTGCAAAGACAAGTATGCATGCGTAGGGTAGGGGGAGGATTGCCTGTGTAATTTTGATTTTCGTCCTTTATTCCCATGAGGAGACATTTCCACTGTCCTCATCAGGACCAGATGAGAACAAAAACCTAAGGGAATGTGGGAGTCGAGGAGGGAGGAAACTAAATGAGAACTTGAATCTGGTTCCAAACGTAACCTTCAGGAGTTGTGAATGCTGATCTCCCCAAAATCAGGCAATCAGATCCTTCTAAATGTAGAAATCTTTACATAATAGTATTTTTGTGCATTTTACATACATGCATAATTCTTTGCAAAGATCCCACACCACCCCTCCAAGGTGGGAAAATAAAAGGAGATAAACCAGTTGCCATGACAGAAAAGAGTGAGAATCGCATGACAGAAATCATGTGACCCTCCAATCACTGGAGCCTCCTAAAAATTTAGCTCTAATTATCACTGAGATCCTTCTCTGTTGTATATTACTCAGCTGAAAAGAACTTTATCTTCATTTCACAGAAGTGGCTTAGGACACTGAGAACTTCCTCTGTCTCCTTCTCCATGTCTTCCCCCACCGCTTTAGAGATTTTCCTGGTAACTTGTTTCCAGGCCTCTGTTTCTCCACACTACTATTAACCAGCCCGTGGCGCTGGAGGCTGGTGAATTTTTTGTCTGTTTGTTCATTTTTGTTTGTTTTTCTCACATGTATCCTGTGTTTTTTTATCATATCTATTTTAGAAGATTGTATTATAATAATCTTAATGTGACCTAAAGGAATCCACTGTCCCCTGTAGTTTGTGGTGATTGCAAAGTATATTCCATTAGCTCTTTGGTTTAGTTGTTCAGTAATTTCTGGATTAGGAGTGAACAACTATAAAATTTTCTTTTTCCTCCAGCATGTTGAATTTTCTAGATATTTCCAAGAGACAGTATGATGCAGAGCTCCATATCTCAAAACAGCCTTGAGAGAATTAGCTAAACTTTCTGATCCTTGTTGTTGTTTAGTCACCAAGTTGTGTCCGACTCTGTGACGCCACGGACTGCAGCCTGCCAGACTCTTCTGTCCATGGGATTTCCCAGGCAAGAATATTGGAGTGACGGGGAGCCAGAGAGCCAGGTGGAGATTGTACCTCTCAGCCTTTTGGGGTTTTATTTTTGAGGGCTAGGTTTGCCTCTGATGAGAGTACAGTTAGTTCCAGAAAAGACTGGGCTGTGTGTTGATTCCCTAGGAGGTGGGCATTCAGATAGTTCAGAATGACTTGTGAAACTCAGATGCTGGTTCCAGAGCTCTGTCCCAAGACCACAAAACGCAGGAGACCTTGAGCACGTGATTGCTTTTGGGAGTGGAGGTCTCAGGCTCAGGCCTCAACCTTGTGAGTACAGTTAGTTGTGCCGTTTGGTGTAACGTGAATTCAGAAACCACCCTACAATTTGACGTTCCTTCTGATCCTAGCAGAGGCCTCTGGACGCTCTTCACGTCTGTGTATTTTGAGGTTGGGTGGACAGAGTATACCATCAGGACTCTGTCATTTCTTCTCACAGTCTTCCCCACTTTCATTTCACATCATTCCTGAGTTCTTTTCTGTCAGCCAGACTTTTCTGTAGTCCCTTCTTCTTTCCCAGTAATTATTTGCTGGTTTCCTTATGTTTGGAAAATACATTATAAGTGATTAAAGGGGAAAATGTGTAGTTCTCCACTGAAAATTAACTCTCCACCCCACCCCACACCCATCCTAATTTTTAAAAAGGTTTACATTTACAAAGATTCAGATGAAATTTTCAACTCTTCTGAAACCAGCAGGACACACCTGACTTTAGTAGTTTTCTTAGCTGAAATTAACAGATGTTTTTCTTCAGTTTAACTTAGGAGAAAAGATTATCTAAGGCATTTTGTGTTCAACTTCCCCTTTAGTGGTTTATTTTTGTCTTCTTCTGCCCATCTGTCTGCTAATAAAATGTAAAATAAAATATACCTGTGTTGCTAAAAAAAAAAAAAAAAAATTCTGGACTGGGTGGCCATTTCCTTCTAATGTGCCTAAAGTGCTGACTGCAAAGTCAGGTATTCAAAAACTATTTGTTCTCTCCCTTTCTTTTCCTCATGAAGGAAAAAAATCTGTCAGTAATTTTAAAAGTAAATATCTCCGAATGAAAATAAATATCTTAGTTGCTGTACTTCAGAAACTGCTGCTGCTTAGTCACTTTAGTCATGTCCAACTCTATGCCACCCTGTGGACTGCATCCTGCCAGGCTCTTCTTTCCATGGGATTCTCTAGGCAAGAGTACTAGAGTGTGTTGCCACGCCATCCTCCAGGGGATCTTCCTGACCCAGGGATCGAACCCGGGTCTCCTGCATTTCAGGCAGATTCTTTACCACTGAGCCACCAGGGAAGCCACAAGTATACTCAAATAAAAATTAATTGAAAAAAAAATAGTATCTTGGGTAAGAGTATTAAATTAGTCTTGAGTGCAAGTTACCAAAGTAATGAATTTGCTTTTTCTGCTGGTTTTATAACCACCTCAAAGCATGACTGTTCACACTCATAAAAATACATTAATTCATAGAGATAGTTAATGTACTTTAGTACTTGGATATTTCAGAATAAGTGTTTTATTTGATGATCTCCAAGTTTGCTATTAACTCCAAAATACTGGATTTTATGAAAGATATTTGTAGTATGTTTTAGGGGGGAAACAAAGATTTTTTTTTTTTTTTGCAGAAGGTGTTTAAGGACTGTGACAACTGATAAAGATAATTTATATTAACTGTTTTCAAACTTTCAACTTTTGGGTAGTTTCTGATATTTCCAATATCAGAAGCTGGAAGCTGATGAAGCAGATTTAAATAAATTCATTGTGAATGTCATTCAGAGGGTATATAGAGATACAAAATAGAACTCTAGGGTTCAGAGCAGTATATTGTCATTCTCTGTTTGTATAATGTTTGTCAATAACTCCAGGATTTCTTTCTCAAAAAAGAAATAGTTTTTGAGAAAGCATATATAAAAGCAGAGTGCAGCGTGTACGGCAAAGTTACAGTTACTGTGGTCGGAGAGTCTCAGTGAGAGTCTGCCCTGACTTGAAGTACCATCTTGTAAGAATGGAATTTTGGAAACTTCATTTGCTCAGATGGGTCCCAGTCACCACAGAGCATTATCACTAAACTAAGGAGATATTTGTCTCCGAGCTAAAGATTCACAGGCGTAATGGGTCTGTGGACTTCGGTGCCTATTAGTGATGCTAAAGCAAATCAGGCCATTTTAAAACAAGAGTTTATTCTGGAAGATAATCAAAAGGGAAGAATGTCAGCCTGTTTTTTTACCCCCTCTCTCTTTCTCTCTAAGTGGTAAGCAGAACAGGAAGGAAATCTTTACTTATTATGGTAGCATTTTGATTTATTGCCACATGCTACATTGATCTAAGCTGGAGGACAGTTCTCATGAGGTCTCATAAAAAGGGCAGAGTTGAATAGTTGGGTTTAAAAATTTGGGGGAGAGGAAAGAGATAAAGTTATATGTAATCATCCTGCATTACTAAAGAATAAAAAATGACCATTATTGGGTCCAAATCATTAGCAAGTCCTTAGAAAGTAAATGGAGGATTCAATGAAGTAAATTGGATTTAGCATTGACATTTTAGTGACTTTCCTAACTCAAACGTAAGATCCAGTGTATTGTGAACTTTGTTAAGCATGGATATTTAATGACCATTAACATGATTTTAAGTTAGGTGTTTACTGCGAGTAGACAGACCATTAATCAAACTCAGTCTGACAAATATACTTTACTGATTGTTTACACTGGCTGTGAGAAAGACATCTTAAAAAACAAGCACCTTCAGTTAAGTCTGTCATCATACTTATAACTGTTTAGTAAGAAAAAGTGTTAGACATGCATATTGCATTTTAGTCTCCTCACATTAATGATCCAGGCAGACCTTGGAGATACCGGTGTTTGGTTCCAGACCACCTAAATAATCGCAATAAAGCAAGTCACATGAATTTTTTGGTTGCTTAATGTATATAAAAGTTATGTTGACTCTAAACTATAGTCTATTAAGTGTTCAGTAGGCTTCCCTGACAGCTCAGTTGGTAAAGAATCCCCCTGCAGTGCAGGAGATGTGGGTTCGATCCCTGGATTGGGAAGATCCCCTGGAGAAGGGAAAGGCTACTCACTCCAGTATTCTGGCCTGGAGAATTCCGTGGGGTTGCAAAGAGTCAGACATGACTGAGTGACTTTCACTTTCAGTGAGTGTTCAGTAATAGCATTATGTCCAAAAACATATACATACCTTAATTTAAAAATACTTTGCTAAAAAATGCTAACCAGCATCTGACAAAACAGTGTTGCTACAAACCTTTGATTTGTTTAAAAAAAAAAAAAAGATGCAGAATCTATGAAGTGAAATAAAGCAAAGTGCAGTAAACTGAGGTATGCCAGTAGCTTGTAAAGCTTTCCTTGGTTTTGTGTCATTTTTACTATCCCAAGCATGCACTGAACCCATGATCTACTTATAAATTCTCATCATGCTTGGTACTAAACAGAGCGATATATTGTGCCATAGAGTGTGGCTCTCTGTTTAGTGAACCGTTACCATTACCTCACCTTACCTGGCAGAACTGCCTGTTCCGTGCACATGACCTTTTCCTTTGATTGGTCATGCCCATGGAAAGGTCTTCAGTCCAATAATGGCTTCTCATTTGGTCGAGAAATCAGACAAAAGCTTTGCAGCTGTGAAGTACAGCCCATTTTAAAATTAACCTATTGTAAATTCTTAATGATTGAGAAATTCTGCAATTTGCTATGATTTGTGGTTCGTGCTCACGCAACCAGAATAGCAAACAGCAGAGACTGATGCAGGTCAACATGGCGGGCGTTTGGAAAGTGCAGAAAAAGGAAACTTGATAGACATCGTGACTGGTTCAAACCAGCATGTTATGTTCTCCTGCCCTTCGTCTGTCACACATCACTTTGCCTCCCACCCACAGGCTTTCCCAAGTGGAATGTAATCCTTGGAAATGACTACTTAAATTACAGTTTATTACACAAGAAGTAAAATCTCTCTCAAGTATAGTCTACCTTTGCCTCCTGTAATACATTTTCAACCTGGAGGCTAGATTCTTAGGGGAAAGGAAATCACAGGTTTTTGACTGACAGAGGCCAAGAATTTGAATTTCAATACAATTTGTATCCTTATACAAGTTACTTAAATACTCTGAAACCTCATTAGATTCATGTTCAGATTGTAAAACCTAATCAGTTGAGTTGTTCAGTCGTGTATGACTCTTTGCGACCCCATGAATTGCAGCACGCCAAGCTTCCCTGTCCATCACTATCTCCCAGAGCTTGTTCAAACTCATGTCCATCTAGTCGGTGATGCCATCAAACCATCTCATTCTCTGTCGTCTGTTTCTCCTCCTGCCTTCAGTCTTTCCCAGCATCAGGGTCTTTTCCAGTTAGTCAGAGCTTTGCATCAGGTGGCCAATGTATTGGAACTTCAACTTCAGCATCAGTTCTTCCAATGAATATTCAGGACTAATTTCCTTTAGGATGGACTGGTTGGATCTCCTTGCAGTCCACGGGACTCTCAAGAGTCTTCTCCAGCACCACAGTTCAGTAGCATCACTTCTTCGGCACTCAGATTTCTTTATGGTCCAGCTCTCACATCCATACATGGCTTACTGGAAAAACCATAGCTTTGACTATATATACCTTTGTTGGTAAAGTAATGTCTCTGCTTTTTAATATGCTGTCTAGGTTGGTCATAGCTTTTCTTCCAGGGAGCAAGCGTCTTTTGATTTTATGGCTGCAGTCACCATCTGCAGTGATTTTGGAGCCCAAGAAAATAAAGTCTGTCACTGTTTCTACTGTTTTCCCATCTGTTTGCCATGAAGTGATGGGGCAGGATGCCATGATCTTCGTTTTTTGAATGTTGAGTTTTAAGCCAGCTCTTTTGCTCTTCTTTCACTTTAATCAAGAGCTCTTTAGTTCCTCTTTGCTTTCTGCCATAAGGGTTATGTCATCTGCATATCTGAGCTTATTGATAATTCTCCCTGCAGTCTTGATTCCAGCTTGTTCTTCATCCAGTCCAGCATTTCACATGATGTTCTCTGCATATAAGTTAAATAAGCAGGGTGACAATATATAGCCCTGACATATTCCTTTCCCAGTTTGGAACCAGTCTGTTTTTCCATGTCTGGTTCTAACTGTTGCTTCTTGACTTGCATACAGATTTCTCAGGAGGCAGTTCAGGTGGTCTGGTATTCTCATCTCTTGAAGAATTTTACACAGTTTGTCGTGATCCACACAGTCAAGAGCTTTAGTGTAGTCAGTGAAACAGAAGTAGATGTTTTTCTGGAACTCTCTTGCTTTTTCTGTGATCCAGCAGATGTTGGTAATTTGATCTCTGGTTCCTCTGCCTTTTCTGGATCCAGCTTGAATATCTGAAAGTTCTCAGTTCACAGACTGTTGAAGCCTCATTTGGAGAATTTTGAGCATTACTTTGCTACCATGTGAGATGAGTGCAATTGTGTGGTAGTTTGAACATTCTTCGTCATTGCCTTTCTTTGGAATTGGGATGAAAACCTAACAGGGATGGAGTAAAAACCTTTGAGATTGGAATAAAACCTAATAGGGATGCAATGTTTCTCTGCTTCTTACTGACTGTGAGTCTCTAATCAAATTGCTTAACTCCTCTCTGCCTCTGCTTCCCTATCTTTAAAAACAGGGGTGATACTTCCTAGAGTTGTTGTGAGGGTTAAATAAATGAATCCATGTAAAGCACTTAGAAAGTACCCTGCACCTAGTAAGTATACAGTAATTATTAACCATGGTGGTGGACAGATATTAAGCAAATAATCAGATAATGATAAACAAGGTAGAGGAAAAGTTGTGGGATGCTCTAAGATAATTTATGAGAGCTAGAAAGATGAACAGGGGCAGTGTCATTTAGTGCTCTGTAATGGGAAGCCCCTGATAGGGGGATGACATAATTCGATTTAGTTCTTTTTTTATTGACATTTTTTTCTACATTAAAAACAATCTCATGTTTACCATCTTTTATGAAACAGTTTATTTTAGGAATTTTTCATGAAGAATTATGAAAGTTAAGCATGCATTATGTAGAAGGTTTGGACAATACAGCAAAGCACAGAGAAGAAAATAAGCCATTCCTAACTACTAATAATCACTATTAACCTGCTGTTTTATCTGCCCAGTTATTTTATATGAAGATTTATTGTATTTTGAATAGTAACTGTAACTAACTCTAATTTTATAAATAGGTAGTAATCTGTAGTTTAGTGGTGAGTTCATACCCTGTACTTGTCTGCTGTGGGATAAATAAGACTGAGTTCTAGCTGCTTTCTTTTTATTGGCTACTTTCATTAGCTGAACTCCAGATTGGAGGGCTTGAAGACCCTGCTATTCATGAGAGAGACTTCTGTTACTGTGTTTCTAACTTGGCAAATGTGAGGTGTGTTATTTACCCAGTGGTTCTTCATTATAAAAGTACAAACACAAATTGATTTTAATGGAGGAACTTTTTTTTTTAAGTGGTTAAGTGTAGCATATTTTTAGGAAGGGTAACTTGTCAAGAGTTTTATTTCCTCTGATAGATGGATGCACTTTCTAAAAGCAATATATCCAGGCCCTACTATAAGACAGTAGTTCTAAAAGATTGTCTAATGATTCAGATTTAAGCTGATTGTCTTGTTCTGACATCACAAGGAAAACTTTTATAATTCCATTTTTATTTCTTTGCTGTTTTATTTTCTCTGCCTTCATTCATAAGTATTAGATACCAAAGTTGCATACATGGAAATAAGATCTTTGATTTCATCTCCTTGAAATATGTTTTAAAAATTCACCTTCTGTCACACTACAGAGTTAGAGCTTGAGTAGAATTTTAAGTGCAGAAAAGAAACAGTGGTCAACTTAGATTAGCTCCAGATAGCAGTTCACAAAAGATGGGGTGGAAACGTCCAAGTATGAACATATATTCATATTCATATTATTCACTCTAATATGAATATCTCACTGTTACTCTTTTTCTCTCTCACACTCACTCCTCTTTTCCCCCTCCCTCTCTTTTTCTCAGTAATTTTAAATTCTGACCAAAGCAAGTGGTGTGTGTTAATACTTTTTTAGCATAGTCTGGACTATTGAAAAGTAAATTTTTTCTTATAAAATCCTGGTAGAGGATGACTTTAGAGCTGACTGATTCATGGCTGACTCTAGAGCTGAGGCAGAGAAAATAAAAAATGAGACTGGAGTGGTATCTTGTGTTGCCAGGGACTAAACGGTAAAACTACGTAAGTAAGTAAAAGTGGAAGCAAGTTAAAAGGACACAGCAGCCAACTTGACAGAGTTCCCAGTGGCCAAAACCAGAACAGTTTGAGCAAGAAAATGAAGTGAAAATAGTTCATGATATGCCAAAGAATAAAATAAATATCCATGAGTTCTTACCGATACAAATAAGCAAATAAATAAATGAGGGAGAAGAGCAAATCTTCCTTACAGAAGACATCCAGATAATAAGTGTATAAGGAATGGAGAAAGTGAAAGATTCCATTAGAATACCACAGTAATAATTGCCATAGGCATGATTCATGGATGAATGCTACAATTAATGAGTGAAACTTTTAAGAAAAAAAGGGATATTTGTATAGCCTCAAAGTCTCTCTCCTAGGAAATGTATTGATTTCTGTGATACTTTTAATAAGTGTCCACATATTCTTAGATGATACCCTTCCTTCAAGCAAGTGGCTGAATTCCCTTATCTTTGATCAGGGCTAGACACAGTGCCTCATAACTAATAGAGTATGCTAGCTTTACAGTAAAGAAACCTGGCTGGTACCTTCTTCACCAAGGGATCAGGACCAGTAAGGAATCATGTTGTAACCCCATGGACTATGGCCCACCAGACTCCTCCATCCATGGAATTTTCCAGGCAAAGAATACTAGAGAGGGTTGCTATTTCCTACTCCAGGGGAGCTTCCCAACCCAGGTATCGAACCTGCATCTCTTGCATCTCCTGTGTTGGCAGGCGGGAGCCTGTTGGGAAGCCTAAGATCTTATCTATCCCATAGATATTATGTAATGAGAAGGGTATGTCGTCTCTGGCATTTTTCCCCAAAATTTATAACCTCAGTCTGATCATGAGAAAACATCAGAAACTCACAGACTGAGGAACATTCTACAAAATATCTGACTAGCAGTCTTCAAGTGTGTCAAGAAAGGTCTGAGAAGCTGTCACAGGTCAGAAGAGACTACGTAGACGTGACAACTAAGTGCAGTGCAGTTTCCTGGACTGGATCCTGGAGCAGATAAAGACATCAGTGGAAAAGCTGATGAAGTCTGAATCAGGTTTAGCTGATTGTGTTGTATCATTGTTAACCTCTCAGAGTTGATAACTGTCCTGTGATATACAAAACATAAACTTTAGAAGAAGCAGGGTGATGGGAATCCTGGAACTCTTGATACAATCTTTACAACTTTTCTGTAGATCTAAAATTATTTCAGAATTAAAAGTTAAAACCCAGCTTACTGGTGTCTTCTCAATCTAAGGATATTTGCTATTTTGTAGTATCTCTAAAGCAAATTAGTTCAGAGAAATCCCTCTCCCCTTTGTAGTCTCTCTAGAAAAGAAAAACTAACAAAACAGCTCTTAATAACAAAACAGCTCTCATAGAGCAGGGACAGTAAATTTTAAAGGCTTGCGCTCCACTGTTAGAGACAGAAACTCATCTACCTGCTCTGTACAGGTTGGTTCAGCCAACATCGATGGTTTGCCTTTTGTGACCTGATGCCATGGCCAGCATTTAGGTTACAAAAAGTATTCTATTTAAAAAGAGGTGTAATTTACATGTAATACAATGCATAAATTTTGCTAAACAATTTGATGAGTTTTGAAAAAATATATTCATCTGTGTAACAACTACCCTAATGATGCTCTAGAACATCTGCAACACACTTAAAATTTCCTACATGCTACTGTTATGCTGTCAGTCCCCTTACCACTTGGATCTGTACTCCAGGCAACCATTATTCTTATTTATATCAGTTTAGATTTGTTTTGTCTGTTCTTGAAATTTGTATAAAGGAGTCACACAGTATATATTCCTTTGTGTCAGGCTGTTTTTGCTCAGCATAATGTTTTTGAGATTAAACTATGTTACATAAACCATTCTTTAAAAAAAGAAAAAAATACAGAGAACAACAGCTGTGGTTCTGTCTTCTTCTGTCTTGGGCCCTTTGTTCCATTGACCTGCTAATCTGAAATTTTCAGAGGTACTAGATCTGGTTTCATCTGACTATCTCTTAACACCAGATTATTGGTAGATTTAAATGGTATCAGAAGTGTGGTACTCAATAAGATGGACAAGAAGAAAGGAAAAAAAATTATTTTCTTCAGTATAAAATACACTGTATTTTCTCCCCCCACAAAAAAACCCCAATAAATCTCATTAATCCAATGTAATTATGGGTACAGATGTGAAATCTTGATTTATAAATATTTTATTCTTATTACTTTGCAACCTCTCATTAACTCAAAACAGGATAGCAGAGCTGATTATAAAAGGCCTAACCAGATCCTGTTTTAGTAAATAATAATGTGTGATTGGCTGAGGATGATTATTGTCATAGTAACCAATTAGAATTTAGATACTAAAATTAAACTCCGTCCCTGTATGCCAGTCATTCTTTTGATCTGACCATTAATGAAAACTGTCTTTGTACACATATGGGATGCATTACATTTATCAGTTAGATATATTTTATTACCTGACCAAATGAGGACAGTGTGACTATTTTGGGAATATTATTGGTGTGGTGAATGAACAACGATGTACTGTTTTTGAACTTGGAAATACATTTAGGTTGGCATAGTGGCAGGTGCCTGCATTTTCTGGAAAGCCCTGTTTCCCAGAGTGTTAATGTGGACAGATACAAACAGATACTTAATAATGCAGCCCAATGGCTATAGTCAGACTGAACAACACATAATTTATAGCAAATCTGATACTAGGAACACAAGAATGATAAGCTATTTGATAAAGATATACTGTGATCAGTAGTGAGTAAAAGTACAGACTGCACATTGATAACAAGCCATACTTGTAAATGTGTATGATATAATTTTCTTGACAAGTGCTTTCAAAGTGTATCTTTTCATGTCATCTTGGTTTCTTTAGTGAATTTGCTTAGCTTGTTTTTTTTAAAGTTTACAAGTAATGTTTCATTTCCTGACTTTATATTCAATTAAGAATTTTACTGGTGGGCTACTGTGTGTTGGACACTCATTTATTATTGCTCCAGTGTCCCGGTGCCTTAGAAACTCCATTGCCCACTTAAGAAATTAGAAAATGAAGAATCTGAGAGGTTTAGCAACCTACCTGTTAGGCCCTGCTTCTGGTGTAATGTACGTGGTTCCTATACCTGAGTAAATAGCCTACGTTGGATATAGATCATGTATCAAAAATGAAAGGAGGTAGATCCTTCAGAAGGGAGGGAGGGGAGTTGAGATTAGAATAATGAATATTTGAGAATGAATTATCAAGTTTTCTAAGTAGAACATCATTTTCTTGGCTAGGTCTGGCTCCAGCACATTGAAATGTGTTGGTCCTGTCAGATTTGTTGAAAATGCAAGTAGTCCAATCAGCTGTAATACTGAAGAAGGGAAGAGGACTACAATTTGGAAGTTTTTATGAAAACATGCGCTGCCTGTTCTGTGAATTGACAGCATCTTTTAAAAATTTGCTTCCCTTTATATTCCTAGGTGGTAATGAATACGTGAGTAGAAAAAGGAGAGCGTTTCAAATAATGCTAATGAAGTTAACTGATTGCAATCTTCCATATTGTGAGGAAAAGTTGTTAGCTGTGAAAGATGAGGACAGAATTAAAATATTACTATGACTGGCATTTGATTTGAAAACTGCAAAGATAAGCTTAGATTCCTATTTATGAAAACCATCCTCACAGCCCGATGAAATATCTTTTAAAAGGTTCTACAGTTGCCATGGATACTTGTTAGCTTTGATAGAGTAAGTTGTAATCCATATTCAATCATCTGAGGTGAAGTAGCCAAAAAAATCCACCACCTAATATCAAAACCAGCTTCATCTCTGAATCCATACCATTTTGGAGATGAAAAGGGTAAATAAACAGCCTAAAGATGAGCTGTTTGGTTAATTATCACTGCTTAAAAAGCAAAATATTTAGGATGCACATTGCCTGAATCAGATCCTAATGTCTGCTCTCTTGTGTGCAACTTTTTATCTTAACCAGTAAAGGGGATTTCTTAGGTTCTGACGTAAGAATTTAGATGGCAGGACCTTTCTGAAAGTTTTTGGAACCTTTGCAGATACTCAGTTCCTGAAAGCCAGAGGGACACAGACGGTATTGGAGGCACTGGTCCCTATGGTAACATATTTGCCTCTGGCTCAGGAGTGGCTGGTTTCCTCATAGCTTCCTTTAACTGCTATATATTGGCAGCCATTTTCACTCCTATTTATAAGATGTCAGATTAATCAGCAAGTGTGCAGGGGAGTGAGTACCGCATCCTTGGGCTTGATTAGACGCTTCAGATGACAAAGAGCTCCATGTGACGGGCCACTGAGGTGTTTTTGGCATCCCCTCATGCATCTGTCACGTAATGGAGGCAAGAGCCTGTCAAATGACTTAAATATTTTCCTCAATTCTCTTTTAAAACAGGTGACAAAAGAGCTAAAACAGTATGACAACAAAATTATAGAATGCAAATTCGAGAACAACAGCTGGGTCTTTATGAGACAGAGAACAGATAAAAGTTTTCCTAATGCCTACAACACTGCCATGGGTGAGTATGACAGCCTCCCAGTGGATGGTACATGAAACCCCCCAAAAGAGATAAGGTGTTAGAACGAACCTCTTTCGTGGTTCAGCTCAGAGGGGAGAAGACCATCCAGACCAAAGAGGGCTTGTGGCAGGTCTGTACCCTGTGACTCCAGTCCTCTTTCAACCTGTGGGCTCCTGCCAGGCGCCCAGGGGAGCAGTTTAAAGGGCAAGAAGGTGAGCTGTGGACAAGATGAATTTGTTGAACAACAACCACAACAAAAACCACGGTAATTGCAGATCTGTTCAAAACGCTAAAAACCGTCGTTTGCCAGATGGTAAAAGACAGAATTAGCAGGGGAAAATGTAATTTCCAGCTCCTAAAATAGCTTTACAAACAATGGAGAACAAAGTCAATGAAAAGCTTAAAAAAAAAAATGTAAAATTTGATATGCTATCTTCAGGATGTGCTCTGGATACAGTATGATTGCTTTGGGAATTCAGAGTAGTAAGCTAGTTTCATGAGGAGCAGCATGCATTAATTATTTTTATAAGGTAAACTACTACTTCAGGCAACTCTGGATTGAGCTTTTAGTGGAATTGGAAAAAAACAACAAACCAAGATTAAAGGTTAATGGGATTGTGAACTTTAAGAGTGCTCAGTCAGTGAAGGTGCTGATGGTTGTATGATAAGCTTAAGAGATAATAAAGAAATTGCCAGTTTGAGTTTTACAGCTTAAAAGTTACTTTTATACATTCAAAAGATTCTTGTTAGAACTATTTGTGTTCAGACAGTATGAGTTAATTTCAAAAAAGAGGAGTAATTAAGCCCATGTCTTTTTTTCTAAAACCAAGTAGATAAATACAGTTTTGATCACATAAGAAAAGGTGCTTTATTTAATAGTCATTTTGTTATAATACCTTACTTCAAACAAGCTACTAAAATAAAAATATGCTTTCCCGGCTACAACAAAGCCTTAGTGTGCCGTGTTACACACGTGACAGTGTGCACTTCTCTCTGAGAGAGAGAAAGGTCGAAGGACACAGGGTGTGTTTTCTTTAGAAACTGTATGGACATGGACTGTAGTGTGATGCACTGCGTGAGATCAGTGTGCAATACAAACTGTTTGGAAGGATCGAAAACTGTGGTGAAGACAGGTTAAACCCAAATACGTAAACATTTTGTTCTAGAGTTAATAGTAAAGTGTAACCACCAGAGGGACTTCCCTGGGGATCCAGTGCTTCCAACGCAGGGGACAGGGGATAGATCCCTGGGCTGGGAACTAAGATCGCACAAGCCACATGGCTCTGCCAAAAAAGGAAAAGCCACCAGCAATGCACTCATTTCAGGGGTTGGGGAGAGAGGAGCACAGTTTAATTCGCAGCAAGTCACCCACGTCGGCAAGATGGAACGTTCTAGCCTGTTGGGATGGAAACCTCTCCCGTCCTCATCTCCGTGGGGCAAGTCAGCTCCCTTCATGAACCCTCACACGAGACACGTGTCTCCCTTTTTCCACAGCTGTGTGCAATAGTATCTCCAACCCTGTCACCAAGGAGATGCTCTTCGAGTTCATTGACAGATGTGCAGCAGCTTCTCAAGGACAGAAGCGAAAGCATCATCCAGACCCAGACACAGAGCTCATGCCTCCACCACCTCCCAAAAGACCTTTGACCTAAGGACCTGCCTCTGACTTCAGGACTGAGAGGAAAGATGAGTGAGAAAAAATGCTGTTGTCCCATTTTTTGCAACCAGAGAAATTTAAAAAAAAAAGAGTGTGGCTTGATGTTGATACACATTTGACTTAAAAAAAAAAAAAAGTATTGTAGCCAGTCTGTAAATATTTGATGTTTTTGTTTCCTCAGTGCTACAGTACATCATGGACTTAAACATTTTATTTATATCTGATAAACTCAGCCTTACCTTGTGGAATCTGAAGACTGAAATATCTAAAGGTTTAAATGAGATCAAAATCAATGAAAAAGAGGCCTTGTTTATATATGGATAACTTTTGCTTTAATTTATAAAGTTAGCAATCTGGAACTGTGAGTGCATAGAACATTGTCTTTTTTAGAGGTTATATTTCAACTATGATAGATTTTCCTTTTAAAACATTTAGGCAGTGGCATTAAACATTCTTGCTATTATTTATCATGGATTTCCTACATCTCTGAAATTCTTGTATTCAAAACCAAATGACAAGGTTGTTAAATATTGTACTGTATTAAACAACTTGGTCTGGTTTCTATCATTCTAAGAATTGTTTTGGAACTGTAAAAGTAAAAAAGTAAAGCTCCATTTTGTGAATGTCATTCTTTCTAAAGGAAGTATATCGAGTCTGTTGTTTGAACTACAGTATCAGACAGATATCCAGTCTGTCCACTCTGGCAGTGGTCTTGAGTCACTTCATAAAACATAGAGATACACCACCCAGTCCTATGTGTGTTGTTCTTCTGGGAGACTTTTTTTTTTATGCCAGGGCTACTTCTCCCTTACCTCAGTGGTATCGGCACATTGTAAATTACATTAAAACACACAACTCACTGTAATGATGGGAGTGATACCAGATATATACACAATGTTGTATTAGTTCCTTTACACAAAACCACAAAGGAAATGCCAGCTGACTCCTTTGATTAGAAGGTGATATCAGTGAAAGAGAACGCTGTCACTGGAAAATGCTCTCCCACTGCTAGATAAATGCAGAGGCAAAGACTAGACATCTGTAGGAACTAAACATGAAGGAAGCCAAGACATTTATTTTCAAAGCCAGAATTTTCTCTCATCTTCTATTCTGGGAATGCTATTTCGGTTGTACATCTGAATTTTAACACATTTACTGATAGATAATGGATTTAAAGAGTGGCTAATTCGTCACATGCCATTGTTGAGAAACTGTGTTCTGATTGGTTTGTCAAGGAACTCTTGAGAATTAGCTTACTAGAGGCCAATGTATTTATTTTTAGGGTACAGGTTTTAAGTGTGTGGATTTAAAACAATTTTCCTAATCTGAACTTTATGTATGTAAGTGCATATATATGTGAGTGTAGGCAGCAGTGTACATTCTCCTGCTGAGACAGTGAGACTTGAAAATCCAAACGAGTCACCTCGTAGATTGAATATCTGGTAGGATTTCTATATGAAACAGCACAGATTAACCAAAAGTGTATTTCTATTCATTCGCGTTTTAATGTTTTTAAACAAAGTTTTCCCCTGCAATGCTTTTCTGTATTAAATACTAGAGTCATGCTTGGGCTTCTCCCTTTATTGTTCCCAAGTTATGTAATATGAATTTATTCAAAATGCCATTTTAGTGTTTCTTTCCTAGAGTACTTTTGTGTGTTTGAGTGCTACAGGAATAAAAACATCTGATTGCTACTGCAACTATTGAAAGGTGGAAATTGGTCAAGATTTCATGGTGTCTTGTACAAAATGGATCTGAAAAGCCTATGCAACTCCTGATAGTCTGACATCTGCTTCACCAGGATTAGTGGCTCTTTTCACACAGTGTGATGCTTTCTTCCAAGCTCATGTAAAGGCAGAAGCCTTTTGCTGATGAGAGAGCAAGTCTTTGTCAGCGATCTTTAATGGAGTTAAAAATGTTTATGGTAATTGTAACCTTTTAAATGAGTTACGTGAAAAGAGCATCTCATCTTCAGTACACCCAGATATTTTCTCTTTGCCTTTGTGCATTTTCCAGGACTTAATTTTCTTAACTTATCTTTCCCTTTCAGTTGTAGTGATATATAGTAAGTAGATCCCATTTAGCCCCTGAACACATTACCATCCATAGTGTCATAAAAAGTCATCCAGAAAATAATGGGGGTGGAAGTCTGGAGGCACGATTTGGAACTTCATGAAGGAAATGCTTCCTGTCTCAGCCCACTTCCTAATAACTGTTTTCTGACACTGAAGTTTTGTAGACAAGAATAGGAAAACTTTACTTTCCTTTGTTATCACAGATAAAATATTTTGCTTTGTGTTTGGAAAAGATGTGGAAGACTCGACTGCCTGGCTGGTTACATTTGCTTTCCGTGAAATGCTCAGAAAATGTCAGGACATTCCTTCTCTAATTGTGTATCAGTGCATATTGTAATAAAACTACTGATTTCAAATAACAGAAAGTGTATCTGCTTTGTTTTACTGGTGATGCTTTTGTGTCCCTTTTATTGCTTGTATCAGATCCTCTCAACCAGGCCCCTCAACATCCACCTAGTTTTGTTGCATTCTGGAGATTAGCATAAAAACTTGCCTCTATTTTTCTTTCTGAGAAACCACGAAACTTGAAAATTATGCATCAAATGCTTCCAGGTAGGAAAAACTAATGTGTTAGAGAAAATCTTGGGCTAGACCCAGAGACCAAGTCTAGGCTCTGCCTCCTGTTGGATTTCTGTCCACTCTAGGACTTGTTTCTCCCCATCTATCAAGTGCCAAGATTGGGCCAGATAATCAAAAAGAATCTTCTCAAGTCTAACGTGATTCTTGTGTAAAAGCCAGTGTTTTGTGAATATCCTATATTCACGATAATAACCATATCACCCTTGTGGAATATTCACCAAACCCCAAACAGAACCACTTTGTTCAAGGAGATACCGTCTCAACTTCATTTTGCATTTGAGAAAGCTTTGACCCAAGGTTACATAGCTAGTGAGTTGTAAGCTGAGAACCAAACATAGGTCTTTCACCTCCTTCACCTAATTTGTTGTTTAGTCGCTCAGTGGTGTCCAACTCTTTGCAACCCCATGGATTGCAGCATACCAGGCTCTGCTGGCCTGATTGATGGTGTAGTAAGTACTCGCTGAAAGGCTCTGGTACAGCTCTTGTGGGGAGGGCTGCTTTCATGCCAGGGTCCCAAACTGTTTCAGTTGTTTCTTCAATGCTAACAGGTAATAGGTGAGCACCTATTGTGAGCACCTCTCTCCAAAGTAAGATGAAGTTGGGAGCAGGAAAGTAAATATATTTTTAGGAACTTACTAAGTCACATTTAAATTAAACAGTGTTTAAATGTGAGTGACACAGAGGCCATGAAAAGGAGTTTAATAATCCTCATTAAGATGCTTAATTCCAAAGATGCAATTAAGAGGAAATAAATGATTAAGTCACACACCAGGCCAGTGTTTTCTGGCTGTCACATAGTTTGCTGTCAGCTCTGACACTTTGGCAGGTCACTATCAGCCTTGGTCAACCCAGATGTGCCAGTCCTCTCCCCAGACTTGGCTGTCAGGTGACCGCTGGGCCTTCCAGGCTTCTAAGACAACTTCACATTTCAAAAAAAATCACTGCACAGATCTGGCGTTGCCAACTGTTTCGCCATGAAAGGATGTTTACAAAAAGCTGTTGCCGTTATTTCATAAAGTAAAGGGAATCTTAATTCCCAAAAAAGGTAAGACATAAGTTCAAAGAAAAGACATGTAATTATATAGAACAGAGTTTGTTTTATGGACATCTCACCACACTGTCCATTGCCTCTACATTTAACCCCAAACTGGTGAAAACTTTTTGCATCAGTGAAATTCCAGGCAGGGGCTTGTAAGTGCAGGGGAAAAAGCTGTCCCAGTTCCATAGCTGAAGGTCATTTTCATAGTAACTACCATCCACTTACATCATCATGATTGATTACATTGTGCTCTTGTGATCTAAGCTGCATAGGTGAACAAGGAAATTGTCTGAATGTTTAAAAATACTCAAATAGAATGAAACCCTCACCTCTTGGAGGTACAAAAATAAGCATAGCTGAATATAACAGAGAAACAGACTTTGGCTTTGACAGCACATCACATCAATAAGAGTCACCAATTTTCACAACTTTGAAGCTGGCACATGGTCTATTTTCCCTTTAGATCACTGCCACCAAAATGATCGTTTGAAACTGCAAACCTGCCTCATTCCTCCCCAGTCAGAGCTCCCTGGCGTCAAAGGCCCTCTGTGGCCTTGTCTCTGTCTGTATGTCCAGGTTTGGGTCTCACCGTGGTGTGGCTCTTGGCTGTCTCAGCTCTACCTCTCTCTACCCAGGAACCTCTGCTCATGGTGCTTTCTGTCAGAAAGCCCCAAGCTCCCTCACTATGAGGATCAGGGAGGCCTTTCCACCACAGGTGGCCTCTCGGCTGTCACCCTGTGTTGTGATGGTCTCCCTGGGCTTCGTGAGTGGAGGGACTTGGTCATACATAACACATACATGACACAGGGCTTGGCAACAGTGAGCACCGGAAGTAATTAGGGGCCCGAGGTTCAGATGCCTTTCTGTTCGTGCTACTGAGACTCAGTCAACATGTGTTTGGTATAGCACAGGAACTATACTCAGTATTTAGTATTAATCCATAAGGGAAAAGATTTGTAGAAGAATATGTGTATATGTACAATGTTGTATTTCAGGTATATAGCACAGTGATTCAGTTGAAACTAACACAACATTGAAAATCATTTACAATCCAGTTAAAAAAAAAAAAGTTGTGTTTAGTCTTCTTGCCCCCAGTTTAGCTGTATAGGAACAAAAACATTGTTTGTCCCTTTAGCCTTCTCATCACAGAAACATTGATAACATCTCTTGTTTCTTAAGAGTTTCTTCACAGCCCATCTCTGATGCATCTTGTATTTAATCCTGATAAGAAGTGTCTTGTCTGTTCTTGCCTTTTACACTGAAAATGAATACTTCTGAGGGAAACTTCCCAGCAGGAAGAATCTTAAGAACTGGTGCCCTGGTCTCCTCACTGTGATACACTCTGAGGGAGGTGTGAGCGAAGCAGTGTTTTTCATCACGTCTTATTTTTCACTGCAGTTTCATGGAGCTTGCCACATCTGAAACTAGAAGGCTGCTTCTCTCCACCCACCTACTCCCGCCCAACTTCTGATGTTTTCAAAGAGAAGTCCTTGGGTAACAGCTGAGGCTTTTCAGTTAGTTTCAGAAATAAATACCAGTCCGTGATCCCTTAGTGTGAACTGTGCTTCTAGCCATGTCTTTTAGAGTGAGAAAGGCAAGTGGAAGATACTCTTCTCCTCGCTACTATCGAATGCTGTCTTCCAGGATCTAAAGGAGTAAGACTTGCCTGTTTGTGCAGAAGTTCTGCTTCCCCTCTGAAGGCTGTCAGGGGAGTGTGGTGCAGTTTGAATCTACAGCATAAACACACAGTGTGCTCAGACACTAAAGCTGAAGGCTGCCGAGACTCCAATTGCACACACAGCCAAAGCTTTCTTATAATGAATCTTTAAAAATTCTGCCTGTGGGTAGAAACTATACACCCGGACACATCACATACAATTAGGATGATGCCAGAGATGGGAGCTGGTCCAGGCCTTGGTGGATGGGTGGGATGAATGGGGGGCTTGTGGACAGAGAATGTGGGGGGAAGGATGCTTTCCGGGGGTGTGTCTAGAGCTTTTGTGCACGATGGTGGTAGGAAATATGGCTATAATCACTCCATCCTGAGCTCACCTACCCCCCTACCCACCTCTGGCCCCTTGATCTCCTTCCAGCTAGTGACCCACTTCTTTGTTCCCCTTTCCCACAGAATCCCCAGAAGGAGGTGATGGTACTCACTCACTCCTTCCCACCCCATCTCTCTTGAACCCGCTACCAACAGGCTCTCCTCCCTGAGATTTCTCTCGTCACCAGCGCCACTGCCTATACAGGTCCCATCCACTCCTAACTGACCTGTCAGTGCCATCAACATTTCCGTTTCTCCCTCCCTGTTTTGTTTCATTCCTTCTTTTTAATGGAAAATTTCAAACTGATACACAAATATGGAAAATGAGAACATGAACTCCCATCTACCCAGATTCAACAACGATCAATCTGGCAGTTTCTGTTTATGAATATTTAGAGTGCACAAGCCAGTCTCCCATTCTCCATTACACACGTGTGCATACACAGCACACACACATACACACACACAATTATTTTTAAATAGGCCACAAACCATTCCCTCCTTAGGACTTCCCTGGGGGTCTAGTGGTTAAGACTCTGCTTCCACTGCAGGGGACGTGGTTCGATTCCTAAACTACTCCCTGCTTGTTGAACCCTTTCTGCCCTTGGTTTCCAGGCCATCGTAGTCTCTTCGTTTGCTTTCCTTCGACCTTCCTGATCCCTCTTTTACCTTCTCAACCTCTACATGTGATGGTGACCCAGGCTCAGCCCACCGGCCTCCGTATAGCGATCTCTATAAGAGATGGCTCCCACTGTCTGAACACTAGTGCCATCTACACACAAGCAACTTCCATATTTATTGCTAGCCTGACCTCTTGTCAATTCTAGGCTCAGATATCCAACTGACAAACTGACGTCTTCATGTGGCTATCTGATAGTCACCTCAGACTTATATACCCCAGACGGAACTTTCCTCCTCCTGTCAACTCCTGTTCCCACCTGCTTCTCATGGAGCCCAGTTCACGGCCGCTGTTTTTCTAGTTGCTTCAGAATCATCCTGGATTCTTTTCTTTCTCTGACACTTCACATCCAATCCACCAGCAGATGCTAGCACTAGTTTCTTAACTGTAGTTAGAATTTAATGATGTCTCCTATCTTTGGGAGACATGGATGGTTCAGTGGTAAAGAATCTGCCTGCCAATGGGTTGGGAAGGACCTCTGGGGGAGGGCATGACTAGGCATTCCAGTATTATTGCCTGGGAAATGCCATGGACAGAGGAGCCTGGCAGGTTATAGCCCATGGTGTTGCAAAGAATCGGACACAGCAACTGAACACTGCCACCCTCCCTAAACCTCTCATCTCTTGCCTGGATGATTGCAGTAGCCTCCTAACTGGCCACTTAGTTTTCGCTCTTGCTCATCCCCTCCCCTATCCAGTCTCCCCACAGCTGTCTGTAGTATTTTTTAGAACATGTCGCTTTACTACTCATAGCTTTCCAGTGTCTTCTACCTCATTCGGGATTAAATCCTAAATGCACACTGTCATCCTCCAGGCCTATATAACCTGACCCTGAGGCCTCACTCTCTCGTGTCTTCTCGTCCTCCTTGTTCACTCTGCTCATCCATTCTGCCCCCTCTGCTGTTTCTCCAATTTGCCAAGCATGCTCTGAATTTAAGGACTTGGAACTTTCTTTTCCCTCCACCTGAAGTGCCCTTCCCCTCTGTGTCTGTAAGGCTCATGCTCGCTCGCTTCATTCAAGTCTTTACAGACAAATGCTGCCTCATTCAGCAGGCCTTCCTGACGATCCCATCTAAAATGCCTCTCCTGGACTTCCCTGGTGGTCCATTGGTTAAGACTGCACGCTTCCAATGCAAGGAGTGTGGGTTCAATCCCTGGTTGGGGAACTAAGATCCCATGTGCCTCATGGGGTGCCCCAAAAATAAAAAATAAGAAAATGCCTCTACCATCACCATGTACCTCCTTACTTGAATTAGTATTTTTTACCAGCAGTTATATCAATAACCTCAGATATGCAGATGACACCACCCTTATGGCAGAAAGTGAAGAGGAACTAAAAAGCTTCTTGATGAAAGTGAAAGTGGAGAGTGAAAAAGTTGGCTTAAAGCTCAACATTCAGAAAACGAAGATCATGGCATCTGGTCCCATCACTTCATGGGAAATAGATGGGGAAACAGTGGAAACAGTGTCAGACTTTATTTTTTTGGGCTCCAAAATCACTGCAGATGGTGGTTACAGCCATGAAATTAAAAGACGCTTACTCCTTGAAAGGAAAGCTATGATCAACCTAGATAGCATATTCAAAAGCAGAGACATTACTTTGCCGACTAAGGTCCGTCTAGTCAAGGCTATGGTTTTTCCTGTGGTCATGTATGGAGTGAGAGTTGGACTGTGAAGAAGGCTGAGTGCTGAAGAATTGATGCTTTTGAACTGTGGTGTTGGAGAAGACTCATGAGAGTCCCTTGGACTGCAAGGAGATCCAACCAGTCCATTCTGAAGGAGATCAGCCCTGGAATTTCTTTGGAAGGAATGATTCTAAAGCTGAAACTCCAGTACTTTGGCCACCTCATGTGAAGAGTTGACTCATTGGAAAAGACTCTGATGCTGGGAGAGATTGGGGGTAGGAGGAGAAGGGGATGACAGAGGATGAGATGGCTGGATGGCATCACTGACTCGATGGACGTGAATCTGAGTGAACTCCGGGAGTTGGTGATGGACAAGCAGGCCTGGCATGCTGCGATTCATGGGGTCACAAAGAGTCGGACGCCACTGAACTGAACTGAACCAGCAGTTATGATCTAACATATATGTTTGCTTGTCCAGTACCTCGGCCAGTCTGGCACAAAGTATAGGAGTTCAGTAAATATTTCTAGGATCTATAAATAAATTCAGGTTACATAGATAGGCTGGGGACAGATTATGAAGGGATTTGAAAGTCAAGCTAAGAAGTTAAGATAAATTCAATCAACAGTAAAGAGCTATTGAAAGCTTTTAAACAAGAAAGTTTAAAAAACATTTAAAAAATAAGCAAGTGAGTTTTATGCTGAAATAAGCTGGTAATAATCTGCCAAAAGTGGCAGAAGACAGAAAAAGCAAGATGGTAGGCCAGTTGGGAGGCTACTCTGGTAATCCAGGTGAGGTAAAGAACGCAGAATAGGGTGGCATCTACCGAAATCAAGGAGATGGATGTGACAGGCATTCAAGAGGGAGATCGTCAGGATTCAGCAATAGTTGAGAAGTCAAGTTTACCCTCAAGGGCTCGAGCCTAGTGGGGGGATAGTGGTGCCCTTAACAAAAGCAAGGCAGTGAGAAGGAAGAGCTGAGTTGGACCTGGAATGCAGAAGAAGCCTCTAGGCATGATGAGCGGGAGGTGCTGTTCGGAGATTTAGATGGAATTGTCCAAAGAGAAGGCAGAAATGTAGAACTGGAACTTGAACAAGCAGACCACTAGCAAGAATTTAAATTCATCCACACAGTAGTAATGGTAGAAACAGTGGAGTAGAAGGCTTGGAGTACTGGAGGGTCAGAGCCCCCTGTGTTAGTGGGTAGAAGAAACAAGAATGTACAGCGCACAGGAGCCGAGAGAGAGAGAGATGTTTCATTTTGTTTTTCCTTTGCCAAAAATATTTTTACTGAGCATTCAAAGGTGAAAAATGCTAAAAGCCAAAGTAGTAGCCTTGGCTTTTTAATGTGATTACAAATACTGCTTCTTTGAAACCTGGCCCTACTCCATTTAGCCCAGTCTGTGTGTGTGTGTGTGTGTGCACATTTGTGTGTGTTTTCTTGGAGCCTTCAGGGCTCTACAAGGAAGGCATGACAACCCACTCCAGTATCCTTGCCTGGAGAATCCCATGGACAGAGGAGCCACACTCAAGTCTCCTTAACAAGTCACGCAAAACCTCCTGGTCCTGGCCTGGGAGAGAAATGTTTCTTGCTGGAAGAGGCAGAAGATAGTTCTGATTGCTCCAGGAAAGTCGTAAAGAGTCAAAGACTGAGAAAAAGTCCTTGAATTGTGTTTCCAGGTGACCTTCAGAAGGATGATGCTGATGGCTGGGATCAAGAAAAAAGCAAGAGAAAATAGGAGGAAATGGAGGTGGGGAGGTTGGAGGTTAATCTGTGTCAACAGATGGGCTTCCCTAGTAGCCCAGCTGGTAAAGAATCTGCCTGCAATGTGGGAAACCTGGGTTCGATCCCTGGGATGGGAAGATCTCCTGGAGAAGGGAACAGTTACCCACTCCAGTATTCTGGCCTGGAGGATCCTCATGGACAAAGGAACCTGGAGGGCTACCGTCCATGGGGTCAGAAAGAGTCAGACACAACTGAGCAACTTGAACTCTATGTCAACAGATAAATTACCATTCCAAGGGGTCGTGGTTACACAGGGTGCGTTCAGTTTGTGATACGTCTAGTGGGCTCAAGCATCTGACATACATAAAGACAGACACTTATTGCCACACGCTAAAGCCCTCCCAGGAGCCCCTTTTGATTAGTTAGCCACAGTGGCTGTGTGCTTGGTAACACCGTGGGCTCTCTGTCCAGGCTGAGCAGTCATGCTGCATAGCTGGTCTCTCCCAGTCTCCATAGTAAAGCATCGTACATCACAGTCCTTGATGCTGATCATTGTGCTTTTGCCTGTAGGAGCCCAGAGGCAACTCTCATCTGAAGGCTATAGTCCAGGCCCCACCTGGTCATCCTGGGGGCCAAGAGGGTCCACACTGCTATAGCACACTTAGAACCACTCCCCCCCGCAGCTACACAGCAGGGTGTCTTGAAACAGTGGTTGGGAAGCTCTCACCATGACTGATGATCTATTGTGATAGTCTTTATTTTAGGTACAAGGAGATTGCTTTAAAAATACACATGCATTCTGTACATTAGGACTTCTCATAATTTGGAAATAATTGATTTAAAAATAATCCTATTGGATTCAAAGTTCATTTGTTTTATCATAAGAGATTGCAGCAAGAAACCACAAGATATTTATACATAGAACTGAAAAGAGAAAACACTATTTGGTTCTTTAAATATAATTTCAGCAGTTGACATTTTGAAAGGTACCCAGAAAATGGTTATAATTTTTTAATTTCTAACATATGCAGTTTCTCATTGATAGGGACTCCCAAAAAAGTTGAAGAGATTACCATTAAAAAGTTTTGATCAGGATTTGAGGACAGCATTTGTAGTGTAAAAACCGATATAAAAAAGTCATGTCCGTGGAAGAAATTTCCTATTTCTCGTTTAACATTTTGAAAAGATTTTATTTTGAAGTTTAATACAAATCTCCATTTTCCCTGGGACTTTGTGTTTTACTTTTCTTTAAATCACAATTTCATAATATAAAAAATATAATAGACTTTTTTCCCCAAGACCCATAAAGGCACCCTAAATCTGTAGTTTACCCCAGGGTGTCCTTCAAAGACTGTTATTTTCTGAGTTTGCCATGATGGGAAAAGAGCTAAGGAGTGTTGTTCTGATGGCCCAGGGTTAGAGATTAACAAGGTAAAAACAGAAGGTTAAAAGGGTGAAGAATTTTACCCCAGACTGGGTAGGAAATCAAGTAAAAGTCAGAAGGCATTGATAGCCTGGGAAATGACAAAGAGGAAAGGGACTAAATTCCAGGATTGTGGAGAGCTGGCTCCAAAAAGCTAAGAAAGAAGGGAACTGGGAATGACAGGGCACTGTTTTCCATATCTCTTACTCTGTATTTCCTTTGCTGCCTCATCCCACTATCAGGACTTTTTCTATTATACAGTAACAGAAAACCAAACTTACCTATGTTAGGTAACTGAAGTCTCCAAAGCATGCTTGACTTCAGGAGTGGCTTGATCTAGGAACTTCCCATCACTCAACTCCTGGCACCGCTGGGCTTCATATGGCAGCCTATGGCTTCCCAAGAATCACATCTTAGCTCACATCCATCATAAAGAACAAATATCTCTCTACCAACAGTCCCAGCCAAAGTTTTGTTACATCCCATTTAATCTGGTTGGTCATTTGCTCATTTCTGAGCTGGTCTCCGTGGCCAGGGAGTGTAACGCCCTCTTTTGGCTGGTGCCCATCACTGTAGTTGAGAATGGAACCAACTTTCCCAATATTTTTCTTTCCTCACTTTTATTTTTATTGTTGTTATTATTTGGCAGTTACCTGAGCTTTGCTTATTCCGTAGAGATAGCTCAAATGTTAACTAACTGGTTAGTTAGGCAAGGGTGCTGACCAATCAGATCAGCTCTGCAGCAGCATACCTGAGGCTCCCTGCCAAGCCTCAGATGTTAACCCTCCGTGGTTGCTAGGTTTGGGTGAGGTCTGGGGATTCCAACCCACTCCAGTATTTTTGCCTGGAGAATTCCATGGACACAGGAGGCTGGTGGGCCTACAGTGCATGGAGTCATAGAGTCGGACATGACTGAGTGACTAACACCTGGGGATTCCAAGCAAGAGGTAGGATAGCTGGGAGGGGAAAGACGCTTGCAGGGGGTAGTTAGGGAAGTGGCTATTTCCCAACTAGTATTCAAGTAGTATTAGCTTTCAGTATTTACAGGTGGTGTTACCATACCTTGAATATTGGCATTGCTTGTATTCCAACTATTTCTGTATGTGTTTAATCCTTTCCACTGCCATAGATAGACCATCCTTCTAAAGGCTGGGGAGAGAACTTGTCTCTGAATCTCCTGTAGCACCCAGCAAGGTACATTTATCCATTCATTTATTCACTCAACAAGCTTTTCTTGAGCCCAACAAATAGTAGGTCCTGAATAATTTCATTTGAATGAATGCAATGGTCTCCTTTAAAAGGGTTGCATAGGAAGTATTACATTTGGGGAAAGATCACATTTCATATAAGGAGAATTTGAGGAAACTGAGTTTATGATAATAAGCACAATCAACTTTCCTAGGAACAGTAACAGAGGTTTTCCCAAAGCTTGTCCTGGTTACAAATATATTACCCCAGATATATTGTTGATGGCATCCACTGGAGGGGGCTGGTGGTGGGATGAGCAGGGCTGGAGGGAGCCCATGGAGGTGTGGGCAGAAAGGAAGACACTGCCCTGGGGTGAGGACCCAGATGCTGTTCAGTTCAGTTCAGTTCAGTTCAGTACAGTCGCTCAGTCGTGTCTGACTCTTTGCGACCACATGAATCGCAGCACACCAGGCCTCCCTGTTCACATGGCAGGAAAAAAGCAATGACATGCAGGAGGCTGGCTGGATGACATCTGACTAGTGGGAAGTGACTACCTGGACTCTGAACACTTCCTGAGATCTTCCTAGGAAAAAAGCAAGAGCCTGAATGTGAGCGGGAAGTTGCCTTCAAACATATCTGGTCCCATTTTAGAAATAAGCAAAGTGAGACCCGAAGTCCAACGTTCCTTTAACAAGGTTGCACAGTTGGCTCCCTGACTTCTTAATTCCCAGCTCACTTGGCATTTCTCCCCATGGAGATAAAAACAGGCATGAAAGAAAGTTGATTCCAATTAGGCAGACGATGTGACCTTTCACAAAGCCTATACATAGCCCAGAGGTGACTGTCCTTTACCCTCTTCTCATCCTGGAGCTTAAGCAACCTGGGGTACCCGTGTGCCTGTAGGCAGCTTTGATGCACACATCCGCCTCCAAGGCTTAGCTGTTCATCCAAGGTCAAGCAAAGACCGCAGGCACCGCTGACAGGAGTTGCGTAACCCACACGCACACATCTACTTACAAAAGTTTGATTTTGATTGCCATAGAAGGCAAAACATCTTAAAATGAAGTTGAGCTATCTTTGGGTAGAATGCAAAACCGCCCATGGGTATATCACATCAGAAACGATGTGTGATTTCTTCCAGTCCTTCAACTCAAAAAAGATTAACAGATTTAACTAATGCGTTCTAAAAATAAATAAATAAATGAAATCTGCTTTCAGCTTGAAACCAAGTATGGAAGTTTCAGGGTCTCTTTTGTGGGGGGGTGGGGAGGGGGAGCATTCAGAGGATGGTGAGGTGAAGGACAGTGAGGAAAAAAATTTTTTTTTCAGTATAAAGACTAAGTTATAATGAGACTATTTTAGCTCTGAGCATTTTCTGCTGGGAATAACAAGATTTACTAAAGGTCACAGAAACAAGGTTGGCTTGGAAAAAATTATGAATGGTGGTTAGATCATCACACATATGCCCGAGGAGATTTCTTCTTTTGAGTTGAGAAGCAATATTCCTTTTCTAAACCTGCCATTTAAATAATAAAACAAGTCAAACCAAGAGCTGACCTGACTCAGGACCCAGACTTGGAGGCGTAACATCTGCCTTGGGAGGTAACCACCTAAGGATGCAAACCCCAGCGGGGGGCTTGGACCCAAGTGGGCAGTTTCAAGGCTCCCCCACCAGTCCCCAGGTTCCCGAGCCTCCAGCAGAGGAGGTGGCCCTGTTGTCTGTGTCTCGCAATGTCACTCTGGTAGCCAGTGACATGTCAGCTCCCCCTTCTTTGGGACCACAGCTGAGCTTTATTACATAACAGGGTTTTCTGTATAGAAGCGAAATGTCCTTCACAGGTCATCCACTATAAAAATAGACAAATTACTAAATTAATTTTGTTGTATAAGTACCCCCTTACCCCCACCCTTTGGAGTGAAAGTTTATTCTTTTAGTTCTCTTTTGTCTTTTTTGAAAAGAGATTTAATGTGTTACTGTGGTGCAGAAAATCAATGCTTCGAAATCAATGGTAATTTTTCAGGCTGTTTAAAATTATTCACATGACTGGCTAAGCCTGCTGCTGATAGAAAAACAGAGTTTTGTTGCAGAGGAAATCTTCAAGTTTGAAACATCACCACTGTGTGTTTTGGTGTGACTTTCTTCTTAGGACTTGAATATCTATTTCACGGCAGTAAATGATTCAGTTCAGGCAGTGGCCCTTTAATCCTTTATGTGCTGGAGGCTCTGGTGTAGGTAAATCTGAACTAGAGGTCCACTTGGCCCTGAGAAGCTTACAAAAATGACTGTGTATAGTGAGGACATGGAGAAAAGGAACCCTCGTGCACTGTTGGTGGGAATGTAAACCGGTGCCCCGGCGTGGTGGGAAACAGTATGGAGTTTCCTCAAAAAAACTAAAAATAAAAAAAACCGTATGATCCAGTAATTTCACTCCTGGGCATATATCCGAAAATGACAAAAAATAAGTAGAAAAGATATATGCATGCCAATGCCAATGTGCACAGAAGCACTATTTACAGTAGCCAAGACATGGAAGCAACCTAAGTGTCTATTAACAGATGAATGGATAAAGAAGATGTGGTGTCTATATACAATGGAACACTACGCAGCCATAAAAAGGAATGAAATGCTGCCGTTTGCAGCACCGTGAATGGATTTGGAGGGTATTATGCGATGTGAAATAAGCTAGCAGAGAAAGACAAATACTGTGTGTTCTCACTTACATGCGGCATCTTAAAGCTAACTAGCGAACGTTACAAAAAAGTAACAGACTCACAGATGCAGAGAACTCTTGGTTACCAGTGGAGAGAGAGAAGGAGGGTAGGGAATTCAGAGGTACCCACTACTATGTATAAAATAAATCAATTATAAAGATATAACATAGGGAATATAGCCAATAGTTTATAACAAGTATAAATGGAATACATCCTTTAACAATTGTGTACCACTGTGTAGTACATTTGAAACTCATAGACTATTATAAATCAGCTCTACCTTAATAAGGAAGATAACAAATTTTATTTAAAAAGTGAAGGTGTCTTAGGGTTGAAGGCTGGGGTAGGGGGTAGACAGCTTCTATATATTGCACAGTTGAGTGATGACGCAGGCAGAAGAAGCGTGAGCCATGAGGATACACATTGCTGTGGAGGTCTAAGAGAGGCTGAGGGTCTCTGGGTTGGCTTTGGGAAGCTGCTGCCTGGTGGAAAGGCCATAATCTAGAGTGAACGCTGATGAGAAGTTTCTAGTGAGTTTTGGGCTTCCCAGGTAGAGAATCCTCCTGCCAATGCAGGAGACACGGGTTCGCTCCCTGGGTTGGGAAGATCCCCTGGAGAAGGAAATGGCAACCCATTCCAGTATTCTTACCTGGAGAATCCCATGGACAGAGGATCTGGCAGGCTACAGTCCATGGGGGTCATAAAGGAGTTGGACACAATTTGGTGGCTAAACAACAACAAAACCCACATCTAACCCATGATTGAACCCTGACAGCAGCTGTGGGAAATTGTTATTATCACTCCCATTGCTCAGGGGAGTAGACTCAGAGAAACTGAGTGACTTGTCCAAGGTCATGTGATCCAGAGGAGGTCTAGCTGGGACATGACCCATCATTCTTTTTTCCCACGTGACCTTGTGGTGGCATTCAGTGTGGTGATGTGCTCTGGTCACTTCAGATTTCACTGGTGAACCAAGTTGCATTTTAGGGGGACTCATGACTGCATGAGCGAAGGCATGTGGCCAGAGAACCTGATTTCCACAAATTCAGGGCCAGCCTTACAGCCATAGTGAAAGTGAAAGTGTTAGCCACTGTCACAGCTGACACTTTGCAACCCCAGGGACTCTGTCCATGGAGCCGTAGATGGGCCTTAAAAAACAAAAGACCCAATTCTTCTTCTGGAACTTGCCCCGCAGTTGAGAAGACAAGGTGCCCAATAGGAAGTCCCTGGAAAATGATTTGTGGCAACACGTTAAGAGTATTGATTTACATCTGCCACCAACTCCAGTAGTCCTGGAGGGAAGCAGGGCCTTCCCCTGAGAGGCCAGAGTCCTGTTGATGCTATAGCAAACCTCAGTCCCAAGTACCAGTGCCGAGCAGATGGCGGGACCTTGTCCTGTCTGTCTACATGGTGGCTCCTCAGTCCTGGGCAGCCGTCAGACAGGGATCCACTCCCAGGACCTCCTCCTCCACTCTGACGTGGGCCCACCATCATACCCATCAAGAGGCGGTCATTTCTAGGACCCTGCTCACCCATTTGGTGCCTTTGTGGGCGTTAGGAAGACTCCCTCCTGGGACCTCTCTGGCAGTCCCAGCTAAGACTCCGTGCTTCCGATGTTGGGGGCGTGAGTTCAGTATCTAGTTGGAGAACTAAGATCTTACATGTCGCATGGCATGCCAAAATGAAATAAAATACTTTAAATTTTTTGATTTATTTTTAATCTATTGGCAATACAGTAAGGTATGTGAAATCTTAATTTCCTGACCAGGTATTGAACCAGCACCCCCTGCTTTGGAAGCACAGAGTTTTAGCCACTGGCCCACCAGGGAAGTCCTTAAATAAAATATTTAAAAAAGAAAAGAAAAGAAAAGAAAAACTGCCTCCCTGTAGAGTTTGCAAAGCCTAGAGTGCATTGGCTCTCAGCATCTCTCTCACTCCGGCAGGCCACCAACTGCTCACCAACAGGGTGGCCTGGTTCCCCCCTTCTCAGCTCTCCCTGGAGTCAGCCAATACCCTGGAAAGCAGCTCGCTGTTTTAGCTACCCTGGGAGAAATGAGAAAACCCAGCCCTTCCACATCCCAGCTAGGAATTTGGATTGGACTGTGATTCCTAAAACCTCCAGTTCTGGTGACCACCCTGAAGAGTGCATCTGGAGTGTTGGGGAAGGAAAAGGTGGCAACCAAACAGATGGAGACCAGGAGCCAGCCCCCAGCCACCTCCAGAAACATTTCAGCAGCACCAAATCACAGCGCAGCCGGTGGGCAATAAATCACACCCGGGTGAATGAACCTGCAAGAAATCCGTCACCAACACTGTCACTAAACATACCCTTGATGCACGTTGCTCACATAAATTATCAGAAGCAGACGAGACATCCAAGAAAACATCAGCGATGCGCTCCAGCTCAGACAGTCTCTGGAGGCAACTGGGACTATGAGTTCTGGAGAAAACCAGTTCCTTCTAGCCTGCTCCCTGGAGACCACCTTCCTCCTTCATGCCCCAGGAATATATTACTTGATCTGCAGAAACATTCCTGAGAAGTCAATAATTTGAATTTTAATAAAACCAATCACTTATAATGTGTTTATAACATTTTCAGAGAGAACTCAATATTTAGCCAGTTTCAGTGAAGAATATTCTCCTTGAAGGGATTTTTTTCAACTCCTAAGCCAGGAACTTAACCTGGAGTCTATAAATGAGATCCAAAGATCCCTGGTTTCCAGGGAAATTATAGGAAAAATTACAGCAAAATTTGTGTATAGGTACATTTTTTCTGGAACGAGAGTTCAGAGATTCTAACTAATACTCAAAGAGTTCTACAATCCCAAAAGCTTAAGGACAGAAGCAGTCTGGGGACAAGTTTGGGGTATTTGTGCATACCTGTCCCAGCGGTCATGTAACTGTCCCTTACCTGGGTGACTGACACAAAATATCCTCCCTTATGCTTGGCACCTAACAAGTTGTCAGACCTGTTTGTGTGTATTTGTAAAGATGACAGAGAAACAATCCTGGATACAAAGCTGATTCTGTCTCCTGTTTCCAAATGGGAGAGCAACCCATACACATCACTTAGGGTTATACCACTCAGCACCCCTCTTGGATGTGGAGGTGATGCGTCTGTCACTACACAGTTACAGCATGGCTGGTTTAAAACTGCTGTCCTGGAACCAGCCAGTGGTGTGGTCTTCCTAGAGGACATAGTCCAGGATCGCCCTGTGCTGAAGAGCCTGTTTAGACTCCAGCTTGGCTAATCCTGTTGCAGGGCTGCAGCCCCTTTTCTCCCCGCTTTTACCCTCCCTTTTGCTTCTTCCGTGCAAGGAATAGCATATTCAGCAAGGCGGAAGGCAGCCCGTGATTGGCATCTTTGCTGGGCGTTGTTGTTGAGTTTGTGTGGACTGCTAGACTTTGGCATCACACTGGCTCCTAAAGGAGTATTAACTGGGCAACAAATGTTGAGGCTGATATTGTGATGGCTGTCATGTAGAAAATGAGGGAGGAGGGTGATTTATTTATAGGCATCCAAATGATTCCTCACTGGGACTTCAGGGTTATTGTTCTTTTGCCTTCCAGGCCAAGTGCTTGTTCCTGAGCTTTGTCCATTGAGTCACCACCCCAAGGAGCTAGGGGATGTGAGGGGCGGAGCCAAAGGCTCCAGGAGCCCCCAGGGTTGCGGGACTCTATTCTTAGCACACGAAAAATGGAGGCTCCTTCATTTTCCTTGATTCTAAGGGGTATTGGGCCAGGCCTGGCCTCCAACACCCAACTGTGAAGGTTGGGTTGAGTCCGTGACAGCATCCTGCACCTGGAAGATTTCCATTGCTGTCCCTTCCCGTCCATCCCAAGAGGGACAGACAAGATGAGCCTGACACGCTGGCTACGTCTGCAGTGACTTGTGAGGAAGCACTTGGTCCTCTCCACCTGCCCCTGACCCCCTTCTACATGATTCAGATGCCGCCCAGAAGACTATAACCAATGTCTAGTGACCCAGAAACTCAGAGAGCAGTCTTGATGGAGCTAACCAGGCTCCGCTGGTATCTTCCAGACAACCCCCCAACACAAAGCCTTTCCCTTACCAACGCTCAGGCTATGGTGTTTTGTGATGATGTCAGAGATTTAAAAATGTCAAAGAGATACAGGCTGTAAATGTCACCACAGTGATTTTGTCATTTTGCAGAGAAAAGAAAGCCAGCTTCAGGGCCACCCCTTTCAGAATAGACCAAGCTGCAGGCCCCAGCCCCCTCCTTTCACAACCCCTTCCTACCACACCCCCATCCTATTCATATTCCGATCTTCCACACATTTGAAAAGATGTTATTTCAAATGTTCCTACCAAAGAGAATATCTTCCTCGGGCTTTCAGAGCCTGCCGTCAAAGGACTTAATCTGCATTGGGGGCCGGTGGCTGCAGATGTGAGTGATGGAGGCGACAAAATCATACACAATGTGGCAGAGCTGGAGGGGAGGGGAGCCAGGAAGGCGGGCTCTGGCTTCAGCTTCAAAGCCACCCGGGCAGCCAGGGGGGTCCAGTCAGGGGGGCCGGTTGGTCCTAGGTGTCTCAGCCCCTGAGGGGGGAAGATCCCACACTCCTGACCCTGGGCAGGGCCCTGGCCCTGTCCCACCCAGCTTTCCAGAGCAGTGCATGTACCTGCGGAGGGGGGCGGTGGCAAGAGGGTCATTGTGGCAATGGCAATAAGACCAGATACAAGAGCTTGCTCAGGCTTTGCTAATTCAGGGCTCAAGGTCAATCAAGCAAGATTAAGACAAAGGTTTCCCTTGCATGCAGGGGGTGGGAGTCGGTTTGCTGGCAAAATAATCAAATAACAAGAATTGATGGAGAAATTTAAAAAATAATCTGAGAACACTAACTCAGTCATTCTTTTGAGAGTATTTGCTGATGATCTACTGTGTGTTAGTTGATGAGGGTAGCAGCACATCCCTGTTCTAAGAAGGGTGGCAGACACATGAACAAGCAAACATCTTGCTGAGTGCTTAAACACCACAGGGGGAGAGTCTGGGGTGTTGAGGAGGCTGGTGGAGCAGGGTGGTTACATCGGACTTGGGGAGTGGGGAATCCTGGCATCTCCCCAGGGGATGCTGAGTTGAAACCTCAGACCTGAAAGCTGTAAAGAGGTGATTTGGAAAAATCATGCTTGGCTGAAACCTGGGAAATGAATGGTACTATCAAGAAAGGAGGTGGGGAGACCTTGGAAAGACACGGTGGCCCTTTCCACCTCCTACCTCCCCAACCACCCCCTCAGCCCCTGGCAGCATTGAGGTCAGAAGAGGCCTGTGTTTCTGGGTCGGTGGGTGCGGGGCTCCTGATGAGGGGAGCCTGCTGGGTGGGATGACTGTGAAGGGAAGACAATGGCTGTAACCCAGGACTGGGCTTCTTAGAAAGGGCTGAAAGGGTAGGCAGGGAACAGAACTTGAGTTTAGCGATGGGCTAATTCAAGATGCTTCTGTAATACAGAGAGGAGGGTCTGGCTGGACATGGGGAGGGGAGCCTAGAGGAGGAGGCGGGGCTGGAGATGAGGTCTGGGAGGTCCTCCCCCGAGTGGCTGTAGCCTGAAGATTACAGACTTTCCTAAGTATTGTATTGGCCAAAAATTTCATTTGTTTTTTTTTCTGTAGGCTGCACAGAAAAACCCGAACGAACTTTTTGGTCAACACAATATTTTGGCAGCATCCTTTCCTGTCAAGAATTTGGTGCTAATTACAGATACCAGCAGGCCTCATTTACATATTAACAACTAAATGTACTAATTACAAATGAGCTTTATCTATTCATTAAAACAAGCCCAGGAGGCTTTTTCACCTAGAAAGTCTATGATAGCATTCAGTTAAATTCCCATGTGAGCACCTGGAAAAAAACGCCAGCAGCATATGTTCTATGCCCTTGCAGCAATCAGACTGGCCGAGCAGAGGCTTCAGTGGATTTAAAACCAAAGAGAGGATTCCATTCTGTAGCCTCAGAAAGCCAAGGCATGCATGTGGCTAAGAGTAGTTTCCAGTGTACTTACAGGGGAAATCCAAAATTGTTCTAGTTTTTAAAAAAGTTTTGTGTAGCTTCTTCTACTGGAGAAAGCATCCCGTAATCGTCTCAAGAGGCCCTCTGAAGGCAAAGGGATTTTTCAGGTGGAGAATGAATGAGAAGCCCCTACATGCCACCTGGGCAGCCGCCTAGAGAGCAGCATCTCCCATCCTAGCAGGAGAGGGAGAGTCCAGAAGGAAAGAGAGCTTGGCAGAAAGGGTCCCACAGAAGGCTTGTTTTGCTGGAAGGTATTAAGGAAACTGGTGTTCAGCCAAAGAGGCTGGGATGAATCAGTGATTTAATAATACACGCGTGCTCAGTTGTGTCCGACTCTTTGTGACCCCCTGGACTGTGGCCCACCAGGCCCCTCTGTCCATGGGATTCTCCAGGCAAGAGTACTGGAGCAGATAACCATTTCCTACTCTAGGGGATCTTCATGACCCAGGGATCAAACCTGCCTCTCTTACACCTCCTGCATTGGCACGTGAATTCTCTAGTTAACGGGAAAACCAAGCCAACTGGCCATGACTAACTCCAGGAAAACCAAAGGCGAAACAAAAGAAAACGTTCTAGTTTACAAAGTGGTTCAGCTGTCCTGGAAACACTGAACTAGTCACTCATTTAGCTAAAAACGTGACATCACTATATTGAGGAAATGGAGAGGAGTCAGATTATGTGTTTGGGAGGGATGGTGTTACCGACCAGGGTTCTTGGTCTCCTTAATCAACAGATAAAGAGGCCAGACATGAAATTCAGGCAAGGCTTTTTGGGGGCCCTGTTGCAGCACGAGGTGGGGTGGGGGATTACTCCCTTACACGGGGTGAGGATAAGGGTGTGTCCAGGGGTTGGGCTGGATGGGTGGCTTAGGTGGTTTGCCCACCCCTTTGGTGGTGGTGTGTGCAGAGCCATGTGCAATACCCTGTTCTTGCTCCAGGCTCTTCAGAAGTAGCAGTTGGGTGTTTTTGGTCTCTTTGTATCTTTTTGTCCATAATTTACCCCAACTGTGCATGCCCATGCAAGCAGTTATTTTCTATCCCTTACAGTTTCTTTGTATTTTGTTGCTCAAGGACATGTTTGTCCAGGTGCACACACTGCCTCAAAAGGTCCCAGGTCCCAGGCTGCCTCAGGGGCACAACCTTCCACAAAGAATCTAAAACTGAAGAAAATGAAAAAATGGACTTCCCTGGTAGTCCAGTGGCCAAGACACCACACTCCCGATGCAGGGGGCCTGGGTTCAATCACTGGTCGGGGAACTAAATGTCGCATACTCTGCAACTAAGACCCAACGCAGTCAAATAAAATAAATATTAAAAAAGAAAGAAAAAGCATTCTGTGTATGCTGCCTGCAAACAGGAGGAGGAGAGCAGAAGAGGGAGGAACTGTATTTGTTGTATATGAGGAGCGAGAGCTGGAGGGAGGCAGAGGGGGTGGGACACTGTTTTCTGTCACACACCTCGTGTCCATGTTTGGCTTTCCTAATCTATGGAGATGTGCCACTTTGATTAAAAGTAAAACTACATTTTAAAAGACTCCAGATCACATGAAGATGAGGCTGTTTTGCTCCCATTGCTAAGGAAAGGCATGAACAGCAACAAAAAGCATTGCCTCGAGTCTTCTCAGTTCTGCGAAGCAGAGATGTGTCAGCGGCTGTGAGCGCAGAGGCCCCGGTGGGCATCCTGGGAGGGAGGTGGCGGCGTTGGCAGGTCTGAAAGGCAATCCATCTGTGGCGCTCGCTGGGCTCAACATATTGTGGGGCTTCCCATTGCCTTCTTGAGAAAACCCCGATTCTGGTCCAGACCTTGCCTTCTCCTGAGGCCTTTGCTGACCCCTCCTTCCGTGGGCTCCCAGCGCAGCCTGTGTCCATCTCTCCCCATTAACTAGAACCCCCTCTCCTCCTCTTCATGGGCCCCTCTTGGCAGGAGCTGTGTCCTATACAAGTTGCACAAAAGAATTCGACCCCTCCGGGAGCCCTCTAAAAGCTGAGCACAAATCCTCCAGCGTCTTCCCTTCTCTCCCTCTGCCCAGTTCCTTTCAACACCCAGGCCCCTGTCCTCACCAGAAGCTCACTAACCCTCTGCCCTGCCCTCCCCCGCAGGAAAGAGAGAAACCCAGGGACTGATGGAGAGTCAGAGGCATCTCAAAGAGGATGGAGGGAAAGTTGAAATTGGGTTTGGTCACAAGTTTCGAGCCCAGACACCAGCCTAGAGTGGACTCTGAAGGCCTGGCTGTGCAGCCCCTGCTCAGGAGTCTCTCATGTCGCAGGCCCTTGTGGTCCCCGAGCCCTTTCAGGAAGGGCCTTACATCTCACCCATCAGCATCTCAGTCCAAGGGACAAGCCAGAGATGAATTCTGTCCCTCACCCCCAGCCCTGCCTGCAGCACTTGGGGAAAGCTTTGTCTTTCCCTTCGTCTGGCCTAGAGGGCCCATGTATGGGGTGGAGTCCCCCTCTCCTCGCAGTGGGAACACCCACCCCGACCCTATCTCTCAGTTTCCCGACGGGGACCAAGCCTTCGGAAGGGCAGTCTCTCCAAGATGGAAGAAATCATTAGCAGAAAGGAGCCTAGAGGCTGTATGAGCACCGGAATAAATACAGTGATGGCAAATGATTTCTGAACCTCGACTTTGTGCCAGTCAAACGCCTTGCACACATCATCTCATTATCCTATCCACACACCGTGAAATCGAGAACATCATTGCCTGGCACTTAGCAGCCATGGGCCGAGGCTCAGAGAGAACTCACTTGACATGTGAAGAGAGGTCACCCCAGGACTGTCTGACCTCAAAGATTCCAAACGTTTAACTTGGATGTTGTATTCCCATGGCCCAGGTTAACAAAGGAACAGAGATGTAGGGGAGAGAAAAGAGGTGATGACATGGTTCTGTTTTGTGTTTGTTTTTGTTTTTTTCTGTTTAAGGTTGAGGGAAGCTCAATACATTTTGAAGAATGAAATTGTAAGGGAAATCTAGCTTTTGATTGGAGTGTCTCCTGCCAGCATCCCTACCCCTTCATTCCTCCCAAACCCACAACCAGCAGCCCGATACTCCAGGGGTTTTGGGGTCACTTTTTCTTCTTTGGTTGCAAAATGAAATCAACTGTAAACAAGCAAGCACTTTAAATAATGCTCCCTGAAGTGTGCCCTTAATCTGCATGCCGTCTAGACTTTTTAATGCCCCTGCAGGAGCACGTGGATCTTATCAGTATCTACATCTTTGACAAGCCATAAGCCCACACTGATCTGGGCTGATGGCTCCCGGTGCCTTCCACAGCTAGCTAGTAATTTCAGATGTTGTGGGAGGGAGTTCTTGGTGGAAGAATCACACTTTCAATCCAAAATTAAAGCTCAATTTGGTCTAATTGTCCTTGATTTTATCAGTTGCATAAAATGGCTGATTCTGTATGCAAAAATAAATAAATAGCCACGCAGCTTCGAAATCCCTTCTTCTTGGGGCTAGAGCCCATCAAGTTCATTGCTGTCTCTCCTGCTATTTTCATCCACCAAACAGTGCTGATCTTTCTCTATCCTTTTCTATTTTCTCTCCCTTCCCTGCACTCCCCACCAGCCCTTACCAAAAAAGAAAAGCCTAGTGTCTCTCAGTGTATGTCTATCTTCTCTGTCTGTGTCTTGTATAATTTTAGAACGGAAGTTCCTTAAGAGCAAGAATAGTTCCTTCATGAGATGATGACAACCAGAAATCTGGCAATGCCTATTTAAATGGTAAATTGAAATTAAGAAAATAATAAAAGTGGCCATTTATTTCTCTAGCAACAATTTGTTTGCAAAAAATCCAGCAATAGAGACCATATTTGGGGCCTTGCAATAAAGAGACAGAGAAACTCTGTCCCAGGCCTCTGGGGGGAGAATGCCTTCCAAGAAGATCCAGAGATTTACCCTCTAGGCTGTGAGGGCAGCGGAAGGTGCCCAGCCCCAGGGGCCAACAGTCCTGGGTTCCAGCCTACCTTTGCCTCCAAGGCCCCATGATAAGTGAAGGGCCATGGTACGGTCTGAGCTATATTCCAATGGCGGCCTCCGTAATCTAGGGAAGGAGGAAAGAGGTTGGCAGTGATCCAGAAGCAGTGGCAGGAGAGACAAGAGGAACTGAGGACTCTGAAAGAAATTTGAGAGGCTGAGTCAACAGGGCCTGGTGACAGGTGGGTGTGAGGTGAACAGGGTCTTGACAGATGCTCTCATCCCTGCCTTGAGGACCCAGGAGGGTGTGCAGGAGGTCAATTGAGGTGGCAGTGGGCATCGGCAAGAAACCTACAAAGGACAAATGCCTGAGAGAGTGTAGAGAAAAGGGAACCTTCCTACACTATCAGGGGGAGTTCAAATTAGTACAGGTGGAAAACAGGGTGGAGTTTCCTCAAAAAGACTAAAAACAGAGCTACCATCTGACCCAGCAATCCTACTCCTGTGCACATATCAGGAGAAAACCATAACCTGAAAAGACACATGACCCCAAAGTTCATTGCAGCACTGTTTCCAATAGCCAGGACATGGCAGCAACGATGGAGGAATGCATAAAGAAGATGCAGTACATATACGCGATGGAATATTACTCAGCCATAAACAATGAAACAATGCCATTTGCAGCAACATGAATGGACTGTCACACTAAATGAAGTGTAAGTCAGACAGAGAAAGACAAATATATGATATTGCTTACATGTGCAATCTAAAAAAAAGGGCATAAATGGACTTATTTACAAAAGAAAAGTCAAGTCACAGATATAGAAAACAAACCATGGTTATTGGAGGGGTAAGGAGGAGGGATAAATTGGGAAACTGGGATTGACAATTACACATTACTATATATAAAATAAGTAACTAACAAGGACCTACTGTATAGCATAGGGAACTCTACTCAGTATTCTCTAGTGACCTATATGGGAAAGGAATCTTAAAAAAAAAAAAAGGTGTGGATATATGTATATGTATAACTGGTTCAGTCTGCTGTACACCTAAAACTAACACAACATGGTAAGTCAACTATACTCCAGTAAAAATTAAAACAAAAGATCATAGCAGGAGTAGAAGATGTCAGATTCTGTGTATTGGCTCCGCTAGAGTTACCTTTCATACAGATTTTAAAACATGCCCACCAATTCTTGAACAGTATTCCCATCTTGAATATAGACTTGCTGGTGTGACTAACTTCTAATGAATACAGCACTGTAGAGGTCAGTCCGATTCAGCTTCTCGCCTGGCCTCCACAGGCTGCATGCCTGCCTCCTAGGACTATTTGGGAGAAACGTCCTCCGCTGACAAAATGCTTTTCCACACCATCCCATATAGTAGCCACCAGCCACACATAGCTACTGGGTAGCTGACAAGTGGGTAGCAGGACTGAAATATGAAATTAAAAACAAAAGTGTGTTCCAATTTTTTTTCTATTGAAGTATTGTTGATGTACAATGTTTCAAGTATATAGCAAAGTGATTCAGTTATATATGTGTATATATATATTCTTTTTCAGATTATTTGAAACACAGAATGTTAAGTTTAATTACTTTAAATGAGAATGTCCAGAGCTGGTGGCTGGTGGCTCCCATGGGTGGAGCTGGATGAGGCAGGCAGGGCTATAGCTGAGTGGATTGTTCTGTTTTCAGTCTGGGGTCTCCATGGGACCCAGAAAGGGTTAAGAGCATGATCTCTGCTCTGAGGATCTGTGGAAGAACATACTACCCACCCTTTAAAAGAACATGTCAGGGCCGGAGGAAGCTCAGACAGCATCTGGCCCAGTCACTTCTTTGCAGAGGAGGAAGCCGGGCCCAGCAGTGGGGTGCTGGGAGCATGGAAGGGCAGGCAAGGAAGTTTCACAGGGAAGATTGGCCCCATCCCCACCATCCAGCAGATGCTGGAAAGAGGGAAGGAGTTAAGATAAGAGCGTAAGATTGGAGAACTAATGGAAAGAGGCGGAAGGAAAAGGAAGTGCACGGGAGCCTCCCCAGAAGACCCCGCAGGACACATTGGTCAGCCTCTTGGGAACGCGAGGCCACCTCACCTACCAGCTCATAACCTGGAGGAAGTCTGAAAGGAGAGCTGACCTGAAGCCCAAAGGGCTTCCTGGTGAGCCGGGGTGAGGACAACGGGCCCTGCCCAGAGCTCCTGCCATCCAGCTCTTTCCGGCAGGGCTCCGATCCCATCAGGGGTCCTGCTGGCTGATGCCTCAGAACCACTGACCTCGGGTTGGGGGCCTGGAAACAGACCTCAGATCCCAGTCTGGCTCCCATCCCCTGGGAAGCCCAGCAGGTTGCCAGCGTGTGAGAAGAGAGCAAAGATGCTGCTCTGCCTGACACGCGGTTCTGTCACTGGAGTTCTGTCCTTGCTGGGGACTGGGAGAGATGCTGCAGGGCCAGGACACAGAATTTACTTCTATTCTGATGAATTACTTTTGAAGTAAGAATAGGGATAGTTGGTTGATGTTGGCTTTGAAACTGAATAGCTCTGTGTCTTTAATCAGCTGAGGGCCTTTTCCTATCACTATCTTCCTTTCTTGGGAGAGACCATGCTCTTGCCAAGGAAGAGACACAGATGTCAGTGTGGGCAAGGGTGCTCCAAGCCCAGTTGTCACTTGTGCATCATGTCCAGGGCTAGGGAGGAACCAGATTTTCCTATAGGATACTGGAAACAGAAAAGCTCGTAGATCTGACCCACCCCACTCACTGGACAGGGCCGGTGGAGCTTGGCAATGGAGCCTGCTGTGGCTCTCTTTTTACTTCATCCACCCATCCACCCATCCATCTACTCACCTACCCAACCACCCATCCATGCACTCATCCATCCATCCATCTACCACCCACCCAGCTATCAAATCTGTCCACTCATCCATCCACCCATCCACTCACCCACCCATCCATTCATTCACGCATGCATTCATCCATCCACACACCCAGCTATCCATCTGCTCAGTCATTCACCTACCTATCTACCCATCCAGATGTGTAGGTACCATCTATCTGCCCTTTTTGAGTAAAAAGCCCCCAGTACCCTGAGTCCAAGCCTTTACCCATGGGGATGTAATCACCAAACATCACACTAAAGTTCATTTTGCAGCTTATGCACGCCAATTATATTTCTTTCACTGCTGAGTGTGTGTGTCCTTTTAAGCTTACTGCCTAACCCTCAGGAAAACATTCTAAGGCCAGGAAGATGGAAGAAGGGAAGGGGAGAGGCACCGGAGTGTGTGGGAGGAGCTGAACCCCTCCTAGGGTAACTAAAACAGGAAGTGCGCCCACATATTTTGCACAGTTTAGACTCCTTTGGGATCTGGCTCAGAAAAGGGCCATTTTCTGCCCTTCCACTCTGAGCTGGAGCAGGCAGAGGGTGAAGGGGCACATGTGTGAGCGGCAGTCACCCTAAGCCTCACCCCGCCCGGGCGCAGACGTGGGTGGAGCCTGGGGAACAGGGAAGCAGGTGGGTGTTCTCTGCCAGCTTTCCCTCTCACCAGGCGCTGAGACTGGTTCTCACGTTCCTGAGAAAGTTCGTCAGTTTACTCCTGTTCTGTTCCCCAGCAGCCAAGTAATGTGTGGTCTTTGGTAACAAAACTGTACAAACGGCAGCTCAGTCTCGGAGGAAATGCTTCGCTGAGAAATAATCTCACCATGCCAATTGTGGGCTGATCATTTTCCACACTCAAAACACACTGAACATGTTGGCTTTCAAGACACATAAACAGTGGAAATGCGAATCTACCTGCTAATGCAGAAGGAGAGGAGAGAAACCACCTCTCCTTCAAAAGGCAAGTCAGGCCGCTCAGCTGCTGCCCTGCGTTTGGTCAGTTGGGTATGCCTGGCTGTTCAGGAAGGCGGCTGTGCTTTGTCAGGTTTGGTCTCCTGAAGCCTGGGTGTCTTTACCCAGATGCCCCCATGAAGAGCTGGCTTTGTGGCGATGGTCAGTCCTGGGCTGAGCTGTTCAAACCACTCTCCTTCCCCACAAACCTGCAGGGATGCAGGGACTCACTTCCTCCTCTTTCTGCTCTTGCTGATCTGGTTTTGCTCACCACCGCCTTTTCAGCTTGTTCCTTGTTAGCATATACAAATGCAACTGATTTTTGTGTTGCTGCCTTTGCATCCTGCTGCTTTGATGAATTCATTTATTAGTTCTAACAGTGAGTGTGTGTGTATGTGGAATCTTTACAGGGTTTTCTACATAAAAATCATATTATCTGCAAACAGAGATAATTTTACTTTCTACTTTCTAATTTGGATGCCTTTTTTTTTTTTTTTCCTTTTTATTGCCTAATTGGTCTGACTAGCGCTACTAGTACTATGCTGGATAAAAGTGGTGAAAGTGGGCATATGTTTGCGAATTCTATATCTGACAGAGAACTTACTCTTTAGAATATATCAAGAACTCATTTACCTTGACAGTAAAACAATGTAGAGATCTTCCTCAACTTATGACTGGGCTACATCCAGATTAAACCCATCAAGGTTGAAAATCTTCTAAGTAAAACAATTTGTTTAATGCACCTAATTTACTGAATATCATGGCTTAGCCTTGCTTCTCTTAAATGTGCTCAGAACGCTCACATTAGGCTCCCATTGGAGAAAACTATCTAATGCAAACCCTATTTTACAATAAAAGTGTTGACTATCTCATGTATTAATGACATTGAACACTGTGCTGGAAGTGAAAAAGCAG
Source organism: Ovis aries (assembly GCF_016772045.2). Lineage (NCBI taxonomy): Eukaryota > Metazoa > Chordata > Mammalia > Artiodactyla > Bovidae > Ovis > Ovis aries. The sequence continues at coordinate 48,737,275 of NC_056061.1, forward strand.
AATTGTCTGGGTACAGGATGGTTGTAAGTTACTGGGTGTTGATCGTCATGTGGTGTGGCTGACTGGGAGGGCAGCTCACTGCCCCTGTCCAGTATCATGAGAAAGTATGTGTTATGAGGTGATTTCTCTTGTGTTATGATTCCTCTTCATCTTGTGTGAAACTTTTAGGGTTTAAGCCATTTTGAATTGTGTTAAGTTGTTCAAGGTGGAGTCGCAGTGCCCAATGTAAAGTTCCATGTTAGTTGTTCTGAAATGCCTGACGTAGGACCGTAAGAAGCTTAGAGGGATAAATGAAGAGTGCTACTTTGCATATTTGTTTGCCAACGTGAATCACAGGAATGGAAGGAGGAACTTAAAGAGACATGACTACAGGAGTATAACACCATGCTGACAGACTCCTTGAAAAGAGGCCACCAAGTGGAGCAACTTGAAGGCTTTTCGCTGGAAGATTGGACTCCAAGCTGCTGAGAGATGTTCCAGGTGGACTTGCCCGAGAGGCAAAGATCCTGTCTTCTGGAGAACCGCAGTCAAGCCATTGTTAACATCTGCAATCAGGCTGGGTCTTGTGATGGTCCCTAGACTTCCATCCCAGCTGGCAGAGTCAGAACATACTTTGAGAGGCTGCTTAGACAGAATCCACCCAGACTGTCTGGTCACCGAGTCCCAGTGTTACCACTTCAACCGTAGAACCTTATAGGAAGACTTGTCAGCTGGTAAGGTGAAATCCAGATGCTGTCCATGGTGGCAGAGGCTGCTAATGCCAGCCCAAATCCATTCACATTTCTTTGTAAAAGCAGCCCTGTTGATGTAGGAGGTGGCAATGTGCTCGACTAACACACCACATGTCCCAGCTTCCTATGTATCTAGGTGGAGTGATCTGACTAAGTTTTAGCCAACGAGATACACAGAAGGGTTGTTGAATGAGACTTCTGGGAAAACATAAAACAGGCAATTGTGAAATGCCTTTTGAAAAAAGACAATAGCCCTTTCCTCTTTCTTCAGCCCCTAGGCAGGGGGCAGAATTCAAATGTGATCATTGGTGTTCCAGTATCAATGTTTGCTCCTGAGAGGACCTTCAGGAATGAAAGCCAGAGGTTAAAAATACAGAACCAAGCATTTGCAGCCATTAGAGATCATGTTGCTGTTGTTGTTTAGGCGCTCAGTCATGTCTGACTCTTTTGCAAGCTCATGGACTGTAGCCCGCCAGGCTCCTCTGTCCATGGGATTTCCCAGGCAAGAATCCTGGAGTGGGTTGCCATTTCCTTCTCCAGGGGATCTTCCTGACCCAGGGATTGAACCCTCACTTCTTGCATTGCAGGCTTTACCACTGAGCTACCAGGGAAGCCAGAGATGATTATATGAAGTGAAATAAGTTAGGCAGAGAAAGACAAACATTATATGATATTGCTTATTTGTGGAATCTAGAAATATAATACAAATCAATTTATTTGCAAACAGAAACAGATTCACAGACACAGAAAACAAACTTACGATTACCAATGGGGAAAGGGGAGGGGGAAGAATAAATTAGGAGTATGGGATTCACAGATACACACCACTATCTAGAGAATGGATAAATGCTAAGGATTTACTTATAGCTCAGGGAACTATATGTAATATTTTGTGATATCCTATAATAAAAAAGAACCTGAAGTTGTACACTTGAAACTAGCAACAATATTGTAAAAATAAACTATAGTTTAATAAAAAGAAAAAGATACCGAACCAAGAAATTGAAGGAGTCTTCATTCCTGATGTGCATGGCCATGCCAGCCCAGGACTGCCATCTGTGAACTTTAATGTGAGAGAAAAATACATTACTAGGTGTCAAGCACAATTTCTAAATGATGCCCTTTTGTGTGAAGCACTGCCCTGGCCTGTCAGTCTTGGGACTTATTACAAAAGGGAACGAGATTGCTGTGGCAGGTCCCCTGTCCCCACTGAACATGTGTTGATTTCAAGAGAACAGGAGCTGATGTGTTTGAAGAGCAAAATTAGGAAGTATAACTGAGAGGAGCAAGGAGCGAGGGGGAGAGGATAGACTTTGCCTTGGGAAACATGAAGGCATGAGGATTGAATGGGGAACTTGAAGCCGTACTATTAGCGTCAGCAAGCAGGGGGCCACATGCTCCTCCATCCCAGTCCTTTCTTTCTGTCTAACAGGTCCTGGGGACAGAGCTCGTAGCACACCCATGGATCCAGTCCCTGGGGAAGGCTTCTCCGGCCCCCGTGAAATGAAACGTGGGAGCAGGGTGGCCAGGATAAGACTCCTCGAAGGACAAATCTTCAGAGACCCATGGTTTGACTTCCTGAGGCTATGGCAGAGAGTTAGGCAGCAGCCAGCTTTTTGCCTGATGTGAAGTCAAGGCTCTAATTTTAAAGGGAAATAGGATGTGCCCGGAGGGGAGAGTGAAGTCTTTTAGGGCCAGGGGGTTCACAGGTGGACCTGCAGGCTGAGCACAGCTCAAGGCGGAGGAGGACGTGTATGTATGTTACAGAGTTGATGTGCCAGGAAACAATGAGAAGGAAGAGACTGGGTGTCACCACGGCCCTGACTGGTTACATTTCCCTGGAATGAGCCCTCCTCCCTGCCAGGCTCATTTGCCCCTTGCTCTGGGGCCCTGCCCTCTGCTCTGATGAGGCGGCCACAGTGGACATGCTTCTGGCCATGATGAGTTTTATAGCTTCCGAATGCAGTGAAGCTTGTTCTGTTTCTGCGAGAGAAGAAATGACACCTCATTTCCTTCCTTTCGCCCTCCCTCTCCCCCTCGACAGTTGGCTTGAGTTTACAGCTTAGTCTCGTTGGGGCCATCACACCCCAAGGCGGCCGGGGGCAAGCTCCCGTCGAAGCGGATCTGGCCCGGGCCTTGCTGCTACTAATACAACTGGAAGGCACAATCACGCTCCTCTCTCGGCTCAAGATAGGAATTTAAATTAAACCTCATTTAGCCGGGTGCTCCCTTTTGATTTATCGGCAGATGCCTCTTGCTGTTTGAGCCTTGTTAAATTGCTAGCAAACACTTCACTGACCAGCTGTTCCTATTAAGCAGAAAGCGCACTGCGGAGCGGGGTCGATCCCCTTGCACTTTGGATGGTTCTTAGATGTCATCCCTGTGGAGCGGCCACAGGGAGGGGATTACCCCCTGCCCCCTGGGAGCCTGCTGCTTAATGGCAGGGGGCGATTCTTATGCCTGTGGGTGGGGAGAGAAGGGGGCTGGCTGCCCTGGTCAGGAAAATGATGCTCTCTTCTGCAGGCACTGGTCCTGCCCAGCGAGACTGGGAGGAAGGCAAGGGTCTGACGCCCAGCCCCATCAGGTGGGTCCCTGCCCTGTGGATAAGAAGCCCAGCACATGGAAGATGCTCTCCCCCATGGCCAGCCAAGGATGTGGCTTTGCGGAGCCAGTGCTGGGCCAGTGAAACCCAGGCAGCTTATTGTGTGTTACCCCGGGTTCCCCCAGAGGAAGGCGAGGGCGTGTGCTTTCATCGGTTGTATCACAGTCATTCCTGTGACATGTCCTGAGTGTCCTTTTGGTGAGAAGCCCAGGGCTGTCCATCTGTGTTTGCTGCATCTTTGTGTGAATATGAACAGGTCCCTATCTTCCTGGTGGACACAGTACTGGGCAGAGTGGAAGGCAGAGGCCCAGGCCAGCAGCCTCTGCAGCTCCACCTCCACCCCAGCCTCTAGGTGGGGGTTGGGGAGGGTGGATGCGCCTTTGTGCAGTGTAGGAGCTGCACCACTGTGCTGGGCCCCACGTCAGTCACTGCAAGCGCTAAGGGAGCTTGACTGGCTGCCTAGTTCTTTTTCCTCCACGATATGCTTTCCCCGCTCCCTAGTAGGCCCTCATGTTCTCCTACCTCCTCACTCCCCTCTTTCCCCAAAATGGAGTCCCCTTCCCCCCAACACCCATCCTGCCCAGATCAAGAGTAGCCCCTTACCTGGGAGCTGAGTACAGGTCAGAGTGGTCCTTGGGTGCTTGGAGTGAGGCCACCCAACACTGAGCTTGGGGCCCGGGCCTGGATCAGGGCTTTGCGGGGCTTTTGTGCCAAACCTGGGGGCCAGGGAAGCCCTGCTTCTGAGCGCTTGGTGGTGGTCCTGACACATGGACCCAGTGAGACCCAGATCACAGGTTCCATCACTCTCCTTACCTGATATTCTTGTTTCAGGAGGCAGAGGCATTACTTTGATTTTAGAAATTCCAGTAAAAATATCTCAAATGCCAGATCCTGAGAATGACCCCTCTCTGCATCGCCCAGAGCTCAGTCTAGAACCCCTCACCCAGCAGCTGTGGACCCACAAGCTAGGGCGAAGTCTGGTTAGAACAGCTTGTGAGGTTTAACATATCTTGGGAGTCCAGCCACGTGCTGACCCAGGTGTCAGAGAGAAATGCCACAAAGATTCTCTAAGACCTGAGAGCAGAGGTCAAAGTGTCTGCTCCCAGCCCCTCCCTTTCCTGAGCCCTTACAACACAAAGACAGACAAGATAAAGCAAAGCTGGAGCCAGGGGCCTCCTGGATGCAACCTGGCCAGGGCCAGCGTCGGCTTCCCTCACCATGGTCAGAGCTTCCGGGAGGGAGTTGGGCTGAGAAAAACCCAGGCTTCTGAATTCATTCCCTGGTTGTCAGCAGAGATCCTGGCCTTCTAGACGTTCTGTCAGCTGGTCCTGTCAAGAGAGAACCTGGCCTTCTAGTCCGTTTTGTTGTTCGCGTTTTCTCCTTGGCCTCTGTGGTCAAACCTCCTTTCCTGCATCCTCGTCACATCCATGCTGTTTGCTGCGATGCCACACGGAGCACACGCCACAGCCCAGGGATGAGCCAGGGGGTCGCTCTGATGATACTCAGGATTTTGCTGATCATTTTGGTGCCTGTGCAGGCAGCCCCGATAGTTTCAAAGAAAAACTACCCTTTCCCCTCTATACCCCACAACGAATGGGATGTATTCATTCACCTAATGCAAGCCTTATTTTCTACCTGGGTAAGGTTTTTTACTGATGTCTTTTTCAAAGATGTTGGTAGTTTTTGCTCCCTTCCCCTGCCAAGAAGTTGGGTAGCTTGGCCTGCACGCACCCGGACCTGTGCTGGAGTTACACTCCTCACTCAGAGTAACCCTCTAGTAGTCTGCTCTGCCTAAGCTAAAAGAAACAGGAAGAGCAGAGGTGTGCCACGAGGAGAAAATGCAAGAAAACCAAAAAGGCCTAGTAGTCCAGGATCTCTCTTGATGGGACCAGCTGAAAGAATGTCTAGAGGGCCAGGATCTCTGCTGACAAGCCAGGACCAGGGAAAACAGACTCTCAGCAACTTCCAGCCAGTGAAGACACCCTACAGCTCTGTTTATCTCCTTTGTTAGAGTGCTTCTCGGTGTTGATGGTGCTGACGGCATGGAATGATATCCTGGAGTCATGCTGGGGCTTCCCTCTGTTCTCCCCAGGCCTCTTCCCCTTATTTCTGCAGACAAACCACCACAGTGAGCATTACTCCTGTCAAGGCTCTGCCACAGAAATCTCTGTAAAAAGAGATATGGCTAGAGAGAGATGAATAATTTATTCCTCGGAGTCAGCAGATTTCATTTCGGGATGTGGAGGCCCGACCCTGAGAGGCAGGCCTTGCTCCCAGGGCAGCACGATTGCCCTGGGAGGGGTTTCAGAGGGCGGCCACCCAGCACTCTGCGCAGCCCTGTTGGCTGCCTGAGACAAGGCAGAGTGAGACAGGTTGCGGCAGGCACAGGCCTGAAAACAAACGTCCACGCTAGGCTGTCACACTCTGTCAGAAAGGGGGAGGCGGCCTTGAGTGATATTCTTGACATCATGGAGAGTTTCACATTTATGTAATTCTCTAAAAGACAATTTTATACTGAGAGATGATTATCAGCTTTGTCCCCATGGAAGTTACCGATGCCCTGACTTCAGAGCTGACAAAATCACGTGCAGTTTATGGCACCTGTCAGTCGGATGGAAGGGAAAGCCATTTCTTACTCGTCAGCAGACTGGGAGGAATTTGGAAGATTAGAACCAGCAATCACATCACTCTGAGGTGAAGGGTGTCAGCTTGTTAAGAAAGGGAGAAGGGCATTATGAATCTTGACTCTAAAATGGACTGAGTCTGACTTGTAAACATGTCTGGTATTATTAAGATTTCACCAAGCATCTGGGAAGCCCAGGAGAACAGAAAGAAAACAGATCTTTAGGCTAGAAGTCTGCTTCAATTCTGGTCAAAATCTGTCACCTTTCTGGAAATTCTCCCCAAGGATCCCAGTGTAGAGCTCTCATCATTTTTTTTTGATGGCGCCCACAGATCAAGGTTTTGAACTTTTAACTGACATCTGAAATAGACACACTTATTATTGGTAACATTACATAAGTTCAGTGTAGGTCTCAAATGTCGTTGGCTGACGTTTATGTTCCAATGCGATTTATAATTCTTCACAGAAAGGTTAACATTTAATTAAAGTACTGCTGGAAATTGCCTTTTTGATAAACCTAAGCTGGTACTTCTTTTTCTCTTTTTTTTTTTTTTTTTGGCCTGGAGTGTAGGAAAAAAACCATCTACTGTGATATGTAAGTCTCTGGTTAAACAGTCATTTTAGGGCCCAGAGGGGAGCCCAAGGCAGGAGGAAAACAGTTTTGTTGCTAGAAATTTGTATCTCTTGGCCTTCAGAGAGTGGCCATACCTGTTGGCAAGGGACGTTGGCCAAACATTGGATTCTTCTCCTTTTGTTTTCAGTTGGAAACCAGCAAGGTTAAACTAAAGGCAGATTGCTGGTTTCTCCTTGAATTAATGACTCTGAGGAGAAACAGTACCAGTTATGAGAAGAAAATTTGGAAGGCTATAGGCTGAGGACCCAGAAAGATGTTTTATATATTACTTATAAGTTTATATATTACTTATAATGCTTCCCTGGTGGCTCAGAGGTTAAAGCGTCTGCCTCTAATGCGGGAGACCCGGGTTCGATCCCTGGGTCGGGAAGATCCTCTGGAGAAGGAAATGGCAATCCACTCCAGTATTCTTGCCTGGAGAATCCCATGGACGGAGGAGTCTAGTAGGTTACAGTCCACGGGGTCGCAAAGGGTTGGACACGACTGAGCGACTTCACCTTACCTTACCACCTCACCTATAAGTTTTTAAGGTGGAAAACATTCTGTGACCTAAAAAACAGTGAACTATCTGCGATTCATGGGGTTGCAGAGAGTCGGACACAACTGAGCGACTGAACTGAACTGAACTCATTATTAAAAGGGAGGGGATATATGTAACCTCTGGCTGATTCATGTTGAGGTTTGACAGAAAACAACACAATTCTGTAAAACAATTATCCTTCAATTAAAAAAAAAAAGCTACTATGAATTCTGGGTTTGGTCCCTGGGTTGGGGAATGGGACTCTCCATTATTCTGAGAATGCCATGGGCTGTATAGTTCATGGGGTCGCAGAGTAGGACATGACTGAACAACTTTCTCTTCCATATGAATTCAACCCAGAGTGGTGCTGTTTTTTTTTTTTTTTAATTATTCGCTTATTTTTGGTTGCTGGGTCTTTGTTGCTGCCTGTGGGCTTTCTCTAGTTGCAGTGCATGGGCTTCTCACTGCCACGGTCTCTCCCGTTGCAGAGCACAGCTCCAGAGCACTCAACCTTCAGTAGCTGCAGCGCATAGGCTCAGCAGTTGTGCCGCACAGGCCCAGCTGCTCTGAGGCACGTGGGATCTTCCCAGACCAGGGATCAAACCCATGTCCCCCACACTGGAAGTGCGGGGTCTTCACCACTGGACCACCAGGGAAGTCCTCAGAGTGGTACTCCTCTTCACTCAGAGTGGAGGTCTTCCTAAGCCCACCCCTCCTCTGGATCAGATTTTGAGCTGGGGGATGAGTGGGTGGGTGGGCATTAGCCAGGCCAGGGGTTCACTGACTGCAGGAGGACAGGGACGGTGATGGGGACTCGCGTCCAGGAAAACACGAGGAACAGAAATCTGCATCCCTTCTTGTATTTTCTTGGGCTTTAGTTATCAAACTGAATGTAGAGAAAAGTTGCCTGTGACAATTTTTTTTTTTACACGAGGGAAGCATTTTCATGTTATAGAATATTGTTCAGTGCCAAATTCTATTTTCAGCTCCTTGTCTTCTACAGAGCTTGCTGAAGACATTAAAAATGAGGGCATAAGTTGTTTTTTTTTTTTTTTTTTTTGTTAAATCAGGATAAAACTCATGGTTACTGAGAGGGGAAGGATGTTGGGGGAAGCGACAGTTAGGGAGTTTGGGACTGACATGTACGCACTGCTATGTTTAAAATGGATAACCAGCAAGGACCTATTGTATAGCACAGGGAACTCTGCTCAATGTCATGTGGCAGCCTGGATGGGAAGGGAGCTTGGGGGAGAATGGATACATGTGTATATATACACGTGTATATATATACAACTGAGTCCCTTTGCTGTCCACCTGAAACTGTCAAAACATTGTTAGTCAGCTACTCTCCAATACAAAATAAAAAGTAAAAAGTAATAAAACAGTTTTTTAAATTTAGCTTTTGTTTGAAAAACAAACAAAACTGTAACAAACAAGTGTTCAAGAGTTTTTGAAAACTAATTTTAAATGATAAAGAGATTTATATACAGATTAATGAAAAAAGTCAGTAATATATGGTATATGGAGACGGGTCAAGTCACAAGAGATTGAAGTACGTGGCAGCAAGGCTTATCTAGCTGCTTGCTACATTGCACGGTTCATGGAAGATTACCAATGAGCCTTAGACTTGGTGACTATGGTTGACAAATGCCTGATGGTGATAAATATAATGTGATGGGCTCTTGTGTGCTACTTGCTATTTCTTTAGACATGCAATCTGATAATGAGCTTGTCTGTCTAATACATGTGCTCTATTGTAAACTGACTCAGAGACTTCTAAGTGAATCTGGAAGAATCTATATTGGACCAGAGCCCAAGAGGTTTTTTTTTTTTTTTTTTTTTTAGCACTGCTACTTTAGAAGTAGAATTCAGCCAAACCATAAATGAGCTAAATTGTAGAGGAGGCATAAGGGGATCATGGGTCTTAAGAAATAGGGGGAAGACAGGATGGCCCTTTCTTAGTCTTGTGGTCCTTGATAGCAGCTGGAGGACAATGGTTCAGCCTATGCTGTGCTGTGCTTGTCTGGCTCTTTGTGACCCCATAGACTGTAGCCCACCAGGCTCCTCTGTTCATGAGGTTTCTCCAGGAAAGAATACTGAGGTGGGGTGCCATCCTCTCTTCCAGGGGATCTTCCCAATCCAGGAATTGAACTGGGGTCTCCTGCCTTTCAGGCAGATTCTTTACCAGCTGAGCTACCTGGGAAGCCCATGGGTCAACCTACATCACCTTAAAACATAAAACAGCATCCACCCAGAAGTGCAGTTGGGCCATAAAGAACACTGAATGTTGAAGAATTGATGCTTTCAAACTGTGGTGTTGGAGAAGAGTCTTGAAAGTCCCTTGGACAGCAAGGAGATCAAATCAGTCAGTCCTAAAGGATATCAACCCTGAATATTCATTGGAAGGACTGATGCTGAAGCTGAATCCCCAATACTTTGACTATCTGATGCAAAGAGCCAACTCATTGTAAAAGACCCTGTTGCAGGGAAAGATTGAAGGCAGGAGGAGAAGGTGGGACAGAGGATGAGATGGTTGGATGTTATCATCGACACAATAGACATGAGTTTGAGCAAACTCCAGGAGATAGTGAAGGACAGGGAAGCCTGGTGTGCTACAGTCCACGGGGTCACAAAGAGTTGGACGTGACTTAGTGATGGAGCAACAACTACAGTTAGAGCAGTGTCTCAAGAGCAGCATCCTGACCAGCTGTGTGACCTCGGGTGAGTTATTTAGCTCTTCTATATCTCAGTGTCCACCCTATAGAAGGAAATGGCAACCCCTTCCAGCATTCTTGCCTGGGAAATCTCATGGACAGAGGAGCCTGGGGGGCTACAGTCCGTGGGGTCACAAAAGAGTTGAACATGACTGAGCAACTGAAATAACAAAAATCTCAGTGTCCACAGGGATGAATGGGGATTGGAATGGGATCTACCTCACATGGTCATTGTGAAGATTAAATGAGTTAACATGTGTGAAGGACTAAACAATGCCTGGCACCCGGCTCAGTAAAAGTTAGCGTTCATCATCATCATGTGTTCATTTGGTTTGTGTATTGGGGGAGGAGGGGCTGGTCTTTGGTTTAATCTCCTAAACAAAAATTTCCAGACCTTGACTTTCGGCAGGGCAAGTGAGAAAGAGGTTAACGGTTTGAGCCTTTCTGAAAGAGCTCTGACGGGAAACATCAACCTTGGCAAATGAACTAGGAACAGATAAATATCCTGAATGCTCTGGTCACGTCCTCTATTATTAGTAAGAAGCACATTTCCTTTTAGGGTGAACAGTAGGGACAAAAATAGGACTCTTGAGATTACCACCCCTTTATTAATGCTGTTGAAGCACTTGGGCTTGCATTGAAGCTGACTGGCAAATGTAGCCTCATAAAAAAGGCAAATGTGGTCCATTTGGGATCCTCTTTGAGGAGGAGACAAGGGGGATTTGGGTGCTGGAAATGCAGTGCATGATCTCGGCAGTGATTATCAACATTCTTAGATGGTGGGGGTGGGGGGAGTGATTCAGGTCACGGCTTTTAGGGGTTATGAGGTAGGGAGCAGTTGATTGTTATTTTGAGACTTCCAGAAGATTTTGCAGGCAGATAGGTGCACATCTGCTGCCTATGTACAGGTAGGTTTACCTTTAATAGCAAATGATTTCACCGGAGCCTATTTCTCAACTTCAGCAGGTAGATATTATATCTCTCAGAGAGTTTCACTTTCATTTGGAACCAGTGAAAGGATAGTAAAATGAAAAATCAAAAGCATTGCCTAATGGCACGATTCTCCCCAAATCCTTTAAATCAATCTTGCCTTTTCCAGAATTACCATGCTTTGTGACTTCTTGCATTAGGAGAGTTCACAAAGCTAAAAAGAATTTTCCTGAGTATTCAGAGCTTTCATCTGAAGAGAAGTCTGCCATACTGTGGGTGCTGGGGAAATGTGTTTGTCTCAGACCTCCAGCCATGCCCCAGGAACAGGGGACAGTGGGATGCCCTTCGGTACAAGGAGTTCTCAAAGAACTTTGCAAATTGGAAGGAGGTAAGTCTTCTCCACAACTTTCTCTATCACCCGGATACATTTCTGCCATGGACAGAGGGTTAGCGGATGCAGGTGAAATGAAGCTGGGTGGATGTTGGTCTCAGGAGAAAGATCAGCTACATTTAAAAGCATTTTCTTTAAAACTTCACATGGAAAACCTAATATAGATGGTTTCTGGCTAAAAACATAGGTATAACAAATTTGGTCCATTATACTCCAAGAAACTAACAGTGAACTTACCACTGCTATGATGATCTTAGAACTCCTGAGCTCAGTTTGGGAACACACAAGACTTGGATATTTTGGAGGGTTGTACACTGAAATGAAGATCCAAAGAGAGACTGTGACTTTCCTTTTCTTGAAGACTTTGAGAAGGCCTGAGACTGCATAGGGGAGCAGGTACTGGGAGCTGGGGGGAATTGCTAGCTTCATTCTTTTCTATGATTCCATAAACTTCAGCCAGAAACTTGCTTTTGTAAATACTTGTTACATTTAACAGAAACCCAGTGACTAGAGGGCTGATTCAGTATTAAAACTGTTCTGGAAAAACTTTTTAAAAACTGCTTTTGCATTGATATTTTACCGAGTAAGAAAAGACAATCACGGAAAAGCACAACCAACTGTGACCGATACAAGTGGAAAAAAACCCTGAGCATAACAATGAGCGGCCTCATGGGTGGAATTGCGAGAAGACGGCCCAGGCGCTCCTCATCTGCATGTGCAATTATGTATGGATGAAAAATTACAGGGGCTAATAATTACAGCAGCAATTGTCCACTTGCAGAACAATTAGCCCTTTGCTCCTCATTCTGAGAAAGTGACTAATTGTACCCACAGCAAGCCAACTATTGGTACATTTGTTTTGGAAAGGAATTTGATGCTTGTCAGAAAGTTCCACTGAGAGGAGCTTGGGATCTAGGGCTGCCGTGAGCCCCAGTGCCCAGAGACCCAAGGCTTTGAAATATCCCCTGTCTAGCCCAGGACAGGCCCAGGTATGCAGGTAAGTGAGTAAGGATGCTAACCCTGGTGTACTTGTGTACCATGTAATGCCGTCTCTAAATACAAAAAATGAGGAAAGTAAAAATAGACCCAGGTAATGATAACAATTATACTTAATGAGTACCTTTTATTGGGGATCATAAATTTCTTCTAGTTAAATTTCACAGCCTCCTTTGAGATGGACGGGAAAAATATTTGTAAGCTCTGCTTTACTTTTTAGTCAGAGAAACAGAAGCACTTTAGGCAGTGGTGAATAGCATTATGTTTGAAACAACTAGAGGGTAAATCAGAGAGATTTCTAACTTCTTGCTCCAGAGATTACAGTCATTTTGCTCAGGTAACATTTTTTAAGGGAACGCATATAATGTTTCAAGAGAACTAGAGATGGGCTAAAGAGATCCCTCACCCCCAACACACTCATATTCACAGTGAGGTTCCAGTAGCTTCCTGGTTTGATCAGCCCAGAATACAAAGTCTTAAGTGATGGGAGGGGACACAGGGCAGAAGAAATGGCCCTTCTCTGGCTGGCTTTCTGTGGCCCCAGGTCTCCTTGTGGGACACGCAGCTGTTGGTGACACCATCCACACACCCATCAATTCTTGCTGCTGCATAAACATCAGACCTGAGCTCACATCACCGTTCCAGAAGGTGTGACTTAAGCAGCCATGCATTTCCACTTGAGGAACAGTTGTATTTACTCTGGAAGACCACTCTCTTCTAGAATAGAGTCAGGGCCCTGGGGCCCCTGAACATTCTTCTTGCCTCCAGTCTTTCAGGGTCATGGGATGGGCCACCCTCTGACTATGAGTATATTCCTGTTTTCTTTGGGGTGTTTTAATACTTTGATCTGAAGACTGGATTACAAATCTGTTTGACCGAAGTGCACCTCTTGATCCTAGGTAGCTAGCCAGTTATTTGTTTTTGCCTTTGTTGTTATCAGACAGTGTGTACCAGAAAATGCATCAGTGAACCAGCATATGGAACCCCCTAAAGTGTGGGCCCCCAAGGGCTTGTTTCACCGAGGTTTAAGAGCAGTACAGTGGGGAAGCATTCAGTTTTGTCCCCCACCCTCTCTGTTCAAAAACATAGGAGTTCTTCGCCTTCTTCTGCTCAAGTCTCAGTGGACTTCATTTCATCTCCCTGCTTGGCTCCTCCAGTTTGTATAGGTCAGGGCTGGGCATGAGCCACCATCTTGATTTCTCTGGGATGGGGAGTTGGGTGGATAGGGGTTCTCCTGGAGCAACTGACCAGGGCCTCTCCCCACCCACAACCCCCTGTTGCCCTATCTGTCTGGCTCTGTCCCCGTTGTTAGTGTTACAAGTAACCACACACAGTCTTTCCAGTGGGTCTCTATGCCCCGACTCCCTTTGGTTAGTCTCTCCAAAAAAGACATATTTTCTGATAAAGACACGTGTTTTCCTCTTCCAGTGCTCAGTTGTATCCATGTCTCACCTCCCACCGCAGCAACTGCTACACCATTCAGTTTCCATTGCATTTCCCTACATTTTACTGAAGGGAGAAGAGAGAAGCCCTTGTATATCACCCCTTTCGCTTCCAAAGAGACTGTTGCCTCAAGCCAAGATTCTAAGGTGACCCCAAAGGAAGGAAAAACACTTCTAAGATTTCCCTCTTTGGAGATTCTAGGCACAGTGCCAGAGTCCACTTTTATCGCCTTTGACTCTGGTCCAGCAAGTTCACTTATGACGCAAAGGGCCGTGTCATGCTTAGTCATGTCCAGTTCTTTGCCACCCTATGGACTTCTTCCTCCAGGATACCTTCCTACTCAATGGTTGAACCCACATCTCATGAGTCTCCTGCGTTACAGGCGTATTCTTTACCGCTGAGCCACCAGGGAAGCCCGACCCAAATGGAAGCACATCTAAAACATAGAAGTTGTGCTTAGCACTTTAGCTGAATTGTCTTGGTGGTCATAGTGGCTTAGTCACTAAGTTGTGTCCAACTCTTGCGATCCCATGGACTGTAGCCTGCCAGGCTCCTCTATCCATGGGATTCTCCAGGCCAGAATACTGGAGTGGGTTTCTATTTCCTTCTCCAGGGGATCTTACTGACCCAGGAATTGAACTCAGGTCTCCTGCATTGCAGGGAGATTCTTTACCAACTCAGCTACAAGGGAAGGTTTAAAGTGAAAGTCACTCAGTCGTGTCTGACTCTTTGTGAGCCCATGGACTATACAGTTCATGGAATTCTCCAGGACAGAATACTGAAGTGAGTAGCCTTTCCCTTCTCCAGGGGATCTTCCCAACCCAGGGATCAAACCCACTGCGTCTCCCACATTGCAGGCGGATTCTCTACCAGCTGAGCCACAAGGGAAGCCCTTGAAACCATGTAAATTTGTTATTCTTAGAAACCGCGAACATCCTGGAAATGATGCTTTCTATCTCTTCCTTCTCCTATGTTTCCCCAGACACACAAATATGTCGCTGCGCCACGTTACATGCGCATCCTTGCTTCAAGCACAGGTTTCAGAAAGCAGCAGCTCGCTTTTTTACTACTGAGAATGCTGTGTCCTTGTTTAAGAAAAATGTGAAACCTCCTTAATACAAAAGGTAATCCAATCAGTTCCTAGGACATTTGTTCAAATCTGGCCTAGGTAGATTTGCATGCTGGGGGAGCTATCTGCAAACACTTGAAGAAGCTTACAGTGAAGATTTTAAAAGTAGAGACAGTGTTCTCCTTGACCACTTTTCTTTTTTTTTTTTTGGTGGAGAGAAGGTCAGTAAAGATATTTTTTAAAGCATTTTACAAATAAATTGTATTTATTTATTTTTGTCTGCACTTCACCTTCATTGCTGCAGGTGGGCTTTTTGTAGTTGCAGGGAGTTGGGGTTACTCTTTGTTGAGGTACTCAGGCTTCTCAACGTGGAGGCGTCTCCTGTTGTGGAGCACTGGCTTAGTTGCCTCTCGGCATGTGGAATCTTCCAGGACTAGAGATCCAAGCCGTTCCCCCTGCATTGGTAGACAGATTCTTAACCACTGGACCACCCAGGGAAGTCTTTTTTGAAATGTTTTGAATTGTCTTAATCTGTCCTGGTTTTGGCACTCCCCCCGCTTCCCATGGTAGCAGTTAAGTGAGCTAAAGTACCTTTCAGTCCCATGCTTTCCCCTTCATACTTCCAAAACCAGTTTCCAATTTCTGCTTAGTGGGAATGAGGATCCTTCAGGCTATGTTCCCAGATGACCGAGTTGAGAAACCCTCCAGGTTCATAGTCTTTCCTTACCCTTGGGGATCTTCACTCCTCCCCAGTGATAGGACTGGCATATTTAGGAGAAGCCAGAGAATGATGCTCTGGGTTATCTTGCCCTTAGAAGTGACTTTAAAAATGATCCACTGGGGCTGTCCTGTTGAATGTAAAGAAACAGATGAATTTAATAACACACCTCTTCTTCAAAATATCCCTCAAAAATTCACAGTCTCTTATTAAGGCAATGGCAACCCACTCCAGTACTCTTGCCTGGAAAATCCCATGGATGGAGGAGCATGGTAGGCTACAGTCCATGGGGTCGCAAACAGTTGGACATGACTGAGTGACTTCACTTTCACTATTAAGGACTAGGCAGTCTGTATCCAGGTATTTTTGCTCTGCTTTCCTTCCTTTGACCTCTCAGCATCCCTTCCAATGACCAACATGGGAACAGGAGAGTCTCTGTGCTAATCCTATTTTTGACACAAACTGTGATGGTTCTGTGAGGGTTGTGGATTGGTGGAGAAAGACCCTCCTCATATACGCATACATCCCCCCATCACAGACTCCCCTGCACTACCCCCAGGTGTGAAGTTACATTAAGTCCCTCTATTAAATAGATACACAATTTTATTGCAATCATTGAAGCCACGCCGGGGAAGAACACATAAAGCATACATCAGTGCAGCTTCTCTTGGTCCCTGAAATACTTAATGGTGCCCTGGAGTCATCAGCAATATTGTCTAGTTCTTCCTAGATCCTGAAAACACAATTCTTGCTAAGACCTTGCTCTTTTCTTAAAATTGAAGTGTAGTTTATTTACAATGTTGTGTTAGTTTCAGGTGTACAACAGAATGATTTAGCTACATATGTACATATTCTTTTCCAGATTCTTTCCATTATAGGTTATTACAAGATACTGAGTAGAGTTCCCTTTACTATTATACAGTATGTCCTTGTTTTTGTATTTTATATGTAGTAGTATGTATATGTTAATCCCAAACTTCTAATTTATCCACCCCCCTTACCCTTTTGGTAATCATACTTTGTTTTCTACTAAGACTTAGCTCTTTTAATCTCAAACATGTATGAATAGTCAGAAAAATTCACACTAATAGTTTATGTTATTCAGTCGCTCAGTCATGTCTGACTCTGTGCAATCCCATGGACTGCAGCATGCCAGACTTCCCCGTCCTTCACCATCTCCAGGAGTTTGCTCAAGCTTATGTTCATTGAGTCGATGATGCCATCCAATCATCTCATCCTCTTTCAGCCCCTTCTCCTCCTGCCCTCAATCTTTCACAGCATCAGGGTCTTTCCCAATGAATCGGCTCACTGCATCAGGTGGCCAAGGTATTGGAGAGTTTCCACTTAAGGGAATGTTTATATACATTCCTGATGTTCTTCTTGTCCTTAAACAAAACTGATGGTAAAGCGTCTGCCTGCAATGTAGGAGACCAGGGTTCGATTCCTGGGCCAGGAAGATCCCCTGGAGAAGGAAATGGCAATCCACTTCAACACTCTTGCCTGGAAAATCCCATGGATGGAGGAGCCTGATATGCTACAGTCCATGGGGTCACAAAGAGTCGGACACGACTGAGCGATTTCACTTTCACTTGGCATCAGTAAGGCCAAGACTTCAGAATGGAGCATTAATGAAAGCAGAGTTAATACCTGGGTGTTTCTGAATCACAGTTATTCTCACAATGTTCTCACAATTATTTTTCATCTTATTTCTCCAAGTCTTTACAATGACTCTGTTGCCTATTGAGTCAAACCTAAACATCCATCTAATCCAAGGCCTAATCAAAGGCTTTCCATACTTCTAATGTGTCCTGCTCTTCTGGTGTTTTCTCCACTGCTCAGTTACTGAATTCTGCTGAGGTAATGAACTTTGTATCCTTAGACACAAACCACATTTATTTTCCCTCTACACTTTTGCATCAGGCCATGTCTCTCATCCAAGAATATTTTCAATCTTTCTAGCCTATCTTATAAATTCTGTATACACCAGGTATTTTTCCAGCCTGCGTTTACTCCTTCTTCTGGAATTTTCCTCAAGGAACTACTCCTTCCCCTGCTCTCAGCCTAGGGGCTCTGGGTGGGACTTCTCTTTCCTACTCAGAGGTGCATCATGGTACCTGGGCCTAAGAGAATAGCATCCGCTTTTCCTGGCCTCAGCAACTGATGCAGGGATCAGCATGTGTTCCAGTCAAAACTCAGAGACTTGCACTGAGAATTCTGGATTGGAGGTAGACACTTCTCCACCAGATCAGAATTTGAGAGGAAGAAAGTTTTGGAGCTACTGGCTACCATCTTGAAATTGTGAGATACAAGCCAAGTGGAGAATAGGGCTAATCCTGAGAAAGTGAAGGAATGGTGAGGAGAGGACAGTGGGCCCTGCACCGAGCCTTGAATCGAGCTGCACCTAAATCCAGCCTTGGGCTTCTTGTTATGTGGTCTTTTTCTTTATGCTGTTTTACTTAGAGGGAGTTTTACTGGGTTATCTATCCATCCCTCAAACACGACTTAACACAAGTTATTATAAGATCATAGGGGAAAATGCATATGAAGTGCTTAACACAGTACCTTCCATGAAGGAATTACTCAATAAATATTAGCTCTTCTTAGAGTGATGGTAGAAAGAGATGAAATCAATATCATACTTAAATATTTTCAGTGATAGTTTCCCCAACTGTTAAGAAGGGTGGTGAGATGCTTGTTTGTGCAGGAGAACAGGGAAAGTAGGAGGAAAATATACCAAGTTCTGCATTTGATGCTGGACTTTTCCTTTGTTATTTTCTAGATCGAGAACGGTGCCTCATGGGCAAAGATTGTTTTTTCATGTTCACAGAATTCCCTTCATCGCCTCTGATTTCCCCAGGTGTTTTGTCATACCCTCTTAGTAAGATGGGAAAGATATTCAAACAGGATTTTCTTTTTGGATTTTGATGTTGGAGTCTCAGATGGAGGATAGCACATAGTTTAACATCCTCACAACAAGACGCTTCAGTCTGACACACTTCATTGGATACTAATCTGAGTTTCCTCACATGGCTCCAGTCTCTTAGGATCTTAGACAAGGACCATTTTCCCAGGTGGCTGTCTACCAATTTGGCAGATGTTCCCCAAATGGGGAATTAATTTGCTCATTATTTCAGATGCATAGCAATTCATTTGCTTTAGAAATATTTTCTGTTGCCTAAAAGTAAGATTTTCTCTGAATGGTTAATATAATTCTCCCCATCAGAGTTCAAATCCTAGCTTGACTCTTCGTTGACTTACATAATTTTATCAAATAGCTTGGACTCTCAGTACCCCACAGCAGCAATATTGATAAAATACAGAAAGCTATAATTTCCACTGGACATTGGAATATTACTTTGTATGCTGATATTAATGTAAGATGTTCCAAAATAAGTGATAATTATCCCCCTCAACCATTTTTAGCTGAAGGGTATTTAATACTGCTGACTCTAATTTTCTTTTGCTTGGATAATCACAGGGTATGTGGTTCTAGTCCAGATAAAGGTTAATGTTTGTCTTGATTTGCCTTGGTCCTCTTTTCCCCAGTGCCTTATATCCAGAACAGCAACTGTCATCATTGTTCCAAAACTTTCATTACATGCTGGTATTTTCGATGACACTCTGAAAGACAGAGGTTTCCCCAGTGCTTACCTTGTAGGAGAGACAAGGTTGATGAATAAGCATGAGAAATTTACCAGTCCATCCAAGTATTTACCAAGTCTTTTTGTGAGCTTTCCCAAAGGACGTTGGTTACAAATGAAACCATTATTCTTTATTATTCTTTATTTTCTGTAGAAATTGTGTCTCCATTGGATAAGGGGAACTAGCAGAAGTTGTTAAGGATTCTTTAGAGAAACTGCACTGCAAAGTGGTATAATTTTCTCCATAATGTTATTCTAATTTAATAGTTAAGTTCTGGAATTTTGAATGAAATTTTTCTTTTCCTTTCAAGAATATATACTTTTGGATAGTGACAAGGAAGGGCAAATAGATGAATGAAGTTGACTATCAATCAAAATTAACTCCCAAGAGAAGAAAAACAAAAATGATTAGTGAGGGCAGGGATTTGAAATGTGAGATAGTACACGTATCATGGAAGCATAAAAACAATGATGGGGGGGAAGCGCTAGTCTTAAGATAATGTTAAGCTCTAGGGAGATGGGGTGTTAAAGGATCAGGAAAGTCTTCAAACAGCACCTCAAATGGATTTATCTTGTTTTATTTCTTTTTTTTTAAGAGCAAATTTTATGTAAATATGGAAAAATTTTAAGATGTGTTAAATATGGGTGAATGGTAGATTGTTGTGTTGTTGCTTGTAATTTTATATGTTTTAAGTGTTTTGCATGAACACTATTTAAAAAAAAAAAAGAATTTAAGAGCTACCTTATGATCCAGCAATCCCACTCCTGGGCATATATACGGAGAAAACCATAATTCAGAGAGATACACGCAAGCCTCCCAATGTTCATAGCACCACTATTTATAGTAGCCAAAACATGGAAGCAACCTAAACATCCATCAATGGAGGAATGGATAAAGAAGATGTGATACACATATACCATGCAATATTGCTTGGCCATAAAAAAGAACAGAATAATGCCACTTGCAGCAACATGGATGGACCTAGAGATTATCATAGGAGTGAAGTAAGTCAGACAGAGAATGACAAATATCATGCGATATTGCTTATACGTGGAATATAAAATAAGGTTACAAACGAGCTTATCTACAAAACAGGAATAGAGTTACAGAGGTAGAAAACAAAATAATTGTTACCAGGAGTAGAGGGAGAGAGGGATAGATTGGGAGACTGGGATTAACATATACACACTACTAAATATAAACCATGTAACTAATAAGAATTTACTGTATACTACAAGAAATGCTACTCAATACACTATAGTGGACTATATGGGAAAAGAACCTTAAAAAAAGTGGATACATGTATGTGTAGAACTGATTCACTTTGCTGTACACCTGAGACTAATGCAATATTATAAATCAACTATAATCCAATAAAAATTTTAAAAAGTAAAAAGGAATTTAAGGAAATGCATTATTTACCTGAGTAGAAGAGTAGAATCATGGAATTTATGACTTGAGAGATTAGAGTGTGACTTTATATTCCACATTTTATGAATGAAGACACCAAAGCCAGAGGGGTGAAGTGAGTTTTTTTTAAGGTCACAGACTTTGGCCTCCAGTCAAGAGCTTTGTCCAACATCTCATAAGAGTAACCCCAAAGCAAAATTTTCCTAATGATGAAATATACCCAGTCTCTCTCAGGTAAGGTTCTCACTGGAGACATTACAGATATGTTTCAACATTTTTTAAAAAAGGACACTTTGAGTTTGAAATTAACTCAGTTCCGCAAATGTACCGAATGCCCAGCAAGAGCAAAACATCATGTGTTCTCCCAAGACAAGGCTCTTATAGATCCTTTCTGCTTGTAACTAGCTTTCTGATATTTTTTCTTTGATTGATTTAATTAAGGCAGAGTGAGATAATATTGAACCCAAATGTCCTTGATACACCAAGGAGGGGTTAGAAGTCAAAGACCAAGTAGGATAAAACCCTAGGATGTGATAGCCTTGAACTCTTTAGATATGAAATCCATATTTTAAAATAAGTGGTAAAGGAGTTAACTTATATGCAGAGTACATCATGAGAAACGCTGGACTGGAAGAAACACAAGCTGGAATCAAGATTGCCGGGAGAAATATCAATAACCTCAGATATGCAGATAACACCACCCTTATGGCAGAAAGTGAAGAGGAGCTAAAAGCCTCTTGATGAAAGTAAAAGAGGAGAGTGAAAAAGTTGGCTTAAAGCTCAACATTCAGAAAACGAAGATCATGGCATCTGGTCCCAGCACTCCATGGGAAATAGATGGGGAAACAGTGGAAACAGTGTCAGACTTTATTTTTGGGGGCTCCAAAATCACTGCAGATGGTGATTGCAGCCATGAAATTAAAAGACGCTTACTCCTTGGAAGAAAAGTTATGACCAACCTAGATAGCATATTCAAAAGCGGAGACATTACTTTGCCAACTAAGGTCCGTCTAGTCAAGGCTATGGTTTTCCAGTGGTCACGTATGGATGTGAGAGTTGGACTGTGAAGAAGGCTAAGCGCTGAAGAATTGATGCTTTTGAACTGTGGTGTTGGAGAAGACTCTTGAGAGTCCCTTGGACTGCAAGGAGATCCAACCAGTCCATTCTAAAGGAGATCAGCCCTGGGATTTCTTTGGAAGGACTGATGCTGAAGCTGAAAGTCCATTACTTTGGCCACCTCATGCGAAGAGTTGACTCATTGGAGAAGACTTTGATGCTGGGAGGGATTGGGGGCAGGAGGAGAAGAGGACGACAGAGGATGAGATGGCTGGATGGCATCACTGACTCGATGGACGCGACTCTGAGTGAACTCTGGGAGTTGTTGATGGACAGGGAGGCCTGGCGTGCTGTGATTCATGGGGTCGCAAAGAGTCAGACACGACTGAGCGACTGAACTGAACTGAACTGATGGCCAAGCGAGGAGGAATAGCATTTAGATGGAAAACCATGAATGTTATGATGTCATTATCAGTCAGAGATCCAGGGTCTAGAAATATTAGATAGGAAAACCATCCCTCCTAAATCCTCTCTTTGACAGTCTATGTAGCCAAAGATAATTATGAAACGAATAGGAACAAGAAAGACACAGGCTAGGAAGAAAAGAGCAGAGAAGTGGTTGTCTTACAGAGCATACTTTAGGTTGGCAGACTAGAAGAAATAACCCCTAAACTGCAGAGCCTATGAAACAGGAGATGCTGGTTGCTTACGTTGGCAAATATGAAAACAGACTTGTTGAACTAGGCTTTGGAAGCTCCATCTCTAGACAAATTCTAGCAACAAAATGTCTTCTTATGTGACTGAAGCCATTTCCTTTAAGATGAGTGGGTGGGGTAGTCATGTTCTCCAGGGTTCTTCCAAGTCTATGATTCTAAATCCATTTCTGTCATCAAGGCTAGATATTGGAGAACTGGAAGACTTTCTAAGTATTGTTTGCTTAGTGCAAGGTTGGGTGGTTCTAGCTTCTGATGGGCTGCCACCTATGGGGTCGCACGGAGTCGGACACGACTGAAGCAACTCGGTAGCAGCAGCAGCTTCCATGAAATGAATGGCTTGAAGGAGCTGGCGGTGGTGAGGTGGTTAGTCATGCAAGGAGGCAGGTGCTGGCAACTGAAGAGTAGAGTGGAGATGCAGAACAGTTTCCCCACATACATTTGGGAGTCGCATATCTTCCTGGGTACATATATTCCATACATACTATTCAGCCGTCTTCATGTATTGACAATGGTATCAATATACGGCATCTCATATACTGAGAATGGCAGGATTTGAGTATGAGGTTGAGGAGAGAGGCTGTGGAGATGCCTGCCGCCAATATCCCCCCACCTCACCCCCACTGCTATCAGAAAGGTCACTGGGGGTGGGAGGATGGAGGGTAAATGTCTAGGGATGAGGTGGAGATGAGATCAGGCCTAGGGGGAGCGAGAGATGCAGGACTGACTATACTTCCCAGTTTGCCTGGGATAGTCTTGGTTTTATGTCTTTTTTTCCTGATAAGTTGTTAAAAGTGAGGCCCCTTTCATTCTCAGAGGTGTCCACTTTTGGATGATAAGTTATATAGTTACTCCAGGGGGATATTGGGCAGTAGGACAAGCATATGCACAGTCCATCTTAATCCAAGGAGGAACATTAAAGTCACCCCTTGAAAATTTTGACACTGTGATAATTTGCGCTCTGACTCACAGCTGAGTTAAGGGGCAAAGTGTCAGCATCACCGCAATTCCTTACCTCCAGCTGCTGTGAACGCTGTGTATTTAAATAGTTCCTGTCTTTGAAACTGCAAATGAGCCCTGTCAAATTCCTAGGGTTGTCAGGGTCCTTGCTGAGAGGAGAGCCCAGCAAGGGCAGACTGACTTGACTCACCAAAATGACCTCCCCAGCTCTATAAATGAAGGTCTGAATATTTTCTGCAAAAATTGCTTTTATAAAAACTACCTTCCAACTTGAATATGGAATGCTAAGCCACATATATTTTGCAGCATGTTTGAGAATATATTCCCAGAAAATTTCACTGATTATCCTTAAGATCAGCCAGCACTGCCTACCACCCTTGTACGGATGAAAGAATGAATGATTAAATCTGAAAAGCAATGTGGGGTATTTTAAATGAATTGGGTTCTTTTGCCATCGTAATCATCTTATTCATGTGTTTCTCCCCCTCTGGTAACATTTTGGTACACAGCCCATGTTCGAGATCACCAACGGAAGCAAGCACAGAAATGAAATGAAATGAACTTCAACAATAGACAGTTTTAGCTATTCCAGGCAGTGCTCCCTGTAGGCCAGGGAGTGCCTAATAATGAAATAAAGGTCTCAGGGCTCACCAGCAAACCACAAAGCAGCTAATTTGGTATTTCTTGCAGAAAAAGTACTGGAAGCTGCACAGGGTTTGTTTAGGAAAGAACTTGGCCAAGTTAGTTGATTAGGGTGTTTCAGGAAGGACAGATTACTCTCCATTCACTGTCAGAATACAAAATAAAGATGTGAAGTGAATTCTATCTAGGAAGGGCCTTTTTCTGAATCCCATATTGGGGCTGGATAGAATGGTTCCACCAAAAGGAAAATCATTTCTTCTTCTCCACATAACTGCCCCCGTCCCATACACACACAGAGGTGAAAGAATAAAGAACACCCATCTTCTGTTGGTCTCGGGCATGCCCTGCACATCCTTAGAAACCTGGTGGGCATAATGAGAGAAGGTGAAAGATAAGCTTGAAACTAGGCTTGCAGCCACATAAGGCAAGATCTATGCCACTTGGGAGGAGAAAGTTCACAGGGAAGAGGGGCTATCTCTTGACCCCTTCCGATATTTCACAGTTGAAGAGGGAGACCGGCCTGCCTCCTCTCTTTGGTTCAGAGGCCAAGACAGGAGAGCAAGAAATTCTGGTGGGTGGATGCCAAAGAAGAGGAAGAAGGGGGCTCCCAGGAGGGAAATGTTGCTTTTGTGCTTTCTGTCAGCTTTAGATGTTAGGAGATTGAAGGTGGTGACTCTGTGTTTTGTGACTCTTAACGTGTTTATAGAGCATTGCTGCTGGGCTGGAAATGGGTCACAGGGTTGCCAAGATAATGATCCCCTCAGCTCAGGGCCTGGAAAATCCCATGGATGGAGGAGCCTGGTGGGCTACAGTCCATGGGGGTGCTAAGAGTCAGACACGACTGAGCAACTTTCACTTTTCATTTTTATGCACTGGAGAAGGAAATGGCAACCCACTCCAGTGTTCTTGCCTGGAAAATCCCAGGGACAGGGGAGCCTGGTGGACTGCTGTCTATGTGGTTGCACAGAGTCGGACACGACTGAAGTGACTTAGCAGCAGCAGCAGCAGCAGCTCAGGCCATGGAGCTGGCCTGAGGGCAGCCAAATCTTTTTGGTAGTGGCCTCAGACCATTAGTGGCTGCATTTCTGCTCCAGTGTGATGCTGAAATACCATTTCTGTATATGTGGGGCAGTGAACCAAGTTGGGAAGACTGGGAATAGAACGTGTTCCTCTGGGAACCCCTGGGTGGTGGTGGGAGTTGAGGGTATTGAAGATGTGGAGTTTCAGAGCAGATGGGTTGGATTGGGTCCCCTCAAAAGATATGTCTACATTCTAACACCTGGGACCTATGAATGTGGCTTTCTTTGGAAATCAAGTCTTTGTAGACGTAATTAAGTTATGGCTCTTTAGATGAGATCATCCTGGATTTAGGGTGGACCTGAAATTCAGTGATTGGCATCCTTATAAGAGAAAAGGAGATTTGACACAAACAGGGAAGAAGGTCACAGGAAAACAGAGGCAGAGACTGAAGCTATGACACAAGCCCAGGAGCCCCAGGAGCCACCAGCAGCTAGAAAAGGCAAGACGGCATTGTCCCCTAGAGCCTGGGGAGGAGTGTGGCCTTGCTGTCACCTTGATTTTGGAGATCTGGCCTCATAAACCGGTAACAAAAAATTTCTTCTGTGTTAAATTGCAGCGTTTGTAGTAATTTGTTGTGGCAGCTCTGGGAGGCTAATACAATCTCCATCTCACCATGCTCTCATTGTGGAAAACTCTGACTTGTATGGACTCCATGTCCCTGGATTCTATCCCTCTCTTTCCCCTTATATACTGCCTTCTCTCTTCCTTTCTCTATTCCCACTTCCTCCCAAAGGTCTTCACTAGCTCCTCTGCTTCAGGTACTGACAGGCAGGGGGCCTCCAAGACAAGTCAACACAGGGTGCCCCCTAAGCTCATTGGTAGAGAAGACAGACCTACACAGGTAATTTTAAGGTATAGTAGGTGTGGATTTGCTGTCAGCACAAAGTGCATGGGAATCCAGAAAGGGGAACAATTAATTCAGTGGGTGTATAGGAAGATTTCCCCAGAGGTAGGAGCATGTGAGCTGCATCTCTTGAAGCCTGAGTAAGATGAAGACAGGAGGGAAAAGGAACAGGCACTCTAAGCAGAGAGAAGATGTCATCTGGGTGGATCTCTGATGGATGATTCATTAGTGATGTATCGTTTACTGCACTTATTTTTAGTCCTGTGACATGTGATGAAATATTGGGCTGTTTGGTGCATTCTATTACCTACATTCCATTTCCTCAAAGGTCATTTCTGGGTTCAGAGTCTGGACTGTATTGAACATGGGAATCAATTACAGCTCAGAGGTGTCCTAAGAAGTATGGTCATTTGTTGGCCTAGGATGTATGGAGGCACCATATTGAATCTAGGATTGTCCATGAAAACACAACTTATTGAAAAGGGAAAATGTATCTAAGTAGAACAGGGTCTCTGGGTGCACTTGAATACAGATCTAGGTTTAGAACTCTCCTGGATAGTAGGGTACCGATCAGGATGCTCAAGGGCTCTAGTGATATGCAGAGAAAGCTATGGTGAATTTTTTTAACCCAGGGGTAAACTGGCTTATGAAGGACTATAAAATTTTCTCTACCTTCAAAAGAATGGAAAACCAGTATGATTGACTCATTTAAAAATTAAAAGTACTTTAAAGGCTAAGACTGTAGTATTTTCCAATTTTAAGTATGTTTTTGACTTAAGTTGGATTTGGCATCTAAGTTTGAGCCCCCTACACTTAACTCTGCATTCCGCAGTCCATCTAGAGGCAGGCAGACTTAGTCCTGAAACGTCAGAACTGTGGACAGTACTCCAGCCCGGCTAGCCTAAGTCCTTATAACTCTCACCTTGGAAGTAGGTCACTGTTAAACAGAAAGGAGCCAGTTTAGAGTAAAGTGAGTCAGGGGGAGGGAAGCAGATGCTTGTAGTGTGGTGTGAAGTCGCTTGGTGTACAAGGTGCAAGTCTGACTCACCTCTCCTGTGTCTCCAGACAAGTTATTTCACCCATTTGTGCCTCATTTTTTCTTGCCTATAAAATGGGGACATTATTTTCTACATATGTTTGTTGTAAAATTAAGATGAGTCAGTACATGTGAAGTGCTGAGCACGTAATCTAGCAATCATTAAAGGTCCTGATCGTGACCATGGTTACTCACTGCAGAGAGTCACATGAGAGGATGATGTGAAGTGACTAGCACAGGGCAAGCCCTTGGAAGATGCTCCATAAGCATGAATGACATCCCCTTGCCGCCCCCTCTCCCACACCCAGGTGCTTCTCAGCAGACCTGGCATTCGAAGGAAGGGTTCTAGAGATGCACTGCCTGTGAGTTCAGAGCAGACAGGGTAGGAGTGGGGTCCCCAGACACTAGCCTTGGAGGTAACAGGTGCTGTCGCCTAACAGCGCTACTCCAGGCGAGACAATAGAGAGAGCCATCCCTGGTGGCAAGCTTATTTCCTTAATGCCATTTCTAGAAACTACCACCAGTGCCGGCTAAGGAGCAATAGGTCCTGTATTTACTAATGTGAGTGTGGATGGGTAATGGTGTGCCGGGGGTGAGGCGGGTGGTCCCGTTTGGCCCAAAGCAAGGGGGGTGTGGGGCACATCCCTGAGCATGGGCTTAGTGCCGAAATGCATAATCTCATTTGACTCATAGAAACCCAGAAGGGTGGGGCTTCCCAGGTGGCACAGTGGTAAAGAATCCACCTGACAATGCAGGAGACGTAAGCGACAAGGGTTTGATCGCTCGGTTGGCAAGATTCCTTGGAGGAGGGCATGACAACCCACTCCAGTAGTCTTGCCTGGAAAATCCCATGGACAGAGGAGCCTGGTGGGCTACAGGGCTATAGGGTTGCAAAGAGCTGGACATGACTGGAGCGAAATAGCATGCACGCACGCACACGAAACTGAGGTTTAGTGAGAAAGGTGACCTGCCCAGGACCACCTGGCTGAGTCAGACCCAGTCAGACTCAGCTTCCCTCCCTTTCTCTTCACCCATCTGTCTCTGACACCCCCCTAAAGTTGAACACACACTTCCATTTTCCCAGTAAGATATTTTCCTTCTAAATTTCATTTTAAAGGGAAAAGCAACATTTTGTTGTCCTTGTTGTTAAATAAAAAGTGCTTTTGTGCCCAGAGAGATACTGAGGAATCTTGAATGAATAATTGAATTGAACATATAAACTTTTTATATAGTGAAAATATCATATTCCTGTAAAGATATTACCTAATTTTGCTTTCAAGAGAGGAATAAACTGGAAAATTACAGAAAAAGCCCATTTTCCTTATGAAACTGGAACAAACTGAAACTGGGATATTATTGCTACAATCATATATAGGGAAAAATTCTCTGGAGAGAATTTTTGAATTGCTTTAGATATTCATTTCTGTGTCTTAAAAATAAGCTTACATTTGAAAAGAGATGGTAAAAAGAATCTGTAGAATTTTGGCTAGATCCATCCGGTTTCTCAGCCTCAGCACTGTTGACAATTTGGGCTAGATCATTCTCTGTTGTGGTGGTGGTGGGGGGGTTGCCTGGTACCCTGTGCAGTGTTTACCTGGCCTCTACCCATTAACTGCCAGCAGCATCCCACCCCCATCCCCAAGTCGTGACAACCAAAGATGTCTCCAGACATTGCCAAATGTCCCTTGGGACAAAATTACACACGGCTGAAAATTACTGAGCTAGATGAAAAAATGTTATCATCAATTAATATTTGTGCTTGTCCTCATGGTTTGTGGCATTGTGTCAGGAACACATCTGCTTCCTGGCAGTTCCCGAGGCTGGAGGGGGACAGGCAGAACAGATAGGATCTTATTAGTACTTCATTTTTCTTCTATTTTGTAAATAACAGCTTTATTGAGATTTAATTTGGATGGCATAAATCCACCCTTTCAAAGTATACAAGTCACTGGCTTTTAGTATATTTGCAGAGTTGTGCAACCACTACCACTATTTAATTTTAGAATGTTTTCATTACCTTTCCAAAGCAACTCCGTACCCATAAGCAGTCACACCCTATTTCCCATCCCTGGCAACCACTTATCTATTTTCTGCTTTTATTATAGAGCTCTGTTATTAAATGTGAGATATTTGGCTTGAAAACCCAACAGCCACTATGGATAGAGCCCCTACCCCTTCCCTTGCAGGTGTTTTAAATCTTGCTTTAAAGTCCAGCTCAAGATTCTCTTCCTCCAGAAAGCATTCCCTCATTTCCTCTCTGGTCCAGTTGTCTAATCATCACCCTTTCCTCTCTGCTGTGCAGCCAATCCCAACTGTGAACTGCAGGACAGTTCATCTTTGGCAGAAGAAATTTGCGGGGCAGATGCTACCATACCATCACATATTCAGGCTAGCACTTAGTAGACAGTGTCATGGAGTCAATATGGTTTATTGACTGATCTGTCCTGGGCCTCAAAGGATGCTTTGTGGGGATGAAAACATTTAAATCTCAAAACATTTAATTTGAAAACAACTTGATGAGATAGATGCTATCATTATGCCCATTTTAGAGGTGAAGAAACTGAGACCCAGAAGAACTGATTAAGTTTTTCAAGGTCACTGAAAGTAGTGGAGTGGGATTCTGGTCCAGAATCTAGGTGTGTAACCACTGTATAACATGGCTTCTCTGGGGGAACACTGCCAAGACATGTGATATGCGTTAACCTCTCTTATATCTCATGACAACTCTGGAAGGTGACGGTAATTACCCCACTTTCCAGGTGAGGAACCTGGTGCTCAGAGAGATGACGCCCTGTCATGCAGCTCATAGGTGGCAGAGCCAGGATTCGAACCCAGGTTATACATGCTCATTCCTCGGGGCTGCCGAGAACTGTACCAATGATCGGATTTCCAAAGGTCAGCTCGGAAGCCTGCTCCCATCCTGCTGGAAAGAAGAGCCGCTGGTTTTTAAACATGAGTTTATTTATTTGTTGCTGTGCTGCGTCTTCGTGACCGCATGCGCTTTTCTCTGGTTGTGGTGAGTGGGGCTACTCTCTAGTTGCAGGGTGTGGGCTTCACTTTGAGATGGCTTCTCTTGTTGCCGAGCACTGGCTCTAGGCCACTGGGGCTTCAGTCGTTGCAGCACGTGAGCTCAATAGTTGTGGCTCCTAGGCTCTTGAGCACAGGCTCAATAGTTACGGCTTATGGACTTAGTGGCTCCTTGGCATGTGGGATCTTCCAGGATCAGGGATTGAACCCCTGTCTCCTGCACTGGCAGGAGGATTCTTTACCACTGAACCACCAGGGAAGCGCCAAGAACCCCTGATTGTTAAAGGGAAGTTGCTTGGTTTTCTTATCTCCGAGTGAGGTGAAAAATAGAAAGAATTTCCCTAGAAGGATCTGAAAAGCTATCCTTGTTGATAGAAACAATATGGCAAAAGAAACATGGTGGTCAGCCTTAAGATCCTGAAAAGCTGTTAAGAGAAATAAGGATTCAGCTCTTTTCACTCCTTAAAGAATCTCCAGCCTTGAGGACTGGCAAGCGTGTGAGTTGACATGGAGAGAAGGGATGGTGGGCAGGCTGTATTGGTCAGGGTGCTGACATCACTCCTACCTGAGAAGCTCACCTCCTGCACAGGCTTGCAGTCTGGGAGACAAGCACACCTTGAACGTGATAAATATAGATGAACACACTTTGAACCTGAACGGAAGCTCATCAGAAGAGTGCTAATTATGGGGCTTGTTATTTACATAATTTAGATGACAATCTTGAAAACATAGTTATACTTCAGAGATTCATGACTTTAATCAGGCTGCAAATAATGACGAATAGCACATTAAGCCAGGCTGATTTGCACAACTATTAAACGTATAGGTCAGCACCTATACGTAGAGCAAAATGCCAGGCATTGCAAATGATCGTAGTCATTTGGAGAAATGAGATAATGGATCAAAAGGGAAAGTGTGGAAAATAAAAATTGATCAGGGCAGTTATTTGAATGTGGAATTAGATGGATCTGTAACTGCTTTAATACAAGTATATAGCTGTAACATAAAAGAGTACATCTTAGTGAAAGCTCAGTGGGTAGGAACACAGTATAAATGAAAGGATTTTATTATCACGGAACCATAAAGTTCAATTTCATGCATTAAAAAAATGACAGACAGTATAACAATTGGGCTATCCAAGAAATAATATTCCACAGACGTCATCTACTTTGGGGCTGGCTATAGACAGTTTGATTGCCTTAGTAACAGACAACTGACCACATGAAATAACTAGGTCTGTCTCTGGAGGCTTTATCTTGCCTGCAGACTTTTATCCATGCCATTCTATCTGCCTGCAGTGCCCTGCCTCTTCCTGTGGGCCCGCAAACACCTTTCTGTCATTCAAGATGGAATGTAAGGCAATCTGGCATCGTAGCAGAAAGAAGACTTGGGCTTGGAGTCCCAGCTTAGCCAATGTCTGGTTGGCTGGTCTTACTGCTTTACTATTAATAACTTCTCTGATCCTTTGACCCTCACATCCTCCAATGCTGTTCTAAGTTGTTTAGTTTTGTCTGACTCTTTGCGATCCCATGGACTATAGCCTGCCAAGCTCCTCTGTCCATGGGATTTTTCCAGGCAAGAAAAGTGCAGTGGGTTGCCATTTCCTCTTCCAGGGGATCTTCCTGACTCAGGGATGGAAATTGTGTCTCCTGCATTGGCAGGTGGATTCTTTCCTACCTGAGCCGCTTGGGAAGCCCCCATGTCCTCCAATAGGCAAGGTTAATCTCCCTCCCCAACAAGCTGTTTAATCAATTTCTCTTTCTGGTTTCACTATCACAGCATTCACAAGTATAGTCCCTTTGCATTTATGTGAATGTGGCATTTGTGTTGCAGTCAAGGGTTTAGGGTTTAAAAATTGAAGCTGCCACTTGCTTGCTGAGCCTTAGTTTTCTCATCTGCAAAATGGGACTAATGCCTGTTGAGGCAAAGACTGACAGGTGATGAGCAAGCTGTTCCTCTTCCTCCTGGGCAAACAGCCTCCCTGCTGGAGTGATGCAGATCACGTGACTGAGGAGAATCAAAGGAATACAAGCAGGAGTTATGAGGACCGTTTACAGCAGTAGCCCTTAAGAAAGCCTCCATGCTTTTCACCCCTCTGCCAGATTAAGGTAGTTGAGAACTGTGACTAATAAGCCATGTCCTGAAGGTAGCAGAGACCCAAGATTGAGGAACCTTAGCCCCAGAATCATTACTTGAAAGAACATTTCCCTCCACCGCAGTTAGGAACACCCATTTGGGACTTAAGTGAGTGAGAAATAAACATCATGTCGCAAGCCATTGATAGCTGTGGGTTTATCTGTTGCAGCAGCTAGCTTTACCTCAGCTAATGCACCAATCCTAGAAACATGGGCATGTGTTGTGAAGATGATAACAGTGGTTGGCAGAGTTCCTGGCACATAAAGAGTCTCTTGATGAACGTGAAAGAGGATAGTGAAAAAGTTGGCTTAAAGCTCAACATTCAGAAAACTAAGATTGTGGCATCTGGTCACATCACTTCATGGGAAATAGATGGGGAAACAATGGAAACAGTGACAGACTTTATTCTGGGGGGCTTCAAAATCATTGCAGATGGTGACTGCAGCCATGAAATTAAAAGACGCTTTCTCCTTGGGAGAAAAGCCATGACCAACCTAGACAGCATATTAAAAAGCAGAGACATTGCCAACAAAGGTCTGTGTAGTCAAAGCTATAGTTTTTCCAGTAGTCATGTATGGATGTGAGAGTTGGACTATAAAGAAAGCTGAGTGCCAAAGATGCTTTGAATTGTGGTGTTGGAGACTCTTGAGAGTCCCTTGGACTGCAGGGAGATTCAACCTGTCTATCCTAAAGGAAATTAGTCCTGAATATTCATTGGAAGGACTGAAGCTGAAGCTGAAACTCCAATACTTTGTTCACCTGATGTGAAGAACCAACCGACTCATTGAAAAAGACCCTGATGCTGGGAGAGATTGAAGGCAGGAGGAGAAGGGGACAACAGAGGATGAGGTGGTTGGATGGCATCACTGATGCAATGGACATGAGTTTGAGTAGGCTCCGGGAGCTGGGATGGACAGGGAAGCCTGGTGTGCTGTAGTCCACTGGGCCGCAAAGAGTCGGACAAGACTGAGTGACTAAACTGAAGTGACCTGAATAAGCCCTTAACAAAATCTGATAAATGAATGGACCATTAAGTCCTCCAAAAGAGAAAATAGAATTAGTATAGATGATGGTTTTCCCCCATGGCAAGCCAAGTTTAATTTTGTTCTGTCAAGTTAGATACAAATAATTGGAACTTCAGGTTTGTAAGGACTATACTCTCTTGTGGCTAAATTAGTATAACTTATAATCACATTTCTGACAGATTTCCAGAATATTGGTGCTGAATGGGACCTTAGCTGGCAAGCTATACACAGCCTTCTCATTTTGTAGATGGGAAAACCAAGGCTTGGAGAGGGTTATTCTTCCAGAGTAATCAGGGACAGAGCAAGGACTTGTAACTTGTAATTATTTTCACAATTAAAGAAAGATTTTCTGATCGTTAAAGTTACAAATGATGGCAGCTGAAAATTGGGAGAATAGAAAAGTTTTATTTGATGGAGAAAATAGGAAGAGCTCTAATGGAGACACGGGTTATGTTTTGTCTCTTTTATTTATGTATCTTTCCCCACAGTGTTTAACAGAGATCATGGTGATTCATAAGTTTGAATACTGGGCTACCAGACTTGATACTGCACCTCAGGGAAGATTTAAAGCTCCCGGTCTCATTCTCAGGGCTGAGGTTAGAGGTGGAGCAGGGCCACTGTGGCTTCCCTGGTGGCTCAGACGGTAAAGAATCTGCCTGCAGTGCAAGAGACCTGGGTTTGATCCCTGGGTCAAGAAGATCCCCTGGAGAAGGGAATGGCAACCCTCTCCAGTATTCTTGCCTGGAGAATCCCATGGACAGAGGAGCCTGGCAGGTTATGCAGTCCACGGGGTTGCAAAGAGTCAGACATGACTGAGTGACTAAGCATGCACGCAGGACCATCTTGGCTGTTTTGACAAAATGACACCCAGTAGAGTGGAAGAGTTGCCACCTCCTTCTTGAAGCAGTGAGGCGGGAGCTCTTGTGGGGGGTGAGAGTTGGAGCCTGCATGTTCTGGGTAAAGCCCTCCACCTAGCCTGGCGCTTCCACCGCTCTCTGCCTGGGGAGGGGCAGGGCAGGCCTTTTGGTCCTTGTGAGGCCAAGTACAGCCCTAGGCGTGCAGCTTTCAAAGCTAGGAAGCTGGTGGGTCTTCCTTGGTGGTCCAGATGCTAAGACTCTGTGCTGCCAGTGCAGGGGTTCTGGATTCTATTTCTGGTCAGGGAACTAGATCCCACATGCTACAGCTAAGACCCAGCACAGACAAGTTAACTAATTAATTTTTAAAAAGTGTTAGTCGCTCAGTTGTGTCCAATTCTTTGTGGCCCCATGGACTGTAGCCAGCCAGGCTCCTCTGTCCATGGAATCTTCCAGGCAAAAATACTGGATTGGGTTGCCATTTCCTTCTCCAGGAGATCTTCCCAACACAGGGATCGAACCCACGTCTCCCACACTGCAGGCAGACTCTTTCTTGTTTGAGCTACAGTTCAGTTCAGTTCAGTTGCTCAGTCGTGTCCAACTCTTTGCGACCCCATGAATTGCAGCATGCCAGGCCTGAGCTACAAGGGAAGCTAATTTAAAAAAACAGAATTAAAAACAAACAAACAAACAAACTACAAGGTTGGAGCTGTGAGGTCAAGGTCAAGGAGCATCTCTGCCCACCTTTCTAGAAACTGTCTTTTCTGAAATATTCTGAATGGTTATTTTTGGGGAACTGATCACTGCTTTTTGCTGTGAAGGGACTTCTCACCTATGGTAATTTGTTTATCATTTTTCATAAATCCTGGTCTCCCGTAGTTCCCTTTAACCCCCAAGAGGATGGATACGTCCAGGGAAACTGCCAACAGAGGGCAGAGAGCAGGTCCCTCATCTCCTGTGAAGTGGTTAATAGCCTTTCCGGAGCTGAGTCCTGACCTCATTGCTGCGGTGTCTCTAATTAGCCTGTAATGGTGGGAGGGACTGCTACTTTGACCACAGAGGAAACCGCAAACTAACTTTTAGCATTTAGTAACAAGAAGGAGGTTGCTTTACAGAGAGGAGGTCTGAGACCCTGGGGCTCTTCATGATTATCATTACTTTATAAATGCTAGTTTAGTACTTAAGGCCTATTGGTAGAAAAATGGAGTCTAACTTCTGCATACCATCATGACAGTCTTATTTCCCTCACTTCTTCTTCTTCTTTTTTTTTTTTTTAACCTAAACAACACTCTCTACTCACCGTTTTCCTCTCCAGCTCTTACTCAAACTTAGTTTCTGCAACTCTGTTGGTACATCCATCTGTAACCAAAGCTGCCACATGGAGCCTTTCTAAACGTGGAGTAAAATCGGAGTATTACCCCAAAACACTTAAAAGTAACTGGAATCTTCCCTACATTATTGAGAAAATGATGAAGGCAGATAATTATCATAATGCAAAGAAAATTTCTAAACATTCTCTTTTTCTCCACCCCCTCAGTACAGCAGTTCCTCCCCAGTCTCTCTCTTCCCCCTGGTTGTGCTACTAACTACTGGTTAGGGCCCTTTACGCTTTGTGCTTTAAACAGTTATTCTCAGGACTTCCCTGGTGGTCCAATTGTTAAGACTTTGCCTTCCAGTGCAGTGGGTGAGGGTTCGATCCCTAGTTGGGAAGCTAAGATCCCACATATCTCTTGGCCAAAAAACTAAAACATAAAATAAAAACAATATTGTAACAACTTTAAAAAATAAAGGTTTTAAAAACCAATATTTGTAAACAAAAAAGAAATGAAGACTTTCCTGGTGGCACGGTGGGTGAGAATCCGCCTCCAATGTAGGAGACATGGGTTTGATCCCTGGTCTGGGAGGATCCCACATGCCTCAGAGCAACCAAGCCCATGTGCCACAACCACTGAGTCCACGCTCCAGAACCCAAGAGCTGCAGTGACTAAGCCTGTGTGCCCTAGAGCCCGTGTTCCACAACAAGAGAAGCAACCATAATGAGCAGCCTGAGCAGCACAATGAAGAGCGCCCCCACTCCTCTGCAGCAGGCAGCTAGAGAAAGGAGCCCCACATGCAGCAACAGAGACTCAGTACAGCCAAAAACAAAGCCAAAAACATCTATTCTCTGCTCTCCCTGAAACAAATCTGATCAGGCTTGGAGGTTCTTCTCCAATGGCCTCTGCTATGCACACAATGGCACCCCGCTCAAGTACTCTTGCCTGGAAAGTCCAATGGACAGAGGAGCCTGGTGGGCTACAGTCCGTGGGGTCTCAAAGAGTCAGACACGACTGAGTGACTTCACTTTCACTTTTCACTTTCATGCATTGGAGAAGGAAATGGCAGCCTACTCCAGTGTTCTTGCGTGGAGAACCCCAAGGATGGGGGAGCCTGGCGGGCTGCCGTCTATGGGGTTGCACAGAGTCAGACACGACTGAAGCGACTTAGCAGCAACAGCAGCAACAGCAGCAGCATGCACATAAAAAAAGCCCAGAACTCTTTCAAGTAGGGTAGAGAATAAGGCTCTGAATATTTATATGTTAATTTCTTCCTGTCTCATAGTTTATACTCTCCCCTTCCATTTTAGTAGTGCTTTCTTGTAAGATGGTTTCATTCCCACAATGGATGTATCGGTAGAGAGTGTGCTTAGACGTGTATCAGGTAACTTGAAAGCAAAATCAGGCTTGGAGAGCCGAATAAATCAAGTGGCGATTGAGTTCAAGACACTGAAAACAAAAGCCCGTAGCAGACAACAGGAGGCAGTAGGCTGTTTCCAAAAGCATTTCAACAGCTCCCTCTGGCCTTGAGTCCTTTTTCCTGTTGGTTTGTTCTCTATTTCTCTTTTTCCTCTGTTTTACCCTCCCAAGCTGTCAACAATAGTGTCGTCCATAGACACTACCAAGCATGGCATTTTTGCTAACTTCTAGCGTGAAGGAAAAAAAAAAATGGAAAAGGAAAATCTTCAGGGCAGGGAAAACGAGCCCAGACTTATACTGATTTTCATAGAGATGGAAAGGAAAACCCACTCTGAACTCCTGGAAACTGCGAGTTAACACTTCCAGCCAAAGAGAAATGTGAAAATGAAGCCTTCACAGCACTGAAGACAGAGAAGTCTGCCTCTCATGCTTCTAATTGGCAATGAGGTCCTGTCCCCCACGGGAGATGGTGTGGGTTGATGATGGTGAGAAGAGAGAACTCCCTCACAATAAAAAGACACACAGGGAGATTTTATTTGAAAAATAGAACTGTAACTGACATGATCAATTTCTTGGTACAGGAGGGATCAAGCTACTTAGAAAGTGTCTGTGCGGAGGGTGGGGATGGAGTGTCTGGTTAAACGTTGCCCCAGGCACATCTGGGGTCAATTGTCCCCTGGTCTGGATGACCCTCCCCCCTCCCCTGTTTGCATGCTAGTAGATTCCTGTCTGGTGGGCATCTAGCAGCTGTCTGAATATCACTGGCTATTGATTGACTGATTAATTAGCCATATTCCCTGTGTCATTTCAGGGAGCTTGGGGAAAAGAAATGAGTGTTGCAGGGAGATCTGAAAGCAAAGACTGGCATTTCTGACAGAACCATAGAATCTGTTTCCCCGTGCACTGGGAAATTACTGCTTCTGGAGCTATCAGCACCGTCGTCATGCCTCCAGAGAGTTTTCTGTGTAGTTGAGCCTAATGGGTGTAACCCCGTTTCCCTAGGATACACTGGTCAAGTTCACTTCTTGCCCTGCCACCTCCCCCACCCCACCCCCATCCCCACCATGTCGGTGACAAAGACATGACAGGCCAGGCTGTGTCTCGGCCCTCCCACCACCCAGCATCCAGGAAGACGGCACCTCCCAGGGACAAGAGCTTTTGTCAGAGGCTGCCTGCCCTGGAGAACACACACTGCACCAACACATGATGCCTCACGCCGGAAAACCTTTCCTCATTAACACTTCCTCCCCAAGGAAGTCACTGGAATCATTGCGTCGTGTAAGCCATTTGCAGTCCAGGTGAATAAGGCATTTTGGCTCCTGTTTATGTGAAAGTCTTTGTCATAAAGCTGGCTTGACAACAGTGAGATTTCCCAGTGAGGTTGTTCCCAATTCCATTATGTCACTCATCTTTGTAGCAAAAACGTGTTGCGTGTCTATTTCGTGCATACATGCTGGGTGCTGAGATGAAGAAAGAGATGAACACCACCAGTTTCTGCTCCTCAGCAGCTCAGGGTTTAGACACAAATGCAGAATATTGCAATAGGAGTCTAGACCACTGGGTCTAATGGCAGCTCTTCCAGGACTGTGGATGAGAAGGGAGGGCAAACCCTCCAGGCAGAAGGATGCTCTTTCTCATTCCCCCAGTCAGCTGGTCTTCTTAGTTAATCTTGTCACTCTTAACCTTATTTCCCATTTTGTATTTTTGCTCTCAACTCCTCCCTTGCCCCTTCCCCGTTCTAATACTCAACGCATTTCTTGGTTTAATCTCAGACTTGCTCCTATGTGCTTCTAGTCCCTGCCTGGCCCCGGTCCCCGTGGCCCTGAGAACCGACTTTGGTCCTGTGCCCACTGGACTCCTTGTCCTCAGGTTCCCTCTTCAGTCATTCTGCCATCCTGCCTGCACAGTCAGGTTCCTAACATATCAGATCATATCACTCTTTGCTTAGAGACAGTGCCTGTCTCTCTTTAGCTTTTGGTGTGACCAGGCGTTCACACCATCTGTAGACGCTGAGTGGAGGGGTAGTGATGGCAATCCCTGACCCAGGAAGAAATGGAATGGAAGGAGGGGACTCAGCCACCAGCTCGGATGGGCAAAGGCAGGGCTCTGGGGTGATGCACATGGGAACCACAGACTCCCGGTTCGCATAACCGCCTCCAGCCACTGGGTCTGGAACTCTGGGTGAGGCCTGAGCGTCGATAGATTTACAAAGCTCCCCTGGGTGATTCTGATGGACGGTGAACATCGCAGACTTCTGTGCTGCTGGGAAACCCAGCAGGCTCTGTGCTGGGATGGATTGCGTGCTTTGAAAAAGGACATTCCTATCAGCTCCACCTCACAGGGAACACAGTCTTCGTGTCCCTAGTGGTCTTTTGGTTCAAGGTCCCAAACAAAACAGTGACCACTCGGCTCTGGAAGCCATCATAGCTCTGACCTCGGCTCTGCTGCTCTGTAAGCTCTGCCCACTGAGCTGATTTTCCAAAAGCCCATCTGTTTCAGAGAAAATACAGGTTGTAAAACTCAACCAATTCCTCATCCTAGATGCCTATATTCTGGTTTCTATTGGGATTTAATCAACAAAATTTTAGTTGTCTGCTCACAATAGCATAGGAGTATGGTATATTGTATGAAACATGTCTCAAACCAAATGCAATCTTTGCTTCAGGCCTGCTTTGAAAAAGGTTTTCATATTCTGAGTTTATGATACTTCAGTAGTTTTAGAAAGTATGTAGATTTGCTTTTAATCCACTACACATTCCTTTGTGTTTTGGAGGGGGGATGTCTATTGATCTTACAAGATCATAAAAATATTGGTTTGTTTCAGGGCTCAGCGTATGTGTGTGTGTTTGGAGGTGGGGGAATGAGTTTGTTTGTTTGTTTGTTTTTTAATAGCATTTTAATTCTTTTTTTTTTTTTTTTTTTACTAGGAAACACATATTTCTTTTGGTGGTAACCACAATACAGAAAGTGAAAATGTTAGTCACTCAGTCATGCCCAACTCTCTGTGACCCCACAGACTGTAGCTCACCAGGCTCCTCTGTCCATGGAATTCTCCAGGCAAGAATACTGGAGGGGGTTGCCATTCCCTTCATCAGGGGATCTTCCTGACTCAGGATGGAACCTGGGTCTTGTGCATTGCGGGCAGATTCTTTACTAAGTCATCAGGGAAGCCCCAGTCACAACACAGCACCTGCACAAAATTTCTCCATGGCGACAAAAATTTGAAATGTGTAGGAAGCCTCCTCTTTTCTGTAGGGATGGTAGATAAGCTGAGACTTTTTTGTTCTGTTACCTAAGTCTCTGCTACTGGCCTCTGGCTAGTCCAAACAGCCTCATCATTCAAATCAGGGCTGGCCAGGCTTTGGGTGAAGCTGCCTGTGTGGAAGCGTTTTTTGCTTTTTACCCTGATATCCTCCATGGTTTATTGTGTGCTGTCTTCCACATGACACAAGCCTAAAAAGACCATTTGTCTGCACCATCTCATCTCTGCTTGCCTTGCTTCTTAATGGAAGTCTTTAATTTTGTTTCAGTCACCCTGTCCTTTCCTTCAATTTCTTCACCAATTTTCCCCACTTAATAATTATAAAGAAAAACATTAGCAATGACACCTCCCCCTCCACTTTGCTCTTTTCTCTTCATAAATATCCTTGACTGCAAGACATCCAGTACAGCATATTCATCCATTTTTAATCTGTCTCTTCTTGCGGTTACTGTGTTCCAGGGGCTGAAGGACCCTGAACAATGGTCTCCAAAACCTTGGGCTGAGCCTTTCTTCTCATAGCGGAGAAGGTGCTGAGGGCATAATGGGGTGTGATCAAATAAAGATCTGTTGTCTGAAACACTCCCTTTCAAGGTGAATATGGATTTTCATCACATGAAACCCCAAGCTAGTGAGCCAGAGATTTTCATGCCTGAATATTATTAGCAAATGGGAAAATAATTTGGAGAGACGGCAGACTGAAAAACTGGTTCCTTGTAGGAGCACTGTCCCCGAAGCAGCCCAGAGGGCCCTGGGGACAGACACACACAGAATGATGACAGGGCAGCTTCAGTGCTGGTTCAGAGCAAGGGCATGCAGAAAGCGCCTTACAGAGGGGCTCAGGCTTGCTATGGTGTCTTCAGGGGTCTGTTGACAGCTGCCTTTGCCTTTGCAGTGTACTCTCTCCTTGGAGGACCTCATCCACCCTTTCTGCCATTTCCTAGCTGTACCTCTTGACACCTCCCACTGTTGTATTGGGTTGGCCAAAAAGTTCATTCTGGTTTTTCTGTACTGGATTATGGAGAAACCCAAAGGAACTTTTTGACCAACCCCAATATCCCCAACCAGCTCTCTCCTTCAGCTCCAGAACCACTTATACAACATCCTCCTGGAAATCTCCAGGCATGTCCAAAACAGAATCCACTTTCTGGACACCCTTAGTCTGTCCCCCAAACATGCTCTTCTTCTGAGTGATCCCTTCAGATAAATGACACTATCACCTGCTATATTCATAGACCAGAAACCACAGAGTTCTCTGGGGTTTCTTCTGTCCATTATTTTGCCCAACAATTTGGCCATGAAGACTCCTGATTTGATCTCAGACACACCTCCAGAGTCAGTCTGGACCACCTCCACCCTAGTTCATTCACTTGCCGCCTCTCACGTGGACAGACAAGTACCTCCCAGCTGAGCTTGTGGATGCCTCCACTACTGTAGGATCCACTGTTTCACAGCACATGTCTTTTAAGGCCACAGATAAGAAACTTCCACAGGCTCTTCGAAGTCTGCCAGAACAGGTCCAAACTTCTCTTCATGGTGTCTCAGACCCTTCCCAATCTGGCTCAAACCTACCTTGCTAGCCTTAGCTTCCCTCAAAAAATGGCACTCTGGGCTTTCTATCATTTGAATTTTTATGGTGTCTCTAGTTTGTGCCTAGCACCCTGCTAGGCACCCCAGATTCAGAGAGGAGGAGGGCACAGGTCCTGGAAGCACTCAACACTCAAAGGGGTAACTAGATGAGAATAGAGATTGTGACAAAGCACACCAGGAGAGAAAGGAGAACATTCTGTAGACTTCACAGAGGGAGCTGTAACTGCCCCTGAGAGGCTTATAGATGGTTTCTGGGGAGTTGTAACCAAAAGTGGGGTCTGTCTGCTTGCAGCTCCAAAGGTAATAAAGAGGCAAGTTGGTGGAAAAGAAAGTTTGCTTTGTTTTGGATGCAGGCAACCGAGCGTCGGGATGGAGGGTGGACACCTGTCCAAAGGCTGACTCTCCCCACTGACATTGGGGGCAAGAGCTTCTATAGACAGAAGGAGGTGGCTCCATGCAGAAACGGCACAGTCAGCTCTGACAGTCATCTTGAAATTGTTCATGCGGTGGTCTGACCAGCATCCTCTTGATTGCTTTACGCACAGTCAATCTTCAGTTCCAGGGTAAGTTTGCTCCCATTTTCGTGAGGCCAGTTCTGGGAACTATGGCTGCTTATGTCATGGCTTCAGTCTGGGCACCATGTAGTTAATTTCTTCCACCTGGTGGGGGTTTCAGTATCTATAGAACTCAAATATTCAGTATCTACAGAGCTCAAATATTATCAGAATATTATCCACAGCCCTCGAGAAGGAGCTCAAGGTCCTTGACTTTGCTTACTGACTAAGCTATTATTGTTTTGTCCTGTTTGACTGTCTTCCTTTTCTCTTATATTTGCTTACTTCTCTGATGAAACTTATTCTTTGGTTAAAGTTTCTCCCCAGACAAAAGGCAGGTGGAAGACATGGCTGGGGAAGGACCATAGGATCCTGCTCCATTTCAGAGTTAGCTACCAACCAAGAATCTGAAAGACAAGTGCAGAGGGAACAGCGTGTGCGAAGGCACAGAATTAAGAGATGGCGAAGCATGTTCTTGAACATGAATAAGTCCGCGTGGCTGGAGCAGATGCGGCCCAGAGGAGTGTCGCTGGAAAGGAGGCTGCAGAGGCCGGCAGTGGTGAGAGTGACGAATTGTTCCTGCCAGGTGATGTGTGTACTACCGTCTTTATTCTCATTCACAAGGAACATGTGCCATCTGTATTAGTTTCCTAGGGCAAAAATTGCCACAGGCTGGGTGGTTTACTACAATAGAAACCTATTCTTTCACAATTTGGAGGTGGGAAATAAAAAATGAAGATGTCCTCATCTTGTTGGTTTCTATTAGAAAGTCTGGGGAATAATCTGACTTGCGCCTCTCTCCTAACTTCTGCTGGTTGCTGGCCATCATCCGCATTCTTTGGCTTGCATCAATAGATACATTATCCCAACCTCTGCTTCGGTCTTCACATAGATTTTTCCTCTGGGTCAATGTCAGGGTCCAAATTTCCTTCCTTTTATATGGATGTCAGTCATTGGATTCGAGCTCCACCCTAATCCGGTATAACCTCATCTCACCTTGAGTACTTCCTCAAAGACCCTATTATCCTATTTCCAAATAAAGT
Organism: Ovis aries; assembly: GCF_016772045.2. NCBI lineage: Eukaryota > Metazoa > Chordata > Mammalia > Artiodactyla > Bovidae > Ovis > Ovis aries. The sequence goes on from NC_056061.1 coordinate 48,780,249, forward strand.
CATTTTCCCAGTTAAAGGGAGTTAGGACTTGAACTCATCTTTTTAGGAGGCACAGTTCAACCCATGACACCATCTTTGACCTCAACCACATGAACGAGTTAACCAAGTGTGTTAATTTGCTTCAGCAGGGGAGCAGGTATTATGAGGGCTTGCTCTGTGCTGGAGCACCAGCCTATCTGCACTTTGGGCACTCAGCGGGGTGATTCCTATTACCCAGGTTTGTCATGGGAAGCACTGTCTCAACTGAGAGACACCCAAACCATACAATTGACAGGAAATGGGCCAATCCTGTCAAAGTTTTTATTTTACTTAAAAAAATAGTTTATCTATTTTTGGCTGTGCTGAGTCTTTGTAGCTGTGCATGGGCTTTCTCTAGTTGCAGAGAGTGGGGACTTCTCTCTACTCTCTAGCTGCAGGGCTTGGGTTTCTTATAGAGCACTGACTCTGGGGCCCTCAAGTTTCAGTAATTGTTGCATGAGGGACACTTGTGAATATTCCTAAACCAGGGGTTGAAACTGTGCCCCCTGCATATATAGACAGACTCTCATTAACTGTACCACAGGGAAGTCCTTTGTTTTCCTTTCTAAATTTTTACTTTCTTTTTTATTTTTTTAGCCATGCCATTCACCTTGTGGTATCTTAGTTCCCCAACCAGAGATCGAACCCTGGCCTTTGGCAGTGAGGGAGCAGAGTCCTAACCATTGAGATCACAAGTGAAGTGAAGGAGTCAAAGTCACTCAGATGTGTCCAGCTCTTTGCAACCCCATGGACTATATAGTCCATGGAATTCTCCAGGCCAGAATACTGGAGTGAGGTGAGTAGCCTTTCCCTTCTCCAGGGGATCTTACCAACCTAGGGATCGAACCCAGGTCTCCCTCATTGTGGGCAAATTCTTTACCAGCTGAGCCACAGGGAAGCCCAAGAACTTTGGAGTTGGTAGCCTATCCCTTCTCAAGTGGATCTTCCTGGCCAAGGAATTGAACTGGGGTCTCCTGCATTGCAGGCAGATTCTTTACCAACTGAGCTATCAGGGAAGTCTGAAACCACCAGGGATTTTTTTTTTTCTTAATTTTAAATCAAAATTAGGGAAACCACCAGGGAATTCCCTAGTTTTAAACAAAATTTTAAAAAAATTATTATTTTATTAATGTTTTGAATGAATGTTTTTTTTAAGTGACTTTAGTAATCCCACCAACATTTGATCGTCTACTACAAATAGAGTGATCATGACTCCTGATGCTCAAGACAGTTCTGGTTTATGTTGTTTTTCCAACTCTTCCATCAGGTTAGCCCCACTCCCACTGTCAGCGTTTCCTGGGTTAAATGATAAATTTTAAGGTCACCCTAATCATCAGAGGGCTATTGTGCTGGGTGCTGGAGGCACAAAGTGGAAGCGGGGGATGGGGGTGGGTGCGGAGGGGGCCTGCCCTTGAGGGACTCACAGTCCGTTGCATGAGGGAAGTGAAGAGGCACTCACACCACAGTGGGACCTGTGCTTGGACTTGGATGGGACAGGAGGCCAGGGCAATGCACAGGGGTTTGAATGGAAAGCGCCTGTTAATTCACTGGAAAGCAGTCAGGTGAACAACCGGTTCACCTTAGACTGGCAGAGGAGTAACTTCTGACGGATCTGGGATGGCTGGTTGGATGAAAGCTCTCTGTTACTCTGCTTAAGGGATTCTCTCTCTGTCTGTGTCTATCTCTCTCTCTGTCTCAAGCATCTGGCCAAAGGCAAGGCATCCTATAGAGTCCATCCTCACTATGATCTTTGCCACACCCTGTAGCCATCCTTTCCTGAAGGAGGGGGCAGAGGGCTGTCATTTTTTGCAATCACCAGGTTTCAGAAACAGTCTTCAAAACAAAACAAAACAAAACAAAACAAAACAAACCCTCAGTCTTTCCCTTTCAACTCAGGGCAGACAGAAGAGTGAGCCCAAGTGCAAGGTGATCCTACCTTCACTTTGTAACCCTTTGGAGCTTGATATCCACCCTGGAGGGAGTTACTCAGGAGGATAAGAGTATTTCCATGGAAAAGTGTCTCCTTTATTCCTTAGGCATCTAAGGACCCCCTCTGCACCCACCCCCATCCCCCGCTTCCGCTTTGTGTCTCCAGCACCCAGCACAATAGCCCTCTGATGATTAGGGTGACCTTAAAATTTATCATCCTGCTGACTAGCATAAGTCCTCTTGTAAGAAGGAGGTTTTTAAAAATTCGGTCAAAGGACACTACCAAGAGTGCAGACCCATGATCTTAAAGCTGTTTCATGGTCCTGCCTCTCGCTGCACGTTCCAGGAACTTCTTCGGATGGTAACTCAGAAAGGGAGATTATTTTTCTTCAGGGGCCTGAGCTGTTTCGAAAGACTAGTGATGTAAATGATGGGGTTGTAGAGAGAGAACCAAAGGCTGGGGACTGACCTCAGCAGCAGCCTGGGAAGAGCCATACAAGTCCAATGTCTCCTTTAGGTGATGCTGACACAGCTTTTACTTACGTATTCATTTTCCTCAAAGCAACCTGATGTGATGAATTGGTACCTGACCTTCTAGTGTTAGTCACTTAGTCGTGTCCGACTCTTTGCGATCCCATGGACTTTAGCCTGCCGAGATCCTCTGTCCATGGGATTCTCCTTAATCCCATGGGAAATCTCCTTAATCCCATGGGAATCTCCTTAATATCTGTCCATGGGATTCTCCTTAATCCCATAGGAATCTCCTTAATCTGTCCATGGTGGTGGTGGTTTAGTCACTAAGTCATGTCTGACTCTTGTGACCACATGGACTATAGCTTGCCAGGTTCCTCTGTCCATGGGATTCTTCAGGCAAGAATACTGGAGTGGGTTGCCATTTCCTTCTCTAGGGGATCTTCCTGACCCAGGAATCAAACCTGGGTCTGCTGCATTGCAGGCAGATTCTTTACCAACTGAGCTATGAGGGAAGCCCACTAATTAATCCCAGGGACAGAGGAGATTTGTGGGCTATAGTCCGTGGGGTCACAAAAAGTTGGACACGACTAAGTGACTAACAGTTTCACTTTCCTCTTATATGCGAGGGGAAACTGAAGCATCTAACTTGTTCATGGAGCCTGGGCTGCTGTGAGATTGCAGGCTGGCTTGCTCTAGCTGCCAACTGGAGCATCCCAGTGTGTGATCCATAGAATGCTCCTCTTCTCCTGTCTGTTGGGACCGACTTGCTGCCTGGTCAAGGCTGAGTCCCAGCGGTGCCAGCAGATATGAAGACCTGCCTCTCCCCAGGGCCTGCCCTTGCAGAAAGACACCCGCTACAACCCTGGAGCACACACCGACATTTGTTCTCCTGCTTTGACTTAAACCCCAGCAATATAGCCAACGTCAGGCTTCAGAAACTTCAGAGATGGGGATTTGGGGGAAACTTTCAGATTTTAGAGAGATCACGGTCAGAGTCATCTTTCTAGCAAGACTCATCACAGCAAAGGAAACAGAGAACAAGGATATTAAATAAAGTGCTATTCTCAGCCATGCTTTCTCCACGTAGGTGCTGCTTCTTGCTGGTCAGTCCCCAGAATGTTCCTGCTGACGGATGGCCTGCTTTGGAACAGGTGTGGTCCTCTGGCCTAGCCTACAGGAAAGAGTGTTAGACTGTGAAGAGGATTTATTCCATCGTTTATCTATTGATCAGTTGATCCATCAGTCCGTTCATCCACCCATCCACCCATTCACCCAGTTATTCATTCATTGTTGAAACTTGGTGCATCTGCTGTGCACCAAGGAAGGCTATGACCTAGCTCCCAATCATGGCTGCTGGGTGGACAAAGCTCAGCTCCTTCATCTCCTAGAACAGGCAGGAAAAGCCCCGATAAGGAAGTTAAATAAAGACTCTTGTTTAGGCTTCAGAGACAAAGCAGAGCATGTCCCTGACCTTGCTTCTAACCTGCCTGGACACTGCCCTGACTGTGAATGCCCTGACTGCCTGCTGTGCGTGCCAGACTTGCAGCACCATAGGTAGGACAGGGGATAAACCCTGAAATTGTTGAGCCCCTGGAGGGGGTCTGCCCAACCTAGCCCCAGGTTTAACAACATTCCAAGCTTCCATGACAAAACACACAGCATTAACATGAAACCAGAGGTGTAATTTGCTCACAGGTCGATGATGATATCAGTTTGTGGGATTATAAGTGGCAACCCAGAACTGCAATTTTTGAAGTCTCACCCATGGAGCCGATGCACTGCCTGGGACTTTTTCCCAGTTGGGACTCCAGATGTGGTGTGTCACGAGACTTCCCAGTGCTGTTTGAGTCTGGATGTTGGTCAAAAACCCAATTTGGTGATGTATCTTCTGCTGTTTCTATTTCTCTTTTCTTTTAATATTAGGATATTGAAAGTACTGTAGGTAATTCTCTAATTAATATTGGTATTATTTATTTGATGAGTGGCTTATTTTGTTAACAAATCCTTTGAACCTGAGATGAAAGTGAAAACTTTGGGCAAAACAAGTGCATGAAGCATGGTTGAGAAGCATCCATACAAAGGAGCTGCTTCTTGGGAATCACATTGTCCAGGAAGGACCACATTCTTCACTGATATTCAGTTACAGCCCAGTGTTGTGTAGCTAAGTGGACTTTATTATTCTATGCTGGCTATGGTGGTGGCGGTTTAGTCTGTAAGTCATGTCTAACTCTTGCAACCCCACGGACTATAGCCTGCCAGGCTTCTTTGTCCATGGGATTCTCCGGGCAAGAATACTGGAGTGGGTTGCCATTTCCTTCTCTAGGGGATCTTCCTGATGCAGGGATTGAACCCTGGTCTCCTGCATTGCAGGCAGATTCTTTACCAACTGAGCTGTGAGGGGAGGGAGAAGGTAAACCCTGAAGCCAGTGATTTATCCAAAGAAATGAGAGGTCTAGGGAGTAGAGTCCCCAGGCTGGAGGCATACTTGCCTTGGAGTCTGGGGTGGCCATGGGGCTGGTTCAGAGTGAAGTGGAGGTGCCCGTGCATGACCTCTGCGTTGTGGCCATATGACATTCGGCATCTGTTCCTCCACCATCCAGTGCCCTTGTGGACTGGAATGTGATGTGGCCGTGACGCAGCTTCCATCTTGCATCTGGCACTAACACAGGGATGGCAGAGACACAACATGGGAGAGCCTAGGTCCCTAAATGAATGGAAACCCCACAGGCCCCACCCTAGTTCATGCCTTCAGCATCTCTAAACAGGAGGTGGAAGAGTCCTATAACATTTCTCCCTTCCTCAATGCAATGGTAGCACTGTGGCCTTCTAAAACCCAGCTCATTCACCCATTCCAAAGCCTCTAGGGGGTTTCCCATTTCTTAAAATGTGAAGTTGAAATCCTTTGTGTGCTTAGTCACCTAATCTGACTCTTTGCAACCCCAACAACTAGCTCACCAGGGTGCTCTGTCCATGGGGATTCTCCAGGTAAGAATACTAGAATGGGTTGCCACGCCTTCCTCTAGGGACTCTTCCCAACCCAGGGATCGAACCCAGGTCTCCCAAATTGTAGGCGGATTCTTTACCATCTGAGCCACCAGGAATCCCCTGCCTGACACTAAAAGCTCCCACTCTGACCTGGTCCCTCCAGACATTTCCAACATGACCTCCAGGGCTCCCTTCAATTTGCCCTACCCTCTAGTCAAGCTCAAGTGCCACTCATCTATCCATTCATTTGTTGGTTCATTCCTTTGACACTGGGGAAAGCCTCATCTTCTCGAATTATCCAATAGCCCCTAAAAGGCCCCCTGCTTCCACTTTTGTCCTTGTTGTGTATTCTCACCTCAGCAACCAGAGAAATCCTGTTTAAAACTTTTCAGACTTTGTCAGTCCTCTGCCCAAAACAATCCAACATCGGGTTGCCAGATTTAACCAAAAAAAATAAAGGATAACCAATTAAATTCTGGTTTTAAATAAACGACAAATACTTGAGAATATAACTCATGCAATATTGGGAATATACTTACACTAGAAAAAAAATCATTGTGCACCTGAAATTCAGATTTACTGTGTGCCCTATATTTAATCTTGCAGTCCTATACCAATGCTTTCCCTTTTCACTCAAAGTTAAAGACCAAGTCCTTGCATGATCTGATGCCTGTGTCTCTCTGATCTCACCATTCATCACCCTCTGGCTGCCTCCTCTTTCCTGCTCACTGTCTTGGGCTCCTTGAACACTAAGCACATTCCTACCTCAGGGCCTTTGCACCTGTTGTTCCCTCTACTTGGAATTCTCTCCCCTCCCAGAGAGTCACGGTGTCTCCCTCCCTCACGTCTAGTGGTGGCGGTGGTAGTGGTGGTGATTTAGTCATTAAGCGGTGTCTAACTCTCTGTGATCCCATGGACTGTAGCCCTCCAGGCTCCTCTGTTCATGGGATTTCCCAGGCAAGGATACTGGAGAGGGTTGCCATTTCCTTCTCTACTGGCTCTGTTCAAACAGTAGCTCTGTTCAAATGCCATCTTTTCAGTGAGGCCTCTTGATGATTCTGTCTGAATTGCTACTCACTACATGCTGCCACACCCTCTCCTTGTTTGCTGCTAAGTTGCTTCAGTCATGTCTGCCTCTGTGCAACCCCATAGACGGCAGCCCACCAGGCTCCCCCATCCCTGGGATTCTCCAGGCAAGAACACTGGAGTGGAGTGCCATTGCCTTCTCCAATGCATGAAAGTGAAAAGTGAAAGTGAAGTCGCTCAGTTGTGTCTGACTCCTAGCGACCCTATGGACTGCAGCCCACCAGGCTCCTCTGTCCATGGGATTTTCCAGGCAAGAGTACTGGAGTGGGGTGCCATCGCCTTCTCCTTGTTTAGCACATTATTTTTTCTCTAGAGCATTTATCATTTCCTGACAAATTTGTTTATTTACTCATTGTTAATCTTTCTCCTAATTGGGATCTAAGTTCCATCAGAGCAGGTACTTGGTCTGTTCTACTCAGTACAGCAATCTCAGTGCCTAGAATTAGGCCAGCAAGAGGCAGTAAGCAGTGAAACCTTGATGAATGAACCAAAAGAAAAATCAATAGACAAATAATTACATGATACAACTTTGCAGAGTGATAAGTGCTGCAGAGACAAATGAAGTAGGACAAGAGAAGAGGATGATGGACGGGGCTATCTTACGTGGGGTGGTCTGCTCTGAGAATAGATCTGAATGAAGTCTTAACAAAGTTGTTTGATTGATGGTATCAACTATAGTCACCATGTTTTATTTTTTAAAAAAATATGGACCATTTTTAAAGTCTTTATTGAATCTGAATTTGTTACAATATTGCTTCTGCTTAATGTTTCGGGTTTTTTGGCTGTGAGGCATGTGGCATCTTAGCTCTTTGACCAGGGATCGAACCTGCACCTCCTGCATTGAATGGCAAAGTCTTAACCGCTGGACTGCCAGGGAAATCTCTAGTCACCATGTTTAATTAGACCCCAAGTGAAAGTGAAAGTGTTAGTCGCTCCGTTGTGTTCCACTGTTTGCAACCCCATGGACTATATAGCCTTCCAGGCTCCTCTGTCCGTGGAATTCTCCAGGCAAGAATAATGGAGCAGGTTGCCATTTCCTTCTCCAGGGGGTCTTTTAAACTGAGGGATCAAACTCGTGTCTCTTGTGTCTCCTGCATTAGCAGGCAGATCTTTTACTATCTGAGTCACCGAGGAAGCCCATTCAGCTAGACCCTAAGTGGATGAAATTTTGGTGAAATCCTCTTCCACGTTCAACCTTCCTTTTGTTCTTTCCTGTACCTGAAATCACTTCTTTGGGTAGAAGTCCCATCTCAAACGCATAGAGAGCTTGGTTGTTAAACCTTGTCCTGTGTAGACATAAACAAAACAAGACATTCCCCTCCACTCTGGTCTATATAATCAGCAAAGAGAACAATGAGTAAAAATTTTTAACATTTATTTTGTATTAAGGTATGGCCAATTCTAACCAATCCATTCTGAAGGAGATCAGCCCTGGGATTTCTTTGGAAGGAATGATGCTAAAGCTGAAACTCCAGTACTTTGGCCACCTCATGCGAAGAGTTGACTCATTGGAAAAGACTCTGATGCTGGGAGGGATTGGGGGCAGGAGGAGAAGGGGACGACAGAGGATGAGATGGCTGGATGGCATCGCTGACTCGATGGACGTGAGTTTGAGTGAACTCTGGGAGTTGGTGATGGACAGGGAGGCCTGGCGTGCTGCGATTCATGGGGTCACAGAGTCGGACACGGCTGAGCGACTGAACTGAACTGAACTGATGGCCAGTTAACAATGTTGCGATAGTTTCAGCTGAACAGTGAAGGGACTCAGTCATACATACATACGTATCCTTTCTTCCCCACCACCGCATTCTCCCCCAAACTCCCCTACCTTCCAGGTTGCCACATAACATTGAGCAGAGTTCCGTGTGCTATACAGTAGGTCCTTGTTGGCTATCCGTTCTAAATAAAGCCCTGTGTGCATGTCCATCCCAAACTCCCTAACTATCTCTTTCCCCGATCCTTCCCACAGCAACCACAAGCTTTGAGTAAATTGGTGGGAGTGGTGATGAGGTTTATTTTTCAGACCTGAACTTGGCAGTAGCTGCTGATTGAATCCCACTGACAGCTGCTGACGACTGCTTAACATGTCAGCCTTCCTCCAGGCGCCGCATCTCTTCTTCCTGACAGCATGCGATTCAGTGTGGAATTTCTTTGAGGCTTCACTCTGCACTGGGGGCCACAGATGAGAACTTAGACCAGGAAGTGAAAATAAAAGTCACGTTTGGTGAGAGTCACGGTCTGGGAGTCAAAGGATTTCTTATACATTTAAAACCAACGAACTCTCTACTTGAAATAAGGACCATCTGGATGATTCTGTTTTGAAGCTTAAAAAAAAAAAGTTAAGCTTTAATCTTCTTAGTGTCTTCAAACATCAGGTCTTCTTTTTCAAACTCTACTGGGGGATAAAGTTCTTTATCTACATCTGTGTTGCTCTCTGAGAGGCTCTTTCCCTAGAATCACACACAGACTGTTCAGTGACTTACCTCAGACTTGCTTTAGGGACTTCAGAGTAACACGATGTTGAACTCCTTTTCAGGCACTGAAACCTTCATAAAACCCCAGGATTAGTGACTTGATTGGGAGGGGGATTCTATCTCGCAGTAAACTCACTTTTGCCTTCTCAGCCTCCTCAGGATTTGTCAGATGCACTTTGCATATTTCAACGATAAAACAGTGGTGTGAAAAACTTTCTCAGAGCTTCAAATATTGCAGAAACTGAACAGCTTTGCTCTGAATGAGAAAACCCAATAATACAAATTTTCATTGCATTTCATTTTCTCTTTGGCTGTTCTTGGAATTTATATTGGCCATTTAATTTTACTGTTATGGTTTTATAAGGATATTATCTCTCTGTACAATAGTGTTGATTTTTTAAATTGTAAATTGTATGAAAGCTTTTGAGTCTAAATTCTGAAAGCTAAGTATTATCATTATTTTGTTTTGCTTGTGAGTTTTGAAAGCCATGCTTTTTTCAGATTTGTATCTAAAGTCTTATAAGTAAATCAGAGATGCTGGAATTTTCCTCCATCTCACTACATAACTCTTGGTAAGTTACTTTTCTAATGATTTATGAAATAGCATTTATTAAGCAATGAATATTTCTGTTTTTGTTTGGAGTACTATTCAAATTCATTTAAGGATATATGTGACCAGTGACCAAACATCAGCCAATGCTCACAATCAGGATGAAATAAATTTACTTCTTTTCACATTTATGTCCTCAAAACTTAGTTGGTCACAATTTCTTCCTGATCAGAGATATGAATACATCATGAGAAGAGTTGAGGCCAAATTCATAAACTGTAATGAAACACTTCTGAAAAATGAGGTAACTTTCATGTATTAAATGCCAATATTGGAGACAGATATAGGAGTAATGATTATTTATTAAGTCTTTTACTCATTATTGGTAGCATATCAAATGCTTCACATGGATTGTCTCATTTACTCCCCATAACAGCCCTCTAAGTTGGATTCCATGATCATCCTTATTATACAGATGGGGAAACTGAGACTTAGAAAGTGCATGTCATATAACAGGCAAGAAGTAGAATTAAAATTTGAACTCCAGAGCCTCAGAGTTCAACCAAAGTGCCATCATGTCAGTCAGCTTTGGAACTAGTAGTGTAAGCAGCAGTACAATTCACAATTTAAAACAAAGATTTTTTTTTTTTTCTTGGAAAGAACTGTGGTCATACTCCTGCCTCTGGGTAGAATAATACACTCTATGTTTCTCTAGGACTTAAGCTTAGAGAGCCTTTACCAACTTCAGTGCTCAGCTAGTCTAGTGAATAGTCAGCACTGTACACCATCCTGTCACAACATAACGGATATTTGCAATTCAAAGTATGCTTAACGACAATGCAAAAAAAAATCCATAAAAATGGCAGAGCCCTTAAGAAGTGGCAGTTCTTCAAGGCATTGACTCATGAAGAACTGAGATGTCCAATGTCATAATTCAGTAACGCTCCACCAGAGCTAACTTTTCAAGAGAGAACTAACACAAAGAAAATATATGCAAGACAGAATCTGTGAACAATAAGAGTATGTGAAGAACTAGAAGAGTTAGGAGAATACGTGTGTGGTTGTAGTTGAGGGCTTTGTAAGGCGTCTTGGTAACTCCTATAAATAATGTCCAGCAGAATTCTTTTCAGACTGTAGGTACTCAGTAAACACTCTATCCAGTTGTCACGTGTGGATATGAGAGCTGGACCATAAAGAAAGCTGAACACCAAAGAACTGATGCTTCTGAACTGTGGTGTTGGAGAAGACTCTTAAGAGTCCCTTGGACAGCAAAAAGATCAAACCAGTCAATCAGTCCTGAGTATTCACTGGAAGGACTGATGCTGAAGCTGAAGCTCCAATACTTTGGCCACTTGATGTGAAGAACTGACTCATTAGAAAAGACCCTGATGGTGGGTAAGACTGAAGGCAGGGGGAGAAGGGGATGACAGAGGATGAGATGGTTGGATGGCATCACCGACTTGATAGACATGAGTTTGAGCAAGCTGTGGGAATGGGTGATGGACAGGGAAGCCTGGTGTGCTGCAGTCCATGGGGTCACAAAGAGCTGGACGTGCCTGAATGACTGAACTGACTGAGTGCATGGGAGAAAGCCTTCTGATCTCATAGGAGGCCCAGCATCCCACTCAGTAGACACGTGCTTGTCACAATAGTCAGTTCAGTTGCTCACTCATCACAGAATGAACAACTTTAAAGGACACATACAAGTTATTAAGAAGAAAAGAAAAAACTTCTAAATATGTTAAAATAAGGATAATTTTGTTGATCCTCAGCTCCAGAGAAATGAAGGGCTTGAGGGGGAAAAATGACCTCTGCAAATAAAGAAAAATAGAGTTATCACCATAATTATATAGCCTTGTCAAGGAGACGTGACTCTCTTAAAGTAGGAGAAAATGATTTCAAGAGTGGAGATGCCCATGTGGGTTATCAGCGAAGTTTCACAGTTGGCAAGACCATTACAAGGGATTTTATGGATCTTAAGTGGATGAAAGACACTAATAAGAGATAAGTAGACCAGAACTTCCCTGAAGGGCGAGATTAACGCTATAAGATAAAATCAATAGGCAAATTAGATATGTCATTCTCAAATGCCCTACTGTAAAACAAAGGTGTCCCACTAATAAAATGATCGAAATATTTTCCCAACATGAAGGAAAATAAGTTGAAGAACATAGTTTCCTCAATTCAACGTTCCCTTCCCTTCCTTCATCAAATTCTTTGTTAAAACTTCTATTCTTGCTATACAGAGAATTGATATGAATTAAATGTGACTGGAAAATCTTGGGGAAACATTCATTATTAATTGAATGGTTTGATTCTTTTTTAAAAAAATTCTGGGATGAGGTCTGGCCTATAGATTAAAAAAAACTATTTATTTTAATTGAAGGCTCATTACTTTACAATATTGTGGGGTTTTTTTTGCCATACATCAACGTGAATCAGCTATGGGTACACATGTATACCCCATCCTGAATGCCACCCCCCACCCTCCCCACCCTATGCCTCTGGGTTGTCCAGGAGCACTGGCTTTGAGTGCCCTGCTTCATGCATCGAACTTGTATTGGGCATCTGTTTTACATATGGTAATACACATATTTCAATGCTGTTCTCATAAATCATCCTACCCTCGCCTTCTCCCACATAATTCAAAAGTCTGTTCTTTATATCTGTGTCTCTTTTGCTGTCTTGCATATAGAGTCATTGTTACCATCTTTCTAAATTCATATATATGCATTAATATACTGCATTGGTGTTTCTCTTTCTGACTTACTTCACTCTGCATAATAGGCTCCAGTTTCATCCACCTCATTAAAACTGACTCAAATTGCATTCTTTTCTATAGCTGAGTAATATTCCACTGTGTATATATACAGCAACCTCCTTTTTTCTTAAGGTTAATTTTTTGAACTATAGTTGCATTACAATGTTGTGTCAGTTTCTGCTATACAGCAAAGTCAATCAGTTATATGTATACATATGTTCCCTCTGTTTTAGATTTCCTTCCCATTTAGGTCACCACAGAGCACCGCATGGGGTTTCCTGTGCTACACAGGGGGTTCTCATTAGTTATCTATTTGATACACGGTAGTGTGTATATGCCAGTCCCAATCTCCCAGCTCATCCCACCCAACTTTTCCCCCTTGGCAATCATAATTTTGTCCTCTACATCTGTGTCTCTATTTCTGCTTTGCAAATAAGTTCATCTGTACCATTTTTCTAGATTTACATGCAGCAGTATTAGACGATATTTGTTTTCTTCTTTCTGGCTTACTTCACTTTGTATGACAGTCTCTAGGTCCATCCATGCCTCTGCAAATGGCATTATTTTGTTCCTTTTTAAAACTGAGTAGTAGTCCATTGTGTATTTGTACCCCATCCTCTTTCTTTATCTGTCCCTCTATTAGATATTTAGGTTGATTCCACGTCCTAGCTATTGTAAATAGTGCTACAATGAACTTTGGGGAGTATGTATCTTTTTGAATTATAGCTTTCTCTGGGTATATGCCTAGGAGTGTTGGGTCCTATGATAGTTCTAGTCTTTAGTTTTGTAAGAAACCTCCATACTGTTCTCCATTGTGACCATAAGAATGATTTGATTTTATGAACATATAAACGTGGAGGATGAGAGACCCCTTGGAGAAGAGCGTAGGTACCTCAGCCAGCACCTGCCTACTGCTGGACGTGTGAGTGAGGTCATTCTAGATTAACTGGTTATCAGTCAACCTCCTAGTTGACCATAGACACGTGAACAAGCCCAGCTGAGGTCTTTCTCACTGGCTCAGACCAGAAGAGTTGCCCTGGCTTCCCAAAGAATTGTGAGAAACAGTATATAGTGGTTTGAAGTCATGAAACTTGCGGGTGATTTGCTGTGCACCAAAAGTGAACAGATATACCATTGCACCTCCAAACTTAGCAGGTAGTAGGGACTCAATAAATATTTGTTAAAATATTTATGATGTGATGATGAATATAAGACTATCGTAACTACTTACAAAAGGTCTTCATCTGATTGAGTTTGTACACCACTGGATTTAATTACATGCTCTGAAAACTACCCGGTGTTAAGATAATGTTTCAAAAAAGGTATAACCATAAGAGGCAGTTAGGGAAAGTGAAGTGGTAGAAACTCAAACAGCCACATGTCTTATTTCTGCCCGGTGTTAACTTAGTTAATGAGGGTGAAAGTAACAAGATTAGGTTAGACAAAGAAATTCTATTTCCACTCATTTTTTAAAATGAAGAGTTGGACATATTTTTACATTCTATCTATGTACGATAAAAAGAGAAAACAAACTAAAATGGTGAAGCTTTAGGGCCATACAGGGGATATTACATAAACTTAATGAGGTGGATTCCTTAGTATAGAAGCTGGGCTGATCCCTAGTTTAAACAATGGCAACAACAATGACAAAATCAGAATTGAGCATGTAGCTGATGACAAGAAATGCTCTTGAAACTAAAACAGATGAAAAGTTATTTTTTGTTTAATTAAAACAATTTTATGTTTAATTGGATGATTGTTGCTTTACATTGCTGTGTTGGTTTTCGCTGTACACCAGTGTAAATCAGCTGTGAGTATACATATATTCCCCTCCCTCTTGAGCTTCTCTTTCACCCCGCCCTACCCATCCCACCCCTCGAGGTCATCACAGAGCACTGAGCTGAGCTCCTTGTGCTACACAGCAGCTTCCTACTAGCTGTCGGTTTCACACACGGTAGCATACACATCGGAGAAGGCAATGGCACGCCACTCCAGCACTCTTGCCTGGAAAGTCCCATGGGCTGAGGAGCCTGGGAGGCTGCGGTCCATAGGGTCGCGAAGAGTCGGACACGACTGAGCGACTTCACTTTCACTTTTCACTTTCATGCACTGGAGAAGGAAATGGCAACCCACTCCAGTGTTCTTGCCTGGAGAATCCCAGGCACGGGGGAGCCTGGTGGGCTGCCATCTCTGGGGTCGCACAGAGTCGGACCTGACTGAAGCGACTCAGCAGCAGCAGCAGCAGGCACATGTCAATGCTTTTCTCTCATTAGGTCCTATCCAGTCCTTTCCCCCGCTGTGTCCTCAAGTCCGTTCTCCACGTGTAGACAAAAAGTTAGAATGCAGTCTCAAGTGGGCACGTATCCTTGTGTGAATCAAGTGCACAGCCCTCCCTGACCACCCTTGCTTTGTCCTGGCAGAGGTCAGTGGCCCAGGAAGAGTAAACAGTCCACTGGGAATGCAACATTACAACGTAACATGTAATGTCCTTTCCCCCATACTATGCTAGAATTTGCTGTAAAAATGAGAGATAACCAGTACAACTAGGGTTTGTTCATACATTCCCCTTTTAACACATTTAAATATAGAAGCTCACTGCAAAGATAAAATTAAAAACACCTTCCACTGGCATCTTTGCTACCCCCACCCTCCACAGTGATCTCCAGGGAATCCACTAGACCACCTTTTGGGCTCATAAAACTCTCTCTGGACCATGAGTAATCATTGCAGTGCTGGAAATGATAACCCTAAAACGAAACAGCCTGTTCTTTAAGTTGTTGCTAATTAAAAACTAACAAACAAGCAATGAACAATGGGTTTCCCACATTGGTGAGGATATGTCCCAGACCCTCTGATTCTCACGTCCCACTCTATTGTACTGACCAACTCTTTCTGTCATCAGCAACCCTGGCAGAAGTCGGAAGAGCCTTGGTTTGACACACAGAGCTAGTTGTCTCCATGACTGATCTTTGCTTTCAGTCCATGTGACAAATATTTTGCTTTCCTTACCAGGCATGTGAAACACACACGAGCGAGCTGCACTTGACATTTCAGGTACCCAGTTCCATGTACCAACAAACATCAAGGTCTGATCTGTTTCAGTTGTGATCTGCTTTTCCTCTGACTTCAGGAGCAGAGAGCATCTCGTGTTGTCTCTGGTATAAGCCCACTGCAGAGATGCCTACCTCCTGTGCACATGAATTTTTGCTTCTGGAGACAGACGTGTAAACTGACTGTGGGGTCTAACCCAGAAGAGGGTGTGAGAGAGACACACGTTGTCTCTTAGAGGAGACCTGAAGGACTTGATTATTCCTGAATAGAAGGAAGGGGAATCATATAAGTCCAGAGAACAGAATGGCTGCTTGGGTAGCAGAGATAAGTCAGCGTGACTGTGATAAAGGAGATGCAGGCTGGGCAGATAGCTCAGTGTTGAGAGATGAAGATGCAGATACAGGCAGGCACCAAGTCCCTGGTATTGTGCATCCTCCTCAAAGGAGCATGAAATTTATATTTTTCCTAAAAGTTATGGGTAACTTTGGAAGGATTTTGAGCACAGGAGCAGTGTGATTTCAGAAAGAGCCCTTTAGCTGTGGTATGAAGAACAACTTGAGGGTGGGTAAGGGTGAGGAGGGGTTGGAGGGAAGGGAAGAGTCAGACAAAAGTGGAAGGAGGGAGAACATTACAAACAAACAAAAATGATCTTTGTTTCTAGACCTGAAGTTGAAGAAAGAGAAGACCCTGGATTCAAGAGATATGAAGGACGTGGCGTGTCCAGGACTTGGCGTGTGATAAGCGGTGACTGTGAAAGATAGAAGGGTCATGTTAGAGTTGTGAGATTCTATTGGGTACAGAGGGATATTTGGTTCACTGAAATTTCAAATGTCAAAGTAGTAGGAGGAATTCTGGGAGAAAGACGAATTTTCTTCTGGTTATAATAAATTTGAAGTGCCTGTGGGTGATCTGGGCAGTAGGGAGTTGTATAGATGAGTTTGATGCTCTGAGAACAAACTTAGGTGTAGAGACTTTAGAACTGGAAGGAGGCAAAAGATATCAAATGGGGTGAACATGTGAGAAAAGGATATAAGATTAATTTACCATACTGACAAAAACATCTTCCTATACACTAGTGATGAAAGGTTGGAAAATGCAGTGAGAATGTCGGTACTGTTAAAATAGCAACAGGACATGAAATCCTTGGCTATTGATATAATTCAGGACAAAGGAATTTGTTTGAAGACTCTATAAAACTCTAATGGAGACAATAAACATAGACTTGAATACATAGGGAGCTATACCATACTATTTATTTAAAATCGTAAAAGTAGTGAAGATGACAAAACTCCCGAGGCTCACAGATGGATTTAGTGCAATGTCTATTAAAATCACAGCAAGATACTTTATGGAAATTTACAAAATGATGCTAACATCCTTTTTGAAATAATCAGTGCATGAGAATGCATCTATGGATTAATATATAGAAAGAATTTATATAGCACTTTAGATTTACAAGATGTTTTCACATCATTTTATCATTTAATTCTTTCAGCAACTATAATGAGGTGTTTATTATTTCCGTTTTAGGGTGACCACACCTGGAGTAGTCCCATGGTATGGTCCACATGCCCCTCCATCCCTTAATATATTTCCTAGATGTCTTGGTTTTTAAAGAGAGTATTATTGTTAATAGTTGCATTAAAATAATCTAGGGTAGGTTGATACCATCTCCACGGAGAAACTTCTTACCTCTGTCATGCTCTTATCTAGTAATGGATAAGGAGCATATAGGGAAAAGAATTCTCACCCCTAACATGTGCTAAATCTGAAAGATGAACATGATAACACTTTTCCCTTTTCCTAACCCATGCTTGTTGCAAAGTTACTAACAACTCCCTTTTAAGTGCAGCATCCTGGACAAGAACATACTCACCAGTAAAACAAAGTGCATTGTTTCCATCAAGAGCTATTTCTCTCCAGTTTGATGGAAGAGGTATTCAGGGTTGCTAATGGCTCTGATCACCAACTTGGTGTGCCAACTGGCTGCTCATATGAGCCAGTTGCATCAAACCACCAGGCTCCCAGTTGGAGATGTCAGTGGGGGAACTTGGAAAACTATAGGCTATGTATAACAAGAGAAATATGTTCAAGATATAGGCACAGAGCTGTCCTTCCATAGGGCTTGTAGAGTATTCTGAATATCTCTTTAACAGTAGCTTGTTATTTAGTATGTGGAATAAAAATGCATCAGTTATTTTATTTACTTACATTTTTATTGTGGAAAGATATATATAACATAAATTTACCATTTTAACCATTTTTAAGTGTATAGTTCAGCATTACTGAGTATATTCACATTATACTGTAATCACCACCACCACCATCCATCTCCAGAACATTTTTCATGAAACTTTGCACCCAGTTAAACATTAACTCTTCATTCCTTCTTCCCCTCAGTCCCTGGCAACCATGATTCTACTTTTTGTCTCTATGAATTTGACTATTCTAGATACCTCACATAAGTGAAACCATACAATATTTGTCCTTTTGTGATTGACTTATTTCACTGGGATTCCCTGATGACTCAGTAGTAAAGAACCCACCTGCCAATGGAGGAAATGCTAGAGACTCAGGTTGGATCCCTGGGTCAGGAAGTTTCTCTGGAGAAGGGATAGGCAACCCACTCCAGTATTCTTGCCTGGAGAATCCCATGGACAGAGGAGCCTGGTTGGGCTACAGTCCATGGGGTTGCAGAGTTGGACATAACTGAGTGACTAATACACTATTTTACTTATCATAATGTTAAGTTTACTCTGTGTCACGCTGTCAGAATTTCCTTCCATTTTAAGGCTGAATAATATTCCATTGCATGTATATATCACTTTATTCTTCCTCGAGGTTTCATGTTTATTTTGCAATGCACTCTTGTTAGCAATGAGTTTAAAAGTTAATGTTTTATGAAATACTAAATATTGAATTTTATTTCTCAAAAAAGTTGGTGATAATTTAGAATTTGCACAAATATATGCTGAAATTTCTCAAGAAACCTATATGCAGGTCAGGAAGCAACAGTTATAACTGGAGATGGAACAACAAGTGAAGTGAAGTGAAGTCGCTCAGTTGTGTCCGACTCTTAGCGACCCCATGAACTGCAGCCTACCAGGCTCCTCCGTCCATGGGATTTTCCAGGCAAGAGTACTGGAGTGGGTTGCCATTGCCTTCTCTGACTGGTTCCAAATGGGAGAAGGAGTACGTCAAGGCTGTATATTGTCTCCCTGCTTATTTAACTTCTATGCAGAGTACATCATAAGAAACGCTGGGCTGGAAGAAGCACAAGCTGGAATCAAGATTGCCAGGAGAAATATAAGAAACCTCAGATATGCAGATGACACCACCCTTATGGTAGAAAGTGAAGAGCAACTAAAAAGCCTCTTGATGAAAGTGAAAGAGGAGAGTGAAAAAGTTGGCTTAAAGCTCAACATTCAGAAAACGAAGATCACGGCATCTGATCCCATCACTTCATGGGAAATAGATGGGGAAACAGTGGAAACAGTGTCAGACTTTATTTTTCTGGGCTCCAAAATCACTGCAGATGGTGATTGCAGCCATGAAATTAAAAGACGCTTATTCCTTGGAAGGAAAGTTATGACCATCTTAGATAGCATATTCAAAAGCAGAGACATTACTTTGCCGACTAAGGTCTGTCTAGTCAAGGCTATGGTTTTTACAGTGGTCATGTATGGATGTGAAAGTTGGACTGTGAAGAAAGCTGAGCAATGAAGAATTGATGCTTTTGAACTGTGGTGTTGGAGAAGACTCTTGAGAGTCCCTTGGACTGCAAGGAGATCCAACCAGTCCATTCTAAAGGAGATCAGTCCTGGGTGTTCATTGGAAGGACTGATGCTAAAGCTGAAACTCCAGTACTTTGGCCACCTCATGTGAAGAGTTGAGTCATTGGAAAAGACTGTGATGCTGGGGGGGATTGGGGGCAGGAGGAGAAGGGGACGACAGAGGATGAGATGGCTGGATGGCATCACCGACTCGATGGACATGAGTTTGAGTGAACTCCGGGAGTTGGTGATGGACAGGGAGGCCTGGCGTACTGCGATTCATGGGGTGGCAAAGAGTCGGACATGACTGAGCGACTGAACTGAACTGAACTGAATGCTGAAATTTAGAATTCACTGCTGGAGACTGTAACAATGTCACCACCACATGAAAACCAGGAGATATAAGTCTACTGAAGAAACGTTAGCATTTACTTCAAAAGTTAGTTATTATTTTAAGAAGCCTGCCCCCCCAAATAATGCTTTAATGTGTACAGTTGCAAAAAGTACATTATATATCATTTTGTAAACCATGACTTTTCACTTAGATCAAATTACTATTCTAATTTCATTTATTTTTCATTTTAAGTTTTTGTATATTTTTTTAAAAAGCTGAGTGGCAGACTTTTTTCCCTACAGAGATGCTTATATCACTACATTCTACCCAACACGCTCTGTTAAAATTATAATGTAGACACTCCTCCATCACGGATAAGGTTTTATGTTTCCTCCCATTGATCCTCCTCTTTCTCACCACTTATCCTTAGCCATCATAATATGAGTAGGTGTAGATCGAAGTCCAAGTAACATGATGAGGCCACAAGCAGGGGTTCCAGCCAACAGCCCTGTGAAACCCTCACCTGGTAGTCAGCTTCATGTGAATGAAAGCCTTCAGATGACTGCTGTCTTCATCTTCCAGACACCTTTCCTGACACTGAGTGGTACATGGACAAGCTACCCTACCAAGTCCTGCCCAAATTGAAGCTTTGTAAGCAAGGTAAATGTTGTCACTGTTTTAAGCTCTAAATTCTGGAGCAATTTGTTGCTGAGTCAAGGGAATCAGAACAAGATGCTAATGTATTGGTCCTATTACAGGAAAACAAAAACAAAAACTGCGCAAACTGTTAAGTAACTTTCTTTTCAGTGTCATCAGATGATTCAGATAAGAATATGAGGAGTCCTGAATTTATTTTGGTAACTTCTAAACAGAGTCCACCTCTTGCTAAGAGTTGACTCATTGGAAAAGACCCTGATGATGGGAGGGATTGGGGGCAGGAGGAGGAGGGGACGACAGAGGATGAGATGGCTGAATGGCATCACTGGCTCGATGGACATGAGTCTGAATGAACTCTGGGAGTTGGTGATGGACAGGGAGGCCTGGCGTGCTGCGATTCATTGGCTTTAAAAGAGGTGGACACGACTGAGTGACTGAACTGAACTGAGCTTGAATCCAAAGAAAGAAATGAAAGGCACCAAAAATGTGAAATATGTGGGTAAATATAAGACTATAATAGGGTTTTCTTTTCTCTTTTTATATCTTAATTTTAAAAAATGACTGCTTAAAGCAATAATTGTAATGTTATATTGTTGGGTATATAATATATATACAATGCATCATATATAAGGATGTATCACATAGACTATATGATTACTTATGATACAAGGACATATATCTCATATATGGTTACATATGAAGCATTATATGTGACTATATGTGAGTACCATATGTGATTACTACATGATAACCCCCATGCCACATGCATACTCAGTCATGTCTGACTGTGGGACTATAACCTACCAGGTTCCTCTGTCCTTGGGATTTTCCTGGCAAGAACACTGGAGTGGGTTGCCATTTCCTCCTCCAGGGACTCTGTGATACCTATGATGATATGTAGTATGTATAACAATGATATCACAAAGGGGGAAGAAGTGGAGGTACGTTGGAGCAGAGTTGCTTTCTTTTTCTTAAATCCAAAATTAAGTCAGTATCAATCTGTAGTCAACTTTGACAAAATAAATATTCACATTATAATCCTAAGAGCAATCTCTAATAAACAACTATAAAAATACGGCTAAAAAACCCCCAGAGAAATTAAAATAGAACACTAAATCATGTTTAACAGGAGAGAAAGAGGTGGAAGCGGAACAGAGAAATGACAAAAGACACAAAATTACGAAAAAGAAACAAATTGCTTATCAATGACTATATTAAATGTGAATTGACTAAACTCTCATATTTGTAAAGAGCTACGAAGCTAGACAGCAACAATTGTGTTGATGGGTCACAAATTGCTCAGCCATTCTCCTGTTGCTGAGAATCAGGCTATTCATGGATTTCTACTATCATAAATAACACTCTATAAATATTTTTATACATTATTTTAATTTTTGTTAGGTTTTGCTTGTGGTGAATTTCATAAAATGGAGCTCAGTTGCACTGATGCTTCATAACTTCTGGTCCGTTTTGATAAATCGCTCTCCTCAAATATGTCAGAGTATCTGTTTCTGAACAGATCCATCAACAATGCCTAATAATTGTTTAAACAGATGAGTAATGGTAACCTGGCAAAAGAATTCCAGAAAAGCATCTATTTCTGCTTTATTCATTACACCAAAGCCTTTAACTGTGTAGATCACAATAAACTGTAGAAAATTCTTCAAGAGATAGGAATACCGGACCACGTGACCTGCCTCTTGAGAAACCTGTATACAGGTCAAGAAGCAACAGTTAGAACTGGACATGGAACAACAGACTGGTTCCAAATTGGGAAAGGAGTATGTATACTGTCTCCCTGCTTATTTAACTTATATGCAGAGTACATCATGCAAAATGCCAGGCTGGATGAAGCACAAACTGGAATCAAGATTGTTGGGAGAAATATCAATAACCTCAGGTATGCAAATAATACCACACTTATGGCCGAAAGTGAAGAGGAACTAAAAGCCTCTTAATGAAAGTGAAAGAGGAGAGTGAAAAAGTTGGCTTAAAGCTCAACATTCAAAAAACGAAGATCATGGCATCTGGTCCCATCACTTCATGGGAAATAGATGGGGAAACAATGGAAACAGTGTCAGACTTTATTTTTGGGGGCTCCAAAATCACTGCAGATGGTGACTGCAGCCATGAAATTAAAAGATGCTTGCTTCTTGGAAGAAAAGCTATGATCAACCTCGACAGTATATTGAAAAGCAGAGACATTACTTTGCCAACAAAGGTCAGTCTAGTCAAATCAATGGTTTTCCCAGTAGTCATGTATGGATGTGAGAGTTGGACTATAAAGAAAGCTGAGTGCCAAAGAATTGATGCTTTTTAACTGTAGTGCTGGAGAAGACTCTTGAGAGTCCCTTAGACTGCAAGGAGATCAAACCAGCCCGTCCTAAAGGAAATTAGTCTTGAATATTCATTGGAAGAACTGATGCTGAAGATGAAACTCCAATACTTTGGCCACCTGATGTGAAGAACTGACTCATTGGAAAAAAACCTGATGCTGGGAAAGATTGATGGCGGGAGGAGAAGGGGACAACAGAGGATGAGATGGTTGGATAGTATCACCAACTCGACGGACATGAGTTTGAGCAAGCTCTGGGAGTTGGTGATGGACAGGGAGGCCTGGCATGCTGCAGTCCATGGGGTCACAAAGAGATGGACACGACTGAGAGACTGAACGGAATGGTAACCTGAAATAATTTAAATTGGCCTTAGTTTCCTTGTTACTGAGGCAAGCATTTCTATCTTTGTTAATTTACTGCTTGTATTTTCTTATGTGTAAACTGGCGGGATTTATCATTTATGGAGTGGGATGTGACTATTCATTTGTTATTTTTTCAATTCTATTGTAGCAGGAAGTGACTAGATTTTAATACTTTTTAATTCCTCCTCCTCTATTAGTTACATCAGTTCCTTAAATTAGCTTACTGATAATAATTCTTTGAGAGAGGGGAACATTAAGAAAAGATTTTGAAGAAAGCTGGCATATAGAATAAGAGTTATCCCCATGGCCTTCAGAAGTTTATCTTAGTTCTTCTCATTCTGAGAAGAACTTTACAGATGAAGTATCCATAGATTCCTGTCTGCTCTAAAGGCTCTGAGGTGAAACAGAGCAAAGAGGTACTGACAGAATGTTGAGTCTTAGGTGGAAGGCTTAGCTGAGCTGGAAATAATTGATTAGCCAGGGAAGCTTTGGTGCCAAAACATTAAAAATAACACAATGATAATGCTTCCTAGCAGCAGATCTGCTCTTCCACATGAATCCAGAAATAGATTAAAACTCAGGTCAAATGAGGATCTCTGAGTTTGTTCAAGAAAAGTAGTAGGGGAGAGAGATGTGTCCTGCGTGTGAGAGCTGCAGTTTCCTTTTCTCCCTACAGATTTTAAGTATCCTCCTGCATTTACAGGCTTCTCAGGTGGCACAGTGGTAAAGAGTCCACCTGCCAATGCAGGTGGATGGAAAAGACTCGGGTTCTATCCCTGGGTCGGGAAGATCCCCTGGAGGAGGAAATGGCAACCCACTCCAGCACTCTTGCCTGGGGAATCTAGGGACAGAGGAGCCTGGCAGGTTATAGTCCAAGGGGTCCAAAGAGTCAGACACGACTGAGTGACTGAGCACAGGGCACCCTTTTATTTACTTCAGGAAATGTCCCTTCATGTTCTGAGTCAGACTTTATGGAAAAGTATCATGATACCAAAGCTTCCCTGGTGGCTCAGATGGTAAAGAATCCACTTGCAATGCGGGACACCTGGGTTGATCCTTTGGTTAGAAAGATCCCCTGGAGGAGGGGATGGCAACCCATTCCAGCATTCTTAGCTGGAGAATCCCCAGGGACAGAGGAGTCTGGCGGGCTACGGTCCATGGGGTCACAAAGAGCTGGACATGACTGAGCAACTAAGCGCAGAACAGCTCAGCATGATACCAGGAGCCACAAGATTTAAGCTCTGACCCTCACCTGAGAATGAGCTTCCTCTCACTCACTGTATCTCCACTACCCTCACTATAGATATTTCAGGGATGAGATTGACCAAAATGCAGATTTTGATGATGAGAATTGGATAACTCTAGGATGTCATTTTTCTTAAATCCTACTATAACAGCTCACTAAAAATCACAGGGAAATTGACATGAACCATAACTGAATGCTACTTGATGCATGGCATCTTGCTAGTCAGTACAAAGATAAAGTATGTCTACCTGTCCTGGAGTAGCTCATTCTCAGATTTAATGGCTTTCAGTTAAAGAAACCCTCTGTATCTTTTGGTAGGGGGTTGAGGAAACGCAATAGTCCCTTCCTCCCCTGCCAAAGGATTGAGTTATCAGTACTTCAGATGCATATGTGAAAATCAGACAGCTGGAGATGAAAATGACAACAGCAATAGAATGCATGGCTAAGGTGTGCAACCAAGTTGGTGTGCCGGTGCGCTCCACCGGCACACGTCCTTTTCAGCCTAGCCCTCTCGACTGCCCTCCCATGGGAGAATGTGGAACTGCAGCTGGCTCACAAAGCCAAGAGGTCTGAGGGCCAGGGAGCAGGGTGGAAACCAGATCTTTGATGCTTACGGTAAACTTGGTCCAAACAAGAAACATTACCATCCAGGTAACTCTACAGCCAACGATCAGCCAGAGACTCATCTCCCACTGTGAGAGAGACGGGGAGAGCCGGGAGCATTCTGCCAGGGTGGGGGTCCCCAACGTGCTGACACAGGACTGGAGCTACTCGCTTGCTATCCACGTGAAACGGCTTGCTCATTTTCTCTCCTTTTTTGGTCTCTTACTTCTCTGTTCTTTTTCACCTCCTCCCCTTCTGTCGGCAGTAAATATGCACCAGGGGCAATTCAGAAAATTTGGTTCAGTCTAGTATGGCGAGAGAGACTTGGCCTTGTGGGGCGGGCCATGGTGCCTTTTCTCAGCATTATGTGCAGAATTCCCTAGAATCTTTCTTTGTGGTTCTGTTGTTCCAATTAGAGGGGAATCCTGAGGCCGAGATCAGAGCTGAGTCTCAGGTGATGGGGAGGTTATGGGGAACGCTCCCACAAAGACGTGTCTGAGGATGTTCAGAGTGACTTTATAACGATGAATCAAGGATACAGTCTTCCTCCCCTGAGCAATTGGTTTGTTTCTGTCTCATGGACCAGGTGGATTCTCTCACTGTCTCATAATGTAGGAGTCCCTGGACAGTGTTGGAGGGGAGGGAATGGACGGCTAACAGTTAATGTTCCTTGTTTGGGTAAAGCTTATCTTGGAAAGGGCTGTGAGCATGAGGACCTGGGTTCTTTGCACCCCTCTCGGCCACAGACCTCTTGGCGGAGCGCTCTGGCTGCAGTTCCAAACTCTCCCACAGGAGGGCAGTCCTGAGCGCTAGGCTAAAGAGGAGGGTTGTGCCCAAGGAAAGCAAACGACTTAGACATACATTCTACGCTGTTGTCGTTTTCATTTCTGTCGGTCTGATGTCCACGTCTATATCTTAGGTAATTTTATGCTTGGGTGGAGAAGAACGAGACCATCGGGTCTCCTCTCCTGTCCTTTCCTCAACAAGCATAGAGGCAGCCAGTGTTCAGGATTTTAAGATAGCACATTTGCATCCGTCTCGGCTTCCTCTTCTACTCCATTCCTTATTATTTACCTTTTCTTATCTCACGTAGCTCTCATGTGCGCTACCTTGTACTTTCTGTGTCCTTGTAAGGTGCCTTATGTTCTTCCTGGAGCCAGGCAGGGTATAAATACATGAATAAATATAGCAAGCACCTGGCTTCCTGAGCCTCTGGCTCCATAGCACGCTTCACTGCTTCTCGGCCTTTTGGCTCAATCCAAGCACAAGCTAATGGGCTCCGTTCCTGGGCTGGGCTGGTGCCCCAGGCCTGCCACTCAGGACTTCTCTCAGTTCTTGGCTTCTTCTTGCCTGAAGACTTTGGTCGGGATTCTTCGTCCCTTACTGTCTGATCACGGTCTCCCGGGTCTCGCTTCTCTGCTCTACCTCCTCCTCACCCTGTGTCGGAATGTGGCTTCATGAGGTTCCATAGCCTCTGAGTCCCTCTTTAATGAACATCTTCTCTCTAGATACAGTCTCTAGACTGACTTACATGGTACTTCAGAGCTCTGGGGGCTTCCCTGGTGACTCAGATGGCAAAGAATCCACCTGCAGTGCAGGAGACCACAGTTTCAATCCCTGGGTTGGGAAGATCTCCTAGAGAAGGGAATGGCTACCCACTCCAGTATTCTTGCATGGGAAATCCCATGGACAGAGGAGCCTGAAGGGCTACAGTCCATAGTGTTGCAAAGAGTTGAACGCGACTTAGCTACTAGCGTTCAGAGCCCTGGAGAGGCAATATGGTGTGGTATGGTGGATTTGGAGTCATTTAGATTTTGGTTGGTTCAGCTATCCATCTGTCTACCCTTCCATCCAATACTTCAGTACACACACACTTTCTCCTCTTGCCTCACCCCCCTACCCCCATCAATGAATGCCACGTGCCAGCTATGTATTGGAGTTGTGGTTGGTAATGAACCAGAGATGCAATCTTTGCTTTATGAAAGTTGTATTCAAGTCCTGTGAGTTTAAATTCAAGCTCTAATGCTTTCTGACTGTAAGAAATTAGGTAATTATTTCATTTCTCTGAGTCGCAGTCTCAGATTCTCAATCTGAGAGCTATGGGTAGTAATTCTTACAGTATCAGGTCACTGAAAAGATTAAATGACGTAATAAATGGAAAGCAGGTTGCCCAGTAAGCACGCCACCACACAGCAGCTGTTACTACCAGATGTCTGGTCACACGCAAATGTGGGCCCTCTTATATTTCTCCCTGGGTATTCCAGGCTGCTTCTTCTCTACCTGTTGCATCTATCAAACTACTTGCATTTGCTATTATTTTCTAGAAATTTGCTGCAATTTCTCATTTTTCTGGTGACTCCCTTTTTCTGTTTTGTTCCCTGTTATGGATTTCTTAAAAAAAATTTTTTTTTTTTGTATTTCAAAAACAGAACCAAAGTTTGTAGCAAGCAGTCGTAATATGACTTGCAAATGGGATGAACTGTACCAAACCCATGGCAGATGAGACTAGCTAAGCTCAAACTGTCCAAGCACCAATAACCTTTTACTGGTAACCCCTTTGGACTCTTGCTTTCCTAAGAAGTGAAGTGAAGTGAAGTCGCTCAGTCATGTCCGACTCTTTGTGACCCCATGGACGGTAGCCTACCAGGCTCCTCCCTCCATGGGATTCTCCAGGCAAGAGTACTGGAGTGGGTTGCCATTTCCTTCTCCAGGGGGTCTTCCCAACCCAGGGATCGAACCTGGGTCTCCCTCATTCCAGGCAGATGCTTTAACCTCTGAGCCACCAGGGAAGCAGCTACTGCCTAATTTCCAAATTCTAACCACCCCAGGCCCCTGCCCCGACTATACTTTCTAATTTCTACTCTGAGTCTTTCGCTAACAAAACTGTAAGTAACTTTCTTACAGCATTATTGACATATTTATATTTGGTGATGTGGGAGTCTCCTGGGAAGGCTGGCAGGCAAATAGATTTGTCCAGTATGCAATCATGAACCAGAAATCCCTGCCAACATTTTTTAACTTGCCAAGTGGTACACCAAACAAATGAAAAACCCAGATACCGGCAGAGTGACTTCCTTTGCCTTAGAGCTCCCAGTTGAACAATTTCTCTTATGTGAAATGTTCCAGGGGGTGGGACTTTTGAGCAGCAGGAGGAGGAGCGCCCACCCAGTTCCACCCCTTTCATTTTCCCCCGCCCCCTCTCTCTTTTTGCCCCTCTCACCATGTCTTGTGCTGGAAGCTGACCGAAAGCACAATTTTATGTGATGCTGAACATTTCAGAGAATGGCCTGGACTAAGGAGTTTTTCAGGGAGTGACTGTGGTTTCAGATTTAATGAGAAACATGAAGGCGGATGAACTTGGAGGAGGTCTCTCGTCTTTTACTTGGGTTCCACCTGTGGTCACAAACAAGCTTCTGCATGTTTCAGAAACGATGCTGGTGGTCTGATCTCTGTGGAGGCCTGTGTATTATTGCTCCAGTGACTGTGAACGTGATCTGAATGTTGGATCCAACACGGAGCGGCTGGTGGGTGGTGGTGCACCCGGGCAGACCATCTCTGAACAACTTAAAGAGGATGAATTTCATCCACGCACCCATCGTTCTCCAACCGCGAAGATGATTCTAGGAAGAAAACTCCTGACCCTTCTATGAGAATTGTGCTGCTGAGAGTAATTGACTCAGGGACAAGTGAGACAACGTTACCTTCTCCTGATAATCATTGCTGCAGGAGCCCAGTGGTTGTAAATTGAAAGTTAAGCCCTCAGGAAACCAGAGCTGTTTGTATCAAACTGTAAATGTGGCCTTAAGCAGGGTGCATATTCAGCTGACAGATGCTGGTAGGGCTGTACCAGTTGTTAAATAGTCAATGCTTCTTTACTGGCTTGGAAAACAGCCACTGCCCTGAGTCTTGAATGTCGCCCGCCCTTTCTGTCACCTCCCAGACCTTGTGCGCCCAGCAGCAAAGGCTACCCTGGCATTGTGGGGTCCACAACCTTGCCCGGGGTCTATCGTGCTTTGCCAGGGCCCGTCCTACCTGTTATGGACCATTTGCAATAGCACGTCTGGTCTTCACACTTCTGATTCACTTGGAGAGAGCAAGGAGAATTGTAAACTCATACAGTAGAGCCCTGGCTAGAGGTCCGACTTGAGGACACAGCCCGCCTGCACTTCGTTGGCTGACACCTGAAGAACAGAACTTTGAAAAGGCAAGATGTTCCCAAAGAAAGGAGAATCAATGAGGGCTCAGTGCTCTAGAAAGGAGGTGGCAGTGTTTTGCTTTAGGGGGAGCAGTGGAAAAGGGGGTCCCAGATGGCTGTTAGGAAGGGATGGAATGGAGACTGAGCCTCCTGTGGTAGCTGAAGACAAGACGGGCACAGAAAGAAGTAAATATTTTCACAGAGTAGCCAGATCTCCCCAGGCAGCAGAGGCTGAAGCCCGCCAGTCCAGCGGTGGTCACACCATCATCTGTTTTCCTTAGCGCCTCTCCGGCCTGTGGTCCCCTCACCATTCCTCAAAAGCAGTAAGTCCGTCCTGCCTCAGGATCTTCGCTGTCTTTAGTTTCCTCCCTCTTCGCTGCGTTCTTTCTCTTCTTAGCATTTATCACCACCCACAGTACTATACATTTTGCTTTTATTTTGTTTATGGCTCTATCCCCTTACTATAATGTCAGCTCCAAACTGGCAGAGGCTTTCCGCTCTATTTTGTTTTTGCTGCATCCCTGGTACCTAGAGCACGGTAGGTGCTCAGTGAATGTTTGCTGATCAGTAAAGGAAGGGAAAATGACTTTGTATCCACTATGTACTGGGCATTGCGTTCTGTCCAACATTGTTCCCATGGTGCCCCCTACTCCCATCAGTCCTTGTGCAACTGCCTCAGGGGTCTCTTCTTCCTCTCTCTGTATTTGTGATGTTAATTAATATAAATTTAAATAACCGCTTGTGGCTAGAATCCATTGTACTGGACAGAGTAGCTCTAGCATAAGAGGCGAAACCGACTGCATCTTGTGCTCCAGTCAGGGAGACAGGAGCAACGCAACCTTGACAGTGCACACGCCTCTGGCAGTTTCTGGGCTCCTGGGAGAAGTCAATTCTAATCCCTCTTTTTATTTTGTCTTGGCCTGAGTAGGGCCAGACTAGGATGAGCTGATTGAATGCATGTACGTTCAGTTGTGTCTGACTCTTTGCGACACCATGGACTATAGCCTGCCAGACTCCTCTGTCCATGGAAGCTTTTCAGGCAAGAATACTGGAGTGGGTTGCCATTTCCTCCTCCAGGGGATCTTCCTGACCTAGGAATCGAACCTGTGTCTCTTGCATCTCCTGCATTGGCAGGCGGGTTCTTTACCACTGAGCCACTTCTTAGACAGGATGAGCTGAGTGGGTTGAAAACTTAAGGGGGCACCCCCAACTCATGAAAATAGTGAGGCAATGTTTTAAAGATAAAAATTAATGCAAAAATCCATGATGAAAAAGAATCAACTTTTTAAATAAAGACAGGATCAGTATTGCTGATTTTTAATTTTGTCGGAAGCCGCATTTTGATTTGCCGTGCCCTGCCAGTGCTTCTGGGGTAGTTTATACCAATGGCCTTAGTTTGTTAATCTCCTCCTGCCACCTTTCCTCTTTGATAACCTGAAGTTTGTTTTCTAGGTCTCTTTCTGTTTCTGTTTTATAAATAAGTTCGTTTACATGTTTTTTTAAGATTCCACATATAAGTGACAGCATATAATATTTGTCTTTATCTGGCTTACTTCACTTAGTATAGTGATCTCTAGGTCCATGCGTGTCGTTGCAGTTGGCATTATTTCATTCTTTTTTATGGCCAAGTAATATTCCACTGTATACAAGGACCACATCTCCTTAAGTCAATTGTCTATTGATGGGCACTTGGGTTGCTTCCATGTCTTGCCTATTGTAAATAGTGCTGCTAGGGACATTGGCGTGCAGGCATCTTTTTGATTTAGAGTTTTTCCATATATATCCCCAGATATATCCTCTTAGATATTTAAAAATGTTGTTGTTGGTCAGTTGCTAAGTGGTGTTCATCTCCTTGTGACCTCAAGGACTGCAGCATGCCAGGCTTCCTTGTCCTTTACTGTCTCCCTGAGTTTGCTCAAAATTCATGTCCATCGAGTCAATAATGCCATCCAACCATCTCATCCTCTGTCGTCCCCTTCTCCTCCTGCCATCGGTCTTTCCCAGCATCAGGGTCTTTCCTAATGAGTTGGCTCTTTGCATCAGGTGGCCAAAGTATTGGAGCTTTAGCTTTATCATGAGTCCTTCTAATGAATATTCAGGACTGATTGCCTTTAGGATTGACTAGTTTGATCTTCTTGCTCTCCTAGGGACTCTCAAGAGTCTTCTCCAGCACTACAGTTAGAAAGCATCAATTGTTTGGTGCTCAGCCTTCTTTATGGTCCAACTCTCACATCTATACATGATACTAGAAAAACCATAGCTTTGATTATATGGGCTTTTGTTGGCAAAGTGATGTCTCCTGCTTCCTAGACAGGGCTTAATTTTAGATGATCTCTAGATTTTTCTTTGTATTACTTGAGATTATTTCTTCCCATCTGAACTGAAAATGATACTAATCTTATGAAATCTATGACTTAAAAAAAATTGCCTGTGGGCCACTTGATATTTTGACCTGAGGAAGAAGGGCACAAGTCAAGAAAAGATGCCACTCCAAATTCTATTTCTCTAATACTATTTTGAGAAACTTCATTTGAGGCCACCCCAAATGTTTTACTTCTTTATTTACCAGCCTTACTTTGAACCCAATGAAATGAATCATTAGCTTTAGTCACCCTGGGAACCAAACAGACCAGGAATACAGATATAAATTCCATTTGGATTCTTGTAATTAAAGATAAATTACCCAAGATGGTGTATAAAATTTATATTATCTATAAAGACTAGATTTAAATGTAATTTCATTTATAAAATCAACTACATTTTAAATACCATGGAAAACACAGAATGTATGTCTTAACTTTCTCTCAGTGCATAGCAGGAGTTAGCAAATGTTATCTGTAAAGGGCCGATTAGAAAATATTTTTTGGTCTCGTGGACCCTATTATCTTCATAACAGCTCTTCAACCCTGCTGTTATGGTACAAAGGGCAGCCCTAAGATATACATAAATGAATGGGTAGAATTGTGTTCCAATAAAACTTTATTTACAAAACAAGGAGTGGGCCAGACTTGACCTGTGTGTCATAGTATTCCAATCCTTCTTTCATGATAATATTGTTCATTGGGCTCTCACTGGCCTTCAGTGAATAAGACAGGAGAACAGGTACAAATCTGTGAAGTCAGAGAGTGGGTCTGGTGGTATAGCAGGACTCAGAGAATAGGTGTTTGTGGGAGAAAGTCCACATTTTACCTCTGAGAGGTGGCTGTGAAGACAGAACTGAAATCTAAGAGCAGGAAGGCACAAGGCTGGAGCCAGATTCCCCATCTGATTTCCTTGTTGCTTTGAGACTCATGCTGCTAACTATAGAGCTAGGGAACTATTTTCAACTGCACCTTTTCCCAGGAGTAATGGATGAGGCATAGTACAAAAAAGTGCATTTTGTCCAGTCAATGTTTCCCAAGAGAATCTCTCCAAAGAAACTGACACTGGAGAATTTGAGTGTGACAGCTTCTTCTCATTAGAGATTCCCATGGGCCTGGGAATAATCTACTGTTTACAGTCACCATGAAGCTTTTCACTACACAGAGGGATCCTATGGGTTTTCTCCTCTCTTCTTTTAGCAGAAGGTGAAAGGAAAGGTTCTCTTAGCCTCAAACATGAAGATGGTCTTCTGATCCAACGCAAGAGAGAGGTTGTAAGCAAGGGGAGGCCAGTGTGTGGCCCCTGTGATTCTCAGGAGCATCAGGGGCATAAAATGTCTGACTTCCTCACTTTTACATCTTAAGGTCTTTGGGCAGCTCCAGGCAGATAAAGTGTGCTTGAGATCATCGGTAGAATGAATGAATGAGGTGGTTCTCATTAGATAAAGGAAAGTGTTAATAGGAACATCTATTTTCTTCTTATGTTCTACAGCACAGAATAAGAAGGAAGGGCTTAAGATCAATGGTCATATAGGAATTTGTCCTCGAAGAAATTTGGGGTCTGGATCACATCCGTCTTCTAATATGCAGACTTCCCTCCCCATGTAATCTCTCAGGAGTCACATTTGAAACCTTTTAGCACTGATTACCTATCTTGTGGACTTGTGTACTAAGCAAGTGTTCAGTTTACCTTTTTTTTTTTGTTTTTTTGAGCCAGATTCTAGGGGTGCAAAGCTGAGTAAAACAGTTTCCACTTCAAGGAACTCATGATGTGACTTAACCATGTTATGTATGTTGACCTAAAACAAATTTCTGCAGCAAAATGGGTTTATTCTGGGATCAGCAGAGAATTGTAATTAGGGGTCTGCAATCATGGTGAGTCATGTGCAAGTCTCCCTCGAGGCTAAGGAAGGAGAATCCTTTCATAGAGAGTTCTATGGACAGGGAGGCCGGGTATGCTGCGATTCATGGGGTCGCAGAGAGTCAGACACGACTGAGCGACTGAACTGAACTGAACTGATGGAGGGAAAAAAGGAAGTTGGGAGGGCAGTTGTAAAATAAAGAGTCCGTGGTTTTCCATTGGCTGAGTCCTTGCCAGGAAAGAAGAGGAGTCTTCCCTTCCCTGTTGGGCTCTGCTCTCATCACAGGATGTGAGAACTCCCCACTCTGTTTAACTGAGGTTTCTGCGACTAAGCACAACGCAGCTGTATACTAATGTTTACATGCGTCTGTGTCTTTCCTTCCTTGAGTAGATCATAAGCCCCTTGATGACAGCAACCCCATCTTTCCCTTGTTTTGAATCTACCCAGTAACTAATGTAACTAAGGAATACTTGCTGTATATATTAACAGTTACCAGGCCACTTTCTGGGTAGAGCTCCAAACCAAGTGGAATAGTTATGAACTGCCACTCAAGCTGGAGGAAGCTGCAGTCAGAGATGGCCCCCAGTGCACGTTCCAAGTGTAAGTTCCCCGCTCAGCTTCGAGCCATCCTCTAGCTCAAAGCAGCTTCCACTCTCCTCTCCTCTCTGTTCCTCCCTTGAAAGGCAGGGATCCATGAACTCTGACACCTTGTAGTTTTCACAGTGCTCTGAAATTCTCGCATGAAAGGATCTAGGCTAAATATGAGCACATTTATACGGAAGTGTTATACGCTTTCATCTCAGAGCCTTCGTGGTTTAGAGTTTCAAATGGAAAATAAAATCACCTCAGGGATGGAGAACTATCAGCTGCCAGCACAGCTAAGGCTAAGACAAGGCTGACCTTTGGTGCCCCTCCTCGTGACCAAGGACTGAAACCTTTCTTTGCAGATGGGTCTATATCCTTAATTAGGTCCACGGCAATCTCCCTCTCCATTTCTCCCTTAGATGAATCTTTCAGCAATAAAAGAAAAGCTGATCAGGTTTCTAAGAGAGGGCACTACGGACCGCTGACCTGGGTCGGTCAGAAGGCACACACTCCTCTCTCCTGACTCCCTTGGCTGACCCGCATGTACCCCTTCCTGGTCAGCATCCCACGAAGCATTTCCTGAGTGACTGTCAGGAGCTGTCACTGCTTCCGTATGAAATAGAGTGTCTCAAGCTTTTATCCTGGCCCAGAACCTTCTGATCTCTTTCTCCTAATGCAAACTTGATCTCAGCCAACTGTTGCACCCAAATTACCACATGGATTTACTATAACTTTAGTCAAAATCCAAACAGGAATTAAATTTTTTGTGGTGGGGGGAGGAATGGATGTATTGATTTTAAATCTTTTATCATAGGATAAACATGGGGAAATGATCAAAGATATTTTAAAACTGGAGACCAATGAGATGAACTTGACTTCAGTTCAGTTCAGTTCAGTCGCTCAGTCGTGTCCGACTCTTTGCGACCCCATGAATCGCAGCACGCCAGGCCTCCCTGTCCATGATCAACTCCCGGAGTTCACTCAGACTCCCGTCCATCAAGTCAGTGATGCCATCCAGCCATCTCATCCTCTGTTGTCCCCTTCTTCTCCTGCCCCCAATCCCTCCCAGCATCAAAGTCTTTTCCAATAAGTCAACTCTTCACATGAGGTGGCCAAAGTACTGGAGTTTCAGCTTCAGCATCATTCCTTCCAAAGAAATCCCAGGGTTGATCTTCTTCAGAATGGACTGGTTGGATCTCCTTGCAGTCCAAGGGACTCTCAAGAGTCTTCTCCAACACCACAGTTCAAAAGCATCAGTTCTTCAACGCTCAGCCTTCTTCACAGTCCAACTCTCACATCCATACATGACTACTGGAAAAACCATAGCCTTGACTAGACGGACCTTAGTAGGCAAAGTAATGTCTCTGCTTTTGAATATGCTATCTAGGTTGGTCATAACTTTTCTTCCAAGGAGTAAGTGTCTTTCAATTTCATGGCTGCAATCACCATCTGCAGTGATTTTGGAGCCCCCCAAAATGAAGTCTGACACTGTTTCCACTGTTTCCCCATCTATTTCCCATGAAGTGATGGGACCACATGCCATGATCTTCATTTTCTGAATGTTGAGCTTTAAGCCAGCTTTTTTGCTCTTCTCTTTCACTTTCATCAAGAGGCTTTTTAGTTCCTCTTCACTTTCTGCCATAAGGGTGGTGTCATCTGCATATCTGAGGTTATTGATATTTCTCCCAACAATCTTGATTCCAGCTTGTGTTTCTTCCAGTCCAGCATTTCTCATGATGTACTCTGCATAGAAGTTAAATAAGCAGGGTGACAATATGCAGTCTTGACGTACTCCTTTTCCTCTTTGGAACCAGTCTGTTGTTCCATGTCCAGTTCTAACTGTTGCTTCCTGACCTGCATACAGATTTCTCAAGAGGCAGATCAGGTGGTCTGGTATTCCCATCTCTTTCAGAATTTTCCACAGTTTGTTGTGATTCACACAGTCAAAGGCTTTGGCATAGTCAATAAAGCAGAAATAGATGTTTTTCTGGAACTCTCTTGCTTTTTCCATGATCCAGCAGATGTTGGCAATTTGATCTCTGGTTCCTCTGCCTTTTCTAAAACCAGCTTGAACATCAGGAAGTTCACAGTTCACGTATTGCTGAAGCCTGGCTTGGAGAATTTTGAGCATTACTAGCGTGTGAGATGAGTGCAATTGTGCGGTAGTTTGAGCATTCTTTGGCATTGCCTTTCTTAACAAGTATTATATAAATTTTGTAGTGATTGAAATAAAAACAGATTGGTACCATTATATAGTTATGGACAAATAGGTCATTGCAATAAAACAGAGCGTATATAAAGAGATCCAAGGGTATTTAAGGAATGTGATATATAATAAAGGAAGTATCTCATTTCAGTGGGAAAATAATGTACTAGTCTACAAGTGGTCATGGGACCAACTATATATTTGAATAAAAGAATTTTATATTCACCCAGACATTTACCATTTAGAACTACAGAGCCTCTTGATGAAAGTGACAGAAGAGAGTGAAAAAGTTGGCTTAAAACTCAACATTCAAAAAATTAAGATTATGGCATCCATTCCCATCACTTCATGGCAAATAAATGGGGAAACAATGGAAACAGTGACAGACTTTATTTTCTTGGGTTCCAAACTCACTGCAGATGGTGACTGCAGCCATGAAATTAAAAGACGCTTGCTCCTTGGAAGAAAAGTTATGACCAAACTGGATAGCATATTAAAAACCAGAGACATTACTTTGCTGATAAATGTCCATCTAGTCAAAGCTATGGTTTTTCCAGTAGTCATGTATAGATGTGAGAGTTGGACTGTAAAGAAAGCTGAGGGCTGCAGAATTGATGCGTTTGAACTGTGGTGTTGGAGAAGACTCTTTTGGACTACAAGGAGGTCAAGCCAGTCAATCCTAAAGGAAGTCAACCCTTAGTACTCATTGGAAGGACTGATGTTGAAGCTGAAGCTCTGATACTTTGGCCACCTGATACAAAGAGCCAACTCATTGGAAAAGACCCTGATGGTGTGAAAGATTGAGGGCAGGAGGAGAAGGGGATGACAGAGGATGAGATGGTTGGATGAGCACATTCCAGGAGATAGTGAAGGACAGGGAAGCCTGACTGGCTACAGTCCACAGTATCATAAAGAGTCAGACATAACTTAGAGACTAAACAACAACAGCAACAGGTTTATAACTTTCAACAAATTTTGATTTGAATGGACATGAGTTTGAACAAGCTCTAGGAGTTGGGGATGGACAGGGAAGCCTGGTGTGCTCAGTCCATGGGGTCGCAAAGAGTTGGACATGACTGAGCAACTGAACTGAACTGATCTACCATTTACGGCATTCCTTTGGGTAGACCCAAATTTCCATCTAGTATAATTTTTCTTCTTCTAGAGGAGCTTCCTTTAACATTTTTGATTAAAGATAAGTTGCTGGTGAGTTCTGTTAGCTTTTTTCTTGCCTGAGAAAGACTTTGTTCCATCTTTGTTTTTGAAAAGAAGGACAGTAATCCCTGACAGATGGGAACCAGACTAAGTGAAACTTAACAACTGCTCCAGCTTATAGCCTTGAGTTTTCAGGCCACAGCACAGGAGGGTAACCCAGGTAGAACCAGAACTCTAGAGACGTGAGGATCCCCCTCCCTCCGCACCGCACTGAGTCTTCAGCACAGTGCTGATCAGCATCTGAGGAAACAATGAAAGATCTGGGGAAGAGCACCAAAAGGATAAGTGAGAATGGTGGCCAGCACTCACACAGTGCCTCTACCTACAAACCAGATTGGCACTCAGAAGGGTCTTGCCTCAGCTGTGGGAATTTATTAACTCTTGATTAAATGCTTCTCTGGACCCACTTGAAGTGAAAATGTTAGTCCCTCAGTCATGTCCGACTCTTTGCAACCCCATAGTCTGTACCCTACTAGGCTCCTCTGTCCATGGGATTCTCCAGGCAAGAATACTGGAGTGTGTTGCCATTCCTTCTCCAGGGGATCTTCCTAACCCAGGGATCGAACTTGGGTTTCCTCCATGGCAGGCAGATTCTTTACCATCTGAGTCACCAGCCCCTGGACCCCACTTGCTGCTGCTAAGTCGCTTCAGTCCTGTCTGACTCTGTGCGACCCCATAGATGGCAGCCCACCAGGCTCCCCTGTCCCTGGGATTCTCCAGACAAGAACACTGGAGTGGGTTGCCATTTCCTTCTCCACTTAACAAGTCTTAAAAGCAAGAGCCAAAAGGATCAGTTTGCCGTGGTTTTACTTAGATACAAGATCCAAAAAAAGTCATACTCAAAAACAGAGGTGAAAAGTGGTTGAGGGGTCAGAATAGGGAGATATTGGTAAAAAGGTAAAAACTTATATAAGACATAAAAAGATGTAAGATACAAAAATGATATAAAAAGATACAAAGTTATATAGTTCATGAGTTCTGGGAATCTAATGTATAGCATGGTGACTATAGTTGTTAATACTATATTATATAACTGAAATTTGCTAAAGGCATAGAGCTTAAACATTCTCACCAAATAAATGTGTGAGGTGATGGATGCATAATTAATTTTATAAGAATCCTTTCAAAGGTTTATATATATAGCAAGTCATCACTATGTGTACAAATTTTTATTGATCTATTATGCCTCAATAAGGCAAAGAGGAAAAAGGATCATTTTTCCAAGGAACTTAACTGCATTCCCTAAAAAAGTTGCTCAAGAATATTTATAGGAATATCCAGCACCTAACAAGGTAAAATGTATGGTCTTTGGAACACAAAGATTACTAGACATGCAAAGATGCAGGAAAATACAATCAATAACGAAGAGGAAAAAAAATCAATCAAGAACAAGTAACTGAGAATTGACACAGGTGTTAAAATTAGCACATGAGGACATTGAAATAATTATTATAAGTAATACAGATGTTCAAAACATTAAATGGGTCCTAGAAGATATGAAAGTGACCCAAGTTAAACTTCTAGAGATTAAAAGTACAATGTTCGAGATGAAAGATATTCTGGATGGAATTAATGCTATATTAAATATTGCATAAGAAAAAATTAGGGAACTTGAAGACATAATAATAGCAACTACCCCACATGAAACACTTAGAGAAAGGAAGATTTTAAAACCCTAAAAGAATATTAATGAGCCATGGGACAACATAAAATGGCCTAAAACATGTGTAATTAGAGTCCTGAAGGAAGGGAACAGAAAAATAATTTGAAGAAGTTAATAATGATTGGAAAATTTCAAAATTTGTTGAAAACCTTTTATGATCCCATGGAATGTAGCTGCCAGGCTTCCCTGTCCTTCAATATCTCCAGGAGTTTGCTCAAACTCATGTTCATTGAGTCGATGATGCCATCCAATCATCTCATCCTCTGTCACCCCCTTCTCCTCCTGTCCTCAATCTTTCGAAGCATCAAGGTCTTTTCCTTGGCTCTTTGTGTCAGGTGGCCATAGTATTGGAGATTCAGCTTCAGCATCAGTCCTTCCAATGAATATTCAGGATTGTTTGACTGGCTTGACCTCCTTGCAGTCCAAGGGACTCTCAAGAGTCTTCTCTAGCACCACAGTTCAAAAGCATCAATTCTTCGGCACTCAGACTTCTCTATGGTTCAACTCTCACATCCGTACATGACTACCGGAAAAACCATAGCTTTGACTATATGGACCTTTGTTGGCAAAATGATGTCTCTGCTTTTTTAAATATGTTATCTAGATTTTTTATAGCTTTCCTTCCAAGGAGCAAGCATCTTTTAATTTCGTGGCTGCAGTTACCCACAGGTCCAAGAAACTCAGCAAGTTCTAAGCACAAGAAATACAAAAAAGTCTAACCAAGGCGCATATTATTCTAACTACTTAACACCAGCAACAGAGAAATTATTAGAAGCAGCCAGAAAAGAGACATGACATGTTCAAAGGAACAAAAAATTAAGGATGACAGTAATTTTTCTAACCAGAAATGAACCAGTGAAGCAACATCATTAAAGATATGAAAGGAAAGGAAAAACTCTGTCAACCAGGAATTATATAATGATACAAATAATCAATAAACAAATGAAATGTATGCTTAATTTCAAGAATACTTGGGAAAACTTTTAAATAATAATTATATAACATTTTTGCGTTCTTTATCTCCTAAATTTGGAATCAGTTGAAAACCCAAACACAAGAGATAGACAGAGATGAATATTCAGCTTTATTGTTGATAAAGTTAATTAGAGAATGGCTTAGATCAATACCAAATTGGGTTAGTATCAATCCTTTACTTTTGAATGTGATGTTTTACTTATGCAGTGGTACTTCGCCCTGCTAATTTCCAAAGAACTGGACCAGAAAACTGGACGTCACCCTCTCTGAGGGCAGGTAGATCTGTGACAAAGGGCCTAGATGGACTGAATTGGGCCAAACATGCTCAATTCCTCTTCCTGAACTCAACAGCCAGATAACTCACTCCTTCCGTGTAGAAGTGTGAATGGGCAGTAAAAATCTCCAAGTGTTTTGGCTAGACTTCTCCTAATGGAAACAGAAGTAGTCAGGGAATAAATGTTCTCCTCACTAACAATCGAGAAAAATACCATGTTTTAAAAATAAAAAATATAGTTGGTATTAATTTGCAACCAAACCTTGGGAGTCTTCATTTTGGGCTGTCTAGAAGCAGAGCAGGAGATAAGAGTTTGAGTGTAAGCACTTAAAGTTTTAGTTTGTTTAGACTGCTAAGGTGAAACATCACAGTAATTTATACCCTACAGGCTAGGAAGTTCAAGGTCAAGGTGCCAGCCTGTTTCCTGGGACATGGACAGCCATCCTTTTGTTGTATTTTCAGGTGGCAGAAGGGTTGAGGGAGCTCTCTGTTTTTGTTTTTGGTTTTTTTTTCCTCCCAATAAGGGCATTCATTGCATTCATAATGTAAAAACCTCTCAAGACTCCCACCTTCAAATACCATTGCACTGGGAATTAGGTTTTAACATGTGAATTTGGGGGAAGTCTGGACACAAACTTTAGGATATAATACATTGACTTTAGCATATATAACATTTCATTTAGGAATTGAGCTCAGGAAATACTAGTTAGTCACTGAGAAAGTAAGACAGAAATAGGAAGGAAGGTGTTTTATCAAGGAATCTCCCACTACTGAAAACAGGCATTTCATTTCATTAGAAAATTTTGAGAAACATTGTAAAAACATACCTTAGAGTTATCCTGCCTGAGGTAAAGGGAGTTTGGTTTTTTATCCAATATATTTATTGGTTGAAAGTTGCTATTGGGGCCATTACTTTTTCAGAATGTCAAATCTATGTCTCATGCAGGCACAGCTGTCTCCAGCAGCCAGAGAACTCTTAGGCATATGCTTGGGGGCTTTGGCAGTTGGAAACTGTGTCAGCAAGCATAGAAACAGTAGGTGCTAAATGTATATGGGCAGGGTCCTGTGCTGATGATCCTCAAGAAATGTTACAATATTTCATTTTCTTTAAAGGTGACTTAACCTAACCCCAGGCCCTCACCAACTTGCCTGAAAATATAACATCATCTATTAATAGATATCTTTCTGGCCCTTCTAAAGTTGAGCAGAGGTTCCAGGACATTCACTCAAAGCAAAATATTTGGATAGTCCTGGTCATTGTGCCACCATTACTTAGATTTGAAAGATTCTTATATGTCTGGAAGCTTTGTGATGATTAGAATTAATACTGTTAAGGTTTGCCTCCTTGGGCACATTTCGCTTTTCCTTAGAGCCCAAGTTCATCCCAGGACACTGGAAGGCAAATGCTGTGGCCCCTCATCTGTATAGCTCCTCAAATGCTGTGGCCCCCCATCTGTATAGCTCCTCAAATGCTATGGCCCCTCATCTGTATAGCTCCTCAAATTCTGTGGCCCCTCATCTGTATAGCTCCTCAAATGCTGTGGCCCCTCATCTGTATAGCTCCTCAAATGCTGTGGCCCCTCATCTGTATAGCTCCTCAAATGCTGTGGCCCCCCATCTGTATAGCTCCTCAAATGCTGTGGCACCCCATCTGTATAGCTCCTCAAATGCTGTGGCCCCTCATCTGTATAGCTCCTCAAATGCTATGGCCCCTCATCTGTATAGCTCCTCAAATGCTGTGGCTCCTGACAGTTTGTGTTGGCTCTCCTTCTGACCCATGCGCTACCCTCCAGAGGAATTCTAACAGCTCCCTATCACCCTTAACCCAGAACACGGTCCTCCAATTTGGCTCACGCTTCCAGCAAACCAAAGCCAGGAAAACTTCAGGCTGCTTCTGCCGTCTCCTGCGCCAGCATCCTTTGAGACAAAGGCTAACAAAAGTCTGTCCACCTGTTCAGACTGGAGGCAGGACAGAAAAATATGAAAGCAAGACAAATTAATACTCAAAAATATTCTGCCACAATTAAATCAGAAGTCAGAAATCTCAGCTTTTTCACTTATATCTTTACCATGGTATTAGTGACCTTCCAGTGTGCCACCAGAATTTCACCCTTCTGCTGAGGAAAATTTGTCTGACCCAGTGAGAATTACATGATACCTGGTAACAAGGCAAAGCAGAATGTCTTAGCACAGAAATAAAATCTTACTAGCTATCAAGATAGCCCTATGCTAAAGTATCAAGACTTGGATCAATTAGTCCAAGGATGGTTTAGGAATAAACCACGTTAACTGAAGCATGAGATGACTAGTTTTAAAATTTCAGTGTTTCTGGGACTTCCCTGGTGGTCCAGTGGCTAAGACTCCCTGCTCCCAATGCAGGTGGCCTGGGTTTGATCCCTGGTCAGGGAATTAGAACCCAAGAGCTGCAATTAAGACCTTGAGCAGCCAAATAAAAAATGTTAAAAAGTAAAACAAGCAAAAAAATTTTAGTGTTTGTCTCAATCTATTTAATCTCTTTATTGGTTAGAATGATATTAAAAAATTAACATACAGTAAAATTGGGTTTTAGGGGCGTACAGTTTTATAAGTTTAAACATTTGTGCATTAATGTATGAACAACAATTTGGAGGCAAAATAGTTTCATTGCTCTAAAACAGTCTCTCATACTGCCCTTTTGTAGCTGCACCCTCCCTTAACCACCAAATCCTGGCAATCACTGATGTTCTCCATCACTGTAGCTTTGCTTTTTCTTGAATTCTAATATAAATGGAATTATATAGTTTGTAAACTTCTGAGGCCGATTCCTTTTATTCAGCATAATGCCTTTGAGATTCATCACCGTTGTTGCGTGTATCAATCGTTTATTCCTTTTTATTGATGACCGATTGTACTGCATGCACGTGGCAGGTTTTGTTTATACACCCATCGAAGGAATATTTGAATTGTTTCCAGTTTTTTGCTGTTTATAGATAGAATTACCAAAAGTAATCAAATACAAGCATTCACATGAACATACATTTATTTTCCTATGTCTAGGATAAATATATCTAGGTGTGGGATTTCATATGTTTCGGGTATATTTATCTTTATAAGTAACTGGAAAACTACAATATAAGTGCCAGTTTCTTCTCATCTTTGTCACCACTAGATATTGTCAGTTTCTTTTTAACCATTCTAATATGTATGCATGGTATCTTACATGGTTTTAATTTATTCCTCTGGCTGCCTATAAGACTTTGTCTTTGGTTTCTGGTTTTGATATGCTAAAAGCCTGGAGGTGTGTGTATGTGTGTGTGTGTGTGTGTGTGTTTGTGTGCACATGCACGTGTGTATTCTCCTGGGTGTTTTCCAAAGGTTTTTTTTTGTTTTTTTTGTATCTGTGATTAGTTTCTGTAATTACTTTTAGAAAATTCTCAGCCGTTATTTACAT
Organism: Ovis aries; assembly: GCF_016772045.2. Lineage (NCBI taxonomy): Eukaryota > Metazoa > Chordata > Mammalia > Artiodactyla > Bovidae > Ovis > Ovis aries. The sequence continues at coordinate 48,823,653 of NC_056061.1, forward strand.
TTTGCTTGTTCTTCCTACCTTCTACTTCCGGGATTCTAATTTTACATATGTTAGACCACTTGATGTTATCTCATATCTCCTGGATGCTCTTTTAAAGGCATTTAAAAAAAATCTCTGTTATTGTGGTTTTGATTTCATTTTCACTGGACTCTTCCATAGTTTCTAGATTTCTGCTGAAATTACCTATCTGATCTTGCATGTTGTCTGTCTTTTCCATTACAGCCTATCACACATATTAATCATTGTTTTAAATTCTCTATTGAATTTCCAACATCTGTATCATATATGAGTGTCTGTTTCTGTTGATTGTTTTGTCTCTTCAGATTGGATTTTTCCTTACCATTTTGTATGCCTTTTTCCTTATTTATTTATTTTGTAGAAAGTTGTACATGTTTTATAAGATAGGCGATCACAGCACTGCTTTTTATGCCTAGAGATGATTATGTCTTTTTTTTTCTCTATGCCTTTAGTGTGAATGTTTATGTTAATCTAATCAGTTATTGGGCTGAATTTGAGTTTCTTTTGTACTGGCTTACCCTTAGTGTACCTGTGGGCTTCAAATTTCTCTATCATTACCTTTCTTTAAGGATATGGATTACTTTCCCAGAGGATTTTGCCTGGTGTCTACTCTCAAAAGAGAATCTGTCACTTACACTTCTTCCAGCTGTATTCTACTGTTACTTTTCCAATGCTCGTTCCTGTGCTACAGAGAAAGAGTGATGGATGGGTCCAGTTTTCTGATGGCTTGATTTAGGCTCAGCTTAGGCAGGAGCTGGGAGTCCGCTCTCAGGGGTGTGGTCCTCACAAGTGTCCCTGTCTTTCTTCCAGCAGTAGTGCTGGTGCTAGCAAGTGAGCTCATCTTTCTCCCAAGGGCAGAGTGTTTAAAAAATCGATTCCCTTCTCACTGCTGCAACAGACTTCTACCAGTGATCTAAGGCTTCAAACTGTGTTGCTCTTCGCTCTGCAAATGAAAGCTTTTGTTCTGTAGAGGAGACAGAAAAAATACATCTGGGGGGAGTTTCAGCAGTGGTTGCAGTGTTCCAATTCTCAGGACTCTCCCCAGCTTTCCCTGTAAGTACCTGGTGGGATTTGGGAACTAAAATCTGCAGGAAGTTATGAGCTCCCCTAGGTCTGTGAGTCCCAGAGACCTGATGCTCTCCAACCAGCCTTTAATGATCCTTTCAGTTCAGTTCAGTTGCTCAGTCGTGTCAGACTCTTTGCAAGCCCCTGGACAGCAGCACACCAGTCTTCTCTGTCCATCACCAACTCCCAGAGCCTACTCAAACTCATGTCCATTGAGTCGGTGATGCCATCCAGCCATCTCATCCTCTGTTGTCCCCTTCTCCTCCCACCTTCAATCTTTCCCAACATCAGGGTCTTTTCAATGAGTCAGTTCTTTTCATCAGATGCCCAAAGTATTGGAGTTTCAGCTTCAGCATCAGTCCTTCCAATGAATATTCAGGACTGATTTCTTTTAGGATGGACTGGTTGGATCACTTTGCAGTCCAAGGGACTCTCAAGAGTCTTCTCCAACACCACAGTTCAAAAGCATCAATTCTTCTGTGCTCAGTTTTCTTTATGGTCTATCTCTCACATCCATACATGACTACTGGAAAAACCATAACTTTGACTAGATGGACCTTTTTTGGCAAAGTAATGTCTCTGCTTTTTGATATGTTGTCTAGGTTGGTCAAAACTTTTCTTTCAAGGAGTAAGTGTCTTTTAATTTCATGGCTGCAGTCACCATCTGCAGTGATTTTGGAACTCCCCAAAATAAAGTCTACCACTGTTTCCATTGTTTCCCCATTTATTTGCCATGAAATGATGGAACCAGATGCCATGATCTTAGTTTCCTGAATGTTGAGTTTTAACCCAACTTTTTCACTCTCCGCTTTCACTTTCATCAAGAGGCTCTTTAGTTCTTTTTCACTTTCTGCCATAAGGGTGGTGTCATCTGCATATCTGAGGTTATTGATATTTCTCCTGGCAATCTTGATTCCAGCTTGTGCTTCATCCAGCCCAGCGTTTCTCATGATGTACTCTGCTTATAAATTAAATAAGCAGGGTGACAATATACAGATTAGATGAACTCCTTTCCCGATTTGAAACCAGTCTGTTGTTCCATGTCCGATTCTAACTGTTGCTTCTTGACTTGCATACAGATTTCTCAAGAGGCAGGTCAGGTGATCTGGTATTCCCATCTCTTTCAGAATTTTCTGCAGTTTGTTGTTATACACACAGTCAAAGGCTTTGGCATAGTCAGTAAAGCAGAAGTAGATGTTTTTCTGGAACTCTCTTGCTTTTTCCATGATCCAGCAGATGTTGGCAATTTGATCTCTGGTTCCTCTGCCTTTTCTAAATCCAGCTTGAACATCTGGAAATTCATGATTCATGTACTGTTGAAGCCTGGCTTGGAGAATTTTGAGCATTACTTTGCTAGCATGTGAGATAAGTGCTGGGAAAGATTGAGGGCAGGAGGAGAAGGGGACGACAGAGGATGAGATGGTTGGATGGCATCACCAACACAATGAACACGGGTTTGGGTGGACTCCGGGAGTTGGTGATGGACAGGGAGGCCTGGCAGGCTGTGGTTCATGGGGTCGCAAAGAGTTGGACACGACTGAGTGACTAAACTGAACTGAACTGAGATGAGTGCAATTGTGTGGTAGTTTAAGCATTCTTTGGCATTGTCTTTCTTTGGGATTGGAATGAAAACTGACCTTTTTCAGTCCTGTGGCCACTGGTGAGTTTTCCAGATTTGCTGGCATATTAGTAAATTTAACTAAATCTTCTTATCAGCTAATGTGGTAGATGGCAGTGTTTGCCCCAGGTAAGCAGGTGCTTGGCTTTGATTCTCCGTTCTCCCTGCAGGTGCCTGTCTCTCCCCAGATTTTGTGTTGGATGCTTGCCCTGTGACCTCAGCTCTCCCATGGGTTCAGGAAAAGTTTTCCAGTTTTTTTTTTTTTGGTTCCAGTTTTTGTTCTTGTAAGAGATTGCCATGTTCTTTCCAGCTTTCTCCATTTTCCAAGTGAAACTGGAAATATCAATTGCTTTTTGAGAATTGTTCTATTTTCCAGCCATCCTTTTAGGGCAAGAAATAAAGAAGAGGAAATTTTGACTCCCATTTCCCTTGTCGTTTCTCATCTTCCTTAACACAAGGGCATGTTTAGTCAACTCTATCTAGTCTCACGTTTATTTTTTCTGGTTCCTTGTTTTCATATTTATTTCCATGTAAATGTGTGTGCACATCCTCACCAGCCATTGTTAAAAGTTGCAGTATAATTGATTTACAGTGTTGTATTAGTTTCAGGTGTATAGCACAGCAGTTATATATGTACATATATATATGAAAGAAAGTGAAAGTGAAGTCGCTCACTTGTGTCCAACTCTTTGCCACCCTGTGGTATGTAACCTGCCAGGCTCCTCCGTCCATGGGGTTTTCTAGGCAAGAATTGCTCAGTCGTGTTGGACTTTGCAACCCCATGGACTGTAGCCCATCAAGCTCCTCCGTCCATGGGGATTCTCCAGGCGAGGATACTGGAGTGGGTTGCCATTCCCTTCTCCAGGGGATCTTCCCAACTCAGAGATGGAACTGGGGTTTCCTGCATTGCAGGCAGCGTCTTTACCGCTGAGCCGCCAGGGAAGCCCTTATTGCGCCAGTAGTCAGGCACAATTCACTGCTTTCTCCATGAAGGTCCTGGTATATACCCAAGGGAACCCTCCTCCCTGGGGGCACGAGGTCCCTGCTGCTCAGTTGTGAGAGCGGGGGGAGGTGCTGGCTGTTTCTTCAGCACCACCAGTGGCGTGCAGATGAAGCGCTCACACTTCAGGCTCTTACAGATGGGAGGCTGAAGCCCTCAGGGGCTCCGTTTTCCCCAGCTCCTCCTGCGCATGTGCACTTTGTCATTCTGAGCAGTGCAAGCGCACGCACATCCTCAAACACATGCGTCTCCTCACACTTTGCAGAATGATCTCATTTTCCCTGGGCCAAGCAGAGAGCAAAAATGAACTTGTTCAATTCTTTAAAATTTTTAAACAGAAAACAGAAATCTTGATTGATTTCTTCTAATTACAAAAGTAATGTAGAATGACTGCAAAAAATCTCAAGCAAAAGAAGAATGTTGTGAAAGTCTTTTCTTTTTTTCCTTTCTGAACCCTCATCAGAGCACCACTGTTTGCATTTGGGTGTACATTCTGACAGTTTTTTTCCCCATGTATATGCCAAAGAATATGTATTTTAGTTTTTAAAAAGTCAGATGACAGGCTGACAGGCTAATTGACTGGTAGTTTTGACGCAATGGATTACTGGAGATTGCTGTCTTTTCCTTTGGCAGTTCAAGGCTTTGCTGCTATGTTGGGTGAAGCAATAGGCTGGAAAGCAAAAAGAAGCTGCAACAGCTTTCTTAAAGAGGGAGTGTATGCAGGAAGGCAGAACTAAGATAATGAAATGGACATAAAAGTGACTCAGGGAACTATGTGCCACACTTCCATTTAATGGTATGGCTGCTTTCGTGGCAAATCCTCTCAGTAGAGGATAAGATTCAGGGCCATCCTGGAGTCAGCTGAGAGAGCCACAGTCCCTGAGAGAACCCCTTTGCTTCCCCAGGTCCTTTCCTCACTGCCCCTGGTCTGCTCCATCTCTGCACAGCACAGGCCATCAAGTCACATGTGGACTGCAGCTCTTTCCAGCTGCCTCATTGCTGAAAGGTCATTTTGCTCGTGTTTTCTTCTCAGTGGTCCTGGCGCCCCTGCCAGTAGGAGTGCTGACCTCCGCTTTGATCTCTAAACACTGAGGGCTCCTCAGGGAAGGCTCATGTCACAGCAAATGTGTCTTTATGTCATGTCTGTCTGGACAAGGAGGGTGCTTGTCAGATTGTCAAATGTCAACGCTCTAAATTCGGTGTTTCTATCCTCAACAGGAAGTTACAGGGCAGGAGCAGGCTCCTAATCCTGTGTTCTTGCAAAAGCATTCCTTCATTATTGACAGCCTTGTGTGTGTGCTATGTCACTTCAGTTGTGTCTGACTCTTTGCGACGCTATGGACTGTAGCCCACCTGGCTCCTCTGTCCATGGAATTCTCCAGGCAAGAATACTGGGGTGGGTTGTCATGCCCTTCTCCAGGGGATCTCCCTGACCCAGGGATCGAACCCTCCTCTTCTGCATTGGCAGGTGGGTTCTTTATCACTAGCGCCACCTGGGAAGCCATTTACAGCCTTACTATGTATCAAAGGTGAGGAGAATTCACACTGATATGAAGTCTGAGATTTGATACAAGGAGAGATATGTCTTACCTCCAAGATATTGTTTGGGTCTATAACACTAACATGATCCAGAGAATCAGCTTGACTGGAAATGCAGATCTTAAGGACTTCCCTGGTGGTCCAGTGGCTAAGACTCTGCACTCCCAGTGCAGGGGGACTGGGTTTGATCCCTGGTCAAGGGACTAGATCCTGCATGCTGTAACTAAGACCTGAGTGCAGCCACATAAAAAAAAAAAAAAAAAAAGGAAAGAAATGTAGATCTTGGATGATGCTGGAGGGATTCTTTTTAAACAACTGACTGGACCAAAGGAAGCAAGACATTTCCTCTTCCGAAAGGGAATTGTGGCCAAAATGGGTTAGCCAGTCAAGAACCATGGATTCCAAATGCACTTTTCTCCCCTAGCATGTGATGGGAGTACTGGACATAGTGAGTTTGGACTAGACAAGACGTGCCTAGTCAAGCCTGTGGAAGAATAAGTCAGAGTTTATAGAAGGGGTCTAGCCTGAAGGAGTCATTCACTTATTTATAATTTATTGATCCATTTAACAAATATAATGGGATGCCAATCTCATCTTATGCTAGGCATAGTGGCTGAATGGTAGCCCCACCAAATATGTAGTTAGTTGGGTTTTATTTTGTGTTTTCTGTTTTTTTGCCATAAGCCATGCAGGCTTGTAGGATCTCAGTTCCCTGACCAGGGACTGAACCCAGGCCAAGGCAGTGAAAGCTCAGAATCCTAACCACTAGGCCACCAAGGAACTACTTGACCAAATACATGTCTATGTCCTGATCTCTAGAACACCATGTGGCAGAAGGTATGATTATGTTATGGATCTTTTTTTTTTTTTTTTTGGCTGTGCTGGGTCTTTTTTAGCTGCATGTGGGCTTTATCTAGTTGTATGAGCAGGGGCTGCTATTCACTGCAGAGCATGGGCTTCTCATGGTGGTAGCTTCTCTTGCTGCAGTGCACGGGTTCTAGGCAGACAGGCTTCAACAGCTGTAGCACTTAGGTGCAGTAGTTGTGGTACGTGGGCTTAGCTGCTCTGTGGCATGTGAAATCTTCCTGGACCCGGATTGAACCTGGGTCCCCTGTATTGGCAGGTGGATTCCTATCCACTGTACCACCAGAGAAGTCCTTATGATGAGGATCTTGAGAAGAGCTTATCCTGGATTATTTGAGTGAGTCCTAAAAATAATCACCTGTATCCTTATGAGAGAGGAGAAGGCAATGTGTAGACAGAGGCAAAGGGGGGAGCCATGCGGCTTCAAGCCAAGGGATGCTGGCTGCCACCAGAAACCAGGAGGGAGGCTGGGACAAATTCTCCCCTCAAGTCTTGGGAGGGGCACAGCCCAGCTGACTCTTTCTTTCAACATGATTTTGGCCCTCCCTCGAGGAGATTGTAGTCTAGTTCAGGGACAGAGACAAACATGTGACATACAACCAGAGTGATGAGACACCCCATGGCCACACAGAAGCCACAGGTGACCTTGGTGAGCACACAAGGGTCAGATGAAAGCCAGGGCAGGGAGGGTGTAAGCAAACCATGTTAGCAGCAGTGAAGGGCCATTTTCTGGAAAGCCTATCAGTCATAACGTGTTTTGCTGATTTCAATGAAACAAATTTCTTTAAAAAATAATGTTAATATTATTTTCGAATTATAAAAGGCTTGCATATACATTGAGGAAAACTGGAAAAACATGGAGAAGTATAAAGAACAGAGATAAGATTTGCCCATAATCCTACCATCCCGAGATAATTCTTGGGAATATTTCCAACTATTAATGCACACACGCACAATGCTCATTTTGGTCAGATGTTATTTCGGCGCAGCTGTGACTGTCATCTCTCATTTCTGGGTGGGTGGCTCAGGCTGCTTCATTGAAGGAAAAGAAACAGAAATCCTCCTAGTCTGTAGCAGGAACCAGGGGTTGAGTTAAAGGATGTGTTAATGGGGAATGAGATTAGTTCATACCATGGTAAGCAAAGAACCTGCCGTCCCAAATGTTTACTGCTGGCACACATGGCAAGTCCACTAACTGAAGTGGTGGTGGCAGTTGAAGGGCACTCGGCTGGCTGGTATCACTTAGAGTTTCTGGCTGCTCTCCAGAAGTTTGGAATGCCACTGACCACCACCGCAGGGCAGGAAGGATAGGAAGCCCATGTATTCTGCCCAGAAGTGAGACCCATCATCCCATTGTAACAGGGAAGTTCAGAGGAGTATGGAGAAGAGCTGTATTTACTACACAGAACATTACGGACCTTGCCTCAGAGAGTAAAGTTTGTGTGGACAGGATGGTCATGGGCACAAAGGGCCAGTCAGCTAGGGGGACAGTGGCTGACTTGGGACCTTTCATGCTTTCCCTGGGGACTCTGTCAGGGCAATCACATGGGAACAGAAATTGTTAGGGAAATTAAATAGATAGTCTTGTTCAGTCTTCAGAGACAAAGCAGAGCAGCAAAGACTTTGCTTCTAACATGCCTGGAGGCTGCTCTGTGAGTGACTGCTGTTGAGTGCAAGCCTTGCAGCACCATAGATAAGACACGGGAAGAATCTTGAAACTGTTGAGCCCAGGTCTGGCCAACCAAGCTTCAGGCTTAACAACATTCCAAATTTTACATGACAAAACAAGGCAAAGAAGAAAAGGAAGCATATATCCATCTGAATGCAGAGCTCCAAAGAAGAGCAAGAAGAGATAAGAAAGTCTTTCAAAGTGAACAATGCAACGAAATAGAGGAAAACAATAGAAGGGGAGAGAAATGGTATGGACCTAACAGAAGCAGAAGATATTAAGAAGAGGTAGTCAGAATGCACAGAAAAACTGTACAAAAAAGATCTTAATGACCCAGATAACCACTATGGTGTGATCACTCACCGAGAGCCATTTATTCTGGTATGCGAAGTCTAGTGGGCCTTAGGAAGCATCACTATGAACAAAGCTAGTGGAGGGGATGGAATTCCAGTTGAGCTATTTCAAATCCTAGAAGATGATGCTGTGAAAGGGCTGCATTCAACATGCCAGCAAATTTGGAAAATTCAGCAGTGGCCACAAGACTGGAAAAGGTCAGTTTTCATTCCAGTTCCAAAGAAAGGCAATGCCAAAGAATGCTCAAACTACCGCACAATTACACTCATCTCACACACTAGTAAAGTCATGCTCAAAATTCTCCAAGCCAGGCTTCAACAGTACGTGAACCATGAACTTCCAGATGTTCAAGCTGGATTTAGAAAAGGTATAGGAACCTGATCAAATTGCCAACATCCACTGGATCATCGAAAAACCAAGAGAGTTCCAGAAAAGCATCTATTTCTGCTTTATTGACTATGCCAAAGCCTTTGACTGTGTGGATCACAACAAACTGTGGAAAATTCTGAGTTCAGTTCAGTCGCTCAGTCGTGTACGACTCTTTGCGACCCCATGAATCACAGCACGCCAGGACTTCCTGTCCATCACCAACTCTCAGAGTTCATTCAGACTCACGTCCATCGAGTCCATGATGCCATCCAACCATCTCATCCTGGGTCGTCCCCTTCTCCTCCTGCCCCCAATCTCTCCCAGCATCAGAGTCTTTTCCAATGAGTCAACTCTTCGCATGAGGAGCTTCAGTTTTAGCATCATTCCTTCCAAAGAAATCCCAGGGCTGATCTCCTTCAGAATGGACTGGTTGGATCTCCTTGCAGTCCAAGGGACCCTCAAGAGTCTTCTCCAACACCACAGTTCAAAAGCATCAATTCTTCGGCGCTCAGCCTTCTTCACAGTCCAACTCTCACATCAACACATGACCACAGGAAAAACCATATCCTTGACTAGACGGACCTTATTCGGCAAAGTAATGTCTCTGCTTTTGAATATACTATGTAGGTTGGTCATAACTTTTCTTCCAAGGAGTAAGCGTCTTTTAATTTCATGGCTGCAATCACCATCTGCAGTGATTTTGGAGCTCCAAAAAATAAAGTCTGACACTGTTTCTACTGTTTCCCCATCTATTTCCCATGAAGTAATGGGACCAGATGCCATGATCTTCGTTTTCTGAATGTTGAGCTTTAAGCCAACTTTTTTACTCTTCACTTTCACTTTCATCAAGAGGCTTTTTAGTTCCTCTTCATTTTCTGCCATAAGGGTGGTGTCATCCGCATATCTGAGGTTATTGATATTTCTCCTGGCAATCTTGATTCCAGCTTGTGCTTCTTCCAGTCCAGCGTTTCTCATGCTGTACTCTGCATAGAAGTTAAATAAGCAGGGTGACAATATACAGCCTTGACGTACTCCTTTTCCTATTTGGAACCAGTCTGTTGTTCCATGTCCAGTTCTAACTGTTGCTTCCTGACCTGCATACAGATTTCTCAAGAGGCAGGTCAGGTGGTCTGGTATTCCCATCTCTCTCAGAATTTTCCACAGTTTATTGTGATCCACACAGTGAAAGGCTTTGGCATAGTCAATAAAGCAGAAATAGATGTTTTTCTGGAACTCTCTTGCTTTTTTCAGTGATCCAGCAGATGTTGGCAATTTGATCTCTGGTTCCTCTGCCTTTTCTAAAACCAGCTTGAACATCAGGGAGTTCATGGGTCACGTATTGCTGAAGTCTAGCTTGGAGAATTTTGAGCATTACTTTACTAGCATGTGAGATGAGTGCAATTGTGCGGTAGTTTGAGCATTCTTTGGCATTGCCTTTCTTTGCAATTGGAATGAAAACTGACCTTTTCCAGTTCTGTGGCCACTGCTGAGTTTTCCAAACTTGCTGGCATATTGAATGCAGCACTTTCACAGCATCATCTTTCAGGATTTGAAACAGCTTAACTGGAATTCCATCACCTTCACTAGCTTTGTTTGTAGTGATGATTTCTAAGGCCCACTTGACTTCACATTCCAAGATGTCTGGCTCTAGATTAGCAATCACATCATCATGATTATCTGGGTCATGAAGATCTTTTTTGTACAGTTCTTCTGTGTATTCTTGCCACCTCTACTTAATATCTTCTGCTTCTGTTAGGTCCATACCATTTCTGTCCTTTATCGAGCTCATCTTTGCATGAAATGTTCCCTTGGTATCTCTAATTTTCTTGAAGAGATCTCTAGTCTTTCCCATTCTATTGTTTTCCTCTATTTCTTTGCATTGATCGCTGAAGAAGTCTTTCTTATCTCTTCTTGCTGTTCTTTGGAACTCTGCATTCAGATGCCTATATCTTTCCTTTTCTCCTTTGCTTTTTGCTTCTCTTCTTTTCACAGCTATTTGTAAGGCCTCCCCAGACAGCCATTTGGCTTTTTTGCATTTCTTTTCCATGGGGATGGTCTTGATCCCTGTTTCCTGTACAATGTCACAAACCTCATTCCATAGTTCATCAGGCACTCTATCTATCAGATCTAGATCCTTAAATCTATTTCTCACTTCCACTGTATAATCATAAGGGATTTGATTTAGGTCATACCTGAATGGTCTAGTGAGAGAGATGGGAATGCCAGACCACCTGATCTGCCTCTTGAGAAATCTGTATGCAGGTCAGGAAGCAGCAGTTAGAACTGGACATGGAACAACAGGCTGGACCCCAATTGGGACAGGAGTACGTCAAGGCTGTATATTGTCACCCTGCTTATTTAACCTATCTGCAGAGTACATCATTCAAAATGCTGAGCTGGGTGAAGCACAAGCTGGAATCAAGATTGCCAGGAGAAATATCAATAACCTCAGATATGCAGAAGACACTACCCTTACGGCAGAAAGTGAAGAAGAACTAAAGAGCCTCTTGTTGAAACTGCAAGAGGAGAGTGAAAAAGTTGGCTTAAAACTCAACATTCAGAAAACGAAGATCTTGGCATCCGGTCCCATCATTTCATGGCAAATAGATGGGAAAACAGTGAAAACAGTGACAGATTTTAATTTTGGGGGCTCCCAAATCACTGCAGATGGTGACTGCAGCCATGAAGTTAAAAGATCCTTGCTCCTTGGAAGAAAAGCTATGACCTAGACAGCATATTAAAAAGCAGAGACATTACTTTGCCTACAAAGGTCCTTCTGCTGCTGCTGCTGCTAGTGAAAGCTATTGTTTTTCCAATAGTCATGTACGGATGTGAGAGTTGGACTATAAAGAGAGCTGAGGCCCAAAGAATTGATGTTTTTGAACTGTGGTGTTGGAGAAGACTCTTGCGAGTCCTTTGGACTGCAAGGAGATCCAGCCAGTCCATCCTAAAGGAAATCAGTCCTGAATATGCATTGGAAGGACTGATGCTGAAGCTGAAACTCCAATACTTTAGGCACCTGATGCAAAGAACCGACTCATTGCAAAAGATACTGATGTTGTGAAAGATTTAAGGCAGGAAGAGAAGGGGACAATAGAGGATGAGATGGTTGGATGGCATCACTGACTTGATGGATATGAGTTTGAGTAAGCTCCAGGAGTTGGTGATGGACAGGGAAGCAGTCCATGGAGTTGCAAAGAGCTGGACATGACTGAGTGACTGAATGGAACTGAATAGAATGGGAAAGACTAGAGATCTCTTTAAGAAAACTAGTGATACCAAGCGAACATTTCATGCAAAAATGGGCACAATAAAGGACAGAAACGGTATGGACCTAACAGAAGCCGAAGATATGAAGAAGAGGTGGCAAGAATAAACACAACCATACAAAAAAGATCTTAATGACTTAGATAACCATGATAGTGTGATCACTCATCTAGAGCCAGACATCCTGGAGTGTGAAGTCAAGTGGGCCTTTGAAAGCATCACTATGAACAAAACAAACAGCATTAACATGAAACCAGAGGTGCAGTTTGCTTACAGGTTGATGATAATATCAATCTGTGGGATTATAAGTGTGCACCCAGAACGGTAATTTTTGAAGTTTCACCCTGGGAGCAGATGGGCTGCCTGGGACCTTTTTGCAACAGGAGTCCAGATGTGCTGTGTCATGGGACTTTACAGCATTGTTTGAGCCTGGTTGTTGGTCAACACCCAATTTGGTGATGTATCCTCTGCTCTTTCTATTTTTCATTTCTTTTAATGTTAGGATATTAAAAGTAAGCTCCATAATTCTCTAATAAATATTGGCATTATTTATTTGTATATGGGCTTCCTTGATGGTTCAGATGGTAAAGAAACCTGCAATGCAGGAGACCTGGGTTTGATCCCTGGGTTGGAAAGATCCCCCAGAGAAGGGAATGGCTACCCACTCCAGTATTCTGGCCTGGAGAATTCCATGGACAGTATAGTCCTTGGGGTTGCAAAGAGTCGGACCCAACTGAGCGACTTATAATGAGTGGCTTATTTTGTTAACAAACCCTTTGAACCTGAGATGAAAGTGAAAACTTTCTGCAAAACAAAAGTCTGCCTCCTTGAAATTGCTTGTCCTCCCATGAACTTAAGTCTAGGCAAAACTCTTCCAAATACTGGCACTGAGAGTGTTAGAATCTTTTTCTTTTTTCAATTCAAAGTTTAACCTGGTGAGTGGGTGCCAAATTTTTTTCTTTCTTTAAAATAGAAATGAAGTGAAAGTTGCTCAGTTGTGTCCAACTCTTAGTGACCCCATGCACTATATAGTCTATGGAATTCTCCAGGCCAGAATACTGGAGTGGGTAGCCTTTCCCTTCTCCAGGGGATCTTCCCAACTCAGGGATGGAACCCAGGTCTCCTGCATTGCAGGCAGATTCTTTACCTGCTGAGCCACAAGGGAAGCCCAAGAATACTGGAGTGGGTACCCTATCCCATCTCTAGTGGATTTTTCTGACCTAGGAATCAAACCAGTGTCTCCTGGATTACATATGGATTCTTTACCAACTGAGCTCTGAGGGAAGCTTTTTAATTGAAGTAAGCTGATTTATATTGCCATGTTAATTACTGCTGTACAGACAAGTGACTCAATATATAAACATATGTTCATGGGTGTGTGTTGCATGTTCGGCTGCCAAGTTGTGTCTGACTCTTTAGGCCCCATGGACTGTAGCCTGCCAGGATCCTCTGTCCATGGAATTCTCCAGGCAAGAATATTGGAGTGGGTAGCTATTTCCTCTTCCAGGGGATCCTCCCGACCCAGGGATCAAACCTGCTTCTCCTGCATTGCAAGTGGATTCTTTACCGCTGAGCTACCAGGGAAGCCCATATATGTTTATATATATACATAATATATATATTCTTTCTCATAGTCTTTCCATTATGGTTTATTCACAGGAAATTGAATCTATTTTCTTTTTAAATTTACTTTAACCTGGTGAGAGGGTCCCAATTTTTTTTCTTTTTGTTGAAGTATAGTTGAATTACAGTGTTGTTAATTACTGCTATACAGCAAAGTGACTCAGTTATACATATATATATGTGTTCATTATATATATGTATGTTCTTTTTCATGTTCTTTTCTGTTATGGTTTATCACAGGATATTGAATACAGTCGCTTGCACTATACAGTAGGACCCTGTTTTTTTATCCATCCTATATATACTAGTTTGCATTTGCTAATCCCCAAATCCCAATCCATTCTTCTCCCAACCCTACCTTGGCAGACTATTCTCTGTGCCCCTGATTCTGTTTCTGCCTCACAGATAGGTCCCTTTGTGTCTTGGTTTAGATGGCACGTACAAGTGATATTATGTGGTATTTGTCCTTCTGTTTCTTCTCTGTCTTCCTCTTTCAGATTCACTCAGTATGATAATCTCTGGCTGCAACCATGTTGCTGCAAACGGCATTATTTCATTCCTTTTTATGGCTGAGTAGTATTCCATCATATATATGTACTATATCTTCTTTATTTGTTCACTGTCAGTGGATAATTAGGTTGTTTCCACATCTTGACTACTGTGAATAATGCTGCTATGAGCATAGGGGTGCATGTATCATTTTGAATTATAGTTTTGTCTGGATATATGCCCGGGAGTGGGATTGCTGGATCACATGGCAACTCTAGTGTTTTGAGCAACCTCCATACTGTTCTCCACAGTAGCTGCACCAACTTATATTCCCACCAACTGTGTAGGAGGATTACCTTTTCTCCACATTGAGAGAAAGTGAAAGTGTTAGACACCTAGTCGTGTATGACTCTTTGTGACCCCATGGACTGTAACTCACCAGGCCCCTCTGTCCCTAGAATTCTCCAGACAAGAATACTGAAGGGGGTTGCCATGCCCTTGGTCCCAATTCGATAAAACATACTGAAGAAAAATCTTTCTTAAAGAAGTAGGAGAAGAGTAATTAGTAAAAGTCGATGTCCCTTTTTGCCATATATTTGGGTTTTATTTATCACATGTTCTGATGTATGGGTGTGAGGTTCATTTTAGTACAATCAAGTTAAAGTAAAATTCAGAAATAGTAGAATAAGAATAAGATGGAAATCTGTAATCCTCTCATGTATCTCTGCTCTTTATAGTATTTGAATTCCTTCTGCATGGAAACTTCTTTATTTGTAATGGTAAGAAATCCAAGCTTGGTGAATCGAATATTAATTTTAAGAAATAGATCACTGGAATTTTCCCCCATGGCAAAGAAGGCTCTGGTGTGTTCCAGAGCCAGGAGTTTTCAGAACTAGAAGAAGATATCCTTCAATGCCTCATGTACCCAAGAGAGGATCCTAAGCAACAGAGTGAGACGAAACCTTCAATGTTTTCCAGAAGGGGATTAAGTGGCTTTCAGAGCTTAGTGAAATTGCCACCTGTCCTTGCCCCTGGTAGAGGAATAGAGAAAAGTTCAGGATTAAGCTTCATCATTGTCTCTGGGACAGCTCTCTCTGCAAAAGGAGCTTTTATTCCTCTTCTATTCAGAGCTCCATTTTGATCAGCCTGGGCTTCTGTGAACACCTTGAGAGCAGGTGTGTGATTACACTGGAGGTTTTGTGTTCCTCTGAACACCCATGCGGAGTATTGTACATGAAAGGAACTTCTGGAATTCTCCAATTTCTAAAGGCTCCAGTTAAAAATTGAAGGATTCATACTTCTCTTATCTCTAATGGGGCCCCCCATTCTTGGTTCTTTGGAAGTGTTTCACTCATACCCTGGACAGTCATTAACTTTTTACAGGTGAGGAAACTGAGGATAAGCAAGGTCAGGTAATTTCCTAAGGTCACATACTTGGTAAGAGATAGATGCATGTATGTTAAATTCTTAGCTTACGTTCTGTGTCTGCCAGGCTGGAGCAAGCTTTGCTTTCAGTTTCTTCAAAAGCTGGATCAGAATGGGAACAGAGATCAAGAGGAAGTGGAGTTAGGGTGAGAATACAATAGGAGATACTGCAGGATATCTTCAGCGAGAAGACACACATGGGGGAAAAGCCAAAGGTCTGAAACATAAAGTCTTTGTACATTTGACAAAAATGCATTTGAAAAGTGAACAGTATAGTCTCCTGGGTATTTGCTGCCATTTCGATGAAATTATTTATCCATGTAACTAAAATTTCTATTTTTCTTCCCTTGGGATGTAGTTTCATGTTGACATCTTAAATTTATCTCTGGCAGAAATTGGCTTAACCTGTGTTCTTGGTATAACCTCATTGTAGGTCAGGGTGTAAAGGACTTTCTGACAAGTGTACATATTTCTTTTGAGTTCCTATTGCCTATTAATTGTTTTGCACAGGGTGTATCATGAGTGTGAGGCTGAGTTCAAGTCCTCTAACATCTCTACTTGGTAGCTGAGTTTCTAGCTTCTCTTTAAAAGAACATATACATGTATATGAATATATATATATATATATATATATATATATATATATATGTGCAGTGCTTAGTCGATCAGTCTTGTCTGACTTTGCAACCCCATGGACTGTAGCCCACCAGGCTCCTCTGTCCGTGGGGATTCTCCAGACAAGAATACTGGAGTGGGTTGCCATGCCCTCCTCCAGGGGATCTTCCCGACCGAGGGATCAAACCTAGGCCTCCCACATCGCAGGCGGATTGTTTACCATCTGGGCCACAGGGAAGCCTATACATATGTATAGTTGATTTAAAATGTGTTAGTTTCAGGTGTATACAAAATGATTCAGATAGACATGCCCACACACACACACACATACACACACACTTTTCTATCAATGTTCTTTAGTTTGATCTTTTTAAAAATTTTATTGGCGTATAGTTACTTTACAATGTTGTGTTAGTTTCTGCTGTACAGTAAAGTGAATCAGCTCCTCTTTTTTAGATTTCCTTCCCATTAATCACCACAGAGCACTGAGTAGAGTTTCCTGTGCTACACAGTAGGTTCTCATTAGTTCTCTACTTTATACATAGCAGGGTATATAAGTCAATCCCAAACTCCCAGTTCATCCTATTGCCCCCCCTTTCCCCCTTGGTGTCCATATATTTGCTATCTACATATGTGTCTCTATTTCTACTTTGCAAATGAGTTCATCTGTATCATTTTTTTCCTAGATTCAACATATCAGTGATATTAAACAATGCCAAAGAATGCTCAAGCTACTGCACAATTGCACTCATCTCACACGCTAGTAAAGTCATGCTCAAAATTCTCCAAGCCTGGCTTCAACAATATGTGAACCGTGAACTTCCAGATGTTCAAGCTGGATTTAGAAAAGGCAGAGGAACCAGAGATCAAATTGCCAACATCCACTGGATCATGGAAAAGCAAGAGAGTTCCAGAAAAATATCTACTTCTGCTTTATTGACTATGCCAAAACCTTTGACTATGTGGATCACAATAAACTGTGGAAAATTCTGAAAGAGATGGGAATACCAGACCACCTCACTTGCCTCTTGAGAAACCTGTATGCAGTTCAGGAAGCAACAGTTAGAACTGGACATGGCACAACAGACTGGTTCCAAATAGGAAAAGGAGTATGTCAAAGCTGTATATTGTCACCCTGCTTATTTAATTTATATGCAGAGTACATCATGAGAAACGCTGGACTGGAGGAAGCACAAGCTGGAATCAAGATTGCCGGGAGAAATATCAATAACCTCAGATATGCAGATGACACCACCCTTATGGCAGAAGGTGAAGAAGGACTAAAGAGCCTTTTGATGAAAGTGAAGAGGAGAGTGAAGAAGTTGGCTTAAAGTTCAACATTCAGAAAACTAAGATCATGGCATACAGTCCCATCACTTCATGGAAAATAGATGGGGAAACAGTGAAACAGTGTCAGACTTTATTTTTTTGGGCTCCAAAATCACTGCAGATGGTGATTGCAGCCATGAAATTAAAAAACGGTTGTTCCTTGGAAGGAAAGTTATGACTAACCTAGACTGCATATTAAAAAGCAGAGACATTACTTTGCCAACAAAGGTCCATCTAGTCAACGCTACGGTTTTTCCAGTTGTCATATATGGATGTGAGAGTTGGACTGTGAAGAAAGCTGAGCACTGAAGAATTGATGCTTTTGAACTGTGGTGTTGGAGAAGACTCTTGAGAGTCCCTTGGACTGCAAGGAAATCCAACCAGTCTATCCTAAAGGAGATCAGTCCTGGGTGTTCATTGGAAGGACTGATGTTGAGGTTGAAACTCCAATATTTTGGCCACCTCATGCGAAGAGCTGACTCATTTGAAAAGACCCCGATGCTGGGAAAGACTGAGGGCGGGAGGAGAAGGGGATGACACAGGATGAGATGGCTGGATGGCATCACCAACTGAATGGACATGAGTTTGGTTGGACTCCAGGAGTTGGTGATGGACAGGGAGGCCTGGCATGCTGTGGTTCATGGGGTCACAAGTAGTTGGACACGACCAAGTGACTGAACTGAACTGAGCTACATGGGCTGTTTTCCATTATGTTCTATTATAAGATATTGAATACAGTTCCTTGTGCCATACAGTAGGACATTATTGTTTATCTGTCTTACATATAATAGTTTATCTACTAATCCCAAACTTTTAATTTATCCCTCCCCATCTCCTTTTCCCCTTTGGTAAGTTTTCTACGTGTGTGAGTCTGCTTCTGTTTCATAAATAAGTTCATTTGTATCATATTTTAAATCTCACTTGTAAGTCATATCATATGCTATCTGACTGACTGATATGATTGCATTTATGGCACCTTGGAAGCATCTTAGCTTTTCTAGGAGACTCACAAGTTTACAGTGTTTGGTGGGGGGTGATGGTGGTAAATTAACAGTGTGTTAGATTGGTGGCTCAGATGATAAAGAATTTGCCTGCAGTGCAGGAGATCCAGGTTTGGTCTTTGGGTCAGGAAGATACTCTGGAGAAGGGAATGGCTACCCACTCCAGTATTCTTGCCTGGTAAATTCCATGGAGAGAAAAGCTTGGTGGGCTACAGTCCATGGGGTCGCAAACAGTCAGATACGACTAAGAGACTAATGTTTAACACTTAGATTGGGTGAGTCTTCTCCCACTTTGCCCAGAAAGTTATGGATTCCTGATTTCATATCAGAGTTACCTGGAAGTTGGCAAGAGCAGAGCCAGAATGTGGTTTGGGATGTGTGGTCTGATCCCAGATCTCGTCTGTTTTGGAAGGCAGCAAGAATGGTGGTAGCTGAGGGGTTGACTGTATTCCTGTGAAGATAAACTCAAGCAGAGGCCAGCCAAGGGAAGTTAACCAGCACGACTACCACAGTTAGCAAAGTGTCAGAGGATCCACTCCAGACCAGCTAATACTAAACCCATGAATATGCAAAATTATTAGAAAAATCGTTAGGCATTTGAGAAGGATCAGGAACTAGTTTAGAAGAAGATCTAGCTGGACAAACAGTAATTGCTCTAGGGTAAGAGAATTAGTGGTGGTTATTAGAGGATTGAAAAGAAAGCCAAGTAGCATCCTCACTGAGTGTTGACATCTCTAAACAGAGAGCAGGTTATCATGCCAAAGGAGAACTATGATCTAGAAGGATTCTCGGACATTAAAAACATTTTGCAAATTAAAAATTTTAAAAAATGAAAGCTCACTGAAATAATTTTCTTTTTTTTTTTACCTTTACTTGAATGGTCGTATTTTCTATAATGAAAATGTATTCTTTCTTGCATTAGGGCATTTCAATAAAGGTTATTATCTCAGGTTTCTTTTCCATTTATATTTTAAACTTATCTTCATTTTACATATGGTTTTCAGATTGCCATAATTTAGCTTTTGATCAAAAAACTCATCAACTAGGCAAAGCTATTTTAATTATCAATTTCATTTTTAGTCACAATAAAACCCTGGGAGCTACAATTCAAAAATTGTCCTTATGTATCAACATGCTAAAAATAAACAGAATGTATATCAATGTCTTTTTCTGACTCTAAATTCACATGCTCTTTAAGTATATTTAGCTGTCTTGTCCAGAAACAATAGTGTTCTGGCAGTATGTCCTGCAAACATCAAGAAACCTGCAGGATCAGAAAATATTATGGATATTCCACAATTCAATACATAGAGTGTAACAACACTCTTGATGTATTTGCTGTTTTTGAAGGCAAAGGAGGGAATTTGATTCTGACCAAGAAACCACTGCCAAAAAATTATGGTTTAAGTAGCAGGTACATTTTTCAGTTTGGGGAATAAGATAAACTAAAACAATAAAAAAGACTAAAGCTCCTATTTTATACAATTTCACTCACAACCTGAAAACAATCATTCTTAATATTTTTTCTTTGCCAACTTTAAAGCAAGCAGAATGGAATCCAAGACTACAAAACTCTAGGAGAACAGGAAAAAACAGGGAAGCAAATACTCTGCTGGGAATTGCAGATAATACAAGAGTGACAGATAGGGATGGGGGTGGCCAGGAAGTCGAACAAGAATCAATACTGTGGCCTCATTACTACGATGGGGCATACTGAGTAGGATAAAGAAAAGGATAAAAAGTGGAAAACAAGGGTTCTCTTCTCAGTATGTCGTACTTTAGAGCACTGTTTTCATTTGTTTAATGGAATATTAAGATCATTGCAGGGGAAAGGGTGGGGGCTCTAAAAAGACCAACATGAACAAGTTTTAGAAATGTAAGAACTTGAAAATATGTGAAATAATTCACTGTCTTAAAATATACATTGAACAAAGTGAGGGTGTAAGAAAGCAAAATTAAACAGACCAAAAGCCAAAAAACAAAAGAGTTTAAAAATTGTGTTTATTCGAAATGAACAAAGAAAGGCGAATTCATTGACTCTTTGGAAACACGAGGGAGGCGGCCAGGGCAACCGACCGGGGAGGGTGTTTTCTCCCCACTGTGAGAAGCTACAGAGTAAGGCCTAGCTGCAGCAGGAAAGACGCCTGTGTAAAACAGTCACTTTTTTATGTGATGTTATTAGATCCTGATGAGGTTATCAAAGGAGGCTTGTCGAATCTTTCAAAGGCAGGGGAGAAGAGAAGAGAAAAGGGGGCGAAGGGAAGAAAGGAGGAGGCAGAGAATCATGCATATCTGGGATAGCTTCTTCTAAAGAAAACCAGTCTCTCAAACAAAGGACTCCGTGACTTCTCAGTAAAGAATCCAGACACACAGGACTTGCCTCTTAGGAAGCTGGCTCTTTGGGAGTAGTTCCTAGAAAGATGAAGGTGGTTATTGTGTGTGCGTGTCTGGTCCTGTGAGTATAGACCCCAGCGTCAAATTCCCTCAGGAGCTGGAAGACACGGTGGTAGAGGGGTGGGTGCGAAGAGAGGAAAGTCTGTGATCAAGATGAAGAGCAACCCCAGCAGTACAGAGCCGGTGGGAGGGGGCAAAGAGCAGGGTGAGGAGGAGAGGGGGCCGTTCAGCCCCGTGCACAGGTGTCGGGGGCTACTGGCTCCACCCAGCCCACCCTAATTCAGTAAACTCTAAACCCTGTCATGTGGACAAAGACCGCCACATTTATCGTAGTACTTCTAGTACAGAGGACTGCAGTGGTAGAATGAACCTACGAAAGAGTAAGTAGATGGAGGTTTTTTTTTTTTTAAATTTATTTATTAAAAAAATGTTTTTCTTTGGCCGCACCACACAGCATATGGGATCTTAGTTTCCTGATCAGGGCTAAATTGGAAGTGCAGAGTCTTAACCCCTTGACTGGCAGGGAAGTCCCTGGAGATAAAAAAAGTTTTAGTCAGCTTAGATGATACATGTGGAAGAATTCAAAGTCAGAGCTGATCTAGCACCAGGGTCTGCGTGCCTGACTAGCAGAGGCTCTGTCTGCCCTCCTCACTCCCCTTGAGACCCGCCTAGCCTCCTCCTTACTCTTCCCCAAACTTTCCCAGTCAGCCTCCTTCTCTGATCCTCTGTGATCATATTCATGGCCAGTGCCTGGTGGAATTGGCTAATTTTTCCATTTCTGTGAAGGAATAACCCTCTCATCACCTGTGAAAGTGTTAGTAGCTCAGTTGCGTCTGACTGTTTGCGGCCCATGAACTGTAGCCCACCAGGCTCCTCTGTCCACGGGATTCTCCATGGCCAGAATACTGGAGTGGGTAGCCATTCCCTTCTCCAGGGGATCTTCCTGACCCAAGGATCAAGCCCAGTTCTTTCGCATTACAGACAGCTTCTTTACCATCTGAGCCACCCAGGAATCTCAAGTGATCAATGGATCTGTCTAAATCCAGGCTGATTTCATCTCTAGATCCTTACCTTATTATGTGTGCAGAGATCCGGTCTCACCTTCTGAAGTTCTGGGTGGACATGAATTTTGGGGGATACTGTTTGACCCACTTACGCAGATTTGTGCCATGCAGAGCTCTCTCCAGTGACTGCTAACACATGTCCCTCAACACACAGGGGCTTTTGATGAAGACAACAGCTTTCCCCTTGGGTCTGGGCATCAAAAATGATAAAGAGAGGAAATCTCTGGTAGTCCAGTGGTTAAGAATCCTCCTGCCAATGCAAGGGACATGGTCGATCCCTCATCCACTAAGGTCCCACATGCCGAGAGCCAAATAAGCATGTGCCCTGCGACTACTGAAGCCCACGCACCTTAGAATCTGCGCTCTGCGAGGAAAGAAGCCACCACAATGAGAATCCAGCACACTGCGTTAGAGAGTAGCCTCTGCTCACCACAACCAGAGAAAAGCCCTCAAGCGGCAACAAAGACCCAGCACAGCCAAGAATAAACTAATAAATAAAGTAATTAAAAAAAGAAAGATAAAAGGAGGCAGAAAACTCCAAGTGTCAAGATGCTTAAAACTGAAGGAACACATGGTCCTCATCCCCTCTGACACTATTGTTTTTCACAAGGAACTCACTTCCCACCAGAGATTTGTGACAAAATGTCACTGGCCAAAGTGAATTTTAAGGAAACCAAATGTAAATTCCATTTCTTTCTTGGAAAGACTTCAAATACTATTCTCTGTTATTATTTTACCTCCTCTCAACCCCTCGCTAGTACTTTGTTTCTCCTTTTGCTTTACGTTTAAAGTTAACATCAATTTATTGAACATGTACCACACGTAAAACATTAATCTACATAAACTAAAGAGGGACATCGACCAGAAAGAGAGTTGTTGGGGTAGGACTGGGGAGGGGGTAGGGCTGTGGGAGGCGGTGTAAAAATGACAGAGACGCTGTCCTCAATAGCGTTTGACATCTGATGGGGAAAATGGGCATAGAAAGTGATACAAGAAGACAGTGAAATAGGGGAGGTGCTGGGAGTGCTTGGTTAGCATTCAGCCACCTAGTTTCTTATTGGAACTTGGCATCTCATCTGCTTCTTCCAATAACACCTCCAAGGGACAGCCACTAGGAGGCGCATTCTGGGTCTGGCTGCAGAAAAACCCTCTTAACAGTACTTTCCTATTTCTGCTTTGTTGTATGGTCCTTTAAGAACCAATTCGAGCCTTTCTCATATAAGGGGTTCTTCACAGAAAAGCATATTAGAATTAATGTGGGTGCTGGGCCCTTCAGGACACACAGTTGAGAAGCAGCTCCAGGTGACACTCCCACTTCACAGAGGACAAATATAAGTAGATGGAGACCAGGCCTTTCTGATTTGTTGTCTTTGCTATCTTGGAGCATATACTCAAGGTGTTGTCATGGAAGGGGGTAAAGAATGTTCACTGTAACAGTGAACCAATGGATAAATAGTGTCATGTGACGCCAACTAAGTGGCAGTTCATGGATGATTCCCGCCTTAGCTGCTGTGGTTGGCTAGCTCTAAAATATGCCATGAGTCCATGCCTCCTGCCAGACATGCCCTGTGTAATGCCCTCCCCTTACATGTCAGCTTGAATTACTAATTTGCCTCTGATGAACAGAATTTGGCAGAAGCAATGGGATGTCACTTCTGATATTTGGTTAGAAAAGGACCGTGGCTTCTATTTTGGGCACAGTCTCTCTCTCTCTCTCTCTCTCTCTCTCTCTCTCTCTCTCTCTCTCTCTCTTTTTGCCTCCCCACCCTGTCTTTCTCTCACTGATAAAAACCAAAAAAGCAGCGGCCTTGTTGAGTAACCCTATGGAGAAGCCCAGGGGTAGAAGGATGGGTGTCTTTGGGCAACAGCCAGCAGGACCTGAGGCCATCAGTCCAGCAACCCTGGGGGAACTGAATTCTGCTGAATTCTTCTGAGTGAGCTTGGAAGCAGATCCTTCCCCCACTGAGCATTGGGGTGACACAGATCTGGCCATGAGGTTGATTGAAGGTTGTGAGGGACCTTGAGTCAGAGGCCCCCATTTAAGTTAAGCCTAAATTTAGGAAACTCACAGAAACTGTGAGATAATAAATGTTGCTGATGCTGCTAAGTTTTAGGATAACTTGTTATGCAGTAACAGATGACTAACACAGTGGCTCATGGTCCCTGTGCTTAACCCAGATGCCTCACGTGAGACACAAAATTCCTGAGTAGGGAGAGAACCTCAGAGGCCATCCATCTAACTCCTCCCTTGCACATACAATGTGTAGGCACAGGCTCAAAGAGGGGACTCACCTGACTAGGCTGTATGGCAGAACCAAGACATCTGGTCCTGGGTCCTAAGGACTTCCAGTTCACTACTTGGTAGCTGCTTCAGTTGAGAACTTGGCCTTTGCATCAAACGCATCGTGAGAGAACTGTCACCTCAGTGAGTCCAGTTATATACAGGCTGCATTTTGTCTACATGTTGAGGACAATGCATTGCAGTAATTCTGAAAAATGGGAAGATGTTTAATATATACTCAACATGTATTGTTATGTTAGTCACTCAGTCGTGTCCGACTCTTTGTGACCCCATTGACTGTAGCCTGCCAGGCTCCTCCATCCATGGGATTTTCCAGGCAATAATACTGGAGTGGGTTGCCAGTTCCTTCTCCAGGGGATTTTCCAGACCCAGGGATTGAACCCAGGTCTCCTGCATTGCAGGCAGATGCTTTTACCATTTGAGGTACCAGGGAAGCCTTTATTGTTATAAAGTGTAACATAATTATATATCACATACCAATTATATATTATATAATATATGAATTGTAATAATAATAAATTACACCTTAGTAATTCCTCACATTTAAAAGGCTTTCACATCCGTCACCTTTGAAGTTAATCCCATGGGAAGAGTTCAGTTCAGTTCAGTTCAGTCGCTCAGTCGTGTCTGACTCTTTGCGACCCCATGAACCGCAGCACGCCAGGCCTCCCTGTCCATCACCAACTTCCGGAGTCCACCCAAACCCATGTCCATCGAGTCAATGATGCCATCCAACCATCTCATCCTGTGTCATCCCCTTCTCCTGCCCTCAATCTTTCCCAGCATCAGGGTCTTTTCCAATGAGTCAGCTCTTCTCATCAGGTGGCCAAAATATTGGAGTTTCAGTTTCAACATCAGTTCTTTCAATCAGTCCTGAACACCCAGGGCTGATCTCCTTTAGAATGGACTGGTTGGCTCTCCTCACAGTCCAAGGGACTCTCAAGAGTCTTCTCCAACACCACAGTTCAAAAGCATCAATTCTTTGGTGCTCAGCTTTCTTTATAGTCCAACTCTCACATCCATACATGACCACTGGAAAAACCATAGCCTTGACTGGACACACCTTTGTTGGCATGGGAAGGGTAATAATTTCTATTTTACAGATGAGAAAACTGAGGCATGTTAAGTAGTTTACCTGGGTTCACAGCCATGCCCTGAACCCAGGTCTCAGATCCCAGGCTCCAGGGGCCACCGCTCAATTGTCACAACCTTTTAGGACCCACCTCGGTGGTCTAGTCCTGCCCCCAGTCCAATGCCCTTGGCACAACTGCCATTTCTTTTGGCCAGACAGCTAGCTCTCCCTCTTCCATCCTGTTATCATCTTCATCATTGCCATAAGACAATGTTGTGTGAAAAAAAGATAAAGATTTGTGTGTGAGGCTGTGAGTCCCAGATCTTAATGTCAAATAACAACCATCAGTGATAATAGTCCAGGGAGTTGAAAAAAAAAAAAAAAGGTAATCATTTTTGCAGAATAGCATTCCCACTGTGGCTTCCACTCAGACTTTCAAAAGATAATGTCATCTGTTTTCTCAAAATCAGGTGGAAGTCTCCATGTCTCCTGTACTCTTTGCTGAAATCCTTTCAACCAGTGGAAGTGCCATGTGGAAGCTTAAAAGGTCCCCTTTGAGACGGATTTGACTTAGTCTTCTTTACACAACTAGGCTCTAGGATGTGACAACAGACTTCCATATGAGGGCTGTCCATCCAATGGACACCCCCACTCCCACCCAACCCCCGGAAACCCTTTCATATCCACAGACTTCACAAGGCCAGCAGGCTCCTCCAGCCCTCCATCAGCGCTGTGCTGTGTGGGTGAAGTGCTTGGGAAATTCTAATACCCAGAAGATACAACACATCGCAGGCCACTTGGCAGAATTAGCAGTGACCTCTAACCTTAGAACAAACTGAAAAACAAACAAACAAATCACCTCAAAGACCTTTCCCTAAAGGAACTTGAGTTTTGTGTCAGCAGTTGTTGCTGTTTAGTTGCTAAGTCATGTCCGACTCTCTTGTGGGCCCATGGACTGTAACCCGCAAGGCTCCTCTGTCCATGGGATTCTCCAGGCAAAAATGCTGGAGTGGGTTGCCCTTTCCTCTTCCAGGGGGTCTTCTGGACCCAAGGATTGATCTCACAGCTCTTGCATTGGCAGGCAGATTCTTTGCCACTGAGCCACCAGGGGAGCCCGTTATGTCAGCAGTGGGACCTCTGGATACAGTGTCAGTTCTTCCTTGCTCTGCCCTCACTTCTCTCTTGTGACACACACACACTCACACTCATCTGCACATGCATGCACACACATTTACACACCTATATCCCCCGTTACTCCCACTCCATGTTCCTTTCAGATCTCTTTATTTAAAGCCTTCTTCACCTACTAATTTCACTTTCATTTCTGACTTGCACTTGCTGTGCCCTCAACGTGAGTTTATTAACTTCTTTTTTTATATCCTCATAAAATTTTCTGTAAGACATTTCAACATTTTAGCTGGTCCATCAATTCCATTTTGTTTTCCTAGAGACTCTCTCCTAGAACTATGGGCTCTTCTGACCCACCCTGGACTTGCTGGTCTTGATACTTCCCACACAGCTGGAATACCATCTTTGGAATTTCATTTTCCACAATCCTGTTGAATTCCCATATTTTCTGACCTCTATGTCTTCTACTATCTTGATAATTTTCCTTATTTCTATGGACAATACCCTGCAGCTCTTTCTTTCTTTTTGGCCACACTGTGCAGCACGCAGGATCTTAGTTCTCTGACTGGAGATTGAACCCACATCCCCTGCAGTGGAAGCTTGGAGTCTTAATCACTGGACCATTAAGGAAACTCTGCAGTTATTTCTTAAGAAAGGGTGCACAGGAAGTCAGTTTTTGAAACCTCACCCTTCTGACAGTAGCTTCCTTTTATTCTGACCCTTGGTTGACACTTTGGGTATACATTTCAAGGTTCTAAATAGTTTTCCTTCAGAATTTTTAGGATATTGCTCTTATTGTTTTCTGGTGTCCAGTGTAGCTATTGGAAAGTCCAGCTCCATTTTGATCCATGTTTTTATGAATGTAGTATTGTTTTTTATTTTTGAAAACTTCAAAAAAATTATTAATCTTTGCTTTATCTCTAGTATGCTAGACTTTTCCAATAATACATTATATATGTTATCTTACTATGCTAACATGAGTCTGTTTGCAATTTATAGAACAGCCCTTTCCAAACAGATATTCATAGAATTCTCTTCCATTATTTCTTTGGTAATTTTCTTCCTCTTACTTTGTCTGTTTTCTCTTTTCAGAGCTCGGATGTATTTCCTAGGTTGTTGTTTGTTCAGTCGTTCAATCATGTTCAACTCTTCGTGACCCCATGGACAGTAGCCCACCAGGCTCCTCTGTCCAAGGAATTTTCCAGGCAAGAGTACTGGAGTGGGTTGCCATTTCTTTCTCCTAGGTTGAAACATTAGCATATTTTTTCTCTTATTTTTCCACTTTGTGCTTAATTTTCTGGGAGATTTCATTGATTCTATCTAATTTTTAATTTTTAAGAGCACTTTCTGATTCTTCACTGTTTCTTTTGGAAGACTTTCTTTTCTTATTTTATTAATTCAACATATTCACTTATTTCTCTATGGGTATTTACTTTTTAAGGGGAAAATTTCCTGTTTTCCACTCTCTCTTTTTTTCCCCTCTGTGTTCCTCTTTGTTCTTTGTTTTCATCAGTCTCTAAAATGACAATAACTCTTGACTGTCCATTTCTAAGGGGAGGCGGTTTTGGGGAGGAAGAAGCAACAAAGGGTTTCTTGGAATCTCTGTATGCACGGGTGAAATTTGTCAGTGAAGAGCAGTAGCCTGGCTATTTGAGTTTGAAGTGACACCTAAAAGTCATCCTCTGGAGTTTTGTTCTCTGAGGGCTTCAGTTTCTTTAAGAAGAGTCCCCCTTTTCCTGTCTGAGCACCCTGTGCCTGGTGGTCAATGTCATGGGAGTGAGCAAAATAGGGACCACCTACCATTCAGTATTCACTCCTACATTTAATGCCTTCATTTTTGTCCTCCACTAAGTCTGAGATCTGACTTCAGTAATTCTTCCTGAGTTCTCCATAAATTAAAGCTCCCTTCTTCTATGGGCAGAAGTTGGGGCAGAGAGATTTTTCTTTATTTCCTGACAAAATCACATAGGAGAGAGAACCTTGAGGTGTAGCCACTCCATACACACAGACTTTCAAATAGTCCATCTTTTTTTTTTAACCCTATGCCTCAGCTCCACCATGTAGTATCTCACTGAGAGTCTGAGAATCTCAGAGATCCTCTGGATAAGGTGAAATGTCATCCCTAAGGCTCGTTTAGATACGGTCTCCTCTGCTAAATCAATGACTGCAACTCTATCCTCCTCTGTCCCTGCAAGATGTGTTAAAAATTCTTGTCTCCCGATGTCTTATCCTCCATTCTCTTTCTTTGTGGAGAAATATATTTATAGATATATTTTATTCTTTTATTTTTATTTTATCAGGGTTTTGAGGGTGAGAGGAAGTATATGTCCATGATCAGTCTGCTGTGTTTAACCCGAAGTATTTAGTGGGCTTATCAATGCTGATAATAAAACCAATGAAAGGGACTTGCACGGTGATCCACAGGTTAAGACTTTGCTTTCCAGTGCATGGGGTGCAGGTTCAATCCCTGGTCAGGGAGCTAAGATCTCATGAGCCTCATCCCCAAAAGACCAAAACATGAAAACAGAAGCAATATTGCAACAAAGTAAAAAAAAAGACTTAAAAAACCACATTTGCTGATATTTAAATATAAATAAAAAACCAATAAGGTAGACAAAGGACATCAGATGCCACATCACACTTAAAATCTAGTGGATGAATGGAGTATCATGCACTTTAACCCAGTAATACCACTTGGGAGGCCAGGCTTAAGAAAATAATTGACAAAACTTTTGATAAAACCTCTGTTGTTTGATAGTGTTTATAGCTGTACAAAATATATTGGGCTTCCCTGATAGCTCAGTGGGTAAAGAATCTTCCTGCAATGCATTAGACACAAGTTTGACCCTTGGGTCGGGTAGATCCCCTGGAGGAGGGCTTGGCAACCCATTCCAGTATTCTTGCCTGGAGAATCCCATGGACAAGGAGCCTGGTGGGCTACAGTTCATGAGGTTGCAAAGAGTCAGACATGACTGGGTGACTAAGCATGCCAAAGTTGTATGAAAAATATTTGAACAGCTTAAAAATATTATAGCTTAGAACTGGAACTATTCAAAATGTCTTGGGTAATTAGTGGACTATGGTGTGTTAATGAAAAAGAGGTTAGGAGGGATTGACTAGAAGGTGTTGCAAGAGAACTTTCTGGAGTGATGGAGATAGACTGTACCTTGCTTGCAGTGGTGGTCTCGACAATGTCCATTTGCAAAAACTCATCTATGGTACACTCAAAATGTGTGTGCAATTGATTGTATATGAAGTACACCTTGATAAATTTGATTTAATAGTTACACCTGTTATGGGTATCCGTTAACCTTTAAGATGAAGCCCAAGATGCTCTGCAGACTACCCTGTAATTGCTCACCTGCTTGTTCTCCTGCACTCCTGTTAAGGAGTGGTCTATTTTCTTCCCATACTCCATGCCTCCAGTCTAAGGCATAGTCCATTTTCTGCCTTTATTCCATGCCTCCCTCTTCTCTGTGTGTCGATCCATGCTCTTGTCCATGCTCAGACTGCTTCTTTTAAAATGGTTCAAATCTTCTCTGCTCCAAAAGAAACCCTTTTCTGATCACTCAGCACTGATAGATCATTGCTTCTTTTTACTCTCTTATTTTTCATCTATACCAATTATTTGGCATTTGAAAACATACTCCTTTGTGATATTTCTTTTATTGTCTTGCACTATTTTAACTTCTCTGTGGATTTTTCCCTTTTCATGTGTGCATGCTTTATTGTCCTGAAAAAGATAAATTTTCTAGAGGACTCCAAGAATGCATTATGCATCTACATCTTTCCTGGTGTCTAGTATTATATGATACATAGAGTTGGCAGTCAATAAATATTTGTTGAATGAAGGATAAGATAATAAATCACGTAGACATTTTAAAGAGAAGAAACTGGGGATTTTGAAGCAGGAGAGAAAAGGATTTGCTTTACCAGGAAGAACTGGTAGGATAGAATCATCCAAAGGGTGTATTGAATTAACAGGAGGCATGAGTCATTTATAACCACGTTTTGTAATGTATACAAAATATACATTATATTGAAATCAGCATAATTTATAAAACATATCCACAGAACTTACGGCACTTCTAAAAACAGCCTTTAATTAGGATACAGCAATTTTAAACTCTAGTGATTCCTGAATTTATTCCCATGGATTTATTGCTAGAAATACTGACATGGTCCCAGGAGGCAATATCTCAAGCTATAGATGGCATTCTTCTTGTCATCTTCTCTCCTTGCCTCAGTGTCACCAGGCTAACAAGCACTTCTGCAGCTCTAGGTAAAATGTATATGCTGCAAACTGGAGGGATGAATTCAACCGTAACATATGCTACACATTCATTATGCACAGCTTGTTATATTCTGATTTCTGATCTGCCATTTTTTCCCCAAGGAATATAGACTTTCAGTGCGGTAAAAATAATATGACTATTTTATTTTAAATGGCAGCCTATTTATATAAAATGAGGCCCCCAATGAACTCATCCATAAGTCATCTATGATCTTTCTTTTACTTACTCACTGGATGCATATGTTTATGTAAGTCTTTATGGCATAGGATTTATTTTATCACAGAGAAAGAGAGTACCTGCCCAGAAACAAGATGACCACGCATCCCCTTCACGTGCAGAAAGGAGGGCTCTGCTCAGCAATTTACTTTGTTGCCTGGCAGCAAAGAACGCTGTGCATTTTACCACTGTGGTCCACACCTATTAAACTAACCTTCAGTTTGATGATTACCACAGTGAGATATATATACACGTATAAATAAATATATGTATATATGGCAGATCGTCTCAGGGACTATAATTGTTCATCTTTCAGAAGGCACAAGCTCTATAACAGATGAGAGCTACACACAAGAAACCAGTTTATAAGTTTATCTCCTAAACGAAAGAGTAATTTGTCTTTATTGGAGGAATAGGACATTACCATTTAATGGATGAGTTGTAAGCATCAAAAGAGATTGTGTAAATATATTTGTGATTCAGGCACATAGGCACTGTTCTGATATTGCCACAGAGAAAACAGACTCTAATGTATTCAGTCCATCAGACCATGCCTTGATTTGGAAAATCTAGAGGCCTGTCATGAAGCTTCAGCCTGTTGTCTTGAGTTATGAATTACCCTTAAATTCATGTCACTATTTCTGCTGTTGGAAGCACCTGATTTCATAACATTTTTGAGCCCAGGAGTCAATCAAGGCAGTCAAGCTGTTACTTCCATCAGAGACGAGGGCTTAAAATATCCCCTGGGACATGTCTCTTGGTTTCCCATTGAATCTCAAGTTGAAGATGCAGTCTATTTCACCCTCTCATGTTTAGGTATCATGGAAGCTAGCAGTGTATTTTTCACCATTTTGCTTTGCAGTCTTTTGTTGATTTTCACTAATAGAGCTTGTTTACCCACTGAAGTAGTTGAATGTCACTTATGCCAAGTAATAAAATGGTTTTGCTCAACTGTGTTCTGATTTGTCTTAGTCAAGGCTCTTTAGAATCCAAAGCAAACAAATCCACCCAAGCTAGCCTCAGTAAAGAGGGCTCTCTTAAAGGGAAATGTCGGGTGTCAGGTCATTTTATGGCTACATATGAATTCAGGGCTGACACAAAGAGCCAATGCTCCCTATTATCTCAGGAACATATAATCCCTCTTATCTCTGGCTCTCTCTGCTTTTCTCTTATCTGTCTCCTCTCCTCTTTTTCTCAGCTTCTTCTCTTGTTTTGCCCATGACCCAGTAAGATACACAGCTCCAACTCTATATCATGACCTCTGCCTTACTACAGTCTCTATTGCTAAGTTCAAACTCTTCTCCAAGAATCTGGTTGGTCTACCTACCATCTCCATGGGAATGCTACCTTTGTGATGCAGTTTCCAAGGCCCATGGATAGAGTGGATCCTCTTGAAGGGGCCCTAAGAAGCACAGGCCATGAAACCCAACAAATCCTGAGCTCTGACTTCATGCTATTGCCTTGCAAGTACTTCTTCAAGCTGCTTTGGAAATAGGAGCAATTATATTACATGCCTTAACTCTTGAATAAACACCCAGCTGCCATTGATTTACAGCTTTTCAGTTCTGCAGAAACTATAGAACTGAAGCAGTTTCTGGAAGTTTCTAGGTCAGGACTGTCAATCTGTATGTTCTCTGCTTCAAAACACCAGTACCTGAATTCTCTTTCTTGGCCACATTTGGGAGCCAAATATTTTGACTGTTAATGACAGTGCAATACACCTGGGAGGGCAGGGCTTGGACCTGTCAAATCTACCACAAACTAGGACTCTAGTTCCTGAGTGCAAATTTTGTTACGGTCTCTTGGCAGAAGATAGGTGACAAGGATTGCTTCTACTGCTTTCAGCAAATATATACAAGGTAAAATGAAGCCTGTGGATCTGGTTGGGAGAATATGGGTCAGGTACAAAGACCAGACACTGGTTCCTTGATAGTGTGGTAAGAGATAGTTAAAGAGGGATCACTGGCAAACTCAGGAAGGGATTCAGTCCCAAATGAACATGCTTCTATCATGCTATATCACAGCTCATGTATGAATCTGTTTTACTAAAAAGAGCTTAAGATCCTTGAAGGCATAAATGGTAGACCAGTTGTCTATGAATTCCAGGCTCCATCACAGTACTTGGCACACAGTAGGTACTCAGTGATGTCTGTTGATAGAAAATGAATGGATTGTGTAAGGTAACTTCTTTGCTGACATGACTATGGGCATCCTTAAAAGCCTGTTTTTCTTTTTGTACTTTCCTGTATGTGTAAGAATATTGAGCTGATTAATCATCCTAATTAAAATTTAAATGTATTTTCCAATCTTAGGCAATTTCAGGAAGTGTTTTTTTCATTGTCAGCCTTCAAAAGAACTGCTTTCATTTTACATTGTCTAATGATAGCATTTTATTGTGAGTTAAAGAAATATATCTTCCTGAGTGTTTAGACCTCTAACATTTAGAAACTGTTCCCTGCCATGTTCGCCTACTTAAACCTTTCTGCACCATTTACTCCCATAAGTCATTTTATCATTTTTTCTGCTCCTTCTGATCAGAGACAACTGTCTGCACAGTGGTGTCTATAGTCAAGTCTTGCCCTTCTAAAGTCCCTGTGTAGACCCTGCCTCCTACTCCCCAGATGGCTGAATTTCATATATCTTTGTCTTAAAAGCTTATTGCCATTTTTAAAACAAAATAAAACATGTTTATTATGGATATTTTAGGGGGGAAAAGATAATTAATGAGCCATAGTTCCCATCACCCATAGATCACTATTTTTTCCAGCCTGCTTTCTATGCCCATATGATTCTTATTTTATTTTAATTAGTTATTTTATCATTATTATTATTATTTTGGCTGCACAGGCTCTTTGCTGTGCGCCAGCTGTCTTTAGTTGGGGAGAGTGGGGGGGTTACTCTCTAGCGCCCCACTGTGGTATCTTCTTTTATTGCAGCTCATAGGCTCTAGACCAGGGGATTAGTTGCCCTGTGGCATGTGAGATCTTGGTTTCAGGACCTACGTACCCTGAACTGGCAGGCAGATCCTTAACCACTGGGCCACCAAGAAAGTCCCTTATTCTTATTTTAAATAAACACAAGATAACATTTCTTTACATGTACCCCCAAATACCAGTTGTTGTTCAGTCACTGTGTGTCTGATTCTTTGTGACCCTACAGACTACACACGCCAGGCTTCCTTGTCTTCCACCATCTCCCAGAGTTCGCTCAAATTCATGTCCACTGAGTCAGTGATGCCATCCAACCATTTCATTCTCTGTTGCCCTTTACTCCTCCTGCCCTCAATCTTTCCCAGCATCGGGTCTTTTTCAATAAGTTGGCTCTTGGCATCAGGTGGCCAAAGGACTGGAGCTTCAGCCTCAGCATTACTCTTTCTAATGAATATTCAGGGTTAATTTCCTTTAGGATTGATTGGTTTGATCTCCTTGCTGTCCAGGGACTCTCAAAACTCTTTGCAGCACCAGTTTGAAAGCATCAGTTCTTCAGCGCTCAGCCTTCTTTATGGTCCAACTCTCACATCCATACATGACTACTGGAAAAACCATAGCTTTAACTAGACGGACCTTTGTCGGCAAAATAATGTCTCTGATTTCCAGTACATGCTCTAGGTTTCTCATAGATTTTCTTCCAAGGAACAAGAGTCTTTTAATCTCGTGGCTTCAGTCCCTGTCCACAGTGATTCTGGAGCCACAAAAATAAAATTCCAAAATTCCAGTAGCAGTAAACCTGCTGCGTTTGGTGAGTGGCACACCCCACTAAGCATGCAAACCATCTGTGACGGTTGAATATGCGATTCACCTTAGTTTTATGATTTAAGTCACATTCTGTCATATTAAAACATTATGGCAGTTTTTGACCTGCTTGGTTTATGTTCTGGATTCAGTTAGCATGAACAGAGAAGTTAATCGACAGCGTTCTGACTCCCTGGGTGTGGGCAATAACAAAGATGTTGGAAAGGAGGAGCATCTTCTGTTTCCAGCAGTGCC
Organism: Ovis aries; assembly: GCF_016772045.2. Taxonomy (NCBI): domain Eukaryota; kingdom Metazoa; phylum Chordata; class Mammalia; order Artiodactyla; family Bovidae; genus Ovis; species Ovis aries. Next base: position 48,858,355 of record NC_056061.1, read on the forward strand.
AGCAGATTAGATGCCCTGAACAGCCCTCTTGACAGAAACAAGTTAAATACTAAATACTTTAAAAAATCTTATAAATTCATTGTTAAGCTGGCATGAAAGTAAGTTCTTCTCAGACGTGAGAACTGGAATACATGTAAAATCTTGGGTGCAAAGGAGCACCCAGGCTGGCTTCTGAACTGAAACCTTGTGCTTGTGTTTTGGCAGAGGTGGATGAAGGGAACAGACAGAAGCTAGGGAAGTATCAAGAGGTGATGTCAGATAAGCCAGGGCTTTGAAAGGCTATACTCTCAAGGTGATGGAAAACGAGAAGTGAAGCCCGCCAGATAGAAGGGGGCAGCAGGGGATTTGCCTGCCTTGAATTTGGTGTTGGGAATGAGAAAACAATGTGTCCTATCTCCCCCAATAATTTATAACCACAAACCAGCCCACAGCTGGGCTTTGAAGACAAGGAAGCAGTAGAGAGGCAGGGGAACAGAGAAATGAGATACAAATAGGAGAACAAGATTCTGAGAGTAAATTCAAGTATGAAAGTAGTGAGAGTGTTATTTGCTCAGTCACGTCTGACTCTTTCCTACCCCATGGACTATAGTGTGCCAGGCTCTACTGTCCATGGGATTTCCCAGACAAGAGTACTAGAGTGGGGAGCCATTCCCTTCTCCAGGGCATCTTCCTGACCCAGGGATCAAACCTGGGTCTCCTACATTGCCAGCAGATTCTTTACCATCTGAGCCACCAAGGAAACCCAAGTACAAGTATGCATTGTAGAGTTTTTCTCAACTAACATCTTTTCAGTAAAATACCTCTCAGTTCTTAGTAACCAAAATCACACAACTTATATATCTTTGAATACATTTTTTTAATCAGCCAGTGGTTATACAGATGCAATGTCTAATTACATTCCAAATTGATCTGTTTTTAACAGAAAGATGTGCTGGAAAGGTATGAGGTTACATCCCAAATACAATGGATAAATCACATGAAGATTTTTTTAAAGCATGCAGCATTCCAGCCAAGGGTGATGCTGGTTCTGAGCAAAATATCACAGTTTTACACTCAATGGGAATCGCCCTTTGCCATTGTGTACTTGTTTGGAGTACATTTCCAAAGCGTCTGTCTGTTTAGCCCACATTTTGGACTAGTGATGAATGAGTTACACACACACACACACGCACACACACACACACACACACACACACACACACACGCATACTCTCCAAAAAAGCATTAAAGAAAAGTGTGGTAAAAAAAACAAATGTAAATAGTAGTTTGAGCCAAGCTCCACTTTACAATTTTTTCATCCTTATATGTTGGTCAGCTCCTTTGAAAATTTCCCATGGATTTCTTGTTCAGCAGCTTCTTCAGCAGTTCCAAATGACAGAGGATTTCTATCAGTTTCTGTGTTGAACAGTTTGCTTGAGAAGACCAGTTTTCAACCCACTCATGTATTTCAGTCCTGTCTACAATGAGGGAGCATTCTTCCCATGGTTCTTCTCCCTTCTAAGTATTCTTCACATTAGTATGTTTTTTGCTCATTCGGAATTAATTTTTTGCAGGTCATTGTCTTGTTTTATCAGAAAAAATTTACAGCATTTTTTCCCTAACAAGTTTATTTCTTGCAGTTACTTGCTTTGCAATATTGGAAACATGGGGGCTTCCCTGGTGGTTCAGTGGTATGGGATCCACCTGCTAGTGAGTTTTGGGTTGGGAAGATCTCCTGGAGAAGGAAATGGCAACCCACTCCAGTATTCTTGCCCGGGAAATCCCACGGACACAGGAGCCTGGCAGTCTACAGTCCTGGAGATCACAAGGGTCCAGCATGACTTAGTGACTAAGCCACCACCGCCACCACACGTATCACAGAGATATATAGAACCAGAAGACAGAATAAAGATACATTAGCTAACAGTCAAAGGAAACCGAGGGCAGCTATCTTAATAACAGACAAAACAATGGATGAGAGAAGAAATAAAGAAGACCATAAAATAACACTAAAAATTTTAATTCACCCTGTAATTAAAGCAAACCTAAGACAGGCACAAATAACATAGTTTCAATGTATGTAAATCAAAAGTCGACATAGCTACAAAGAACAATTTACAAACTATTACAATAGTGATCTCTAAAATACTCACAGATCAAGTAGAGAAAAATTGGTAAGAATATAGTAATAAATTAAATTAGCAGTTTAACAATGAACAGTTAAGTCTGATCTAATGGACATTTGAAAACAGTACATTTAACAGTTTGAAAATACACATTCTGCAGACTAATGTACAGCCCACGTGAAGCATTTATAAAAACTGAATTCTTGCTAGGGCAAGAGGCAGCTCAACAATTTATAATTATTCTCTGACCATCACAAAATCAATTTTGGAGCACTAAAGGCGAAAACCATAGGGAAAAAGTAGGTAAATATTGGCTACATTAATATTAACAATGGATGTTCACTGAAATACATCAAAAAGAAAGTGAAAAAGCAAGTCAGAAACCAGGGGAAGAAATCTGCAAGATGTATAACTCAAAGGATTATGTAAAGAACTCCCAGAAATCAACAGGGAGAAAAAGGAAGCAACCCATAAGAAAATGAGAAAAGCTACTATCAGAAGAACATTCCAAATGTTCCTTAAACATGTGAGAAGAGGCTCAAACTCAGTAATTAGGAAATGTGAATTAAAACCACAATGAAGTAGAATTTCATAGCCACTAGAACGGAAAGGTGAAAAGCTAAAAAATTGGTCAATACCAATGCAGGGTGTAGATCAAACAGGATTTCTTGTCCACCACTGGTGTGAAACAATATGCTATTTGGGAATGCTTATATAGGTAGAAGGGCTTCCCTGGTGGCTCAAGTGGTAAAGAATCCACCTGCAATGCAGGAGACCTGGTTTGATCCGTTGGTAAGGAAGGTCCCCTGGAGAAGGAAATGGCAATCCAGTATTCTTGCCTAGAGAATCCTATAGACAGAGGAGCCAATCCATGAGGTTGCAAAGAGTCAGACACAACTGAGAGACTAAGCATTCATGCACACACACATATGGTTAGAAACACCACAAAGAATGGCAAGGGAATGAGTAATACAGAATCCAGGATGGCAGTTATTTCTTAGGGGAAAGAGAAGGGAGGGTCACGGTTACCGTTTATTAACTACACATGTATCATTTATACATTTTTTTGTAGGGATGCTGATGTTTCACAATTAAGAAAAATATGAGTGATGTTAAAGGCTGGTATCAGCTAATTCCAAAAGTCATTCTGATACTTGGTAGGTTTTGTGTTATGGTTGACAGAAAGGCATTAGGCTGTTAATTTATCTCTCATCTTCTCTGAGCTTTTTCTAATGGTTTTTAGTATTGGGCCTGAGCTTTAGTCAATTAAGCCAACCCTGCACATTAAATTTCAAGACGTGTATTGCCTATTGATCACAAATGCAAAGCACCTTGTTTACTGCAAAACTTTTTAGGACAGAAGGGCCATGAGTCTGAGACTATTTAAATTAACAACTCTAATGTTGAATAGTATGGTCGAGTATTATTTAAATCTCTCAATCCCTCTTTTTCTTAAGATTTTAAAAATGTGGGCCATTTCTAAAGTCTTTACTGAGTTTGGTATAATATTGCTTCTGTTTTACTTTGGTTTTCTGGCCCGGAGGCTAGTGGGATCTTAACTCCCCTACCAGGGATCGAACCCGCACACCCTACATTAGAATAGGGATCGAACCAGGGAGTGAACCTGTATCCTCTGCATTAGAACTACTGGACTGCCAGGGAAGTCCCTCAGTTTTCTTTAGTAGCATTGTTGTTTTTTAGAGCAGGATTGTTAGTTTTATCTGACATGATTTTTCCTATAAAATCATGCTGCTCATCTATTCTGGTATGTTTATGAATTTTCTAGAGTACTGTAATGTATTAATTTTAAAATTCTTTTAAGATGATTTCAATCATTTTAGAAGCCGTAAGGAAAAGGAAGATCAAACCATTTCTCTTTATCTTGTAATGATTACCACTTATTAAACACAAATCTAGTCAAGCCTAAGGTTTTGTAAAGATCCTGTAGTAATGTATTAAGTCAACCACCAAAGGCTTCCTTTACTTTGTCCTAATGAATCACCTCAAATATTTGTCCATAGCTACAGACTTCTAGGACCATCTGTCTCTTCTTTGAATTGAATCTATACTGTCTGACTTTATATTTATATATAGATTTGGGGGGTTGGCTGTAAAGAAGCAGATGCTGAGAGCAGGCATCAGTGGCTACAGTTTTATTCTTGGATCTCACCCCAGGGTCTCTGGAGGAAGGAAGGCATGTCTTCCTTTTCCTTAATCTATTATCTTGAACTCTATCTCCAATTTCATTTTTCCTCCTTTCTGAAGGAATTTTCTTCTATATTAATGCCCTCCTATTTCATATCTCCCTTGATTTCCTTCTGGAGAGGAAAAAAGTACTTACTTCCCAAATACTGACGTATCACTTTTCTCAAAAACCAAACAGTAAAGACTTCCTGTGACACCAATGAACCATTCAACTCCAGTTCATTCCATCTTTCCTTTGGCTCAGTAGGAAACCCTCTGAATTATTGTAAACTTCATATCCCTCCCTTCTTGATTCTTGGGGCACAGCCCTCCTGGCATCTCTCAGATCTCATCTCTTTGTTTCTCAAGCTGGCCTTCACCCACACTGACCTCCTTACTGCTACTTACTGCTAAGTGTGCCCCTGTTTCCAGCTTTAGCATTTGGTCCTCCCTCTGTCTTGATGCTCTTCCCCATATATTCATAGGATTTCCTTCACATCTCTGCTCAGGTGACCCTCTGATCACTATATTAAAAAAAACACACACACAAAATAAAATAGTACCCTCTTCTACCCCAGCCTCTTTGGATGATACAGTATTTTTTTTTTTTTTAAGGAATCTCCATACTATTTTCTATGCAGGTACACCATTTTCTATTCCTACCGATAGTACACAAAATTCCAATTTCTCCACATTCTTGTCAAATGCTTATTTTCTGTCTTTTTTTATTATGTTAGTGGCCATCCTAATGAGTGTGAAGTGATGTCTCACTGTGGTTTTGATTTACATTTCTCTAATGATTAGTGATGTTGAGTATCTTTTCATGCTTATTGACCATTTGTATATCTTCTTTGGAGAAATGGGCTTCCTTGATAGCTCAGTTGGTAAAGAATCCGCCTGTGATGCAGGAGACCCCAGTTTAATTCCTGGGTGGGGAAGAGCCACTGGAGAAAGGATAGGCTTACTCACACCAATATTCTTGGGCTTCCCTTGTGGCTCATCTGGTAAAGAATTCGCCTCCAGTATGGGAGACCTGGGTTTGAAGACCTGGGTTGGGAAGATCCCCTGGAGAAGGGACAGGCTACCCACTCCAGTATTCTGGCCTGGAAAATTCCATGTACTTTATAGTCCATGGGGTTACAGAGAGTTGGAAACTACTAAGCAACTTTCACTTTAATTTCACTTTGAAGAAATATACTTTCAAGTCTTTTGCCCATTTTTAAACTGAATTATTTGTTTTGCTGTTGTTGTAGGAGTTTTAAAATATATTCTGGATATTACTCCTTATCAAATATATGGTTTGCAATTAACTTCTCACATTCTGCGATTTCACTCTGTTGTCTATTTTCTTTGCTGTATAGAGTTTTCTTCTATTTACTACTTTATCATACTTCAACTGGGCTTTTAATTTAGATCTATGTTTCTCGCTCTTATTTACATACCATGTTAAGCCTGGCATTACCACATCTTCCCTTCTTCTTTACCTTCTATAGTGTTTAACATAAGATTACATATTAAGAGGAAACTCAATAGTTAAGTTACCAAATTGAATGATGTAAAATTGTCACATCAAGGACTTCCCTGGCAGTTCAGTGGTTAAAACTCTGAGCTTTCAATGCAGGGAGCATGGGTTCAATCCCTGGTCAGGGAACTAAGGTCCTACAGGCCATGTGGCAAAAAAAAAAAAAAAAAAAGAGAGAGAGAGAGAGAGAAAATAAACTATCATATCATCACTTCCAGTTTTGACTTCGTATCAAGTGCCCAGATTCCTGTGTCCAGATGCTTTCTGAACATCTCAAAACTGCCTCATTGCTAACATTTCAGGTATTACAAATGCTCTTTATTCCGCTATCTTTTTATGTAACCAATAATTAAGTCCTCTCTGTTTCTTTTGGGCAATGTGTCTGAAATTGAACATATCTTTTTCTAGGTTGGGAAGATCCCCAGAGAAGGGCATGGCAACCCACACCAGTATCTTCCCTGGAGAATCTCGTGGACAGAGGAGCCTGGCAAGCTACAGTCCATGGGTTTTGCAAACAGTCAGATACGACTGAGCGACTAACACTTTCACTTTTCCATTCACAGGGTCGGTGTGAGGCCTTACTAACCAACACAGCCCTTCCCAGCACTGTGTCCCATTCTTCTCTCAGCTGTGTTTTCAAACAACACAAAGGTAAACCCATTATTATCTTATTCAAGAGCCTATGGTGATTCCAGGAGCCTCTCAGAATATTGAAACTTTCCCTTGAGTTTTTATTTTGCCCCATGAAGGTAAGAAATATGATTTAAACTCATGATCTCCAAAATCTCCCTTCACCTTGGCCAAATAGTATCCTTCCTTTGTCTCCAGAATGCCTCCTCATTCCTATTTTTGTATTCTCAAAGTCCTGGAAGACTTTCCTCCCTGACTTAAACATTTCAAGTCTTTCCCTTCTCTCAAATCCTAACTCAAACATGCTCTTCAATCTCTTCTGACAACTAACCAAAATCATCTTTGGCTTAACCTTTGAATTTCCTTAGCATCTTGGAAGGTTTTAACACATCAGGTTAATACTTTCATTGCAAGAGTGTGGGCTAAGTCATTTCAGTCCTGTCTGACTCTTTGAGACCCCCTGGACTATAGCCCACCAGGCTCCTCTGTCCATGGGATTCTCCAGGCAAGAATACTGAAGTGGATTGCCATGCCCTCCTCCAGGGTATCTTCCCAACCCAGGGATCGAACTCACATCTCTTATGTCTCCTGCATTAGCAGGTGGGCTCTTAACCACTAGTGCCACCTGGGAAGCCCAATACTTTCATTAATATAACAGTATTTTCCTTTGGAATGTAAATATTTTTTACTTTGAGCTGTAAGGATCAACAAAATCAAAGGAATTTTTAAAATCCTAAGTTATAGATTTTGAAAAATCAAGATGCCATGATTTTTTCCCTCCACCATAGCTGCTCAAAAAAAAAAAAATCCAAACAACTAACTTTGTAATAACCTTAGGCCATATCTCCATAGACCTAAAACCCATTGATCTAAAAAGCCATGGACCAGTGCTCTTTGAATACATTTTCAAAGTTATTAGCTATCCCAAATAGTCATGATCTGAGTACCTGTGGACTGCTAGACACATAAACAATTCTTTGGGTGGGGAAGTTCATTATGAATCTTTGTCGCTGACTCAATCTGTGATCTTGGGCCATTCACTTAACTTCTTGATATCTACCTCTCTATTTGCAAATGGGGATAAGATTAGGGTACCAGAGGTACTGCTTTTAGAAGATTTAGCCTATGATAGATGAGACATGAATTATGGCATTAGGTTACAGCATTATATTTCCTTTACTCTCTTCGAGGGAAAAAAAAAGAAAATAAGAGATGTTTATTTATAGATAATCCATCTTATTCTGTAAAAAGAGTTTTAAGTCAGTGTTCAAAATATATGATTAAAAATTTAAGTTAAAAAAGCATAAATGGACAAGTAGTTGAAAAAGTAAGAGAAAAGTAGAAAACATAAGATGATGAAAACAAGAGTGGAAAGAATAGACAGAAAGGATGTCTTGAGATGCAATCCATTTGCCACAGATGGACTGCAAATCTGACTCTGTGATTTCTAGCAGCCAGCTTAGGAGAGCATGATCGGTTAAATGATTCACGAAGTCCATACATAAAAACAAACCAACTGCTCCAAAGCATAACTATTCTTGGGACTAAGATCAGAGGGAAATTTCCTGTTCTAAACTATGACAGCCAAGTGATTAACAGAAGCAGGCACGACTGTTGAATAAGTGACATAAGAGTCTCCACTGTGATGTTTTTGAGATTTTTTTAAGTATATTTTTTCTCCATTATAATTTTCAATAACAAAAATTGGACAGTCAGATTATATTGGTCAAAACCTTGGCAAGGCTAAAAAAGATAATTTTTAGGGGAAACTGAAAGGGACAACAAGGGGATGGCAAAGACATACATCTAGAAGAAACAAGCCAAGAGGACAGAAATGACAAGTTTTCAGGGCAAAGTAAGGGTGAAATAGGAAGTCTGAAGCCATCTGGACCAACTGAGTTTGGTGCCAAAGCCCTGAAGTAGCAGAGTTTCATTCAAAGTAAAGAAAATGAGCTTGTACTTGGGACAAGGTCATAATATAATTATAATGAATAAATTATTTTTTAATAGCTACATTTCATAAAATCTCTCCTCTGATTTCATTTCATTTACACTATTTCTAGAAAAAAATGATTTATTTATTTATCCTGTAATTAGCCTGAAAGGATTTCTACATTGAGGCTACAATTAGCTTTGATCATTAGTTCATTATGAAGGAACTAAAGGCAATAGAAAAAAAGACCAAATGGCATGACAGGCAACTCAAAAAAGATGAAATTTGTATTTGCATGGCCTTTTGCATGGCCAACATGCATAAAATAGTCTTTCAGTTTTACTAGAAATATGAATTAAAAAGCACATTAAAGCATCAGTGATATACCAGAGTCATCTATCAATTAAATCAACTAAACAGAAAATTAACAAGGAAACACAAACTTTAAATGATACAATAGACCAGTTAGACCGAATTGATATCTATAGGACATTCCACCCCAAAACAATCAATTTCACCTTTTTCTCAAGCACACACGGAACCTTCTCCAGGATAGATCACATCCGGGGCCATAAATCAAGCCTTGGTAAATTCAAAAACATTGAAATCATTCCAAACATATTCTCTGACCACAGTGCAGTAGGATTAGATCTCAATTACAGGAGAAAAACAATTAAAAATTCCAACTTATGGAGGCTGAACAACACGCTGCTGAATAACCAAAAAATCACAGAAGAAATAAATAAAGAAATCAAAATATGCATAGAAATGAATGAAAATGAAAACACAACAACCCAAACCTGTGGGACACTGTAAAAGTAGTGTTAAGGGGAAGGTTCATAGCAATACAGGCATATCTCAAGAAACAAGAAAAAAGTCAAATAAATAACCTAACTCTGCACCTAAAGCAACTAGAAAAGGAAGAAATGGAGAACCCCAGGGTTAGTAGAAGGAAAGAAATCTTAAAAATTAGGGCAGAAATAAATGCAAAAGAAACAAAAGAGACCATAGCAAAAATCAACAAAGCCAAAAGCTGGTTCTTTGAAAGGATAAATAAAATTGACAAACCATTAGCCAGACTCATCAAGAAACAAAGGGAGAAAAATCAAATCAATAAAATTAGAAATGAAATTGGAGAGATCACAACAGACAACACAAACACAAAAGATCATAAGAGACTACTATCAGCAATTATATGCCAATAAAACGGACAACATGGAAGAAATGGACAAATTCTTAGAAAAGTACAACTTCCCAAAACTGAACCAGGAAGAAATAGAAAATCTTAACAGACCCATCACAAGCACAGAAATTGAAACTGTAATCAGAAATCTTCCAGCAAACAAAAGCCCAGGTCCAGACAGCTTCACAGCTGAATTCTACCAAAAATTTAGAGAAGAGCTAAAACCTATTCTACTCAAACTCTTCCAGAAAATTGCAGAGGAAGGTAAACTTCCAAACTCATTCTATGAGGCCACCATCACCCTAATACCAAAACCTGACAAAGATGACACAAAAATAGAAAACTACAGGCCAATATCACTGATGAACATAGATGCAAAAATCCTCAACAAAATTCTAGCAATCAGAATCCAACAACACATTAAAAAGATCATACACCATGACCAAGTGGGCTTTATTCCAGGGATGCAAGGATTCTTCAGTATCCACAAATAAATCAATGTAATGTACCACATTAACAAATTGAAAATGAAAAGCCATATGATCATCTCAATAGATGCAGAGAAAGCCTTTAACAAAATCCAACGTTCATTTATGATAAAAACCCTCCAGAAAGTAGGAATAGAAGGAACATACCTCAACATAATAAAGGCCATATATGACAAACCTATAGGAAACATTATCCTCAATGATGAAAAATTGAAAGCATTTCCCTAAAGTCAGGAACAAGACAGGGGTGCCCACTTTCACCACTACTATTCCACATAGTTTTGGAAGTTTTGGCCGCAGCAATCAGAGCAGAAAAAGAAATAAAAGGATTCCAAATTGGAAAAGAAGTAAAACTCTCACTGTTCGCAGATGACATGATCCTCTACATAGAAAACCCTAAAGACTCCACCAGAAAATTACTAGAGCCAGTCAGTGAATATAGTAAAGTTGCAGGATATAAAATCAACACACAGAAATCCCTTGCATTCCTATACACTAATAATGAGAAAATAGAAAGAGAAATTAAGGAAACAATTCCATTCACCATTGCAATGAAAAGAATAAAATACTTAGGAATATATCTACCTGAGGAAATTAAAGACCTATATATAGAAAACTATAAAACACTGATGAAATAAACCAAAGAAGACACTAATAGATGGAGAAATATACCATGTTCATGGATCAGAAGAATCAATATAGTGAAAATGAGTATACCACCCAAAGCAATCTATAGATTCAATGCAACCCCTATCAAGCTACCAGCAGTATTTTTCACAGAGCTAAAACAAATAATTTCACAATTTGTATGGAAATACAAAAAACCTCAGATAGCCAAAAGTAATCTTGAGAAAGAAGAATGAAACTGGAGGAATCAACCTGCCTGACTTCAGGCTATACTACAAAGCCACAGTCATCAAGATAGTATGGTACTGGCACAAAGATAAAAATATAAATCAATGGAACAAATTAGAAAGCCCAGAGATAAATCCATGCACCTATGGACACCTTATCTTTGACAAAGGAGGCAAGAATATACAATGGAGAAAAGACAATCTCTTTAACAAGTGGTGCTGGGAAAACTGGTCAACCACTGGTAAAGTAGAACACTTTCTAACACCATACACAAAAATAAACTGCAAATGGATTAAAGATCTAAACGTAAGACCAGAAACTATAAAACTCCTAGAGGAGAACATAGGCAAAACACTCTCCGACATATATCACAGCAGGATCCTCTATGACCCACCTCCCAGAATATTGGAAATAAAAGCAAAAATAAACAAATGTGACCTAATTAAAATTAAAGGCTTCTGCACAACAAAGGAAACTATAAACAAGGTGAAAAGACAGCTTTTAGAATGGGAGAAAATAATAGCAAAGGAAACAACTGACAAAGAACTAATCTCAAAAATATACAAGTAACTCCTGTAGCTCAATTCCAGAAAAGTAAACGACCCAATCAAAAAATGAGCCAAAGAACTAAACAGACATTTCTCCAAAGAAGACATACAGGTGGCTAACAAACACATGAAAAGAGGTTCAACATCACTCATTATCAGAGAAATGCAAATCAAAACCAATAAGGTACCATTTCATGCCAGTCAGAATGGCGCTATCCAAAAGTCTACAAGTAATAAATGCTGGAGAGGGTGTGGAGAAGAGAGAACCCTCTTACACTGTTGGTGGGAATGCAAACTAGTACAGCCACTATGGAGAACAGTGTGGAGATTCCTTAAAATACTGGAAATAGAACTGCCTTATGACCTAGCAATCCCACTACTGGGCATACACACCAAGGAAACAAGAATTGAAAGAGACACGTGTACCCCAATGTTCATCACAGCACTGTTTAATAATAGCCAGGACATGGAAGCAACCTAGATGTCCATCAGCAGATGAATGGATAAAAAAGCTGTGGTGCATATACACAATGGATTATTACTCAGCCATTAAAAATAGTACATTTGAATCAGTTCTAATGAGATGGAGGAAACTGGAGCCTATTATACAGAGTGAAGTAAGCCAAAAAGAAAAACACCAATACAGTATACTAATGCATATTATATATATGGAATTTAGAAAGATGGTAACGATAACCCTGTATGCGAGACAGCAAAAGAGACACAGATGTATAGAACAGTCTTTTGGACTCTGTGGGAGAGGGAGAGGGTGCGATGATTTGGGAGAATGGCATTGAAATATGTATAATATCATAAATGAAATGAATCACCAGTCTAGGTTGGATGCAGGATACAGGATGCTTGGGGCTGGTGCATGGGATGACCCAGAGGGATGGTACGGGGAAGGAAGTCGGAGCGGGTTTCAGGATGGGGAACACGTGTACACCTGTGGCAGATTCATGATGATGATGGCAAAACCAATACAATATTGTAAAGTAATTAGCCTCCAATTAAAATAAATAAATCTATATTTAAAAAATTAATTTAAAATTTAAAAAAATTTAAATTAATTAATTAAAATTAATTAAAACTTACTGTGTAATTTTTATTAAAAATGATTTGTTGTTGTTGTTCAGTCACTCAGTTTTGTCTGACTCTTTTTGACCCCATGGACTGCAGCAAGCCAGGCTTCCCTCTCCTTTACCATCTCCTAGAGCTTGCTCAAACTCATGTTCATTGAGTCAGTGATACCATTCAAACATCTTGTTCTCTGTCATCCCCTTCTCCTCTTGCCTTTAATCTTTCCCAGCACCAGAGTATTTTCTAACGAGTTGGCCCTTTGCATCAGGTGGCCAAATATTGGAGCTTCAGCATCAGTCCTTCCGATGAACATTCAGGATATATTTCCTTTAGGATTGACTGGTTTGACCTCCTTCCAGTCCAAGGGACCCTCAAGAGTCTTCTCCAACACCACAGGTCAAAAGTATCAATTCTTTGGCACTTAGCCTTCTTTATGGTCCAACTCTCACATCCATACATGACTACTGGAAAAAGCAAGCTTTGACTATATGGACCTTTGTTGGTAAAGTAATGTCTCTGCTTTTTAATATGCTGTCTAGGCTTATTGTAACTTTTCTTCCAAGGAGCAAGTGTCTTTTAATTTCATGGCTGCAGTCACCATCTGCAGTGATTTTGAAGCCGCCTGAAAATAAAGTCCCTCACTGTTTCCATTGTTTCCCCATCTATTTGCATGAAGTAATGGGACCTAATGCCATGATCTTCATTTTTAGACTGTTGTTTTGAGCCAACTTTTTCACTCTCCTCTTTCCCCTTCATCAAGAGGCTCTTTTGTTCTTCTTTGCCTTCTGCCATAAGGATGATGTCATCAGTAAAGAATCTGCCTGCCAATGCAGGAAACCCAAGTTTGATCCCTTGGTCAGAAAGATCGCCTAGAGAATGAAATGGCAACCCATTCCAGTATTCTTGCTTGAGAGATCCCATGGACAGAGAAGCCTGGCGGGCTATAATCCATGGAGTCACAAAATGATCTGGCATGACTTAGCAACTAAAGAGCAGCATTTTAAATGATAACTCACAGTATTGCTCCCTCATACTCTTCTGGTGTGTAAACAGATGCAACTTTATAGAGTAGTTTGGTAATATATATGAAAATCTTAAAATCAACACACATTTTAATTTTAGCAATTCTATTTCCAAGAGTTTATTCTTAGGAAATAATTTAGAACAATGTTCACTGCAATATTTTAAGTGATTCTTAAAAATAGAAAGGCTAAGAAATTACAACAATGAGGAATTTCTTTCCTAAATTATAATTCATCCATAGAAGAGAATATTATGCATTCATAAAAGCTGAAGATATCACAGTAGAATTATTGTCCTGGTAAAATATTCATGAGTATTATTTTGCATTAAAATAAAGTTATATTAAGATATACTGTAAAGCTATCGCAATGATGATTGTGTGATAATGGCGTAAGTTCAGACAAATATTGGGTAGGCCAAACAGTTCATTGAAGTTTTTCTTAAGGTTTTATGAAAAAACCCAAATGAACATTTTAACCAATCCAATAGATTGGAGGAATGAACTAGAAATACCAGAAATAGATTGACTTATAGACAATCAATTGATTTTCAATAAAGGTGTAAAGCATTTGAAAGGGAACAGAACTGACGCTAGAAGAACTAGATGTTCTTATGAAAACAGAAATGTACCTCAGTCCCTTCTTCACACTACACATCAAAATAATTCAAGATGGATGATAGACTTAAATAGAAAGGCCAAAGCTATAAAGATTCTAGAAGAAAACATAAGAGGCTATCTTTGCAATTTTGAGAGAGATTAATTAACTTAATCTTAATTAAGTCACAAAAGCACTAACCATAACACTGATAAATTGGACTTAATCAAAATGGCTTATCATAAAAGTACACCATTAAGAAAATGAAAGTGTACCATGGACTGGGATTAAATATTTACAGTCTATATATCTGACAGAACACTTGTATCCTGAGTATATAAATAATGCCAAAAAGTCAATATTGAAAAAGCAGCCCAATTTTTAAAGAATGAGCAAAAGACTTGAGCAGATACTTCACAAAAATTACACAAATGGCCAATAAACTTGAAAATGTGCTCTATAACACTAAACACTGGAGAAATACAGATTAAAATCATAAGATGGTGATAACAACCATCACCATCTTGTGATTTTAATCTGTATTTCAACACCATGGACTGTAGCTGCGAGGTTCCTCTGTCCATGGGATTCTCCAGGCAAGAAGACTGGAGTGGGTTGCTGTTTCCTTCTTCAGGGGATTTTCCCAACCCAGGAATCAACCCAGGTCTCCTGCATTGCAGGCAGATGATTTACCGATGGAGCTATGAGAGAAGCCCATCATAACCCATCATAAGATACCACTGCATATCCACAAGATTGCTAAAATTTAAAAAAGAAAAATTAAATGTTGGTCAGTATATGTAGCAACTAAAATTATAATAAATTGCTGATGTAGGTATAAAATGGTGGGATCACTTTGAAAAATTGTCAATTTAAAAAATGAAATTGAATGTATATCTACCCTTGACCCTGCAATTAAACTTCTTAGTTTTTACCCAAGAGAAATGAAAGCATCTGTCCACAGAAAGACTTACATGAGTATGTTTATAACAACTTCATTCTTATTAGCTACAAACTAGAATCACTTAATGTTTGTCTACATGTAAATGAATGAACAACTTGTGGTATATTCATACAATAGAATACTAGCCAGCAAAAGGAAGGCATGAATTATGGATACATTTAATAACATGGATGAATTCGGGCAATCCTACTAAGTAAAAAAAGTTAGATGGAGAAGAGTGTGTACTTTTTGATTCCATTTATTTGAAGTATCTGAACAAACAAAACAATTCTATGGTGGAAAAAACAAACAAACAGTAGTTACCTTTCATGAAGTGGATGAGGCTGAACTTGAAAGAGGCATGAGTAACATTTTTGGACAGAAACAAATCCTTCTTGATTGGTAATAGTTACATAAGAGTGTATGTTTGCCAGACTCATCAAATGTACACCTAAAATTCGTACACTTTAGTCTTACTTTCATGTGTTCCTTGGGTTGTAGCTATGTAACTCCCATCTCTGCATGACATTTCAAATGACCTCCTTCTCTATATGTGTGTTTCAAATTTCCCTCTCCTTTTTCTTTTAAATATGCAGTTATTGAATTTGTAGCTCACACTAAATCCAGGATGATCTTCAGTCCAGTTCAGTCACTCAGTCGTGTCCTACTCTTTGTGACCCCATGAATCGCAGCACGCCAGGCCTCCCTGTCCATCACCATCTCCCGGAGTTCACTCAGACTCACGTCCATCGAGTCAATGATGCCATCCAGCCATCTCATTCTCTGTTGTCCCCTTCTCCTCCTGCCCCCAGTCCCTCCCAGAATCAGAGTTTTTTTCCAGTGAGTCAACTCTTCTCATGAGGTGGCCAAAGTACTGGAGTTTCAGCTTTAGCATCATTCCTTCCAAAGAAATCCGAGGGTTGATCTCCTTCAGAATGGACTGGTTGGATCTCCTTGCAGTCCAAGGGACTCTCAAGAGTCTTCTCCAACACCACAGTTCAAAAGCATCAATTCTTTGGCACTCAGGTTTCTTATAGTCCAACTCTCACATCCATACATGACTACTGGAAAAACCATAGCCTTGACTAGACGGACCTTAGTCTGCAAAGTAATGTCTCTGCTTTTGAATATACTATCTAGGTTGATCATAACTTTTCTTCCAAGGAGGAAGCGTCTTCTAACTTCATGGCTGCAGTCACCATCTGCAGTGATTCTGGAGCCCCCAAAAATAAAGTCTAACACTGTTTCCACTGTTTCCCATCTATTTCCCATGAAGTGATGGGACCGGATGCCATGATCTTCATTTTCTGAATGTTGAGCTTTAGGCCAACTTTTTCACTCTCCTCTTTCACTTTCATCAAGAGGCTTTTTAGTTCCTCTTCACTTTCTGCCATAAGGGTGGTGTCATCTGCATATCTGAGGTTATTGATATTTCTCCTGGCAATCTTGATTCCAGCTTGTATTTCTTCCAGCCCAGCGTTTCTCATGATGTACTCTGCATAGAAGTTAAATAAGCAGGGTGTCAATATACAGCCTTGACGTCCTCCTTTTCCTATTTGGAACCAGTCTGTTGTTCCATGTCCAGTTCTAACTGTTGCTTCCTGACCTGCATACAGATTTCTCAAGAGGCAGGTCAGATGGTCTGGTATTCCCATTTCTTTCAGAATTTTCCACAGTTTATTGTGATCCACACAGTCAAAGGCTTTGGCATAGTCAATAAAGCAGAAATAGATGTTTTTCTGGAACTCTCTTGCTTTTTCCATGATCCAGCAGATGTTGGCAATTTGATCTCTGGTTCTTCTGCCTTTTCTAAAACCAGCTTGAATGTCAGGGAGTTCATAGTTCACGTATTGCTGAAGCCTGGCTTGGAGAATTTTGAGCATTACTTTACTAGCATGTGAGATGAGTGCAATTGTGCGGTAGTTTGAGCATTCTTTGGCATTGCCTTTCTTTGGAATTGGAATGAAAACTGACCTTTTCCAGGAGATTTTAAACTTAATTACATCTTCTTGCTTGCTCAGTCATGTCTGACTCTTTGCAAGTCTTTGGACTGGAGCCCACCAGGCTCTTCAGTCCTTGGGATTTTTCAGGCAAGAATACTGGAGTGGGTTGCCATTTCCTTCTCCAGGGGATCTTCCCAACTCAGGGATTGGACTGGCATCTCCTGTGTCTCGTGCATTGCAGGTTGATTTTTTACCTGCTGAGCCATTGGGAAGCCCACATCTGCAAAGACTCTATTTCCAAGTAATATCACATTCACAGGTTCAGAAGATTAGAACTTGGACGTATCTATTTGCGGGACACCTTTCAACCCAGGTGGCTTTGGTTATATGTTAATATTAATACTTGAACATTCTGCACTGAATTAGTATATGTATGCAGAGCTTCTCTAGCCATAAGAAGGAGGATATGATGGCCAACTTTTGAGGACATTGAAGAAGGAAATGGCAACTCACTCCAGTATTCTTGCCTGGAAAATCCCATGGACAGAAGAGCCTGGTAGGCTACAGTCCATGGGGCTGCAAAGAGTCGGACACGACTCAGCGACTTCACTTTGAGACAGTAGAACATGCATTGGCCACTTGGTCTGCTCCTGTTGTACTGCTGGAGCTGCGTACCTATGTACAAGGATAGGGTGGGGATATATCCTCTTAGTCCAAATAAGGGAGGACTCAGGTGGTCAGAACCATGCTCATGCCCTTCTATGCATCAGCATGCATTGCAGCTTGCCTAGGGTGGTGATAAGGGATTAACCCTCCCTCCCTCTGGCTAAAGGTCTTATTTTTCTCCCTGATTGAGTCTTCTGAAATACCAAACAGCATTAAAATATGCTTTTATGTATTCTTCATTAGTCGGTGCCTTAATGTAAAAGGTACACTTTGTAGAGATAATCTGCGTTTACTTCTAAAATTGACCCAGGAGTGATGAGGGAAAAGTGGCATTCGAGGAAGTTCTGATGTTTGGTACAGGAGGAATCAGAGATTGCAGATGGAACCCAGAGGGACCAAGCTGACAAGGATGAAACTCAATAAAGGGGCAGAAGGGGGGCTTGAGCAGGTAAACTCAGGGCACAGAAAGACTACACAGTGTAAAGGTGAGAAAAGAATGAAAAAACGAGCTCAGATCTGTATATTGGGGAGTCATGGAATTGCTGACGAGGAAAGGAAGCTGCAACAATTGAGTTGTCTTCATTTTCATCTTTTGTTGGAGGTTCATTTGTTTTCCACTTATTTTGGCTTCTTGTGGGCACTTTAGCCTGTTAGCGCCTATTTTGCTCTAATCACAAGTGGCTGCTATTGCCAACATGTGACACATCCAATTTAGGATGCTGCCCGTTAGTTTTTGTAAGCTCTGCCAGATCATTCGCTATAACTCCCTCTTCTTCTTCTGTTCTTTTTTTTTTTGTGTGCTTATTAGTGTGTTGTTTTACAGCATGTTGCTTAAGCCTCAGAGTTCCATGCTGTCTTCAGACTCTGCAAAGATCTATGCCTATGTACACTTTGTGTGGTTAAGGTTGATGTGTGAGTGTGTGTTTAATTGTTCACTAAACTGTAGTGCTTTAATGATCCAGAAACACTTTTTAGGATTGGTGGCACAAATTTTGTACTGTGAATAAAAATGACCCACTCCATCTATTTTCAAGGTGTTGCCATATTTCTTTATTATGTATGGGAAATAAATCAGACAAGTTGCAGTGAACACTAATTCAACCAAGTCATTGTTTTTTGTTTCTAAAACCAAATGCAGCAGTGCTCTCAGAGGTACTATGGATGTTTGCTGAGGTGCCGATGGTATTTCATTTCACATTATTATGAGTATTCCATGAGTATTTTAGAAAGATCTTACCAAAGTGGCAAGAACTGATGACCAATTCACGTCTGAGAAATCTCACGTGGCCTGTGGCCACACAGTGGATACTGCCTTTGGGCAGTAATTTCACCCAATTTCCTCAGCAGATCAAAGGCAAGGGAGTCCCAGTTATCAGAGGTGGAACTCACGGAGAATGTTGGCATAGGGTTGCTTTAAAAGGGATTCTTTCCAGACTTCCCTGATGGTCCAACAGTTAAGAATTTGCCTGCCGATGCAGGGGGACACGGGTTTGATCCCTGGTCTGGGAAGATTCTATATGCCACTGCATATAAGATAAGGGCAATGGGAAGCCCTCACATTCCAACTAGAGAGTAACCCCTGCTTGCCACAGCTAGAGAAAGCCCATGCAGCAGTGAAGACCCAATACAGCCAAATAAATATTTTTAAGAAAGGAATTCTTCCTAAGGAGGGAGCCATCAGAGGTCAGCATTCAGAAGCTGTGGGTGTAGCAGTGGAAGCAGAGGCAGAGAGGAGACTGGGCAGGGCAGCCAGTGAAGGTATGCTGACTTTACTCAGGAAGTTGAAAGTGAGGATGAGAGAGTACCCACTTTCAACTTCCTGCCAAACTTGAAGAACATGAGGCTGTCCTAGGACAGTACCCATCACACAGGAACTGTCCTATCATCTTGTCTTCTTGCTTTCCTCCTTACTCTGTACCCCTAACTCACCCCCAACCCCCAACTCAGGTAACGGAAAAGACCAGTTGCCATCAGATGAAAACTGAAGTGTAAATTAGTATATTGGACTAGACACTTAAAAATTAATTTATTGATTTTAATTGGAGGCTAATTACTTTACGATATTGTAGTAGTTTTGCCATACATTGACATGATGGACTAGACACTTTTTGTATGCACATGTATGAATGTGTTTTTGTTTCTAGCTTTTTATTTTGAATTGTTTTAGACTCACAGGAAGGTGCAAAAATAGTGTATAGGATCACTATATCCTTCAACCAGCTTCTCCCAATGGTGACACCTTATATAACTAGTGAAAGTGAAAGTGTTAGTTGCTCAGTCATGTCTGACTCTTTGTGACCCCATGGACTGTAGCCTGTCAGGCTCCTCTGTCCCTGGAATTCTTCAGGCAAGAATACTGGCATGGGTTGCCATTCCCTTCTCCCAGGGGATCTTCTCAATCCAGGGATCGAACCCAGGTCTCTCCATTGCAGGCAGATTATCTACCTTCTGAGCCACCAAGGAAGCCTTTATTTAACTAGTACATAGTACAGTGTGAGAAACCAAGAGATCAACGTTGGCATAATATGGTTAGCTACAGACTACATTTGGTTTTCGCTGAGTTTCACAGGTACCCATGTGTGTGTGTGTGTTTGTGTATTCATTCGCTCAGTCATGTCCGACTCTTTGAGACTCCATGGACTGTAACCAGCCAGGCTCCTTTGTCCATGGGATTTCCAAGGCAAGAATACTGGAGTGACTTGCCATTTTCTTCCCTAGTGTTTGTGTGTAGTTCTGTGCAATTTACTCTCAGGTATAAATTTGTGTAACCACCATCATAATCAGAGAACATCAGCATATAGAACTGTTCTAACCCCATAAACAAAATCTTGTATGCCGTACATTTACAGTCATATGCAATCTCCAGCCCATCCTTGTTCCCTAGAAATCTCTAATTTGCTCTCCATTCCTATAGCTTAATCATTTTGAGGATATCACATGAATGAAATCATATTGTATGTTACATTATGAAACTGGCTTTTTTCTCTAAGCATAATGCCCTTAAGATCCATCCAAATTAACGTCTGTATCAATAGTTTGTTCCTTTTTATTACTGAGTGTGAAAGTGTTAGTTGCTCAGTTGTGTCTGACTCTTTGCGACCCCATGGGCTGTAGCCTGCTAAGCTCCTCTGTCCATGGGATTTCCCAGGCAAGAATGCTGGAGTGAGTAACCAGGGGATCGTCCTGACCCAGGGATTGAACCCGAGTCTCCTGCATTGAAGGTGAATTCTTCATCTCTGAGCCACCAGGGAACATTATTACTCCCTGGTGTTATTACTCAGTATTATTACTGAGTAGTTTTCCATTATATGATCGTTCCAGATTTTGTTTAACCAGTCACCTATTAAAAGATATTTGGGTTGTTTCAGTATTGGGCAATTACAAATAAACTTTCATGTATGCTATAAATATTATATACAAGTTATTGTATGAACATGAGTTTTCATTTCTCTGGGATAAATGCCTGAAAGTTGCCAGGTTGTATGTAAGTACATATTTAATTTTTAAAAATATGACATACTTTTTTCCAGAGTAGTTGTGTCATTTTACATTCCCACCAGTATAAGAGATCCAGTTTCTCTACATTTTTGTCAGCATCTGGTATTATTATTTTTTAGTTTACTTACCCTAACAGGTGTGTAGTAATATCTTGTGGCTTTACGTTGCATTCCCCTAATGGCTAATGATATTGAACATCTTTTTGTGTGTTTCTTTGTTATCCATACCTACTTAATGATGAAACATCTATTTATGTCTTTCATCCATTTTCTAATTGGATTTTTCTAACTATTGAATTTTGAGATGTCTTTGTATATTCCAAATACAAGTTATTTGTGAAATATATAGTTTGCAAATATTTTCTCCCAATCAGTAACCTGTTTTCCCATTCTCTTAAAAAGGTATTTCACAGAGGAAAAGATTTTAATTTCAATTAAGTCCATTTTTTTACTCTTAAAAACTATGTTTCTGGATTCATGTCTAAAACTCTTAACTTAGCTCTATGCCCAGGATATTCTTTCTCTTGGGTTAGAGCACTTAAATATGTATTTCATATAAAATAAGCTGGCAAAGGGAAAGCAGAGGAATAAGCAAAACCTGAGACAAATAGAAAACAGTCAACAAACTTGTCTACTTAATCCAGTGATATCAGTAACTACATAATTGTAGATAAACTAAATACTCAAAAGGCAGAGATTGTCAGGCTGGACAAAAAGGCAAGATCTAACTATATGCTATTTACAAGAAACAAACCTTAGATTTGAAAACATGAATAGTTTGGAGGTAAAAGGATGGAAAATATATAGCATGAAGCAGTTACTATGGGAGACCTAGAGTGGCTTAAAGCAGCTTAAAATAGGCTTTAAGGCCAGAAATATCAGTGAAAGAAAACGGATATTTCATACTAATAAAAGGATCAATAAATCAACTGATTAAAAATTATAGGAATTACAGCCATCATCTTCCAATAACATTTGATGGAGTATAATCTGTAAAAATATTGAGTTTGATACTGTATACCTGAAGCTAATATAATATTGTAAATCAATTGCACTTCAACTAAAAAATCGAAAAGTTGCTATAGAAAATAAATTTACATACATACCTCATAACAGATCCTCAAAATATATGAAGTAAAAATTGACTGAATTGAAAGGTGAAATGGCAATTTAACAGTAATAGCTGGAATTTCAGCAGCCCAATCTCAATAAATGATAGAAGAGACACAAAATCAACAGGGTTATATAAATCATCAACAACACTATTAGTCAAATTAATCTAATTGATATTTATGGAACATCAAAAGACTTCAGGATACAAGTTATTTTCAAGTGCACATGTAGCATTTTCTAGGTTAGACCAAACACAGAGACAATACAGAATTAAATTAGAGATTCACAACAGAGAGATATCTGGTAAATTTCCAATCTCTTTGGAAATTAAATAACATACTTCCAAACAACCTATGGGTTAAAGAAGAAATCAAAAAGAAAAGTAAAAATACTTTAAACTGAATGAAACAAAAGAACAAATAAAAAATATTGAAAGAATCTAAAGTAGTGCTGGGCAGAAAACTGATAAATATAAATACCTACCTTAAAAACTAGAAAAAGAAGAGCAATCTTAACTAAAAGTAAACAGAAAGAGTATATTTTCTTAATGAAAAGCAAATAACAGAGACTGTAGTAGATATTATTGAAATAGAAAACAAAAAATAGTAGAGAAAACTAATAAAGCCAAATGTTATTAAGTTATTAAAAAGACAAATTAGCAAAACTGATGCAAGAATAATTGGATTATCTGAATAGAGCTATGATAGCAAAGGAGATTGGTCCTGGGTGTTCTTTGGAAGGAATGATGCTAAAGCTGAAACTCCAGTACTTTGGCCACCTCATGCGAAGAGTTAACTCATTGGAAAAGACTCTGTCAGTTCTGTTTTCCTCAGTGTGTATGCCCAGCAGTGGGATTGCTGGGTCATAAGGCAGTTCTGTTTCCAGTTTTTAAAGGAATCTCCACACTGTTCTCCATAGTGGCTGTACTAGTTTGCATTCCCACCAACAGTGTAAGAGGGTTCCCTTTTCTCCACATCCTCTCCAGCATTTACTGCTTGTAGACTTTTGGATCGCAGCCATTCTGACTGGCATGAAATGGTACTTCATTGTGGTTTTGATTTGCATTTCTCTGATAATGAGTGATGTTGAGCATCTTTTCATGTGTTTGTTAGCCACCTGTATGTCTTCTTTGGAGAAATGTCTGTTTAGTTCTTTGGCTCATTTTTTGATTGGGTCATTTATTTTTCTGGAATTGAGCTGCAGGAGTTGCTTGTATATTTTTGAGATTAGTTCTTTTTCAGTTGCTTCCTTTACTATTATTTTCTCCCATTCTGAAAGCTGTCTTTTCACCTTATAGTTTCGCCTTATAGTTTCTTTTGTTGTGCAGAAGCTTTTAAGTTTAATTAGGTCCCATTTGTTTATTTTTGCTTTTATTTCCAATATTCTGGGAGGTGGGTCATAGAGGATCCTGCTGTGATATATGTCGGAGAGTGTTTTGCCTATGTTCTCCTCTAGGAGTTTTATAGTTTCTGGTCTTACATTTAGATCTTTAATCCATTTTGAGTTTATTTTTGTGTTTGGTGTTAGAAAGTGTTCTAGTTTCATTCTTTTACAAGTGGTTGACCAGTTTTCCCAGCACTGAAAGAGACACGTGTACCCCAATGTTCATCACAGCACTGTTTATAATAGCCAGGACATGGAAGCAACCTAGATGTCCATCAGCAGATGAATGGATAAGAAAGCTGTTGTACATATACACAATGGAGTATTACTCAGCCATTAAAAAGAATACATTTGAATCAGTTCTAATGAGGTGGATGAAACTGGAGCCTATTATACAGAGTGAAGTAAGCCAGAAAGAAAAACACCAATACAGTATACTAACGCATATATATGGAATTTAGAAAGATGGTAACGATAACCTTGTATGCGAGACAGCAAAAGAGACACAGATGTATAGAACAGTCTTTTGGACTCTGTGGGAGAGGGAGAGGGTGGGATGATTTGGGAGAATGACATTGAAACATGTATAATATCATATATGAAACAAATCGCCAGTCCAGGTTGGATGCATGATACTGGATGCTTGAGGCTGGTGCACTGAGACGACCCAGAGGGATGGTACGGGGAGGGAGGGGGGTTCAGGATTGGGAACATGTGTATACCTGTGGTGGATGCATGTTGATGTATGGCAAAACCAATACAATATTGTAAAGTAATTAACCTCCAATTAAAAAAATAAATTTATATTAAAAAAAGGAAAAGACTCTTATGCTGGGAAGGATTGGGGGTAGGAGGAGAAGGGGACGACAGAGGATGAGATGGCTGGATGGCATCACCAACTCAATGGACATGAGTTTGAGTGAACTCCGGGAGTTGGTGATGGACAGGGAGGCCTGGCATGGGGTCGCAAAGAGTCGGACACGACTGAGCGACTGAACTGAACTGAAATGAAGTAAAGAAATTAAATTAGTTATTAAAAACTTCCCACATGGTTAAAGGATTATACACCATGATCAAATGGGACTTCTTCTAGTGATGCAAGAATGGTTCAACATCATCAAATCAATCAACTTGATATCCC
Organism: Ovis aries; assembly: GCF_016772045.2. Classification (NCBI taxonomy): domain Eukaryota; kingdom Metazoa; phylum Chordata; class Mammalia; order Artiodactyla; family Bovidae; genus Ovis; species Ovis aries. The sequence goes on from NC_056061.1 coordinate 48,883,188, forward strand.
ACATTAACAAAATAAAGGATGGAAATCATATAACCAGCTCAATAAATGTAAAAAAAGCAGTTGACAAAATTTAACCCTAACTTATAATAAACACCCCCCAGAAAAATAGGTATAAAGGGAATGTACCGGGACATAATAGAGGCTATAGGGGTTCCCTATATGTATAGTGGCTCAGTTAGTTAAGAATCTGTCTTCAATGCAGGAGACCTGGGTTTGATTCCTGGATTGGGAAAGGAATCGCTACCCACTCCAGTATTCTTCCTGGAGAATTCCGTGGACAGAGGACACTGGCAGGCTACAGTGGCATTACATGGCATCACAAAGAGTCAGACATGACTGAGTGACTAGTACTTTCACTTTCATAACAAATTCACAGCTAACTTCATATTCAATGGTGAAATACTGAAAGCTATCCCTCTAAGATCAGAAATAAGATAAGTATGTCCACTCAACTCAGTATTGGAAGGCTTAGAGCAACTAGGCAAGGAAAAAAACCAAAAAAACTCCAAATAAATGAACAAACCAAAGCAAACACACAAACCCACACAGATACAGAGAACACAATAGAGGTTACCAGGGGGGGAGAGAAGTAAAGGGAGGATGAGATGAGTAAAGAGGGTTAACTGCATGGCAACAGATAGAAATTCAACTTTTGATGGTGAGCACCCAGTACAGAAGTTGACATATAATATTGTACAGATTAAACTTATATAAACCAACAAAAAAAACCTAAAATGAAAATAAAATAAAAAATCTTCCCATATGGAAAACTATAAAACATTGCTAACATTATAAAGACAAAAATAAATGAAGAGATATTTTTTGTTTTGTTTTGGAAGACTTAATTGTTAAGATGGAGGTTCTCTCCAAATTGTCCTATAGAAGCAACACAATTCCTTTCAAAATCCCAGCAGACTTTTATAATAGAAATTGCCAACCAGATGGTTGGTTTTGGGTTTTTTTCTTGATGTATTAACTTTGCTAGTCTATGTGCTATGTATATGTGTGTGCTAAATCACTTCAATCTATAATCTCTAGCATTTCAAATAGAACACTTATTTAGATGTTGGTATGAAGAAAATTTGGAGATGTATTTAATGTCTTAATCACTTGATTTTATGAAAGATTATGATGGATAATGTTGATGGGCTTGATTCAGTTGGCTGGAGGCCTTAAAATCAGGGCTGATGTTTTCTTGAGAAAAAGAAGAAATTCTACCTGCAGACAGTAGCTTCAGCCCATATCCCTGAATTCTAGGCTGACTTTCCTGCCTGCCTGCCTTCCTATTGTTTCAGAGTTGCTTAGTCAGCCCCTACAATTCCATAAGCCAGTTTCTTATAATAAATCTTTTAATAATATATATCTGTCCTACTGGTTCTACTTCTCTTGTTGAACTCTGATTGACATACTGATATAATAATTTATATGGAAATGCAAGGAATCCAGATTGGGCAAACCAATTTTTTGCTGTTGTTATTTAGTCACTCAGTCAGGTCCAACTCTAAGATCCCATGGACTGCAGCACATCAGGCTTCCCTGTCTTTCACCATCTTTCAGAGTGTGATCAAACCCATGTCCTAGAGTTGGTGATGCCATCCAATCATTTTCATCCTCTGTTGTCCCCTTCTCCTGCCTTCAATCTTTCCCAGCATCAGGTTTTTTCCACTGAGTCGGCTCTTTGCATCAGGTGGCCAAAGTACTTTTTTTTTTTGCATCAGGTGGCCAAAGTATTTTTTTTTTAAACCAATTTTAGGACAGAACAAATTTGGAAGACTTACATAATCCAATTTCAAAGCTGAACATAAAGCTACAGTAATCATGACAGTTTGGTATTGGTGGAAAAATAGGTATACAGATCAATGAGACAGAATCAAGGGGTCAAAATCTAACCTTCTATTTTTGGCCAATTGATGATGCAAATTTATGTACACACAAAGACTTGTATTGGAGAAGAAAATAGCAACCGACTCCACTATTTTGGCCTGGAAAATTCCACAGACAGAGAAGTCTCACAAACTATAGTCCATGGGGTCACAAAGTGTCAGGCACAACTGAGCACACGTGGATATGCATGACATTGTTATTAATAGTAGCACAAAATGAGAATTAAAAGATGCTTATCCCTTGGAAGGAAAGTTATGACCAACCTATATAGCATATTGAACTGTGGTGTTGGAGAAGACTGTTGAGAGTCCCTTGGACTGCAAGGAGATCCAACCAATCCATTCTAAAGGAGATCAGTCCTGGGTGTTCATTGGAAGGATTGATGCTGAGGCTGAAACTCCAGTACTTTGGCCACCTGATGTGAAGAGCTGACTCATTGGAAAAGACCCTGATGCTGGGAGGGATTTGGGGCAGGAGGAGAAGGGGACGACCAAGGATGAGATGGCTGGATGGCATCACCGACTTGATGGACATGAGTTTGGGTAAACTCTGGGAGTTGGTGATGGACAGGGAGGCCTGGTGTGCTGCGATTCATGGGGTCGCAAAGAGTCAGACACGACTGAGCGACTGAACTGAACTGAATTGAAAATGAGAACAACCTCACTGTCCAATGATTGTTGAATGAATAAACAAGACTGTGGTATATCCATAGAATAAAATAATATTTAATAATAAAGAAGGAATGAAATATGGATACATGCTACAACGTGGATGAATTTCATAAGGATTATATGCAGATGACATCCCCCTTACGTCAGAAAATGAAGAGAAACTAAACAGCCTCTTGATAAAAGTGAAAGAGGAGAGTGAAAAAATTGGCTTAAAGCCCAACATTCAGAAAACGAAGATCATGGCGTCTGGTCCCATCACTTCATGGGAAATAGATGGGGAAAGAGTAGAAACAGTGACAGACTTTACTTTTTTGGGCTCCAAAATCACTGCAGATGGTGACTGCAGCCATGAAATTAAAAGATGCTTACTCCTTGGAAGGAAAGTTATGACCAACCCAAATAGCATATTCAAAAGCAGAGACATTACTTTGCCAAAAAGGTCCATCTAGTCAAGGCTATGGTTTTTCCAGTGGTCATGTATGGATGTGAGAGTTGGACTGTGAAGAAAGCTGAGTGCTGAAGAATTTAAGGAAAGTTATGACCAACCTATATAGCATATTGAACTGTGGTGTTGGAGAAGACTGTTGAGAGTCCCTTGGACTGCAAGGAGTTCCAACCAATCCATTCTAAAGGAGATCAGTCCTGGGTGTTCATTGGAAGGATTGATGCTGAGGCTGAAACTCCAGTACTTTGGCCACCAGATGTGTAGAGCTGACTCATTGGAAGAGACCCTGATGCTGGGAGGGATTTGGGGCAGAAGGAGAAGGGGATGACAGAGGATGAGATGGCTGGATGGCATCACCAACTCCGACATGAGTTTGGGTAAACTCCGGGAGTTGGTGATGGACAGGCATGCTGCGATTCATGGGGTCGCAAAGAGTCGGATACGACTGAGTGACTGAACTAAACTAAACTGATGATAAGTGAAACAAGCTAGAAAAAAGAATAAATTGTATAATGCCATTTATATAAATCATCCAGCAACAGCAAATTTATAGAGACAAACAGAAGCTGGGTGGTTCCTGGGGCTGGGGAGGGAGCAGAAATCCACTGCAAATGGGCTTGAAGGAATTTTGGGAGAGTCATGGAAATGTTCTAAAATAAGATTGTCATGATAAAAGTATAACTCACTAAAACTTATTAACAGTATCATGGAACTATACATTCATAAAGAGTCTTTATGGTATGCAAATTATTTTTAGAAGGAAACAGAAAAATCATGGGGTCCCTCCCAGTGATAATCAAGGCAAAACTCTTTGAAGAGTAAATTTAAAGTGACAGTGGAAGACAACATTAAAGTTACTTTTGCAAATACATTCCAGTAGTCCAGCACTTTTCACTCCTAAGTTATAGAGGTCCATATGGCTATTGTCAGATAATGTGGCCATCTCTGAGAATTCATAACACAAAATATATTTTCTTTCAATACCATGAAAATATATAAAACTGATTCAGCCATAGTTACCTTACTTTGCAATATAATTTTACAATCTTCAGCTTAATGAGCCATAAACCACTTTCTACAGGATTTCAATAGTAATTAATAAAAAAAGTGATGAAAAGAATCACAAGTCAAAAGACAACTGTAGGAATCCACAGGCTCAGAGTCTTCATTTAGGGCAACACCAGCTCATTGACTTTTCTTGAAAGAAAAACTGCTCCAAGAACAAACTCAGACCCCTGACTTCAGCTAATCACCTCAAAAATGTGCCTTTATTCCCAGTGAACTCAGCAAAGTAATGTGGATGAGTCAGAGCACTTGTCTCCACGGGAAGTAAAGGAATTGCATAATTTGCTATCCATATCAACAATAAAATTCAAGGATAAAAAGGATAGAAAATCCAAGGCATTATGTCATACTATTTACCAATGACACAGGTTTACCAATGGCAAATTATATATTTATTATGTAAATGGGAGAGAGCTTGCTAAGAGGTAAGAAAACTAGACAGGAAACTAAGATTTTATTTGGTTTTGTATTTGAGCAGTCCTAGCTTCCCTGATAGCTCAATTGGTAAAGAATCCACCTGCAACGCAGGAGACCCTGGTTCAATTCCTGGGTTGGGAAGATTCGCTGGAGAAGGGATAGGCTTCCCACTCCAGTATTCTTGGGCTTCCCTTGTGGCTCAGCCGGTAAAGAATCCTCCTGCAATGCAGGAGACCTGGGTTCAATTCCTGGGTTGGAAAGACCCCCTGGAGAAGGGAAAGGCTACTCACGCCAGTGTTCTGGCCTGGAGAACTCCACGGGGTCGCAAACAGTCAGACACAACTGAGCGTCTCTCACTTTCACTTTCAGGTAATAAACAAGGTTTGAAAGGGTAGAATCTTGGTTAAATGTTTGGACAGCAAACTAGGTGTTTCTGCAACACCCCTCCCTGCCCCCTCCCACCAACTCTGTCTTCCCAATGAAGGGGCACCGACTTCCATTCTCAATATTTGGAGGCGCTTTGTAAACTGTAGATTCATAATCACTGTAAGTATCATCTGTCTTTGTTAAATAACCAGAGATATTTCACCATGATATTATTTTGGCTTCTGGCATCTTTCCAAGGCAAGTTACAGTTAAAAAAATATTTTAATTTTATTGAAGTATAGGTGATTTACAATGTTGTGTTAGTTTCAGGTAAATAGCACAATGATTCAGTTATACATATACATACATTCACTTTTTTTTCAGATTCTTTTTCCATATTGGTTATTATGGAGTATTGAGTAGAGTTCCCTGTGCTGTACAGTAGGTCTTTGTTGGTTATCTGTTTTATATATAGTAGTGTGTGTATTGGAGAAGGCAATGGTACCCCACTCAGGTACTCTTGCCTAGAAAATCCCATGGGTGGAGGAGCCTGGTAGGCTACAGTCCATGGGGTCGCACAGAGTCGGACACGACTGAGCGACTTCGCTTTCACTTTTCACTTTCATGTACTAGAGAAGGAAATGGCAACCCACTCCAGTGTTCTTGCCTGGAGAATCCCAGGGACAGGGGAGCCTGGTGGGCTGCCGTCTATGGGGTCGCACAGAGTCAGACATGACTGAAGTGATTTAGCAGCAGCAGCAGCAGCAGCAGCAGCAGCAGCAGCAGCAGCAGCAGCAGCAGCAGCAGCAGCAGCAGCAGTGTGTATATGTTCATCATAAGCTCCTGGTTTAGCCCTCCCCATGTTTCCCCTGTGATAACCATATGTTTATTTCTGATGTCTCTAAGTCTGTTTCTGTTTTGTAAATAAATTCATTTGTGATTTTTAAAAATTTAATTCTACATGTAAGTGATGTCATATGATAAAGCAGGTTACATTTAAGGAATATCATCAGACTCTCTTCTACTCTGCAAATCTCTCAGTCCTACACACCAGGAAATAATGCTGAACTGTCACTTGGAGAGAACCACGGGTATATGCTGGGAGCGTTTTGGAGTCAGAGACCCACTTGCTGTGATCACTATGGAAATGGTAGTGAGGGACCTGCGTTTTACAGATTTTAAGCATGCATAGGGATATTAGATACTCTGGAAGCAGAAGTGTTTTTCTCATTCGAAATTATACGGAGAAAATTTGGCCCAGTCTGATACTGAGATTATTGCCTTCAATGGAGTGTAAATGAGTCTCTCAGATTCAGATTTCTTAACTCCTCTTTTGAAACGGAGCAGGTGAAATTTGTTTATCATTGTCCTTAGTGAATTTCATTACAGGACTGTGCTGTCTGTCAGTGGGTGGCCACACGCCACAGCTGACTTCCCCAGTTATCAGAGCCGTCCAGCTGAATGTGCCATCTTCCCTCTCTGCCCCATGTGTGTTATCACTGCCTGGCCAGAGCAGAACCCCATGGACCACTGTAGCCCTGATGCTTACGTTAATCTGGTAGCAGCGGCGTTAAATTTGCCTCAGCTAGAGAATTCTCCCTTTCTCCTGGCCTCTCTGCCATCATCCTGACGATGTCACCCAAGAGCATCATTTCTAGAAAGGCGAGTATCACTCTCACATTTTGTAGCCAGCAAAGAAACCCATGCAAGGGACACAGTATGGTGTTATTAGGAATGACTCTTTAAGTCATTGGACGAAAACTCTGTACAGGGTCATCTCCAGCACCCGCAAAAGTCCAGTTGGTTCTTCCGATCAGTTGTGGGTTCAAATATCCTAAGAGAAAGTGGTCTCAGTTTTCAACTTTTAAAAGGGACGATTAGATGACTGATTTTAAATTTCAACATAATCGGAAAGATGAAGATTTAAAAAAAATGTTTACCCCTTTATTGGAAAGAGATAAAAAGTCTTTAATTTAAAGAAATAAGTACAGCTCTCACCCCATTTCCAAAATTCTGGAAGATAATGTTTTCAACTTTACTATTTTAAAAAGAGTCTGTGATTTTACTTTTGATGTCTTTGTTGACCCATTATTTATTTAGGACAGAGGTTTTTTTTTTTTTTTTTTTTTTTAATGTTCAGGTTGTTTGAGATTTTTGGCTTAACCATTTGTTACTTACTGGCTGTTGACATATTGCCTGGTCTGACTTCCTGGATATGTGGGTCATAGAATGCCTGTTTTTGAATTAAAAAATTGTGTTTGTAGTCAATTTTTGTAAATGATCCATAGACAGTTAAAAAGATGACATATTACCTGTTCAGAACACATAATATAGATCTATTAATTCTAGGCTAGTATTTAAATTATATTAAATTTCATGTCCTTATTTTTTATCCAATTTAACCTGTCAGAGACTGCTGATTTAAACCTTTCACTATAATTGCCTCCCTGACAATCTTATCAAAAAGGTTTTATTTTATATACTTCTTGATTCATTTTATATATTTTAAATTGCTATATATTCATTGTGGAGATAATTCATTATAAAACAATTCTCTTCTAACATATTCGGTGTCTTTGGCTTTGTTGTCATTTTTGTTCGGTCACTCAGTCATGTCCAGCTCTGAGACCCCATTGGCTGCAGCAGGCCAGGCTTCCCTGTCCTTCATCTCCCAGAGCTTGCTCAAACTCATGTCCAAGCATCTCGTCCTCTGTCGTCCCCTTCTACTTAATCTGGTATTTATTATTCTACAGTTTTCTTTCTTTTTGTGTGATATAAACCCACTTAGAATTTTTTAAAAAGTTCTACCCTTAGTTTTTGAGCTTTTTGTAAGAATCATCTGGTAGAATTTATTTTCTAATAGAATCTTAGAATTTTTGTTTGTAAGTTAGTGTTTATGTCCTTTGTATTGATCCAAGTGAATCACTAGTTCTTATTCCTGTCACCTTGTTTTATGTTTACTGGTGCCTTTTTCATTTGCTTTGCTTTTATATCCTTTACAAAGAATATAATAAGGAGGGCATTGTATTTCAAGTTCTGTTGGTGATTTTTTTAAGTTTTTAAAAATACCTGTAAGAATATCTTTAATTTTCAAAGTTTAAAAATAAAAGAATAAATTTTAATTTCTTAATATAACAAACACTTACCAATATTAATTACATTAGTGACTGTGCACTTAGATTATTATATACTTAGAAATACAAGACGTCAAGATTTTTAAACATTTTTTAGATTCAATTTGGAAATATTTATTATCATTATTTGCATTTAACTCCATAAGTTTATTTGATTTTAAGGCTAATGTGTATCTTTTCATATACTTTTTAATGCATGAATTCTTGTTATTATTTATTGCTTTTAAATTATTACTTACTGCGTTTTTTGGGGCATATAATTGGTTTTCCAGTAATTTTTTGGAATGGTTACTTGAGAGATATATTTTGAGTATATTTGAATATTCAAAAGTTTTGATCACCATTTCTCATAAAAGGCAACCTAACTGGGACAAAAATTTCCAGGTCACTATTATTTTCCATCAGTCATTTACCCAGTTCTAGGTTGCGGCATGTTGCTTTCTCTCTCTAGAACTCACTTCTTATTCACAAAATGATGATAATAGACCTCTCCCAGTTATTTCACAGAATTTTGCAAGGCTAACATCAGAAAATGGACATGAAAGTACACTGAAACCATAAAGAGCCTCTGAAATATGAGATGTTATCATTTCTCACTGAGTTTAACCTGAAGTACAATGCTTTATACTTATCCGGTGGGATTAATTTTTTATTTGCTCATCAGTCATTCCTGCTCAGCAAAATAACTTTTTAAGGAAGCACCTTCTTTCACAGATCCACCTGTTAACTACAGCCTTCCTGGTCAAGACATCTGATGGGTCAAGCCTGAAGAAGGCCTTTTTACTGTATTTAAAGTACTTTTATTTTTCTTTTAAAATAGAAAAGTGATTCCTGGGCACTGTGAAAAAGTGGAAATAGAGAACAACACAGAAAATAAAATGAAAAGAAAAAAATAGTACTATGCAAATTAAGTCTAAAGCAATTAATTCCAAAGTAATTCTTAGGTATTTCAATACACAGGAACAACTACATTTTGACTTTTTCTTATATACACATCATCATTTTGTCCTTGAAACTGACATTATACTACAATTTTTTATCAACCAATTTTAATTTTTTATTGCTGTATATAACAAAGTACACCAATCATCAGTGTGCCATTTGATTAATTTTTCATGAAGTAAACCCATCTGGTGAACCACCATGCAGAACAGAAAGAAGAATATCATCAACCCTTTGGAGCTCTCCCACGAACTTCTCCCTGAACTCCCTGAACTACCCTGCCCTGAATGACCGCTTTCCTGACTTCTCTACTACCCATTAGTTTTGACCATTTTCAAACTTGATGTGAGCAAGCCATGCGCTTTGCATTCTTTAAAGTTTGCTTCTCTTGTGCAGCATTGTATTTGTGAGGTTCCTCCATGCTGTTGTTGGTAGTGTTCATTTTTTTATGTTTCATTAACAACACCACCATTTATTTTTTCTTTTGACTGTGAATGGACTTTTGGTTTATTTCCAGTTGGAGCTATTACAATGTTGTCATGAACTTTTTCATACATGTCTTTTGGAGACAATATGTTTGCATCTTAGTTGGCTTTATACTAAGGAGTGGAGTTGCTAGGTCACAGGGTATGTATGTGTTCAGCTTTAGGAGATAATGCCAGGAAAGTTTTCCCAAGTTTTGTTACCAGTTTACAGCTGTTAGGAGTGATGTATGAGATTTTCAGCTGCTGCATGTCCTTGTCAACACTTGCTAATTTCTTTTTTTAATCTTTTGGTCAAGCCAAGAGGCATGTGAGGTCTAGTTCCCTGACCAGGGATATAACCTGCGCCACCTGCAGTGGAAAGATGTAGTCTTAAACTTTGGACCTCCAGGGAAGTCCCAACTCTTGGTAATTTTAATCATTATGCTGAGTATGTTAGCATTTCATTGTGGTAATTTGTATTATCATGGCATTAAAAAGGCAGAGCACTTTAAAAAATATATATATTTATGGCTATTTAGATATTTTCTTTTGTTAAGTTCTTGTTCAAATATTTTGCTTTTTTTCTATTTGGAAATATTTTAAAATTTATTGTTAGGAATTTTAATATATTTTGGATGGGAGTCATTTGTCAGATATATATTAATGTTTTCATCTATATCTTGACTTGTTTTTTACTCTTTTATAGGTGTCTTTGGATGAATCAAAATTTTAACATTTACAATTTTCAATCATCTCCTTTATTGTTACAGCTTTTCATGTTATTATAAAAAGCTTTGCTTATTTCAAGTTATAATGTTATACTCCAAGAAAATAATCTGAAAACTTAAAAAAAAATTTTTTATTTAAATCTAGTTTTTATCTGGGAATAATATTATTGATTTTTAAACATGGTGTGAGGTCATGATTTGTTTGTTTTTCTCTACATTGAAGATATCTTTCTTTTATACAGTGTTACTTTTATCATAAATTAAATGACCATAAAACTGTGGGTTTGTTTCTATGGTCCCTATTTTGTTCCTGTGGCCTATTTCCATACCCCATGGGCTTCCCAGGTGGCACTACTGGTAAAGAATCCACCTGCCAATGTAGAAATTGTAAGAGACTCCGGTTCTATCCCTGGGTGGGAAAGATGCTCTGAAGGAGGGCATAGCAAGCCACTCTAATTTTCTTGCATGGAGAATCCTATGGACAGAGTAGCCTGGTGGGCTACAGTCCATAGGGTCCCAAGGAGTTAGACATGACTGAAGCAACTTAGCATGTACACAAGCAATGACTGTAGCTTTATAATGAATCTTAGCTTCCACACTAGCTCTTTGAGAATGCCTTAACTATTCTTGGATCTTTAAAAGTCCGTGTACAGCTTAGGATTATGTTGTCAATTAGAAATAACAACTGCTGGTTACAGGCAGGCCTGGGCCCCTGGAGGGGCTGGGGCTGTAGCATACCTCCTGAAGCAGGAAGAATCCCCTCCCTGCTGCTTTCCAACCATAAATGCTTGGCACACTTTCAAGCACAGAATGCTTATTGGACACCTATTAAGTGTGAGTTCCTGGGTGCAGCCGACTGGGATGAGGGGCTGTTTCTCCCCTGGGAAACTTTCCAGAATTTGTGGATTAATGTACTTATAAACCATAGTCACCTTATTGCTAGGTTTATATATTATGTACCCATAAACATTGAAATTTTCAAAGGATGAGATAAAGAGTAGGAAATAGGAAAAAAGAAATAACAACAGCAATACTAAAAGCCTAGTTGAGATTTTTATTAGGATTGAATTGAATGCATAGTTTAATTTGAAGAAAATCATAGTTTTACCATACACAATCTTCCAATTCACAAATATAATATATCTGCCCATTTGTTTAGGTTTTCTCACTTTTTTTCAATAAAGGTTTTTAGTTTTGGGGGTAAGAATCTTGCATATTTTTTGTTATATGTATTACTGGTATTTGATGTTTTTATTTGATATTATTATTAATTGTTTTTCAAATATAATTTTCTTATTGTTTTATGTTGATATATAGAAATAAAATTGATTTTTGTACATTGACTTTGTGTCTAGCAATTTTGCTGAATTTGCTTTTTTGTTTTTTAGTATTGGAGTATAGCCAGTTAACAATGTTGTGATAGTTTTAGATGAACATTGAAGGGACTCAGCCATGCATATACCTGTATCCATTCTCCTCCAAGCCCTCTCCCATCCAGGCTGTCACATAACTTTGAGCAGAGTTCCACATGCTATACAATAGGCCCTTGTTGGTTATCTATTTTAAATATAGCGGTGTGTACATGACCATCCGAAACTCTCTAACTGTCCCTTCCCCCTGGCAATCATAAGTTTGTTTTCTAAGTCTGTGAGTCTCTTTCTGTTTTGTAAGTAAGCAAAATGTCCATTGACAGAGGAATGGATAAAGACGATGTGGTACATATATACAGAGGGGTATTACTCAGCCATTAAAAAGAATGAAATAATTCCATTTACAGCAATGTGGATGGACCTAGAGAGCATCATATTGAATGCAGTAAGTAAGACAGAAAGGAGAAATATCATATGACATTTCTTATATATGGAATCTAAAAGGAAATGATAAATGAACTTACAAAACTGAAATTACTTTGAATTCACACAATTGATCTATATATGACTTTGAATATATTTTCCTTTTTCATCCTTAAATCCTGTACTTATTTTTCTGGCCTTTGGCACTCTCTTGGTTCTTCAAAACAATATTGAATAGAAGTGCTATTTCTAGGCATTATTGTCTCATTTCTGATCTCAGGGAGATATCAAATTTCACTGTTTAATATGATTTTGATTATTTGGTTTTTAAAAATACTTTAAATCAGATTATTGAAGTTTAGTTTTTCCTAGTTCATTACAAGTTTTATTATGAATTAGCAATGAATTATGTCAAATGCTTCATGGGAAAGTTTTAAATTACAGATTCAATTACTTTAGTAGGTACATGACAAATTTTGCTTTCTATTTCTATTTTTGTCAAATTTGCAAAATTGTGTTTTCCCAAAAAAGTGTCTGCTACTTCTAAATAGTTAGACTTATTTGCATGAATTTGTCCATAATATTCTCTGTATATATGTGTATTTATATATGTATGTGTATGCTTGCATATGTATTCAGATCTATTTATATGTAAATTATATATAATAAATTCCCCAATTTTAGTATATTATTCAATGAGTTAGTCTTGATCCCACTTTCTCATTGTCACATCTTGATTTGAGGTAGCATGCCTTAAGATTTTTGTCTGTTTTATTATTGGTATTAATATATTAGCATTTTTAACTATGTCTTGGCATTAAAAAATCATTTGTGTTATTTGAATTTGTTTACCATATTTCCCAAATAAGAATATTTTCCAAATAGTAACAGCTATTTGGAACTTATTTTATTCATTTCAGGAATCTTATTTTTAGTGCTTCCTCTTTTCTTGGATTTTTTCAATAGCAAATTATAAATTTCTGACACTTGCACCTTTGAAAATGTCTGTTTTCTTTTTATGTACATTTCTTTTTTCCTATTTAGATATAGATTTAGATATAGATTTGGATATATATACATGGCTACAGCTTTTTCTCTTTACTATAACAAAATTTTCTTCCTTTTATGTGGTAGGAGAGAAATCTGAAAGAAAAAGACATTTTTTCCCTTTGTTGGTCACCTTTGTCTTGGACAACTGTAGACTTTTTTTCTCTCTTTTGTGCAACAATCTACCAGAATATGTCTAAATATGATTCCCACTTCATTGATTTTGTTTGGTACTTTAAGAATTATTTCAGCTTTAAATTCAATTTTCTTCACCTTAGCTAAGTTTGTTTTTATTATATCTCTAATACTTGTTTTGTTCTTTTTTTTCCTGGTGGAGTCTCATGAGCACTTGTACCTGTTTTCTGATTATTGTTCAGTGCCCACAGTATCTATTAAGTTCTTTTTGGCATTTAAAGTCTCTAATTCCATTTTCTCTGCATTTGCAAAAGATAAATTTATCTTTGCCTCGTTTCTCTGTTAGTATGCTAGTGCACTGGGGACTTGCTCATTGCATCTAGTTTTCAATTTTGTCCAAGTTGTTGCTTCTGATACTCAGGAAAAGAATGTCTGCCTGTATCCTAGTTCCACTAGCTGCTCCTTCCCAGGATAACCTTGTTGCATTAAGAAGCACCTCTTATTAGCTTCCATCAGTTATATTCAATGGCATATGAAGGTAATACCACTAAGTATTGTTGATCAGAATTGTTGAAATAAGTTCAAAAGAATTGGCTTATATTTCTCTCTTGTTTTATACTTGCTTTTAGCCAAAATCCTATTAACTCATATTTGTGGGGAATTTTCTGATATCTCTTCTTTTTTTCCCTTACAATTTAACATTGTTTTCTCAGGAATGTATCTTAATATCTCTCAAATTCTCTTTCTATATGTAATATGTCTAGCTAAAATTCCTTGGAGTTTGTGCCTCATAGATGGCCTAATTTTTAATTTGTCCATTTCCATGAATTGTCATGAAATTTCTTCCATATTGCTATCCTCTCCATTCCACTGGTTATTCCAGTCTGAATATGGTGATGATTTGAAGAGAGATTTAATACCTGGGCTCAGTCACTATTTTACCTTGTGATCACAAGAATAATTCTTTTCTTTCTAACTCCTACTTCCTTTCATAGTGGCAACTTTATCTTATTAATAGTTGCTTTTATTTGACCCCAGGGAGTTCAGTGGTAAAGAATCCACCTGCCAATGTAGGAGACACAGGAGATGCGGATTCGATCCCTGGATCAGGGAGACCCCCTGGAGGAGAAAATGGCAAACCTCTTCAGTATTCCTGCCTGGAGAATCCCATGGACAGAGGAGCCTGGTGGGCTACAGTCCATGGTGTTGCAAAGAGTCAGACACGACTGAACACGCACAAACAAACATTGCTTCCATAGAGTCTCTGAATAATTCTTCAACTTGTTTTTCAGTAGTCACATTCATTTGACATTATCAATATTCTAAATGAGCACTCCAAATAATTAACTCAAGCTTATTATAAAGTTCAATCTAAGCTTGTTTTATATAGTCCATAATTATATCAGCAATGCTTAGATTCAGAGAGAAAGTGTTAGTGTTTAAGTGTTAGTTGCTCTTTGTGACCCCATGGACTGTAGCCTGCCAGGCTACTCTGTCCATAGAATTCTCCAGGCAAGAACACTGCAGTGGGGTTGCATTTCCTCCTCCAAGGGAATCTTTCCAACCCAAGGGATAGTAATACAAGATCCTTGAGATCATCTACAGGGTCTTCGAAACACAGAATTATAAAATTTTAAAGTTAAAGAATGCTGAAAACATTTCAACTCAACTTCCTAATTGTATAGATGAAGAGACTGAGGCTAAGAAAGTACAAGTGACTTACCCAACTACATGAGGCTGCTACTGGAACAGAGACAGAACTAAATTCCACATAGGAGGATACTCATTTTTGGTTCACCAATGGTATTTTTCTTCCAGAAGTAAAAGCTCCATCTTTTCTTTCAGAGAATTCTCTCTCTTATCTTTCCAACCATGTAGCCCTAATCAGGGCTGAAAACTGTATTGACTTGTTCCCATGCACATGAATATGTGTTAGTGATCAAACTTAGACCACCCAGTCTTCTTCTAGAGAATTTAAAAAATTGACCTAAGGAAAGGGAACAGTTATTCTCTGTTGGCAAAGCTGGGAAGAATAGAACTGCACAAGACCACATTTCCCACATTGTATAAAAGCCTCTTGAAAAGAAGCTAGCCAAATTCTTAAAGGTATCAAACAAAGTAAACAGAGTTAGTGGATCTCGACAGCGTTTGAAAGCCCAGCTCCAGACATCCTGTGGCAACCAAGATTCTATTCTGCCCATGGCTTGCATACTCGTGTTTAAGAAATGCCCTTTTGGCCTAAGCTGAGTATGATTTTAGCTACTTATGAACTAAAGAGTCCAAACCAATATCTGTGCCTTTAAGAAAAGGCAGAAATTAAACAGATGGAGAAGGGTGGGGAGGGAATTCTAGGCAGAGCAGGAGTTAAGCCAAGGTTTGGGGGCCAAAATGCCATGCTCTGTTCTGACAGCTTGGTAGGAATAACACCTCAGCAGGTCAAGGATGACAGGCAGGGGAGAGTAAGAAGAGTACATAGAATTGGTTCCCTGGGGTGGGAACATCTGGGTATTTCCCCGGAAGAGTGTGCAAAAGGGATGGTAAATGGTACTACAAAGGGTTACCTCAGTTTGGTCAGGAATGTTTCCTCACACACACACACCCTCCAATAATGGCAAACACTAGTGGGGAATCAACATAGACAAATACTGCACATTTTTCTTATCTAACTCAACCATACATTTCATACTGAGTTTAAAAGGAAGAAGAAGCATTGACTCATCCACAGAGGGGTGTAAGGCCAAAAAGAAAGAATTCACTGTAATTAAGATGGCAAAAATTGCTTCAGTATCATCTCACCTTTAGTGGCTGGAATATTCCTGATATATTGTCCTTTTCGGACTGGGAAAATGAATCGGTGAGCTTTAAACTGTGCTTGTCTTCTGAACACGTAGCCCTTCTATAATCATTTCTTTGAGGTATTTCAATTCCTTATCTTGAGATCCTTCAGCTTATCAGTTATACTTTCAATCTTCTCCTTGGAGTTTATTGTACTCATATTTTATTGCACACTTTACCTCATACTATTTAGCAGACTTCAGTGTGGGGTCCCTCTTCAGACAGAAGAAAATTACTGATCCATGTAAGCCAATCAAAATTGGAACTCTGGTGTCAGACATTGTGAAGGAATGAAAGCTCATCTTACTCAAGCTGTTAAGGCACAGCTTTTTCTTTAAAATTATTCAGCAAGTCTGGAGTTGGCCGTGAGACCCTGGAAGGAAATGGCAAGCCTGGAGATGTGTAATGTGTTAGAATAATATCAGCCTCTTTGCAATTCTGTCACTGCCCCATTTGTGCTCATGACTGCCTTCGAGCCAGCTTTTATTCACAGACCAATTTTTCCTCTCTGCCATGTAATGATAATGAAACTGTTCAGCCTGACTTCCATGGATTTTAGGAGAATGACTGAGAAAAGTGTTTTCTGAAATGAGAGCCATGTTAGCCTGTGTAATGGAAGGGAACCAGGAAATCATTACAGGTTTCTCACAGGCCATCAGGAGTCTGCTCCCTGGCCATACTTCCTGGGGAAACACAAGTCCTTGGGAGATGATCAGCTTTGTGCTAGTTGCCTGATGCCTTCTTCCCTTTAAGTCCTACTTACTGGCAAGGCTTTTCCTCAGATTTTCTTTTAGTGAAGTTGTGTTATAATTTCTCTTTTAGCCATAGCTCCCTGTTCCCCTAACTGTAATTCATATCAGAATCGCAAGGGCAAAGGAACACAGTACTGATTAGATGTTGTTTGATAGTAGAAAGAGGTGATGCTCAAACTTCCAGAGCCACTTACGTAGGTTAACCCAAAGTGCCCTAGGTGTTTGTTCTGAAACATGGCTATAAATTGGGCCATGAACAGTAAGCAGACAGCCAGCGTACTTAGAGTCTAAAACCTCAGGATGACAAAAACTGCAACGTGAATAGGAAATGATAGAGGAAACTATCTGATGGGTCAGAGAGACATCAAAAAGGGGTTGAACATGACCTGCTAGATGATAAGTTTTGTCTTGTACTCTTAGGGCTTTTAAGTATCTGGTATGTGTTAGACACTCAATAAGATTTCTTTTTTTAATGAAAGAATAAAGGGAAGAATAAATTGACAAATGTTTACTCCCCAAAACAACAGCAACAACAACACAATAAACTACATGGAAAAGAGATGTTAGTATCTGAGAAATGCTTATTGTTGTGTTTCCAGAAAAGTGAGATGAATCTTGCCATATTTTGTGCATTAAAAACTAGGGAGGAAGTACAACCAGAAAGTTTTCTGCTTCTTCAGTCATCACGAATAAGTTAAGGAGACATATCTAAACGAATGAGATTTCTGTAAGTGTGTGTCTGTTCAAGTCCCCTAGGAAGCAGACCCTGAGGTGGGTCAGAAGTACAGAAGCTTTTGGCGGGTGACACTTATGGAGGATAGAGGAAGAAGGACCAGAAGTAGATAGGAAAAGCCTTCCGACTGCAGTGCAGATTTGACACTTGTGAAAGGAGAGAAGAAAGGAAGGATGTTTGTGTAGGAAGTGCCTAAGACCTGGCTATTATTCTAAGAGAGTTTAGGTCTATGTAAGATTCCCTGTAGAAGAATCCCCATGTTGGGTAGAAATGGTCAGGATCTAGTACCTCCTGCCATGCTCTGTCATTGACCAGGATTGCATGTGTCCTGAATTCAACATTACAGTAGATCACAAGTGAAAGTGAAAGTGAAGTCGCTCATTCGTGTCCGACTCTTTGCAACCCCATGGACTGTAGCCTACCAGGCTCCTCTGTCCATGGGATTTTCCAGGCAATAGTACTGGAGTGGATTGCCATTTCCTTCTCCAGGGTATCTTCCCGACCCAGGGATCGAACCCAGGTCTCCCACCTTGTAGACAGACGCTTTACCATCTGAGCCACCAGGGGTACCAGTGTTGTCAAAAGAGATATAGAGAGCATTATCCTGTGCTATGGACATCTGTAAGGGTGTTGGAGTTAGCATGGAAGGGAGTGCGGATGTTATATAGCAAAAGTATTCCAAGCTGAGGATTTTGCGTCTGGATATGATGGTGTGCTTTATTAAAGACTGATGTTTCCACTGACAACAACTAGCAAAGTCAGAGGGGGTAAAGCAAAACCAGTCATTTGAAATACTTAGGAGCTACCAAGACAGCCAAGACTTGAGGGACCAATAGAGAAAAGACAAGTTTACTGTGGTGAGTTGAATATTTTGCATGTTGATTTTCTCCTGGGGTGCTTTTCCAATTTTTTGGCTAGAGAAAGAGGTTGAGTTGCTCAGCCAAATTATAGGCGATCTCAAAGAGCCGGGATGGCCAAATTTAAGTTTGGGCCTGCTGAGGCAGCTAGATCTTGAAGGTCTAAGGTCCCAGAGAGAAAGGAGGTAGAGAGAGGTAAGCTCACACTTAGCACCAGTCTTGCCCTTTACATATTTTCTGATTCTTAAATTGGGCAGGGTCAGACGCTATGAAGTTGAGCAGAAAGCAGAGTCA
Source organism: Ovis aries (assembly GCF_016772045.2). Lineage (NCBI taxonomy): Eukaryota > Metazoa > Chordata > Mammalia > Artiodactyla > Bovidae > Ovis > Ovis aries. Next base: position 48,901,750 of record NC_056061.1, read on the forward strand.
AGTTTTCTTGTTTAGCAGTTTCACTGATGCTAAGGAGATAAAAATTGGAGTGCATGACCTGCCAAAAATGTGGGAGCTAGTCAATACCCTAGGTTTTGAGTTGACTGCATCATAAAGGCTAAATAGACTAAACTGTCAAAGAGTGTGAAAGTCATCTGCTTACTTCCCGGCAAAAGATAAAGTAAATTCACTGTGGAGGAGGATAACATTGCACCTCTACAATACTTCAATCACAATTTTTGGCATCCAATAAAAAAAATTACCACTCATACAGAGAAACAACAAGGGGACTTCCCTAGTGGTCCAGTGGTTAAGACTCTGCTCTCCCAATTCAGGGAGCCCAGATTTGATCCCTGGTCAGGGAACTAGATCCTGCATGCTGCAACCATGACCTGGCACAGCCAAAAAAAAAAAAAAGAAAATCCTTGTAAGTGAGGGGTCATCATAAGAAACAGAACAAAAAGAGAAATAGACAATAGATACCTATTTATGGGTGTCTAAGCTATTGAATTTATCAGTCATACATTTTTCTCTTAATAATTGTGATTGGTATGTCTAACAAAACAGGTTGCAAGATGGAAAATTTCACCAAATAATTAGAATCTTTTAAAAGGGATAAAGCAGAATTTTGAGAACTAAAAAGTACACTTACTATAATAAAGCACTCAGTATCAGATGGATACAGAACATTAGCAGACTGGAAAAGAGGACAATAAAAAACATATTAACTAAAGCACAAAGAAAAAAAAAGGGTGGAAATGCTGAAAAGAGCATAATAGCACAACTCTTTTATAACTGATATAAAAAGGCAGAAAAAATAAGTGAAAATATAAAAAATTTTAAGTACATAATTACTTGATGTAAATGAAATATATGGCAAACGGCTATAGAACAGAATCCACATTCTTTCAAAGAACATTTAATCCAAATTGACTGTATTCTGGGGCGTAAAGCAAGACATAGCAGTTTTAAAAGACAGAGGCAGTTAAAAATATGCTTGCTGACCACAGTGAAATTAAATTAGAAATAAATAACAATAAAACAACAATAAAATAAATAAAATATTCCCCAAAGTTTTGAAATTAAGCAGTATACTTCTACACAATCCATGGACCTAAGAAGAAATTAAATGAAAATGAGAGAATATTATGAGCTAAATGATGATACAATATGACATATCAAAATTTGTAATATGGGGTTAAAACTTATTTGAAGAGAAATTTATGGGTTCATATACAAATAAAAAAGGAATGTCTTAAAATCAGGAAATATTGGACTACATTAACATTAAAAATTCTAAATATTAAAAGTCACCATTAAGATAGTGAAAAGGCAAGCAGGGAAGAGATGTTTTCTAAGCCTACATCTGACATGGGATTCATATTGAAAATATATTTAGAAATTCCCAGAAGTAAATAAGAAAAAGGAATACAAACCAGTAGAAAAATGAGCAAAGGACTTTAAAGAGATCCTTCACAACAGAGAATATCCAAGAATATCAGTAAACATATGAAAGGGTAATTAGTTTTTTGTCAACAGGGCAATGCAAATGGAAACTACTAGATACTACCACGCACCTTAAAAAAACTCAAGAATGCAGACAATATGCTGGCAAGGATGTGTAGTGGTGTCTTGTACATTGCTGAAGGGAAGGTAAATTGGCCCAGTTCTTTGAAAAACTATTTGACAGCATCTACTTAAGTCGAACATAAGCTGACCCAATGACTCTATTCTTGGGTGGGATAAATATGGGGTGGACATCAGAAGACAGGCACCCCAATATTCATAGAAGTGTTGTTTGTAATATCCCTAAACTGGAAACAACTCAAATACCCTTTGACAGCAGAGGATAAAGAAATCATGGTATATTCATACAATGGAATACTATATTGCATCAAGAGTGAACCATGATGAAAACATCAACAATTTGGGATGAAATGCTTAAGTATAATATTGAGTGGTATGAACCAGACACAAGAGTACTGAAAGTTCAAACCTAAGCAAAATCAATCAATTGTGATCAATGCCAGGAAAGAGGTTACCTTAAGAGGCGTTATGACTGGTAGTGGACACAAGGGTGGAGACCCCTGGGATGCTGATAATGTTCTTTTTCTTGGCCTTGTGTTCAGTACATGAATGTGTTCATTCTGAAAATACATAGACCTTCACACTTGTAATTCATATACATTTCATACATATGCTATACTTCAATACCTGTTTACTTTAAAATGTTCCATGAAACTGATTCCTTTTGAAATTTGTGGATCTTGCAGGAGACAATGAAAAAGTAATAAAAACCCAAGAACTTCTGATCTAACCTGCTATTGAATTGTACAGTATTTCAGTGTTTGAAGGAAATTTATAGTTGTTTAATTCAAAATTCTTCTACATATACAAAGCAGTTACATCGGAAATCTGCTACAACTCTGTGAATGTTTGAACCTCTTCCTTCAGAATTTTATTCATAATTAGTCTAAAGGGCATTCAAGATAATGTGCTTTTTAAAAAATCCAAAATACTATATTCTATTCTAATTGTTTCCTTGCTTCATTAGACTTTAAGTGGCATGGGCTTTTTTCCCCCTCAAAGTATAAAGATTTGTTATCATAAGGATATTCAATAACCATTATCTTTGGAATTAGCATGTAGTCCCCCAAGGGACTTCTCTGAAGGAACGACTTCATTGAGACTCACAAATCCAATTACCTTTCTTTTCTTAAAAACTTATTTTATTGAAGTATAGTTGATTTACAATACTCTGGTAATTTCTGCTGTACAGCAAGGTGATTCAGTTATCCATATAAATATATTCTTTTCCACATTCTTTTGGATATTGGTGTTAGGTGTTAAAGAATTCTCCTGCCAATGCAGGAGACATAAGTGATACAGGTTCAGTCCCTGGGTTCCTCCCTGGGGGAGGAAATGGCAATCCACTCCATTATTCTTGCCTGGGGGACCCCATGGGTAGAGGAGCCTGGTGAGCTACAACCCATGGGGTCGCAAAGAGTTGGACACTACTGAGCAACTTAGCATGCTATACAGTAGGACTCTGTTGTTCATCCATTCTATATAGCAATATAATGGTTTGTATCAGCTAATCCCAAACTCCCAATCCATCCCTTCCCCATCTTCCCTCCCCCTTGGCTATCGCAAGTCTGTTCTCTATGTCTGTGAGTCTGTTTTCTGTTTTGTAGATGAGTTTATTTGTGTCATGTTTTAAATTCCACATATAAACAATATCATATGTTATTTGTCCAATTGCCTTTCATAGTCTGAGCACTTGTTAAACGAAAGGGACATAAATTTTTGGTAATGCCTTATTATCAAACACTTTTCTATCTTTACTGTGAACCCATATTTTACTTATGTTTCCAGACTATACTGAAAAAAAAAAAAAAAAACAACCAACAATAATGCCAGGTAGTAATTAGTACTTTTGTTTTCCAGATTCAAGAGCAGTCAGCTTTCAAAGAACCAAGGGAAGACAAAAACACACATAGGTAATAAATAAGCGTTTCTCAAAGTGCAGTGCAGTCTGTGGACCAGAGGCATCAGCATCCCTGGGGAACTTGTTAAAAATGCAGATTCTTGGGACGTCTCTGGTGGTCCCGTGGCTAAGACTCTGTTCTCCCAGTGGAGAAGACCTAGGTTCAATCCTGGTAAAGGAACCAGATCCCAAGTGCTGCAGCTATCACCCTGCTGCAGCTAAGACCAAGTGCAGCCATATAAATAAACATTAAAGCAAAATGCAAATGCTTTGACTCCAATCCAGACCTCCTGAGAAAGAAACTCTGTGATGGGCTTAACAATCTGTGTTTTCACCAGCCTTCTAGGTAATTCTGAAACATGTTGAAAAACTACTGGCTTTAGGGAAGCACTGTATCAGAAAAAACGCTGTCTTTGGAGTTAGCCTTAATCCTTGTTTTGCTACTTCTTAATTGGATAATCTTGGGCAAGTCCCTTGATTTTGAATGCTGAGTTTTCTCAGTAATAAATAGGAAGAATAATCCCTGTAGTTAATTGTTGAATAAAAAGAATGAGATTTGGAAATCTAGTTTTTACTGAAATAATAATAAGTAAATAATTTTCCTTGGTCCATGGACTATCACAAACATGGTCCTGATTCCACTTGTCTAGTTATAAAGCACGTTTAAAAATATTGCTGCTTTGTGAATTCATGGGAAACTTTCCATGTTGATGAGAGCATCACCATGTGGCAGCTTCTTTTGAATAAAATTCTGCCCAGAACAAATGCACTGTGTCCTGGGACTTTGAAGATGACACCGTGGAATAAAAAGCCAAGTGCGATTCTTTGAAGAAAATGGCTGAGTGTGCATCAAAAACGTCTTTTATCCCTACTTTTTTGTTTTTGTTTTTGTTTTTTTCCTTCTTTCATGCTTTAGTAGATGTAAAACCCAAAGAGTTGTCAAATCTCTCCACTACTCACTTACAAGCCATTCTCTTTTCTAGTAAATGGCTCTGCACTTGGAGAACTCCCCACCTGGAAACCGAGAACCAGAGCACATGTCGCACTCTTTCGCACTCTTCCTCTCTTCCTTTTTATATCTGGAAGTAAATATATTCTGTTCCCATTTCACCACCACGTTATAGAACACACTATCCAATATGGCGGACAGAGACATTTTCTAGTTCATTCTGTTTGTTCATCTGTTGTCTGTGTTTCAGTGGTAATGATCTGGGAAGGGAAGTCTTAACTAGTAACTTATACAAGTGACTCAATTTGGTAAGTAAAGACTGCAGGAAAAGTTGACCTGATATTAGATTATTCACAAGCATATTGGGTTAGGGTTTTCTTTTTATCTTCATATTCTTTGTATTACACAGGCTCTGGGCCTGAAAACTGTCCTGTAGCCTGTGTAGGCATGACACTGACGGACAATGACCCTTCTTCCACTGTCAACCCAGAGGTGTGGTCTACACCGACAGGATTCTATCTCCCGGTTACTTTTGCTCTTCTCTCCCCCCCAGGCCCGCCCCTTTTTTTCCCTCAGGCTCTCTTTAATCCCAATAGAAATGGAGAAAAGAAATTAACCTCCCACCGTTTCTGACTGATAAAGTCATCTTAATTTATTCAAGACTCTTACTCCAAGAGCAAGTGTATATAATATGAGGCATTTGGTGCATTTTATTTAATTCATCAAATCGCAATGTTTACATACAAGTTAATTCATGGCAGTGTGCAAATTAAAGGACTTGTCACCAAAATGAAGGCTTTCAATTTAGTCTGAGAGACACCTATTAGTCACTGAATCAAGGAGCCAATCACAGTATACTTCAGTAATATCTTTTATATATTCATCTTCATCAGAGGTTTACATAATTCCCACATTATATGTCATTCTCAACACATAAGTACATTATTAACATAGAAACCTGCTTATTTGCAGGTGACTTTTACATTAGTAGAATCTCACTGTCAAAGCATACTGCCATATTGCTTTGCTTTGTAAGATATCAACCATTTCCCCAAACTTAGAGATGGTAACAGGTAGGTAATATATGGATGCCCGCCTGAAATCCCAAAGTCAGGATGCAGTTGGTAACACAGGGCTCATGCACTTTTACATGTATGGTCATTTCTGCATTTGAAAGTGATACACTCTAGATGGTACAGGGAATGAGGAAGGCTGGAGATAGAAACTTTGAGTGGTCTGAGAAGATTGAAATCCTGAGAACAGCAGAGCAGACAGGCAAGATGACACAGTGAGGAAGCACTCTAATTTATCAGAGTTAGATTCATTGTGTAGCTTTTCAATTATATTTACAAATAAGCCATCTCATCTATATTTGTGTGAATGGCACTGTAGCAGAAGACTGCTGCCAATGCTAGCATACAGACCCACACGCTGGTACAGTAACTCACAGGGCTATGGAGGATGGCACTGCCTCTTCAAGGGGAGGTCTGGAATCCTATAGGAGCATTTCCATTTGCCACATTGACTGAAGGGTGGAAGGTGCTCTAGCATTTAGTGCCTAGCTTCGGGGGATGTTAAAAATTCAGCAACATCCTGAACAGTTCTGCACAAACAAGAATTGTCTTGCCAAAAATGTAAATTGTTCTCTCTTTGGGAAACAGCTATTTTTTTTAGTTCATATCCATTGAATGTTCCCATCTCAAGATCTTTGTGTGTCTTCGTTGTCATGAGTTGTGAGAATCTGTGAACCACACTTGATATTTCATATCTCTAGATCATCCAGACTTCTTTCCTGACTTCTGGAATCATTATCCAAACTGTTTACATCTCCATCTGGGTCTGGATATTCCAGAAGACCTAATTTAGCACATCCAAAAATCAAACTTGTTCTCTTGTCCCTCAAAACTCTTCATCTCAAATACCTGCTTTATTGCTGAATGCTACTGCTAGGGCAGTCAAATTAAAAACCTGAGGATCATCTTAGATGCCGTCCTCTCCTCACCCTTATATTTAACCAGTCACTAAATTCTGGGATTCTATCTCTTTAGTGTAATCCACTTTTTCCACTATTTTCTTCACATCTGCTCCTACTGCCTTAGTTCAATTTCTTCTCATCTCTCACCTGGACTATTGCCTTAGCCTTCTAACGGATCTCTTTGCCTCACTGCATTAATTAGGAATATTTGGTCACAAGTGACAGAAAACTCACCTTAGTGGGCTTATATAACACAGAAGTCAGAAGGTTTAGAGCAGCTCAATTCAGGATCTAAAAGACTTATTTAGAGCTTGGCGTCACTTCATTCTTTTTTTTTTAATTAAAATTTTCTTTTTACTTTATTTTACTTTATAGTACTGTATTGGTTTTGCCATACATTGACATGAATCCACCACGGGTGTACATGTGATCCCAAACATGAACCCCCCTCCCACATCCCTCCCCACAACATCCCTCTGGGTCATCCTCATGCACCAGCCCCAAGCATGCTGTATCCTGCATTGGACATAGACTGGTGATTCAGTTCTTACATGGTAGTATACATGTTTCGATGCCATTCTCCCAAATCATCCCACCCTCTCCCTCTCCCTCTGAGTCCAAAAGTCCGCTATACACATCTGTGTCTTTTTTGCTGTCTTGCATACAGGGTCATCATTGCCATCTTTCTAAATTCCATATATATCTGTTAGTATACTGTATTGGTGTTTTTCTTTCTGGCTTACTTCACTCTGTATAATCGGCTCCAGTTTCATCCATCTCATCAGAACTGATTCAAATGTATTCTTTTTAACGGCTACTTTACTTTCTTCTCTGTGGTTCTGTCTCAGGCAAGCTCTCAGGTGTGATCCCAAAATGGATTGTGCTGCCAGGTCAGTTTCAGGTCTGTTCTAACAATCTCAGTTTAGAGACAGCCTCTTCCTTAGGTGCTTTAGCAGAAGTCTTGGGATCAGCTCTTCTTGACTCTCACCATGTTGATGCCCACTGCGCCAGGAGAGGAGTCAGATCAGCCTACATGAACCCTGTCAATTGGGCATGGGAAACAGTTGGTTCCTCAAGAAAAATAAAGAGTTTCTAGTAGAAGAAGAGAGAGCGTGTGCATGTGTACACTGCTTCAGTTGTTTCTGACTGTGTGCAGCCCCATGGACTGTAGCCCGTCAGGCTCCTCTGTCCACGGGATTTACCAGGCAAGAACACTGGAGTGGGGTTGCCATTTCCTCCTTCAGGGCATCTTCCCAACCCAGGGATCAAACTTGTGTCTGCCTGTGTCTCTTGCATTTCAGGCAGATTCTTTTACCCAGTGAGCCACCTGGAAAGCACCAAGAGAATGTGTACTTGAGTGTAAATGTCCATTAAAACTCTTTCTATCTCAAACTCTATCCAGGAACCAGATCGATCATTTTCTGCACATTGAATCACACCCTCCTCTTGCTAAAATCCCTCCAAAATTTCCTATCCTCTACATGGTAAGGTCTGGAAAAGCATGAATGACACTCCAAGGTCTGCCCTCTGCCTACTTGGAAAGTTCTGCCCCTCCCCCTTGCTCCCCTCTCTGTCTTGGCTCCAACCACTGAGATTCCCCAAACACCTTATATTATGCTCTACTTTGAATTTTCTCAGGAAGCCAAACCCTAGAAAATAGCTATGTCTCCACCTAGAAAATATCTTTGCATTAACTTCTCTCTCCCAACTCCTTTCTCATCTCATCCTGCTTTTGCATTCCCCCAAGCCTACACAGGTTTGTATCAGAGCACTTGTGACCTAGTCCTGCTCTTTTAAAATTAGTTAATTAATTTTTGGTTTTAGCTGCAGTATATGGGATCTTTAGTTGCAGTGCACAGACTCTTCATTGTGGTGGTGGGCTTCTCTCTAGCTGTGGTAGTTGGGTTTAGTTGCCCTGCAGTATGTGGGATCTTAGTTCCCTGTTGCTGCTGCTATTGCTAAGTTGCTTCAGTCGCGTCCGACTCTGTGTGACCGCATAGATGGCAGCCCACCAAGCTCCACCGCCCCTGGGATTCTCCAGGCAAGAACACTGGAGTGGGTTGCCATTTCCTTCTCCAGTGCATGCACACACGCTAAGTCACTTCAGTCGTGTCCGACTCTATGCGACCCTATGGACAGCAGCCCACCAGGCTCCTCTGTCCACAGGATTCTCTAGGCAAAAGTACTGGAGTGGGTTGCCATTTCCTTCTCCTTAGTTCCCTGACCAGGGATCAAAGCCTAGTCCTCTGCGTTGGAAGGCAGATTTTTAAATTACTGGACCACCAGGGAAGTCACTCAGTCCTGCTCCAATCAATATATTTTCCCACCTCGACTGTCAGCTCTTAAGGACAGGGACAATCGTTTATCTTTGTCTCCCAAATACCTGACAAGGTGCATGACCAATAGTTGGTAATGATAAATATTTATTGAATGATAATTATAGCACAAATAAACTGCTTATCAGTGATAAAGTCAATCAGGATACAAATATAGATTTTTTTGACAGTTGAAAAAACTAAAATGTTTGGGGAAAAAGGAATCAAAAGATGTTCTTAGTGCCAGAGGGGGAAGGACTACTTTGAGTGAAACATTATTGTATTATAGCATTATTTATTGGCACATTGCATTAATTCATGAAGCAATCATTATTTTGAGGAGAAAATTAGGCTTTGTAATTTAGTTATAATGGGCTTCCCAGGTGGCTCCGTGGTAAAGAATCTGCTTGCCAGTGCAGAAGACACAGGTGATGTGGGCTCTATCTCTGGGTTGAGAAGATCCCCTGGAGTAGGAAATGGAAACCAACTTCAGTATTCTTGCCTGGAGAATTCCATGGACAGAAGAGCCTGGTGGTCTGCAATCCGTGGGGTTGCAGAGTTGGACAAGACTGATGAAAGTGAAAGAGGAGAGTGAAAAAGTTGGCTTAATGCTCAACATTCAGAAAACTAAGACCATGGCATCCAGTCCCATTGGAAAACAGTGTCTGACTATTTTTCTGGACTCCAAAATCACTGTGGATGGTGATTGCAACCATGAAATTAAAAGACGCTTGCTCCTTGGAAGGAAAGTTGTGACCAACCTAGATAGCATATTAAAAAGCAGAGATATTACTTTGCCAACAAAGGTCCATCTAGTCAAGGCTAAGGTTTTTCCAGTAGTCATGTATGGATGTGAGAGTTGGACTATAAGAAACCTGAGTGCCAAAGAATTGATGCTTTTGAACTGTGGTGTTGGAGAAGACTCTTGAGAGTCCCTTGGACTGCAAGGAGATCCAACCAGTCCATTCTAAAGGAGATCAGTCCTGGGTGTTCATTGGAGGGACTGATGTTGAAGCTGAAACTCCAATACTCTGGCCTCCTGATGGGAAGAGCTGACTCATTTGAAAAGACCCTGATGCTGGGAAAGATTGAGGGCAGGAGGAGAAGGGGACGACAGAGGATGGGATGGCTGGATGGCATCACCGACACAATGGACATGGGTTTGGGAGGACTCCGGGAGTTGGTGATTGACAGGGAGGCCTGGTGTGGGGTCTCAAAGAGTCGGACACAACTGAGCGACTGAACGGAACTGAAGTGAGCAACTGAGCATGCATGAGCACACAGGTACAGTACGGTTCTATCTGTACTTGAGATCTATTTTTATGCCATCATGGAGGCCTGAGAAAGTAGACTGTAGCCAATGAGCAGATTGTACTGGATGTCAGGTCAGTGGAACTGTGGTTATTGATTGTCTTGTCTTCTAAATCTAAAATCTTCCTGGAGTGTGCTCTTCAGATGGAAGCAACCATCAAGCACTCAAACTAACGGCCAAGGTCATTTTTCTAGCAGGGCAGAGATGCAGCTGTTTCCAGTGCCCTAGGCAGGACTTGAAAGAACCCTGTTTGTCTCCCCACTGCCAGGGTTGGGGGGAGTGCCCCTCCCCTGCACCACACATCTGCTTTTAACAACCTCCCACAGAAATGGCCCCCTTGCACAGTGAATGCTAAACAACTCCTTTTTCCCCTAGAGATTCAACTCAAAGAACATTTTTCATTAGGACATCTCTAAGAATTAAAGAACAAAATTTGGGTTTTATCAGAACAATGAAAGCGCTAGATAATGGGGATCATGGTTGTATTTATATATAATTTTGTCCTGATTTGACTGTCTCTAGAGTTCAAATTCTTCTGGAAAGTGCCAAACCTCAGTTTCACCGAGCTGAGCCATCATCTGAGCTAAGAATGGAACTCAGGCTTCTTACCTCCTCAGCTAGAACTCCATCTATTAGAACACTGTGCCTCTCAATTGTGTCTTAAATTAGGCACATAAATGAATTCACTCACACTCTCTCTGCCTACCAAGTTTCTGCAAAGGAACTTCTCTGCACTACATAATACAGTTGGGAGAATTTCCTCAGCTCTACAGTGAAACTCCTACAGACTCCGGGAGGGAGTGGGAGAAACTCAGATGGAAAAGCTTAAGTCTCCTCAGAGAGGCACTGTCCCCTCCATTCCCTCACCCCATCATCAGTCAGACACAGAACAAAGGAAATCCTCTTTGTCTTCAGCCCAACTTCATCAGGGAAGTTACTCTTTTGATGTGAGAAACTGTCAGTCCAACAAGTTAGAAAGATTTCTACCAACGTGGAAAGGAATATGCTTGGATGGAGCTGTGAGCTGCTCTTTGCCATCAATGGAATTCTAAACAGGGGCTATGTCTCATTCACCAGCCCCATTTTCCAACTGCATCAATCTGGAGGTGGGAGAGGCGTTTAAAGCATTAGAGCAAATTGCTTGGCACTGCTCTGACCTGAAAGCCGAAGGAAGCTTGGGGGCAAAGTCCTTTTTATTTTTAATGGGCTCTTGCCTATCTCTTAAATTTGTATTTGTTTTTTATTTTTATTTTTTTTCCTTTTTGGTTACTTGAAGCTCTAGTGCCTGTGGAGAGGGGGAGAGAAAGAAACACACACACACACACACACACACACACACACAACAAACCCAAAAGGAGAATATAAATAAATATAATTTGGAATCTTGCATAATATCAACCAATGGCAACAGCAGGTTTTTGACAGGCCTGTGAACTTCCCCAAAACAACATCCTGCCAGCCTGGCTGTGATTCAGGCATGAGTCAACACTGCAAGATGGGCGGTTGCCAGCTCCATTCCCGGCCTGGGGCTGGTGGAGAAGAGAATTGCTCCCCCTAGGGTGGTCGGCCTATTAACATTTAGAATCTGGGCTGGCCTGGCCTGTCATTAAGGACGCTGGTCACCCTCGAGCTAGCAACAACACCAGGAAGTCTTTTCTTCTAGAGCTGGAAAGAAATCGACAATGAAGAAAGAAAGATGCCTCTTCATCACCGTAAGACCTTTGATATAAGAAAAAGGGGGAGTCAAACACAGGTTTTATAGCTGACACAATTATTAGAGATTGGAGAAAAGCTCTTTTCTCCCCTGCCCTGGGGTCTTGTTATAATGAGGCCCTGGGTCTGCTATCACGTTTTTGTAATCCAAACTGAGGACTGGAGCCTGCTGAACTGGGAGGAGACGTCATAGGTATCATCAGAGCCCCAAATGCTGGGGAAATAATTTCCTGCTGTTATTAAGGAGACTACCTTCCACTGACACTTTTTTCAAAGACTGCCTTTCCCTCGAAAAAGAAGGCTGAGCTTCAAAGGGTATTTCTCAACCTGTGCACATGAAGCCACAATCACATGACTCCCCTCAACCACTCCATCCCCCAAACTGCCAGCTTGCTAAGTTAGGGACGCTGCCCATCCCTTTCTCAATGCCCAGGGTGTCTATTCTCTGAACCAGGAAAGCACAGCACAGTCGTGATTCTATAGACGTTGACTCAGCATGGAGCTATAAAACATGAGATTTGTTCCAAATAAATATGGAGCCAGGAGTGAGACACACCGGGGAGAAAGCAATGCTCTCTGTCCATTCTTCCCCATCGTTCTTTTGTGCTAGAGCTGAAGAGCAGCTCATAAGACCAGAATCATAGAGATTTCTTTTTTTCTTCAGGGCAAGTTCTTTGCTCCTTTCCTTCAACCTTTTGACCAGGGAATGAACTGTACTACTTATAGTGCTTTTGTCAAATTATTCCTTTACAACTGAAAATATAAAGTAATTTGCTATATGCTCATATCCATTTGAGAATCCAGCAGGGATGGTTTATGTTGTACCATCCTTGGTTTGGCATGATGGCCTTTATTCCTCAGGTTTAGACCTGCTTTTTTTGTCTATCCATAGTAGTGGGGATGGGGAGGGGAAACATGATTAGTTGGCAAGTTTCTTTTATATTAATTATTTTTTTACATTGACTTATCTTTTATTTACAATGTGTGTCAGTTTTAGGTGTACAGCAAAGTGATTCAGTTAATATATATATTAACAGTAAAGGTGAAGAATCTGCCTGCAATGCAAGAGACCTGAGTCTGATTCCTGGGTCAGAAAGATCCCTTGGAGAATGGAATGGCTACCCACTCCAGTATTCTTGCCTGGAGAATCCGATGGACAGAGGAGCCTGGATGGCTATAGTCCATGGGGTCTCAAAGAGTTGGGGACAACTGAACAACACTTTCCCTTTCATATATATATATGTCAAAGTGAAAGTCACTCAGTTGTGTCTGACTCTTTGTAACCCCATGGACTATACAGTCCTTAGAATTATCCAGGCCAGAATACTGGAGTGGTTAGCCATTCCCTTCTCCAGGGAATCTTCCCAACCCAGGGATCGAACCTAGGTCTCCTGCATTGCAGGTGGATTGTTTACGAGCTGAGCTACCACGTAAGCCATATATATATTATATAATAATCTTAGGTTATATACAAAATATTGAGTAGAGTTCACTGTGCTATACAATAGGTCCTTGCAGATTATCTATTTTATATAGAGTAGTTGTATATGAACTAAAGAGCCTCTTGATGAAAATGAAAGAGAAGAGTGAAAATGTTGGCTTAAAACTCAACATTCAGAAAACTAAGATCATAGCATCCAGTCCCATCACTTCATGGCAAATAGATGGGGAAACAATGGAAACAGTGAGAAGCTTTATTTTTGGGGGCTCCAAAAATTACTGCAGATGGTGACTGCAGCCATGAAATTAAAAGATACTTGCTTCTTGGAAGAAAAGCTATGACCAACCTAGACAACATATTAAAAAGCAGAGACGTTACTTTGCCAACAAAGGCCCGTCTAGTCAAAGCTATGGTTTTTCCAGTAGTCATGAATGGGTTTGAGAGTTGGACTATGAAGAAAGCTGAGCACCAAAGAACAGATGCTTTTGAACTGTGGTGTTGGAGATGACTCTTGAGAGTCCCTTGGACTGCAAGGAGATCCGACCAGTCAATCCTATAGGAAATCAGTCCTGAATATTTATTGGAAGGACTGATGCTGAAGCTGAAACTCCAATACTTTGGCTACCTGATGTGAAGAACTGACTCGTTGGAAAAGATCCTGAAGCTGGAAAGATTGAAGGTGGGAGGAGAAGGGGATGACAGAGGATGAGATGGTTGGATGGCATCATCGATGCGATGGGCGTGAGTTTGAATAGGCTCTGGGAGTTGGTGATGGACAGGGAAGCCTGGCCTGCTGCAGTCTATGGGGTCTCAAAGAGTCGGACACAATTGAATGACTAAACTGAGGTATATATGTTAATCCCAAACTCTTACTTTCTCCCTCCCCTCCAGCAAGTTTCTCTAAATGGAACATTGAAGCCACACTTAGAAAACTACAGGCATGCAAATGGAGATTCTCAATACAGAGAAGAGCTTTTGGAAATAGGATTCTTGCACATTCCTAATGTTTTCAAAAATATCTCCTCTTGGCTTATACCTTGAATGACACTTGTCTTGTGGGAACACTTTTCCTTTGTGGTAAAGAAATGACTCAAGTGTTAAAAAAAAAAAAAAGTTCTTGAAAACCTGGAGAGTTTTTGCATCTTGCACTCAGAGAAGATGCTGCTGAAAACGCAAGATTGTGCGGGAGAGCACTGATGGCTGTCAGTGGGTTCTCACTTTGGAAGCAGCTACCCTGCAAGATATGCCCACATTTCTGGTGCCAGCCAGCGTGTGGGTGTGCATGGGCTTTCTCACAAACGCTGGCCCTCCGTTTTTGTTTTTGAAAATTTAGTCTTTGGTGTTTACTCTAGTTTCAGACATGATATTTTTCAGAACTGCACTTGGAATCTGCAGTGGATTTTCTCTCCTGATCAAAACCCTAACACAACCTTGGCCATGGAAGTTGACCTTGTTTGTTAGCAGCACATAAGCTATGGAGATGGCAAAAAACGAGTTAATGGCAGTGACCCCAAGCTAACACTTCCTGGCTCTCAATAGCACATCTTGTTCCTATGGATGTGTTTATTGACAACTGGACTCTGTCATTTGCAGCCTCCTCTCTTTGTAGCTGCCTGTTCTCCCACTCTTGATGGCTGCAGATCTCTGCTTATCATCCATTTCCACACTGGCTTTGTGTCCCTCTTTGTTAGCCCTGTTCCGAGTAGTTTCCGCAGTGTGTGTGACATTGTCGGCAACTTGTGGATAAGCCGTCTTGCCTGGCTTAGTCATTCTGGACTCCTTTGTCTTGTTTCCTTTTTGATACCCTATTTCACACACATTCTGACTAAGGACTCTTTTCAAAATAAGCAGCCGATATGGGTGTTCTATTGTTCCAT
Organism: Ovis aries; assembly: GCF_016772045.2. Lineage (NCBI taxonomy): Eukaryota > Metazoa > Chordata > Mammalia > Artiodactyla > Bovidae > Ovis > Ovis aries. The sequence goes on from NC_056061.1 coordinate 48,916,819, forward strand.
GAGGCTGCCAGATTATTATTTTTTAAATGTATTCACCACATGGATTTATCACGTAAACTTCTATTGAAAGCCATTGCCCCCAGGGAAGGATTTGAGCATTTGGGTAATTTCCTGGAATTCTCAAGTGTGTGTGTTTGTAGTTTCTTTTCTCTCCCCTTCAAATGGATGCAGCCATGTCAGAGCAATCCATAAACAATATTGATTGCACAAAAGCACACAACTGCCAATCTCAGGCTCACTCCTAGTCCCCTGCTGCAGACCTTAATCTCTGAGAAGAATCTATTCTTTTTTGTACTGGATGCAAAAGGAACATACTAGATTCATATTTACAGAATTTAAGCTTCAGTGATAGTCTACCAATTTTCTTGGTGTCAGCATTATGTCAGTCTGGGACTAAAAGCTGGAAAATTATTCGACCTGTGAAACATGTGCTTCTCTTCCTAAACCAACAGAGACACGCCTGAATGCAATAATGTACGTATATTCTGGGTCCCAAATGTAGAACGTGCTGCTCTTTCCCTTGGTTTGATAATCTAACACAGTTGAGCCCATTAATAAGTGAAATTGCTTGGGAAGTTGGTTCACTGCCTAAAATCTGTGCAAAGCAGTGCCATTTAAAGATCTTTTTCTTTTCTTTTTAGAGTGCAATCCTTTGAATAAATAATTCAGCTGAATAACCTTTATGATCTGTGAGGTTAATTGTCACTGAAAGAAACTTTCTACTGGATTAATGCAGCCCATCGTTGAATGTTTTTCACTGAGTTATCTAGCATTTCTTGATTTTTCCCTCTTGAACCTTATAAAACCCAATAGACTGATTCTGTTCCAAAAGCCACAACCACACATCAGAGTGGTTCATAACTTACTAATGTCTTTGGAACACAGGGGTCAAGGTTATTATACAAAGTTCATTTTTTAAAAACTACGCTTGCAGCGATCCTTTAAGAAGCTCTACCTTATAACCCAACCATGCATTTACATTAAATACACATGCTCGGATGGCAACTGCCCTGTAACAAAAGCCCAGCATTTTAAGTGATTGAACATTAATTTGGACAGCAATAAAAATTCTGTAGTTTAACCCCAAGACTGGTTAGATTCCAGGAATGGTGTTTTAATGAAGGGCCCACAGCATTTAGGACAGATGCCGAGTGTTATGCTAGGCTGGTAGCTGAATCTTGGATCAAACACAACTTTGCAATGACTCATGCATTTTACTAATTTATAAGTGCAGTCTTCCTTGAAATCCCAATGTAAAGACCAGCATCCTGATCTATGAAAGTCAATATAACCTTGAAGTCAATGAAAATGAGGGTATTGTTCACTGAATAGAGACTCCCTAATCTTATCATGTTTTCCCTCCCATATCTTCTAGCTTATTTTCTTTGGGTTTCACATGAGGAACTATGTGAAGCCAAAAGCATAAATATGACTTCTGGAGGTTTGTATAGCAATAAACAATAAAACCTTATCTGGACAGACAACAGGAATAAGCTGGACCTTGGATTCATTTAGAAACAGCATCAGACTACCAAGTGGGCATGTGGGATTTTGCTCTGAGCCTGGTTAGGATTGAGCCATGTGTGATGGACAATTAGGGGAATATTCTCATCCCTTCTGTCCATTACAGAAGTCTCTAGTCTTCAGTTGGGTTTCCCTGGTGACTCAGCGGTAAAGAATCCATCTGCAATGAAAGAGACGTGGGAGACGCAGGTTCGATCTCTGAGTCAGGAAGATTCCCTGGAGAAGGAAATGGCAAAACAACCTGGCATTCTTGCTGGAAAATCCTATGGATAGAGGAGCCTGGCAGGCTACAGTCTGTGGGATCACAAAGAGTTGGACACGACTTAGTGGCTAAACAACAACAATAAAACAACTAGTCTTTCATGGCCCATTTTTATTTACCCCCTGCCACCAGCCCTATTCCATGGCCAGGTCTTACGGTACCCATCTGTCCCTTGCCAGAGATGCTGAGCTCAGTTCCCCTTTTATTCATCTTTCTGCCACTAACTTCTAATTTTTTCATTGTGTCTTTAATAAATAACATGAGAAATAATAATCATGTTAAAAAATCTTATAAAATGGTTATATATAAAAATGTGCCCACTGTAAAGTTATTTAGTAAAGCAGAATATACAAGGACTACAAAGACCTACTGTATAGCACAAAGAACTATATTCAACATTATGCAATAACTTATAAGGGAAAAAATCTAAAAGGAATATATACATGTGTGTATATATATATATATACACACAGTTATTCTCACATATATATAAGATACAGCTTGAAATACATCAACATCAAACTAAGGAAATAAACTTTTTAGGACATAAATTTATAAGCACAAATGACAATCTTTTGCTTCTTTTCAAGTGCAGTGTGCTAATTAAAAGGAAGAAGTGAAACTTTTAAAGGACTATTAACAATTCAACATTCTCATTTGGTGTGGATTATAGATTTCACTTAACTCGGACCTCAAGAGTGAACATTCGATACCCTAGAGGGCACTGGACATCATCACTAGTTTTCTCTGACAAAATAAGTATAGGTGTGTAGGTCTTACACACCTATAGGTCTTTGGAGAAGGCAATGGCAACCCACTCCAGTACTCTTGCCTGGAAAATCCCATGGACGGGAGAGCCTGGTAGGCTGTAGTCCATGGGGTTGCTAAGAGTCAGACACGACTGAGCGACTTCACTTTCACTCTTCACTTTCATGCATTGGAGAAGGAAATGGCAACCCACTCCAGTGTTCTTGCCTGGAGAATCCCAGGGACAGGGGAGCCTGTTGGGCTGCCATCTATGGGGTTGCACAGAGTTGGACACGACTGAAGCGACTTAGCAGCAGCAGCAGCAGTGTAGGTCTTTGGCTGAACTACCCTGCATATTGTTGTAAAGGAGCATTTTAGTGGCCACACTCAGGTTTTGTGATGGGAGCATTCACCAAGTTGTATCAGAAAGGAGAGATGCTGGGGAGGAGGAAAGAGAATGGAGTGGGAAGAACAGTGGCCAAGATCCCACCTCTCCTCCTCAGGAAGTAGGAACCTGGCTGTGTTGGTCCAAGCCTCGCCCAGAACCCTGATCCCACCTGAGCTTTGTCCAGCACTGCAGTGGGGTACAACAACAACATTGCCCAATGGCATTCACATTTTATACAGTTCTGTGAATTAGCACTAGATATTTGTGTTATTTTAGTTGCTAAGTCATGTCTGACCCTTTGCGGCCCCATGGACTCCAGCCTGCCAGGCTTCTCCATCCATGGGATTTTCCAGGCAAGAATACTGGTGTGGGTTGCCATTTCCTTCTCCAGGGGATATTCCTGATCCAGGGATTGAGCCACATCTCCTGAATTGGCAAGTGGGTTCTTTACCACTGAGTCAGCAGGGAAGCCTATGTGTATGTGTGATGTATTAGATGACATATGTATATGTATGTAAGTGCCATCTAATTTAATTTTTATGCTGCCTGGTAAAGTTATCACTGCTCTTCTTTTTCAGATATGATTGCTTATCTGAAAAAAATAGGAATCTTTTTAGAAAAAGGAATTTTATCTGGAAAAGGATGTGGAGATATCACAAGCTTGTTAGGAGGCATGAGCCATTCTAAAAACAAAATCTCTTGACCAAGTCAGGGGCACTGGTCACAAAATCATAGCTGCATTTATTAAGAAGCTATCATTTTATTTCTTGATTCTGGAAAATATTTCTACATGCAACTTTGCAAACACTGGGGTGCTCTGTGCTGTGAAGGCAGAGGTGCCTGTGCCCTCTGTCACATCTTCTGGAACCATCTCTTCATGCAGCTGGGACTGCAGAGACTAGCCACACCTCTGCCACAATGCCTGGGTGCCAGCAGGAGCTTGTTCAGGACATGTTCAAGGGGGCTAACACCCAAGGGCAACCCGTGGGCCACTGGGGCACAGCACATGGAGAAATATCACCCCTTCCCATCTCAGGTGGATGATCCTGAGGTGTGCTCTACATGGCCCCCGAGCGGTTCCTCAGTGGGTTTGTATATGTGGAAAATTTCAGGTATGAAATTGTTGTTGCTGTTCAGTCATTAAGTCATGTCTGATTCTTTCGACCCCATGGACTGCAGGATGCCGTGCTCCTCCATTCTCCACTATATCCTGGAGTATGCTCAAATTCATGTCCATTGAGTCAGTGATGCTATCTAACCAATCTCCAATCCTCTGCCACCCTCTTTGCCTTTTTCCTTCTTCAGTCTTTCCCAACATCAGAGTCTTTTCCAATGAGTCAGCTCTTTGCATTAGGTGGCCAAAATATTGAAGCTTCAGCTTCAGCATCAGTACTTCTTACAAATATTCAGAGTTGATTTCCTTTAGGATTGACGGGTTTGATCTCCTTATAGCCCAAGGGACTCTCAAGAGTCTTCTCCAGCACCACAATTCAAAAGCATCAATTCTTCAGTGCTCAGCCTTATTTATGGTCCAGCTCTCACATCTGTACAGGACATCTGGAAAAACCATAACTTAAACTACGTGAACCTTTGTTTGCAAAGTATGTCTAGGTTTGTCATATCTATCCTTCTAAGGAGCAAGCATCTTTTAATTTCATAACTGCAGTCACTGTCTGCAGTGATTTTAAGCCAAGAAAATAAAACCTGGCACTGTTTCCACTTTTCCCATCTATTTGCCATAAAGTGATGGGACCAGAGGCCATGATCTTAGTTTTTGAATGCTGAGTTTCAAGGCAGCTTTTTCACTCTCCTCTTTCACCCCTCATCAATAGGCTCTTTAATTCCTCTTCAGTTTCTGCCATTGGAGTGATATCATCTGTCTATCTGAGGTTGTTGATATTTCTCCTGCAATCTTGATTCCAGCTTGTGATTCATCTAGCCCAGTATTTCCCATGATGTACTCTGCACAGAAGTTAAATAAGCAGGGTGACAACACGCAGCCTTGTCATACTCCTTTCCCAATTTTGAATCAGTCAATTGTTCCATGTAAGATTCCAACTGCTGTTTCTTGACCCACATATAGGTTTCTCAGAAGATAGGTAATGCGGTCTGGTACTCCCATCTATTTAAGAATTTTCCACAGTTTGTTGTGATACACACAGTAAAAGGTTTTCGCACAGTCAACGAAGCAGAGGTAGATATTTTTCTGGAATTCCCTTGTTTTCTCCATGATCCAGCGAATGTTGGGAATTTGATCTCTGCTTCCTCTGCCTCTTTGAAACCCAGCTTGTACATCTAGCATACATTTGAAAAGTGGTGTCCAACTCTTTTGCAACCCCATGGACTGTAGCCTACAGTAGATACTCTGTCCATGGAAATCTCCAGGCAATGATACTGGAGTGGGTTGCCATTCCCTTCTCCAGGGGGTCTTTCAAACCCAGGGATTGAGCCTGGGTCTGTGGTATTACAGGAAGATTCTTTACAGTCTGAACCACCAGGGAAGACTGGTATACATTTAAAATGGTAAACTAAAAAAAAGGGGAAGAAAAGGAAACTAAGGAAAAGTATAGAAAATACTTACAGATAAATTGCAGCTTAATAATGCACCTTGGATTGGATTTCCCTCCTTTTCTGTTTTGCTCTTTCAAGTTACCCAGTTGGATTCTAGTTGCAATATCTCCTTTGGGGGCTGCCAAAGACCTTTATATTGATTATATCACTTCTTGGGATGATTGTACTGAAAAGTTCCCTTTAAAATACAATGTAAAATAATTCTTGATCTTTTAATGGGAATTCATAGGTTTCAAACTTCCTATGCATCATCTCATTTTAATCTTTTTAATCAACTCCTGTCCACCACATCTTCCCATTTCTATGCCTAACACCTTGGACCAAGATACCAATTTATCTTGACCCAGATTATTGCAATTGTCTCATAAGTAGCCTTCTTGCTTTTGCCTTTCCTCCTGTTCTAACATTTAATCCTACATCATTTCATTCTCAACACAGCAGTCAGAGTGATTTTGTTTAAATAAAAATCAGAAAATGTCTCCCTTCTATTCAAAACTCTCCATGGCTCTCCATGTCACTCAGAATAAAAGCTCTTATGAGGGCCTAGAAGCCTTTACTTAGCCAAGTTCCCTGTTACCTCTCCAAGTTGTATCTTCTCCACCCTCCAGTCTTATTTACTCCACTCCAGCTTCACTGGCTTCCTTGTTCTTTTTCTAACAAGCTAGGAATTCTGCTGCTTCAGGGCTTTTGCACTGATGGTTTCATCTTCACGGAATGCTCCTCCTCCTGTAAACTCGTGGCTCCCTCTTTTCCTTCTTCGGACTTCTCCTGAGATGCACCTTCTCAATAAGTCTTTTCCTGATCAATCTGTTTAAAATTGCAGTCCTTCAGCCCTCTCCAGGCACTCACTGTCCCACTCTCTGATTATTTTTCTTCCCTTAATAACAACATCTAACATAATCTTTATTTGCTTAATTATATGGTTTATGACATACTGGTGCATTCATGTGTTCACACTCAGTCGTGTCTGACTCTTTGTGACTTCACGGGCTCCTCTGTCCTTGGAATTTTCCAGGCAAGAATACTGGAGTGGGTTGCCATTTCCTTCTCCAGGGGATCTTCTTGGCCCAGGGATGGAACCCGCATCTCTTGTGTCTCCTGTATTGGCAGGCTGTTGTTGTTGTTGTTTTTTAACTGGCTCAGCCACTGGGGAAGCCCAAATAAACTCCATAAGGGCAAGGATGCTTGTTTTCTTTACTTCTATTTCCAATTTTCAGAATAGTGTTGCACATTGTACACTCAGTAAATATTTGAATTAGTGTACAAATGAATGAATAAGCTTTGTGTATTTGGCCCTATCCCTATTTTACAGCTGACAGTCGAGAGATTCAAAAAGGCTAAGAGACTCTACGAAGTTCATACAAATAGTAGGTATTAAAGCCCTGTGCTAGTTTTCCTATTCCAATAATGCTTATGGGAGGAAAAAGGAAAGAGTCTTCAAATTTAACAATTTACACTTAGACTTAGGAGGATATAAAAATTCTGTAGGAATGACTGATAACTAACTTAAGTACATGAAAAACAAGTGTATTTGAATCTTACATATTTTTATCTTTGTCATGATGGTAAGAAGGCTCAGCACCAAATCTGTGACCCATCTCCAGAAAGTGACAGCTGTGTACCTGGCTTCATAATGATTTCTCCTGTCCTCATTTTCTTTTAACCTGATTTCCTCATTTAACTTGTTTTTTATTTTGTTGCATTCTATGAATTTTTGTAAGGCACTGTAAGTCCTCTTTTGGAGTGTGACAGGGTAAACATGACAAGAGAAATAAAAAGCATGTTGTGTTAATGACCCATTGTTAATGACTAATACGATCTGACTACAGGAAAAGACAGCGGTAAGATCTGAATGTAAGTGGAGTCCCTGGGCATGGCTAAGAGTGTCTGGTGTCTTCATGATGTCAGCTCAAATAAATTTTGACAAAAAAATATGATTTAAGGAGTTCAAATGTGTGCTTTAGTGTTCTAAGAAGCTGACAAATGGATGGATAGATACTCTTGTCAAGAACTGTGGTGGATCTGAGATTTAACCTACTTGCAAGTTAACAAGTCTCTCACTGAGTCACAAAATTCCTGATTTCCAAGACATGAGACAGGAGATTCCTGGATCAGAGGCGAAGGACAGTTTACTACTCACAGCAACAGCAACACCCAGAGGGTAGGCATTTTTACTCTGGGCCCCCAGGTTTCATTTACACCTGATGATGCTCAGACAGTCTAACAAGAGTCAAACTGAGAGTCAACTGGCATACCTACATACCCAGTGGGTTGCAATACAGAATAGGAATCTGAACCTTTTACACAATTATCCCTCAATATCAATGGAGGATTGGTTCCCAGACACCCTGCAAATGCCAAAATCTGCAGATGCTTGAGACCCTTGCATTCAGCCTTTCGTGCCTCCCATTCCACATTGGCAGATACAGAGGATTGGCTGTACTGGGGAGCAAGCATGCCTCCTCATTGCTCTGGAGGGAGATACCATCTCCATTTTCAAAGACTCTTTGCCAGACAAATATCCTTGAAAAGTCAGCTTGGAACATCCGCAAGCAGTATAGAAACATGCAAGATCCAGAAACATGCAAGATCCAGAAACATGCAAAATCCATCCAAGGACTTCTCTAGGCAAGAATACTGGAGTGGGTTGCCATTCCTTTCTCCTGAGGATCTTCCCGACCCAGGGACCCAACCCGAGTCTCCTGCATTGCAGGTGAATTCTTTACTGTATGACCCAACCACGGAAGCAAAATCCATCTGTCTATTCAAAATAGTCAGCAGGTATACATTCTAAGCACAGACTGAAATTTCTTAAAAGTCATCTCTCTCCACCTCTTTCTGTTTAACATCCTCCGCTGGCAGCCAATGACCCCCTTAATCTTCCAGCATGAATTTTAGCCTTCTTTTCTTTTTAATTTTTTTAAAAAAATTTTAAGATTTTTTGGATGTGAACCATTCTTAGTTTTTATTGAATTTGCTTCAACATTGTTTCCATTTTATGTTTTGTTTTGTTTTGTTTTGTTTTGTTTTGTTTTTGGCCACAAGGCATGTGGGATCTTATTTCCCCAACCAGGGATCAAACCCACACCCTCTGCATTGGAAGGCAAAGTCTTAACCACTGGATGGCCAGGGAAGTCCTTGGTCTTCCTTCCTTTTATTTCTGCTCTTATTCTTTATTCTTGACCAAGAATAAATCTCAACACTAAACCACTCAACTCCTCCTCATTTTCCTACTTTTACTTCTTTCTACTCAATCTTCATTCAACATCACAAAAGCTCGGGGCTGAGGTGGCGAGACCATATTTTCTTTAGTGAGCAGGATAGAAAGACCAAGACTATTCACATTGTAGGATTTTTTGTCCTTGACTAAGGATGTCTTTAGCACCTCTGAGTTACCTTTTTTGCTCTCTGTTCATTCTCTTCCTCCTTTTCCAAGGCTTCAGAGCTGTAGTATTGCTCCCAAGTGGTCATTTAAGTGTTAATAAAGGGGGAAAGGAATCTGAAACAGTTCTCTGGTTGACAGAGTTCTGGTGGAGGGGGCTTGAATTAATGATATGGCTGAGATGAGATTTTGTCTGACTTTAGCTTAATATGAGCAGCAGTGTTACTTGGGTTTACAGGAATTACTCAACCAGGCTTTTACAATTTCTAGGCAATTTTGGATGTTTTTTTGAGAAAAGTACTTTCCCATCATCCTCCTCAATAACTTTAATATCTTCTCCATTTTCTTCAAAAATGGATGGGAATCCCTCTGAATTTCTGACTATTATCCCCTCTCCATCAAACTTTTTCCATCCGCTGCTTTTCTCTTTTTCACCCACAATAGACTTGGCCTCATATGTGACAGAGAAAATAGAAGTCCTCGTATTCCTGCCAACAAATTGCCAATCCTACGGGCATTTACTCCATTTTCTTCATTATCTTACCAAAAGTGATCTCTCCACATATGCTCTCAATCCCTTTGTGCCTCCTCACCTCCCACTCTCCCTTCAGCCATTTCTAGTCCTGTCTCAGTTTCCATCATTCCCAAAAATGGGCTTCCTGAGCACTCAATAGCCTAGTCACTCTTTCTTTTTTTAAAGTATAGTTGATTTACAATGTTGTGTTAGTTGCTGGTGTACAAGGTGATTCAGTTATACATATGTATCTTTTCATATGCTTTTCCACTATGGTTTATTACATGATATTGAGTATATGTAGTTCTCTGTGCTATGCAGTAACACTTTGTTGTTTATTTTATATATACCAGTTTATATTATGTTATACAGATTATATATATTATATATAATAATAATATATATTATTATATCTGAAGTGAAGGGAAGTGAAGTCGCTCAGTCATGTCCGACTCTTTGCAACCCCATGGACTGTAGCCCACCAGGCTTCTCCATCCATGGAATTTTCCAGGCATGAGTACTGGAGTGGGTTGCCATTTCTTTCTCCATTATTATACGTAATTAGCAGATTATAATAAGTTGCTCAGTCATGTCTGACTCTTTGCAACCCCATGGACTATAACCTACCAGGCTCCTCCGTCCATGGGATTTTCCAGACAAGAATACTGGAGTGGGTTGCCATTTCCTTCTCCAGGAGATCTTCCCAACTTGGGGATTGAACCTGGGTCTCCTGCATTGTAGGCAGGTGTTTTATCATCTGAGCCACCAGGGAAGTCCACATTGGCAGATTAGCATCTGCTAATCCCAAACTCCCAATCCTACCCTACTCCCTTTTGGCAACCACAAATCTACATCTGTAATCTACTTCTGTTGCATAGATAAGTTCATTTGTGTCATATTTGAGATTCCACATACAAGTGTTATCGTACGGTATTTGTTTGACTTTGCTTAGTATGATAGTCTCTGGTTATATCCATGTTGCTGCAAATTGTATTATTCTGTTCTTTCTTATGTCTGAATAATAATATTCCATTGTGTATATATGGACCACATCTTCATCCATTCATCTGTTGATGGACATTTAGGTTGTTTCCATGTCTAGGCTATTGTAAATAGCGTAAGCAATTACTCTTGATTGCTGAAGCCAGGAGAACCTTTCCAGTTCTCCCTTCTAGATATTTCTGCCATAACTGATCCATCCCACCGTCTACTTCTTACTGAGTCATTTTTTCTTTTGGCTTCTGGAAAATCAGGTGCTCCAGGTGTATTTCTGTTCCCCTAGCAGAAAGCCACTTCTTTTCAATCTTGTTAGCTGGTACTCCATATTTTTCCAGCCTCTAAGTGAGTTAGATGGCTTGGTCCTGACCTCAAGGGGGAAAGGACTCAGAAACCAGAACTCAGAATGGAAGTTCATTCTCCATGTCTGTCTCTTAGTATATTGGCTTCATTCTTTCCTAGTGAGCATAGGCTTTCTACTGGGAGCCTGGATGCCCACAGCCTACACAGATAGCTTAACAGTCCTAATGAGAGAGTAAATAAGGATTTTGTCTTTCAAGGTCAAGTTTTTAAAGTCTCAGAGACGATCCCTGAGGCCACACCCTTCTCAGACTGATCCTGTGACTGGAGAAAATGTTCAGCCAAAGGAAACAATACAGATTTTGGTTCCAGAAAGTGGGAGTAGCTGTAACAAACACCAAAAATTTTGTAAGTGACTTTGGAACTGAATAGCAGAGGCTGAAAAAAATTTGAGGTGCCTGATAGCAAAAAAATACTAAATTGTCCTGAGCTAAATATTGGTAGAAATACAAACATTAAAGGCACATCTGATGAAGACTCAGCATTTTATTGGAAACTGGAAGAAAGGTGATCATTGTTATACAGTAGCAGAAACTTAGCTGAACTGTGACCTACAGTTGAATGGAAAACAGATCTTGTAAATGATGAACGTAAATGAGAAATAAGTGAGCCCTAGATGCCATTAAAAGTGTTGTTATAACAGAGATATGGAGGGAGATATGGATGCCCACACAGAAAATGAGGTGATGTGGCCACAGAAGCAGAGACTGGAGTGATGCAGGCACCAGCTAAATAATGCCAGTAACCACCAGAACTCAGTAACTCAGATGATCATTATATCTACTACTGTGGGCAAGAATCTCTTAGAAAAAATGGAGTAGCCATCATAGTCAACAAAAGCCTGAAAGGCAGTACTTGGATGCAATCTGGAAAATGACAGAATGATCTCTGTTCATTTCCAAGGCAAACCATTCAATATCGCAGTAGTCCAAGTCTATGCTCTGACCAGTAATGCTGAAGAAGCTGAAGTTGAATGGTTCTATGAAGACCTACAAGACCTTTAGAACTAACACCCAAAAAAGATGTCCTTTTCATTATAGGGGATTGGAATGCAAAAGTAGAAAGTCAAGAAACACCTGGAGTAACAGAAAAATTTGGCCTTGGAGTACAGAATGAAGCAGGGCAAAGGCTAATAGAGTTTTGTCAAGAGAACGCACTGGTCATAGCAAACACCCTCTTCCAACAACACAAGAGAAGACTCTACACATGGATATCACCAGATGGTTAACACCAAAATCAGATTGATTATATTCTTTGCAGCCAAAGATGGAGAAGCTCTATACAGTCAGCAAAAAAAAAGACCGGGAACTGACTGTGGCTCAGATCATGATCTCCTTACTGCCAAATTCAGACTTAAATTGAAGAAAGTGGGGAAAACCACTAGACCATTCAGGTATGACCTAAGTCAAATCCCTTACAATTAACAGTGGAAGTAACAAATAGATTCAAGGGACTAGATCTGATAGAGTGACTGAAGAACTATGGATGGAGGTTCATGACATTGTACAGGAGACAAGGATCAAGACCATCCCCAAGAAAAAGAAATGCAAAGCAAAATGGCTATCTGAGGAGGCCTTACAAATAGCTGTGAAAAGAAGAGAAACTAAAAGCAAAGGAGAAAAGGAAAGATATAAGTATCTGAATGCAGAGTTCCAAAGAATAACAAAGAGAGACAAGAAAGCCTTCCTCAGCGATCAGTGCAAAGAAATAGAGGAAAGCAATAGAATGGGAAAGACTAGAGAGCACTTCAAGAAAATTCAAGATACCAAGGGAACATCTCATGCAAAGATGGGCTCAATAAGGGACAGAAATGGTATAGACCTAACAGAAGCAGAAGATATTAAGAAGTGGCAAGAATACATAGAAGAACTGTACAAAAAAGATCTTCTTGACCAAGATAATCACGATGGTGTGATCACTCACCTAGAGCCAGATATCCTGGAATATGAAGTCAAGTGGGCCTTAGGAAGCATCACTATGAACAAAGCTAGTGGAAGTGATGGAATTCCAGTTGAGCTATTTCAAATCCTAAAAGATGATGCTGTAAAGATGTTGCCCTCAATATGCCAGCAAGTTTGGAAAATTCAACAGTGGCCACAAGACTGGAAAAGGTCAGTTTCATTCCAATCCCCAAAAATGACAATGCCAAAGAATGATCAATCTACTGCACAACTGCACTCATTTAACACACTAGTAAAGTAATGCTCAAAATTCTCCAAGCCAGGCTTCAACAATACGTGAACCATGAACTTCCAGATGTTCAAGCTGGATTTAGAAAAAATATAGGAACCTGATCAAATTGCCAACGTCCATTGGATCATCAAAAAAGCAAGAAAGTTCCAGAAAAACATCTATTTATGTTTTATTGACTATGCCAAAGCCTTTGACTGTGTGGCTCACAACAAACTGCGGAAATTCTTCAAGAGATTAGAATACCAGACCACCTGACCTGCCTCTTGAGAAGTCTGTATGCAGGTCAGGAAGCAACAATTAGAATCGGACATGGAACAACAGACTGGTTCCAAATAGGGAAAGCAGTACCTCAAGGTTGTATATTGTCACCCTGCTTATTTAATTTATATGCAGAGTACATCATGAGAAATGCTGGACCAGATGAAGCACAAGCTGGAATCAAAATTGTTGGGAGAAATATCAGTAACCTCAGATATGCTGATGACACCACCCTTATGGCAGAAAGCAAAGAAGAACTAAAGAGCCTCTTGATGAAATTGAAAGAGGAGAGCGAAAAAGTTGGCTTAAAACTCCTTTCAGAATGCTAAGACCATGGCAACTGGTACCATCACTTCAAGGCAAATAGATGGGGAAACATTGGAAACAGTGACAGACTTTATTTTGGGGGGCTCTAAAATCATTGCAGATGGTAACTGCAATCATGAAATTAAAAGACGCTTACTCCTTAGAAGGAAAGTTATGACCAACCTGGACAGCATATTTAAAAGCAGAGACATTTGCCAACAAAGGTCCATATAGTTAAAGCTATAGTTTTTCCAGTAGTCATGTATGGATGTGAGAGTTGGACTCTAAAGAAAGCTGAGCACCAAAGAATTGATGCTTTTGAACTGTGGTGTTGGAGAAAACTCTTGGAGAGTCCCTTGGACTGCAAGGAGATCCAACCAGTCCATCCTAAAGGAAATTAGTCCTGAATATTTATTGGAAGGACTGATGCTGAAGCTGAAACTCCAATACTTTGGGCACCTGATGTGAAGAACTGACTCTTTGGAAAATACCCTGATGCTAGGAAAGAGAGGAGAAGGGGACAACAGAGGATGAGATGGTTGGATGGCATCACTGACTCAACGGACATAAATTTGAGTAAACTCAGGAGTTGGTGATGAATTGGTGTGCTGCAGTCCATGGGGTCACAAAGAGTTGGACACAACTGAGTGACTGAACTGAACTGAACAGAACCACCAGAAGCTGAAAGAGGCAAGGAATAGATGTTCCCCTAGGATCTCCAAAGGGAGCATTGGTCTGTTAACGTCTTAATTTCAGACTTATGGCCTTTGTAATAGTGAGACAATAAATTTCTGTTGTTTTAAGCCACTGAGTTGTTGGTAATTTGTTACAGTAGCCACTGGAAATAAATACCATAGGGGAATGGCACAGCCTGGATGACACATTACCCCAGAGGCCAGCAAACCTGAGATGTGATGACAACCAAAATCTCTTGTGGAGTTCAAGAAAAGGAAAATTCTGAAAAGATAACAACAAACAGACAAAAAACAACAAAGTAAAAACATTTTCTACCCTCCCTTATATACCAAGGTTCACAATAACTACCCTTGGCCATCCTTTACCCCTTCGTCACTTCTCCCCAGCAGCATTTGATGCTGCCAGAGCTCCCACTTCTTCAGTGCTCTTCTTTCTTTGGTTTCGGTAGCCCTACACCCTCTGGCTTCCTCTCTGTCCCTTAGAGAAGGAAATGGCAACCCATTCCGATATTCTTGCCTGGGAAATCCCATGGATAGAGGAGGTGGGCAGGCTATAGTCCATGAGGTTGCAAAAGAATCAGACATGACTTAGTGACTAAACAGCAATAACAGACATCCTCTGGCTTCCTCTCTGCCCGTCTTGCCACTCTTTTATTCCCAGTCTCTAGTCTATTTCACCCTCTGCCAATCATGCCCTCAGTTCTGGGGTTCTTCAAGTCCTGTCCCGGGTCTTTGTTTTTTAGTTCCTTTCTTGTTCTATAGACTTTTCCTCATATTTTCCATTTCCTTCCTGGGATTCAGTAAACCTACATAGTCTCCCAAACATACTGTCAACTAAGACTTCTCTGTTGAGCTCTAGATCTGTATTTACAACTGCTTGCTTTATATTTTGACTTGGACATATCATACTCATCAGACTTAGCTAGCCCCATCCTTGGCAGTATTTGGATGAATACGGTTAAATGCCTGAGCATTATTATTTTTGTTTATATTCTTTATTAGGTACCACATGGACTTTTTTCAGGTTTACTAACCATTAATATTTTGAGATGTTCATGGAGTCCCTGGATAAGCACCTTCTGGATACATTTATATATGGGACACAACTGGGAAAAATATTTGACTATTGCAGTCATAAGGCAAATCTTCAGAGACAGAAAAATCCAGCAAATTTTAGTGATTTTACATTAACCAGGCTTATTTCTGTCTTGTTGTGCCATTCAGACCCTTTGGTCAACCCTAGTTATCTAACTGCCTAATCAACACTCTTAATTAAATTCTCCTTGTTTGCTCCTCTTTATTTAGCATTTCCGGTGACAGTGTACCCACTCTAGTACCAGCGTAGTCGTGGCTGTCTTAGTAATTCTATTAACTTCTTTATAAACTGCCTGTTCTAAAAGTCTGGTAATTGGCTTGATGCTTTTCAGTGGGGTGTGAAGTGCTCAAAAAGCTTAGCCACAAAGTGTCAGGTCGGTCTTATGGAAGGATCCTCAGCAACTCTGATCATCTCCAGACAGCGGTGCTTTTTGACTGATAGGTGCATGGTTGCCTTAACTTGTAACTTAAATACATTGAGAAGGCAGGAAAAGAAGATGAGGAGAATTGTAGAATTCCTGTTTTTTGGGGACTCTTTTCAGCTACTATCACCAACAGAGATTTGTGGAGTAATCACTTCAAAAGAAACTCTGGATGACAGAATTATTTTTAATAATAATACTTCTGTTTGTTATGGAGACATTTTCCAAAGGCGAAAAAGGTAGTAGCTGAAAGTTAGTGGGTAGCACATTAAAGAGAACTGGCCTATTTAAATTAATACCTCAAAGTCTTTCTAAATTCTAAGGAAGTGAATCAAATGATGGCAAATTAAATATTTAATTTATTCATGCTAGAGTTAATAGATCATCTTGAAGACAAATGATCCACGACTATTGTGTACGCACATCAATTTTATCCATTTTAGGTTTTATCCATCTCCTGGGGCTTCTTTCTGGTCTAGAATATGCCCTTCCCCTCACACACTCATACATACACACACTTATAACACTTTTACCAAACACCAGAGACTGTGTTCCTATGGCAACTACAGCCCATTTTATTGCAGTTATCTTTATACAAAATCAGTTTTAGGAATCCACTGTAATAAAAAGGGGTATCTGTTCATACTTGTCCAAGTTAAGCTGTCTAGACCCCATGCGATAGCATGTCTTTGTTATTGGCTGGAACTATATTAAGTGTCAAGAATCATATAAATTTTATAGTTTGATGAATAATTATTGCAGCTTACATGAATCAAAGTCCTTGAGCACAGGAGATCACAGAAACAATTACCTTCCATCACTCTGTGCCCAGCTGTGCCATCTATAGGCTGAAGAGACACCAAATGTGATCAGAGGCACCTTCCCATGTCATGGGGAGCTTTAGGGGGCTCTTAGTGGATAAATTGTTCTTTCCATTTCTTACCTCCCTGTGTTCCCAGAGAGATTCCACCTCCTCCCCCAAAGAAGCAGAGGATCTCAGGGATACAAGAAGTCTGTCAGAAATGTTATTGAGTGTATTCCTAGGAGTCAATGGCCTCTGACCCTGTTATTGATTGGCTTTGTGGCCAGGGACAGTTATATCACTTCCAGGGGTCTCAGCTTCTTCAACTACGACATGAGGGTTTGAGTTAGGTGACCTGTCAAGTCTGATTTGGCTTCTATCATCATCTGTGACATGATGTTTAATGGGATCAAGAAATGTGAATTAGTAAGACTCCCCCTCACTGGATGTGAGCAGAAAGGAGAGGGGAGAACAAAATTATAGCCATCTTTGCAAGATCCAAGTGGACTTCAAAACCTACAAATATATGTTCCAGTACGTTGTAATTTTTGTTATTAAAAGGCAATGGAATCTTCAGTCAAATGAGACAAAACTAAGAGGTTCTGTTTTAGATTGATGGATGTTGATTGTGGTTCTGCCTCTGTGACCTTGTTCCCTCGTGGAGTATCTGCATGGTGAGTTTGCAATAGGAAAACAGTGGGGCTGAAAAGGCTAGATGGGGCCAGAAATTCCACCTGGGAGTCCCAGGAAGAGGGCAGAGTTCTTTCTCCCCTAATCTGGAAAGCCACAGGGAATGGGAAGATAAGGTTACTTGATAGGTAGTGCTCTATTGTCCCTTAAGGCTCTCGAAATGGCTTTAGACAGTTTGATATTCCTCTCTCTTTAAAACCACGAGTCATTCCTTCTCCCCAGATGCCACTGTACTTCCTGACATATTAGGAGTTATGGATATTTCTCTCATGATCTCAGGCTTTTACTGCCTCGGTTAATCAGTCTGCTCTCCTCTGTCCGGCTGCGAGGTGTTGGCAGAGCAGTTACAACAGCTTGGCTGTGGCTCTAGCATTTGCTTTATGCTTACAGAGGCCATATTTTCCCAAACAAAATTTAAGAAAACATGGTGTGGTAAGTATGAATGTACTCATGAGGAGGGTAAGACAGCATATTAGAAATTAAGGCCGTTCTGGGACACCGGTGATACACAAGATCAATTTGGCAATTTGTTACTCTTTGGAGAAAGGAGAGGACCAGTGGATCTTACAGTTAAATAATCTGCTGTCTTCATATTCACTCAGGTTCTTTAGACTCCCACACCTTGAATCTTTTCCTTGCTTTCCAGATATATACAGAAGTACACGTTTTGGAATCAAGTCTGGAGTCAAAGGATTCTCAAGGCTTTTTTTTAGTTCCTTCAAGCCCC
This sequence comes from Ovis aries, assembly GCF_016772045.2. Classification (NCBI taxonomy): domain Eukaryota; kingdom Metazoa; phylum Chordata; class Mammalia; order Artiodactyla; family Bovidae; genus Ovis; species Ovis aries. The sequence continues at coordinate 48,934,751 of NC_056061.1, forward strand.
AGGAGGAAGCATATTCTTTCAAGACAAAATGGATCATTTCCTGTCATTTTTTGTAAGCCTGCCACCCACCCATGCCTTGCTCAACTCAACTTTGAGTGCTTCTGGGATGGAAGTTCCATGAGGGCAGAGAACATTTATTTAACTGCTGCATTCACGGCATCCAGAACTATGTTCAGTACATAAAAGGTGCTCAGTAAACATGTGGGATGAATGAATGAATGATATGATTTGATCAAAGACTGAGCTAAATCAAATTCTTCACATAAAACTATGACTATATTAGAAATAAGAGAGATAATTTTGACAAGAGAAATTTGTGATAGGAAGAAAAAAGACAACTCCCATATCTTTCTCATTTGCTTTCAACTCTGGATGAATCTCATTTTTTATATTTAGCAGTGTAGGCAGACCTTGGAGACCTTACAGGTTTGGTTCCAGACCCCTGCAGTAAAGTGAATATCACAATAAACTGAGTCAGGTGAATTTTTGGTTTCCCAGCGCACATAAAAATTACACTTACACTCTACTGTAGTCTACTCAGTATGCAAAAGCATTATTTTAAAATAAATGGACACATCTTAATTACAAATTTTTTATTGCTAAAAAATACTAACCATCATCTGAACCTGTAGTAAGTCATAATCTTCTTGCTGTTGGAGGGTTTGAAATATTTTGAGAATTACCGAGTGAGCAAATGGTGCTGGGAAAATAGTGCCAATAGACCTGCTCAATGCTGTTTCCATAAAACTTCAACTTTTACAAGAACACAATATCTGTGAAACACAGTAAAGTGAGGCATGCCTGTGTTGAGCTGTATTTCTTACCTGAATGACAAACCTCCCAGATACTTCTTGTTTACTTCTTTGACCTCAACAGCAGTACACAGAAAGGACAAGAGTCCTCTCTAGGTACAATGTCAGATGTAGCTGGCACATGAAACCTGTTTCAATCGGATCTTTAGTCATTGTTTCCTTGTTTGGGACTTTTTAATAAGAAATATCTGCACAATTTTACCTAAAAAACTAAAATAAAATGGTCACTTCTTCTTTAAAATCTTTTCTGTCCTATTTTATTTTCCATTAAAAAGTGCAATTCAGTTTCATGTAATAATAACAAAGTTCCATTTATTTAAAATCACCAGAACTCCACTATTATTTCAGTAATGTTATTCTCAAAAAAGTCTTACTACTCCAGAGCAACAATTTTATGTTTTCTAAATGAAAAAATAGTAAAACTGCAATAAAATTGGTCTGTTTGAAATTTCTAATAATTTGGACAAGGAACTGGGCTAAAGTTTATTTTTACAATTCTATGAAGAAAGGATTTGTTCTAGGATAGCCAAAATTTTAATTAGGTAGAAGGATAGTTACCCAGCAAACTAGATGGACATTAACATAAATAAATATGCAAACAACACAGTCTTTCATATACACTAAAGCAGCTTTCCAAGGAACTCTAGGTAACATTATCTATCCTAAATTATTATAAGATTACCTTACAGGTGTACAGTGCTTTGTTGTACAGTTTACTAAACAACTGCCTCTAATACATTTAATTATCACAGCTACCCTGTGAGCTAGGCATTATGCCCATATATCTCTATATTCATAGCATCTTTTCCAGGTAGACATAATGAAAGTCAGTGGATTGATGAGATACACAATAATTAGACTGGAGAAGAAAATGGCAACCCACTTCAGTATTCTTGCCTGGGAAATTCCAAAGAAAGAGGAGTCTGGCGGGCTGGGCAGACTCCATGGGCTACAGTCCATGGAGATGCAGAGAAGCATGAGCAGGCGCACAATAATTATGTCTCAAATAAAGTCCATTTCTTTTATAAAAACAATTTTATTTATTTGTTTTTGGCTGCACTGTGTCTTCGTTGCCGCACGTGAGCTTTCTTCAATTGCAGTGAACAGGGGCTACTCTTTATTGCGGTGTGCAGGCTTCTCCTTGCGGAAGGCTTCTCTCATTCAGGCGCGTGGGCTCCAGGGTGCAGAGGCTTTGGTAGTTGCAGCACTCAGTAGCTGCAGTGCCCAGGCTCTAGAGCACAGGCTCAATAGTTGCAGCACATGGGCTTAGCTGCTCTGAGGCATGTGGGATCTCCCTGGAGCCGGCGAATTCTTTACCACTGAGCCACAAGGGAAGCCTCATATATTTCTAATATAAAAGTTTACACTAAAGCTTATAATCCTTGTTGACTCTAACACAGAAGAAAATACAAATTATCTGAATGGTGTGTGTGTGTGTGTGTGTGTGTGTGTGTGTGTGTTTGCACAGAATATTTCTGGAAGGATCCATAAAGCCAGTACTGATTGCTTCTGGGAAGAGGAACTAAGTAGCAATGGAGTGTGAGAAGGAGGCTTTTCATTTTCATTATAAGTTGTGCATCCTTTTCATCTTGTTGAGCTGCTTATTACAACAAAAAATAATATAAAATATACCTCCCCCTCAAAACTCCAGAATTCAGTAAACATATTCAATCTAATTGGTCATCATGGCTGGAAATGGGGCAACTGAAAAAGAGGATTCTCATTCCCCCATGTATTTTCCTTCCCTCTAGTTAGCTTAGGGGCCATCTGTAATGGTAGCTCAAAGTATGATTTCAGTATGTATTTCCAATTCATTTCCTGAAGGGTGGTTCCAACGTATCCAGCTACCAGCAAAAGATTGAGCAAATCCTTTCCCCTGTACCCCACAGACTGATATTTTTATTTCTTTTACATTATTACATTATTTGGAGATGAAATTACTGTGCAATACTCAGGGACGTGCCATTTCTGTTTGGAGTTTTGTACTAATTTATCTGGACACAGACTGGAGTTTGCACAACCTGGTGGCCAACAGGCATCTCTGTGTGAAATCCCTGCTCATGGCCAGGCTTCACACACTCTTTCTGTTCATCTTAGGATTTTGTTGTTCTGGAACCTGCAGAATACTAATTGTCCCCATGTAGTATTCGTAACGAAGAGCTGAATTACTCTGCGTGCCAGACAAAATCAACTTGGCCTCTGAAGGCAGCCTCATCAACATGGCATGAATTTCTCATCCACTGTTGGATTGCTTGAAACACTCAATTCTGCACAAGAATTTGGCGAACAGTGAAAGTCCAATGGTGTCTGAACAATGGTTCAGTCCCAAGAGCTGTCAAGGTGCTGTTGTCGAAGCTCCCAGGGAGTCAGTTCTTGGCTGGCTTGTGTTACCCAGCGTGTCGATCCTACCGCAGTGGGGTGTGGTAGAGATCCCAAGTTGTGTATTCTTTTCATGTTGTTGAGTTGCTTATTACAACAAAAATAATATAAAATATACCTCCCCCTCAAAACTCCTGAATTCACTAAACATATTCAATCTGATTGGTCATCATGGGTGGAAATGGGGCCACTGAAAAAGAGGATTCTCATTCCCCCATGTACTTTCCTTCCCTCTAGTTAGCTCAGGGGCCATCTGTAATGCTAGCCCAAAGTATGATTTCAATACGTATTAGAATCAGACCCCTATGCTTTGTGTTTCAGCTCTACATCTAACTAGCCATGGAAGCCTGGGGACTTGCCTTCTCTGAACCTCAATTTCCTCATCTCTAAAATGGTTACTATAATAAGTATTTTGCACTGTTGTGCTGAGGATTCAGTGAGGTGTGAGACATATGTGCCAAGCACTTGTCTTATGGAAAGCACTCATCTCATATTTAAATAAAAAGCATTAGCTAGATTAGCCAAATTAACATTTTTAAAGCACTTGGAAAAGTGTCTGGTTCATAATAAATTTTCAGTGAATGCCACTAATCATTCTTTTTGCTTTTTGAAACTTCAGGAGATAGTTTCACTGAACTGAAGGCATTCCCCCTTTTACTGGAGTATAATTGATTTACAGTGTGCTAGTTTCAGATGTACAGTAAAGTGAATCAGTTCAGTTCAGTCGCTCAGTCATGTCTGACTCTTTGAGACCCCCATGTTATATCCACAGTAGAGTTCCCTGTGCTATACTGTAGGTCTTTATCAGTTATCTGTTATATATATAGTAGTGTGTATATGTCAATCCCAATTTCCAAATTTATCCCTCCTCTCTCCTGTCCTCCCAGAAGCCATAAATTTTTTTCCTACATCTGTGACTCTACTTCTATTTTGTAAATAAGTTCACTTGTACCTTTTCTTTAGAGTCCATATATAAGCAAGAATCATATTATATTTGTCTTTCTCTGCCTGAGTTACTTCATGCATTATGGCAGTCTCTTGGTACCCATGTTGCTACAAGTGGCATTCTCCATTCTTTTTTATGGCTGAGTAGTATTGCATGTCATGGTGCATTCCTGAGTATCTATGTACCACCCGAATGCATTCTTTATGAGTCAATCAAGTGACGTCTGAATTGAAGTTCTTCTCCCTGTGACAGAAAGTAAAATTCTACCTTCCTGACTGTGAGGAGGCCAAAAAGTACAGTGCCTTCTTCAGGGAATGTACTGTTCAGTTGAAGAGATAAGATACAGACATAAAATAAATTATCCAACAAAAAAATGTCTGAAGGAGAAAGGGAATAGTATAGATCATAGAGGTTATGGAGACTCAAAAGCAGAGAAGAAGAGAAGAGATAGAGAGATAGTGAGGAGGGGTAAGAGAGATATTATATGAGATTATGACCTCATTTAGCCTTTATCACCACACCGAAATCAGATTGATTACATTTTTGCAGCCAAAGATGGAGAAGCTCTATACAGTCAACAAAAACAAGACCAGGAGCTGACTGTGGCTCAGATCATGAACTCCTTATTACCAAATTCAGACTCAAATTGAAGAAAGTAGGGAAAACCGGTAGACCATTCAGGTATGACCTAAATCAAATCCCTTATGATTATACAGTGGAAGTGAGAAATAGACTTAAGGGCCTAGATCTGATAGATAGAGTGCCTGATGAACTATGGAATGACATTTGTGACATTGTGTAGGAGACAGGGATCAAGACCATCCCCATGGAAAAGAAATGCAAAAATGCAAAATGGCTGTCTGGGGAGGCCTTACAAAGAGCTGTGAAAAGAAGAGAGGTGAAAAGCAAAGGAGAAAAGGAAAGATATAAGCATCTGAATGCAGAGTTCCAAAGAATAGCAAGAAGAGATAAGAAAGCCTTCTTCAGTGATCAATGCAAAGAAATAGAGGAAAAGAACAGAATGGGAAAGACTAGAGATCTCTTCAAGAAAATTAGAGATACCAAGGGAACATTTCATGCAAAGATGGGCTCGATAAAGGACAGAAATGGTATAGACCTAACAGAAGCAGAAGATATTAAGAAGAGGTGGCAAGAATACACAGAAGAACTGTACAAAAAAGATCTTCACGGTCTAGATAATCATGATGGTGTGATCACTAATCTAGAGCCAGACATCCTGGAATGTCAAGTCAAGTGGGCCTTGGAAAGCATAGCTACGAACAAAGCTAGTGGAGGTGATGGAATTCCAGTTGAGCTATTTCAAATCCTGAAAGATGATGCTGTGAAAGTGCTGCACTCAATATGCCAGCAAATTTGGAAAACTCAGCAGTGGCCACAGGACTGGAAAAGGTCAGTTCTCATTCCAATCCCAAAGAAAGCCAAAGCCAAAGAATGCTCAAACTACCACACAATTGCACTCATCTCACGTGCTAGTAAAGTAATGCTCAAAATTCTCCAAGCCAGGCTTCAGCAATACGTGAACCGTGAACTTCCTGATGTTCAAACTGGTTTTAGAAAAGGCAGAGGAACCAGAGGTCAAATTGCCAACATCCGTTGGATCATCGAGAAAGCAAGAGAGTTCCAGAAAAACATCTATTTCTGCTTTGTTGACTATGCCAAAGCCTTTGACTGTGTGGATCACAATAAACTGTGGAAAATTCTGAGAGAGATGGGAGTACCAGACCACCTGACCTGCCTCTTGAGAAATCTGTATGCAGGCCAGGAAGCAACAGTTAGAACTGGACATGGAACAACAGACTGGTTCCAAATAGGAAAAGGAGTATGTCAAGGCTGTATATTGACACCCTGCTTATTTAACTTATATGTAGAGTACATCATGAGAAACGCTGGACTGGAAGAAATACAAGCTGGAATCAAGATTGCCAGGAGAAATATCAATAACCTCAGATATGCAGATGACACCATCCTTATGGCAGAAAGTGAAGAGGAGCTAAAAAGTCTCTTGATGAAAGTGAAAGTGGAGAGTGAAAAAGTTGGCCTAAAGCTCAACATTCAGAAAACGAAGATCATGGCATCCGGTCCCATCACTTCATGGGAAATAGATGGGGAAACAGTAGAAACAGTGTCAGACTTTATTTTGGGGGGCTCCAAAATCACTGCAAATGGTGATTGCAGCCATGAAATTAAAAGACGCTTACTCCTTGGAAGAAAAGTTATGACCAACCTAGATAGTATATTCAAAAGCAGAGACATTACTTTGCCAACTAAGGTCTGTCTAGTCAAGGCTATGGTTTTTCCTGTGGTCATTTATGGATGTGACAGTTGGACTGCAAAGAAGGCTGAGCGCCGAAGAATTGATGCTTTTGAACTGTGGTGTTGGAGAAGACTCTTGAGAGTCACTTGGACTGCAAGGAGATCCAACCAGTCCATTCTGAAGGAGATCAACCCTGGGATTTCTTTGGAAGGAATGATGCTAAAGTTGAAACTCCAGTACTTTGGCCACCTCCTGCGAAGAGTTGACTCATTGGAAAAGACCCTGATGGTGGGAGGGATTGGGGGCAGGAGGAGAAGGGGACGACAGAGGATGAGATGGCTGGATGGCATCACGGACTTGATGGATGTGAGTCTGAGTGAACTCCGGGAGATGGTGATGGACAGGGAGGCCTGGTGTGCTGCGATTCATGGGGTCGCAAAGAGTCGGACACGACTGAGCAATTGAACTGAACTGAACTGTACACAGACCTTATCTCTAAATACAGTGACATTGGAGATTAGGGTTTCAGTGTAATGAATGTTAGGGGTGGGAAGGAGACACAGTTCAATCCACAGAATCCTCTCTCCCTTCTTTCTCTCCCTGCTGTTTGAGGAACAGGAGATGATGACTGTCCACATTCCCTAAGGAAAACTTTTATTAAAAATTGACCATACTGTGGGAAGGTAAGAGGAGGGGTTCAGGAGGGAGGGGACACATGTATACCTGAGGCTGATTCATGTTGATGTATCATAAAAACCATCACAATATTATAAAGTAATTATCCTCCAATTAAAATAAATAAATTAATTTAAAAAAAAAGAAATTGACCATATTGGCATCTTGATCTTGGGCTTCTAGCTTCCAGAACTGTGAAAAATAAATTCATTCTGCTTAATCCACCCAATCTATGCTTTTCTGTTATAGCAACCTGAGCAGACTATGGCAGACGGGGAGAGATAAAGAGGTCATGTTTTTGCAAGGCCAGAGCAGAGCACCTGCCCTTTGAAAGACCTTGAAGAAAAGAGCAGAGAGATGAAGAGAGGACCAGGAAGAAGACATGTTCTGGAGCTTTGAGTGAATAGGGAAGTAAAGGTGGTCACATAACTTAGGACCAACTTAGGAAGGGCTGTGAACTCCTTCAATAGCGAAATGACACCAAGGGTGGTAATATTTCAGGCAAAATAAAATTTAGCTTGGACTGTTTCTCCTTAACCTGCTGGCTGTCCTTAGAAGTTTTCATTATTCCAAGTGAATCTCTACAGATAATGAGAATCAGGCCATCTGAGGACGAATGAAATAAGGAACTGTAGGCATGACCCTGACCAGTGAACTCTGAAGTACACTGAAATTACTAAGTAGGTAATCATACACTCACCCATTGCTCACTCTACAGAGACTGCCAAAGGGCAAAAGTTCCTGTATTCAACCAGGATTTCAAAAAATCTTATAGTGTGACGAGAAAACTTAGAGACAATTTAGTTAAAATCTACCCAATAGAAACATTTCCTTTGCTATTTCCAAGGGAAAGTGCCATTCATTCAGTCTCTATCTAGACACTTCTTGAATGCAATTTTAGGACAGCAATCTCTCTTCTCAGATTTGAGACTTTTTTTTTTTTTTTTTGCTTTGGGGAGCAATAACCATACCACTATTCATTAAATGCTAGTTACTATATGGCAGTCACTGTGCTGAGTGCTTTTCTTGTTTTATCTCATTTAAACCTTTTGTTTTCCCTTGAGAGCTCAATGCTGTGTGCTCCCCATTTTGCAAATGTGACAAGTGAGGCTTAGAGAGGTCAAGTAAGTTGCCCAAAGTCGCATACCTGGGAAGCAGTAGAGTCAAAATTTGGACCCAAGTGGTCCACCCTCTCAGCTTGAGCTCTTAGCCAGATTTCATCTTGTACGGATTCGCATGAGTGATGCTCAATCATTTCTCTGTCCAGTCTACAGGCACTCTCAGGGATCGGGGGTGGCTAGGGTGAATGTGGGGAAGTAGTTTTAAAAGGCCATCTTCATCTTTGGGGTTTTCTTTTAGGTCCTTTTCTCTTCTGGGATCTGTGGTCACCCACCTACCAAATGTTTACCACCCATTCAGATATGTTAGGCAACTTCTGGGAAGGAAAATCTAATTTTAAAAGAAGTTAACCAATATGGTTCAAATATATGATTATTTTTCAGATTAAAAAAAAACTGTGAAATCAAATCTCTGAATATGAACCAGTATGGCTTTCATAAAGTAACCTACTTTCTTGATATTAATATTTTGGGGTTGTAAAATCAATAGCAACATTGTTTCTTATTTCATCTTGCCCTTAGAAGCAGACTTCTGTACTTTTGGACATAATAGAATCCCTTGAGATTCATTCCTTCACTTTCAAGAAGGTAACCTCTAAATTGCAGCAATTACTCATGTTGCATCTGAAGTTTTCATCAGCTACATTTAAAGATCATCTCTTCTGTGTAACTCAAGATTTTCTGTTGAATAAAGGGGGACATTTATTTAGCTAGCAGCTTGAAACACTGTTAAGATTGTCGTCAGGACAGGCCGTGGCTTTCTATTGTTCAAACTCAATAAACTCAATTGCTTCAGAGTTCCGGAGTCAAAGAATTTAGTTAGAGCTCTGTGAGATAAGAGGGCATGTGGGCCTGGTAGGACCCAGTCAGCCTCTATTTGTTCTGCACTGCTGACCTTCACCTCCACCCCATCAGTCAGCTAATAAAAACATGACAGGGGCCAAAAGAAAGAGCCCAGATAAGGCAGCATCACTCCTGGGAACAGTGCAAAGTTCAAAGCCTCCACATAGAAGGACAATACAGTCATCTTCATAGATAAAAGGCAGCAGGTGGACATTTTAGTTACTCCTTGGAATTTTGCTTCAGGTATTCTGTGCATCTTAATTTCCAGAGCTATTATCTGTAAAACACTGTTTGTAAAACTCTATTTTCTATGTTTAATTTTTAAGATTAGTAATGCATTTTAGTTTTCATTGTTTTTATTAAACCTTATGAAGTTTTTATTAAGTTTAGTTTTTATTACGTATGGCACAGAATGAAGTATTGCATACCTAGCCTTGCTCAGCAAGCATAGTAATGAATACGACTAAGACATAATATAATTGTAAGGCTGTATCATATGTTCCATCTTTAATTGTGTATTTCACCACCATTTTCTTCTTAAAAACCAAAAATTATGGTAACCTTTGGTCAACTATTAATCTTATATTTTTGTTCTTGACAAACTGCACGTTGTACATCACATCTGATTTTTCTGTGTCTAATTATTTTCCCCAACGAAGCTTCCCTTATTTTTATTGACAATCTGCCTTGGCTACTAATTTTCCCATATTGTGAGGTTTAAAGCTATGCTTTGAATGATAAGTCATCTATTTGCAAGATTAATTAGTATAATTTCAATGACATAGAAGCTACTTAGGAATATGTTAAACATCTGTGGGCATAAGCATATGTTCTGAACAATTTTACTCATCACTAAAAGACACTCAGCGTGGAGGGGTCCCCACCATCCTGGCAATTAATGCATGGCTTTCTTTCCTTTGTATTCTCCCAAGTCCAGAAATCAAAAGCAGATGCTTCTGCTTCTAGAAGTTTCTTTGGTATCCTCTATGGCTTCCCTGGTGGCACAGATAGTAAAGAATCTGCCTGCAATGCAGGAGACCTGGGTTCAATCCCTGGATTGGGAAGATCCCCTGGAGAAGGGAATGGCAACCCACTCCAGTATTCTTGTTTGAAAAATCTCATGGACAGAGGAGCCTGGTAGGCCACAGTCCACAGGAGCACAAAGAGTCAAAGACAACTGAGCAACTAATACTTATATACTTTCAGGTTATTTAATATAGGTTGTTTTTTGATTTGTGGTACTTTGTTGTTGTTCAATCACTAAGTTATGTCCATCTCATTTCGACCCCATGAACTGCAGCACTCGAGCTTCCCTGTCCTTCACTATCTCCCGGAGGTTGCTCAAATTCATGTCCATTGAGTCGCTGATGCTATCTAACCATCGCATCCCCTGCCATCCCCTTCTTTTGCCTTCAATCTTTCCCAGCCTCCAAGTCTTTTCCAATGAGTCGTCTCTTTGCATCAGGTGGCCAGAGTATTGGAACTTCAGCTTCAGCATCAGTCCCCTTCTGATGAATATTCAGAGTTGATTTCCTTTAGGATTGACTGGTTTGCTCTCCTTGCAGTCCAAGGGACTCTCAAGAGTCTTCACCAGTGCTACAATTCAAAAGCATCAATTATTCGCTGCTCAGACTACTTTATGGTCCAACTCTTACATCTGCACATGACTACTAGAAGTTTCCAGCCATTTGTTATTTCATCATATCTCATATCATATCTCAGCTACATTTATTTACTTCTTAATTCCAGAGACATTAATCAGGCTTGGTTTTTATGATTATAATGTATCATTTTCACAGTTGTTCTGCATCAGGAAGGCTTTTGTTTGTCCTGAATTAATAAAGTCTGGCCTTTGTGATATGTAATCTTGAATCTCAAACTTTCCCCACTCCCACCAACACGGATGAATATCCTCATACCCTCAGTGCAAAGACTTTCCATTAGGTTATTTCTGTGGACATATTTGAAAGCAAGCCTGTTTTTCATTGAATTACCTCCTAAAATGAAACTCAAATCTTCTCTCATGGAGTATAGAATAAGCCCGCCTGTTCATGTTCTTGTATGAAGGAATCAGACTTGGTAGCCTTTCTTTCCAGACCCAGAATACTCTTCTGGTGTTTTGGTTAATAGTTGAAACTCTTGATCAAGTGAAAGAATCTAAATTTGACTTACTGTCACAAAAAGCATTGCAAGGGGTTGATTCTTAAATCTTGCCCAAGGCTGGTCCCCTTGCATTGTTTTCTTAAAAATGAATAATTTAAAACTGGTGTACATTGTAGACAATAGGGCTTTTGTCTCCCCAGAAAGGAAGGATGTTGTTCTAAACATCTAAAAGAGGTGATACCAGTCACATGAGAAATGTTTTCTCTAAATATTTTCCCTAAATGAGGGGTTTGATTTTTTTTCTCAGGCTTTAGAATCTATTCATCTTTCTTTTCTCTTTCCTTCTCTTCAGTATAAATATTAAAAACAAAACAACAAATGAAACAAATGTCAAACAATGAAACATTTTATAGACAAAATTTTTGAAACTGATAATATTAGTTATTAGTATTAGTAATAAAAGATAAAATTATTTATGTTCAGATAACTTGAAAATACAAGTCCTTTCCACTTTAACATTATCATTGATATTATTGATATTTCCTAGCCTGTATCACATGGGTATACATATTTTGATACAGAATTGTTTTTACATTTGTAGAATTATGTTTCTGAAAATTTTTCTCATTGGCAAAACTTCTGCTGGCAAAATTTCAGTCTCAGAGGAGACTCTCAGGGATTAGGAGAAATCAGTAAATTCTCCTGAACACATATCCTTAAGAACCATGTTGAATAAAAGTTCTAAGATTTCTAGAAGTTGCTGTGCTATCTATTGCAGAATAACAAATTACTCCAAAACTTACTGGTTTAAAACAACAAATATTTATTATCTCACAGTTATTATCTCCTAGGTCCCTCTGTGGGTCATGGATTCAGGAGCAGCTTAGCTGGGTGGCTCCAGCTAAGGATCTTCAGACATAAGAAGGCTGTATTGGGTCTGGAGGTTTGCTGTTAAGCTCACTCACATGGCTTGTAGCAGGGGCCCTCAGATTCTCCTCACATAAGCCTCTCAATAGGACTGTTTTACCTCACAAAATGGTAGTTGTGTTTCCCAGATCAAAGGATCTGAAGAAGAGCAAGGAGAAAGTGAGACGCCTTTGATGTCCCTATCTTGGAAGTCATATACCTTCACTTCTGCTTCCTTTTAGGTTTTAGAGGCAAGTTACTAAGTACAGCCCACACTCAATAGGAGTGGGGATTGGTTTCACCTTTCCAGTGAAGGAATATTAAAGAATTTGTGGACATCTTTTAAAACCATCAGAGTGTCCAATACAAATGAGATTTGTTGACTTTAAGAACATAATCTGGTGGGTTCTTATTCACCACAGTGATCCAAGAAGTATTTGTGAACACACTCTAAGGCAGATTTTTCCCTTGAGTTATAAATAAATTAAGTGAAACTATAAATGACATATCTTTAGCATTTTTAAAAAATTAGCCTTTTATCAGCTTAAAATTTAATGACTTTTGCACTTGCTTTCCTTTTGTTTAATTTTTTTAAGCTTTAATAAAATGTTTGTGTAACTGCCAGGAATTTCAACACATTGTTCAGATACTTAAGGGTATATATTTGAGGGGTGGGGACTGTGTGTGCTGTTGCCATCTGCCCTCACACTGAGGTGGAGCAAAGAGACCTTTTTACCTGTTCTACTGCTTTGACCCACTGATGTGGTCTAGAAGGGTCTGACTCTTGTTGCTATAGCCTTTATTTATGGCAACTGAAATCATTAAATTGTTTAAGGGGTATGAATTAAAACTTTGCTACAGAAATATAAAATCACATTATTCTAATACTATTCCTGGCTAAATTGCAGTTGAAGAATGGCATTTTGTTTTTTCTGTCTAAGATTATTTTGTAAAGAAACTTTTCATGTATCTTTAGCTTAACGTTCATCACTTTAATGGCTCCATAATGGTCCCGTGAGATGATATGCCATAGATTATATAACCATTCCCTAACCGTTAGCTATTTGTATTTCTCATTTTTCCTTCCACTTTCATAAATAATGATGCTATAAACATCTCTGTACAAAGAGTTGTTTTTCCATCATTTCAATCTTTTCCTCAGGGCAAAGTTCCCCAAACTGGATTAGTTAGTCAAAATGCATGCGCTGTTTTTGAAAAAAGTTTTATTATGGAAAATTCCAAACAAATCCAAAAGTGGAAAAGACAATATAATAAACTTGATGAGCTTATCTTCCTGCTTCAACAACTGTCACCTGATGGCCATTCTTGTTCATGTATATGCATACTCACTTTTTTAAACTGAATTATTTCAAAGCAAATTCCATACAGCTCTCATTTCAGATATGGTAATACTTTGGATTCAATACTGATGGTCTTATTGTCTTCCAGAAATTCAAGTGAATCTTCAATCCTAAAGCTCAAATATGACATGACAGCAAAAGAATAAAACATAAAAGAAAAAATGACAAATTGGACTTCATGAAAATTAATTAAATTAAAGTAAAAAATTTTGCTCTGGGAAAGATTTTGTTAAGAGGATGAAAAGACAAAAATACATACCGTGAGAAAATATTTGCAAATTATAACTGCGACAAAGGTTAGGTAGATAACTTTATATCTATCTATTTCTCTATCTATCCTCAAAAGTCAACAGTTCAAAAAGCCCTAACAATTCAATTAGAAAATGAGCTAAAGGCATAAGGTGACATTTCACTGAAGAAGATATACAGATGCAAATAAGTACATGATAAAATGTTTAACATCACTAGTTATCAGTTCAGCTCAGTTCAGTTGCTCAGTCATGTCCGACTCTGCAACCCAATGGACTGCAGCACTTCAGGCCTCCTTGTCCATCACCATCTCTCGGAGTTTACTCAGACTCATGTCCATTGAGTCGGTGATGCCATCAAACCACCTTATCCTCTGTCGTCCCCTTCTCCTCCCGCCTTCAATCTTTCCCAGCATCAGGGTCTTTTCAAATGAGTCACTTCTTCGCATCAGATGGCCAAAGTATTGGAGTTTCAGCTTCAGCATCAGTCCTTCCAATGAATATTCAGGACTGATTTCCTTTAGGATGGACTGGTTGGATCTTCTCACAGTCCAAGGGACTCTCAAGAGTCTTTTCCAACACTACAGTTCAAAAGCATCAATTCTTCGGCACTCAGCTTTCTTTATAGTTCAACTCTCACATCCGCACATGACTACTGGAAAAAAACATAGTTTTGACTAGATGGACGTTTGTTGGCAAAGTAATGTCTCTGCCTTTTAATATGCTGTCTAGGTTGGTTATAACTTTTCTTCCAAAGCGCAAGTGTCTTTTAATTTCATGGCTGCAGTCACCATCTGCAGTGATTTTGGAGCCCCCCAAAATAAATGCTGTCACTGTTTCCACCATTTCCCCAATTATTTGCCATAAAGTGATGGGACCAGATGCCATGATCTTCGTTTTTTGAATGTTGAGTTTTAAGCCAACTTTTTCACTCTCTCACTTTTATCAAGAGGCTCTTTAGTTCTTCTTTGCTTTCTGCCATAAGGGTGGTGTCATCTGGATATCTGAGGTTATTGATATTTCTCCTGGCAATCTTGATTCCAGCTTGTACTTCATCCACCCCAGTGTTTCTCACGATGTACTCTGCATATAAATTAAATAAGCAGGGTGACAATATACAGCCTTGACATACTCCTTCCCGATCTGGAACCAGTCTGTTGTTCCATGTCCAGTTCTAACTGTTGCTTCCTGACCTGCATACAAATTTCTCAGGAGGCAGGTCAGGTGGTCTGGTATTCCCCTCTCTTTCAGAATTTTCCACAGCTTGTGGAAAGATAGCTATTGGAGCAATGCAAATTGAGATCATGGTGATCTATCATTACATACCTAATAGAAGAGCTAGAATAAAAAATAATGACAATATCAAACACTTTTGAGGATGTGGAGACACTAGATCTCTTACACACTGCTGTTGGGAAAGCAAAATGCATGCAGCTATTCAGAAAAATAGTAGTCCAGTTTTTTAAGAAAACTAAATATACGCTTATCACGTAACTCAGCAATCACATCTCTGAGCATTTATCTCAAGGAAATTAAAACTTAGGTCCATACCAAAATCTGTGCATGAACATTCATAACAGTTTTATTTGTATAAGCTAAAAGATTGGAAAACAATCCAAATATTTTTCACTAGTTGAATGGTTAAACATACTGTGGTACATCCATACCATTCAATATCACTCAGCAATAAAAAGAATAAACTGTCGATACTGGCAACAATTTGGAAGGACCTCAAGGTCATTATGGGCTTCCCTGGCAGCTCAGTGGGTAAAGAAGCTGCCTCCAAAACAGGAGGCACAAGAGATGTGGGTTCAGTCTCTGGGTTGGGAAGATCCCAGGGAGGAGGAAAATGGCAACCCTCTCCAGTATTCTTGCCAGAAAAGTCCCATGGACAGAGGAGACTTGAGGGCTACAGTCCAAAGGGTCACAAAGAGCTGGACACAGCTGAGTGACCTTGCATGCACGCAAGGCCATTATGCAGCATGACAAACATCCAATTTCAAAAGATTGTACACTGTAAAATTCCATTTATATAACATTTCTGAAGTAACAAAAAGTGTACCATGTGGGAGTTTTTTGTGGTGCTGGGATAGTTTTGTATCTGGATAGCTATAGTGGCTACAGTTTTATCACATTTACACTTGTGCTAAAACTGCATAGAATATATCATATACACATATTTCACCAATGTCAACTTTCTGGCTTTGGTATTATACTATAGTTACATAAGATGTTACCACTGGGGAAAACTGGGAAAAGGTAACTGGGACCTCTCTATACACTCTCTCTTCCATTGCTTCTATAATTATTTTCAAAGTTAAAAATTCAAAATGGATTTCTATTTTTGAGTTTGTATGAGTGAAATTGAAGTCGGCAGGGCTGAGATCCTGTTCTCACCATGGAGAAATCGACATAAGAATCTTCTCTTTAGAATTTCTTTAGACTTTTTGAAACAGCGCATCCCATGGTAGAAGTTGGAAAACATTGCTTTTTAGTGAGCTGACTTAATCAACACTCTGCATGCCTATTGGATCTTCTTACTAAGACAGGGTCCTTTCAGGCATTTTCTGAGTAATGCACATTTTCACCAGGGTCTTGAATTTTCTGTGTTCAAAAATTCATGAACTCTTTCCACATGATCTTCCTCCTCTGTTCCCCACGTTGCTGAATATATTCTGAAGCATCTAAGTCAGAGACATTGGTGTCACTCTGCCCAGTTGACCCCACCCTACCCTCTTAATGTCTCTTGAATCTATCATCCTGTCCCAGCCCATTATCACTGCTTAGTTCAAGCCATTTTCATGTCATAACTGGTCTGTTTCAGTAACCTCTCAACTATTCTTCCCACCTTCAATTTCATAGTTTTCTCTCTGCACCTCCTCAGTCTATTCCTATATATTCATTCAGGCGTTTTCTAAAGCACACATCGGTTTTACAATACTTTCTTATTGAGAGAGCTTCAGTGGTTTCTCACTGCTGACAGAACAAATACTTCCCTGAATTGGTCAGTCTCTGGCCTTATTTCTTTTCTCTTGCTAAGAAGCACCCATCTTCAGCCAGACTCTTGAACAAGCAGTTCCTCTAGACCAGACTTTCCATGACTCTTAGTCTGTTCTTGCTTTACAAGTCCCCCTGCGTGGAATGCTCTCACTCCCTGCCCTCCTGTGGAATATCTACTCATCTTTCAGGATTCAGAGAGTTACCTCCTGCATGGAGCTTTTGCTGACCACCCCCCACCCCAGTACATTTGGCTTCTCCCTTATTTGTGCTAACTTGGCACCCTATGGAACCAACTACTAACTTATTAGCATGACTGAGTTGACATGTTTCTCCCTCTACTGAACTGAGTTTTCTGAGAAAAGGACCAAAGTCAGATTCATTTTGAATCTTCAACACCCAGCACAATGACAAGGGCATTGTAAGAACCAAACAGCCACAGTTTACATGTTGTTCAAAGCCCTCTGCACACATTCTCATTTAATTTTCACGACTCCCTGAGATAGGCTCTAATCTCCCTTCCCCCCAACTTTATGGGGAAATGTTACTTAAATTATAATTTAATCCACTGAAATGCACTTGGCAAATATTTATTGAATGAAACATGAGAAATGGATGAATGCCCAACTACTCAGTCCTCTTCCTGGGAATAAGACCCTGAAATATCCCTCTGAATTTAGTTCACTGCAGGAAGGCCGCCAGTCCCATATGTTATTCTGGCATAAACTGTTGCATTTTATGTTCTGGAGAAGGTTTCCATTATTCTAGTCCATCTTCTGATTCCAAAGCACACTCCAGACATATGCCTGTAATATGCTACCAAACAATTTTCCCATAAAGAACCCTGATCTTAGAGCCTAGTTGACTAGTGATTTATTGATTTCCTGGGGTGAGGAGTTCTGAATGCAGAGTTCTAAAGCCAAAGTCAGAGATAAATTATATAGATCTTATACATAGTTTAAAAATCTGCTTTGTTTTTCATATAGTGCCTTCATAAACAATTATTCCTATACTCCATTGTTTTTAAATGAACTCGAGTCCAATACTTGGCACACGTTATGAAGCTCAAAGAGCCCTACAGAGTGTAAAGACATGGGTTTGGAAAAAAAAAAACAAACCCTGAGTTTTGAGCCCTAGTTCTTCCACTAACTCAGCAAATGATTGTGAATGAATGTTAATTTTTTTCAACAGATCAACACATATTTATTGTGTCCACAGCTGGCTAACCCGGTGCCAGGCATTGTATAGGTGGGGGCTTTATGTCAATAGGAAAGGACTATTGTAGGGTTCTCATAGACAATACCTGTCGAAACACAGCTGGCACTCAATACCAAAGGTTTTGCTGTTTTTCTTTTGTACATGGCAAGGACCAAAAAATGACTATTTCCTAATAGAAAATAACTCAGATTCTACCTCAAATCAATTCTTAGTTTGCACATTTAAAAGTATGAAACCGAAGATTACCAGTGTGTGTTAGTTTCTCAGTTGTGTTCGACATTGTGACTCCATGGATTGTAGCCCATCAGACTCTTCTGTCTGTGGAATTCTCCAGGCAAGAATACTGGAGTGGTTAGTCATTCCCTTCTCAAGGGGATCTTCCCTACCCAGGAATCAAATCTAGGTCTCCTGCATTGCAGGTGGATTCTTTAACATCTGAGTCATCAGGGAAGTCCAAAGATTACAAGAATAACACTCAAAAACAGTACTCTAAACATGTATGTATAAACATACAAATGGCACCCGAAGAGCTTGAAAATTAGTAAGTGATTTTTGAATTTGTGTCCTTTTTCAATAGTTCTTTTGGGCTACTGGTTGTGAAAAAACATTACAAGTAAGTCTCAGGACAAACTAATAAAAAGCAAAACATAATATTGCTTTTGTATGTATTTGTATAGTGCTTTCTGCATGAGAACCATGAAACTATAAGAAAAAAATGGAGAAATGACACAGCAATCTGAGGAATGCCACTGAGAGTTTATGCCATGTTTCAGACATTCTTTTTCTTCATGATGCCAGTCCATTGTTTAATGCTCCTTCCTCTATGTCCCTCTGCCCAGAATGGGGTAGCTGTTGTTTTTTCGCCTTGTTGCTGTTGGTTGCTAACTGTCACATTCCGTTGTTTTGTCTTGTCTCTCTCACTTGGAGAAAAGACTGAACTCTACCTCAACACATATCTTCACTACATGTTTCTACAAGAAAATATTTTTAATGTCTGGGGAATTTTCAATATTAATAACTGTTAATTAGTTTTAAACATCTCACGCCTCTAAGGAGGTTCTGAAGTTTACCTACACGAACAGTCACTGCAGAACTTGATTACTTACTGCTTTCAACTGCAGCAAGAAAATGATTTTCCATTAAAGCAGCATCACTTTCTTTGCCCCCTCTCTCAAAACACACACACACACAAGCCAAGAAAGTGGAATTAATTTTACTGTTTTCTGGCAGTACACGCAAAGCTCATGTATCCTTTATTCATTTAAACGAAGTAGCAAAAAACAACCCTTCATCTCATGCCTTTGTTTCACTTATAGAAGAAAGTGTTAATTGCAGTTCTTTTAAAAAGATGTTATTAATATTATTTACATTGCCTGTATATTACCCTGGAATATTCATCTAAAGTTACAATACCACACATTGGCTTTCTTAAGCTGTTGGTTTAGTGTTATGTTAGTTCTTATCACAGCAATGCCCCTGTATCATATAAAAAACATATTTTCTAAAATGCTCTGATAATGACGGCATGAGAGCAGGAAAATAATACTCTTAACCTGGCAATTCATCACCCAAAAAACAATTTTCCCAGATGATATATTGCCAAGATTCACACTGCTGGTTGTGCATAAGGAAGAGACCACGTATTGTTCTGCAACCACAGTTTAGTATTATTAAACAATAAAAAGACAGATGTACAAACAGCTTTTGGATTGAGTATAATTATTTAAATTATTTGCAGCATCCTTAAATAGCTTCTCTCAAAACTTATTTTCATTTGAGAATTTATGGCACTGTGATCTTTCCCCAAACTCTTTTTGTATTGCTTCTTGTCAAAAATTAATTTGAGTCAATCCCAGTTTTTCAGCTTTACATTCGTTGCAATCCAATCAGTCCACAGAAAGTCTACTCAGTAACACACAAGGTTGTAAACCAGTACTCTTCAAGACACTCATAAATCTATCCTTCACTTTAAAATACTATGGACGAGCAGACTTGCAGAACAATCACCGTCACATCAAGAATGTTGCTGTCTGCAGCCACTCACAACCAGACCTAGATGTAGGCAGAATGCTCATCAGATCTGCTTGAATAATGGCTGAGTTTTCACACATAGGATTAGGTAATGTTCTTCAATAAAATAAATTTATGTTTGATATTTTTTCATTCCCCCCAAACATAAAAGCTGTAAACAGCCACAACCCTTTGAAATGGAATGGCCTTCTGTGACCCTCAGGCTGAAATTTAAGAGTGTTCTGCCACTGACTCATTCCCATTCCCATGGAAACAGTCGCCAGGAATGATTCTGCTGTCATTGTTTTCAAGCCTTTACCCTGGTCCCAGGGATTAGGTGCTGTGTCCATGGAAGTCAGAAAGGAAATGAGCATCAGTCTCATGGAATGAACTCAGATAACTGTCAACGGATAGGCTGAAAGTCAGATACGTCCCAAGAAATCTGTCTTTTAAAAAATACATTTTAATTTGTTTTTTTTGTTTGTTTGTTTGTTTTTCTTTCTTTTTTTGGCCATACCACACCACAAGAGGAACTTTTCCTAATCAGGGATTGAAACTGTGCCCCAGCAGTGGAAGCCTGGAATCTCAACCACTGGACCACCAGGGAAATACAAATACTTTCCTATTTATTAAAAGAATTGATTGCATAAAAACTGTAAGGATGCACAAGAAACTACAAATAGTTATTATATAGGGAGAATTTGGAACTTGGCAGATTGGATAATAGAATGGAAACTTTCTAGCTTTTTTTTTTTAGCTTTTTATTACAAAAATTTTAAAACAAAAAAATAGAATAGGATAGTGAATCCTCATACATCTGTTATCCAACTTTTAACTTTCTCGGTTAGTTAACGGCCCATCATGTTTTATCTATACTCTCAATCACAATTGGATATTATCAAGCAAACTCTAGACATCATACAATTTTATCCACAAATACATAGCATTTACCTTTTAAATATATGAACACATTAAAAGTATAAGCAAAATACTATTTTTATATATTAACATTGTAACAGTAATTTCAAATATCATAAAATAGTGTTCCATATGTCCTCATTATTTTTTCATCAATTTTATTTTTACAGTTGGTTTGTACCTGTCATGATCTAGGCAAGTTAGATCTGGAGCAGATGCAGGTATGATATTTTGACAGGAAAACTTTATATATGGTGTACAATTCTTCCATCACAAGATAGGAAATGTCAAATTGTCTTTCTTTCGGTGATGTTAGCAGATTGCTGAACATTGTCTACATCCATCATTTCACTGGTGATCTGAACTAAGTGGGTGAATCATCTATTTAAAAAATTAATAAAAGATAATTTTTAAAAATTCAGAAAAATAATACAGTAGGACTCACTCTAACGTAATAAAAATCAACATGCAGAATGGTCTGAGCAAGCTTATGTAACTAGCCCACCTAATATTCTGGTAGTCCAATCTTGTTTACTCAAATCCCATCTTGTTCCAAATGAGATTTGACGCCATCTGGTGGTGCATGCCCACTCTGACAAAAAGGTTGATGAGGATGTTTCTGGGTCCTCTTTCTGACTGTGACTTCCAGGAAAGTCCTAATGAGTTGGTGGCACCCCCCCCCACCCCCACCCCGCCCTGACCTCCCTTTATTTTCTTCAGTTCGATCTGGAGAAAGCAGGCTATGAGGATACTGGAGACAACAGGACACACAGATCAAGCTTTCAGTTTCTCAAGAAGGGATTATCTGCCATTTTCTTAGGCTTTCCCTTCAATTTTCTTATTATCCTCCAACTGTGAGAATTTAAGAATTTTAGCAAAATGAGGATACATGCGATGATCCTCTGACCATGGGATTTTCCAGGCAAGAATACTGGAGTTGGCTGCCATGCCCTCCTCCAGGGGATCTTCCCGACACAGGGATGGAGCTGCTGTCTCATGTCTCCTGCACTGGCAGGTGGGTTCTTACCACTAGCACCACTTGGGAAGCCCAGTCTTGCATATACACCCACGTAAAACAAAGCCCACACACTTTTGGACTCTGTCTTGAAAAATTACATAGGTTGTAGTAGACACAAATTGGAGAGGCTCTCTTTTTATAAAAGTTTCCAACCTAAACCTTTGCCTGACTGATTGAGTCAAGCAAAGAGAAAAACTAACCAAAGGGGAACAAACCAGATCCTCTCTGGTCCAGAACCGCCTGGACCATTCAGAGACGGAAAGTGTCAGAGCCTTAGATACTTCTGATAGTTGTGCTCAGATGAGATTTGGGAGATCCTGCCGCTAAGGACCTCTGGGCAATCATTGCTCAGGTCCTTCCTGAAGCTTCGTTGTTCAGCTTTTATTTTGACTCTGTAAGACAGCCCAGGTTCCTTCTAATATGATTATTAATAGAGTCGTATTCTGCCACTTGAACTAAAACAATTTCAATTGATACATCAGTATATTACCACATATTTCCAAAAATGTGAATTTTAATGGATATATGGTGGATGTTTCATATGTATTTAAACATTCCATTGTAACTGGTCATGATTGCTAACATTTTTCAATAATAAAAATAATGTAATAAAACTTCCCTGGTGGTTCAGATGGTAAAGCATCTGTCTGCAATGCGGGAAACCCGTGTTCGATCCCTGGGTCTGGAAGATCCCCTGGAGAAAGAAATGGCAATCCACTCCAGTACTATTGCCTGCAAAATCCGTGGACAGAGGAGCTTGGTAGGCTACAGTCCATGGGGTCGCAAAGAGTCTGACAGGACTGAGAAACTTCACTTTCTATACATAAACAATAAATAAACTTTTCCCAAATTTTATATTACTTCCTTAAAAGTTGTCAAGATTTTTATGATATACAGTGTAAAAGCAAATTTTGATAGGACTGATATCAAGTCACCAAATTACTATAATTTTGTAATTAAATGTTTGTCTTACCACATCTTTATCACAATTGATTATTATAATTTATACAGGTTTTTGTCAATTTAATATGCTATATTGAAATATAAAAGCTATATCAAATAGGTTCTTTCACTGTGTGTGATGTTGAATATTTTTAATACTTATTGATATGTATTTATTTGGATATACATTTATTCTGTCAATTTATATTCCTTCTCCCTTTCCTATGGCATTGTTCATCTTTTTATTGATTTGTAAGTTACCTCTCTTTTGATAGAAAAATACTCATTCCTGTAATAAATATTACAAGTATTTCTTTCTTGTTAGTTTGTTTCTTTTCCTTATGCTTGTTTTTGTTTTCAAAATGTATGGACATTTTTAACTTTAGGTATTTATTTTTCAATATTTTCTTTCATAAAGCTTTTGCTTAGAAAATGTCTGCACTACAATTTTATATATTCTTAAAATACTTTTTAAACATTTAAATCTCTGAGCTTTATATGATTTTGTCTTATGGAAATGATCTATCTCTTTCTTCAAATGAGTAGCTAGATATTTCAATATTATTTATTAAATAAACTATCATTTCTTAATGAAGTAGGAAATTTATCGTATACTAAAATCTTATAAATGTTCTACAAAAGTTCATTGAGTTTTTAAAAACCACTTCTATGCTAGTTCTGCTATGATTTATTTACTTTTTTATTTTATATGTTTTGGAGAAGGAAATGGCAACTCACGCCCGTATTCTTGCCTGGAGAATCCCATGGACAGAGGAGCCTGCTGGGCTACAGTCCATGGGGTCACAAAGGGTTGGACATGACTGAAGTGACTTAGCATGCATGCACACATAATATGTTTTGAATTCTGGCAGGGGAAGGTCAGCTTCTCATTTTTATTTTTCCAAAATATTTAGCTATTCTCATTGTTAAACGTATTTTAGATAACTTTAGAAGCCTGTTTTGTTCTTGCCAATTTTTTTGTGTGTGAGATTTTGTTTAGAAAGGAATTGATATTTTGATATTATGAAAGCTTTCAGGTGTATGATATATCTTTACATTATTTCAAGTCTTCTATTATGTCTTACAGTAAAATTGTTTGTAGTCTTAAAAATATATGTAACTCTAGTACATTTGTTGCTGTTGTTTAGTTGCTAAATCATGTCTGACTCTTTCACAACCCCAAGGACTATAGCCCGCCAGGCTCCTCTGTCCATGGGATTTCCCAAGCAAGAATACTGGAGTGGGTTGCCATTTCCTTTTCCAGGGAATCTTCCTGACCTAGGGATTGAATCCTCGCCCCTTGGCAGGCAGATTCTTTACCACTGAGCCACCAGGGAAGCCCCTCTAGCACATTACTTGATAAGTTTATTCTTAAATATTCTATATATTGGATTCCATTCAGAATGAATCTTTTAAATCTTTGCACTGAATAAAATGGTAGTTCATAAAGGTATTGATCTGTTTATGAGAACTGTCTCAACTGACTCTCATTGACCTTACAGAGAGACAACCCTATTATTAATAGGTAATAGAAATTTTATCTCTTTTTCTGCAGTATTTATGACCTTCTTTTCTTTTGGACTCATTGCATTGTTCCTCTATACTAGACAAAACAACGGTTATTCTTGTCTTGGTTTTTACATTTACATTGCATTTGATTTTGTCTCTAGGTTGAGAGTTTATTATGAATAAAGCATAACTTTTATCAAATGTCTCTTAACCAGGGATCAACATATAAATATTTCTCCTTTATTCAGTTGGTGAGATACATTTATTAAATCTGCTCCCAATATTGAAACTTTTTCCTTTCTTTTCCCAAATCATTTTAGACCATAGTACATTATTTTCATTAAAAGAGAGGATCTTATTTTCTACAACTTTATTAAAGAATTTTAACTTTATTAAAAGTGAGTTTCTTTTGTCATTTTGTGCTACCATTGTTAGCTTTAGTGGCAGTGCTGCTTTCTTAGTTCAATTCAGTCGCTCAGTTGTGTCTGACTCTTTGCGACCCCATGAATTGCAGCACGCCAGGCCTCCCTGTCCATCACCAACCCCCAGAGTCCACTCAAAGTCATGTCCATTGAGTCGGTGATGCCATCCAGCCATCTCATCCTCTGTCGTCCCCTTCTCCTCCTGCCCCCAATCCCTTCCAGCATCAGGGTCTTTTCCAGTGAGTCAACTCTTTGCATCAGGTGGCCAAAGTATTGGCATATCAGCTTCAACATCAGTCCTTCCAATGAACACCCAGGACTGATCTCCTTTAGGATGGACTGGTTGTGCCTCCTTGCAGTCCAAGGGACTCTCAAGAATCTTCTCCAACACCACGGTTCAAAAGCATCAATTCTTCAGCACTCAGCTTTCTTCACAGTCAAACTCTCACATCCATACATGACCACTGGAAAAACCATAACCTTGACTAGACGAACCTTTCTACTGGGATTTTAATTGGACTTGTGTTATACTCACAAATTATTTTAGAAAAATTTCCCTCTACTTAGTATTTTGTAGTCTAATCCTGGAACATATTATTTCTCCTTGTATTCAAGTCTTAATGTTGATCACACTACATGAGGCAGTGCCATGTGATCTGGGAGTTGAAGAGCTAACTAGCTGAAAGTTTGGGGTCTTGAGAGGACATTCCAGGAAGAAGTTTTAAAGAGAGAGATTACATGATCCAATTTGCTCATTGAATAGATCTTCCTGCTGATAGGCGTAAATAACTTTTCCAGGCTTGTTTAAAAGGAGAAAGAGCTGTGGAGGGGAAAGGGAATTGGAACCAGGAAAGAAGGAGCAGGGATTGTGGAAAGATGGGAGAGATTTTCTCATATTTAAATGGCAATAGAGAAACAGAAGGAAGGAGAGACTAATGGTATAATAGAAAGAAGGGATAGTTTATAACGTAGGGTTTTCTAAAAGGCAGGAAGTGATAGGATGTAAAGACAGATGAAGGTCAATTCTGATAAGGAAAAGGGTAAGAATACTAGCATTTTATGGGAAGGAAAGAAGTTGGGGTCAGAGGCAGGTAAGTGGGTTGGATGAATGGAGGAAGCTGGAAGGGTTTCCCTCTCATGAAGTTGGGGCAGTTACATGCTCAGCTGGAGGAGGAGTAGGTGGGGGTGGGGTGGGGGGACAATCATAATGGGAGAGGAAGTGGGCCATGAGAATAGGACTCTTCAGAAGTTTGGAGGTTGCAACTGAGGTTGAATATCCAGAATTTAGTGTGAGTCTAATGGATAATTTTCCATTATAATTTCTTACAGGGGATTGTTGGGATATGGAAAAGCCAGTGATATAAAAATATACTTTCCCCTATTATGACTAATTTACTAAGCTTATTAGTTCCAGGAGGTTTATTTGAAACATGATTTTAATTTTTGGCCTGTACATTATCAATAGCCATAATAATTTTATCTCCTATATTTCAAATGTTTAGTTCATATTTTATATTTTGTTTCATATTTTATTTCATTGGTATAACTCAATGTATAATTTTTACAATAACACTTATAGCAGGGATTTTTTCTTTGCTCCTGATTTTAATGGGACTGCCTGTAATATTTTATCCTGAAATGTGATAGTGACTTCCTTCTTTGATGATTTAATAATGTTTAGAAAGTTTTCAACTTCTACTTCTCTAATCTTTAAAAAAAAATTAAAAAAGTTTGTAGCAAAATCTCTTTCAGCATGTATCTATTATCTATCCCCTACTGTTTTTTGTTTGTTTGTTTGTTTGTTTTTGAATCTACTTAATGGATCTGTGAATTCTGGAGATAAATCTTGCTTGGTTGATTTTTAACATACTCTTGAATTTAGTTTGCTAGGAATTTACTTCAGATGTTTTAATGTATCAAAAAGGGATTGACTTTTTATTCTGTTTGAGTATCAAAGCTATGTTAGCTTTAAAAAACAAATTATATAGCTATCTATATCTTTCTGTCTTCCTGAAAGTGAAAGTGTTAGTTACTAAGTTGTATTCTACTCTTTGAGACCCCATGGACTCCTCTCTTTGTGATCCCATCAGGCTGGCTCCTTTGTCGATGGGATTCTCCAGGCAAAAGCACTGGAGTGGGTGGCCCTTCTCTTCTGCAGAGGATCTTCCTGACCCAGGGATCGAATCCATGTCTCCTTCATTGGTTTCAGAGCCAGTATTTCTTTTATGGCTTTTTCATGTCATCTGTGGTTGTATGACTATGTGATTTGGATTCCTTCTTGAGTCAATTAGTGACTTAGTTTTTAAAGACAAGCTTATATTTCACGAGAATTTTCTAATATTATCATTAACTAACATATTTTCTTATCATTTTAAATTGCGTCTTCTGTTAACATCCTTTATACCATTCCTGTGTGTGGTATGCTGTGTGTGGTTAGTTGCTCAGTTGTGCCAGACTCTTTGCAAGTCCATGGACTGTAGCCCACCAGGTTCCTCTGTCCGTGGGGATTCTCCAGGTAAGAATACTGGAGTGGGTTGCCATGACCTCCTCTAGGGGATCTTCCCAACCCAGGGATTGAACTCAGGTCTCCTGCATTGCAGGTGGATTCTTTACCAGTTGAGCCACCAGGGAAGCCCTATGTAGATCTATTTGCTATTTCCATTATTGCTCTTTTTCTCTTGGTTAAGTCTGCTTCGTTAAATTTATTCTGGTTTTTTGTTTTGTTTAAAAGGTACATATTCTCTTCAGCTCTTTCTTTATGTTTTCTGGTATTCTTCCCTAAATTGCTATTTTTTTTTTTAAGTTTTTATTTTTTAAATTTTAAAATCTTTAATTCTTACATGCATTCCCAAACATGAACCCCCCTCCCACCTCCCTCCCCATAACATCTTTCTGGGTCATCCCCATGCACCAGCCCCAAGCATGCTGCATCCTGCGTCAGACATAGACTGGCGATTCAATTCACATGATAGTATACATGTTAGAATGTCATTCTCCCAAATCATCCCACCCTCTCCCTCTCCCTCTGAGTCCAAAAGTCCGTTATACACATCTGTGTCTCTTTCCCTGTCTTGCATACAGGGTCGTCATTGCCATCTTCCTAAATTCCATATATATGTGTTAGTATACTGTATTGGTGTTTTTCTTTCTGGCTTACTTCACTCTGTATAATCGGCTCCAGTTTCATCCATCTCATCAGAACTGATTCAAATGAATTCTTTTTAACGGCTGAGTAATATTCCATTGTGTATATGTACCACAGCTTTCTTATCCATTCATCTGCTGATGGACATCTAGGTTGTTTCCATGTCCTGGCTATTATAAACAGTGCTGCGATGAACATTGGGGTACATGTGTCTCTTTCAATTCTGGTTTCCTCGGTGTGTATGCCCAGAAGTGGGATTGCTGGGTCATAAGGTAGTTCTATTTGCAATTTTTTAAGGAATCTCCACACTGTTCTCCATAGTGGCTGTACTAGTTTGCATTCCCACCAACAGTGTAGGAGGGTTCCCTTTTCTCCACACCCTCTCCAGCATTTATTGCTTGCAGATTTTTGGATCGCAGCCATTCTGACTGGTGTGAAGTGGTACCTCATTGTGGTTTTGATTTGCATTTCTCTAATAATGAGTGATGTTGAGCATCTTTTCATGTGTTTGTTAGCCATCCGTATGTCTTCTTTGGAGAAATGTCTCTTTAGTTCTTTGGCCCATTTTTTTGATTGGGTCGTTTATTTTTCTGGAGTTGAGCTGCAGAAGTTGCTTGTATATTTTTGAGATTAGTTGTTTGTCAGTTGCTTCATTTGCTATTATTTTCTCCCATTCAGAAGGCTGTCTTTTCACCTTGCTTATATTTTCCTTTGTTGTGCAGAAGCTTTTAATTTTAATTAGATCCCATTTGTTTATTTTTGCTTTTATTTCCAGCATTCTGGGAGGTGGATCATGGAGGATCCTGCTGTGATTTATGTCTGAGAGTGTTTTGCCTATGTTCTCCTCTAGGAGTTTTATAGTTTCTGATCTTACATTTAGATCTTTAATCCATTTTGAGTTTATTTTCGTGTGCGGTGTTAGAAAGTGATCTAGTTTCATTCTTTTACAAGTGGTTGACCAGTTTTCCCAGCACCACTTGTTAAAGAGATTGTCTTTACTCCATTGTATATTCTTGCCTCCTTTGTCAAAGATAAGGTGTCCATATGTGTGTGGATTTATCTCTGGGCTTTCTATTTTGTTCCATTGATCTATATGTCTGTCTTTGTGCCAGTACCATACTGTCTTGATGACTGTGGCTTTGTAGTAGAGCCTGAAGTCAGGCAAGTTGATTCCTCCAGTTCCATTCTTCTTAAGATTGCTTTGGCTATTCGAGGTTTTTTGTATTTCCATACAAATCTTGAAATTATTTGTTCTAGTTCTGTGAAAAATATGGCTGGTAGCTTGATAGGGATTGCATTGAATTTGTAAATTGCTTTGGGTAGTATACTCATTTTCACTATATTGATTCTTCCAATCCATGAACATGGTATATTTCTCCATCTATTAGTGTCCTCTTTGATTTCTTTCATCAGTGTTTTATAGTTTTCTATATATAGGTCTTTAGTTTCTTTAGGTAGATATATTCCTAAGTATTTTATTCTTTTCGTTGCAATGGTGAATGGAATTGTTTCCTTAATTTCTTTTTCTACTTTCTCATTATTCGTGAATAGGAATGCAAGGGATTTCTGTGTGTTGATTTTATATCCTGCAACTTTACTATATTCATTGATTAGCTCTAGTAATTTTCTGGTGGAGTCTTTAGGGTTTTCCATGTAGAGGATCATGTCATCTGCAAACAGTGAGAGTTTTACTTCTTCTTTTCCAATTTGGATTCCTTTTATTTCTTTTTCTGCTCTGATTGCTGTGGCCAAAACTTCCAGAACTATGTTGAATAGTAGCGGTGAAAGTGGACACCCTTGTCTTGTTCCTGACTTTAGGGGAAATGCTTTCAATTTTTCACCATTGAGGATAATGTTTGCTGTGGGTTTGTCATAGATAGCTTTTATTATGTTGAGATATGTTCCCTCTATTCCTGCTTTCTGGAGAGTTTTTATCATAAATGGATGTTGAATTTTGTCAAAGGCCTTCTCTGCATCTATTGAGATAATCACATGGTTTTTATTTTTCAATTTGTTAATGTGGTGAATTACATTGATTGATTTGCGGATATTGAAGAATCCTTGCATCCCTGGGATAAAGCCCACTTGGTCATGGTGTATGATCTTTTTAATGTGTTGTTGGATTCTGATTGCTAGAATTTTGTTGAGGATTTTTGCATCTATGTTCATCAGAGATATTGGCCTGTAGTTTTGTTTTTTTGTGACATCTTTGTCAGGTTTTGGTATTAGGGTGATGGTGGCCTCATAGAATGAGTTTGGAAGTTTACCTTCCTCTGCAATTTTCTGGAAGAGTTTGAGTAGGATAGGTGTTAGCTCTTCTCGAAATTTTTGGTAGAATTCAGC
Organism: Ovis aries; assembly: GCF_016772045.2. Lineage (NCBI taxonomy): Eukaryota > Metazoa > Chordata > Mammalia > Artiodactyla > Bovidae > Ovis > Ovis aries. The sequence goes on from NC_056061.1 coordinate 48,964,939, forward strand.
TGTGAAGCCATCTGGACCTGGGCTTTTGTTTGCTGGAAGATTTCTGATTACAGTATCAATTTCCGTGCTTGTGATGGGTCTGTTAAGATTTTCGATTTCTTCCTGGTTCAGTTTTATTTTTAATCTGTTTTCTTTCTTAACTTTGAAACTATTGTATTTAAAAAATATTCTGTAGTTATTTTTGTTTTGATCAGATAGTTTCTAAAGAGTGTTGTTTGGGGGAAGATGTATTTGTTATTAAAAAAAAAACTATTTTCATTGCTCCTTAAACTTTTGTTATACATTTAATACTCCATAGACAAATTACCTACTTAATTTCTATTTTTTCTGGAAACTATTGAGGCTTTTGGTAGCCTCAATACATGACAATTTTTACAAAATTTGCATGATATTTGAGAAGAAATTTAGGGAGTATAAGATTTGCTTTTAGTTTAACACTTCAAAAATTGTTTTTCTTTCTTTTTTTGAATATGTAATAGAATATTATAATTTATAATAATGTTATATTATTTAGGATTTATAGACTCATATATACAGTATTTTATTAAAAGTTTTACTTTCCATCAACATAAATGATTATTTTTCACTTGTTCAATGCTTTTGTTTTGAATTTTTTGATATTATCATTTTCATCCATGCTTTGTCATTTGTTTGTCCCAATATATATGCTCAACCTGTATTTTATCCCTTTTAGTCTTTGAAGTACATGATTTCTGATCTTTTAGTATTCATTGCTTTTAGGTGTATCTTTTACAAGTAGATAGAATTGATTACTTTTTCCCCCTTAACCTAAGCATATGGGTTTAGTTACGTTTGAACAGGAAATTTTAAACCAATTAATTTTTGTTCTAATTGATATAATTAGTCTTTTTTAGGCTTTTCTGTTCTTGCAGCATAAGACTGTGTCATCTAGTATACAATTGAGAATGCCCATTTTTCTTGTTTCTGGTTTTAGGAGTCTTTTTCAGAGGTGCATTTTTTCCTTTCGTGTTTTATTAAAATCTATTTCCCTGGTTCTGTAATCGTTTTCTGTTTTCCCTTCTGTAATTCCCATCAGAAATCTCCATCCAGACCCAGACAGTGACCACAGATACTCCTTGGGCTCTGCTCCCTCTCTCTGTGGATGTTCTTGGATCCATAGCTGATGACCTTAGTTCTAGCTTCATAGTCAAACTCTGGCAGCCATTCTCATGTGGAGCTAGCAGACTGAGATGGGATTATCTTCTATAGCTATTGACTGTTTTCCTGACACCTGAGTAACTGGACTTCAAATAGCCTACATCCCTGGCTGCTGGTTGTCTCTCTATCCTCTGCTCATTGCTTTTGCCTCCACGTTTGACCTATTTGAATTACAGTTAGTAGGGCACCAATGACTGCAAGGAGATCAAACCAGTCAACCCTAAAGGAAATCAACCCTGAATACTCACTGGAGGGACTGCTGCTGAAGCTGAAACTCCAATCAATACCTGATGCGAAGACCCTGATGCTGGGAAAGATTGAAGGCAAAAGGAGAAGAGGGCAGCAGAGGATGAGATGGTTATAGTATCACCAACTCAATGGACATGAATTTGAACAAACTCTGTGTGATATTGGAGGACAGGGAAGCCTGGTGCACTGCAGTCCATGGGGTAGGAAAGAGTTGGACATGACTTAGTAACTGAACAACAACAAATGGATTGTATCAGTCCAATTCCTGCTTACTAACCTGTTGTTTTCTAGAATTTGAGGCTCTAATAGCTTAATTTGAACCATAGTATTTTGACCTCTTCAAAAACAGTGCATAGCTAGGTTGTTAGTTAGAACAGACTTTATTTCTGAGCCAGAGGCAATTAGTTGGGAGCAAACAATGAATTCTTGCTTTCTTTTTGGACATCAGATTTGCTGTTTCTGGCAAAATGGCGTGCTTTTGGTGCTGATTGCTTTGTTTAGTTTAGCTTCACAGGGTTTGTATTTAATTGCTATATTCTCTTGCTACTTAGAATAGATTTGATGCCAATTTTCGCTTTTAGTATTGATATGAAGTTTTGTCTTCTGCTTCATAGGTATTTTTTTTCCCACTGGTAGAGAGATGTCATTGTAAACCAAAAGCCATAAACAACATTTAAAAGAAAGAAAAACCATGGTCTTGTTAATAATGTCTATTTACTGAGCATATATTGTCTTCTAGGCCTTGATGGTAAATGTTGATACTGTTTGGAACACTTTTTTCTTCATTTAAGGGACTACTGGACATATTTTTTTCCTGATTGCCATCTAAGCAATTGATTAGTCTTATATTTATGCACATTGAATCATTTTATTACCCAGCTTTCCTTTTTGTCCTGTGCTAGAAAGCCAAGAGTCTACCTAGAGCAAGTTTATCAGACTGATGGTGTCATTTTTTCAATTAATCTCAATAATGACTCCAAATCATGCTGTTATCTTTATTTATAATATATTTCTAGTTGATGTGCTATTCAGACTATTGAATCTGCTTTAAATACTTTTTGTACTAAGGTGGACTAATAATAAGTAGGATCATACTTTTACATCTGCCTCCAAAAGAATATTGGATCTGAAAAACATGTAATTTCAGTTTATATTAGGTTACACTAAATCTCATGATCTACAAAGCATTGAAAGTTACATGAATTAAATTCTTGTTTTTAGTTGATTAAAAAATACTTCTTTAATTCTGGAGAAAACCAGAATTCAAAAAGATACATGCACCCCAGTGTTCACTGCAGCACTATTTACAACAACCAGGGAACGGAAGCAACCTAAATGTCCATCAACAGAGGAATGGATAAAGAAGACGTGGTACATACATACTATGGAATATTACTCAGCCATAAAAAAGAATGAAATAATGTCATTTGCAGCAACATGGGTGGACCTAGAGATTGTCATACTGAGTGAAGTAAGCCAGATAGGGAAAGACAGATATCATGACAATTGTCTATATGTGGAATCTTAAAAATGGTACAAATGAACTTATTTACAAAACAGAAATGGAGCCACAGATGTAAAAAACAAACCTATGGTCACCAGGGGAGAAAAGGGGTTAGAGGTAATTTGGGAGATTGGGAATGACATACACACTACAATATATAAAATTGATAACTAATAAGGACCTACTGTGTAGCACAGGGAACTCTACTTAATACGCTGTGATGTCCTATATGGGAAAAGAATCTAAAAAAGAGTGGATATACATATACGTATAACTGTACCACTCTGCTATACAGCAGAAATTAACATAACATTGTAAATCAACTATACTCCAATAAAAATGTTTTATAAATGTTTAAATGCTAAATGTCCTGGATGGTAGTCTTGGGCAGAGATGATGCTAGGCATTGTGAATGGTTTATATTCAGGAGCCTTCCCCTTCCCCTACTCCTCTTTCCCCCTACTCAGGGTGTCAGTGACCAAATAGAAAGAACATGTGATGGTGGTGATGGGCCAGGCAGCACCACCCCTGGTTCAGCTCCCATAGACACTGGCACCTTAAAGCTAGGCCACTTCCTGGGCTTTGCTGAGCCCCAGTTTCTTCACCTCTAACTGGAGAGTAATCACCAGAGAGATCATAATGCTGTATGAATTTGAATAAAATACAATAATTTTGTAGCTTTCCTGAAATGCACTCTGTTCTCAATAAAAGGTGGACATTGTAACTATTTGTGTTATGCTTGCCCCTGTCTGAGGGTTGTCCTGAGGGTTCATTGCAGCTTTTCATTTGGACCTGTGTTTCCTATACTCTAGCTCTTACCCTCTTCAAAATATTCATATTTTCCCATTTTCCCCTTATGGTCCTAGTTTCTGCTTAATTAACATGATTATCTATTAAACACTAATCACTAATATGTTATCATCAAAGGCAAGACTTTCTCTTTAATTTCTGGTGAGTATGTCATAGACAAAGAAATACATAAGCATAGTTGGAGTTTCAGGTCAATGTTTTTGGTGGACAGCATCTTTCAGATCACAATATTGTTAGAGACTTTCTGTGAATTTGAGGTTGTAAGTCAGGGGATGCTGTGCTGTGCTTTGCTCAGTTGCTTTAGTCATGTTCAACTGTTTGTGACATATGGACTGTAGCCCGCCAGGCAACTCTGTCCATGGGATTCTCCAGGTAAGAATACTGGAGTGGGTTGCCCTACCCTCCTTGAGTCAGCGGATGGGCATTTTAAACTCTACACCACATTCCTAAACCAAGATTGGTAGAATGAAGAAGCTCTCATCATGTGAGGGACAGCCTTCCAGGTCCTGGATGCAAATAAGACAGGTTAAAATTTTGGAAAACTGAATGAATGGTAGCTTCAGATATACTAATTAAAGATATTTTTAATCCTCAATGACATGATACAGCAAAGATTCAAACCAAATGAAAGGTATCAAAGCTTTACTAATTGAAACCCCAAAACATAGGATTTGAGATGTGCAATTTCATTTAACAGATAAAATAAGTCCTAAATTAGTCCAAGTTTGATTCAGACCATCTCAGAGGAGGTATAGGGAAAAGTCAGCCTCTTGTGAATGTTCAAGCTGGGGCTGATGAGGCAAAGAGAAAGACTGCCAGCATGTATGTATGCCAAAAAGCAACAAGACGGCTGGACAAATTTGAACTCCCCACCAACCTCCAAGAAGGCAAATGGAGAACAAAAAGATTCTCTGGTCATTTGATCGACACTGGCTTCAAACATCTACATACCCCTTTTAAAAGCTGAGATTCATAGTTCTTGGGGTTTTCCCAGAAAAATAAATGTACTTGTGTTGTTTAAAATATGGTGTTTTGCAAAATTCTTCAGGAAAATTAGACTACAAATGCAGTCCCTATTTCATGAGTGTAAGGAAGAACGTTATAGTACTGTCCATAGAAAATTTTTATGTTCAGCCCCCAAATCCAAGTTCTTAGATTTTGGTTTGTCTATAACAGCATAGTCAAGCTTTGATTTTCTTTTAAAATTAACTACTACTTTTAGAATTTGATTTTTACCTTTCTTGGAAGTATATATAAATAAGAGGGAAACGTTTCAAAGATATAGCATGAGACCAGAGACAAAGGCTTCTAATGGGTTCTTCTGGGAATGCCAATTGTAACATGCTCTAAAATCTCATCACAATTTCATCTGAGGCCTACAAAGCCCATTTTTAGAGAATGGATTCTGTGAAATGAGTTTAAAGCTGTCACTGCATCTGTGTTCAGTTGTGTAGGACTCTGCTACCCTGTGGATTGTAGCCCACCAGGCTCCAGCGTCCATGGAATTTTCCAGGTGAGTGAGTTGCCATTTCCTTCTCCAGGGGATCTTCCAGACTCAGAAACTGAAACTGAGTCTCCTGCATTCCAGGAATATTCATCAGGGCAGCCTTAAACCTGTCTACCAACCTTTTGAATAAATACAAAGGTATGCTTAACTTCTTTCTCCAAAAAGATGACTGACAATATTGTTCAGGAAAGAGGTGTTCTTCAGTTGTTGGTGGTGGCAATATTGACATAAACTTTCTGAGGACACATTAACATATGATGAAAAGCCTTGAAAACCTCAATATTGAGACTTCCTTTGTGGTCTAGTTGTTGGGACTTTGCCTTCCAATGCAGGGAATGTGGGTTCAATCCCTGGCACATGCCTCATGGCCAAAAAAACCCAAAACACAAACAGAAGCAATTTTGTAACAAATTTATAAAGACTTAAAATATGGTTCATATAAAAATATCCTCAATATCCTTGTACCTATTAATTCATCTTCCAGGAACCTACCCTAATAAAACAATCATAGATATGCACAAAAAAGTATAACAAAGAAAATCAAGCAGCACTATTTATAAACATGAAAAATTAGAAACCATCCCATTAGAGAGCTGCTAAAATTGGGAATCATTTCTTCTCTTGGTAAGATCACTTTTTTTTTTTTTGATAGGAGTACATGAAAATTGCAGGACACTAGCAGACATAGGGACTTCCAAGGTGGCTCAGTGATAATGAATCTGCCTGCCAACGCAGGGCACTTAGGAGATGCAGATGTGATCCCTGGGTTGGGAAGATCCCCTGGCAACCCACTTCAGTATTCTTGCCTGAAAAATTCCATGAACAGAAGAGTCTGGTGAGCTAAAGTCCATGGGGCCTCAAAGAGTCAGACATGACTGGGCGACTGAACATGTATGAGCAGACATAGATCCCCTTAAAATCTTTTACTCCGTTTAAGATGTGATGTACAGCAATATCCAGTAACAAGGAGTTCATCTGCGTTACCCCTGTCCTTGGCCCAGAGTGTGAATCTATCTTATCTTTGTGGTCCCGGGCCCTAGATAGCCTCTCCTAGTGATGCAGGTGACCTTGGCAAGGTTGACCAAGGCTTGGTTGGTTCTCCCCAAGCCTGCAGCAGCCACTGTCAGGGGCAAAGTGAGGGTGATTTGATCCTTTTACTTAGGCTATTGCTTTTCCTTAAACAGAAAGTAAGGGGAGGTCTCTTATCTCATTTGGGATATCCAAAGGAAGATTCTCCCTTCTTTTATTACAAAATTTAAAAGTAAGCAATCACGTGACCAAGCAAGCTTTCTTCAACAAAGAGGAACATTTAAGCATGGGATTTGCAGACAATATCTGACTTCAAGGCATTTATGTAAGCTATCTCTAGGATGATGCACATGATCTATGTAAATCTTGCTTGAGAATATTAGAAATTGTCTTAGCTTATTCATCCCACATGCCTCTTATAGAAAAGTAGAGTAAAATACATGGCAGAGGAGGGGATTTTCAAAAAAGTCTCCCATAATAAACCAATAGTCAACAAATGATTAAATAAAAGCATTATGATATAACTATGCCCCAGAATATTATGCAGGCATTAATACTAAGCAGTGGCATTATTTACAGTAGTTAAGTAGCTAAGACGTGAAAGCAACCTAAGGGTCCATCAATAGATGAATGGATAAAGAAGGTTTGGTATATATACACACATATACACACAATGTAATATTACTCAGCTATAAAAAAGAATGAAATCTTGCTGTTTGCAGCAACATGGGTGGTCCTAGAGAGTATTATACTTTGTGAAGTAAGTCAGACAAAGGCAAATACTATATGATATCACTTACATGTGGAATCCAAAAAATAATGCATACGTATCTATGTATAAAACAAAAACAGATTCACAGACATAGAAAATAAACATATGGTTACCAGAGTGGAAAGGGAGCAAGGATTTACTGTATACCACAGGAAACGATATTCAATACCTTATAATAACCTATAATGGAAAATAATCTTGAAGAAATACGTATCTGACTAAAGTACTTTGCTATACACCTGAAACTCACACAATATTGTAAATCAACTGTACTTAAAAAAAAATACGGTGCCATTGATGAAAATATATGAGAAAGTGCTCACATGTGACAAACAGATTACAAGCCAGTGTGTGCAATGCAATTCTAACCCTGTCCAGAAGAAAATGAGAAAAAATCCCCACTGGACATATCTATGCCACAATACTAACATTTCGTGATGTTGTAAGTGATGGCTTTATTTTTCCCTTGGTGTTTTTCTGTACTTAAAAAAATTCCCATGCATATCATACTACTTGTATTCAGAGAACAATTAATTATAAAAATTTTTATGTATCTTCTCAGTAATTATTTATTAAATGCCTATCATGTGCTATATATTATGATAAATTGAGGACACAATAGTCAGCACAAGATAATTTCTTTACTCTCAGAGCTTATTTCTAGTGGGGTGAGGGCATAGAAAACAAACCAATGAGCAAATGAGATATATAATATGTCACATGATAATATATGTTTTTGGGGAAAAAAAGAAAACCAGGGAAGGGAGCTAGGCATGCTATGGAATGGAAGGGAAGTGTAACTTTAAGTAAGACAAGGTTGCACTCAATATGCCAGCAAATTTGGAAAACTCAACGGTGGCCACAGGACTGGAAAAGGTCAGTTCTCATTCCAATCCCAAAGAAAGGCAATGCCAAAGAATGCTCAAACTACCGCACAATTGCACTCATCTCACATGCTAGTAAAGTAATGCTCAAAATTCTCCAAGCCAGGCTTCAGCAATATGTGAACTGTGAACTTCCAGATGTTCAGGCTGGTTTTAGAAAAGGCAGAGGAACCAGAGATCAAATTGCCAACATCCGCTGGATCATGGAAAAAATGAAAGAGTTCCAGAAAAGCATCTATTTCTGCTTTATTGACTATGCCAAAGCCTTTGACTATGTGGATCACAATAAACTGTGGGAAATTCTGAAAGAGATGGGAATACTAGACCACCTGACCTGCCTCTTTAGAAACCTATATGCAGGTCAGGAAGCAACAGTTAGAACTGGACATGGAACAACAGACTGGTTCCAAATAGGAAAAGGAGTACATCAAGGCTGTATATTGTCACCCTGCTTATTTAACTTATATGCAGAGTACATCATGAGAAACGCTGGACTGGAAGAAGCACAAGCTGGAATCAAGGTTGCCGGGAGAAATATCAATAACCTCAGATATGCAGATGACACCACTCTTAAGCAGAAAGTGAAGAGGAACTGAAGAGCTTCTTGATGAAAGTGAAAGAGGAGAGTGAAAAAGTTGGCGTAAAGCTCAACATTCAGAAAACGAAGATCATGGCATCTGGTCCCATCACTTCATGGGGAATAGATGGGGAAACAGCGGAAACAGTGTCAGACTTTATTTTTGGGGGCTCCAAAATCAGGGCATATGGTGATTGCAGCCATGAAATTAAAAGACGCTTGCTCCTTGGAAGAAAAGTTATGACCAACCTAGATAGCATATTCAAAAGCAGAGACATTACTTTGTCAACAAAGGTCTGTCTAGTCAAGGCTATGGTTTTTCCTGTGGTCATGTATGGATGTGAGAGTTGGACTGTGAAGAAAGCTGAGTGTTGAAGAATTGATGCTTTGAACTGTGGTGTTGGAGAAGACTCTTGAGAGTCCCTTGGACTGCAAGGAGATCCAACCAGTCCATTCTAAATGAGATCAGTCCTGGGTGTTCATTGGAAGGACTGATGCTAAAGTTGAAATGCCAATACTTTGGCCACCTGATGCGAAGGGTTGACTCATTGGAAAAGACCCTGATGCTGGGAGGGACTAGGGGCAGGAAGAGAAGGGGACGACAGAGGATGAGATGGCTGGATGGCATCACTGACTTGATGGACATGAGTTTGAGTAAACTCAAGGAGTTGGTGATGGACAGGGAGGTCTAGCGTGCTGCAATTCATGGGGTCGCAAAGAGTTGGACACGACTGAGTGACTGAACTGAACTGAACTGAAGCTCTATGCTGTGTAAGTGTATATATGTTTCAACTGAGTATATTTGAATTTTAGATCCTTGCTGGTGGCCACAGGCAGTTTCAAAAAATAAGTCATTATTCAGTTGAAAGTAACTCAGGCATCACTGTATAATCACAGAACAGGTAGTGTTTCTGGTGCTCATGGGAAGAAGCTTAGATGGGTACCAAAGGGCCCAGAGAGCCAATGAAATGAAGCTGGCCAGTCCAATTCTGATTATGCAAAATACCATTCCAACTAAAATCTCTGCCGAAGGATCTGTGACCAGAGCAGATAACTACACTGCAGCCTATATCTCCTGATAAAGATAGGTAGACAGATATATAAGTGACAGCATAGTCATGCGTGCATGCGGGCTCAGTCGAGTTTGAACTCCTTATGACTCCACAGACTGTAGTCTGCCAGGCTCCTCTCTCCATGGGATTTTCCAGGCAAGAATACTGGAGTGGGTTGCCATTTCCTCCTCCAAGGCATCTTCCCAGCTGAGGGACTGAACCCGTGTCCTTTGTGTCTCCTGCACTGGCAGATGGATTCTTTACAACTGCGCCACCTGGGATTTCCCCACCATTCACAATATCTCCTTTCCCTGGGAAAGTGTGATGGCTGTCTTTCCTTTCTTTTCCCAGCCTGTCCCTGTCCCAAGTGGGCATCCAGAAGTGTGCCACATGGACAACCAAGTCTGAGGAGAGGTCGTGCCAGTCTGGAAGGCAGAGTACTCTTCCCTGCCAAAGTGGAGTGCTGAGCCAGTCAGCATCAAGAAGGTTGTTTGGAGCCTGGACAGTTTCCCCAGCTCCTCGGGAGAGAAACAAGCATATAGTGCAATGTTCTTGTTTGCTTAGAAGCTGTCTTAGTCCTTTGGGGGCTGCTGTAACAAAATATCACAGACTGGGTGGCTTATAAACAGCAAACATTTATAAACATGTATTTCTCACAGTTCTGGAGCCTGGAAGACCGAGATCAGGGTGCCAGCATGGCAGGGTGACAAGCCTTCTTCCCAACTGCAGACTGCCAACTTCTCACTGGTCCTCACTTTGTGGAAGGGGGCTAGGGAACTTTGGGGGATTGCTTTTATAAAGGCACTAGTCCTGTTCCTGAGGGCTCCACCCTTAATGATCTAATCACCTCCCCAATGCCCCAATTCCTAAGATCATTACTTAAGGCGTTAGAATTTTAACATACGAATTTTGTGTGCCGGGGTTGGGGGGAGGTGGCAGGGGCAGGGGCTGTCACAAACATTCATACCACTGCAGATGTCTTCCTGAATTCCCAGAATAATGGGCATATTTACAGTTAAACAAAAGCACGAAGTGCATTTCAAGCCCCAATATATATTATTTGTGCTAATCTACAAAATTGGATATTTAGAGGTTGACCAGTGAAAAATAACTTGCTCAGCTTGAAGAATTTTGATAAATGACTTAGAATTGTCTGCTCTATCTGTAAAGCTATAAGTGATTTTAAAATTATGTTTAAGTCTTTGGGTTCTTGCCATTTCTAGCCCAGATACAGCATGCCTGGGATAAAATAGGTACTTGATAAATGATGTCTGCGATCAAGAGGAAGACAGGATGGCAATGATTAGAAGGATATTGATAAACAGATACATGATAGAGCATAACAATACTTCAGTGATGTTCTACCTTTCCCAGAGGCATTAAGAGGGCTTCCCATGTAGCTCAGCTGGTAAAGAATCCGCCTGTAATGCAGGAGACCTGGGTTCCATCCCTGGGTTGCGAAGATCCCCTGGAGAAGGGAACGGCTATCCACTCCAGTATTCTGGCCTGGAAAATTCAGGGACTGTATAGTTCAAGGGGTTGCAAAGAGTCAGACATGACTGAGCAACTTTCCCTTTCAGAGGCATTAAGAAGATATGCGAACAGAAGTACTTCCCTGGTAGCTCAGAGGTAAAGAATCCGCCTGCAATGCAGGAGACTTGGGTTCGATCCTTTGGTCAGGAAGATCCCCTGGAGAAGGAAGTGACAACCCACTCCAGTATTCTTGCCTGGGAAACCCCATGGACAGAGGAGCCCGGCAGAGGAATCCATGGGGGTCACAAAGAGTAAGACACGACTGAGCAACTAAACAACAATGCAAATGGAAGATACATGCAAAGATATACAAAGAGAAGATATGCAGAACAATGGTGTAACTTGAGGCCCTGGAGTTTTAAGATGGGTAGGGGACTGGCCCTAAGTCCTCCAAACTTGTCCCATGGTCACCTACAAACTCTGATTCTGTGTAAGCCTAGCATGAATTTCATAATATTGCTATCATCTACATCCCCAAGGGCAGAAACTTTTAGGAAAGCATCTCTCTGCCTACTCAGCCAGGTGGGTAAAAGAAGCTTCACCCCTCTCTAGAGCAAGGAGCACAGAAAGCTAGCTCTCCTCTACAACACTTGTACTTTATCACTGCCAGCCTCAGGTCAGGAAGGGGAGGATAGAGGAATGGGATAATCAAATCCTAGATCTTTTAAGGGACATCAAGACTATTGAATCCAAGCCTTTGGGCTGATATTCCAGTGGCTTTTACTGCACATTAAAGATGAAAGAGAAATGGATTCAGCATCAGTTCCACATTAATTATCTGTGGTCCTTTGGCTCCCTGCATCCTGTCAGGAGTTCTGAGATCCTCAGACTGTCTTCTGCTGGATATAAAAAGAAAAATACAGAAAAATTCAGCAAGTGGGATAATAGCATTTGTCAGTTTCATTTACAGTTCGTTTAGCTTGGCTGAATTAATGAGTACCTATTAGGCAGACTTGCAAGGATGCCGTTACACGTTCTGAAAGAATATCGTACAATTAAATATAACTGTGGTAGAATCATAAGTAGCAGAAGCAGAAAAAACCCCTCAAGTTACTCAGATTGGCATTTTTTTCTCAGAGCAGCTACTTTTTAGCTGTCAAGAATATTCCTGGTGTAGGGCAAAGAGCGGGAACATGTGGGACAACTCTTACATGCATATCATTGCACGGAGCACACAGGACTCTCTGAGACGTGTGTGCTCTCCCCCCATCAACTGATCAGTGGCTTTTGGGGGGCACTTCCTATCTACCCTTCTCATGTGTAGTTTTTCCACTATGTACTCTGTGGGAAAACACCATGTTTGAATTATCAGCTGTCCAAATACCATATTTGGATTATTAGCTCAAGTGGACATACTCTGTGCATTTTACAGCTTTGTATTTCCAAGATATTTTGCTTAGTGTTCCAAATTTGGTAAGGTACCCAATAAACAGCTTTGAATTAAAAGTTCCAAGACAAAAAGAAAAGAAGCTTTGCTGCTTCTAAAAGCCTATAGTAGTTACTAGCAATAAGCAATAGCTTTAACTTTTTAAAAGCTTTTTCCATGTTTCAGGTCTGGCACAATGCTTGGCACTTTAAATACATTTCTTCATTTAATCTTGTCCCCATCTGAAGAGGACAAGTTTGAACCTTACTGAGGTTAAGTCAATATCGGCTTAATAGTGCATAGTCATACTCAGGATTTAATCACAGGTGTGACTCTCAATTCTGTGGTCCTAATCTTTATATCATATATTCCTGTGATCTTCACCTTTATTCCATACATTCCTATCATTTGCAATGGCTGTTGATTAAAAAAAGAAAAACTCAGTAAGCAGAATTGAAAAAAAAATAGTTGTTGACATTTTAGCATTAGTGCTTTGATGTCATCACTATGATATCCCATATGCCAGAATTAATTGTTAAAATGGCTGAATGCTCAGGAGCAAAAGGTCAAAGTCAAGCACTGGAGGGAGTTGGAGGAATGCAGCTTTAGCCTCGCATTCCCTACTGCCTAGACTGATTTAGATGGAGTGAAATAAGGGTCCTGTTTCTTTCTCCTGTGTACTATGGAGCTTAAGAGAGGGAGAAAATTTTATCATATGAGATTATCAGTCACAAAGAGATCTATAGCCCTTCTGGGTAACTGGTAATATACTATTAAATACAGAAAAATGTTGAAGCATTATTACATCTCAGCTTTACTATTATATGCATTTGTTGAGTATCTGCGAAGGTTTAGAAGCGTGCCTAGGCACTTGGAATGCACGGTGGAATAGAATGCTGTGCCTGCCTTTAAGGTTCTGACTGTAGGAGGAAACAAGTTTCAGTTATGGGGAACAGGGAGGCCAATGAACGTCCATGTCAGTATAATTTACTCAGTTCTTCCTTGTTGTTCTAGAATATTAACTGCTAAAGGTTTACTTAGCATTTTGAGTAATGACATTGGTGGACTATGATATCAGTAGTAAGTCATTTGTCAGTCCTGCCTGCTTGTAAGAGTTTTCATATTTTTAGAAAATCTCTGTGAAAAAACTTAGCACTATAATATTTAATTAAGTCATGATTTTAGATAATTTGACAAGGGGTAGCCTGAAGTTTATCTTTGATAGATTTGCGTTATCTACCGTTCACTAGGCTAACTAAGTTGGACAAGATTGGAAAGAAAATGCTTAAATGACTTTTGAAAATAGTTTTAAAGTACTCAAATACCTTAAAAGCTACCATTTATATATCAATATTTAGCTGATAATTATGGTAATAATCATTACTTATTCATGAAAGCAGCTTCTCTACTGATATTTATTTGGTACCTTAGAGATAAGCCTCTTTGTATCGTTATGGATATTTATGATAGTTAAGACTCTTTTGGTTTTAAGTGACAGAAACAAAATTAGCTTAGAAAGGATGATTTTGGCACTCTTTTGCTGGAAGAATAAAAGTTCAGCTGGGTTCCTAGAATAACTGGAACCAAGAAAAGAATGACCACAGGGCTCTTTCTCCTGCCTTTGGTAGTCTTTCCATACATTGGACAACACCACGTCTATCCTGAGTGACAGTGCCCCCAATTAAGTTCATCGACCACCTCAGGAAAACCACAACTACTTCACTGTGTATGGTCTTGAATTTTTAAATCTGGTGAAAACCTTGGTTGTTGCAACATGGATCAGATATCCATTCTTGGACATAGCAGTTATGACAAAGGGAATCAGAGTACTGTGGTTGGCTCAGCTTGAGCAATTCAAGTGCAGATTAATTGCTATGACATAAGAACATACTAAGTGTTTTTTAAAAGCGAAGTTAAAATATATAATCAAATGGAAAGGCATATCATGTTCATCTCTAGGAACTCTCAGTGATACAAACTGCTCATTCATTCAACAATTATTAACAGAGGATCTCTTATGTGTCAAACATTTTATTAAGTTCAGTTCAGTTCAGTCGCTCAGTCGTGTCTGACTCTGCGACCCTATGAATTGCAGCACGCCAGGCCTCCCTGTCCATCACCAACTCCCAGAGTTCTCTCAGACTCATATCCATTGAGTCAGTAATGCCATCCAGCCATCTCATCCTCTGTCGTCCCCTTCTCCTCCTGCCCCCAATCCCTCCCAGCATCAGAGTCTTTTCCAATGAGTCAGCTCTTTGCATGAGGTGGCCAAAGTACTGGAGTTTCAGCTTCAGCATCATTCCCTCCATAGAAATCCCAGGGCTGATCTCCTTCAGAATGGACTGGTTGGATCTCCTTGCAGTCCAAGGGACTCTCAAGAGTCTTCTCCAACACCACAGTTCAAAAGCATCAATTCCTCGGCTCTCAGCTTCCTTCACAGTCCAACTCTCACATCCATACATGACCACTGAAAAAACCATAGCCTTGACTAGACGGACCTTTGTTGGCAAAGTAATGTCTCTGCTTTTGAATATGCTATCTAGGTTGCTCATAAATTTTCTTCCAAGGAGTGAACGTCTTTTAATTTCATGGCTGCAATCACCATCTGATTAAGCAACAGTAATTCTCCAAATAGTGATAATTTCACTGCAATTCTAATTAAAATCCCAGATGAATGTTTTAAAAACATTGGCAAGCTGATTATAAAGTTATAAGGAAGCAAGTGTATAAAAGAATAGTTTAAACATTTGTTGAAGATGGCATTTTCAGTGTATGCAGATGTCATATATGACATAGCTACATTAGGTGAGGGAGGGATGCATATATAACAAAGTTTCTATGTTTTATTTGAAGTGGTAAAATATTGCTTCTAAGTAAATCATGAAAAGTTAAGCAAAGAAATATAGTGAAAGCACAAAGGATAAATTAGAATAGAAAAACTTTCAGCAGATGGATGAAAAACAGAAAAAAATCAGAAAACAATCAATAAAGTGGCACACCTAAATAAAAAGATATAAACAGTTACACTAAATGAATAGTAAAAATGCATCAATTAAAAGAGATTGTCAGAGTGAATTTTAAAAAAAATGTGGCCTGACTATTCACTGGCTTTAAGAAACATACTTTGGTATAACGATACGTGGATACAACAATTCATGGTCAAATGATAAAAAAAATACATTTTGAAACATAAGTTAGAAGAAAACTGGTGTGAACCTATTAATATTAGATAGGTAAATGTACCAGAGATAAAGAAAAAGGTGATACAACGAAAAAATGGTCCATTCAGGGGGAAGACAGTCTTAAATATGTGTGTATCTGGCATCAGTTCATCAAAATGGATGGAACAAAAACTAACAGAACTGAAAAAAAAAGAAAATAAGCAAATCCACAATTACAGTTGGAAACTCCAGTACTGTTCTGTTGATCCTTTTCAGTGATCAACAGAACTAACAGACACAGAATCAGTGTAGCAATAGCAATACTGAAGGCCAGCATCAAATAAGTGGATTTAGTTGATATTTACCAACAATAGCTGATCAGGCATTCTTTTCAAGTATATATGGAACATTCACCAAGAGAGACCATAATCATAACAAATTAAAAGTATTCAACATTATACAAAGTGAATTCACTGACCATGATGAGAGCAAACTAGAAACCAATAGCATAAAAGTAAAAGAAACTCTGTAACTACTAGATATTAAACAAAACACATCTGAGTAATTCACCAATCAAAGAGGAAGTCAAAGAAAATTAGAAAACATCTAATTAAACAATTATAGAATAATTTTAAAATATGAAATTAAAAATAAAAATTAAAAGTATCACAATGTGAGATGTAGCTAAAAGGGAAATTTATAGCATTAAACATTTATAGTATTTTTAAACAAAACTGGCTTCAACTCAATAATCTTAAGCATTTTCCTGTATAAACTAGAAAAATAAGAACAAAACAAATCTAAAGCAAGTACAAGGAAGGAAATAATAATGACAAGAGATGCAATCAATGAATAGAAAACAGTAAACTCTGTTGAGAAATAGAGAAAATCCCTTTGAATCAAAAACTAGTTGTGTGAAAAGATCAACATAATTGATAAATGTCTAAAAAAATGACACAGGAGAAAAGAGAGAAAATGCAAGTTACCAATGTCAGGAATGAAAGAAGGGATATCACTCTGTTTTACAGATGTTAAAAGGATAATAATTGAATATTATGAACAACTATGTTTATAAATTGGACAAATTAAATAGAATGGATCAATTGTCTCAAAAAATCTCAAACTACAAAACCGTTACGCACGATGAGATAGGTAGCCTGATTAGTCCTATAACTATTAAAGAAATTGAATTTGTAGCTCAAGACTTTCTGAAAAAGAAATCCCCAGGTCCAGATGATTTCACTTGCAAATTTTATCAACATTAAAAAATGAAGAACATAAATTCTACACATTCTATTTCAGAAAATAGAAGAATGAATACTTCCCAACTCATTTTAGAAGGACCACATTGCATTGATACCAAAATGACAGACATTTCAAAAAAAGAGAGAGAGAGAAACTATGTATCAATATTTTTGAAAACATAGACCAAAAAAAATCATAGATTTTAAAAATAACCATAGACAAAAAAATCATAGATAAATAATTATTTATCTTGCCAATAAAGATAATAATATTGCCAATAAAATATTATCAAGTTAAATCCAACAATATGTTAAAACATACTCTATGACCAAGGGGTTTATCTGCAAATATAAAGCTGGCCCAATATTTGAAAATCTGTCACTATAATTCACATATTAACACCAATAGTGAAAGATTGAATATATTGTTTCAGTAGCTCTAAAAACAAAAACAAAAAATACTTCGGTATGAGTCAAACAAAACATATATATAATCTATATAATGAGAACTACAAAATGCTGATGAAAGAAAAATTTAAACCTTAATAAAAAATAAACTACACTGTTTATGTGGATTGGATGACTCAAGATATTAAAGATGTCAATATTCCTCATTCTAATCTACAGCAGAAATTTTTGGAGATATAGACAAGTCAATTCCAAAAGTTATATGTAAAGTCAAAGGAATTAGAATAGTCAAAATCATTTTGAGGGGGAAAAAAGAAAGTAATCACTATCTGATTTTAATATGTACTATAAAGCTATGCTATTCAAGACAGTGTGGTATTGCTGAAGAGTTAAACACATTGATTAATAAAACAGAATAGAGTCCAGAAATAGATCTATACAATTATGGCCAATTGAGTTTGATAAATGTTCAAAGACAATTCAATGGAGAAGGAAGTTTTTACAACAAAAAGTGTCAGAAAAGTTGGACATCTAAATCCAGAAGAATGAACCTTGATCTCGACCTCATAACTTACAGAAAAATTAACTGAAAAACCATTCATAGATTTAAATGTAAAGAATAAAATTATAAGCCTTTTAGAAGAAAACAAAGGAGAAAATCTTTGTGGGCAGGACTAAGCAAAGATATCTTAGGTTATGACAACAAAAGCACAATCCATGAAAGAAGAATTAGAAAATTTAAATTTTCTTATAAAGATATAAAGCTTCTGCTTATATGCTCACAGAAATCATACATATAAAAATATGAATATTGACTATTCTTCTGGTCATAAGCAAACTTGAAACAACCCACATGAAACTTCAGTAGGTAAACAGATAAACTATGGTTATATCCTCACCATGGACTACTATCCAGTAATGAAAAAGAAAGAACTATTGACACATGCAAGACCTTACATGAATTTCAGAGACCTTATGCACAGTGAAAGTAATCTCGAAATGTTACAGAGTCTATGAGTTTAAGCAAGCATGAAGAATTGATGCTTTTTTCCACCGTTGGCAGGAGTGAAAATTGGTGGTATTCTTTTGGAAAATAATCTGGCAGTTTCAATCAAAATTTTTTAAAAATGCCCTTTGACCCAGCAATTTCATTCTTAGGAATCTCTCTTGAAAAAATAAACAAATACATAAACATGTGCGTCAAAGGATTATATTGTGATATTGTTTGTATTAGTTAAAAATTATAAAGAAAATAAGTTTATGATAAGAGGTTTCATGAATTATGGTAGTACATATCAAGGAATATTATTCAGCCATTAAAAAAGAGATAAATCAGTTTGCATTGACATGGAAATGTCTCCTAACAGATTGCGACCTGAAAAGCAAGTAACAGAGCAATATGTATAACTCGATAGTAATTTGTTAAAAAATAAAACAACTATAAACACATCATACATGTATATACATAAAGGTTTATATACACATGTATATATGTATATGTATTTCAATATGTATATATACATACATTACACACTTACATATATAAATTTGAAAATGTAGGAAAAATGGTCTGGAAGGATGTTTATTATGTTTATGTCTATCATTTCCTCTGTAGTGGATAACTGGAGTAGGCATGGGCAGTGTGAATGAAGCAGTATCAATGTTCTAACAGAAAATTACTTCAATTTAGTTTCTTTAAATTAATTAAATGCCCTTAAATTAGAATAATTTGAAGGGGGTTTAATAATATACTAAGATATACATTCACTGTATGGGGACTTCAGGGTTCGTATGGTGCCCAGCGGTTAGAAACAGCAAGACTGGCACCATCTTTAGATCTTAAGGGACAAGGGAAGATTGCCCCTGGAACCCAGGAGGGGAGAGTGGCGGGTCAGGGGGCTGCTTTGAGAGAAGCTATGGCGGTCAAGGGATACAATCTATGAGGACCACTTGGGCAAGGTGCTCTGACCAGCTTGTTCCTCCCTCTTTACCTTCTCCTCCAGAGGTCCTCAGGAGCTAAACCCTCCTGGAAGTCAGAGGTAAGGGGCCCATTAATGTAGCCCATACAGAGCAGAGATCAGGTGAAAAGGGGTGGAAACTGGATCTGGAGGGGCAAGTGGAAAGCCTCCTGCAGAGGCATTTTTATGCCTTATTCTACCTTCTGTGTTTTGTGAATCGTTAACAATAAAATATATTACATGTGTAATTTTTCATGGAAAAAAGTAGTGCCAATTTCCCATCTATCTTTGGAGCATGAGTCCCCAGCTCTCAATCTATAGCATCCTCAGCCAGTGGGTACAAGAAACTTAGTTTTCCACCCACCATGAGAATGAGTTCAAACTGAGTGGGGTGTGGTAGACACTTTTGTGATGCAACCAAAATCAACTACTCTTTTGTCCTTCTTAATGAACCCTGGTGTTTTAGGCATCCTCTAATCTCCTGTGTTGGAGAAGGAAATGGCAACCCACTCCAGTGTTCTTGCCTTGAGAATCCCAGGGACCGGGGAGCCTGGTGCACTGCTGCCTATGGGGGTCGCACAGTCGGACACGACTGAAGGGACTTAGCAGCAGCAGCAATCTCCTGTGTGGCCACATGATGCATTAGGGCAAGCTGCCTGTCCCCATAGGAGTCTAATTGGTCTGAGGGTGATGATCCCAGTCCCTTTCCCAGTGGTGGAGAATAGGTAGGTGACCCAAAATGGTCAATAAGGAAAGAGAAAGCCTGGTGAAGTCTTTCTCACTCTTAGGGAGCTAAAGAGTCAAATAGGACCTGTTCTCCTCTGACTGAGTCATGTCTGGAAATGGTGGATGATGCTGTCAAAGTCAGCTTGTCTCCAACACAGGACGGCAGAGCTCAGAGACAGAATGACTGGGTTCTTGACCAAATCAACCAGTCTGGGGATCTCCCTATTTAAGAATGCATTGTTTCAGCAAAGGATGTCTATGTCTTGGCAATGTACGAGAGGAAAAACTATTGCTCTTTACCGTCGTAGATACTCTGATGGGACTTTGCAAATCAGACTGACAAAAGATAGATTACCAGGAGAAAAGACCAAAATAAATTTATTAACACATGCATCATATGGTCACGTGGGAGAATTCAATAATGAACATCTGAAAGTGTAGCTAGAACTTGGGCTTAGCATCTTGGCAAAGAGCAATATGTTTATAGATAAGTGACAAGACAACAGAAGAGGGCTTTGAGCTTCTGGAGCTGGCAAATTATAGGAAGATAAATACATGGGAGAAATATCATTAACCTCAGATATGCAGATGACACCACCCTTTTGGCAGAAAGTGAAGAAGAATTGAAGAGCCTCTTGATGAATGTGAAACAGGAGAGTGAAAAAGTTGGCTTAAAGCTCAACATTCAGAAAACTAAGATCATGCAATCTGGTCCCATCACTTCATGGGGAATAGATGGGGAAACAGTGGAAACAGTGTCAGACTTTATTTTTGGGGGCTCCAGAATCAGGGCATATGGTGATTGCAGCCATGAAATTAAAAGACGCTTGCTCCTTGGAAGAAAAGTTATGACCAACCTAGATAGCATATTCAAAAGCAGAGACATTACTTTGTCAACAAAGGTCTGTCTAGTCAAGGCTACGGTTTTTCCTGTGGTCATGTATGGATGTGAGAGTTGGGCTATAAAGAAAGCTGAGCAATGACGAATTGATGCTTTTGAACCTTGGTGTTGGAGAAGACTCTTGAGAGTCCCTTGGACTGCAAAGATATCCAGCCAGTCCATCCTAAAGGAGATCAGTCCTGAGTGTTCATTGGAAGGACTGATGTTGAAGTGGAAACTCCAATTCTTTGGCCACCTGATGTGAAGTACTGACTCATTGGAAACGACCCTGATGCTGGGAAAGACTGAGGGCAGGGGGCGAAGGGGATGACAGAGGATGAGATTGCTGGATGGCATCACCAACTCAATGGACACATTTGGGTAAACTCTAGGAGTTGGTGATGGACAGGGAGGCCTGGCGTGCTGCAGTCCATGGGGTTGCAAAGAGTTGAACACAACTGAACTGAACTGAAATACACGGGCATCTAATGGAGGGTAAGGCCTAACTGGTAAGGTTTGTGTAGACTACTGTTTTCTCAGTGCCATTCTGTCTCCAGTGATGGGTTTTTGTCCCCTTCCTGGTGGTGGAAGTTGCAATGGACAGTTTCACAAGGAGAATTTATGTCCTGATTTCAGGTAGATGGAGCAAAGCAGATAGATACAGATAGCCTATCCTGTATTTGCTTTTTCCCACCAGACTCCTCTGTCCATGAGATTCTCCAGGCAAGAATACTGGAGTGGGTAGCAATTTGCCTCTCCAGGTGGATGAAGGTGGATGGGAAATCTGCCCCTTCCATTTCCTGTCTCCACCATCTCCAAACTCCATATCTACTGGGGCATGCTTACTGGTGATCAGGGTAGTAGTAGTGTTAGTTGCTCAGTCATGTCTGACTCTTTGCAACCCCATGGACAGTAGTCCACCAGGCTCCTCTGTGAATGGAATTCTCCAGGCAAGAATGCTGGAGTGGGTTGCCATTTCCTTTCCAGGGATCAAACCCATGTCTTCTGCATTGCAGGCAAATTCTTTACTATCTGAGCTATCAAGGAGATCAGGGTTTAAAAGACAATTGTCTTAAAAGACACTTCCTTCAGAGGCATGCTATCTATTGGACTTTTTCATCCAGCCTTATGCAGCAAGCTTGCCCATTTGGGAATTTGGAAAGTAGACTGGCCATTTCTTTAGTTTTATTTTTGTATGTGTGCCAAAACTTCATGTTCTGGTCCCCAGAGACTGGATGGCAGTAAGATTTGGTCTTTGAGCAGAAGGAAAAATCCCATTAAGCTTAACTGAGATTATATAATACACTGTAGTCCAAATTACTATGGCATCCAGATATTAACCCAGCTAACAATGAAGTGGTCTTCACTCCTGTTCTTACTGTTTTGTGTATATATATGTCCCTGGAAATCATTATCTGTCTAATCCCACCTATAAAGTGAAAGAAATTGAGACTCTAAACCAGCTGTCACCTGCCCAGGATCACACAACTGGTAATAATAGAGCTTGACCCACCTCTCAGGTTTTCTGAGCTTCAGTCACCACACCAGATCATCAATACTTTTCTGAGAGAAGGGTCACTTCTAGCCACTCTTATTCTTGTCAATAATAAGTGATGGGAGGGTCTCGCCCTGCCGTGTGCAGATTTCCTGTTACCACTTGCTCTCTATGTGGGCCTCCTTGTGATCCTTCCTTCTCTTCTGTGATCAGAATGAAGAATAAACCTACTATAGCTTCTTTCCTAAAGCAGGACATGTCCAGAACTGTTGTTTGACCTCTGTGTTCAGAGGGAACCTGGACTACAGGGAGTTTTCAGCAGCCTTGGGGAAATATCAGAATGAACATGTTTAAAAAGCCTGGTTCCCCAGCAGGGGATTTTATCTTTTATTTTCTCCCATGACTTATTCTGCTTCATTTATCACTGAGACAAAAGTGTTTTTCTTTTTCTTTGGTCAATCTATTCTAAGTACCATTAAAATAAGTGGCACAGCAAAAGTATTTCATAAACTCAACTTCAACCTCCTGCTCTTCACCTTGAGAACCCGGCTTGTCTATGTTACTGATTTCAAGTGACTTTTTAACAGACTGTAGGAAAAATTTTTGATGTCAATCAAGAGAAGCAACCTTTTGCACTGAGTGATAATAGAATTCAGTTCTTATTTGCTTGGAATCTCAGCACAAATCATATACATTTTTCTACTTTTGCCAGAAATAATGGCCTTGTGTTTATAATAAAAACAAAATGTATGTGTTGCAATACAGGTTTTAAAAGCTGAAGCTGAAATATACTTTCTTCTCTTGGTGATATTATTTTTTACTACCTTTCTCTATATTTTTACAAAATCCACATGATATAGCCATCTGACTCATGAGAAGAATAATAGAAGTGGAAAACTGCCATTTTTCTCAAGAAATCTCTTTCTTCCCACAGTCATAAAGAAGACCATTTGACTTTTATTACTATGGTTTCCAAAACACCCACGCACAACCCTCTGAATGCCTGCAGAGCATCCTCATTGCCATTGGGTTGGGTGAAATCAGGTTATACATAAGTATCAAAGTGAGTGATCCATGCAATCAGTATTTGTGACCCCACAATTAATCCCTCAAGCAGTCTGAGGTTTCCATCCTAATTTCCCTTTTCCTGAATCCCTGAGCTGCTGTATGCAAAGTCTCCACAGTGGTGTTTTCAGTGTTTGTGTGGCAGAGCATTAGTAGGTCAAGAGCTAAAGGAAAAGCTGCAACCATTGGCCTTGGGGCACAGATGAGAATGTGGTACCCAGGCACTAATGTGAAAGCCAAAGGTCTTCAGGCTGATTTCAAGTTCATTAGCATTCTGGTTTCCGAGCCAGGCCCAAGAACAGGAAGAGAAGTACGTGCATAATGAGGGGATGACTCATCTAAGGCCTAAATAGTGACTTTGTGTTGTCACGCCACTTTTTCATTGTGCCATCATGCAATCATCTTTGAAACTCTGTGATGTCATCTTCCTTCCTTGTAAGTCCAAGCCAGATGTAGTTTATCAGACTACTTGTCATGGGTGTGCTTTTGAGAGCCTCGTGATGTAAATTGCATTACTTTTGTGATGACAGACATTAAATAATGTCCTCAACTATCCTCAGCACCAATCCTGGGAAATTTTCCCAATATTCTCAGTAGAGGGGATAACAAGTTGAGGGAATGGGATTGCTTTTTAACTTCTCCAAGAGCTGATACCATCAGGGTGACAACATTGAGGTCCTTTCCAACCTCACGTGAACAACCATAACTGTGGAGGGGGCATTGTTGGTGAGAGAGGTAAGTCTTCCATGGCCGATACCAGATCCCTACTACCATCAGCCCCTCGTGACATGGACTGTCAGCAAAGGCAAGGTACTAGAAAGGAGGAGCCCTGGCAATCATCTCCAAAGGAGCTTAGAATTAAATGGCACTTTAATTGTTACCTTTGCTCCTTAGGTCCAGAAGAGGCACAGCTCAATTCTAGAAGGATCTGGAAGGATCCTTTGAGAGCCAGCTTTATATTAAAATTGTCTGTGGGTATTGCCTGGAAAATCCCATGGATGGAGGAGCCTGGTAGGCTACCATCTATGGGATCGAAAAGAGTCAGACTCGGCTGAGCGACTTCACTTTCATTCTCATTTTCAGGGACTAGAGGTAATTCCTTTTTAAGAAGGATAAAACAGACAGCTGAATTATCACCAGCTAGCTTCAGAGGTGTCTTGGATTGAACCGTGTCCTTCAAAGCACATACATCGGAGTCTTAGCCCCCAGAATCTCAGAATGTGACTTTACCTGGAAACAGGGTATCTACAGAGATAGTAGAGTTAAAATGAGATCAGAAGTGTGGATCTTTCTAAGGCTGATTCATGTTGATATATTGCAGAAGACAACACACTATTGTAAATCAACTATCCTCCAATTAAAAATTAATAAATTTAAACTTAAAAAAGATGTGGATTCTAATCCAATAGGACAGTTTTCCTTATGCTAAATCCCTTCAGTTGTATCCAACTCTTTGTGACCGTATGGATTATAGCCCACCAGACTCCTCTGTCCAAGGGATTCCCAAAGCAAGAATACTGGACTGGGTTGCCATTTCCTCCTCCAGGGGATCTTCTGGACCCATGGATTGAACCCGTGTCTCTTATGTCTCCTGCATTGGCGAGTGGGTTCTTTACCACTAGCACAACCTGGGAAACCTAATAAAAAGGGGAAATTTGAACCAGGGACAGATATACAGGGAGAATGACAAGTGAAGGTGAAGGTGGAGATTGAAGGGCTGCCCCTTGTGAGCCGAAGAATGCCGAAGATTGCCAGAAGCTCAGGAAGAAGCAGGGAACAGATTTTCCCCAGCACCCCTGGAAGGAACCAATCCTGCTGACACCTTGCTCTTGGACTTCTGGCCTGTGAGACTATACATCTCTGTGGTTTAAGCCACCGGGTTTGTGGCGCTTTGTGACAGTAGCCCTGGGAAACTAACACAGAGAGGAAGCTAATCATAGAAAACTAGCTCAGTTCTGAACAAGGCTAGTTACTGGAGAGACTTCTATTTTCTGGCAACATACAATTGAGTGCTATTTGAAAGATAGTCCTTTAAGCCATTTTTCAGGGTCACAATCAGAGTAATTGCACCACGTTCAAATAGGATACCCAAAGCCAGCCTGTGAGGCATCTTGGCTGAGAGGAACTGAACTGGCAGCCCCAGCCCCAACATGATGCCGGCGCCTTGGTCCTATACTCATCTCTATAGCTTTTCTTTCCTTCAAGAGTTTACATCTGCTTTGCAGATGACAGTGTTTACCTAGCTGGCTTCCTGGGGAAGAAGAAAAGAAATTGTTGCAATTTTTCAGTCTTAAGCTAAATTTTGACATGACTGTCACAACCCTAGCAAACAGTTTTTTGGTGATAGTGTTATGAGAAATTTCAGCCATTGGATGGGAGCCTACAATGGCCACCCCACCCCTACTACCATTTTTCTTTTTGTTTTGAGTGTTCTACCCTCTGCTGGAGGCAAACTGAGAGGCTGAAACATTCGAATGGATGTTCAGTCCAATGGTACCTGCTTTTAGTGGAATGGGTCTTTGTATAATCTGTTTTTATCACACCGAGAGCTGAGACAGTCAGTTAACACAGAGGAAATATTAAAGGCAATTCTTTTCCATTCAGGTGAGGCATTAGATAACCCATACGCTTCCCCCCCGACACCACCCCCAACTTAAAACACTAAAGTGAAAGCAGTCTTATTGAGGAAGAAATAAGAAGGAAATTGATTTAAAAACAAACAGATGCTGCTGATAAGATATCTAGGAGACTGGGAATCTGGTCCACTTTAGTCTCTCATCTTTTTCACCTTCTACTGAAGTACCACCCACTTTTTTTTCCCATTCATTTCAGCCTGTTTCCCAATATACCATCTGTCTGCCTCATCTGAGAAAGCTCCCAGACAAAAAAGAAAACAGGGTGACTTAGGAAGCCAAATTAGCTGAAGAGTTCTCCTGGAAATCAAATAGCCCTTGTCCTCTCGCTTTGCCTCTGTGTGCCAGCATTTGAAACATCTCCCCTGTCACCCCCACTTTCACTGGTTGGGTTTATAGATGTAATGAATGCCCACACAGCCAGAGACAGTCAGCCAGCCTAGAATATGATCTCCACGATTCTGAGGACATAAGCTTCATGTTGGAAACTCAATGTGACTGAAGTTTCTCACTGCAATACCTAGAAAAAGAAGTCTGTCTGTGCACAAAGAGATCACAGAACTGTAAGGGATTGCAAGACTTTCTTAGGCAGTCACGCTTCCTTCCTCCCCTTTTGCGGGGTGGGGGAGAGGAGTGAGGCTTAACACAGGAGCACCACACCTTCGCACAAATGCAGTTGTCAGGCTGTGTTTGAAATCTCCAGTCATGGGACGTCTCTGGTAGCCCAGTGGCTGAGACTTTGCGCTCCCAGTACAAGGAGAGTGAGTTTGATCCCTGGTCAGGGAATAGATCACACGTGCCACAAGTAAGAATTTGTGCGTCACAACTGAAAGATCTAGCATGCCGCAGGAAGCGCCACAGCTAACACCTGGAGCAGCCAAATAAATAAACTTTTTTTTTTTTTAAGAAATCTCCAGTCATTTTCATCCTACACTTTGGGGATCTTGGTACCTGTTTCATCCACATGTCTTCCTGTCCCCGTGTTTTCACTGTTATCCATCCCACCCTTATCTAAACAGGATTTTTCATGATTTTATTTCATCTACTGGTGGCAAAATGAATCCATCGTGACTAGAAAACCTCGTTTATGTACTTCCTCGACAGAATGATTTGTTCTCTTAGCCTAACTACCAAGGATTTCATTCGTTTACCACTTACAACCCACCTTGCCATTCCTCTCACAGAAGCACTTGACATGTTTCTCCCCTCCCACAAAAATCATGTGTCTGCAGATCTAGCCATAAATAAATAAAGGAAAGAATCTTTTCTTAAATATCTGAAGTCTAGAATCATGCCCCTGCGCCCTGCATGGACACTGCCAATCATGACACAGCTCTGATAGTCATCTTTGTTTCCTACCAGCTATCAATACAGTCTTTTGATTGACAGAGTCCAGCCTCTGGTCTCTGATATCCAGCAGTGACTGGGACGCTCATGTCTTCTTAGAACTCCTCTGTACGTACTTTTACAAATTCTATTCTCTTCCATCTAATTTCTAACCCAAATTTTCTTATCACAAATGTCTTTTTAGAATATGACCCAGTTGCCTACTTTTTGTTATACTTTCCATATTTGATCAATGCTTTTAAAAAAAAGTCTCCTTTCTTAGAGTCTCTTGTAAATGCATCGTAGCATCAGGATTGGGAGGTAAAACTGCTCCCTCTCCAAGATTTATTTGTGAAATGTCCTGGTGTGGATTTAGGATCCTGAAACAGTGTAATGCAATAAAGAGCACACAGGGATACGTTTAGCAAACAAAAGTGACAATTATAGAAACAAAGAGAGGATCAGGAGATGCATCCCCGGAGGCTGGGAATTAATTGAAGGTGAGAAGTTACCAGACAGGCAGGTTGGCCTTTCCCAGCCCCCAACTTCCATCAGAGCCAAATCTCTCCTTTCTGACAGTAAATCAAGGCAGAGAGAGGCAAGAAGAGGGGATTCTTTTTCTCAGAACGTCTTGTTTTGCGTTGAGAAATAAAGAAAACTGCTAATACATTTTGTGTTGCTCATCCATATGGGAGGTGCCTGTGTAACATTTGGATATCTTTTGAAATTTATACATGCTCTTCCTACCTGCTGTGCTCAATTCAGAATCCAGTGCTGTCATTAAGGCAAAATAACTTTTGTTCTCTCCTCCAGGCACAACATGTTGCACTGGTTTTTGTTTCCAGGAAAAAAAAAATTTTTTTTTTAGACTAAGGAAGCCTGACCAAACCTTCTGTGTCTCTGACTTTTTGCACCTCAGCACTGTGGTTCACTGGGCAAGAGTCCCTTCATGCATTTTCAAGTCCCTCATGAAGACATCAGACTACTTTCTGTAATGGATGGTTTTCATTCTCAGTGTAATAAAGGCAAAGTTCTTGAGGCAGACCGTTCCATCAGAGATGGCAAACATAAGACATTTCAAAGGCTTAGGTCACATGCATTTCAAAGCTTAGTAATGTCTCTGGGATTTGAAAGCTGGATCAGAAATCTGGGTTATATATGTTATACTTCTTGACTTAGCCTGAATTTTAAACATTCCATTTTTTCTATCTTTAAACTTACCAGAGAGACCAGAATAATAGGGAAAATATGTACACCAATAGCAGAACAAAAAGCAAGTTTTATTGCGAAGAGCTAAGCATTTTGGTCATGGAATGTGAAACTTTTCTTTCTTTTGCTTCTTGTTCAAGGTAATAGTAATGTAGACTCTTAGCAATCATTTTTGAACACCACAGATGTATGGGGGAAGGCACATAGGGTTCAACTGACTACAAACTAAATGCTGGGCTAAAAGGCATCTGAAAGCCTATAAGCTGATGGGTCGGGGGAGAGGTTCTTGGAGAAAGAGAACCAGGCATGGCTTTCTTGACATAAAATAAACTTTTTTTTTTTTTCCTGTGGTCTAAGCCTGGCCATGATCTTGCCCTTGAACAGGTCTCAGTAATCAGTGATCTTCAAGGAAGCAAGGGAATGCAGGAACAAAGGAAAAACAGTCAAGAAGCAAGAGTTCAGTGATGAAACAGAATCCTGATTTCTCCTCAAGGGACACAAGTAATAATATATCTTTGAATTGTGCAGGAACCAAGGCCTCCATCCATGTGGAGGGTGGAATGAGGCTGTTGACCTTCATGACTTCAATCAAATAAGGCTTGGACTCTGTTGATCTTTTCCCCAATTCTGCGCTGAATTCTCCTCTGCACAAGCCCCTTCATGAATACGCATGTACCCTTAGTGTAAAATTTCCCGTTTTGCTGTTCAGTGAGGCACTGCTCTGGGAAAGATCCTCAGTGTTTACTGTACTTTATTTTTTCCTCCTTCTCTGAAAATTTTCACTGGATAGATCAACTTTTGTTCTTCTAGTTTGAAAGTTATACATTTTTTTCCCCTTTGGTCATTCACACACTTGTGCCTAACTGCTCAAGACTTATGCATATTATAAATTTAATTTCCCAAATGTGTCAATTAATCTATCCATTTCATCTCTTTCCTGAGCAGGACAAATGCATAAGCACTCTGTCATTTTCTTCGGTGTCTCTATCAGCACCTCATCTAAGATGTTATCATCTAGAACCTCAGCTGTGGAGTTACAGATGTCTCTTTAATATTTGTGAATTTGTTTTATTTTTTAGTGTTTTGATCTTTGCTTTTTTGAGATAATAGATTTTTTTTAATTTTTAAAATTACTTACAAAGTTTTACAGAAGGAACACATAAGAGTATCACCCTATTGATGATGACAATTTTAAACAATACTCATAAAACATAACTGTCCTTGAGTAATAATTATGAAAGGTAATTGTATAATACTGAGAGTCTAGAACATAATACAATTATTAGAGGGCAATTTCTCTACAATATTGTGTTGGCCTCTGCCACACATCAACATGAATCAATCACAGGTGTACATATTAGTCAATAGATTTTAAAAGTTACAGTAAGTCCCCTACAAACGAACCTTCAAGTTGTAAGCTTTCAAAGATGTGAACTTGGGTTCACATGTCCAATCATGTAAATTAGTTCATGTGTCTGGTTTCCCTGCAAACAACTTTGTCAATCAGATGCTCACCTGAATCAGGTTGACCTGTTGTTATTCCCCTTCAACATCAGCACTGAGTGATTGGACTTCTGATGCTGATAGATCTCCCATAGAGAGCTATGAAACTGGGAACGGTACCCTAGGTCGTGCGGAGTACAGAAAAGAACTGAGATCAAAACTCACTCTCAATCTGTTTTATTCATCCCCAGTAATATTTCTCTGTCCAGGGTAATTGTTTCTTCTACGCATCTGGTTGTTAAAGCCTTCTTGGCCTCAGAGATTTCTCATCTTTTATGGAAATTTGTAGGATCTTCTTTCTTGTATCCCTCCCGCTATCTACTTTCACAGTACTGACTCTATGTCCTTTGGCACCACTGCATCACCATCAGCACATAACAGGTGCTTCAAAAACACTTGACAAATAAGCAAAAGGTATAAATTCACAATATCCTCTACATATATTGAGCACCACCTCAGATGATGTTGTAACTTTTGCTTCAAGCACTAAACTCATAATTTTTAAAACTCCTGAGAAGGATACTTTTTATTTTCACCTTGATTTTGCCTATTCCTTTGTTCTTTTTCCATTCTAGAAGTCCCAGTCTCCTTCTAGGAAGTTACTTTCTGTTTAGAGAAATTCCTTTAGCCTCTCTTTACGGTAAGTTTGCTGGCAACACATTCTCTTAGTTATCCTTCATCTGAAAATGTCTTGATTTCCTCTTTGTTTCTAAAGGATATTTTTGCTATTTATAGAATTCAGGGTTGATTGTTTTTTTTATTTTAGCACTTAAAAAATGTTGTGTCACTTCTTTCTGGAAAGAAGCAGAATACTGAATACCTTCTCTTTCCATATTGTTGGTATAGGTTGGCAGTGGAGTCTCAGCTCTCCTCTGGGCCTGGCAGGCTCTGGAAATGAGGCCAGCAGAGTGGCAGTTAGTCTCATCTTGTACTACCTCATTCCAACTTACTGATGCTAGGTGGAAATGGAGGCCTAGTCACCCCCTGGACCCTGCTGACACTATCCTGGTGTAAGAATAGGGGCACCATTTGCTTCCACTGGGTAACCATGGGCATTTTCCTTTGCCCTCTCCTTGCCTACCTAGATGCCTTAAGATCATTTTGCTTCAGTTAGTACATTTACCTGAAGGTAAGAGGTGAAACAACACTTTATAGGTCTAATTAAGGAAGACTAAGCCAAATAGACAAGCAATTACAAATTAATTTTCCTATTTCTCTTTCTTTCTCTCAGAGCTAGATCCGGGCAAAATAGCTAAGCAGGTAACATTTGACCTCAGCGCATCTTCTCTGCCGACTTCTGGTATCTCCTCACCTTGCTATGAGACACTTAGGCAGCACCCTGGATGCTACCGACTATTTCTTTCTCCAAAGAGCTCCATCAAAATGTAGCTACTCTTCTCATTACAAGTTTTTCTGTATTGCTGATTTTTGTAAATCACATTATATATTAATTTAATAAGAGTTTTTTTATATGTAAAAGTTTCTATTTAGGGATCCATTCCTTCAGGTTCTTGATATATCACTGACTAGCAAATCTGATCATCTAAGAGGTTAAAGGATGCTTATTTTTAAATATATGACCCCTTCTAAGAAACCACTGGGAGGGAGAGAAGGAGTTACAAGTTTTTTTTATTCATTTTATCCTAATATTGTTGCATTTAAATGGAAGCCTTTAGTACTTTAAGCAGAAGCATCCATGTTGAAAACATTTAAGGAAGAGAGCTGGTACAGGGACAGAGGTCCTTGGGGCAAGAGACCTTCAGGAATCCTTAATTACTATATTTATTACTAACAGTGGATTGACTCATATCTCCTTAATTTGCACAGAGAATCAAGAGCTGTCTGCTAGGTTATAAATTATATATATATACATATGCATATGTATCAGTTCAGTTCAGTTCAGTCGCTCAGTCGTGTCCGACTCTGCGACCCCATGAATCGCAGCACGCCAGGCCTCCCTGTCCATCACCAACTCTCAGAGTTCACCCAAACTCATGTGCATCAAGTTGGTGATGCCATCCAGCCATCTCATCCTCTGTCGTCCCCTTCTCCTCCTGCCCTTAATCCATCCCAGCATCAGGGTCTTTTCCATGAGTCAGCTGTTCACCTCAGGTGGCCAAAGTATTGGAGTTTCAGCTTCAGCATCAGTCCTTCCAATTCTATATATATACTATTTATAAATCAATTATAAATAGTGTGTGCATTTCTACTCTTCTGTATTTCATTGATTTGATCTTGTTTCTCAGTTGTCAGAGCTCTTGGATAAAAGCAGTTGCTTTTCCAGGGAGTCATTTTATCTTCTGCTCTGCATTTTTGAATGAGTGATTTTAGAATTTGTTCTTCATAGGTGGCACTAGGGGTAAACAATCTGCTAAGGCAGAAACCTAAGAGATGTATGTTCAGTCCCTGGGTCAGGCAGATCTCTTGGAGAAGGAAATGGCAACCCACACCAGTATTCTTGCCTGGAGAATCCCCATGGATAGAGGAGCCTGATGGGCTACAGTCTATAGGGTCACACAGAGTCAGACACGACTGAAATGACTTAACACTTACACACGTTGTCCTTATTCAGCTGTTGCTGTTTGCTTATTGGACATTTGTGATTTAGGTTCCACAGGACAAAAATGTTAGATTGTCAAGGAAAAAAAAATCTCTGAAAGGGAACAGATTTGTGGTTGCCAAGGGGGAGGATGGGTGGGGGACGGATGGACTGGGAATT
Source organism: Ovis aries (assembly GCF_016772045.2). Taxonomy (NCBI): domain Eukaryota; kingdom Metazoa; phylum Chordata; class Mammalia; order Artiodactyla; family Bovidae; genus Ovis; species Ovis aries. The sequence goes on from NC_056061.1 coordinate 48,997,728, forward strand.
AGCAGATGCAAACTATTATATATAGACTGAATAAACAGCAAGGTCCTACTGTATAGCACAGGGACCTATATTAAATATCCTGTGATGAACCATATGGAAAAGAATATGAAAAAGAATGTAGATGTATGTATAACTGAATCACTTTTTTGTACATCAGAAATGAACACAACACTGTAAACCAACGATATTTCAATAAAATAAGTTTTTTAAAATGTCTTTGATACATCAAGTTTTTTCCGCCTACCATGATGGACTCCTGACTTTTCTTTCATTGTAACTTTGTATAAGCATCATGATTGTGCTGCAAAGTGCTCCTTAGGAATTGGTGGTGCTTTTTAAAAACCATCGTCTTCTGAGGTATTGAAATGAATAGATGCAACTTGCAGTTGCTCTAGAAATCTATGCAGACACCAAGATATTGACCAGAAAAGCCAGGAAAGCCTCTCTCAACCTAGAGAGACATAGGAAGGAGAAACCTGAGAATGAGTTAACCTGTGTTAATATATAAATTATACTTTACATATAAATTTAAGTTCTGATGTTAATTTTAAGAAGTTCTGCTTTGCTAAGGGACTTGAGAGTGAGGGAACTGTTAGTTGATGATACGCAAGATTAAAGAATCATTATATTTCCAGCAATAACAAGGTTGTAGCACCTCTGGCTCATCCATTTGTGGGTTGTTATTCTAATGTTGGAAACAGTGTAGCACTTACTGTCCAGTTTCATTCAAATTTCATCACTAATCTGCCATTTCAGTTCAGTTCAGTTTAGTCGCTCAGTCGTGTCCAACTCTTTGCGACCCCATGAGTCGCAGCACGCCAGGCCTTCCTGTCCATCACCAACTCCCGGAGTTCACTCACACTCACGTCCATCGAGTCAGTGATGCCATCCAGCCATCTCATCCTCTCTCGTCCCCTTCTCCTCCTGCCCCCAATCCCTCCCCAGCATCAGAGTCTTTTCCAATGAGTCAACTCTTCGCATGAGGTGTCCAAAGTACTGGAGCTTCAGCTTTAGCATTATTCCTTCCAAAGAAATCCCAGGGTTGATCTCCTTCAGAATGGACTGGTTGGATCTCCTTGCAGTCCAAGGGACCCTCAAGAGTCTTCTCCAACACCACAGTTCGAAAGCATCAATTCTTCGGTGCTCAGCCTTCTTCACAGTCCAACTCTCACATCCATACATGACCACAGGAAAAACCATAGCCTTGACTAGACGGACCTTAGTCAGGAAAGTAATGTCTCTGCTTTTGAATATCTGCCATTTAAATGTTGTATTTTCTCATTTCTAAAAATGGTTATATTTAATAATAACAGTGATACTCATCGAATGGTACCTTACATCTGAATAGTACTTAAGAATTTACACTTTCAGAGACTTCTATGGTGGTCTAGGGGTTAAGAATACACCTTCCAATCTAGAGGATTCAGGTTTGATCCCTGGTGGGGAAACTAAGATCCCACACGCCAAAGAGTAGCTAAGCCCATGCACCACAACTAGAGAGCCTGCTCACTGCAAGCACTGAGCCTGCATGCACTAGAGACTACCTGCCCCAACTAGAGGGAAGGCCACGTGCCACAATAAGGAGCCACATGCTGCAGCTAAGACCCGACACAGCCAAATGAATAAATAAGCATGGAAAGAACTACACTTTCACGCAGAGCATCTCTTACTACATCCTAAGGGCTTCCCTGATTGCTCAGTGGATAAAGAATCTGCTTGCAATGCAGGAGACACAGGGAATGAGGGTTTGACTCCTGGGTTAGGGAGATCCCCTGGAGAAGGAAATGGCAACCCACTCCAGTATCCTTGCTTGCAAAATCCCATGGACAGATGAGCCTGGCAGACTACAGTCCATGGGGTTGCAAAGAGTCTGACACGACTAAGCAACTAACCATGAGCATGAGAATACATCATAAAAGGACAATATTTATTTAAAATTTATTATTCATAACCATGTGGCAGTAATGGTAAAGAACCTGCTTGCCAATGCAGGAAACATAAGAGACAGGGGTTAGATCCCTGGGTCTGGAAGGTCACTTGGAGAAGGAAATGGCAACCCACTCCAGTATTTTTGCCTGGAGAATCCCATAGACAGAGGAGCCTAGCAGGCTACAGTCCAAGGGTTTGCAAAAGAGTCAGACACAACTGAATGACTAACACTTTCACTTTCATAGCTGATTCACTACACTGTACAGCAGAAACTAAAGAATATTATAAAGAAATTATACTCCAATTAGAAAATTATAAACATAATAGAAAAGTAAATCACTGACAACAAGCCTTTGTGTTTAGCTGAATTTAGTGAGGCTTTCCTGGGGAAAGTAGAGAGGAAAAGCAAAAGACTTCAGGGCAAACATTAAGTCTTCCTCATTCTGAAAGTGCCGTGCTCTCCCCACCACTGTGGATTTCCTGCTTCCTGGGGCTCTCCACCTCTCTGACTCCCTCCCTCTTCCTCTTCCCTTTCCGCTCTTCTGTCTGCCACTTTCTCTCTTTTGAAGGGAGCTTCAGGAACAAACAAAATATTCCTCCCCTTGCCTCACCAAGTGTAATTTCCCTTCCATCAAAGCCATGGCTCCTGCCCACGTCCAGGACGTGGGGCTAGAGTGGGAACACCTTTCCAAAGACGGTCCTCTTCCTGAGAATTAGTGTCACTTGTTAGTATTCTTCTCCACCTCATTACCTTTACTTTTCTGCGTTTTCTATTAGCGAGGGAAATTAAGGTCAAAGAAATTATTCCGTCAGGTACTCAGGTACAAAAGAGATAGGCTTCAGCATCTTCTTCCATAAAAATTAACACTTTCATGGAAACATCCTTTTATGTTTTTCTGCACCAAATAGAATATTTTCCACTTTCTTAATGTTTGCCAATTTAGTAGAGGGGAAAGTGGTATCTCCATTAAAAAATCTTTTTTTTAAAAAAATGATCATTTAACCAGAGAGATGTTATAGGGAGGGAGGTGGGAAGGGGGTTCATGTTTGGGAATGCATGAAAAAAAAAATCATTTATCTGAACTTACTTACAGAACAGAAACAGACTCCCAGACTTAAGAGAATAAGCTTATGGCTGAGGGGGGAGGATGAGAGGAAGGGATAGTTAGAGAGTTTGGATGGATGTGTACACATTGCTATATTTAAAACAGATAACCAACAAGGATGTAAGTATAGCACATGGAACTCTGCTCAATGTTATGTGGCAGCCTGGATGGGAGGGGAGTTTAGGGGAGAATGTGAAGTTGTTCAGTCCTGTCTGACTCTTTGCGACCCTATGGACTGTAGCCTACCAGGCTCCTCTGTCCATAGGATTCTCCGGGCAAGAGTACTGGAGTGGGTTGGCATTGCCTTCTCCAGGGGATTTTCCTGACTCAGAGAGTGAACCCAGGTCTCCTACATTGTAGGCAGATGCTTTACCATCTGAGCCATGAAGGAAGTCCTACTGGGGGAGAAAGGATACATGTATATGTATGACTAAGTCCCCTGGCTGTTCACCTGAGACTATCACAACTTTGTTTATTAATTGGTTATATCTCAATACAAAATAAAAAGTAAAAAAATCATTTATCTATATTTGTTTCAACATCTCTACGTAATTAGTTTTATTCTCCTTTGATAAAATAGACATCAAAAAAAAAAAAAATCTTGAGTATCTCCCTTTTACTTGACCACTTCATTTCTTTTGTGATCATTCCTTAGATACCCTATTTCATCAATCCAAGGACACAGATTTTCACATTTATCATTTTACTGTCGATGGTGTACAGCTGGTACTACACATGCTGAGTTTGTCACTTTAAATGTATTTTAAAAGATAATAATATAATTTGAGATTGAAATAGAAAGTTTTGTGTACAGAGAAGTGAATGAAAACAAGATAGGGCATAAATTTCTTATTGATGAAGTAAATATTCATTGTTGAAGAAGTAACCACAATTCCATTTATTTGCAAAGCAATGGCCATGTGCTTTCTGGGACCTAAGGAGAAACTCACAAATATATGAAGCTGAGTTATTTTTATTTTTACATGCAAAAAGATTGCCTCTTGTATGCCAACCATGGCAACTGAAGGAGATAGTGTTAAAATCATTCAAATATATGAGAAAGAAAATCAAGGCCATAAGATACCAGTCGCACAATATAAAGGCATAGTTAAATTAGTGAGTGACATTTTAGCTTTCTTAATAGTGTGCCTGATAATTGATGAAATTAGAATTAAAGAAAATTTCATAATAACTAAAAGCTATAAATACTTTGAGTTTATATATTCTTTCACATATGTTATCATATTTGATCCTTTTAATAAACCTGAGACATTTATGACACCTCTTCAATCAGATCAGTCGCTCAGTTGTGTCTAACTCTTTGTGACCCCATGGACTGCAGCATGCCAGGCCTCCCTGTCCATCAACAACTCCTGGAGCTTGCTCAAACTCATGTCCAATGAGTCGGTGATGCCATCCAACCATCTCATCCTCTGTCATTCCCTTTTCCTTCTGCCTTCAATCTTTCCCAGCATCAGGGTCTTTTCAAATGAGTCAGTTCTTCACATCAGGTGGCCAAAGTATTGGAGCTTCAACTTGAAGTATCAGTCCTTCCAACAAATATCCAGGACAGATTTCCTTTAGGATTAACTGGTTTGATCTTGCGGTCCAAGGGACTCTCAAGAGTCTTCTCCAACACCACAGTTCCAAAGCATCAATTCTTCAACACTCAGCTTTCTTTATGATCCAACTCTCACATCCATACATGACTACTGGAAAAACCATAGCCTTAACTAGATGGACCTTTGCCAGCAAAGTAATGTCTCTGCTTTTTAATATGCTATCTAGTTTGGTCATAGCTTTTCTCCCAAGGAGTAAGTATCTTTTAATTTCATGGCTGCAGTCACCATCTGCAGTGATTTTGGAGCCCAAGAAAATAAAGTCTGTTATGATTTCCATATTTTTACCATCTATTTGCCATGAAGTGATGAAACCGGATGCCATGATCTTTTTTAAAATTAATTAATTTATTTTAATTGGAGGTTAATTACTTTACAATATTGTAGTGGTTTTTGCCATACATTGACCTGAATAAGCCATAGGTGTACATGTGTCCCCTATCCTGAACCCCCCTCCCATCTCCCTCCCCATCCCATCCCTCTGGGTCATCCCAGTGCTCCAGCCCTGAGTGCCCTGTCTCATGCATCAAACCTGGACTGGCGATCTATTTCACATATGATAATATACATGTTTCAATGCTATTCTCCCAAATCATCCCACCCTCTCCTTCTCCCACAGAGTCCAAAAGTCTGTTCTTTATCTCTGTGTCTCTTTTGCTGTCTCACATATAGGGTCATCGTTACCATCTTTCTAAATTTCATACATATGCGTTAATATACTGTATTGGTGTTTTTCTTTCTGACTTACTTCACTCTGTATAATAGGCTCCAGTTTTATCCACCTCATTAGAACTGATTCAAATGGATTTTTTTAAAATAGCTGAGTAATATTCCATTGTGTATATGTACCACAGCTTTCTTATCCATTTGTCTGCCGATGGACAATTAGGTTGTTTCCATGACCTAGCTATTATAAACAGTGCTGCAATGAACATTGGGGTACGCATCTCTCTTTCAATTCTGGTTTCCTTGGTGTGTATGCCCAGCAGTGGGAATGCTACATGATCTTTGTTTTTTGAATGTTGAGTTTTAAGCCAGATTTTTCACTCTCTTCTTTTGCTTTCACCAAGAGGCTCTTTGTTCTTCTTTGCTTTCTGTCATAAGGGTGATGTCATCTGCATATCTGAGGTTATTGATATTTCTCCCCACAATCTTGATTCTAATCTTGATTAAACTCTTACCTTTTTATTATTATTATCTTATATTACTACTAATAATAATATTTATCATGATTTCATTATGCCCATATTACAATTGAGAAATAATCATAGCATACATAAGATTCATAATGTGTTATATATGATCATAAAATAAGCAACAAGATATAAATAATTATGGGCTTCCCTGCTGTCTCAGATTGTAAAGAATCTGCCTGCAATGCAGGAGACCCAGGTTCAATTCCCGAGTTAGAATAATGATATTTAATTTGATTATCATGTCTATTTGCAATAGAAAAAATTCAAGTTCAGAGTGATTTGCTCAAGGTAACACAGCATTTAAGTAGCAGAGTGTGAGTTTTGTGGTCTTATCTTGGAAAATTCTGAAGACTCTACTGCAAGCCTTGTGATATGTCAGTTTCCTTACATGGTCTCTCTGGACCTCAAAAGAAAAATGGTGCCTAGATATTTCTCCAGACATCCTTCTGATGGGATGTGGAAAATGTGGAAAGGAACAGATTTAGTTAGGTGCTTCTGGTTGTAAGAAACAGAAATCACAAATCAAACTGGCTCTAGCAAGAAGAAAATGCATTGTATCACAGGAAATCCAGAGATAAGGCAGCTTCCAAGGGCAATTGATTCAGTGACTCACTGATGTCATCAGAGACTCAAGTACTTTCCATGCCCCCTCACTGCTATTCTCTGTATCAGCTTCATGTCTAATCGGTAGCAAGCCAAGTAAAGCCATACCATATATAGTAAAATATCCAGGATGACAACACATAGAGGAGAAGAGAGAAAGTACCTTTCTGTGGTTGTCTCTCAGGGAAAGGAAGCTTTCCTTACCCACCCCCTGCCCAGAAGCCCCTCAGCATAACTTTATGTTTTTGTCTTCTTAGTCAGAGTTGGGAAACAAGCTTAACCAATAACAGGCAAGGAAGCAGGAGTTATTTTTACACCTGGAGTTGGAGGTGGGGTATCTTCCTTTGAGTCACAACCAACCTTTGAGACTAGGAAAAGGAATTATATTCATAGTTTCTGTTTATCAAAGAAAGATTTATCTAGAATGTGTGCTAAAGTGAAAGTGTGAGACATTCAGTTGTGTCCGACTCTTTGCACCCCCATGGACTGTAGCCCGTCAGGCTCCTCTGTCCGTGGAATTGCCCAGGCAAGAATACTGAAGTGAGCTGCCATTCCCTTCTTCAGGGGATCTTCCCAACCCAGGGATCTAACCCAGTCCTCCTGCATCGCAGGCAGATTCTTTACCATCTGAGCCACCAGGGAAGAGAACTTGTGCTAACTTAATTTCTATAATGACACCTACACAATCCTTCCCTCCAGTTAGTTTTCTTCTAACCCATAGTTAGAAAATCAGGCTCATCATTCCTAAAATTACACACACACACAGTTTATAAAATATATGGTAGATCCTCTTGTTTTTATCTTTTATAATATTACTGCAATGTGTGCTTTGCTTGAAACTCCATGCACTTAATGCTTTACTAGGGCAGTGATAATAGCAAAAGAGAACACAAATTGGATCTGTAGAACATGGGATCAAACCAAGAAGACCTTGCTTGGTTGGTTGATAACTGAAAGACAAGATCATATGAAGCAGTTACATTATAAGATCTGAAGTGAAATCATGAGCACATTATAGAAAAGTCTTTTTATTCTTTCAGAAGCCATTTAACAAGTAGCAAATAAGAGTGGAGTTGGGCTATGACAGGATAATAGATTTCTCTGCCAGAAAAAAAATGATGTGCAGTTGTTATCCCAAGGAACAAAGAATGCAAAGAGGAGCTTAAAATTGTGGTTTTGTTCTAGAACACATTTGTAAGTAGAATGCATTCGTTCTTAAATAAAAACCATATCTGCTATTACATATGAAATATGATGTATTCTTATTCAATACTGAAAAAATACAGTAGTCATTTTGCTAATACAAAAACATGTACATGATTAAGTACTGTCATTCATTTAGATGTCATTCTTAGTAGATGCTAAGAACTGGTCAATGGGAATCAGTACATTAGTGTTTTAGGTTATAAAGGAGTGTACTTACAAAACTCCATGAAAATGGACTACATAAAGCAGTCTTCTTGGTTTTAAAAAATGAGACCCTAAAAAACAACACAATAGAAAAAAAAGGGAAAGAAAACAGTAGACACTGCAGAGAAGATAGAATGCAAAGCCTGGTATACATATGCGAAGATATTCAACCTCAATTACACAGAAATCCAGCAGAAAAGGAAATAATATCAACGTTCATCTGTCATACTGGCAAAAATTATTAACCAGCCACTATTGTTAAAGAGAAGGACATTTTGGCATGGTTGGGTAGAGTGTAAATTTTGCCTTTTCCTGTGGCAGGTTGATAGTGTACTTGAAATCTTTTGTGTTCGGTTTCCAGTCTTGTTCACCTCACCTATATCTTAGTTCAGTCACAGTTGTGGTGACTCAGTGTGGGCTCAGATGCAAGTTGAGCTATCTCTTGCCCCAACCCACAGTTTCTTGGATGACTTATAACTCAGGACTCTACGAGATTAAACACAACCGTCAACACACGTGAGAACCAGAAGTGCTAGACTGTGAATATCCTTTGAGGCAAATCTCTGACCAGTCGGGGCCAGAAGTGATATTTAAATGTTTCTCCTCTTCCCTCTTTCCCCGCTCCCTACCCAAATGGATGGGTTTGGAATACAGTTCATATGGCTCCTCAGAAATTTCTGCAAATTTAAGCATTCAGCCACCTGTAGTGGTGGACGGCTCAGTAAAGCATTTTCAGTTCAGTTCAGTTCAGTTCAGTCACTCAATCATGTCCGACTCTTTGTGACCCCATGAATTGTAGCACGCCAGGCCTCCCTGTCCATCACCAACTCCTGGAGTTCACTCAAACTCATGTGCATCGAGTCAGTGATGCCTTCCAGCCATCTCATCCTCTGTTGTCCCCTTCTCCTTCTGCCCCCAGTCCCTCCCAGCATCAGGGTCTTTTCTAATGAGTCAACTCTTCACATGAGGTGGCCAACGTATTGGAGTTTCAGCTTTAGCATCAGTCCTACCAATGAACACCCAGGACTGATCTCCTTTAGGATGGACTGGTGGACCTCCTTGCAGTCCAAGGGACTCTCAAGAGTCTTCTCCAACACCACAGTTCAAAAGCATCAATTCTTCAGCACTCAGCTTTCTTCACAGTCCAACTCTCACATCCATACATGACCACTGAAAAAACCATAGCCTTGACTAGACGGGCCTTTGTTGGTAAAGTAATATCTCTGCTTTTGAATATGCTGTCTAGGTTGGTCATAACTTTCCTTCCAAGGAGTAAGTGTCTTTTAATTTCATGGCTGCAATCACCATCTGCAGTGATTTTGGAGCCCCCAAATAAAGTCTGACACTGTTTCCACTGTTTCCCCATCTATTTCCCATGAAGTGATGGGACCAGATGCCATGATCTTAGTTTTCTGAATGTTGAGCTTTAAGCCAAAATTTTCACTCTCCTCTTTATAGGCCAAATTGGGAAAGGTGTACATCAAGGCTACATATTGTACCCTGCTTATTTAACTTATATGCAGAAATGCTGCATATGAGAAACACTGCATATAACATCATGAGAAATGCTGGGCTGGATGAGGCACAAGCTGGAATCAAGATTGCTGGGAGAAATATCAATACCTCAGATATGCAGATGACATGAAAGTGAAAGAGAGAGTGAAAAAGTTGGCTTAAAACTCAGCATTCAGAAAACTAAGATCATGGCATCTGGTCCCATCACTTCATGGGAAATAGATGGGGAAAACAGTGGAAACAGTGACAGACTTTATATTTTTGGGCTCCAGAATCACTGCAGATGGTGATCACAGCCATGAAATTAAAAGACGCTTGATCCTTGGAAGGAAAGTTATGACCAACCTAGATAGCATATTGAAAAGCAGAGACATTACTTTGCCAACAAAGGTCCGTCTAGTCAAAGCTTTAGTTTTTCCAGTAGGCATGTATGGATGTGAGAGTTGGACTATGAAGAAAGCTGACACCAAAGAATTGATGCTTTTGAACTGTGGTGTTGGAGAAGACTCTTAAGAGTCCCTTAGGGGGGAGGGAAAGATGGCGGAGGAATAGGATGGGAAGATCACTTTCTCCCTCACAAATTCCTCAAAAGAACATTTCAACACCGAGCAAACTCCATAAAACAACTTCTGTAGGCTGGCAGAGGACATCAGGCAACCAGAAAAGCAGACCATTGTCTTCAAAACAGGTAGGAAAAAATATAAAAGACGAAAAAGGAGACAAAGGAGGTGGGGAGGGAGCTCCGTCCCGGGAAGGGAAGCCCGTCCCGGGAAGGGAATTTTAAGAAGAGAGGTTTCCAAACACCAGGAAACACTCTCCCTGCCCAGTCTGTGGCGAGCCTTGGAAACACAGAGGGCAACATAACAGGAAGGAAAAATAGATAAATAATTAAAACCAACAGATTACAAGCCCACCAGTAACTCCCCCAGCGGAAAAGCAGCACAGACGCCTGCATCCGCCATTGGGAAGTGGGGGCAGGGCAGGGACGCGCGGGAGGCGCGGGCTGCAGAGCTTTGTAAGAATCGGGCAGGAACGCCCCACGCGCAACCAGAACGACCTAACTTGGGCTAGCAAACCAGACTGTGGGATAGCTACCACGCGAAAAGCTCGAACATAAGACACCGCCAGGACTGAGCACAGAACAAAGGACGGAACGGAAAAGCCGGCTGCAGACCATTCCCCGCCGGGGACAGGCAGCCAGAGCCGTAAGGACTGGAAAGGGGCAATTGCAGACCCGGAGAGACTTTACGTACCTAACTGCAAGCAGGCTCCTTTGCTAAGACTTCTGGGGGTGCTGGACAGTAGCCAAACTCCTGAGCTACTCGGACCTGGGAAGGACACAAAGCGCAGTCCCAGCCGCATTTGTGCCTCTGAGGGCTGCCTGAGCGCCGAACCTGAGTGGCTTGGACCGGGGAAGTGCACGCAGCCTAGGGCCGGCCCCGGACGGTTCCCGGCTGAGCATCGTAGAGCCAGAGCGGTTTGTGCGCCGCGAGAAAGGACAGGTCAAGCGGAGCAGAGATACTGTGTGCACACGACAGTGCTATTTGTTTGCAGCATTCCCCCCTCCCCACAGCGCGACTGAACTAGTGAGCCTAAAAAACCAGCAAACAGAAGAAGTTAAACAGAGGGAACCACCTTGGAAGTGAGCCCACATGGCCCATAACATCAGAGAAGGGCCAGATTTAAAAAATCATTCCTTTTTTTTTTTTTTTTGCTCTTTTGTTTTTTTTTTTTCTTTTTTTTCTAGCTTTTTTAAAAATTGTTAAGTCTTCTATTTCTCCTCTAATTTTTATTTCTATAACCTATTATTACTATTTTAAAAAAAAAAAGACTTTTTTTTTTTTAAGGCAAACACCATATATACTCTTTGGATGGTTGTTGGGTTTTGTTTTTTTTTTAATAATTCTTTTTTTTTCTTTCTTTCTTCCTTTCTCCTTCTGCTTTTCTTTAATATTGTATCTTTGAAAATCCAACCTCTACTCTAGATTTTTAATCTTTGCTCTTAGGTTTTTGTTGTCAATTTTGTACATTTAAAAACCCAAACTTCACTACCCAAGTTTACCTGAGAGCGAGATTACTGGCTTGACCACTCTCTCCTCCTCTGGCCTCTCCTTTTTCTCCACCAGGTGGCCTCTGTCTCTTTTCTCCCCCATCTCTTCTCTATCCAACTCTGTGAATCTCTGTGTGTTCCAGACGGTAGAGAACACCTAAGGAACTGGTTACTGGCAGGATTTCTCTCTCTCCTACTCATTCCTCTCTCTTATCCTCCTGGTCACCTCTGTCTACTTCCTCCCTCTCCTCTTCCCCGTATAACTCTGTAAATACCTCTGAGCGGTCCAGACTATAGAGCGCACATAAAGAAGTGACTACTGGCTAGCTTGCTCTCTCCTCTTTTGATCTCACCACATCTCATTCCAGTTACCTCTAACTACCCCTCCATCTTCTCTTCTCCTTGTAACTCAGTGAACCTCTCTGAGTGTCCTCAATGTGGAGAAACTTTTCATCTTTAACCTAGATGTTTTATCATCGGTGCTGTATAGATGGAGAAGTCTAGAGGCTACTGTAAAAATAAAACTGAAAACCAGAAGCAGGAGGCTTAAATCCAAAGCCTGAAAACATTAGAGAACTCTTGAATTCAGGGAACATTAAGCAATAGGAGCTCATCAAATGCCTTCATACCTACACCGAAACCAAGCTCCACCCAAGGGCCAACAAGTTCCAAAACAAGACATACCACGAAAATTCTCCAGCAACACAGGAACACTCCCCTGAGCTTCAATATACAGGCAGCTCAAAATTATCCCAAAACCTTTGATGTCTCACAACCCATTATGGGTCACTCCACTGCACTCCAGAGAGAAGAAACCCAGCTCCACCCACCAAAACTCCAACACAAGCCTCCCTAACCAGGAAACCTTGACAAGCCACTGATAGAACCCCACCCAAAGTGAGGAAGCTCCATAATAAAGAGAACTCCACAGATTACCAGAATATAAAAAGGCCACCCCAAACGCAGCAATATAACCAAAATAAAGAGACAGAGGAATACTCAGCAGGCAAAGGAACAGGAGAGTTGCCCACCAAACCAAACAAAAGAGGAAGAAGTAGGGAATCTACTGGAGAAGGAATTCCGAATATTGATAGTGAAAATGATCCAAAATCTTGAAATCAAAATGGAAACACAGATAAATAGCCTAGAGACAAGGATTGAGAAGATGCAAGAAAGGTTTAACAAGGACCTAGAAGAAATAAAAAAGAGTCAAAATATAATGAATAATGCAATAAGTGAGATCAGAAACACTCTGGAGGCAACAAATAGTAGAATAACGGAGGCAGAAGATAGGATTAGTGAAATAGAAGATAGAATGGTAGAAATAAATGAATCAGAGAGGAAACAAGAAAAACGAATTAAAAGAAACGAGGACAATCTCAGAGACCTCCAGGACAATATGAAACGCTCCAACATTCGAATTATAGGAGTCCCAGAAGAAGAAGACAGAAAGAAAGATCATGAGAAAATCCTTGAGGAGATAATAGTTGAAAACTTCCCAAAAATGGGGAAGGAAATAATCACCCAAGTCCAAGAAACACAGAGAGTTCCGAATAGGATAAACCCAAGGCAAAACACCCCAAGACACATATTAATCAAATTAACAAGGATCAAACACAAAGAACAAATATTAAAAGCAGCAAGGGAAAAACAACAAATAACACACAAGGGGATTCCCATAAGGATAACAGCTGATCTTTCAATAGAAACTCTTCAGGCCAGGAGGGAATGGCAAGACATACTTAAAGTGATGAAAGACAATAACCTACAGCCCAGATTACTGTACCCAGCAAGGATCTCATTCAAATACGAAGGAGAAATCAAAAGCTTTACAGATAAGCAAAATATATATCAATATAGTGAAATATATATCAATATAGTGAAAATGAGTATACTACCCAAAGCAATTTACAAATTAAATGCAATCCCTATCAAGCTACCAGCCACATTTTCACAGAACTAGAACAAATAATTTCAAGATTTGTATGGAAATACAAAAAACCTCGAATAGCCAAAGCAATCTTGAGAAAGAAGAATGGAACTGGAGGAATCAACTTGCCTGACTTCAGGCTCTACTACAAAGCCACAGTCATCAAGACAGTATGGTACTGGCACAAAGACAGACATATAGATCAATGGAACAAAATAGAAAGCCCAGAGATAAATCCACACACATATGGACACCTTATCTTTGACAAAGGAGGCAAGAATATACAATGGAGTAAAGACAATCTCTTTAACAAGTGGTGCTGGGAAAACTGGTCAACCACTTGTAAAAGAATGAAACTAGATCACTTTCTAACACCGCACACAAAAATAAACTCAAAATGGATTAAAGACCTAAATGTAAGATCAGAAACTATAAAACTCGTAGAGGAGAACATAGGCAAAACACTCTCAGACATATATCACAGCAGGATCCTCTATGATCCACCTCCCAGAATTCTGGAAATAAAAGCAAAAATAAACAAATGGATCTAATTAAAATTAAAAGCTTCTGCACAACAAAGGAAAATATAAGCAAGGTGAAAATACAGCCTTCTGAATGGGAGAAAATAATAGCAAATGAAGCAACTGACAAACAACTAATCTCAAAAATATACAAGCAACTTATGCAGCTCAATTCCAGAAAAATAAACGACCCAATCAAAAAATGGGCCAAAGAACTAAATAGACATTTCTCCAAAGAAGACATATGGATGGCTAACAAAAACATGAAAAGATGCTCAACATCACTCATTATTAGAGAAATGCAAATCAAAACCACAATGAGGTACCACTTCACACCAGTCAGAATGGCTGCGATCCAAAAATCTGCAAGCAATAAATGCTGGAGAGGGTGTGGAGAAAAGGGAACCCTCCTACACTGTTGGTGGGAATGCAAACTAGTACAGCCACTATGGAGAACAGTGTGGAGATTCCTTAAAAATTGCAAATAGAACTACCTTATGACCCAGCAATCCCCCTGCTGGGCATACACACCGAGGAAACCAGAATTGAAAGAGACACATGTACCCCAATGTTCATCGCAGCACTGTTTATAATAGCCAGGACATGGAAACAACCTAGATGTCCATCAGCAGATGAATGGATAAGAAAGCTGTGGTACATATACACAATGGAGTATTACTCAGCCGTAAAAAAGAATTCATTTGAATCAGTTCTGATGAGATGGATGAAACTGGAGCCGATTATACAGAGTGAAGTAAGCCAGAAAGAAAAACACCAATACAGTATACTAACACATATATATGGAATTTAGGAAGATGGCAATGACGACCCTGTATGCAAGACAGGGAAAGAGACACAGATGTGTATAACGGACCTTTGGACTCAGAGGGAGAGGGAGAGGGTGGGATGATTTGGGAGAATGACATTCTAACATGTATACTATCATGTGAATTGAATCGCCAGTCTATGTCTGACGCAGGATGCAGCATGCTTGGGGCTGGTGCATGGGGATGACCCAGAGAGATGTTATGGGGAGGGAGGTGGGAGGGGGGTTCATGTTTGGGAACGCATGTAAGAATTAAAGATATTAAAATTTAACAAAAAATAAACTTCACAAAATATGAAAAAAAAAAACCAAAGAAAAAAAAAAAAGAGTCCCTTAAACTGCAAGGGGATCCAACCAGTCCATCCTAAAGGAGATCAGTCCTGGGTGTTCATTGGAAGGACTGATGTTGAAGCTGAAACTCCAATAATTTGGCCACCTGATGCGAAGAGCTGACTCATTTGAAAAGATCCTGATGCTAGGAAAGATTGAAGGCGGGAGGAGAAGGGGACGATAGAGAATGAGATGAATGGTTGGCATCACCAACTCGATGGACTTGAGTTTGAGTAAACTCTGGGAGTTGGTGATGGACAGGGAGGCCTGGCGTGCTGAAGTCCATGGGCTCGCAAAGAGTTGGACACGACTGAGCGACTGAACTGAACTGAACTAATAGGCTTTCCTTCCTTATCCAAATCAATCCCTTCTCTCATTCCTGTTTTCTGAGATCATACTCCTCAGAAAGTACTAATGTGGAAATCTTTGTCTCTAGCTCTGTGATAACTGGGTTAAGGCTGGTACTAGCTAGCCTGCCTTAGTACATGTGCTTAGCCTGGCATTGCCACTTTCTGGAACGATTTCTTGGGAAGAGTTTACTAAGATCCTTCAGGGATATACATACTGAAATGTGTATCTGCAATATTCCTTATAGTAGGCAGAAAGAATCATATTGTAATAGTATTAAATGAAAAGGACCAAGTTATTGGAGGGGGAGTGTAGAAATATATATCAATCTTCTTACATAGTATATAGGTATGAAAAAAATCCACAGGAAGAAAATCCAACCTGTTAACAATAATTATTTTGTAGGATATACAATAATCAAGATAGAAAGACACTTTCTCTTTAAAATAATAATACTAATAAAGCCAACCCAAAAAAGATTTTTAAAAAGGAAAACCAATCAGATTCTAATGTTATTAATATTATCAGAAAGGAGAAATATTCAAAATACTTCAAAAATATATGACAACTCAAGGTGTAGAAGCAAGGGAAGTTTGTTTTCTTCCCTTACTTTAATTTTTTCAATGTTCTTGTCTCTTCCCTAACAAATCCCTTTACTTGCTCTTGACCTGGGAATGACTGAGCATCTTTTTTTCCCTCTCTCATGCCCAAATTCATCGAAACTGAACTCTTTTGATTCCCATTCTTTCAGGGTACTAAATTCCAAGGATGATAATCCAGTCACAAGGTCAGAATTCCCAAACTGTAAGAGATCTTTATGGTCATCTTATCATTTTAGAGATGAAGAAACTGAGACTCAAAGAAGATTAGCAATTTGCTCAGAAATGCATGGCCACAGCTCATGGCCTAGAACTTAGATCTCCTGATTCCCAGTTTGGAGCTCTTTCCATTAAATGGTAATCAGAAGTCATTAGGTTGTAGCATATGCTGCTATTGTGTGAATAGTTGATTTTGTTCCTCCAGGGAATAGAATTCCTTAATCTACTTCAGAAGTACACATCTTCAAAGAGAATTGAAGGAACAAATCAAATGAAAGAATGCCATTAAGAAATATTTGGGAGTGAGAGGTCATGCTATTGCCCGAGTCACACTGCAGGTGAAATAAATGATTCTGCACGCCACTGGCAGGAAACAGACCCTTAACAGCACTCAATAAACATTAAACAAGGACAGAATGATGGCAGATGCTTTGATATGCCTGCACAATTTCCTTTCTGCTATTAGACTTGAAATAACTGCTATAATCACCAAAACAGACCAAGATCCATGTGGGCCTATGCTCAAATGCATATAATTCAAGACAATTGCCATTAGGTTCTCTCTGATAATCTTGCTTTGATTTAGTAACCATTCTTGATGCCATTTGCTTATTATTTTTTCCCTTTTGGGTAATGTCTTCCTAAATATCCATGTTCTAATCGGTGTTGGATCTCAGTGATTGTACAAGACAGAGGAACTTTAAAAAAAATGCATTGCTCTGATCTAGCCTAAGGCATACAAATCAAAGCTTCCACTGCAGACAAGACACAGCAAAATTGAAAAGTAGCTACACTTTATATGGAAATTAGCTGCTCCTAGAATGCAATACAGTTAAGCATATATCAAAACCAAAGACAATGAACATATGAAATGTATTTCTGCACTTGGAATGTTCCTTTCCCTTTTTCTTCATATACATAACAATTCTCAGTGTGTTATATTACATCAAAAATTAAAAAGTCAATTTTCATAACGTGAGAATACGCATTGTTGTTATGTTCAAGAAATTTGAATATTTTCCTTCTTTACTTTTTCTTTAACTACTTTTTCATGGAGACTTCAAAAATAATCAGGACCTGAAGCAGTAATTTGAAAACACTATATTCTTAATGTCTTTTGCTGATGTAATCAAGAAAAAAATTTTTTTAAAGAGTAGATTTTTCCTCCAGAGCAGACAGAAAAATGCAAATGAAGATCTTACCTTGTTTTTCTCTTGATTGCTTTTTTTTTAAATTACAAAAAATAAAAAAATAAAAAATGAGGTAATATGTATTTTTTTTTTTAAATTTAAAGCTAAAGGATAGAAATTGTTTTGTTCAAAATAATTGTCCTGATCGTAGATCACTCTCCAGCTAGAGTCTGGCAGTCAACACCTGCTACATGCCAACTCTTTATGTGGAACAGAAAGAAAGGTAGTAATCTCAGGGACTTAGCCACTTCCTTGCAGATAGCCACAAATCACAAGGTTTGCTGGTCTTCAAAACTCTTGGTTCAAATGAGATGAGAATCTGGCTTTACATTCTCTTAATATACCTCTGCCTTTGCTTGCAAAAAGCCAAACTGCTCTGGCTAATTTACATAGAAAGGGAATTTATTAAAGCATGTCATGTATGACAGGAAAATCTTAGAGAACCAAAGAAGCTGGATGGCTGTGCAGCCAGGAACATGTCTAGACCACACAGAGGATGGTTCCAGTGGAGAGATCACCACAGCCAGACAGGGTTCTCACCACCATGCTATCTGTCTCAGTCTCTGCTGAGACATGTGAAAGAAAATATGGCGCACCAGGCGGCATAGCCACTTACCACAGGCATATATTCCAGTTGGTAGGTGCCCTGTCACACTGATTTTACACAATATTTTTAATATCACTCATGCCTATACATATTATATTTTTAATGGAGTGATTGATTCTATTCCATAAAATATTATATACATATATGTTTGGTGTTTTAAATTTGTTATTGAAGTATAGCTGCTTTACCATGTTATGTTAGTTTCTATTGTACAGCAAATTATACATATAGCCCCTCTATTTTTGGATTTCCTTCCCATTCAGGTCACCCCAGAGCATGAGCAGAGTTCCCTGTGTTATACATTAGGTACAAATTAGTTACCTATTTTATATGTAGTGTCAATAATGAATATATATCAATTCCCATCTCCCTGTTAGGCAGTTAGACTAGGGGAAAATAGGGGTCTAAAATGGCAATCAGGGGAAATGATCAGGCTAGAAGACCTGAGTGAAGACCTAGGGCAGGAAAAGTCTCCCAACACGCCCCCTTCCCTGATTGGTCTCAGGCATACACCTTATTTGCATAGGGTGGAACAAATCATGCTCCAGGGAACCCCCAGGGAAGGAACAAAGGGTTAAAAAAGGGAAGCCAAAAATGAAGCAGGATCACTCCTGAAGGGTTGGTACACCTTTTAGATGTGAGAATGGACAACTTGAGAGTGTACTGCTTACTGCTTGCTCAGCAAACCTTGCCTGCCTGAGTTATCCTGGTCTGTCATTTCAATTCTTTGCTGCAACAAGACAAGAACTGTGGGAGAGAAAATTGATCTAACATACCAATTGTATACAATGGAATATTACTCATCCATAAAAAGAAATAAAATTGGGTAATTGTAGATACATGGATGGACCTAGAGACTGTCATAGAGAGTGAAGTAAGTCAGAAAGAGGAAAACAAATATCATATATTAACATATATATGTAGAGTCTGAAAAAACAGGTATATACAGTCTTATATACAAAGCAGAAATAGAGACACAGATGTAGAGAACAAACATATGGATACCAAGGGGAAAAGGGAGGGTAGAATATATATCTGTATGTGCCTAGAAAATGGCTTTTCTGGGGAATGAGATGTGGATGGTTAAACGTGAAAGTGAGAGCTTAATTTTGACACAATATATTTGTATTGCTTAAATTTACCATGAGCAAAACAAAAAAAAATTTACCGTGAACATGTATTCCTTTCATAATCAGCATCCTGAGATAAAAATAAATGATTTTTTAGTTCTTAACATATTTAAATTCATTTCATGTTTATAAACTATAATCATTCACTATCAGAATTGGAAGAGAGTTCAAGTGAAATTTCCTAGACATATCTTTTAATGGACAGTCTGCATTTATTGTCTCCAATACTTTACAAATACTAAGTGCAATTCCTGGTTACACTTAAGGTAATTCTGGTTTCATTTTTATTAGAAATATCTTTATTTAATTTAATCTCATTAAATTTTATTTTTGCAAGCATGCTCAGTCACTTCAGCCATGTCCAACTCTTTGCGACCCTATGGATTGTAGCCTGCCATGTTCCTCTCTCCATGGGGATTCTCCAGGCAAGAACACTGGACTGGGTTGCCATGTGCTCCTCCAGGGGATCTGCTCAATCCAGGTCTTTACATCTCCTAAGATCATGGCATCTGGTCCTATCACTTCATGGCAAATAGATGGGGAAACAGTGGAGAAACAGTGCCTGACTTTATTTTTCTGGGCTCCAAAATCACTGCAGATGGTGATCACAGCCATGAAATTAAAACATGTTTACTCCTTAGAAGGAAAGTTATGACCAACCTAGACAGCATATTCAAAAGCAAAAACATTACTTTGCCAACAAAAGTCCGTCTAGTCAAGGCTATGGTTTTTCCAGTGGTCATGTATGGATGTGAGAGTTGGATTATAAAGAAAGCTGAGCTCTGAAGAATTGATACTTTTGAACTGTAGTTTTGGAGATGACTCTTAAGAGTCCCTTGGACTGCAAGGAGATCCAACCAGTCCATCCTTAAGGAGACCAGTCCTGGGTGTTCATTGGAAGCACTGATGTTGAAGCTGAAACTCCAATAATTTGGCCACCTGATGCGAAGAACTGACTCATTTGAAAAGACCCTGATGCTGGGAAAGACTGAGGGCAGGAGGAGAAGGGGATGACAGAGGATGAGATGGTTGGATGGCATCACCAACTCAATGGACATGGGTTTGGGTGAACTCCGGGGGTTGGTGCGGTTCATGGGATCGCAAAGAGTCGGACATGACTGAGCGACTGAACTGAACTGATTGACGAGAGTGTTCTTTACCACTAGTGCCACCTGAGTAGCCCAAGTTTTATTTACTCTCAACTATTTTCTTCCTTATGTTAGAAGAGAAAAACTGTAGAGTTGGATTTTGCTCTTTGGTGTTGGGTAAGCCAACATCAGCCTGGGCACTGGCCAGAATGGCACCCCATTAATGCTGGACTGTGGGGTAATAAACGCTTGCCACTACCACAGCACAAAAACTACTCTGGAGAAAATCACCATGCCCTTGCAATTGGAAGATCAATGGAAACTTTTGACTTGTCAACAGACTTGCTGGCTTAGCCGTGAATAAAACCGACCACCTATTCTCTCTTTTTGGTTTCCATAAGTGTTACCTCCTAGTTCTTCTCTCTTTCCAGCTATTTCTTTCTTTCTTCTTCTTTTTTTTTTTTGTTCTGTCTCTTTTGCTCGTTTTTCTCTCTTTACACGGTCCTTAAAAGACTACTTTCTTCTCTACATTTATAACCATGGTCTTACTCATTCTTATAGGATTTCAAGAATCCTCTGCAATCTATTGATCCCCAAATCTGCATTTCCAGGACTGACCTCTCTCTTGAGTTTTTCACCATTTCTTCCTTGGATTTTCAGTGAAGTCCTGACAGGTATCCGTAACTATGGGCATTTTTGCGCATATTTTCATTTTATTTTGGCTCTTTTGAGAGCAGGAACAGAAAAATGCTCAAGATTGTTCAGGAAACATGCTACAACAGGGGAAGACCTTAAGGAGCTGGGAGCTGGACGGTCGTTCTGCCTTTAAGAGTGCTCAGGATGCTGGAAGCAAGCATGTGCAAACATGCAGCTCTTCATTCTGATGCCTCATTGTAATGTGACGTAACCAAATTCCTTTTAAGCTGCTTAGAAATGTAAATTCATGCCTCGTTTATTTGTTCCTTAGAAGAGAACATGATTATTCAAATTTTCCCCCTGACATACAGAATTGAGTTAATTATATTGAGGCACACTATAATTTGTCTCAGTTCAGGTCAGTTCAGTCGCTCACTCATGTCCGACTCTTTGAGACCCCATGGACTGCAGCACACCAAGCCTTCCTGTCCATCACCAACTCCCGAAGCTTGCTCAAACTCATGTCCGTCAAGTCAGTGATGCCATCAAACCATCTCTTCCTCTGTCATCCCCTTTTCCTCCCGTCTTCAATCTTTCCCAGCATCAAGTTCTTTTCAAATGAGTCAGCTCTTCGCATCAGGTGGCCAAAGTATTGGAATTTCAGCTTCAGCATCAGTCCTTCCAATGAACACTCAGGACTGATTTCCTTTAGGATGGACTGGTTGTATCCCCTTGCAGTTCAAGGGACTCTCAAGAGTCTTCTCCAACACCACAGTTCAAAAGCATCAATTCTTCGGTGCTCAGCTTTCCTCACAGTCCAACTCTCACATCTGTACATGACTACTGGAAAACCATAGCCTTGACTAGATGGACCTTTGTTGGCAAAGTAATGTCTCTGCTTTGTATGCTATCTAGGTTGGTGATGACTTCTCTTCCAAGGAGAAAGCATCTTTTAATTTCATGACTGCAGTCACCATCTGCAGTGATTTTGGAGACCCCAAAATAAAGTCTGTCACTGTTTCCACTGTTTCCCATCTATTTGCCATAAAGCGATGGGACCAGATGCCATGATCTGTTTTCTGAGTGTTGAGCTTTTAGTCAACTTTTTCATTTTCCTCTTTCACTTATATTAAGAGGCTCCTTAGTTCTTCTTTTCTTTCTGCCATAAGGGTGGTGTCATCTGCATATCTGAGGTTATTGATATTTCTCCCGGCAATCTTGATTCCAGCTTGTGCTTCATCTAGTCCATTGTTTCTCATGATGTACTCTGCATAAAAGTTAAATAAGCAGGGTGACAATATACAGCCTTGATGTACTCCTTTTCCTATTTGGAACCAGTCTGTTGTTCCATGTCCAGTTCTATCTGTTGCTTCCTGACCTACATACAGATTTCTCAAGAGACATGCCAGGTGGCCTGGTATTCCCATCTATACCAGAATTTTCCACAGTTTGTGGTGATCTGCACAGTAAAAGGCTTTGGCATAGTCAATAAAGCAGAAATAGATGTTTTTCTGGAACTGTCTTGCTTTTTTGATGATCCAACGGATGTTGGCAATTTGATCTCTGGTTCCTCTGCCTTTTCTAAAACTAGCTTGA
Source organism: Ovis aries (assembly GCF_016772045.2). NCBI lineage: Eukaryota > Metazoa > Chordata > Mammalia > Artiodactyla > Bovidae > Ovis > Ovis aries. The sequence continues at coordinate 49,020,176 of NC_056061.1, forward strand.
ACATCTGGAAGTTCACAGTTCACATATTGCTGAAGCCTAGCTTGGAGAATTTTGAGCATGGCTTTACTAGCATGTGAGATGAGTGCAACTGTGCGGTAGTTTGAACATTCTTTGGCATTGCCTTTCTTTGGGATTGGAATGAAAACTGACCTTTTCTAGTTCTGTGGCCACTGCTGAGTTTTCTAAATTTGCTGGCATATTGATTGCAGCACTTTCACAGCATCATCTTCTAGGATTTGAAATAGCTCAACTGGAATTCCATCCCCTCCACTAGCTTTGTTCATAGTGATGCTTCCTAAGGCCCATTTGACTTCACATTCCAGGATGCCTGGCTCTAGGTGAGTGATCATACCATCGTGATTATCTGGATCATGAAGATCTTTTTTGTACAGCTCTTCTGTGTATTTTTGCCACCTCTTCTTGATATCTTCTGTTTCTGTTAGGTCCATACCATTTCTGTTCTTTATTGGGCTCGTCTTTGCATGAATTTTTCCGTTGCTATCTCGAATATTCTTAAAGAGATCTCTAGTTTTTCCCATTCTATTGTTTTCCTCTATTTCTTTGCACTCATCACTGAGGAAGGCTTTCTTAACTCTCCTTGCTCTTCTTTGGAACTCTGCATGCATTCAAATGGGTATATCTTTCCTTTTTTCCTTTGTCTTTCACTTCTCTTCTTTTCTCAGCTATTTGTAAGTCCTCCTCAGATAGCCATTTTCCTTTTTTGCATTTCTTTTTCTTGGGGTGGTCTTGTTCCCTGTCTCCTGTACAATGTCATGAACCTCCATCCGTAGTTTATCTGGCACTCTATCAGATCTAATCCCTTGAATCTATCTCTCACTTCCACTGCATAATCGTAAGGGATTCAATTTAGATCATACCTCAATAGTCTAGTGGTTTTCCCCACTTTCTTCCATTTGAGTCTGAATTTGGCAATAAGGAGTTCATGATCAGAGCCACCGTCAGCTCCCTGACTTGTTTTTGCTGACTGTATAGAGCTTCTCCATCTTTGGCTGCAAATAACATAATCAATCTGATTTCAGTATTGACAGTCTGGTGATATCCATGTGCAGAGTCTTCTCTTGTGTTGTTGGAAGAGGGTGTTTGCTATGACCAGTGCGTTCTCTTGGCAAAACTCTGTTAATCTTTGCCCTGCTTCATTCTGTACTCCAAGGCCAAATTTGCCTGTTACTCCAGGTGTTTCTCGACTTCCTACTTTTGCATTCCAGTCCCCCATAACAAAAAGGACATCTTTTTGGGTGTTAGTCCTAGAAGGTCTTGTAGGTCTTCATAGGATCGTTCACTGCAGCTTCTTCAGGATTACTGGTTGGAGCATAGACTTGGATTACCATTATATTGAATGGTTCGCCTTGGAAATGAACGGAGATTGTTCTGTCGTTTTTGAGATGGCATCCAAGTACTGGATTTAGGATTCTTTTGATGACTAATTTCTACTTCATTTCTTCCAAGGGATTCTTGCCTGCAGTAGTAGATATAAGGATCACCTGAGTTAAATTCACCCATTCTAGTCCATTTTAGTTCACTGATTCCTAAAATGTCAATGTTCACTCTTGCCATCTCCTGTTTGACCACTTCTAATTTGCCTTGATTCATGGACCTAACATTCCAGGTTCCTGTGCAATATTGCTCTTTATGGCATCAGACTTTGCTTCTATATTCAGTCACATCCACAACTGGGCATTGTTTTTGCTTTGGTTCCAACTCTTCATTTTTTCTGAAGTTATTTCTCCACTGATCTCCCATAATAGGGCACCTACCGACCTGGGGAGTTCATCTTCCAGTATCCTATCTTTTCACCTTTTCACTCTGTTCATGTGGTTCTCAAGGCAAGAATACTGAAGTGGTTTGCCATTCCCTTCTTCAGTGGACCACATTTTGTCAGAACTCTCCACCATGACCCATCCATCTTGGGTGGCTCTACATGGCATGGCTCATAGTTTCATTGAATTAGACAAGGCTGTGGTCCATGTGGTCAGATTGGTTAGTTTTCTGTGATTGTGGTTTTCAGTCTGTATGCCCTCTGATGGAGAAGGATAAGAGGCTTATGGAAGCTTCCTGATGGGAGAGACTGAGTAGGAAACTGGGTCTTGTTCTGATGGGCAGCGCCATACTCAGTAAATCTTTAATCCAATTTTCTGTTGATGAGTGGAGCTATGGTCCCTCCCTGCTATTTTCTTGGGCCAAACTATTGCGGAGGTAATGAAGATAACGACGACCTCCTTTAAAAGATGCCATGCATGTACTGCTACACTCACTGCCCCCAACCCCGCAGCAGGCCACCACCAACCCACGCCTACAGTGGAGACGTGGACTCTACCGGACAAGTCTGGGTCAGTCTCTTGTGAGGTCACTGCTTCTTTCTGCTGGATCCTGGTGCACATAAGGTTCTGCATGTGCCCTCCAAGAGTCTATTTCCCAGTCCTGTGTAAGTTCTGGCATCTCTATGGTGGGGTTAATGGCGACCTCCTCCAAGAGGGCTTATGCCATACCCAAGTCTGCTGCACCCAGAGTCCCTGTCCCTGTGGAAGTCCACTGCTGACCTGTACCTCCACAGGAGATGCTCAAACACAGTTCTGTCTCAGTCTCTGGGTCCCTGGGTCTGGGGTCCCTGGGTCCTGGTGCACACAAGGTTTGTTTGAGCCCTCTAAGCATCTGTGGCAGGAATGGGGTTTGATTCTAAATGCAGTTTCGCCCCTCCTACCATCTTGCTGGGGTTTCTCTGATCTTGGACATGGGTATCTCGTCATGGCCACTCTACAGTTTGTCTCTGCAAGGCCAAATTATTTGTTTTAATTTTTTCTTTCATTTCTTATCCTCACTGTTTCCATCTTTTGATGGAACTTCATCAAAAGCATTGACTCCAATATGTGTAATATATGTCCTTAGATGGTATGTGTTTTTGAAAGATATATAAATAATGCTATTATATTTTTGCTCTCCTTCTATTTCTTTTTTCAGTCAACACTGCTTTTAAAATTCATGTTTCTGTATATACATCTAATTCTGACTGCTACAAACTTTTTCAGTGTGTACGTCTATCACATTTTACTTATCCATACCCAGTAGTGATAGACATTACTTCCTGCTCACAAAATAATGCTGCAACAAACAATTTTGTGTATGTTAATCTTCTGCTTTACAGATAAGGGAGTGAAATTGCTAGATACATACATAATTAATTTTACTACTATTTTACTACTATTTAATTTTACTACTATTGCCAGCACTGTCTACAGAACGACTAACAAATTTGCATCCCTACCCACCGTGCTTGAGGGTTTCCATTTTCCAGCATCTTCATGAGTACTTGGGGTGTCCCCATTGGCTCAGTGGTAAAGAATCTGCCTGCCATGCAGGAGACGTGGAAGACATGGTTTCAGTCCCTGAGCAGGGAAAATCTCCTGGAGGAGGAAATGGCAACCCACTCCAGTATTCTTGCCTGGAGAATCCCATGGACAGAGGAGTGTGTTGGGCTGCAGTCCATGGGGTCACAAAGAGTAAGTGCAGTGTGCTCACTGCACTGAGCACACGCGAATACACACAGGAATAATTATGATAGTGCTTTCTACATTTTGCCAAAGTGGACTTGCAACACAGCTCTTTATAAGCCAGTTCATCCAGATCCAAAATAAGCCATTCTTGGATCAGGTGCCTGGATCTCATCCAACCACCTGTAGTTAATGAAAGGTGGAGTCTCATGGTAAATAATAGTGCTGATTTGCTTTCATCAAGTCCAGTGGGTGGGGCAGCTTCTCCTAGAATGGGTGGGAGGTGAGGCAAGACCACACCCCCATTAATTCTCCCTTCAACTCTCCTCTATTTTGTTGCTACTGTTATCTTTCCAAATGCAGGTCTGTTCTGCTTGGCCATGTTGAAAGTTTATGTTCATAGACTAAAACCTAGATTCCTTAGTTAACTCTCCTGTCTGGCTCCCAACTTCTTCTCTGAACCCCTGTGGATTTCATAGGAGGCCACAAGCTTTCACACCTCTGTACTTACTATTTCTTGGGCTTGCAAAGTTCTTTGGCAGCACATAAATCACATCTTTACTGAAGTCCCCAAACCTATTTATTTTAAACTCTTAATTTAAGACACACCAATCCTAGAAATGACTCCATGCCCACTCCAACTCATGTGTCTCCTGAGTTGCCCTGGTTCCCCATTAATGTTTCCATGAGCGTATCTATCCCTGTCTTATACCTGGTTACGCTGCTGTCACCTCCTGCTTGATTGCACGCTCTTTGAAGACAAGGAAAGCATCTTAATTGGCTTTTTCTTAACTCTTTATTTTATATTGAAGTATAGCTGATTAGCAATGTAATAGTTTCAGGCGGACAGATTGTCATACTGGGTTAAGTAAGTCAGAAAGAAAAAGAGAAGTATCATATGGTGTCCCTTACCTATGGAATCTAAAAAGAAATGATATAAATAAACTTATTTACAAAACAGAAACAAGCTCACAGATTTAGAGAACAAACTTATGGTTATGAGGGGGGAAGGTTGGGGTGGACGGGATAGTTAGGGAGTTTGGGATTGACTAGTACACACTGCTAGCCATTATCCTCCAATTAGAAATAAATTTTAAAAATGATAAAATCGATAACAAAGAAGGACATACTGTATAGCACAGAGAATTCTGCTCAATTTTTGGCTAAGTCCTTTTATTTGACTTTTTAATCCCAGAGCCCAGCACAATGTCTCAGTCTAGCGAGTACCTAGGAAATGTTTTCTCATGAATGAATAAATGAGTCACTTATTTTACAGAGGATTAAGCTAGAGTCTGGAGAGGTTTATGGCTTTCCCAATGGCATACAGAGAGTTGATGAGGACGCTGGAAGCAAAAATCCAGATCTCTTGATTTCCACTAAAATACAAGAATTCCCTACATTTATCCCCATTACTTCCATTCTACAGGATAAGAAATTGAGGAAATCTTTTTTTTTTTTTTTACTGCCAGGAAACATTGTACCATATAGTGAATTCTCTGTAAGTTTTAAAACTTTCTTTTGGATTTCCCCTCCTCTACTGAAATCTACTTAGCTGTAGGGAAGCACAACTTCTAATAGCATTTTAGATTGTAAATTATACAAAGAAATTCACCATGGAGCATCAAACTAAGGGTAGAAACTCCTTAAGTCAAAGATTCTATATACTAATTTTTTAAAAGCTGACATGAATGGCTGAGTAATAGTTTTCTCTTTTATTTTAGACTTTTCTCTACCATTTCTAGACTATATATCAGAGATGTAGCAAAGGTGTCATTTCTGTCAAAAAACTTTGCAGAAGAGTTTACAGTACTGAATGTACTATTACAAAAACATGTTCTTTTCAGTTTTCAATGGGCCTTGAAGTGTTTTGCAGGAATTCTCCACCCACTTCAGTACTCTCCTTGACCTTGAGTGCCACAGAGTTACCAGGAGAGCTGAGGCGGAGCCAAAGCAGTCCTTCTTTTATTTTTCCATTCATTCCAAGAATCGTTCAGCTGGAGCTGGTGATGAGTGTGGCCATTAGCTCCGGGCATTTTCCCTTCACTTTAGAAATAGACTAGACAGATGTGGAGGGAGTATGAGCGGGGCATAAGACTTCAGCAGCTTGACTCAGACTGCTGTGGAGCTGACGCTAACCCTGCCTTAGTTTCCAGAGGTTGGAAGGACCAGAACTTCCCACAGCTCTGACAATACGTGCTGTGAATTAGACTCTACTATCTGAGCCACCAGGGAAGCCTGGGAATAACAATGCTCTATGTAAATTGAGGAAACTCAGAGTCACAGAAAGGCTCTGGACCTGATTATGCAAATTCTGCCTTAGAACAGGGACTTCTGATTCTCCATTTGTTGTTTTCAGTTACTACCAAACGATTCCCTGTCTATCAAGTGTACCACGCAGGCTGATAGCATTAATGTTCACAATTATCAGAGGATCATAATGTTTCTTCACATCTGACAAATTAGAAAATTATTCATGATATAGCTTATGTGTATCATTCAAACACCCCGCAATGTTTTTTCTAGTAGTGCTTATGGAGGGGTTTCAGTGAAGAGTGCTAATGGCAAGGAATTAGGATGTGGTCATAATCAAGGGACTTGTGACCTACTGATTTGTTTTTAACTTTTGATAAAATGATTCACAAATCAGTGTTTGAAAACCATTGTGTTAAAAGCATGGCATTTCCAGGGACAAACTAATATATTACCTCATCATGAATTAACAAATATAATTATCGAAAGCCTGAAAGATATACTGTAGAACCACAATCTTTAGACATATATTTGTATATAATTAATTATATTGTTTACATTAATTGCATAATATGCATTATATATATTTGTATTAGTTAATTGGAGAAGGAAATGGCAACCCACTCCAGTATTCTTGCCTGGGAAATCCCATTAACAGAAGAGCCTGATGGGTTACAGTCCATGGGATCACAAAAATTTGAACACGACTTAGCAACTGAACAACAATAGGTATTAGTTAACACATATTAATTAGCCAGGTATTCAATATTATATACATCAGTATAATGGAAAATCTGGCCCCTTGCCCAAAGGGTGTCGTATTTTAGGAAACAAGGTAAGGTTCATTTGTGGAAAACAATTGTTTGTGAACTTATAGACAAATTTAAGTGGGCTGATTAGCTATATCCAAACAAAACATTAAGAACTGTTTGAAATTCACAAAAATACTTCAACAATTTTACAAAAATATGATTTTGATCATGGAAATACATGATAACTACCTAATAAGCACAAAAAATATAATCTTTAAATTAAATTATACTTTTGTACACTCCAGGACTTGGTGACTTATAAAGGAAGAGAAAGATAGAAAAAGTTGTTTCTACTTGACCAGGATTCTGTTTATTCTGGTTATGTGCAGGTATAACTAATAAACCTAATGTCTAGCTTTCATTTTTATCTGAATATGGGCAGATGGGCAGTTTTCCTGTAAGGGTAAACTGATATATACATGTACAAACTGGTACATACATACACCAAAAAGTGTCTAGCAAAAATTTAAGAAAGATGAATTATTTCAAGTTATTCATTTAATTCTTAGATTACATAAAAGCAGAAAAGATATATGTATCAGGTCATCTAGGTATTTGTTTGGTGCCATGATAGGATTGTAAAATGCCCATTTTAGATGGAAACACATTTCAGTAGATGAAATTCATTTTCTTTTTCCCAGTTAAGCCTATGGGAGGCCTTGATGAGATTTCTCAGAGTTGATCTCTAATTTCTTAATCATAGATTAATTATGGGATGAGATAGGCTTTAACAAGATATTTTAGGCAGTCTAATTTGTTTTGGGTAGTACTTAATAGAAGCCAGCCACAAAATCACAACTCCTTCCTTTTCAGTCCTTAAATGTTACTGAAGAAGGAAACATCTTAGATTCCATTGATGATCTACCTCCAAAGAAGCTGTCTTTGCCGTTGTCTTTTGCCATTACAAGATGGCAGATTTTATGGGGGTGTGAAACACTCACAAACGTGCTTAGTGGCAGCCCTCATGAGTGCTGGGTGCCTTTTTAAGACTCTATGTTGCTTATCAGACTCCTGACATCGTCAACAAGTAGAACAGAGTAGATCTGGGTCCCAGGGTCCCCTTGTTGAGAATGAAAGAAGCAGCCTGTCAGCCTCCATTTTTCCTACAAGCTGTTTGGAATCTTTTCATCTGTAGCCTGCCAGAATGTTCTACTTTTTATTTCTCCTCCTCCTTGGATGATGACTGTGGGCCCCAGGTGCCAAACTGTGAAACATAATTGTCTACTGATGGTGACATCTGGTTCATTGGCAAGCTTCTTCCCAAGTTTTTTTTTTCTCCCAGTGAACAAATGATAGCTTAGAGCTGGGTAATAATGACGCTTTGTCTCCTCACATGTTTGGGCCAGGTTTATTTCATACTCATTAACGTATGCAAAGAGTAAACTATGAACCAATGATAACCCTGGCTGCAAGTTACTCTTCAGAAAATCTTGCAGTCATAATTAGCCTGGAATAAATTCTACAGCTGATTTTTTAGTAAAACATTTTTCTATCTCCAGGGATGCAAAAGTAAAGATTTTTGAGCCATTTACAAGGGGAAAAAATCTTTTACAATTAAGTGCTAATCCAGAGTAGGAAGAGGTTCCTTTTGTGAAAATTTCCCCAGAGAAAAAATTTACAAAATATTTCTGAATTTACATAATATGGATGCAATCCAGATATTCTTTGTACTTATTAACGTACTGCATTCACTATCTATACCCTTTAATATTTCAAGGCTGTTTATGTCCAATCAACTTTATCCATATCTTGGCTTAAAATCTCATAAAAGACTGAAGAAAAATCATGAGTGCTTACAAAAGACAAAATAGTTATTTAAGAGTAAAATTAAATATTATCTTTTTATGGAATAGAAATTTCAAAGTATTAACTGTTTCAATTATTGAAATTTGACCCTAATTTTTCCAGTCCTCTAATAAACAGTCTGGGCTTCTCAGGTAACACAGTGGTAAAGAATCTGCCTATCAAGGCAGGAGACACAGGTTTAATCCTTGGGTCAGGAAGATCTCCTGGAGGAAGAAACGGCAACTCACTCCAGTATTCTTGCCTGGGAAATTCCATGGACAGAGGAGCCTGGCAGGCTACAGTCCACAGGGTTGCAAAGAGTTGGACATGACTGAGTAGACAGACAGACAATAAATAGTCTGTGCATATGTCTTCAAAGAAGGAAAACTATATACTACAAAGTTCAATACTGATAGATTGGTAAGTTTCTATTTGCTCAAATAGCAAGTCTATCAGTTAATTCTTTTGTTACAGAATAGACAAAAATCACACTAAAAGCTATGCAGTAGTTGATGATATTACCATGCGGCCTTATTTTTCTACAGATAATTCTTAAGGAGCTAAAGACAGATGATTCAGAAAATGTGGACTGTCAGACCTTACCACTGATGCATTTGTGAGATTGTATTCGCCTAAATTTCACTCCTAGTAAATACTTATTATGCCAGTTCTGCAAATTCTAGAAAGCAAATACAATGATTCAGTTCAGTTCAGTTCAGTTTAGTCGCTCAGTTGTGTCTGACTCTTCACGACCCCATGAACCACAGCACACCAGGCCTCCCTGTCTATCACCAACTCCTGGAGTCTACCCAAACTCATGTCCGTGATGAGTCAGTGATGCCATCCAACCATCTCATCCTCTGACATCCCCTTCTCCTCCTGCCCTCAATTTTTCCCAGCATCAGGGTCTTTTCAAATGAGTCAGCTCTTCGCATCAGGTGGCCCAAGTATTGGAGTTTCAGCTTCAACATCAGTCCTTCCAATGAACACCAGGACTGATCTTCTTTAGGATGGACTGGTTGGATCTCCTTGCAGTTCAATGGACTCTCAAGAGTCTTCTCCAACACCACAGTTCAAAAGTATACAATGATTAGAAAGGTCAAAAATCAATTTTATCATTTTCTAGCGCTTTTAGGCTTAACTTAAAAGGGTCCAGAATAAGATTTAATGTACAGACCCAGCCCAGGTTTAAGTAAAGGCATAGTTGGAAGTAGAATCCATTTCCAAAGAGGTGGACAGCTTTTCATAGGAAAGAGATTGGAGCAGGAAAAGTGAGAGGTCACAATACTTAAGGGAAGAGATAATAAGGGCAGACGAATGTTTTGGCTGTGAAGCCAAGAAAGAAAATAACTTTAGAATTATAAATACTACAGGAAAGAAATGCAAACATGGCAATTGCCTGGAAACAGAAAGGAAAAGGGGAACATTTTAATGGATTCTAAAAGGAGACTTTGGGGGGGAAAAAGGCACAAAAAGATGATGTCGTAAAAGTAGTGTTGGAATTTTAGAGAAGCCAGCCTTTAGAAGAGTGGGTGTGAGTGGGGTCTCTGGGATCACCCCTGAAATAGCCTTTATCTTCTTCCTTGAATCTTTGAATGATTTGAAAACAGAATCTACACACCTGTCTGGAGAAGGAAATGGCAACTCACTCCAGTATTCTTGCCTGGGAAATCCCACGGACAGAGGAACCTGGCGGGCTACAGTCCTCTTCATGGCATCACAAAGAGTCAGACACAACTGAGCCACGGAGCTTGCAGGCACACACCTGTCACGATCTCACCATTCATTTCCTGTCCTCTCTTTCAGCTTCTCTTATCCCTGAAGAGGGCTCTGCGAAGGGCTACCCAGGCTTCTTTCCCAGGGGGCTTTTTCTCACACAGTTCCCTCGTGGCCGTTGCTTACTAGTAACTCCTAGGCATGGTTGTCCCCTCAGGTCTCTGCGGCTCTGCTGTTTCCCTTCTTCTCTGGCTCTTCTTCCTTCTGCCTCTCAGCCTCAGTGTCATCATCTGCCTTCTCTTTTCACTCCTGCACATAGCTCTCTTATACAATTTAAGGTGTCAGACACACAGTGAAGAGAGGCCCACATCACTGTCCTGTTCTGACTTCTTTTCCATGCTCCACCTCGCACTGACCCATTACACTCTCTTCCTGGATGTGGTATCTCAAGCTGAAGGGGTTTAAAAAAGAATTATCTCCTCCTCAAAAGATCTGCTTCTTCTCTTATGTTCCCTGACTCTGCTATTAGCATCATTGTCTTCCTAGTCACCCAGTCTCAAAGAGATTGACTGTCCTAGATTTCTCCCTCTTCTTTGCTCTCTTGATTCAATTGTAAAATTGTTCTGCCTTTGCAGTACCTCTCACGTTCATTGACTGTCACTGTCACCACTCTGTTGAAGCTTTTGGAACAATAACTTTCTTGTTATTCTCTCTGACTCCAATATCTTGTGTACAATGTACTGATAGTGCAATATGAATACTTACTGAATGAATAAATAATATCAATTTTCATTTGATCAGCAATTATTTAGCCAGTGCCTGCTATGGGTTAGATAAAGGTCCACGGAGACAAAGAGATAATCATGGTTCTAACATTCAAAAAAATTTACCAGGTGTTCTTTAAAGAAGAATTCTGAATTTCCATCTGCTTCCTTCACAGACAAAAAGATTGAGAAACTTGGTTTTATTTATAGAGAAATACATGCAGTAAAGATGAGCTTGTTGATGACAACATTTGTCAAATAATGGAATAGCATATTTTACTTGCTTATAGAGTCTCATTTCTTGAACATTTTTAAGAATAAATTTGATTATTTATGAAATAAGCACTAGGTTCAGGACCAAAGCAAAATCATGCTAATTACAGTCACTGCACCTCCTGATCCATTTACCGTACTCTGTCTTGTTTCAATAGGCTTTCACACTACAATCCCTGTCTGTGGGTGACCTCTAAGTACATTGGCTGGAGGCAAAGGCTTCTATTTTCTTTGCCTGTTGGTAACCAGAGAAGGATATGGATATTGCTCAAAGAGAAGTAAGTGGCTGTAAGACTGTTTAAAAACCTGAAGTTTAGAGTTTAAATGATGTTTTGAATAGTTCATTATTGAAAATATACTTCTGCTTTTAGAAAATGCTCCAACTCTGCATCAAAAGCAAGCTGCTGATTGCTCAGGAGAGGATGTGGTACCAGAATGAGCCAAGTGTTGATTATAAGAAAAGGGGAAGGCTTCCAGCTAGTTAATGAAGCAACCTGCTAATAGTTTTCTGATTGGAGAAAGTGATCAAGACCTTCCCTTTAGACAACAGCATCGTTTGATTCCTCTCTCTCTCTTATCCTCAGAAGGTTGGTGCAATACAGTGGGATGCTGTAGAAGGAGTCTAGATAGGATTTGCCATTGAATCTAAGGTTGAGTTCCTCTTCTATTCACTGAATGCCTGAACAGTGCTGAGTAAACTTACTGAGTTTCAGTTTCCTCACTTACACAATGGGAATTATAACAGTCACCCAGTTAACTCAGTTGTGAACATTTCAGATATCAAAGAGTACCATGAACAAAACACCTTAAATTACCTATACAAGTATTAACATTTTGTTTCTGATGCGGAGAATCAGAAATTAGCATTTTTGTGTGTGTAAGGAATAGCAAATACCTTCATGATCATATTCAACGGTTTATTTAATTCCACCCTGAATAAAGATTATTTTTTAAAGTAAATTCCAATTTACTCATGTGTTATGCTCTGAAATCCATTTGTAAATTAGGTTTTGAAATGCATGGGATATTTTGCCATAGAAACAATGATACAAATGATGGTGAAGTCCCCAGCACACTGGAAATACTACTTTAGCCAAAGTAACTGAAATGTTAGGCTTTTTGCAGGTGAGTCCCAGACCAAACCACTTTGCAGCATCACCATGTAGTAAAAAGAGGGATTTCAGAGGCTGAGAAATTATTTGTGACTCTGCTGCTTTGAACATGGTACAAAGGACTCTTGGTGCCTCAGATAATGGTTATGTCCACTCCACGTCCCCAGGACATGATCTGAAGGAACTATGTGTTAGTCGCTCAGTCAAGTCCAACTATTTGCGACCCCATGGACTACAACCTGCCAGGCTCCTCTGTCCATGGAATTCTCTAGGCAAGAATACTGGGATGGGTAGCCATTCTCTTCTCCAGTGGATCTTCCTGGCCCAGGGATTGAACCTGGGTCTCCTGCATTGACAGGCTGATTCTTTACCATCTGAGTCACCAAGCAAGCCCCATTGCTTGGAATATCCACACACCTGTCTGCCCTGTACCCAGCACACACTGCACTGCTGCTGCTGCTGCTAAGTCGCTTCAGTCGTGTCCGACTCTGCGTGACCTCATAGACAGCAGCCCACTGAGCTCTGCCGTCCCTGGGATTCTCCAGGCAAGCACACTGCAGTGGGTTGCCATTTCCTTCTCCAATGCATGAAAGTGAAAAGTGAAAGTGAAGTTGCTCGCTCATGTCCTTATCTCCTCTCTATTCAGCCTACACTTCCTGTCTGCATTGTTATGAGTGCCTGAAAACAAATTCTTTAAAAGGGTAAGCTTTATGGTGAAATCCTTTCTTGCAGCTCCTACAGTAGATCTCTTTTTTCCATAAGAAGATACAACCATTAGGGAGTGTTTCTATCATGATTCTTAGAAACTCCAGGTCATGTGACGGAAGGGCCAGAGAAAGTAATTGAAGGGCTTAGCCATCTGCTGCTGCTGCTGCTGCTAAGTTGCTTCAGTCGTGTCCGACTCTGTGCAACCTCATAGATGGCAGCCCACCAGGCTCCCCTGTCCCTGGGATTCTCCAGGCAAGAACACTGGAGTGGGTTGCCGTTTCCTTCTCCAATGCATAAAAGTAAAAAGTGAAAGTGAAGTCGCTCAGTCATGTCCGACTTTTAGCGACCCCATGGACTGCAGCCTACCAGGTTCCTCCATCCATGGATTTTTCAGGCAAGAGTACTGGAATGGGGTGCCATTGCCTTCTCCATCTGGTCCCTCCCAAAAACTTTGTGAGTAGGAGACTCCTTCTTTTAGCACAGGACAAATGGATAAATAGTCAATATTTTCAGCGGGAAGTTTCAATGGGTTAGAGGTCTCCAAATCATATTCTTTGACTGTAAATTCTTGTGTTATTTTAATAGAGGGGATATTTTCAATTTTGGGGAGAACAATCAAGTGAAAGATAGGCTTGTTTATCTCAACTAATTCTGTTTCAATAATAAGGTACCCTTTTGATGGCTATCATGGTTTAAAAAGAGAGAGAAATATCTTAAAAGATAGCATTCCATGATGGGACAAACATACTTATCTTATGTACCATGACTTTAAGTCAACAGATACAGGAGAGAAAGGTCTGTGAAAAATCCATAGAACTAAGAATAACTGGGCCAATATTTTCAGTCTGCATGATATTATCATGATGGCTAAATGGTAGAAACTTCTAAGTTCCCAGTTCCAGCATAGTTACAGGATCTGTGATTGTGCAGGTTGTGCACTGAACAAAAGAGGCTCATCTGGATGTTAGCAACACTGAAACTGGCACAGAACTGAGTTGGGAGGAAGAGACACTTTCTTGATATTTGCACAGAAGTGCCAAATATGCTAGCATCTACTCTGTTTGGCTATGGCCAAATGCCGTATTCATACATCTAACTGCCAGTAGGAAAAAAATTGCCTCCAAAGGATATCTTAGGGGAATTAGTGCAACCAATTGCATTAATCAATGTTTATTCTTCACTAAAGTTGACATTTGACATTTTTAATAGGGAAGGAGGAGGATGTTAACCTGTTGAGTGCTTATGATGTGGTCGGCATTGTGCTACTCTGTTGAAGACTGTTGAATCATTGCTTTAATCAAAATGGGCAAAGGCAGTGGAAAGGAATATAAACAAATAATAATTACATTATAAATGCCTTAAATTAGCGTATGCTTTTTGAGTATACTTTATCTTATTTATCACAATAGCTCTATGGAAGGCCATACTATCTGACAGGTAAGTTGTAGAGATGATTAAGCGACTCATAGAGATTTACTAATTAATTTAACCCAAGTCTCCAGACCCTTAATCCTGTGCTTTTTCCATCACACTGTTAAAAGGCAGATTTATGTATTGATGGAAATCTGTAGGCTGATTCTTGGAGTAAGAACTAGTGTGTGTGGGTTGGAGTTGGTAAGGGAGAGACTGACATCGGAAAGACATAAATCTCTGAAAAAATTAAGTCAACAGAAACAAATATCAACTATAACTTGGACCAGAAAACAATACAAATAAACAGAAGAAAACAGCCAGACATATTTTTATAGCCTAGGGAGAGAAGAAAGAAATCTCAGAACTTTTTGTATAGCAAGTATCTTAAAAAGGAGGTCTTGTCAAGGCAAGGTAGGAAAAGCTAGAAAAAAATAAACACAGATTCAGTTTCAAGACAAAAAAGAGGGCTAGACATTAAAGCAAAATACATATTTGACAATTTGGATCATCTTTCCAGGACACTACAAGAAACAATAATATCAACTTGACCTAGCTGACTGTAACATTTTTTTTCATGGATCACTTCATGATTATGAATCAAATACATGCCTAAACCATCTTGAAATCAGGAAGACATCACAGTAACACATAATGCCCTGGGAAATTGAAGCAATTAAATATTTCAACCGGTGTGTAAATTCAGCTCATCAAGAATGTTCTTAGGAAACAAAGCAAAACAAAACCGTGAATTAATTGTGAATCTCAAGCAGATTTCTCAGAAACGCATTACCCTATTCAGTTTCAATGTGCCCCTTCCTCATAGCACTTGCTATAATTCTAATTACTTACTAAATTATAATTACTAAGTATTTCATTTATATGAACTTTTGATTAGTACCCATCCTTTCCTCCTGCCTGATCACTTAGCTCAATGAGGGGGCAAGGAATGCTTTTGGGTGCTTACCATCATATCTCCATGCCTGACACAATGCCTGGTACAGAGTAGACATTCAATATTTACTGCATAAAATGGCAAATGAACAAATGAATGGATACTTTTAACTGAATAAAATATAGGCATAAAACTTTCACAAAGGCAGTATATCAATGTTGAATCTAACAAATGATTAGAGAAACTGAAAGAAAACCAAGGAAAATGGAAATTGAAATAGTATTGAGATAAAAGCAGAACTCAGCTTTTATCTGGCTCAGCTGGTAAAGAATCTGTCTGCAATGTGGGAGACCTGGGTTCGATCCCTGGGTTGGGAAGATCCCCTGAGAAGGGAACAGCTATCCACTCCAATATTCCGGCCTGGAGAATTCTATGGACTATATAGTCCATGGGGTCACAAAGAGTTGGACACGACTGAGCGACTTTCACTTTCACTTTCACTTTCTGCTAAACCATTAGCCATTCTCTTTGGATGATTTGATTTCCAGTTCAGTTTTATTATTATAGGAACAATGGATTATTTGAGAACGTATTTCATCAAAAAATTGTGCTTGTTAAAATCCAAAGTCTTTTCAATGTGCTTGCTGATGTTAGACCCAGCCTCTTTCCATCTGTTCTTCCATCCTTTCCATCCTTTAATCCAGCTCTCTTTCTGTCCTATTCACTTCTCAACCCGTCATCTTTCCATCCATCCATTTTAGCACCCACCCATCCTTCAGTTTATTCATCTGTCTATCCATCCCTTATCCAGCCATTCATCCTTCCATCCACCCATCTGCCCATTTATCCAATAATCTCTTTTTTCTTCCTCTCCAGCAAAAGTCAACTGCTTGCTGATGATCAGAAGTATAAATAAATAGCATTGGAAATCAAGGATGCATTTTTGTGTGTAATTTCAGGCAAGTCAGAGAATGTGTAATTACATCATTTATTGTGGTCCTGGTAGCCATCTAGTTCATTTATCATACTGTAGCTCAGAACTAAACACAATCAGCTATAATTATCAAGCTTAATTCAATAAAATTTTCTATTTACCATTTGCATCACTAGTATACATTATGGAAACTGCCATTTCAGTTCTGAAAATATATTAAATCCATCATCTCTTTCCTGATGGAAGGTTTATTATTAAATTTAGAGAAGACTTACTGACTTCTGCAAATTTTGAGAGCCATATTTATTTTCACTTTTCAGCTTCATAGAAATAACTGATTTCTTTGTGTAGTGCTTTACAGTTTGCAACACATTTTTATATCCATCATCCTTAATTCTCAATTAAAAATCAAACTCAATATTTTGCATATGTTTTGCCGCAGTTCTCATTTCATCTCAGGTAGGCTGGCCGACCCTCACTCCCTCCTGGGACCTGCCCCAGTGCTGTTTTCATTAACTTTCCCCTGGTGTTTGTTTGGATATGCAGATGATGATGAAGTGGATGTTGTTCTCATTATTCCTGCCTCAGGACGTGGTGGACCACCATCTGCAGATGCCGTGTAAGTGATCATCTTGGCACTGACCCATACGCCACCTTTGTAGTCAGGAGTATTCTATCCGAGAGATGCCATCTGGTTTTCAAGGAAGCCGGAGGAAAAGTGGGGGTCTACGTTTTACCGCTGAGATGCGTGTTCAGAGAAAAAAAATGGAACATTTTCCACTCCCATTAGGGACAAAGCATCAGCTGTTGTGTTCTTTGTATCAGATTTTCTCCCAGCTTATACCTTTGTTGTTAGAGTTGGTTTATCATAACTGTTAAGAGGCCCTCTACTCTACGGAGTGGAGCTGGGAGGTGGGTTGAAGAAAGAAGAGGTGAAAACTGCTCCAGTCACAAACCTAAGTATCTTTCATGATTTAGCCCAATGCACTGATCATGAATTTTTAGTTTTTTAGTGGATGACAACTCTTTTGGGTTAACATCTTTCTTTGGTAAAGTTTTATTCAGAAATAATTTCAAATGACAGAATCCTAAGAATTGTACAAAAAACTCCCATACATTCTTCACCCAGTCATTAGCGACTTACATTCTAGCATATTTGTTTTATATATATTTATCTTGAACAATTGGGAGTTAATTTTTAAAAATTTGCCCCAATTACTCCTAGATACTTCAGTGTATATTTCTTAAGGGCAGGATATTCTTTTACATAAACACAATGCAATTATCAAATTTGGGAGACTTAAAAACATAAAACTAATATCTAATATGCAGTTTAAATTTTTAAGACTTAAAACCATTGCTAAAGTTACAAGAAATTTCCCACCATGTTTCTGCACTTAATCAGGTTGGTAAAAAGTTTTATAACCCTTCTTGGCTTCTTCTTCTATGGAAACTTGACAACTTTTGAATGCCCAGTACACTTATCCCAGCTTGTAGCACACAACATGTGTGGAACAAATAGAGAAACACTGTACACTGGACTCTTTACTGACCTTGTAGAAAGAAGTGCTTCCTTTGTCTTACGGAACATCTATTGCTTTTGGCACAAGTCAGTTTCTTATTTCTTTTTCTCTTATTTCTTATTTTTTCTTTCTTTTTTGTCCCCACTTGTCTAGTGCAAAATTGTAGCTAAAATAAGACTCCTAAGTGTTTCATTTATTTATTTATTTTTGCCTTATCTTCTGGTTTCTCTTCCCAGCCCTTATTCAAGGAAGCAGTCTTGTCTTTAAAATGGTCTCTTCTCACTGAGAAATTCACCCACTCTTTCAGTGATCAAGCTTCTTCCCATAGGATAAGATTTTAGATGAACATGTACTCTTTAGACTCCCTAGGACAGCATCATTGATTTTCTGGAAGTCTTCAAAAAGAAATGCATAGGGATAAGCATTATTTATAAAGGTATCTTTTTCATAATCAACAACTATTCATCTCTTTTATTAGCAAGTTCATCATCACAAGGAGGGAAATTGGCATCTGAAAGTAGTGGCAATCAAGAGTCCTGAAGGAAGATTGCTTTGGGCGGGGGGTGGGGGGCGCGGGGTACATAAATTCTTACCTAGTTCCAATTTCCTTATGAATTTTCTTGGTTTACTGCATATAACTTTATAATTTGCTTTCTGTTTCCACCATTTATTTATTCCCATCCTTTCTAATTTACCCAAATAAAGGTCTTAAAACTGCAAGACATAAAGATGATTCATTCCAAATATTTTCTCTATTTTTTTTTTGCACTGACAATAGCTTGTCTCATATTTCAAAAGGACCGTTTTCCTGTAAATACTTTTTCTTTTTTAAAAAATGGTGAGACATGGAGATAAAAGACCCCAATTTGGCAGAGTAATTAGTTGGTCAACCACTTTTTTATCACATAAATTACTTTTCAGTCAAGTGACAACAAATGTAAATTGAACTGAGATTAATTACATAATAATTATGCTTAACATAATTGGTTAAATAGAGGAATTTCTTGTGAAATGGTAGATTCTTGAATTTATACAAATAAGACCAGATGGTGAACAGCTAGTTTTAATTAAATTAGGTTTGATAATTATGGATGATTAATTTTAGATTTGTCTCAGATTAGAAAGGCTATATTAAGAAAATTATTTTTGGTTTTTTCAATAAGATGATAACATATGATGATGATTATAAACCATGATACCTGGGATCAAATTAATAATCTCTTAACTTTACTTTGATAAATAAGACTTTAGTAAAAGTTACTAAGAAAAAAATGATAGGATCTCCTTCCTGGGAGGTCCTGTGTATAAAAGGTTAGGGGTTTTTCTTCATGGGTGGGGGAGGGGCAGGTAGAGGGTAGATGAAGTAAATGACTTTCTGAAGATATTTCTAATTCCTGAATGTGATGGCTAAGCCAATATTGTAGAAAAATACATGTTGATGTATCAGACCAGAAAAACAGCTTCTGAAAAGGATGTGGAGATTCCACAAATGCATGTATTATAGAGAAAGGGTTTTTCTCCACATATCCTTTTCATTCAGAAGGTATTTTCACATGGCTTCTCATGTGAACTCCGGGACAAGAAGTCTGTCAATTACTTCTAACCACTGGAGCCCTTTGTCACTCATCTGGAAGAAGTCTGAATCTAAAAGTGCAAAAAAAGAAAAGCCTGGCTCACTGAGGGTCAGCCCTACAAGGAAGCGAGTCATTTTCATTCTTCATGGATGACTTTTGATTATGTTTGTTTGTTTGCTAATTCATTTATTCAGTTACCAAGCATTCACTGCACGCAAAACCCTGTGTTGGTGATATGGTTTTATTGTGTGCTAAGCCGCTTCAGTTGTGTCTGACTCTTTGCGGCCCTATGGACTGTAGCCCACCAGGCTCCTCTGACCATGAGATTCTCCAGGCAAGAATACTGGAGTGGGTAGTCATGCTCTCCTCCAGGGAGTCTTCCTGACTCAGGGACTGAACCCAAGTCTCTTGCATCTCCTGCATTGGCAGGTGCGCTCTTAACTACCAGCACCACTTGGGATGCCCAGTGGCTTTTCAGGCACAGGCTTTCAAAATAAAAAACTGTTAATGCAAAAGCTGGCTTTCTCTATTTTGATGGTGTCTATATTCTTCCAGCAACATATCTTTAGCTGCTTTTACTATTTCCTTTAACAGGAAAGCAGAGCCCAGCTCTAGCTCAAAATCAACCCATACTGACGTGACCTGAATCTTCAAGTAGCCCAACCAGGGGAAAAGAAGCTGAGGCAAAGTGTCTAAATGAAAAACACACACAGAGCCACGTGCTTGTGATCAAACCTGTGAGGAGGGGAGCACCTGTGCAGAGAGGTGTCCCCCACCCCCCATTCAGGCTGGGGGATTAGACTCTGGCTCATTGACTTGTAGCAGACCAGATCTTGACAGCAACAGAAATTTACAGTGAAAATTATAATAGTCATTTTAAGCAACCTGAGGGTGGATGAATGAGACCAGCTAGGATAGTATTTTTGTGTGGGATTAGATCCATTCAATCAGTCAGGTTATAGACCAGAAGAACATTTTCATGAACACAAAATTGGAACAAGAACATTGGCTTTCTATTTTTAATTATATTCTTGGTTACACAAGTCATACTTAAGTATTGTGGAGGTATTATAAGATATCAAGAGGAAGGAAGAAGAAAAAATCACTTTTAACCCTATCATCCAGCAATTACCACTCTTAACGTTTTGGAATACATCCTTCTAGATGTTTTTTCTATGGGCATCTATTCTTTACTTTACAAAGAAAAAAGACATTTGGGTATATACTATTAATATTTCATAATAATTTGAATAACACATTATGAGAATTTTGGGGGGCAGTGTATTTGCTTCAGAATAACCACCTTGATGGGAGCAGGGTATTTTAGAATATGACCTTTATTTTATTTAGTCAATCCTTTATTTCTAGACTTTGAAGTCTCTATTTTAAGTTTTTACTTGATTAACTCCCTGGTCCACTGTTGCTGAGTTTCTGTTCAGAGAACAATGGCTTTTCATCTGAAATTGGATCACCCTCTGGGCAGCATTCATGAAAACAGCAAATCTAAATTCTAATTCTTCTCTCCTGCATTCATTCCCTTCTGCACACATTCAATTACCAAATGATTTTAAGTTATTTTTATTGAGTAAATTTTAGGTTAATTACCTTTCAGTGACATAAAAATAGCACCCCAATTTAATCAGTAAACTCTAATACTTAACATCACATGAACTAATAGATTATAAGAGAAAAGATGTCTTTAGGTCAGTGATTCCAAACCTTGGCTACATATTAGAACCACCTTAAGGGACTTTGAAAAATCCCAATACCCTGGTCTCATCCCCAGTTAAATCAGAATCTCTGGGTGAGGGTCCTGGGCACAGTTGGTATTGTCAAGCTCCCTAGGTAATTACTATGTGCAGCCAAATCTGAGGATCCCTTTTGTTTATCAAGTGCCGTTCTGTTTCTGAATGTGTAATCTTTTTTTGATCTCTCTGAATCTTTGAATCAAACACTTACCAAGGGTAAAGAGGGGAAGGGATAAATTGGGACATTGGGATTGTCGTATACACACTTCTATGTATATGTGTATTATATATATAATAGGTAACTAAGAAGAACCTACTGTATAGCACAGAGGATTCAGTTCATTACTTTGTAATGGCCTATATGGGAAAAGAATGTAAAAAATAGTGGACATATAACTGATTCACTTTGCTGTACATTTGAAACTAACACACTATTATAAATCAACTATACTCAAAAAAAAAAAAGTGATGAAGTTGGGATGTTGAGACTGATCTGAAGTGGAAATTGGCAGATGGGGAGGCAAGTCCAGTACAAATGCTTCTTCCTTCCTTTGAGGCACAGGCTGGGGACGTTGAGGGACAGCATCTGGCTCTGAAATCCATGGATACAGCCTTGCCTTGCAGAATGACTAAGCTGTGCTCTTGATAGTGACCACAGCAACCCCGGCAGCAACAGCCTGTACAGTCGCTGAGTCACTGAATGTCCACAACAGCTTGAGGAGGCTGATGCTGTAAGCATTCCCTGTATTAAAAAGTAAAGGTAAAGAGCATACACTTGGAGCCCAATACCTGTTGGCTGTCCAAGTTCAGCCTTCTAAAGCTGTGGAAGCCCTAGGAGGGTGTTTAACTTCTCTATGCTCCACTTTATACATATATAAGTCTCTACTTTTTCTGATGCAGGCAAACTGCCCTTGTGGGTAATTTACCAATTGTACATATTTCCATTTCTAGGCTGTTTCATTCATTCTTTAGAAACTGTGAATAGATGAGAACTGTAATGAGCAGGTTAATACATTAGAGTGGGTCTCCACAGTTCAGACAATTTAAAAGCCAGTGAAATTAATAAAAGGGACATCAAAGTGTGCCTTTGCAATCTGTGAGAGGAATGGGAAATTGTATAACACCTAGTGTAGAAACAGTAATAAGACAGCACTAAGTGACAGCAAGTTTGTGATCACCTCTGGGTGCCCATTATGGAGCTTAATGAATTGCTTTTAAAGCATCATTGTCACCAGAGGTTTCTTAGAGTGGCTCTCAGGCTGGGACACAGGCAGAGCAGCCCTCGCCCTGGTTCCAGACTCACTTCCCTTTTGTTTGGCACTCGCTCTGAAGAGCTCTTTCTCTGTTATGCATCTCCTAGCACAAATCTAATTCTTCCCCTGTCTTTCTGTGTGTTGAAAGCTCTGTCCTCCCCATGTCCATTTTACAGCCATATCAGTTATGTAAATCAGCACATCTTCTTAGATTGATTTTCTTTGTAAGCCAGAAGCCTGTGGTATTTCTGCCTGGGAGTGTAATTTGAGCTGTTTCATTGTTGAATTTTTCAGAGGCTATTTTAATTTCCATACGGTAGGTCTTCTTTCTTTCAATTGTCCCAGATCTCAATCTGTTTCTATAGAGAACTGATTCTGCATTCGATAATAGCTTTACTTACAGTATCTTCTGGAGTTTCCAAATGCTAGACTTAGTAAGAATAAAAGGCATGTATGACATGACAGTTTTTCAACACTTCTGGAAGAGACTTAATATTTGAAGCCCAGAATAAAATTACCTGTCTGGTAATGGAAAATTGAGAACACAATGATTATTGCCTTTTCATCATAAAAACGTTAAAAGATGAAATATAACAATGCCACTGTATTGCAAATGATCTACATCTAATAAATGTGAGAAGAAAACCTTTAAACTAAAGTAGGGAAATTTCATGGCATACTGTGTTTTTAGCATATTGAAAAGTATAAAGCAGTTACAAAGTAGTAATCTAATATTTTATAGAAATGTGAACTAAATTTATTCAAATCTTAAAAGCACTACAAACCTTCTCCCCATCCTAGATCAAAACTAAAATTCAAACAGGTTAGTTTATTAGAGAAATACAGGTAAACTTATTTTTCACAGAGTGGGGAAAATACTATTACAAGGATATGTGTCTACATCTCTTTACTGATTTACAATAATTCAACAATAATTGCCTTACAGGTTATTAAGCTCACTTTAATAGATACGTAGTAAATTGAAATTTTATACTTAATAAATCAATTTACCATTTGAGCTTCTTATATCAAGCCAGTTTACTCTATATTTGAATACAGAAAGATTAAAATTGTTATCTGGTGGCAAATAAATTTATCTTAGAATTATAAAACTAATTTGAAATTTTTAATAGATTTACCCAATTAATTGAAAATGATCTAACCTTTTTTAAAGTACCTACTTCAAGCAATGAAATATTCAACACTAGAAATTTCAATTAAATTAAGTTAAAAATAACTATGTTTGTTGCGAATAAATGTATTAAATGTTTACACATAAATTGTGAATGTTAGCTTTAAACGGAGAAGTTCTAGCCTTTAAAAAATAGTTATAAAATTGCATGCATTAAGTACTGAAATCACCCATTGCACAAAACTAGAATTTATTTTCCTTATTTAAAATATAGAAGGAACAATTTAAGGTAAAATTTTTTAAACTTGTGTTAAATTATGATCAAAAGTATAAGAAAAATATGAGTTATAAGGCAAAGAGGTGATATATTTTAATAATGCAAATCAGATGTATGCAATGAATGGTATTCATATTGACTTGTTTGGACAAAAAAACACAGGCATAAAACAAGCAAAACTCTTAAATTCAACCAACTACAATTTTATATAAATTCATGACTCTATGTAGTGGATGATGCAATATATATTACATTTAAAAGTAATTGATTTACTGCAGAAGTATCCTCTACCTCCCCTTATTAGTCTTCCTGATCTCTTGATCAAGTCATTCTAGATATATGAGTTTTCCAAAGCATTGAGACGTCATTGTTCAATTGCCAAAATATCAAAACTTTGGCTTTTATTTAATGGAATTCTTCTTCTCCACTAAGGGACAAAGAAAAGTGCATAAAAGAATATAGGAAGCATCAATCTAGTCACACATCTAGATTTTTAAATAATAATCTTTCCCCATATTGCCTGCAGAGTTTATTAAAGAATAAAATCTTACCAGACCCAGGTAAAGTCCACTTTGTAGCTTCCCCGTCTTATTATTCTCCCATAATTCTCCCTCCTCACAGGTAATTAATGTTCTGATTTTTTAATACACTTTATTCTGATGCACTTATCAGCTAATAGTTTATACTGTATCTACTTCTCTACAACCACCTTATAATTTTTTTGTTCTGCTTTTCCTTTTAAAATGTGAATAATTCTAAGTGTGAATATTCTTATGTATAAAATATGTATATCTGAATATACATATGTCCATTTGAAAAAGATCATGTATTAATATTTGAATAATTTAAATAAAACATTCTGTTTCCCCACCTAAAGTGATTGGACTAGTTTACCTTGTTATCAACATGAAAGAGTGTTATTATTACTTCACATTTGTGCTACCACTGCAGTTGACTAAACTTTTTAACATCTGGTGGCTGAAAAATGGGATTTAAGAAAATTTTATTTATTTTTTAACTATGTTGGATCTTTGTTGCTGAGCAGGCTTTTCTCTACTTGATACAAGTCGGGACTACTCTGTAGTTGTGATGTGTGGTTTCTCATTGCAGTGGCTTCTCTCATTGTGGAACACAGGCTCTAAGAGGCATGGGCTTCAGTAGTTGCAACATGTGGGTTCAGTAGTAGTGGCTCCTGGGTTCCGGAGTACAGACTCAATAGTCGTGGAGCACAGGCTTAGTCGCTCCTCAGCATGTAGGATCTTCCTGGTTCAGGGATCAAACTCATGTCTCCTGCATTGGCAGATGGATTCCTTGCTACTGAGCCACCAGGGAAGTCTGAGAAATGGGATTTTACTGTGGGTTTTTATTTATGTTTTCATGATTACTAATGAGGTGCTCTGTCTTTCCATATATTATTTTGGTGTTTTGTGTTCCCTCTTCTGTGAAATGCCTATTTAGATCTTTTGCCCGCTTTGCTACTTGTACATGTAATATATACATATATTTATTTATGTCTTCTTTATATATTCTGGTATGTAGGAATACAAAATTGGGATGAATGCATTAGTAGTTTATGGTTGGCGTCCATTCTAATTGGTGATGTTTATAGTCCATATAGTCAAACTCATGTTTTTCCAATAGTCATGTACAGATGTGAGAGTTGGACCATAAAGAAGGCTGAGCACTGAAGAACTGATGCTTTCAAATTGTGGTGCTGGAGAAGACTCTTGAGAGTCCCTTGGACAGCAAGGAGATCAAACCAGTCAATCCTAAAGGAAATCAACCCTGAATATTCATTGGAAGGACTGATACTGAAGCTGAAGCTCCAATACTTTGTCTACCTGATGTGAAGAGTCAACTCATTGGAAAAGACCCTGATGCTGGGAAAAATTGAAGGCAGGAGGAGAAGGAGGGAACAGAGGATGAGATGGTTAGATGGCACCAACTCAATGGACAGGAGTTTGATCAAACTCCAGGAGACAGTGAAGGACAGACTCCTGGTGTACTGCAGTCCATGGGGTCACAAGGAGTCAGACATGACTAGACGACTGAACGACACAACAAACAATGCAATACTTATCGCTAAATCTTCTGAATAACATTTTTATTTATAGGTATAGATACTTTCTTCTGGTTGATGCTTTATCTTTCCACTCCCCTTTCGGTTTCATTTGAGGAAGAGAAATTCTTAATTTTAATGGAGTCAAACATTAATCTTTTCCCATAAATTGTGCACTTTTTATAACTTGTTTGAGAGATCTCTCCTTGCTCTTTTCTCATAAAATTATATTCTATTTTTTTTCTGTGAGTTTTCAAGTTTTGACTTTCATGTTAAAGTCCTTAATCTATGCGAAAATTTATTTTCTGTATACCATGAGGTAGAGACATATTTTCAGCCTTTCCCATGTGATTAATAAAATCGTCCCAGCCCTTCCCTCAAACACTTTCAAGTTTCAACCCAAGTGGCCCAACCTCTCTCTTTCTCCACCCATTAGCTCTCTTTCTCTCAGTGGTCAAATGACCCCTTCTCATGGCCACTACGACTGCATCTAATTGACCACTCCCACTTTTACTGCCAAGTTCCACTGATTATTGCCATTTCCCCACCTCTGCCAACTCTTCGTCTCTATTGTTTCTTACTTTGGGACTCATATCAAAAGATTCACTGTTAGAGACACTGGCCACTGGTCAAGAGATTTCTTTTTTGTTATGTAGCATTTTTATAATATACAGGCCTTTGGCTCTTGAATTCATCATTTATTTTGTGGTGTTCAGAGGTTCCTTATAGTCCCATCCTCCCCTCTTCTTCTGACTGCTTTTGGAATGTGGTGGCTTTATTTATAATCACATCCAACAAATGGAGAACAGATTTAGCACACAGTCAGAGCTACTACCCTTTACGCTGAGTGACTGGTTGGATCCCAATGGGCCTGAGGAGGTAAGCACGCTTTTCACTGTGGAGCCCCTGGCATGTTACTGACTGAGAGATGGCAGACCCAGCAGTGGATGCCGAGGGTCAGTGAACATGGCAAGGTGGAGCAGGCTTAATGGGACACTGTGGTTAATGCAGAGCAGATAGGAATTAAGTCCCCAATAAAGTACATAGTAACAGTGTAGCTTCCTCCTGAAATGATCATTATCTCCTATCCTGACCAGTTTGCCAGGATTGTTGAGAGATGGTGGGGACCTAAAGGGTGATGTGGACTGTGACAGACAATTTGAATGGATCTCAGCAAAACCAGAAGGAGACTGCCAGTCCTAGAGAGATCTAGCTGAAAGTCACAAAAGAGTCTTCCCCAGGAGGTAAGACATAGAGCCACAAGAGTTTGTAGACTGAAAAAAGTCGGTAGTCTTCAAGGGACAAAGCAGAAGTGCTAGGCACTTCTTTCAGGGATGCGAGTCTCCTCCCCAGACAATACATGACAAAGTCATGCGTCTAGCTGCCACGTTTGCTAATCAACACTGATAAAAATGCTCACGCCTGCCTGTTCCTGCTAGGTTATTTGTTGCTGTGTGTTTTCTGAGAATGTACGTTGCCCATAAGAGATTCACAGAAATGCCATGGCTCCATCCAAGAGCAAAAGAACATAATTATAAGAACAGCTCCCTCAGTGAACTCTGCTCCTACACTCTGCCCCTACTCCTACTGAAAGTCATCATCTGAAAGACTGTTGCTGCTGCTGCTGCTAAGTCGCTTCAGTCGTGTCCGACTCTGTGCAACCTCATAGATGGCAGCCTACCAGTCTCCCCCGTCCCTGGGATTCTCCAGGCAAGAACACTGGAGTGGGTTGCCATTTCCCTCTCCAATACATGAAAGTGAAAAGTGAAAGTGAAGTTGCTCAATCCTGTCCAACTCTTAGCGACCCCATGGACTGCAGCCTACCAGGCTCCTCCATCCATGCGATTTTCCAGGCAAGAGTACTAAATAGTTTCAATTGCTCAGGAAATCCTTAAACTGGCCAAATTGTTTACATTCTTGCCATCTATGCTTCAAGAGTTTCCCCAAACACACACTCTTGAATTGCTATCAAACAGCATTTTCTCATGTATTCATTCAACAATCATTTCGCAGACATCTGTTTCACGCTAAACACTATACTAGAGTCTGAAAAAAAAGATATTCCTTGTGTATGGGAAACAGGGGCAAAAAATTCTTTCTGCACTGATCATTTAAACGATATATAGGTTTTTGAACCAATGCAGGCAATCCTGTGTGACAGGACTCCCTCAGAGCCACAGGAAGACTCATAAAATAGAAAAATCTCTTTGTTCTCTGTGGGCAACTATATATAAAGGGTTGTCAGGTCAACTGTATAAAACTCAAGGCTCCACAAAAATTGCATCACAGAGTCACAAATCCATTACTGAAAATGCTAAGGTGAGCAGATAAACCAGTGAATTATACAAGTCACCTACTGTCGTGCATCACATTATAAAGAGGACAATTTCTTTTCTAAACCTTTGAAAGACTTGCAGATATAATTGCAACTGGAATTTCACTGCACCTTTAGAATATTTGTTCACATAGAAGCAGGAGAAAATGTGAACTAATGTATAGTGATGAAATGCTCTTTTTTTCCCACCACATTATTTGCTTTTTCCTTCAGTGCCTACTTTTTCTGTCTTGAGCCTTTAATATTGTTCAAGGGAAAAAAACTCTCTCTCAGTTTTAGGACATCATGTACTCCTTACTGAATGGTCTTGCTTCTTCATGACAAAGTACTTGCCTGTTTGAGCATGTTTAGTTCTGGATGCACGCCATTTGATATTCAGCTTGGAGTTAATAAGTATTGGGGCACAGTGTCCATGGCTGAACATTTACATAAAGGGTATTATGTCCTTTTGGCTCAGCAATCATCTATCTAATAAATTAGTATTAAATGATAATTTGTAGGCTGCTCAGCACATGGTGAATGTCCATCATTCATGTTCTGGGCTTAATATTCTTCTAGCATTTTTCCACTCTTGAGACCCAGTAATATGCCTCATGGGACAATAAAACAACATCAAGAATTGACACAGTGAATTGAAAAGACAAATGCTTGGTGAGTAATTGTACAGCTTATGTGTACTGGCAGAATCAGAATCTTTCCTTTTCCCTATGTCTTCTTCTAAACTATGGAAACACTGTAAGAAAATATCTAATCCTTTTTATGCTATTATATCTTATATTATTATTGGTCCCATCAGCTGGTAGTATTCTTGTGGGGTTAATAATTGCAATCTTAATAGTTAACTGCTTATTCCACATTTGTTAATAAACTGTTTTTAGAGAACACTGTTAAATGTGGGGAAAGTAGTTGCTCCAACAATCCATGTTTGTAAAACATCTTGAGAATGAAGGCCACTGCAAAGGCAATAAAGCAAACGAAGTGAAGTGAAAGTTGCTCAGTTGTGTCTGACTCTTTGCGACCTCATGGACTATTTGGTTCATGGAATTCTCAGGCCAGAATACTGGAGTGGTTAGCCTTTCCCTTCTCCAGGGGATCTTCCTAACCCAGGGATCAAACCCAGGTCTCCCGCATTGCAAGTGGATTCTTTACCAGCTGAGCCACAGGGAAGCCCAAGGGGTGTGTTGCCTCCCCATCGGGGAGTCAAACCCAGGTCTCCCATGTGACAGGCCGGGATACTCACCACTGTACTAACAAGGATGACAAAAGGATGGCAAAATGATATACATATCCTTTTTCCAACCTATGGAGGTTGTATTTTGGAGTTTAGAACCGAGCTCTTCTGGTATACCTTTCCCACTCGGTTGTCATCTCTGTCTAGACCACCATAGACCTAGGAAATAAGGAGGGAGTAGGGGTGAGAGGTGTTGGGGAAGAAGAAAAAGAAGAGTCAAAGAGATAAACTTGGGG
This sequence comes from Ovis aries, assembly GCF_016772045.2. NCBI lineage: Eukaryota > Metazoa > Chordata > Mammalia > Artiodactyla > Bovidae > Ovis > Ovis aries. Next base: position 49,049,709 of record NC_056061.1, read on the forward strand.
AAACGTATACTGTAGATAAACTCATGACAATTTTGCAAGGGCACATCTTATATCTTAATATTCCTTAAAAATTTTTTTTGGTTAATATAAAAATAGTTGGAGTCATCTTCCAAATTCACTGAAGATTAGACGGATAAATGTGTAATTTTACAAGGAAAAGATCTGGGAGTCACCATCTTAACCCAGTGATCAGTCCTACCATCTCTAATGGTGAGATTCTAGGTGATGTCTGCCTCCTGTGTGATGAGATGTGAAGGTCCCTGCCCCTCTATGAAGTGTTCTTGGTCTAACTTTTAAATTACAAGAATCCACAGGATAAAAGAACAAGCTAAGTGAGACTAAGGAAACAGGCAAATCTAACAGGTGTGATATTCTACAGGACAATTGGCCTTGTTAACTCAACAAATTAGTTGTCATTAAAAGAGTGGAATTTTTAAATTCAAATAACATAATTGGGGTCTTGAGTATGATGTTTACTATATTTTCTTATAAATGGCCTGTCTCATATTTTCCCTCCAAATTGAGATGGTTTTATAATCATTAATCATCATTATTATTATTATTATAAAAGTAATATATGAACAATATGAAGTCTTGGTAAGGATGGGAGCAACTGGAACTCTCACGTACAGCTGAGAGGAGTACAATTAGGTACAACCACTTTGGAAAACTGCCAGTGTATATTAAAGCTACTGTATGATGCCAATTACGTAAAGTTCAAAAAGGAACAAAACATTAGCAGTTGAAGAGATCATGGCAGCTGTTATACTTGGGACAAAGGGATTAGTGACTGAAAGGATGTACAAGCTTCTAGGATGCAGATCATGTCTTGTTTTCAATTTACATACTGATTACAGTAGTGGATTGGTTTTGCAAAATTTACTGAGTTGCAAATTTATGATTTGTGCACTTTTCTCCATGTGTGTTATATGTCAATAAAAAGTTTTCAAAAAAGTAATACATGTTTACAGTACCAAACTCAAACAATAGTACATTACATCCCTTGGGGATTAAAGTGTATGCCACTGGAAAATAGATAAATAATGGCCTAATTGCAAAGTCCATTGGCTAACTGCTTTGTTTTTGTAAGGGAAAAATGCTGGTTTGTCAAAAATAATCTTCCTAGGGACTTCCCTGGTGGTTCAGTGGTTAAGACTCTGTGCTTCAAATATAGGGGGTGTGGGTCCACTCTCTGGCCAAGGAACTAAGATCCCACATGTCACATAGCATGAACAAAAATTTAAAAAAATAAATAATCCTCCCATGTAACCAGTCAATGCATTTAAGGCTTCTATTCAAAAAAACCTATTGCATAACACCACTGTTTGAACATGCAGTGATGGTAGGTTAAGACAACAATGGCTGCTCTTCATTTCCAGTGTAATACTTTGTAAAGAAAGAAGATTTTAACACTGAATGCTCAGTTTGTGTGAATTTAGGTTACAGACCTAACACAACCAAACCTCAAAGAAGTATTTCAGTTTTTTGACAAAATGCCTCTCCCAAAGGAAAACAAGCTCTAAATTTTGACATCTTCTCAATTATGACCTTACATACTGTTTTGTATGTTGGGGCCTTATACTTAGACATGATTAAAAGATCTTATCAACTGCTTTCTGAGGCACACAGAGTCTTCGTTGTGTGATGTGAGATCTTCCACTGTGGCACACGGACTCTCTAGTTGTGGTACAGGGGCTCAGTGGCTGCATGGCATGTGGGATCTTAATTCTCCATGTCTCCTGCGTTGAAAGGCAGATTCTTAAATGCTGGACCACTAGGGAAGTCCTGAACAGGTTGTTCTTAACAATGAACCAGTAATCACGTTGTAATTTTCGAAACATTTGCGACAGCCTGGCATTAAAAACTAATGAAGAAGCACCTCTTAATATGAACACATAGAAGTTATAAAATTGGAAGATGTAGAGGAAAGCCTTGAGTAAATATACATAGCAACCAGTGTCATCATTCCATTGACCACAGGACAAATCACTACACTTGTGCCTTGGATTTGAAACCAACTTCATTTACTACTTCCCAACAGTTTTGTGAGTATTTATCATTAGATTTTTATTTGAGGGGAAAATGGAAGAGCAGTGACGGGGACAGAGGGAAGGAAAGTGGGAAGACGTACTCCCTAGACAGTCTGATATGAGGAAAACAGAAACAGCTTTTTTTCTGGCCTGCATTCTTAACTATGCCCACCAGGCGTAAGTAATGACCATTCCGTCTGGTTGATAGGACTTCCTAACACTTTTGTCATTTGGCAGTCAGCAAGTTAACCCTAGTACATACACTATAGATAGCCAATCCCTTTTATGTTGTTCTAACCCTTTAATCCCTTGCTTAAATAAGGGAAGAAAATGTACACAATGAGTTTATAGAACTTATCAACTTGTTTATCAAAAGATTTAGAAAATACTTTTGCTTTGGAAAATGGGTTTGGACCTCAAGATATGCTTTCTAGGTGGTGCTAGTGGTAAAGAACTCACCTGCCAATGCATGAGATGTAAGAGACACGGGTTTGATCCCTGGATTGGAAAGAGCCCCTGGAGTAGGAAATGGCAACCCACTCCCAGTATTCTTGCCTGGAGAATCCCATGGACAAAGGAACCTGGGGAGGGCTACAGTCCATAGGGTCCAAAGAGTTGGATACGACTGAAGTGACTGAGTGTGCACAGTACAATAGACATGCATTGCATGTGTGAATATATGCACACCAGTGCGCACGTGCACACACACACACACACACACACACACTAAGCAGGCAGTCAGAAATGCCCTGGGACAAAAGAATATGATCTTTGGTCTTTCCTCTTGACAACACCACATAGAAAATATCTGATTTCCTAATGAACATGTATTAATGTGTTTATATAGGCTTCCCTGTTGGCTCAACAATAAAAAATTAGGCTGCAAATGCCTGCTAACTCAGGAGATGCAAGTTCTATCCCTTGGTCTGGAAGATCCCCTGGAGAAGGAAATGTTAACCTACTCCAGTATTCTTGCTTAGAAAATCCCATGGACAAGGAGCTTGGTGGGCTACAGTCCATGGGGTTGCAAAGAGTCAAACATGACTTGTGACTAAACAATGATAACATATATTGCAACAACTGAAGGTAAATCCTAGTCTAGGAATATTTTCACTGGCCTATTTTGAGGACATTTTCTGACCTTTCTTGAGGCTACAGGGATTTTGGAAATATTACATCAGTCACTGATACAATGTTACCAAAGAAAGTACCATCTTAAATACTGAAATATAATAAGGGTCAAGCCACCAGTCTAAGCAATGGCTAAATCAGCAAAACAGCTCCATTTACTTTGTCTAATGTTTCAGACAAATGCACCATCTAAATCATATTTTCTGTTGACTGCTTTCCATGGTGCCCTTTAAAAATCTCTAATAAAAACTAAACTCTGTGCATGTACTTTCTACCTCAATTTTGTGCTTACTGTCACATGAGAGCTGAGTAGGAAGCCACTTGAGATCAGAAGGACATAATTTTCAGAAATATAGCTTTTAAAATAAAAGAGGTAATGGTGACTATCAAGAAATATCTTTCATCTGTTTCTTTAGTGTTGGCAGCATTAAGTATATCATTTTACTACTTCATGCTATGAGATTATCAATCAATAACTATTTACTCCAGGAAATAAATCAGAGAAAGAACGTGGAAAAAGAAATGATCTTCTGGAAAAGTTAGAGCTACATATCATCTTAATGTTTATTTTGTAGAAATTTGAAAAATACACGTGGTAAACAAATGTCTGCTAAATTTTCGCAGTTGGCTTTCCCCTTTCATGAATTAATTAATTTAAGTCTCCTAAGGTTTGAAGGTGATATTTGGTTTGAAGGATATTTTATAGGAACATTTAGGAAGAATAGATAAATGAGTACAAAATCATCATTGCTTCTTGGAAAGGCTTTTTTCACACAGTCTTAGCATTTAAATGTTATGTGTCCTTTATGGAATGGGAGGAAAAATGTCAAGCCCTCCTGTTTAATTTAGAGGTTGACTGTTTGCTGTTGTTTGGCCAAGGCAACTTTAGGCCCAAGGACATGGGAAATGAGTGGAATTCAAGTTGTGACACCAAAATAAAAAATGATGTGGATCTACAGAAATTCTGTTCCCAGAGAACATTTGAATGTAATTAAAATGTCAGTTCCAGAACCTCACATCAGATACTTCCACACACATCGTTACACTACCACATGAAGACCTCCCCCCACATACACACACACACACACCCCTTCGTGCACACATATACCACACACACACAGACACCACACACACACAGACACAGATGTCACGAGGCAAGCATACAGATCACACACAGAGCAGACACACATATATACTGATACACACATACCACAAACTTATGCACAAGTAGCCACATACACACACACCCACACACATATCAACATCAGATACACACACATGGTTCTATACACAATCACTTGTCTGCTTAAGATAAGTGAAAGGGACTCAGCAGAATATTCCATTATTTCACTACTTTTTCTCCACTGCATATACTGAAAAAAGTTTGCAAGGAAGATTTGGACCTGATATTTCCGAACTCTTCACTCGTATTGAATATTAAATAAAAGCCATGGTACTAAAAACAATAAATGCTGGAGAGGGTGTGGAGAAAAGGGAGCCCTCCAATACTGTTGGTGGGAATGTAAGTTGGTACAGCCACTATGGAGAACAGCCACTATGGAGAACACTGTGGAGATTCCTTAAAAAACTGAAAATAAAATTTCCATATGACCCATATATCCCACTCCTGGGCATATACCTAGATAAAACCATGATTCAAAAACAGATACATGCACCCCAATGTTCATTTCAGCACTATTTACAATAGCCAGGACATGGAAATAAATAAATGTCTACAAACAGAGGAATGGATAAAGAAGATATGGTACATACACACAACGGAATATTACTCAGCCATAAAAGGAACAAAATTATGCCATTTGCAGTAATATGGATGAACTTAGAGACTGTCATGCTGAGTAAATTAAGTTAGACACAGAAAGACAAATGTATGGTATTGCTTACATAGTGGAATCTTAAAAAAAGGATACAATTGAACTTATTTATAAAATGGAAGTAGAGTCATGGATGTAGAAAACAAACTTATGGTTACCAAGGGATAACTTTAGGAGAGATAAGTTGGGAAATTGGGATGGACATACATACACTTATATATAAAATAGGTAACTAATAAAGACCTACTATATAGCACAAGGAACTCTACTCAATAATCTGTAATGGCCTACTTGGGAAAAGAGTCTAAAAAAGAGTGGATATATATATTTGACTGATTCACTTTGCTGTATACCTGAAACTAAAACAACACTGTAAATCAACTGTACTTTAATAGAAATTAATTACAAAAAGAAAAACGTCATGGAAAAACAAAAAAGTCGTGGTAAAAGTAGGGGTCTTAGATTTTCAGTACATTTGAAATGAAACAAAAATGGAAAGAAATATTGTTTTATTTATAGATCAGCCTTTCTGCTTACCTCTCAGGCATATAATATCTATATTTCTAGAGTGATTTAGAGTTTAAATAGTGCTTTCACACAAACAGTTTTATGTAATCCTCACAGTGAGGTATTGAGGTAGGTGTGACTATGGGTGAAACAAACAAAGGCCTCGGGGAGTTTTAGGGCCTTTCAAAGGGTCATAGCTAGGAAGAAACAGCACCATGATTCCAAACCGAGTCAAAGGTATTTGCACTTTCCAAATGAGTTTTCTGGTCTATATTTCTACCCCTGCCTCCAGGGCTGTGCCATGAATCAGTGGACGGCATTTCTGCACTTTGTATTGCTTAAAAGTCCAATCCTCTTTAATTTCTATTCTCAGTTATTACCCTCAAATCCTCACTTGCATTAATTGCAGGAAAGCTCAAGTGCATAGACATAGTCCTGACACCGTGGTGCCCAATCCCAAAGCTGATTTATGATCAGATTGGCCTTCTAGGTTATAGGATGATTGATGATGATCATATCAGTTCAGTTCAGTTCAGTCGCTCAGTCATGTCCGACTCTTTGTGACCCCATGAATTGCAGCATGCCAGGCCTCCCTGTCCATCACCATCTCCCAGATTTCATTCAAACCCATGTCCATTGAGTCAATGATGCCATCCAGCCATCTCATCCTCTGTCGTCCCCTTCTCCTCCTGCCCCCAATCCCTTCCAGCATCAGAGTCTTTTCCAATGAGTCAACTCTTCGCATGAGGTGGCCAATGTATTGGAGTTTCAGCTTCAGCATCATTCCTTCCAAAGAACACCCAGGACTGATCTCCTTTAGAATGGACTGGATGGATCTCCTTGCAGTCCAAGGGATTCTCAAGAGTTTCCTCCAACACAGGGGCATGGAAATGATCATTTGTCTATCAAAGCAACCAGTACATGAAAGAAAGAGATTTTGGGGCTGCCAAAAATTTATTTCTCAGGTTAGATAACAACTTTTACACTGTTCTCAACATTGCCTAGCACGTATTTGTACTTAAAATTATTTGTTTACACACAATGCACATGAAATTAGATGACACTGTGGAAATTAAAAAGCTGAATTAATTCATTTTCCTACTATGATTTCTCCCACAATGGAAGATAAGATCCTTCTTTCCTTTCTTTTGCATTAGCTAACTAACTTATTTAGATTATCTTTCAGCAAGGATTTATACTCATGTGTACCTTCATTTAGGTGACTGATTCTAAAAGTTACAAACATCAGTTCTTCTATGTGTAAACCACAACACAGCCAGTCACAAAGGTCAGACTGTAACATGGGTTGTTTGGAAAAGCATTCTTTCCTGAAACAAATGACTATGCAGTAACTGATAGAAGTTCCTACTTGGCATTCACAGGCTTTCCTCTACTAATTCTTACCATTTATCAAAATGCCAGCATGAAAGTCTACTTCTCCACTTATAAATAATGAAGAATTCCCCAACCATCACCAAGTCAAAATGAAAACTGATTATCTTGCATTCATTTCCTGAGTTTCATTCATTTCCTGAGTTTCTTTGTAAACAGCTCTTTCTACTTTGTGAAGCTGGCCTCCCTTTTGGAATGGCTTTATTTAATAAGCTCATTGTGGTAAAGTCACCTAAATTATAATCTTTCCAGCCAGTGAAATGATGGTGAGCACATTCATATTTATAGAGTATACTTAGATCAGGGGACTTCCTTGGCATCTCATTACTGCATCCAAATATTTGTTTGAACTTTAATATTTTGATAATTCAACTTGTGACAACCATGCTCAATTAACAGAAATAGTGCAAAAATTAAAATATAGTATAATTTCCTATAGAAAGCATAAATTTACTATTTGGTTAACACATACACACAACAGGAACAGCAAAAATCCTGGGAGATATTCTGTTTGGAATGTTAATTTCAAATAACATTCTTAAGCACTAGCAGCTTTCTAACTGAGAATGTAGAAGTAATGTGTTCTGAATTATGAATTATAGAAAAATGTTTAAATAATTGTCATCATAACCATGTGATACTTAGCATGCAGAGAAATAGAAGACAATGCAATATTTTCTGTAAAATGTTTGAATGAATCTGGATTGAGAGCAGCTGTCCATGGTACTGATGGCCAGGAACTGACAACAGTGGAGCTAAGTGGGCAATGAGTTCATGATCAGAGATCAAAATACCACCTGTTCTCAATATGTGCATTTTCCAGAGGGTAAGGATTAGTAATAGACTCAGACCCTGGAGCGGGGAAGGCGATGGCACCCCATTCCAGTACTCTTGCCTGGAAAATCCCATGGGCAGAGGAACCTGATGGGCTGCAATCCATCGGGTCATGAAGAGTGGGACACGACTGAGTGACTTCACTTTCACTTTTCACTTTCATGCATTGGAGAAGGAAATGGCAGCCCACTCCAGTGTTCTTGCCTGAAGAATCCCAGGGACGGGGGAGCCTGGTGGGCTGCCATCTATGGGGTTGCACAGAGTCGGACACGACTGAAGCAACTTAGCAGCAGCAGCAGACCCTGGAGATCTTCATGCTACTTCCCATTGTGCCTTTAACATAAACTAGCTCCAATATTTCAAAACTAAGACATAGAGAATGAATAAAATTGATGAGAGAAAAAAGATCTGCATCTTAGAGGCCAAAAGTCAACTGATAAATTGCATTTCTACATTTTAATAGTCAGTTACTTCACAGTGAGTAGCTGTGGTCCTAGACAGAAGAATTTTAGTTTTATTTTACTTCTGTGTAAGTGTATAATTTTCAGAAATTCACCTATCTCTCTGAATATGTTTCTTTACCGGTGAAATGGGATGACAAAGGCTATCTCTGCTTACCAAAATGAAAGCCCTCTGAGATCAGGGATTTCATCTGTTTTGTTCACTAATCTATCCAAGCAGTTAGACTAGCTTCTCAGAACATGGTAAGTGTTCAATAAATATTTGCTGAATAAATGAACCAGGGAGAAGGAATTTCTTTAGTATGGAGCTAAAAATGCCCTTGGATATCTCTAGATACTAAGGAAGACATACAGTGAAAAGGCAGCTGGATACAAAAAAATAGAACTGAAAGAGATGAAAATTTAAGAGAAATGTTAAGATGGACAAAGCAGAACTGGGTAAAAAAATACTACAAGCTTTTGAGGTATACTCAAATATCAGCAACTCTCATGAGTAGTCTTCTAACTATTCCCCATTTCATTAATGTCTTCTATTAACAAGCTTTCCCCCACATCCCCATCTGATTTTTCCAGGTGGCTCAGTGGTAAAGAATCCACCTGCCAATGCTGGAGATGTGAGCTCAAACCCTGGGTTGGGAAGATCCCCTGGAGGATTAAATGGCAACCCACTCAAGTATTCTTGCCTGGGAAATCCCATGGAGAGAGGAGCCGGGCAGGCTACAGTCCATGGGGTCATAAAGAGCCAGACATGACTTAGCAACTAAGCAGCAACAACACCCCACCTATCTAGGTCATCACAGAGCATGAAGTTGAGCTTCCTGTGCTTTATAGCAAATTCCCACTAGCTACCTATTTTACACATGGTGGTATATATATGTCAATCCTAATCCCCAATTCTTCCTCTTTCTCCTTTTTTCCCCTGTGTCTGCATGTCCATTCTCTACATCTCTCTTCCTGTCAAGGAAACAGGTTCATCTGTACTATGTTTTCTAGATCCCACATATACATGTTAATAAAGGAAAACATAAACAAGACAAAAGACAACCCTCAGAATGGGAGAAAATACTTGCAAATGAAGCAATGGACAAAGGATTAACCTCCAAAACATACAAACAGCTCATGGAGCTCAATATCAAAAAAAAAATGAACACTCAGTCAAAAAATGGATTGAATACCTAAAGAGACAGCTCTTCAAAGAAGACATACAGATGGCCAAGAGACACATGAAAAGATGTTCAACATCACTAATTATTAGATAAATGCAAATCAAAACTACAATGAGGTATCACCTCACATCGGTCAAAATGGCCATCATCAAAAAGTTTATAAACAATAAGCTTTTATATCATTTAATACTCTACTACTGCTTTGTCATTTAAACATAAACTGTTCGACACTTTGTTTTCCTTTGCACAAATGTGCTATTACCATTTGAAAATGGAGATATTTCTTGTATTTCTATTATTTACTTCAAAATACCAGGTACATATCTTTAGAATATTGTGGACCCTAAACACATGTTAGCTTGAGATAAAACTGATTGCTTGACTCTCTCCTCATGTGCACTCATCATGAAAAACGATGAACAATTAAATCTTCCTCTACACAGGAGTTATTTCATGTTCTGGTTAGTTGAGGGCTCAGGGAGGGATACACAAGCAAAAAGCCATGCACATTTGAACATTGTGGATCACAATAAGGGAGGCAAGAGGGGGACCTATTACAGGGACCAGCCTTGTCACACTGGTGCACCTGTTCACCTGGGTGGGTGCTCAGAGCCTGTCTGTGGGGATGTCGAGGCAGCAGGAAAGTATGAAGCTGTAAAACTTACAAAACACAGGTGAAGAGACTGAAGTTCAGAAGTCTGATTAGGGCCTAAGAGCCAACAGGTGATGTCACTGCAGGCAGGCTGACTTCAAAGTCCTCAATTACTAGGCTTACCCACCTCTCAAGAAATAATACTAGAAGAATAACAGGAAGCTTCCTATATTGTTGTGCTTGCCAGGTAGACTAAGTGGCTTCATCTTATCCACTGTTCTGTCATCAGGCCCACTTACACTAAGATGTATCTGAATGAAATACCAAAAAAATGCCAAGAGAGGCTAAAGACATGAAGATGATGGGCATTTACTGTTTAGACGGGAGATTTCTTACTCTTTGGCAAAACCTTTGAGAGCAAAGGGTACTGTTCCACTAGAAAAAAAGGATAGGAGAAAAGGAAACCTAAGAAATGGGTGGTAAGGGAAAGAAAAACAGGAAATTAAAAGGCAAAAGAGTGGATTTAGGGGGAGAAATGCTAAAGAGTAAAGGCAGTGACCGGAAACAGTGGCAGTGACGGAATGAGATGAATGTGATGAAGGCGAAAGAAAAGAAACAGCAGCTAAAACATGGAAGTTCTCAAAGACTCCAGCTGTGTCAGACTCTCTTCAGGGTACCACAGAGCCAAAAGGGGTGAGTCCCTGTCAACAGAACAAGAGCAACAATCCAGCAGGGCAGCCTAGTAGAATTCTTTGGTTAAGTTTAGAAGTGTTCAGTGTTTGTACTGCCCAATATATGACACGCCCGCAGGTGGCTGCTGAACACTAAAATTGCGGCCAGTGCAAATAAAGAAGTGAATTTTAAGTGTGATTAATTTGAATAACCGCATGTGGCTAGTGATTGTTATTTTGGGTAGCAAAGCCTAGTACTTTCAGGTGACAAAAGAACTCTAGGGACTTCTCTGAAAAGTACATTTTATACCTGTACCCTTCATGCTTTCTAGAGAGTATTATATATTAACTCCCCCCTTACTCCTCACTCTTTCTAGAGATGTTGATGGCATAGGAAAATAAATGAATGCCCAAAGCTTGATCCTGAGTAATCAAAAAAAGTCTATGACATATTTCATCTGCTAAGTGTTATGAGATTAATTATGCCCCCTCCATTTGTATGTTGAAACTCTAGTCCCCCAGGATCTCAGAATGTAGCTGTACTTGGACAAAGAGTCTTTAAAGAGGTGATTAAGTTAAAGGAGGCTGTTGAGGTGGACTTAATCCAAGGTGACTGGTGTCTTTATATATGACACACAAAAAGATGCCCAGGGATGTGCACACAGAGAGAAAAGGCCATGTGAGGAGGAAAAGGTGGATATCTGCAAGCCAGGAAGAGGCCTCAGAAGAAACCAAGCCTGCTGACACTTTGATCTTGGGCTTCTAGGTTCCAAAACTGTGAGAAAATAAATTTCTATTGTTTAAGCCACCAGTTTTTGGTATTTTGTTATGACAGTCATAAAAAAATATTCCACTTTACATATTAAACCAAGGCATTAAAAACAAGTATAACGCATTTTAAAAAGTTCAGTGTGGCTTAAGAAAAACTTTTAGGGTCTGATGATTTATCCTTTGTTTATTTATAAAGCCTTATTTCTTGACCAGCCTCTCAAAGCTGAGAACACACCGATGCATAAGGCTCAGAATCTTGTAGAGAGACATTCAAAGGAGGAAACAAATTATAAACTATAATTATCAACTGCTAAGAAGTATTTTATATGCTATTCAATTTAAATTCTAAAAGCTATATTAATGACAGTTAAATGGTAGTTCCCTATGCAGGATGACAGGCTTTAAAAATGTGACTCTTCCATGCAAGATTGAAGGGAGATTTCTGGTTGCTGGGCCCTGGTTTGGTGCTGTGAAGGTCAGCATTCTTAAGCAGGGAATTTGCATTAGTGTCTGGGCGTGACAAGAGTTGCATAAATTACCTATTGCAATGGCCAGCTCTTTCAGTGATCCCTGCTGGCAGATATGGTGAGTATGGAGAAAAGAAAAGGAATCTCTCTCCATTTTTCTTGTCAGCAAAACATGTTGTCATGTTTTACCCCATGCTTTTTTCTTGAGATGAATGTTGTCTTCATAAACATTTTGTTCTTTTTTTGTGTGTGATATGCCCCAACCCATTGCATGATTGCTAGGCATGGCCTGACCTATAACAATACTTTGAAACCTGCAGTTATCAAGACATTATAACAAGATGCACTATTCTGTTGAAACGTAAGGAGGCTCCAAGGCAGATCTAAAGTTCCATCTTTTAATAGAAATTTTCTATCAGTTGGAATAAATGCTGCATATTTGGCAACAAATTTAAACATTCATTTATAGAGACTCTGAGATCTTAACAAAAAGCCATTTCCCCCTTCTATCATATTAACTGATATACATCTCTAATTACGAGGATTTTTTTTTTTTTTTCAAGAAAACCCTCATTTGGAATCAATATTAAAACTGGCTCTTCTCCAAGATGAAATCATGAAGTTGGCAAAATCAGTTCTTCCTGGTCCCCTGTGTCTCCTGTGTTATTGTTCACAGTGTGGAATCAGTTCATTTGTGCAGTTCCCCAGTACTTTGAACCTTTGGTTGCTCTTTTTTGCATTAAGATGTATTTATAAGATATACTTTTCCCTCTAGGCTCTGAGAATTTCTAGTTAATAAACAACTCTTGCTAATGTATTAATGGGTTAGGCTGGGTTTTCAGCTTTCTAGGCCTCATCTTTGCTATCACAATCTTCTGCTAACAATATTGCAAGTGAAATAAGAGATATTGTTGGAGATCATCTGACTCCATGGGAGATGGGGGAGGGAGTAAGATTCCCTCACAGATGGAGCTTCGTTTCCTCTGAAATTTTATTTTTTAAATGATTTTTAAAATTTGGACCTCCTTTTAAAAGTCTGTTGAATTTATTATAATATTGTTTCTATTGTATGTTTTGCTTTATTGGCCCCAAGGCATGTGGGGTCTTAGCACCCCTACCAGACATCCAACACACACCCCCTGCACTGGAAGTCAAAGCCTTAACCACTGGACCTCCAGGGAAGTTCTGAATTTTCCTTATAAAGCTTTCTACTATTCCTATCTCTTTGAAAGCTTTGCTTCAATCAGTAGGTACTTCATTTGGGGGACTGATCATTGGACAAGAAGGCTCCCACTTTGGAGTACAAAGGAAAGCTACTGAAATATGAGATTTTCAGGCACTATTTTGTAAGTCTGATTTGTCTCTCAGAACCAGTAGAAACATCTGAACCTAATAGGCCCAATTCTAATTTTCAGAATGGGGATCAAAAGCATAGTTGGGCCATTCAAAACATCTTTGCCAATCAGGATGGGCTAAGGTCTGTTTCCATAATAAGCAATCCAAAATCCTAATGATTTGTAGTAATAAAGTTTGTCTCTTCTGTTTATATCCATCACAATGGTCTAGGAGCTACACTCCCAATCTCCTCTACCCAGGATCTAGGCCAAAAATGCAGCCCAGTATCAAGTGTTGTCACAGTTTCTATTGTTTCCTCATCTATTTGCCATGAAGTGATGGGACCAGACACCATTGTCTTAGTTTTCTGAATGTTGAGTTTTGAGCCTTTTTTTTTTTTCACTCTCCTCTTTCACTTTCATCAAGAGGCTCTTTAGTTCTTCTTCGCTTTCTGCCATTAAGGGTGGTGTCATCTGCATATCTGAGGTTATTGGTATTTCCCCCAGCAATCTTGATTCCAGCTTGTGCTTCATCCAATCTGAAATTTTATATGATATACTCTGCATATAAGTTAAATAAGCAGGATGACAACATACAACCTTGATGTACTTTCCTGATTTGGAACCAGTCTGTTGTTCTATGTCCAGTTCCAATTGCAGCTTCTTGACCTGCATACAGATTTCTTAGGAGGCAGGTCAGGTGGTCTGATAGTCCCATCTCTTGAAGAATTTCCCACAATTTGTTGTGATCCACACAGTCAAAGGCTTTGGTGTAGTCAATAGAACAGAAGTAGATGTTTTTCTGGAACTCTCTTGCTTTTTCGATGATCCAGAGGATATTGGCAATTTGATCTCTGGTTCCTCTCCTTTTCTAAATCCAGTTTGAACATCTGGAAGTTCACAGTTCACATACTATTGAAGCCTGGCTTGGAGAATTTTGAGCATTACTTTGCTAGTGTGTGAGATGAGTGCAATTGTGTGATAGTTTGAACATTTTTGGCATTGCCTGTCTTTGGGATTGGAATGAAAACTGACCTTTTCCAGTCCTGTGGCCACTGTTGAGTTTTCCAAATTTGCTGGCATACTGAATGCATTTTCATAGCATCAGCTTTTAGAATTTAAAATAGCTCAGCTGGAATTCCATCACCTCCACTAGCTTTGTTTGTAGTGATGCTTCCTAAGGCCCACTTGACTTTTCATTCCAGGATGTCTGGCTCTAGGTGAGTGATCACACCATCATGGTTATCTGTGTCATGAAGATCTTTTTTGCATAGTTCTTCTGTGTATACTTGTCACCTCTTCTTAGTATCTTCTGCTTCTGTTAGCTCCACACAATTTCTGTCCTTTATTGTGCCATTCTTTGCATGAAATATTCTCTTGGTATCACTAATTTTCTTGATGAGATCTCTAGTCTTTCCCATTCTATTGTTTTCCTCTGTTTCTTTGCACTGATCACTGAGGAAGGCTTTCTTACCTCTCCTTGCTATTCTTTGGAACTCTACATTCACATGGGTATATCATTCCTTTTTCTCCTTTGCCTTTCACTTCTTTTCTTTTATCAGCTATTTGTAAGGCCTCCCCAGACAGCCATTTTGCCTTTTTGGATTTCTTTTTCTTGGAGATGGTGTTGATCCCAATCTCCTGTACAGTGTCACAAACCTCTGTCCATAATTCTTCAGGCACTCTGTCTATCAGATCTAATTGCTTGAATCTATTTGTTACTTCCACTGTATAATCCTCAGGGATTTTATTTAGGTCATACCTCAATGGTCTAGTGGTTTCTCCTACTTTCTTCAATTTAAGTCTGAATTTGACAACACGGAGTTCATGATCTGAGCCACAGTCAATTCCCAGTCTTATTTTTGCTGACTGTAGAGAGCTTCTCCATCTTTGGCTGCAAAGAATATAATCAATCTGATTTTGGTATTGACCATCTGGTGATGTCCATGTGTAGAGTCTTCTCTTGTGTTGTTGGAAGAGGGTGTTTGCTATGACCAGTGCATTCTCTTGGAAAAACTCTGTTAGCCTTTGAGCTGCTTCATTCCATATTCCAAGGCCAAATTTGCCTGTTACTCCAGGTGTTTCTTGACTTCCTACTTTTGCATTCCAGTCCCCTGTAATGAAAAGGACATCTTTTGGGGGTGTTAATTCTAGAAGGTCTTGTAGGTCTTCAAAGAACTGTTCAACTTCAGCTTTTTCTGCATTACTGGTTGGAGCACAGACTTGGATCATTGTGATATTGAATGGTTTGCCTTGGAGATGAACAGAGATCATTCTGTCATTTTTAAGATTGCACCAAAGTACTGCATTTTAGATTTTTTTTGTT
This sequence comes from Ovis aries, assembly GCF_016772045.2. Lineage (NCBI taxonomy): Eukaryota > Metazoa > Chordata > Mammalia > Artiodactyla > Bovidae > Ovis > Ovis aries. The sequence continues at coordinate 49,065,226 of NC_056061.1, forward strand.
GACTATGATGGATACTCCATTTCTTCCAAGGGATTCTTGCCCACAGTAGTAGATACAATGGTTATCTGAGTTAAATTCTTCCATTCCAGTCCATTTTAATTCACTGATTCCTAAAATGTTAATGTTCACTCTTGCCATCTCCTGTTTGACCACTTCTAATTTACCTTAATTCATGGACCTAACATTCCAGGTTCCTATGCAATATTGTTCTTTACAACATTGGACTTTACTTCTATCACCAGTCACATCCACAACTGGGCATTGTTTTGCTTTGGCTCTGTCTCTTCATTCTTTCTGGAATTGTTTCTTCACTGATTTCTAGAAACATATTGGGTACCTACTGACCTGGGGAATACATCTTTCAGTGTCATATCTTTTGCCTTTTCATACTGTTCATGGGGTTCTCAAGACAAGAATACTGAAGTGGTTTGTTATTGCCTTCTCTACTGGACCACAGAACTTTCCAAAATCACTGCAAATGGTGACTACTGCTGTGAACTTAAAAGATGCTTGCTCCTTGGAATAAAAGCTATGACCAATCTAGATAGCATATTAAAAAGCAGAGGCATTATTTTGCCAACAAAGGTCAGTCTAGTCAAAGCTATAATTTTTTCAGTCATCATGTTTGGATGTGAGTTGGACTATAAAGAAAGCTGAGCACCAAAGAATTGATGCTTTTGAAGTGTGGTGTTGGAGAAGACTCTTAGGAGTCCCTTGAACTGCAAAGAGATTCAACCAGTCCATCCTAAAGGAAATCAGTCCTGAATATTCATTGGTAGGACTGATGCTGAAGCTGAAACTCCAATACATTGGCCACTTGATGCAAAGAACTGACTAATTGGGAAAGACCTTAATGCTTGGAGAGATTGAAGGCAGGAGGAAAAGGGGATGACAAAGAATGAGATGGTTGGATGGCATCACTGACTCAATGGACATGAGTTTGAGCAGGATTTGGGAGTTGCTGATGGACAGGAAAGCCTGGCATGCTGCAGTCCATGGGGTTGCAAAGAGCTGGACATGACTGAGTGACCTAACTGAACTGATCAAGTTTTTCCAAGTTTTACCATGCCAGCAATAACAGAGTCCTCTGGAAGGTCTCACACCAGCCTTGCAATGTTTAGCTTGGAAGTGACACACATTACTCATTGGCCAAAACTAATCACAGGCTCACCCTGACACATGGACCTCAGGAATATCATTCCCATTTTCTTCTGTCTAAAAGAGAGAAAAGCAACATATTTGGCCAATGGCATAAATGAAATAGTAACCACTGTACTTGAAAGGACTCTTCTTCTGTGAACATTTACAAGGACAAAACATTAAGAATCCCAGGGATGGGGGAGCCTGGTGGGCTGCTGTCTATGGGGTCACACAGAGTCGGACATGACTGAAGTAGCTTAGCAGCAGCAGCTAGGTATATATGAGATGTGTGTAAAGAACTGTATTCATATTATTAAGTAATTAAGTTAGCCATGAACAAATGCATAGTAAATTATAAATTTACCCTAAGAAATAACTAACAAACAGCCACCCAAGGAGCCTCTCTTCCCCAGGCCTGGTTTAGATTGTCTTGTTTTGTTGTGCTTTGGTATTCTGGAGTACCATGTCAAACTGTCAGCTTTTATCAGAGCTGATACATTCATTCCAAGATGTTCCCAATTTCTACATCCAAATGGGAAAACATTAATTTTTAATGCATAAGAAATGTTTGCTCTTAATTATATAAATTTCATTAAGTGAATTTGCATTATTTCCCTTTTTAGTTTACACAATAAAACTTTGTGAGTCATAGGAAATGTGTGGGGGGAAATTCTTCAACATGAATATGTTTTGTTTTCCCCATCTGTGAAAATCTTCTGCAAAAGAAGTGATAAATACATCAGGCTGAACTGTATGAGGTAGTCATTTTTACAGGTCAAGCGGTTGAATATTATCAATTTTGTATGTTTCAAGCTAATAAATACCTCTATATCTTTAGATTAGAAAAATATTTTCAAAGTTAAATATTGCTTTTAGAGTCTCTCCCTTTTAATTATAATATTTGGTAGAGTCAATAGTGTGAACTTTGAATTGAAATAGTCCTATATTTTAGTTAAGTCTCACCTTTTCTTAGCTATGAGGCCTTAAGAAGACTCTGACTTTTAATTTTCCTGTGACCATAAAAATAATACTAAACTAGAAAAAAATACCAACACAAGGGGACATTGTGCAGATGGGTGTATGTAACACCCATAGTATTGTCCCTGGCAGCTTTCAATTACCCTCATATGGTAAGTTTATACATTGTTTCTTCTCACTTAGAATTACTGTTGACTGACACAAAACCATAGTAAAAATTGCCTGTCTACGACCAAATTCTGCCTAGCTAGAATTTTCGTGATTAAATTTTCCATGTCCTCTGTGTGTGTGTTGCAAAGGCATCTGCTCCTACCAGAACGGTCACCTCCATTCAAGGAGAGTAGATGCACAGACGTGCCCTCCCAGGTTTCCTAACAGCCTCCACACCACAGCAAGTGCCTTTGACTTCACCTAAAGGAAGGAAGAACCTAGAACAAGGCTAGGGAAGAATGTAGGGACACTTGCATTTTCATAGCAACCCAAAGCTACCCAGGAGAGACTGGGCAAAGGCAAACAGAAATGCAAGGTCCTATTAGAACAGAGGGTAACTTAGTTTTCCCTGCTTGTGTGTGAATACTCATCTTTTTGATCCCTCTTTTGGAGGTCCTGATTTGGGAAGGAGCTAAAGGGATTTCTCGTTCCCTCTGTTTCTCTTCTATAAGCAACAACTTGTATAGAATGAGTCCATTGATGAGCAGATGAGAGAACCATGTGGACTGCTGATCACCAGGAGTATCTAGTATCTGGATACCCCATTCATTCCTCCCTCCCATCACCAAATACACATTTGGTAAGAATCCAGTGTTCTTACAAATAAAGTTCATTCTTGTAGAGATAGGCATTCAGTAAACTGAGAAAGAACTCTAAGAGAATTTGAAATTAACATTAATAGTAAGAAACCATTAGGACAATTTGATTTGCTCTACTGTAATAGCTGACTTGAGACAACACACAGAGTTGGTGGAATAGCCATTCTAATTTTGTCTATCCTAATGATGTTTCTTCAAAATAAAAGCTTGTAGCCATGATGATGTGAGATAAATAGGATGTATCCTCAATGCCTATTTAAGATATCACATTTCTTATAGTTAGAAACATATGACACACAGAGGGGGGATTATTTTCAAATTCTCAAATTTATCAAGAATATTTACAAATCCTTTTATCAACTTATTTTTCATGTACTTAATTCCTGTCTTATAGAAGCTAAATGTGCTATGAGAATAAGGTCTCAGTCTTTAAAACACCCTCCTAAGATTGGAAAGGGTTTGACCTATAATTTTATATGACATCAAAGTCATTTTTCTAACTCTATTAGAAAAAGAATTAACTAAAAGTCAATAATCTTACATTCTCTATAATGAATATTTATGAGAGCTTTTTGACACTTCATAGAATGTCATGGAAAATTAATAGTCAATAGAAATTGATCAATGCTATAGAAGTTGATGATAAAGTTTGCTTTATGCACAAGAACCAGCTGTGTCTCTGCACACTCAGAATCACTAAGATGCCTCTCTGCTACCTGGGCTGGGCTTCTTGGCTCCACTCAGGCACTTCCAGTCAGACTGGAGATCATACCAGTCTGTAAGCCCCTGTGTAATCAGCACTCCATTGTGTTTGGTAAAGCCTATCCTCCCACCTGGAAGAGGCTGGAATGGATATAAATAATTGAATGCTAAACCCTAGAAAGGCAGTCCTGGGATAGTAACCCTTCCAGCACAATGAGCTTAATCATAAGAGAGAGGACATCACAAGCTGTATTCTTCAGGATTCCTCCACTGCATCACACTGACGGAGTCAGATGGATCATGGGATCTTCTCTCCTGTTCAGTCAGTACAAGGCATTGCCTCTCTGCCAGTTTCCCTGTGGGAGCCCAGTAAATATTAATTGAATGAATGAATGAACTGACATGAAGCATGGGGTAGGTGATGCTGAAAGACTTGCCTTGCAATGGTCATATGGCCCTACTGGCACACAAATAATAGAATTTCTGGAGGTTATTACTTTTCCTAGCTGGTGGCCAAGACAATGGCTTTGACAGTGTTACTCAACGTGAAAAGATGAAAGTATGTTCTCTGCTAATGTTGTTCTCTTTTGGCATTAAACAGAGCTACAAAATTGGCTCAATCACATAGCATTTTGGGTAGAAAAGTTAAGAGAATGACAGGTACATTCTACCATTTAGTTGTAAATTTTTAAGAACTCTCTAAGAATCCGAATTATTAAATAGTCCTGTTTGTAGTGACTTGGCTCTATTGTATCTTTCCAAAGCATTCCATTTTCAAAAGCAACAGTTATACTTATTTTCCTATTCCTATTTTGTTGGATTGTATAGTGTTTGTTTTAATTACTTCATTACAATAATAAGCATAATTGGCATAAATAAATTTGGGAAACGGACATAACTAACTCCTGACCAATCACTAAACAACAGAAACTCAATACATGAGAACAGAAGTGCATAAGAATGTTAGAGGCTAGCTGAAGTCACTTCAGAGTGCTGAAGACCTCAGTTAATACATTCTAAGAGGGAATAAGAGGGTCTATCAATCTAACTGATGAGTTAAATAGAAGTGGATTAAGACAGTTTCCACTGTCCCAGCTTCAGCAGTGGCTCTCACTCCTCCTGTATCCGCTTACATTCCCTTCTGACTCTGTACCTCTCTGCTTCTTTATCTACAGAACCTGGTATATGATAGTTGCTAAATAAATATGTAATGGATGTTGGCAATCACAGGCTGTAAACTATGATCCTTGGATGCTTGATGCTTCTGTGATTTCCCTTCCTCGCTATTGCTGTACCTGAAGCTCTTTGGATTATTTACTGCAGCACAATATTAGGAGTGTATTTAAAATTCATCTGTGACATGTGGGTGCATGGCTATCACTTTAGGTGATACAGAATTTTTAAAAATCAGTGGCATTAGAAGTTTCATTTCTCTCTGTTAAATAAGCCAAACCCTCTAGCTTTCCTTGCTGGCCTTAATTTTCGGCACCCTCATCATCCTTCTAATGGCAAACTATGATTTAAGTTATAAAACCCAGGGATAAATATAGCATCTGAAAGAATACCTAATTCAGAGAATAACTAAAATGACCTCTTTATGCTTATTGGCAAGATTTCTCATATATTTCAGTCAGTATTACATTTGCTTGGTTTTAAATATTCCTTCAACTGCTATGTTAAGCAAATCTAAGTGATGGTACATTCAATATGCAATTTTATTTTTTAGGTGCATTAAGTGGAGTTAATTCTAGCTTGCCTGAGAATGGAAACTTGGTCAAGAACCCTGGCTTTGTACTCATTCTTAAGTGTTAGACAGCTCTAGAGTCATCTGAAGTCCCCAAGCAACGTTAACTGAAAAGTTACAATGTCCAGTCTGAGATATTATTCAAACCACTAAGCCTAATTTAGCATTAAACTGAAAATATTTTCTACTTCTTTAGCTTGGAACTGCTTGATGTTGGAAGCCTGCAGCGTAGAGTGAGGGGCAGGATAGGATTTTTTCCATTTTTCCACATTGGAACTCTCCTTCCCTCATTCTTACTTCCTGATCTTTCTAGGAGGAGAAATAGGGAGATGAGTGGTGGGAGCATAGAAAAGGACTGTGTCACGTTGGTACTGTTGTAAGCTGGCTTCATGTCTCTGAGTTTTGCTGATGAGAAAAGCCAACTCTTTGTGTCAAGAGGTGCTTTCATGGTCTTTTCAGAGGTTCCCTGATTGACCTCCCTGATTACATTTTTTGTCACATGGTGGTTGGAGCTCTATTTCAGGCTGTCACTTGCAATTCCTCTTGCAACCCTAAAAATTCAGAATTCACCTCCAGTTTGTTACTGGGAGTGTCCCTCTATGTGGCCCTTTTGGACAGGACATAAGATGACCACACATTAATTCTGTGTCTTATGTGACTCATATATAATCCACAGGAAACTCTCACATATCTTTCAGCTCAGAAAACTCTGGAAGCTCAAGCTGCTCCTGATATAGACACAGGGATACCTTAACTTTCTTAGGCATTGGTCTTTGTGTTTCCCAACTTCAAACACATTTCAAAACTCTACAGGTCACTCCATAAGAGCCTCTTCTACAAAGCTTGAGATGATAGAGAAAGAACCCACTGCCTCTCTTAGGGAACAGAGTGATATAACATCTTTCTCAAAGAAATGTCATCACCAAATTTTCTCTCCTTTTTATGTACTTTCTCTGTTTATGTCTCTCATTTGCTTGAGCGTTCTATAAGGCATAGTAGTTCTTTATCATCTCCTTCATAAATTTCACAGTTGAGAGTTTGTTCCATATGCATTCTGGCTTTCTATTGGCATTTCACTCAAAACTGAGACAAAAGGAGTCCCACTCTGTTAAAAAGCATTGCTCTACTCTGCTCCTGGTTCAGATCAAAGCTGATTAACACCTACAAACAAATGAAGAAATGGAGATCAAAAAGTGCATAAGAAACATACGACAAGTCAAAGGACATCCAGAATCTAAACAGTTCTCTAGTAGTCAATTTTATTTGATTCATACAATATTTCTCCTATAAAAATCCCACCAACCTTTGAAAGATCCTTGAAACTGGCATAGAGGAATTATTAGTTGTTGTTACAAATGAAAACTGTAGCTCCAAAGAGAGCCACACTAAAGTTTAGAGGTGACTCTTAGAGAGTCTTGTGCCCTCAAGGGCTGGATTTTCCTTCTGGGTAGTTACACTCTTCTTGGCTTGATTCCTCACTCAGAACCTTGGAATATCTCTTTATCAGGAGGCCTAACAGTTTAACAAATCAATTCTCTCCTTCCCCTCTGGAATTACTCCCAGAAACTTACACATAGGTATGTTGGCACATTTGGTAACAAAAGAGTTTATTTAAGAGAAAGGAAAAGCAATTCAAATCAAATATTCAACCCCAGAGAGATCATAGCAGTCCCCAATCCTACAAAACTCAAAACAGAAATTCCCCAAATGTTATTTTCAATTTTTGGATGAGGACCTTTTCCTACTGGGACCTACTGTCACCTCTGCTGTGCGCTGTTGGCATGAGCTACTGCCATGTGCTGGATTGTTTGCCTCCTTTTGGCAAAATTGTTCCCACATTGTCTACCCCTGCCCCCCACACGTGCCCCTAAAAAGATGCTCTGGCCCACTTGCCTTCCTCTTTCAGAGCCTGATCTCATGCAGAACTAATTATTGGCTTGCTCCTCTTGATCCAGTGACTTTTACTGTGCACCTGTTCTGGGAAGGCATTGAACTAGAGAGGACTCTTCCGGTTGCAAATGATAGAAAGTCCATTTGAACTAGCTAGGTAAGAGGGTGAATTTACTGACCAAGGATCCAGGATAGGAAGGGGTATAACTAGTGAAGCAGGAGCCGGGGACGTATTCCACTAGAACTCTATCCCTCTGCCCCTTTATCCCTGTCTCTCAGGCTTCATTCTCTCCATCTGAACACTATCTTCTTTCATGTACTGGGAGATACAATCAGTGCCAGGATCACACCCTCACAGATTTCCAGAGAGGAAGGGCTCCCTCCTCTCTCAAGTCTAGGGGTGAACAGAGAGATCTGGAGAATAATTTTGGCTCACAAAGTATGAGCTCATCTCCTGAGACCTGGGAGGGAGGATCAGGGCAACTCCTGCTGTGAGAAAGGGAAACGATGAGGGACAGTGCTTTCAGGAAGATGGAGACGAGCCAGGTGTTTCAAACAACAGATGTCCACCAAAGGAATGATGCCAGCATGACATTAATGAGAGGGAAACCTAACATTCTCTCTTTGGTAGTAATTACAAGCAACACTCGTTTACCAAACTTCTGCTTTTACACCATGCTGCCAAGAGGAAGAACTCTTCACTTGAGGCCATCTGCCACCTGGATAGTAGAGGTCCATGCTCAAAAGAAAAAAAAAAATTATATCATGTAACTAAATCTGGACTTGGTTCTGCTCACTCATCTACTGACACCAAGTTTGGGTGAAGGAAAATATAGCATTTATTGCAGTTGCCAAGCAAAGAGAACAGGCAGCTCATGCTCAAAAGACCAGAACTCCTCCATGGCTTTCAGGGAAGGGTTTTTAAATGCAGTGGGAGAGAGGGGGTAGTACTGTGTGTGATCAGTGTGTGCAATTCTCATATTGATTGGTATCAAGGTGAAGTTTCAAGCTGATCACCTATCTTCTGGTTTTAACCAGTCTAGGGTCTACATGCTTGCAGTCAACACTTTTCATCTGGTGGGGTTCTGCTTCCTATAAAAACAACTTAGGAATGCGTGTGAAACCTTTGTCTATAACTTTAGGTAGCTGGGAGTTAGATGAATCTGCAATGCGACTGGTTTACTTTCTAAATTATTACCTGTTTCTCAGCCCAATATCTATTCTTTGTTTCTATATCTTCACATTTCCTACTCATTAACTCTTGAGCTAGCCTTTGGAGACTCAAGGAAGGCCTGGGGGCCTAAAATAAAAGCCTTTATTTCAAAACATGGGGACTCAGGGGCTTGGGTATGGTTTCAATTCAGAACTCCTTGTATCTTCCTTGGAAAGATTGAAGAATGTTGGGTAAAGAGTTATAGTTCAACTCAAAGCATTTCCGGGCTCTCAATATTCTGCTAATACTCAATTTTATTTGACTTATCAGATGTATACTCTATCAAAATCCTGCTAACCTTTGAAGAGTCCTTGAAAATGGCATAGAGAAAAAAACTAGTTGTTGACAGAAATACAGATCTTCATTAAGCTCTATTAAATGTTAGTGGTGGCTCTGTGTTAGAGATATTTTGTTACATTAGTTCTCATATCTTCTACATGGGGAGTTTAGATCTTGCTTTGGTCCTGGGCTCTGGTCTCCCCCTCCTCTGGCCTCAGGACAAGTAGGGCATCCCCTAAGAACACAGTCTGGTTTAATCAGAGAGTCCCAAGCCTCTGATTATTCCTCAGTGTGTACCTTGTGACAGACACACTGTGACAAGGTGGGCTTGTGACATACTGTATATTTTAAGCAAGTTACAAAATTATAATTATCTAATTTCATATTTACAATTTTAAAAATGAAACACAGTTTCCTGAGGGAAAAAGTCATTTTCATTATCAATTATAGATTATACAATTAATGCATTCAACTATTTCCTCTTAGAATTCATTTTCTTCTTCCTGGAGTATATCGTCTAGTAATTCTTAAGAAAAGATTTAAGAAGACTATGCTTTCTGAGGACTTATACGTCCAAAAATGTTTTATCCACCCTCAATTATGAGTGACAGTTTCATTGTATGTAAAAGCAGAGACTCAAGGCTATTTCCCCTAAGCTCTTTGAAGATGGCTCTCCAATATATACTCAGTGCTGCTGAGGATGGTGGCAATATGATTCTCTTTTCTTGGTGGGTATTCTCATGTTTTTCTCAGTTCTAACTTTTAAGGCTCTCATTTAACCTTGATATAACTTTGAAATGTCTTGAGCTGGGTTTTGTCACCATTGTTGCTACTGTCTATGTTTGTTTTGTTTTGTTTTCCTTAGCAGGTCTTTTCAATTTTAGGACTTAAGTCTTTCTTCAGGTGTAGAAATTTTTTGCTTTTATGTCATGTTACTATTTCCTTGGATTCTCTGTATTTTCTCAGTTTACCCCCCGCTAGCAGAGACATTACTTTGCCAACAAAGGTCCGTCTAGTCAAGGCTATGGTTTTTCCTGTGGTCATGTATGGATGTGAGCATTGGACTGTGAAGAAAGCTGAGTGCTGAAGAATTTATGCTTTTGAACTGTGGTGTTGGAGAAGACTCTTGAGAGTCCCTTGGACTGCAAGGAGATCCAACCAGTCCATTCTGAAGATCAGCCCTGCGATTTCTTTGGAGGGAATGATGCTGAAGCTGAAACTCCGTACTTTGTTCACCTCATGCGAAGAGTTGACTCATTGGAAAAGACTCTGATGCCGGGAGGGATTGGGGGCAGGAGAAGAAGGGGACGACAGAGGATGAGATGGCTGGATGGCATCACTGACTCGATGGACATGAGTCTGAGTGAACTCCGGGAGTTGGTGATGGACAAGGAGGCCTGGCAGGCTGCAATTCATGGGGTCTCAAAGAGTCGGACATGACTGAGCCACTGAACTGAACCTAACTGAATGAATTGATGCTGATTTCCGGCCTGTTCTTTATGTTTGCTGGTTTGTTTTTAACTTTTCTTTTGTGCTGCTTTTAAAAATATATATATTTTCCTTTTTTGATAAATTCTGGGATGATTTCTCAGTGCAGTCTTTCAGATCACTGATTTGCTCTTCAATTGTGTTTATTCAGTTATCGCTGGAGAAGGAAATGGCAATCCACTCCAGTACTATTGCCCGGAAAATCCCATGGACAGGGGAGCCTGGTAGGCTACAGTCCATGGTGTCGCAAAGTGTCGGACACGACTGAGCGACTTCACTTTCTTTCTTTCTTTGAGGCTTATTTTTTAAATTTCAAAGAGCTTCTTTACTTTGTTTCCATAATATCTAATTGGTTCTTTTTCATAATCATTCATTCTAGTTTTTTGAATTAAATAATTGTTCCTTATCTGCCTGATAATATAAAATAAGCTTATGTTACAGTTCTATGCTACTTCCTCTAGGATAAATTCTTTCATATGTCTAGTTTCTAGTTGTGTTTTTCTTCTTAAATCACCCTTTTTAGATGTTTTTGTTTCTCAAAGTTGGAGAATATTTTCATCGTTCTTATGAGTGTGTTTTGGTAGCTGAGCTTTAGTAAACTTTCTAACTCTCTTTGCACAGCCTGGTGAGGGAGAGGCTTGCTTTGTTTTCAGTGAGAGTGATGGAGGAAAGAGTCATGGCCTCAGGTAGGGCAGAAACATACCTGATGCCCCTGGGACGCTGCAGAAACTTGGGAGAACTGCCTTGTCACGCTATGCTAAGCTTCTACTGTTCCTGGGTGAGGACAAATATGGTGTGTGTGTGTCTGTGTGTGTGTGTGTGTGTGTGTGTAGGGGGGTCAGTGTGTATGGCTGCTGTCACTCTGGTGTTCTTGCTAATTGCTCCTGGTGTCCTGCTGCTGCTGCTGCTGCTAAGTCGCTTCGGTCGTGTCTGACTCTGTGTGACCCCACAGACAGCAGCCCACCAAGTTCCCCAGTCCCTGGGATTCTTCCGGCAAGAACACTGGAGTGGGTTGCCATTTCCTTTTCCAATGCATGAAAGTGAAGTCGCTCAGTCGTGTCCATCTCCCAGCGAACCCATGGACTGCAGCCTGCCAGGCTCCTCTGTCCATGGGATTTTCCAGGCAAGAGTACTGGAGTGGGGTGCCATTGCCTTCTCTGCCCTGGTGGCCTACCTGCCCTCTATCTCTGACCACCTCTAGCAATGGAGTTCTTTGGTTACTCCTACACATGTTCTGAGAAGTGATTTTCCAATTTCATCTTCTTTTTTTAATAGCAGTATTTCATTTTATTGCTTTACAATGTTGTATTAGCTCCTGCTGTATAACAAAGTGAATCAGCCAATTTCATCTTAAATCATGTGCTTTTATTTTTCAAATTTTCATTAGTCCCTTGTCAAGTCAAATTTCTCAAGTTTTATGTGTTTTTAAATCATTTATATGGATTTTATATGGAAGCAGTATTTACTCATTCTATATTCTGCCATTTGGAAACCAGAACTTCTGGTTTTTTGTTTTTTTTTTAAGCAAGAATTTCTTGAGCCTACTCTGTGTCAAACACAGATAAGCATGGAGGTGAGAATAGTGTCCCAAAAGGCTTTTTGCTTCTCCTCATAATTTTTTTTTTCTGCCACTTTAGTGCAAAAATCAAATCTAAAGGCAAAAAAAGAAAAAGAAAAACGATTGAGCTTAGGGAACATTTAGTAATCAGCTCAAAAAGTCAGAGCATTGTCTCAAGCCAAGTAAGGTGTCAAGAAAATAGATAAGACATGAAGTATGGGCTAGAAAAATGCTCTCTGGTCCTCCAGTGTTTTGTAATCCATGTATAGAGTGACCATATGTCCCAATTTGCCTGAAATGTCCCAGTTTATGCCAGTTACTTTGGTGTAACCATTTACAGCATCCCTTTCACGCTCAAAAGTGTCCTGGTTTGGACCATAAATCATATGATCACATTTTTAAGATACTATGTGAAGAAAATCAACAAATGGTATCTTTTGTTTGTGATCATATTTGGAGCAGTTGCGGGTGTAGAGAGCAGGACTAGTAAGTCACCATTCATTCATTCATTTCTTCAGTCATTCAACAAAGGTCCACTGAGGTTCTACCACATGCCAGGCACTGTGCTAAGTGCTGCATATACAGTAATGAGCAGCACAGATATACTCATGAACCATTCCCCTGAAGAACAATTAGCAAATTAAAAGTCTCTTTCTCAGATACAAACCAAACGTGCATTATACGATCTCTCAACATTTTTCCCCTAGTTCAAGAACTTGATAAAACATTGTAAACTCTCTGCTTACTCAATCATTCCCTGACAGCTAAGTCTTAAGTGAACACATCAAAAGCACATCCTTGTTTGAAAAGAAAGATGAAATACTTATCTACCCAACAAGGACAAAGCAGGGAGCTATGTGGTTCATAATGGATTTGAAGTCACTGGATGGCCAGTTTCAATAATTAAGCAAACAAAACACACCTTTGAAAAAATTATCTAGATGGATGATTAGCATGGTTTTTGAATTCAAAGGATAATTTCACCACCCTCTTCTTCACTTAGGCACCGAGATAATGTATATAACAGATCGATTGCTTGCAATTTTCTTCTCATTATATTCAACCCCTCCTCATCAAATTCCCCACTCAGCATGCACATTGCCACAAAAGCAAAACCGAAAAGCAAGTTGCAACCTGAAGCCACTACTGTCATTTTATTTTATTTTTTAAAGCAATTCCTTTGAATAGTTTGAATACTGAGTGTTCCTTTTGTTATTTCATTTAGACAAAATTTTGCAAGGAATTTTCCTCTCATTTCCTAGAGATCAGTATTCCTAGAAAGGCTCTCATTGTAAACCCCTGGGGAACTTCGAAAATGTCAGGAGCTTCTTAAATGCTGTGAAACCCACTTACAGCTTATTTCTCATAAGCTTTGATGTGGAAATAGCAGAATGGGTACTTTAAAAAAAAATCCAGTGGCAATAGGAATGCATTGTTTGTGATATTATCCATAGTCAATTAACTCCCTGGGGAGAGGATGCTGTGAAAGCTTCCGAACGAAAGCTGGGGGTCCATCCTGTGCAGTGATTTTTTTCCCTCCACCTATTACAGCTCTGCTCTTGGTCTCAGGTTTTGCACAGATGTGATTACAAAAGAAGAAGGACAGGTGAGTGGAGAGGACTCAGTGCAAATCTATCTTTATTACCAGAAAAACAATTCAAAATCAATGGTGGCCAGAAAGACTATCAGTCAGTTCAGTTTAGTCGTGTCCGACTCTTTGCGACCCCATGAATCGCAGCACGCCAGGCCTCCCTGTCCATCACCAACTCCCGGAGCTCACTCAGACTCACGTCCATCGAGTCCGTAAAGTTAAATGTAAATGTCTTGATAAAATCTACACGTAGATACTAAATAAAGCACATGCACTGTTGTGTTTGCACACATAACCATTAAATCTTAAGCTTCTTTCACTTTAAACCAGCTTCTCTTCCCTTATCTTTTTTTTTTTTTTTTTTTTCAGTTAATGGCCTCATCTAAGTCAGCAAAGCAGAAAACCAGTCAATCACAAGTCTTCCTTCACCTTCCATATCCAGTCTTCTGACCTTTCAAATCTAACCCCTTGGGGTCTCAAGCTCTATTTCCCCTCTCCTGTTGCCCTCCCCCACCTTTTGCAGCACCTTCCTGTCTCTCTTGGGTCCCTGAGACAGTTTCCTTACGATCACCCAGCTTCACTCTACGCCTCTTCTGCTACAGGGATATTGTTAAAATTTGGCTCTGATCCTGCTTCTCTGAAATCTTCAGTGGTCCCCCTAGCATAGAAAGCAACAGTCTAGACCCAAGCATCCCTCCCAGCATTGTGCCAGCCTGTTTCTGGGCCTGTCCCATCCCTGGGGTAGACTGAAGTATCTGTGTCTTGGATACATTGACTCCTTTAAGGTCTCTATGGTTTTGTAAAACATTTCTTTGCTAAATAATATAATTCATGAGAGTTAATATAAAACTCTTGTGTATAAACTATTGCCAGGCAATTTCTTTCTTGTTTGTTTCTGTCATGCTGGAATATGAGTGTATGTGTGCAAATAATTTGTGCGAGTGGCCCAGTACTTCATGGCATTGAATAAAAAAATAATTGGGGTCTTCCCTGGTGGTCTAGTAGTTAAGAATCCACCTGCCAATATAGGGGACATGGGTTCAATCCCTGGTCCAGGAAGATCTCACATGCCGTGCACCAACTAAGCCCATGCATTACAACTACTGGGCCTGTGTGCTACAACAAGAGAAGCCACTGGACTGAGAAACTCGCACACGGCAACTGAAGAATAGTCCCCGCTCACTGCAACTAGAGAAAGCCTGCGTGTAGCCATGAAGACCCAATGCAGCCAAAGATAAGTAAAATAAATAAAAACAATTAAAAAAAAAAAACAATAGGGATGCTCTGATAATACTTACAGAACCAGGACAGGTTCCTTTAGAGAATGAGGGTAGAAAAGCATCTGAGCCAAAGCAGAGCACAGAGCTAAAGCAGAGCACAGAGCTAAAGCAGAGCACAGCCCCTCACCCAGGCCTAGCCACATGAAGGTCAAGGTGCTCTAGGAGGGGACACAAATACTCCCGGTGTCCTGCATGTGTCTGACCTGCCTCCACAGAGGAACTTGAGAAAAAGACAATTCAGTAACACCTGGATATGTTGCCTCTTGGAAGAGCTGCCCTCTGCTGAAGGAGTTTGTCATGGAGTCACACACGTTCTGAAGGGGACTGTGATCTCCAAAGTGGATCCCGTGACCTGCATGGGGATGTTGCAGGAAGGAGGACCCCTTCCAGGGCCCGAAACCAGGCTCTTCTCTAACACTCGGAAATGAGTTATCCGAGGAGACACATGTGCTGACAAAGCAAGAGACTTTACTGGGAAAGAGCACCCGGGTGGAGAGCAGGAAGGTAAGGGAACCCAGGAGAACAACTCTGTCACATGATTGCAGTCTCGGGTTTTACGGTGATGGGATTAGTTTCTGGGTTGTCTTTAGCCAATTATTCTAACTCAAGAGTCCTTCCTGGTGGTGCACGCCTTGCTCAGCTCAGTTCAGTCGCTCAATTGTGTCAGACTCTTGGCGACCCCATGAATCGCAGCACGCCAGGCCTCCCTGTCCATCACCAACTCCCGGAGTTCACTCAGACTCACGTCCATCGAGTCAGTGATGCCATCCAGCCATCTCATCCCCTGTCGTCCCCTTCTCCTCCTGCCCCCAGTCCCTCCCAGCATCAGAGTCTTTTCCAATGAGTCAACTCTTCCCATGAGGTGAACAAAATACTGGAGTTTCAGTTTTAGATTCATTCCTTCCAAAGAACACCCAGGACTTTAGAATGGACTGGTTGTATCTCCTTGCAGTCCAAGGGACTCTCAAGAGTCTTCTCCAATACCACAGTTCAAAAGCATCAATTCTTCGGTGCTTAGCTTTCTTCACAGTCCAACTCTCACATCCGTATATGACGACTGGAAAAACCATAGCCTTGGCTAGACAGACCTTTGTTGGCAAACTAATGTCTCTGCTTTTGAATATGCTATCTAGGTTGGTCATAACTTTCCTTCCAAGGAGTAAGCATCTTTTAATTTCATGGCTACAATCACCATATGCCCTGATTTTGGGGCCCCCCAAAATAAAGTCTGACACTATTTCCACTGTTTCTCCATCTATTTGCCATGAAGTGATGGGACCAGATGCCATGATCTTTGTTCTCTGAATGTCGAGCTTTAAGCCAAATTTTTCACTCTTTTTCACTTTCATCAAGAGACTTTTTAGGTCCTCTTCACTTTCTGCCATAAGGGTGGTGTCACCTGCATATCTGAGGTTATTGATATTTCTCCCGGCAATCTTGATTCCAGCTTGTGCTTCTTCCAGCCCAGTGTTTCTCCTGATGTACTCTGCATACAAGCTAAACAAGCAGGGTGACAATATTCTTGACATACTCCTTTTCCTATTTGGAACCAGTCTGTTGTTCCATGTCCAGTTCTAACTGTTGCTTCCGGACCTGCATATAGGTTTCTCAAGAGGCAGGTCAGGTGGTCTGATATTCCCATCTCTTTCAGAATTTTCCACAGTTTGTTATGATCCACACAGTCAAAGGCTTTTGCATAGTCAATAAAGCAGAAATAGATGTTTTTTCTGGAACTCTCTTGCTTTTTCCATGATCCAGTGGATGTTGGCAATTTGATCTCTGGTTCCTCCGCCTTTTCTAAAACCAGCTTGAACATCTGGAAGTTCACGGTTCACGTATTGCTGAAGCTTGGCTTGGAGAATTTTGAGCATTCCTTTACTAGCGTGTGAGATGAGTGCAGTTGTGCGGTAGTTTGAGCATTCTTTGGCATTTCCTCTCTTTGGAGTTGGAATGAAACTGACCTTTTCTGGTTCTGTGGCCACTGCTGAGTTTTCCAAATTTGCTGGCATATTGAGTGCAGCACTTTCACAGCATCATCTTTCAGGATTTGAAATAGCTCAACTGGAATGCCATCACCTCCACTAGCTTTGTTCATAGTAATGCTTTGTAAGGCCTACTTGACTTCACATTTCAGGATGTCTGGCTCTAGGTGAGTAATCACACCATCGTGATTATCTGGGTCATGAAGATCTTTTTTTGTACAGTTCTTCTGTGTATTCTTGCCACCTCTTCTTAATATCTTCTGCTCCTGTTAGTTCCATACAAGTTCTGTCCTTTATTGAGCCCATCTTTGCATGAAATGTTCCCTTGGTATCTCTAATTTTCTTGAAGAGATCTCTAGTCTTTCCCATTCTGTTGTTTTCCTCCATTTCTTTGCATTGATTGCTGAGGAAGGCTTTCTTACCTCTTCTTGCTATTCTTTGAAACTCTGCATTCAGATGCTTATATCTCTCCTTTTCTCCCTTGCTTTTCGCTTCTCTTCTTTTCACAGCTATTAGTAAGTCTTCCCCAAACAGCCATTTTTCTTTTTTTGCATTTCTTTTCCATGGGGATGGTCTTGCTCTCTGTCTCCTACACAACGTCACAAACGTCATTCCATAGTTCATCAGGCACTCTATCTATCAGATTTAGTCCCTTAAATCTATTTCTCACTTCCACTGTATAATCCTAAGGGATCTGATTTAGGTCATACCTGAATGGTCTAGTGGTTTTCCCTACTTTCTTCTGTTTAGGTCTGAATTTGGCAATAAGGAGTTCATGATCTGAGTCACAGTCAGCTCCCGGTCTTGCTTTTGCTGACTGTATAGAGCTTCTCCACCTTGTTCAGGCAACATGAATGCCAAAGAAAGGATTCTGGGAGGCGGTCAGACATGTGGTGTCTCATTTTGACCTTTCCTGAACTCTTCCGGTTGATGGAGGCTTATTATTTCCATGTTCCTTACCAGGACCTCCTGTCGTAAAACAGCTCATGCAAATAATTACTATGGTGCCTGTCCAGGGTGGGCAGTTTCAATCAGTGTGCTTCCCCTAACAGGTAGATTGCCCCAGCCATCCCTCAATCCAACCCACACCTCTGACCAGAGGCACCATCAACCTTGTCAGCCTGGGTTCCTCCAACAAACTCAGCTAGCTGAAGTCTGGTATCATGGACCCTTAAGAGTTCTTTGCCATATACTTGATTTGGGAGTCCTGGATAACAAAAAGAGCTGAAAACACTGCCTCCTCTATGTGTGACTTTGGATGCCTTCAATTTTAGAGAGAGATTTGCCAAGCAAGGACTTCTCTGGTGGCTCTGATGATAAAGAATGTGCCTGCAATCCAGGAGACCTGGATTCAATCCCTGGGTCAGGAAAATCCCTTGGAGAAGGGAATGGCCACCCATACCAGTATTCTTGCTTGGAGAAGTCCATGGACAGAGGAGCCTGGCAGGCTATAGCCCATGGGATTGCAAAGAGTCAGACATGACTGAGCGACTAATTTTTTGCCAGGAGAATGACTTCTTGTCAAGTAGCATAGCACTGCTACAGTTCTCAAAGTTCATTGAGCCCAGATCATTTTCTTCACATGGAAGTTTAAGCATGAGCCAAAAGTATGAAATTAACAAAGCAAGAATGGCTCTGGTTAAATCGGAAGTAAGGGCCCAAGAGTCCAGCCTCCCTCTGAGTGGGTCAGAGGGTCCCTAAGGAGTCCTCAGTGTCCAGCTGCCTTGTTGGGACCCCACTCATTCCAGCTCTCCTGCTTACCCTCTGTACCAGCACTCTCTCACCCTCTTCTCTGGAGTTTTCCCACCAACACCACACACATATTTGAGCATGGGTCACTTTCTCACATTCCTCCCTTGATGCCAGCTTACAACCCCTTTCTCTGTTCCTTTCATAGAAAACCCTACCCACTGCATTGATTTTCTCACTTGCTGTTTCTGAAATGTGTTTGACTCAGTCTACTCCCTCCCATCTCAAAGTCCACCACAGGTCCAAGTCAGCATCATCTCTTGCCCAGATCATTGCCATGGCCTCCTATCCAGCCTTCTTATTTCCCCTCTTGCCTGCCTAATAGCCATTTTCCCTAGAGCAACTACACTAATATTTTCCATGCATTGTGGTTTTAATTGATATCTAACTGACATGTAACATTTTATTTATTTCAGGTGTTCAGTTCAGTTCAGTCACTCAGTCGTGTCTGACTCTTTGCAACCCCATGAACCACAGCATGCCAGGCCTCCCTGTCCATCACCAAGTCCCGGAGTTCACCCAAATCCATGTCCAGCGAGTCGGTGATGCCACCCAACCGTCTCATCCTCTGTTGTCCCCTTAATAATTTAGTATACACATGCACTGTGAAATGAGATCACCATGTTGTCTAGTTACCATCTAGACAAATATCTTTAAAGCACAAGTTAAGTCATGACACTTGATGACTTAACTATTCAGTGGCATCTCAATGCACTTAGAATTAATTTCAAATTCCTTCTCATGGTGTATAAAGGCCTGTAGGATCCACTTTCTTATTTCTCCAAGGTCAATTCAGGCCACTCTCCACCTCTGCTCTTGCTGTTCCTGGAGTCTGGAACATTCTGTTCTTGTCTACTCCTAGCTAATGAACCCTTAAAATTCTTTTGGTCTTACTTATATGTTATCTCCTCAGAGAGGCTGTCCTTGATTCTGTAATATAACTCTCTTTCTTGTTCTCATTCATTCTGTTTATCACCAGAGCATATGATTCTCTTGTTACTCCATTTTCACCTCTAAACACCAGTCCCTCACACTGGGATTCAGGCTGCATGAGGGTTGGATCATGTCTTTCTGGTTCACCCACACAACCCAATGCCTGGCACATTCTGGCACAAGATTCCACACATAGGTTGAATGTTCATTTTCTATTAATGCAGAAACAAAGTCCATTTGAAGTGACCCAAAAATGTGGTCTAAAATTAGATTCTGGTGGTAAATGCAAGATTTTGTGTATAATAAAAACTATTGAGTTGTACACATTGTTGTTGTTCAATTGTTAAGTAGTGTCCAACTCTTTCACCATCTCCCAGAGTTTGCTCTAACTCATATCCATTGACTCAGTGATGCCATTGAACCATCTCATCCTCTATTGCCCCTTTCTCCTCCTGCCCTCAATCTTTTCCAGCATTAGGGTCTTTTCAAATGAGTTGGCTCTTCACATCAGGTGGCCAAAGGATTGGAGTTTCAGCTTCAGTATCAGTCCTTCCAATGAATATTCAGGATTGATTTCTTTTAGACTGGTTTGATCTCCTTGCTGTCCAAGGGACTCTAAAGAGTCTTCTGCAGTACAATTCAAAAGCATCAATTCTCCAGTGATCAACTTTCTTTATGGTCCAACTCTCACATCTGTACATGACTACCGGAAAAACCATAGCTTTGATTATATAGACCTTTGTTGGCAAAGTGATGTCTCTGTTTTTTAATATGCTGTCTAGGTTTTTCATAGCTTTTCTTTCAAGGAACAAGTGTCTTTTAATTTCATGGCTGCAGCCACCATCCACAGTGGAGCCCAAGAAAATAAAATTTGTTGCTGTTTCCCCATCTATTTGCCATGAAGTGATGGGACTGGATGCCATAATCTCTTTTTGAATGTTAAGTTTTCATCCAACTTTTCACTCTCCTTTTTCACCTTCTTCAAGAGGCTCTTCAATTCCTCTTCACTTTCTGCCATAAGGGTGGTGTCATCTGCATTTCTGAGGTTATTGATATTTCTCCCGGCAATCTTGATTCCAGCTTGTGTTTCAGCTTGTGCTTCATCCAGCCTGGCATTTTTCATGATGTACTCTGCATAATAAGTTAAATAAACAGGGTGACAATATACAGCCTTGATGTACTCCTTTTCCAATTTTGAACCAGTCCATTGTTCCACGTCCAGTTCTAGCTGTTGCTTCTTGACCTGCATACAGGTTTCTCAGTAGGCAAGTAAGGTGGTCTGGTTATTACCATCTCTTGAAGAATTTTCCACAGTTTGTTATTTTGTTATTGCAGCCCAAATGGCCTAAGACAGGTATGGTCTAGCCACAGGCTTACAGTAGATCACTAGAAACTTACCATTGCTTGCAAAATTACAAAGACAGATTTATTGACTTTTTTTGGGATTTCTTTCCTTCAAATTCAAGTTTGTTTGTTTGTTGTTAGAAGTGGAGCCTGAGAACAAGAATTCCAGTGCATGTTGTATGTTTGAGAGGTGATCTCGCAGAGCATGGGTGAGGTGGTGGGGATATGAAATAGGGGTGAAGATGGAAGAAAGCCAGCACAGAGGAGTGACAGGGGATTTCTAGGGTATATGGGGCCAATCTGGCAGGGTACCACACGCCTCAGTGATGTCCCGGAGAGATGCATTACTCCACCATCTCCCTGCTGACATTGTTTTAAGGATGCTTCCATAGGCATTAGCGCCCCAACACTTGGCCTTCCTTGCCTGAACCAAGCACACTCCTGTGATCAAGAGTGCAGATGCTTGTAGGAATAAGATCATAGAGCTGTGGTCAGATGCTCCAGATGTAATCTCCCAGGCACACACCAACCCAGAGATAGCATTCAAGAGCACTGCCCACCTTCTATGGTATTTGGGCTCATCAGTGGGAAGACAGACTAAGTTTCTTTTGACTCATCTTATTCCTTTTCATAAACCCCTTCTGAAAGGCAAGGCAGGGGCCTCCCTGGTGGCTCAGTGGTAAAGAATCCAGCTGCCAACACGAGTAGATCCCACATGACACAGGGCAACTAAGCTCCTGTGCCACAGCTTTTGAACCCACACTCTACAGTCTGAACCGCAACCACTGAGCCTGTGTGCTACAACTTCTGAAGCCCGCATGCCCTAGAGCCCATGCTCTGCAACAAAAGAAGCCACCACAGCAAAAAACTCACCCCTGGCAACTTGAGAGTAGCCCCCACTGGCTACAACTAGAGGAGAGCCCACCCACACAGCAACAAAGATCCGGTACAGCCAAAAATAAATAAATAAAATTATTTTTTTAAAAAGGTCTTCCTTGGTGGCTCAAATGGTAAAGAATCTTCCTGCAATGCAGGAGACATGAATTCAATCCCTGGGTTGAGAAGATGCCCTGGAGAAGGAAATGGCGACTCATTCCAGGATTCTTGCCTGGAGAATTCCACGGACAGAGGCACCTGATGTGTTACAGTCCATGGGATCCCAAAAAGTGGAACATGACTCAACGACTAACTCTCACTTTCATTAAAAAAGAAAGCCAAGGCAAATTAGAATCACAAGGACCTCATTCTCACAGAAGACCACATTAGTAGCCAAGACATGCTCTGGGTTCCACTCTGGAAGGTGCAGCTCTACACGAAATGGGCGTGGAATCTGAGACACATGCTGTTGTCTTCCCTGCTTGAATGCTTGCTACAACCCCAGTTCAACTCATTTCCTTACTCTAAAAAGCTCAGACCCCCTCAGTGCCTTTTATCCTGCCTTACATATATGCTTGTTTTGTTCAGTTGTGTCGGTCTCTTTGCAACCCCATGAACTACAGCACACCAGGCTTCCCTGTCCTTCACCATCTCCCAGAGTTTGCTCAAACTCATATCCATTGAGTTGATGAGGCCACCCAACTGTCTCATCCTCTGTTGTCCCCTTCTCCTCCTGCCCTCAATCTTTCCCAGCATCAGGGTCTTTTCCAGTAAATCAGATCTTCACATCAGGTGGCCATTATACTGGAGCTTCAGCTTCAGCATCAGTCTTTCCAATGAGTATTCAGGGATGATTTCCTTTAGGATTGACTGATTTGATCTCCTTGCTGTCCAAAGGTAGCAAGCTGAAGTTTTTTGGGGGACATTTTAAAACTGAATTAATTCTTTAAAAATATCTAAAAAGATCAGTAACTTATTGTAGCACACGAACATACATATAACTTTTAAAGACTATTTTTGTGTACCTGCTACTTTAAAATTTGGACTTCCCTGGTGGCTCAGTTGGTAAAGAATCCACCTGCAATGTGGGAGACCTGGGTTTGATTCATGGGTTGGGAAGAGCCCCTGCAGAAGGGAATGGCTATACTCACTCCAGTATTCTGGCCTGGAGAATTCCATGGACAGAAGGAGCCTGGAGGGCTACAGTCCACTGGGTCGCAAAGAGTCAGACACCACTGAGCGACTCTCACTTTTCACTTTAAAATTTAGAGTATAAGCTATATCAGACATTGCAGTTAAAATGACCAACTGATATACTATTGCCTTAGAGATTCCTCTCATAACATTAATGCTGCAAATGTCACCTTTCTCTACACTCAGAATTTGCCTTTAGCTTTGCTCCGTTTTGATCTTTGTAAGTTAGCTTAAAGATTATATGTACCTTCCTTTGGCCGTGTTAAGTGTGTTGAAATGACTTTTGGTCAAATGTAATAAAATTTTACCTGACCACAGCTTACTTACAGTGCCTCTCTAATCCATCTCGCACTTCCTGCCTACTCTACAGAAGGTGCGAGTGTGGCGATCTGTGCCCTGATAGCTCCATCCATGTATGCTTGGGAAGTGCCCTTGACTCCCAGCTAGAACCCACATGTGAGGCTGAAGGAAGAACCTATGATACCACTTCAGCCCACAACTCAGGATGGAATGATCTGGCTTTATCTTACCTAGCAACAACAGTGACTTCACAACCGCTCTTCAGCCCTAGAAGATGGGATGTATGCATGCATGCTCAGTAGCTTCAGCAGTGTTAGACTCCTTGCGACCCATGGACTGTAACCTACCAGGCTCTTCTCTCCTTGGGATTCTCCAGGCAAGAATACTGGAATGGGTTGCTGTGCCCTCCTCCAGGGGATCTTCCCGCAGGATTGAACCTGCATTTCCTGTGACTCCAGCATTGCAGGTGGATTTTTTACCGCTAAGCCATTCTTTAGTCCTGTTCAACTCACTGATGTCAGGGTGGAAAAGTCTCTTGTGTCCCAATTACATGGGGCCATCACATCAGGGAATGTCAAATCTTCCTGCCTGGCCTTTGTTCACACCTAGGTCTACCACAATTGCCTACTCTGCCTGACTTGTTCTCAATTTTCTCCATTCATTTAACAAGCATTGGCTGATTGTTGGCATAGACCAGGCTGAACCCATATACTGGGGTGGGTTGCCATTTCCTTCTTCAGGGAATCTTCCCAACCCAGGAATGGAACCCGCTTCTCCTGCAGGCAAGAGAAGAATTGGCAGGCATATTCTTTACCACTGAGCCACCAGGAAAGCCCAGGCAAATTGCTAATGAAGGTGAAATGAACATATGACCCTCTCAGAGCTTAAGTCTAATTAGAAGAGGGAGACGATGAAAATGCAAGACATAGGAAGTAAATAAATGTACAGATACAAATTGAGAAAATCATTATAAAATATTAAATTATTTTATATAATATTATAATTAAATCAATTAATATTATATTAAAATATTAAAATTATAAAATATGTTTAGGATGTCTTTGGGAAGATGCATCTATGGAGGAATAACAGGAGACAGTAGGAGACAGCCCAGAACAGGGAAACAGAATGGTAAGTTACCTAAGCACACAAGCCTATAGTCAGCTAGTAAGGATCCAAATTCTAGTTAGCACTCTCTTTGTGCATGACTTAAGTAAGTTACTTGACCTCTCCATAACTTGAGAAAATCTTGACCTCAGGTTTTCTCTTCTGTAAAATGAAGGCAATAACACCATCTCCTCTTGAGAATACTGAGAAGATTGAACTAATTTATATAAAACTCCCCAGCACAAAGAACATACGCAGTAAATATTAGTTGCTAATCAGTATTATCATTAAGCTGAGGCTTTCCCTGGGGGCTCAGAGGTTAAAGTGTCTGCCTGGAATGCAGGAGACCCGGGTTAGATCCCTGGGTCAGGAAGATCCCCTGGAGAAGGAAATGGCAAGCCACTCCAGTACTCTTGCCTGAAGAATCCCATGGAGGGAAGAGCCTGGCGGGCTACAGTCCATGGGGTCGCAAAGAGTGGGACATGACTGAGGACTTCACTTTCACTTTCACTTTCAAGGGTCAATCAGACTAAGGGTTTAGGGGAAAAACATTCCAAGAAGAAGACATAGCTTGTACAAAGCCAATAGAGTTTGTTGCAGGATATAAGAAGAGGCATGGCTGAAATTGCATGAGTGAGGGGAAATCTGCCATGGAATTAAGGAGAGAGATAACCTTTCGGTGGCTGTGGGCTTTCTCCAGAAATGCTCAGCTGCATGAGTGCCTATCCAGAAAAGGCAAATGTCAGGTTCATCAGGATTTTTTTTTCCTCTCTGTCATGTCTGATTCTTTGTGACCCCATGGACTGTAGCCTGCTTCTGTCCCTGGAATTCTCCAGTTAAGAGTACTGGAGTGGGTTGCCATTGCTTTCTCCAGGTTATCTTCCTGACCCAGGGATTGAACCCAAGTCTCTTGCACTGCAGGCAGATTCTTTACTGTCTGAACCACCTGAGAAGCCTTTTTTCCCTCGAGGGAATGTGAAAAAGGGAGACAGGGCAAGAGTGTTGGAAGTATTTGAATCAGAATAATTCTAACTATATCATGAAATATAAGCTAGATAGGAAAGAATAAAAGATGATTGGAACTAACAAACAGAAAAAGATAGAAGAGAGATAGAATTAATGGTATCCATAGAAAAATTATTTTAAAAAACTTGAGTAATGAAGCTAAAAATGCAAGAGGATGTGGTAGAAAAACAGAGTCTTCAGATTCATTGTAAGGTAGTCTAGCCTCTAGGGGTGGAGGTAATCAAATGCAGGGTGTGATTGTAAGCTCAAATGGCCCAGTTACAATGATGATCAATCAAGGGGATTGGTGGGGAGAAGGTCAAAGAACTAAGGGACCAGATGTTGAATGAATTATCCCTATACTACCCTGCTACTAGTCCACATGGTGACATTGTGCAAATTAGAAAGTGGCATCTCTTTCTTAAGGTGTTTTACCATCTTCCACCAAAATTTGTCAAAACAGGTAAGAAAATCAATGGTAGAGAAGTTGCTGCAGACCATCCCCTGCGCTTGTGAAAGTCTAGGTGGCAGCCCTGTTTGTATGTGTTGAATCCAGCAGGAATATCAGGAGGTCAAGGTGAAGAGGAAGGAGATGTTCCAGAAACCAAGACTGACACGGGGAGGAGATGGTGGGATGAATTGGTGGAGCAGGGTTGATGTGTATACACTGCTACACATGGAATAGACAACTAGTGAGAGCTAGCTCAGGGAAGTCTACTTGCTACTCTGTGGTGACCTAGATAGGAAGAAAATCCAGAAGGGAGAGGATATGTGTGCACTTACGGCTGATTTATTTCACTCTATGGCAGAGACTAGCACAACACTGTAAGGCATCTGTACCTCCCGCCCTGACAAAAAAGACAGTGACTAGAGGCTGTTGGCTGATAGCAATGAGGAGAGGGATAAGGCAGAAAATACAACAGCATGAGCTTCAGAAGAACAGAACTCTCCCGAGATGGAGGAGTGCTAATGGTGTAGAAGCAAGAATGGGATGCAAGCAAAAGCCACCTCTCAGAGGGATTACTTGGGATTTGGAAAGCAAACAGACTCCAGGTTAAAGGGCTGTGTAAGATGATAGGGTCTATTCCTTTTTGAATATTTAACTCAGGTATTTTCTCCTCCATGGAGTATATCCTGATTTTCCCACCTGGAAATAATTCTTTTTTTCCCTGACATCTCTAACAATGAATTTATGACTCTTTTATCTCCAGATCATTTTCTATTTGCACTGAAAGTCATGTCTGTAGGTTCTTATCTATCCTAGCAGAATATTTGCTCCCTGAGAGTGAAAGTCTGGCTAATACATCTTGGTGTCTACTATTAATTACTGTCATTTCATTTATTTAGTTGTCATAGGGACCTAATAAATATTGAATCAATAAATGAATATTACTTTCTGTTCCCAAATTTTAGTGGAAAGAATTGATCATAGTATGAACTAGCTTTATCTATATTGTATTTAGAGTAACTGTGAATGTGAACTTCAAGTTTTGCAGTCTGAGGTCACGGCACCATATGAATTCTTTCTAGTGATAATGTCTTTGTGTCGCCTTAGTAAAACAGAGTTAGCACTTCCATTGCATTTTTTGAGTGGCACCAAGAAATCTATGCTATTAAAGACAACAAGTTTATTGGAAGGAATTAACTTCTATAGCTTTCATTTTTATGTAAACAATAAAATTAAAATCTCATGTTGTTATTTGAAAGTTACAATGAGCAACAACTATATTGTGAATCCAATTTTCTTGTAGTTTAATTTTAAAAATATTTGTATTGTTTTGAGTTAGAAATCTCATATGTGACTATTTCTTTATTAATTCAAACATATATTTAAAATTCATAATAATAAGTTTCAGCCCCATATAACACCTGAAAGCTGTGAAGTCATCTTTGTTTTGAGGACATTAGAATATATAAATAAGTATTTTGGGAGGGCTGGAATAGAGAACTTAATTGCTTTAATGCCTAACTGATGTTAGTTTCTTATTTGATTATGATAGAGTATTTTTTAATCCTGAAACATTAAATGAAAGATTATTCAAAAGTTTCTCCTTTGGATTTTTAAGAGATATCATCTTGCTCCTAAAATTTAAAGCAAACAAAAATACATTGGTGCTAGAATAACTGGATCTCTATATGCAAAATGAATGAATCTAGACACAGACATTACACCCTTCACAAAAATTAACTCAAAAGTTTAAAATTAACTCAAAAAATTAACAAAAATTAACTCAAAATTAAAACTCATGATTTTAAAATCACAATTGCATTTGTCTCACCCCCTAGCAAAGTAATGCTCAAAATTCTCCAAGCCAGGCTTCAACAGTACATGAACCGTGAACTTCCAGATGTTCAAGCTGGATTTAGAAAAGACAGAGGAACCAGAGAGCAAATTGCCAATATCTGTTGGATCACAGAAAAAGCAAGAGAGTTCCAGAAAAACATTTACTTCTGCTTTATTGACTAGACCAAAGCCTTTGACTGTGTGGATCACAAAAACTGTGGAAGATTCTTAAAGAGATAGGAATACCAGACCACCTGACCTACCCCCTGAGAAATCTGTATGCAGGTTAAGAAGCAACAGTTAGAACCTGAAATGGAACAACAGACTGGTTCCAAATCGGGAAAGGAGTATGTCAAGGCTGTATATTGTCACCCTGCTTATTTACGTATATGCAGAGTACATCATGAGAAATGCTGGGCTGGAGGAAGCACAAGCTGGAATCAAGATAGATGGGAGAAATATCAAGAATCTCAGATATGCAGATGACACCACCCTTATGGCAGAAAGTGAAGAAGAACTACAGAGCCTCTTGATGAAAGTGAAAGAGGGCAAAAAGGTTGACTTAAAACTCAACATTCAGAAAACAAAGATCATGGCATCTGGTCCCATCACTTTATGGCAAATAAATGGGGAAACATGGAAAGAATGAAAGACTTTATTTTGGGGGCTCCAAAATCACAGTCAATGGTGACTGGAGCCATGAAATTAAAAGACACTTGCTCCTTGGAAGAAAAGTTATGAAAATTTAAGAAAGCATATTAAAAAGCAGAGACATTACTTTGCCAACAAAAGTCAATCTAGTCAAAGCTATTGTTTTTCCAGTAGTAATGTATGGATGTGAGAGTTGGACTGTAAAATAAGCTGAGCTCTGAAGACTTGATGCTTTTGAACTGTGGTGTTGAAGAAGACTCTTGAGAGTCCCTTGGACTGCAAAGAGATCAAACCAGTCCATCCTAAAGGAAATCAGTCCTGAATATTCATTGGAAGGACTGATGCTGAAGCTGAAACTCCAATACCTTGGCCACCGGATGCAAAGGACTAATTGGAAAAGATCGTGATGCTGGAAAAGATTGAAGGCAGGAGGAGAAGGGGATGACAGATAGTGAGATGGTTGGATGGCATCACCAACTCAATGGACATGAGTTTGAACAAGCTGCAGGAGTTGGTGGTGGACAGGAAAGCCTGGAGTGCTGCAGTCCATGGGGTCACAAAGAGTTAAACATGACTGAGCAGGAGGGCCTAGAGGAGCTATTCCATGTTCAAGGTCAGGAGGGGCGGTGGTGAGGAGATACCCCTCGTCCAAGGTAAGGAGCAGCAGCTGCGCTTTGCTGGAGCAGCGGTGAAGAGATACCCCACATCCAAGGTAAGAGAAACCCAAGTAAGACGGTAAGTGTTGCAAGAGGGCATCAGGGGGTAGACACACTGAAAGCATAATCACAGAAAACTAGTCAATCTAATCACACAAGTACCACAGCCTTGTCTAACTCAATGAAACAAAGCCATGCCACGTAGGGCCACCAAAAACGGGCGGGTCATGGTGGAGAGGTCTGACAGAATGTGGTCCACTGCAGAAGGGAATGGCAAACCACTTCAGTATTCTTGCCTTGAGAACCCCATGAACAGTATGAAAAGGCAAAATGATAAGATACTGAAAGAGGAACTCCCCAGGTCGGTAGGTGCCCAATATCCTACTGGAGATCAGTGGAGAAATAACTCCAGAAAGAATGAAGGGATGGAGCCAAAGCAAAAACAATACCCAGCTCTGAATGTGACTGGTGATAGAAGCAAGGTCCGATGCTATAAAGAACAATATTGCATAGGAACCTGGACTGTCAGGTCCATGAATCAAGGCAAATTGGAAGTGGTCAAACAGGAGATGGCAAGAGTGAACGTTGACATTCTAGGAATCAGCGAACTAAAATGGACTGGAATGGGTGTTTTTAACTCAGATGACCATTATATCTACTACTGCGGGCAGGAATCCCTTAGAAGAATAGGAGTAGCCATCATGGTCAACAAACGAGTCTGAAATGCAGGACTTCGATGCAATCTCAAAAATGACAGAATGATCTCTGTTCGTTTCCAAGGCAAACCATTCAATATCACAGTAACCCAAGTCTATGCCCCAACCAGTAATGCTGAAGAAGCTGAAGTTGAATGGTTCTGTGAAGACCTACAAGACCTTTTATAACTAACATCCAAAAAAGATGTTCTTTTAATTATAGGGGACTGGAATGCAAATGTAGGAAGTCAAGAAACACCTGGAGTAACAGGCAAATTTGGCCTTGGAATATGGAATAAAGCAGGGCAAAGGCTAATAGAGTTTTGCCAGGAAAATGCACTGGTCATAGCAAACACCCTCTTCCAACAACACAAGAGAAGACTCCACACATGGACATCACCAGATGGTCAACACCGAAATCAGATTGATTATATTCTTTGCAGCCAAAGATGGAGAAGCTCTATACAGTCAACAAAAACAAGACTGGGAATTGACTGTGAACTCCTTATTACCAAATTCAGACTTCAATTGAAGAAAGTAGGGAAAACCACTACACCATTCAGGTATGACCTCAATCAAATCCCTTATGATTCTACAGTGGAAGTGAGAAATAGATTTAAGGGCCTACATCTGATAGATGGAGTGCCTGATGAACTATGGAATGAGGTTCATGACATTGCACAGGAGACAGGGATCAAGACCATCCCCATGGAAAAGAAATGCAAAAAAGCAAAATGGCTGTCTGAGGAGGCCTAACAAATAGCTGTGAAAACAAGAGAAGTGAAAAGCAAGGGAGAAAAGGAGAGATATAAGCATCTGAATGCAGAGCTCCAAAGAATAGCAAGGAGAGATAAGAAAGCCTTCCTCAGTGATCAATGCAAAGAAATAGAGGAAAAGAACAGAATAGGAAAGACTAGAGATCTCTTCAAGAAAATTAGATATACTAAGGGAACATTTCATGCAAAGATGGGCTCTATAAAGGACAGAATGGTATGGACCTAACAGAAGCAGAAGATATTAAGAAGAGGTGGCAAGAATACACAGAACTGTACAAAAAAGATTTTCAAGACCAAGATAATCACGATGGTGTGATCACTCACCTAGAGCCAGACATCCCGGAAAGTGAAGCTGGAGCTTCAGCTTTAGCATCATTCCTTCCAAAGAAATCCCAGGGCTGATCTCCTTCAGAGAAGAAAGTATCACTACGAACAAAGCTAGTGTTGGTGATGGCATTCCAGTTGAGCTATTTCAAATCCTGAAATATGATGCTGTGAAAGTGCTGTACTCAATATGCCAGCAAATTTGGAAAACTCAGCAGTGGCCACAGAACTAGAAAAGGTCAGTTTTCATTCCAATCCCAAAGAAAGGCAATGCCAAAGAATGCTCAAACTACCACACAATTGCACTCATCTCACATGCTAGTAAAGGAGTGCTCAAAATTCTCCAAGCCAGGCTTCAGCAGTACGTGAACCATGAACTTCCAGATGTTCAAGCTGGTTTTAGAAAAGGCAGAGGAACCAGAGATCAAATTGCCAACATCCGCTGGATCATGGATAAAGCAAGAGAGTTCCAGAAAAACATCTATTTCTGCTTTATTGACTCTGTCAAAGCCTTTGACTGTGTGGATCACAATAAACTGTAGACAATTCTGAAAGAGATGGGAATACCCGACCACCTGACCTGCCTCTTGAGAAACCTATATGCAGATCCAGAAGCAACAGTTAGAACTGGACATGGAACAACAGACTGGTTCCGAATAGGAAAAGGAGCACATCAAGGCTGTATATTGTCACCCTGGTTGTTTAACTTGTATGCAGAGTACAGCATGAGAAACGCTGGGCTGGAAGAAGCACAAGCTGGAATCAAGATTGCTGGAAGAAATATCCATAACCTCAGATATGCAGATGACATCACCCTTATGGCAGAAAGTGAAGAGGAACTAAAAAGCCTCTTCAAGAAAGTGAAAGAGGAAAGTGAAAAAGTTGATTTACAGCTCCACATTCAGAAAACGAAGATCATGGCATCTGGTCCCATCACTTCATGGGAAATAGATGGGGAAACATTGGAAACAGTGTCAGACTTTATTTTGGGGGGCTCCAAAATCACTGCAGATGGTGACTGCAGCCATGAAATTAAAAGACATTTGCTCCTTGGAAGGAAAGTTATGACCAACCTAGATAGCATATTGAAAAGCAGAGACATTGCTTTGCCAATGAAGGTCCGTCTAGCCAAGGCTATGGTTTTTCCAGTGGTCATGTATGGATGTGAGAGTTGGACTGTGAAGAAGGCTGAGCGCCGAAGAATTGATGCTTTTGAACTATGGTGTTGGAGAAGACTCTTGAGAGTCCCTTGGACTGCAAGGAGATCCAACCAGTCCATTCTGAAGGAGATCAGCCCTGGGATTTCTTTTGGAAGGAATGATGCTAAAGCTGAAGCTCCAGTACTTTGGCCACCTCATGCGAAGAGCTGACTGATTGAAAAAGACTCTGATGCTGGGAGGGATTGGGGGCAGGAGGAGAAGGGGACGACAGAGGATGAGATGGCTGAATGGCATCACTGACTTGATGGATGTGAGTCTGAGTGAACTCTGGGAGTTGGTGATGGACAAGGAGGTCTGGCGTGCTGCGATTCATTGGGTTGCAAAGAGTTAGATATGACTGAGCGACTGAACTGAAATGAGCGACTGAACTGAACTAAACAATAAGAAAGTGAACAAGTTGATTTAAAAAATTGGCAAAAGATTGAACAGATACCTCACAAAGCAGATATACAGATGGCAAAGAAGGATATGAAATGATGCTCAAAATTATATGTCATCAGAAAGCTACAGTCTTAAACAATGAGATACCACTATGTACCTATGAGAATGGCCAGAACCCATTAACACTGAGAATACCAAATGCTGACAAGGGTGTGGAACAACAGGAACTCTTTATTCAGTGTTGGTGGGAAAGCATGTGTTGGAACTGGTAGGAAAGCAAAATGGTTTGGCAATTCCTTACAAAACTACATGTACACTTACCTTGCTGCTGCTGCTGCTGCTGCTAAGTCACTTCAGTTGTGTCCGTCTCTGTGCCACCCCATAGACGGCAGCCCACCAGGCTCCTCTGTCCCTGGCATTCTCCAGGCAAGAACACTGGAGTGGGTTGCCATTTCCTTACGATCCAGCAATTGAGTTCGTTGATATTTACCCAAATGAGTCAAAAGCTTACATCTACACATAAGCCTGCACATGGATATTTATAATAGTTTTATTTATAATTGTCAAAACCTGGAAATAACCAAGATGCCCTTCAGTAGGAGGGTAAATAAGCTGTGTTACATTCTGACAATGGAATATTATTCAACTGTAAGAAGAAATGAGCTGTCGAGCCATGAAAACACAGGGAGGAAACTTAAATGCATACTACTAAGTGAAAGAAGTCAATCTAAAAAGGCTACCTGCTGTGTGACTCTGATTATACAATATTCTGGAAAGAGCAAAACTATAGAGAATGGAAGATTCAGTGATTGCTAGAGGTTAGGGGAGGCAGGACTGAATAGGCACAGCACAGAGGACTTTTTAGGGCAGTGAAACCATTCTGTCTGATACCATAATGGTGAATAAATGTCATTATACATTTGTCCAAACCCAATGAATGGACAACACTTAGAGTGAACCCTAATGTAAACTGTGTACTTTGGGTGATAATGATGTAGATTCATTGATTGTAAAAAGCATATCACTGTGGTAGAACATGGGGGAGCTGTGCACATGTAAGATGCAGAGTATATGGAAAATCTCTTTACCTTTTCAATTTTGTTGTAAGCCTACCATTGCGCCAAAAGAGTAAAATTTATTAAAAAATAAACAAACCGTTGTCTTCAAAATCAAGATTATTTTTCTACCACAGTATTTCTGGTCTTTTTTGATCTGACCTTCATCTCTCTCTCCTGTTTTATCTCCCACCCCATCCCTCTGTAATAACCTTTATCCATACATACATCAACCCATCCATCCATCCATCCATTTATGAAATATTTATTTAGACTATTTATGTGACAAATATTGTAAGAGGCAAAATGGTGAAAATGTAGACACTATTTTATTATTTATAACAGTAAATTGTAATCATTGATTTTTTAAAAAATTTGAGACTGAGTTCTTTTAGAACAGAGATTTTATTTTGTTTACCAATATGATAGGTACTCAAAGAAAGTTTGTGGTTAGATATATGAATAAATAAATACAAAAACAAAGTTTTCCTTTATGACATTTTGAAATTTTGAGTTCAGTTAGATATTTATATTTCCCTTTGAAAATTCTCCTCTGAAGACTTCTAAATAAATGGGCATTTATTAAGTGACCATGCATTATTAAATTATTATCCTTACCTTTCAGTACCTCTCGAGAAAACACCCAAGAGTAAAAGGCTATGTTCCATGTCACAGTAACATAAGTTTGCTTTTGTAACCAAGCTTGTCTCCCTTTGGAAATGTATAAAAGTTCATGCCTTTTCTTACTGCTTGGAGTTGACAGTGATTGACGGGAGTCTTGGCAGTGGCAAAAGAATTTCAGAAATAGAGCTTAGTTTTGATTGTTTTTATTATTTAAAAGAAATAAGATTTCTGAGTCATCTTTTCTGGAGATCTTACTTGGTCATATTAATTCAATACACATAGGTAAGAAAAGATACTTCAACAATTTTTAAGAGCAATTTTCAAAATATTTGTTAAGGTTTTAATTACAGAACATTTCAAATATATGAGTAAAGAGAAGGTAGAATAGTGAATCTTCATGGACAAGCAACTGGCTTAAACAATCATCAACCCAAGGTCAAAGGTGTTTCATCTTTAACACTGTTCATACCTCCAACCCCTGCTGACCATCAGGACTGTTTTGAAGCAAGCCTACCTGTAAAGATATCATTCTAAAAGATAAGATATCTTAAAAATAATTATAGGCACAATGCTATGATCACATCTAAGCAAATAAACAGTAATTCCTTACTATCATCAAATATCCTGTTAGTGTGCAAATTTATCCTTTCATCCAAAAGATTTTAAATGGTTTGTTTGAGTCAGCATCAAACAAGGTCAGTGCACTGCAATTGGTTGATTTCACAGATCTCATTTATTTTAATAAGTGCCTCTCCTTTTCCTTTTCCCTTGCAATTTATTTTTTGAAAAGAGATTTGGTTTATTTTTCCTGCACAGTTAGTTTCTTGATTTGCTTCCTACATCCCTGTGAGGTAATTTAACATGTTCCCCTATCCTATGTATGTGTTTTCTGTAATTTGGTAGCTATATGAAGAGGTTAATTGAATTCACCTCCAATTTTTCTCAGGAATACTTCCTGATTGGCGGTGCGACTTCCATCAGGAGGTACATAATGTCTGATTATCTCTTTTGTGATGTTAGGAGCTCATGATAATCATTCCCTAGATCTGTTATTTCACTAGGGATTGCAAAATGGTGATATTCAAATTCCGTTATTTCTTCTACAATTATTGATTGCAATTTTGTAAAAAGAAACTCACCCTCTTCTAACATTTGGTTGCCCTGTGGCAGTTTGTATAGGAAAATCAAAATAAATGCTTGACTCTTTCCCTTTATTTACCAGTTTTCAAAATAATGACTTGATTTCCTAGTCTCTTCCAAAGTTGACCAATGAATTTTTTTTCCCAATGAGTTTTCCCCTTGGTACCCTTTTAAACGTAAGAATTTAAATATATTTGATGTGCTTTAATTTGAGCATCTAGCATATTTGATATTCCAATGATTCTATGTTTGTATGAGTGGATGGGGGCCTCTTCACATTGGCTCCTGAGCTTTTCTGATACAGTTCCAGTAGACTTCAGTAACTTCCTGGCTTTTCACATGTGATATGCCAGGCTTATCTTGCCCTTGGCCTGAAACCATTCATTTCTTTGACAAGCCTTGGTTTGTTTTAATTGAAAATGGTTAGTTAGAGAACACAATATGGGTCCGAGAGATGTTCATTGCTACTGGGTTGGCCACTGTTTCTAGGCCATTTTAGTAGCTATGTAGGGGTAGAACACAAAATACATTTGTTTTAAGAACATAAAGATGGTAAACAATTTTCGTGTATTTTATTCAAGCAATCCAGCTTTTAAAACAGATTTTGTTAACATATACTTTTGGAATGACATTATTAAAGATTTCCAAACTTCAAGGTGGGGAAGAGGGATAAGTTAGGAAGTTGGGATTAACACATATACACTGCTATATATAAAATAGATAATCAGCAAGAACCTACTATGGCACAGGAAACCTTACTCAATACTCTGTAACAATTTACATAAGAAGAGAATCTAAAATAGAATAGATAAATGTGTGTGTATATGTATATATATAACTAAATCACTTCATTGTACACCTAAAACTAACACAACTTTGTAAATCAACTATACTCCAATATAGAATAAAAGTTTATAAATAAACATGTGTATATATATATATATACATATATATATATACATACATACTTATAAAAATTTTCCAAACTTCAAATTACAATAGTTGGAGAAAAGGGTTTCTCTTGAGCAATTGTTTTATGACATGAGTTCAGTTCAGCTCAGTCGCTCAGTCGTGTCTGACGCTTTGCGACCCCATGAATCGCAGCACGCCAGGTCTCCCTGTCCATCACCAGCTCTCAGAGTTCACTCAGACTCACGTCCATCGAGTCAGTGATGCCATCCAGCCATCTCATCCTCTGTCGTCCCCTTCTCCTCCTGCCCCCAATCCCTCCCACCATCAGAGTCTTTTCCAATGAGTCAACACTTCGCATGAGGTGGCCAAAGTACTGGAGTTTCAGCTTTAGCATCATTCCTTCCAAAGAAATCCCAGGGCTGATCTCCTTCAGAATGGACTGGTTGGATCTCCTTGCAGTCCAAGGGACTCTCAAGAGTCTTCTCCAACACCACAGTTCAAAAGCATCAATTCTTCGGTGCTCAGCCTTCTTCACAGTCCAATTCTCACATCCATACATGACCACAGGAAACAAATAAACTCTTCAGTTGAAAGGCATATTAAAAATCTTACAGATAAATTTATGAAGAGTAGAACTGCCCCTAATATAAATTTATTTTAAACTAAAACAAGTATATAATTATATTTGGTAAAAATACAAAATGTGAAAAAGTGCATACACCACAAAATGATTTTGGAAAAGTATAATTCCACTGGGGGGGGAAAAAAAAACTTAATTCAATATCCTTTGTAAAAAATATAAAATTCAGGGAGTATATTAAGTTTTTGTATTAAAAATATTCACACATGAAAGATATATATACGTAGAATTCTAGTATCAATTTTTATTTTCAAAAATTAGAAAACTTATTTTGAGTAACAGTATTTCCAGAGAGGGGCAAAAGGCTTTTTTCTCCTACATTAACCACTGCATCCTTAGCCTAACTAATTTTGTTTCTCAGAATAATAGGCTGATTAACTTCTAACCTTATCAAATTTCCTGGTTGTATCAGATTTGTATCAAGTAAAATTTGTTTTAGACATCTTTGTTCACTTTTTGTTTATTTCATTGTGCATTAAAATTTGGGGGTTCATAATTTTTCAGCACTTTCATCTGTACAATGCATTTTCATCCACTTTTAAATGGATGAGCACAGAGAAGAGCAGAAATAGCTTTACCCTGGAGTCAATTTCCCATACATTCTAATTCAGGAGTGTGGAGGAGAGACAAATTATGAAGTCTCTATTTTTGTCACAGACTCTTGCTCCCCACCATTACCTTCTCATCTCTGAAAGCTTTTCATCCTATCATTAAAAAGACTGCCAGCAATATATGCCTATATTTTGGCATTTAACTCATAACTATTGAAAACACGTACACATTTCCCCTCTGGCTAGATGATGAATAAATCCTTAACTAGTCTAAAAGGAGCCCAGTCACCAAGTTTAGTGTCCACAAATTCCATTCCTTCTTGGCCTCTGATGCTACCTGCCTTCCGAAAAGTGGCTTAGAAGTGAGAAAAACCTGCATGAAGAGCAGTTGTCAGTTGCCTGGACTGCATGTTAGATGCCGTGTCCAGCCAGTTACGGACAGTAAATGCCCCACTGAGAATGACATCTTGTTCATGTGTGGTACCCAGGTTTTATCACTCCACATAAGTAGGATGTGCACAGAGCAAGAAGGGTTCAAATATATTTATATCACAATGGAAAATAAATCTTTTATGTAAAGGTTACAGGAATGGAGATAGGACATTTTGATAGGAAAAAGCTGAATCTTGTTGGCATCACACCTGGACAGGGAGAGTGGAGGTGGAGGGATAAGGAAGAGGGTGCAAGAATAGATTGAAGGTCTAATCTTTGAGTTCTAGGTTTTCAGTTCTTTTCAGAAGACATGCCTTTGTTTCATCTTTTCCATTAACTTAACCCATTCATTTCAAATGCACAATTAAATTTTACTATAATATGAGGAAATTTAGAAATAAACATAGCTGAATGGGGAAAAATCACAAATATAATCTTGGTTTAATTCTCTTGGCACAAGAAAACAATAGATGCCTTCAAGGAGTCCCCGAAGACATTTCACTTTCAGATGATAAGAACTCCCTATATGCAAAGGTTCATTTCTAGGTCAGGGGCTTTTTGTTGTTTTTCTGTTTTGCTGTGTTTTTGTTTGTTTTTGGAGAGGAAGAAGGAAAAGAGGAGGGAGGAGTCCTTGTTCTTTTTGTCAATCTGTTACCTTCTAAAGGTCTCAGCTTCTCCCCAAGAAAATGTAGACATACACATTTTTACACAATTCCACTGGGCCATGGATCTCTACTTTCATTCCAGATTTACTTACCAATCCAAAGACAAATTACTGAGCTCCTTTCAGCTTCTCGAAGAATAAATCCTTTCCAGACTGAAGCAATTTGACTTCCAAGAAAATCATATAGACGTTTCAGCCTGGGCCTCATACACCTAGTCAGTGGCCCTGGGCTTCTGCCCCTAATTTTGATACTTCTATCTAACCTGAGCTTCTAAAACACATTCCCAGCTCTTTTTTCCTGTCAACTACAAATTGGCACTTTCCATGGACACTTGCCATCATCCTCTGCAAGGATTGATCATGTGCTGCAACAGCTGATGATTTTCAACACCCCCTGAAGGGAGTTCAAGGTAGAGAGCAGAAAAGAAGCACTCTGCTCCAAGAGAACAAATTGAACAGACCAGGTTTTCAGATAGTTAGAAATTTTCAGTAGCCCATTTTATGAGCCCATTTCTGACATCTCCTTCTACGTAGGAAAAAGTAAAATTCTTCATAGTGATGACTATCCCTCGAGAATAGCAGAAACTTTCTGCAAAAAAAATATGCTGCTGATTGTGTAAGGTATAGTTTGAGATGAGGCAATGAAGAAAGGAAGATGACCTCACAGAGACAGGTTACCTTTATTCAGGCAAGGAGGGGCACAGTGACCAGGCTGAGTACGTGCGGGATCAGGGAGGCTTCATATTTAAGGGGAAGTTCTGGGGAAGTGATACTGGAAGATTTAGTCAGGCTGGGCCGTTCCGGGTAATCTTTAGCTGAGCAGGCAGTTTGCAGATGAACAGGGGCGAGGGGTCCCGGGACGGGGGTGGAGGGTCCCAGGCTGATGCAATCTGCCCGGAGTATCGGGGTGGGACTTAGTGTTCAGTTTTGTCATCCCCAAAGTCAGGTGGTTCAGCAAGGGCCCTTGAGGTCATCATCATCTTTTTCCAGGCCCAAGGCCTTTGAGTTCTTTCTCTTTTTTCTAGGCCCAGATTGTGTGTACTCCAGATTGTACTTCAGATTGCATTGTATTTCAGATCGCATGTAAATCATATATACTGACCTTCCCACTTACCTCTTTGGAGCTGTTTCTTAGAGCTACCTGAGGTGCTGTCTCCCAGGCTGCAGTCCTCATTTTGCCCCAAATAAAACAACTTGCAGTTCTCACATTGTGCGTTTTTTAAAGTCTTCATTTGTCATCTCCCGGAATTCTTAAATCCTCAGAGATGCTGTCCGGCTTCTTCCTCATGTCGCAAGCCTGCAGGAAGAGTCCCTGGCTCTTAGAGGTTCCGTCCCCCATCCCCACCCCCACCTTTCCAATGGCTCCCATGGGCAGCCACAGTAATGACACAGTAATGACAATGCCACAGTCTTTCCTTACAAATTTCAAAGCACTCAAGTCTGCTCCATTTACATTTTAACATAAGAATCATTAGTCCCTTGATGGAGAGCTCAGCTCTTCAATTCACGGCATTTTTTTTTTTTTACCAGTATCACAAGTCTAGATGAAAAAGATAAAGTATGACTTAATGGCTCTCTTTGTGCATATATTTCGTTAGAGATTACTCTATTTTCAGACCTACCAAAAAATCACACTATTGTCATAAGTTAAATGTAAGCCAGACCAGCATATTTCTTATCTGATCAGTTTACGTATTCCCACAAAAATGAAAGCATGTGAGAACTAAGATTATGCGTATTAAATACCAAAGTCCTCTTGCATTTTTCTTACTTTTATTGAGAAATAACATAAAAATGATTAAATTACATCATAAAAACATGATATGCATAGAGTATTAATTATAAATTGAATTATAAATGTAATAAAAATCTTGTTTTTCCAGGGGCAAACTACTTTGAACTGTTCTAATTAATTGCTGACCCAAATTTTAGGGTATATGTAGTTTACTACCAGATACATTTTTGTGACTATTTGCTTTCTTTGTGCTTATTTTTTTTTCCTTGTACACATCCTAAAGAAATGTTAAGAATAATATCTACTAAAATATGTGCCTATACATGGTATACTTTTAATCTATAAATATTTGAAGAACTTCCAATGTCCTTTACATTTGAATAAACTGTTAGGAAATTTTCTTGACAAGGTAGTCTTTCAGTAACTTTACTTACTAAAATTTCTGGGAAACTTAACAGTGTTAGCTGCACTATTTTTCTTCGCCGTGAACAGATAAAAACTGAGACAGTAGAGTTGGTATTGCCAACTTGCTGACATACCTTGGAGAATAAGACTCATTGACAAGGATGGTATTAACATGAAATTTACCAGGGACATTTTATTTAGAGTCCCTTTAAACATAGCATCCAAATTGTGAGAACAAGATGATCTGGTGCCAAAAAGAGCATATCAAATCAAACCTTTTGCCAGCTTGTAAGTAAGAAGATGGACTGCCTCTCAGGTTTCACACTTTCCCATAGTGCTTCAAACACACAGCTCTCATCAGAGCACTTTGGTGTTAGGCTTACCTGTATCCCTTTGGAACTGCTCAGCCAAAAAAAAAAAAAAAAAAGGAATTGAATATATTTTACTTGTTTTTGTGTTCCCAGTGCCAGTTAATGAGTGATCAGTAAATGGTTCTGAAATGTAAATATGACATCAGTTCCTGCTATTATCTTAATTTGGTAAACTTAATCATATGTTAAAACTTAGTCTTGGGACTTCTCTGGTTGTCCAGTGGTTTAGAATCCACCTTCTAATGCAGGGGACATGGGTTCAATCCCTGGTTGAAGATAGAAGATCCCATACGCCTCAGGGCAACTAAGTATGCATACCGCAACTAAGACCCAAAAGTAGTCAAGTAAATAAATAAATATTCAAAAAAACTTTAATCTCAATGTGGTGGTATTTGGTGGTGGGGCCTTTGGTAGGTGGGATTAGTGTACTTCTTAAAGAGGTCCCAGGGAGCAAGCTCACCCCTCCTAGCACATGAGATTACAGTAAAAAGATGGCCATCTAGGAAGTGGGCTCTTACCAAACTCCAAATCTGCTGGTGCCGTGATCTTGGACTTTGTAGCCTCCAGTACTGTGAGAAATAAAAGTGTGTTATTTGTAAGTCATCCAGTTTCGGGGATTTTGTTATAGTAGCCCACACAGACTAAGACAGTTCTCTATGAGAATTTCCTCAGGACTTGTAATTAGACTGTTTTGATGAACTTGTATCATGGTTGCTGAATACCTATTGAGTGCCAGCCTGATAATGCATATACCTGACACCTTGGCCTAGACTTTTTTCCGAACAGCTTTGCCTTATCAACATTTACTCATCCTTTAGTCTCAACCAAGACCTGGAGTCTCAACCACATCAGGAGACTCCTGGATCCTCCTGGACTAGGTTGTTCCTTTCCAAAGTGTTTCCATAGTATCCTGGGCTTTTGTGTCCAAAGCCAAACCTGAAGAGGGACCAATCCACCAAACTGGTATTGAGATTACTTCAAAATGGTAACATCTGACTTTCAGAAGATGCAGAAAGAATTCTTAACTGAACTTCTCTTATATGACTAGAGTGGAACTTTATGAGAGTCAGCAGTCTGAAATCTCCCTCCTCCAGTCTCTGTACCCTCTCCTCCAGGAGGGCTCCAATCAAGAAGACACTGACAATGGGTACCTGGACTTTCCAAAATCTGTGTGAAGAAGCCTCATCAGAACTTTCCATCCTTTGAAACCCTTAAACTCCTCCCCATCCCAGCCTTTATTAAACTGGTATCATATACACTTCTACCCTTAGCTGTTCTAGGAGCTACTGTCTCTATTAGGGTGTTCTTTCAGCCAGAGTGCCCTGACCGGTAAGGAACAAGAGACTTTATTGACCTCTCTCCCCTTCCCTCTCTCTTTCTTCTTCTTAACCCTTCCTATCTTTCCCCATTTTTCTAGTCCCCCGGTCCTGGATGCAGGAATCTGGTCGAAGGGCCCTCAGCCTGAGCTGAGGATTGGAGACTGATCATCTCCTCTTGGCAGAGAACTCGAATTCTGGTTCTGGTCTGGTCTGATTTCTGGTAGGGCCGAGTTCCAGTCCTCCCTTCTCTGGAGGCCCAGGGAAAAGTCCCATAACACCCGGGTATCTGTAGGTGGCAGGAGACGTCTGTAAGGCCACCCATTTTGCCCCTCTCTCCCACTTCCTCCCCCTTCTTCTTTCAACCTGGTTTTCTTTCCTCCATTGAAATCTTTGATGTTAGTACTTGGATCTGAAGTTCTGTGTCTCTATAGGAGGTTTTCTGAGAGACTGTATTTAGGGCTTCCCTGGTGGTGCAGAGGTTAAAGCGTATGCCTGCAATGGGGGAGACCTGGGTTCGATCCCTGGGTCAGGAAGATCCCCTGGAGAAGGAAATGGTGACCCACTCCAGTATTCTTGCCTGGAGAATCCCATGGATGAAGGAGCTTGGTGGGCAGCAGTCAACGGGTCATAAAGAGTCGGACACGACTGAGCGACTTCTCTTTCACTTCATGCATAGCAATTTTTTCCTCCTGTTAATCTTTCTGTTAACAGTTAATTTTCAGCCCTTAACTGTCTGACCAAAGTTGGTAGAAATGGTTTTCTTCTCCACACATGGCACTGTTGACTACAAATTAGTTTTAATATAACTATAAGCTCACTGAAAGCAGAGACTGAGTCTGTCTTCTACTCACTGAATCTCTTAGAACTACCTTAAACCCTTGCTTATCTTTGACTATTTTTTTTAAATTTCATTCACATATAAACAACAAAGTAACTGGAATTAGCATCTATATACTATATTTCTTTCCCCCCAAAGTTAACTGGATATTTCTTGATTAGACTAGTATTTGTTTGTTGCTGTTCAGTTGCTAGGTCGTGTCTGACTCTTTGTGAACCCATGGACTGCAGCACTCCAGGCTTCCCTATCCTCCACCATCTCCTGGAGTTTGCTCAAGTTCATGTCTATTGAGCCAGTGATGCTATCTAACCATCTCATTCTCTGCCATCCTCTTCTCCTTTTGCTTTCAATCTTTCCCAACATCAGGTCTTTTCTAATCAGTTGGCTCTTTGCATCAGGTGGCCAAAGTATTGGAGCTTCAGCTTTAGCATCAGTCCTTCCAATAAGTATTTAGGGTTGATTTCTTTTAGGATTGACTGGCTTGATCTCCTTGCAGTAATTAAACACAAAACTAGTATGTATTCTTTGTTAAATATACCATTTATTCTCCTTCTCCACATCCTCATTCCAGTCTCTTCATCCATTCCATGTTTTTCTACCCTTTTCTGACCACTGTTTTCTGACAACTACATTCTTCCCCCATAGGCAATCTTGTTGGCTATTGCCTGATGGAATTTGGCCAATGGGATGAACCAACAGGAGATCAGAAGGTAGGAGGGAGAGAGAGAAAGAGGTCAAAATTAGCTTTCCTGCCACGCCACCCCCCCCCCCCCGCCCCTGCCCCCTCCAACCCAGCTCAGTGCAGCATCTCTGGTAGTAGCTGTGTCCCTTCGCAATTTTAGAAAACCTCCTCCAGGGTTCCAGCTCATGGGACTCCGCTAACTACATTTTCT
The DNA here is from genome assembly GCF_016772045.2 of Ovis aries. Taxonomy (NCBI): domain Eukaryota; kingdom Metazoa; phylum Chordata; class Mammalia; order Artiodactyla; family Bovidae; genus Ovis; species Ovis aries. The sequence goes on from NC_056061.1 coordinate 49,108,954, forward strand.
CCTTTGGCTTCTTCAGCCAAAATTGAAAAATTTCCCCTTATTGTTAATCTGTGGGTGATTCACCTACTTTTTCTGTACTTGAATCCTCTCTGTCAGTCAGTTCAGTTGCTTAGTCATCTCTGACTCTTTGCCACCCCATGGACTACAGTATGCCAGGCTCCCCCATCCATCACCAACTCGCGAAGCTTGCTCAAACTCATGTCCATCAAGTTGGTGATGCCATCCAACCATCTCATCCTCTGTCATCCCCTTCTCCGCCCACCTTCAATCTTTCCCAGCATCAAAGTCTTTTCTAATGAGTCAGTTCTTTGTATCTGGTGGCCAAAGTATTGGAGCTTCAGCTTCAGCATCAGTCCTTCCAATGAACACTCAGGACTGATTTGCTTTAGGATGGACCGGTTGATCTCCTTGAAGTCCAAGGGACTCTCAAGAGTCTTCTCCAACACCACAGTTCAAAAGCATTAATTCTTCGGTACTCAGCTTTCTGTATAGTCCACTCTCACATCCATACATGACCACTGGAAAAACCATAGCTTTGACTAGATGGACCTTTGTTGGCAAAGTAATTATTAAAATCTCTGCTTTTTAATATGCTGTCTAGGTTGGTCATAACTTTTCTTCCAAGGAGTAAGTGTCTTTTAATTTCATGGCCGCAGTCACCATCAGCAGTGATTTTGGAGCACAACTATTTGCCATGAAGTGATGGGACTGGATTCCATGATCTTCGTTTTCTGAATGCTGAGTTTTAAGCTAACTTTTTCACTCTCCTCTTTCACTTTCATCAAGAGGCTCTTTAGTTCTTCACTTTCTGCCGTAAGGGTGGTATCATCTGCATATCTGAGATCCTTGATATTTCTCCCAGCAATCTTGATTCCAACTTGTGCTTCATTCAGCCCAGCATTTCTCATGATGTACTCTGCATATAAGTTAAATAAACAAGGTGACAATATACAGCCTTGATGTACTCCTTTCCCGATTTGGAATCGGTCTATTGTTCCATGTCCAGTTCTACCTGCTACTTCTTAACCTGTATACAGATTTCTCAGAAGGCAGGTAAGGTGGTCTGGTATTCCCATCTCTTTTAAGAATTTTCTACAGTTTGTTGTGATCTCTATAATCAGTCTTTTTCAAAATCAATAAAGCAGAAATAGATGTTTTTCTGCAATACTCTTGCTTTTTCGATGATCCAGTGAATATTGGCAATTTGCTCTCTGGTCCCTCTGCCTTTTCTAAATCCAGCTTGAACTTCTGGAAGCTCACGGTTCATGTACTGTTGAAGCCTGGTGTGGAGAATTTTGAGCATTACTTTGCTAGTATGTGAGATGAGTGCAATTGTGCAGTGGTTTGAGCATTCTTTGGCATTGCCTTTCTTTGGGATTGGAATGAAAACTGACCTTTTCCACTCCTGTGGCCACTGCTGAATTTTCCAAATCTGCTGGCATACTGAGTGTAGCAGTTTCACAGCATCAACTTTTAGGATTTGAAATAACTCAACTGGAATTCCATCACCTCCACTAGCTTTGTTTGTAGTGATGCTTCCTAAGGCCCACTTGACTTCACATTCCAGGATGTCTGGCTCTAGGTGAGTGATCACACCATCGTGATTATCTGGGTCGTGAAGATCTTTTTTGTATAGTTCTTCTGTGTATTCTTGCCACCTCTTCTTAGTATCTTCTGCTTCTGTTAGGTCCATACCATTTCTGTCCTTTATCAAGCCCATCTTTGCATGAAATTTTCCCTTGTTATGTTGAATTTTCTTGAAGAGATCTCTAGTTTTTCCCATTCTATTGTTTTCCTTTATTTCTTTGCACTGATCACTGAGGAAGGCTTTCTTATCTCTTCTTGCTATTCTTTGGAACTCTGCATTCAAATGGGTATCTTTCCTTTTCTCCTTTGCCTTTAGCTTCTCTTCTTTTCTCAGCTATTTGGAAAGTCCTCCTCAGACAACCATTTTTCCTTTTTGCATTTCTTTCTCTGGGGGATGGTCTTGATCACTGCTTCCTATACAATGTCATGAGCCTCCATCCATATTTCTTTAGGCACTCTGTCTATAAGATCTAATGCCTTGAATCTATTTGTTATTTTCACTGTATAATCCTAAGGGATTTGATTTAGGTCATACCTGAATGGTCTAGTGGTTTCCACTACTTTCTTCAATTTGAGTCTGAATTTGGTAATAATGAGTTAATGATCTAAGTCACAGTCAATTCCCAGTCTTTTTTTTTTTTTTTTTTTTGCTGAATGTATAGAGCTTCTCCATCTTTGACTGAATATAATCAATCTGATTTCAGTATTGACCATCTGGTGATGTCCATGTGTAGAGTCTTCTCTTGTGTTGTTGGAAGAGGGTGTTTGCTATGACCAGTGCGTTCTCTCGGTAAAACTCTATTAGCCTTTGCCCTGCTTTATTCTGTACTCAAAGGTCAAATTTGCCTGTTACTCCAGGTGTTTCTTGACTTCCTACTTTTGCATTCCGGTCCTTTATAATGAAAAGGTCATCTTTTCTGAGTGTTGGTTCTAGAAAGTCTTGTAGGTCTTCATAGAACAGTGCAACTTCAGCTTCTTTAGCATTACTGGTTGGGGCATAGACTTGGATCACTGTGATATTGAATGGTTTGCCCTGGAAACGAACAGAGATCATTCTGTCATTTTTAAGATTGCACCCAAGTACTGTATTTCAGTCTCTTTTGTTGACTATGAGGGCTACTTTATTTCTTCCAAGGGATTCTTGCCCACAGTAGTAAATATAATGATCATCTGAGTTAAATTCGCCCATTCCAGTTCATTTTAATTCACTGATTCCTAAAATGTCGATGTTCACTCTTGCTATCTCCTGCTTCAGTTCAGTTCAGTTCGATTCAGTCGCTCAGTTGTGTCCGACTCTTTGCAACCCCATGAACTGCAGCACATCAGGCCTCCCTGTCCATCACCAACTCCCGGAGTTCACCCAAACTCATGTCCCGAGTCAGTGATGCCATCCAGCCATCTCATCCTCTGTCGTCCCCTTCTCCTGGCCCCAATCCCTCCCAGCGTCAGAGTCTTTTGCTTGACCACTTCTAATTTATTTTGATTCATGGACCTAATATTCCAGGTTCCTATGAAATATTGCTGTTTACAGCATCGGACTTTACTTCCATCATCAGTCACATCTACAGCTGGGTGTGTTTTTCTTTGGCTCTGTCTCTTCATTCTTTCTGGAGTTATTTCTCCACTCTTTTCCAGCAGCATATTGGGCACCTACCGACTTAGGGAGTTCATCTTTCAGTGTCATATCTTTTTGCCTTTTCATGCTATTCAGGGGCTTCTCAAGGCAAGAATACTGAAGCGGTTTGCCGTTCCCTTCTTCAGTGGACCGCATTTTGTCAGAAAGTCTTCACCATGATCTGTCCATCTTCGGTGGCCCTACATGGCATGGCTCATAGTTTTATTGAATTAGACAAGGCTGTGGTCCAGGTGATCAGTTTGATTAGTTTTCTGTGATTGTGGTTTTTATTCTGTCTTCCCTCTTGAGGATAAGGATAAGAGGCTTATGGAAGTTTCCTTATGTGAAAGATTGGCTGTGGAGGAAACTGTCATCTTATTCTGATGGGCTGGGCCACACTCAGTAAATCTTTAATCCTGTTTTCTGCTGATGGGTGTGGCCCTGTTCCCTCCTTGTTGTTTGGCCTGAGCTGAAACTATGGTGGAGGTAATGAAGATAATGGTGACCTCCTTCAAAAAGTCCCATGCATACACTCCTGCACTCAGTGTCTCTGACCCTGTAGCTCACCACCGCTGACCCACGCCTTCACCGGAGACTTCTGGACACTCACGGGCAAGTCTGGGTCAGTCTCTTGTGGGGTCACTGCTCCTTTCATCTGGGTTCTGGTGCACACAAGGTTTTGTTTGTGCCCTCCAAGAGTCTGTTTCCCTAGTCCTGTGGAACCTCTGTAATCAAATCCCATTTTCCTCCAAAGTCAAATTCTCTGGGGTTTCTCAGTCCCTTTGCCAAATCCCAGTTTGGGAACCTGTTGTGGGTCCTAGAACTTTCTTAACAGTGCAAGAATTTCTTTGGTATAATTGTTCTGCAGTTTGTGGGACATCTGCTCATCAGCTTTATGGTGGGGTTAATGGTGACTTCCTCCAAGAGGGCTTACGCCACAGGCTGTATGACCCAGGTAGCTGTACCCACAACCCCTGCCCCTGCAGCAGGCCACTTCTGACCTGTACCTCCACAGGAGAGTCAAACACAGGTTTAGCTCAGTCTCTGTGGGGTCTCTGGGTCCTGGTGCGCACAAGGTTTTGTTTGAGTCCTCCAAGCATCTCCGGCGGGTATGGGGTTTGATTCCAAACATGATTTTGCCCCTCCGCTACCATTTTGCTGGGGCTTCTCCTTTGCCGTTGGATGTGGGTTACCTTTTTTTGGTGTGACCCATCGTTTTCCCTTCGATGGTTGTTCAGCAGCGAGTTGTAATTTTGGAGTTCTCACATGAGAAGATGAGTGCACATCCTTCTACTCCACCGTCTTGTTGTTGATTCTCTCTGTAAGTACTATCTTTATTAGAGTCTCTTCAGTGAACTATCAGAAGCGGTTGCTGTTTCCTACATTGCTCATAACTGACACAGTAGATAACTTGCTGGATTGTTACTGTTTGTTGTATTTTGCATGTGCATGTAGGGGGGTAACTGAAAAATGCCTAGAATTTTTACATAACCCTATTGGGAATGAAAGTTGTCAAGTATTATTGAGTCTTATTGTTTTGTTATGGCATATGACTGGGAATATTATTCATACTTTGATCTTTAGATGTCTAGACTGAATTTCTTTGGATCAGTGAACTTTTCTTCCATTAACTCTTTGATCTTGTTTGCTGACCCATCTATTCTGTTATCTCCTTTGGGAGTTCTATATTCCTTGGTTGAATCTCTATGATCTTTTCCCCATTTTTTTTTAAAATTTCTATCATCATTTTAATCTTTTATCCATTTCTTCTAAGTTCTGGGAGAGTTTTTGCAAATTCTTTCTACTTTACTAATTGATTTCCTGCAACATTTGCCGTCTATTGACAGCTTCCATCTCTTTTAAACTTGGCAGTTGTGTTTTTCAAATTCAAGCAATCTTTCATTACTTCAAATTTCCATGATTGTTTATTCAAGTTACATAAAGGCATCTCTCTTGAATCTTAATGACTAGACAAACCAAATATTTTTCAAAGTGGTTTACATCAAATGGCAGTTCTCTGAGCTGGATTACCCCTTACTTTTCTTTGGTTTAAATGTATCTTTGTAGGCAATATGATATTTCTCTCTTTACTCATCATTCAGGGAAGTGCTATAGGCTTCACAGTTTTGGTTCACAATTAAGCAAAACTTAAATTAGGTTCTATCAGAGACTGGTGTGAATTTATGTCCAAATCCTTTATTCAGAGAGCCATCAAGGTTTAGATTAAAATAATAAAGGAAAAGGAGCATCCGATGATACCAGCAGAATCCAGAATGGAACGAGTCATAAGTGACCTGGAGCCTGAGTTGCTCCCAGAAACCATGTTTTGCTTGTTCCTCTTTGCATTACTAGCACAATATCTGGTTAAAGACAAGTTTGATGGATGGATGAAAGAATGAATGTGTTCAAAGTTCAAGAGTTTTAAAAGTAGTCACTGAAAGAAATTTCCATATTTAAAAACCCAAACTTTTAAATATTCATTATTTTAACAAACTGTCAACTCTACAAAACTATGGGTTTAAAGAAAAGATTAATTTAAAATTTTTAAGTCCTAAAATGTCATTTTTATTAAAGTGCCATTGTTTCCTAAGTCCTGAATCAATATTCTTTCTCTCTGTACTTGGAGAAAACAAATATGCAAATGAGTCATCTGACTTGCAAATAGGCCAAGGGAGGCATGATGGTGTCAAGAAAAGGGCAAACTGATTCTTGAGAGTAGAACCAAAGTCCCATTTCCATCATTCTAGCCATTTGACTTGTGTGTGTTATTTAAACAAGCTCTTAGTTTTCTTATCCGAAACATCTACCTCAAAAGAAGCAGACAAGCATTTTAACCATGAAGCTGCTATGCAAATTTTAGTTGTAGTTATTATTATATTTTCATTTACTGCATTAATGTTAAACAAAATATTCTTTGAGTTATAAAGTAAAGGAACATGAAACACTTCAAGAATAAGAAAAAATCCTGAATGGTTTCTGGCTGCACTGAAGACACAACAAAAGGAAGTGGGTTTAAACAAGAAGAAGTTGAAAAAGGAACAGAGTCCTTGACTTTGAGTGGATAAATGAAGACACAGAGGGAAAGTGTTGCTATGTTGTTATGAAACGCAAGCTGCGTTTCACGGGTCGCAAAGAGTCAGACACGACTGAGTGAGTGAAATGAGTTGATTGAATTGAATATTTAATTAAGTGATTTAATGCAAGAGTTAAGTGCATTCTAAAAATATTGGAGTCTGGGCTATAGTTAGTACCTTGTATGAAAGAAAGTGAAAGTGAAGTCACTCAGTAATGTCTCTTTCTTTGCAACCCATGGACAGTAGCCTATCAGGTCCTCCATCCATGGGATTTTCCAGGCAAGAGTGCTGGAGTGGATTTGCCATTTCCTTTTCCAGGGGGTCTTCCCAACCCAGGAATCGATCCCAGGTCTCCTGCATTGCAGGCAGACACTTTACCTTCTGAGCCACCAGGGAAGCCCCTTGTATGGTAAGCCATATATATCTGGCACTTGCATTCTCTTTTCATACCTAAAATTACAAAAAGCACCAATTGCACAGCACATGTTGAAGAAAAATAACCTCTCTCAATAGATAGATCAGTTCAGTTCAGTCGCTCAGTCGTGTCCGACTCTTTGCGACCCCATGAGTCGCAGCATGCCAGGCCTCCCTGTCCATCACCAACTCCCAAAGTTCACTCAGACTCACGTCCATCGAGTCCGTGATGCCATCCAGCCATCTCATCCTCGGTCGTTCACTTCTCCTCCTGCCCCCAATCCCTCCCACCATCAGAGTCTTTTCCAATGAGTCAACACTTCACATTAGGTAGCCAAAGTACTGGAGCTTCAGCTTTAGCATCATCCCTTCCAAAGAAATCCCAGGGTTGATCTCCTTCAGAATGGACTGGTTGGATCTCCTTGTAGTCCAAGGGACTCTCAAGAGTCTTCTCCAACACCACAGTTCAAAAGCATTAATTCTTCGGTGCTCAGCCTTCTTCAAAGTCCAACTCTCACATCCATACACGACCACAGGAAAAATCATAGCCTTGACTAGATGAACCTTAGTTGGCAAAGTAATGTCTCTGCTTTGGAATATACTACCTAAGTTGGTCATAACTTTTCTTCCAAGGAGTAAGCGTCTTTTAATTTCATGGCTGCAGTCACCATCTGCAGTGATTTTGGAGCCTGAAAAAATAAAGTCTAACACTGTTTCCACTGTTTTCCCATCTATTTCCCATGAAGTGATGGGACCGGATGCCATGATCTTCGTTTTCTGAATGTTGAGCTTTAAGCCAACTTTTTCACTCTCCTCTTTCACTTTCTTGAAGAGGCTTTTTAGTTCCTCTTCACTTTCTGCCATAAGGGTGGTGTCATCTGCATATCTGAGGTTATTGATATTTCTTCCGGCAATCTTGATTCCAGCTTGAGTTTCTTCCAGTCCGGCGTTTCTCATGATGTACTCTGCATATAAGTTAAATAAGCAGGGTGACAATATACAGCCTTGATGTACTCCTTTTCCTATTTGGAACCAGTCTGTTGTTCCATGTCCGTTCTAACTGTTGCTTCCTGACCTGCATACAGATTTCTCAAGAGGCAGGTCAGGTGGTCTGGTATTCCCATCTCTTTCAGAATTGTCTACAGTTTATTGTGATCCACACAGTCAAAGGCTTTGGCATAGTCAATAAAGCAGAAATAGATATTTTTCTGGAACTCGCTTGCTTTTCCCATGATCCAGCGGATGTTCGCAATTTGGTCTCTGGTTCCTCTGCCTTTTCTAAAACCAGCTTGAACATCAGGGAGTTCACGGTTCACGTACTGCTGAAGCCTGGCTTGGAGAATTTTGAGCATGACTTTACTAGCATGTGAGATGAGTGCATTGTGCGGTAGTTTGAGCATTCTTTGGCATTGCCTTTCTTTGGGATTGGAATGAAAACTGACCTTTTCCAGTCCTGTGGCCACTGCTGAGTTTCCCAAATTTCCTGGCATATTGAGTGCAGCACTTTCATAGCATCACCTTTCAGGATTTGAAACAGCTCAACTGGAATTCCATCACCTCCACTAGCTTTGTTCCTAGTGATTCTTTCTAAGGCCCACTTGACTTCACATTCCAAGATGTCTGGCTCTAGATTAGTGATCACATCATCATGATTATCTGGGTCGTGAAGATCTTTTTTTGTACAGTTCTTCCATGTATTCTTGCCACCTCTTCTTAATATCTTCTGCTTCTGTTAGGTCCATACCATTTCTGTCCTTTATTGAGCCCATCTTTGCATGAAATGTTCCCATGGTATCTTTAATTTTTTTGAAGAGATCTCTAGTCTTTCCCATTCTGTTGTTTTCCTCTATTTCTTTGCATTGATCACTGAAGAAGGCTTTCTTATCTCTTCTAGCTATTCTTTGGAACTCTGCATTCAGATGCTTATATCTTTCCTTTTCTCCTTTGCTTTTCACCTCTCTTCTTTCCACAGCTATTTGTAAGGCCTTCCCAGACTGCCATTTTGCTTTTTTGCATTTCTTTTCCATCGGGATGGTCTTGATCCTTGTCTCCTGTACAATGTCACGAACCTCATCCCACAGTTCATCAGGCACTCTATCTATCAGATCTAGGCCCTTAAATCTATTTCTCACTTCCACTGTATAATCATAAGGGATTTAATTTAGGTCATACCTGAATGGTGTAGTGGTTTTCCCTACTTTCTTCAATTTAAGTCTGAATTTGGTAATAAGGAGTTCATGATCTGAACCACAGTGAGCTCCCGGCCTTATTTTTGTTGACTGTATAGAGCTTCTCCATCTTTGGCTGCAAAGATTATAATCAATCTGATTTCGGTGTTGACCATCTGGTGATGTCCATGTGTGGAATCTTCTCTTGTGTTGTTGGAAGAGGGTGTTTGCTATGACCAGTCCATTTTCTTGGCAAAACTCTATTAGTCTTTGCCCTGCTTCATTCCACGTTCCAAGGCCAAATTTGCCTGTTACTCCAGGTGTTTCTTGACTTCCTACATTTGCATTCCAGTCCCCTATAATGAAAAGGACATCTTTTTGGGGTGTTAGTTCTAAAAGGTCTTGTAGGTCTTCATAAAACCGTTCAACTTCAGTTTCTTCAGCATTACTGTGTGGGGCATAGACTTGGATAACTGTGATATTGAATGGTTTGCCTTGGAAACGAACAGAGATCATTCTGTCTTTTTTGAGATTGCATCCAAGTACTGCAATTCGGAGTCTTTTGTTGACCATGGTGGCTACTCCATCTCTTCTGAGGGATTCCTGCCCGCAGTAGTAGATATAATGGTCATCTGAGTTAAATTCACCCATTCCAGTCCATTTTAGTACGTTGATTCCTAGAATGTCGACATTCACCCTTGCCATCTCTTGTTTGACCACATCCAATTTGCCTTGATTCATGGACCTGACAGTCCAGGTTCCTATGCAATATTGCTCTTTACAGCATCGGATCTTGCTTCCATCACCAGTCACATCCAGAGCTGGGTATTGTTTTTGCTTTGGCTCCATCCCTTCATTCTTTCTAGAGTTATTTCTCCACTGATTTCCAGTAGCATATTGGGCACCTAATGACCTGGGGTGTTCCTTTTTCGCTGTCCTATCATTTTGCCTTTTCATACTGTTCATGAGGTTCTCAAGGCAAGAATACTGAAGTGGCTTGCCATTCCCTCCTCCAGTGGACCACAGAGCTAGACATATGTCTATCATCTATCTATGAGGATATTATCAGTTCAGTTCAGTTCAGTCGCTCAGTCGTGTCCGATTCTTTGCGACCCCATGAATCGCAGCATGCCAGGTCTCCCTGTCCATCACCAGCTCCCGGAGTTCACTCACACCCACGTACATCGAGTTGGTGATTCCATCCAGCCATCTCATCCTCTGTCATCCCCGTTTCCTCCCGCCCTCAATCCCTCCCAGTATCAGAGTCTTTTCCAATGAGTCAACTCTTCACATGAGGTGGCCAAAGTACTGGAGCTTCAGCTTTAGCATCAGTCCTTCCAAAGAACACCCAGGGCTGATCTCCTTTAGAATAGACTGGTTGGATCTTCTTGTAGTCCAAGGGACTCTCAAGAGTCTTCTCCAACACCACAGTTCAAAAGCATCAATTCTTCAGTGCTCAGCTTTCTTCACAGTCCAACTCTCACATCCATACATGACCACTAGAAAAACCATAGCCTTGACTAGATGGACCTTAGTCAGCAAAGTACTGTCTCTGCTTTTGAATATGCTGTCTAGGTTGGTCATAACTTTCCTTCCAAAGAGTAAGCGTCTTTTAATTTCATGGCTGCAGTCACCTATCTGAGGGCATTTAAGATCTAAAGACAGAGCTTTAGACTTCCAGTAGACTGAGAAAGCAAAACTCAAGATTTTCCTACTAAGCCAGGACCTTAGAAAAGGATTAAAATGGATCTAAATCAGTAGCATTCCCTTGCTTCTAGTAAAAGCAAAAGCTAAAACAAATCCTTTCTGAAGGAAACTAGCTTCAATGTAGGTCCTAAAGATTCCCTCAGATTAGATTCTACAGAATACGAGCTCTCAATTAAAAATAAACAAACCATAGGAAACAATGTGCAATGAGGGAAAGTGAGAAAAAAAAAAAAAAAGGAATAAAGACACATAAAAGGTAACTGGCCATCCAAGACTTTAGATATGAGAATTATTAGGTAAGAGATGTAAAATAATTATGATTAATATGTTTAAGTAATGGAAGTGGAATGAAAAAATGAACATAGAAAGAGACTGTCCAAAACACCAAGTATACTTAGAGAACTAAATACAATGTCTAGATGAAAATTATAAATAAAAACAGATATAAATGAGCTACACTTTTGATTAGACACAACTCAAGAGAAAGTGAGTTGACATAAATATACATCTGTGGGGTTACCCAGAATGCAACACAGAGAAACAAAATGCTAGAAGATGTAAAGGGAAATTAAGAAATTTTGAGGATAGAATAAGAAGGTCTAATCTGCATCTAATTAGAATCTCAGACAGAGAACAGAGGTCATAGAAGAGAAGCAATATTTGAAGTGATAATATTGGAGAAACTCCCAGATTCGGGAAAGACATGAACCCGCAAAAAGAGAAGGCATAATTTATTTATTTTATGTTTTTATGCAATCAAAATTTTAATAACAAAGATACTATTTTTAACATGGTCAAATATATTTGGCCAAGTCCAGATTTTAAAAACAAAAGTATTAGCCCAATTGTATAGCCATATGGCTCAGAACATTCCATAGATCAACAGAAAATATATTTGAGCACAAAAATTAAAAATATTTAAAGAGATCTCTAAGCAGCATTTTATCTCTGCAAAACAGACATATAATACTGATTAAATATCTACAGATGCTTTTCCTTTACAAAAATGCATATATTCTTAATAGACTAAGTCATTAACAATGATCTGGTAATCTTTCACTTCAATTTGAACTGAGAAGGCATAATTTAAATAAAACAAATAAACAAATAAGTCCATACCTAGAAGCACTGCAGTGTAAGTGTAGAATAGTGTGATGGATAATTTTATATGTCAACTTGACTGGGCTAAGGGATGCCCAGATAATTGGTAAAGTATTAGCAATGTTAATGGGTATTACCCAAGCCATTAAGGGCCTTAATAGATCAAAAAGGTGGAGGAATAGTGACTTACTCTCTCTGTATGAACTGGGATATGACTTTCTCTTGCCTTTGGACTTTGATGCTCCTGGTTCTTAAGCCTTCAAATTAGGACCAGGATTTACAGTGTGGCTGTCCGAACCTAATGGTTCTCAAGCCTTTGGACTCAGACTGAACTGAATCACTGACTTTCTTAGTTCTCCAGTTTACAGATGGCAGATCATGGAACTTCTTCGTCCTTGTAATTACATGATCAGTTCCTAGAATTATATTAGTTCTCTTATCTGGAGAATTCTGACTCATACAAGTATCAAAGGAAAATAGAAAGTCTTAAAAATACCCTTTAAAACAATTATTTAAAAGAGAATGACAACTAGACAAAACACACTTCTCAACAGCAAATGGAAGCCAATGACAGTATAATTTACCTTTAGAGTGAATTGTGTACTCAACCAGATTATCTTGCAAGGAAACTGTCTTTCAAAAATGGAAGTGAAATAAATATATTTCCAGACAAAAACTGAGAAAGTTACCACAAGCAGATTTTCAATAAAGGAAAATTTAACTCCTAAACCACACCTAACACTTATATAACACTCATTAGATTCTCAAAATAATCCTTTACAGTACTCAACCATCATTGTTAAGTCACTTCAGGTATATTCAACTCTTTGCAACCCTATGGACTTGTAGCCTGCCAGGCTTCTCTGTCCATGGGATTCTCCAGGCAAGATAACTGGAGTGGGTTGCCATTCCCTTCTCCAACCCAGCATAATTATCCACATTTTATAGAGATATTAAGGGCCAAGATCAAGCTGCTAATAATTATGTATAAGAATACTTCTGAATTCATTCTATGAGGCCTCCATCACCCTGATATCAAAACCAAGCAAGGATATTAATGCTATCAAACCGAATCCAACAATTCATTAAAAGGCTCGTACACCATGATCAAGTGGGATTTATCCCAGGGATGTGAGGATTTTTCAATATCTGCATGTGAATCAATGTGATACACCACATTAACAAACCAAAAATTAAAAACTATATTATTATCTTCATAGATGTAGAAAAAGCTTTTGATAAAATTCAACATCCATTTATGATAAAAAAAAAAAACCTCTCCAGAAAGCAGACAGAGAAGGAACATACCTCAACATAATAAAGGGCATATTGACAAACCTACAGCTAACATCATACTCAACAGCAAAAAGCTGAAAGCATTCCCTCTATTATCAGGAACAAGACAAGGATGCACACTCTCATTACTTTTATTCAACATAGTTTTGGATGTCCTAGCCATGGCAGGCAGAGCAGAAAAAGAAATGAATACAAGTTGGAAAGAAAGACGTACAACTGTCTCCACTTACAGATGACATAATACTATACATAGAAAATCCGAAAGATGCCACCAGAGAACTGCTAGAGCTCTTCAATGAATTTGGTCAAGTTGCAGGATACAAAACTAATATACCGAAATCCGTGGCATTTGTATATACTAACAACCAAATATCAGAAAGGGAAATTAAGGAAACAATCCCATTTACATCACTCAAAAAGAATAAAATACCTAGTAATAAACCTACCTAAGGAGGCAAAAGAGCTATACTCTGAAAACTGTAAGACATTGATGAAAGAAATTGAAGACAACACAAGCAGATGGAAAGCTATACCATGTTCTTAGATCGGAAGAATCAATATTGCTATTGGATTGCCCAAAAAGTTCCTTTATCTTTTAAGTAAAAATAAAAGACATTTTTCATTTTCACCAAAAGCTTTATTGAACAATATATTCACTGTTTTGTTCCACTATCTTCTATCATTTTTCAGGCAACTTCATAATTTCATCTTCCAAAAATGTTTTATCTTTTTGATCCAAGAACTGCTCCAGGTACCTTTTAAGTCTTCCAGGGAATTAAAATTTTTTCCATTAAGAGAATTTTGTAAAGACCAAAATAGAAATTTGAAGGTGAAATGTCCAGTGAACACGGCAAATAAATCAGTACTTCCCAGCCAAGCTGTAACAGTTTTTGCCTGGTCATCAAAGAAACACGAGGTCTTGCATTATTCTGATGGAAGGTTATATGTTCTCTGTTGACTAATTCTGGATGCTTTTTGTGGAGTGCTGCTTTCATTCGGTCTAATTACTAGTAGTACTTGTTGGAATTAATCATTTGGTTTTCCAGAAGGAGCTCATAATAGAGGGCACCCTTCCAATCCCACCATATGCACAACATCACCTTCTTTGGGTGAAGACCAGCCTTTGATATGGTTGGTGGTGGTTCATTTCACTTGCCCCAAGATCTCTTCTGTTCCACAATACAGTACAGCATACACTTTTCATCACCCATCAGTTTGTTTTTAAAATGGAATGCTTTCATTACATTTAAGGAGAGAACTGCATGCCATAGAATGTCTCACTAAATTTCAGAGAATTTGTATCATGTAATCAGATTTTCTGACCACAAACGATGCAATTATGTTAGATATCCATAACAAAAAGATCAATTTTTATAACTCTCCATCCTTATATTTGGTAAATAAACAATGTTTTAAAAACTCATAGCACAAAAAGTCAAAATGTAAATTTAAAACAGAGAAATAATAGAAGAAAATAACATATTGATGACTCTGGGATACACTGAATATGTATTTCTGAGCACTGAAGAATTGATGCCTTTGAACTGTGGTGTTGGAGAAGACTCTTGAGAATCCCTTGGACTGCAAGGAGATCCAACCAGTCCATTCTGAAGGAGATCAGCCCTGGGATTTCTTTGGAAGGAATGATGCTAAGGCTGAAACTCCAGTACTTTGGCCACCTCATGTGAAGAGTTGACTCATTGGAAAAGACTCTGATGGTGGGAGGGATTGGGGGCAGGAGGAGAAGGGGATGACAGAGGATGAGATGGCTGGATGGTATCACTGACCTGATGGACGTGAGTCTGAGTGAACTCCGGGAGTTGGTGATGGACAGGGAGGCCTGGCGTGCTGCAATTCATGGGGCTGCAAAGAGTCAGACATGACTGAGTGACTGAACTGAACTGAACTGAACTGATATATAGCTTTAAAGTATTTATTAGGAAGAAAAGACTGAAAATTAAGAAGTTAAATATCCATCATAAAGAAGATGAAAGAAGTAAATTCAAAGAAAGCAGACAGGGGGAGATAATATAGATAAGAGCAGAAATTAATTAAATTATATATTGTAGACATAAAAACAAAGCTACAGTTGCTCATAAGGAAAATCTCTACAATCTAATATTAAATTAAAAAGCATGGTAAAGAATCACAAATAATATGATCAAGATAGTATAGGAAGTGAGATTATACATTTCTATGTATAAAATGTCTTTAAAGATAAAAGTCACAAATGATGATTGTTTCTGGAGATAAGAACTAGGTACCCAGTAAGGACGAAGACTTCATTTGCATTCAAAACTGAATGAGAAATCTTAGATGGTATGGCAACAGAGGAAAAAATAAAAGCAGCATGACTAGAAATTAAAAAAAACAAATCCACTCTTAGTTGTCATGATATGATTGTCTGCATAGGAAATAAAAAAAAAAATACAAATTACTAGGTCAAATAAGGTTTACCCAAATGACTGGATATGCAATCAATATATAAAATTCATTACATTTCTATAAATACACAGAAAAAGTAATTCTTTGAAAAAAGAGATATTTATAGTATCAGTAAAATGTATAAAATACCCAGGAAGAAATTTACCAAAAATGTACAAGGGCTTTATGGTGACCTTTATAAAACAGTGAAATACATTAAAGAAGAGTTAAAAGAATAGAACTATACATCATGCTTATAGAGAGGAAGACTCAATATAATAGGGATGTTAATTCTCTCTAAGCTAATGATTCTATATAATTCCTTCAAGATCTCAACAAGTTATATAGAGAAAATTGACTAGCTAATTCTAAAATGTACATCAGAAAGCAAAAAATGAAGTATACCCAAGGCATTCCTATGAAATTAGAATTTCTGTGTATTAAAAGACTGTTAAACAAAGGTCCGTCTAGTCAAGGCTATGGTTTTCCAGTGGTCATGTATGGATGCGAGAGTTGAACTGTGAAGAAAGCTGAGTGCCGGGGTCCTGCCCCGGTGGATCCAGGGAATTTGAAGGGGAGATGGAGTAGGTGAGGAAAAACTTATTTATTTAGAAATATAAAAGAAATTAAGAAGAAATAGTATAGTAGGAAAATTTAGTGGAGAAAAGATGCTGAATAACTTGTTTTATGGGGAAAGCCAATAAAACTTCAGGACAAGAAGTTTGCACCATCTATGTTAGGCCACCAGCATCCGTTTGAACAGCAGAGAGTGCCCCACCTTGGGCTCCCTCTTGCATGGATCTTAGAAGCCGGGGCAAGTTAGACATGGGGAGCCTCCTCGCTCCAGATGGGAATTCAGCCAGAAAATAGAGTAAAGAAGAGAAGACACAGGGGAAACCAGTCTTTCCAATGACTGGCCCGTCCTCTATTGTCCAGAAAAGCCTTTTATACCTTTTTTTGTACATAGAGACCAATGGATAATATAAAATTATGCAGTGTCAGCAGCCCTGACTCTTATCGAGACCAGGCTCTCTCTCTGCATACCTAGCTGTATACACAAGTCTTAGGTGATTTGCATCATCTTCTGGCCAGAGGGCCAATTAACATTTTACAGCCCTTTTTCTGATAAGGGTTTGTCAACCAGAAGACTTATTTGCCCTAACAGTGTCGTTCTTCCCAAAGTCTGATGCCACTCTCAGAAAGCACTAAATAAAGTTACATTCTTACATAGCAAAGATACAACAATTTATAACAAGTAAAAGGAGTACAGTGATTTATAACAAAGAAAAGTAATTAACTCAAAAGTCTAGTATTGCTAACATCAAAACTACTATATTCCTTTCTCTATATCCCAATTACATTGATTAATATCCCTCAGGTGCCTAAAAGATAAAGAATATGGAGGCCTGGCAGCAGTCATTGACTCAATAGTGAAAACCCATCACCAATATAATTTTTAGCTCTTTAGAAAAGGCTCTGTATCTTTAAGATGCTTTCAGCTTTGTGCCTCTCGAGGTTGGGGGGCTGTAAGCAATTCACAAATTGTAAAAAGTCTGGGGGAACCTGTCAGGCAAGTTAGAGAGCCATCAAAGGGGTTTGAGCTGATGCAGGAGACTGAAGCCCTGAATTAACTTTTTTCCAGAGAATGTCAGAAGAGTGAAAAGCACAGTAATAAAGCAGGCAGACTCTGGTTTTGGGGGTTAGATGTTCAGGAAAACTCAGGGGGAACCCTTGAAGCCGGATCATGCCTTTGCGTTTTGTCAGGCTTCCTTCCTCATGACCTTTGTCACAGGCAGGATTCCTCACACAGGCTCCTGGCAGCTGAGCGCCGAAGAACTGATACTTTTGAACTGTGGTGTTGGAGAAGACTCTTGGGAGTCCTTTGGACTGCAAGGAGATCCAACCAGTCCATTCTGAAGGAGATCAGCCCTGGGATTTCTTTGGAAGGAATGATGCTAAAGCTGAAACTCCAGTACTTTGGCCACCTCATGTGAAGAGTTGACTCATTGGAAAAGACTCTGATGCTGGGAGGGATTGGGGGCAGGAGGAGAAGGGGACGACAGAGGATGAGATGGCTGGATGGCATCACTGACTCAATGAATGTGAGTCTGAGTGAACTCCGGGAGTTGGTGATGGATAGGGAGGCCTGGGGTGCTGCGATTCATGGGGTCGCAAAGAGTTGAACATGACTGAACGACTGAACTGAACTGAAAAAAAAAAAAAGTTGAAAAACCAAGCTACAAAATGAAAGAAGGTAGTCACAACACATGTAACCTGTAATGCATTATTATCCAGAACCAATTCTTTCTCTCATTCATTATATCTCTTCCACAAATCAATAAGAAAACAACAAATTATACCTTATATATACAATAAAAATGAACAAAAGACATGGACAAGACATGCACAAAAGGGGGAATAGAAACATGTATAAACATATGAAAGATGTTCAACCTCAATGGTAATCAATAAAAATTATATTAACAGCAAAACATATTGAAAAAGAATAGATGCATATATGTGTATAACTAACTCTGCTGTGAACCTGAAACTAACACAACTTTGTTAATCAATTATATACTCCAATACAAAATGGAAAATTTTAAGAAAAATATATACCTACTAAATTAGAAAACAATTAAAAATCGGACAACTCCAAGGTTTGATAGTGATGTGAAACAAGTAGAAATATTCTACACTGAATAGGAGAGTGAAGAATACAGACATTTTTGGAAAATAATCTTACATTACAAACATAAGACAAATATTTCCATATACTATAAGCCAGCATTTCTATTTTTTGGTATATTCATTCATGAGAAATTCTTCTATCTCTCCAGATAAGATCTGGAGATATGTACACAATGTTTGTAGCAACAAGAATCCTTTAAAAGAAAACAGTTAAATTAATTGTGGTATATTCATGAAAAGATATACTATTCAGAAGTGAAAATAAATAGAAGTATTAAAAAAAGAAAACCAAGCTGGGTGAATTTTGTCTGCCTAATACTGAGGGAAATAAGCAATCAAAAAGTACCACAACATTTCTATAAATACTGAAAACAGTAATTTTGGTGATAAATTTGTGATAAAGTTTACTTTAAAAGAACTTTAAAAGATCTTCCTTGGTGGCTCAGATGGTAAAACGTCTTCCTACAATGCGGGAGACCTGGGTTCAATTCCTGGGTCGGGAAGATCTCCTGGAGAAGGAAATGGCAACCCACTCCAGTATTCTTGCCTGGAAAATCCCATGGACGGAGGAGCCTGGTGGCTATAGTCCATGGAGTAGCAAAGAGGTGGACACGACTAAGCAACTTCACTTAAAAAGAAAAAAGCAAGGCAGAATAATACAAATGCCAGATGCTCTGTTGGGGGAGACAGCATATGGGACAGGAAAAGAGTACAAATGGACATTTTAAAAAGTAAATTGACTGGCTCTTAAGTTGGGTAGCTATGTTCATAAGTATTTATTTTACTAATGTTTCATAATTTACTTACATCACATATATTCTCTTTCTGTTACCAGAAAGTGGGGCAGCTTCATGAGACGTGAACAAGAATGGATTCTCTGAATGTGGTCCAGGAGAGAGATGCCCTGAACAGCTAACAGGACTGTTTCATTCCATCAGTAGGTGCTTGTAATGGGTGTGGGTATATTAGACTCCCTTAGGTTCATGATAGCTGCTAGTAAGGTCACCCTGCAGAAGGGAATGGCAACCACTCCAGTATTCTTGCCTGGAGAATTCCATGGACAGAGGGGCCTGGTGGGGACCATGGGGTTGCAAAGAATCAGTCAAGACCAAGCGACTAAGCACAGCACAAGGTCGCCAAACCTTTCTAGGTTCTCATGCCTACCAATTCCCTTCTGATAGCCATTTACCTTTCTGTGCTTTGAAAGAGACTGTGATGATCAGAAGAATCACAAGTGTGCAGTTCTCATCATTCATTGTCATTTTAGCATACATACATCAGTCTGTTGTGAGTTTGGTTACTATAACATAGCACCTCTTAGGGGATCTAGATCAATTAAGGACCCAAGGACAACCTGGTATTCATTCTCATGCAGAGCTAAGGGTCAGACTATATATAGCCCATAGGCTCTCCATCAAGGTGTTGCCACCCTGAATATTGTCTCATCCTACATCATATCTTTTTCTTTTCTTTTCTTTTTAAGCTTTCTCACATGGAATCAAGACATTTCCATAAAATGTCAATTTTGTTCATGACTAAAAAGAGTTTTGTCCTATATGAGATAAAATAAATGTATTTCCTTATGTTCTTATATAAGAAATGCAGTGTCTTGTTTTGGGGGGAATAGATGCATATGTTTTGATTCATTTACTTTTATTGAACACTTTCCTTGCAAGCTCTATTCTAGACTTTGAGGTCACAAGTTCCTACTTCCATATAAGAACTTATGCTCTGGGGGAATGTAACAAATAAAAAGGAATTGTCTTTCCACTAAACGTGTACTTTTAGGGAACCTCAGAAGTACGATAAGTGTGAAATGAAGCAACCGCAAAAGAAAAAAATAACACAGTAGGTTAATGGCATTAACATACATAGCTTAACATATATAATTACATTAATATCCAGGATTTGTTTCTAGGTGATACATTCCCTTTAAAGTGAAATCAGACTGTATGATATTACTCATACTTATAAAATACACATGTACAATTATGTACAGGGTTAGAGTAACCAGTTTAGACAAATATGCTCCAAATATTAATGATAATTTCTGGGTAACCAGATTATAAATTACTTTAGATTTTATTATTTGTACTTTTTATACTCTACATTTTTACAGTAAGCATTTATTACTTTTATAATGAAAAAAATTGATGGCACTATTTCCACTTGAAAATAATAATAATAGTAACAACTCTCTGTTACCTATAAGATTTTACTGCCCACCTATTTCTAGTAGTGGTGAGAATTTCCACTGATCTATGCAGCCTCTTGCCCCCTGGTTGACCGTGACAATGTACTGGGCGAGACTCAGGGCATAAGTGTCTTCATGTTATTTCTTCTCTTCAGCACACTCATGGTCAGTAGGCTGACCAATTTGCTTTCTCCTAGAAACAGAGAGAAGCTCTTCTGCCCACGAACTGCACTGTCCTTATGATCAGGGACACGGCTTTCGTGGCTGGGTTGGTTCTCTGGAGCTGCTGTGTAAGTAGGATTGGAGTAACTCTCTCCCTGTGGGTTCTGGGGCCTGGAGGGTGAAGCAGGCATTCCAGACTTAAGCGTGCTCAGAAGATAAATGAGCCCAACCCACCTGATCAGAGGAACGTGGATGTTCCCTACCACTGTGGGTTTCCATACCTGGCAGACACAGTGTCTATTAATGACAAATATTTTTAGTATAACCTTAAGTAAAATGAAATAAAAATTCATAGATGATCTAATTCACTACACACATGTTTTTTTATTTTATTTTTTAAATAACGTATTTATTTTTGGCTATACTAGGACTTCATTGCCTTGCTCAGGCTTTCTCTAGTTGTGGGCAGGTGGGGGCTACTCTTCATTGAGGTGCTCAGGCTTCTCATTGTATGGCTTCTCTTGTTGTGGACACAGGCTCTAGGCTCTTGGACTTCAGTAGTTGTGGCACACAGGCTCAGTAGTTGCGGTCTGTGGGCTCTAGAGCACAGGCTCAATAATTATGGCACATGGGTTTAGTTACTCCTAGGCATGTGGAATATTCCTAGACCAGGAACAGAACCCATGTCCCTTGCCCTGGCAAGCAGATTCTTATCCACTGCACCACCAGGGAAGTCCCTCACATTTAAAAAATAATGAACATCATGCCCTAAGTACAACATAAAAAGAACCAAAAGGCAAGTAATTTATATAATAAACATATATATCATTATGTAGAAGCTTGGGCATAGTGGTGGCATAGTCAGATTATACATAGAATCACTGTGCACGCACTAGTTATAAATAGAGACCAGTAAAGACATGTTGGCTTAGGACTTAAAATGCCACAGTGATGCAATTTTCCAAAATGTTTAACTCTGTATTTACATGGTGGTTGTATTCCTGGAAAATTCCATGTGTGTTAAAAGCATGACAAAGGGAAAAAAGCAACAAAAAACTTTGGATGAATTTATATGTAAAATGTAGCCAGGCTCTGGGTCCAGGAATAAAGATTCTTCATCAACATGAATGCCCACGCAAACATTTGTATACTCTATGGGACAGAGGACAATTGTTCATTGGGTGAGACTTGCCCTATGCATTGCACCATGTCTAATGTTCCAAGCCCTATTCCACCCTTCCAGTCATGGTGACAACAGAATAACCTTTTTCCTACAAATTTCCAAAGCCCCTAGGGAGCAGTACCAGTCTACCATCTTTGAATAGGTTCAATGCTGTCGGAGAGATGGTACCAGCCTGGGTTCTCACTTCACTCCAGTTGTGTGTATACATGATTGATTATGCCCATTTAAAAGACTCAGTGTATATAGGTACTTCCCTGGTGGTCTGGTGGAAAGATTTTGCCTTCTAATGCAGGGGGTGATGGTTCGATCCCTGGTCAGGGAGCTAAGATACCACATGCCTTGAGGTAAAAAAAAAACAAACAAACATAAAACAGAAGCAATATTGTAGCAAATTCAAAAAAAGACTTAAAATGGTCGATATGAAAAAAAAAAAAACTTTTAAAAAAGGCTCAGTATACTGTTGGCATTTTCTTACAGTGTTTGAAATACACAAAACTTTCACTCCTAAATTCCAATTCCTAGCACTTTGTCCTTTCATTCACTTAGCCAATTCTATATACAAACAATGGACAACAGGATATAGATCACCCTTAATAGCAAATGCTTTGGAGCAAAGAGTTGGGAAATTGGAGTATGAAGTGGGAACTCTGACTTTGTCCTTTCTATCACAAAATTTTTAATTATAATGAACATGTTTAACTTTTATGAAACAGTAGTTTTTAAAATGCTACTTTTACTCAACAATAATAATAAAGGCTGAGAATGAAATGATCAGCTTGAGTAGTGATATAACCCACTGAGTACATTAGATCCAACATTTTACTGTGATGTCACTAAAAGATGTCGTCTTGACATTGTGTTGTCTGAATCATTTTCTTAATAAAATAAAATGAAATGTCCATATTATAGCTCAGTGTGCTTTCACTTTCAGGGTTATTTCTATACCAGGTCATTTCTCTGAGGCCTCTTAGAGTGGAAACAAATTAGTCAAGAGCTGCCCTCATAGAATATGCCAGGAATTCTCCAAAGTCAGACCCTTGGGGCCGCCTGTGAAAGCTGAGGACTATTACTGTTTCATATTAGGCAAAGTGTCAGATCACAAGTTTCACAAACCATCTCAAAATTTCTCATTTTCAGTATTTAAGGGACTAAAGGAGATCAGCCCTGGGTGTTCTTTGGAAGAAATGATGATGCTAAAGCTGAAACTCCAGTACTTTGGCTACCTCATGTGAAGAGTTGACTCATTGGAAAAGACTCTGATGCTGGGAGGGATTGAGGGCAGGAGGAAAAGGGGGCGACAGAGGATGAGATGGCTGGATGGCATCAACCAACTCGATGGACGTGAGTTTGAATGAACTCCGGGAGATGGTGTTGGACAGGGAGGCCTGGTGTGCTGTGATTCATGGGGTCGCAAAGAGTCGGACACGACTGAGCGACTGAACTGAACTGAACTGAAGAGATAGTGATATCCTTGAGAAATCTTTTTTTCCTTTCTACTTACCTCCTGTTTCTTTTTCCTTTTATTTCTTTTTCCTTTCTTATCTCTCCCACCTTCCCACTCAACAAGCTCCCACTCAAAAGCACCTACTGAAGGAAGAAAGAACTAGAGAAAGAGAAATGAAAACCTTCCTCCAGAAGGTGACAGAGTGGAGGCATGGCCTTGATACTGGTGTTTTCCTCATAGTGGATCATGATAGAAAACTTCAGAACTGAATGGTTTTTTTAAAAATGCTATTTACTTATGGTTTGATGTAACCTTTCATATTCTTTCATAACTTTGTGTAAAATTGTCACATGATTTCTTTTTCTAGACTGTTGTGTCGAATTGATACATGCGATCATATCTGAAAAATTGTTAACAGCTTCTAAATTAACTTCTTATATGGGATTTCTATCCTTACAGTTGTCCTTCTGATGCCTGAAAACCATACACTCTGTAGAGATGAAGTTACTCTTATTTTACTCAATACCTACAACAGAGAGGATATGAGTTAAGTTGCCTTAACACTCAGCAGTCAGTTTTGAGAAAAATTACATTTTAAAGGAGTAGTAAATTGCACATTTTCCAGATTAATATGCATCAGGAAAGTATATCCCCTTAAGTGGAAAAAGTGGGCAACAATTTGCATCATGTAGTATCGATAAGCACAGGTGAATCAATCAATTTACCAGTGTAGAGAGACATACCATCATGCCAGGGACTGAAATTCTCTTCAATGTACATAATTATCCATTGTCCAGGATTTTTGCCTGAGTCTTCAACTTGGTTATTAGCACCCTACATCTTCTTCTCTGGGCTTTAAATACAAAATCATTGTCTTTGGAGCTCTAAGATTCATTATTTATTACTGTCTATTGACATGAGCAGAATAACTAAAATATTCTACGTAATTTTATACAGCTAAGAAATCAGTGGACCATGCAACAGATAAAGTACTAAGGGTAATAAAATCTTTTGTTGAATTTTAGCTAAAGCTTTTCCCATTGTGTTCCCACCTTTATTGTCTTATTAACCATTTTCAAGAATAGTTTAAAAGAATTAAGGCAGGTTAGTGGCACTCCCATCCCACAGAACAGAAGAGTGAGGTCTAGAAGGGTAAGTGATAGCCTGGGTCATTGATGCCATAACTGTGGATTCAAATCTATATCCCCAAGATGTTCTATTCTCAGAATTCATCTACATCCTGTCTAAATCAATAGTTCTTTAAACTAAAATTAGAAAACAATAAGATCCTTTCAATTCTTCAGTGCTGTTGAAACAATAAAGTCTGAGCTGTTACTGTTTCTTTAACGTGTTTTAGATTCAACAGAAAACGAATCCACAGACTAATCGTACACCCCATTGGCTTTCGCCAATTCTCATTTTTACTGGCAGCTGCATTTCAAGGAAAAGCTAGTGAACTGCAGGCAATGGCTAATGGGGACTTCTATGGGAATCGGTATATCCAGACTACCGTGTAAGGCAGATAATCTACAGCATCTGTTTAGAATGGGAGCGACAGCAAAGAAGTCACAGCTGAGCCTGAAGAAACCCACCAAATGTGAGCACTTTGTTTACGAATCAGCTGCCTGCCTGCCCTCTGGTTTGAGAATTCAATGCCTCTAGCCATCCTGCGGTCCTCTCCAGACAGTGAATACAAATGCAACTACAGTGTAACAGTAGTGGTGACAGAAAGCAAGACAGTTTATTGAGAGCCTCAGTTTCAGGCACCAGGTTGGGAGTTTTATGTTCATTATTTCTGCTAACTTTCATAATCCAAGATAGATGATCAATTCTATGTTCCCACATGCAGTTGAAAGAACCATGAAGAATACTGGGGAAAGGGTTCACTTAGAAGGCAGGCCAGATGACTATTTAAGACATACATATTATTTAGCACTATTTTTCTATTATTTGCCATATTTTGTTGTGATAATACTGCTGCCTGAACTATTGTTTTAAAGGAAATATTTAGACATATAATATTTGCAGCCTTTTTAATTACAGAGTTTTGATGACTATTTTGCCAGAGTTTAATCAAGAGGGAACAAAAGCCTTATTAACCTGTTTTCTCACTCCCCTTATTTGCACCATGTGCTTATTTATTGTATGTCAGAACATACTTCTCATATGATTTGAAATGAAAGGATGATCCATCTCCTCATTACTGATCCTCTGCTTGGTGATGAAAAATAAAACATATGAACAAAGGAAAAATGTCTTCCTGTCATTTCTCAGCCTTCCTTGCTGCTGCTCAGCTGGGATATTTAAAAGTGGGGTTTAATGAAAGAAGGTGAGAAGGTGAAAA
Organism: Ovis aries; assembly: GCF_016772045.2. NCBI lineage: Eukaryota > Metazoa > Chordata > Mammalia > Artiodactyla > Bovidae > Ovis > Ovis aries. Next base: position 49,134,358 of record NC_056061.1, read on the forward strand.
TAAAAAAAAGCCCTAATGAGCATGTGTTTAGTTATATGGAAAGATCACTGAGAGGTGGCAGTGATTTTCTTTGTGCCAAACATAAGGCAGTGTCCCGCAAGGTCAGAGAAGTCCAACATCTTCCCTTCCTCATCCCATTCATTTCCTACCCTAGCAACCAGCTTCTCGACCTACAACAGATTTCATGAAGTTTAATTTCTAATGGTGGAGTGAGATAGAACGTCATTCCCCATCACCAGCTTCAGAAACATGCAGAAGTGGTGCGGGTCTTCAGGTTGCTTGCATCACTGATCGAGTATCTCCTGAACAAACATTTCAGATCTCAAGCTTGGGATGACAGAGCTTCAGCCCAGTCTGCAGGCTTGCTGTCAATCACCTTTTAGATAGGGAATAAAGAATAAATTCCCATCACACAAGGCAAAGCCACTGAAAAACATACTGCTTTAATGCTTCAAAGGAAACCCAATAATAACTGTCGAGCTCTAAAGCAATGCTCCAAATGAGAATGGATTGTGTCGTCATCATATCATTCTGAAAATGTCTTTAATCTGAGAGCATTCCAGCCCTGTGGTGTGAGCGACGCACTGAAGATACCAAAAAGAAAAAAGAAAAAAAAAAAAGGCCAAACAAAACAAATACGTGAAACCCAAACTCAGAAAGAACTCCCCAAAATCTAAAGGAAAGTGATGTTTCTGCTTTCAGTTCCCAAACTGGTAAACCATTACTCATCATTCCCAACAGATCACTCTTTTGGGGAGTGGGAGAGAAGTACCACCAACCAAAACAAGTTTAAAAAGAAACTGGATTACGGCTCCTTTTGGATCAGCGTCTACCTTAGGGAGGCAGAACACGCTTCTCTAATGTTCTATGTCCAATATAACTATCAATACTTTGGCAGAAATAAATTGAGATCTATCTTTCTTTGAAGTTGAAATATGCAGTCTTCACTGTTCTCTCATCCTCTACATTTCACTGAGTGAATAACCTAAATTACACAGCACGGCAGTAAATTGGCTCATCATAGCCCTGTTCTAATTTTAAAAGGATAAAGAACTAAAAAACCAGACAGCCTCGTATGTAGCAATGCAAGGACTAGTGAAACCCACTAAGGGGCTCTCTGCGTCTTTCCCCAGGAAAGCATAGGTTCAAATTCAATGTAGGTTTGTGATAACCAAGGATCATTCAATGTCTTAGGTTAAATATATGTGTGCCTTCAACACAGTCTTCCTGAAAGGGATGCTGACAGCTTGTATTTGTCATTCTTGCTGACTCTCTTATGAGGACATTGGCTGGACCAACCACATGTGAAAACCAAATCATTTCCTCCCATATAAAGGTGATCCTTGCCAAATGTGAACTCGGAGGCACAGAGGAGCATCTTGCTTTCACACTATCAGCCGTCTGCCCATCTTCCAGCTCCAAGGGAAAAGTATAGCCATTCTTTGACTGACAGTCTACCACCCTGATGAGCTGAAGACAGATTTTAAATTTTAAAGATAGACAAGCATGCCTACAAGAATGCCATTTTCTAAACAACATAATAACTCTCTCAGTTCCAACAAAGCATTCACTCGTGGTGATAAAATGCCAGGTCACAAGTCAAATTTTGACTCCATTATTGAGCATTATCCTTGAGCTCTAAATGGAAAGTGAGTACAATTCACCAGCTGTCAGGCTCCAGCCTTCTCTCCCCCACCTCCCGAGGCCTCATCTTGAACAACAACAGAATAACAGGCTAAACAGTTATAGCTGCTGGAGTCACTACTTGATTAGATTCTTAATGAGTGACTGTCTACAGGTCACTTTGGCCAGTCACTCAACAAATAGATTTCAGGTCATTTTGGATCCTCGGTGGCTGCTTGGAATTTCAGAATTCAGTGAAGAGATCCACCATCAATCAAAAGAGATTTAGGATGACTTAGAGATAATTAAAGTAATTAGATTGCTCTTCTTTGGGGGAAAGCAAAAGTTGGTGTGGCTGAGTTGAGATATAAGATTTCCATGGAATTCCTTCCCTAGGTTATAAATGGTCTCCACCCTTAAATTTTTGAGGTTGACCACCAAGGGGCAGACTGGTAATTGGGAGAATGTCTTATAATGGGTATCCCACAAGTGTCAGTGTTGTATTTCCAAAGGATACTAAACTCCTCGGCCACCCCAAGAGCACAGGTCATCATGCTACAGAGAAACGTGGCAGCTCCCATGTGAAACCCCGTTGCCTAAGAGCCCTCCAGAAGCCCAACTTCCTAGCCTTTCCTGTCACCCGAAAGACGACCTATCATCATCAAAAGAGCTGTCTAGATCCTACTAGCAAACATCTGAACCTACGCAACCAGTAAGTGGCAAACTAGTTCTTATCAAATCGCCAGGTCACTTGGGACATAAAAGTCCGTAAGGTCACAAGGGGGCAAAACTTTGCGAATATATCCCCCTGCCAAGGGTGTAAGGTAAAAGTAAAATAAACAACCATGACCCCTAAAAAGAAAAGAAAAAAAGGAACAAATGCTCTCCCCCCGACCCCCTTTAAATCTCTAGGTAGAGCTGTCTTCACGTTGCAAGTGGTTGAAGGGGCTTTTTCAGAAGGAAGCAGAGTCTGCCCCAGGCATCAGATTTAATCCCGCATCTACCCACTCGCCATCGATTGACCGGTCCGTCAGATCTTTGTTTATAATTTATTCCGTCTACCTACCTAGCAGAAATTAATCATTTCCGCTGTGGACTCTATTGCAAATGTCCATTTCCCTGATAGGGAAATGGGAAATACTTTTTCTAGCCCAAAGCAATTTAGGGGATCTTCAAAGCCTTCAGTGGAGCCCTGCGTATTCTCTGTGATTTGGATTGAGATTTCCAAAAGGCACTCAACAGCCTCCCCTTATCCAGGACTCTCAACCCACCATCCTTGGGTTTCCTCCGCACCAATTCTCCTCCTTTCCTTGAGAGGCTCCCTTTTCCGGATTCTCATCACGTAGTCCAAATATGGGGCCCAGATCTGTTCAGATTGTTGAGCTCTGGGCTTGGGCAAGGCGAGACTAGAGATCAGAACCAGAGCGCGTGCAGGATGAGGACTGGGCAGAAACTGCCGGATCCTAGCGGGATGTCATAAAACGATCGCTGAGGCTGTCAAGGAGAGGAGAGCTTGTGAAGGAACCGAACCAAGGGTTTTCCGCGGGGCTGTTGGGTCCGGAGGACCTGGCTGCATCAGGTGGAAACCAGGCAGTCCTCCCCCGACCCAACTCCGGAGAGATAAAGATGTCTCAATAACCGGGATCGCCGCCGCTACAGCCCCGCCTGGCCCCGGGGAAAGGGGGAGGGCCTTTTCTGCTGAAACAGCGGCTGGGGCTTGTTTGTAGGTTCGCAATTCACCATGATAAATGTAAAGACCAATTAAGGTTTGATCCGTGCACACGGGAGGCAGACAGCGGCTGATAGTGGAACCAATTAACGAGCATGTCCCCTAATTCCTGCCGCGGCAGCCGGGTGCACAACGGATCCCCAGGCGCCTGCCGCGGCTGCCCGCGAGCCCCGGGCGCCCCCCGCCCGGCTTTGGAAGGGGGCGTCCTCTTCCTGCAAGAAGGTGCGAGGCGCGGGGTCCCCTCAACCCCGGCTGGGGAGGGGGCGCTCCGGGCAGGAAGGCGCAGAGCCAGCCGCCTACGGAGCCCAAATGTTTGCAGCCGGGGCCGGGCGGGTGGTGCGCGCCCGAGTGGTCCGCGCCGGGCGGGGAAGGCGGAGGCTGGAGGAGGCGCCCGGCGCGGAACCAGGCGGCGCCCGAGGGCGGAGAACAGGTGGCCGCGTGGCCTCTGCCAGGTAGCACGGGGACTCGGGGGCTGCGCGGCGCGGTCCCCGGGCTTCGCCTGACCCCGGCCCGGCTAGTGGCCGCCTGCCGCGGAAGCGGCCCGGAACTGGGGGGATCTGGGTGGGGCTCGCCGCCGCCTAGTCTCTCCTCTCCTCTCCCCCTTCCCTTCCGGCTCAGCCCGCTGGCCCAGACGTGACCCCCGCGCAAGGTGTTGTCGCTGCGCGCTGGCTGGGCGCGCGTGATTCATGGCCTCGAGGTCGGGGCCGGTGCAGGCACGAGCCCTTTCTTGGCTCGGTCAGAGTGTGAGAGTGTCTGGAAGGAGAGGCAGGTCATGGCAGTGGGGCCCCCGGGGACCGCGGCGGCGGCAGAGGTGGAGGAAGAGAAGTAGGTGACGCGGCCCAGAGAGGCTCGTCCCCTCTGGCCCCGGGGCCGGCGCCAGCGGCGGGTCCCCTCGCGCCAGCAAAGTTTGGAGCCGCGGGCGCCGCGCGCCGGTCCCTCCCCGCACAGTTCCCTCAGCGGGGTCTGTGCCGCCGCCGCTGCCAGGGCAGGACAAAGGCTCATTAACACGTGATGGGACCGCGCTTCATAAATGGGACCGGAGCGAGAGGGAGCCAGAGCGCGAGCGCAGGGAGAGTCGGGGACCGCGCGCGCCGGGCGAGGCGACGGGCGCCCGGGCTGGCGGAAACGGGCGGCCCCACGCCGGGCCAGGCGGGGCGAGCGGGAGGACCCAGCGAGGAGCCCCGGCAAGGGGCGAGGCTCGCGAGCGCAGGGGGCGCCAGTCCCGATCACCGTCGCGGGCTGGCGCTGGAGGCAGGGGACGCCGGCGCGCGGGCTGAGCGGACCGACCGACTTCCTGACCGACCGACGGAGGCACACCCCGCTCCACCCCACCCCTCCTCGCCCGCATCCCCGCGCCGGCGCCGCCTCCCTCTCGCGACTCCCTCGGCCACCCCTTCCTTCTCCACTTCTTTTCCGCCTCCGCCTCTTTCTCGGCTCCCGCGGCGCCAGTGCCTTCCCCTGGCCCGGGCGGGGCGCCTCGGTTCCCGGCAGAGCTCTCCGTAGAGTCAGGTGGGGGGACGTTTCGTTCAAGCAGAGAAGCAGCCCCTGCGCCGGGCGAGAGGTGCCGAGGGAGCTTCTCCCGCGAGGACCGGGGGATGCGAAGGGTAAGACCTGGTAGAGTTGCATTTGTAAATACTTCTTCCGCCTCCCGCCCCCTCGGGTGCTGACCAGTGTGGTTCCCAAGTGTCCTTCGTGGAGTTCTGATTCCGTGTGAGCGAATTGTGCACTGATGTTTACTAAGCCGTAGAGCCCCAGCCTGTTAACTGTGGTCTGTGCTACTTCTGGAGGTTTCTACCATTTACTAGTTATTGAATGTGTGAGCACCTGGCTGTCTGTATGCACTGATGTCTGTTTGTGGAAAATGTGTAATTGTGCATGTTTGAAAAACGGGTGCTTGAGTTGGTGCCTAATGTCTCTAAACCCTATCAGCAGCTGAGTCTTCCTGAAGAAATAACATCGATCTCTGCACCAAACCTAGAAGCTGTCCAAAGTCGGATTATTAAATGTCATATAAAGAAATGTATATCAAGTAATAAACTTTTGCATATAAAAATATAGCTACAGGAACCACTTTTCTTTGAGGAAAAAAATTAGCATTTAACTGATAACTAAATTTGAATGGTGATGGAACCATTGAATTCAGAAGTAGCCATTAGATGAAAAAAAGTTGATGTTGTCTGTTTAAAAGACATTTCTTGCCAAGGCTCACAATCACAAATGATCAGCTCCTGTGAATGAGAATGTGTTTGCTGTGACAGACCTGAGAAACTGTCATTTGGTCATTTGAAAGTTTAAAAGCATCATGCGTATTTCTGATTTTAGTTTTCAGTTGAACAGATGAGAAAAAAAAATGAGTCGCCTATTCATTATTTTGTCTCGCATCTTTTGTATTTTCCTTCAGATAAGTGCTGTTCTTGCCTTTGTTGTTATTTTCTTCACGTATTAGCATCCTCGGGCATTTAATCCAATAAGAGATTAGAACAGATCTACTGGTTTTAAAGGTGTTGAAATATATCTCAGTGGGTTCCATAACTTCTTCTCATTTTTATTACCAAGTTAATATCTTTTGAACAATAGGGGAAATGCAGTTTCTTTGGGGAAACTCAGTGGACACTGAGTATCAATGGGTGACCACTGCCATCAATCTATTTTGCAGAATCCTGAGAAGCTCAGAGCAACCAACCTTTAAGGTTCCCATAGGACTTTATCTGATTTAAAGTGTTGTTTTTCTAATCCCACCCTGCTGACAGTTTGCGGAAGATACACTGATTGATTTTTTTTCTCTGTCCTCTTTTTCTCTGGTACTCCTTGCCCCTCCTCTGTTCTCTAACTCATTTAGGACCAATGTTCTCAGAAAGGCTACGTATAGTTTCTTAAGTGACACAGATTATTTTCTGATTACCTATACATGAATAGAATCCATGCATCTCCAGAATTTTAAACATTGCATACTGCAGGCAGTTACTGAGGGTGCAATAACAGTAACCACAGTTAGGCAAGACACTTGGATATGGTTTTTAAAAACTATCTTAGGTTATCAAGAGAACTTACTGTAAACGAACTCTTTTTATACTAAAGATGTCTCTACTCCAGGCAAGGAGCAGTCTTGGCTCAGGTAGGTATCAAGTGTTTGACTGGGAAAGGTTTCCTTGTGTTCCTAAGCCTTTCTGGGGTAAAATAATGCCACAGTGGGGTAATGCTTGGTTCTGACCTTTCATAAAGAGAATTACTATGCTTTCATATTCATGGTTAAAAGGCACATTATATTCATATCTCCCCCTTTAATAGACAGCATCAGTAAATATGCATATTAAAAAGAATGTTATGCCCTGTCCCTTAAGAGAAGCTGTAAATGACATTATTCACTTTGGAGAGAGAAGATTCACCTTCCGGTGAAAAAAAAGTCCCATCTTACATTGGAGTAGTGCTCGGCTTTGTTTGTTATCTACTGTTTTCTGTCTTTTTCTGTTACCCTTTTCCCAGTGGACCACGTGCCTCCCTGTCTCGCCTGTGAGATTGTTCTTCTCTAATAAGCCTAGCTGCAGGATCACTGTGTTCTTTTTGGCATTTCAAAATGTTAAAATAGTGAAATTGTTAAATGTTACCAAGACGAAACTGCTGGGAATGAAATTCTCCAGAAGAATCACTATATTTGTGGCTTGTCATAGCCTCTTCCAAAAGAAAACTCCTTGAATCGGGTTACCTCTTTTCTCAAGAAAGCAGCAATCCCAGTGGTTGTGCTGATATGTGTTTAGTATGCGGTGTCAGCTTATTAAATTACTAAGGCAAAGCCTGAAAAACTCTTTCAAAACAATGGTGTGACATACTTCTTTGCTTTAACTCGGAACTAATATTCACCACCAGGAAATTTAGACAGGCTCTAAGGTTGTCTTGCCTATTAGGTGGAATTAGAATTGGAATACTTGGCTTATCAGAATAAACTATTATGAAATGGAACTTCTCATAGCAGTTTTTAGTTCACCAGACTTACCAAATGTTTCTTCCCAGAAAACAGTTGGCCTAATAAGGAAAAGGATTATTTCCCATAATTAGCTCTCCAGGAATGCTGCAAAAGAGAGTAATAAATCAAACTTGGAAATACCTCACAACACATGATGAGTAAAACAAGATTTGGTTATAGCATCTTGAATTTGGTTAGGAAGATGGAGCCTGTCTGTTAGTCTGCTGCCTGTTATTCTTGGGGTAATGATGGTAGCTCCGTTGCGTGAAGCACACAGATGAGAGCTTTCATTCCTGCAGAAAGGGATGCTGTGTCACCACCAGCGTAAGTCTGTCTCTTTTATTTTTGTATTCATCATCTTCTAATTGAACTAACAAATTAGAGTGAAGCCAGCCTTTGGGCTTAAATTATTTATAATTCTGCTTCTGACTCTAAAATCACCTGGATCCAACATTGCTTGAAAAACTATGCCAAGGCCAGGTTTCTATATTGCATATCTACATTTTGAGGGGCCATAAACTCTTCTGAGTTTTTTTTTTTTTTCCATGGATGAAGGCTGGTGGAAAAGTTAATGAGGAAATCAAAACCACTGGATATATTTTGCATTGGTAAAATTTTAGCCTCCTGTTTTCCCTCTGAGTCTCCAGTTCTTTCCTAATCCTGTTCTCATGATAATATTAACTTTACAGTATAACCACATGAATCCTGTTTTTGAGGGATTGGAAGGTTCAGCACTTTGTAACTAAATTGCTCTTCAATGTTTTGATAACCATTTATCCACTAATCTATATTCTTAGGTTAGATTGAGTTAACCTCATAACATATTGCAGATCAACTTAGTTTTCTCCCAAATATTTTCTGGACTAAAAGAAACAATAAATATCATCCAGAGTATATGTAATGTCAAGTTATAGATTGCAGAATTTAAGATGACAGGATGTATAAATACACCTTTATATGTGTATATGAACAAATTTTTTTCCTGGATGTATAATCACAACTAAATTAAAAATTGAGACATGTTGCTTGATATATTTGAACATATGATTCAGATTTTAAATAAATTCTACAAATTTGGGGAAATGTCCAAATTCTAGGGAACTGTGCAGATGGACATGAACAACTCAAGGCCAAAGGAAGTACCCACCTTGAATCAAAACAAGACTGTTCTTATTTTCCAGGAGAGTGGAAATCTGTCCCAGTCTCCTATGTTCTAAGAATCTTGCGAAGATGCCAGGATGGGCAGCACCACATTCAATTATAGTTTTCTCATAAACACTGACTGTTGTGTTTAACACAGTTTTCACTGGTTGTTTATTAATTTTGAGAAGAAAGTTGGGAGAAGATACACAAGGTTATTATGGGCTTCTCAGCTGGCACTATGGTAAAGAACCTGCCTGCCAGTGCAGGAAACATGAGCGACATGGGCTCCATCCCTGGATTGGGAAGATTCTCTGGAGGAGGGCATGGCAACCCACTGCAGTATTCTTGCCTGGAGAATCCCATGGACAGAGGAGCCTGGTGGGCTACAGTCCACAGATTACAAAGAGTTGGACACAGCTGAGCATGCACACACACACACAAAGTTATCACTATGTCACAAGATGCATATTCATATAGTTCTATTTCTTGGATAAAACACATTATAATGCTATTACAAGTAAGTTAAAACTATGGGAAATTTGTGAGGAGAAAAGGGGAAGGCTCTTTTAATGGTTTTCCAGTGCTTCTCTTGGTACTCCTCAAATGATATGAGGTTAGATGAACTTCTATCTCAACCAGGCCTGCATGGATAATAGGTATGTCTATGACATATCAGTGATCAGAGGTCAAAGTTGTTGCCTCAAGTAATCAGTGTGATTACCTCTAGTTCTTACCATAAAATATTTACTAAAAAGCTTTCCCGGGTTATATTTCTTTACTGAACAGGGTGCCTCATGGAAAATAAAGTACATTTCATTGTAACAGTTTTTCTAGGGTAGTTGAGATGACAAATATATTCTTGATCTAATTTTCATGGCTGCTTTCCATATGTTGGAAGTACTTTTCATATAGATGATTGGTGAATAACTTTGGAATCTCCTCTAATTTGAAAGTTTCACTTGGACAGGTTAATTTCATAACTTAGGGAGCATGGAAATCTGAGGTTCAGAGGTGCATTCATATAGGTTTTTGAGGAAAGAACTGTTTACTCCCCTAATCTGAGCAAATGGGTCTGGCAGAGTCATTGCAGTTGTACTGAAATACTATGAGTTCCGTTTTAGCCCCAGCTGGGGAAATGTTCACACCTGCACTTTAGGAAAGCTTTCAAAGTTTTGCTTTGCTTGTTTTCTTTTGTTAGTGAACATGTGAGTTGAGACTGGTCAGATGGGAATTCGTGGTTTTGTTTTTGGTTTTTTTTTTGGCCGACTCATTGTTTTTTACCCCCTAGTGCTATTATTGCATTATAGTCTGTCCTTTCGAATAAGCCTCTCAAAGTAAATTTTGCATTTTTGAATGAAAGGATTTAAGATCCATTTTCTTCTAACACAGATGAAAAATCTTTTTCCCCTAGAAGTATGATATTTTATTATCTAATGTCTTATTTTTCCACTCTGATTTGGATTTTTAATTGTTTAGAGTTTGGATTCGTTGAAATGAAATTGGATACCTTTGGCATGATTCCTTACCATCATTATCAACTCTGAATAGCATTAAAAATTTTTTTCACTTCAGGAGATAAAGTACAGCATAGTTTCCAAAATTCAACAGTGTAATATCTATTTTTTTATTCCCACTCGCAAATTCTATGCTATTGCTTTTTAAAGAAAAGCAGAAGCGTTTTTCAAAGATGTGCCAGGCAATCTGTTGTGGGAGTTGAATATACTGGCAAATGCTTTCACAAACTGTGTATGTCAGTAGTATATTTAAATATAATTAAAATAAAATGTAATTAGGAAAGAATGTGTTTCAAAGTTTATGTTGACATGGGAGGGTTCCCCTCTTTCCTTTATCATTTGTTTATCCATTCTTTAGGCCATATATTTAGAGGAGATAATTGGAGTCAATATGAGTTCTGTAAATTGAGTTAAAAGGAGTCTTACCTTTAAATTGGTGATAAATTCCACTATGCTTAAAAAAAAAAAAAAACAAATTTCCACCTTCACATATAGACATTTGAATAGGAAATTTTATAACCTTGATTTCTGTTGGTCTTCCCTGGTGACTCAGATAGTAAAGAATCTGCCTGCAATGCAGGAGACCCCCAGGTTCGATCCCTGGGTCAGAAAGATCCCCTGGAGGAGGGCATAGCAACCCACTCCAGTGTTCTTGCCTGGAGAATCCCATGGACAGAGAGCCTGGTGGGCTAGAGTCTGTGGGGTCGCAAAGAGTCAGACACGACTGAGCGAGTAACGCTAACTAACTCTGTTGGTCAGGTGGCTAAAAAAGATGTTTTTAATATAGCAAGTGAACCGCTATCATAGGTGGTATGTCTTTGTCACTCTTGTTTACTTCTAACTCAGTTATATTTAAATCAACTTGATTTATTCCTTTGTAAGGGAAGTTTATTTTAATACCACTGTGATCTGTGTATTCTGGTTTATTCCAGCATTATTTCTTAAACGGATCATATTTTCAACTCATTTCAATGCATAGCTACCAGAATTTCCAAATGTTTTCTCTAGCTTTTGTACAAGTTGTGGGGAACAAGTGATATGCACATGAAGAAAAATGAAAAAAAAGATTTGGAAAAGTTATACAACCAAAGTAAGCTCATGATTAGCTCACAACCAAAGTAAGCAAATGATTGCCCAAAGAATTCTGTGTTTTTGCCTATGTGGGAATATGACTTTAGAAAATATACAACTACTTTTGAAAATTAGATCTAAGTTCATACACACCAGAAAAGGGGAAAAGGTTTGAATGATTTTAGTCCTCGGCTAAGGAAACTAATTATGAGTAATCTGTGATCAATTTTTATTGATGAAATAATTATAGAGGAAACAGTCTGCCCAGAGTCATATATTTAAGTGCTTGGGGATATATTTCCATGTATTTATAACTTGTAGGTATTTTTGAAAGATCTCTGCCAGCTATAAGCAGTGAAAATTGCATAATTACCGGGGTAGTTCTGTAAGATAATTTGCAATAGATTTGCATTGGTTGGGCCTACTGCAAAATTTCCATTTTAGTTTGTTGTTTTCTGGGTTCATCTCCTGTGATACATTATTTTATGGTTTGGGGGAAAAGAAGAGCAAACAGAAATATTTCCAGCTTTAAAAGAAAATAAGCTGGAGTGTTACTTTTATTTTTTCCTGTTCTTTTATGCTCAGTAATCATGAGTTCCTTCACAATGGTGTTGAAAGACATGGTTAGCGGTCCTATCAAACTTTGCCTAGGCTTTGTAAATAGAATTAAGAAAAAATGGTATGCAGTTTTAAATTTATGTCTGCAGCTGAGTAAGTACATGTTATGTCTTGAAGCCACTTTTCTTTGCTGGACAAAAGATCTAGCAAATAAGTTTCCTGAAAAAGTGCAGAGAAGCTTGGAGACTGAAAATCCTTGAGAGGTTCTTCACTCCTTACCCTCATTTTCAGGCTAGACTATATTGTTCTATTTCAATCAAATAGAAAAAGCTTAGTTTTAAAGATCTTCTGTGGGAGGTTATTTTATATTATTTTATGCTTCCTTTGCAATCCATTTCAATGATCGAAAAACCTATACTCATAGAATATTCTTTCTTCCTATCTAACCTCGATACTTCTTAAAGGTTAGTTCTATTTTCCTCCTTCATCTAATCTTTTTCACGGGTCTCCATCATCTTTAACAATGGTTCTAAAACCTCAGACTGTCTTAGACTCTCCTGGAGGCCTTGTGAAAACACAGAAGTGGCCCTACTCAGAAACACAGAGTTTTTGATTCTGTAGGTCTGATGTTGGACCTGTGACTACACATCTCTCTGGTTTCCAGGTGATGCTGATGCTACTGGTTGAAGAGCATCCCTTCAGAGCCATTGACCTATAAAGTTGTTTCCCAGGTGGCTCAGTGGTAAAGAATCTGCCTGCCCATGTAGGAGATGAAGGAGACCCTGGGTCGGGAAGATACCCTGGATGAAGAAATGGCAGCCCACTCCAGTATTCTTGCTTAGAAAAATCCCATGGACAAAGGAGCCTAGAGGGCTACAGTCCATAGCGTAGCAAAGAGTCAGACATGACTGAGTGACTGAGCTCGCATGTACAACTTCTAAAATAGCTAGGTGTTCACTTCCAAACCACACCTATAAAATAACTAACTAGGTGTGCACTTCCAAACCACATGTGATTTATCAGACTGTTCTTCAAGATGTATGCTGAGATGTCCAGCCTGTGCTCAACTATCTTATTTCCCAGTTCTTTATCTTTATGTCATTTTTCTCAATGCTTTTAGTTCCTCAACTCTGTTCAAAATCATATAGCTGTATCACACAAACCTTAATTCAAAATCAAGCTCTTAAATAAGTATAATAGAACTACTTCATAGTTTCAATGGCATGAAAATTCTGACCTTGCATACAATTTGTTACATTTCCAAAACATATTTTTACATCATTATTAAAACCAAATTCTTCTAGTTCTGTTTGTACATTATAATGTGCATCTTGAAAGCATATTTTTTTCTGCTTATATCATGTATTGCTCATGCACACTGAAATTCTTTTTATTAAAGTAGGTAATTTTCAACTAAAGTAGGTGATATGTAAGTACCTAGTTTTTAAAATCACGTTTAAATGGAACCTTGAACTTAACAATAAAAATGTTTAAAATTATTCCAGCAAGAAAATGATAGGAAGGAAACTGAGTTATTTAGAAAGCTACTGTATCCTTGATTTGTATGAGTATTTGAACAGATACTAACTTCTCTTGTGAAATATTCCATTTTAGCTTCTGTAAGAATAGAAAATAATTGTCCATTCTTTTTCATCACAGAGTTATGACCTGTGTTGGTGATTTCATAATTGAAAATTGGAAAGCCAAATGTTTCATAAAATAGAAATGAGTTGAGTTTGTTATTAGAATTGATTTTGGGCTCCCAAGATATTCCCTTCTTACTTTTAGCATCTCTTGGCATAAACATGTCATTTGTTTGCAGTATAACTACTTTCCTTTACTCATTCTTAATTACTTTCTTGAGGCAGAACTCCAAATACTTACAATTAATTTTTATCAATATATTAAATTTTCTCAATGCCCTTTTGCCTCAGAAAAATAATTAGAAATTTTGTTTTTGTAGGCAATAGTAAATACCCATTTTAACCCTCTCTAACATGTTTTCTTATTTATGTTTAAATTAATTCAGTTGTAAAATGCATAAAATGTTGTAGCAGAAGTTGCTCAACCAAAGCAAGAACTATATCCACTGAACTGAGTAACAAATTGATTCCTGAGGGCTTATAAGAGCCACTCCATCTAGTGGCTGAATTTTCACATAACTTCTCTTGACAAGTTGTTTTGAAAACACTCTTGCACATGGAGAAACCACTTGGGAAAAATCAGTGCATAATAGTATGCATCTGAGGAAAGGAAAAAGTCCATTATAATCGTAGTTTTATATATTGTCTTTAAAGGTCTATCAACAGTGTATAATTAGAATTCATTCACAGTTGTGCATCTCAAAAAAATCTCCTTATACATCGTTTTTATGTGGCAAAACATTGAGGTTCATAATACACCAGGCTGAACAAGGATCAAAATAAAAAGTAAATACCTAACCTTTGTCCAGAACCTCTGCTTGCCATCAATATAACTTCTGTTTGAAACTGAGATCAAAGATCCTGGGATAAATAGTTGTTGATGTCTTCCATGTAACTTTTACATCTGGGCAGTTCTTTTCAGATGGATGTTTGTATAAAACCAAGGATCAGGTTTACTTCCCTAATGATCAACAGACTTTATGCCAAAGAAAACTAGCCACAGTTAAAAGTCATTCTGCTAGGATAGCCCTGCTCTATTGCCAACACTGATTTAGTAAACAAGCATTCTAAATGCTTGTTTACTAAATGCCAGGCACAGGGCCAGGCAGAGGACATTCAAGACCATATATTCCAAGTCTCAAGGTGTTCATGATCTGAAGGGTTTAGACACAAGAAGACTGCTATAGAATGATTCAGCATTGCCTATAGTCTCTTCAGGGAGAAAACTTCAGAGCACATGTAGGAAGGGGATTTACCCCAGTCAGTACTGTTTGATGATGAAGTACCATCTGCCTGTTATATGTATTCATGTCCTACTCACTACTGTCTTCTGTGGAAGGGGAAGGGCAGATGAATGGACCTTATTTGAAGGGTTTGTTGGAAGGGAAAATCGTTTCCCTTGTTTCCTTGACCCACATCCATTATCTAGGTGTGATACATGGATATATAATATCTGCAGTGTTCAGCAGGATTCCTAGGTGGCACTAGTGGTAAAGAACCCACCGGCCAAGGCAGGAGACTTTAAGAGATACAGGTTCGATCCCTGGGTTGGGAAGATCCCCTGAGGAGGGCATGGCAACCCCCTCCAGTATTCCTGTCTGGAGAATCCCATGGACAGGGATGGCTGGCGGGCTTCAACTCATAGGGTTGCAAAGAGTTGGACACAACAGAAGTGACTCAGTCTGTGCACACACACAGTGTTTAGCACAGAGTACATGCCCAATAAAAACTTTACACAAAGCATGTAAAGGGCCTATAACTTTATATCCATCTGCCACCTTGCATATAACACAGCTCTGTGCCTGTGCCTTTGAGTGCCAGGAGTCAGTCACATGCTCTCCCTGTTTGGAGTCCTTCTGAGGATTTCTTCTGCCTGGATTCCAGGTGAGATCTTAAGAACTTGACCATAGAAAAGTAGTCTCTCTCTGGGCCTAAGAAAACCACTCTGCTCCCAGTGGAAAGTGGAGAGATTTCCATTGAGTCTGAATATCTCTGTATGGGCAATGGATATTTCAAGCTTTTGTCAACTAACAACCATCATGTCTCGTTCAGACATGAAGAAAGTGCCCTCTCCATTCCTTGCAGGTGTTGTGGAAAGTGTCATTACTGTCCACAGTCCTTATAATTGACTACTGAAGGAAAAAAAAGGATCTATATAAGTTTTTTTTTAATAATGGCAAAGACAAGTTAGATTTTATTACTTGCCAACAGCCGCTGCAAATAAGGTGCTAATCCAGGGCTGAGATTTATAGCTTATAGTTAATTGTTATACTTTGTCCCTAAAACCCGTGGGATAAGGATGATTTGCAAGTGCTCTGGGCAACTTTTTTACTGTTAGCAGATCTTTCTTTCTGATTTTAGTTGTTCATTTTATAAAATTATTAAGTACCATATTTATTACCTCCTTTCTCAAAGTTAGTTCTTTCCTTTTCCTTAGAAATGGAAAGAAGAATGGTTTCTGCCTCAAAGTTGAGAGCAGAGGTGTTGACTTAGGCAGTCCTGGGTTGAAGTTCCAACTCCACCCTTTCTAGTAGGAAACCCTGGGCAAAAGCATTTCACTTCTCTAAGCCTCAGTTTTCTCATATGTAGAATGGGAATTGTAATAACACCTAATTTATGTAGATATTAAACAAAAATAGTACATAGCCTTAGCATGATGCCTGGCACATAATGTTTCTGATTTAAAAATATTTGGGAATTGGAATTTTCACTGTCGTGCATTTAATTACCTTAGTCACCTAATCACTTTGAGATCTGAGCCTGGGGAAACAAGACTTGATTTTTAGTTGGACTTCTTTTGTCTGTTTATGGATTCAAAGAGAAGATACTTTTTCTGTTATTGAAAGATGAATGAATAAACCCAAAGTTGTGTTGCTCCATTGGATAAAATGTTGCACATTTTAAGTTATTGCTGTCCTTGACAATGACCTGTAAAGATAACCTGCCAGCTGGGTTCTGCATATTGCTTTTGGCCTTTATTGATCAAATCTCATATGCCAGATACAGACAGTCTTATGGAGTATTTTGTATATGGACCATGGCTTCTATGAAATCAGAAAGCTGCAAATTCTATTTTAACAGATGGCTGCTTCAATTATGCTCTTTACAGCTTATATAGAAAAGGTATCTCCCTCAACCACCAGGTACCTCTCCCTCCACAAATGCAAAGGCACTTGGTAGGAGGAAACATCACAATATCAGAGCAAAATTAAATGATTAATGGAATTGGTTATAAGAGTCAGCAAATCTAAGGAATCAGTTCATTTGTATCATTAATTTGCTTTTGTGATAGGCTTTCCTTCTAGCATTGTCACCTAATAGTGAGTGCTTAATTTGATGTTGTTTAAAGGCATCATTTCTTGAGCCCTAAAATTCATTATGTTTTAATAAGACTTCAAAAGTTAAATAAGTAGGCATATATAAAGGTTAAATTTGAACTGAAATATAGCCTTATAAATATCCTAATGCTATTTAGTTCATATTAATTGGTATTTTTATGAAAAATCTAACACTCATATTGTTAGTGAGAATAGACCAGAGAAAAGGGTGCATTTAATAACTTCTGCTGTATATTACAAAATACAAGAAAAGCTAAAGCTATCAGAACCAACCGAGCATTACCAGCATAATGGAATTATCTTTTATATTAATATATGAGAAAGAGAACATTAACACAAGGAAGAAGAATTTGGTATTTTTGCCTGAATCATCAGGATAATTAAGTCAATCTTTGACTTTGCTGTGGAAAATGATGCAATAAGTAACCAAACTGCTTGAATAATTCCAAAGCTCAACTGGTTGGGCAAGAGTGAGAAAAGACTCAATTGCCCATTCAGCTGTAACAGAAACATTGTTCATCTAGTTGTGATGTTGGCACATGAGATCTGCCGTGTATATGAAGGACATGCCTTAGACATAATGCAGTTAAAATTTTCCCTACTAACTTTAGAGAAGTACATGAGCAAGTTATTTTTCTTGATCAAATTAAGATAAACCAGACTTGTTCCCAGAAATGAATGGAACATAACAAATACATCCACTGGCACCTTCCTTCTCTTGAACCATTCACAATACTCTTTTATGAGATTAGCCAAGCAGATGAAGAATTGGCCTAGAGCTCCTATATTTAATGTCCTGAATGCCTATCAATCTAGACATGATGAACTTGGCATTGTTTTCTTAAAGCATTTACAAACTTGGAATCTAGAAAAGGAGCCTGGTGGGCTGATACAGTCTGTAACTACAGTGGGAGCAGCAGTGTTTGTGATGCTTTTAGAGGATTTTCTGCCTTCCTGGATATGACATCATGCAGGAATCTAATACTGTTTACTGCCTTCCCACCCCACACCCCTCCCCCAAGATGCTACAAGGATTTTGACTCCAGAATTGACAGTGACAAATACCTAAATTACTTAAGTATCATTCTATAACAAAGAAGGTCCTCAGTGGGGCAATGAAGATTAAAATACTCTGTTATTAAATTATATTGATATAGAGAAGACTATTTTAAATCTTGTTTTGAAGACTTACTCCATGCTCATCCTAAGCAGAACATGGATATTTTATACCCTTAATAGTTATAGAAGCAAAAATATGGACTCTGAATAGACTTTAAAAAAAATTCCATGCTGCTAAACCCATGAAAATTTCTTGATGACACTACAGGCTGCTGGTTGATACATGTTTGGAGATGGTGGATGGAGAAGTGGGTGTACATACAGCTGGAAAAAAAGAACAGGTGATATTATTCTAAAAAATTGAAATTTTTTAAAAATAATAAGATTCAATGTATTAAAGTATTTTTATTATTGTTATTACAAAGGACTTTCCAGATGGCTCAGTGGTAAAGAATCCACCTACCAATGCAGGAGATGCTGAGGACACAAGTTCAATACCTGGACCGGGAAGATCCCCTGGAGGAGGAAATGGCAATCCACTCCAGTATTCTTGCCTGGAGAGTCCCACGGACAGGGGACCTGGTGGGCTGCAGTCCATAGGGTCACAATGAGTTGGACACAACTGAGCAACTGCACGTGCATGCATAAAGGCATGACAGCCTAAATTAGAGTATGTTGCTTATTTTTTAAAAAAGCAAAATTCTAGGAAAATCATCTTAAATGTCATTCAGTCATTCTTTTAGTATAATAGTAATAAAAACCAACTGCTTATTTAATAGGTGCATCTACGCATCTTGCTGAAAATTTGCAATTATGATTTTCCCAGTAGCAAACAAAAGCAAAATTAATGGTAGCTGCATCCCCCACAAAGCCTAAGCTGTATTACTAATGAACTCTCAAAGAACACTCTCATTGCAAAAAAAATAATCAGGTGGAAATTACTGTAATAATCCAAATGTAGAAATAAAGGAAAGAACTACCAAAAATGCAGAGAACAGTCTTTCTGCCACGATGCCATTAACTGTTAAAATAGCCTGAGCACGGTGGTATTTTGACATTATTAAGATTCTTGAACTGCACAAAATCCATGTACATGTTAAACTGCATTCTTTAATTATAAAGTTGGCTTACATTGGACAGAAATTACTGTATATTTCATAACCATGCCATGCCCTGCCTCTGATTTTAACAAGCTAGTTTGTTTTCATGAAAGTACTTGGTCACATTAAAATGGGAAATTGTGATCACATATGTGATGATCTTAATATAGAGTAAATCACAGACATGCATGTTTTGCATTATTGAAATAAGGTCCATGATTCTCTGTCTTTACTGAGAAAGCATTATAGCTCTTCCAAATGCTAACATTTTCATCCTTGAGGACATACCATTAGGCAGATTTACCTAGATGGGCTGGGATAGGAAAGAGTGATTTAGTAGGAGGTAGTCTTAATTACTACTGGCAAAATGCCGTAATTGGTGCTTGTAAGAGTCTGGAAGACTTGAATATACTATAAAATGCAGAATGGCTTTATCCTAGTTATTGTTCATTCTTAAAAAAGAGTATAAAGTCCAAAGGCAGAAACACTGGAGTCTGAGAAACATAGGTTCAGCTACAAATTCTTCACACCTGGACAGTTTATTTAAAACATAAGGGGCTCCATTTCCTTATATGCAAAATAGGATTATAAATAAGCACCTGATAGAGTTGTTATGACAATTTAGTGATAGAATATATGCAAAGTCTCTCAGATGCCTAGAGTATCATAGACATTCAGTAAAGCTTCCACCTCTCTCACCCATGTGTGTATCTTTTATTTGCTTCATGCTTTAAGTGCCGAGAGAAAAATAAAAATTGAATAAGCAGCCTATGAGCTAATTAAGCCAATGAATTATCTGGAAGTATAATTAATAATATATGGCAAAGAGTCATTATACTAAGTAATGATAACAATAATTAATATTTATTACAGGCTTAAATTTTGTGCCAGGTACTATGTTAAATACTTTACATGCACATTTTCTTTCATTTAATTTTTAGAACAGTTCTATGATTGAGGCATCTTCCTCCACTTTTCCTCTTCCACTTCCTTCTTCCCATTTTACAGATGAAATAATGAGCCTTAGAAGGATTAACTACTTAACCAAATATAGCTCTGATACTAATCTTGGTTTACTAACTCTAATTCAATGTTCTGTTCATTACTAGTGCTTTGATTAGTTGGAATTAGTGGGGGAAAGTGGGCAGATGGTAGATTAGGGAGATGACCTACCATAATGATTAAAAGCAACTCGAGACCTGTGATATCCAGTATGATAGCCACTAGCCACATGTAACTGTTAAGCACTTGAAGTATGGTTAGTTCCATGTGTGTTAGTCACTCAGTCATGTCCAACTCTTTGTGACCCATGGGCTGTAGCCCACCAGGATCCTCTGTCCATGCAATTATTCAGGCAAGAATACTGGAGTGGGCTGCCATTTCCTTCTCCAGAGGATATTCCAGACCCAGAGGTGGAACCCGCGTCTCCTGCATTGGCAGGCAGATTCTTAACTGTCTGAACCACCAGAGAAGTCCAAAGCTTCTTATTTAACATGAGTTCCGCATGTTGAAAGGAAAATATTTTGGATGCATTGGGTTAAATAAAATATACCATTAAGATTAATTTCACATTTTACCTTTTTCTTTTTACCCTTGATCAGTTCAGTTCAGTTCAGTTGCTCAGTCATGTCTGACTCTTTGCAACCCCATGGACTGCAGCACGCCAGGCCTTCCTGTCCATCACCAACTCCCGGAGCTTACTCAACTCATGTTCATTGAGTCGGTGATGGCATCCAACCACCTCATCCTCTGCCATCCCCTTCTCCTCTCACCTTCAATCTTTCCCAGCATAGGATCTTTTCTAATGAGTCAGTTCTTCACATCAGGTGGCCAAAGTATTGGAGTTTCAGTTTCAACATCAGTCCTTCCAATGAACACTCAGGACTGATTTCCTTTAGGATGGACTTGTTGGATCTCCTTGCAGTCCAAGGGACTCTCAAGAGTCTTCTCCAACACCACAGTTCAAAAGCACCAATTCTTTGGTGCTCAGCTTTCTTCATAGTCCAACTCTCACAACCATACATGACTACTGGAAAACCATAGCCTTGACTAGACGGACCTTAGTTGGCAAAGTAATGTCTCTGCTTTTCAATATGCTGTCTAGATTGGTCATAACTTTCCTTCCAAGGAGAAAGCATCTTTTAATTTCGTGACTGCAGTCACCATCTGCAGTGATTTTGGAGCCCAAAAAAATAAAGTCTGACACTGTTTCCACAGTTTCCCCATCTATTTCCCATGAAGTAATGGGACCGGATGCCATGATCTTCATTTTCTGAATGTTGAGCTGTAAGCCAACTTTTTCACTCTCCTCTTTCACTTTCATCAAGAGGCTCTTTAGTTCTTCTTCACTTTCTGCCATAAGGGTGGTGTCATCTGCATATCTGAGGTTATTGATATTTCTCCCAGAAATCTTGATTCCAGCTTGTGCTTCATCCAGTACAGCATTTCTCATGATGTACTCTGCATATAAGTTAAATAATCAGGGTGACAATATATAGCCTTGATGTACTCCTTTTCCTATTTGGAACCAGTCTGGTCCAGTTCTAACTGTTGCTTCCTGACCTGCATACAGATTTCTCAAGAGGCAGGTCAGGTGGTCCGGTATTCCCATCTCTTTTAAGAATTCTCCAGTTTGTGGTGATCCACACAGTACCCTTAATACTGGAAAGTTAAAAATTGCCTGTGTGGCTTGCATTCCATTTTTATGGGCCAGCATTGCTCTAGAACCAGAACATCTGATTTCATTCGGGCCCTGCCACCCATCAGCTGTGTGAATGGCAAGTTACTTACCCTCTCTGTGCCTTCCATCTACAAAATGGAGATGATGTGGCGTCTACTTTTCATCAGAAACTCAGAGGACCACCCACACATAATAAGCTCTCCGTATGTGCTTAAACGGAGAAGGCAATGGCATCCCACTCCAGTACCTGGAAACTCCAGTTTTCTTTCCTGGAAACTCCCATGGATGGAGGAGCCTAGGCTGCAGTCCATGGGGTCTCGAAGAGTCAGACATGACTGAGCGACTTCACTTTCATTTTTCACTTTCATACATTGGAGAAGAAAATGGCAGCCCACTCCAGCATTCTTACCTGGAGAATCCCAGGGACAGAGGAACCTAGTAGGCTGCCGTCTATGGGGTCGCAGAGAGTCAGACACGACTGAAGCAACTTAGCAGCAGCAGCATGTGCTTAAAAAGTCAGCAAGTCTTAGTGGTCTGCCTGCTTATAGAGGCCAAGGAGGAGGAATCCAGGGTAAGTCTAGGATGTGAACTTGGGCGTCTGGAAAGATTATTCATAGTACGGTAAGAAATATGAAAAATGACACAGCTGCATTATTTGTGATAGTGGGAGATGATAAATAACCTAAATCTGCCTCTGTAGAAGGCTGGTCGCATTCATCTAACAGGTACTCAAGGCAGCTGCTGGATGAGGAGGGAGGTTTTGTGTACTGCTGTGGAACTGTCTTCATGTACACTTTTAAAATCAACATGCAAAACACTGTATGTATTAGTGTTGGTCAAAACGAAAATAAAGAGGGAATAGATGTGTATGTATTTGCTTGACTATTCTTGGAATATCTCTGGAATGAGTACCAAGAAATGTCTCTAAAGAAAACTGGTTGATTGGAACATTGGAAAGGGAGAGGTTAGGCTGATTCTTTGCTGTATGTCCCTTTGTACATTTTGAATTATATGAGTGGAATGTGTACATAAAAATAGTCAGAATTTCAAAGAAATTAGTTTTTAATTAGGCAATGTGAAGGGAGAATTAGTTACTTGAGAGAAGATGACTTATCGGATGAAGGTCTTGGACTGGCCCCAAGTAGCTGCTTAGAAATGCTGGGCTCAGGCTTGGGTATTCAGGCCAAGTGTCCATTGAATTAATTACCTTTCTCTCTTTTAATTTTAAGAAACGGCAAATATATATTTTTTAAATCACGGCTTTTATGCATCAGTAAAATTCAACTGCCACCATATTAGCTTTGTGGGAGGATGTCTAAGGGAGCCCAGCTTCCCCCATCCCCCTCCTTCACCTGCTATCATGTTGTCAGGCTGGTGAGTCACATAAAAAAATAAAAAGACACCAGTCCTGTTTTTGGAAAGCACATTCTAGTTATGGAAATAAATATGTAAACTCATGAGAGAATGGTGTAATAAAGTCTATAATAGAAGGGTAAATTGGGAGAACTACTTCTGTCTGGAGGGAAGGGCAGGTCAAGGAGGTCTCAGAAAGATAAGCTAACGGAGACCTTGGAAATGAGTATTTCAGACAGAGGGAGGGGTAGGAGGAAGGGAGGCAGGTGTGTAGGGTGATTCAAGGAGCAGGGAGCCATCTCCTAGGACAGTGCACTTTGTGTTTTAAGTATGGGTGGGAGTTGAGAAGCAAAAGCGAGATTTGAGGATGTGCCAGGGCCATTAACAGCTCTCACAGATTATAGCGCTCTTCTCTGTCCCTCCTGTTATATGGATACTTTCATATGTGAGTGGAGTTGTTCAGCAAATGTAAATTTGCACAAAGAGCGAAGCTGACTCAAAAGTTGTGGCCCAATGCTGGGCGCACGTAGGGTGTTTTCTGGAAGAACTGAGGCTGTGAGAAAGGACATGACAGACAGATGGCTGAACAGGGAACCTGAGGAAACTTGAGAGTGAGCAGGTGGAGCCAGGCTAAGATGGGAACTCAGGAGAGACTTGACGAGGGGAATCAAGAAGCAGTGGGCAGCCATTATGGCTGTTGGACCTCAGTCTTCTATTTCTGATCCTTTATAGCCTCCACAGCTAGCCTGCCTCCCTGGGACACTTGATTGGGCTTTACCAGACTCTCAGTGCACATTGGGTGTCCCTGTGCGGTCCGTGCACTTGTGCTCCTGCCTCTGGTCAAGTCATTCCCAGCCCCCATGTGCCTTGCCCTATGCCAGTGTGGGAAGGAGTACAGAGCCAGCTCAGAAAAGGAGCTAGCTGTAAGCTCCTGAGTTATGCCAGAATTTAACCGTGGAGGATTTAGGGCCATTGATCCAGTGGTGTCTCCATACTGTCAGTACAGGTTACACTGGGATCACACTAAAGGGCTACAGGAACATGAAGGGGTGAAGGGAGACCTCCTGACTTACCTGTCATACTTAACTTTGTTCACTGTCTGATAAAACACTGCGGATATTCTTGCTAACCACTATCTAGCCAAAGCTTCCTATGTATATTTAGGCTAGGTAATCATTACATGGGGCTTCCCTTGTGGCTCAGAGGATAAAGAATCTCCTTGCAATGTGAGAGACCCGGGTTAGATCCCTGGATCAGGAAGATCCCCTGGAGAAAGAAGTGGCAACCCACTCCAGTATTCTTGCCTGAAAAATCCCATGGACAGAGAAGCCTGGTGGGCTACAGTTCATGGGGTCTCAAAGAGTTGGACACAACGGAGCAACTAACACAATCATTATGCAGGCAGCTTTCATTTAAAATATCAAAGTCAAGTTAAGTCACCTCAGTCGTGTCCAGCTCTTTGTAACCCTACGAACTGTAGCCCCTTAGGCTCCTCTGTCCATGGGATTCTCCAAGCAAGAATACTGGAATGGGTTGCCATACCCTCCTCCAGGGGATCTTCCCAACCCAGGGATTGGTCCTTGAGTCTCTTATGTCTCCTGCATTGGCAGGAGAGTTCTTTATCACTAGCGCTATCTGGGAAGCCCTAAAATATCAACAACCTCATCTAACAGAGCATTTTTCTAGCACATATGGATTGGGTAGCGATTTAGGTAAGATACCTTGATTCAAGCTACATGCTTTATTCCCATCATGATTGGGAGAATCTGTCCCTCACCTTTTCCTTTTCTGAAATACGTATATTCAACCAACCAACATATGTAGGGTCCCCTTCTATACAGTAGGCATTACACTATATGCTGTGGGTAAACACTAAGATAAAATTCCTTCCCTCAGTGAGCTTACTGTCTATTGGGTAGGAGGGGCAAAACATATGCAAACACAGAGAAATGTTAGACTATTAAGTAAATGCTGTGACAGAACTCTATTTGAATATTCTAGGAGGCCCAAAGAGGGTACTTCCTCTGATCATGGGAGCTGTAGGAGGTGGTGACATCAAATTGCAGGAAAGGACTTGACCAGATGGAGGAAGGGAAAGGATGTTTGCTCAGAGGTATATGGAAAGCGGTGGTAACTAATGCACCAAGTTGAAAAGCAGTAGACTTGCTGTGTTCATGGAGCCAAATTAACCTGGTGCAAGTGGCAAGTCCAGAAGTGGTGAGAGGAGCGTTGAAGAGACAGGCAGGGCTTAGATGACCTTGGGAAAGAAGCCTTTTACTAGACTTTGTCCTGTGGGTAATAGGGATGATGGTGGAGATCTTTCCTGCTTAGGGGGAACAGAAGGTAGAGAACGCTGGGCACAGGGAGTGAGAGTCAGATCTGAAAGGCACTCAGCTGGGCCTACACAGAAGGCAGAGAGAAGAGCTGTGTTGGATGGTCTGGAGAGCATGAACCTGAAAGGGAAACCTTGTGAATGAATTTGAACTTGGTCTTTAGGGCAAACAGGTTGAAACGGGAGTAGCGTAATCAACTACCTATTTTATGAAGATTCCCACAGCAGCTATTTGGGAAGTGGTCAAAAGGGGATTGGTTCAGAGAAAGGCAGGAAAACCAGCCGTGAAGATGGTGCTCAGGTTCTTGTGAGCTGTGATGGTGGCCTGGACATAGAGGTGGCAGAAAGTGGGGAGTTGAGCCACATGTAGCACACTGAGCCTATTCCCAGTTACTAAACAAACAGTGAGAAGCACTTCAGGACACTTAAGGTAGTCATTAAAATGGTTTTCTCTGCCTCTGTCTACACCCACATTAAGTCCACTTACCCTTGGTGTAGACATCCTCGTTTGGGGGAAGCCGCCTTCAACCCCTAGACTGCTGCTCCCGTAGCATCGTGCATGTGCTTGACCGTAGCTGTCACCATGCTTTCTCATGCTTGCAGGGTCAGCGGGCTGCTCCTCTACTACGCTGAGCTTCATGTAGTCAGGGGCTCCTCCTGGCTACTGTGCTGTTCCTAGTGCCTCATACAGTCCCTGGCATGTAGTGGGTGCTCCATGATTTGTTGGATGGATGAATAAATGAGTTATTAGTTCAGATATAGGTGGGATCTCTGTATTTAACTAGAAGATTAATACTTTTTTTCAACAGGGGAACAATTTTTATTATTTATTTTTAAACATTTTTAAATTTTATTGGCATATAGTTGCTTTACAATGATGTGTTTCTACTGTATAGTAAAGTGAATCACACACACACACACATATTCCGCCCCCCCTCCTCAACTTTGGATTTCCTTCAGCATTTTAATCAGATCCAAGTTAATGACTATCTTTCCCTTCCTCAATACTGTATTATATATTTGGGAACACAAAAAAATACTTCCTCAATACTGTATTATATATTTCGGAACACAATTAGTAAGTAAAATATTGACTTTCATGATTTTTGAAATGAGGATAGATATCACTTTGTATTTCTAATGTTGGTTGTTGGTTTCAGTCACTAAGTTGTGTCTGACTCTTCCAACTCCATGGACTGTAGCCTGCCAGGCTCTTCTGTCCATGGGATTCTCCAGGCAAGAATACTAGAGTGGGTTGCCATTTCCTTCTCCAGGGGATCTTCCTGACCCAGGAATTGAACCCAGGTCTCCTGCACTGCAGGCAGATTCTTTACCAACTGAGCTACGAATAGTTCTTCTTTATATTGAGGTCATTAGCATTGAACATTATGTTTGTTTCAGGACTATGACATCATTATTTAACTCTCTCACTTGTCTTGATGTGGCCCTTTTATGGTTTGTTGTGAAGTGCCATTCCGCTGGTTTTCAACTCTTTTTCAGAGGGAATTGTTCCATTTGTAGCTATAGATATGGTGGCTCTGTGGTAGGAGGAGCATTCAAGATCTTTCTACACTGCCATCTTGGGCTGCCCTCAGTATTTTCTTTTCAATATTTTTTTAATTGTGGTAAAAGTCACATAATATAAAACATACTCCTTTAACCATACTCACCTGTGCAATTCAGTGGCACTAAGTACATTCACATTGTTGTACAACTCTCACCATCGTTCATCTCCCAAATTTTTCACCTTCCTAAACTGAAATTCTGTCACCATTTAAAACTAACTCCCCATGCCTGCTTCCCACCCACTGATCCCCCATTCCCCGGCATCTACCAATGTACTTTCTAACTGTGAATTTGACTATTCTAGGTACCTCATATAAGCAAAATCAGACAGTATTTGTGTGCACTTACTGTATATTGTGGACTTCCCTCAGTATTTCAAATAATTTTTATAAGCTAAAGAGCTTAAAAGCCACATTTTAAACAAACATTTATAAATAGTGAAACAAATTCTCTGACCATTTATTTTGAAACAGAACCAAATTGCCCAGCTGAGAACTGAAGAGCCCTGAAAATCAACCCTTCCTCTCAGCCATCCTTATTAGCAGTGTTATCCACTTAGAAAGCTTTGGACAATCAAGCCTGTCTCCCATCCTCCAGTGTGTGCTGGTATCACCCCACCACTGGTGGCGGTCACTCTCTGGAAGCACAGTTTCGTGAGCCTCAGTGCAAGTTTGCCCTTCATAACATTTTTCTTGGCTGGTGTAGACATTCTAGAAGTGCACCTCAGGCGCAGTTCAAACGTCTTCTCTGGGTGAGGAAACTTGCCCCATGGAGTCAGAGCTAGAACCTGGGTCTTCCTATCATGGCCGCATGCTTCCTGTAGTTCGCAGCAATGTCTTCCTCTGCCTTTATACTCAACACATAGGCCCTCCAACTCAATCCTTGACCTACACTCTTGTTCTTTGGTTGTCTTATATGCTTGGTCTTACCTGTGTGACACGGCAGTCAAGTCTTCAAGAGCAGAGCTTGTGTGACATGTGGTTACTCTACCACACCAACATCAGGACACTGTGTGTGTGTGTGTGTGTGTGTACATGTGTGTGTGAGAGAGAGTAGGGGCCAGGTGGCAGACACTCCCTAATACAACTGAAATGCAGCCACTCCCAAGGTACATTACCTTCACTTGACAACCAGGCCCTGGAGAGCCACATGGGACTCACACAGTGATTCAAGTCTGGAGAGCTTACAAAATGAAAGATATGGATGTGTTGGATGTGTGCTCGACCTCATCAACTTCAGACAGCTTTTCTTGTTTGTTTGTTTTTTTTTTAAATTTTAATTATGTGTTTATTTTTATTATTGTATATTTTTCTGTACATTAATCAAGAGCATGGCTTCATTTTTATTTAATTTTTTTTCACGGAGCAGTGAGCTTGTGGAATCTTAGCTCCCCTACCAGGGATAAAACTGGCACCCTTGTCAGTGAAAGCATGGGGTCCTAACCGCTGGATTGCCAAGGAATTCTCTAGGCAGAATTTCTTTTTCAGCTAAGGAATTGACTCGACTTGTTGACTGAATTGGTTAAAGGATTTTACCTATGTTTGAGACAGGAATGAAATAACATGTAGGTACACAGTTGGGATGTTTACAATCATCTGTGGGGATTTTTTGTTGGTTGTTGTTGTTCAGCTGCTCAGTCATGTCCGACTCTGTGATTCCATGGACTGCAGCACACCAGGCTTCCCTGTCCTTCACTGTCTCCCAGGGAGTGTGCTCAAACTCATGTCTGTTGAGTCAATGATGACATCCAACCATCTCATCCTCTGTCACCCCTTTCTCCTGCTCTCAATCTTCCCTAACATCAGTTGATGGTGTGTTTTAATTCTCCCAGTTCCATGATTGGCTAAGGATTATACCTATATTTAGAGATAGGAATAAATTAACATGAGGGTACATTGTTGGGATGTTCACAGATGTTTGGGGGGATTTTTTGTGGTTGGTATGTTTTAATTCTCCTGGTTCTCTCACCATTCAGCTTATCTGTTTTCCCTCCCATCAGGGTCCCCCGCTCAGGGGCTCTTTCTCAGTCATTGTGTGTGTGGCCTGATTGAAGACGGAGGGGATGAAGTCCATCCTCGACGGCCTGGCAGATACCACCTTCCGAACCATCACCACAGACCTCCTGTACGTGGGTGCCAATGACATTCAGTACGAAGATATCAAAAGCGACATGGCATCCAAATTAGGGTACTTCCCACAGAAATTTCCTCTGACTTCCTTCAGGGGAAGTCCCTTCCAAGAAAAGATGACTGCAGGGGACAGCCCTCAGCTGGTCCCAGCAGACCAGGTGAACCTCACCGAATTTTACAACAAGTCCCTGTCCTCCTACAAGGAGAATGACGAGAACATTCAGTGCGGGGAGAACTTTATGGACATGGAGTGCTTCATGATCCTGAACCCCAGCCAGCAGCTGGCCATCGCCGTGCTGTCCCTCACGTTGGGCACCTTCACGGTCCTGGAGAATCTGCTGGTGCTGTGCGTCATCCTCCACTCCCGCAGCCTCCGCTGCCGGCCCTCTTACCACTTCATCGGCAGCCTGGCGGTCGCCGATCTCCTGGGGAGCGTCATCTTCGTCTATAGCTTTGTCGACTTCCATGTGTTCCACCGCAAAGACAGCCCCAACGTGTTTCTGTTCAAACTGGGTGGGGTCACGGCCTCGTTCACGGCCTCGGTGGGCAGCCTGTTCCTCACGGCCATCGACAGGTACATATCGATTCACAGGCCCCTGGCCTATAAGAGGATCGTCACAAGGCCCAAGGCTGTGGTGGCGTTTTGCCTAATGTGGACCATCGCGATTGTGATCGCTGTGCTGCCCCTGCTAGGCTGGAACTGCAAGAAACTGCAATCCGTGTGCTCAGACATTTTCCCTCTCATCGACGAGACCTACCTGATGTTCTGGATCGGGGTCACCAGCGTGCTATTGCTGTTCATCGTGTATGCCTACATGTACATCCTCTGGAAGGCGCACAGCCACGCTGTCCGCATGATCCAGCGTGGTACCCAGAAGAGCATCATCATCCACACGTCCGAAGACGGCAAGGTGCAGGTGACGCGGCCCGACCAAGCCCGCATGGACATTCGGCTGGCCAAGACCCTGGTCCTGATCCTGGTGGTTTTGATCATCTGCTGGGGCCCTCTGCTCGCGATCATGGTATACGACGTCTTTGGGAAGATGAACAAGCTCATTAAGACGGTGTTTGCGTTCTGCAGCATGCTCTGCCTGCTGAATTCCACAGTGAACCCCATCATCTATGCTCTGCGGAGCAAGGACTTGAGACATGCTTTCCGGAGCATGTTCCCCTCCTGCGAAGGCACCGCACAGCCTCTTGATAACAGCATGGGGGACTCGGACTGCCTGCACAAACACGCCAACAATGCAGCCAGCGTCCACAGGGCCGCGGAGAGCTGCATCAAGAGCACGGTCAAGATCGCCAAGGTGACCATGTCTGTGTCCACGGACACGTCTGCCGAGGCTCTGTGAGCCAGACACTTCCCTGGCTGCACAGAAAAAAAAAAAATTCTCTCTCTCTCTCTTTTTTTAAAGCTCGAAACCCAGAAGCGTCTGTCCTCTCATCGGTTATATTTTTTTAAGTTGACCACACTCAGTGAAAAGGTGATTTTCACCATGATCAGTTATCAGTTCTGTAACGTTTCTATAGTGTAGGTCCTCAAACTCAGTTCTCTGGAGGTTTACAGGGAAGAGAGCCTGTGGCTTCAGGGACTGGAAGGTCCTTGCAGACTCTCAATGAAATAAGAGAGACACTTTCGGCTACACAGTTGAAAGCCCAAGTACACATAGAAAAAGGCCATTAAATGAGTAATGCCTTTGTAATCACAACTTTCATTATAATGTGAAATGTACTTGTCCAGAAATATCAGAGATACTTCTGATATCTGAGAGATCTCCATTTTTACAAGAGTTTTAGGACTAAAGTAGAGCTATTTTGTGACATGCAGTGTGTCCTGTGAGATGTGTATTAGTGTTTACTATGTGTTATTTATATTTGTCTAGTTCAGCGAAACTGCAAGGTGGGCTTCTATGAGACCAATGGAACCTAAGCAGTGGATATACGCCAATGAGACCACTTTTTAAAGCATTATTGCCCATTATCTAACTTTAGAAACCTTAATATTTTTTCAAAAATCTCTATTAAAATTTGACATTGAAATAACCATAAAGTTTTATTTTTCTGTTAATCCAACAAGAAGAATTTTAAGACTGTCCAAAGTCTTGAGCAGAACTCATTGACACTTAAAATTTTCTTAGTCCTGCATTTTCATACGAGGACTCGTATTATCTTCTGGACTCTAACTGTTCTGCTGGGTGATGGATTACAGGCAGAACAAAAGAGAGATGATGTATTGACTTTTGGCTGACATCACTGACTTTCTTTAGTCTTTAACTCTTACTGGACCTCTTAAGACAGCATGTGTCAATCTTAATGTAAGTTGTTAGCACTGTGCAATCGCTGTTTACTTGAAGAGTACTGCATCCTTATATTCCAGGTTTAAGTAGATTTCATGCCTGGGTGGCCAAACAACAGTCTTCATTTTTTCTTAATTGAAAAGAAGTATTGTCTGGATCAGTAAAATTCTACTGTATGTGTGAATATAAATGTGTGTATGTGTGTGATTCTATCCTGTAACTGTTCTAGTAATGTCTTAAAGTGAGAAAACTGTGACCATGTGTACGCTGTTCCCCTTGCTGCACTCTCACACATGAATTCAGTTTCTAAAATTGAGTTCTTCTGGAAATCTTGTTGATAAAAACACTGACCATAAACCTTCAGAACCCTCCCCCTTTGAAACTGGATCAAGTGTTACTAAACTGACTTTTAGATATTTCATAAGACCAGTGTTTAGCAAGGAATCATTGATCATGAACACTCAAGTCACAGTCTGTATAGTGTTCATGTCAGGAAATGGAAGTGTTTTGGTTTCTGATTGCCTAATGTTGATTAAGTCCATGGAAATGTAAGTCATTATAAGGGAAGTGGTTCTAAAAGAAAGAAGAAAACCCAGTAGTAACACAGTTTAGTTGTATGTGTAGGCAGCGAGATCCCAGTTTAAGTAGCTCTATACCTTGCTCACTGGAGTGAGACTACCAGATCTGGCTCATGTGGTAAGAAGGCCAATCAGACAGCAAGTGAGACAGAAAAGGGCAGTGAGAAGCTGCCTTGGGATGGAGGCCTGGACGTCATGTGGTTGCTTCTGTGCTTCAAGCAGATGCCCTTGGTGACAACCCAGCACCTGGCTTTGCCTGTATAGGTTTGGGCTAAGGGAGAGGCTCTCCTCTTCTCCTGGTTAGCCAGAGGTGCTAAGGCATAAAGACGAACATGGCTTGCTTACTTCTTATGCTCCAGTTTCATCCTCAGTGGTACCATGGGTGCTCCGAATTAGGCCCTTTATCAGTAAGCATTGATAGTGCTTAAGAAGCCATTCGACACTGACAAATTTTGCTTGCAGACTACCTTTTCCCCAAATGGATAAAATGTAGCTTTTGCATAGCCTGCATAGGCCTGCATAGCCTGAAGTAAAGTGGAGAGCTAGCTAATCTGGTGATTGCTAGCTATGTGGTACCCAAGCAGCCTGATGGGGCAATGTGGTTTCCTGCAGTATAAGGCCAAGTATGGCTTGTGGACCAAGCTGAGATGCTTTT
Organism: Ovis aries; assembly: GCF_016772045.2. NCBI lineage: Eukaryota > Metazoa > Chordata > Mammalia > Artiodactyla > Bovidae > Ovis > Ovis aries. The sequence continues at coordinate 49,166,687 of NC_056061.1, forward strand.
AATTGTCTGTACAGCTTGAATCTGCCTGCTGGTTCCTTCACTTTATGTCTCTGTCATATACAGATGAGGGCTCAGGGTGCTAGAGGATTAATAAGATCTCTTTAGAAAGACAAAAGATTATTTATGAAAAAACTCACCAGGGTTCCTAGTTTCCATTGAAGAGTTTGCCACTCTTTAGTCCCAAATTACCCTGAAGATGAATCCACATATCTCTGAGCTCACCAGGCGATACCAATGCTCTTTCACAGCTACGAAGACCTGGTGAAGATGAAATTCTTGTTATTGGTAGAAAAATTTGAGGATTCATTTTTGAAACTGTATTTGTGTGTATGCAAAGTAGATTTTATAGTGTGTTGTGCTTACAAGATCTTAATCATATATAATCAATTAAGGGACAATGGGGCTGACAGCACTAAACTTGGTGCTTATTGATATTCTAAGAAATATCTGTGAAATATCATCCAGTGTGTGTTATGCCACCTTCATTTTAAAACATTTAAATGAGTTTGATTCACTCTGACACTTTTAATATCACTTCCTAACCCAAGTGACTCAAATGCTCTTCCCAATGAATATACTCATTAGAATTATTATTCATTAGTATCATTCATTAATTAGTCCCTTAATGAGATCTATTGATTTAAATATAATTTAGATTTCAGTACATTTTATAAGGTCTAGCTTCAGAGTTATCTTCTTTCCTCTGAGGCTGACATATGGGTCCTGACCATGCATTTCACCATCATATATGTCTTCAGAAAGGGCCAAATTGCCAACCTGTTTGGTTTCTTCAGAGTAATGATGAATCGTTCAATCCCAGACCCATAGTTTCATTTAGAAAAAGAGGGCTGTCTCCAAGAACCCTTACTTTTCCATTACATAGGAAATAAGTGTAAAAGAAACATGGATCTGGAAGAAGCTACAGACATATGCCTACACTTGAGATGATCCCCAAGATTCCCTATCACTTTGAGTCCAAGTGGCATTAAGTGTAATGGAATTGTGGCTGCCTAAACCCACACAGCAGGAAAAGGCCCAACCTCCAGATGAGAATTAGACCCTTGATCAGTAGCATTCTAGTTACTGTCTTGTTGATTAATTTCTGCCATCTTATGTCTGTAAAAGAGACCACCAATATCATGCGCAAAATTAGATTTCTTACAATCTTAACTGTATATTTGTATGATATTTTAAAATCTCCTAAATGCTGGGCAATGGTTATTAACAATTGTCTTGCACTGGCCTTCTGATGAAACGTTAACAATGCCTACTGTAATATAGACAAAACATTTTATCTACTGATTTGGGCTGAATGTATGTAAATAGGTTTTCAAAAAGTCAGATGTTTAAGCAGTGGCCTACAAATCAGTAATTTTCAGATAGGACAGTTTCTTTACACTGCTGTGGCATCCTAAAAGCTATCTTCACATCAACTTAGTGTACTAGGCCTGCTGGGGATGATCGGCATCCCCAAGGAAGGAAACCTTTTCTTGTAATAATATGAATCAAGATACCAGATGATCTGGATTCTTATTTCCAATGTTTCAAGTGGAAAACATAGCTCTTTCTTGTCTGTAAATCAAACATGATTACTTTTCCTCTTAGAGAAATACTGTATTGTTAGATGTTTGTTGAGCTGGTAACATCCTTGCAACCGCTGCAATATCTTTGTTAGTAATAAAACTTTGTACACAAGTACTAGTAAGATTGTTATTTAATGTAGCTTCAGTCATTAAATTACTATAGTGAAGTAGTACTTCTGTAATATTTACAATGTATTAAGCCCACACTATATTTTATTTCAGTGGTGTAATTAAATTGTTATTTATTCAAAGAGAAACATCCCATCATGTCTATTGTCCAAAGTTACTTGGAATCAAATAAAAATCCTAGATTATCACAAAGAACATACAGTGTCTTTGAATTCTGCCTTATTTCACTGTCTAATGTCAAAACACTTGAGGTTTAAGTTCTGAAAGATTGATTTGTTCCTCAAAAGCAAGGAAGACTCTATTTGAGAAATGAGCACAGATTAGATTGATAGAAAAAATGCAAAAAGCATTATTTACATAATAAAGGGAGAAGCCTGCCATACCTTTTTAAAATCATTATTTAATTAAAGAGTTTAATGATTTTGCACTAAGTTAAAGCAAATGTACTACTCATAATGTATAAATTAAGTCTGAACTTCATAGATTTAGTAAAATATATAAATCTAAAGGATTTATAACATCATATATCCTGAACCATGTGAAAAGATAATTACTTTTCAGCTTATTTATAAAAGCATATTTTTATTTGAACAGTAGGAGAAAATAGAAAATTTTATAATGAAGTAAAAAAGCATTACAATGTAGTTTTACATTATTACTGTCTGAAATAAAGTATGTTTGCAGTCAATTTTGAAAGAAGTTTTTAAATTTTTCAAATGATGAATTGACAAATGTTTGAAAATAGATCATCTTTATTTTTTAATAACTGTAATTAAAACTCTTCATTCTTCTCTTAGTAAGCATTGTAGTTAACTGCATGAGCTAAATGCTTCTAGCAAAGAGCAAATGACATGTGTTCTTAATTCTTAAATTTGGGGGCTTGAAGGGAATAAGATACTAGGTTGGTGCAAAAGTAACTGTGGTTTTTACATTGTTGAAATTTGCCATTTGATATTGGAATACATTCTTAATAAATGTGGTTATGTTACACATTATTTTAATGTGTATTTCTTGGTTTATTCTTTTTTTTGCTAATGACATCACTTGCTGTTTATTTTTATATTTATTTTAGACTATGGAAATGATATTAGACAAAAAGCAAATTTAAGTGATTTTCTTATATGAGTTCAAAATGGATTGTAAAGCAGTGGAGACAACTTGCAGCATCAACAATGTACTTGGCTCAGGAACTGCTCAGGAACATATAGTGCAGTGGTGGTTCAAGAAGTTTTGCAAAGTGGATGAGAGCCTTGAAGATGAGGAGTGCAGTGGCTGGCCATCAGAATTTGACAACAGTCGACTGAGAGCAATCATCGAAGATGATCCACTTAAAGCTACACGAGAAGCTGCCGAAGAACTCAACGTCAGCCACTGTATGGTCATTCGAAACGTTTAAAGCAAGTTGGAAAGGCAAAAAAGCTTGATAAGTGAGTGTCTCAAGAGCTGACCACAAATCAAAAAAAATTTTTTTGAAGTGTCATCTTCTCTTATTCCATGCAACAACAATGAACTGTTTCTCAATAGGATTGTGACGTGTGACGAAAAGTGGATTGTGTACCACAGCTGGCAATGACCAGCTCAGTGGCTGAACTGAGAAGAAACTCCAAAGCACCTCCCAAAGCCAAACTTGCACCCAAAATAGGTCATGGTCACTACTTGGTGGTCTGCTGTAGGGCTGATCCACTATAGCTTTCCGAATCCCAGTGAAACCATTATATCTGAGAAGTATATTCAGCAAATCAATGAGATGCACTGAAAACTGCAACGTCTGCAGCTGGCATTGGTCAACAGAATGGGCCCAATTCTTCTTCACAACACCCGACTGTATGTCACACAATCAATGCTTCAAAAGTTGAACAAGTTGGGCTATGAAGTTTTGCCTCATGCACCTTATTCACCTGACCTCTCACCTACTGACCTCTCACATCTGACTACCACTTCTTCAAGCATCTAGACAACTTTTTTGGCAGGCAAAATGCCGCCACAACCAGAAGGAGGCAGAAAATGCTTTCCAAGTTTGTCAAATCCCGAAGCATAGATTTTATACCACAGGAATAAACAAACATATTTCTTACTGGCAAAAATGTGTTGATTGTAATGGTTAATTTTGATTAATAAAGATGTGTTTGAGCCTAGTTATAATGATTTAAAATTCACAGTCCAAAACCACAATTACGTTTGCACCAACCTAATACCTATTTCAATATCTTCGTATAGCATCTTGAAACTCAAAACTGACCCCAATTAGTAAAATGCATTGCCACCTGTACTGAAATACAAATTAAGAATGATGTAGAAACAGAAAAACAATTGAGATACGCAAGAAACTCCACAATATGCCACTAGATGTTTCCAAATAGAAAAATTTCACCATCCCTTCTAGTATATTCTATGGTAAGTGTGACTCCTTGATAGAAGATGATAACATGTGAAGTTCTTGGTTCACTCTTGGAATATGGAAAGTGAGCAATAGACATTATCATTGTTCTTCAACTCTGTGTCCCTGGAATGTTGGTAAGGGAAATTTGGAGTGTACATTCTGATATGCTTAGGAGCCACGATATGTACAGAATGGGTATGTCTCTGAACCTTTCAGAAGTACTTGTTGGGCTACTTATGAGCTACTTCACAAATTTCTGGGTAAAGCTGAGTAATGAATATACAGGATTATAAAATATGTAGTTCCCTATGATATATCCAATGGGAAAGAGAGTGACAGGAAGGAATGACAAAAGGGATGAGTAATTAAAATATACAGATGCAATCTTATATTAAAAGCCAAATGAAATTCTGGGACTCCCCAGTATTAACAGCAGCACCTATTCATTGCTTTGAACATGGGTACTCAAATATTGGTAAAGCAATGGAATAATTTTTCTTTTAATTCTAAGTAATTACATTACTTGGAGAAAGAAATGCAGCACTTCAGTTGTTTACTCATTTATTTATTTTAGTATTTTTACTTTATTTATTTTTTTAAGAGATGCCTTTAATTGGCCATACCACGTGGCATGTGGGATCTTGTTCCCTGATGGGGGATCAAACCTGCACCCCCTGCAGTGAAAGCACAGAGTCCTAACCACTGGACACCAGGGAAGTACCCAGTTCTTTATTTTAATAATGATAATAACATAATTCTTAACTTGGGGTAAGTTTGATCCATTTGAAAATCTTCAAGCATTTCCTATCCAGCACGCCAATCTTTTTGGCTAACATCAGAATCATGACAAATGTCAAAAGCATGCAGCTCTGACAGAGGCAGCTATTGTGCTGTGAGAACACTGGAGAAGAAATCATTCGATCCAGGGTGTAGCACTGGATCAGTCACTTTAGTGCTATTTGGCCTTGGACTTGTTACAACCTCTGATATGGTTTTCTTATCAGTAAAAACGCCAGCTCTGAAAATATCAGTAGCATCAGACGATGTAAAGTGTTTTGAAAAGCTTTGAAAACTATGAAGAACTACACCAGCCCAAGTGTAAATTAACTCATGTTCAAATAATTCATTTTATTTTACTCAGTTATTGTCTATACCAATCCTTTAGCTAATAATCAAGAATAAAGAAGCTACATTTTGTGGTGCCTATGAGTGACAGGCATTACATCAGCACTTTATATTGACATGATGATATACATTCAGGAGCTGTAGTACGTATGCATTACTACCATCATATTACAGTTGTGAGAAGAAAGCTCAGTGAGGTAAAGAACACATAGAACTCAAGCCTTCTTGATTCTAAAGCCCATATTAATTTTATTAAACCACAATGCCTCTGCTTATCATCCATTCTTCACTGAAAGCCATATATTCCACAAGTATTCATCAAACACTTCCTCTGTGCTAGGAAATGGAAAGATGAAAACTTAACTTTTCTTATCAGAATGCCTAGTACAAATAACCCCCAAAGTTCTTGTGTTTTACAGCACACTTCCACATATGTAGGTGTGGATCTTGCCTAGGGTTACATGGATAGTTAGTAGTGAGTTGAATCTCTGGTAGTTCTGGTCCTTGGGCTCTGAACTCAGGATCTTTTCCTCTACATTGCAAGATTGTGTGGGGTGTGATCAGGTGCACCGTTCTAACCAGATATCTGCATTTTCCTTCCTTGGTTCTCCAGTCAGCAGCAGTTCAAAACTTTATCAAACCTGTTCTAGATATCAAAATAAATTTGTGTTCTTTATCACTTGCCTAGTATGAATCATCACTCACCTTGGGTAGCTGAAACAGTGACTGAGAAGTTTGGTTGATTTTATCCCTTGAGCTGGGTGCTACAAATATATTTCTGATCCCTCTTATAGTAGCTTATTTTCCCTAAGCTCTTTGGCCACTTCCTACCACACAGTTTTCATTTTAATTCTTTTAACTTAAAAAATGTGCTTTATTTTTAAGTTGTAAGAACAAGGCATCCAGGAAATAATACTCTATTAGTAAATGAAATGTAACTTGTTAAAATACAATTTAACAAGTATTTACTAAGAACTTATGTTGTCCTTGCAATGATAGTAATGGTTAGCATTATCTCACCTGTTTGGAGATGCAGCATCTCATTTAAACCTCTCAACTAACCTGTGAAGTACTACTGGGTTGGCCAAAAAATTCATTTGGGTTTTCCGAAACATCCTACAGAAAAAAACATGAATGAACTTTTTGGCCAACCCAAGATCATTATCCCCACTGGACAGATAGTAACCTGCCCGAGTTCACATAGCCAGTGAGTGGTAGAGATCAGATTGGCTCTTAGCTCCTTCTGAGGGGCTGAGTTACTAAGCTGATTGCCTTAAGCCAATCTCCATTTAGCATACTGTGGCATGCATTTCTTCAATTCAAACAATGTTTATTGACTATCTACCATGACAAGTCCTCAAATTATTTAAGATCTAATGAAAGAAGGTGAACACTTAAACAGACGACCTCAGTTTCGAAGAGTTTTGTTGTTGTTGTTGTTTTACAAAGCATTGTGTATTATGTGAAAGTATGACTTCCTGCTTGGCCCAGTAGGGCACCCAGCAATGAGGGTGGGGCTCTCTACCCTGTTTCCTTGTTAACTGGTAACATATTTTCCCTACTGATGACATTACTGTCACTACTAGAAAGAACATTATTCACTAGGAACTGAGGGACATCAATTTGCTCCCCAAACAGAGCAGTCATCAGTCACAAAATGTTCCTGGTCATTATTCATCTGGGCTGGGGTGAAGCCTGTGATCTCCGGATGACAGAGCCCATATTGAACACCAGCCCTTGAGGCCGCCAACCCTGTGCCCTCTTGCCCTCTTTGCAAATAAGATTATTGCTGCTGCTACTGCCTGGTTTCCCCTAAGAGATACAGAAATCCTTCAGGGAACAAGTAGATAAGAACTAAAAGGGAGAATCTTTTAAAACTGTCCAAAGCAACCCAACCCTATACCTGATACAAACACAATTACTTCATTCATATTGAATTACAAAGTATTTTTCAATTAGGAGTCTGAGTTTTCAAAGGGAAGAAAAAAACTGAAAACATTTTTGAGTTATGCTGTAGGGAGAGGAATAAAGCTTTAAAGTATTCTGGATTAATCCTCTTCCAAATTAATTGAATATTTTGGTTTTTGTCAACACTTCACTGTATCTGTGTTCACAAAAATCTACCCAGACATTTTGTGTTTTTTTAAGGGATGGGGGGAATTTGCCACATATTTTAAGACAGGTTTTATTTACTTGTACTTATAAACCTAACAACAATTTTTCTGATTTGTGCTTTGTTCAAATTTCTGACTATTCTAGAAAGGGACAGAGATCATTTATTTGTTCAACTCAGCCTCTGATTGCATGTCTTATTAAATTCCTATCTTTATAAATAGGTGGCTATGAATAATTTGTCTTACTTGGTCATCCAATGCAAATATTTTCAGGTATTAATTCCTTCCTACTGATTAAGGAATTAGAGATAGAAAATGTCTTCCATTTCCTAACAAAAGGGAAAGTCCTATGTATTTCAGCATTATTCACTGACATTCAGTTCAGTTCAGTTCAGTCAGTCGTGTCTGACTCTTTGTGACCCCATGAACTACAGCACGCCAGGCCTCCCTGTCCATCACCAACTCCCAGAGTCCGCCCAAACCCATGTCCATTGTGTCAGCGATGCCATTCAACCATCTCATCCTCTGTCGTCCCCTTCTCCTCCTGCCTTCAATCTTTCCCAGCATCAGAGTCTTTTCAAATGAGTCAGCTCTCCGCATCAGGTGGCCAAAGTGTTGGAGTTTCAGCTTCAAGATCAGTTCTTCCAATGAACACTCAGGACTGATCTCCTTTAGGATGGACTGGTTGGATCTCCTTGCAGTTCAAGGGATTCTCAAGAGTCTTCTCCAACACCACAGTTCAAAAGCGTCAATTCAAAAGCGCTCAGCTTTCTTTATAGTCTGACTCTCACATCCATAAATGACTACTGGAAAAACCATAGCTTTGACTAGACAGACTTTGTTGGCAAAGTAGTGTCTCTGCTTTTTAATATGCTGTCTAGGTTGGTCATAACTTTCCTTCCAAGGAGCAGGCATCTTTTAATTTCACGGCTGCAATCACCAAGTACAAACATCTCCTTTGAATGATCCAGAATAGATCACACTTGATGCAAAATGCCACTGTCTCCTAAGGACAGCCTTCAGGGAAAGATGAGCAAGATGGAACATGTGACTGTTACAGCAAATATAAATCAACAAAGATCTTGGCACAATATGTCCCTTCTTGAGGCCCCTCCAAGAAAATAGAGGCACGTTTGCTTCCCCTAGAGACCCAGTCCCAAGCTCTCTTACTCTCATAGCCATTGCCAAGTCCACAAGAAAAGAAGACAGCTGAGTTCACACCTGAGAGAAGGACCTCTGGACAGTGTTCCTTTAGCAAGAATTCTGATAAGTCCCAAAGCATGAGAGTTCTTGTTCTAATCATATTATGGCCAAGTGGAGGGAAATAGGAAAAGAAATATTGATTCTGAGAAACTGATTATGAAAGTAAATTCTTTAGCAAGGTGGCCTCAGGAGATGTCTGCAGTAGAATAGGGAGATTCTTGAGGTTTTGTGTGCATATTCACAGACCACCCTTAATAGTTTGAAGCTAGAAACAGACAATACTGTGGTTAAAATGCCATGTCCACCAATGGAATTGGCTTCCATGGCCCTCCTTATGGAGTGCTTGGATTTCTCAAGATTGAAGGACAACCAAAAGTGCTTCCAGGGCTGCTTCTAAGGATGACTAAGCATGTAACCAACATATGACCTCTCATCTGAATTGAAAGGAAGAGAATGAATGCCAGTGCCAGGAAACAGTCGTGAACTATAGGACTTGGCAACAGAGCTTAATGTCATTACTCTCACTGCTATTGTCTTTGACAATAAATGGAACAAACCAGTCTAAAAAGGAAGTTCTTTACTATGTGTCCAGGGATAGGATACTCAGAGGATAGGCAGTGGGCCAAGAGAAATGAAAACTCTGGGGAAAATCAGCTTTACTATACTTGAAACCCTTACAAATTTTCCAGCTTGTTTTACATATCACTATGTGTTTGTATTGGAACTTGGAAGACATTTGCACCAAGGACAGCAAAGATAGCAATTATCTGGAAAACAGGAACTAAAAACATTAGTTTTTTTCCCCTGTAGCTAGCAAAGTAAAAATGAGATATAAAGAGCAGAAAAGAGTATGCAATTTATGAATGAAAATGAGCTTATATAACCCTTTGAATCTAATGAAAACTCCATAGGCAAGTGATTAAAGTATTTGCAAAGATATTAGATTTAGAAACCTAAAAACAAATGGGTCTTTCCTACCCAAATATATGTAAACACAATAACCAATAGATTTAACATTACATAAAGCAGAAGCTTCTGAACGTGGCTGTATAAACTCATCCATTTGCTTTTCTCCTGTAGGCAGATAATGAGTGTTCAAAAATTGTAGGAACCTAATCAGGTGTGGCCCATTAAAAGCCTTTTGTCCAATTTATGATAAGCACTTCTCACCTTTGAATGTGGAAATGGCCAGACAACTTCTCATGTTGCCACGAGAAAATGCATTTGTTCATCTACCAGGTAGTCAATGAAAACATCTTGGCAGATTTAGCTATACAGGTGTTTTTAGACAGCTTGATAGATTCAAACTCAAATTCATAAAAAAGACAAATGGGGAGGGAATTATTTCCTCACAAAGATACTTTGCACCTGCAAAAGAGCTCATAGCAGGATATGCCTTGAATTGTCAACTTCTCTACTGGATTTCAAATGTAACCAAATGTTCCTAAAAATTTATTGAAGTGTAGTTGATTCACAATGTTGTATTAATTTCTATTCTATAGCAAAGTGATTCAGTTATAGATATCTATATGCATCCTTCTTCATATTCCTTTCCATTATGGATTATCACAGGATATTGAATATAATCCCCCATGTTATACGGTAGGACCTTGATATTTACCGGTTTATATATAATACTTTGCATCTGCTAATCCCAAACTCCCAATCCATCCCTCCCCCAATCTTCCTTCCCCCTGGCAACCACAAATTTGTTCTCTATGTGTCTGAGTCTATTTCTGTTTTGTAGATTAAATCATTTGTATCACATTTTAGATTTCACATATAAATGATCTCAGAGGGGAATTGTCTTTCTCTTTCTGACTTATTTCATGTGGTGTGGTAATTTCCAGACCCCTTCTCATCGCTGTAAATGGCATTTTTTATGGCTGAGTGCTATTCCGCTGCATATGTATATGCACTGCATCTTTATCCAGTCACCTGTTGATGAACATTTAGGTTGTTTCCATGTCTTGGCTATTGTGAATGGTGCTGCTATGAACATAGGGGTGCATATATCTTTTAAATTTATAGTTTTGTCTGTATATATGCCCTGGGACTGCTGGATCATATGGCAACTTTCTTTTTAGCTTTTTGAGGAACCTCCATACTGTTTTCCCTATTTACATTCCCATCAACAGTATAGGAGGGTTCCCTTTTCTCCACACTCTCTCCAGCATCTGTTACTTGTAGATAATTTTTTAAATATTTACTTCTATTTATTTACTTATTTGGCTGTGCTGGGTCTTAGTTGCAGCATTCAGAATCTTTAGTTGTGGCATGTGAACTCTTAGTTTTGGTATGTGATTTCTATTTCCCAGACCAGGGATCGAACCTGGGCCCCTTACAATGGGAATATAGCATCCCAGCCCCTGGACCAGGGAAGCCTCTGTAAATTTTTTAATCATGGCCATTCTGACTAGTGTGAGGTGGTACCTCAGTGTAGCTTGCATAAATCCAATTCTTAATAACTTCTAAGAAATAGCTCTATTGTTCAAAGGAAGATATTTATAGTTTAATTCTTTTTTACTCTTCCTACCCTCTAATCCTGCACCAGCATTTCTTGCATCCTTCCGTATTCTGTAAAGCAGAATTGTTTGAATGGATAGATATAATGAACTGAGTACGTTCAGTTCCTTAGGGCATAGGACCCCTCTGCAAACTTGAAATTATGTTAGGAATATAGGCAAACCTCAGCTCTTCACAATAATAGTGAACGGAATAAAGTGAGTAATGAAATCCATAAATAATCCCTGGATGTCCCAGTCCTTGAGAGCTAAATATGAAACATTCTGTAAAGATTTTTCTACTGATGCTAACAAGAGGGAAAGAAGGCTGATTAAAGTCTGATGCCTTATCTGGCTGACCTCTCTCTACTGACAGAAATAACAGGCAGGCGAACGGTCAGAGAACGGGCAGCATGAGATCTGGGAGCAGAGACACTCAGCACACCGCATAATTAGCTCCAAAGTAGCAGAGAGAAGAACATAAACAAGATGGGAGCAAGCCAGAGGGGACTTTACGTCCATTTAGCAGTGATTTTGTCCATGTCCACTGGGTGCTGAGGCTAAGCACTCAGTTTTGGACCTCTCCCAAGGTTCTCCAGAGAGGCCATCGTCATCAAGCAGCAGCCCGCTTCCTGGCTCCCCAAAGCAGCCAAGACTCTGTGAAGACACTGTGCTGTCCTGGAAAGGATGCCAGGCCCAGGTTCAAGGCCTGACTTAATATCTAAGTTAGAGCTTGGCTGTACTTCATTCCTGCCCCATCAATGGGGCCCCGGCAATTGTTCTCTGACACTGTGCCAACAAAGGTCTGTATAGTCAAAGCTATGGTTTTTCCAGTAGTCATGTACGAATGTGAGAGTTGGACTACAAAGATGGCTGAAAGTGAAAGTCGCTTGGTCTTGTCTGCCTCTTTGCGATCCCATGGACTATACAGTTCAGTTCAGTTGCTCAGTCGTGTCTGACTCTTTGCGACCCCATGAATCGCAGCACGCCAGGCCTCCCTGTCCATCACCAACTCCTGGAGTCCACTCAGACTCGCGTCCATCGAGTCAGTGATGCCATCCAGCCATCTCATCCTCTGTCGTCCCCTTCTTCTCCTGCCCCCAATCCCTCCCAGCATCAAAGTCTTTTACAGTCCATGGAATTATCCAGGCCAGAATACTGGAGTGAGTAGTCGTTCCCTTCTTCAGGGGATCTTCCCAACCCAGGGATCGAAACCAGGTCTCTCGCATTGTAGGTGGATTCTTTACCAGGTAAGCCACCAGGGAAGCCCAAGAGTACTGGAGTGGTTAGTCTATCCCTTCTCCAGTGGATCTTCCTGACCCAGAAATCAAACCAGGGTCTCCTGCATTGCAGGCATATTCTTTAACAGCTGAGCTACTAGGGAAGCCCACTAAAGATGGCTGAGCACTGAAGAATTGATGCTTTAAAACTGTGGTGCTGGAGAAGACTCTCGAGAGTCCCTTGGATTGCAAGGAGATCAAACCAGTCAATCCTACAGGAAATCAAGCCTGAATATTCATTGGAAGGACCGACATTGAAGCTGATGCTCCAATACTTTGGCCACCTGTTGCAAAGAGCCGACTCATTGGAAAAGACCGTGATGCTGGGAAAGATTGAGGGCAAGAGAAGAAGGGGACCATAGAGAATGAGATGGTTGGATGGCATCACCAACTCAATGGACATGGGTTTGAGCAAGCCCTAGGATATAGTGAAGGATGGGAAGGCCTGACGTGCAGCAATCTATGGTGTCACAGAGAGTCTGACATGACTGAACAACAGCAATTGTTCTCCTGGTTGCTCTTCAGAACCAATGGGCTAGAATCATGATGAAATGGGATTGTTTCTGTGACTACATGTTAAGTCTATAAAATGCTACATTCATGTCACATTATATTTGGGAGCATTTAGAAAATAAGACAGTAGTGCAATTCACATCAGAATGACTAGATATCTTCCCATGAGTCGCCAATAGGTTCCAGTCCCCCTACTCTGTCCCACGTGTGGTGTTTGCAGCCAGCACTGAAAAGAAAAATGGCAGATCTCTGCTGTGTAGCTGAACTGCTGGGAAAATTCTTTTTAAAATATGATTCTGTCTTCTATGATCAAATTCAGTGCCATGTAGCTCTCCCCAGAGCCTCCCAGGTGACTCAGCAGCAGTCAATCTCTGTGCACAGAATTCATATATAAAGTCAAACTCTTTGCAGTAGATATTACTTTTTCCCCAAAGATCATATATATGCAAAAAATTGAAGACACTGAAAATAAATAGATGATTCTCAGTGGACTTAGAGTTATACTTGAAACTTTGTATAATTGATAACACTATTTCAGTGCCAATTTGAGATTTAATATGGGGAATTAATTTTGAGAATACAGATCAAAAAACTTAGCTCATCCATTTGACTTTCAAAAACACGATCATATCATGATTCCTACTTCTCAACCATCTTGTTATGGTATTTTAGAATAATTGTTTATTGCTACACTGTTCTGACCAGATTGTTTTACTCTGTTCCATAATGATAGTTTACATGAATCAACAAAATCCGATTATTTGTTGATTTATACGTTATTCATTTAAGAAACACTTGTGCAGATCTTTTACCTACACTGGGAAAACAGCTCAAAGCTCTTTAGAGGTTGTAGGGTTCTATGATAATTTATAGTATATAAGTCATTCTCTGTAGTCATTTTGGGTTTCTTAGATTCTGAGTATCTATTTGGTTTGTGCTGACGTTCACATCTCCCTCCAAAACTGGCTATCTTTACCAAGTCCCATGAGATACGAAGACACTTGTAAAGGTGTTAGGATAGAGAAGTCTAAGTGACAGGAGACTTCCAGCTAAGAAACAGTATTGATTCTCTGCATTTTACACCGTATGGGTCTAGTTTGCAAGGCAGCAAAAGGTTTAGGATGTTGACCTCACAGATGAGATGAGGCAAGTGAGTGGCTGCCAGGGAAAGAGAAGTTGTGATTTCTCCAATTAGAAATGAATTCAGATTAACAAGCTCCTATATTAGACTGCAAATGTCCTCATGATACATTGAACTTACTATCATTTATACGTTAATGTAAATGTTCTAAAATAATAGTGTCAACTATATATATATACATATATATTATTAATAATCACTTTTACTTCTCTAACCTTGGGCTATTCACTACTCTAAATGATAAAAGTAAATATGATACTATACTATTACGCCTAGGTTTTCAATAATACATGTCAACTATGTAGGTTCTGATCTACTGGTGTCAATTTCCCCTTCAGATTAGACCCCAGCACTTCTCGTAATTCTCCTGGGCACATCTTACTCTCATTTGTAAGAAGGCCAGTAGGCTGCTTTCACCACCTCCATCTAATAAAGCCTTTTAAGCTTCCAGAGTTCCAACAATGAATAAGTGCTTATTCCGCACTGGGAATTTTAGTTTCTAAATAAATATTGTAGTAGGTCATTGTTTCTGAATAAAGATGCTTGAAAGATGACTTTGGTAGGCTGCAATGTGAGACATTCTACTTCTTTTTAGAGTTAATAGTAACACTGTTGTTCATATTTATGACATTTTCTTCTTTTAGAAAAGTGTTTTCCAATAATTTATTAGTTTCACTCAATTAATGCATTTGCCCTTTGAGCTTCATGGTTTTTCCTGTAGGGACATTCTTGTATTTCTCAGGAATAACTGGTGTTTTTATGTCAGAATCTTTCTGCTTTAATTGATAAAATTCTTTGACTCAAAGAAGCCAGAAATCATTTACAAACACAGTGCTTTTTAAAAACCCATCAGGCAAAAGCCATTACCTTCCTTCCATTTACACATGAAGATACTGCCATTTACAAATGTTTATAGGAGAATCACTGGAGAATTCCTTCCCCTTAAAGTCATGTGCAAATACATGGTAGATCTGGGAATTAAAGTGTTTTAGCCACTGTGATTTTTTTTTTTTTTTAAATGATGTAGAAATGGTGAGATGGGGAAAGTGAGTGGAGACTACTGGGGAGAGAAATAGTCTAATGGAATTTTTCCAATTAAACCAATATATTGAAAATTCCCTCAATCTCACTACATGCATATCTGAACATGCAGAATAAATAAAGTTAAATGCAAATTTTCATAGAACTGTCCATTTGCTCCAGCCTGACTTAGATGTGGGGTAGTCCTGGGAAGATGAATCATTCAGCAACCCTTGGAATGAAATTTCATTAAATATTTCTTCAACATACGTTCAAGATAAAAGGTGAGCATTATTTACAGAAGAAAGGTTAAAAAGGAAGCCCACAAGTAGTATTGTTTCAATTTATATTCCCAGTCACAAATTAAAAGTCTTGTCATTGACTGAACTTACTTTCTTTAGAAGATACTTTATGACCGACCACTTAGGTACTTCAGGAAGCTTACAAGAGGCTAGACAGTGGGCGGGACCCGCAGAATAAATTCTCCAGGGCAGTCAACCTTTGTGTATGGGTGGCCCTAGTTCCTGATCCTGGGTAGGGATCCTCTCCTTGTTTCTTTGGCTGGCTGTGGAGCCCCCTGTAGAGACCCATGCTCTATTTCCCTGGAGGTCCTAAAGAGGGAAAATCAAATGGGCTCTAATTAGTTATTGATTTCTTTCTTACGATTTTTACCAAGATTCAATTTAAAAAAACAAGGCCTTTTAAACCTAAATTAGTTCTCAGAACAACCCATGAAAAACTGAAAGCCCAAGAAGAGAACCCGGAATTTCCAACGGCTTCATTCCAGTTGCTGTTAAGCTGCTTCCAAATGGATAGCGACCTCCTGACAAGAAACTTAAAGAAACAAAAGCCGAGGGCAGCAATTCTCAAACTTTAGCTTGTGTCAGAATCAGAGTATTTGTTAAAACAGATTGCTGGACCCTGTTCACAGCTTTCAGTTCAGTAGGTCTGTGGTAGAATCTGAGAAATGGCAATAATAACATGTTCCCAGGGGATACTGATCAACTTAATGCATTTTCTTTTTAAAAAAATAGTTAATTATTTATTTGGCTGCACCAGATCTTAGTTGCAACATGTGGGATCTAGTTCCCTGACCAGGGACTGAACTTGGGGCCCCCTGCTTTGGGAACACAGAGTCTTAGCCACTGGGCCACCAGGGAAGTCCCAACACAATGCATTTTCTCTGCTCCCTCTTAACATTTTAACATTTTCTGTCTCCTTTTGATAGTTGTCCTCCCTTTTAGGATGTAAGTTTCTTGAGGAAAGGAACTGGGTCTGTTTTGTTCATTACACTAACCCTAGACACCTTACATAGTGTCTTAAATATTCTTTTGGCTGAATAAATACTGTGATAGTTTGACTTAGCTGTTTGCATTCATCTCTCTCAAAATCCTCTCTGTTTTAATAAGATTAGCAGTTAAAATAATAAGGGTTAGTGTTAACTGTTTAAAATATATTAGAAACTGTGCCAGGTGTTGATCCTCATCATCTCATTTAATGGTCACAACAATCTTCTTAAGATTTTGCATTGTCCTTTATCTCTTTTATAGTTGAAGACATTGAGACAGAGAGAGATTAAGTAACTTGAGCTAAGCTATATTACCAGTAAATTGCAGACCCAAGATTTAAACCAGAAAGTCTAACTCCTGGCTCCTAAGTATAGTGTGACTGTGCTTTTCTTCCATCTCTCTGAGAAAATCACCATTTGCTATTCACGACCTACCCCCGTCTCCTTCTCTACCCTTTCCTTCACCCTCATGCTTAATGACACAGACTTGCCTTTTTTTTTTTTTTTTTTCAACCACATACCTTCTACTTTTAATGGCTTTCCCTCTTTATGGATCTGGAAAATACCCACCCATTTTTTAAGCCTCAACTCAAATATCTACAAAGCTTTTTCTGACTGCCCTCCACCCAACCGCAATAGATTTGGTCACTCCCTCCTTTAGGCCCTCACTGCAGCCTATTCATCTGTGATATTTTATTGTTCATTTTGCACTATTATTCTTTTTGTCCTAGAATATGAGCACCCAAAGGTCAGGGACTGCATCTTAACTGGTTTTGCTATTGTAAGAACTTAATATAGACTTTCATAGTGGACATGAATAAATATGACATAAAATTGCCTTCAGTTCAGTTCGCTCAGTCATGTCTGACTCTGTGACTCCATAGACTGCAGCACACCAGGCCTCCCTGTCCATCACCAACTCCCAAAGCTTACTCAAACTCATGTCCATTGAGTCAATGATGCCATCCAACCATCACATCTTCTGTTGTCCCCTTCTCCTCCTGCCTTCAATCCTTCCCAGCATCAGGTAAGTCCTTCCAATGAATATTCAGAACTGATTTCCTTTGCCATTTTCTCATAATATTGGTCATTATTGTATAAAATAAAGACATCTATTTCTGATACACAACCTTCTCATCATACTAATACTTATCCTTTCAACATTTAAAAACCTTAATCTCTATTGTTTTCATTTTCAGAAGTTCCATTTAATTCTTTCAAAATCTACAGAGCCTCAGATTTATTATGGTCACATTTGGGTAGCGAGTTTTCATTTGTTTTTATGCCTTGGCTCTCCTTCATGGTGATTCATTTCCTCACGTGGTTTGTAATTTTTTAATTTGTGAGCTCATCTTCTGCAGAGACTATCTTTCCCTGAAAGTCTTGATTGCTCTGAATGTGGGAGAAAAAAAATAAAACATTTTTGGGTCCTTTTAGATGAGTTGTCACTGGGGATTTCAAGTCATTCGATGGTCCAAAATCAGCTTCTAACGCTAATTTCATGGTTTAGGTTTTCTGCACCATCCTGGTAGAATAAATTCAGACCACATCTACATTTGGCACAACCCACAGGTGGTTTTACACTTCGCATAAACAACTCTTCCCCTTTCCCCCAAAGCCTTCAACAAATAATAATTTTTATTTCTGTTCTTCTGAGCTGGTAGGAAAAGTTTTTCTATATATTTTCATGCATGGAGTTATTTTTCAGCTGGCCAGCCTCACATGGATCCAATGCCATTTCTCTAGTCCCCAACCTCTGGACTCTAGAGACATACCTCATCTGAAAGCCACGTTGGCAAATGGTATCAGCTCCTACTTACTGCTTTGGCTCTGGTTTCTCTCTAAATTTCTGCCCCACCATTTCCGTTTCATTTTTTGAGCTTAGTTATGTACTGAATAACTGATGGAAAAATACTTTTCCAGGACTTGAATTGTATCTTTGCTTTCTCCATCTTCCATGTTACTGAGGGTCCCCATTTAGATATTTAGAACACATATGGTCCACTCAATATGCCAACAAATTTGGAAAACTCAGCAGTGGCCATAGGACTGGAAAAGGTCAGTTCTCATTCCAATTCCAGAGAAAGGCAATGCAAAAGAATGCTCAAACTACCACACAATTGCACTCATCTCACATGCTAGTAAAGTAATGCTCAAAATTCTCCAAGCCAGGCTTTAGCAATACATGAACTGTGAACTCCCTGATGTTCAAGCTGGTTTTAGAAAAGGCAGAGGAACCAGAGATCAAATTGCCAACATCCACTAGATCATGGAAAAAGCAAGAGAGTTCCAGAAAAACATCTATTTCTGCTTTATTGACTATGCCAAAGCCTTTGACTGTGTGGATCACAATAAACTGTGGAAAATTCTGAAAGAGATGGGAATACAGACCACCTGACCTGCCTCTTGAGAAATCTGTATGCAGGTCAGGAAGCAACAATTAGAACTGGACATGGAACAACAGACTGGTTCCAAATAGGAAAAGGAGTACATCAAGGCTGTATGTTGTCACCCTGCTTATTTAACTTCTATGCAGAGTACATCATGAGAAATGCTGGACTGGTAGAAGCACAAGCTGGAATCAAGATTGCCGGGAGAAATATCAACAACCTCAGATATGCAGATGACACCACCCTTATGGCAGAAAGTGAAGAAGAGCCAAAAAGCCTCTTGATGAGAGTGAAAGAGGAGAGTGAAAAAGTTGGCCTAAAGCTCAGCATTCAGAAAATGAAGATCATGGCATCCGGTCCCATCACTTTGTGGGAAATAGATGGGGAAACAGTGGAAACAGTGTCAGACTTTAATTTTTTGGGCTCTAAAATCACTGCAGATGGTGACTGCAGCCATGAAATTAAAAGACGCTTATTCCTTGGAAGAAAAGTTATGACCAACCTAGATAGTATATTCAAAAGCAGAGACATTACTTTGCCGACTAAGGTCCGTCTAGTCAAGGCTATGGTTTTTCCAGTAGTCATGTATGGATGTGAGAGTTGGACTGTGAAGAAGGCTGAGCACCGAAGAATTGATGCTTTTGAACTATGGTGTTGGAGAAGACTCTTGAGAGTCCCTTGGACTGCAAGGAGATCCAACCAGTCCATTCTGAAGGAGATCAACCCCAGGAGTTCTTTGGAGGGAATGATGCTAAAGCTGAAACTCCAGTACTTTGGCCACCTCATGGGAAGAGCTGACTCATTGAAAAAGACTCTGATGCTGGGAGGGATTGGGGGCAGGAGAAGAAGGGGATGACAGAGGATGAGATGGCTGGATGGCATCACTGACTTGATGGACGTGAGTCTGAGTGAACTCCAGGAGATGGTGATGGACAGGGAGGCCTGGCATGCTGCGATTCATGGGGTTGCAAAGAGTCGGACACGACTGAGTGACTGAACTGAACTGAACTGAACTGAATGACTCTTAAGAAAGACTGAAAGTGAAAGTGAAAGTCACTCAGTCATGTCTGACTCTTTGTGACCCTATGGATTGTATAGTCTGGAATTCTCCAGGCCAGAATACTGGAATGGGTAGCCTTTCCCTTCTCCAAGAGATCTTTCCAACCCAGGGATTGAACCCAGGTCTCCCGCATTGTAGGCAGATTCTTTGCCAGCTGAGCAACAAGAGAAGCCCAAGAATACTGGAGTGGGTAGCCTATCCCTTCTCCAGAGGATCTTCCCAACCCAGGAATTGAACCAAGGTCTCCTGCATTACAGGCGGATTCTTTACCAACTGAGCTAGACTAGCCAGCTAGTAAACCTTCTTACACTAGGCATCTCTGTAGATTGAAATAGTTTGAGACTTACCTAACTGCTTATGGATAATAAGTTGCCTCACCAGTTTGAAAAACTCTAGGCTTCTAATTTTAGCCTGATGCTGTACAAACTGATGTCCAAAGATTCAGTCAATATCTAGTGAGGGCAAAGTTGGCCTTTTGGTAGGTAAGTCCTGAAAATATCACCACCTTGCTTTTTCATGGGCTCTAGACCTAGGTTTATTCCCCTAGATCTTACCTTGCTCCTCACCTCTCTCCTCCATCTCTGTCCTTTCTCCTGAGCATGTTGATGAATATCTGCCATCTCAAATATACTAGGTGATCTTTGCCACTCAGTTATCTTCTGAGATGTCTCTCAAACTTCATGAATTTACCCAAAGTCTTCTTTCTGCCCAATCACAAGGAAGATGTTCACTTCCAACCTACCGCTTCCTGCATCAGCTTCATCATTTTGGACTCACACATCATTCCCTGACCCAGTGAAGAAGAAAATGAGGAAGATATGTTAAATTTAAACTGCAAGAGAATGACTGAAAGATCTGTGAGTTTACCAAAAGATTACATTCCCAGGCTTCCTGGGAGTATAATATTATACTCCAGGCTTCCCTTTCCATGGGGTGAAAACTGTCTCTAAATGTAGTGTGCTCTGAGACATCTGGGTCCCAAGTAAAAATAACTAAGCCCACATGTGGAAGATGGTCATGTTGTCCTCTTGGTACTAGCCCCTTCCAACACAATTAGCCCAGGACTAAAAAAGCAAGACTAAGTATCAAAACCCTGAATCAGAGAATTTCACTGACTCACTTCAAATCTTTCCTCTGAGTCCTCTTGGTTCCTGAAATGGTTGCCTTTGCATCTTGCCTTTTTTGTTTTTCATTTAGACTTGTTTAGATTAGTGAGTTGTTTCCAAATGTTTTCCTTTGTCCTGACTGCTATCCCTCTGGGAACACATTCTGAAAAGTTCCCATCACCTTGAGGATCTTAAGGGAGAATAAGAAACACACAGTTAGCTGGACCTCAAAGGGTCTCATCCTCATCTTCCACACAAAGATCAAGCTCTTTTGATCTTTGAACACCAATGAAATGCTGATAGAATTGTTAGTGCAAATGTCTGTGTACATCCTATGACATTTTGTTACATGTCTGAATAAACTAAGAGCAAATGTCAGATTCACACGCAGATTGAGAGAAATTCTGCCCCCTCAAAAACTTCCTAAAGCCAATAAGAAGTCCGACTAGCTTCAAATTTTGTTACAAGCAGAGGAAAAAGAAAATATTTACAAATGGGAATCAGAAGCCTAGGCACTCCTGAGTATTAGCTTCAAATCATCTTATTAATTAGTCTGCCTTCACTCTCTCCTTACCTGGGGTCAGTGTATGCAAGGGAAATCTACGTAGAAGCACTTGTTTTTCTGAAATGACTCATTGCTAGGAAAAGATGTTTGTGCCCATACTGGATGTTTAAGGTTCTCCTCTTGTTGAAGATGACACTTGTCACAAGATGATTGCCAGCAACTAAGGAGAGTTCAGGCAAACAGCGTCATATGACCATGGCTGAGATGTTTTCCATTAGCATCACAGTGTGTTGGTTAAGTACATCCTCCTATCAGTGTCATATCTTTATTGCCCCTTCATGCTCATGGGCCACTGTGCCAAAAAGAATGAAAGGATTACCCTGCTGGACTCTGAAGACATGTTAGCATAGGAAGTTTTTGTTGTTGTTGTTGTTTTACCCTAGTATCACCATTATTATCTTTACCAGTGAAAAGCACTCAAAAAGCTTAGATGAAGCAACTGACAATGCAACTGTTGACAATACACAGTGTTTGAGGGCAAAGATGACCTAGATGACTCTCCTCTGTTGCCATCATCTCCCCAATGGTCTCATGTACGTTGTTCCTTCAGACCAAAGGTGTTAAGGAAACCAGTGTGGGGACATACGGTTGTTTTTCTTCTCCTTTGACTCCTATCTGGAGAGGTTACCTTCTGATAATTTGATTCATTCAGGGGCTCTCTGACTGTGGTCAGTGAATGCAAGAATCAGATAACCTGATACTTGTGTGGACAGGGAGCTGGAGGTCACAGAAAATGACAGTCTCCTCCTGCAGGAGGCCACTTATATGCATCTACTGGGCTGGGTGGGATGTGGCTGATGAGTGTTAGCACAGTTGCGCCTGAAATCAAATGCTTTCTCTGGGATATAATATTGCTTTATTCTGAGACTGTGCAGGGTTTCTGTGGCATTGGGCTTTGTTTGAAAATTCAAAGAATTCTCCAATGGCAAGCTTGGCTGTGCTAAAGAAAATAATTAAAACATCAAGTGCATGAGACACTCTGAAAGCAAGTCACAAACATCCCTGGTTTGCATCTGAGAAAAAAAAAGAAGAAGAAGAAGAGAGATTGAATGTTACTTTAGTATCAAGGACAGCTGTCACCTAATGGGATGAATTCTTTCCACAAAGAAGCTAGAAGCAATGAAAAATGCCAAGGTCTAGCATTGTTAGCAGGTTAAACTGAATAATATGTTGAAATATTTTATTGTGTAATCGGTTTGAATTTATTGCTTTTTAGGGACTTCGGAGATGAGGCAAGAGATGGCCTTTCATCAGGCACTGTAGTCCCATCAGTTATGTTAGTATTTCTACCACTTGGATCCACTGATTTCCCAGAAAGATTTTTCCCAAGTGTCACATGCTTTGTTCTTATGTATGCATTGGATATATTATCATCATCTCACTGTCTCATTCACTACCACAGCAGCTTTATCAATATCTGAAAATAATATTACTCACATAGCACAGTCATATGTCTATGGTCTGCTCTGGCTGTGAATGGTCAGAAATATTTTCCTAGTAAATTTCCTCAGGAAATAAGCATGCAATGTATCACCTTTGCCCAGAGATGAAAGCGAGGGATAAAGGCTCTGAGCTGTACCTTTGAATCAAGACCCACTTCTGCTGTAAGAGGTGAGGAGGATGGTCTGACACCCTGAAAGGATGACAGCCCTTGCTTGGAGCAGGCAATGTGGCCCCAGAGCTCCAGAAAGCATGGCCTCAATACACCCTTTGCACAGTCCAGCTCTGTTTCCTCCCAAGGCAGAGAGAAAAGTCAGCCACAATAATAATTGCTGACAGTTATTGAGTGCTTAGCCATTGTAAGTGCTTTATGTCTATTAACCCATCTAATCCTCACCACATCCTGTCTCCAGATGAAGCAACTGAGGCGTAGAGAAGTTGAGACATGCATCTAAAGCTACAGAGCCAGCAACAGTGAGACCAGAGTTGGACTCCCAGCAGTACGCCTCATGCTCATGACTCTTCAAATCTGATGGAATCTGCATTGAATGTCATTGTTCCCAATGCAGGACACACAGCAGTGCCTTGAAAAACAGATAAAGGTCCTTATCCCTAAGCGCAGCCGTCTAACAGAACAAGCCAGGTGGGAAAAAATAACATTGTCATGATGTCGTGGTGGTGTAGTGTATGTGTGTTTAAAAGAGAAAGGTATGGTCCAGTCCCTGTTAGATTTGCTTCCCAATAGAGTCCCAGCCCTTCCTCCACAACGGGCCTTGAAGAAACAGATGACAGTTGACATTTCAATCAGTTTATACTCACAAGGGGCTTCCCTGGTGGCTCAGTTGGTAAAGAATCCCACCTGCAATGTAGGAGACCCAGGTTCCACCCCTAGGTTGGGAAGATCCCCTGGAGAAGGAAATGGCAACCCATGCCAGTATTCCTGCATGGGAAATCCTAGGGACAGGCTGGTGGGCTACAGTCCGGGGGGTCAAAAGAGTCAGCAACTAAACCACCATACTCACAAGATCCCTCCTTGCCTTCTTTCCCTCCATTTGCATACTTGTTTGTACGTATCTTCATGAGGGATGAACACAAACCTCATCCTTAGACCCAGTTACTGCTTTGTTGCCTGCTGATTCTCTAACCATTCTCTAGCCCTTTCTTTCAAAGCTCATGTCCTTCTTTTCACCCCAGTTCACCTCTTGCTGATTGTTGCTTCTTGACTGCATCTCAGTCACTGTCTAAAAAAGCCTTTTTCTGAATATTTGAGCTCAGATTTCAGGTCCTGAGGTGCTCAGGTACCAGGTTCAATGTCTTGGCCATTGAGTTGCATCAGCGCCAATCGCCTGATAAAAAAGAGTCACCTGAAGGTGGAAGAGCGGGGAACAGTTCATGTGATGAATCTTATGAAGAGAAACACTGAGGTCTAGGACTGGGGGGAAGAATGTGTGGGAATAAAAGTCACCAAGTGATCTAGGACACTCAGAGGAGATTCTCTCAGTGGAGGTGAACAGGGTGGCAGAAAGCTCCTCCTGGTGAGAGAAGCCTCTTGTAATCTCTTTCTTGGTAATAATACACACCAAGGGGCCAGTCTAACCTCTCTGACTTTACATGGGTTCCTGTGCATGTGTGCTAAGTCGTTCAGTCATGCCCAACTCTTTGTGACCCTGTGGACCATATCCTGCCAGGTTCCTCTGTCCATGGGATTCTCCAGGCAAGAGTACTGGAGTGGATTATTTTGCCCTCCTCCAGGGGATCTTCCTGACCCAGGGGTTGAACCCTCATCTGTTAAGTGTCCTGCAACGGCAGGCAGGTTCTTTACCACTATCACCACCTGGGAAGCCCACGTGGGGTCTTAAGACCTGCGAAAAGAAGAAGAAAATGGGCCCACGTGGGGTCCTAGGACCTGCAAAAAGAAGGAGGAAGTGGGACTTCCCTGGTGGTCCTGTGGCTAAGACTCCATACTCCCAATGGAGGGGGCTCAGGTTCCATCCCTGGTCAGAGAACTAGATTCCCACATGCCACAACTAAAGATTCCAAATTCCAAAACTAAGACCCTGAGTAGCTAAATAAGTAGATAATTTTTAAAAAACATTTTTTTAAAAAAAGGAGGAAGCAAATACCACTGAGGAAGCAGGACTGACGTCATAATTGTGGTGTCTGGTGCAAAATGAAAATGCTGTTCCTCGTCATAAAGTTATTAAGAATACCAAGACCATGACTACAAAGCATCCAGCAAGCGGTGCTTCTAAGCACGAGACCCAGCACAGCCTCACAAGTCACATGAAAATAGCCCTGCCAGTTGGGGAGGGAAGGGGCAGGTCCTGTGAAAGGAGACAGAGTCTCTTTCAGCTGGAAACTGTTTATTTTATAATTAATCATTGAGGTTTTGCCAGTGGGCCCAATAAAGGCAAAGATGTGTGGTAATGATAGAAATGCAGTTGGAGAACTTTAGGAAAAATACAGTTTTTACAAGCAACTGTCAGACACACACACAAAAATCTGTGATAAAGTCGTATGAGCAGTTAATAATCTTACCAGCAGCAGAAAGCTATCATCCTACTGTCTGCATGTGTATTTGGAGATAACTCCAAATTGAAAGATCTCACCCTTGAGCCCACTGAGTTAAATTCAAAGGTAGTGGGGAAAAAAAAGAGAGAAAGAAAGGCATAATTTTGAGAGACTAGATGAAACAGGAGTTGCCAGAGAGATGAAAATGAGACACTGTGCATGTGTTTGTCTCATACGCATGTGGGTTTTGTGGGAGAGGAAGGAAAAGAACAGAGAAATATGAAAATGCAGATGTATACTCAAATGGAAAATTAGTACAGGTTAAGGAATCAAAACAAACACTTTACTACAAATGATATCCTTAGGAAGAAAAATGGCTGATCAATTGAGCGCATAGAAGTGGGGGTGGGGTAGGCTGGAAGAACTCTGATTAATCAGCTTGGAAACCCTTAAATTAGTAACTAATGAAAAACAAATTTGCTTTTTTCTCTCCTCATTAATTTGTATTATGTGGAGGAAATTACATTGACAATAAACAGTAAAGAACTGAACATTTTGTTTAAACAGAAGATACAACTGTATCATTAAATAAATACATAGCCGTCCCTCTCCAGTTAGTTGCTGTTTATAAAGTGCAATGAGATTCCTGGGTGAAGACTGCTAAGAAATTATATATTATTATAGTTCCGATTACTAATAAAAATGGCCACAAATGGTACACATGCTCCACAGGAATGCATGTAAGAGAAAACTACCATATAAAGGAAAAAAAAACGATACAGATGATTGCTTCCTGCTTCAAAGGGTCTGAAAATCTCCTCTGGGAGAAAGACAAAAGCACAGGCTAATTCTGAAGGCTGCATCTCTATGGACTATGTTCTGGGGTCGGTGAAGGCCAAAAGGGGTCAGAGAGAACTGGTTGACAGCTATTCTTCATGCTGGAATCTTTCTGCCTCTTGCCCAGCCTGCGAATGAAACTGACAGGGATTCTAAAAAGTGCACCAGGAGGATAGGAAGTCTTGTCAGTGACACTGGGCTGCTGGTCACTTGCAGAAGCTCAAAAGGGTAACTCTTGTAGATTCCTGGAATCAGGGCTTTGAAAGACTTTGGAAAGAATCTGGTGCTTGGAAAGACCTTGAGTCTTCCTGGACAGGCTCTATGAATGGATCTCCAAAAATCACACAGGAAAGGAGAGAGAGGAGCGGAGTGCAGAAAACAGACACAACAGGCAGATTCAAGGGACTCCAGGAGCAAGCGGACAGAAAGGCATTTTTGCTTTTGGAGAAAGGTATGATTTGGGGACTAGTGTGTGTATGCCTATGGTGGTATCCTGGCAGGAATGTGCCTTCCTTGGAAATTTGGCATAAGAAGGACATGAGAGGAGATTTGGCCTATTATTTTCTTTAAAAAACAGAAACAAACAGATGAAAGCATAAAGGTGAATGTACACGAGAAGCCAGCTTGGATTATTTGGAGAGCAGAGAGCTCAGCAGTTGTCAACAATGAAGACAAGGAATTAATCATCAGGACTTTTTAACAGACAAAATGATTTTTTACCTACAGCTTCAGGGTTGTGAAGCAACTTAAAGTTATTGGCTTACATGGTTGCTTTCCCTTCCCATCTCTTTCGCTTTGCATTTTGGGTAAATGGCCAGTATTGGCTGGTCTGAGCCCATGAGGTTTTTGCATCAGTAAGAGTGGTAGCAGTGATCAAGAACTGCTTCGTTTTGGATTTACACCGGCAGGGCTCTAAGCATGGCAGTCAGACGCTGTTAGGGCTTTAATCCATTCCATGCTGCTGAGTGAGCAGGCAGGACTCTCTCAGGCAGTGGTGTCCAGGGCTTGGCACCTCTCAGTGGCCTGGACTTCAGGTGTGCTCTGGGTAACAAGAAACAGAAAGATTGCGGCAATATGGATGGACCACGATCATCATCTTACTCTAGATGATCGCACTAGGTCGAAAAAGAGAAAGAAATACCGAATGATATCACTTGTGTGTGGAATCTAAAATACGACACAGAGGAACTTATTTAGAAACTAGAAAAAGACTCATAGTCACAGAGAACAGACTTATGGTTAACAAGGAGGAAAGGGGTGTTGTGGGGGAGGAGAATAAATGAGGAATTTAGGATTAGCAGATACAAATTACTATACGCAAAATAGATAATCAACAAGTACCTACTGCATAGCACAGAACACTATACACAATATCCTGTGATAAACCATAATGGAAAAGAATATGAAAAAGAATATTTGAGTGTGTGTGTATGTGTGCACGCACGCATGTGCTCAGTCACGTCTGACCCTCTGAGACTCCATGGACTTAGCCCACCAAGTTCCTCTGTCCATGGGATTTCCCAGGCAAGAATACTGGAGTGGGCTGCCATTTCCTACTCCAGCGGACCTGCCTGACCCAGGGATCGAACCCGCGTCTCTTGAGCTTACCGCATGGGCAGGCAGATTCTTTACCACTGCACAACCTGGGAAGCATTCACACAGGCATAATGGATTCACTTGGCTGTACACCTCAAACTAACACAACACTGTAAAGCAGCTATACTTCAATTTAAGAAAAATAAATAAACAGTCATTAAACAGAAATGTATTCCTTGGTGCAATCTGATGCTCAAGCTGACAATGTAAAGGAGTAGGCTACAAAAATGTGGTCAGAAAGGGGAACTAGCAAGGTAAAAAGGGTGCTGAAAAGACAGCTAACAGCAGAGACGGGCTGCATAACTGGGTTTCCCTTTACTCTGAGATCCCATGAGACACAGTTTCCTAGGGAATAGTGAGAAAAGAGCAAAGATATAGTGGAAAATAGAAAAAGCAAAGAAAAATCTAAAATCTTAAACAGCTAATATTTAATTTACACATTCTCTGAACCAAACACTGGCCTAAGAACTTTCTATGATTTCTCTTCTTGAATTCCTACCACAACCCCATGGGAGTGAATGTCCAATATAAGATACATATGAGGTAGCTACTAACATTTTCTTCTTTTACAGATGCTAAAAAAAGTCAGCCAGTCACCCTAGGATGTAAACCTGGACTGAAAAACCTGAATCTGTCCAACTCTGGGATCTTCACTCCCACCACAAGGCAGCCCCATGTCCCCCCAGTTGGACTGGGAAAGGAATTGAAGATGCATGCAAGTTAAAAGATCCACAGTGAAAAGGATCAGGAGGTGAAAACTTTCAGTTCCTGAGAGTTTGAGGAAAGATTGCAGATAGGAGAGAGAGTAAGATGTAATTCATTAGTGAGAAAGGATCCCATAATTGCTCAAAACAAACTCACAGGAAAATATTTTCCAAATCAACCTGATGTCAGTAAATTGGCTTTGCTGCACAGTGGGCAAGAGGACCCAGGACCAGTTTGGTAACAGCTTGCCCCCTTTCTTCCTGGCAGGCATATCACCCATGAATACTCCCAATTAACCTCTGAAAGCAACTTTCTACCTCAGAGTCTGTTTCTAGTGAATCCAATCTAACACAACCCTCAGGTATATTTAATAATGAATACTGCATGCAAATGCTGAATATATGAATACTGTCAGATATTATTTCACTGTAAAGCAGTCACAAAATAGAAATTTAGAATAAATATAAGTTGAAGTTCTAATATTTTCTTTCCACATCTCAATGAGCTATCTTTTGCAACCTCCCCCTCTACCCTCATGCTTACTGAATTGAACTTGGGTCTACTCCCCCAATGCTCAGCAAAGCCAATCTACAGACACCAGTTTGTGAAGAAAAGTATGGCATTTATTGCAGGCACCAAGCAGGGAGTACAGGCAACTAATACTCAAAAGACTCGAACTCCTCAATGGCTTTCAGGGAGGGGCTTTTAAAGACAGTGTGAAGGAGAGGGTTGTGGGGGTATGCATCAGCTCAGGCTCAGTTCTCTAACTAGTTGATGGTAAGGTAACAGCGTGGTGTCACAGAGGTCAACATTATCAATCCTCAGGCTCCAGCCAGGATGGGAGTTATGTGCTCATGATCATCATGGAGTTAGCTTCCTCCACTTAGTGGGAGTTTTAGTATCTGCAGAACAACTTAGCAATGTACATCAGACCTATCTTTACCTGTGAAACAGAACGGAGAGTCCTTGTGACTGATTTATTATTTAATTTCTGGCTACTCTCTTGCTTGACTATCCTGTCTTTGTTTCTGCAGTCTTTAATTCCCCAAATGTTAACTGCTAGGGCCTGTTCTTTGTTCTACATGGAGGGCCCAGGAGGCTAAGGTATTTCCATAGCCTTTTTTCCGCATCAACAGTAAGCAGGAACACAGAGGGGTCATCACTGGGAAGGCTCCTAAAAGGACCTGCTTAATTTTGTGCACACATGTGCACACACACACACACACACACACACGCACAGGAGACCATTCTTATTCAATAAATAAGTACGAGATTTTATCTTAAGTGTCATGGAGAATGTAAACATGATCCTACAGTGTAACTGGGAAGAAATAAATAAATAACCAATATACAGGACCATGAAGAGAGGAATCTAGGAACATGTGTGGCAACATATAAGAGGCAGAGACACCAAGTACCCTGGGTTGTCCATGAGGCTGATGCTACTCCAGTTGAGGGAATCATGAAAGGATCCCTAAAGGAAATTAGATAAAAGGGGGTAGGAGTATTTCTAAAGGAAGAGATAAGGATGAAAGGTAGGCATGAAGGTGGGAAAGAAGATAGAAGAGGAGGGTCCAAGAGAGATTTGGAAGGTGAAGTGCAATGAGCCTTCAAGTGTATAGGTTTACATTGGAAAGAAGTGGAAGATATCACTGGACAAGGGGTGGAGACAGCCTCCAACTAGTAGGGATAATCCTAATGTAAGACTGCAGAGTGTGGCAAAGCCAGTAAAAGATTTGGAGGAGTTGAGTGTAAGTCTTTAAGGAAGATGAGTTTGGTAGTAACATGCAAGAAAGTGGATAGAAACTGTACCCAGAGTACAGAGAATTTAGCACTAGAAGGAAAATAGATTAGAGACAGTTCACTGAAGAACTAGGGGACATGAATAAGAATAGAAAGAACATATTTGTAGAAAAGATGCCACAGAGGAAAATCTAGATCATCTGGAGAATAAGGAAAAATACTCAGGGACTGGGTTCCCCGTTATAGCAATTTATAGGATTATGGTGTCAGGCGAGTGTATGCTTCTTGGTTCTTGTCTCGTCACAACAATGATTTGGAGTGATGGACATTTAAGCCCTCGGCGCATCACAGCTCTCGGGTCTTGAACAAACCGTGTCATAGCTCTTAGACAAATCAGTGTTACAGCTCTATTTTATTTAGAAGATAGCAGGAGAACCAATCCTCGGAGAAGAGAAGAGAGTGGAGGAGTGCAGCACTGCATGCGGGGGGCAGGGGTGGGGCAGAGGAGGGGAGAGAGAGAGAGCGCGCACCCTTGGCTCCTCCTTTTATATGTTTTCTTCCCCCTGGGCCTGCCCAATGCAAATTAGGCTCAGCTAGGAGTGCTGTTTTACCTGAAGTCCTCTCTCCGGTCCTCAGACCTTTCTTTGACCTTCCTTTGTTCTATTTTCCCAGGCTTTTCCCTTCCTTGTCTTTTAGCCATTGCCATTTTGGACTCCTTTCCCCTATTCTAACTACCTAACAATGGTATCACCCAATATGAGGACATCAGGAAGGATTAACTCTGGAGAAAACAATGAGGTCTTTGTTCTGACATTTTGACTTTAGGGTGATAATGGGACCCTAATAGGGTGGAAATATTTAATAGGTACACACATAAGGCTGGAATCTAGAGAAAGGTTAGGCCAGAACTAGATATACAATACATTTCAAAGCCATCTGAATAGCCATCCTATTTGAGTTCTTGATAGGGGATGAGTTTCTTGGAGTAAGATTCACATGGAGCCAGAGTCTCAGAGAATGAAAGAGGGAGACAGATCTGAAGTAGGGAAGGGAGGGTTAGAAGGTGAGGAGGAAGAGACTCTCAAAGCAAGCACAAGAACATTGTTAAGGTACTGAAAGCTGCAGAAAGCCCAGGAAGAATGAGCAGAAACCATCAGGTGGATTACTAGGAACTTATAATTATTTTTAAGAGAACAGTTTCAGTCGATTTACAGGGAGGAAGCAGAGAGGTACAATGAGTTGTATACAGCTTTCTTTATTTAAATTTTTTTTCATTTTATATTGGAGTATAATTCATTTATGATGTTGTGTTAGCATCAGATGTACAGGAAAGTGATTTAAGTACATATATCCATTCTTTTTCAGATTCTCTTCCCATATAGATTATTACAGAGTACTGAGTATAGGTTCCTGTGCTACAGAGTATGTCCCTGTTGATTATCTGTTTTATATATTTTGTTTAGTCCCTAGGTCCTATCTGACTCTTTGCAACCCCATGGAATGTAGCCTGCCAGGCTCCTCTTTCCAGGGGATTTCCATTTCCAAGAATATTGGAGTGGATTTCCATTTCATTCTCCAATTGTATATATAGTGGTGTATATACATTAATCCCAACCTCCTAATTTATCCATTCCCCTACCTTTTCCCTTTGGCAACATATATTCAGAGAAAACCATACTTGGAAAAGACATATACACCTCAATGTTCATTGTAGCACAATTTGCAATAGTCAAGACATGTAAGGAATCTAGTCATCCACTGACAGATGAATGGGTAAAGAAGATGTGGTCCATATATATAATGGAGTGTTACTCAGCCATAAAAAGAATGAAATAATGCCATTTGCAGCAACATGGAAGGACCTAGAGATTATTATACTAAGTTAAGAAAGGCAGACAGAGAAAGACAAATATCATATGATATCACTTCTATGTGAAATCTAAAAAAAGAAAAATGATACAAATGAACTTATTTACAAAGCGGGGACAGCTTTCAAGTTTGGCTATGAATACAGTGAAAAAGAATGTGGTACGAGGGAGTGACAGAGACACAGAAAGGGCATTTTCAAGACTGGGAGGATATGGCCAAGGAAGAGGGAGGATATGAAGGTCCTAGAGAGAGAAAGAGTGGTGGTGGGCTGATCAGTTGGAGGCAAAGTCAGCCAGAGCATGGAGGGAGGAAGGGTGCCTTGAAGATAGGATCTCCATCATCTGAATCAACTGAAGGTGAAGAATGTGGATGGAGAAGTGGGCCCTGAAGATCTGCTCTGAGTTTTCCCAATATTTGTTGGATTTACACAAATTCCACTCTCTGGGAAAGAGAGCTACTGCTATGGACGCACACACATGCTACAGGGACCAGCTCCCACTGAAACCTAAGTAAGTCATTCTCAAAGGGGGATCCAGTTTGGCAGCTGGTTGTAGATGGGAAATTAGATTTCTGGCTCCCTGAGTCTCCTTCATTTAAAAACATTGTTGTCAACCTTCCACTGGTATAAATGCCACCTTCCCTCGCTCTTGTCCATTAGCAAGACTAGAGTCCTATGACTTTGGCTGAGGAAGGAGAGGAAGCCTTGTCTTTCTCTTGCCCTCTAGGGAGAGCACAGCCAATCCTGTCCTGATATGAAGGAGAAAATCCAGTTCTTGAGACCTGGCTGGGTTCCATACTGTCTCTAGCAAACACTTCCTGCAAAGCCACATCATAGAGGGTTGATTGGTGCTGTATCTGTCAGACTGTTTAAGCACACTTCTCCTTTATTACATTCACAGATATGTTGGGATGGGCTAGAGCTGACTCAGGTAGAGTCAAATCTAGAGATCTAGACAGAGCAAAAGGAAACAGCCAATAGATACAGAATAAAGGATGTTCCGAGACCAAGATACCATCTGGCAGAAAATGCAAGATGAGGAATGAAATGGGACTCTAGAGCAGAAGATCCAGAATCAAATCTGGCCTTTTGCCTTGGTAGTTGTGTGACCTTGAGCCAG
Source organism: Ovis aries (assembly GCF_016772045.2). Lineage (NCBI taxonomy): Eukaryota > Metazoa > Chordata > Mammalia > Artiodactyla > Bovidae > Ovis > Ovis aries. Next base: position 49,199,907 of record NC_056061.1, read on the forward strand.
TAAGCTGCCTGTTTCATGCATCAGTGTCCTCATTGTCAAGGAATGGTTAATAATGCCTATGCCGAAGGCAAATTCTGAGGACTGGAAGGGAGATCACCTAATACGTAGTCATTAATGTTGGTGGAGGGGAAGAGACAGCCAAGGAAAACATGAAGAAGATGCCATGGGAAAGTGGAATTTTGCTGGGTGGAACAGGAAAGCCAGAGGAAAGAAAGAAAAGAAAGACATCCTTTTCCCCAAAATTTAGGGTAGGCAAGCATACATTTGATGTGTAGGAAGCAGTAGGAAAATCCAATGAAGTGCCCAGAAGTATGGAAAAATATGCCCAAAGATGGTCATGGCAACAGATAATAGAACACAACTGGAGGTTCTGAGATCTCTGGCTTCATTGCTTTTAAATAATTTGTAAGCTGTTAAATTATTTGTAAATGGCTGAGACAACAAAAGTGTTTTGGTGCCTGCGTACATGTGTATTTGGCAAATGCACCACAGCTTTCTGAAGGAGGGCAGGATGCAGGCAGAGAGGTCTAAGAGGAAGAGTACAGCTTTCCAGATGTGTGGCCCCCAGGCCACAAAAGACAGTGTAGCCACGAGGAGCAAGGAGAGACAGGGAACAGAAGCACCTCGATTCAAGCTGAGGAATATGTCTTGGTTATGAACCTCAAAGAACTTGAGAGACAATGAGTCACCACATCCTATTTAATATGCGCCAAAAACTGGGAACAAAATCAATTCAGCAGTGGAAACTGGCCGGTTACCTGGAGAATCATGAAGCGAGAAATGCTTCTTATTCAAAAAGCAGCTGATGTTATTCTCCAAAAGCCAGGCACAGGCAAAAAAAAAGAGGCAATTAAAGTTTTCTTTGCCCTCTGGAGACTCCTGTGAACTCTTTGGCTAACTGAATCCCATAATTTACTGAAACCACTGCTAATATATTTCACTTATAACAGACCATGGACCCCTCCAACAGTGGGCATGGCTTAACCCTCAGACACACAGGCATACAGACACTTACCAGGTTACACACATATGAGCAACCCATGCACCTATAGATTTGCTAAGAATATGCTTTGGAAAGATTGGGGGGAATTTGGAATACACTGAAAGCAGACAAAACAAAGGGCCCTCTCTTCCAATTTATTACACCATATCCTTTCTTCCCCATTTTTGTGAATGTCCTCAGTTCAGTTCAGTCGCTCAGTCGTATCCGACTCTCTGTGACCCCATGAATCGCAGCACACCAGGGCTCCCTGTCCATCACCAACTGCCCAAATTCACTCAAACTCAAGTCCATCGAGTTGGTGATGCCATCCAGCCATCTCATCCTCTGTCATCCCCTTCTCCTCCTGCCCCTAATCCCTCCCAGCATCAGAGTCTTTTCCAATGAGTCAACTCTTCGCATGAGGTGGCCAAAGGACTGGAGTTTCAGCTTTAGCATCATTCCCTCCAAAGAAATCCCAGGGCTGATCTTCATAATGGACTGGTTGGATCTCCTTGCTGTCCAATGGACTCTCAAGAGTCTTCTCCAACACCCACAGTTCAAAAGCATCAATTCTTCGGTGCTCAGCTTTCTTCACAGTCCAACTCTCGCATCCATACATGACCACAGGAAAAACCATAGCCTTGACTAGACAGGCCTTTGTTGGCAAAGTAATGTTTCTGCTTTTGAATATGCTATCTAGGTTGGTCATAACTTTCCTTCCAAGGAGGAAGCGTCTTTTAATTTCATGGCTGCAATCACCATCTGCAGTGATTTGGGAGCCCAGAAAAATAAAGTCTGACACTGTGTCCACTGTTTCCCCATCTATTTCCCATGAAGTGATGGGACCAGATGCCATGATCTTCATTTTCTGAATGTTGAGCTTTAAGCCAACTTTTTCACTCTCCTCTTTCACTTTCATCAAGAGGCTTTTTAGTTCCTCTTCACTTCTGCCATAAGGGTGGTATCATCTGCTTATCTGAGGTTATTGATATTTCTCCTGGCAATCTTGATTCCAGCTTGTGCTTCCTCCAGCACAGCGTTTCTCATGATGTACTCTGCATATAAGTTAAACAAGCAGGGTGACAGTATACAGCCTTGACGTACTCCTTTTCCTATTTGGAACCAGTCTGTTGTTCCATGTCCAGTTCTAACTGTTGCTTCCTGACCTGCATACAGGTTTCTCAAGAAGCAGGTTAGGTGGTCTGGTATTCCCATCTCTTGAAGGATTTTCCACAGTTTGTTGTGATCCACACAGTCAAAGGCTTTAGCATAGTCAATAAAGCAGAAATAGATGTTTTTCTGGAACTCTCATGCTTTTTCCATGATCCAGTGAATGTTGGCAATTTGATCTCTGGTTCCTCTGCCTTTTCTAAAACCAGCTTGAACATCTGGAAGTTCACGGTTCATGTATTGCTGAAGCCTGGCTTGGAGAATTTTGAGCATTACTTGACTAGCTTGTGAGATGAGTGCAATTGTGCAGTAGTTTGAGCATTCTTTGGCATTGCCATTCTTTGGGATTGGAATGAAAACTGACCTTTTCCAGTCCTGTGGCCACTGCTGAGTCTTCCTCAAATTTGCTGGTTTATTGAATGTAGCACTTTCACAGCATCATCTTTCAGGATTTGAAACAGCTCAACTGGAATTCCATCACCTCCACTAGCTTTGTTCATCGTGATGCTTTCTAAGGCCCACTTGAGTTCATATTCCAGGATGTCTGGCTCTAGGTAAGTGATCATACCATCGTGATTATCTGGGTCATGAAGATCTTTTTTGTACAGTTCTTCTGTATTCTTGCCACCTCTTCTCAATATCTTCTGCTTCTGTTAGGTCCATACCATTTCTGTCCTTTATAGAGCCCATCTTTGCATGATATATTCCCTTGGTATCTCTAATTTTCTTGAAGAGATCTCTAGTCTTTCCCATTCTGTTGTTTCTCTCTGTTTCTTTGCATTGATCGCTGAGGAAGGCTTTGTTATCTCTTTGCTATTCTTTGGAACTCTGCATTCAAATGGGTATATCTTTCCTTTTCTCCTTTGCTTTTCGCTTCTCTTCTTTTCACAGCTATTTGTAAGGCCTCCTCAGACAGCCTTATGAATGTCCTATTCCTACCCTAATGTGGTTTAATAAAGTGGCTTAGGGACATGTGGAACTGTCTAGAGGATCTTCCTCCTTGAATCACAGCTAACCACAGAATTGTCCTACTCTTATCAGTAGAGAAGAGCTTCTGAAGAGTGATCAATTCAGCCAGCATCCACCACCACTGCTTCCACTTCCAAGCATCAGTAATGATAGTGTCCTGGGACACACATTCACATAGGCTTTATCAGATCCAGTCCACCTTGACTGGGCAAACAACTCATGACTCTCATCCTTGGCAGTCTTGGCAAGTCCTGGCACCTTGAAGGGAGCCATGGCCAATCTCAGAACACTATTCACTGACTGTCACTTGAATACAAAGGGCCTGAGACAGAAAGACTTCAAATAGCATCTTCTGCAAAAAATGTCTTATCTTGGAAAGAGTTCAACAGCAGCAATAATTTTGTTCAAAACCAAAGTCTTTACAATGGTCTACCAGGTCCTACAAGACCTGACTACTTCACCCGTGCTAATACAATCCCTCATACACTCTGCCCCAAACACAGTGGACTCCTGCTGTTCTTCAGGAGGAGTAATGGATCAAACCCAGTACGTCTGATCCAGCTGTTTCTACTTCCTGAAACACTCTTCCCCCAGGCAACCTCTAGTAAAGTCCCTTATGTGTATGTGCTTAGTCGTTCAGACATGCCCAACTCTTTGCAACCCCAAGAACTGTAGCCCACCAGGCTCCTCTGTCCATGAGATTTCCAAGGCAAGAATACTGGAGTGGGTTGCCATCTTCCTGACCCAGGGATCACACGCGTGTCTCCTGTGTCTCCTGTTTGGCAGGCGGATTGTTTACCACTGTACCACCTGGGAAGCCCAGCTAAACTCCCTTGCCTCTGCTCATATTTGCCTCAAATTTCAACTTCTCAGTGAGACTTGGTACCCAAACCTCCCTTATCCTACTCTGCATATGCTCTTTCCCATAGTTCCCATCATCTTCTATCATACTATTGGATTGGCCAAAAGTTTAGTTCGAGTTTTTTTCTAACATCTTATGGAAAAATCTGAATGAACTTTTTGGCCAACCCAATATTATACTTGACCTTAACCTTATTTATTATGTTTATTGTTTGTCTCCTTGGTTAGAATACAGGTAAACTTTACTGGAGCAATAATTGTTTTTTGGTGTGTGTTTGTTTTGGCCATGGTGCACAGCTTGCATGATCTTAGTTCCCTGACCAGGAAGCAAACCTGGGCCCCCAGCAGTGACAGTGCTGAATCCCAATCCCTGGACCTCCAAAGAATTTGTAGAAATCTTTGTTTCATTTACTGATATACTCAAGTACCTAGATAGTCCCTGGCACATAGCAGATGCTAAATAAATATTAGGTGAATAAATGAAAGCACCTAACTTTATGCTAGGCATAGTTCAAAGAGCATGGCATTTATTTAAATCTCACTAAAATTTGTACTGCTATTATTCTGAGTTTACAGAGAGGAAGCTAAGACCCAGAGAGGTCAATAACTGGTCAAAGTGAAAGTGAAAGTCGCATCCGACTCTTTGCAACCCCGTGGACTGTAGCCTGTTAGGCTCCCCTGTCTGTGGAATTCTCCAAGCCAGAATACTGGAGTGGGTAGCCATTCCCTTCTCCAGGGAATCTTCCCAACCCAGGTATTGAACTGGGTTTCCTGCATTGCAAGCAGATTCTTTACCAGCTGAGCTATGAGGGAATCCCTGGCCAAAGGCTATCCTATTACTAAACAATGTATCCAGCATTCAGAACCATGCAATATGATTCACAATGCACACAGAACTATCAGTCAGAAAGCCCACACAGGAGGCCATGCCTAAAAGGAAAAGGTTCTATCCAAAGTAGAGATTATATTTTTCTGTTTGCTCTGTAGCAGAATGATCTTAAACACTCACAGATATTCTGTTAATGCAATAGGATTTTAATAATACTTTCAGAGTCTTGTAGCTAGGATGAAGATTGAATATGGTAATAATTGTAAATAGCAATTCCATTTACTAAGCATATTAGTGAATCTCTATATTCAACAGGTATTAAAATATGCTAATATGGTTACTGAAGAAATTGTTGACCCCAAAGGGTTCAATTTGGAGCAGCAAACCAATTATCTCAACCAAAAGTTACCTGCAATTGCCCCGGTTGCCTTTTGATATGTTGATGACTTAAAATGTGAACCGTCCATTTATTAATTTCAGCTTGTTAAGCTTGAAAAATCTGTGTCATATTATTTTTAATTGCATCAATTAAAATGAGAGTCACATACATAGCATGAATGTCATTGTGTGCATGTAATTAATCAGATGCTGTGAAAAAAAAGGCCACTAAAACATTAACATTATAAAGCACATCAATGAATAAGGGAATATTCTGGATTTTTAAGCCTCATACTATCAAATAATGACTATCCTCACATAAGTGATCACCTACGAATTTACATCATTTTTAAGGAGATGAAATCTCAAATGAACTGGTTTCTTATTTTTTCAAATTATAGTATAAAATATTTCATTTTCCATTTCTTTATTTAGTTTATACTCTGGACTGCATGTTACCACACCTTACACCAGTATAATGGCATCATCAACTCAATGGACATGAGTTTGAGCAAACTCTGGAACATAGTGAAGGACAGGGAGGCCTGGCATCCTGCAGTTCATGGGGTTGCAGAGTCAGACATGACTGAATGACTGAACAACGATAACAATGCCAGTATAATACCAATACTGTGATGTAGGAATCCAATGAATTAAGCAGGGTGTATATTTTTGTGTCTGACTTCTTAAACTTAACATTATATTAGCAAGATTCATTTATGTTGTTATATTTGGTTACAGTCCATCCAATCACTTTGATGTGTAGTATTCCATTTTTTTAATATACCACCATCTGTTTATCCATGTTATGGTTGGTAAACAGTTGTATTCAACTTGGAGCATAACGAATATATACCTATAGATGTTTTTGTACATGTTATTTGACCTACAGTTTTTGTATTTCCATTGTATATACACTCAGGATTAGAATTGCTGGGTCACATTATTAGCTTTAGTTTATAACGTCTGTGCCCAGAAAAAATATGAGTGTCAATAGTTTAGGCAGTAATCCCAGGAAGCACTAGTAGTGGAAATGGAGACGCTGGAAATGAAAGAAAGCCTTAAAGAGAGAGTATTAAACAAGTTCCCACTGAGAGCAACTAGAGCTTGATAGAAAATATCAGTGCTATCCCAACTGAGGGGTGAGGAAACTAGGGCGTTTTATCCACCTAATCTTTGTCATTGGTTGAGACGCATTAATGAGGGACATTAATTTCTGCATTTTTAGCTTGCTTTGCCTGCACTCTGAGTGTGCTCACAGAAAATCTCCCAGGCCAAAAGGGTGAGGTATTACATAGCCTTTTGCATCTGGAACACAAGCCGAGAAAACATGGGCCAACAGCATCTGCCATAAGAGCTGAACTCAAAAAGAAAGTAAAATCTCTTAAGTGGCAAAATGGAGGAGTTAAAGCCAAAGCTTTAATTTTTAGTTTGAGGAGGTCCTTCTTGTTTATTTTTGGTTGCCCATAGATGCTTAGGTTTATTTCTGGGCTCTTGATTCTGTTTCATTGGTCTACGTGTCTGTTTATATACTTGTACCATACTGTTTTGATGACTACACTTTAATAGTATACCCTGAAATCAAGGAGTGTGGTGCCTCCTGCTTTGCTCTTCTTTTTCAGGATTTCTTTGGCTATTCTGGGTCTTTTGTGATTCCATATAAGTTTTAGAGGTGTGTTTTTCTTTTTTAACAAAGTATTTATATATTTATTTTTAATTGCACTGGGTCTTTATTGCTGCATATGGGCTTTCTCTAGTTGTTGTGAGTGGGGGCTATTCTTTGTTTTGGTACACAGGCTTCTACTGTGATGGCTTCTCTGTTGCAGGATCTAGGCACATGGGTTGCAGTGCACAGACCTCAGTAATTGCCAGTCCTAGACTGTAGGGCTTGGGCTCAATAGCGGTACATAGGCTCAGTTGCTTCACAGCATGTGGAATCTTCCTGGACTGGAGATTGAATCCATATCCCTTGCATTGGCAGGTTAATTCTTACCCACTCTACCACCAGGGAAGCCCGGGAGTGTGTTTCTCTATTTCTGAAATAAATAAATAATGCCATTGCAATCTTGATAGGGATTGTATGAAATCGGTAGCTAGGTTTTGGTAGTACTGATATTTTAATGATATTAATTCTTCCAATCCATGAACACAGGATACATTTCATTTATTTGTGTCTTCTTTGATTTTTTTCATCAGTGTCTTACTTACATCAGAATAGAGATCTTTCACCTTCTTAGTTAAATTTATTCCTATGTATTTTATTGTTTTTGATATTATTATAAGTGAAGTTGATTTGTTTATTTCTTTTTCAGAAAATTTATTGTTAGTGTATAAAAATTATATTGACTTTTATATGTTAATTTTGAATCCTGCAACTTTACTAAATTCATGGATTACATCTAAGAGGTTTTTCTATTTGGGGTTGAATTTTTAGGATTTTCTTTATATAAAATCATGTCATCTGCAAGTAGGTACAATTTTACTTCTTTCTCTACAATTCTCTCCAATTTATTTCTTTTTCTTGACCAATTACTCTGACTAGGACTTCCAGAATTATACTGAATAAGAGTGGTGACAGTGAGTACGCTTGTCTTGTTTTTGATCTTAGAGAAAATGCTCTCAACCTTTCACCATTGAGTTTGCTAGCTGTGGGCTTTTTATATATGGCCTTTACTGTGTTAAGATATATTCTTGCTATGCCTAACTTAAGAGTTTTTTTTTTTTTTAATCATGAATGGGTGTTGAGTTTTGTCAAATGCTTTTTCTGTGTCTATTGAGATGGTTTTATGATTCTTCTACTCTATTAATATGATGTGTCATATTGATTAATTTGCCTATACTAAGCCATGTTTGCATCAGTCAGTCAGTCAGTTCAATCACTCAGTCGTGTCCGACTCTTTGCGACCCCAAGGACTGCAGCACTCCAGGCTTCCTTATCCATCACCAACTCCCGGAGCTTGCTCAAATTCATGTCCATCAAGTCGGTGATGCCATCCAGTCATCTCATCCTCTGTCGGCCCCTTCTCCTCCTGCCTTCAATCTTTCCCAGCATTACAGTCTTTTCCAATGAGTCAGTTCTTCGCATCAGGTGGCCAGAGTATTGGAGCTTCAGTTTCAGCTTCAGTCCTTCTATCCTAGGGATAAATTCCACTTAATTGCAGTGAGCAATCTTTTTGATGTGCTGTTGAAATTGGTTTGCTGGTATTTTACTGAGAATTTATGCATCTATATTCATCAGAGATGTTGGCCTATACTACCTTTTTGTTAATGTTATTGCTGTCTTTGGTTTTCAGCAGTCTTATTGTGATGTGCTTAAGTGTAGTTTTCCTTACATTTACTTTATATTGACACTGCAAACTTAGATGATGTTATACACACGTGGGGAGGATTTTTTTCTTTAACTTTGTGGTAGACAGAATAAGAGACCATCACCTTAATCCAATCGAGGACAGAGTTAATTAAGGCTAGGTTTTACCCTTTATAAGGCCTGATCTATTTCCAATTTGGCTGTAGTCACATTCATCCTCCTTCAGAGTCAATTGAAAGACTGGGTGCTTTCCAAGGCTCCTCTCTTCTGGCTAGTCTTGAACACTAATTTTTATCTAGTCTTGTAAAAGCTCCACTCATATTCTCTGGCCCTTAGCAGCTACTGCTTTATATTTATCTTTTCATTCTCTCCACCAATGCCACTTATGAATTAGATAATTTCTGAAGGGAAAAACAATATAGTGTTGAATTCACCTCAAATTTTCCCTTTTTCCATGAACTTGAACCATAAATCCTAGCTACCTTTGTAACTTTCTGGTGGCTTTCAAATAGGTTTTCAAAAACATTTTAATCAACTTTTTACTTGTACTTGATGGAAGAATTAACCTACTGCTTGTCAGTTCCTTGTGTCCAGAAGCAAAATTGTTACTGGTAAATTAGATGGCAAACTTTGTTAACAGACACTTTAACCCAGCATTGTCATGCAGTTTCAATATAATAGCTGATGTTCAAAACAGCAACCTGGGGCCATTCTGATGCTAATATGTCTTCTGAATCATCAAAGAGTAAATTAAAATCAAAATAGCTTTAGTGTTTGCGATATTTAATGAGCTTTCATTCATTTCACAGGTAATCCATAAACATTGAATATGAGAATTTGCCTTCAAAATATTTCTGTCAAATTCTTCTCTTCTTTGTCTTATGTGCCACAAATCTGAAGCATCAATTCTGCCATATGAACATTTGAGTAAGTCTAAAGCTGCTTCTTAAATGTCTTGGTCTTTCTCTCTGCACTCCAGAACTTTTATGCAGAAGAGGGACACTTTCCATCTGGCTAAACAAGGACTCATGGCAGAAAGTTAATTTTTATGCAAAAATATCATCTTTGCTAACAAGATGTTTGGAATCTAAAGTGTATGACTCACCTAGTCTTGTTTGCTTTAGAGCTCCTGTCTAAAGCCCTGCTGAGACAACTGATATTCAGGAGAAATTATCTAAAGACACCATTTGTTCTTGTTGTTGTTCAGTTGCTAAGTCCTGTCTGGCTCTTTTTGACCTCATGGATTGCAGCACACCAGGCTCCTCTGTCCCACTATCTCCCCGAGTTTGCTCAAACTCACATCCGTTGAGTCATTGATGCCATCGAACCATCTTCTCCTCTGCCTCTCCATTTTCCTTTTGCCTTCAGTCTTTTCCAGAATTAGGGTCTTTTCCAATGAGTTGACTCTTCACATCAGGTGACCACAGTATTGGAGCTTCAGCTTCAGTCTTTCCAATGAGTATTCAGGGTTGATTTCCTTAGAATTGGCTGGTTTGATCTCATTGCAGTTCAAGGGACTCTCAAGAGGTTTCTCCAGCTGTTCAAAAGCATCAGTTCTTTGGTGATCAGTCTTCTTTATGGTCCAGCTCTCACTCACATCTGTACTACTGGAAACACCATTACTTTGACTATATGGACTTTGGTTGGTAAAGTGATGTTTCTGCTTTTTAATATACTGTCTAGCTTTGTTATTGGTTCCCTTTCAAGAAGCAAGCATCTTTTTTTTTTTTAGGTTTATTTTTACTTTATTTTGCTTTACAATACTGTATTGGTTTTGCCATACATTGACATGAATCAGCCATGGGTGTACATGAGTTCCCAATCCTGAACCCCACTCCCACCTCCCACCCCATATCATCTCTCTGGATCATCCCCGTGCACCAGCCCCAAGCATCCTGTATCCTGTGTCGAACATAGACTGGCAATTCGTTTCTTACATGATAGTATACATGTTTCAGTGCTCTTCTCCCAAATCATCCCACCCTCTCCCTCTCCCACAGAGTCCAAAAGTCCGTTCTAAACATCTGTGTCTCTTTTGCTGTCTCGCATACAGGGTTATCATTACCATCTTTCTAAATCCCATATATATGTGTTAGTATATTGTATTGGTGTTTTTCTTTCTGGCTTACTTCACTCTGTATAATAGGCTCCAGTTTCATCCACCTCATTAGAACTGATTCAAATGTATTCTTTTTAATGGCTGAGTAATACTCCATTGTATATATGTACCATAGCTTTCTTATCCATTCATCTGCTGATGGACATCTAGGTTGTTTCCATGTCCTGGCTATCATAAACAGTGCTGCAATGAACATTGGGGTACATGTGTCTCTTTCAACTCTGGTTTCCTCGGTGTGTATGCCCAGCAGTGGGATTGCTGGGTCATGAGGCAGTTCTATTTGCAATTTTTTAAGGAATCTCCACACTGTTCTCCATAGTGGCTGTACTGAAGCAAGCATCTTTTAATTTCATGGCTGCCGTCACTGTCTGCAGTGATTTTGGAGGCCCCCAGAATAAAATCTGTCACTGCTTTCACTTTCCTCCTCTATTTGTCATGAAGTGATGAGACTGGAGGCCATAATCTTAGCTTTTTGAATGCTGACTACTAAGCCAGATTTTTCACTCTCCTCTTTCACTTTCATCAAGACACTTTTTAGTTCCTGGAGAAGGAAATGGCAACCCACTCCAGTATTCTTGCCTGGAGAATCCCACAGACAGAAGAGGGTGGTGGGCTACAGTCCACGGGGTCGCAAAGAGTCAGACATGACTGAGTGACTTCACTTCACTTCACTTTCTGCCATTAGGGGGGTATCACCTGCATATCTGAGGTTATTGATATTACTCCCAGCAGTCTTGATTCCAGTTTGTGATTTATCCAACCTGGCATTTCACATGGCATACTCTGCATATAAGTTAAATAAGCAGAGTGACAATATACAGCTTTGTTGTACTCCTTTCCCAATTTTGAACCAGTCTGTTTTTCCATGTCTAGTTCTAACTGTTGCTTCTTGACCAGCATACAGGTTTCTCAGGAGGAGGCAGATAAGGTGGTCTGGTAGTCCCATCTCTAAGAATTTTCTATAGTTTGTTGTGATCCACACAGTCAAAGGCCTTACCATTGTCAATGAAGCAGAAATACATGTTTTCTGGAATTCACTTGCTTTTTCTGTGATCTACTGGATGTTGGCAATTTGATCTCTGGTTCCTCTGCCTTTCCTAAATCCAACTTGTACATCTGGAATTTCTTGGTTCACATACTACTAAAGCTTAGCTTGAAAGATTTTGAGTATTACCTTGCTATCATGTGAAATGAGCACAATTGTGAGGTAGTTTGAACATCCTTTGGCATTTCCCTTCTTTGGAATTGAAATGAAAGTGGACGTTTTCAAGTCTTGTGGCCATTGGTGAGTTTTCCAAATCTACTGACTTATTGAGTGAAGCACTTTAACAGCATCATCTTTTAGGATTTGAAATAGCTCAGCTGGAATTCTATCACCTGCACTAGCTTTGTTTGAGGTAATGCTTCCTAAGGCCCATTTGATTTCACACTCCAAGATGTCTGACTCTAGGTGAGTGATCACGCCACCGAGGTTATCTGGGTCATTAAGATGTTTTATGTGTATTCTTCTGTGTATTCTTACCACCTCTTCTTAATCTCTTCTGCATCTGTTAAGTCCTTACAATTTCTATCCTTCATTGTGCCCATCCTTACATGAAGTGTTCCTGTGATATCTCCAATTTTCTTGAAGAGATCTCTAGTCTTTCCCATTCTATTGCTTTCCTCTATTTCTTTGCATTGTTCATTTAAGGCCTTTTTATCCCTCCTTGCTCTTCTCTGAACCTCCACATTCAGTTGAGTATATCTTTCAATTTCTCCCTTACCTTTTATTTATCTTCTTTCCTCAGCTACATGTAAAGCCTCCTCCAACAACCACTCTGCCTTCTTGCATTTCTTTTTCTTCAGGATGATTTTGGTCACTGACTTCTGTACAATGTTATGAACTTCCATCTATAGTTCTTCAGACACTGTCTACCAGATCTAATCCCTTGAATCTATTTGTCAGTTCCTTTGTATAATCATAAGTGATTTGATTTAGGTCATTCCTAAACCCTGCCAATCATTTATTTCTAGCTGCATGGTAGAGTTACATTTTGTGTGTGTGTTTAAAATTAACTGGATCTTTACCCCAAACAAGCTAAATTTTCAAATTTGTAATTTCTTGGAATTTTTCAGAAGTACATGTGATTGTAATGAGCAGCCAGCTATTTCAAAAACTCATGGGTGATTAGAAAACTGTATATCTAAGTCTTATTACTTTAGCTCCTAGGATAAATATATTAACCACAATTATGATTTAAACGTTCCACTGCCCTTCTTCTTGAAGGTGAATGTAGGAATATAAGTATGACCAATAGTTTTATATCATCTGTGAAACATTTTTGACAATATTGTCCATCCTGTGGTTCAGTAGTGGTTATACAAAGGACAGTTTTAACTTACCAGGAGTTACTCACAGGCCCACAAGTACACCTGCGTTTTGATGACTTTCAAATCCGCATACTGGATCCAGATCTCTGTCCTGAGCCTATGGCACAGCTTTACCTGGTTGTGTCTCTGGCTCCCAGAACACGACAATGCAAACTGAACTCAGGCAATGCAAACTGAACTTCTGCTCTCCCAGATCTGATGTTCCTTGTGATTCAGTGAATGGCACCTCCAGTTACCCAAAATGGAAACCTAAGAGTCATCCTCCACACCTACATTCTCAACCCCCGACTGATTGGGTCTCTAAGTTTTGCTCCTTTGCTGTCTCTCACATCCACCCCTTTTTCTACCAACTCCTATCTCCTGAATTCAGGCTCATCACTTCTCATATGGATTTTTGCAGAAAACCTATAACTGGATTTTAGTGGCTTCACTCTCTTTAATCCATTTTCATACCATTTCCAAAATCAGCTTTCTAAAGCAACAGCCTGATTGGTCATTCCCTTGTGATCTTTCAAAGGCTCCTCCAGTCCCATTAGGGTAAGATCTAAATATTTTAGGTTACATAAAAAGTTCTTTTTAATCTAGCTACCTCCTCATCCTCACCTCACACTTTGGTTCTGCCATATTCTAGAATAAGTCACAGCCTCACATGTCAGTCTTCTCACCTAGGCTTTCATGCTTTAAATGTTCTTCCCTCTTTTCTTTGCCTGGAAAATCCAATCGGTCACAGTAATTTAACTCAGGGGTCACTTCCTCCTGAAAACTTTCCTGAGTCCTCCAGGGTGGCCTATGACCTCTTTTTCCATGCACCTCAAACACCAGTGCTTGCCTTATCACACTATACTGTTATTGTCTGTTTACATAATCATCTTTTCTCATCTTTTCCTTAATCTATAAATTCCTTTAAAGGCAAGAAACTTGGTTTTATTATTCTAATCCCACTGCCTCACATACAAAAAAAAATGTAGACAGGATGCAGACTCACAGATGATGTGTTTGGGTGAATGAAAATTTTAATATGCTTTTCAGGCTTTTGTCAATTAAATAAAGATAGGTCCACTCAAAAGAAAAGTCATGATTTCTTTTTCAATAACTACCAGAAAGGTTAGAATTAAGGTTTATCTTAATTATAGTACTTAGTCTTGTACCAAGATGTCTAAAACACATTCCATTCTCACCCTCCACCATTTCTTTCCTCTGATCCTGTTCTTGAACCACAGTATAACTCACCTGGAGCCTCTGGTTTATGTATTACCCTGTGGCTATTGGAAGCTGCATAGAATGGGCTTTGCCATCAAACAAACCTTGGGTTCAAGTTCTGGACTACTATTTACTACTATTTATGTAGGTAGGCAACATTAGATGGGGCTTCCCATGTGACTCAGTGGTAAAGAAACTGCCAGTACGGGAGACTCAGAATCCGTGGGTTCAATCTTTGGGTTGGGAAGTTCCCTTGAAGGAGGAAATGAAAACCCACTCCAGTATTCTTGTCTGGAAAATCTCATGGACAGAGGAGCCTAGTAGGCTACAGTCCATCAGGTTGCAAAGAGTTGGACGCAACTTAGCATGCACACAATATTAGATAATTTATTAAACATCTCTAAGCCTCAGTTTCCTCATTTGCAAAATGGGGACAATAGTACCTGCTTTACTGGTGGACTAGGATGGTGATGTTATGATTAAATAATATAATGCACAGTACTGAATCTCACAGTAAAAGTTCTGTAAACATCATTAATTGTTATTGTTGTGAACATGACTAACTCATTAGCAGGAGAGAAGCTACTATTGGGAACCAGAGTTAACTTTTATTGCTTGATCCTGAAGGTAGTAAAATGCCTGTCCCACTGGAAATTGTTCAAAAGTGGTTACTATTATTAATTTTTAAGGGCTCCAGATAGTTGAGATTTTGTTGTATTCTTCTAACACCATAATGTTTTTTAGTTTTTGTTTTCTTATCTCACGTTGTCAGTTATCCTGCCTTTTTATTACAAGCTTCCCAGAGTTTACATATGCTGGTTTTCCATGATCATCATTCTCAATGATCATAGTCATCATTATCATCCCGTTACCATCACCACCTTTGGCATATGGGCAGATACAGGGTCCTGATCTTCCATTTCTCCGGGACTGTTCCCTTTCTTATTCTCAGCCTTCAGACTCTGCTGCCATCTTAACTTAAGCCTTACAAATGGGCCTGGGGGTTAGAGAGCATGAAGCTAGTGTTCCAGCCAGGACAATGCAAAAGATGAAACATCATCTCAGATGGAGACGGGAAGATCAGGATGAGAATCTGACCAAAAGTGGCACAAGAAGGGCCAAGATGGTCACAGCCTGGGCTTGGGAGTATGGGTACCTGGAAGTTGGAACTGAGCACAGGATAAAAGCAGTAAGCAGAATGAATCAAGGGAAGAGAGAGGCTGGGAGCTGACTGGTCTGTTCTACCTGGTTCCCTCTGTCCCTGTAAAATGCATTAAATTTCAAAGGCAATTGCAAGTTGATTGGCTTGAGGAGACACCTCAGCACTTTTTCAGTGGGAACACTTACTTGTAGTTGTTGTTTTCTACATGCTACGTCATGTCTGACCCTTTTGTGACCCCATGGGCTGTAACCTTCCAGGCTCCTCTGTCCACGGCAAGGATACTGGAGTGGTTGCCACTTTCTTCTCCAGGGGATCTTCCCAACCCAGGAATGGATCCCTCATCCCCTACAGGTGGATACTTTACCAATGAACAACAAGGGAAACCCAGAAGCATGTACTTTAACCAAGGCCAAACTTATTTTATCCCACAAATAAAAGGATTTCATATGCAGAACTACAGGACTGCTGGTGTGAACAAGACGATCAAGATATAAGGAACTAGACACCTGTCTCTGTTTGGATAGAAAGAGGGTCTCTACAGTAAACAGACCTAAATTCTTAGAGGAGGCAATGTGGTTAGAAGAAATACCAATGAGGGAAAAAAAGAGAATAATATAGGCAGAAACTGAATGTTAATCTTTCATTTATTTAGTGAGCAGAACATGCCTGGAGTTACAATGTAGATTTTTAAGTCAGCTATAAGCACTGTCCCTGGCAGATCACAAAAACTCAAGGATGGGAATAACATATCTTTGAGCAGCCAGGATGGAGTTTAGGCAAATAGAATAGTGGAAGCCCCAGAAGATGTTGATGGGGAGGTAGGATAAAGCTCAGTGGAAATTAAGTAGATGCACAGAGAGAAATTAAGTCCAAAATCTGTTTGGCCCCAAAAGAAGTGAAGGGAAAAGAATAATCTTTTTTTTTTTTTTAACTTTCCAGCCTTTGGTTGAAGTTCATTGCTTGAATGCATTCCCAAACTATGATCCAATAATTCCTAAAGGCAGTGCTCATAAAATGGAAATCTTCTACTGTAAAAAAGAAAAGGTGATCAGAGTTTAAACATTTTTGCTTTTTATATCTCTATGAACTTGACTTTTACCATTTATGTCTAATAGGCTTAAGTCTGTAGAAAAGTTTTATTTTACCTGACCTCAAACACAGTGACTATATATCCTTCCACAATACCTTCTAGTACATCACCAAGTATTAATATGAAGCTGATTTTTTAAAACTAATGAATAATAACCAAGAAAATGAACTAAGCTTGTTTTTGCCATAATATTAACATTACTGCAGTACATTTTAACATATTAACATGAGTCAGAATGTGATTATTTAGTACTTGCCAGAAGCAACCCAAATCATTTATGGTCTTATTTTTCAGATCTCTCTTTTTTCCCCCATTCTATTGGGGTTTTCTTTAAGACTTTGAATAAATTCAGAATTAATACATACATTTTTTTAAAATGAAGCATAATTTTGATTAGAGCATGGGTTGCATACATTCTTAACTTATTTTTTATTTTGCTGGAGGAAAATATATTTAGTTTCCATTTACTTGTCTTTATTATACAGAGGTTAGACTAGATTATTACTAATGTTGCTTAATGTTTTAAAAGTGTATGACTTTACATGAAATTTAAAAAAAATTCTTGGATAAATGTAATTCCTCTCTCAAGGAAATGTAATTTTTAGTCAACATAGTATGATGAGTTCCTTGTGCATAGCCATTTACAATGTTCACAATTCTAGAGGAGAAAAATGATAATAAGTATCACGGAAAAATACTCAAATGGGTAATAAATGTATGATGCCCTTTGAAAAAGATTCCTACAAATGACAAATAGGTCATAAGCAAAAAATTATTGAGCAGTATAAGGAGACACATAAAGGAAAACTTACAAGTCAATGTAATGATGATACTTCCAATGACTATATCAGATAGTTGAACATAATTCAGTTTTATCATGTACTTTGCAGGGTGTTCAATACTATGAGTACTACAAAAAGTATAAATTATGTTCTCCTTCTTCATAGTACTTATTACATTAGAGAAACAGGGCTAATGCATAACAAATAATTAGAGGAAAGTATAACAATGAATTCTTGTGCTGTTTCTCTAGTGCTTTACAAAGCTTTAATAGTTTTCAGAGAAAGGTTAAAAGAAAGACATAAAAGTTACAATTATCTTACAAGAAAACTAGGAAACCTTGAGAACACTTACAATAAATTTCAAGATCTGTGTTTCAGAGGTATAGCTGGAAGGCTGTTGTCTGAATTAAGTTAAAATTAAAGAACAGTGAAAGTGAAAGTGAAGTCCCTCAGCCGTGTCCGACTCTTTGCGACCCCATGGACTGTAGCCTACTGGGCTTCTCCATCCATGGGATTTTACGTTCAAAATTTTAAAACTTGCCTGGAAATTGCTACTTTGGAGCTAATGTTGATTAATAAAGTTTTATCCATGAGGTTAGGTTCAGCTCCATGTAATAGAGACTCAATAGAGACTCAAAATAATAGTGGCTTAAAAAACTTGGCTTCTGTGCACCAGTGCTGAATCAAATCTCAGAAGCAGAGTTTTGGGTGGAGTAGAAAACAACAGTTTTATTGATTTGCCAAAATAGAGGACATAGTGGGCTTATGCTTCAAAAAATTTTTGTCCCAACCTAGAGGGATTTGGTGAGGAGTTTTATAGCCATGGTTGAAGGGTAGGCTTGCTGAAAAGGGTCAGGGTGTGTGCAGGGCCTCAGGTGGTCTCCTGACGAGCTTCTCAGATAACTTTCTCTCTGGAACATCTCCCATTTGGCAATGTCTTAATTCTGTAGGAGAGCTCAAAGATATTGTAATGTGCACTTGAATGTGCACTTCCATCACCAGTCACATCCACAACTGGGTGTTGTTTTTCCAGTAGTCATGTATGGATGTGACAGTTGGACCATAAAGAAAGTTGAGTACCAAAGAATTGATGCTTCTGAACTGTGGTGTTGGAGAAGACTCTTGAGAATCCCCTGAACTGCAAGGAGATCAAACCAGTCAATCCTAAAGGAAATCAGTGTTGAATATTCATTGGAAGGACTGATGCTGAAGCTGCAATACTTTGGCCACCTGATGCGCAGAACTGACTCATTGGGAAAGACCCTGATGCTGAGAAAGATTGAAGGCAGGAGGAGAAGGGGATGACAGAGGATAAGATGGTTGGATGGCATCACTGACTCGATGGACATGAGTTTGAGCAAGCTCTGGGTGTTGGTGATGGACAGAGAGGCCTGGCCTGCTGCGGTCCATGGGATCAGAAGAGTCTGACACAACTGAGCAACTGAACGGAACTGAACTGAGAGTCCTGCCCCAAGGCTCCACTATTGGTTCTTGGCTGCTCCTCCCTTGTCTCTGCATCCTCTCCCTTCCCTGATTAGCAACACAGGAACCAGCCCTTTGGAACTCAGTGAAGGTCATGGAGGTTGGAGTCTATTCCCAACAAACAGGAAAGGGAGGACATAGAAAAGATTCCATACCCAGGAACCCCACAAGGTCCTACTCTGTTTCAGTTTTAGCAAAATAGAAGTTTTTCACTCTAAACTTCCAGTAGAAGTTCAAAGATTTGAGGGCATATGAATCTGCTCCCCCAGATTTTGGGGGACCCATGCTGTCTCCATCATCACCATGATCCAAGCAGTTACAAGTCTAGCCCAGTTTCCAGGGGCTTGTGAAAGAAATTTCCACCCATATCTTGGTGGGATGACAAAGAATTGCAACCATCTTTAATCTATCACGAATATAAAGAAGGCAAAATACTAGAATGAGTTGAGCCTTGCAATATCATCCATGACAACCAAGAAGAATTTTTAAAGTTATACTTGGGGCAAGAAGACAAAGGAAAACATTATTTCATTGATTTTGAACAAATGGAGTGATATAAATAGATGCATGACAGAAAGAAAGTAAAATGTCTCAACTCCTATTTTGCTTCTGTCAGGAAGAAATGCAAATCAGGTGGGAAAAGGTAAAATTAACATTGATAAGAAAGAACTGCAGTCCAAGATGAGCAAACAGACCCCAAAAGAAGGATTTATCTGCTCTGAATAATATTTTCCCCTGCCTTTAATGATTCAGCTTTCAAGGCTTATAAGCAAACAGCATTTACTGAGCACATGTTATGTGTTTGGTACATTCATAGGCACTGGGTGTTTATTTCAAGTGCACTGTGATTAATGATAGAACAAGATGGGGGGAAAAGTAATAAAACCCTAAATTATATTTACATGCAATGTTGGCTCAGTGGGTAAATAATCTACCTGCAATACAGGAGATTCAAGTTCAATCCCTGGGTCAGGAAGATCCCCTGCTGAAGGAAATGGCAACCCACTCCAGTATTCTTGCCTGAAGAATCCCATGGATAGAGGAGACTGGTGGGCTACAGTCCATGGAGTCACAAAGAGTCGGACATGATTGAAGTGACTGAGCACACAGGGTCTGGAATATGGAAAAAGACAATCCTGCTTTGCTTGGATATAATAAGAACAGACCTGTAGCATTGAGTTCAATGTTGAGGCTTCAGTTTAAGTTGACTATTGATAGCCTGGAGGGAAACCTGCAGAAATGCCTAGAAAAAGGGAATTGTCTCGGGAAAGGGACACATAAAAAAAGGATAATATTTTTGCCTGGAGGCAAGACAGCTTTTATTAGCTATGTAATTTGTCTTCAACTCTTCAAAGGGTTTTCATGTGACTCTGACTCATAGTAGGAAGAATTTTCTAATATTTAGACCTATTGGGTGAACAAACCTGTTTATTTATTTTGAGGCTGTATGCTGCTGCTGTTGCTGCTAAGTCGCCTCATTCGTGTTCGACTCTGTGCTACCCCATAGATGGCAACCCACCAGGCTCCCCTGTCCCTGGGATTCTCCAGGCAAGAACACTGGAGTGGGGTGCCATTTCCTTCTCCAATGCATGAAAGTGAAAAGTGAAAGTGAAGTCCTCAGTCATGTCCCACTCTTAGCGACCCCATGGACTGCAGCCTACCAGGCTCTTCTGTCCATGGGATTTTCCAGGCAAGAGTACTGGAGTGGGGTGCCATTGCCTTCTCCATGAGACTGTATAGGTCTTATTAAATCTCATGATTTAGAATTTTCTGTAGGTTTTTCTCCGAAGAGTGAATTTGCCAAGAAAAATTGTTTTTTTTTTTTTAATGAAAAATACAGAGATGAAAAAATATCTGAAAATTAAAAAAATACACTTGATAAGATAAAATTCTGGATTAGGCACTGCCCAAGACAAGATCAGTGAAGCTAAAAACCTAACTGGAAGCACAAAACAGAAAACACAGAGAAGAAAAAATGAAAGAAAAAACATGACCTGTGAAACATTATGAAGTAGTCAGGTATACATGTAACTTGAGTTACGAAAAAAGGGAGAAAGGAGAGCATGGGAGTTAAAAAAATAAAATAAAATTAGAAACAATAACGGCTGAAAATTTTCCAAATGTCTCAAAAACAGTAAACCCAAAGATCAAAACACCAATAAATCTTAAGCAGAAGAAATATAGAGAAAACCACTAAGTCACAACATAATTAAATTGCTAAACATCAGGGCTAAAGAGAATGCCTTAAATTCAGACAAACAGGATACATTATGCAGACAGGAACAAAGTCGAAAAAGATAACAACCTTCTTGTCAAGAGCTAATTAAACTAGGAGATAAAGGAGCAATGATTTTGAAGTGCTGAAGAAAAATATCTGTAAACTGAGGATTTTGTTTTCAGAAGTAAAAGCAAAAAAAGAAAAGAGTTTTACAGACAAAATCTGAAAGAACTCATTGGAACCAAATATGCATTACAAAAGGTGATAAAGAAAGTTCTTTGGGCAGAAGGAAAATAATACAAGATGGATCTACACAGAGAAATGATAGATATAAGAGTAAATATAAGAGTTTTTTTCACATATGCATTTGTAATAGATTACTGAGTGCTTAAAGCAAAAAGAATAATAATGTGTGATAGAGTTTATAAGGTATATGGAAGTAAAATATATGACAACAAAAGCATAAAGGATGGAGGGAAAGTGAAATTGTAGTTATAAGGTTCTTACACTATATGTGACATGATATAACATCATTTGAATATAGATTATGCTAAGTAAAAAATGTATACTGTAACCATAAAGCAACAACTGAAAAATTAAATAAAACAAAGAGGATAGGCAGTAAAAGATATAAAAATGAAATTATTAAAAAAATGTTCACTTTATCCAAAAAAGACAAGAAATTAAAACCATATGAAACAAATAAAAAACAAAAACCATAGAACAGGTATGATATGATTCCTTTCATATGAAGAATTTAAAGTATAGATAAAACTATAGATAAACATAAAATTTTATAGATAAACATAAAAACTAAAGGTGGTTGCCAAGGGCTAAAAGGAAGAGAAAGAAGGAGGAAGAATTATAGTTTAATAGGTATAGTGTTTCAGGGTTGTAAGATGAAAAAGTTCCGGATACCTGTTGTACAACAATGTGAATATACTTAAGACTACTGAACTGTACATTTAAAAACGGTTACAATCAAGACTTCCTGGTGGTACCAGGTTAAGAGTCTGCATGCCAATGCAGCAGACACAGATTTAATCCCTGATTTGGGAAAATTCCATGTGTCGTGAAGCAACTCAAGCCTCTGTGCCACAACTACTGAGCCCACACTCGAGAGCCCATGAGCTGCAAATACTGAGCCCACATCCTGTAACTACTGAAAACAGTGCATCCAGAGCCTGTGCTCCACAAGAGAAGCTACCAGAATGAGAAGCAACCATGAGAAGTAGAGTAGTTAACTGCGGCAAAGAGAACCCCCTGCTCATCACAATTAGAGAAAGGCCACACACAGCAAGGAAGACCCAGCACAACAAAAATAAATAAATAAGTAATTTCTTTAAATGATTATGGTGATAAAATAAATATTATGTGTTTTTTAGCCACAATGAAGCAATTTTAGAAAACCAAGATGATAAATTTAAATTCAACCAAAGAAGAAAATGGAAAGATATATCCATCTGAATGCAGAGTTCCAAAGAATAGCAAGGAGAGATAAGAAAGCCTTCCTAAGTGATCAATGAAAATAAATAGAGGAAAACAGTAGAATAGGAAAGACTAGAGATCTCTTCAAGAAAATTAGAGATGCCATGGGAGCATTTCATCCAAAGATGGGTACAATAAAGGACAGAAATGGTATGAAACTAACAGAAGTAGAAGATATTAAGAAGAGGTGGCAAGAATACAAAAAAGAACTATACAAAAAAAGATCTTAATAATCCAGATAACTACGATGGTGTGATCACTCATCTAGAGCCAGACATCCGGAATGGGAAGTCAAGTGCTCCTTAGGAAGCATCACTACAAACAAAGCTAGTGGTGGTGATGAAATTCCAGTTGAGCTATTTCAAATCCTAAAAGATGATGCTGTGAAAGTGCTGCAATCAATATGCCAACAAATTTGGAAAACTCAACAGTGGCCACAGGACTGGAAAATGTCAGTTTTCATTCCAACCCCAAAGAAAGGCAATGCCAAAGAATGCTTAAACTACCACACAATTGCACTCATCACACATGGTAGCAAAGTAATGCTCAAAATTCTCCACCAACAGTACATGAACTGCGAACTTCCAGATGTTTGAGCTGGTTTTAGAAAAGGCAGAGGAACCAGAGAACAAATTGCCAATATCTGTTGGATCATAGAAAAAGCAAGAGAGTTCCAGAAAAACATCTACTTCTGCTTTATTGACTACACCAAAGCCTTTGACTGTGTGGATCACAATAAACTGTGGAAAATTCTGAGAGAGATGGGAATACCAGACCACCTTTTACCTGCCTCCTGAGAAATCAGCATGCAGGTCAAGAAGCAATAGTTAGAACTTGACTTGGAACAATGGACTGGTTCCAAATTGGGAAAGGAGTATGACAAGGCTGTATATTGTCACCCTGCTTATTTAACTTATATGCAGAGTACATCATGAGAAATGCTGGGCTGGATGAAGCACAAGCTGGAATCAATATTGGTGGGAGAAATACCAATAACCTCAGATATGCAGATGACGGCACCCTTATGACTGAAAGTGAAGAGGAACTAAAGAGCCTCTTGATGAGGGTGAAAAAGCAGAGTGAAAAAGCTGACTTAAAACTCAACATTCAAAAAGTAAAGATCATGGCATCTGGTCCCATCACTTCATGGCAAATAGATAGGGAAACAGTGGCTGACTTTATCTTGGGGGGCTCCAAAATCACTGCACATGGTTAATGCAGCCATGAAACTAAAAGATGCTTGCTCCTATGACCAACATAGACAGCCTTTTAAAAAGCAGAGACATTACTTTGCCAACAAAGGTCCGTCTAGCCAAAGCTATTGTTTTTCCAGTAGTCACATATGGATGTGAGAGTTGGACCATAAAGAAAGCTGGGCACCGTAGAACTGGTGCTTTTGAACTGTGGTGTTGGAGAAGACTCTTGAGAGTCCCTTGGACTGCAAGGAGATTAAATGAGTGAGTACTAAAGGAAATCAACCCTGAATATTCACTGGAAGGATGATGCTGGAGCCAACGCTCCAATACTTTGGCCACCTGAAGAGAAGATTTGACTCTTAGAAAAAACCCTGATGCTGGGAAAGATTGAAGACAGGAGGAGAAGGGTGCGACAGAGGATGAGATGGTTGTATGGCATCACTGACTTGGTGGACATGAGTTTGAGTAAGCTCTGGAAGTTGGTGATGGACAGGGAAGCCTAGTGTGCTGCAGTCCATGGGGCTGCAAAGAATTGGACATGACTGAACGACTGAACTGAACTGATAAAAGAATTATATTAAATGTAAATGACCTAAATATTCCAATTAAACACTAGGTGTTATAATATTAGATAGATCCAATTTTAAACTGTCAATAACAAAAAATTTCAACAAACTATAAAGATATAGAATTAATGTGACAGGATAAAAAAAGACATACTATGCAAACACTAATCAAAGGAAAGTAGGAGTGGTTGTATTGATATCATAGAAATTATATTTTTAAAAAAGGAATATAACACAGATAAGGATACTTCATAATGGTGAACGTTTCAATTCATCAGAGAACATAACAATTGTCTGTATGCACCTAATAACAAGATTTCAAAATACATGAGCCTATATCTAATAGAATGGAAAATAAAAACAGAAAAATCTACAATTTTCAATATTCCTCTCTCGGTAAATGATATGACAGATAAATAAAAAATTATTAAAAATATAGAAGACTTTACCAATAATTTCAGCCAACATCTCCATCATTTTTTTTTAAAATCTTAAACCAAATTTGCATTCCTGGGATCAAGCCCACTTTATTATATGTTGCTGGATTTGATTTGATAATATTTTCTAAAGGATTGCTATTAATATTATACCTGAGAACATAAAGACACATATTCTTTCCAAGTATATATAGAACATTTACTGTGGTAAAACACGTTCTGGGGCATAAAGCAAATCTCAATAAACGTCAAAGTACTGAAATCAGAGAAGATTGGTAGGTGTGTTTTCTGACCATACTGGAATTAAACTATAAATCAATAACAGAAAATACCTTAAAAATACCTTCAAATATTAGGAAATTGAGTGACACACTTGTAAATAACCCTAATAATGCTTTGAATGAATAATTTCTAAAAAGAAGAAATCACAAGAAAAATTAAGAAATACTTTTAAACTAAATAAAAATAAAAATGCAACTCAAAATTTGTGGGCTATAACTAAAGGAATCCTTAGAAACAAATGTATAGCTTTAAACACTTATATTGGCAAAGAAGAAAGACCAAAATAAATGAAACAAAATTTTGCCTAATCTAGAATAAAAATAAATTAAACCCATAGTAAATAGAAGAAAGGAAATAATAAAATGAGACAAAAGTATTTGAAATTTAAAGCTGAAAAGCAAAATAGAAAATCAGTGAAACCAAAAGATATATCTTTGAAGAGGTAAATAAAATTGCTAACTTTCTAGTCAGAATTATTAGCAGAGAGAGAACTATGAGTTGCTTATGCCAGGAATAAATGAGGGACTCCCACTAAAAATTATACAGGCATCCAAAGAATACTAGGGAAACGTATTTTAAAAATTTATGTCCATAAATTCAAACTCCCTGATGAAATGGATAAATTCCTTGACAGACACAAACTACCAAAGTTTATATAGAGGAATCATGGAACTTCAATAGCTACATATCTATTAAATAACTTGAATTCATAATTAAAACCTTTCTACAAAGAAAATTTTGGCTCAAGTGGCTTCACTGTTAATTTTGTGAAAAGTAGACGGGCAGTTCTAAGAACCAGGAGAGATTGCAAGGGACACACTGCAAAGGAACATGAGGAAAATTTGGAGGTTATAAAAATATCCAGTTTTATGATTTTGGCAATGGATACACCTGCATTCATTTGTCAAATCTCACCAAATAGAGTACTTAAAGTTGGTAACTTTTATTGTGTATAAATTGCATATCACTCAGTTCAGCTCAGTTCAGTCGCTCGGTTGTGTCCGACTCTTTGTGATCCCAAGGACTGCAGTATGCCAGGCCACCCTCCATCACCAACTCCCGGAGCCTACCCAAACTCATGTCCATTGAGTTGGTGATGCCATCCAACCATCTCATCCTCTGTCATCCCTTTCTCCTCCTGCCCTCAATCTTTCCCAGCACTAGGGTCTTTTCAAATGAGTCACCTCTTTGCATCAGGTGGCCAATGTATTTGAGTTTCAGCTTCAACATCAGTCCTTTCAATGAACACCCAGGACTGATCTCCTTTAGGATGAACTGGTTGGATCTCCTTGCAGTCCAAGGGACTCTCAACAGTTTTCTCCAACACCACAGTTCAAAAGTATCAGTTCTTCAGTGCTCACGTTTCTTTATAGTCCAACTCTTACACCCATACATGACTACTGGAAAAACCGTAGCCTTGACTAGACAGACCTTTGTTGGCAAAGTCATGTCTCTGCTTTTGAATATGCTGTCTAGGTTGGCCAAAACTTTCCTTCCAAGGAGGAAGTGTCTTTTAATTTCATGGCTGCAATCACCATTTGCAATGATTTTGAAGCCCCCCAAAAATAGCCTGCCACTGTTTCCACTGTTTCCCCATCTATTTCCCATGAAGTGATGGGACCAGATGCCATGATCTTAGTCTTCCGAATGTTGAGCTTTAAACCAACATTTTCACTCTCCTCTTTCACTTTCATCAAGAGACTCTTTAGTTCCTCTTCACTTTCTGCCATAAGGGTGGTGTCATCTGCATATCTGAGGTTATTGATATTTCTCCCAGCAATCTTGATTCCAGCTTGTGCTTCTTCCAGCACAGCGTTTCTCATGATGTACACTGCATAGAAGTTAAATAAGCAGGGTGACAATATACAGCCTTGACGTACTCCTTTTCCTATTTGGAACCAGTCTGTTGTTCCATGTCCAGTTCTAACTATTGCTTCCTGACCTGACCTGCATACAGATTTCTCAAGAGGCAGGTCAGGTGGTCTGTATTCCCATCTCTTTCAGAATTTTCCAAAGTTTGTTGTGATCCACACAGTCAAAGGCTTTGGCATAATAATGAAGCAGAAATAATGTTTTTCTGGAACTCTCTTGCTTTTTCAATGATCTAGCAGATGTTGGTTATTTGATCTCTGGTTCCTCTGCCTTTTCTAAAACCAGCTTGAACATTTGGAAGTTCATGGTTCACATATTCCTGAAGCCTGGCTTGGAGAATTTTGAGTACTACATGACTAGTGTGTGAGATGAGTGCAATTGTGCGGTAGTTTAAGCATTCTTTGGCATTGCCTTTCTTTGGGATTGGAATGAAAACTGACCTTTTCCAGTCCTGTGGCCACTGCTGAGTTTTCCACATTTGCTGGCATATTGAGTGCAGCACTTTCACAGCATCATCTTTTAGGATTTGAAATAGCTCAACTGGAATTCCATCACCTCCACTAGCTTTGTTTATAGTGATGCTTCCTAAGGCCCACTTGACTTCTCATTCCAGGATGTCTGGCTCTAGGTGAGTGATCACACTATCGTGATTAACTGGGTCATGAAGTTTTTTGTACAGGTCTTCCGTGTATTCTTGCCACCTCTTCTTAATATCTTCTGCTTCTGTCAGGTCCATACCATTTCTGTCTTTATTGAGCCCATCTTTGCATGAAATATTCCCTTGATATCTCTAATTTTCTTGAAGAGATCTCTAGTCTTTCCCATTCTAATGTTTTCCTCTCTTTCTCTGTATTGATTGCTGAGAATGGCTTTCTTATCTCTCCTTGCTATTCTTTGGAACTTTGCATTCAAATGGATATGTCTTTCCTTTTCTCCTTTACTTTTTGTTTCTCTTCTTTTCATAGCTATTTGTAAGGCCTCCTCAGACAGCCATTTTGCTTTTTTGCATATCACTAAAGCTAACTAAAAAACAAGCAAACAGACAAACAAGAAACAATACTACAATGAATGATAGATCATTTATCACCAATATTAAAGAAAAAAAATGAGGAAGAGTAATGAGCTAGGTCGGTTATTCTCCATCCTGGATGCACTTCAGAATCACCTAAGCATCCAGGTATTTGTAAAGCAAAATACCAAAGACCAGACTCTGCCTCAAGAGTTTCAGAGAGTTCTTCTGATGCTGTCAGACTAACCTATGTGTGTGTGTGCACTCAGCTGTATCCAACTCTTTGCAACTCTATGGAACCTGAAAGAATTCAAATTGTCTTCTAATACTAAGCACTGAAATATCAGTGACTTTAGTTTTGTTTTTTTCTTTTTAAATTTAAATAGAGTTAATCTGGCAGTTTTATTGTTCCCAACCTCACCCAGCCACCTTGTTGCCTTGCCAAGTGTATTTTCAAAACCATTAGGCAATATGTTGCATAGTTTAGCAATTATAACTTTTAAATGTAGGTTATGGAAAAGCAGAAACACTTTAAACTACAGCTGAGATACAGTATCCTAAGAACATATGTGAGTTTCCCAGATGGCTTAATCCCAAGGGAACATATGTAGACATATACTTAATCTAAACCATCAGAAAGCCCTAAAAATTAATCCATTTTCATAAAGAAGACAGAATAATGAGTTTTTATTATTCAATATATTCCCTTTAAATCTTATTTTCAAGGCCTTAACGATTGTTTGGAGACTGAAATTATACTATGTAATGTCTTATTAGACTCACCATGTGACTTTGAGGAAATAAGCCTTTCTCCTGACATAAGTGGGAAATTAAGGAGAATGTTTTTTCTAGAGTTATATCAAAAGGGCTCTAAATTTCAAAGTGAAGGGATGTGTAAGCAGATAAAGATACTTCAGTGAATTGGATTTTCTTGATTTATCTTTCCAAATGTAGTTATTTTCTATCTCTTGTTTTTCCAAATGCTGCTCAAATTCTTTTCATTTTCTTCATTAATCACAGTGTTTCAATGTTTACCTGTTTTGTTGTGGGTTTTTTTTTGGTGTAGTAGATAAGCTTTGTTTTTCTAATTGATTCCTCTTTATATCTTATCTGTGCAAATAGATTTTATGTTTCCTATATTCTTATATACTACTATAAATTTTCAAATTCAAAGATACCTTCTTTTTACTTTTGAACATTTCTGATCTCTCTTTTAATCCACACATTTATTTAATGCAGTATTCTTAACATTTTCTGAGAAAACTAACTGATGAACACTTTAGATTTGAAGAAAGATGGAAATTTCTTTGCTGGTTATTTAGTCTCTGCAAAATATTTAACTTCATTCTCATATCAACTCAGTAATATATACCTTTTGTTCACTACAAAAGGTACATTCCAACTAACAAGACATTAGTAGAAATAATGTATAGAACCAGTAGGAGTGAATATGGACACCCCCACTACAGGAGGCAAGTTTTCCCCTTTCTTCCTATGTGTCCAGCTCCCTCTTCCCATTTCATATTCAGTGTCAAATATGTACATGACCAGGCTACGCCTGCTTTTTCCATGGGATTGAACAACCTCAGATGATTGCCAGTCTGATTACCAACCCCGATGATTATAGGAGAGTGATCAACTGAATCACCTTGCTTTACACTTGAACTAACAGCATTGTAAATTAACTATAATTCAATTTAAGTTTTTTTAATTAAAAATTTTAGAGGAAGGAACAACTGAAAGATTTATTTAACAAATTAAAATATTTCAAATCTGCTATAAATATAAGCAAAATCAGATCTACAATCCATACTTCCCAAATTCCTGATATCCTTCTGTCTGCCACAATATGACACGAATGTATCCTGCCAGTGACCCAAATGTGGGCTAATAGTACTGCTTTATAACTATCAATAGAAGGACTTTAATCAAACTGAATATGCAGTAAATTAATGTCATGTTTATGAAACAAGAGTGTTTATAAAATGACTTGCCATGCTTAATGCAACAACTTGAGTACAGTAGATTCTTAGTCGCTCTAAATGTCTTCCTGTGGATTGAATTATAGTTTTATAATTATAGTTTCTCATATATAGAAAACTTTATATGAGAAAGAACAAAATCACACCAGTGATTGGGAGGATACTTTTTTCAATATTAGGAAGGAAACGAGGCTTATTTATCCGTCATATTGTCAGAGACAACTGCAAATACATACTTAAGGATTAGATGTTCATTTCTTTCCTTCCTCTCAGTTCTTTTCACACTCTCAGTCAGTTCAGTCCAGTTCAGTTGCTCGTGCCCAACTCTTTGTGACTCCATGAATCGCAGCATGCCAGGCCTCCCTGTCCATCACCAACTCCCGGAGTTCACTCAAACACATGTCCATTGA
This sequence comes from Ovis aries, assembly GCF_016772045.2. Lineage (NCBI taxonomy): Eukaryota > Metazoa > Chordata > Mammalia > Artiodactyla > Bovidae > Ovis > Ovis aries. Next base: position 49,230,068 of record NC_056061.1, read on the forward strand.
GTCGGAGATGCCATCCAGCCATCTCATCCTCTGCCGTCCCCTTCTCCTCCTGCCCCCAATCCCTCCCAGCATCAAAGTCTTCTCCAATGAGTCAATTCTTCGCATGAGGTGGCCAAAGTACTGGAGTTTCAGCCTCAGCATCTGTCCTTCCAATGAACACCCAGGACTGATCTCCTTTAGGATGGACTGGTTGGATCTCCTTGCAGTCCAAGGGACTCTCAAGAGTCTTCTCCAACACCACAGTTCAAAAGCATCAATTCTTCGGTGCTCAGCTTTCTTCAAAGTCCAACTCTCACATCCATACATGACCACTGGAAAAACCATAGCCTTGACTAGATGGACCTTTGTTGGCAAAGTAATGTCTCTGCTTTTCAATATGATATCTAGGTTGGTCATAACTTTTCTTCCAAGGAGTAAGCGTCTTTTAATTTCATGGCTGCAATCACCATCTGCAGTGATTTTGGAGCCCAAAAATAAAGTCTGACACTGTTCCCACTGTTTCCCCATCTATTTCCCATGAAATGATGGGACCAGATGCCATGATCTTCGTTTTCTGAATGTTGAGCTTTAAGCCAACTTTTTCACCCTCTACTTTCACTTTCATCAAGAGGCTCTTTAGTTCTTCTTCACTTTCTGCCATAAGGATGGTGTCATCTGCATATCTAAGGTTATTGATATTTCTCCTGGCAATCTTGATTCCAGCTTGTGCTTTTTCCAGTCCAGCGTTTCTCATGATGTACTCTGCATAGAAGTTAAATAAACAGGGTGACAATATACATCCTGGACGTACTCCTTTTCCTATTTCCTATTCCAGTCTGTTGTTCCATGTCCAGTTCTAACTATTGCTTCCTGACCTGCATACAGATTTCTCAAGAGGCAGGTCAGGTGGTCTGGTATTCCCATCTCTCTCTGAATTTTCCACAGTTTATTGTGATCCAAACAGTCAAAGGCTCTGGCATAGTCAATGAAGCAGAAATAGATATTTTTTCTGGAACTCTCTTGCTTTTCCGATGATCCAGCATATGTTGGCAATTTGATCTCTGGTTCCTCTGCCTTTTGTAAAACCTGCTTGAACATCTGGAAGTTCATGGTTCATGTATTGCTGAAGCCTGGCTTGGAGAATTTTGAGCATTACTTGACCAGCGTGTGAGATGAATGCAATTGTGTGGTAGTTTGAGCATTTTTGGCATTGCCATTCTTTGGGATTGGAATGAAAACTGACCTTTTCTAGTCCTGTGGCCACTGCTGAGTTTTCCAAATTTGCTGGCAAATTGAGTGCAGCACTTTCACAGTATCATCTTTTAGGATTTGAAATAGCTCAACTGGAATTCCATCACCTCTACTAGCTTTGTTCACAGTGATGCTTCCTAAGGCCCACTTGACTTCACATTCTTGGATGTCTGGCTCTAGGTGAGTGATCACACCATCATGATTACCTTGGTCGTGAAGCTCTTTTTTGTACAGTTCTTCTGTGTATTCTTGCCACCTGTTCTTAATGTCTCCTGCTTTTATGCTTTAGTTTTATTTAATATCCAAAGTGAACTGCACAGAGGTCAATACACTTATAAGCCCTGAAATCTATCATAACACTTCCTAGATAGTCTCAGGGAAGAACAAACAGACTAACAGAGGAAGACTGAAGACATTCTGAAGTCTTCACTGAAAGGTACAATGATTCAAAGAATAAATAAAAATTTGGGTCTTTTTCTTCCTCCAGTTTGTGGATTTTGCTTTTCAGACCAAGTCAAGGTGACATTTTTGAGCATTACTTTGTTGATGCTTCATTGCTACTATTTAAATTTATATTGGGCAAAAATGTCAAGATACAATCCAGGCAGGAAAAGAAAAACAAGAGTAAAGAACAAACAGTTGGCAATAAGTATCTGATTTAAAGATTTGAAGGTGACCTCCAATCTGCCTTTTATGTAATTAGGACTTATTTCTGCTCTTATCTAGCCTCTCATCTTAAGTTGCTTGCTTTGGCAGAGTCTAATAAGCAAGAGGACAAAGGGTTGTCTTCTGGGTATCCAATTAGGTTACATTGTTAAGATGCTACTGTTATCTTTTATCTGAAGTAAATATGAAAGCTAATTTAAGGAAATAAACACATAGATTTTTCATTTGGAAATATTTCTAATTTCAGATATTTTGGGAAACTTATTTTTTTAAAAGGAAACCAAGGTGTGGTTAATAATGAAAGTTCACCCCTGAACTCTATACCTTGTTGTTGAGATCTGGTCTGATCTTGTAAGCAATTCACTGAAATATTAATAGATATTAAGGACAGGAAAGAAGGGGAAAAGAAAAGAAGAGATTTCTAAGTGCCCTCTGGCAAATGAGAATGGCTCGCTTGTCCTTTGATGAGAACGAAGGCTCTTCTCTCCATGCCATTCTCCAGGCAAGAATACTGGAGTGGGCTGCCATTTCCTTTTCAGGGGATCTTCCTGACCCAGGGATTGAACCCATGTCTTCTGCATTGGCAGGTGGATTTTTAACCGCTGAGCACCAGGGAAGCCCAGAGAAAAGGTAGACAAGTCAGAAATATAATGCTTCAAGTAACCATCATCATCTGCTCCATAAGAAGCTGGGATTGAAACAGAGGATCATTCTCTGGCAGGATCTCCCCTCCAGAATTAGAAATGAGTGGATGGTGAATGTTGGAGCCCCCTTTGGAGACAAGAACTTGAAACATAAATTGAGGGATGAGGAAGCTGGCGATTCCTGTCATGGGTAGTGAAAGGGGAATAAAAGTTTAACATAGAGAATGCGACATTTTTTACTGGGAACTCCCATACTTTAAAGCTGCCTTTTTTGACATTGTCTTGGCTGGGAAATTTATGAAGAAAAGTAAAACAGTTTTGCCTATTTTTTCTGAGAAATATTTGGCATTCTCAGAAGATTATTGTAATTTGAAGAGCTTATGCCTCATCTAAAAGCATTCCTAACAATAAGCATAGGCATCACTTTGTCGACAAAGATCTGTCTAGTCAAAGCTATGGTTTTTCCAGTATGTATGAATGTGAGGGTTGGACCATAAAGAAAGCTGAGTGCCGAAGAATAGATGCTTTCAAATTGTGGTGTTGGAGAAGACTCTTGAGAGTCCCTTGGACAGCAAGATCAAACTAGTCAATACTAAAGGAAATCAACCCTGAATATTCATTGGAAGGACTGATGCTAAAGCGGAAGCTGCAATACTTTGGCCACCTGATGCAAAGAGCAGACTCCTTATAAAAGACCCTGATACTGGGAAAGATTGAAGGCAGGAGGAGAAGGGGATGACAGAGGATGAGATCGTTGTATGACATCCCCAACTCAATGGACATGAGTTTAAGCAAACTTTGGGAGATGGTGAAGGACAGGGAAGCCTGGCCTGCAGCTGTCCATGGGGTCACAGAGAGTCAGACATGGCTGAGTGGCTGAACTACAACAGCAAAGAACAAGGCTTGCCACTCCTTTTTCCATTTTCCATTTTCCTTTGTCTCAGCAGTCATGAAAGAGAAAAGAGTCCCCTAGATTTTCATCTCTACTCTCCCCTCACCAAGTTCTCCCAATAGAGAGTTTGTTAGTGGACGGAAGGGACCAGGTGGTCATGCCCAGAATGGGGTGGTCTGAGAGCTGTGGCCAGTTTACCTGGGGCTTCGTGATGGTGGGAAATACTTGGTCCCTGGGGCCTACCTGCTCTCAGTTTCTTTCGAACTCAGAGTGAGCTCTTGCAAAAAAAAAAAAAAAATGGTGATGTAGAGACAGATTCAGTATGACTGGACGGGAGCACTAGCAGGTGGTGGAGTTTGGAAAATTTGACAAGGAAAACAGAAGCATGGATCTATATGTCCAGCCCCAGTCTTGCTTCCTGGGGCCTGATTTGTCCTAGCTCTCCAAGGCTCTTGATCTTGCTCCTCCTCCTCCCCTTCCACCTTACATACACCTGAGATCTCCACCTGACTTGACACCTGCTGCCAAATTTAAGGCAGGAAGAATTTTGCAGTGTAAGCCCCCCTCTGTTTGGAGTAAGTATTCATCCAGGAGATGCTTCAGTGTGGAACCCCTCTCTCAAATCACTTGACTCCAGCAGTGTTCCAAGTTAAATCTTTTCTCCTCTCTGATGCCCAAAGTCATTGATTCACATCCTTTTCCATTCAATTTGCTCACATTCTCAATGCCATTGTTTAAATTATCTGGTGTTTGCTGCTGCTGCTAAGTCACTTCAGGTGTATCCGACTCTGTGCGACCCCAGAGACGGCAGCCACCCAGGCTCCCCTGTCCCTGGGATTCTCCAGGCAAGAACACTAGAGTGGGTTGCCATTTCCTTCTCCAATGCATGAAAGTGAAAAGTGAAAGTGAGGTCGCTCAGTCGCATCTGACTCTTCATGACCCCATGGACTGCAGCCCACCAGGCTCCTCCATCCATGGGATTTTCCAGGCAAGAGTACTGGAGTGGGTGCCATCATCGTCTAGTTTTCATCAAAAAAAAAAAAAAAAAACAATTAAGAGAATAATTTCATAAGGAAAACAATGTGATAGTCGCCCTGTTCCCTAGGCACTCTAAGCTCTGTCAGTGGAGTAAGTTCAGTCCTGGGGAGGCTATCCACTTGAACTTAATTCTTACACTCTTTCACATGAACAGCTTCCCTAAGAATCATTCTATTATAACACTTCAATCTTATCTTTACTTATGCCCTGCTGCTGCTGCTGCTAAGTCGCTTCAGTCGTGTCTGAGTCTGTGCGACCTCAGAGACGGCAGCCCACCAGGCTCCCCCATCCCTGGGATTCTCCAGGCAAGAACACCGGAGTGGGTTGCCATTTCCTTCTCCAATGCATGAGAGTGAAAAATGAAAGTGAAATTGCTCAGTCGTGTCCAACTTCGCGATCCCATGGACTGCAGCCCACCAGGCTCCTCCATCCATGGGATTTTCCAAGCAAGAATACTGGAGTGGGGTGCCATTGCCTTCTCCGCTACTTATCCCTAAAAATAATGAATTTGTTCACACAAAAAATGACAAATAGAAAAAATTAATGATATGGAAATGAAAACAGAGAACCCACGGATTACAAGCAACTGGGCAGATTTTTTAAAGCCCTACCATCACTGAAAAGGAATATAATACCTAGCTTGAAATTTCCTGGTGGTCAAGACAAAGGAAGAAATATCTGGAAGGAAGAATACCAATTGATCATGAGATAACACTTGCTTTCTATCAAACTGAGAGAAACTTTTTATGTGGGCATTGTCTAAGAGGCAGAGCGTGTTTCAGTGGATAAAGTTCACCACCAGAGTTTCAGAGACAGCGAAGAATAGGTTCTCACAAAGCCATTTCTGTAGGAACCTTTGGTAAAAGTACTACAGAGGGCACAGAGAAAAGAGCAGTTGTTTTGTCAGGGGTGGAAGCAGAGGAACTTTTGCCAAGGAGAATGCGACATTGGCATTGAGGGTGATGTTACCAGGTAGAAACAAGAGAATGGGGATTTTCTGAAAGCAAAGGCATAGAGTCTACAAAGTTCTGAAAATCATTTGTATGTTCCATGAAGCACCAAAAGCCTAGTAGTGTTGGAACACGTAGGGAACCTAAAGATATAGGGAAATATAGAATCAGGACGCATATCTTGGGTCACCTGCCTTTGGTGGATATCGTATGTTTGCATGGACCGTGAGCCAGTTGTGTCTGGATCTTCCAGCTCAATAAGTGGTTCCTTTATTGCTCCTAAGCCTTTGCTCAACTCATAAGTCAGACCTGCAATGCTGCCCAAGGAGAGCAGAAGATGTGGCTGACTTTCTGTACATAGGTTCCGTGTAGCTGGTGGGAGGCAGAGGCCTTTTTGTTTGTATCCCGCAGCCTTTCAAACAAACTCCAGGTTTTCTTGGGTCTATCAAAAGGCTGATGGGGAGGGGGAAGGGGACATCTGTTAATGAAACAAGGTTTCTTGTGGCTACAGGTAGTTAAAGGGAGTCAATCCTCAGTGGACCAAGGAGACACCCAGGGACAGCCTGACTCAAGGTGTTGAAGAGGAAGCAATTTGTCTCAAAGTCATGTGGCTCTTAAGAGTCTGGGGACCAAGGATAAGAAATTGGAGAGCACTTGGTTTGAAAGTCAGGCGACTGTGTTCCATGCAGAGTATAGTTAGACCACCTTGAGTTAATGACTCCATGAGACTTACCAACAGGATGGAGACACAGCTCTATGTCTCCATCAGTGGGAAAGGGTCTACATTTATCTGGATCTGGATCTATGTTGTTCTGGATTTGCACAGAAATTATTAAGCATTTGAAAATCACATAGTAGACAAAACAGCAGATAGTTATTAAGCTTTCAGAATAGAACTTGCATCTAATTTCACAGAAACAAGGAATGGTGCAAGCCTATGAGCCTAGTCAAGAGCATGCTTGTGTGCTGTCCCCTCAGTCATGTTGGACTCTTTGCGACCCCATAGACTGTAGCCCACCGGGCTCCCTGTTCATGGGATTCTCCAGGCAAGAATACTGGAGTGAGTTGCTATGCCCTTCTCCAAGGGACCTTCCAGACCCAGGGATCCAACCTGCATCTCTTATGTCTCCTGCATTGGCAGGCAGGTTCTTACCACTAGTGCCACCTGGGAAGTCTAGCCACAAAGAAGGCAAATTCATCACTCCCACGAAAATATTCTTGTGTTATCCTGAGCTTTAATCCTACGTTCCTTTTGAAGTTTTTCATTTTCAATGGGAAAACCTGGGGCTGGGTTTGAAAATTTTGTAACAGCGTATAATCATCGTCTAAAAAGTCTTGGCATTGTGACTTGTGAGTGACAGTTCTGACTATTTCTCCAAGGTAAAATTCCCACAAATCACTTATTGATGAATCCATTGCCCTGGATGGCAGTTACCATTATAAGATGTTACCAAGAGATATGCTAATTCATCTCCAGAACATTAGTGCTTTATGTACATTGCTAATCATGAGAGGGAGAGCTGTGTTCATTTCTAAGACAAAAATAATCCAAAAGCCAGACATATAATAATCCTTGCCCTGTAAATTCCATTCTAAGAGTCACTTGTGCTCAGGATAATAGAGTTTGAAGATATATTCTAACCTGTCAAAGAAAGTCCCAAACTGCATGCATAAATATGAACTAGATATGATGAGCTATTTCCTGAATATAAGTCAGGCATCTTTTGAAGCAGAGTGAACACCTTTGGTTCCCTGATGTTTGAATACATTGCAGCCTTAATTTAATGACTAGCATTTGAATAACCTGAAGAAATGACTGTAACCTCCAAGTTTATCTAAGGGATTGAGCAAAGCTTTGCAATAGGAAAACTCAGTCTAGTTGAAAATATCTGTCATTATAAAGTGTAGCTCATACTCACTTTGATTTCTATTTGCTAAAATGAATGCAAATGTCTCTGTCTGTCTTTCAGCATACCTGGGCTGAGGAAGTGGCTCTCTGCATCTTATTACTCGAGATGGTTTTCTTCAAAATTCTTCTTCATTATTCAGCATTGCTAAGAACTAAAACATGGCAAGCAAGAAGCTCATTTCACAAAAAATAAAAAAAGATTTACTTAGGATGGGAACTGTGAACAATTAACATATTAACATAATTTAGTTGGCAGTAGATTAGTGACCATTTTCACCAGTGGATTCTCGATTATTTTATGGCTTTTACTACCTCCTAAAGAGTTTTTTTCTCTGTGAAGGTGTCTTCAGAGAAGGGGTGCTTCTCAGAGACAGAGAAATCTCCTTAGTCATCGGTATGTATTCTTGTCTCTACTTTCCCTGAATGCCTTAATGTCTGGCAGTGTAACAAGCAAATAGTGCTCAATAGATGGCTATTGAACAAAATAATTAATAATTAAATATAAAATAGAGCTAGTTGATTCCAAAATTCAGGGGTAGAACTACAAGAGAGTTTTTTTTCTTTTCATCATGGGAAAAGCAATCACCTTTATTTTAAATTCTTTTCATTGAAGCAAAATTATCCCCAGTATAAGGTTAGCAGTCATGAAAAGGAATGGATTATGATAAAGACCCCGTTTCAGCCATAGGTGGTCCATTCTATCACTCTCCAACTCTTCTGTGGTTCCTAAATATCTCTATTGCACACCATCACTTCCTTTGAAGATTTCCAAGAGAGCAAGAACTCTATTCAGTAGGTCGCTTTGTACTTTAATCTGTAAGCTTTGCCTCTGGAAGTTTTACTTTTCTTACACAGAAAATCACAGCCATTATTAAAAATCACAGAGACGGAGCCAACAAGGGCTTTGGTCATGATTACTTTGCCTACAATTGTTACAATGAAAGGAAATACAAAAATTTCACTGGGGCATTTCAGTGCACATCCCATAGCCCAAGGTATCCAAGGTGAGCTTGGCATTGGTTGCCTTGTTGGTACCTGAACTATTTTGACACATTTTTCAGGAACTTCCTCTGCTGTTGAAACACCAGTCACACATTGCTTGCCCAGCTGAGGTAGAACAAGAACCCCATTGCCACATTTGTCAGTAGGATGGTTTCAATCTGGAAGTGCCAAAAAACTCAACATGTTTAAACAATGAGGAACTATGTTGGCATTGGCTGGAATACAGAAGTCCACAGATAGGGTAACTTAAGAAATAGTATAATTTAGTTGATCCAGTTTCTTTGGCCTTAGGGTTCTGTCTCTGAATATTCTGTATGCTGCTAAGTGTCCCATCCTTAAGGCGAAATCAAAGTGGCTGCATCACTTCTGGACCTTAAATCTATGCAGGGTAATTTGTTGTTCAGTCGCTCAGTCATGTCTGACTCTTTGTGCCTCCATGGACTGCAACACACGAGGTCTCCCTGTCCTTCACCATCTCCCGGAGCTTGCTCAAATTCATGTCCATTGAGTCAGTGATGCCCTCCGGCCATCTTGTCTTCTGTCACCCTCTTCTCCTCCTGCTCTCAATCTTTCCCAGCATCAGGGTTTTTTTTTTTTTTTCCAGTGAATCATCTCTTCACATCAAGTGACCAAATTATTGGAGCTTCAGCTTCAGCATCAGTCCTTCCAATGAATATTCAAGGTTGATTTCCTTTAGGATTGATTAGGGTTGATCTCCTTGCAGTCCAAGGGACTCTCAAGAGTCTTCTCCAACACCACAGTTCAAAAGCATCAATTCTTCAGCTCTCAGCTTTCTTTACGGTCCAACTCTCACATCCATACATGACTACTGGAAAACCCATAGCTTTGACTAGACGGACCTTTGTTGGCAAAGTGATGTGTCTGCTTTTTAATATGCTGTCTAGGTTTGCCATAACTTTTCTTCCAAGGAACAAGCATCTTTTAATTTCATGGCTTCATTCACTGTCTGCAGTGATTTGGGGCCCAAGGAAATAGTCTGTCATTGTTTCCATTGCTGCTGCTACTACTGCTAAGTCGCTTCAGTTGTGTCCAACTCTGTGCGACCCAGTAGACGGCAGCCCACCAGGCTCCCCCGTCCCTGGGATTCTCCAGGCAAGAACACTGGAGTGGGTTGCCATTTCCTTCTCCAATGCATGAAAGTGAAAAGTGAAAGTGAAGTCGCTCAGTGGTGTCCGACTTGGCAACCCCATGGACTGCAGCCTACCAGGCTCCTCCATCCATGGGATTTTTCCAGGCAAGAGTACTGGAGTGAGTTGCCGTTGCCTTCTCCGATTGTTTCCATTACTCCCTATCTATTTGCCATGAAGTGATGGGGACGGCCCTGTACCACTTTGCCAACAGTATGAAAAGGCAGAGTAGTAATAGAGGAACAAAAATCTGTCCTTTTCCTGTGTTCTCTCTTAAGATAGAAAAGATATTTTCCAGAAGTTTTGCAAACATCATCTCGCTGTCACATGCCCAATCTTGAACCAATCTCTTACTCAGGAATTATGCCATCACACTCTGAAACTGACATCATCCCCTGAGTCACATGACTTCTATACAAAGTAGGGGCATGAAACAGGCATCAAGGAGAAAACTGTCATTGTCAACCACATCATCATTGTGCCAGGACTATGTATAACAACTGTTAAGACAATACTGAAGCTTTTAGTGAAAGATGACATTTTTTTCTTTAGAAACTTTTCCAAAATAACAAAAAGGATATGAGTATGGGGGCAACAATCCCATATCACATACTACGAAATATCTGCAAAATATTATAAAATCGGGATCAAAATAAATAAGGAGCTTGAGAGATAACACAGACTTTCTCAGGTCACTGGCAAAATACATATGAACTAAAAACGTGTCACTTTGGAAAGCCTCATCCAAGGATTTTGTAATCACAAGAGCAAGATTTGGAAGCTGGGGATTGACTACAAAAAAAGCAGGTAATGTGACTGACAGAGATCAAGAGACATAAGAGCCAAAGTGCCCAGCTGAGGGGATCCGATATACACAAGAAACAGAACACACAACACAGGCAAAAGCATTCAAGTACGATAGAAGAAAACTCTTCTGGAGAAACTGACAGAACTGAATCTACAGGTTGAGAGGAAAACCTCAACCCAGAAAAGATAATGTAGCACAATCAATACCAAGTTGTATCCTGATAAGATTACTGATCTTCATGAATAACAACATACGTATACCTATGGCTGATTCATGTTGATATATGGCAGAAACCAACACAACATTGTAAAGCAATAATCTTCCAATTAAATAAATTATCTTCCAGTTAAAAATACACAAATTTTTAAAATTACAAAAAAGAACAACAAACTAACGTTAAATTTATCCCAAGTAGAAAAATAAGTTTCCAGAAGCAGAAATAATCCAGTTGATGGAAATTACCTGGTGGTCTAATGGTTAAGACTCCTTGGTTTCACCGCAGGAGACATGGTTTCAATCCAGGTTGGGGAATAAAGATCCTACATGATGTGCAGCATGGTCAAAAATAAATAAATACTTAAAATAAATACTTAAATTATCATCTGATCTGTAAAACTCCTTTAAATAATTAAGAAATAATCCACTTGACCCCAGAGGCTTATCTACAGTAACGATGTGTCATAAATCGCAGATCAGTATCTGCAAACTTCAAAGGGAGATAAAGTATATTCAAGAATTGAAGGAGGTTAAGAAGAAATGGGGATTTTCTTTGGATTGAATGTGGTCAGGAAGCAGGAAGTAGGAGTAATTTGAGAACTGGGTACCTAAAATAATTGTTAAAAGTGAGAAAAAATGAAGCAAAGCTAACACCGTGATTGGTAAAGTGTCAACAATCACTCATGCTTTACAGAATAGGGGGATGTTTGATCATTTTTGTGGTTTGGACAATGTCCATGTTTTTGTCTGAAGATGGTTTTCTATGAAATTGTTTATACTGAATGCCATAGCCTAGTTGTGAATATCAGGCCAGCTCCTGGGGTTTGGGGGCTGCCACCTCCCACTCTTTCGTTCGTCTGTAGTCGAAAATTGTGTTGTGAATATGAATATTGTGTAATGTCTTGGAAATTCTGGTATTCCTTAGAAACTTGCAAATAAAATCACTAACTTACAAATCTGACTCTAAGATTTTATTATGCTGTATGTCTGCTGTTCTAATTTTGTGAGTGTGGGATTTGTGCTGCCCTAGTTACAAAAATTGTAATAGTAGTAATAATGACAGCTACCATTTATTGTGTCTAATATGTGCCAGACAGCATATTAACTGATCTATACTTGAGTCTCTTTTACTTCTCTTAAAACCCAGTGAGGTAGGTCTAATTATAGATAATTATAAGCTTGGAGAGTGTACATAACTTCCCCAAGGTCACACAAAAAATAAGTGGCAGAAACACAATATCTTTCCATGTCTCTCTAACCTCAAATCCCATGTCATTTCTGTTGATAAATGTTATAAGGTTTCAGAAGCCTGTTATTTTCTATTATCAAAACAGAATAGGAAACGCTAAAGGCAACAGCAGCAGCAATGGAAATAATAGCATAGGAAGCAAATTTCTGTAAAAAACTTTGAGACCGCCTCTTTCCCCAAGATAAATTTTTGCTAATCTCAAATTTATTGGAATACCTGATATTTCCATAATGACTTTCCTTTCACTATCTTGTTCTTTCAGCTGATCCCAAGTAATTGCTTTAGAATAACTGTCTTCTTTTCTAGATTTCTTGTCCCATTGGTGGGTAAAATTTAGGAAATAAATTTCTCCAAAGCACAGTGAGGAACCCATCCACAGATGATCACAAAGAAAGAAGATCCTGACTTCCGTAACTCAGACAGCCCTCCTCTGCTGGACCCTTTTGGTAACAGACTGAGAAACTGGGATATCAAGACAAAACATGGTGACATTTTTGGCTGACAATTCTTTTAGAAGATTTTTCTTTTTTGAGTTGCCCTTGAACTAGAGCATTGCATGAAAGATGCCATCAGGTCAGTAAAATTTCCCAAGAATTAGGTCACCAAGAAAGCTTTATCTTTTACAAAAGTTTACCCACATGCCCATGAAGGGTCATGACTGCTAAGTGACCGATTAGTGGTTAAAACTGCCACAATTTCTCATACTATCTCCCCTGCATTATATGTCTCTCACACTAATTTCCTTGGTTGATCATGTCTGATTGTCCTCTAGGATGTTGACAAAATGGCAAAGGATAGAAAGAGGAAGGGCTTCCCAGGTGGCTCAGTAGTAAAGAATCTGCTTGCCTATGCAAGAGACACAGGAGAGGAGAGTTCAATCCCTGGGTCAGGAAGCTCCCCTTGAGGACAGCATGGCAACACACTCCAGTATTCCTGCCTGGAGAATCCCACAGACAGAGGAGCCTGACTGGCTACAGTCCATGCAGTCTCAAATAGTCGGACATGACTGAGCATGCATGTACCCTGCACCATAAATGGGGAACCTGGTTTGGGAGACCCCAGCCTTGCTGGTGTCTGTTTTGGCCTCAGGGAAACCCATCATTTCCAGGAGAAGGTGCTCTAGCCTGCAGAAAAGGAGATGATTGACTCCAGACAATGCCTGGATGAGCCTTTTGGTTTGAACAATGCAGAATAAAGAAAAAGAATGGGAAATGAGCTGCTCAAGGCACTGGGTGACCCAATCAATGGGAACAAATATTTATTTGAATTTATTTAATTGATGAATAGAGTTGATATTTATGTGTAAAATTATTACAGAGGGGAAAGTCTGGGGGCTTTTTGGGGGGGGGGTCAAATGTTTAATGCAGTTGTCTTCTATCCCTCTGAGTGCCCTCGGTGGCATTCCTTTCTGGGGCCTGGACAGCCATAGCTCCATTCCCAATCCACTTGACTGCAGAAGTCCAGCCCTTTACAAGGCTTCCCTCACTGATTATTTCTAGAACCTACAAGGAATGCTTGCAAGTTCTACACATCTGTCCTGGCTTATACCTTACCACAGATCTGTCCCTCGGTTTTCCAAAGCATGATTTCAACCAGACAATCATGTTTAAGCCCAATCTTAATGCTGATAAAGAGCTTCCCAGGTGGTATTAGTGGTAAAGAAACTGCCTGCCAATGCAGGAGACATGAGAGACTTTGGTTCAATCCCTGGGTCAGGAAAATCTCCTAGAGTAGGAAACGGCAAAGCACTCCAGTAGTCTTGCCTGGGAAATTCCACAGACAGAGGAGCCTGGTGGGCTATTGACCATAGGGTTGCAGAGTTGGAAATGACTGAGCACACACACATACCCTCCAGGAGTCTATATTATGACCCTCTAGAAACCTTTGTTGGTGTCTCTCTCCTTAGGCCATGACCTCTCTCCAAGTGCCGGTGCCAACCTGACCCTTTTTCACCCAATCCAGAGGCTTCCTCTCACTCCCAGGCTCAGAGCAGTGTCTGCTGGGATATAATTCCTCTCCTAAAGGGAGAGACTTGTCATTGGGATATGCAACTCAGCCCCCTGACTTTTACCACTCAAAAAAAAAAAAAAAAACAATTTTTTTTTGCTCATCTATCTTGCTCATAGAGCTAAAATAGATACTTTTCTAATACAAAAAAAAGGACACTTTTCTCTTAAAGTTGAACTCATATCTGTCTCTAGTAGAAGTTTCAGATTTTTATCCCCACTCCTGTTAAAGAATATCCAATCTCAGGTATAGCAAGCACCCTGTAAAATGAGGCACAGGAAATATATCGTTGACATTACCATAAAGGTTATCATCTCCATTGTTAAGACAAAAGGCAGCTAATCCTATCAAATTTTCTAAAAACAAAAACAAATGTTGATGGCTGTATTTTCCCTAGTATTTTCCTTTCTGGAAAGAAAAATCCTTGTGAAAGATCCTTGGGACCAGAATAATATAGTATTCCTGACACAGAATGGAATTATATCAATAAGTTAATAAATAATTTAATAACATGAAGGTGCTTTTTTTTTTCCTAGTGAAAAAAAATTGAAGCACACGTTCAGCCATCTTTAATCACACAGTAGAAGGCTCTTGTGTACTCCCATGCACGCTGCAGGAAAACTGGGAGCTGGTCGCGTCTTCTTGATAAAGTCAGCACCACTCAAAGCCACAGTCTTGTGTTTAAAATTCTTACTCAAAAGCTTCTTTCATTACCCAGCCTCTTCTGACCCCTCCATTTGCCAGAAGCCTTTACATTATTAGGGCTTCCCAGGTGGTTCAGGGGTAAAGAATCCTTCTGCCAATGCCCAGGAGACATGGGCTTGATCCCTGGGTTGGGCTGATCCCCTGGAGGAGGGCATGGCAACCCACTCCAGTACTCTTGGGCCTGGAAAATCCCAGGGACAGAGAAGCCCGGCGGGCTATATCCATGGGATTGCTAAGTCAGTCACAACTGAGCACACAAGCATGCACTCTACATTAGTCAATGATTATCTCTGTACCTCATGTTTCTTGCACTCCGTTATGGAACCAGGCTGGAATTTGGTTTCGCCCATTTCATTCAGTGTGGTGTGCTTGTAATTGATGTCAATGGCTTCTTGGCCATCTACAGTTCTCTTCCCATTCTCCTAAGTTCTATTTTCCTTGTTGAGAGGGTCACTTCTTTCGAGTCATGTGACTCCTTTCACACACACTCTGTCCTTTCACTGCAGGGTTTTGCATCCTGACCTGGTCCCTGGCTAACAAGATGACAGCCTCCTGACTATTCACACGTAATTCCTCTCCTCTTTTTTCTGAAATCCTCCTGCCTTCATCCCACTCCCCTGGCCACTGTAACTTTCTTGTCTTGCCTTTTATGATCGCTAACAGAGTCAATGTATCTGCCTGAAATTTGTCTCTAACAATTTATCATCTGGAGTCGTGACCTTTAGCTTTTTGAAGTGATGGAAAACCCCATTTGTGTTAAAATACTACAGCATGGCTTCTGTGAGGTCTCATCCAATTTCTTTTTTTTTTTTTTTTTCCCCTGGTGGCATAGTTTTTTTTTTTTTCTGATTTTTTTTAAATTTTTTTTTTAAATTTTAGTTTTTTATTTTTTAAATTTTAAAATCTTTAATTCTTACATGCATTCCCAAACATGAACCCCCTCCCACCTCCCTCCCCATACCATTGGCTGTATAATCTCATTGGTTTTCATGGGTTTCTCTATTAAATTTTGTCTTTCTTTTTTGAAACATCACCCTGATTTGTATCTAGATTGTCTGCTTATCTTATTGCCATCTTTAATGTAGCATTCCCATAAAGTAGTAGGAAGGGAGCTGGGTTTGAGATCAGCAAAACCGGAGTTAAAAATATATCCCTTCAGTTCAGTTCAGTTCAGTTCAGTCGCTCAGTCATGTCTGACTCTTTGCGACCCCATGAATTCCAGCATGCCAAGCCTCCCTGTCCATCACCAAATCCCGGAGTTCACTCAGACTCATGTCCATAGAGTCAGTGATGCCATCCAACCATCTCATCCTCTGTCGTCCCCTTCTCCTCCTGCCCCCAATCTCTCCCACCATCAGAGGCTTTTCCAATGAGTCAACTTTTCACATGAGGTGGCCAAAGTACTAGAGCTTCAGCTTTAGCATCATTCCTTCCAAAGAAATCCCAGGGCTGATCTCCTTCAGAATGGACTGGTTGCATCTCCTGGCAGACCAAGGGACTCTCAAGAGTCTTCTCCAACACCACAGTTCAAAAGCATCAATTCTTCGGCGCTCAGCCTTCTTCACAGTCCAACTCTCACATCCATACATGACCACAGGAAAAACCATAGCCTTGACTAGACGGACCTTAGTTGGCAAAGTAATGTCTCTGCTTTTGAATATGCTATCTAGGTTGGTCATAACTTTTCTTGCAAGGAGTAAGCATCTTTTAATTTCATGGCTGCAGTCACCATCTGCAGTGATTTTGGAGCCCCCAAAAATAAAGTCTGACACTATATCCCTTAACACTAACATAGTATTAGGTAAGTTCTTTAACCTCCTCTAAGCCTTAGCTTTCTCATCTTTAAAAGGAAACTAATACCCACCTCACCTAGTACTTGTAAGGATTGGATGAGATCATGAGTCTGGGTGTAAACTCCTCAGGTCTGGTGATTAGCACTCTACTCACATGAAAGGACAGAGAAGGCAATGGCACCCCACTCCAGTACTCTTGCCTGGAAAATTCCATGGATGGAGGAGCCTGGTAGGCTGCAGTCCATGGGGTCGCTAAGAGTCAGACATGACTGAACGACTTCACTTTCACTTTTCACTTTCATGCATTGGAGAAGGAAATGGCAACCCACTCCAGTGTTCTTGCCTGGAGAATCCCAGGGACGGGGGAGCCTGGTGGGCTGCTGTCTATGGCATCGCACAGAGTCAGACACGACTGAAGCAACTTAGCAGTAGCAGTAGCACATGAAAGGAGCAAGGTTAGCCAAATGATGCTGAAGGTAAAACTTGAATACAATCAGATGTTTGCTGTCCCATTATCCTCCCATCCATTGCATTTGGAAAGCCTCTAATACCTTGCTTATCTGAGTGTAATAGCTCTAGAGTTTCTGTGAAAGCAGCAATTAGAGGCAACATACTAGTATGAGGGGGCAGATAAGGGAAGCTATATTTGCATATCTCAGAAGTCTTCTACTATTCATAGCACAGAACTGATGAGACTGTGAAGTTTACGAGAACCTAAAAGTTCCACTGGATCCCCTGCCTCCAACCTATACCAAGTCTTGCCCTGGTTCTGCCGCTGGTTGGGTAGGAAAGAGAGAAGGAGCCATCACTACTTTGTAAAGACAGCCATTAAACAGACCATCCCATGGAGACTTTGGACACGGCAGCCAAAAGAATGCATTATGTTTGCTCTTGCTGAGCATGTAGGAAAGCTTCCCCTGTGAATACAGGGAAATTGAGAAGCACACAAAGAATTTTGAGTAAGACCATTTCCCATTTTAAGCCTCATTATGTGAGAATATTCCACTCTAGAGAGTAGCAGTACACTCAGTCTTTCAGTTCTTTTGGAGTTTGTAATATTCTTCCTACCAAAAAGTCTTAATGTACCATTCAGAATAAATTCTCCTCTCTCAGCTTGCATCATAAATTCCAATCATGTTGAGATTTGAAAGGCCTCATCGTCACTCTAATTTTTTGGAATGATCATTTTTACATACTCACTGTGTACCAAGTACTGGGTTAGGTACATAGCCACAAAGATTATATCATGCAGTTGGAGTCATCAAAAGCTTATACTTTAGGTGGACTGGCAAGAAAAATGTAAAAGAAGAAATAAAGAGCATAAATTCAATGTAAGCAGATTAGTGCAGAGGATTAGAGGCAGTAGAGCTCCTTGTGGGGTTGGTGGTTGCAGCACAGCAAGCTAATTCTTCCTCCCATCACCTCTAACACTCTTGGCACCTCCCACATTATTTGGCCTTCTTCCATTAGAAATGCAATTCTGAACTTTAGCTGGGATCAGACTCCCAGCCTCCCTTGCAGCTAAGTGCAGTCATGTGACTAAGGGCATCCAATAAGATGTAAGTGGTAAATGGTGTGTGCAACTTCCAAGTCACACTCTTCAAAAGAAGCTGCTTTATCCTGAGTTTTCTCTTTTGCCTTAACCGTGGTCTGAAATTGTGCCTTTTGCTCCTACTGAAGCTCTCGCCATGTGAATGAATAAAGCAACAGGATGGACGATCTCTGAATCATCTCATAGACAAGACTCACCAAGTCATCCCAGACTGCCTGCCAGCCTCTAGATTATTACATAGGAGAGGAAAATGAATCTCTTATTTGAGTTGTTAAAAGCTCTAGTCCCTTTATAATGGTGGCTTAACCTGTACTGAGTAAAAGGGAAGCTTCATGATGGAATGGTTTGAAGGTTGGAGAATGGGAATTCTAACATGTATACTATCATGTAAGAATTGAATCGCCAGTCCATGTCTGACGTAGGGTGCAGCATGCTTGGGGCTGGTGCATGGGGATGACCCAGAGATATGTTGTGGGGAGGGAGGTGGGAGGGGGGGTCATGTTTGGGAACACATGTAAGAATTAAAGATTTCAAAATTAAAAAAAAAAACCAAAAAACAAAAAAAAAACAAAACAAACTATAGCAATAACAATAAAGAAGACTGAGCACCAAAAAAAAAAAAAAATGCATAGCAGATAAAATTAAATAGTAACATTGGAGATAAAATGAAGAAGAAAATTAATAGAAGAAAAATTATTTATTTTTAGGGAATAAAGACTTTATGAGTTTAAAAATGAGAATAAGGGCTCATCTCCTGAATTAGATAAAAATAAGTTGGCACAATTGGCTCACATATACTTAGGTGTCTATGAAAAATCTACTGAAAAGGTAGAAATTCACAAAATACAGGTCCTTATTTGGACAGATGGAGTAAACATGGCAAGACAAAATGGGTATATTGTGAATGAAAGATGAAACAGAAGGAATCTGTAACTAAAGAGCACAGTTTTGTTTCAAATTTTTTAAATTAAAAAGAATTATTTCTATTCAAGACAAAAAAAAAAAAGAAGGTTGGCTTAGATTTAGATTAAAGGAAAGTGAAAATAAGAGATGCGAGGAAGAATGAGAATGAGAATTCCCCCTTGAGGCAGAAAAATAAGAACAAAGATGTGGCTATTGACATGCTTGGAGAGGGGTTGATGGATTGATCTTGTTGAAGCTAAAGATGCACATACAGGAGGAACGAAAGATAGAGTTTAAGTTTAGTTTTGGGTCAGATTGTGGAAGCACTTGAATAAGTGAAGTAAAATTCTTCACATGGAAAAAGGGATCAATATTTTATTAGAAAATCTGTCTGAAGGGCACTGAATGGCCAGAGACAGCTGGGAGAGATATTCACCTAGAGGAGTCAAGGAAAGATGGATCTGAACTTGGACAAAAAGGAAGAACTGATTCTAGGGAGACATTTGCTGGCCTTGGAGATTATTTGGATAGGTAGAGGTGAGGTTTTGAGGCTGCATGACTGGAAGACAGCGATATCACACAGGAGGTACTTCAAAAATATGCATATAAAGAAAGCTTCCATTTCTGAAGATAATAGCAGTGCATCCATGAAGCAATATCCAAACATACAGGCAGAAATACAGAATTAAAGCTTTGGGGATCTGTTCAGGTTCAGTTCAGTCGCTCAGTCATGTCAGACTCTTTGCGACCCCATGAATCGCAGCACGCCAGGCCTCCCTGTCCATCACCAACTCCCGGAGTCCACTCACACTCATGTGCATCGAGTCGATGATGCCACCTAGCCGTCTCATCCTCTGTCGTCCCCTTCTCCTCCTGCCCCCAATCCCTCCCAGCATCAGGGTCTTTCCCAATGAGTCAACTCTTTGCATGAGGTGGCCAAAGTATTGGAGCTTCAGCCTCAACATCAGTCCTTCCAATGAACATCCAGGACTGGTCTCCTTTAGGATGGACTGGTTGGATCTCCTTGCAGTCCAGGGGACTCTCAAGAGTCTTCTCCAACATCACAGTTCAAAAGCATCAATTCTTCGGCACTCAGCTTTCTTCACAGTCCAACTCCGTACATGGTTACTGGAAAAACCATAGCCTTGACTAGATGGACCTTTGTCGGCGAAGTAATATCTCTGCTTTTTAATATGCTGTCTAGGTTGGTCATAACTTTTCTTCCAAGGAGTAAGCATCTTGGAGATATACAATTAGAGGAATCCAAAAGAGAGATGAGGAAGACTAAGGGATTAAGCCTTAAGAAAGAGGATGACAGGGAGGTAGATGGGAAGCAGGGTTACTGAAGTCAAAGGAGATTTTTGATGGAAAAAGAGGGAGGGGGCTAATTGACACAGATAGGTGACAGGGAAGGTAACGATGGAAAGAAATTAAACTTGGATTCTGTATTCACATTCTCTTTTCCTGTATATCCTCATATCTAGCTTTACTTAAAATCTTTTTTCCCCCTAAAGTCTGTTGTTTTTAATTTTTCTCTGCTGCCAAGACACTCATCACGTCCTGCCTTGATTTACACAAACTCCTTCTCATTGGCCTCTTTCTCATCAGTTCCCTACTCCAGTCTTTGCCAACTGTGACTGCCAAGTCCATTTTCCTTTCCTGCTGTTCAGACTCTGTTTCTCCCACTCTTCTTTGGCGTCTCTTCACCTTCCAGCCTCCCCACAACTCTGCACCCGCTTACAACTCTTTCTCATCCTTCCTGCGGTCCCTGGCCCCCCTCACCCCACCCCCCCAACTCCTTCCTCTGGCCCTGCCAATGCCTCTGGCATCTTGAGACAGCAGATTCAGGCACTGGTAACTTCAGGCCAACACCCTACGTCATCCTCCCACACAGAGCTCCCCACTTGTGCACATCGATGCAGCTCCTATTCCTGCTGCAAAGAAACCCAGCACATCCACTCCCTTTCTGAAGCTTGCTCGCTCTAATAACTGTATGCTGCATGCTGCTTTCCCCTGGATTATACAAAAGACTATTGCTTGTATTGTACTATTTTCTGTCCCTACTACCTCTAGGGTCGTATATTGTTTGTTCTGGAAGAACATGATTTCATTACTGTCAGATGATTTCTTTTCCTTGTAAAGCACTTTATTGGTATTACCTGGGGGTGCTGCATAAATAATACAAATCTCACAATGCCCAACCGGTTGGTCCAAAATCACCTTGAGTTTTATCTCAAGAATACCTAAAACCGTATCTGTCAGAGAAGGGAGCTGTGATGTTCCTATTGTCCTCGACAAATAATGCACACCAAAAAAAAAAAAAAAAAAGTATCCAAGTGAAAAAGAAGCTCAGTGGGCATTGTTGGTAGCTCAGCATAATTCCTCTAAGTGATGAAAACACTCCTCAAGGACATATCTACTGTCATCATATAAAGAGAACGTTTGTATTACTACCT
Organism: Ovis aries; assembly: GCF_016772045.2. NCBI lineage: Eukaryota > Metazoa > Chordata > Mammalia > Artiodactyla > Bovidae > Ovis > Ovis aries. The sequence goes on from NC_056061.1 coordinate 49,251,236, forward strand.
TTGAACTTTTACTCATGCAAGTTTCACTTAGCAGAGATAGTAATGCACTTTGTTTTTGGTGAAAATACTCACTACAGAGCCTAGGGACTCTTATTATTTCAAATAAGGTCTATATTTATAAATACATGGACAGGTACCAAAAAATAATAAACTAGTACACATATCTCTAAGAACACGATTGAAATCATTGTTGCTTAGTCCTAAATTTTCTTCCTAACAAGAAAAAAAACCTGAATACCTATCATTTATTCAAATGCATGGGGTTATTTTCACAAAATGTAGAAGTTGAATATCAAAGAAAGATGTGTTCCTTCTTGTAATTTATTTCCTTTAAATGGTAAAGAAAAAACCTTGATATTCAATATCCTAGTTCCCTTTTCAACAAGAATCAGAAAGCTGTCAAAGGCAAACTGTTTTCCATCACACAAATGACTTGATCACAGATAATAAAACTGCACAAAACTCCAAGTCTAAATAACCATGTAAATGGGTTCTATGTTTTTTTGAGACAGATGGTGGATCATAACAGTGATGGGTTATGAATTCCAAAAAGATTGTTTTCCAGAATATAACCAAAAATGACTGGAGAAGATTTAAAATATAAAGTGGAACAACAACAACAACAAAAAGCACATAAATTTTCAAGAGATCAAGAAGACAGAAACAGAGAATATATGGATTATATTAGAGTTACTCTGGGAAGAAACCCACTTTGAGTTGAAACATTATGCCTGTGTTAACTGAATAAAACTGAAATGCATTTAAACAGGATGAGTAATTCCATGACATATTCAAAATGGTAGAAAACTGCAACCTACTCTGTCTATCAACCACCTTATCATTTGCTGCTGGCCCCAAATTATGCCCAACAGCCCCTGTCATTGTTGTATGAGAGTGAATTAGGAACTATTATGGATAAGAATTAAGGCCTGATTAATGACATCTTGCATTTCAGTAGGACTCAAAAGTATGCAGATTAATGATTAAACTACCCTATCTAGGAAAGCACCAAAATCATTGTCAAAAGGCCAATAATAAGTGAATTCCAGGAAGGCATGGGCAAATGTGATAAGCAGGAAAAAAAAATCAGGAGTGCCAATTTCAACATGGACTCCCTTGATATGTATGCTTAGGCCACTGAGCTACATTTTTTCATATGTATTGTATACACACAACCACCTGTTACTGCGTACAACTCCAGTCTCATCTCCCACTACTCGTTTTCTCTTTCTGTGCACTTCAGCTCAGTTAACCCTTCTTCAAGATGTGCCATGTTACTTTCTGACTCAGAGGCTTCACAAATACTGTTCCCTCTCCATAGGCTCCCTTCTGCATTAAACAGGGCAACTCCTATGGAGGCTTTATGTCTCCTTTAAATGTCATTTCTCTTACTACAGCTTCACGGAAATTTGCAGGTTTCTTTCAATATATTCATCTCAGTTGTAGTTAGTTGTTAGTTTTAATGGCTGTCTTGGGTAATTGACCAACTCAAAGAGAAGGACCTTATCTTTCCTGGGGGGCACAGTCTGTATTCCTAGTGCCTAGTACAGTATCTGGCCCATAGGAGTAGCCCAATGAATGTCAGCTAATTGACAGGACAAAGGAAGGAGTCTTTTGGTGAGCAGGGTGTCATTTGAATGCTGCATAAAATCCAGCTGCTGCATATGCAGACCAATGCTTTGGGGTCCAAGAAGAAGTCCTCTTTTTGGTGTGGAATTGCTTGGGTTCTCTTTACCTCCTGAACCCAGATGCAAACTTCAAGACTTTGTGTGTGTGTGTGAGTGTGTCTGTGTTATTTTGGTGACCAGAAGTAACAGATGCCTGGAATTTAGGAGTAGATAAGGACTAGAAGATGCCTCTGGCCTGCTCTACCTGGAGAGGAAAGTGACGGGTCCTATCTATAGTGGTGTTACACCCACATCTCCACTTCGGAGAGTCACAGTGTACATACAGCATGTCAATAGGAAGTCTTGCACGAAAGTTTTCAACTCATTCAACCATGAAAACCTATTTTTCAGAAAACACGTGTCCCTCAGGATAGTCTTATTAAGGCTGCTATATCAAACAGCCTCTAACCCTTAGTGGCTTAAAAATAACATGGTTTATTTCTCTTTTACACTACACACTTACTGTCCATTGACTGGAGATCCTGCACTGCATGGTCTTCACTCTGGGATCCAAGGTGTTAGAGCAGCCACCTTGTAAGCATTTCTAGTTATTCTAGCAGAGAAAAGTGAGCTCTGGATGTTTCCACAATGAAATGTTCTAGACTGAAAATGACATTCGGAATTTGGGCTCATAACTCATGGACCAGGACTAGTCATGTGACCCCACCTAGTCACAAGGGTCTGAGGAGGTACTACCCTCGCACATGGCTGGAAAACAGATAGTCAGAAATATTCACTAAATAGCACTCACAACTAAACCTCCTAACCTGACTGAACACTAATAAGTCATTGAAGTATAGTTGGAAATGACTGCTGTTCATGGTTTTGAAAATAAGAACTGATAGTAATTACTATTGAAGAATGTTTACCATCTATGCTAAAGTTACATGACCATACGTAGTCAGGAATAAGAAATAGTAAGGCTTATTTATTTTCATACTTATCTGGGGGAAAGAGGAATGTCTCTCTCACACACCACACACAAAACCATTCTTTTTGGAAGATTTTATGAAAACAATTTCTTTTCACTTAGTCTCTAGTGGAATTCCTACAACAGATAACAAAATAATTTCCCAGCCAATTCTTCATTGCTTCTCTCAAATACGAATGAGTTATAACAGAAAGCATGGAAAATTCCACAACACAGCCTACGTTTAAGCTACCAGAGGGAGATTTACCATAAATGTCCATTCACAGCATCTTCCTCACAGATGTGCAATTAACAAACCCCATTAATTCCAACAAAGTTGACATACAATTCACCTAGACAAAAAATTAAGTGTATTTTGTACTTACTATCATAGCCTCTGAAAATTAATTTCTGATGAAGTCTACCAAATCAAATTATCTAATGTCTTAGTATCTTGGTTGATAGTCGATCACAACTGTATCAGTTAATGACACCGCAGTGGTTAACGACAAGAAGACAGTGATGGCATTGAGGTAATTTTGAGATGTTACCACCTGCATGCCAAACTCAACAAAGGCACTTATCAGTAGCCATGCAAAACTCCTTAATTCACTGTTTCTATAAATTACAGGGCATGTTAAATTCTTGTCATTTACTCAGCCATCCCCAAATTCCTTCCAAGTTCTTCTTTATATACTCTCTATATGCAATCATAGTTAAATGGCTTAATACATGTAAAATGCTTTGAGCAATGCTTGGCACATAGTAGCTAAGCACTTACTGACACTTAGTGTCAGTTATTTTCATATTATTATTATGTCTTAAAAGTGATGCTTTGCATGTCTCCTGCCCTTCAGGGATGTGAAAATTTGGTTTGCTTTAAGCAAGTTCAATCCAGTGCTCCCAGTGAGGAGAAGGTCTAACATGCAAGGTATCTTCTATATGGTTTTTTTTCTTGCTGAGGACCGAACTGGCAAATCACTTTAGAAGTGATCAAAGTCATTAAAAATGTATTTAAAAGATTTTGTGTATGTACCTCTAGATAAAGTGATTATCTGAAATGGTAAATGTTGAGAACAAATTTTAAAAATTTTGATAACTGTACCACCAAGATGCACTGATTAAAAAAGCCCCTTCTCATATTGCATTACCTTCAAACTACAATAAATCTCTTACAATACTGTTAAAGTATTTAACTATATATTTTATTTTTATAATAATGAATCTGATATGCTCTGATCTCCTTTGGTTTGTTATACATCATCCATGCATCATTCATTCCATTCACTTAAAGCATCATCTTCATGTCCAGGTATATCTGTTGGTGACTGGTCAAGAGAAGTTGAATCTTTGTATCTCATTGAACTCAGCTCAGACTGTATCTCAGTTGTTGAGGCCTTTGCCCCCCAGAAATCTTTGACTGCCGTCCTGGAAGAAAAAAAAAGTTTTTTTAATTTTTTGAAATGAAAACTAAAACTTTAGTTTTCTATATATAGAAGTGTCTCCTTGTTGTTGTTCAGTTACTAAGTCGTGTCTGACTCCACAACCCCATGGACTGTAGCCCACCAGGCTCCTCTGTCCATGGGATAAACCTGGTAAGAATACTGGAATGGCATGTCATTTCCTTGTCTGAGGGATCTTCCCCACCCAGGAATTGAACCCAGCTCTCCTGCATTGGCAGATGGATTCTTTACTGCTAAGCCATCAGAGAAACCCACAGAAGTGCCTCCTTAGTCAGGATTTATTTTTATTTTGCAGCGCATCAGCTGCATTGTGATAGTAGATGAGCCCTCAGATATACCAGGGGGTGATACTCATGTAGGTATTATAGAAATACTCTCAAATGATGAACTAGTAGTTCATAATAACCACATTTTAAAGTTGTGATTATTTTCAACTAGTATGCAGGTCAGGAAGCAACAGTTAGAACTGGACATGGAACAACATACTGGTTCCAAATAGGAAAAGGAGTACATCAAGGCTGTATATTGTCACCCTGCTTATTTAACTTATATGCAGAGTACATCATGAGAAACACTGGACTGGAAGAAGCATAAGCTGGAATCAAGATTGCCGAGAGAAATATCAATAACCTCAGATATGCAGATGACACCACCCTTATGGCAGAAAGTGAAGAAGAACTAAAGAGCCTCTTGATGAAAGTGAAAGAGGGGAGTGAAAAAGTTGGCTTAAAGCTCAACATTCAGAAAACTAAGATCATGGCATCCAGTCCCATCACTTCATGGCCAATAGATGGGGAAACAGTGGAAACAGTGTCAGACTTTATTTTCCTAGGCTCCAAAATCACTGCAGATGGTGACTGCAGCCATGAAATTAAAAGATGCTTACACCTTGGAAGGAAAGTTATGACCAACCTGGACAGCATATTCAAAAGCAGAAACTTTGCCAACAAAGGTCCATCTAGTCAAGGCTATGGTTTTTCCAGTGGTTATGTATGGATGTGAGAGTTGGACTATAAGGAAAGCTGAGTGCTGAAGAATGATGCTTTTGAACTGTGGTGTTGGAGAAAACTGTTGAGAGTCCCTTGGACTGCAAGGAGATCCAACCAGTCCACCCTAAAGGAGACCAGTCCTGGGTGTTTTTTGGAAGGACTGATGTTGAAGCTGAAACTCCAATATTTTGGCCACCTGATGCAAAGAGCTGACTCACTGGAAAAGACCCTGATGCTGGGAAAGACTGAGGGCTGGAGGAGAAGGTGACGACAGAGGATGGGATGGTTGGATGGCATCACCGACTCAATGGACATGAGTTTGGGTGGACTCCGGGAGTTGGTGATGGACAGGGAGGCCTGGCGTGCTGTGATTCATGGGGTTGCAAGTAGTCGGACACGACTGAGCGACTGAACTGAACTGATTTTCAACTAGACAACACAAATATTAATTCAATAAACTTTTTGCTTTAACAACTACTACATAAAATTGTGAAAACTGCATTTAAAAGTTTTCTCATGGCTGGGGATCAAGTCATGAGATCAGGTAGCTTGAACCAGGATTATCTCAGGAGGGATGAAGAGAGTTGGACAGTCTTGAAACCTGCATGAGAAGCATAATGGACAGGGCCTTAGATTCACTGGACAGGGAGGGGCAGACATGCAGATTTTTTTTATCAAGGGTAATGGTTTAGCTGCAGTTCTTCACCTACCAGTTTATAATTATGAAGATCAGTACAAAGATCACAAATATGCAGATAATAACTCCTATGGTCAGCACAAAAACTAGGACTGCATCAGTGTCTGGTTGGCTTGCTCTTTTCATCTGTAATTCTAGAGAAAAAAAAAGACATAGTAATGATTATTACTACCGGGAAAAAAAAGGAAATGAACATCTAAATGGGAACTTTATATCTGGAAAAATACTCTAGAAATATACAGGGAGAATTAGTGGAACGTGTTAATGAACTTTCTCTGCACGTTAGAAATGTTCTTTACAATCATGCAGAAAGGTTCAAAGAATCTGACAATAAACATTCTGCATTTCCACCACCTAGACACTACCATCAACATTTTATCCTTCTATTCATGCTTCTATCAATCCACTGATCCACCTTATTTTTTTTTGACGCATTTCAAGATAATTTGCTAATGTCTACACACTTCTTACAGAATCAAGAGAATATCATTAACTAGAGTTCAACATTTGTTTATATTTTTTCTTTTGAGGTAAAATGTACAGACTCTGAATTGAACAACAATCTTAAATATGTTATTTAGTTATGGAAAATGCAAACACACATATGTAATTCAAATCCCTAAAAACACACAGACTATTACTCTACCCCAGAAAGCTTCCTTGAGCCCCTCCCAGTTAATCCCTGCCCAAACCTTCAGGCACAACTACGGTCCTGATTTTCTTTTCCACATAGATTGGTTCAGCCTGATCTAGAATTTCATAGGAATGGAAACATTCATTATACTTTCTTTTGTGTAAGGCTTTTTAACTCAGTATAATGTTTTAGAGATTCAACCATAATTGTTGCATGTATCAATAGTTTTTTCTTATTACTGGGTAGTATGCTTCAATTATTCAGTCTCCTGATGGACACCCACACTGTTTCAGTTTGGGGTTATTATAAACAAACTGCTATGAACATTCTTATACAAGTCATTCTGTGAACACACACTTCCACTTCTTATGGATAAATACCTATGAGTGGAACTGCTGGGTCATAGGGTAGAGGTATGCTTAGTTTTCTAAGAAATTACAGGATCTTTTCCCAAACTGATCATACTTGTTATACATGGTTTATTAAATTTTTTCATGGATTTTATCTTTTCATTTTTCTAGTGATTCCTTTTAAAAGCTGAAATTTTTAAATGTTTTAATGTAAGTTTCAGGTGTATAGTATTATAATTTGATATCTGTATACAGTGATTCCCACCACAAGTCTAGTTACTGTCCATCACCATAAAGTTGCCTCTTCCCATCATCCATTTCACCTACCGTAAACCCCCTTCCCCTCTGGCAACCAATAATCTGGTTCTCTGTATCCAGGAGTGTGATTCTGTTTATTTTTTTAAATTCAACATACGAGTGAAACCTTTATATCTGTCTTTCTCCATCTGACTTTACTTCACTTAGCAGTAACACCTTTCAGGTCCATCCATGTTGCAAATGTCAGGATTTCATTCATTTTCTGGCTGAGCAGTATTCTATTTTGTGTATGTGTGTGTATACATATCTATATCTTGGCTGTTATAAATAATGCTTCAGAGAACACAGAGGTGCATATGTCTTTTTGAATTAGTGTTATGTTCTTCGGATAAATATACAGAAGCAGAAAAGCTGTCTCCTGTGGTCGTATGATTCTTAATTTTTTGAAGACTCTCCATACTGCTTTTCATAGTGGCTGTACCAACAGTGTACAAGGGTTCCCTTTTCTACATATCCTCTCCAACATTTGTTATTTTTTGTCTTTTTTGATAACAACCATTCTAATAGGTATAAGGTAGTATCTGTGGTTTTGATTTGCATTTCCCCAACTAGTGATGTTGATCATATTTTTATGCATCTGCTGACCATCTGTATGTCTTCTTTGGAAAAAATATCTATTCACATCCTCTGCCTGATTTTTATCAGGTTTTTTTTTTTAATGTTGATTACTGTGAGTTCCTTACACATTCTGGCCTATTAACCCCTCATCAGAGATACCATGTACAAATGTCTCCTCCCATTCTGTAAGCTGTCTTTTTGTTTTGATGATGGTTTCCTTTGCTGTGCAGAAGCTTTTTAGTTTGAAGCAGTCAATTGTTTATTTTTTATTTTGTTTCCCTTGTCTCTGAAGTTAAATTTACAAAAACATAGCTAAGACCTATATCAATAAGGTTACTGCCTATGTTTTTTTCCTAGGAATTTTATGATTTTAGGTCTTACGTTCAACACTTTCATCCATTTTGAGTTTATTTCTGTGTACAGTGTAAGACAGTGACCTTCTTTCATTCTTTTGCATGTGGCTGTCAAATTTTCCCAATACCATTTTTGGAATATGAAGTTTTAAGTTTTATGAAGCCTAATTTATCAATATTTCCTTTTATGGTGACTGGTTTTTGTCATATCTAAAAGGGAAGCCTTGTCTAGTCCTGAATCATACAGATACTCTTCTATGTTTTCTTTTTTAAGCTTGATTATTTTAGCTTTTATTAATACATTTAGGACTGTAACACATCTCTAATTTTTGTATATGTTTTAATATCCAAATACCACTTTTAAATCAGCATTCTCTCCCATATCTGTCTGCTATTCCTTATTAAGGAGACAAAACAAGTCTACCATATGTATTGTAACACTGCTACATTGTAAGCTGATAAAAATGCAATTTATAGCAAATATTACTTACTTTTGAATTATATACCTTTCTTATGGCTCTTCCTGGTCCCTAAATCATAGACTCATTAAAGATTCATGTGGGGAAGGTCCAGAAAGATCATCTGATACAATTTTTATACAGATAAGTAAACCAACATCCAAGGAGATTTAATGATTTGTGAAAGCTAGGTTTTATGTGTTTTAATATTTTAATTTTGATAAGTACCATTCTAACAGGGGCTTCCCAGGTGGTACTAGCCGTAAAGAATCTGCCTGCCTATGCAGGAGATGCAAGATTCGCAAGTTTGATCCCTGGGTCAAGAAAATCCCCTGGAGAAGGAAATGGCAACCCACTCCAGTATTCTTGCCTGGAGAATTCCATGGACAGAGAAACCTAGTGGGCTACTGTACATGGAGTCATGAAGAGTTGGACATGATCGCCTGCACACACACACACACACACACAACACTCTAACAGACTTGGTCTCCTATTCAGGCAATCTCAACTGCTTATTCATCTTGATTTTCTTTCTATTATTTAAACACTATGAAGTATAATTTTCCATTTTTATTAGTAGTTCAAGAGCCATAAACTCAATTTAGTAATCTCATTAAATACTTCCAAGTATGATAAACAATTTTAAAAAGTTAAAGTTAGTCACTCAGTCGTGTCTGACTCTTTGTGACCCCATGGACTGTAGCCCACCCGGCTCCTCTGTCCATGGAATTCTCCAGGCAAGAGTACTGGAGTGGGTTGCCATTCCCTTCTCCAGGGCATCTTCTCAACCCAGCAATAGAACCTAGGGTTCCTGCATTGCAGGCAGACTACTGAATGAGCCACCAGGGAAGCCAATTTATATCATATTTATATTCTAACATTGTTAAATTTAAAAGTTTTTAACTTTTGATAATTTTAGACTTATAGAAGCAGTGGAATTTTAAAGCTCAAATGAAAAAAAAAAAAACTTTTAGGATTAAAACTTGAGGGGAAGAAATGCAAAATTTCTTTCCATTTACCCACTACCCTGAAATACTAGTCAAGAGAGGTGGAAAATGAGAGGTATCAAGATTCTGGTTCATTTTAATGGTAGTCTTTTTGCAAGGGTCCCTTAGAGTACTTTTATGTCTAATAAAAAATAGTTTCTATTTCTGTTGGAATTTTCTAATGAAAAACAGACTGAATTTTGATGCTCTTACATTTTAGAAAAACTAAGCTTATGCTTGTATTAGTTTTTGAAGGCCACCATAACAAAGTACCACTAACTAGGGGACTTAGAAACAACAGAAACATGTTATCTCACAGTTTTGGAGGATAATGTTTGAATACCAGGCATTGGTAAGGCCGTGCTCCCGCCAGTGGCTCTGGGAAGGATCCTTCCTTTACTCTCCCAGGCTCTGGGAGCCCCAGATGTTCCGTAATTTGTGACAGTGTAACTCCAGTTTCTGTGTCTGTCTTCACATGGCTGTATTCTCCCCATGTGTCTTGAGTCTCCATGTGTTCTCCTCTCTCATGTTCTGGGTTTCTGTGTCCAGATTTCCCTCTTGTCATGAGGACACCAGTTAAACTGGATTAATAGCCCACTCTTCTCTAGTATGTAAGACCGTGTCTTAACTGAATTAACTATACCTGCAACAACCCTATTTCCAGACACCATCACACTCTTAAGGCAGACAAGTTTGGACTCGAAAATATCTTTTTAGGGGGACATGATTCAATCAAAATAATGCCTAACTATAAAAGACAATTATTGTGGAAGTGAAAAATCTGTCATATGAGGGAATGGATGGGGCATTTTCATTAATTAAACCATATCTACCCTGAAAATATTTTAATCATGTATTTGTTTCGAGCCAGTACCATACTGTGAGGACATTTATAGCCAAAACATTTGTCTGATGTCTAAAACAGCCAAAAGGGTCTGTCACAGCAGTATACCCAATTGTCCTTTTTAAAAGCAACTAATAGATATCAACATTTTCTGAAAACATTTTGTCATCTAACCAGTGCATGTGCTAAGATGGCAGAGACACCCCACCAGTCCTGGAGAGCTATGAGAGAGAAAAGTCAACTTGTCTCACTTGCGGACACTGGGGACTGTGCCCCAGTCCTTAGCTTACACCTGTTGCCTCTGAATCACAGGAAGAGCTAACCACCACTAAGCAGTCCTAACAAGGACTAAGCTGGGGGACACGAACTGAGAACAGCTCTCAAAACCTTTAACAGCCTGAACTGTGATTCACTGAGATCTTTTTTAGTTGATGATGTTTGGTCCTTTTTTGCCTTTTATTGACATTATTCTTTTAATAACACCTAGTATATCCCACTCCAATACTCTTGCCTGGAAAATCCCATGGATGGAGGAGCCTGGTGGGCTGCAGTCCATGGGGTCGCTGAGAGTCAGACACGAGTGAGTGACTTCACTTTCACTTTTCACTTTTACACATTGGAGAAGGAAATGGCAACCCACTCCAGTGTTCTTGCCTGGTGAATCCCAGGGACAGGGGAGCCTGGCGGGCTGCCATCTATGGGGTCGCACAGAGTCGGACACGACTGAAGTGACTTAGCAGCAGCAGCAGCAGTATATCCCAATATAGGACTACGGTTATTAGCTTTCACTATAAAGATTTTTTTTAAGGATCCTGAACAATACATCAAAGAAAGTTTACAGTTTATTTTTTTAAATCACCTCCAAAATACCTCAGCTTGTTTCCAGTTAAAGGGCAGTCAAGTGGTAGTCGCTCAGTCGTGTCCAACTCTTTACAACCCCATGGACTGTAGCCCGTCAGGCTCCTCTGTCCATGGAATTCTCCAGGCAAGGATATTGAAGTGGGTAGCCATTTCCTTCTCCAGGGAGTCTTCCCAACCCAAAGCTGGGATCAAAGCTGGGTCTCCTGCATTGCAGGCAGTCTTTATCATCTGAGCCACCAGGGAAACTCACACTACCTTGTAGAAAAATCTTAATGGTATAAAACTAGTGGTTCCCAAAATGTGATCTCTGGACCAACAGTAACTAGGAACTTGTCAGAAATGGAAATTCTTGTCCCAGTCTCACTCAAGATCTACAGATGCAGAAACTACAGGAGTTGGGCTAGTGATCTGTGTCTCAACAAGACCACCATGAGATTCTGATGCTCTCTGAAGTTTGAGATATAAGCAAGTCAAAATGTTGCTGGGTACTTACCAGTTGTTGTATAGATTGTGAATCTAATAGATGCTACTATTTCATTATTATCCAATGTTTCACACTCAAAAGCCTTGGGGTGAGTATCCCTGTGAACTTCCAGGATTGCTGAATCATTTGCGAGTATAATGGCTTGCTATTTTAAAAGAAAAAAAATATCAATATTCTTCATGAAAATCTAAGATCAGAAAATAATTTATTTCTTATAACAAAATAAGAGTCACTTTCTCTCAGTCTAGGACAGTAATTAATTATGCACATGTATTTTAAAGTCAGACAGAACAAGTACCAAATTTCTGACTGTGTAAATCAGAAGGAGTTACTCTCTGCATCTCAGCTACAGTTGGTCCTCCATATCTTTGGGCTCCACATCAGTAGATTCAACAAATCATAGATTAAAAATACTCAGAAAAAAAGAATTTCCAGAAAGTTCCAAAAAGCAAAACAGGAAGTGGTTGCACAGTAACTCTTTACTTGGCATTTCTATTGCATTTACAAATACTTAAATAGCATTTTCAACACAAACCATTGGAAACCTCTGTTTGTTTCCATGGCAAACCGTTAAATATCACGGTAATCCAAGTCTATTCCATGAAAAGTAATGCTGAAGAAGCTGAACAGTGCTATGAAGACCTACAAGACCTTCTAGAACTAATACCCCCCCAAAAAACATCCTTTTCATTATAGGAGACTGGAATGCAAAAGTAGGAAGTCAAGAAACACCTGGAGTAACAGGCAAATTTGGCCTTGGAGTACAGAATGAAGCAGGGCAAAGGCTAATAGAGTTTTGCCAAGAGAACGCACTGGTCACAACAAATAACACACAAGGGGATTCCCATAAGGATAACAGCTGATCTGTCAATAGAAACTCTTCAGGCCAGGAGGGAATGGCAAGACATACTTAAAGTGATGAAAGACAATAACCTACAGCCCAGATTACTGTACCCAGCAAGGATCTCATTCAAATACGAAGGAGAAATCAAAAGCTTTACAGACAAGCAAAAGCTGAGAGAATTCAGCACCACCAAACCAGCTCTCCAACAAATTCTAAAGGATATCCTCTAGACAGGAAACACGAAAGGGTGTATAAACCCGAACCCAAAACAATAAAGTAAATGGCAACGGGATCATACTTATCAATAATTACCTTAAACGTAAATGGGTTGAACGCCCCAACCAAAAGACAAAGACTGGCCGAATGGATACAAAACCAAGACCCCTCTATATGCTGCTTACAAGAGACCCACCTCAAAACAAGGGACACATACAGACTGAAAGTGAAGGGCTGGAAAAAGATATACCACGCAAATAGAGACCAAAAGAAAGCAGGAGTGGCAATACTCATATCCGATAAAATAGACTTTAAAACAAAGGCTGTGAAAAGAGACAAAGAAGGCCACTACATAATGATCAAAGGAACAATCCAAGAAGAAGATATAACAATTATAAATATATATGCACCCAATATAGGAGCACCGCAATATGTAAGACAAATGCTAACAAGTATGAAAGGGAAATCAACAATAACACAATAATAGTGGGAGACTTTAATACCCCACTCACACCTATGGACAGATCAACTAAACAGAAAATTAACAAAGAAACGCAAACTTTAAATGATACATTAGATCAGTTAGACCTAATTGATATCTATAGGACATTTCACCCCAAAACAACGAATTTCACCTTTTTTTCAAGTGCTCATGGAACCTTCTCCAGGATAGATCACATCCTGGGCCATAAATCAAAACTTGATAAATTCAAAAAAATCGAAATCATTCCAAGCATCTTTTCTGACCATAATGCATTAAGATGGATAAGAAAGCTGTGGTACATATACACAATGGAGTATTACTCAGCCGTTAAAAAGAATTCATTTGAATCAGTTCTAATGAGATGGATGAAACTGGAGCCGATTATACAGAGTGAAGTAAGCCAGAAAGAAAAACACCAATACAGTATACTAACACATATATATGGAATTTAGGAAGATGGCAATGACGACCCTGTATGCAAGACAGGGAAAGAGACACAGATGTGTATAACGGACTTTTGGACTCAGAGGGAGAGGGAGAGGTGGGATGATTTGGGAGAATGACATTCTAACATGTATACTATCATGTGAATTGAATCGCCAGTCTATGTCTGACGCAGGATGCAGCATGCTTGGGGCTGGTGCATGGGGATGACCCAGAAAGTTGTTATGGGGAGGGAGGTGGGAGGGGGTTCATGTTTGGGAATGCATGTAAGAATTAAAGATTTTAAAATTTAAAAATAAAAACTAAAATTAAAAAAAAAAAAAGATTAGATCTCAATTACAGGAGAAAAACTATTAAAAATTCCAACATATGGAGGTTGAACAACACACTTCTGAATAACCAACAAATCACAGAAGAAATCAAAAAAGAAATCAAAATATGCATAGAAACTAATGAAAATGAAAACACAACAACCCAAAACCTGTGGGACACTATAAAAGCAGTGCTAAGAGGAAAGTTCATAGCAATACAGGCATACCTCAAGAAACAAGAAAAAGTCAAATAAACAACCTAACTCTACAACTAAAGCAACTAGAAAAGGAAGAGTTGGAGAACCCCAGAGTTAGTAGAAGGAAAGAAATCTTAAAAATTAGGGCAGAAATAAATGCAAAGAAACAAAAGAGACCATAGCAAAAATCAACAAAGCCAAAAGCTGGTTCTTCGAGAGGATAAATAAAATTGACAAACCATTAGCCAGACTCATCAAGAAGCAAGAGAAAAATCAAATCAATAAAATTAGAAATGAAAATGGAGAGATCACAACAGACAACACAGAAATACAAAGGATCATAAGAGACTACTATCAGCAGTTGTATGCCAATAAAATGGACAACGTGGAAGAAATGGACAAATTCTTAGAAAAGTACAATTTTCCAAAACTGAACCAGGAAGAAATAGAAAATCTTAACAGACCCATCACAAGCATGGAAATTGATACTGTAATCAGAAATCTTCCAGCAAACAAAAGCCCAGGTCCAGATGGCTTCACAGCTGAATTCTACCAAAATTTCGAGAAGAGCTAACACCTATCCTACTCAAACTCTTCCAGAAAATTGCAGAGGAAGGTAAACTTCCAAACTCATTCTATGAGGCCACCATCACCCTAATACCAAAACCTGACAAAGAGGTCACAAAAAAAGAAAACTACAGGCCAATATCTCTGATGAACATAGATGCAAAAATCCTCAACAAAATTCTAGCAATCAGAATCCAACAACACATTAAAAAGATCATACACCATGACCAAGTGGGCTTTATCCCAGGGATGCAAGGATTCTTCAATATCCGCAAATCAATCAATGTAATTCACCACATTAACACATTGAAAAATAAAAACCATATGATTATCTCAATAGATGCAGAGAAGGCCTTTGACAAAATTCAACATCCATTTATGATAAAAACTCTCCAGAAAGCAGGAATAGAAGGAACATACCTCAACATAATAAAAGCTATATATGGCAAACCCACAGCAAACATTATCCTCAATGGTGAAAAATTGAAAGCATTTCCCCTCAAGTCAGGAACAAGACAAGGGTGTCCACTTTCACCGCTACTATTCAACATAGTTCTGGAAGTTTTGGCCACAGCAATCAGAGCAGAAAAAGAAATAAAAGGAATCCAAATTGGAAAAGAAGAAGTAAACTCTCACTGTTTGCAGATGACATGATCCTCTACATGGAAAACCCTAAAGACTCCACCAGAAAATTACTAGAGCTAATCAATGAATATAGTAAAGTTGCAGGATATAAAATCAACACACAGAAATCCCTTGCATTCCTATACACGAATAATGAGAAAGTAGAAAAGAAATTAAGGAAACAATTCCATTCACCATTGCAACGAAAAGAATAAAATACTTAGGAATATATCTACCTAAAGAAACTAAAGACCTATATATAGAAAACTATAAAACACTGATGAAAGAAATCAAAGAGGACACTAATAGATGGAGAAATATACCATGTTCATGGATCGGAAGAATCAATATAGTGAAAATGAGTATACTACCCAAAGCAATTTACAAATTCAATGCAATCCCTATCAAGCTACCAGGCACATTTTTCACAGAACTAGAACAAATAATTTCAAGATGTGTATGGAAATACAAAAAACCTCGAATAGCCAAAGCAATCTTGAGAAAGAAGAATGGAACTGGAGGAATCAACTTGCCTGACTTCAGGCTCTACTACAAAGCCACAGTCATCAAGACAGTATGGTACTGGCACAAAGACAGACATATAGATCAATGGAACAAAATAGAAAGCCCAGAGATAAATCCACACACATATGGACACCTTATCTTTGACAAAGGAGGCAAGAATATACAATGGAGTAAAGACAATCTCTTTAACAAGTGGTGCTGGGAAAACTGGTCAACCACTTGTAAAAGAATGAAACTAGATCACTTTCTAACACCGCACAAAAATAAACTCAAAATGGATTAAAGATCTAAATGTAAGATCAGAAACTATAAAACTCCTAGAGGAGAACATAGGCAAAACACTCTCAGACATAAATCACAGCAGGATCTTCTATGATCCACCTCCCAGAATTCTGGAAATAAAAGCAAAAATAAACAAATGGGATCTAATTAAAATTAAAAGCTTCTGCACAACAAAGGAAAATATAAGCAAGGTGAAAAGACAGCCTTCTGAATGGGAGAAAATAATAGCAAATGAAGCAACTGACAAACAACTAATCTCAAAAATATACAAGCAACTTATGCAGCTCAACTCCAGAAAAATAAACGACCCAATCAAAAATGGGCCAAAGAACTAAACAGACATTTCTCCAAAGAAGACATACGGATGGCTAACAAACACATGAAAAGATGCTCAACATCACTCATTATTAGAGAAATGCAAATCAAAACCACAATGAGGTACCACTTCACACCAGTCAGAATGGCTGCGATCCAAAAATCTGCAAGCAATAAATGCTGGAGAGGGTGTGGAGAAAGGGAACCCTCCTACACTGTTGGTGGGAATGCAAACTAGTACAGCCACTATGGAGAACAGTGTGGAGATTCCTTAAAAATTGCAAATAGAACTACCTTATGACCCAGCAATCCCACTGCTGGGCATACACACTGAGGAAACCAGAATTGAAAGAGACACATGTACCCCAATGTTCATCGCAGCACTGTTTATAATAGCCAGGACATGGAAACAACCTAGATGTCCATCAGCAGATGAATGGATAAGAAAGCTGTGGTACATATACACAATGCAGTATTACTCAGCCGTTAAAAGAATTCATTTGAATCAGTTCTGATGAGATGGATGAAACTGGAGCCGATTATACAGAGTGAAGTAAGCCAGAAAGAAAAACACCAATACAGTATACTAACACATATATATGGAATTTAGGAAGATGGCAATGACGACCCTGTATGCAAGACAGGGAAAGAGACACAGATGTGTATAACGGACTTTTGGACTCAGAGGGAGAGGGAGAGGTGGGATGATTTGGGAGAATGACATTCTAACATGTATACTATCATGTGAATTGAATCGCCAGTCTATGTCTGACGCAGGATGCAGCATGCTTGGGGCTGGTGCATGGGGATGACCAGAAAGATGTTATGGGGAGGGAGGTGGGAGGGGGTTCATGTTTGGGAATGCATGTAAGAATTAAAGATTTTAAAATTTAAAAAATTTTTTAAAAATAAATAAAACGAATAATAAACACTAAAAAAAAAAAAAAAAAAAGAACGCACTGGTCATAGCAAAACCCACTTCCAACAACACCAGAGAAGACTCTACACATGGATATCACCAGATGGTTGACACCAAAATCAGATTGATAACATTCTTTGCAGCCAAAGATGGAGAAGCTCTATACAGTCAGCAAAAACAAGACCGGGAGCTGACTGTGGCTTGGATCATGAACTCCTTATTACCAAATTCAGATTGAAATTGAAGCCAGTGGAGAAAACCACTAGACCATTCAGGTATGACCTAAATGAAATCCCTTATGATTATACAGTGGAAGTGAGAAATAAATTTAAGGGACTAGATCTGATAGACAGAGTGCCTGATGGACTATGGATGGAGGTACATGACACTGTACAGGAGACAGGAATCAAAACCATCTCCAAGAAAAAGAAATGCAAAAAAGCAAAATGACTGTCTGAGGAGGCCTTACAAATAGTTGTGAAATGAAGGGAAGTGAAAAGCAAAGGAGAAAAGGAAAGATATACCCATTTGAATGCAGAGTTCCAAATAATAGCAAAGTGAGATAAGAAAGCCCTCCTCAGCAATCAATGCAAAGAAATAGAGGAAAACAACAGAATGGGAAAGACTAGAGATCTCTTCAAGAAAATTAGAGATACCAATGGAAAATTTCATGCAAAGATGGGCTCGATAAAGGACAGAAATGGCAGGGACCTAACAAAAGCACCTATTAAGAAGAAATGGCAAGAATACACAGAAGAACTGTACAAAAAAGATCTTCATGACCCAGATAATCATGATGGTGTGATCACTCACCTAGAGCCAGACATCCTGGAATGTGAACTCAAGTGGGCCTTAGGAAGCATCACTATGAACAAAGCTAGTGGAAGTGATGGAATTCCAGTTGAGCTATTTCAAATCCTGAAAGCTGATGCTGTGAAAGTGCTGCACTCAATTTGCCAGCAAATTTGGAAAACTCAGCAGTTGCCACAGGACTGGAAAAGGTCAGTTCTCATTCCAATCCCAAAGAAAGGCAATGCCAAAGGATGTTCAAACTACTGCACAATTGCACTCATCTCACACGCTAGTCAAGTAATGCTCAAAATTCTCCAAGCCAGGCTTCAGCAGTATATGAACTGTGAACTTCCAGATGTTCAAGCTGGTTTTAGAAAAGGCAGAGGAACCAGAGATCAAATTGCCAACATCCGCTGGATCATCGAAAAAGCAAGAGAGTTCCAGAAAAACATCTATTTCTGCTTTATTGACTATGCCAAAGCCTTTGACTATGTGGATCACAATAAACTGTGGAAAATTCAGAGAGAGATGGGAACACCAGACCACCTGACCTGCTTCTTGAGAAAGCTGTATGCAGGTCAGGAAGCAACAGTTAGAACTGGACATGGAACAACAGACTGGTTCCAAATAGGAAAAGGAGGACGTCCAGGTTGTATATTGTCACCTTGCTTACTTAACTTATATGCAGAGTACATCATAAGAAATGCTGGACTGGATGAAGCACAAGCTGGAATCAAGATTGCAGGGAAAAATATCCATAACCTCAGATATGCAGATGACACCATCCTTATGGCAGAAAGTGAAGAAGAACTAAAAGCCTCTTGATGAAAGTGAAAGAGGAGAGTGAAAAAGTTGGCTTAAAGCTCAATATTCAGAAAACTAAGATCACGGCATCTGGTCCCATCACTTCCTGGCAAAGAGATGGGGAAACAGTGAAAACAGTGACTGACTTTATTTTTCTGGGCTCCAAAATCATTGTGATGGTGACTGCAGCCATGAAATTAAAAGACGCTTACTCCTTGGAAGGAAAGTTATGACCAACCTAGACAGCATGTTCAAAAGCAGAGACATTACTTTGCCAACAAATGTCCATCTAGTCAAGGCTACGGTTTTTCCACTGGTCATGTATGGATGTGAGAGTTGGACTTTAAAGAAAGCTGAGCGCCAAAGAATTGATGCTTTTGAACTGTGGTGTTGGAGAAGACTCTTGAGAGTCCCTTGGACTGCAAAGAGATCCAACTAGTCCATCCTAAAGGAGACCAGTCCTGGGTGTTCATTGGAAGGACTGATGTTGAGGCTGAAACTCCATATTTTGGCCACCTGATGCAAAGAGCTGACTCACTGGAAAAGACCCTGATGCTGGGAAAGATTGAGCGCTGGAGGAGAAGGGGACGACAGAGGATGAGATGGTTGGATGGCATCACTGACTCAATGGACAAGGGTTTGGCAGACTCCGGGAGTTGGTGATGGACAGGGAGGCCTGGCGTGCTGTGGTTCATGGGGTTGCAAATGGTCAGACACGACTGAGTGACTGAACTGAACTGATATAGCACTTACAATATATTATATATAATCTAGAGGTGATTTAAAGTATACAGACACAAGTATCTGTTATATGCAAATGCTATATAATTAGCCATGTTATATAGTAATATAATACCATGGTATTATATATTAATACCATGTCATATAAGAAAATTGAGCATCTCTGATTCTGGTGTCTGAAGGGGGTCCTGGAGTCAATTCCCTGAGGAAACTGAGCAACAATTGTACTTATCTGCAAAATGCGTATAATGATGGGAATTACCTCATAGATTGTTATATGAGTAAAAGAAACTCTAGCAGTTGGTGTATATCTGGCATTTAATAAGCCCTCAACTAATGTTAGCTACTGTTATCATTATACAAGTATTATACATACAAATGAAAACCTTGCTTCCAAAATAGAACACTTTATATAAAATAGATGTTTCTAAGTTCTGATAATAGCTGGCCCTATATATACATATAAAGTTTTAGCCCTACTAAGAAATGAAAAACAATTTAAATCCCAATAATAATAAAGTTGTATGATTTTTACTTCATTTTTGCAAATTGCTTTTGAAGAGAAAGTCCTCTGAGCGTCATCAAGCACTGGGAAACAAATCTTAAGACTCACTGGAAAGCACCAAATTATATACATTCATTACTCACCTGGTCTGGCCTTAGAAGTCTCCAAATATATTTGAAACGGTTTTCAGGAGATGTATGAACACATGCAAGCCTAACACGTTCAAGGCTTTCTGAAATTGGTCTTCCCCCTGAAAAAAAATTACATACATATATACCAATGGGCCTTGTGAACTGCTTTATACACAATATTACTTTTAAAAGTCACTCCCAATTTGAAAAGAAATTACATGCTGGAAGTTAGTAAACGTTTACTGGAAGTTTGACTGTAGAGGAGCAGGAAGTCGTCATGGATGCAACGATGAAGTCACGGAAGAGGCAAGTAAACACCATACCTGTCTGTTCCTTTGGCAAAATAAACTATAGAGAAGAGACAGTAAGGGCAAACTACTTAGTGATCTATTAAACTTTGAGATATACTTACTAGTGGCTGCCAATTTTCTGGTTAGGAACAACCCCTCCCCTGTCTACCTCTTTCTGGCTTAGGATAATGAAACCTCAGACTAGTGAAATTTGATACAGAAAAGCTCTCAAAGTTCCCAATGTAGAGTTTACCAATCTACTGATAGACTGTCACAACCACAAGGTCGAAAGTATTTCTCTGGAGGATGGCTTCAACCAAAACCTGAGTGCAGTAAGGTTCCAGTGTGCTAGAGAGAATGTATGTTCAATTCAGACACAACTGAAAAAATGTAAAGAAAAGTAGAAAGACCTATAACTGTTTGGAGAAGTGGAATTTTAAGTTTTCTTATGATTTCCTTTCAGTAAATCATTTGATCATCTCCCTCCACTCAAGGCAAACTGAGGTTAAGGATATCTCCCCAGAGTAAACATGGCCCCTCTGTCTCCCTCCAGTATAAAGTCCAACTCACAGCCACAATCTACTGGTCCACGACATTCTTCCACTCGTACGATACACTTGGATTCACCACCAGGGCATCCGTTTGTCAATATAACTTCTCTAATACCAATACCTTTGATAAAAGAAATTGGCAAATGTTAAAAGAAAAAAGAAGAATTCCAGGGTTATTTTATTTTTCCACCTAGGTCATTTTGAAACTTTTCTCCTAATTTCAGAAATTAAATTCCTAAATTCAAGGTAATAACATTTAGAGATGGCTCAGCAGGTAAAGAATCAACCTGCAATGCAGGAGACCTGGGTTTGATCCCTGAGTCAGAAAGATCCCCTGGAGAAGGGAATGGTTACCCACTCCAGTATTCTTGCCTGGAGAGGAGCCTGGTGGGCTACAGTCCATGAGTTCAAAATGAGTAGGATACAAGTGAAGTGACTAAGCATGAGCACAAGCAATTTGAATTATTTCATAAAACAACATTTTCCAAAATGAGTCACATGAAACACTAGTTCCTCTGGTTGATAACATAAGAAAAGTGATTCCATGATTAGTTACATTTGGAAATTATACATTAAATTAAAATGAAATGAATCTCCTCAGAATTTTAGAGGACCTTTTAGTATGCTAGTAAATGAATGTGCTATTATGTGTAAATTTTCATTGATCAAAGATGCAAAAGTTTTACATGCTAACATTTTTGAGATCTGAATGCATTTCAGCTGACAGCATGTCAAGAATGACAGTATTTTTCCTTCTTAGAGATATATAAAATGTGCTTATTACAGCTAATAAAGCCTACTACTGAAATAGTAGAAAGCAGTAACACACAGGATCTTCCAAATTTATTTGACCATGGAACTTTGGAATGGGGGGAGTTGGATCTTGCAGAGGAAATTACAAAAATTACATTGTAACATAAATGATGCTTTTTAACACCTAGACTGATAAAAATCTCTGTATTAAATTTATCAAGATAGACTTAATGACCAGACCTCCATTTTCAAAGTGATAACTCTTGTTAGAATTGCCACACATTTCATAAGAAATCAAGTCTTTACTGACCCATCTCAGATCTCTCTTTTACTGGCCCATCTCAGATCTCAACACCAGAAGTGAGAGAGATGATAAAAGCTGGTTAAAAGCTGGTTCAGTGACATGCCGAACATGTCCTATGATGAGACTGTGCTGTCACAGGCTAAGGAGTAGTCCATCTTCATATTCTTCCTACCAAGTTCCTTCTTTCAGTCCCTGTAAGATGTTAATCATACCACCCAATCTCAAAACAAGGGTAAGCTGAAGTCGAGAGATGGCTTCAGTTCAGTTCAGTCACTCACTCATTTCTGACTCTTTGAGACCCCATGGACTGCAGGATCCCAGGTTTCCCTTTCCATCACAAACTCCCAGAGCTTGCTCAAACTCATGTCCATTGAGTCTGTGATGCAATCCAACCATCTCATCCTCTGTCATCCCCTTCTCCTCCCGCCTTCAATCTTTCCCAATCTTTTCTAATGAGTCAGTTCTTCACATCAGGTAGCCAAAGTATCAGAGCTTCAGCTTCAGCATCGGTCCTTCCAATGAATATTCAGGACTGATTTCCTTTAGGATGGATTGGTTTGATCTCCTTGCAGTCCAAGGGACTGTCAAGAGTCTTCTCCAACACCACAGTTCAAAAGCATCAATTCTTGAGCATTCAGCTTTCCTTATGGTCCAACTTTCATATTCATACATGACTACTGGAAAAACCATAGCTTTGACTAGACAGACATTTGTCAGCAAAGTCATGTCTCTGCTTTTCAATATACTGTCTAGGTTGGTCATAGTTGGGGTTCCCTTCTGGCTCAGCTGGTAAAGAATCTGCCTGCAAGGCAGGAGACCTAGGTTTGATCCATGGGTTGGGAAGATACCCTCAAGAAGGGAAAGGTTACCCACTTCAGTATTCTGGCCTGGATAATTCCATGGACTGCACAGTCCATGGGATTGCAGAGTCAGACATGACTGAGCAACTTTCACTTTCACTCTCTAGGTTGGTCATAGCTTTTCTTCCAAGGAGCAAGCGTCTTTTAATTCATGGCTGCAGTCGTGTGTAGTAATTTTGGAGCCCAAGAAAATAAAGTCTGTCACTCTTTCCATTGTTTCCCCATATATTTGCCATGAAGTGATGGGACCCTATGCCATGATCTTAGTTTTTCAAATGTTGAGTTTTAAGCCAGTTTTTTCACTCTTCTCTTTCACTTTCATTAAGAAGCAAGTCTTTAGTTTCTTGCTTTCAGCCATAACCATGGTGTCATCTGCATATGTGAAGTTATTGATACTTGTCTCTGCAATCCTGGTTCCAGCTTATGCTTCATCCAGCCCAGCATTTCGCATGACAGATTCTGCTTATAGGTTAAATTAGCAAGGTGACAATATACAGCCTTGATGTACTGCTTTCCCAATTTGGAACCAGTCCTTTGTTTCATGTCCAGGTCTAACTGTTGCTTTTGACCTGCAAACAGGTTTCTCAGGAGGCAGGTAAGGTGGTCTGGTATTCCCATCTCTTTTAAGACTTATTCAACACAGTCACGGAGAAGGCAATGGCACCCCACTCCAGCACTCTTGCCTGGAAAATCCCATGGATGGAGGAGCCTGGTAGGCTGTGGTCCATGGGGTCGCTAAGAGTCAGACACCACTAAGCAACTTCACTTTCACTTTTCCCTTTCATGCACTGGAGAAGGAAATGGCAACCCACTCCAGTATTCTTGCCTGGAGAATCCCAGGGACAGAGGACCCTAGTGGGCTGCCATCTATGGGGTCACACAGAGTTGGACATGACTGAAGTGACTTAGCAGCAGCAATAGCAGCAACACAGTCAAAGGCTTTTGCATAGTCAATAAAGCAGATGTAGATGTTTTTCTGGAATTCTCTTGCTTTTTCTATGATCCAATGGATGTTGGCAATTTGATCTCTGGTTCCTTTGCCTTTTCTAAATCCAGATTGAACATCTGGAAGTTCTTGGTTCATGTACTGCTGAAGCCTAGCTTAGAGAATATTGAGCATTTCTTTGCTAGCATGTGAAAGTGAAGTCGCTCAGTTGTGTCTGACTCTTTGTGACCCCATGGACTATAGCTTACCAGGCTCCTCCATCCATGGGATTCACCAGGCAAGAATACTGGAGTGGGTTGCCATTTCCTGCCCCAGGGGATCTTCCCAACCTAGGGATCGAACCCAGGTCTCCCACATTGCAGGCAGACCCTTTAACCTCTAAGCCACTAGGGAAGCTGCTAGTGTATGAGAGAAGTGCAACTGTGCAGTAGTTTGAACATTCTTTGGCATTGTGTTTCTTTGGGATTGGAATGAAAACTGACCTTTTCCAGTCCTGTGGCCATTGCTGAGTTTGTGAAATTTGCTGGCATATTGAGTACAGCAGAAATAGATGTTTTTCTGGAACTCTCGTTTTTTCCATGATCCAGCGGATGTTGGCAATTTGATCTCTGGTTCCTCTGCCTTTTCTAAAACCAGCTTGAACATCTGGAAGTTCACAGTTCATATACTGCTGAAGCCTGGCTTGGAGAATTTTGAGCATTACTTGACTAGCATGTGGGATGAGTGCAATTGTGAGGTAGTTTGAGCATTCTTTGGCATTGCCATTCTTTGGGATTGGAATGAGAACTGACCTTTTCCAGTCCTGTGGCCACTGCTGAGTTTTCCAAATTTGCTGGATATTGAGTGCAGCACTTTCACAGCATCAGCTTTCAGGATCTGAAATAGCTCAACTGGAATTCCATCACCTCCACTAGCTTTGTTCGTAGTGATGCTTCCTAAGGCCCACTTAAGTTCACACTCCAGGATGTCTGGCTCTAGGTGAGTGATCACACCATCGTGATTATCTTGGTCGTGAAGATCTTTTTTGTACAGTTTTTCTGTGTATTCTTGCCACCTCTTCTTAATATCTTCTGCTTCTGTTAGGTCCATACCATTTCTGTCCTTTATTGAGGCCATCTTTGCATGAAATGTTCCCTTGGTATCTCTATATGCAGGCCAGGAAGCAACAGTTAGAACTGGACATGGAACAACAGACTGGTTCCAAATAGGAAAACGAGTACGTCAAGGCTGTATATTGTCACCCTGCTTATTTAACTTATACGCAGAGTACATCATGGGAAACGCTGGGCTAGAAGAAGCACAAACTGGAATCAAGATTGCCGGGAGAAATACCCATAACCTCAGATATGCAGATGACACCACCCTTATGACAGAAAGTGAAGAAGAACTAAAAAGCCTCTTGATGAAAGTGAAAGAGGAGAATGAAAAAGTTGACTTAAAGCTCAACATTCAGAAAATGAAGATCATGGCATCTGGTCCCATCACTTCATGGAAAATAGATGGGGAAACAGTGGACACAGTGTCAGACTTTATTTTTGGGGGCTCCAAAATCACTGCAGATGGTGATTGCAGCCATGAAATTAAAAGATGCTTACTCCTTGGAAGAAAAGTTATGACCAACCTAGATAGCATATTCAAATGCAGAGACATTACTTTGCCAACAAAGGTCCGTCTAGTCAAGGGTATGGTTTTTCCAGTGGTCATGTATGGATGTGAGAGTTGGACTGTGAAGAAAGCTGAGCACCGAAGAATTGATGCTTTTGAGCTGTGGTGTTGGAGAAGACTCTTGAGAGTTCCTTGGACTGCAAGGAGATCCAACCAGTCCATTCTGAATATCAGCCCTGGGATTTCTTTGGAGAATGATGCTAAAGCTGAAACTCCAGTACTTTGGTCACCTGATGTGAAGCGTTGACTCATTGGAAAAGACTCTGATGCTGGGAGGGATTGGGGGCAGGAGGAGAAGGGGACAACAGAGGATGAGGTGGCTGGATGGCATCACTGACTCGATGGATGTGAGTCTGAGTGAACTCTGGGAGTTGGTCATTGACAGGGAGGCCTGGCGTGCTGCGATTCATGGGGTTGCAAAGAGTCGGACCCGACTGAGTGACTGAACTGAACTGAACTGAGTACAGCACTTTCACAGCATCAGCTTTTAGGACTTGAAGTAGCTCGGTTGGAATTCCATCACCTCCACTAGCTTTGTTCATAGTGATGCTTCCTAAGGTCCATTTGACTTTGCATTCCAGGATATCTGGCTCTAGGTGAGTGATCACACCATTGTGGTTATCTGGGTCACTAAGATCTTTTTTGTATAGTTCTTCTGTGTATTCTTTCTACCTCTTCTTAATATCTTCTGCTTCTGTTAGGTCCATATCATTTCTGTCCTTTATTGAGGCCATCTTTGCATGAAATGTTCCGTTGGTATCTCTAATTCTCTTGAAGAGATATCTAGTTTTTCCTGTTCTCTCATTTTCTTCTATTTCTTTGCATTGATCACTGAGGAAGGCTCTCTTATCTCTTCTTGCTACTCTTTGGAACTCTGCATTCAGATGGGTATATCTTCCCTTTTTCCCTTTGCCTTTCACTTCTCTTCTTTTCTCAGCTATTTTTAAGGCCTCCTCAGACAACCATTTTACCTTTTTGCATTTCTTTTTCTTGGGGATGGCTTATCAGTCTCCTGGACAATGTCATGAACCTCCATCCACAGTTTTTAAGGCACTCTATCAGATCTAGTCCCTTAAATCTATTTCTCACTTCCACTGTATAGTCATAAGGGATTTGATTTAGGTCATACCTGAATGGTCTAGTGGTTTTCCCTACTTTCTTCAATTTAAGTGTGAATTTTGCAATAAAGAGTTCATGATCCGAGCCAAAGTCAGCTCCCGGTCTTGTTTTGGCTGACTGTATAGAGCCTGGCTTATAATACAAGAGATGGCTTATAATCTGTTGATTTATCATATAAAAGATGGCTTATAAGAGCGTGTTTCAATCTTCAGAGTGCATGCAAAACACCTGAGATATACTAACGTGCAAATTATGACGCAGTCAGTAGGTCTGCAGTAGGTCCTGAGGTTCTAAATTTCTCACAAGCTCTCAGGCTATGCTGATGTAGCTAGCCTGTGGACCAAACTTTGAGAAGCAAACAAGAGAGTCCTCCATACGAGATAAGGAGAGGGAAGGTTGGATGGGGAAAGGTCTCTTCTGATTAAATGAGATTCTTAAGAATGGCTGTAGAATGGCTCCACTTAAATTTATGAATAGTACTTCTTTAGGGGGATAGTCTTATTTTGAAATGCATAAATATTTTCCAAGCAGGTATTTTATGTATTTATTTATTTAGCCAAATAGAGTTCATTGCAATGATGCGTGTAGATGTGACATGTAAGTCAATACTTAAAAATATGCTTGTGTGTTCCAAGAAAACAAGACTTTTTGAATGCTAAATATTGTTTTGGGAGTTCAACAGAATTTTCACTAAAGCATTTTTTTCTTTTAAATAATTTTTACAGATTGAAAATATTTTTAATAGTTAAATATTATAGATGTGAAATATTGCCTTTTATGGTTTATTTTTAGAACTTACCACCATCTGACATATTACATGTTTTACATTATGTATCTCTTTGACTCTACTAAAAAATATATTCCGTAAAGGCAGAGTTTTCACTGCTTTGTTTACTGCTGTATTCTAACACCTATAATAATACCTGGCACATAGTAGGCAAAAACTTAAAAGGAAAAAAGAAAAACCAACTTGTTGAATGTGTGTTAGACACTCAGTTGTGTCCGACTCTTTGCAATCCCAGGCCCTGTATGTAGCCCACCAGGCTCCTCTGTCCATGGGATTCTCCAGGCAAGAATACTGGAGTGGGTTGCCATGCACTCCTCCAAGGGATCTTCCTAACCCAGAGATCCAACCTGGGTCTCCCACACTGCAGATGGATCCTTTATCATCTGAGCCACTAGGGAAGCCCAAATTTATTGAATAAAGATATATAATTGCTGAAGTACATCTTTAAAGAGTAGGACAATACCAATTATTAGAATTGTCATAAAAATCATTCTCTGTGAGAATTTCACAAGTAAGCAGAATAAAAATATAAATTGCAAATGAATAAATACAAGATTATTACAAAGATTCCTCTCATCTCTGACTCTGACTGACCAAGAAATTAAGGTAAAAAAACAGGTTTAAAACTATCTCAAGAGACAGGAAGTAGAATAACTGTTGCGAGGGATTGGGCTAAGTGGGAAATTAGTGTTTAACTGGTACAGAGGTTTCAGCTTGGGATGATGAAAAATTTGGGAGTGGATTGCAATAATGACTGCATGACAAAATGCATGTGCTTAACGTCATTAAAACGTACATTTAAAAATGGTTAAAAGTGTAAATTTTGTTAAGTTTATCTTAGCATCATTTTTAAAACCTTATCTCAAATAAAAACAATTTAGCTATAATTTTTGACCAAAAAAATAAAAACCATTTTGATCTATATCTGCATGGACTTTGATTTCTTCCCCTCTGGCTTTTGTTCTTCCCTTCTGACACTATCTTTTTCCAAGGCAGACTCTATTTAGAATAAACTTAATTACATTGTGAATTATCTACTGTCTTCTTAGTATATTAGTCTACAGTGGGTCTCAAAAGATGGTCTTTGAAAAAGCAGCATCAGCTTCATTTGTGAACTTACTTTCGAAATATAAATTCTTAGACCTCATTGAAGACCTAAGTGAGTCAGAAATTCTGAAGTAGGACTCACAATCCATGTTTTAACAAGCCCTTCAGGCACTTATGGTGAACACTTTTAAGTCTGAGGTGGTGCAATGGTAAAGAATTCACCCGCCAATGCAGGAGATATAGGAGATGCAGGTTCGATCCCTGATTTGGGAAGATCCCCTGGAGAAGGAAATGGCAACCCAGTCCAGTATTCTTGCCTCAGAAATCCCACGGACAGAGGAGCCTGGTGGGCTATAGTGCATGGGATCACAAAAGAGTCCGACACAACTGAGCACTCGCCGTCTTATTACAGCACATGTAGTCTTAATACTTATATAAGAGATTTTACGTCCAATTTCCATCCAAGGAATGATCAAAACAAATCACAGTCTTTGAATATTATTTTTCCCACAAAGCCAATACCTCTTTTTTCTAAGACATGACATATAAAATGGAAAACTGTAGAATTTAGAATGGACTATTTAAAAAAGCAAATCTTTTGATAGATTTGCCAACACAGTATGTGGAAGACATCTGTGAGATGCATCAGAAGACCTTTAATCTTCCAAACCTGTGAGATAAAGTTTTACTCTTGTGAAAGCAGTTTATGTGCTCACCCCCGCCCCACAAAATAATAATATGTATATATTACAGAGCTGGCTTAAAATAAGATTTAGAGGTTATGAACTGAAAATATCCTCCCTTAGAAAGCAACCAGTTTGAGTTTTGTGTGTAAATCACAATTACAAACAGAAATCAGAAAGAGATGCATGATAGTACACTTTGTCCCCCCATCTCCACTACAATGTTATTTATCTGCTCTATGTTACTTACCACATGTAACGGTGCACATCCCAAATTCTACTTCTTTGACTATCGTCCTATTTGAAACTAAAAATAAATGCAAAAATACATTATTTAATCATAGGGAAACTTTTCTAAGTGAAAGACTCTTACTTGGAGATGGAGGATATAAGCACTAATCATATGGGAAGCAGACATTTAAAAAATTATATTAAATCAGAAAAGCAATGCCATTACTAGTACATCTTCTATTACTGTTTAAATCAAAAGAAAGCTAAACCTTTAAAGAATTAAATTAGGAAATAACTTGCAAAGATTTATATTTAAACCTATACATAATTTTTAAAATAATGCTTTTCATCAGTTTAATATATGGTGAGTTAAAAGTTATATAGAAGGTCAGAAAAATTACAAAAAAAAAAAAAAGCCTGCCAATTACAGGGCCCAATTTTTTCTATTCTCTACTTTCAAAAAATTTTGAGTGTATCATTTCTATCCAAAAAGAAGCCTTCATGCTAAGTATTCATTAAAATTATGTTATAAATTGGTTCTACTCATTCTCAGGTTAAGATGGTAAGTTACTCCTAAGAATTTATTTCAACATTTTATTTAGCAGGGTGATCAAGGAATTTACAAGTATTTGAGTAGTTAAAAATTATTGGTTTTAAATCTCATGTTTCTCTTTTTCTAACTGTTCTGCAATTTGACATGAATTCTACTAGCTGTATATAATCAATTCTTGCTCACTCAGATTAGGACTAAAATCTCAAAAAAAGAAAATTAAATGAGGTGCTAGAAGGTAATTTTTACAAGGCATGATGTTGTGAGGCAACAACATTTATTACATGGGAAAATGCATCAAAATTGGAGTCCAAATTGCTACTTCTACCACTAACTAGCTATTCTGAGTTTGGACAAATTCCTTAAACTGAGTCAGGCCTAATTAACCTCTCTGTAAAATTTGGAAAGGAGAACCTATATCACTGATACTATTGTAAGAATTAAATGTGATAACGTATATGCAAGCATTCTGTATATCGTTTAGCCTTCTAAACATGCCTAAGATATAACCTCACTCACATTTCATTCATTCATTTATAATTACTAATTCTATTCAAGTCTAGAATTTTTTTCCATTTTGATTATTATAATTTTTCATAAACACTTCTATACTTACAAGCACCAAATACAGTGCCTTGAATATACAGTAAACAAATTTATACAAGTGAATATACAAGTAAATTAATATTGATTTTGTGAAATTGGATTATCATGATGATCGATTCTGAATTGACATTTTTGCTTGAAATGTTTGGATACGTTCTGCTGGTACATTAAGAAATAGAAATTAAAAGCCAAATCTTAAAAACAGAAAACAAGAGTATGCAAATGAATACTAGACTACCTTAAATATAACCTCTTTCCAAAAAAATAATTTATCAGCTCTGCTATGCTACTTTAGGAAAGTTGCTAATACTTAACTACTTCTAACTTTAGAAAAAAATGAGATTCAGTCTAATAGTCTCTAAAGTTCCTTTTGCCCTATTGGACATTCAATAACTTTCTTTTTTGGTGGAAATCCTATAGCAGTGGGTCTGGGAAATTTTATGTATCTTGACTTGTGTGGTATTTGTCAAAATTTCCCATTATATACCTGTGAATAAAAAGTATGGTCAGTTAGGTTTCTTGTTAAACAGTTAGTGTAACTTGTTAAACAGTTAGATCCACTGAAGCTAACTGATTGGTTGGTGTCATGTGTTATTAGTGATCTGTCACAGAACTCTGTCCTGTTCAACATTTTTACGAATGATTTGAAAAATACTGATACCATGGTGACTGAATCTGGGGATCATGCAAAACTAGGAAGGACAAAAAAAAAAAAACTGAAGATAAATCTGGATTTAAAACTGACAGGGTGGAATAATGGGCAAATCTAACAAAAGGAAATGTCAGAGGATCAAAAACTTCTGCACATACAGCTGAAAAGTCAACTGTTCCCAAAATACTATACAGGCTATCTTAATTTGATAGAACAGGTGAAAATGAGTGAAGAGTTCACCAGGAGTCAAGAGAGTGATAAAGCTTTCCTAAAAATCTACTGAGTCTTTCACCATGCAGATAAAAGCTTGGCATCCACAATGATGTAATGATCCTGATCTCTTTTGTTCTGGCCAGATCCTAAAACGTTCTCTTCAATTCTGTACAGCACACTTTAACTGTTGGTATATACCATCAAAAATCAATTTTAATTTTTGAGTAAACTTTCTCACAGTCTGTTTTTAGTTTTTCTATATTTTGAAACATTTTGTTATTTTATCATCCATAATGATAGATTTCATTATTGCTCATCAATTATTCCCAACTCTATTTAAAAAGAAAAGACTGAATAAAATGGAAGAATGGTGGGGCTGTCCGGGAAAGATGACATAACTGTGAAATAAATCACAGCTTTTACATCATCCTTTGTTTTCTTGCTACTTTGTCCAATGTATTGTATAATCTCTCAGGAAGATATAAAATAAGTCTAAAGGCACCTTTCTTGTAGTCTGTTTTCAGCTTTCATTGGACAGAGTTGAGATTTTTGAATTTTTCTTTTTTGTTTGTCTATAATGGCAGAGAATAAAGGTGACAGAGGAATACCATTCACAGTTATTGGATGAATTAGAAGATAAATGCAAAGAGAGAGCAACACTTTAGATGATAATAGTGAAGTTGACTCCATAAGCAAAGTGAGAGATGGTATCTTAAATAAATATTCTAGATGAATTTTCTTTTCACTCAAGAATCAGTGAATGAATATTATATTTTGAAGGATGAGAAGGATATATGCTATTCTCATCTAGTTGGTCTTTCAACAGGAAGAACTTGATTCTAAAATATTTGGGGAAAACAAGCCAGACCATATTATTTTGTTAAAAAGGATGTGGAGAGTATTCTTTTTAGATTTATAAATGCCAATTAGAATGATTAGTCCAATGAATTTTATTCATTTCTACGTAATGTTTTCTTTGATCACCTTTATATACACACCTGCCATCATGATTTGTTCATTTACAAGTCTTATCAAGTAAATGTTGGGAAAGAATACTCTCCGTATCTTTGAAATTATGGAACAAACAAGATGGCAGTCTTCTATTGAACAAAATATGTGCCTTCATAGATTTCAAAAGTACTGTGTTTTGGCAATGCCAGTGCAAAAAGAAACCAAAGTAATGATAAACTAGAATCTGTTAGGGATGTACTTGAAATCTGGAATCAGTATTTACAAAATGGATACATTCCAGATTCAGGCATAACAGCTGATGAGCATTCAGCTGCATTCAGAGTACTTTGCCCAATTAGGGTATGTATTCCTTCAAACCCAAGAAATATAGAATAAAAATTTGGAGCTTTCCAGATTTAAATTCTTATTATTACAAACAACTTATAATCTCAAATAAGTTGTATTCACTATCCCTTTACTCTTACATTTGCAAGTCATCTGTAAATACCTTAAGCTTTATATATATACATAAATAATGATGATTGCTTTTACTGGTCTGCTGAGGGTTAAAAGGGACTTTGCCAAATTTTAATTAATGATTCTGGAAATTTTTAGATCTCAGATATCTTGGATTAAGTTCTGGATTCTCATTATCCCCAGAAAAAAATAAAATAGCTGCACATATAATTGTATATATTAAATGGTACAAGGGCTCCCTGAAGTTCAGAGGATGAAACGGAGAAACTGAGAGAATAACTTGCCTACATTTGAACTGAAATCTAAGGCATTATAACTCCATCACCTGCCTACACTCTAGCATTTTACAACTATCCCTTAACCAGTTTAATATTGTTAACTCAATTACTTTCAAAACAAAAGCAACTATGCTTCAGAACGTTCTTTTCTACCCTAGTCCTCTTTTCACATTTCCAAAGTAGAGGACCTCTCCAAGCTCTCCTACATGTAACCTTATCAAGGTAAAACAAACCTCAATTACACCACTAACCTCAGACAGTCAATTTCTTTATGTCACTGAGGGTCACTGTCATCAGGATATAAAAGAATGACTGATAAATGCATCACCTACTTGATATGTATAGGAGGCAGGAGACTGCCAAAGATATTAAAAAGAATCTCAACTGGGTCATTTATAGAGGGAAGAGAATCATTCTCCTTTTGATGACTGCAAACCTACAACTGACCTTTTACCTACCAGCATGTGAGCTAACTAATCAATATCCCAGCTTGTTAAGTTTTATTGCTTAATGAGCCAGGAGAATAAAGCAAATTTATGTATCAAATATAGGCTAGTCTTCTTTCGTTAAAATGTATATCATTTGTTAACTCTAGTTGAATCCCTTGATAGGTGTTTTCTACTGCCACCCTTTCTTTGTGATTCGAAGTTGAACTTAAAACACCATCACACTGTAGAGGGGCTGCATGAAACTAACAGAGGTTTTCTGGGCTATTCTGTCAGCACCTTGATTTATCTAGATGTGTCACAATGAAGGGAATTTGGAATTCCCTTGAGTTCCAATCCAAAGGGCAAATGTGAAAAGAAAGACTTCAGGCAATCTGCACTAAAAAAAAAAAAAAAAAAAAAAAGCTACAGAGGGAAGGTCCCTGGTGACTCAGTTAGTAAAAACTCCGCCTGTAATGCAGGAGAGGAGACCTGAGTTCCATCTCTAGAGCAAGAAGATGCCCTGGAGAAGGAAATGACAACCTACTCCAGTATTCTTGCCTGGAGAATTCCATGGACAGAGGAGTCTGGTGGACTACAGTCCATGGAGTCGCAAAGAGTTGGACACGACTGAGCAACACACACACACACACAAACGGGAAAGAAAATCATAACTGCAAGTGGGTGGACGGTTACTTTGTGACTCCTACCCTTAGAAAATTAAGCATCTATTCCCTTGTCCAGAGCAATATTTAACAACATTTCTGTAGCAATTTCTACATACATGCTAGTTTATCTTGCTGAGGTTTTGGAGAATTAGCACATCCTTTTTTGCAGGGCCATTAAGTTTGCAATAATGTATACATTTGGGGCTGCTTTCGAGAAAGCTTTCGAGAGTTAACAGACGTTAACTTGGGTAATTCTCATCTTCCTCAAAAAGCAGGGAAGGCTTTGCCTTCAACAGGTGCCTCTGGGTCCCCGCCAAAGAGCCTCTCACCCTCACTATCATCCTCGGGCTCAGCCTGGGGCTCGTTCTCCGCCTCGCTATCATTCTCGGGCTCCTCATCGCCCTCCGGTTCGCCCTCGCCTTCGCGGGCCAAGCTGGGATCTTGGATCGCGGTGACGTTAATCCCGCACGTTGACTGGAGGCCCGCCAGGAGCAGCCAGCCGACTGTCAGCAGCAGCCTAGCAGAGCAGCCCGCGCCCCCGGATCTCATGGTTCTAGGCCCGGACGGCTGCCCAAGGCGCAGTCGCAGCCGCCCGCTCCTGACGAGTGATGTGTAAAAAAGAGGAGCCGCCAGACTCCGAACGCCTGCACCGTGCCCCAGCAACCACTGGGGCGTCACAGGTCGTCACCATCTCCCGCAGCCCATAGAACACGTGCAAGGCTTCCAACATGGCGCCCTCTGGGCCACTTCCGACGGCGCTCGGGCCACGCCCCACCCCTTCCAGCGTTGCAGGACGTGTTGCTTCACTGGGCGGGGCCACGCCCTCACTCTTCCTCAGTTAGCAAGTTTCGCCAAGCGCCCTGGGTGGTTTTTCTTACTCACCGTGTGTATTTTTGAAAGGTGATGTCTCCTTTCTAAACCAGACTCGCTAGAACCCTCGAGTATGCTCCCTGTGACTTGGCTTCAGATTCCTTATGCACAGTATCCAATTCAGTGTGTATCAAGAATGATTCATCTTGTTAAGCCTTGTCAAGTAGGTTGCCCCAAACTTAAACCGTAACAGCCGGCGAGGCTTGATTTGTAGAGGATATAGGGGCTACACTTTCACACTCTGATCCGAACACTCTTGTTAATGCACCTCAAGCATGTACTCACGTCTCAAGATTTTGTGCAGTGCTGTCAGCTCCACATGGGACTTCACTGAGCTAGAATGCCAGGTGGCGTGGGAAAGGAGGGCAGGGGAGGATGTAAGTATTGTCAAACTAGTTTTCTCCATTCTGTATTCGGAGAGCTGATGTTTTTGGAGCCAAATATCGGACTTAATCTTTGTTCCTTGTGAATGTCTGTCTTTGTGCTTTGGGCCTATTTTTAAAATCTCGTTGAGATTCTTTTAGGGGCTGATTTTGTTACCTTAATATATTTATCCCAAGTTTGATTTGGAAAATGTTTCCTTCAGATCAGTAACGAAAATGTTTTAAAGGGCAACAGGCTAATAATAGAGCACTATATTGAAAAGCAGAGACATTACTTTGTCTAGTCAAGGCTATGGTTTTTCCAGTGGTCATGTATGGATGTGAGAGTTGGACTGTGAAGAAAGCTGAGTGCTGAAGAATTGATGCTTTTGAACTGTGATGTTGGAGAATACTCTCGAGAGTCCCTTGAACTGCAAGAAGATCCAACCAGTCCATCTTAAAGGAAATCAGTCCTGACTATTCATTCGAGGGACTGATGCTAAAGCTGAAACTCCAGTACTTTGGCCACCTGATGCAAAGAGCTGACTCATTTGAAAAGACCCTGATGCTGGGAAATATTGAGAGCAGGAGGAGAAGGGGCCGGCAGAGGATAAGATGGTTGGATGGCATCACCGACTCAATGGGCATGGGTTTGGGTGGACTCTGGCAGTTGGAGATGGACAGGGAGGCCTGGTGTGCTGCGGTTCATGGGGTCGCAAAGACTCGGACACGTCTGAGTGACTAAACTGAATTGAACTGAAGTCAGTCTCTGAGAGTGATCCACTAATCTGCATGTTGATTTAACCCAAGGAGTCGTGTCTTTTACTAAGGTTGAATCGGACTGGAAGCAAGAATACCTTGACATTCCCACTTAAATCAGTGGAAAACATTAGAGGTGTAACTTCCCCACTGCTCTCCTGATGGTATTTAGTATCAGTGTGTCCAGTTTTGTCATAGAAAGAAATGAAATCCATTAGGTTCCTTCAATTGATGATTTAATTTCAAGAAATCAGCTCTAATTAAGACCTCTTTAAGAGATTCAATGACTTTTCTGAGTCCAAAAGAAGCTTAGAAAGAATCTAAGGGTCCAAGTTCCACATTTTTAGGTGAAGAGATTAGAAACTGAAGAGATTAAATGACTTATCCAAGATCATCCAGAAAATTATTTGCAATGCAGAGCTTCATACTACATTTCCTGAATGCTCATTCAATGTTAGTGATTTCGTATAATTTAAAATTAACAATAAAGAAACAGGCAGTGGAGTTGTCCAAGAGTTCAAGCACTGAAAACAAATTAGGGTTAAAATTTTTTTAATCTTGTTAAATTCATTATTTCACATTTGGTTTGATCTAGTGGCTACAATGTGGTATTAAGAAGTATTGATGAAGAGATAGTTTGATGGATTTCTATCTAGGATTTAAAACAAAGCTCTTTTGGTTATGTTTCTATGTGATGTTATCTCCTACCTTGAGATTTAATCTCTAAATTGCTGTGACACATGGGCTGAAGAGTGATCACTACAGAGTGAACTTAAGACATAAACTGACTTTTAGAACATATATACATCCAGATGTACTGATGTGAGAGTTGGACCATAAAGAAGGCTGAGTGCTGAAGAATTGATGTTTTTTAACTGTGGTGCTGGAGAAAACTCTTCAGACTCCCTTGGACAGCAAGAAGATTGAACTAATAAATGCTAAAGGAAATCAATCCTGAATATTCATTGGAAGGACTGATGCTGAAGCTCCAATACTTTGGTCACTTGATGTGAGGAGCCAACTTACTGGAAAAGACCCTGATGCTGAGAAGGACTGGGGACAGGAAGAGAAGGGGATGACAGAGGATGAGATGGTTGAAAGGCATCATTGACTCAATAGACATGAGTTTGAACAAACTCCAGGAGATAGTGAAGGACAGGAAAGCCTGGTGTGCTGCAGCCCTTGGGGTCTCAAAGAGTCAGACACGACTGAGCAACTGACAACGACACTATATCCAGCCTCAGCAAACTAACAGCTAAGCAAGTATCTGAGATACCTACTAGGAGGATCTTCAGCCTCACTTATTTGTGCCAAAAGTAAATTACTTTAAACATAAATGAAATTTTTATTTGAATTTTTCTTTGAAAAATGCTTCTAGTTTTGAAAATAGACAAGAACTGCTAACAATGGTTAGTATTAAAGTTCAAATTGATATTAGTAAGGAGTCCATGATAATGTTTTGTATAATTTAAAACACCATAATATAGCACCTCACAAGATTATGAGGGAAGTTAGAAATGAGAAGACATGATCTTGAGACACAAAGATGTTTGTTTCATGGGCAAATGAGTAACTATACTATTTTACATTCCTACCAGCAATGTGTGACTGATCCAGTATTTCTGCATGCTCACCAGCATTAGTGAAGTGAAGTGAAGTTGCTCAGTCAAATCCAACTCTTTGCGACCCCAAGGACTGTAGCCTACCATGCTCCTCCATCTATGGGATTTTCCAGGCAAGAGTACAGGAGTGGGTTGCCATTTCCTTCTCCAGAGGATCTTCCTGACCCAGGGATCGAACCCAGGTCTCCTGCACTGTAGGCAGACGCTTTACTGTCTGAGCTACCAGGGAAGCCCACCAGCATTCAGTTCAGTTCAGTTGCTCAGTCTTGTCTGATTATTTGCCACCCCATGAACTGCAGCAAGCCAGGCCTCCCTGTCCATCACCAACTCCCAGAGTTCACTCAAACTCACATCCATCGAGTCCATGATGCCATCCAGCCATCTCATCCTTGTCGTCTCCTTCTCTTCCTGCCCTCAATCCCTCCCAGCATCAGAGTCTTTTCCAATGAGTCAACTCTTCGCATGAGATGCCAAAGTACTAGAGTTTCAGCTTTAGCATCATTCCTTCCAAAGAACACCCAGGGCTGATCTCTTTTAGAATGGACTGGTTGGATCTCCTTGCAGTCCAAGGGACTCTCAAGAGTCTTCTCCAACACCACAGTTCAAAAGCATCAATTCTTCAGTGCTCAACTTTCTTCACAGTCCAACTCTCACATCCATACATGACCACTGGAAAAACCATAGCCTTGACTAGATGGACCTTTGTTGGCAAAGTAATGTCTCTGCTTTTCAATATGCTATCTAGGTTGATCATAACTTTTCTTCCAAGGAGTAAGCATCTTTTAATTTCTTGGCTGCAATCACCATCTGCAGTGAATTTGGAGCCCCCCCAAAATGAAGTCTGACACTGTTTCCACTGTTTCCCATCTATTTCCCATGAAGTGATGGGACCAGATGCCATGATCTTTGTTTTCTGAATGTTGAGCTTTAAGCCAACTTTTTCGCTCTCCT
This sequence comes from Ovis aries, assembly GCF_016772045.2. NCBI lineage: Eukaryota > Metazoa > Chordata > Mammalia > Artiodactyla > Bovidae > Ovis > Ovis aries. Next base: position 49,290,129 of record NC_056061.1, read on the forward strand.
CTTTCACTTTCATCAAGAGGCGTTTTAGTTCCTCTTCACTTTCTGCCATAAGGGTGGTGTCATCTATATATCTGAGGTGATTGATATTTCTCCTGGCAATCTTGATTCCAGCTTGTGTTTCTTCCAGTCCAGCGTTTCTCATGACGTACTCTGCACAGAAGTTAAATAAGTAGGGTGACAATATACAGCCTTGACGTCCTCCTTTTCCTATTTGGAACCAGTCTGTTGTTTCATGTCCAGTTCTAACTGCTGTTTCTTGAACTGCATATAGGTTTCTCAAGAGGCAGGTCAGGTGGTCTGATATTCCCATCTCTCTCAGAATTTTCCACAGTTTATTGTGATCCACACAGTCAAAGGCTTTGGCATAGTCAAGAAAGCAGAAATAGATGTTTTTCTGGAACTCTCTTGCTTTTTCCATGATCCAGCAGATGTTGGCAACTTGATCTCTGGTTCCACTTCCTTTTCTAAAACCAGCTTGAACATCTGAAAGTTCACGGTTCATGTATTGCTGAAGCCTGGCTTGGAGAATTTTGAGCATTACTTTACTAGCATGTGAGATGAGTGCAATTGTGCGGTAGTTTGAGCATTCTTTGGCATTGCCTTTCTTTGGAATTGGAATGAAAACTAACATTTTCCAGTTCTGTGGCCACTGCTGATGTCCTCTTGCAACACCTACTGTCTTACTTGGATTTCTCTTACCTTGGACGTGGGATATCTCTTCACGGCTGTTCCAGCAAAGCGCAGCCACTGCTCCTTACCTTGGATGAGGGGTATCTCCTCACCGCCGCCCCTCCTGACCTTGAATGTGGAACAGCTCCTGTAACTCGGATGCGGGTTAGGTCCTCTTCGCCATTCCTGTGCCGTCGCAGACTGGCACTCTCGGCCGCTGCCCCTGACCTCGCACAAGGGGTTACTCCCCTTGGCCGCTGCCCCTCGGGCATGGGGTCCTCCCAGCTTCTGCCCTTGACCTCGGATGTACTGGGTATTCTCAATTTAAAAATATTTTTTAAAAATATTTTTACCTATTTTGATAAGTGTATTATGTGTTCTCGCTACTAGTCCCCTGTTGGATATGTGGTATGAAAATGTTTTCTCTGAATATGTAGCTTGTCTTTTCAACCTCTTCATGGAGTCTTACACAGGGTGAAAGCTTTAACTTTAAGGAAGACCAGTTAAACAATTTTCCATTGATTGATCTGGCTGTTGCTGTCAAGTCTAACAACTCTTTGCCTAGCCCTGTCCTGAAGATTTTCTCCTATTTTTTTTTTTACAGTTTGTATCTAAGTCTATGACCTATTTTGAGTCAATTTTTGTATAAGTACTGAGTCTTAGATTTCTTGTTTGTTTGTTTTGGTTTGGTTTTGGAAGGGGCAGGGTTTGCCTTTGGATATCCAGTTATTCCAGGTTAGTCTGTTAAAAAAGGCTGTTCTTCCTCCTCTGAATAGCATTGGCTCCTCTGTCAAAGATTGATGGCCATATTTGCAGGCCTGTTTCTTGAGTTATTTGTTCTGTTCCACTGATCTATGTGTCTCCCTCTGTCAACAATACAGAGTCCTGATACTGTAGCTATGTAATACATCTTGAACATCTTGATTGTTCTCCACAACTCCTTTTCTTCCCCCCCCCCCACAAAAATGTTTTTTAGCTTTTCTAATTCCTTTACCTTTTCATAAAAATTCTAAAATAATTTATCTATATCTACAAAAATGTTGATGATTTTCATAGGAATTATATTAAACCTGTTTATCAGTTTGAGAACTGACATTTTCACTATGTGACTCTGCCAATTGTGCTCATGATTTTTTTCCAATTATTATTTATTTATGTGGTAGTTTTTACCATGTGTGTTTTACACATTTTGTTAGATTTATACCTTAGCATTTTTCTGTTTTGGGGTGATTTTAAATGGTATTTTATTTTAAATTAAGTATGCAGAAATACAGTTGACTTTTGTATGTTTATCTTGTATCCAGTGTACTTTCTAAATTCACTTATTAGTTCTAGATTTTGTGCAGCTTTTTTTTTTAATTTTCCACACAATCATGCCATATGTAAATAAGAGGACAGTTTTATTTCTTCCTTTCCAATATGAATGACTTTTATTTCCTTTCATTGTTTTCCTACACTGCCCAGAACTTCCATCAAAAGGTTGAAAAACAGTGGTGAGAACAGACCTCTTTGCCTTTTTCCCAGCTTTGGAAGGAAAGTACAAAATTAGCTATTGGTTTTTGCAGATGTTCTTTAACAAGTTGAGGAAGTCATCCTTATTCCTATTTTTTTGTGAGTTATGTCATGAACAGATGTTGAATTTTGTTAAATGCTTTTTCTGCATCAGTTGATATGATCACGTGATTTTTCTTCTTTTTAGCTTGTTTATATGATGGATTGGGCTTCCCTGGTGGCTCAGACAGTAAAGTGTCTGCCTGCAATGCAGGAGACCAGGGTTTGATTCCTCAGTTGGGAAGATCCCCTGGAGAAGAAAATGGCAATCCACTCCAGCACTCTTGCCTGGAAAATCCCATGGACGGAGGAGCCTGATAGGCTACAGTCTATGGGGTCGCAAAGAGTCGGACACGACTGAGTGACTTCACTTTCACTTTCACTTTCATTATATGATAGATTACATTGATTGATCTTTGAATTTTGACCCAGCTTTGCATCCCTGGAATAAATCTACTGGATCATAATGTATAATTCTTTTTTATATAATGCTAAATCCTATCTGCTAGTATTTTGTTAAATATTTTACAGTTGAATTCTTTTGGGATGTTGGTCTCTAGTTTTCTTTTTCTGTACTAGTTTTTGTTTTGGGGAGGATATCAGGGTAAAACTGGTTTCACCAAGTGAATTGCAAAGTATTCCCTTTCTATTTTCTGGAAGAGATTCTGTAGAATTTCTATTAATTCTTTAAACACGTGGAAGAATTCTCCAGTGAACCCATTTAGGCTTCTAATTTCTTTTGAGAGAATTTTTAAATTGCAAAATCAATTTTCTTAATAATTGTAAGGCTGTTCATATGATCTGTTCCATGTTGGGTGAGTTTTAGCAGTTTGTGCTTTCTGAGGAATTGGTCCATTTTGTCTAAGTTGTCAGATTTATAGGTGTAGAGTTCTTTGTAGAACTCCCTTATCTTTTTGGTGCCTGAAGTGTCTGTAATGACACCCCTTGTTTTATTCCTGATATTGATAATTTGTGTCTTCTCTTTTTTTCTTTGTCAGACTTGCTAGAGGTTTGTCAATTTTATTGATCTTTTCAAAGAGAGACGTTTTTGTTTCATTAATTTTCCCTAATTTCTATCTTTAATTTCATTGAGTTGTATTCATATGTTATTTCTTTTCTTCTGCTTGCTTTTGGTTTATTTTTCACTTCTTTTTCTAGTTTCTTTTTTTTTTTTTTAATTGAAGGATATTTGCTCTATAGTATTGCATTGGTTCCTACCAAACATCAACATGAGTCAGTCATCAGTTCAGTTCAGTTCAGTCGCTCAGTTGTGTCTGACTCTTTGCGACCCCATGAACCGCAGCAGGCCAGGCTTCCCTGTCCATCACCAACTCCTGGAGTCTACCCAAACCCATGTCCACTGAGTCAGTGATGCCATCCCACCATCTCATCCTCTGTGGGCCCCCTCTCCTCCTGCCTTCAATCTTTCCCAGCATCAGGGTCTTTTCAAATGAGTCAGTTCTTTGCATCAGGTGGCCAAAGTATTGGAGTTTCCACTTCAACATCAGTCATTCCAATGAACACCCAGGACTGATCTCCTTTAGGATGGACTGGTTGGATCTCCTTGCCATCCAAGGGACTCTCAAGAGTCTTCTCCAACACCACAGTTCAAAAGCAATCTTCGGTGCTCAGCTTTCTTTATAGTCCAACTCTCACATCCATTCGTGATTACTGGAATAACCATAGCCTTGACTAGATGGACCTTTGTGGACAAAGTAATGTCTCTGCTTTTGAATATGCTGTCTAGGTTGGTCATAACTTTCCTTCCAAGGAGTAAGCGTCTTTTAATTTCATGGCTGCAATTACCATCTGCAGTGATTTTGGAGCCCAGAAAAATAAAAAGTCAGCCACTGTTTCTCCACTGTTTCCCCATCTATTTGCCATGAAATGATGGGACCAGATGCCATGACCTTAGTTTTCTGGATGTTGAGCTTTAAGCCAACTTTTTCACTCTCCTCTTTCAGTTTCATCAAGAGGCTCTTTAGTTTCTCTTCACTTTCTGCCATAAGGGTGGTGCCATCTGCATCTGAGGTTATTGATATTTCTTCTGGCAATCTTGACCAGCTTGTGCTTCCTCCAGCCCAGTGTTTCTCATGATGTACTCTGCATGTAAGTTAAATAAGCAGGGTGACAATATACAGCCTTGACATACTCCTTTTCCTATTTGGAACCAGTCTGTCATAGGTTTACCTATGTCCCCTCACACTTGAACGTCCCCTCCTCCCTCCCCAGCCCACTACTCTAGGGAAATCAAACCAGGTCTTGATAAGACTTCTTCTTCTAGGTTCCTGAGGTGCAAGCTTAGGTTATTTATTTGAGAATTTTCCTCTTATCTATTGTAAGCATTTCGTGCTATAAATATTCATCTCAGCTTTAGGTGTGTCACAGAAATTTTGACAAAATTGTATTTTTATTTAATTTAAATTATTTTTTACTTCCCTTAAGATTTTTCTCTTTGACTCATGGGTTATTTAATAGCATAATGTTCAGTTTCCATGTGTTTGAAACTTTTCCTGTAATCGCTCTGTTATTGAGTCCTAATTTGATTCCATTGTGGTCAGAGAACACACTGTATGATTTCACTTCTCTTAAATTTGTTGAGGTTTGTTCTGTGGCCCAGGATATGGTTTATTTTGGTATGTACTATTGACACTTGGTGATAATCTGTATTAAAGGACAGAAATGGTATGGACCTAACAGAAGCAGAAGATATTAAGAAGAGGCGGCAAGAATACACAGAAGAACTGTACAAAAAGATCTTCACGACCCAGATAATCACGATGGTGTGATCACTCACACTCACCTAGAGCCAGACATCCTGGAATGTGAAGTCAAGTGGGCCTTAGGAAGCATCACATGAACAAAGCTAGTGGAGGTGATGGAATTCCAGTTGAGCTATCTCGAATCCTAAAAGCTGATGCTGTGAAAGTGCTGCACTCAATATGCCAGCAAATTTGGAAAACTCAACAGTGGCCACAGAACTGGAAAATGTCAGTTTTAATTCCAATCCCAAAGAATTGCAATGCCAAAGAATGCTCAAACTACCACACAGTTGCGCTCATCTCACATACTAGCAAAGTAAGGCTCAAAATTCTATAAGCTAGGCTTCAACAGTACGTGAACCATGAACTTCCAGATGTTCAAGCTGAATTTAGAAAAGGCAGAGGAACCAGAGATCAAATTGCCAACATCTGCTGGATCATCGAAAAAGCAAGAGAGTTCCAAAAAACATCTACTTCTGCTTTATTGACTATGCCAAAGCCTGTGACTGTGTGGATCACAATAAACTGTGGAAAATTCTGAAAGAGACGGAAATACCAGACCACCTGACCTGCCTCCTGAGAAACCTGTATGCAGGTCAGGAAGCAACAGTTGGAACTGGACATGGAACAACAGACTGGTTCCAAATAGGAAAAGGAGGACGTCAAGGCTGTATATTGTCATCCTGCTTATTTAACTTATATGCAGAGTACATCATGAGAAATGCTGGGCTGGAGGAAGCACAAGCTGGAATCAAGATTGCCGGGAGAAATATCAATAACCTCAGATATGCAGATGACGCCACCCTTATGGCAGAAAGTGAAGAAGAACTAAAGAGCCTCTTGATGAAAATGAAAGAGCAGAGTAAAAAAGTTGGTTTAAAACTCAACATTCAGAAAACTAAGGTCATGGCATCTGGTCCTATCACTCATGGCAAATAGATGGGGAAACGGTGGAAACAGTGACATGCTTTATATTTGGGGGCTCCAGAATCACTGCAGATGGCGACTGCAGCCATGAAATCAAGAGATGCTTGCTGCTTGGAAAAAAAAGCTATGACCAACTTAGACAGCTTATTAAAAAGCAGAAACATTACTTCGCCAACAAACATCCGTCTAGTCAAAGCTATTTTTTTCCAGTAGTCAAGTATGGATGTGAGAGTTGGACTGTAAAGAAAGCTGAGCACCGAAGAATTGATGCTTTTGAACTGCGGTGTTGGAGAAGACTCTTGAAAGTCCCTTGGACTGCAAGGAGATCCAACCTGTCCATTCTAAAGGAAAACAGTCCTGAATATTCACTGAAAGGACTGATGCTGAAGCTGAAACTCCAATAATTTGGCCACCTGATGTGAAGAATTGACTCATTTGAAAAGACCCTGTTTGCGGGAAAGATTGAAGGCAGGAAGAGAAGGGGCTGACAGAGGATGAGATGGTTGGATGGCATCACCGACTCAATGAGCATGAGTTTGAGTAAACTCCAGGACTTGGTGGTGGACAAGGAGGCCTGGCATGCTGCAGTCTTTGGGATCGCAAAGAATCAGACACGACTGAGCAACTGAACTGAACTGAACTAAACACCCAGTCATGATTTAAAAAACAAACAAACCCCTGAACAAACTAAGAACAGAGAACTTTCAACTTGATATAGAATATCTGCAAACATTCTACAGCTAACACGTAATTAAATGGTGAAAAATGAGATACTTTCTCATTAAGATAAGGGAGAAGGCAAAAATTTCTGCTTTCACCACTCCTTATCAACACTGTATTGGAAGTCCTAGTTCATGAAGTAAAATAAAGAATAGAATATAAAAGTATAAAGATTGGGAAATAAGGGAAAAAACTCATGGTTTTTATAGATATATAAGATTTTTATAAATATGTATATACACAGAAGACATGATTATATAGAAGTGTGAAAGAATAAACAACAAAAATACTTTTGGAACTAATAAGCAATTAAAGCAAGGTGGCAGGAGACAAAGTTAATATATAGAAGTCATTGCTTTCTTATATGCCAGCAATGAAAATTGGAATATGAAATAAAAACACAAATATCATATATATAAGCACCAAAGAAACCCACTTAAGTATATATATAAGACAGTATGTGATAAATTACAAAACTCTGATGGAGAAAATAAGGAATATCTACATATATAGAGATATGACTGAGAGAGACTCCATGAACACAAATAGGAGGACTCAATATTTTCAACTTGTCAGTTCTTTCTAACTTGATCTGTAAATTTAACATAATCACAATCACAGTTCTAGTTTATGCATGTTAATAACTTAAGTCTAAAGTTTCCATGGAAAGATGAAAGAATCAAAGTAGCCAGCACTATATTTAAAGGAGAAGAACAAAGTCAAGGACATTATCTGACTTTGAGATTTAATATAAAGCTACAGTAATCAAGACAATGTAATATTGTCCTCCTCATGCCAAAATTTAAAAAAAAAATGATAAGCAGTTCAATAAAACAGCAGAGAGCCGAGGAATAGACCCAAACAAATACAGTCAATGAATCTTTGAGAGGAGCGAGCAAAGGCAATCCAGTAGAGAAAGGATAACATTTTCAACAAATGGTGCTATAATAACAGATCCCTGGATTGGGAAGATCCCCTGGAGAAGGGTAAGGCTACCAACTCCAGTATTCTGGCCTGGAGAATTCCATGGATTATATAGTCCATGCGGTCACAAAGAGTCGGACACGACTTTCACAATAACAGATGATCACATGCAAAAAATCAATTCAAATTGGACTTATACTTAAATGTAAAATCAAACTATAAAACTAGACGATAACATAGAAAATCTAGGGGACCTTGGGGTTGGCAGTCATTTCTTAGATACAATACCATTCCGAAAGCTTCATCCATGAAAGAAAAAATCGATAAGTTGACTTCATTAAAAAACATATGCTTTGTGAAAGACATATTAAGAGGATACAAAGCCCAGCCACAATCTAGGAGAAAATATTTGCAAAACACATATCTGTTAAAGGACTGGTATCTAAAACATACAAAGAATTCTTATAGCTCAATAATAAAACAACCTTTTTTAAAATGGGCCAAAGATTTGAATATGTAGCAAATAAACATATGAAAAGCTGCTTAACACCAAATATCATAAGAGAATTGTGAATTAAAACAACAATAATACATTGCTCAGTTCAGTTCAGTTCAGTTGCTCAGTCATGTCCAGCTCTTTGCGACCCCATGAATCACAGCATTCCAGGCCTCCCTGTCCATCACCAACTCCCAGAGTTCACTCAGACTCACGTCCATCGAGTCAGTGATGCCATGTAGACATCTCATCCTCTGTTGTCCCCTTCTCCTCCTGAACCCAATCCCTCCCAGCATCAGAGTCTTTTCCAATGAGTCAACTCTTCGCATGAGGTGGCCAAAGTACTGGAGTTTCAGCTTTAGCATCAGTCCTTCTAATGAATACCCAGGACTGATCTCCTTTACAATGGACTGGTTGGATCTCCTTGCAGTCCAAGGGACTCTCAAGAGTCTTCTCCAACAACACAGTTCAAAAGCATCAATTCTTCTGTGCTCAGCTTTCTTCACAGTCCATCTCTCACATCCATACATGACACATACCTAAAATTCAAAACATCAAATGCTGGTGAGGATTTGATAACTCTCATGACATGAGCTCTCACTCATTGCTAGGGGAATTGCAAAGAAGATGGTTTGGAAGTATTTCTAAAACTAAAAATAGTTTTACCATCTTATCAAACAAGGAACACTTGAGCTCCTTGATGTTTATTCAGAATGAGTTGAAAACCTAAGACTACACAAGAACATGCACACGTATCTATAGCAGCTTTATTCATAACTGCTAATATGTAGAAGCAACAAAGAGATGAATGGGTACATTGTGATACACCTATACAACAAAACATTACTCAGCAATTTTAAAGAAATTTAAATTTAAGAATTTAAAGAGCTATCAAATCATGAAAAGACATTGAGCATCCTTAAATGCATATGGCTCAGTGAAAGAAGTCAATCTGAAAAGCCTACATACTGTATGATTCCAACTACATAGCATTCTGGAAAAGGGAAAACTATGTAGATAGTAAAAAAATGAATGGTGCTGGACGTTAAGGTAGGGAGAAATGAATAGATGGAGTACAGGTGATTTTTAGGGCAAAGAAGGTGTTCTATATGGTATTGTAATAGTAGATGTTGTCATTATTTGTCAAAACCCACAGAATATACAATACAAAGAGTGAATCCTAATGTAAACTATGGATTTTGGTTCATAATAATGTATCAACGTTGGCTCATCAGTTATTTTAACAAATGTACCACACTAATGCAAGTTGTTAGTAATGGGGAAACTGGGAACAGCGGAAAGAGCAGAGGTTTCCATTTGCCATACAGGAACCCTCTCCTTTCTGCTCAGTTTTTCTGTAAACCTAAAAGAGCTCTAAAAATAAAACATTAATTGTTTTAATTTTAAAAAGGAGCAAGAAAGAGAGCTGAAGCGGGGAAAATGGTGCGCATAAGGCTATACTGCCCAAGCTTTTTTCAACCTATTCATGGTGGGGAGTAACCATCCAGGCTTTAGCTACCTCCAGCCCTACTCACATCACAGAGCACAATGAATCAACACATCTGCAGCCCATTTATGGCTTAGGCTACAGAACACCTGTTGGGAAATTTTGCTCTAAGAAATCAAGAGAGAAAAAGTGAATTTTAATGGTAGTTTTAATTATATTCTTCGTGAACAATCATGAGCTATATACTGATTAATTAGCAAGTTGGAAATAATTATTTCTATTGTTGCCATGATATGGTGAAATTGGAATGCTCTAACAATGCAGGTTTCAAAATAAATTGATATAGACCTTCCCCAAAACAGCATAGCTCTAAGTTTTCAAAACCCTATAATATTACATATACTTGAATCCAGTAATTTGGTATTGGTAATTTATGCTATGGAAATGAATTTAATGAATTAAATTATTGTACAAATTTCTTTACTATTATGTTATTTATAATAGCAAAACATGAAAACCAAAAACTATCTGAATATCCATATAATAGGAGAATGATTGAATAATCTTTGTTCATCAGTGCAATGGGATATGATGCAGCCATTACAAATCATGATTAGGAAGTTTCATTATCGTTTAAATTGCTATTAAAAATCATGATTACAATTAGCTCAACATAACACTAAAAATAAATGAATACAAAAGCCTCAAATATTACTTTCTTTCCTTTTAACCTCCACAAGTTTGTCCATGCTTGCTCCTTGGACAAACTTGGAATAAATGAATCAGTGTACAAATACAATTATGTAAACATCATATGCGAATATACAGATTCTGGCAAGACACTGAAATTAAAAAGCCATATGGTGAGATTTAGCATTTCCTTTTTAAAATTTTCAATTCCTACCATTGTTTGTATAATAAATAATTTATCCTTCAATGATGAGCAGTGCTACGCTGCTTTTAATTCAGTAGGAATTTAAATAAGATACCTGAATGATCACTCTTGAATAGTCATCATGGCAGTGTCTACACTGGCAGAAAAATTTGAGAATTTAAGTACTTATCCAGATAATTTAACATTCTGAACTTCCCTCTCTCTAGCTCACCCCATCTTACCCCCCAGATAATCACTTTTTTAAAAATCACAAAAAATTGAAACATTTTTTTCCTTTGATAAAACTGTGTCGACTCATAACTCACTTTGCTGGTTACAGTCTGTTACAGCAGTGCTTCTCAAAATTTAATTGCGTATAAATCACATGGGGATGTTGTTACAAGGCAGACTTTGATTTGGCAGATAGAGGGCGGGGCGTGAGGGTTTTCATTTCTAGCTCCCAGGTGATGCCTGTACTGCTGGTCCAAAGACCATACTTCAGTAACCAGTCATATAGCACTTGAGGAATTTGCTTATTTAGTGAATCCCAGTAATTTATGTACTTGTATATGTGTGTGTGTATGTGTGTGCCCAGTTGCCCTGTCAAGTCTCTTTGTGACCCCATGGACTAGGGCCCACCAGCTCCTCTGTCCACAGAATTTTCCAGGCTAGAATATTGGATAGAGTGGGTTGTCATTTCCTACTCCAGGGGATCTTCCCAACCCAGGGATCAAACTAGAATCTCTTGCATCTACTGCATTGACAGGCAGATTCTTTATGCTGTGCCACCTGGAAGCCCAGGATGCATATGCATATAAATGTGCACATATGCATACCTATGGATGGATATGCAAATAAATGTACACATATATGCATATATGTGGGTGCGTATGCATATAAATGTGCATATGGATGCATATGCATATAAATGTGCACATATGCACACCTACCTACACATATTCAAAGTGTTCAGTCAGGTTTGGCCATCACCATCAAGCAAATTTTAGAAACACCCAATTTATACTGTAATTTATGCTCTTATAGACAGCCTAGTAGCCTTAGTTTTCTCACTTTTGAAACAAAGATAATAAACAGTGGGATACCTACTGTTTCTAGATTCTGTGGAAAAATAAAAGAAATGTTAGATCATTCTTGGCAGAGGCTTGACTCGTTTGGTGATAAAAGCAAAATCTGGTTGTAAATATTCAAAAAGCCTCAGCAGACTCTTGTAACTCTTACTAATGAAATTGACATCTAACGCTCTTCTTTCTCATAAACTATGCTCAATAAATAGTTGTCCAGTGAAGCCACATGAACAAATACATGAACACCTACAGCTGTATCTTTGTGAGGCATCCCATGCAGCAGTTTTCAGATACAGGCCAAAAACTTTATTTCTTTTTTTTTATTGTGTTCTCACATGATAACCTGATCGGTTTCAACTAGGATGAACATATTCAGCTTGTGGAAAATGTTAAATCAGTGAGATGCTGTTTTCTATGACATAGTGCTTGAATTGATAATATCTTCCAGAGTCCATGAGTAACTCTCAACAAATTATATTTTCCAGACTCTGTTCTCAGCAAAAATAATGCTGAGAGGCCAGGGGCCCTCGGTAGGGTAGAAAGAGGGGACATCTGAAATACCCTTCTCACTTCTTCCTTTGCATAGATAATGCATTGCATTCCCCTACTGAATAGGAATTGTTGCCATAGTAATGTTTTAAAAACACTCCTCCTAGATCAATATTAGAACTGCAGAAAGTGTCTCAGATATGCTATGCAATTTGTGAGTCTAAAGCTATACTCTCACTCTTATTTATCTGCTCAACTGCGGAATAAAGATTTGAGCCATTCCTCATGACTGGTCAGTTCTGTGATGTGAAGAATGTCAGTCGACCAACAGGGTGTCATGTGAATGTTTTCTAAGCAGAGGACTATGCCAGGTGCTTAAAAAACAACAACAACAACAAAATCAAGTGCAGGAGCTGTGGCTCTCTGATCTAGAAAAATGCAGTGCCAAATGTACCAGGGGATCCCAACTGTCCCCAAAAATGCACACTCTGATATCTGCCATATTATATTTTAGAGTTCACCTAAAACAATTAAATGTCTTTCTTTTTCATTGTCCTCTTCACCTTCAGGTTCCCATCACCGTTGCCAATCTGTGCACATAAATGTCATATAAGTATATATGCCCCCTGCACAAATTATGAGAAATGAGTTTCAATTCCTTATATTACAGAATGTTTCAAAACATTCAGATGGTTTAGAACCAAAAGCTAAAAGATAAAAAAATACACCAATTACGTGTCTGCTTCCTTTTGTTGTAAAGCTATACTTACACAGGCAGTGCTTATTATGCCAAGATGTAGACATTTATTCCAAAAGGGCCCATTATCTTCAAGTGCTGTTGCACAAAGCTCCTCATGTTATCCCAGTAATGAATGTGCTTCTGAGCAGCTGGAAAAGAAGAGGTCCAGGTTCCAGCTACAGCCCTGCTTCCAGCTGTGTGACCCTGAGCAAGTCATTTCACCTTTCCTGAGCCTGGCAGGCTTCCCATGGGTCAAAAAGATGGAAGCTGCATTTCACAATCTTTGAGTCCTCCTCTAATGGTAAAACTCTGTGGCTCCATGAAGCAGAGTAAAATATGGGATGCCCTCATCGTCTTTTGGTTTGCTGCTCCATTTTTGTAGTTCCTGCTGATATAGTGCAGCACTAATATCTGCTCTTACAGAGACTTGGCAGTAAACACAACCTGTCTGTCAAAAAGATTTAATTCAGTGTTTCCCCAGTCATGCATATTACAGGAATAAATTCAGGTATTCACTTTGGAAGCTACCAACTTCAGAGACGACACTCATTATTTCAAATGTTAAATGTATTTATACATATATGTATATATACATATATGTTATATAAAATATTATCAAGTGAGCATTATGAAGTAATTGATCAAATTGCTTTAATTTTCTATAGTTGTAAATGTAGAAATAAAAATCAAGTCCCACTACATATGGCTTCTACCCATCAGTCCTATATTATTGCCCCATTGTGGACTTGATTGAAATTGCATGTAGTTTACTGACCTGTGAAATAAGATTCAGCCTTTAAAATGCAAGCTATTTTCAATACAAATCACTCTTTGTTTGACTAGTTGTGACAGTCACTTTAGTTACATGAAAAGTGCTCAAAGTGTGGGCTTGGAATGCTAAATTATAAACATCACTTGGCATAGACTTGACTGTGCCACTAAGTGAATTCTTGGTTATCTACTGCTGCTAAGTTGCTTGAGTCGTATCCGACTCTGTGAGACCCCATACACGGCAGCCCGCCAGGCTCCCCCGTCCCTGGGATTCTCCAGGCAAGAATACTGGAGTGGGTTGCCATTTCCTTGGTTATCTGCATTGTGGCAAATTGCCATCTGCCCAGGTAATTGAAAATTGACTGTATTTTCATTAGTTTGAAATTTCTCTTGGCCTGCTCCTTTTCTTCCAATCATCTCTGGCCACTGAAACTTTCCTCACCAGGATCTATTTCTTTAGTTGGAAAACTTCAGAAACAGGATTGTGTGGGACTCCTAGAGAGCTAGATGTTAGAGAGTTATGTTAGATGTTATATAAAAAGCATATTCAAGATGTTTCTATTTGCTCAGATTAAATGGCATAAATAGTCATGACAACTTCCATAAGCAAACAACTGTATACTACTCCAGGACTGTCAGGCAGCATGGTAGAATGAGCTGATGTGAGCAGGCTGCATCCCTGCATTCCTGTCATTATACACAGCTCCCCAAACAAATGCTGGATAACATAGGAAAACACCCCAATACAAGCCAAGCACAAAAAGAAAGGTAAAAATGTAGGAAACAGATCCAAAGAAAGAAGCCAAAGCCAGAGCAGTGTGCAGTGTCAGTGTGATGCAGCCGTAGCCCAAAAGGATTGAATGAGATAGAGACCTTGGGGACACCTACTCCAAGACAGGAAGCTCAACCTGGACGCCCTGAGGCTGGAAACCTAACTGAACCTTGGAAATGGATATCAGAGCCCTGAGCATTGCCTGCTTTAGGGGAAAGGGCCAGGAAAACTCCCCACTAATCTGAATAAGCCTTGAGGAAGGTTGCTGTCCTCCTGGGGCTTTGGGTTGGAAAACAGTCACTAGAAATCAAAACTCAAGTTTGAGTGTGCAATTTGGATTTAGACTACCTGCATGGTGGCGAAGCCTCAGGCTGAGAAACAAGCTTACCATTGGCCCAGGGCTATTGGAATTCTAGGGCCCAGAGCAAGGAGTTCCCAACCGAGGGTGTCTGGGAAGTTTTCCTAGTAAAGATGTTTGAGCAGTGCTTGAAGGATAAACAGAATTCTAATAGGCAGAATTGGGGCAGGTCAGTCCCCATGGAGATCTCTCTGGGCAGAGGCATAGGAGGGAGCCTCTGGTGAAAGGTGAAGAGTTGGCAAAGTGGGTAGAGGGAGAAAAGCTGCTGGATGTGTAGATTAGGACACTCTAGGGTCCAAAGTTTTCAGTGTAAAAGTATATGTATGGCTGAGTCCCTTTGCTATTCACTTGAAACAATCACAACATTGTTAATTGGCTATTCTCCAGTACAAGATAAAAAGGTGTTGTTGTTTTTTTTTTAAAGTAACAGTATATTGAGTTCAAGTTGATTGCAGCTGTCATCTTGTTTAAGGCAAGTAACAAGTCTTGTTCCTTTCTGCTGTATAGTGAGCATTGTGACTAATGACTGATATGAATGAGGGAAAAGGTTATTTAACACCAGCTGATCTCTCTCTGAGTTTTTCGAGGCGAATTATTGCCTATCATTGGGCAAACAAGCCCTTGGTGCTACAAGTCCCCATGCAGCTTGATGTAGAGAAGACCAAATGAGGGGCAGCTAAGTCTTCACATAATTTGGGGCATTGGTTCTTGGTATTTTCAGTTTGGGGCTCACATTTTCAACCATCATTTGTCTGCTGTGTCTCTTTCAAGCGTACACAACCTGTCACTGAATCTCAGCTTCCACTGCCTTGGGAGATCACAACCTATCTCCTGATATCTTTCCTGGGATCTTCCCTAGGGTGTATTTTATATAGTCTGCATAGCTTATTGCTATTGTTCAGTTGCTAAGTCAACTCTTTGCAACCTCATGGACTGCAGCATGCCAGGCTTCCTTGTCCTTTGCTATTTCCTGGAGCTTGCTCAAACTCATGTCTATTGAGTCGATGACGCCATCCAACCCTGTCATCCTCTGTCACCCCCTTCTCCTTCTGCCCTCAGTTTTTCCCAGCATCGGGGTCTTTGCCAATGAGTCATAGCTTATACTTAAAAACAAATCATTTAAAAAAGAGCATTGAAAGGACATAGTACTTCTCTCACATGATAGAGTGGGTGTCACATGGAAAGAAATTTTATTTGATTGGAATAGTCACACATAGACAAGCTTTTTTTAATGAAGAGTCAAATAGGAAATATCTTCGTTTCTCACATCTTCATTGTTGTTGTTGTTGGGTTTTTTGTTTGTTTGTTTGTTTTTTGCTTTTACAATACTTAAAAATGAGGTAAAAAAAATCAGTCTTAGCTCATAGGCCTAAAATGGGCCCCACCAGCTATAGTTTGCCAAGCCCTGATAAAGATTAATCCAAGGAATACAACAGTTTTGGCATTTAATTACAGTGAAGTCCAGAGCTAGCATGAGTGAATGCCTGAGACCCTGAGGGATGACTATTGGAGTGCTGTGACCAGCTAGCAGAGAATGCTAAAAACCCAAGATCATGCTCGCCTGGATAACCGGAACATCCATCAGAAGGAAATCATTTTCAAAGTGAAATCATGCTTGCATGACGAACAGCAGAATATCAGTCCTAACAGATGTGTAGGAGGCAATGGAAAGTCAAAACCACAGAAGAGTAGATTATTAAAAGCAAATGAAGCTAAGTGACAGAGAGGATGTATAAAAGAACTGGAATGGAAGCCGAAGAAAGCGTCTACATGAAAATGAAACCAACCTTCTCAGTCACCCTTCAGTCTCAAGACCACCTGACCACCTCTAGTCTAATTATCCCTTATAAACTTATATCTAAAATATAAAGCTCTTTTTCTGGACAAAGGGGGAAGAGAGATGAGAAAGAATAAGGGGGGAAATGAAAGGAGAGGAAAGAAGGGTGAAGAGATGGGCGAAGAACAAAAACATACCATCTAGTAAACCTTTAAATACATCGAAGATGACCACTGGCATTTGTCTCAACCCTGCAGATGCTGACAGCAACAACATCAGGATATTGCCTGTTTTTCTTTCTCTTCACTTATTTCCCACAAGGAAAGTGAAAGTGAAGGTTGGTCTCTCAGTCGTGTCCAACACTTTGCGATCCCATGAGCTGTAGCCTGCCAGGCTCTCTGTCCACGAAATTCTCCAGGCAAGAAAACTGGAGTGGGTCGCCAATTCCTTCTCCAGGGGATCTTCCCGACCCAGGGATTGAACCCAGGTTTCCTGCATTGCAGGCAGATTCTTTGCCATTAGAGCCATCAGGGAGGCCCACAGGAGGTGGCAGCTTATTCTTCAGGACTGGTCACAAGGCCACACTAGGCTGCAAGGAGATCAGGAAATAGCTAAGCACATTGTCTCCTCTGATTAATCAGGAGCAAAGGGACATTGAGGTTGGGATAGGCTAAGATGACCCTTGCCACATACAGCTAATGTGACCATCACCTCATTGTGGTGAGCAAATATTTTTCTCCCAAGCCAGGGATCTGAAACCACAGGAAATTTAAGAAGTATTCAGAACCACAGGTATGTGACTGGACAAAGTATTTTGGCAGATGGACATTAGTAAACACTAGAGCATTAAACAGAAATGAAGGTACATAAAATGCACTGCTCTTTTAAGCCACTCAAAGGAATGTGACAATAACCTTGAAAGAACAGCAGTAGTCTGGAACTTAACAAAACATAATTTATTAGAGGAGCTCTTTTGAAATGAAAACAATTTTAAAAGTGCTGCTGGACTGGGAGAACATATTAACAATGCACATCCCTGACAAAGAACCTGTATCTAGATTATCTAAAGAAATCAACTCCTTGGACTGTAGCCTGCCAGGCTCCTCTGTCCATGGAATTCTCCAGGAAAGAATACTGGAGTGGGTAGCCTTTCCCTTCTCCAGGGAATCTTCCTGACCCAGGAATCGAACCTGGGTCTCTTGCATTGCAGGCAGATTCGTTATCATTTGAGCCACCAGGGAAGCCCAAAGAATTCTCAGAACTCAATAATTAAAAAAAAAAAAAAAGGCAAAATGTTCAATTTTTAAATGGGCAAAAGATTGGAATAGGGCCCCATCCACAAGGTCATGTTAGCTTCCGTTCCCCACTGAATACTCTGCCCAAACTCCATCAATTAGAACTTCAAAGGACAATGACTTGGTTGCCTAGAGCCAATAAAACTTCAATTTTTGAGCTCCTCCCCTCCCCAAAACTTCCAGGCATACTTAGATGGGTATATATGGCCTCCAGTCCCCCTTGGGGCAGGTGTTCCTTGGCTCAGCCCCAAACATCTTTCACTTTAAATCGGCTGAGTTCAGGGTCAAGGACAGAGTGGGCTCAGGGAGTGCAGACAGAGACAGTGATTCTGCACCAGTAATCAGGCTTTGCATTTACTTTCGGTTTCAAGCAGCCACCAGTGCAGCCTGACCAAATTAACTTGTAATGGCTTTAGTCTGCCTAAAACTCTATTCTCATTGTGGACACCATTTACTGCAGCTTCAGGGATTCATTAACTCAATGGCTATAGCCATATTGTCTGGTTTCTGGCCACAGGACTTGCTGCCCCATGGTTACTATATTTCTTCTTCTTCCCACCCAGAGTCAAGTTAGTACACAAAGCACCATTCAAGGGGTCTGTCTTATTTCTGCCTCTCTTCTCTCAGCCTCTAAAATAACTCTACACTATAACTCTCTATATTAACAGTAGACAGCAGAGAACAGTGAGGGACTCTTACACATCTTGCTGCCCAATTGGATAAGAGTATTTGCCCCTGGAATCCAGGGAATCCTTTCACATTCCCGAACCTGGCCCATGTGGTTCTCTTCCTTTCCTTTCCAGGAGGCCATGTCTTTGTCAGCATCTTATGTTGCTATAGTCGTTCAGTTGCTAAGTTGTGTCCTGGACTGTAGTTCTCCAGGTTCCTCTGTCCATGAGACTTTTGGAGTGGGTTGCCATTTCCTTCCCCAGGGGATCTTCCCCACCCAAGGATTGAACCCACATTTCCTGCAGTGGCTGGTGAGTTCTTTACCACTGAGCTACCAGGGAAGCTCCAGCATCTTATACTCTCTCCAAAAACTGTCAAGAGCTATGAAAGGTCTGAGATTTTATTCTACTTGCAAACTAATAAGGTAGCCTACCACAGTGTCAGGCTTCCCAGGTGGCACAGTGGTAAAGAATCTGCCTGCCAACGCAGAAGACTCAAGAGGTGTGGGTTAGATCCCTGGGTCAGGAAGCTCCCCGGAGTAGGCAACAGGAACCCACTCCAGTATTCTTGCCTGGAAAATTCCAGGGACAGAGGAACCTGGCAGGCTACAGTCCACAGGGTCACAAAGGCATGCACGTGCACCCATGGATGCCGGCAGAAGACACAAGACTCCAGGTGTCACAAGCTGAATGTTTGTGTTCCCCCCACCACGTTCCTATGTTGACGCCTAATTCCAAAGGGTCCTTAGGAGGTGATAAGGTCATGAGAGCAGACTCCTCAGAAATAGGACTAGTACCCTTATAAAACATGCCCCACAGAGTTCTCTCCCCTTCTGACCTGGGAGGACACAGCAACCATCTGCAGGACCATCTATAAACAAGAAAAAGAGCTCTCTAGACACATGTATTCTGGAGCTTTGGTCTTCTCAGTCCATGGTATTTTTTCATAGCAGCCTGGGACTGAGATACATGGCTCAGAGACAGAATTCCTTAATACAGTAGTTCCGTTTTACCCACTGGGATACAGTCCTAGACTACCAGCGGATACTTGAAACTGCAGAGAGTACTCAACCCTATTAACAAAAACTATGTTTCTTCTTACACATACATACCTACGGTAAGGTTAGATTTATAAATTAGGCACAGTAAGAGGTTAGCAATAATAACTTATAAGACAGAAAAACTATATACTGAAATAAAAGTTATCTGTATATGGTCTCCCTTTCTCTCAAAATATCAAGTCCAAATTCCGTGCCTTTTCCATCTTAACATTTATCATGTACTGTGGTCATAAAGTTTGCAGTTTGATATACGACAACAAAACTAGCAAGACTTTTCTTTTTCCTGCTTCACAGCTTTCACCTTTTCACTTCAAGGAAATACTTGATGGCTTCTCTTTGGCATATCTGAGTTGTCAGCATCACTACTCTTGGACTTTGGGCTCTTATTAAATAAAACAAGGATCAGTTGAACACAAGCACTGTGATACCCTGACAGTGGGCCTGATAACTCAGACAGCTACTCAGTGACTAAAGAGCAAGATACCCTGGACAAAGGGATGACTCATGTCCCAGGCTGATGCAGCAATATTTCATCACATTACTCAGAATGACATGCAATTTAAAACTTATAAATGTTTATTTCTGAAATTTTCCATTTAATATTTTCAGACTGCAGTTAGCTGCTGGAAACTGAAAGCTTGGGCTTCCCAGGACCACTAGTGGTAAAGAACCCACCTGCCAATGCAGAAGACATAAGAGACCAGGGTTCAATCCATGGGCCAGGAAGATCTCCTGGGGGAGGGCATGGCAACACATCCCAGTATTCTTGTCTAGAGAATCCCATGAACAGAGGTTCCTGGAGGGCTCCAGTCCATAGAATGGCAAAAAAATCGGACAGGACTGAAGTGATTTAGCACACACACATGCACACAACTGAAATCATGGAAAGTGAGACCTTAGATAAGACGGGAATACTGTCCTCTCAGCACAGCAAATGGCATGAGCTCCATGCCTGTGTCGCTTCACCTTGCCTCTCTCATCTAGTGGGAGCATTGTGGAGGGGCCCAGGGAATGCCGGGTGCACACACTGGGCGCTGTTAGCACTGAGGAACCCTGAGCTTCTGTACTGGACAGGAAACAAATCTCCTTGCTCCACAGGAGGGTACTCTGTTCTCTGAGGTGGTTTGCTGTACAAACCTGAAAAGACAGTTCAGAACAGGAGGGCAGAAACACCTCTGCTCACAAGAAATGCAGAACATGCAAAACACCTGTGGAGAATTGCCTCTGAATATCCAGTGCCTTTCTCTTCTTGATACACTCTTGTTTGTTTACTTTCTTGCAGTTTTTTGTTCCCACCAGAACATAAGTTCCATGAGAACAGGAGCCTTTTCTCCTTGGTTTCTGCTCTTCCCCTACCATTTAAAACAGCACTTAGCGCATAATAGAAATTCAGTCAATACAAGTTGACCAAATAAATCTCTCACAATCTTACTTGTCTTTCAAGACCCAGCTTAGATAACCTGCCTTCAGGAGAGCCATTCCGGATTCTTGGAATTGAGATTTCTAGTGTCTAGGCATCTTGGCTTTCATAATATTACTTCTTATCTTGTAAGCACGGCTCTTGGAGCTGAACCTATGGTGTTATAATTCTTTTTATTTGTGTTTGTTTGACTAGACTGAAAAATTTCTGAAGGCAGGGATGGAGTCTTATCTGCAGGACTTAGACTAGATTGAAACACCTCCAGTGCAAAATCTAAGGAGACACTCATTCAAGTTCATGCACATGACCCCAGGTGCCTTCCTTGTCTCACCCTTGTCCAGTTCTAATTATCTTTTTTCTTTTTTTCAATGGCTACACTGGGTCTTCCTTGCAGTGCACAGGCTTAGTTGCCCCAAGGCATGTGGAATCTTAGTTCCCTGACCAGGGGTTAAACCCGTGTCCCCTACATTGGAAGGCAGATTCTTAACCATGGGACCACCAGGGAAGTCCTTCTGATTATCTTTATACCCTCAGAACCCACCAGAGTGGCATTCGTCTAGTAGACCATCAATGTTTTTTCCATTAAAATGAATAGATTTTAAAGGATCACAAGCAAAGAGTTTGAGACCTAAGTGTTTCGTACCTGTATCTGGTATTGACCCTCAGCTCCTGCAGGGTCATGCTCTACCACTCTGTTTCACTTTGTGCCACAGAATGCCGACTTGTACAAGCTTCACTGAAAGGCACTCTTGGCCTCTAGCTTCTGGTTGCAACTGGTCACTGGGGGGACACCCAGTAGGACCTGGAAGGGCGGGGGGCAGGAGGGAATTGCCTTAGGGTATCAGTTCAGTTCAATTCAGTCACTCAGTCGTGTCCGACTGTTTGCGACCCCATGAATCACAGCACGCCAGGCCTCCCTGTCCATCACCAACTCCCGGAGTTCACTCAGACTCATGTCCATCGAGTCAGTGATGCCATCCAACCATCTCATCCTCTGTCGTCCCCTTCTCCTCCTGCACCCAATCCCTCCCAGCATCAGAGTCTTTTCCAATAAATCAACTCTTCACATGAGGTGGCCAAAGTACTGGAGCTTCAGCTTTAGCATCAGTCCTTCCAAAGAAATCCCAGGGCTGATCTCCTTCAGAATGGATTGGTTGGATCTCCTGGCAGACCAAGGGACTCTCAAGAGTGTTCTCCAACACCACAGTTCAAAAGCATCAATTCTTCGGTGCTCAGCCTTCTTCACAGTCCAACTCTCACATCCATACATAATCACAGGAAAAACCATAGCCTTGACCAGACGGACCTTAGTCGGCAAAGTAATGTCTCTGCTTTTGAATATGCTGTCTAGTTTGGTCATAAATTTTCTTCCAAGGAGTAAGCGTCTTTTAATTTCATGGCTGCAATCACCATCCGCAGTGGTTTTGGAGCCCCCCAAAATAAAGTCTGACACTGTTTCCAATGTTTCCCCATCTATTTCCCATGAAGTGATGGGACCAGATGCCATGATCTTTGTTTTCTGAATGTTGAGCTTTAAGCCAACTTTTTCACTCTCCTCTTTCACTTTCATCAAGAGGCTTTTTAGTTCCTCTTCACTTTCTGCCATAAGGGTGGTGTTATCTATATATCTGAGGTTATGGATATTTCTCCTGGCAATCTTGATTCCAGCTTCAGTTTCTTCCAGTCCAGCGTTTCTCATGATGTACTCTGCATAGAAGTTAAATAAGCAGGGTGACAATATACAGCCTTGACGTACTCCTTTTCCTATTTGGAACCAGTCTGTTGTTCCATGTTCAGTTCTAACTGTTGCTTCCGGACCTGCATACAGATTTCTCAAGAGACAGGTCAGGTGGTCTGATATTCCCATCTCTTTCAGAATTTTCCACAGTTTATTGTGATCCACACAGTCAAAGGCTTTGGCATAGTCAAGAAAGCAGAAATAGATGTTTTTCTGGAACTCTCTTGCTTTTTCCATGATCCAGTGGATGTTGGCAATTTGATCTCTGGTTCCTCTGCCTTTTCTAAAACCAGCTTGAACATCTGGAAGTTCACGGTTCACGTATTGCTAAAGCCTGGCTTGGAGAATTTTGAGCATGACTTTACTAGCATGTGAGATGAGTGCAATTGTGTGGTAGTTTGAGCATTCTTTGGCATTGCCTTTCTTTGGGATTGGAATGAAAACTGACCTTTTCCAGTCCTGTGGCCACTGCTGAGTTTTCCAAATTTGCTGGCATATTGAGTGCAGCACTTTCACAGCATCAGCTTTCAGGATTTGAAACAGCTCAACTGGAATTCCATCACCTCCACTAGCTTTGTTCATAGTGATGCTTTCTAAGGCCCACTTGAGTTCACATTCCAGGATGTCTGGCTCTAGGTGAGGGATCACACCATCATGATTATCTGGGTCATGAAGATCTTTTTTTGTATAGTTCTTCTGTGTATTCTTGCCACCTCTTCTTAATATCTTCTGCTTCTGTTAGGTCCATACCATTTCTGCCCTTTATCGAGCCCATCTTTGCATGAAATGTTCCCTTGGTATCTCTAATTTTCTTGAAGAGATCTCTAGTCTTTCCCACTCTGTTCTTTTCCTCTATTTCTTTGCATTGATCACTGAAGAAGGCTTTCTTATCTCTTCCTGCTATTCTCTGGAACTCTGCATTCAGATGCTTATATCTTTCCTTTTCTCCTTTGTTTTTCGCCTCTCTTCTTTTCACAGCTATTTGTAAGGCCTCCCCAGACAGCCATTTTGCTTTTTTGCATTTCTTTTCCATGGGGATGGTCTTGATCCCTGTCTCCTGTACAATGTCACAAACCTCCGTCCATAGTTCATCAGGCACTCTATCTATCAGATCTAGTCCCTTAAATCTATTTCTCACTTCCACTGTATAGTCATAAGGGATTTGATTTAGGTCATACCTGAATGGTCTAGAGGTTTTCCCTACTTTCTTCAATTTAAGTCTGAAATTTGGTAACAAGAAGTTCATGATCTGAGCCACAGTCGGCTCCTGACCTTGTTTTTGTTGATTGTATAGAGCTTCTCCATCTTTGGCTGCAAAGAATATAATCAATCTGATTGATTGGCCTTAGGGTATATACTCCCTCAACACCTCACTGCAGGGTCACCTTGAACTGACTGTGTCTCCAATGAAGACCTAGGTCTTATCAGTCAGTCCTGTCTCCTAGGTACAGTTACTGTCTTCAGATTCCAGTGATTGCTTCCTCCCCTTGCCCCTTCCTGCCTGCCCTGGTAATGGCTCCCCATCATGGCTAGCTCTGCAATGCATTCCCATACCTTTTTATCTCCCTCAAGCCTGCCCATACTTTTTTATGAGTTCATTTACTGAAACTTTTCCAATTACCTCATTTGAGCATTTTTATTTTTTTCCACCTGGTCTCCAAAAGACTACGATATTGAACCTTGAGAGATACTTATAATAAGTGTGGGAAAAAGCAAAGATATAAAATATACTGCTTAAAATTTTTTATATAAAAGATGCCATTTTAAAAGGAAATTTGACAGAAACTATATGACATTTTATTGATTCTATGGATCACAATAGCTAAAATTGATGAAGTAATGAAATTAGGCCAAAGGGGAACTTGTTTGAAGGCCAAGAATATTGGTGATGTATTAAAGGTATTGGAAGAGGAGGAGGGTATTTTTATAATTTATGTTTATGTCATTAATAAGTTAATAGGAAATCTATATATCAAAATTAAAATGCTCAATTACATGATTACAGAGGGTCTTAGATGATTCCAAGAATTATTAGGGCATAAGGACTTTAAAGAGTGTGAAAACTAAAGGCTGCTATTCAAAATTTTTAAAAATTATTTTAATGATTAACATTCTAAGCATGAACTGTCTTAATTCAAAATGGCATAAATGGTCCTGGCTAGGAAAAGGAAAGCTTTAATTGAATAGAAAAGGGTTAAAGTTGATATACTGTTTTACCTGGGAAACTCAATTACCAAAAAGTAGAAGAGCAAATTGATTAATAGATGGTTTTAACAATGATTTTATGCTCTGGTCACTACAAATAGAGTGAGAGGTGATGGAAATTCTGCTAATTAAATTCATAACATCTTAATAAGCCCAGAGAATTTTGGATAATAATAGCAGGTTTATTTTGATGTGGGGCTGACATGTTACTTTAGATTCTGACTCTAATGGTGTCATTAAAGAAAAAAATCTTTGGATGTATTGGGAAAGACAATTCATTAACCCTCTTTTCTCTGCAAGTAATTAACTACAGAAAGAATGTGATCGCCTGTTAAATTTTAAGGTTGTTTAGAAGGTACAGAGCAGAATTGAATCATTATACAGATAATTGAATCCTGAGATTTTCTTTTTATGCGAGGAATCCAAATAATTGATGCACAAGGATGAATTATCCAGATTATGATCTCATTTATCGCCTTCACTTTAGTAACTGCAGATTACATTTCAACTGACATTTATTGATCAGCAGCTGATTTCAAGGTATCCCATACACTGTCCTCGCTAATCTTCCTAACACCTTTGTTGTACAGGTATCAGTTGCATTTTATGGTTATGGAAACTCAAGTTCACAGATGTTTGCAACTGGCCATAAAGTTGCACTCAAACCCGCACCCCATTACTTTAAGTCTTGCACAGTTTCCTATAAACCTCATCTATGTCTCATTTATGGGCAAATAAATGAGAAATGAAACTTGAACACACGTGTCAAAGCCACAAGTGCCAAGTAAACACCAGCAGCCCAGGAATGAATTTCGGCCTCCAAAGTTGTAACTGAGAATGCCTTGAACTTGGCTGTGAAGTCTTTCTTTGGGGTCTCAGAGCAGACGGGTGAGTAAGTTTACATTAAAACTGTTTTGTTTCCCTCATCTGTTACCAGTCACCTTCTCTGGAAACTATTTACCATTTTTTAACCTGATTTTTTGAGGAATAAGGAAAATATTATGACATAAAATGGTCAGCAGCTAAAAAGTGACTCATGGTTTATCTAAGGAATATAGAGAGGCTTTCCAGAAGACTGCATTTGCCTCTGCCAATGTTACAGATAAGCATGTTATTTTACATATAGATGATCAAAACTCTAAAAGGGAACAAACAACAATTTAAAATTCCAATGCCTGAGGAAAAAAATGTATCCAAAAGGATAATTCCTCTGGTGTTGACTGTCTTCTATTCACAGAGAAAAGAATGCATGCGATTGAAAATATATGAGAAAACGGAGAGAAGCAGGAGGTGGAGAGAGAGAGAACAGAATCGCTGTTGTCTAGTAAAGAGCAGATGGTTCTCAGTTGGTAAGAATACCAATCGTTTTCCAGTGGTGTTTGACTTAGTAGAACTAAAATAAATGACATACTGGTCCAGAGAGAAAACTGCCATGCGTCTAAGCTGGCCAGAGAAATGAAGAGCTTATAGAATCTATTCAAGGAAACGTGATTATCATTTGCATTTTCCCCTCAGTTTGACTTTGTACCTCACATCCCTAGCTTCCTGCACACTAAGCAGAGAAATGAGCTTTTTTTCTAGACCCACTCAGCAACCCACCCAAACACTGGCTCATAAGTGCCCAACAGAAACCAATCTGTAAAAAAGCTCCTGAAAACCCAGAAGGGATCATTATGTTCTTTTCCTTATGGGATATTTCTCATCCTGCCTTCTTGCCTTTCTCAGTCCAGAAATTGCTCTGGCCATCATTAGAAATAACCTATACCTTATTCTTTTTTTTTTTTTTTCCTCCAAGAAACTACAAGGGTAAAACTCTTAAAAGAAGGCTCAACTAGGGATTTCCCCGGTGGTTCAGTGGTTTAAGTTCTGCATTTCCGCTGCAGTGGACTTGGGTTTGATCCCTGATAGGGGAACTAACAGAGAAGACAATGGCATCCCATTCCAGTACTCTTGCCTGGAAAATCCCATGGACTGAAAAGCCTGGTAGGCAACAGTCCATGGGGTCGCGAAGAGTCCGATACGACTGAGCGACTTCACTTTCACTTTTCACTTTCATGCACTGAAGAAGGAAATGGCAACCCACTCCAGTGTTCTTGCCTGGAGAATTCCAGGGATGGGGGAGCCTGGTGGGCTGCTGTCTATGGGGTGGCACAGAGTCAGACATGACTGAAGCGACTTAGCAGCAGCAGCTGTTTTTTGCAAATACATATGCTGCAAATCCAAACTGGGCTCTGGCTATTCTGAAGTCGCTTCTAGGCAAACGAAAAGTAGCTTGTGTAGTGGGGTGACTTTGGCAAGACTCCTTTCCAGGGACGAGAATCTGCCCCGTACTTTTCAAGTGAGCCGGGACTTGACTCAGTTGTCACAGCTTCTTACGAGTTCCTTTAAATCTAGTGAGTGCCTTTTCTTTCTTTTTTTTTTTTTCCCCCTTTAACTTTTGCTGGAAAACACTAAAATGAGGGGGAAATGCCCACAAGTTATTTAATACGAAGCGTACTCTAATTTGTATTATGTCTGCATCAGAGGAGGCACCCCAGGAGATGTATAACAATGAAGTCAGAGTCCTGAAAGCAGCGACTCCTAAGCACAGAGGAGGAGAGAGATTTCCCTTCTTTTCCTAAAGGATTCTCCTTTTGTTAAGATTTCAGAGTGGAAGATAGGAGGATACAGTCCCTTGCTAAGGGCACTGCCCCCAATCCCAGGGTCTGCCACTGCTTCCCCGGAGGGAGGGGCCGTGGGGACTGGAAGGGGAAAGAAGGAGGGCAGCCGGAGGGCGGAGTCTCACTCAGCATCTCCTCCCTGAACCTTCCTCCCTTTGCAGCCACGGCAAATAAGAGTATTCCTCTGCCTCCTCCCATCCGTTCATTCTACTTTCTCTGCCTTGAGAAAAGTCCCAGAAGGTCACCCAGTGTATCATCCATCATGGCATCTTGACAGAATACCCTCAGTCCTGCTAAGGGAATACATGGGGTCATTAAGGGCTTTCAACATGAGGAGGAGGAACCAGATTATATTATGAACCAAATGACTCTCTTGGCCATGAGGGATATTAGTGTCGAAATGGATTTCCTAGGGGCTATCGCAGGATCTTCCAGCTCGGACACCTTGAAGGAGAGAAGGGACCATCGTGTCTAATGTAGATAGGGATGGGAGGAGGGACTGGGGGGTAAACAGCATAGCCCCCACATCTTCCCACTTCAGATTTCTATTACGCTTCTGTTAGATACTGATCACAAGTGCTTTTGAAAAAGTATTGGATATGAAGTGAAACAAATTGCGGATCATTTACCTTTACTCAGATCACCTCCGGGTGTACATCCACAGTTGATGAGAAATAACGAAATTAATGGGAACTGTCTACTAAAGAGAAATTGCCGCCTACCTGTCTGTTCCCTGTAGGTTTTCACAACCAGGAGAATCAGTTACCAGAAAGCTTGCTGGGGAAAATAAAGTTAAGGGACAAAATCAGGAAGAAATGATCTTTAAGTCAGTGACCCCATTTTAACACCCCCTTCTCAACAACCACACCCACACTCAATATTACTATCGACTTAAGTGAAAATGTGAATTGGGCCCCTAGTTCCCATTGATTAATCACACTGAGAGACAAATCAGCCAAGAACCCAATTGAATTAAAAGGCTTCTTTATTTGCTGAACAAGATAAAACCCAGGAACAATCCTTTAACCTAGACAGTTATGACTCAGTTGTGAACACTCAGCACAAAATGATCCTGAGATGAGGGAGAGAAATGACAGCTCTCATTATTATTGTTACTATCATTAGTTACCATTATTACCACATTTTATTAAAAAAAAAAAAAGAAAACTCATGGGAATAAAATAGATATGCCACAGTAAAACTTCTCTCGAGAATTTAAAATAGAGAAAAAAGAAAAATTCAAGCTTCCCTGATTGTGCTTGAATTAAATGAATGTTTAATATACTCTGCTAACGTAATTTTTTGGCCTAGGACTGTTAACTAAAAGGCTAAAAGGACTGGTACATTTTCAGAAAAGGAAAAGGAGATATAGTCAAGATAATGCAGCAAAACAAATACTGTTCTACTTGATAATTATCTGTCACACAATACAGTAACTTTCAATTAACTTGGTCACAGTTTAATTAAAACCTAAGTTTTCTTTGATGGGCTCGCCAGGAAGCTAGTAATTTGCATTTGCATTGTGCTTAGACTGCTCCTTTTGTTCTCCCTGCCAGTTGTTATTAGCAGGTAATTCAATAATGATTGCTTGCGACTAGGCTCAGTAGTCACTGAGTTTATCAGCTGACCAGCAAATGACCTCTGAACGAACCTCCTTAGGTTTCTCTAACTTGTCTTATTCACAAAGCGCTCTTGTTCCAAGAGGTCAGATACAGTTATCCGTGGCAAAGGACAGCACCTGTCTTTAGATGGCTCATAAGTTAGTGGTCCTACAGGGATTATTATACAGCTTTATACATTATGGGGGCTTCCCTGGTGGCTCAGAGAATAAAGAATCCACCGGCAGTGCAGGATACCTGGGTTCAACTCCTGGATTTGAAAGATCTCCTGGAGAAGGAAATGGCTACCCACTCCAGTATTCTTATCTAGAGAATTCCATGGACAGAGGAACCTGAAGGGCTGTAGCCCATGAAATCGCAGAGAGTTGGACACACCTGAGCAACTAAGCATACAAACGTTATGGGCTGCATGTATTCAGGAAAAGCAACAAGGAAGCAAATAAAAATCGAGGTGCTGTCCTGTCCCTGGTGAAGTCTGTGATGTAGTCCAGGGAGGCATGCTGGTGACTTAGCCCCTCACGAGGGCCTCCCACCAGTCTTACTTCCCCATACCTCTGCACGCTACCCTAGTCCACCTGCTGCTCTTCTGTCTGATCTGTCTTCTTGATCAGCTGTTACTCTCCCCAGGACAGCTGAGTCCAGGCTCTTCAACCCTCATAATCTATACAGTATGGTCCCAGTTACATGAATCGCTTCTCCAGACTCACCCTCAATGCCCTGTGAGGATACAAGCTCCAGCCTTCATCCCCACCTGAGTCATCACCTCCCCGTCCTTTGGTTAGCCATATGCTATCTGTACTTCAAGCTTGAGTTCTCCTCCTCCATAAAACTTGTCAGAACTTCCTAGCCCTCAGTTCTCTCCATTTCCTGTTCAAGGGACTTTCTGCTTTGGCAAAGATTTCATTTAGCAACCAATCTACTAGTTTAAATCATTGGTTTACTGTGTAGAGGCCAGAATTTACACCTTCTTGGTATCCCCAGGCCTTATTCTAGCACTATTTTTCCTTACCTAGTATTTCTCACCAAACAATAGTAAGTCATGATGGATGCTGATAAAAATGGTAAATAACTGATGATGTGATACCTTACAACATTCCTGATGTGTTGACACATACAGCTGCTATATTTCAAATTTACTTATATCTTCCCTCTCCAAACTACACTATATTTTCTCTGAGAATCTAAGCATGTCTTCCACTTTTTTGTTTTATTCCTAATTTTTAGTCCAGCACTGTGTGAACTGTAGAGATTTACTACATAATTTCTGGTTTAATTTAATTTGGTATAAGCTGACATAAATATCTACAAAATGAAATACAAATATCTATGCCACTGCTAAAGACCATAAATTAATTACCATTTTTCAACGGTGTTAGTAGACTGCCTTGTGTTGACATTTTACTGCTCAGTCTCATGGGTTATTTGTTTAATCAAAGCTACTTGCCCATTAGAGTTCACCAGCATATCAAAATTTTTTTTCTGAGATCTACCAAAAAGAATAAATTGTACATGTGTTTACTCTGTGACCCTAAATTGTGTTACTTTAAGAGGTATCACGAGAAGGCAATGACAACCCACTCTAGTACTCTTGCCTGAAAAATCCCATGGACGGAGGAGCTTGGTAGGCTGCAGTCCATGGGGTCGATAAGAGTTGGGCACGACTGAGCGACTTCACTTTCACTTTTCACTTTCATGCATTGGAGGAGGAAATGGCAACCCACTCCAGTGTTCTTGCCTGGAGAATCTCAGGGACAGAGGAGCCCAGTGGGCTGCCGTCTATGGGGTCGCATAGAGTCGGACACAACTGAAGCGACTTAGCAGCAGCAGCAGCAAGAGCTATCACATCTGTTTGATGACCTAGGAGTCCCTAAGAAAACAACAAAGTGTGCAAAACATAGGTATATAACTACTTTGTAAATATATAAATATTGTAAATATATGTAAAAACCATAATACATGGATTTGCTGATGGTTTAAATCTCTTCTGAAGTAAATCAAGGTAAAATAAATCAATTTGATTCTACAGGACTTTGTCTTGCTTGGATAAGAAATATAAAAATGCCGGAAGGTACACTAGGGTTAGTGTTAGTTGTGTCTCCAAGAGTTGCCATAATTTTGTTGTTATTGTTCAGTTGTTGACTCCGACTCTTTGTGGTCCCATGGACTGCAACACACCCTCTCCTTCACTATCTCCTGGAGTTTGCTCAAACTCATGTCCATTGAGTCAGTGATGCCATCCAACCATCTCATCCTCTGTCTCTTCCTTCTCTTCACACCCTCAATCTTTCTCAGCATCAGGGTCTTTTCCAGTGAGTCAGCTCTGTGTATCAGGTGGCCACAGGATTGGAGCTTCAGCTTCAGCATCAGTCCCTCCAGTGAATATTCAGGGTTGATTTGCTTTAGGATTGACTGGTTGGATCTCCTTGCTGTCCAAGAGATTCTCAAGAGTCTTCTCCAGCACCACAGTTTGAAAACATCAGTTCTTTAGTGCTCAGCTTTCTTTATGGTCCAAATTACACATCCTTACATGACTACTGGGAAAACCATAACTTTGGCTATTATACACCTTTGTTGGCAAAGTAATATCTCTGCTTTTTAATACACTGTCTAGGTTTGTAATACCTTTTATTCCAAGGAGCAAGCGTCTTTTAATTTCGTGGCTGCAGTCACTGTCTTCAGTGATTTTGGAGCCCATGAAAATAAAATCTGTCACTGTTTCCACTTTTTCCGCATATGTTTGCCGTGAAGTGATGGGACTGGATGCCATGATCTTTGTTTTTTGAATATTGAGTTTTAAACCAGCTTTTTCACTCTCCTCTTTCACTCTCATCAAGAAGCTCTTTAGTTACAAGTTCTTAACTTGTTTTCTAGAGTTTCTGTTGGTTGTTGCTTCTGGTACATCAAAGGAAGACAATATGTCATTCTTAGCTGTAATGAAGTTCTGTGTTAGAATAATCTTTGCTTCTACTCCCAATAAGCAGTCCATTCTCTATTGAAATGAGAGCCTGCTAAGAAAAAAGAAAGCTAAATTGCAGCAGGCAGAATAGATCAATGTTTGAGTCTACCTAGTAAGCAAATGAACAAAGCCATTGCCTTGAAATTGGACAGATTGAGCTTAAAATGACTTCTCTGAGACACATTGAAGCACTGATGTCATTTGTGCTATTTCTCAGAGTCCATACACTGAAAGACTTTATCTTGAAGCAAAAAACATAGATAAACATGGACAAAGGAAACCATGGTTTTGTTTTTTATATAAGGCTTAAATTCAGTCCACAGTCAAGCCTGTCACCTACCACTCCTGTTTCACTTAGGACCAGATCTTTAAATGAAATTATTGAATTATTAAAGAAGCACTTCTCACCAGCCCATCAGTCACTGTTTAGGGATTTATATTTCACAAACAAAATCAATAGTCTCATGAGGATATTGCTGTTTACATTGCAGAGCAGCACCATCTGTCAACCCTGAAACTTGGGTAAATTTTTATATGGCATGCTATGGAAGCATCTTCTATTCAGAGACCTTAAAAAGGTTTCTTTGAGTGCCTCTTAAGAACATTGGACACATTTAACAGTTTAAGAAAAGGGCATACTTAATAAAATGCAACTATATATAAGAAAATCTTCCTCAGCAATAAATGCAAAAAAAAAGAATAGAGGGAAACAATAGAGTGGGAAAGACTAGAGATCTCTTCAAGAAAATTAGAGATACCAAGGGAACATTTCATGCAAAGATGGGCTCAATAAAGGACAGAAATGGTATGGACCTAACAGAAGCAGAAGATATTAAGAAGAGGTGGCAAGAATACACAGAAGAACTGTACAAAAAAGATCTTCAAGACCGAGATAATCATGATGGTGTGATCACTCACACTCACCTAGAGCCAGACATCCTGAAATGTGAAGTCAAGTGGGCCTTAGGAAGCATCACTACAAACAAAGCTAGTGGAGGTGATAGAATTCCAGTTGAGCTATTTCAAATCCTGAAAGATGATGCTGTGAAAGTGTTGCACTCAATATGCCAGCAAATTTGGAAAACTCAGCAGTGGCCACAGGACTGGAAAAGGTCAGTTTTCATTCCAGTCCCAAACAATGACAATGCCAAAGAATGCTCAAACTACTACACAATCGCACTTTTCTCACACACTAATTTTGAGCAAAGTGATGCTCAAAATTCTCCAAGCCAGGCTTCAGTAACTTCCAGATGTTCAAGCTGGTTTTAGAAAAGGCAGAGGAACCAGAGATCAAATTGCCAACATCTGCTGGATCATGGAAAAAGCAAGAGAGTTCCAGAAAAACATCTATTTCTGCTTTATTGACTATGCCAAAGCCTTTGACTGTGTTGGTCACAATAAACTGTGGAAAATTCTGAAAGAGATGG
The DNA here is from genome assembly GCF_016772045.2 of Ovis aries. Classification (NCBI taxonomy): domain Eukaryota; kingdom Metazoa; phylum Chordata; class Mammalia; order Artiodactyla; family Bovidae; genus Ovis; species Ovis aries. Next base: position 49,323,539 of record NC_056061.1, read on the forward strand.
GCATACCAGACCGCCTGACCTGCCTCTTGAGAAACCTGTATGCAGATTAGGAAGCAATAGTTAGAACTGGACATGAAACAACAGACTGGTTCCAAATAGGAAAAGGAGTGTGTCAAGGCTGTATATTGTCACCCTGCTTATTTAACTTATATGCAGAGTACATCATGAGAAATGCTGGGCTGGAAGAAGCACAAGCTGGAATCAAGATTGCTGGGAGAAATATCCATAACCTCAGATATATAGATGACACCAGCCTTCTGGTAGAAAGTGAAGAAGAACTAAAGAGCCTCTTGATGAAGAAGCAGGGCCTCAGGAGACACAATATTTTTTTTTAACCACAGAAGTCATATGCAAGGTGGAGACCAATTCTGATTGAAGAATTTTTCAAGGTGGTAAAGATAAATCTTTACAGAGGCTTTCCTGAAGAGCCGCTTGACAAGTTGTTTCTGTTAAATTCTGTGTCATTCAGAGCAAGAGCATTGCAGCAGATGTTTTGGATACTGGGTTATAAAACATATACTGGGTTATATGTTTTCTACTTTTTCAACTCAAGGAGATGGTACAGATGGTACAATTGACTAAATGTTTGTGTCTCTCAAAATGTTATAAGTTGAAAGCTAAATCCCAATGTGAGTTGGGGTGATGTAAGGCAGGGCCTGTGGGAGGTGATGACATCATGAGGGTGGAGCCCTCATGATTAGGATTAGTGCCCTTATGAAAGAGGCCCCAGAGAGCTCTTTTGCTGTTTCCACCATGAGAACTCAGTGGAAAAATGGATACATGGCTAAGTCCCTTTACTGGGACATGTATATATACATAGATATATACTTACTGTTCACCCGAAACTGTTGCAACATTGTGAATCAGCTATATATCAATACAAAATTAAAAGTTTTTTTAAAAGATGCTATTAGAAAAATAAAAAGAATCTGTGAACCAGGTAATGGGTTCTTGGCTGACTCAGAATCTGCAGACATATTAATCTTGGACTTCAAACCTCCAGAACTATGAGAAATAAATATTTGTTGTTTAAGCCACCCAGTCTGTGGTATTCTGTAGGAGCAACCCAAATAAACTAAGTCAGAAGTATTCTTTGGAAAGCATTTACTCTACTGAGAATTTGTGGAAATTGCTCCAACCATTAAACCATTGCAGCTTCAGATGGGTTTCAACAGATATTCAAAAATCTCTTCTAAGAAAAGTAAAAAAAAAAAAATACAGGTGAGCTTGTGTCCATTCTTTTTCAACTCAGTCATTAAACTAGTGGCCTTAGAGGAAAAGAGATGTAATGTTCTTATACCTATTCAGTGTACTGTACCAGTGGTTGTTAACTATGAATTACTCATTCTTTATGGATGTCTACATGATGTCAGGCACTATTTCAAGTCTGGTAACAGAGTAGTGAGCAAAGCAACTAGATCTATGCCTTCATGGAGCTTCACTTTGGTTGGGGAAATGGACAATAAGCATATAAATACACAAATACATATGTATATACATACTTATACTCATAAATAGCATGCATGCATGCATGCTAAGTTGCTTCAGTTGTGTCCGACTCTATGTGGCCCTATGGACAGCAACCCACCAGGCTCCTCTGTCCACAGGATTCTCTAGGCAAGAATACTGGAGTGGGTTGCTATTTCCTTCTCCTATAAATAGTATAAAATAGAGTGATAAGGAAATGTAATGGTATTCTGAATTAAAATAACCTTAAAAATAAAAATAAAGATGGGGCCTTCCCTGGCATTCGGTTGTTAAGGCATCGCCTTCCAAGGCAGGGAATGCAGGTTAAGTCTCTGGTTGGGGAGCTAAGATCCCACCTACCTCATGGCCAAAACACCCAAAACATAAAGCAGAAACAGTATTGTAACAAATTCAACAAAGACTTTAAAAATGGTCTACAACAAAGAAAATATTTTAAAAATTAAAAAAATAGAAGTTCTTTGAGAGCAAAAGCTCATGTCCTATTTTTTCTAAGACCCCTGAAGTCTAATGTAGGGGTACTTACCTGATTTAGACTTAATACTTAGTAGGTGTGCACATTCATTTTACCTTAATTTAGACTTGGTACATAGTAGGTATGCACATTGTTTTTTCCTTTAACAGTTGTTGAATTAATTCAAAATGCATAAGAAATAAGACATTAACTGAAGCAGCAACTTTGAAAGAAAGGATTAGAAATTCACAGACAAGGCTTAAAATCCTTGGCAATCAAAATTCTAATGCAAATGGCAGTAAGCACAGGGAAAGTGTTTAGAGATGCTTTCTGACAGGGGACTGAGCTGCCAGTCTTCCTCCGATTACGGCACTGCACAAAAGCTTTCTCATCCATCTAAACCCCAGTGCACTCTGTGCTCACTGAAAAGTAGGGAGCATTGGCTTTACTTTGACTCAGATTTATTATGGCAGGACATGAAATTGCTTCATTACTGCTAGGCTTGAGGGAGATTCTAGGATGAAACCTACATGCTAAAAGCTATTTGATGCTGAATTTTCAGCCGCACCTCCTGAGGGGTCAACAGAGACATCAAGTTGGGGAGAGAAGTCATCCTCCCATAGACACCGGGCAACTGAACCAGCATCCCTTCCAAATCTCCAACCAATAGTGCATTACAGGAAAAGGCAGAAAGAGGCCACAGTTTCAAGGAGGAGGTGTTAGGTAGTTTATTTCTTTGGGTTGTTAGTATTAGCTTCTACAGGCATGTTTCTTAGAGGAAGTAGGTTGTGGTTGGTTTTATAGTTTTAGTTGTAGTAAGAGCCTGTGTTTGAGTCCCATTAGTCTCTATCTATTTATGATAATAATTTTAAAAAACCTACTGTGTTGCATTCAAAATATGAGTAAAGTTATACAGTAAAACATAAATAAATAAAAACAACAGTTTCCATAGAGCAAAGAAAATTTTTGCAAACTAATTTTGTTCAGATGCTCGGTCTTGTCCAACTCTTTGTGACCCCATGGACTGCAGGACACCAGGCTTCCCTGTCCTTCACCATCTCCTGGAGCTTACTCAAACTCATGTACATCAGTCGGTGATGCCATCTAACCATCTCATCCTCTATCATCCCCTCCTCCTCCTGCCCTCAATCTTTCCCAGCATCAGGGCCTTTTCAAATGAGTTGGCTCTTTGCATCACGTAGCCAAAGTATTGGAGCTTCAGCTTCATCATCATCCCTTCTAATGGATATTCAGGACTGATTTCCTTTAGGATTGACTGGTTTGATCTCTTTGCATTCCAAGGGACTCTCAAGAGCCTTCTCCAATACCACAGCTCAAAAGCATCAATTCTTTGGCATTCAGCCTTCTTTATGGTCCAACTCTCACATCCATACATGACTACAGAAAAACCATAGGTTTGACTATAAGGATCTTTGTTGGCAAAGTAATGTCTCTGCTTTTTAATATGCTATCTAGGTTTGTCATAGCTTTTCTTCCAAGGAGTAAGCATCTTTTAACTTCGTGGCTTTAGTCACCATTTGGGCAATATTGACATTGCACTAGTAACAGAAATTGTTTATTACAATTCAGGTTTCTTATTTGTTAGGATCAATCGGAAATAATATCCTCACTGTTACAGGGCAGCCTGGTGTCATAGACAGAACCCTAGACCTGGGGTCCTTCACAGACACCCTCTTGCACTGGCTCTATGACCACTGGCTTTATGGTCACATCTGGATTCAGATTTTGGCTCATTTCTCTCTTAACTGCTTGTGCTTGGGGAAATTACCCATCTTCTCTGAGCCTCTGCTGCCTCCTCCATAAAATGAGAATGACAAAATATACATTGAAGATTGTATGGTGACTAAATAACAAAGCATATTAGTTTCCCAGGACTGCCATAACAAAAACCCACAGACTGGGTGGCTTGAACAATAGAACACTCATGTTTCCAGAGGTGGGAAGTCCACGAACAAGGTGTTAACAGGGTCAGATTCCTCTGATACCTCTCTTTTTGGTTTGCAGATGGCTGTGCTCTTGCTGCCCTGTGACAAGGTCATTCCCCTGGGCACAGGTGGATCACTATGGTCTCTTCCTCCTCTTATAAGGACACTAGCCCTATTGATTAAGGGGCTTCCCTGGTGGCTCAGTGTTAAATACTCCACATGCCAATCAGGAGACGTGGGTTTGAACCCTGGGTTGCGAAAATCCCCTGGAAAAGGAAATGGCAACTCACTCCAGTATTCTTGCCTGGAGAATTCTATGGACAGAGGAGGCTGGCTGGCTACAGTCCATAGGGTCACAATAGAGTCAGACATGACTTAGCATCAAAACGACAACACTAAGTCATATTGGATTGTGGCCCCCACCTTAATGGCCTCATTTTAACTTACACATGTATGCTAAGTCACTTCAGTCATGTCTGACTCTTTGCAACCTCCTCTGTCCATGGGATTCTCCAGGCAAGAATGCTGGAGTGGGTTGCTTTCCTCTCCTCCAGGGGATCTTCCCAACCCAGGGATTGAACTCACATCTCTTTTATCTCCTATATTGGCAGGAGGGTTTTTAACCACTAATGCCACCTGAGAAGCATTTAAACTTAATTATCTTTTAAAACCTTATCTCTAAATACAGCTACATTTTGCGAGCTGGAACTTCACCTTAGGAATTGGGGGGACATTGTTTGGTCCATAACACAGTGTCTATAAGGAATGAGTAAAAGTCTTTCAGTTGTGTCTAACTCTTTGAGACCCCATGGACTGTAACCTGCCAGGCTGCTCTGTGCATGGAATTCTCTAGGCCAGGCTACTGGAGTGGGTAGCCATTCCCTTCTCCAGGAGATCTTCCCAACCCGGGGATTGAATCCAGGTCTCCCACATTACAGGCAGATTCTTTACCATCTGAGCCATCAGGGAAGCTCCTGGTGTATATAAGTATCTATAAGGTACTTATTTAATATCAAATTCCTTCTCAACCCTTGACAGATTAAGGATTGTTCTAGACTAACAGATCTCAAAATGTGCCCATGGATCCTAAAGTTTAATAAGCTTCTTTCAAGGACATTTGTGAGACTCAAACCTTTTTTTGTTTTTTCCCCCACAGTAATACTAAGGCAGACATTCTTTGCCTTTTTAAGATATTTATTTATTTGGCTGTGTCAGGTCTTCGTTGCAGCACTCGGGATCTTCACCGTGGCACATGGGCTTTCTAGTTGTGGTGCCTGGGCTCAGTAGTTTCTCAGGCTTAGCTGCCCCATGGCATGTGGGATCCCAGTTTCCTGATGGATCAAACCCATGTCCCCTGCATTGCAAGGCGGACTCTCAACCACTGGACCACTAGGGAAGGCCCTTCAGCGTTCTCTTTTGCACTGATGGTGTTAAAGCAATGATAGGTAAAAACCATCAGCCCCTTAGCACTAGTCAAGGCAGTGGCACCAAACTTTGCTTGTAGTCACTGTATTTTTCAACACCATGCATTCATGGTAAAAACAGTTGTCATTTTCACCTAAGAATGTCCGTGATGAAGTGAGTTATTCTTTTGTTAAATATTTAATTTTGTTAAATCTTGGTGCTTGAATACATGCATTTTTAATATTTTGTGTGATGAAATGGGATACATACTCATAAAGTGTATATGCTTCATACTCAAGTACAATGGGTGTCTTGTGCAGTGAGACGTTGAGCTGACCTAGGGGCAATTTTCATGGAACACCAGCTTACACACTTGTCAACTTTGATTTGATGAAGTTTAACTTGCAGGCAAACAATGGATATTGGGACATTGGTATCTGATGACACTTTTCTTGAAAATGAACATTGGATCTCTCACTTCAAGGTAGGGGGAAACTATGTTTTTCAGTATTTGTTCAATAAACTTGGAACTATCAGGGGAAAACTGAAATTTTGGGAACTCATACCTGCCATCCTGATCTTTCCAATGATGAGTTTCCTAATGTGACTAGTGGAGGCAATATTTTAAAATATGATTTTTAAAATATTATATAAGGAAACATGCCCAAATTTGGCAGATCTGCATAACTCAGTGAAATAATATTTTCCAAATGACCAATGAATAGCCAGTTCAAAATCATGCATGGGTGAAAAATTCATTCAAAGAAGAAGGTAGGGACTTTCCTGGCAATCTAACGTTTGAGACTTCACCTACCAATGCAGGGTGGAGGTTCAGTCACTGGTCAGGGAGCTAAGATCCCACATGCCTTGCAGCCAAAAAACCAAAAGAAAAAAAACAGAAACAATATTGTAATAAATTCGATAAAGACTTTAAAAATAAAATAAGAAAAACAAAGTAGAAGGTAAACCAGTAGATTTTAAAGTAAAAATTTATTGATTTGTTTTCAGATTCTATATCTTGTTGAGCTTTGGTATAATATCAAAGAAGAATATCTAAAATTATGTGAAAAAACTATTAAAATACACTTCTCTTTTCTAACTACATATCTGTGTGAAGTCATATTCTTCACATACTTCAGCCCAAACAACATATCACAACAGCAATTGCAGACACAGGTGTGAGAACCCACTGTCTTCCATTAAGCAAGATATTAATTTACAAAAATTCAAAACACCACCACTATTCTTTTTTTTTTTAGTTTCTTTCTTTTTTTTTTTTTTTACTTTATTTTACTTTACAATACTGTATTGGTTTTGCCATACATTGACATGAATCCACCATGGGTGTACATGCGATCCCAATGCTTTTATTTTTTTGCTTTGGAAAACAGTTGTTTTTAATAACAACTATGATATTTATGTTACTACATGATGGATTTATTATTTTTTAAATAAATTAGTAAAGATATATTTTAAAACACCTTTTAGCTTTTATTTCTAAGATACCAAATATGTATACATGCAACCCACTAAATAAGATCTCTTTAAGTGTTCTAATTAGCTTTTAAGTGGTTAGTATAAATGGATCCTGAGTCTCCTCTCCTATCCCCCCAAAATATTGATACCTGCTGACCTAGATCAGTATTTCCCAAGACACACTGTTGATCATACATGTGACAGTTCTAATGATACAGGAAAACTTTAAGCAATTTTATAATCACAAATTCATTTTTATTGCAAATGATACTGGTTTACCAATTTTTATAATTTTATAAAGTTTTCCTCTTTTCATTCATTCATATTTAAACAATCGGTTAAATGGAAGCACAGAGGTATGGTAAAAAAAAAAAAATGGTGATGGTTGTATGTGAATAACTGAAGTGTGGGAAGTCCTGGTTCCCAGAATATGTTCTCGAAAGTATATATTCTGTGGGCTAATTTTTTCTAACTTGGGTCTTCTCTTTCAACATTTTTACATATTTATTAATATGGAGAAACAGAATTTACTTAGAAAGAAAATTATTATCCTTCACATTCAGACCACAAAATTACATCAGAAGCCAGGATAATTAGTTTGACTTGGCTCTCTATGGTAACAATTTGAAGTCTCCCTCTTATTCTGAATTTTGTAGACCTAGCTCTAGTTACACAACAAGGAATATTACTTGGTGAAATAGAGGACATTACTCCCCAGCTTTTTGACTTTAATCTCACCTACAAGTTATGTCAACCTCTGGGCTTCCTTTGAACCAGAAAACATCCCAAACTCATGCTGTATGTACACTAAGTGATACCTCTGCTTGCTTTCTGACTCCATGGACAGTGGCTTGGGAGAAACAAGGGACCCTAAGGGGTGGAGTCCTGAAGCCAGCATCAAGAGACCTGGGTTCTTTTCCTGATCTTGGCCTGATTTTGTTCTAAAGTCCTGGGAAAATTTTTGTCCTAAGTTCTGATTTTGTCCTAAGGTCTCCTCACACTTGACTTGGCCTTCCCAGGTGTCACTAGTAGTAAGGAATCTGCTTGCCAACGCAGGAGATCTAAGAGTGAGATGCAGGTTCGATCCCTGGGTCACGAAGATCCCCTGGAGGAGGGCATAGCAACTCACACCAGTATTCTTGCCTGGAGAATCCCCATGGACAGAGGAGCCTGGTGGGCCATAATCCATACAGTCTCAAAGAGTTGGACATGACTGAAGCGACTTAGCACACACACAGCGCAAGAAGACCTGACCTTCCTTCTCTGCAAAACAATGGGCTGAACTAAATGATTTTCCCGTTTGAACAGCCAGACTCATAAGAAGACTAGAAGTCGCTTCTAGGGAGCTATAAAGGAATAGGAGCATCCACCCCAGGGAGGTACCACTCAGGCTGCTGAAAGCTGAAATCTGCCTTTTAGGACCAGATTCCATTTCTATTTAGACTGTGTGATTTTTACCTTAATGTGTGACTCTGCAATAGCACCAAAATTTAACATAATTAAAGGAAGAGGGTGGACACATCAGATGGGTGACAAGGCCTGGCTGCCTGAGCCCCAGGAACCGTGAATTCTCATCTCAGCGCCACCTCTGTCTTGGGACACATCATGTACCCTTTCTAAAACCTAGACAGCTTCCGGCCAACAACCTTAACCCATCTCCCAAGACTGTTGTGAGAAATCATTTCTAAAAACAGCAGCACACAAGAGTTTACAAAATGAAGTGCTAAACTGAATCCTGGGCAACATGCTGAGTGTTCTTACCCCATTGAGTGAACTAATAAGTATACATTTGCTATTAATTGAAAAGTCCTTAAGAAAATAACTACTTAATCAATACAACACCAGCAGCCTGGCTAATTAGCATGAAGCCACAGGCCTGAGACCTGAAAGAAATTAAATTGGTGCTTAATAGAAATTGGACTGTGAGCAAGGCGATTTCTGGAAATGTAAAATACAGCCCACGAGACCAAAGCAGAACCACATTCTGTGCCTTCAGGGCTGGGTGCACAAGGTGATCAGTCTGCATTGTGACACAGGTTACTCGTACTAGAGGAGATGTGAGAAGACCAACAAAAATGTGTTCTGTTAGCCCAGGAAAATTCTGACATCTCTCTGAAGACTGACTCATAAAATGTGCTTTCATAATGAACTTGAAAAGATATTTTACAAAGCAAAAAATAAAAGGCTGCTGTTATTATTCAAAACAAATTTACCTTTTTAAATAAGTTCATTCAAACTAAGCAATTTAAGAATTAACTAGAGAGAGGTAGGGAAAGGGATTAGGAAGAGAAAGATAGAGTATGATTAGTTTACTTAGATGCTAGTTTGGTTTTTTCCTCTAAGTCCTGTATGAGGCTTAGCAGGAGAATTGCAATACCGATGGGGATGGAGGTGTGTGTTTGTATGCATACAACACCCACACAGAAATCAGGAAAGGAAAGCAGCTGGAATAGTCAATTGAGCTAGTCCTCTCTGAAGAGTTGCAGTCATTCTTGCAACTGCCGGTTGGTTTTCCTATTAACCTTTTCTTGATGATGAAAGCTAGTCACAGCAGTCTTTAGGGCAGCCTCCTTCAAGGAAGTGTTTCAATGCTGACTGGAGAAAAGGCCTGAATGAATGAATTGTAAGAGATTTTGTCATTTCCATGTTCCTCTGTCCTCCTTCTCTGCCTGCCTTGCACATCTTGCAAACCCAGCAACAGTCCATCCTCCTAGGACAGCAGCAGGCTGCCTTGATTGGCCTGTGTTCTTTTGCCTAATACAAAGGTTTAGTCATGGTCAGATTGCTCTGCCTCATTTCCATGGAGTTAAGCTAAATGACAATCTGGCACTCTGTCTTGTCTCTCGGAGTCAGCAGAAATGGTAGCTCCACAGAGACCTATCTGAAGGGAGAAGATACTTTTTGCTAGAACCAGCCTACCCAAACATTTCTTATTCCACAGGTCATCAGTAAAGTATTAATGATTTAGAGATGTAAAAGTTCCCAAACAGGTTTGCCCTCTAGTGTTGTGTGTGTGTGTGTGTGTGTGTGTGTGTGCACGCGCATGCTTAGTCATTCAGTTTTGTCCAATTCTTTGCAACCTCATGGACCCTGGCAGGTTCCTCTGTGCATGGGATTCTCCAGGCAAGAACACGGGAGTGGGTTGCCATTCCCTTGTCTAGGGAATCTTCCTGACCCAGGGATTGAATCCTTGTCTCCTGCGTTGCAGGCAGATTCTTTACCATCTGAGCCACCAGGGAAGCCCAGAGTACTTTGTATCTACAGGCAAATATAACATGGAAAACAGTCTCTAGATTAAGTTATCCCAGCGTCTCGGCTATCTATACACAGGTTTGAGAACATAAAGAAAGCAGGGCATCCTTTCCAACATCTCCTTCACTCAACCACAGGAGGATCAAAGATGACCATCTAGTTGATTTGTTGACAGGGTGCACTTCTTCTGCCTGTTATTCCACTGCTGATGCTACTGCTGCTAAGCTGCTTCATTCGTGTCCTACTCTGTGTGACCCCATAGATGGCAGCCCACCGGGCTCCACCGTCCCTGGGATTCTCCAGGCAAGAACACTGGAGTGGGTTGCCATTTCCTTCTCCAATGCATGAAAGTGAAAAGTGAAAGTGAAGTCGCTCAGTTGTGTCTGAGTCTTCGTGACCCCATGGACTGAAGCCTACCAGGCTCCTCCACCCATGGGATCTTCCGGGCAAGAGTACTGGAGTGGGGTGCCATCAAACAATAATTCTCTGCCACTTGCAAAGCTGTGGCAAAGGAAACAGAACTCAGGGGGAAGAGGAGAAAGAGAAGAGAACCAAATTCTGTATCAACCAAGTCTGCACACAAAGCTGTCCATGGAAAGCCTGGTTCTTTTATGGGTGTTTAATAAGGATAATTTTGACAGCTGTTACTCTGACACTACTTGTTGGCATCGAAAAATATGCCAGAAACTGTAACACAGACCAGAGATGAAACTTTCATTTTTCCCAAGTGTCGTGTGTTCTCTTTTGAAACCTAGTACTTTGCCAACAAAGGTCCATCTACTCAAGGCTATGGTTTTTCCAGTGGTCATGTATGGATGTGAGAGTTGGACTATAAAGAAAGCTGAGCGCTGAAGAATTGTTGCTTTTGAACTGTGGTGTTGGAGAAGATTCTTGAGAGTCCCTTGGAGTGCAAGGAGATCGAACCAGTCCATCCTAAAGGAAATCAGTCCTGCATATTCACTGGAAGAACTGATGTTGAAACTGAAACTCCAATACTTTGACCACCTAATGTGAAGAACTTTCTCATTTGCAAAGACCCTGATGCTGGGAAAGATTGAAGATGGGAGGACAAGGGGACGACAGAGGATGAGATGATTAGATGGCATCACCAACTCAGTGAACATGAATTTGACCAAATTCCAGGAGTTGGTGATGGACAGGGAGGCCTGGTGTGCTGCAGTCCATGGGGTCACAAAGAGCCGGACACGACTGAGTGACTGAAGTGAACTGAATCCACAAATGATAACTTAATTCCTTGATCAACAGAAAATAAGTTAAAGTTAGAATTAATGTCCAGTTCACTAAAATGCACTGAATGGCTAAACATGGGATGCAAAATTATCTGAGTTAGAGAAAACAACATACTTCTAGGTAATACTTGAAAGAAGACAAATTATTTGCTAAAAATACTACCTCAGGCACATTGAGTTTTGCCAGAGGGGCGAAGGCAGTGAATAGGTCACCTGGGAATTTTTGTCTTCCTTCAGTCAAATGTTCTCTAAAACAGTATCCTGATCAAACCACCACTCTAACATCAGAAAAAAAAAATGTCAAAACCGAAAGAAGAATTCCTAAAAGTTAGGAAATTGAATGTTTATTTTTGCTATTGTGTTCATACTAAATAGAAACATGAAAGAAGTCTTTCATCCAGCAGCTGCATCTAATTTAATATGAAGCTCCCCAAAGAGGAGTGAACAGGATGTGATGAGAAACCGAGAAACAGGGATGCTAATATTTTGTGAGGCATCTGGTATTGTTCTACCACCTAGAAATGTAAGAATCAAATTAGCAGATTCAATTCTGCCAGAGTGATCGAATTATTGTCAAAAGGATTTTGCAAAGCAGTCTCCTCCTTCTCAACATCTGCTTTACCTACTCTTCCAGAGAAGGACCAGAAATGACCACCTATTTGATTTGTCGAAAAGGGTACATTTTGCCAGTTGCTGGTTGGTCCAGCTATATCCTGCACCTTTTATCATAAGAGTCTTGGGTTATTGAATCAGTCAACAGAGAACTCAAACTAGTGTACCTGTAGGTCCACATAGAGGTGATTTAAATATTTTATTTGATTCATAAAATGTTGAATCGTAAAATTTTTACATATTTTATAAATACGTTAAAAATGTGTCACAATTTCAGGCAAACAGGCAAGCATTCTCACTGGCAAATCAATAAAAGCAGTCCTTAAAAAAAGTTTTTTTTTTTTTAGCTATGAAAGGAAGAGTGATAAGGAGTATCCTAATGTTCTACTTAGACTTTCCTGGTGGTTAAGTGATAAAGAATCTGCCTGCAATAGGGGAGACCTGGGTTCAATCCCTTGGTCAGGAAGATGCCCTAGTGGAGGGCATGGCAACCCACTCCAGTATTCTTGTCTGGAGAATCCCATGGACAGTCCATGGGTTCACAAAAGAGTCAGACATGACTTAGCGACTACATAACGACAACAATGTTCCACTCAGAGCCTTTTAATCTGCTTGAGAATTATCATTGAACCTAAAAAAATGCAGTGGTTACTACCAAGGACTGCTGTCATCCTTGCTGTACCATTGGAATCAGAGGACACATTGCTGGGCAAAATCTGTTAGGCAAAAAACTCAAGTGAAAAGTTGCCAAGGATGGGACTTGCCAAAGTCTTGGGAGAGGTAAGGAATGAAAAAGTATTTATTTGTCCTGGATGGATATGTGCACTTTGGCCTTTTCATGGAGTCATTTCTCTTCCCTCCAATCAAAATGGAAGCTAGAGTTCCAGCGTACATCAACCATACTGGATTCAAAGACAACTGACTGGAATCTGACCAGTAAGGATGTGGCTTGTGTAGCTCAAATTTATGACGGTGCATCTGCTCTGAGTGGTGTCTTGACTGGAAGCCAGGAACTCTTCCGTCAGCCACATCCATATGCTATGCATGTGTTTGCTGCTACGCACATTTTTTAATTTTAGCTCTTGTGGGTACATGTTCTACACTTTCTCCCTGTACGTGATTTTCTCAAATATGCTTTAGAAAATACACACAATCTTTTCAAAGTCTTTGCTGACTCACTGGGGGTTCTTTTGAATGTTTTCCTTTGGAAAGCCTTGAGTTAAGTAGTCAAAAGTGTACAACTGAAACTACTCTTTGTCTACTAAAAAAATCAAAACCTACTGCTTAATCTAATGCAGCTATTACGTGATGACCCATTAGAAAATGTCTTTTCTTTCTGTCTAGAAGCAAATTATAGCACTTTTTGGTGGACTATAAATTGGTGAGAAAAGATAGGGAGACACTCATCCTAGCCAGAGTGAGTTAGTTGCTCAGTCCTGCCTGACTCTTGGTGACCCCATGGACTGTAGACAGCCAGGTTCCTCTATCCATGGAATTGTCCAGGCAAGAATAGTGGAGTGGGTTGCCATTTCCTTCTCCACTAGCCAGTGTGGGATCAGCCTATTTATTAGTCTTCCAAACATTTTGCATCTTAAAGTTTAGCCAATGGACAGCACCGATTTCAGTACTGCACTTGTCAGTACGGCCCCAGAAGTGTCTCCTTGAAGCCCATGATTTAAGAGATGGCGACTCGGACATTTCTAGTTAAAAATTCATGCAACTATGTTACCCAGCAGATTAACCTCCATTGCTCTCTTTTCAAATGGCTGAGTAGTGAATCAACTCATCACCTAGTCAGGCATTCTTAGAACAAGATTGAGAAATACGAACTCCATTGGTTAGCTGCAGCATTCCTGGAGGTCTGGGCTTTCATCCAGTGAACATTTATCATCTTTTTGTACCTCAGAAAACAATAAGTCTTCAAAACTGTGGATGTTTATAAATACGTTCTTACTTAGCATTTAAATGAGCACTCTCAAAACATTCGATCTGTGTTTCACTTGACCCTGAAATCAAAGTTCAATTTTCCTTCTCCTATATAGGTAGGTAAGATACTTATGCTTTCATCTGACTGTTTATAAATTATTTCTTTCATTTTGATTTTTTATTTCTTCTTATTTTACTTTCTCCATAGCATCTATGCTCTTATGCATACAGAAAGCGTTCTTAATTAGTACCAAGCTTGAGATTTGGGAAACAACATTGATGGCTTCTGAATTTGTTTTCCTCTAATATTTTAAATCATTTGAAAACTGCATCTGATAATGTAGTGTGAAATACAGAATCTGCATTTTTAGTATGTGTTTATATTCTTAACTGCTCTGAGGCACCCTTTAAAACACAGACTACATCAAACTTGTCAAAAGAATTAGGAGTGTTATTTGAAAAGTTGATATTTTAGAGTGGATGATGGCAAAATAACTGAATGACAGAAACATAATTGATTAATTCAATAAATTCAGCCTATGAAATAAGCCCATTTGGAATATTCTATGAAATAAACATCTAAATATTTCATGTTCAGCCAATCATCTGATCATCAGCAATGAATTAAAGGAGAAAAATAACCCTTAAGAAATGGCTTTGTGAAGCATATTTCTAGATGTCTTCCCTGAGGAGGAATAACCTTTTATTCAATCTAGCTGATATCTTTAGGGCCGCTGCATTTGATGAAATGATGAAAGGAAAAAAAACATGGGATTTTACCCAAGGCTGGGAGTCACAGAGAACTACACTCTGAGACTGGATACACAACACACTTCCTGAATCTTTCTTAAGGCTACTCTATAAACTCAAACATTTTCAAAGAAGCATTCAGAGGAGTATGAGACATCACATGCCTGACTAATAGTGCATTCCTGTAGGGTCTAGTGACTCCCCGCTATGCTTCCCACGTCAGACATAAACCCACAGAGCAGACATTAACAGCCTGGCCACCTCCTCTGCTCCTGAAACAGTAGTAACACTGTGTATTTCCTTGTGATAAAGGGTGAGAGACCAAGTTATCATCCACTTGACAATCTTATGCAGCTAGCAGGAAGCCATTCCATTTCTCTAAACATTCACAAACATTTGGTCTTATTCCATATCCACCTAAAACTTAGCCTTTTTTCTCCTACCAAGGAAAGCACATTTTCACTTAATGCTAACCTTGTTCCTGTGATGGCTCCATGTTCAACCCACCCAGCCAGTCACAGAGTTCTAACTCTCTTTGCTCCTAATTTCTCCCATCCAATCCCTTGTCTCTGTGCCCACTGCATGCATGCGTGCTAAATTGTTTCAGTCATGTCCGACTCTTTGTGACTCCATGGACTGTAGTCCACCAGGCTCCTCTGTCCATGGGATTCTCCAGGCAACAGCACTGGAGTGGGTTGCCAGTCCCTCCTCCAAAGGATCTTCCAAACCTAGGTATTGAACCCATGTCTCATTGGCAGGCAGGTTCTTTACCACTAGCACCACCTGGGAAGCCTCTCTGTGCCCACTGCCACTGGCTTATTTCAGACCCTCCTGATCCTGCCATACCCCACTACAGCCTACTTCTCTACTTAATCCTCCACACTGCTGCCAGAAGGATATTTTTAAGCTTCAATTTTGAAATAATTTTAGACTCACAGACAAGTTGCAAAATCAGTACAGAGATTCCATATACCATCCATCAAGCGTCCCCTAATACTAATTTCTTCTGTGACCATAGTACAATTACGGATGAATGTTTTTAACCAGACTCTAGTCATTTCATTTCTTAGTTTAGAATCCTCCCATGGGTCCTTGACGCCTTCAGGGTAACGCAAATCCCTTAGTATGACTGCAGCGCCCTCCCCAGTCTCCACTTAGCTTCAGTGCTTCTCTACCTGTGATGGCTAATTTTATGGCAATTTGACTAGGTCATGGGACACCTAGCTATTTGGCTAAACATTACCTCTAGGAGTGTCTATGAGGATGTTTCAGAGTCACATTTGAATTGGTTGACTGAATGAAGCAGATTGCCCTCCCCAGTATAGGTGGGCATCGTCCAATCTGTTGAGGGCCGGATTTGAGCAAAACACAAAAGGAGAGAGAATTCTCTGCCTGACTGCCTAAGATGTGACATTGATCTTCTGCCCTGAGATGGGGACTTATACCACTGGCACTCCTGAAGTATTGGACTCAGACTGGAACTACACCCAGTGGCTTCTGGGTCTCCAGCTCCCAAATCACAGACTGTTGGACTTCTCAGTCTCCATCAGGTGAGAAAATTCCTCACCCCGCCTTTTTCTCTTGCACACACAGGCCCACAGTTATGTTTCTCTGCAGAACCCTGACTAACATGCTACCTGAACTCTGTAAACCTTCTGTAGGAAACTACATGTAGTTTCTTGAATTTGTTCTCATTCTTCTGGGCTGTTGTACATACTGTTTTCTCTCCCTTTGGTACTCTTTATTCCACTCCCTACTTTCCAAACCTTCCTGCTTTCACCTGGCATTCAAGAGTCTGCTCTAAAAAAAAAAGAGTCTGCTCTGTCCTGTTCTCTGACTCAGCACCTAGGCATGTTTTTATCATCTCACTGCGGTATGCTGTCATCATCTCTGCTCACCGGAGCCTCTTGTATGGTTTCTAGGACAGTAGCTGCTAACCCATAATGAGTTTTCAGTATGTCTTGAGCAGGGGCCTGTAAACTCTAGCCTCTATGTCAAATTCTACCCTCCTCTTGTCTTATAAATAAGATTTGGTTGGAACACAGCCATGCTCATTGATTTCTGTGTTATCTGTGGCTGCCTTTGCATTACAATGGCAGAACTGAGTGGATGTGACAGAGATCATATGGTCCACAAGTACAAAATATTTGAAAGTGAAGTCACTCAGTCATGTCTGACTCTTTGCGACCCGTGGACTCTAGCCCACCAAGCTCCTCCGTCCATGGGATTCTCCAGGCAAAAATACTGGAGTGGGTTATCATTTCCTTCTCCAATAAAATATTTACCATGTGGCAAAAGAAAAAGTTTGTCAATTGCTAGTCTAGTGCATAAAACCAAGAATGAACCGCATTTAATATTTGATTACCAAGGGCAATGTGTGCTAGAAGTCAGTGAATTCGTTCCAAGGAGACCTTTGTCAATGAATTAATCGTCATCGCTATATATTAAGTGGGAATTGGCAAAGATATTTTAAAATAACAATTTCCAGTGGTAGCAAGGGTACAGGAAACAGACACTCTCATCCACTGCTGCTGTGAGTGTAAATTAGTACATTATTTCTGGAGAGCAATTTGACAATATGTTTCCAAAGCATTAAAATACTGCATAACCTTTGTTCCAGAAATTTCATTCCTAGGGATTTACCCTAAGGAGCAATTAGAGATGTGCACAGGAGGTACTGGCTTCCCAGAAAGCTCAATGGAAAATAATCCACCTGCAATGCAGGAGACACAGGAAAGGCGGGTTTGATCCCTGGGTTGGGGAGATGTCTTGGAGAAAGAAATGGCAGCCAATTCCAGCTTTCTTGCCTGGAGAATCCCATGGACAGAGGAGCCTGGTGGACTACAGTCCATGGGTCACAAAGAGTTGGACAGGACTGAGGGACTAAGCACAAGAGGTACTACCATCTCACCGGAGCATTATTTCCAATATGGAGAAATTATACCAACTAAATATCATCTAAATAGCTAATAGAAGAAAAAACTAGTTAAATAAATTATGTCCACAGCCTAGGAAATTAATGTAGCCCTTTCAAATCATAGGAGAACTCATATGAATATAGGGAAATGCTCACAATATACTGCTAACAGGGAAAAGAAAGTTTTAAAACTATAATTAAAGTATGATGCCATTTTAATTTTTTAAATAGTATATGTAACCCTTGCACAGAAAGAAAAAGCCTAAAAGGAAATAAGCATGAAGGTTAATAGGAATTATCTCTATTATGTCTGGTATTTATTTTCTTTGTTGTTCATCTCCAAATTTTCAATTTTCTACAATAAATCTATCTTATTTTGACAAGTGTAGTTTTTCTAGAAAGAAAAACATGCAGTTCTCCCTTTCCCTATGATTTGGAAAATTTTTCACTTTATAAAATTAGATAATTTCCAATAAAGAAGGTAAAAGTAAAGATGCTCTGGCTAAATAGAGGTCAGGAGCTAATAAATGCCTTCTCCCCCACTCACCTCCACATTAAGAGGATCAAAACAGCTCAGCTGGAACACTGACCAAGAGGAGGAAAAACCCTCCCTTGGGCATATCAGTATTGGGGTAATTTGTCACCTAAGGTCAACCACCATGAAGATTAAATAAATATCAGTGACCCAAAAGGTTGAAATCTGTAAACTTTCAGGGGGTATAGGAAAGGATGAGCTGTTCACTTGATTTCAAGCAACTGGTTTTATTGATTTTTTTTCCCTCGCTTTCAGCTAGATACAAAGTATTATATAGACACAATGTTTGAAAACAGCCTCACACATAGTCGACCCTCCAAGGGACAGTGAAAGTTAGAATTTAATGGGCCAAACTACAATGAATGACGTGTATGGTGGCAGGTAGAGGTGGGGAGTACTATGAGAGCAGATGGAATTTTCTAATTAATAAATCCATGGACTTTTTCTTCTGTGGGTGAAAATTTGTATAGCCTTGATTTTAAAACTGTGGTGGCTTTTTAATTGTGGTGTTGGAGAAGACTCTTGAGAATCCCTTGGACTGAAGGAGATCCAACCAGTCCATTCCAAAGAAAATTAGTCCTGAGTGTTCATTGGAAGGACTGATTTTGAAGCTGAAACTCCAATACTTTGGCCACCTTATACCAAGAGCTGACTCATTTGAAAAGACCCTGAGGCTGGGAAAGATTGAAAGAGGGAGAAAAAGGGGACGACAGAGGATGAAATGGTTGGATGGTATCACCGATGTGATGGACATGAGTTTGGGTGAACTTCAGGAGTTGGTGATGGACAGGGAGACCTGGCGTGCTGTAGTCCAAAGAGTCGGACACAACTAAGTGACTGAACTGAACTCAACTGATTTTAAAATCTGGTTGAAAAATCGGTTGCTATTTTCCAAATCCTTATTTGTGCTAAATCAGCACCCCCACCGCATGGGCCAGGCTCTCCACATTGCCTCCTATTCCCTGTTCCTTGCTCTACCCTTCACTTCTCTACTTTCTCTTTCTAAAATGTGCTTATGACTGTGGCTTGTGAAGATGGACAAAGGTAGGGTTTCTCAAATTGTGATCCAGGTATCAGATTCACCTGAAGCACTTGTTTAAAACGTAAAACCTGAGACACGACCCCAGGCACATCAAGTCAGAATCTCTGAGGTTAGGCCCAAGGATCTGTACCAGCATCAAGATCCTCATTATCAAGCCCTGCATATTAAACAGGGACTTCCTCAGTGGTCCAGTGGCTGAGACTCTGCACTCCCAATGAAGGGAACCCAGGTCCAATCCCTGGACAGGGAACTAGATCCCACATGCCGAAGGTCATAGATCCTACATGCCGCAACTAAGATCCAGAACAGCCAAATAAAATTAAAAAAGAAAAAAAAATGTTTTCTAAAAATAAAAAAAAAATAATGTGAGAACCTCTGGGTCAGTGAGTGCTAGCATTTCTGAATAGAATCATTTTCACTAAGACTTTGGTGAGAGATAAAATGACTCAAAACATAAATGTAAAGGCTAAAATGTCAAGGACTGATAAGGAAGCTTTTTTACTGAGGGGGTGGTATCTTTTGACTTACTCTTTTTCCCACCCCTAAAAGCCACATCAGTCTACCTTCAGTTAAGAGAAGCAATCATTCTCTTAAGGAGAACAGAATGGGTCCAAGAAAAAATTAAATGGTAAAGCCATATTAATTGTGCATATCTTTAAGAATTCTGCACTCTTGGAGTACTTGATATTTACATTTCCCCCTGTTTTTAAGCCCTAAAATATCCATTCTAAGTTCTGGAAGGGTTATTTTTTACTTTACTATCCTACTTCTTTATTTGTATTATAAATTTATTCCTTAATCAATCCACCCTTTAGAGAAACCTTTTCACTGAAATAATACCTTGACTGGGATCACTGATTGGAGTTTTGTCTTTAAAACCTAATTTGAATGAATGTGTTGGTAGCTGGATAAAGTATGGCATTAAATTTGAGGGGGCAGTATCCTTGTTTTTTCAGTCTGATATATAGTGATGAGCAAAAAGGGATCTCTGCTGGGGAGAAATAATTTGTCACTCTCCTTACATTTGCCTTCTTACCCACATCAATTTCAAGTGCAGTAATTACAACTCTGCAACCATATTCTCAACCTCAGTCTACATTTCTGGGGAGGGGATATAAAGTATTATAATGCTGCATTATTTTAAATTGTCAGTAGATTTCATATTTGACTCCTGTGCAATAACCTTTATCTAGCCACCATCTTAATCTTCATGGTTTCAAAGGTGAGCTATTGCTCGTCATGAATATGATGGTTGACAAGGTACAGACTTCTGAGTTTGATCTTAATAGAAGTTGAAAGATATTCATCAGACTCTTGCCTCTCTAAGGTTCTGCAGTGGATAACAAAATTGTGAAATGCTGTGTTTGAGAGACTGAAGATTGACAAGCTCACAGCTATTCCCATTTTCTTCGTTCAGAGGACATTTTGGTATTACTCTGACAGAAACATCTCTGCAAATGAGGGTATCATAAAAGCTTTACCTAATAAACTGCAGCGCTTCCAGACCCCCAGGTCAGACTGAAGCACTACAGTTTCCATTGCCATGTAAATGTGACAGGCTGTGATGAGAGCTTTAGCTGTTCATCCCTGAGTTATAAATTCATCCTTGCTGAAAACACTGCATTAATAGGGTTCTACTTGTGAACATGTATGTGGATATGTTCTGTCTCTCTGTGTGTGATCATTAAAAAGATGGTATTAAAAAGGAATGGAGGTATTCAAACACTGTTTATATCACATGTTGTAACATACAGGAACTTTCAAACATTGTAAACTCCATGACATGTTAAGTACATGATCAAGGATGTGTGTGTGTGTGCACGTGTGAATTTGAGAAATGTTTTAAAAATCCAGACATCTGACACTAACAAATGTTTTTCTGGTCCTCTACTAGGAAAAGGAAAAGGTAAATTTCTGATTTCTTGCTTTTGCCCCTGGATATGTATATATACAATGAACTTTTGGGAGTTTTGTTGTAAATTAAGCCTTCTATAGAGAGCCATCAGGTCTTAGAAAATGCTGTTGAAGTGGGAGCAGGTAGTGCCCTAATATGTATATTCAATCAAAAATGAGGTGAAATTGAGAAGTCTCTATGGCTTTTTAAAATTGAAGAAAGTCGGGAGGTGAGGCACATTGAGATAGGAGTGGTGATGGTAGAGAACTTGGAACTTGAGCTCTTTGAGTTCTGATATTCTAACATGCGCTTGCCAGCAGGAGCCCTAAAACTTACGGAAATAGCTTAATCAGTAAACAGCTATCAATACAGACTCAGAGCAAACTTGACAGACAGGATGCCAGCTCAAAACAAATAAAACTAAATTTAACAGGCTGTAAAGTACTATATTTAGTTTCAAAAAATCAAATAAATACAAGCTGGAAGAGACTTGACTAAATGGCCATTCACTGGAAGGATCAGCTCAGTTCAGTCGCTCAGTCGTGTCCAACTCTTTGTAACCCCATGAATCACAGCACACCAGGCCTCCCTGTCCATCACCAACTCCCAGAGTTCACTCAAACTCATGCCCATTGAGTCAGTGATGCCATCCAGCCATCTCATCCTCTGTCATCCCCTTCTCTTCCTGCCCCCAATCCCTCCCAGTACCTGAGTCTTTTCCAATGAGTCAACTCTTCGCATCAGGTGGCCAAAGTATTGGAGTTTCAGCTTCAGCATCCTTCCTTTCAATGAACACCCAGGGCGAATCTCCTTTAGAATGGACTGGTTGGATCTCCTTGCCATCCAAGGGACTCTCAAGAATCTTCTCCAACACCACAGTTCAAAAGCATCAATTCTTTGGCGCTCAGCTTTCTTCACAGTCCAACTCTCACATCTATACATGACCACTGGAAAAACCATAGCCTTGACTAGACGGGCCTTTGTTGGCAAAGTAATGTCTCTGCTTTTGAATATACTATCTAGGTTGGTTATAACTTTCCTTCCAAGGAGTAAGCGTCTTTTAATTTCATGGCTGCAATTACCATCTGCAGTGATTTTGGAGCCCAGAAAAATAAAGCCTGACTCTGTTTCCACTGTTTCCCCATCTATTTCCCATGAAATGATGGGACCAGATGCCATAATCTTCGTTTTCTGAATGTTGAGCTTTAAGCCAACTTTTTCACTCTCCTCTTTCACTTTCATCAAGAGGCCTTTTAGTTCCTCTTCACTTTCTGCCATAAAGGTGGTGTCATCTGCATATCTGAGGTGATTGATATTTCTCCTGGAAATCTTGATTCCAGCTTGTGTTTCTTCCAGCCCAGTGTTTCTCATGATGTACTCTGCATAGAAGTTAAATAAGCAAGGTGACAACATACAGCCTTGTCATACTCCTTTTTCTATTTGGAACCAGTCTGTTGTTCCATGTCCAGTTCTAACTGTTGCTTCCTGATCTGCATACAGGTTTCTCAAGAGGCAGGTCAGATGGTCTGGTATTCCCATCTCTTGAAGAATTTTCCACAGTTTATTGTGATCCACACAGTCAAAGGTTTTGGCATAGTCAATAAAGCAGAAATAGATGTTATCCTGGAACTCTCTAGTTTTTTCCATGATCCAGCGGATGTTGGCAATTTGATCTCTGGTTCCTCTGCCTTTTCTAAAACCAGCTTGAACATCTGGAAGTTCACAGTTCACATACTGCTAAAGCTTGGCTTGGAGAATTTTGAGCATTACTTGACTAGCGTGTGAGATGAGTGCAACTGTGTGGTAGTTTGAGCATTCTTTGGCATTGCCTTTCTTTGGGATTGGAATGAAAACTGATCTTTTCCGGTTCTGTGGCCACTGCTGAGTTTTCCAAATTTGCTGGCATATTGAGTGCAGCACTTTCACAGCATCAGCTTTCAGGATTTGAAATAGCTCAACTGGAATTCCACCACCTCCACTAGCTTTGTTCGCAGTGATGCTTTCTAAAGCCCACTTGACTTCGCATTTCAGGATGTCTGGCTCTAGGTGAGTGATCACACCATCATGATTATCTTGGTTGTGAAGATCTTTTTTGTACAGTTCTTCTGTGTATTCTTGCCACCTCTTCTTAATATCTTCTGCTTCTGTTAGGTCCATACCATTTCTGTCCTTTATCAAGCCCATCTATGCATGAAATATTCCCTTGGTATCTCTAATTTTCTTGAAGAGATCTCTAGTCTTTCCCATTCTGTTGTTTTCGTCCATTTCTTTGCATTGATTGCTGAGGAAGGCTTTCTTATCTCTTCTCGCTATTCTTTGAAACTCTGCATTCAGATGCTTATATCTTTCCTTTTCTCCTTTGCTTTTCGCTTCTCTTCTTTTCACAGCTATTTGTAAGGCCTCCTCAGACAGCCATTTTACTTTTTTGCATTTGTTTTCCATGGGTATGGTCTTGATCCCTATCTCTTGAATATAATACTATAAAATAGTCAATGTCAGTTCTAATCTTTAGATGAAAAAATTGAGATTCATATACTTGCTTAAAATCATAGTAGTAATAATAAGTGGTTGTAATGGGCTGAATCATGTCCATCAAAAATATCAGGCCTTCATGCTTACAACCTGTGAAGGAATGTTATCTTACTTGGAGAAAGAGTCTTTTCAGATGTGATTAAATTAAGGATCTTGAGATAATCTGAGATTATCTGGATGGATCCTAAATGCTATCACAATTGTCCATGTAAGTGAGAAGCAAAGAGAGATTAAGCCTCACACACAGAGAGAAGGTAAAGCCAAGACAAAGCAGAGACAGAGATGTAGCCACAAGCCCAGGAATGCCAACAGCTCCCAGAGCAGGAAGGGCAAGGAAGGACTCCCTCCCAGAACTTATAGAGTCAGTGCAGCCCAGCCATGTCTTGATTTCAAACTCCACCCTCCAGAACTGTAAGGAAATACATTTCTGTTGTATAAAGCCACTCAGTTTGTGATAATTTGATACAGCAACCCAAGGAAACTAATACAGTTTTGGAAGTGAAGTTAAAACGTATATTTGCTAGACTCTAAAATCCATGTTCTTTGTATTCTAGAGATTCTAAAGAAAAAAGATTATGGGAGTAGGGGGAAGGTTGAGAAAGGGACAAAGCTGAAAACCATCTTTACGTAAGATATTCAGGGCTGAAATATGGATAACTAAGAATGTTTCACACATCCTGCTAAACCAATCAATCCCCATAACTACAACTTGAAGAAGAAACAACAAGACCTAGAAAGATAAAACTCAAAGACAAAGAGCAAATTTCAAACTAAATATGGGTTCAGTTAATACATGCAATTTTAAAACCAAAGGAGAAAAGCAAATTAGCAAGAATTTCTTCTTCTCTTAAGAAGAAATCCAATAACAAGCAAAAAACTCACAGCACCAATAAACTAACATACTCATCATTTAAAAAGAGACCTAGGAAGAAATAATCATTGTAAAGGAATATACCAACATACTAAAAGGCACCATGCATGCTGGGGCCCTATAAGAGGAATGAAAACATCACCTATAAAGAGACCCACCACAGCAGCATAAATAACTATGTGTTAGAGGGACCAGTACGGCTACTCCCACGCAGAGCAAAATTACACACAGATGCTAAAGATGATGGACTTAAAGAACTACTTTAATGTAAAAAGAGGCTCAAGCCCAGACACATACTTGGACTTGTTCTGTTTATTTCTCGCGGTCTCAACCACACTAATGAAAGGGAAATGACGAGAAAGCCATTTGGCTCAATGAAAGGAAGAAATTTTAAACAACCAGAAGTTCTCTTCTCAACAATGAAATAACCTCCCTCGTGTGACAGTGACCTCCCCATTATAAAAAAACATAACAGTGGAGGCTGGGTGACCATCTGTCAGAGATGCTGTAGATGAGATTTCAGCATCTCTAAATTGTAGACTCTTCCAACTCAAGGAAACTATGATTTAAAAAAAAAACATAAGTAATTTATAAAAATGTTTAAAGAACAACTGATTGTGATGATGTTTATTTCTCTAAGGAGAATCAAGATGCAATTTAAATT
Source organism: Ovis aries (assembly GCF_016772045.2). Classification (NCBI taxonomy): domain Eukaryota; kingdom Metazoa; phylum Chordata; class Mammalia; order Artiodactyla; family Bovidae; genus Ovis; species Ovis aries. Next base: position 49,348,549 of record NC_056061.1, read on the forward strand.
GAAATCTAATGTTTAATTTACCTTAAAACACAATAGTGGCTAATCAAAGTTCTCAAATGGATATAGTTAACATGTTTCAGTGAAATTTAACATGTAAGTAGAGGTTAAGTAGCTATTCAACCACACTAATGGAGTCTACATTTGGCAGAAGCATTGGGAGTCATCTTATAAGCCTTCTTGACTAGCAGCACTCAAGGATACAGGGAAGGGGTGGAAGCAGATGGCCACTTGGAGGCAGAGGTCTGAATTAAAGGTGAGAGACTCAACTTCCTAACTCTTAACAAGTTGTTTAACCCCCAGAGCTTCAGTGGCCTCCACATTATATGGGAACAAATAATAGTCATCATAAATCAACAGTGGTTGTAAGAATCTAACAAGAAAATGAGTATGAAAGTGCTTTGTAATCAGTGCTTGATTACACACATAACTGATTATCATTATTAAGACTTCAAAGCCTCACTATGTTTTGATGTCCTTATAACTCATTGCTATAAGCCTTAGGTTGGGTTGGCCTGGAAGCGGACCCTTAGATGGGAATTTGGGTGCAACCATTTGTTTGAACAGTTTTCCCAGAAAACTCTAATGGGAGAGTTGGGAAGTGAGACAGGAAAGGGAAGTTATTATGGGTGTACAACAGGTTAAGTTACTGCTGCTGCAGCTGCCGGTAATGGAGGAGCAATTCTGCTGAGGACCTCTGGGAGGCAGCATTGTACACACCTGAGCAGTGAGTAAGCTACCATCTTGTTCCAGTTCCCATCATCCTTTATTGGGTTGAAGGAAGGGGGCACTAGCTTGTTTCTGACCTCCTCCACCAGTCAGAGAAAGCCCAAAGACAGAGTCATAGATGCTTAGAGTAGGAGTCACTGGGTCTGTGAGTTCCCATGTGGGACGGCCCAGTGGAATATGCACAAGGCAACCTCAGCACCCTCTCCAAGCTCTTAACTTCATTTGGAAAAAACTAAGGCACACAGATGTTTTAAGACTTGGTTAAAAATACATAATTCAAATCAAAGACATATATCCCAACCTAGTGAGCTATTCAGTTACAAAAACTGTGAAATATCACCTTATGTGAACCAATTCATCACAACCTTGTGGTCTTCTTAAAGTCCATGTGCATAGGAGTTGATAGTATGACAATATTTTGGCTTTTTTTTTTTTTTAGGCCAAAAGAGCATCAACTTGAGAATATGGAGCTAAGAGAAATATGAAAAGACAATTAAAATAAAAACTGAATGGTAAAGAAGAATGCAAATATTTGTAAGAAAGACAAAGGCATCATAGTTCAGATTTAAGATGCTCATCAACCAAAGCCTGCCCTTAGTCTACCCATCTCCACCTGCACTCCATCTCCCATCTTAGTATTTAAAGGAAGTTCTTTGGAAATTCAGAGAAGATTTCACTCATGTCTAGTTTTGTTCTTCCATCCTACGGTCTTGCAGAGCATCATTTTCTCTCTTTTCAGGGGCCAGCCCTGACCTGCTTGAGACAGCATGCGAATCCTCACTGATCTCAGTTGTGAAGTATGATCTATTACAGCATTGGCCTGTCAGTCAGGCTTCTTAATGATGCAAAGAGTGGGATTTGGTTCAGCAATCTCCTGTGAGAAGTGGGACCAGGGATCACCTTCGTTCTGAGTATTTGATGTCATTGACTTCCAGTGTGGCCTTTGAGCAAGTCATTTAACCTCCTTGGCTCAGTTAACTATATGGAAAATGAACATGATAATATCTCACAAGGGTATTGTGAGATTACTCAATGTTTATAAAGTGCTTGGGAGATGGAAGGCCGTGGATGTAACTTGCAATGTCATTAATCATGTGGTCAGTTGAATTCAGGCAGCTGGATGCTTATTGGACCCTTTACTTGCTAGATAATTTCACCTCAATACCTCACAAATCATGACGCTTAAATCTATGAGAGTGTGGATGATGAATCACACCTTGGTGGAAGACTCAGAATTTTTCCAGTGTTCACATTTGAACTGCCCTTTCATAGATTGTATTTCTTCCTAGCTCCAGAGCAGAAAAGTATTTCATTCATTCTTTTATTGGGGGACCTACACCTCTTCTTCAAGTACAATGGGCTTTTTCTTTTCTTTTTCTTCTCTGTTGCTTTGGGTTTTCACTCAGTCATTCAACAATCATTCCCTAAGCATGAGCTCTTTATCCAGGTAAAAGCACAAGAAAGACAAGTTTCCATCTAGGAGGAGATCCCAGTCTGGAAAGGGGAAACAAGACATACACACAAAGTATGCAAAGGAACTTCATGCTCCAAAAGGCTATGGAAACCCAGACGAATTTCTGAACTGTGTGTCAGGAAGTGAATTAACCTGCGATCGCTCCAGGAATGCATTCCTCCTTCTGGAAGCCTCTTCCTTGAATTCCACATCACATATCTATCCTGGTTCTATTACTACCTTTGTTCTCCTTCAGTCCCTCTTTTCCCATCAGTTTCTCAAAGGCAGGCAATTCTCTAATGTCCTGCACTTGGTTTTCTTCTCTCTTTACCTTCCTGTCCTCAATACAGCTTCTCTTTCCCCAATGTCAGTGACTATTAGAAAGGCAGAGCTCTCACCCTGATCTCTCTCCTGTGTCAGACTTACCTGGAGGTCCTTGAACTCAGCATGGCCCCTCCAAACTCACCATTTTTGTAACCATATAACTTCCTCAGCATGATCTCTCAAGTTCTCTTACTAGGACCATTTTCCTTTGAACTCAGGCCTTAAACCTGAGTATCACATGAGACTGTCTCCTCACTCATCCTCACATCAGAACGACTGCCACATCCTCTTCATTTTGATTCTGCCAGGCCCCTCAGACACTGCATCCCATGGCTGCCCCTCCCAGTCTCACGCTCACAGCAGCATCTTATCTCCTATCCCTGTGGCTAATTTCTCCTTTTCCAGTGTGGTCCACATATAGTGACAACCAGAATATTCTTCAGCATGTTTCAATTTATATCATTCTTCTATCCAAAAATCTTGATGGCTACCCAATGCCTACTAAATTAAGTTAAACTTCCTCATTTTGGGACTCGGGAACCTTTCCAGAATGTCTACAAACTTGATTTTTAGTCTTTTCTCCCACCACACTCCAACACTGAGCATGAGGGAGGCAGGCAAATGGTTGCTGGTCTCCAGGTAGGTAATTCATTAATCCCCTTTAGGTCTTTGCACGTTATTGTCCCTCCTATCTAGAAGCCTCTTCCTGCCTGTTTCTGCCTGGTACACTCTGTATACACCAAGTCCAGCCTCCAACATTACCAGTGTCACATAACACATCTTCCTCATCCCTAGTTGCATCAGTTGATTCTTCCTTAAAACCTCCAGAAATCTTATTGGTTCCTCTCAAATGGCATAATTTTTCTCTGCTTCTACTTTTTCCCCCCATCCCCTTCTATTCCCTCCTTATCTGCTTCTAGATGGAAAGCTCTTTGAGGAAATATAATGTATCTTATTCCATCTTCATTACTTCCCATGGGACTTACAGCAATACTTGGTTGAAATGAGCAAAATCAGAAACCCCAGCCTTACTGTTGCTTCAACTACTCTTCATGTATATAAATGTGCCTTGTTCTACAAAGCATCTTAAATATATAACAGCTGGGCTCACTATCAGAAAAAAGGCAACAAAAAATTAAACCATAAAAACTGTACAGTGTCTGCTTTAACAATGGAAATAGTTACTATTTCAATTCATAGTGAAAAATAAGCATTTTTGCAATTACAGAGCCTCTGCTGGTTATCCAGTGATGGCATATACATAAATCTCGCCCTCCAGAAATTCATCCTTGCCCTCCAGAAATTCATCATTGCAGGAGGCTAATAAACAAATACATGGCAATGCCAGGTAATAAGTACAAACTAAAAATATGGCCAAGATGCAGAGGCTAGAGGCAATGATGTAGGGGAAGGTGAGTATGAAAAGATTTGCCAGAGGAATTGTCTCCAAGTCAGAGTTGTCCCAAAAAACAAAGATGGGGAGACCACAGTCCACGCAGAGAGAGCAGCATTTGCAAAGGCCCAGGGACATGAAATAAGAAGGTGGTATAGCAGAACAGGGGCCAGTTCAGTATTGTTGCCACATAAAATACAGGTAGGGGATGCCTAGTGGGCTGGCAGTAGCACAGTGATCAGGAGCCACACTGTAGTCTTTGATATCTTGCTCTGGAGTTTGGACGTTTTTGTTTTTTTTTCTTTTTTTTTTTTTTTTTTCCTATGGATGGTAGGGAGCTAATAAAGGGCATCTAATAAGGCAAAGGGACTTAGATTGAATTTTCTTATAATGGGCTCGATTCTGATTGAGAGAAGTAAAACATTAGCACTGACTAGAAAAACGAAGTCAGGCCAAGATCTGGAGAAGACTGCACAGCGTTTACTGAGACGGGCTGATGCTTAGATCTCCAGGAGAATCTGCAAGTGGAGGCTTGCTTGCCGTCAGCACTGCGTTCTGGAAAAGCAGCGGCAGGGTGGAGAACTCGTGTGCACCAGGTGGTATTGCAAGAACCTTCATGGATGACCTCACTGAATCTGCCCAACTATCCCAGAAGTCCAAAGTACAGAAGGGGACGCCAAGGGCCGGAAGGGTCGAAGGTTCGTTCTAGGTCCCCAGTTGGTGAGCGGTACATCCTCCCTTCCCCCTGAGCAGTCTTCCAACTCTAACGCAGCTATCACAGCCTCCCCACAGTGGCGCGAAAACTGTTGCACAAACCTGCGCCTCTGTTTCTGTTCCTGTTCTTTTGTAATGTGAGAAAAATAATGTTTCTATGTTTGGTAGGAACCTCGAGAGCCGGTTGTGTTAGGCGCGGCCTCACACCGGGAGAGGATGCGGCGGGAAGGGCGCCTTGCTACGCACCAGTGCGCCTCGCTCGGCAGAAGAACCGGGTTGTGATTCAAAACAAAAATACTCTTGAGCAGCAGTGGAAACTCCATTTACAAGTTAAGCGCACGTTTTCTAAAAGGAGAGAAGATTCCAGGAGGGGAGCAGCCTCTCATTGCCTATTCATGAGACAGCCTGTCTCCCAGGGATTGTAGCGTTTCCAGGCGGGCTGTGCCCAGAACCGCAGCCACTGTGCAAACAGCCGGTCCCTGTACGCAAAACTTTCGATGTAAACATGTACGGCCCAGAACGCAAAGCCCGCTTGTCATCATCTCACTGCAGCGGCTCTAATATTAGCACTTTGGATCTTGTGTTGTGGGCTATGAGTCTGGGCACACGTATACTTCTACGAATAGGACTCCCATATGTGCAGGCTGGGATATTAATGTAATAAGAAAGATTCCAAAACCCAAGTCTGCAATCTGCTGCACTACTTTTGAGTCACGAGTCACAGTGTGCGTGTGCAGACACGCACACAGAGTGCTGTATAATACAGCACTATGGCTTTCTCTGTTTTGGGGTGTGGATGTCTAGGGTAAATCTCATCTCTCTTTCTTGTACCTTCCCTCGCACTGTCCCAAGCTTGGTACCCCTGAAGAAGCTCTGGGTGCCTTTGTTATCTATGTGCCTTTTCAAAGGGAAAATATTGTAACATAATTGAAACAGACTACTTGCTGAAAATGGATGTGTGTCTCACATGACAAAAACCCCTGCTTCTTTCTTAAACTTGAAATTTTGACTGCTTAAAATCGTTGATGAATGGACAAGAAGTCTAGTGGGACTGAGATGTCTACATAGCCACTTCAGGTCCATCCTGTTCTGTTTGAATGTACAAAAAGCCTGTGCTCTTCTCTGCTTGAAAGCTCCACGGACCCACTGCCTTCGACCCCAGGCTCTTTATGAGTATCAAAGTGAACTCAAGAAATGCGCCATGTTTGAAGTTGTTAATGTGCTGTAAGTACAGCTCCTCGCCCCCAAATGTGGTTTTATAGGACAAGGATATGGATTGAATTGTGAAATTTTGATGCTAGGTGGATTTCTAGGACCCTTGATGAAGGGGATCTGGAAGTAGGGTTCTGAAATGTGCCCAAGATGCTAATTCAAAAGCTATTCCAGGTTAGAAGAAGTGAGATGAGCAAAATTACACCAGCTAGATTTGGAGATGACAAATGAAGCTGGGGAGTAGGAAGGTGCCTTGGATGCAGATGAAAGGAACGTGAGACCATGCCAAGCTCTGGAGATGAGGAATGGCTAAATGCTGTTAAAGACCATGAGTCTAGGCTGAGATTTGCTAGAAGAAAAGTATTCATTGCCTGAGCATTTTAAGAAAGTGAAAGTTGCCTCAAACTAGACTAGAAAGAAGAAAGAAGAATCAAGATGTGGCAGATGAAGAGGCTGAAATAATTGACACAGGAAATGGGGGCATGTCAGGAGGAAAGCACTTTTTGGGGACTTGGGGAACTAAAAACAGTCTTAGCTCTTCTTTTCTTTCTTTTTTTTTCTTTTTTTGCTACACCGAATGGCATGTGGGATCTTACTTTCCCAAGCAGAGATCGAACCTGTGCTCCCTGCAGTGGAAGCACCGAGTCTTAACCAATGGACCACCAGGGAAGTCCAGTGTCAGCTTTCTAGACTGATCCTCACTGATGCTAGAAAGTGTTAGCTTGTATGTCATTAAACATGACGGGGATGTGAAGTGGGCTCCTGTATGAGCAAGAGAAGAAACTGTGGTTAGTTGTGGGGATTAAGGGGCCTGCTGCTGCTAAGTTGCTTCAGTCGTGTCTGACTCTGTGCGACTCCATAGACGGCAGCCCACCAGGCTCCCCCAGCCCTGGGATTCTCTAGGCAAGAACACTGGAGTGGGTTGCCATTTCCTTATCCAATTAAGGGGCCTAGAGGGACCCAATCACCTGGCAAAGTAGACCTTTTACAGCAGCTCATCAGTTCTGCCTCCAGATCATTTCACGTCTCCACCACTGTCCTCTGAGGTGTTGACTATCACTGACAAGCCAGGCATCAATATAGACTCTACAAACTCTGGTGTAAGTACCAAATGTTGGTATTTGGATGGGTTCTCCACTTGGATTCGATGGGGTAAATTGCAGGAGAACTAGGGACCACCATGCAGTGGCTGAAGGGCCTCAGCAGGCCAGGAACACAGATTGTGTCAGGCATGTGCCCACTTCCTAACCTTCCTTTCAGTGTGTGTGTTTGTAGCCAGCCATAGCAAGGAGCAGCGCAGGAACCTGTTTTATTCCTTTGTATTAAGGAACAAAGGTGATGGTGATCAGATTTGTCACCAACCAGAATCAATTCTTGGTCATTTACTGGGGACTTGGGAAATAATATAGCTCAGATACGTTAAATACAGAGTTAATCTTAAGCCTTTTATAAGCCAGTGGTTATAAAGACTTGCCAGCAAAATTCTTTGCCAGAACTGTTTTGACAAAGGTGAGTTTCCTCCATTCCCCACTTATTAACAAATTGGGAAAAAATTTAGTAACAGGTAGATGCTAGAAGGGATTGGGGGCAGGAGAAAGGGATGACAGAGGATGAGATGGCTGGATGGCATCACTGACTCGATGGACGTGAGTCTGAGTGAACCCCGGGAGTTGGTGATGGACAGGGAGGCCTGGCGTGCTGCAATTCATGGGGTTGCAAAGAGTCAGACACAACTGAGCGACTGAACTGAACTGAACTGAACTGAGAAGATGAAGTGAGCCTCTGAAAAGTCAAGGTCTGGGTCTCCCTGGAAACAGAACTCTTTATGACAACTTCTTCCAGAATTCAAAAACCAATTATGCCCATTTTTAAAGAGGGTTTATTAGTTAAGAACAGAGTTAATCGATAAGAATGTACTGAGCCCCAAAAGGTGCCAGAAGCTTGAAAAACAACCCAGCTGTTGTGTCAGGGTCCTCTAGCATCTGAGCCAAGCTGGTTTGTATAGAAGATGATTTCCAACACTCAGCCAGGGCCCACCCATCTTGACAAACGGTTGAAGTGGCAAAGTGTGTCTTGGGTCCCTCCCCAGATGTCAACAAGTCTTTCCAAAGTTTTTCCTTAACCAAGATGATTAAAATTCAAGGTGTGATCCCTCCTGGGAAGAGAACATATGAGACCTGAAAACTATCAGGACCCAAATTAAGTAGATATATGGGAGTTGGTGACATTGGGCAGGCACTGTCTTGGACCCTCTCAGCACCATGGAAAGGGTGCCCTCCCCCTTCTCCATCTCTTTGTGAAGTCATTCTTAACACTTGGTCTCAAGGCATATACATATTAGATTCCATGTTAAAATCACATCAGATTGATCAAGGATGCCCTCAATTAACAATGCTCTCTTTAACAGCTTTGTGTCGCCAGGTGTCAGACTGCATTTCCTGCCTATGTCAACACTGAACACCAGGTGTGGTTGCCACTACTTCACCGAATTCCAATTAGTTCATTTCGAAGGCTGCCACCCATGGGCAAGTACATAGAGAACTTAACTTTGAAGTTAGGACTTCTCTAAACCATGCTGGTTTAAAATCCCAGGGAATTCCTTTTTGCAGCAAACCTCCTAGAGTGTTTTTACACAAGGAAATGAAAAACTAAAATTACAGTATAAGGTATTCAGCTGATTTCCCTGGGGGGTTCTGGTTGGGAAGAATTGTACTACTGTGAAAATTTCATCTATCACAGGCTTGTAAGATTCATCTCTTTCACTCGTAAACCCATGTAGGCTATTCAAAAGCCTCAGGTTGGGGGCATCTTATTTGCTGTTTATTATTTGGGAAGGATACCGTTTATTAAATTATCTGTCTATGTTTTTAAAGACTTATTTGTTTCATAATATGTGTTCATAATCCTTTTTACTTTGATCTGAATTTTAATTTTTATAAATGGGTAGTGTATGTCCCTGGTACAAAATTCAAAAGGTATCAAATGATATATAGGGGAAATTTCTCTTTACACCTCTGTCCCCCAATCACTCAGTCTCAGAGGCAACTATTGCTACTTCATTGTGCTTCTAGGTACATTCGAGACAGATTTGTCATGTAAAATTTTTAACACAAATGGGAGAATGTTATACAAGGTGTTCTATACCTTACTTTTTTCCAATAAGCAGTATACCTTAGAGAGTTTTCCATATCAGTGTGTTCTCTTTAACTGCTACAGAACATTCCTTTCTTTGGTTATACCAAAATTTATTTAATTAATCTTTTATTAAATAAAAACAAAAACAACCTAAAAAATTTAGGTTGTTTCTAATCTTGTGCTAATACAGGCAATACTGAAATTAAATAGGTTGTTTCATAGAAAGTTAGTATAATGGTAGGGGAAATGTTTAGAAGTAAATCACTGGGTCAAAGAGTGTGCTTGATTTTGAATTTTAATAAATACTGCAAATTGCTTTCCATAAAGTTGTAATGACATGAATAGTATGGGATAGTGCCTATTTTCTACCCCTGGACCACAAAATGTGTTACCAGAGTGTATTATCATTTTTTAAAACGTTTGCCAATGTGATAAGTGGGAAATGATATCCCATTATAATTTCACTGGGGTATTTTCTTAACCTAAATGAGGCTGAGTTCTTTTTCATATACTGTAGAACCATTTAGACTTGCTTTTCAGTTAACTGTCTTCATAACTTTTGCTAGTTTTCTAACAGACTTGTCTTTCTTTTACTCTTCTTTTTAATTCTATGAAAAAATTAACTTCTATTGGTTTTTGCCATATGCAAAATTTTGATTTTTAGAATCCTATTCTAGGATTCTAGAATAGGATTCTAGAATTATCTTAAATTCTTAAAAAATTACTTACCAAGTAATTATTAAATATAACTGAATTAGTGTTTGTCCCCTTGGATCAAGGAGACTTAAAATTTTACATTAGATCTGTATTAGTTCCCTTTGCTTCATAACAGATTACCACAAATTCAGCAGTTTAAAAAAATATCCATTTATTATCTCAAATTTTCTCTGGGTCAGGAGTCTGAACATAGCTTAATGGAGTCCTCTTCATGGGATCTCATTAGACTGCAATTAAGATGTTGGCCAAGGCTGGGATCTCACCTGGGGAAGAGTCTGCCTTTAGCCCTCATTCAGGTTTTGGAGAAGTTATTTCCTAGAAACGGTAGGATTCATGACAACTGTCTTCTTCAAAGCCAACAATGGAAAGAGACTTTAGAACCCAAAATGAAATCTTTCATGATGTAGCGTAATCATGAAAGTGACTCTCCTCATCTTTGTCGTAGTCTGCTGGTTAGAAGCAAGCCACAAGTCTTGCCCGTGCTTAAGCGACTGAGGGAGGGCTTATAAAAGGACATGAATAGCACAAAGCAGGGAATCACTACGTGTTACTTTAGAATCTGTCTGTCCAACTGTATTATGAAGTTATAGGGAAAGTATGGCTTCCCAGGTGGCACAGTGGTAAAGAATCCACCTGCCAAGCAGAAGACATGGGTTGGATGCCTGGGTTTGGAAGATCCCTTGGAGAAGAAAATGGCAACCCACTTCAGTATTCGTTTTTTTATTTTTATTTATGTATTTTAATTGGAGGCTAATTACTTTACAATATTGTAGTGGGTTTTGCCATATATTGATGTGAATCAGCCATGGGTGTACATGTTTTCCCCATCCTGAACTCCCCCTCCCACTTACCTCCCCATCCCATCCCTCAGGGTCATCCCAGTACATCAGCCCTGAGCAACCTGTCTCATACATTGAACCTGGACTGGTGATCTGTTTCACACATGATGACATACATGCCTCAATGCCACTCTCTCAAACCATCCCACCTTCATCTTCTTCCACAGAGTCGAAAAGACTATTCTATACATCTGTGTCTCTATGCTGTCTTGCATTTAGGGTCATCGTTACCATCTTTCTAAAATCCATATATATGCGTTAGTATATTGTATTGGTGTTTTTCTTTCTGGCTTACTTCACTCTGTATAATAGGCTCCAGTTTCATCCTCATTAGAACTGATTCAAATGTATTCTTTTTAAGGGCTGAGTAATATTCCATCGTGTATATGTACCACAGCTTTCTTATCCATTCATCTGCCAATGGACATCTAGGTTGCTTCCACATCCTAGCTATTATAAACAATGTTGCAATGAACATTGGGGTACACGTGTCTCTTTCAGTTCTGGTTTCCTCAGTGTGTGACCCAGCAGTGGGTTTGCTGGGTCATATGGCAGTTCTATTTCCAGTTTTTTAAGGAATCTCCACACTGTTCTCCATAGTGGCTGTACTATTTTGCATTCCCACCAACAGTATAAGAGGGTTCCCTTTTCTCCACACCCTCTCCAACATTTATTGTTTGTAGACTTTTGGATAGCAGCCATTCTGACGAGTGTGAGATGGTACCTCATTGTGGTTTTGATTTGCATTTCCCTGATAATGAGTGATGTTGAGCATCTTTTCATGTGTTTGTTAGCCATCTGTATGTCTTCTTTGGAGAAATGTCCGCTTAGTTCTTTGGCTCATTTTTTGATTTGGTCATTTATTTTTCTGGAATTGAGCTGCAAGCGCTGCTTGTATACTTTTGAGATTAATTCTTTGTCAGTTGCTTCATTTGCTATTATTTTCTCCCATTCTGAAGGCTGTCTTTTCACCTTGCTTATAGTTTGCTTCATTGTGCAAAAGCTTTTAAGTTTAATTAGGTCCCATTTGTTTATTTTTGCTTTTATTTCCATTACCCTGGGAGGTGGGTCATAGAGGATCCTGCTGTGATTTATGTCAGAGAGTGTTTTGCCTATGTTCTCCTCTAGGAGTTTTATAGTTTCTGATCTTACGTTTAGATCTTTAATCCATTTTGAGTTTATTTTTGTGTATGGTGTTAGAAAGTGTTCTAGCTTCATTCTTTTACAAATGGTTGACCAGTTTACCCAACACCAATTTTTAAAGAGATTGTCTTTTCTCCATTGTATATTCTTGCCGCCTTTGTCAAAGATAAGGTGTCCATCAATTCAGTTAGGTTCATTTCAGTCACTCAGTCATGTCTGACTCTTTGCGACCCCATAAATTGCAGCATGCCAGGCCTCCCTGTCCATCACCAACTCCCAGAGTTCAATCAAACTCATGTCCATCGAGTCGGTGATGCCATCCAGCCATCTCATCCTCTGTCATCCCCTTCTCCTCCTGCCTCCAATCCCTTCCAGCATCAGAGTCTTTTCCAATGAGTCAACTCTTCACATGAGGTGGCCAAAGTACTGGAGTTTCAGCTTTAGCATCAGTCCTTCCAAAGAACACCCAGAACTGATCTCCTTTAGAATGGACTGGTTGGATCTCCTTGCAGTCCAAGGAACTCTCAAGAGTCTTTTCCAACACCCACAGTTCAAAAGCATCAATTCTTCAGTGCTCAGCTTTCTTCACAGTCCAACTCTCACATCTGTACACGACTACTGGAAAAACCATAGCCTTGACTAGACAGACCTTTGTTGGCAAAGTAATGTCTCTGCTTTTAAATATGTTATCTAGGTTGGTCATAACTTTTCTTCCAAGGAGTAAGCATCTTTTAATTTCATGGCTGCAATCACCATCTGCAGTGATTTTGGAGCCCCCAAAAATAAAGTCTGACACTGTTTCCACTGTTTACCCACTATTTCCCGTGAAGTGATAGGACCAGATGCCGTGATCTTAGTTTTCTGAATGTTGAGCTTTAAGCCAACTTTTTCACTCTCCTCTTTCACTTCATCAAGAGGCTTTTTAGTTTCTCTTCACTTTCTGCCATAAGGATGGTGTCATCTGCATATCTGAGGTTATGGATATTTCTCCTGGCAATCTTGATTCCAGCTTATGTTTCTTCCAGCCCAGTGTTTCTCATGATGTACTCTGCATATAAGTTAAATAAGCAGGGTGACAATACACAGCCTTGACGTTCTCCTTTTCCTATCTGGAACCAGTCTGTTGTTTCATGTCCAGTTCTAACTGTTGCTTCCTGACCTGCATACAGGTTTCTCAAGAGGCAGGTCAGGTGGTCTGGTATTCCTATCTCTTGAAGAATTTTCCACAGTTTATTGTGATCCACACAGTCAAAGGCTTTGGCATAGTCAATAAAGCAGAAATAGATGTTTTTCTGGAACTCTCTTGCTTTTTCTATGATCCAGTGGATGTTTGTAATTTGATCTCTGGTCCCTCTGCTTTTTCTAAAACCAGCTTGAACATCTGGAAGTTCTCGGTTCATGTATTGCTGAAGCCTGGCTTGGAGAATTTTGAGCATTACTTTACTAGCGTGTGAGATGAGTGCAATTGTGTGGTAGTTTGAGCATTCTTTGGCATTGCCTTTCTTTAGAAGGTGTCCATAGGTGTGTGGATTTATCTCTGGGCTTTCTATTTTGTTCCATTGATCTATATTTCTCTTTTTGTGCCAGTACCATATTGTCTTGATGACTGTAGCTTTGTAGTATAGCCTGAAGTCAGACTGATTCCTCCAGTTCCTTTCTTCTTTCTCAAGATTGCTTTGGCTATTAGAGGTTTTCTGTATTTCCATACAAATTGTGAAATTATTTGTTCTAGTTCTGTGAAAAATACCATTGACAGCTTGATAGGGATTTCATTGAATCTATAATTGTTTTGGGTAGTATACTCATTTTCACTATATTGATTCTTTCAATCCATGAACATGGTATATATCTCCATCTATTTGTATCCTCTTTGATTTCTTTCATCAATGTTTTATAGTTTTCTATATATAGGTCTTTTGTTTCTTTAGGTAGATTTATTCCTAAGTATTTTATTCTTTTCATTGCAATGGTGAATGGAATTGTTTCCTTAATTTCTCCTTCTGTTTTGTCATTGTTAGTGTATAGGAATGCAAGGGATTTCTGTGTGTTAATTTTATATCCTGCAACTTTACTATATTCATTGATTAGCTCTAGTAATTTTCTGGTGGAGTCTTCAGGGTTTTCTATGTAGAGGATCATGTCATCCGCTAACAGTGAGAATTTTACTTCTTCTTTTCCAATCTGGATTCCTTTTATTTCTTTCTCTTCTCTGATTGCTGTGGCTAAAATTTCCAAAACTATGTTGAATAGTAGTGGTGAGAGTGGGCACCCTTGTCCTGTTCCTGATTTTAGGGGAAATGCTTTCAATTTTTCACCATTGAGGATAAAGTTTGCTATGGGTTGTCATATATAGCTTTTATTATGTTGAGGTATGTTCCTTCTATTCCTGCTTTCTGGAGAGTTTTTATCATAAATGGATGTTGAATTTTGTCAAAGGCTTTCTCTGCATCTATAGAGATAATCATATGGTTTTTATCTTTCAATTTGTTAATGTGGTATATATTACATTGATTGATTGCAGATATTGAAGAATCTTTGCATCCCTGAGATAAAGCCCACTTGGTCATGATGTATTATCTTTTTAATATGCTGTTGGAGTCTGTTTGCTAGGATTTTGTTAAGGATTTTTGCATCTATTTTCATCAGTGATATTGGCCTTTAGTTTTCTTTTTTTGTGGCATCTTTGTCTGATTTTGGTATTAGGGTGATGGTGGCCTCATAGAATGAGTTTGGAAGTTTACCTTCCTCTGCAATTTTCTGGAAGAGTTTGAGTAGGATAGGTGTTAGCTCTTCTCGAAATTTTTGGTAGAATTCAGCTGTGAAGCCATCTGGTCCTGGGCTTTTGTTTGCTGGAAGATTTCTGATTACAGTTTCAATTTCTGTGCTTGTGATGGGTCTGTTAAGATTTTCTATTTCTTCCTGGTTCAGTTTTGTAAAGTTATACTTTTCTAAGAATTTGTCCATTTCTTCCAAGTTGTCCATTTTATTGGCGTATAGTTGCTGATAGTAGTCTCTTATGACCGTTTGTATTTCTGTGTTGTCTGTTGTGATTTCTCCATTTTCATTTCTACTTTTGTTGATTTGATTCTTCTCTCTTTGTTTCTTGATGAGTCTGGCTAATGGTTTGTCAATTTTATTTATCTTGTCAAAAAGCCAGCTTTTAGCTTTGTTGTTTTTTGCTATGGTCTCTTTTGTTTCTTTTATTTCTGCCCTAATTTTTATTATTTCTTTCCTTCTACTAACCCTGGGGTTCTTCATTTCTTCCTTTTCTAGTTGTTTTAGGTGTAGAGTTAGGTATTTGACTTTTTTCTGGTTTCTTGAAGTAAGCCTGTATTGCTATGAACCTTCCCCTTAGCACTACTTTTACAGTGTCCCATAGGTTTTGGGTTGTTGTGTTTTCATTTTCATTCATTTCTATGCATATTTTGGTTTATTTTTTGATTTCTTCTGTGATTTGTTGGTTATTCAAGATCAAGTTGTTCAGCCTCCATGTGTTGGAATTTTTAATAGTTTTTTTTTTTTTCCTGTAATTGACATCTCATCTTACTACATTGTGATCAGAAAAGATGCTTGGAATGATTTCAATTTTTTTTAATTTACCAAAGCTAGGTTTATGGCCCAGGATGTGATCTATCCTGCAGAAGGTTCAGTGTGCACTTGAGAAAAAGGTGAAATTCATTGTTTTGGGGTGAAATGTCCTATAGATATCAATTAGGTCTAACTGGTCTATTGTATCCTTTAAAGTTTGTGTTTCCTTGCTAATTTTCTGTTTAGTTGACCTATCCATAGGTGTGAGTGGGGTATTAAAGTCTCCCACTATTATTGTGTTGTTGTTAATTTTCCCTTTCATACTTGTTAGCATTTGCCTTACATATTGCAGTACTCTTATGCTGGGTGCATATATATTTATAATTATTATATCTTCTTCTTGGAGTGATCCTTTGATCATTATATAGTGTCCTTCTTTGTCTCTTTTCACTGCCTTTATTTCAAAGTCTATTTTATCTGATATGAGTGTTGCTACTCCTGCTTTCTCTTGGTCTCTATTTGCATGAAATATCTTTTTCCAGCCCTTCACTTTCAGTCTATATGTGTCCCTTGTTTTGAGGTGGGTCTCTTGTAGACACCATATATAAGGGTCTTCTTTTGGCATCCATTCAGCCAATCTTTGTCTTTTGGTTGGGGCATTCAACCCATTTACATTTAAGGTAATTATTGATAAGTACCATCCTGTTGCCATTTACTTTGTTGTTTTGGGTTCAAGTTTATACACCTTTTTCTGTTTCCTGTCTAGAGAAGATCCTTTAGCATTTGTGGAAGAGCTGATTTGGTGGTGCTGAATTCTCTCAGCTTTTGCTTGTCTGTAAAGCTTTTGACTTCTCCTTCATATTTGAATGAGATCCCTGTTAGGTACAGTAATCTGGGTTGTTTTTTTCTCTTTCATCACTTTAAGCATGTCCTGCCATTCCCTTCTGGCCTGAAGATCAGCTGTTATCCTTATGGGAATCCCCTTGTGTGTTATTTGTTTTTCCCTTGCTGCTTTTAATATTTGTTCTTTGTGTTTGATCTTTGTTAATTTGATTAATATGTGTCTTGGGGTGCTTTGCCTTGAGTTTATCCTGTTTGGGACTCTTTGGGTTTCTTGAATTTGGATGACTATTTCCTTCCCCATTTTAGGGAAGTTTTCAACTATTATCTCCTCAAGTATTTTTTCATGGTCTTTCTTTTTGTCTTCTTCTTCTGGGACTCCTATGATTCGAATGTTGGGGCATTTGACATTGTCCCAGAGGTCTCTGAGGTTGTCCTCATTTCTTTTCACTCTTTTTTCTTTTTTCCTCTCTGCTTCATTTATTTCCACCATTCTATATTCTACCTCACTTATCCTATCTTCTGCCTCAGTTATTCTACTGTTGCTTCCCTCCAGAGTGTTTTTAATCTCATTTATTGCCTTATTCATTATTGATTGACTCTTTTTTATATCTTCTAGGTCCTTGTTAAACATTTCTTGCATCTTCTCAATCCTTGTCTCCAGACTATTTATCTGTAACTCCATTTTGTTTTCAAGATTTTGGATCATTTTTACTATCATTATTCTGAATTCTTTTTCAGGTAGACTCCCTATCTCCTCCTCTTTTGTTTGGTTTGGTGGGCATTTATCATGTTCCTTTACCTGCTGATTATTTCTCTGCCTTTTCATCTTGTTTAGGTTGCTGTGTGTGGGATGGTCTTTCTGTATTCTGGCATTTTGTGGTTCCTCTTTATTGTGGAGGTTCCTCCCTGTGGGTGGGGTTGGATGAGTGGCTTGTCAATGTTTCCTGGTTAGGGAAGCTTACGTCGGTGTTCTGGTGGATGGAGCTGGATTTCCTCTCTCTGGAGTGCAATGAAGTGTTCAGTAGTGAGTTTTGAGATGTCTATCACTCCAGTATTCTTGCCCAGGAAATCCTGAGAACAGAGAAGCCTGACGGGCTACATACAGTCCATAGGGTAGCAAAGAGTTGGACACCACTGAACGAATAAACAGCAGCAGCAGGGAAACTATAGAAATGAAAACATGGGGGAGCATTCCCTCAATAACATAAAGTATAGAAGGAAAAACTTAACTTTCATGTAAGACATAACGTGGAAACTTCTACCACAAAATCTATAAAAACTGGGGCCAAACAGATAAGATCAGAGGTCTACACAGAGACAATCATATTATTTGTTGTTCAGCCACTCAGTTGTGTCCTACTCTTTGTGACCCAGTGCATGGCAACACACCAGGCTTCCCTGTCCTTCACTATCTCCCCGAGTTTGCTTAGACTCGTGTCCACCAAGTTGATGCTGCCACCCAACCATCTCATCCTCTGTCACCCCCTATTCCTCCTGCCCTCAATCTTTCCTAGCATCAATCTTTTCCAATAACTCAGCTCTTTGCATCAGGTTATAATTATGTTATAGAGGACTGCAACTGGAGGGCAGAGATTCTGATCTTCATCTAATCCTGGCCTACATTGGGTCATAGTGGAAATAAGTTGTCCAAGAGTAGTAGGGGGACTTCCCTGGTGGTTCAGTGGCTGAGTGAATGCTCCCAATGCAGAGGGGCCTGGTTCAATCCTTGGTCAGAGAACTAGGTCCCACATGGCACTATTAAGACCCAGCATAGACAAATAAATAAATATCAAAAAAATAAAAGAAAGTAGTAGGACAAGGAGCAAAACTGAATCAGCACCAAGCCTTTGAACTGAGTGATTAGAGCAGAGGGTTCCAGAGTCTACTATTAGGCTGATGGTGACAGGAGTGGAGGAGGGCAGAAAAGAGGTAAGGGGCATCACCTGTGAAGATTAGGAGCCTGCAGATGCAGTCTGTATTGGCAAAGTGTGGTGAGCTTAGTTGTTTTGGATAGCTCTCTTGAAGCCTTCTTTCTGTTATAATTACAGCAAACAACTCAGTTATTTCTTAGAAGTCACACCTTGTATCTCTTTCTACTCCTGATTCAGAAAGGTCTTTCATAATAGCCATTCCCTATTTGACATAGCTGTAGGTGACCTGCCTGAACCTATTTTTTAGATTTTTATCTCCAACATGCCATCGTTTCAAGCAATGATTTTCTAGCTGTACTCTTTTTTTCATTTATTTTTCAATAGGAGGAAAATTGCTTTTTACAAAGTTGTGTTCATTTCTGCCACATAACAACTAGAATCAGTCAAAATTATACATTTATCCCCTCCCTCTAGAGCCTCCCTCCTTTCCCCTCATCACACGCCACCACAGAGCACCAGGCTGGGCTCCCTGAGTTA
Organism: Ovis aries; assembly: GCF_016772045.2. NCBI lineage: Eukaryota > Metazoa > Chordata > Mammalia > Artiodactyla > Bovidae > Ovis > Ovis aries. The sequence continues at coordinate 49,366,984 of NC_056061.1, forward strand.
TATAGCCAGTTCTCACTAGCTGTCTATTTTACACATGGTAGTGTATATCTGTCAATGCTACTTTCTTCATTCAGCTCACCCCCTCCTTCCCCCACTTTAGCTGTACCCTTGTGTGGAGTGTTAAGGTGTCCCAGGAATGCAGGAGGGTCTCAGAAAAGAGGCACAGGCTCCACACAGAACCTTAACCAGAGCACTGCTGCTATTATTGGTTTCATTTGCTTAAAATTCCTTATCAGGTTTGTTTCAAGAAAGGTTACCTCAGTTTTAAAAACTGACTATTGGAGTATCTGTTCGTTTTCTTAATCTTTACCAAGAAGATTCAGTCTCATCTCTTTTTCGTCACATTTCATTCCTGACCGCAATGGTATTACCAAATTTGACTCTCCTCTTTATTCATCAGACTTAACTCTAAATGATTTTGACTGCTACCAAAGAAATTGAATCTTTGCCCAGAGACTAAAGATGAGTCATTGATTTGAAGATTCAATAGAAAGGGCTGTAGCCTCTGAAGAAGATTCCAGAAGATGAATTCAGCAAATATTTTAAGCAAAGCTATCATTTTTTAAATAAGAGCATAACTCCTCAAGATGAATGCTCTGAAAAATGTGGGACTTAATAGTAAACATGGAGAAGATCCTCATTATTCACTGTTCATATTTATATTTTTTTAATTGGGATGAAATCCCAAAAGTCTGTAATAAAAGGCCTGAACTCTGTTATACTAAGCCAACTTTGTTATCCTATAAGAAGTAACTTTCTTGAAGGATCCACTTATGCTTTTTCACGAAGGAGGCACTTATACTTTTCATATTTAACCTACTCTGTTGGGTAAGGAAAATGCATGCTGTAAAATTCTTTTGACATACACTCAGCAATCCTTACTACATTTTGATATAGTCATGTAAAACTCAGTCAATTGTTTAGCAATCAAACCCAAACAAGCATCATGATTGCATTGCTGTGAGAATTTGACCAGAAACTAAACGTGTAATGGGTAAAAATTTTAGTCCACAAACAGAGGTACAAAACAAATCGTCTGTTTTTCTCAAACTCAACTCAATTTCTATTTGAAACTCTGTGTATGTGTTAGTTGCTCAGTTGTGTCAGACTCTTTGCGACCTCATAGACTGTAGTCCACCAGGCTCCTCTGTCCATCAAATTCTCCAGGCAAGGATACTGGAGTGGGTAGCCATTAAGTGGAAACCTGGAAGACATAAAAAAGACAAAGTTTCCAGAGATGAAAATTATAATGTCTGAGATGAAAAATACACTGGATAAAATTATTGGCAGATTAGCCATTTGGCTTCCCCAATGGCTCGGTGGGTAAAGAATCTGCCTGCAATGCAGAGAATATGAGACTCAAGTTCTATCCTTGGGTCAGGAAGATCCCCTGGAGAAGTCTGATGGGCTATAGTCCATGGGGTCACAAAGAGTCAGACATGACTGAGAGACTCAGCAGTGATATGCAGCCATTACAGACATAAAGCTTAGTGAACTGAAGATATAGTAATAGAACCTATCTAAATATGAAGCATAAGGAGAAAAAAATCAGAAAGGAATGAAGCAAAAATCAGGGACTTGTGGATAACTTTAGGCACCCCAATATATGTGAAATTGGAGTTGCCAAAAGAGATGAGAGAATGAGAGGGACAGAAAAAAAATATTTGATTAAATAGTGAAAATTATTCAAATTTGATGAATACAACAAACTCACCCATCCCAGAATTTCAACAAACCCCAAGTCCAAGAAAAAAATCCAAAATCCATCACTGAAAAGAAAAATCTCTGCTTACTTTGAAGCGAAGGCAATTTCTTCAGCCTGATAAAGGATGGTTATAAGAAACCTATAACTAATATCATACCTAACTGAATGCTTTCCCCTGAGCTCAGGATCAAGGCAAGAAGTCTGTTCTTGCCACTTCATTCAACATTGCGTTAGAAATTCTAGACAATAAAATAAGGCCCAAAAGAGGAATAAAAGGCATTCATATTGGAGAGGAGAATAAAACTGTCTTTATTCATAACTGACATGATTGGCTATGTAAAATCTCGTAAATGAGCTTAGGTTTACCAGATATTATTTACCATATTTGTATTATTTACCATAATACAAAAAGAACTATTTCTACCAGCAATGAGCATCATGAACTGAAATTTTAAGAATATCATTTACAAAAACACTAAAAATATGAGATACCTAGGGATAAATCTGACAAAAGATGTGATGGTCTTACACAAATAAAACATTTCTCATTGATTAATAAATATAAACCCGAAAAAGGAAGAGATTTGCCTTGTTCTTGAGTCAGAACACATATTGTTAAAATGTTTATTCTTCTTAAATTCATCTATAGATTCAATACAACCTCAGTCAAAAATCCAGAAAATTTTTTTGGTAATAATTGACAAGCTGATTCTAAAACTCATATGGAACATACACAAAGAATCTGGAATAATAAAACAAAACAAAATTTTAAAGAAAAGTAAAGATGAAGGGCTTATAGCACCTGATTTCAAGACTTACATGCATATACAGATATCAAGGCATTACAATATTGGTGAAAAGATAGACAAACAGAACAATGGAACAAAATAGGTGTACTACACAGGAACAAATAATTTTTGACAAAGTTAATTCAGTGGAGAAAGGATTGTCTTTTCCAAAATGAGTAATAGAGCAATTGGATATCCATAGGCAAATAAATAAACTTCAATTTATACTTTTCACTAAATTAAAAAATTAACTTAAAATGGATCCTAGATTTAAATGTAAAGCCTAAAATTATTAAACTTCTGGAAGAAAACATTGAAGAAAATCTTTGTGACCTTGAATTGGCAGAAATTTCTTAATATAGTACTAAAAGCACTATCCAGGCTTTCCCTGTGGCTCAGAGGTAAAGAATCTGCCTGTAGTGCAAGAGACATGGGTTCAATCCCTGGGTTGTGGAGATCCTTTGGAGTAGGGAATGGCAACCCACTCCAGTATTCTTGCCTGAAGAATCCCATGGACAGAGGAGCCTGGCAGGCTATAGTTCAAAGGGTTCCAAAGAGTAGAAAACGACTAATCAACTGAACATGAGCAAAAGCACTATCCATAAAGGAAGGAACTGATATGTACGATTTAATTAAATTTAAGAAATTCTGCTCTTCAAAAGATATTTTTAAGAGGATGAAAAGTTAGCCAGTCCACAAGCTGGGAGAAAATATTTGCTAATTTTATTTGTTTATTTATTTTTATTGGAGTATAATTACTTGACAATGTTGTGTTGGTTTCTGCTGTACAACCACATGAATCAGGTATATGTATACATAGATCCCCTACCTCTTGAGCCTCCCTCCCACCCTTGCTAATTGAATATATGATAAAAGGCTTGTGTCCATAATATTTAAAGAATTCTCAGTACTCAATCAGTTACCCATGAGTCAATCACAGTCTGAAAATACTAAATGGAAAATAGGTTTCAAAAATAATCATTTTTAATGGGCAAAAATATTGACTAGGCACTTCAGCAAAAAGATGGCAAGTAAAAACAAGAAAGGATGCTCAACACCATTAATCATTAGGGAAATGCAAATAAAACCATAATCAGATACCAATATATACCTATTACAGTGTGTGCAGTTAAAAGACTGACTTACCATGTGTTGGCAAGGGAACAATTACGACTCTCACACACTGCTGGTGGTAATATAAAATGGGCAAATTCCTTAGAAAACAGTTCAACAGTTGCATAGATAATGAAACCTGCACCTACTATGTGACTCATTCTACTCCTATGTATCGACCCAAAGAAATAAAAGCATGTGTCCATACAAAAACTTGTACACCAATGTTTATGGCAGCCTTTTTTATACTAGCCAAGACCTGAAAACAATGTAATTATTCATCAACAGGTGAATGAACACACCATGGTATAGTCATACGATTATGCTGAGAATTACCGCTAAGCAATGAAAACAAATGTTCTATTGATACAATAACCTGATGATTCTCAAAATAATTATGCTCAGTGAAACAGAGGGGAAATAGAGCTAGACAAAGTACTGTATGATTCTATTTACATAAAATTCTTGAAAACCTGCAAGCTAATCTATATGGCAGAAAGCAGATCAGGGCTGTCTAGGAAAACAAGGCAGGGAGGATTGCAAAAAAGCACAGAGAAACTTTGGGGTGATGGATACGTTTACAACTTTGATCGTGATGATGGTTTTTTGGGTGAGTACATATGTCAGAACTTATTATGCACTTTAAATATGTATGGTTTACGTCAATAACAGCTTCTCTGATGCCTCAGACTGCAAAGAAACTGCCTGCAATGCAAGAGATCAGGGTTTGATCCCTGGATCAGGAAGATCCCCTGGAGAAGGGAATGGCAACCCACTCTAGTATTCTTGCGTGCAGAATTTCATGGACAGAAGATCCTGGCGGGCTGAAGTCTATGGGATTAACAAAGAGTCGGACATGACTGAGCGACTAACTTTCTTTCTGTCAATAAAGGTGTTTTAAAATGTCTTTGCTCTTGAAATTCAAATATATTTTCTCTCTTTCCCTCTGTTTTTCCTATATTAACTCTTCTTCAAGACAAGGCACGCCACCAACAGAATGAAGGAAGGGTAAAGTATAGAGAGATATACACAAGGGAAATAAGCCTAAGTTTATATTTAAAAATGTACCATATTATACAAGCACTGTAGTCCAGTGGAGGGAACGCTGGACTAATGGTGGCTAATTGGCTGTGTTGCATAGCTTCCCTCTAGGGAGGGTTCTTTTGGTATGTATGTATGTATGTTAAACTTTCTTGTAAAAATGTTAGGGGTTAAGGAGCTTGTTCACAGTGAAATTGTGAGGTGAATAAATCTTATCTATGGTGTTTCTCAATTCCCCTCCTTGAATGTCTCTTCCCTAATTCTCTGTATTACTCTCCCCTCCTTGCATCCTTACTTACTTTCCAGTCAAGACCCACTGCTTTCATATTTCCACCCACCCATGCACTCCTGAGTACTCTGGCTGATGCTGAAAAAGTTCATGATAAGTTTAGCATGATTAAGATGTTAGTAATTCCATAAGAGTCATTACACCTAGCATAGGCATTGAGAACCTATATGCTAGAGCAGGCTGTCTGGTTTCAAATCCTAACTCCATCCCTAACTGGCGTGGTAACCTTGAGCATGTTCTTTAACCACTCAGAACCTCACTTTCTTCATCTGTAAAATAATCATAATTGTTTCTATCTCATGAGTTAGTTGGAGAAGGAAATGGCAACCCACTCCAGTATCCTTGCCTGGAGAATCCCAGGGACAGAGGAGCCTGGTGGGCTGCCATCTATGGAGTCGCACAGAGTCGGACACAACTGAAGCGACTTAGCAGCAGGAGCATGAATTAGTCATGTGGATGAAATAAATCAAAATTTCTAAACATTTAGTTCAGTATCTAGCATACAGCAAACACTACATAGGTATTTCTAAAGTAAAATTAATAAAAGGGCAGGGACCACTGCTTTAATATGAGAGAGAACCTCAAGGGGTGGGATAGGGAGTGGGAGGGAGGCTCAAGAGACAGGAGATATATGTGTACTTACAGCTGATTCACATTGTCATATAGCAGAAACTAACACAACATCGTAAAGCAATTATACTCCAATTTAAAAATAGCAAATAAAAAGCTATTGACCTTCCAAAAAAAGAGAAATGTCCATCAGAGTTAAAAGCACCTTTCTGTCATACATCAGATTCCCCCACCCAAGCTCCCACCACTTCTAGCTCTACATCAACCCACTGTAGGATGCTCAGTGCCCACGCTGTGAATCTGAGCAGGTGCTAAAGTCATGCCTCCTATTTAGACCAACAGCTCTCACTACTCTCCTTAGAGCTGCCATCCTAGGGCCCTGATTGAATCAAACCCCTCAAAGCCCTAAGCCTAACAGCCGCCTGCCTCTCAGCTAAAAACTCAGCAAGTCTGCTGCTACAGATTCAAGCAATAATAAACACACATGCTAATTCAGTTCCGAAACCTCCTGGGTGAAATCTTAACTCTTTGAAGGATATATAAACCCAGACTGAAATGCTCATTAAAAACATTTCAAAGCTGTTAATCACAGTGGCTTTTAAAAGGCAGTGCAGATAGAGCACCAGCTGAAGAGAACCCGAAGTTTCTCAGCGTTATTTATTCCTCCAGTGCCTAAACCCTCTTGAGAAAGAAACTATATCCAGAAGGATTAGAAGATTCTGCCTGAAAATCTATTAACCCAGTATTGGCAGGAGTGGGTTATACCCTTGGCCACCTTACTGTTTTTCAAGTTTGTCATTAGGAAGGATTTCAGAAGCCTGAAATCCTTCCTAATGTGAAAACTTTAGTGGTGTGTCCTTGCCCCATAGGAAACCAAATCTAATTTATAACACAACCAATTTCCATCTGAGTCCTTGAGTCCAAGAGCACAGGGAACCTTTGATTCACCATTCTTTCTATAATCCTTTATTGAGTATCTGCTTTTGGAAAACACTTTGTAGCACAAGACTGGCCCTTCCACAGTATAGTAATCATCCTTCCCATGGCTTCATTCTCAAATTCCTGTTTGGAGGGGTTGGGGGAAGCAATGTCTATATATATGACATACCCTCAGAAATTTCTCCTGTGTGTCAAAGAATTAATGCTTTTGAACTGTAGTGTTGGAGAAGACTCTTGAGAGTCCCTTGGATAGCCAGGAGAGCAAACCAATCAATCCTAAGCAAATCAGTTCTGAATATTCATTGGAAGGACTGATGCTGCAGCTGAAGCTCCAATACTTTGGCCACCTGCTACATAGAGCTGAATCATTGGAGAAGACCCTGATGATGGGAATGATTGAGGGCAGGAAGAGAAGGGGATGACAGAGATTGAGATGGTTGGATGGCATCACCAACTCAATGGACATGAGTTTGAGCAAACTCCAGGAGATAGTGAAGGATAGGGAAGCCTGGTGTGCTGCCATCCATGGGGTCACAAAGAGTCAGACATGACAGAACGGCTGAACAACAACAGAAACTTCTGACCCAGCAGAGTGGACACCCAAACCCAAACCAATCCTTCTAATGGCTAGCTGGTGCCTAATCACAGTCTCTTTTATGAAAGTTATCATTGACAGGGGCCATATTTAGCTGGACCTGTGAAAAATACATTAATCTGGGCTGCTGGCCATTTGATAAACAGAGAGCAAAAGGAAGTGGAGACTGTAAAAGCAGAAAGGAGAACATGCAGCCTGTAAGAGACAGAAAGCGCAGTTTCTGGGTGCAGAGGTTGCCAACAGAAAGCTCCCCAGAATTCCAGCTCTCCTCGGGACCTGTGTCAGTAACATCAGCTATTGGTTTGTGAACTCAAGGGGGTCCCTGTTGATCAAACAAGTTCTAATTAAAACTAATAAACCTCAGGACTTGGTGCTTTAACCCTACATTCTGTCTGAAACTAAAAGATCCACGGATTGCTGTCTTCTGTATTTAAGCCCCAGGTTAGTCCTACTCCCTGTTCAGCTTAATATACCAAGATAAGCCTGGCAGGGCCAATCTATTATCTATTTGCATAACAAGTCTTGTGGCTTTCTGGGAAAGAATTCATCCTAAGATAAAGACAGTTAAGGCGCATAAGTTTGGTCTAATAACAATGCCCAGGACAGAGGAAACGCGAAACATTTTGGTACAGCCGTTGTCTTACTACTGCTGTAACGGAAGTAAAACCCATCCTGAATTTTCTGATGAGGGGATTGAAATGAAGGGCTGCTTTCAAAAACAGTCAAAAAGCAAGCAAAAACTGTTGGTTACTACGAGTGAAATGACACAGAACATACAAGACACACAAGAGACAGACAGGACACCACTCTGGCCAGAGGAACAGAACTGAGCAAACTAATTGCCGTTTATTATTATAAAGCCCTCCTTGGGCAGAATTCCAGACTATAAGAATAAGCCTTTTCAGTACAGTGCAGGTGCATACATGTTATCGTACAGCAAAGGGGAGTGAAATCTCTGTCTACTGCAGAGTTTGCACAAAGCCCTCATCTCCCTCTTATCTCAAGAAGGGAATGCTCCCTCGTTTGCAAGGGACCATTAAACTCAAGGCTGTATCCAGACTCTTTGGCAGAACGCCTCGTATGCAAGGACGCTCAGCCTGAGCAGAGAGACCCGTTTGCAGGCACATCTCTGCTACCTTATTAACCCTTCAAAAAACAGTAGCCAAAAACACAAACCTCTCTAATTGGGGGTACAGAAAAATCACTATTTTGTTATGCAAGACATTGAGTAATGCCTAACTAGGGAAAAGGATTCTTACAAGCGTTTCAGCACAAAATCTGGTACGACACAGGAGGGTCAAGGTTAGCCATGGCAGTTAGAGCTCTCTGGACAGATATCTGTGGCCACAACTTGGGGACTGGTGGCCACATGGGCAGGCCTCTCCAGCCATGACAGGCCTCAGTAGCCCTCTGAGGTCATGGGGGAAATGAAGAATGCAACATGATATCTCTAAGAACTGGGTCTATGCTATTGCTAAGTCACTTCAGTCGTGTCCGACTCTATGTGACCCCATAGACGGCAGCCCACCAGGCTCCGTCCCTGGGATTCTCCAGGCAAGAACACTGGCGTGGGTTGCCATTTCCTTCTCCAATGTATGAAAGTAAAAAGTGAAAGTGAAGTCGCTCAGTCGTGTCCGACCCTTAGCGACCCCATGGACTGCAGCCCACCAGGCTCTTCCGTCTGTGGGATTTTCCAGGCAAGGGTACTGGCGTGGGGTGCCATTGCCTTCTCTAAGAACTGGGTCTAGGATCACACAAAAGATAGCCCCTAAAGCTCTCAGCAGTAGGAGAGGGGTTGGAAAGGGAGCTTCAAAAATATTTAGAAAATCCCATATTGGGTGGTGGGCATTGCCGGCAGAATATTGATTTTTCTGTTGTTGGGGTTTTTGTTTTTGGTTTTGTATTCGAAGATTTTCTTTTTTAAATGAGGACCATTTGTTAAAGTATTTATTGAATTTGTTACAATATCACTTCCTTTTATATATTTTTTGGCCGTGAGGCATATGGGATCTTAGCTCCCCAACCAGGGATCAAACCTGCACCCCCTGCATTGGAAGGGGAAGTCTTAACCACTGGACCACTAGGGAAGTCCCCAGAAGAATACTGTGTCTATTGCTACTGTGACAAACCCACCTCTTTCTCACTTTTCTTTTTAACCCTAGGCTGTGACATCCAGAAAAGCAAGGATTCTGTGCATAGAATAAAGTTTCCTTTTAATTATGCTCCCATTTTTGAGGAATTTTCATTCTACTTCTCTTGTTCTTGCATTTGATGAACAAAGCCACTCAGATTCTTGATCATATTATAAACTGGTCCACCTGTACTATCACACTTTCTTTTTGAAGACTGAAGTTTCCTAATGCATTTTCACCATATTAAAAAGAAAGTGTATTTCCATAATGGAAAAGGGTAATGATATATCCAATCAAACCCTTCATAAAAGTGGGATTTCATTAGCACCCTCAAAGTCTCTGTCTCCTGTAGATGGGACTGCGTCTGCCATGAGATAGCAGCATGACAGAGAAAGCCTTCCATTAAGCTTAACACTGGAATCTGAAGTAAATAAGAAACTCAAGAGCATATGCAATGACATAAATATCTACCTCAGCTCAGACCACAGTTCAGTAAAGCACCGAGGCCCCTGCTGTCAGCAGACTGGGTCTTCCTTTCTATGCTAAGCACATGTGGGTGCCAACGTGAAATCTGAATAATGCTTTGAAGGAATACAGCTCATACTGGGAAGATGAAAGCACTTTGCAGACAGCATTATCTCTTTAATTCACACACATCCCCTATGCAAGCAGTAGATAGGAAGTAGGTATTTATTCTGGGTTTCTGACTCCATCAGTGTTGAATGATTTACATATTTATGGGAGTAGAAAGACCCCTGGAAAATGAACACTGTGAATAGAGAAAGACGCAGGACCAACCAAGGTCAGCCACAGAGAGGACAATATGGTGGCCAGCAGATGACACTGTTTGTCTACCCTAGGGCAATGGCCCTGAGGAGAGAATTCAGAGACTTGATCATGAAAAAGCAAATAGTCCAGTTTGCCTGAAAATTTGGGCATGTGTAGAGCTTTCCTGGTGGCTCAGTGGTAAAGAGTCAGCCTGCCAGTGCACGAGACATGGGTTCAGTCCCTGGGTCGGGAAGATCCCCTTGCAAAGGAAATGGCAACCCACTCCAGTATTCTTGCCTGGAAAAGAATACTGGAATACAGAAGAGCCTGGCGGGCTACAGTTCATGATAGAATGGAAAGGAAAAAAAAGGATCGAAGAAGAGAAGATAATGAGAAAAAATAATGACAAGAAAAGGGGCAGCGGTGTCAGAATACTGAGAGCTCTGTACACTTTATGAGCAAAAAGTCTGGACTTAACTTGGGAAAATACAGGGAGTGGTTGACAATTTTATAATAGAGCTTGATATATCAGAACCAACAACAGCAAAGCTAACGTGTAAACAGTGAGGCGAGAGGTTGGAAGAGAAACTTTCTAGAATATAAAAAAGACCCCATCCAGATGGGTTTTCATCTTCAGCACTTGGCTCCCGAAGCATTGATGACTCACCCTCTCACAAGCTCCCCGAGAGCCACTGAAGGTGCCGAATCCTTGGCCCATGAAGCTCTCCACAGAGCAAGGGGTGGGAGTGTGTTGGGGCCACTTTGTGTGCATTGGGATCTTGACCTCATTATCATCTCAGGGGTAGCTGCGTCAGGTGGCTGAAGCGCTGGTCCTCAAATCCTTCAAACCCTACTGGACAGCCAGCCCAAGAAGTCCCGCGGCCTCACTGGCCTCCTGGCTCTGCCCTACCTTTAACTCTTCTGACATCACATTTGTTCCCTTCTCACAAGTTAATGAACCTAGTCACTTCTTTAAAGAGACGCAATACCCCAACATGGTACTTACTTCAGTGAATATTTATGAAGCACCCCACATGCCGGGTCTCATGCTACAATTATTGGCAAAATCCCAGTGACCAAGTCCCAGATGCCCTATTCTAGCTGACCTACCACCTTGTGAATTCAGTATAAACCACAGGCCTGTAAGTGAAAGCTCTTTGAACTTATTAACATTGAAAAGACTTCATTCAGCACACCTAAACAAACTCTGATCTCCATGGGCCTTTTTGTTGTCCTTTGCCTGCATCTTTTGGGAGCTGAGCTTCACGGTGTTTAGCAGCATTCTTGGTTTCTATCTATCTACACCCGTAGTTCACCCACTGTTTCGGCTGTGACAATCGGAAAGTTTTCCAGACTTTATTAAATGTCCCCTGGAGGGAATATTGCCCATGGTTGCGAGCAACCATTTTAGAGGAGCCACACAGCTATTTCATTTTTAAAGTGAAGCTCTCATTTTATTTATTTACTTATTTTTGGCTACATTGTGAGGCGTGTGGGATCTTAGGTCAGTGATCAGGGACCGAACCTGTGTCCTCTGCAATGGAAGCTCATAGCTGTAACCATTAGATCACCAGGGAAGTCCCCACACAACTCTATAGACACTCAGTCTGAATCTATAAGGAAAAGTGGGTCCTACATTTCAATGGGTTCAACATTTTAAGAAGTTCAAAGAGCTTTCATTTAGAGGCCTGTGGATAATACTGAATCCACAAGACATTGGTCAGCTAGAATAAGGCATCAAGGACTTGGTCACTGGGATTTTGCCAATAATTGGCAGTAATTGCCAATAATTTCTTTTCACTGTAAGTGGTCTCTTTACAGAAATTTGCTTCCCAGACTTTAGAAAACGGGGACCTGGGTGAGGAATAGGATGGCCAGAGGAAGGACACCACTTCCCAGCCCAAACCAGGGGGAGACAGGCTCAGGGAAGGGTCTGGATGACAATGGCCTCCCTGATTTTCCTCCTGGCTTGATGGCAACAGCCAGAGCTGTAGTCTTTCTAACCTTCCCCTGACTCTCACCATGAATGGAGACAGTCTTGACAGGAAGGAGGCGCTGAATTCCATCATCCACTCGTGAAGGCCCAGAGTGTGGAGGAGGGAGGTGTCAGCCTCCAGGGGGCTCTTCCTACATCAGGGATTTAGTTCCACTCTCAGGAACATCAAAGGGTTTCCAAGCCACCAGCTCCAAGACCCAGGTGTGGTGACAGGGATAAGGAAAGCATATCCACAAAACTAAGCACGATTTACATGTGTATCTTAGGATATGTGTGTGCTGAATTTAAAAGAGAAGAAAGATTAATGATGCTTTGGTTCCTCAGAGTCTCGTGGAGTTATCAATGTCCATGATTCATCCTCAGCTTTACTCACGGGAAAAATAAATTCGTTGGTGCTCCTGAAGGGAGAGTAATTCAGAATGCCCAACTTAAACTAATCAGACTCACCCGAGAGAGAGGAAGGAGCCAGGTTGACACTTTATTTATATTCATATAAAGCAAGCAACATGCCTTCCAGGGCCTTAATGTTTGTATCTGCTCTCCAGGTTACCTCTTTCTTTATATGGAAGTTCTTAGGGTTTTGTCAATACACAAATTCTTTTAACAAATTTATTTAACAAAATTTTATTGATTGCCTTCTATGTGCCAGGGTCTATACTAGCAAATCAGACACAATGATTTCTGCCCTCTTGGAGCATTCAATCTGGTTAAAAATAATCATTATAAGCTTCCTTGTGGGCTAGTAAATCAGACGAAAGATTACAAAATGATGTTAAAATCAGAGGAAATGCTGATAATTGAGTTTAAAACCACAACAGAATAGAGACCTGGTCTCTCTCTTTGAATAGTTATGTTTAAGTTCTAATAAATTCCTGCTTTGACGTGCCCTTGCTTATGAATAAAGGCAATTTGGCTGCTTCTGCACTTGTGAAATGAAGTATCAACATCTTTTTCCCAGGAGAATGGATACATGTATATGTATAACTGAGTCCCTTTGCTGTCCGCCTGGAACTATCATAACATTGTGAATTGGCTATGCCCCAATATAAAATAAAAAGTTCAAAAATATTAAATCAACTGTGTTTTGTTTTTTTAATCTTTTCAGCCCTCTATAGTGCAAGGTTCTTGTAAAGAAAACATATGTGAGAATCCTTGGTACTAATGAAGGGGCTAGTGGTCAGAGCAGCTGCTTACATTATGCTCCCTTCAAGAAATGGTTTTGAGGTCCCTACTCCATGTCCAGCCCTAACTTAAGAGGAGGAAACAGGGCTAGTGTAAATATTGCAGGTCAGCATGGAGGTGTTTTCTGAGTCAGCTAATAAAAAAAATAGAAACCATTTGTCATAATACTCGAAAAGATCATTTATTCAAGAGAGGTGTACTGAGAGCCTTGGAGTACCAGGAACTATGGGTCTGTTTACAGAAGTGAAAATGAAAGATCTGGGAATCATTCCTGTGTATCCAATAACAAGCCTTCCTCCTGCCGTGTTCCTGTGGATTAGCTGGTTATGGTTGATAAATTGCTAAGTGCATGTAAAGTTCTGTAACATTACTAATTCCATCATCCTTCATGAAGAAAAAGAGGAGGAAAGGGAGAGGGGAAAGCCTATCAGATTGCTCATCCACTAAAATAGCAGAGAAAACGCTCAACACAAACAAAAATAAAGCCTATTCTCCTCTCAAATTCTATTTCAAAATCATTTCAAAGGATTCTTATTAAGCTTCAGAAAGTCTAGCAACATAGGATATGATATTAAATTTCAAAGATCCATTAAGTACCATTTGGCTGCAGTGAAAGGCAAGGCAAAGAGAACTAATTCACGAAGGAAAAAAAAAATTCTGGAAGAGAAATTTATCTTAAAGGTCAGTTTTTATCTAGAAACAGCTGAAAACCCTTCCATCGGAAGCAGTTTCTAGGCTTTCATCAAGGTCATGTTCTCTTCTTAATGTTCAGAGTCAGAGCAGACAGCCCGGAATTCCAAAGGACATGGTTAAGTCATGATGATTTGAAAAGGTGTCACACTATTCTCTTTCTTAAACTACCAACTGCCTTCAGCTTCCTGTCTAAATATCATGCTCTCATTGTAGCTTGACAACAAGCTTCTGTCAAGCAGTCACGGGGAAAAAGGTGATGCAGGACATAAAGGAGCACTGGCTATGTTTTAGTTACTGTACTGTTAGTGGTCCTTAACCAGGGGCAAGTTGCTCTTCGGGGATGTTTGATTATGTCTGGAGTCATTTGGGGATGTCACAGCTTGGGCAGGGAGTACTCCTTGCATGTAGTCCGTGGAGACAGTAATTAAACGCCCTAAAATGCCCAGGACACCCCCCACCACCAAGAGTTATTCAGCCCAAATTATACACAGTACCCAGACCAAGATGGAGAATTCCTGTGGTACTGTGATTCTATCTTTTTCTTTTCGCTTTGCTTGTTTCGTTTTTACCCCAAATGCTGGCCTCCTGATAATAAATTCCTGTGTTGACAATGACATGATCCATTGCATGTCAGAGAGCCACATCAAGCTCTTTTAATTAATGGACAGTTCTAATTACTTTGTTATTTCCCCTCCCCCGTTGTTCATTTTAATTCATCTTGGGTGCGTGCCTGCATGCTAAGTCACTTCAGTCCTATCCCACCTTGTGCGACTCTACAGCCTAGCCCGCCAAGGCTCCTCTGTCCATGGGGATTCTCCAGGCAAGAATGCTGGGGTGGGTTGCCAAGCCCTTCTCCAGGTCATCTTGGGTGGAAGCACAAGTAGCGGGCCAGGGATCCCACCAGCTCACAGAAAGGAGAGGAGAATGTTGCTGGACACAGGCTGTCTGGGCTGCCATCCAATCAGATTTCAGTCTTTTGCATAGCAGTCTTACAGCTTCACTTTGCCAGGCATTGAGGAGCTGAAAAACAAGTCCCAGTGGAATGTGCTTAAATATATCTCATGGTGTGAGAGGAATCACAGAGAAATGGATGATGTAATATTGATTGCCTGTTAGTAAAGAGAATAAGAATGTCAGCCAATGAATTAAGCCCCAGAGCAGGACATAAAGGGGAAATGATGAGAGGGTTGATATGGTAAATGAAGATATCAAATCAAATGACAGGTGGACCTAGGGGTGCAGTAGGAGCTGGAGCGGTTACAATCGTCTCCTTCCAGAACAGGACAGATATTCTCCTGCAACGTTTGAGCTGATCCATCCCACTCTTCTGTGGGATCATCTTTATTTTTGTTCACCTACATGCTGCCAGCAAGCAAAGTGGTCTGAGCCAGAACAAAACTTGCTGCCTTCTCTCAGTTCACTGAGGCTTTTATTTTTCTGTCCCAATGTCTCAGACAGTAAAGAATCTGCCTGCAGTGCAGGAGACCCAGGTTTGATCCTTGGGTCGGGAAGATCCCCTAGAGAAGGGGATGGCTACTGACTCCAGTATTCTTGCCTGGAGAATTCCACAGACAGAGGAGCCTGGTGGGCTATAGTCCATGGGCATTCCAAAGTGTCAGACAAGACTGAGCGACTAATACTTCACTTTCCAGAATTCCATGGAGTCAAATAAATGCTTTCATCAGAGATCATGTTTGTTAATGAGG